>NC_090927.1:294487615-296887615 GCF_040938575.1 Ambystoma mexicanum
ACAATCTTTGGAATTTGGCTGTCCGGCACCACAGGAGGGGTCGCCGGTGTGTACTATGTACTGTAAGCACGCCATTGGTAGTATAGTGTTTAATGATATTTGGCACAGACAAACTAGACATGCTTCCGAACTTCAGTGGCCAATCAAAGGTAGCTTTCAGATTCCTCGTATAGAACATTTAGAATCCATATTGTTAAAGAAAAAAGCTAGACCTGCAGCATTTGATGTATTGCAAAATTGGTAAAAATAAGCTATGCAGCAACTTAAATGTAGAGAGAAACATGCGCACCAAGAAAGCGTTATTGTATGATCAAAACAGTCAGAGTCACTTAGAAATATGGATAGGGCTTTTCAACTTGGCATTCAGAAGATATACCCATCTAAAGATTTTCATGCGTCTGATGAATTAATTGACAAACTTCTAAATGAACGAAGGCCTGGTGCCACTGCACCACCTCCATATGTACCTATTCCTGTTGCTTTACCTCTTCTTGCTGTTGTTTCTCCTCCCGTAGCATTTCCTGCTCCTCTTATCGTTCCTCCTATTACTCCTCTTCCTCCGGTTATTGTTCCTCCTCCTATTGTTGCTCCTCCACCTGTACCTCTGCCTTTACCTACTGTTATGGGTCTGGTAGATTTATCTTTTGCACCAGTACTAACACCTTCATTACCTATTGTACAAGATTTATCTACTCTTTCTCTTCCAAGTGGTTCTGTTCCACTTATAGTTTATAAGGGAGCGGAATCAAAGATTGTAACTCACAATACAGAGTCTAAAGAGAGAAAGCGCGATCTGAATGCATGGGCTAGACAGTGCATGGAGAAGGGTGAACAATCTGATGTTTTTGCTACACTCTCTAATCTAGAAAGTTTTCCTGAGAAAAATGTTTTTATCAAAGGACTGGGAATTCATTTATCTGTAATGTGGAACAGAATGAATGATGTAATGATTTATTTATTTATTTATTTATTTATTTATTTATTTATATTTATATAGCGCGCAAGCAGCCCAGGGGCATTGAGGCGCTGTTACTTGCAATAACTTAGTTACATGGTACACATGATAGCGATTGTTGATACATTATGAATAGTACAAGAAATCATACTGTTGTTACAAATATTGCATTTGGTCATATATTACAACATATATGATAAGTATTCGTGCTGATGTGTCGGTCCTTATGTGAAGAGGGTAGTTTTCAGTGTTTTGCGGAAGGTGGTGAGGGAGTCCTCACCACGGATAGTGGGAGGTAGGGCATTCCAGTGAGTGGGCGCGAGGTAGGGGAAGCTGGATCCACCCGCTTTTACTCTTTTTACTAGTGGCACAGAGAGCATGTTGGTGTACGGTGATCTGGTTGGCCTGGTAGTGGAGACAGGGTGGATCCTTTGAGAGAGGTATGCTGGAGGAGTGAAGTGAATGCACTTGTGGGTCAGTGTTAGGGCTTTGAATACGGTCCTTTCCTTTATTGGGAGCCAGTGGGCTAGTTTTCTGGCTTCAGAGATGTGTTCTCTTTTAGCAATGCCCTGGGCTGCCCCGAGAGCATTGTTCTGTATTACTTGTAGTCTCTCTAAGTTTTTGTTGGAGGTTCCTAGAAAGAGTACGTTGCAGTAGTCTAGCCTGGAGCCGGTGATGGCTCTGGCTATGTTGGTGCAGTTCTCTTTGGAGAGAAAGGGCCTGATTGCGATGATAAGTTTGGCATGATATGCAGCTGCGGATGCTATTGCGTTGACTTGTCTATCCATGGATAGGCTGGAGTCCAGGTAGACTCCCTGAGTTTTGACAGAATCGGAGACCGGGATTTTAATGGAGTCAATGGTGAAGTGGCTGAATTGGGCATCTAGATTTTTTAGCGTGTTGGGCGAACCTACCAGGAGGAGTATTTTGCATATTCAAGAGATACTGCAGAGAAAGTATATGAGCACGTCGAGAGGGTTTTTGAGTATAGAAGGGAGTTAGAAAGGTTATGGAATGAAGAAATAGATGGTGATATGTTGAGCGCTATTTTTGTACAGAAATGGTTCCTTCCTCTTTGTAAGTCGATGAGTGAGGAAACACGAATTTGCACAAGAGATGCAATTAGATGGATTTCAGACATGTCGATATCTCCCGTAGAAGTATATGACACGTATAGTCAGTATACGCCAGAAATGCAGAGGAAAGTGATACAGGTTATGGTAGAATACCTGCAGGATGAATGTATTAAAAGAAAGATTTGTTGTCCCACAAAATGATTGAATATCTATAAGAGAGCTTTTTCATCCGACAATCCTTCAGCTGCTTTAGCGCTCGATTTAGCTCTGTTCAGTAAGCGTTCAGAGTTGCCTACTTCTCAGTTGCCTATGAGAGAAGTTCCTCTGACATTTGTCCCTAAAGCTGAGGTTCCGGCTAATGCCGCAACGGGTGACGCCGACTATGACATTGATGCACATTATGTATCACAGTTTGTTCACTCCCCGTTCTCAAGACAGGAAGTGAACACCATTAGACAATCCACCTCAGATATTAGAAAGAATCTGACAGGGTTCTATAAAGAAATGGAAACTGTCTTGCAGTCGTCAGTATTCATTTTGGGTGATATAGATTTGTTATTTCCTGTGCTCCTACCTGCCGATTTGTGGAAACAGATTAGGACAGTAGATGATGTAGCAGGGTTAGGGGACACATGGGATAATTTGACTAAGCAAGATAGAGAAAGGAAAGCTGGTGAGAGACCGCTGCAGGTAATACTGACTTTTCCTGATAGAATCGTGACAAAACTGAAAGCCTTAATTTCTGAGAGAAGGATTGTTTGAGACAAACTTACTGCTTGTGTCCAAGGGAAGTTTGAGGGTGCTACCAAATTCTTTAATTGGTTTGAACAAGTGTTTTCAGATTTCAGTGGACAAGATTTAAGCACAGAGTCTGGAAAATGATTATTTGTAGACAAATTTGTGCGTGGATTGTTACCTGACATCCAGTCGCAAATTATGACTTTTGAGAGCGCTTGGCAAGCTAAATCTCAATCTGAAGTCTTGCATATGGCTCAGTATTATGAAAACCAAGTCAATAATGAAAAAGAGAGGATCGAAAAGAAAAAGGGACACTTGAAAACTAAGGTTTTGTTGCAACAAATTGTTAGAGGTCCTAGAGGGGGTACTACTCAGTTTAGGGGACAGTATGTTCCACAAGGTAATGTGCCTTTGGGTCCTGTACACGTGAACCAATGTGCTTATTGCAGACAAGAGGGTCTTTGGCGAGCACAATGCCCGATCCTCCAGCAGAGGTCGAATAACACATTTGGTATCATGGGTAGACGATCCAGAGGCCGCCCAGGGGCAGGGGGTCCTGGTAGAAGCCAGTTTTATCAGAATTCACAGTCTTTTTCACAAGACACTCAGTCACCGATCGTGTATAATAGAAACATTTTTGATCATCCTTCTACTGCATATCTCTCTGAAGACCTTCCCTTTGATGATATATTGTTTCGCTAGGATTACCCGAAGCAGGGTTTGGAACCGACGCCTATTCCCGTTAATCAGAAAGGTCCCTATGTTGAAATGATAGTGGGAAATAGGAAACATCTATTTCTGATAGATACAGGAGCACAGGAGTGTTCCATTTACCATTCACGGGTTCCAAACATTCCACTGTCAGGGCAAGCCAATGTTTCTGTAAGGTTTTCTGGTACGCCAGTGGTTAGTCCGGTTTCTTCGCTGGTACCGATTACACTGGGTCCATTCACGGATCACTGTCTGTTTCTTTTGACATCGAAATGTGGTGAGAATTTCCTGGGGTTGAATCTGTTGAAGGAATTAAATGCGGTAATTCATTGTTCTTCGGATGGAGTGCGTTTGACGATTTCACCACAGCAATTTTCTGCCTCACAGTTCTTGACTAGACCTTTGCCACCAGAGTGTTTATGGGTGATTGATGACAATGATGTTGGTGTTTTACAAATTGAGCCTGTTAAAATCATTTTGAAACCTGGAGTAAAGTTGCCACATATTCCTTAGTATAAGATTTCGGTTGATGGTGAGCAAGCTTTTAAGTGTATAGTTTCCGATATTTTGTACACCATGGGGTAATTGAAGAAATTGCAGGTAGTTTGTGCAATAGTCCGATTTTACCTGTGTATAAGAAAGGAGATAATGCAATTCCTTTTCGTTTCATCATTGATTTACACGCTATCAATAAGATTGTCGCTCCACAATTTCCCATTGTGCCTGATGTAACAATGATATTAACTATGATCCCAGCTTCTGCTACTCATTTTAGTGTTGTAGACCTTAAGAATGCTTTCTTTAGCATTCATATACACAAAGATAGAATATACATGTTCGCGTTCACCCAAGGGGGACACTCGTTTACATTCACCCGTGAGCCACAAGGGTACACGGAAAGTCTCAGCATTTACAGTAGGGCTTTGAAAGAAAAGCTTGATACACTTGAGTTGCCCACCACTTGTACATTGCTTCAATATGTTGATGATCTTCTTTTAGCTGCAGATTCAGAAAGTGCCTGCAAGGAGAGCATGTGTTGTTGCTTATTCACCTAGCAAAGCATGGACATAAAGCTTCACTGAAAAAGTTTCAATATTGTCTACAGGAGGTCACCTATTTAGGCTATCTCCTGTCAGAGGAGGGAAGAAGATTGACGTCTGAACGGATTAAAATCATTTATAGCATGTCTGTCCCAAATACACAGAAGGAAGTCAGAGCCTTGATAGGAATGGCTTCTTACTGTAGGCAGTGGATCCCAAACTTTTCGCTAGTGATCAAACCAATGTTGGCTTTGACAAAGAAGGGCATTTCTTTGCCATTGCCATGGAACTTGGAACATCAGAAAGCTTTCGATCTGCTCAAGACTGCACTGTGTTCAGCACCAGTTTTGGGCACACCAAATTATGAAAAGGCCTTCGAGTTGTATGTGCATGAACGTGATGGATGTGCTTTGGCTGTATTAACGCAGGAACATGGGGGGAAAATAGGCCCTCCGCCCTTGATCCTGTTGCATGTGCTTTGCCGAGATGTCTGAGAGCTGTTGCTGCTGCTGCTGCGTCTTTAAAACAGAGCGAGGGTATGGTCCTAGGCTATGCCTTAACCTTGTTGGTACCTCACTCTGTAGACGTTCTATTAAATAGAACGCAAACACAACACCTCACTTCCGCACGATTAACGAGATACAAATTGATCTTGTTTACACCGCATATACAAATTAAGAGGTGTTGTGTATTGAATCTGGCTGAATTATTACCTGTCCCGCAAGGTACTGCTTGCAGTGACGAAATGTCACATGACTGCCTTCATACGACAGAACAAGAAACTAAAGGCAGGATTGATCTGAAAGATACACCTTTGAAAGATCCACAAGGGGAGCTGTTTTGCGATGGCTCCTGCTTCAAACTTCCGGATGGTACATCCCTTGCTGCTTATGCCATCACTACACTAAGCACGATCGTGGAAACCAAAAGAATTTCACATATCTCCATGCAGGCCACAGAGATTATTGCATTGACTCGAGCTTGTGAACTTTCCGAAGGGCTTAAAGTAAACATATATACTGATAGTCAGTATGCTCTTGGGGTAGTTCACAACTTCGGTAGACTTTGGGCAGAACAAGGTTTCTTGACCTCACATGGAACGAAGATTCAATATGGCACCTTGATAGTTCGGTTACTTTCAGCGCTTGCACTTCCCACTCAGTTAGCAATTATGAAATGCACAGCGCATCAGAAAATCATAAATGATGTAGGAAAAGGGAACGCTTTCGCTGACCAGATAGCCAAACAAACTGCTACTGATCTCTATTCAGATATGTATATTACAAGGGAAGCCACAAATATCTGTACCATAGATGAAGGAATTGAGTCTATAAAGAATATCCAAGCCAATGTCACTTTAAAGGAAACTAAGCAATGGGCCGAGGGCTTGGCGAGGTTGGATGATGATGGGTGTTGGGTGGATAACCTAGAGGGAAAATGGATGCTGCCAGATGCGTACATTACTATGATGGTTGCAATGGCTCATGGCCCCACCCACATCTGCGCTAGGAAAATTTGCAAAATGTTAGAAAATGTCTGGGTAAACGATAACATCCCGAAAACTGCTGAGCGTTTTGTCCAGAGTTGCATGGTCTGTCTACAGCACAATATGGGGAAGGGCACATCGACACCAAGGGGTAGTTTTGGTCCACCTTCTGTCCCCTTTGAAGTGATCCACTTTGACTTTATTGAAATGAGCATTGTAATAATTTTAAATTTGTTTTGGTTGTTATTTGCGCTTTTAGTAAATGGGGTGAGGCCTTTCCTGTAAAAGATGCCACAGCAATGACAACGGCGAAAACCATGCTTAAGGAATATTTTCCTAGGTTCGGTTTGCCAAGGGTCATCTGGTCGGACAATGGTCCACATTTTATCGCTGCTGTAATTCTTCAGATATGTGCGGGATTACAGATCGATAAACGGTTCCATTCGGCTAGACATGCTCAGAGTGCTGGATTGGTAGAGAGACACAATGGAATCTTGAAGAACAAGCTCGCTAAGCCGTGTGCCGGCACCAATTTGAAATGGCCGGACGCCTTACCGATAGTGTTACTTTCAATGCGCACCACCCCACAGACTAGGACTGGGCTGTCCCCATATGAAGTGGTAATAGGTAGGCCAGCTAATATCTGGAACCTTCCGAAACCTAGGGCATTGAGGGATAATGAGCATGTACTTCTTTCCGAATATTGTAACCAGTTAACAAGAAATCTGTATTTGATTCATCAACAGGTGCGAGAAGCCCTCCCAGCAAAATATGAGGGGCCAGGTCATAGCATCCAACCTGGGAACTGGGTGCTTATCAAAGCATTTGAGAGAGCATCCTGTCTCGCACCGAGGTGGAGAGGGCCCCACCAAGTCCTACTGGCCACACAGACAGCGATACGGGTAACAGGCAAGAAACATTGGATCCACGCGTCGCATGTCAAGAGGATACCTTTCCCTTTGCCACACGACAAGGAAAATAAGGAGAAACTCACTTGTTCTGCTTCCAGCAATCACTCAGCATTGAGCAGCACCGAGAGTGCTCCGGAGACACTCCCTGACCCCGCGGGGCCTGGGGAAACAGCTGCTTTGTCTCCCCACTCTTCTGCAGATCCTTTTGCATCCTTGTTAGGTTCTGCTGCAAATTCATCACTTCCATCAGGAAGCAACGACGCACTGTTCGCAGATCACACTGTGCCAGGAGTCACAAGGTGCAATCTGCGTCCACGGAGCTAGACTTACTGCACGGTTCGGCTGTGCCCACAAGGAAAATAATCACAGGGCTTGTCCTTTGCCCCATCTTTTGCATCTGAAGGAAAGTAGTTGGCTGGGGATAGGGAAAGACTAAGAAAATGCGTGATCAGGAGATCACCAGCAAACGGACTACAGAGTTTTTCGTTTCAAAGGAACAATGCCTGTTATCGCCCCTACTCGTACGGAACAAATAAGTGACTGTGTGGCCAGCAAAGACAATGGATGATCTAATACATGGTCTTTTAAGATGTATTGTTTTCTTGTGATTATGTTAAGTGGGTTTATAGTATTAGTTGCCTTAGGATTTTGGTACATGGAAGAAGTATCCCCGCTCAAAACATTTTTGCCTAATGAAAACATACCCACTGTATCTACACCTTTCGTGCATCTGCACACTCTATCTCCTAGAGACTCTTAACACAGACAGAGTTACCAGAATAACACATTACTGCTTATAATGAAAGCAACTCATGCCATTTTGAACAGGTCTAACTGTTGGGTTTGCTCTCATTTACCGCAACATGGAGAAAAAGGGTTGGGCTGGTATATTCATCCTTTGCCTCTAACTACTGCATGTTATGCTTCTCTAAGGGCACTATTCTTTGGCTGATGGAATGATAGCATCTCGGGGAACTTTGATGGAATGAATTTGAACGAGTTTGAAAGACGAGTTCTTACGCCTCTGGGATACTCACTTTTTGCAAATAGGAGCAAGCTTAATGTTGCCTCCTTTAGGCCTTCTGATAGACTGTCTCGACCTTTTCAATCTCTGATCTCTTTCAAGATGACTCCTATAGGCAATAGGGATGCCACGCCACCTTCCTACACTGTTAACCATAGCCCCAACTCAATTTCTTTCTGCATACAAAGGAATGGTACTCAGTCAATGGGTGATTTCGAGGGATGCACCAATGTTGCAAACTTGACCAGTGAGGACAGGCCTTTGTATGTAGGCAAGCCTGTCTACTTTGTTTGCGGTAATGAAGCCTTTCCATGGCTACCTAGGGATTGGCAGGGAACCTGTTATTTAGGAATTCTGTTGCCAGGGGTATTTATAGCTAGTACCACAGAAATCTCTAGGGCTCGTGCAAGGCGGGACGAGAATGGCGATACTCCTCCACAAATTCTGAGCGATGTAGTGAAATCCTTTGTACCATTTTGTGGTCAGATTATGAATTCCGAGGATATCAGAAGACTAGCGAGAGTACTGGAGAAAACCATCAACCGGACCACTGACATACTCTATAACATGACTCTAGAGCAAAAGGCAATCAGGTTAGTGGCGCTACAAAACCGGATGGTATTGGACGTCATCCTGGCTAAGCGTGGTGGAGAATGCAAATTAGTGGGGTCCGCTTGTTGCGTTTTCATACCAGATTCCTCCCTAACTATCTTTAAGGCTATACAAAATCTGCACATCCTTAGTTCAGAAGTGCATGTTCCTGAGGGAAATTGGGATCTTAGTGCTTGGTTCTGGGACTTCTTACAATCTTGGGGATGGAAGCTTCTTTCAGTCTTATTCATTATTCTGGGTATTCTGTTGTTCTGTTGTTGATGTCTACAATGTCTTCCTGCCATATGTTCAATGTTAGGGGGATGTTGTGCACAGACTATGGGAACGTTAGGACCAAAGGTACGCGCACCGGAAAGAATGACCAACAAATTTGTGTTGAAGGATATTTCTGTTACAGATCTCATGGCGATTGATATCTCTGACGAATGTGATTCAGTTGCATGGACATTGAGACGTGGAGTTACTCGTAAATTGACTAGTTGTAGATTAGCGCTTGGCTTAGGCCAAAAGGATGTTTTTTTAAATGGGAAATCATATTACGCCTCCTTTTGATTTATATTGTCCTAAGCCTTGTCACTCTGCGAAGAAAACCGTGTTGCAAAGTTCCGATTTTAGATCGACTTCACCGCCATTTTAGAATCATCCGCCATTTTGATTTCTGTTCATATGATTCTCTGTTCTAAAATGGTGGACTGTGTTTCTAACTTGCAACCAAGCCTTCCTGACCTTTGAGTCCTGTTAATGGTTAGACTGTCCGAGGGCCGACTGTTTAGACTAGGTAATGAGACCTTGTATTGAGTATGACCTGTTGTCCCAGGATTGTCTGCGCTAACAAGCCTCATCCACGAATACACATTGGCGACAATGTTGTGCAAACGCCAAGCGTGGACACTGGCAGAACTACATTGTGTTGGGATATGTGCTAAGGCTTACTGCTGGATCCAAGAATATACATCGCCATTGTAACTTGATGGAAATGCAAACTCATGCAATCCTTCTGCATATTATTGTATAAGCTGTATGTGAACTCGGCACAAACTCTAGACCGCAGATTATTAACATGTAGAGGGGCTGGACAATATTGTAGGAAATGTATAAAAACCTGAATGTTTAGCTGTCCAGCACTCTCCCTCCTCACTTTGACGGGCTGGTACTCATTGCGGGGTGTTGAGATGGGTATCTCAGGTGCTAAGTGTGTTTTTGCCCCGGTAGCATTTCATATCACGGATACGCATTTATTTAGTAGACCGAACTGTCAAAAAGTGATCGCAACCGTATCCGCGGTATCGTGTTTTGTTCATAACACCGGTTCATTCAAACACAGGGTACTTACCTTGAGACTTACTGTACAAAGTGAATTGGTTAGTTGTAGTATATTTAACATATGGTTCTGTTTAAAGTTTAATAGAGGTGTGTGTTTATAACTGATGGTTTAAAAATAAATGTACTTATATTTTTTACCTGAAACCTTGAGTCAGTGTTTGCTTGAGTCAACGTAATTGTGGTCCCTTTGTGTAATCTCTGCTACTGCTCATATAGTCTTGAGATAAGCCTGGCTGTTCTGCTACTGCTACCACTATAACTTTGTAGTACAGGCTTGTACCAAAGGTAAAACTTGTATTGCCACCTGTGGTCTTAATCAGGAGTAGTGGTCCCTAAGGGCACTGCACAGGATTCTGCCTAACACAATATTGTAGGAAATGTATAAAAACCCGAATGTTTAGATGTCCAACACTCTCCCTCCTTACTCTGACGGGCTGGTACTCATTGCGGGGTGTTGAGAGCCAGATAGCTATCTGTATCAGATCTGTGTTTCTTTGTAACTGTGCAGTATTAAAGATCTGTGAATCTTTATAGCTCGTGTTTGGTGTATTTCCTTTTGTGGTACTCAGCCTCAATGTTTCCTTGCTTTTACAGGCGGAGACGGCGCTGTGGAGGAAAGTGGCAGGGATGCCTCCACAGGCCAGCGACGCAAGGCCCAGTCACCCTCCCAGGAAATTCCATCATCCGGGAGTGAGGGGACTGCTGCTGCGTCTGCCACTACGGCTGCAGCGGAAGTGGCGGATGAGGCCCCACAGGGGCTTGCAACGGTGGAAGACGGTGCGGAGCCATCCAGGTGGGTGGTGTGTATAGAGGAGGAGGAGGCCGCTACAGAGCCGCACATGGGGCCTGGTGGGGGTGGTACCACTCGTGCCAGAGTTTCAGTCCAGGGGCAGGGGCAGCAGGCAGCACAGGTCAACACGGAGGTGCCTGTGCATGTCTCTGTCCCTGACACTGTGACTGCATCACCATGCACCAGCAGGGATGCCCCGCTGTTGGGTGTCCTGACCCACGTTTGAGCTATCATGCTGCAACATTTGGTGCTGTGGGCTTAGAAAATCCAAGATGGCCAAAAAGCCCACATGTGCGCCAGAATCCAGGAGAACCACGCAGTTTGTGCACACTAAAATGGTTGCCTAACTTTCCACCCACCAGTGCGAGCAGGATGGGCCGGGCTGCCATGAGTGAAATGTGTGCCAAAGGAAAAACCGCACTTTAAAATCACCTTTTGTTTCCCTGAATGCCAGCTCAAAATGCCTATTTTCAAACATTGCAACATATCCAAAAATCTCACTGAACACCAGTGGACATCTGGCAGAATGAAGTATGTGTGCATACTAAATCTGGGAAGTTGAAGAGCCCTAAAACAATGTTCATAACAAGACTGGCTGAGCTCTGCAGGTCTGCAGCAGCCTAACTGAAACTGGATTTAAAACTACCAAAAATCGAAAATGTTTAAATTAACTGAGTGACCTACTTTTGAGTGTCACATAGTTGTAACTGTTAAAATGTCATAGTTTTGAACTTAGAATCAGCATTCTAGCTGCATATGTAAAAATTGTCTTGACTTAAACTGGGGAACAATAAGTGACATTTTATCTGAAACCTGGCTTAATGAAACTGAATTCTGCCTGACATCTACCCCCACAGGAGTTAAAACCTGCTCAGCCACTCTTCCCCTTGCCAAAAGGAGTTGTCACCTCTCTGATTAGATTAGGGGTGGAGCAGCTACAGGGAGTTGAACAAAGGCCTGTCCTGGGCCCAGGCAGATGGTTTATTATGGTGGCCGTAAAATAGCTTCCTCTTGGCAGAAGCTGGGAGGGGCAGGGTCTCTGAGCTTGGCAGAAACTGGATAAACTGGTTTCTACACCATGTGACCTGAAAAGACACACCCCTGTTGGCCAGAATATGATTTTAAGAAAGATGTATAACTCACAGTGCGGACTTGTCAAAATTATTTAAATGATACCATAATTCTTGTGATTTTTCTGTGCACGTTTTAAGACGCGTTGGGAATTTGTGTGATGTTCTGGGGCAAAACCCCGCAATTTATTGACACCACATACTCTGTGTGTAAGCTAGCGACCTGGAAAGTTACTGAGATATGTGTGGAAGGGGGGTGTACATGTGCATAAATCTGGAGAAAAATCTGATGTTGCAAAACCCACTAAAAAGCACAAAATGTTGCCATTTCTGAATGCAAGCCCCCAGGAAGAGCAGAGTTTGAACAGAGTATACCTCATGTGATATGTGATGGGTGCATGTAATTTTAAACAAATGTGTACCTGTGCAAATATGGATTTGGGTCAAATATAGATTTGTGTACAATTTGACAGGGGAGTATCCTTTCTGCAAGCCATTAAATGACATCATTCTGACACACAATCCTGCTCTCCAGTGAGAAAGCAAAGAAGGGGTTGGGCCTAGAAAGCTAGCCTCTCCACCCACTTTCAAAACACATAAAAAGAGACTGCTGGGACAGGTAGAGACATTCAATTCCATTTGCTGCGGAGCATGTTGACCGACAACTTCACATCCAGAGATCCAGACTTCAAATCCATCAATCTCCAGAACCTGTAGCAGTACCCAGAAAGCAGAGCAGTATCCAGAATCCAGAGAGGCTAGACCAGCAGAGCAGAGCTGACCCAGACCGCTGTTCGCAGAACCAGAGAGCTGACCAGATCACTGTAAAGTGCCGAGACCAGATCCGGAGTCCAGTCCAAAACCTGACCAGATCCGTGGTGAGGCCTATTTCTAAATATATTGTGAGTACCTAGCAGAACTGTGCAGAACCAATCTCTTAGTTAAAATAATCTAATCCAAACTATTTTAATCTAACCAGAACTGCCTCCTAGAAGTTGTCACTTGTTATTTTGCAAAGCTGTCACCTGTCATTTTCTAGCTGCAAGCTGTAACCTGTCGCTTTGAACTTTTAAAATTTCAAATCCGAAAAACTACCTTTATTTAATCGTCCGTATCTCTGGAACCGTTTGGGCTAGGAACTTGGTTTAACTTTCCTCTGAAAGCTTAGAATCGTACCTTTGCCGTAATCACGATTCTCGCACTCACAAATTTTGCCGCGATTTGCGATTTGGCCCGATTTCTTTACTTGTAAAAAGATAGCTGCTGTTGCATGAACTGCTAAATTTTGTTTGCCTCTTAAGAACCATCCCTGAATCATTGCTAGAGTGAGCCTGGACTAATATTGACTAGATACCACTCACCCCGAACCTCCTGAAGGTAATTAAAAGCATTTTCAGCATATTTCTCACTGTATTGTCACCATATTCAAAGCACTTGGGTCTGTGTTTCAAAACTCCTATCTGTTGTATAAGATGCTGGGGGGGAATTGAACTGAATTCTATTTGATTGCATTCCTAAGAACTGAGTCCCATTCTATTCATCTCTTTACATTGCATTAAGGGGGGGTTGAATTGTCCAAGAAAGTGATTACATTGTCTTTTGCTGAAATCCTATCAAGTTATTTTCTGTACTGCATTTCATTCCACATTGCATCCATTTGAAACCATAAAAGTATTGTTGCTATCTTATCCATCCTATAACCACTCATCATTGATTATAAAGAAGTGTGCTAGTGCCGGACTATCCATTATTGATTACTGCTCAGATTAAGTGTGATATTCAATTATTAATTTATTATAAAGTGTGATATATATATATATTGTTTAAATTATCAAATAAACCTTTTAAACTTGCAAAACAGAACTACTTCTTGGCTCAGTGGGGTCAGGGGGATTCCAAGAGAGGGGTGTTATATAGGGGTAGTCATCCAGAACTCATGAACTGGACGTAAAGATATATCAATAAGGGTTTCCATTCAGTATCCCAGACTAGGCATTGACTTAGCTGTAGTGTTGAATTGAATCCTCTTACACCGCCCCAGGCCCATCCGCAGGTAGGGGGGTGGTGCACGTCATCTGGCACTCCTCTACCTGATAACGAGGGGACCCGTGACCAGATGGAGTCCGTCCTGATTGGTGTCGCGTTGCGCACACGTGACATTTGCATATGTGCGTGCTTCCTGGGGGGACCACGCACGTCATCATGAATAGCTGTGTGCCAACGTGGCCCAGTTGGGAGGGTCCATGGTCGGGGGTTTCCTCCATGTGTCGGCCAGTCTTGCGACCCTCTCCTCCTCTGTGCACACTATATGCCATTGTTCTCTGTGCCGTCTTCCGACCCAGATGCCACCAGGGCCCCCTGTGGATTTGCCCCAACCAACGCAGCCAGCCAGGTGGAGATCCCATCCCTGCCGCAGTCGGGAGTCGGAGGTCCAGCAGGGGTGGCCACCCCACCAACTGTACCCCAGTGGATGGAGGAAGTGCCAGCATCATTGGGCAGGGCATGTGCACAACGGCGCTGGGGGATTCCATCAGCCTGGAAGCTGTCGTGGTGGCAGAGGCAGTTGCGTCGGAAGCAGCAGCAGGCTCAGTATGGGAGGCATCATGGCTCAGGGCCATGAACACCCCGGGGGCAGGCAACGGCTGAGGGGTAGAAGGACCCCGGACTGGAGTGTCTTCCGTGTGGCAGTGGTTGGGCCAGCAAATAGATGGCGAGAGGCGGCGGGCGGAGGGAGCACGGCTCAGGATGGTCAGTGCGGAGAACTCCATGCACCAGGCTTTGAGGCGGGCGGAGGGCCTCGAGGAAACTCACTGGGAGTTGAGGGATTCCATGGCTGCGTCCCTGCGAGACCTCGAGTCCAGGGAACAGGCCCGCCTCCGGAACATCGACGTGGAGTTCGATGATGTCCTGGGTCGGAACATCAAACAGTGAGCTGTGGGACTAGCCCGCCGCCTTTGTTAATAGTTATGTAGTTGTAGGTTTCCTTTATTTATTTTTTCCTTTGGTGCGGATGGACTATGCCCCGCCTTTTTGTAAATAGTTATTTATTAGGTAGGTTTTTTCTTAGGTTTCCTTTGGATTGTTGGGCACATGGACCCTTGATTTTTACATTGTATATAGTTATGGACCTAATTTTACATATTTATTTTTACCATGGAGGAATGGTTTTGTTTTTATTTTGACTTTGGATTTGGTGTTATGGACGGACACTTTGGAGGCATTTTTCTTTGCATTTTATTGATTTCACCATTAATATGTTTTTCCTTCGGACATCCTTTTATGTATCATTTTTTTCTTGTGTATTTTCTTTTCATTCATTCATTTTTGTATATAATACTTTTTTATTTTTAAATTAATTTGTGTGGTCTTCTCTCATTGGTTTCGTGCATGTCACAATGTGGGTTTTCTCAGTCATGTGTCGTCGTTGTGTGGGTCTGACGGACTTGTACTCATGCGCATACTGGTTATTTGGGATCTATCATGACATGGGGATTTCAATGTGGAGTGGATGGAATGCTTGGTTGGGTGTTTGGACTGGGGTGGCGTGGGGTGGGATTTGGGTGGCCATAAGGGCCATGGATCTGGATTGTGATGTCGTGTTAGGTGGGGGACATAAGTCGGAGCCTGCTGGCAGGTGCCCGTCACTGGGGGTGGGGTGGGGACATAAGTCAGGGCCTGCTGGCAGGTGCCCGTCACTGGGGGTGGGGTGGGGACATGAGTCGGGGCTCCCAAGTGCATGGTGCCATTTGGTCTGCCTGTGGGTTATGTTCAGGGATGATGGGCTGCCTGCAGGGCATGGGGAGGGTGGATGGGCTGCCAGCGGGGCATGAGGAGGGTGGATGGGCTGCCTGCAGGGCATGGGGAGGGGGGGAAGGGCACACCCGGTAGGGCAGCCACTGCAGAATCACGTGTACAACTCCACGCGCACCCCCGGAATACACGTACCCCACTCGCGCCAGCGAAATCGCATGTAAAACTCCACGCGCACCCCTAGGAATACACGTATCCCACACGCGCCAGGCCAATCGCGTGTAAAACTCTACGCACAGCCCTCTGAATACGTGTACCCCGCTCGCGTCAGGTAAAATGCATGGAAAAAGTCCCCCCTGTGGTGTGGGCTGCCTGCGGGTCATGGTGGATGGGCTGCCTGCGGGGCATGATCATGGTGGATGGGCTGCCTGCGGGGAATGGCCATGGTGGATGGGCAACCTGCGTGGCATGGGGAGGGTGGATGGGCTGCCTGCGGGGCATGGGGAGGGTGAAAGGGCTGCCTGCCCGTATTCTGGGGGTGCCCGTGCAATTGCACATGCGATTGACCTGGCGCGAGCGGGGTATGTGTATTCCTAGGGGTGCGCGTGCAATTCCACATGCGATAGGCCTGGCACGAGCGGGGTACGTGTATTCCTAGGAGTGCGCATGGAGTTTTACACGCGATTGGCCTGGCGCGACCGGGGTACGTGTAGTCCTAGGGGTGCGCGTGGAGTTTTACACGCGATTTCGCTGGCGCGAGCGGGTTACATGTCTTCCGGGGGTGCGCATGGAGTTTTACACGTGATTTCGCTGGCACGAGCGGGGTACGTGTATTCCAGGGGTGCGCGTGGAGTTTTATATGTGATTTAGCTGGCGTGAGCGGGGTACGTGTATTCCGGGGGTGCGCGTGGAGGTTTACATGCGATTTCCCTGGCGCGAGCGGGGTATGTGTATTCCGAGGGGTGCGCGGGGAGTTTTACATGCATTTTCGTGGTTGGGGGCTGTATCCTGGTCCACTGGCCTTTGCGCCATTTACTGGATTTGTGCAATGTTTTTGGCGCATGGGGTGGCCTAACTGGCACTGCAGCAGGGTCGCTGCACCACTCTGCCACGGCTGCTTATGGATGTATAAATCCATGAATACGCTGTGCGCCGAATGGGTTTTGGCGCACGCGGCTGTCGCAGACTACCGCACGTGCACTCTGTGCGCCAGCCGCGCGTGCCACTTGTGCGCCGAATTCTATGAATTACCCCCTAAATGTGGGCCTTGCAGAAACAAGGTGTGATGCCAAAATATTTAACATCTGTGCTGAACTCGTACCTGCGTTTGCAGTTTTTGATGTCTAGGGTCAACTTATTGCCAACGACAGAGATCAATTAAATCAGAAGAAAGACTGAATCCAATATTCAATGCTGTGTACACTGTAAAAAGCCAGGAACAGCAGCGAGTCTGTGTCACATTGCGGTTGAAAGTTCGGGTTTACAGCAACTCTGAGAATCATTTTATTGTAATTTTGTGGTTGAATTAAACTATTTTTACTCAGAAGCATTATGGCAACAAATTGGGTCTCATTATGAGGTTGACGGCAACCCTGCAACACCGAATCCGAAGCCTGACTTCCAATGCGCGAAGTCAGGCGCCTGATTTCTTAAGTGCCCATTCCCATGGAGTCCAATGGGAGTGGGAAGACGTAAGCACTGGCACCGTTGCTAACGGTGCCAGTGCTTCCATGATGAATCTGCCTACTGGGGCCGCTGTGCCCGGTAGGGTCAGACCTGTCGGACGCAGCGGCCCTAGCAGGCAGGTTCGTAGTGTGGTGGTCCGTAAACAAGGGTAGCGGTGAGCTTACCGGTACCCTTGTTTCCAGACTGCCACAATTGTAATGAGGCCCATTGTCTCGGGGTATGTGCTGTGTTTGACGTTGGACCTACTCAGGTTTTTAAACGGAATCAATTTGGTAATGTTGAAAAAATAATATATTATTGTTATTAAATATGATTGTTTAAATTATTGGAAATCTTTTTACATTGCGATTCTTTTTAGTACTTTTGATAATGTTTGTATGTAAGATGATTTCAGATGTCATTTGTTTCTTGTGCAAAAGGGTTATATGTAAAAGTAATGCATGTTAAAAAAAAGTTAAAAAAAACAGAAGGTTGATTTCGGTCTATTCATTAATAAAATTGAAATAATGTAATCAATTAAAATATAAACAAACTATTCATCTATGAAATTCCACCTTCAGTGAAGAACGATCAATACACTGGTGGCATCACTTTCTATGCTACGTTCACATGAATGTGGACATTTGCAGTGCACACAACACCATATATTCATTTGATTTATCCTGAGGCAACATCCACCAAACCTTGAACAGCGTATGAGGTCTTGGAATGAAATTGTAATTTTTTAGGAAGCCAATTTAAATCAGAATATACCTACCCATCTACTTTTTATTCATTGCTAATAAACATTTCACATCTCCCACTCAATGGACATCTCTGAATTTCAAACAACATTTTAGAAAACTCAATTGTAGGACAAGCAACTTAACATTCAGGACATTCAGGATTCCTGAACATGCTCATTGGGCATAATAATGAAGAAGGGAGTCTAATGGGAGGGACTTCTAAACCCAGTTTCCCTCCGATTTGATTTGATCTTATCTTGGAGATTTATAAATTAAACAATTGCAACTGTCTAAAACATAACATTCCTCACATGTGATCATGTTACTAATCGGTTAATCCGATTGATCTCAATCAGATTAATCAAATAATGCAATGTTCAACTCGGCACGACATGGTATGTGTGTGCTACAGATTTCTTTTTCTTTTGTGCTCTGTTGCTTTTACACAAAAAATCAATTTAATCTCAGAATACCAGGCTCTCTGGCACAGACGCAATGATATATGAATAACTAACAAGTGCTGTTTCTGCACGAACGTATGCACATTTGCCTAATTTACATAAAGAACATAATGTCGAAAAATATTGTTTTACATTCCGTTTTTTCACCCTGAACAATTTCATAAAAGAAAATATTTTCAACCTTCCGTAAAAAGTTACGAGAAAAATGGCATTTTCTTTTATTACATATAATTTGATGAATCAAAATCTGAACTGACATACCAGCCCCTGACTGAGAGAAGAACATTTGGTGTCATATCATGTTATTTCCTTTGCATCTGAGAGCTGGGCCATTTATGTCTCCTGAGAATGATGGTCATCATGGTGCAAGTTATTTGAATTTAAGTGGCTGGCAAGGGCCATATTTTACCCAGCCACACCCCATTGAGTGGTTCCAGCATCTGGCTGCCTCTGTGCTAGACAGCAAGTCTTCAAAGGTGTGAGTTACATCTTCATATGAAGACCTGGTTAATGGTGAAATTTGATTACTTGCAGAGAATACCTCTGCTCAGAATGAAAGCTGCAAAGGGGAAACAGTTGCCTTTATTACCCAGCCCAGTATCCTGACAACCAACTCAAGGCAAAGTCAGAAGGTTTTATGGTGAGCTTCAAAGCCACTATGCACACTTTTCTCATGTGAAAGAAGGCCATCCCACTTTCAGTTGCTGTCGATGTGGCGGGTATAGGAATGCCATTTGGATGTCCAGGCCATGTTGCACGTTGTATTCACAAATGTAGCCTTTGAAAGTCATTTTATTTTTCCCACATTTCCACTGCACAGGGCAACATTAAAAAAAAAATGTCAACTCCTATCAACATGTTTCTCTTTAATATTGTTGCGTCTTTATATAAACTGATTCTTAGTCCTGTAAAGGAAGACATACACAATGCAGGGCCCAGTTCAGTTTTTTATTTTCCAATAAACTGTTGTGTTTTTCATCCCAGATTGGACTGTTTCTCCATTTAACAAAAGAGCACTGGATTCTACCATGTAACTGAAAAGATTTCCTATTGTGGATGTCATTTACTTTGGCCATATGCTCTTGGTATAGGTGGGCTGCTAACATTGCACATTTCCTCATATGTGTCTTTTTGAAATGCTGTGCACAGTCTGCAGCTCACATTTATTTTTCAATTTGGAGCTTTTTCTGCATCATTTTCTTCAGTAGAGATCTCTTTACAGGTATAATAGTTGAATTGGACCATGACGCTGGACACATCCCTGATAACACAAAAACTGGGAAACTGCCCTACACAAACAGATCCACCATTCTAACCAAAGCTTAAATACTTTGGTGGGTATCATACTGGGGCCAGAGACCTTGACCCTTGCTAAGCGATTGATTGTTTTATGAATTATATCCTCTGAAAAAAGTGTCATCACTGCTGTCTTGTCCAATCCCGAGGGATGGATACTTCTGGTCCTGCAGATGTATATAGGTTCTGGTCATCTGTAGCACATGTCATGTTAATGTTGCCGATCTCACTGGGGACCTACGGCTCCTGGAGACGACTCCTGCTGTTCTCAGCAATCTCCCCAAACATCCATGAGAAATTAACTACCCACTCATCCTCAGAGATGTTCACATCATCTTAAACCCAGAGCCACATTCCTCCAAAAAGATTTTGGTTCTGTATCATTGGTTTTTCTAACAAAATTCTGCCCACTACTGTTCTAGAATTCAAATGTTGTCTGGGCAACAGAAGATTTTTAGTTTTTCCTTAGAACAGTGTAGGGTGCAGCCCCCCTGGCTAGTTTGACAACATCCTGCAAAACACCTTTCACACCTGCCGCTGGGAAGTCCAGTGTCAATAGTATCAGGGAGTGGTCTGAAAGCATGCGGGTAGGATTGAACATTGTGTAACCATGTTTAGCAAGGGAGCGGATACCAACCACATATCTGTGCATGAATACATGTTGTGTACAGAGGAGTAAAACAAGTACTCACTGTTTTCGCCCTGTAGTGTCCTCCAAACATCCAGTAGACCCTACACCTGCATACCACGTAATATTGCCTGAGCCGCCCTGGATAGCGCACGCTTAGGAGCACGGGACCGGTCTAGTGTAATGTCCAATATAGTGTTTAAGTCGCCACCCAGAATTATTTCTGCCAGGGGGTATGAGGCACAGAGCTCATACAGTTTGTCATAAAAAGTTGGGTTGTCAATGTTGGGGCCTTAAACATTTAGTAGGAGAACTTCCTTCCCATGTAGGATCCCATGGATCAGGATATTACATCTGCCCTCAGTATATATCTTGGTATCTAGTAATGTGAAGCGCAGCCCACAGTGTATCAAGAGGAGTGCACCCTTAGCACTAGTGGAATAGGTTGTGTACTATCGCTGTGTTCCCCAGCTTGGTGCAAAGCCAAGGGCTTGTTGGTCTAAAGCATGTATCTCATGCAAGAAAAGGACCTACGCACCTTTCCTATTAGCGTACGGTAATATTTTAACAGCCTTGATCGGATTACGCAACGCCCTGATATTCCAACTTAGCAACGTAACTTTCGGAGTCATGCCCGTTGTTTAGACCATGAGCTTGTCAATGAATCCCCCCAGTGCAGATGACTGGACATATACAGACCATGCTTCTTCCCAAGTTCTCCAAGTGTGATTTTAACCAACCCAACAGTGCTATCCCCTTAGCCCCAAACCCCTACCCTCACTGCACCCCAAACTGTGGCAGTGCTGGACCCCACCCAAACATTAACTAGTCCTAAACAACACATTGTACCCGCAATGGGGATGCTGCTTCTGCACAGAGCGGGCTGGCAAATCTTGTTACTCATAGCCAAATTTATGAAGCTTAGCCCAACACAGTGGGCATTTCTATGAATTCATATCACAAATGAACAGGTTTCAGAGATGAGAGCATCACAATCAAGTGGGAGTTGAGCCCCCATGCTGAGGGTTGGACATATGTATTTGCGTTTCGATAAAGGATACCGCCTCAGTCGGGACCGTGAAGAAGTATGTCTTATTATTGTGTTGAAACTTGAACCATGCAGGAAACAGAATGACGTAGGAGATATTTCATTCCCACAAATGTTTCTTCACATCAACAAATGTGCGGTGCTCCTGTTGAACAGCTACTGTGAAGTTCGGATATATGTGAATGACTTGGGATTCATAGCAAAGGTGTCCAATTTCTCGGGCCCGCCGCAGGATATGATCTCTGTCCCTGTAGTTCATAACGTGGGCAATTATGGGCCGGGGATATCCACCAGTTATAAGTTTGGCTGCTAGTGCTCGGTGGACACGCTCAATAGTGAAATGATTGGATAGTCCAGTGTCATCCAGTAGTGTTTTAAGCAGTTCTTCCACTCCTATTTCCATATTGCGATGAAGCACCTCTTCCAGCAGCCCTACAATACACAGGTTATTTCTGTGAGATCTTGATTCCAAGTCATCGCACTTAGCCTGTACCGTTTTCATATCTTTTGCCAGAATCCCCAACATGGACTGTAGGGTTATGTTGTCGTCCTCCGATGTGCTGATCCTGCACTCACCCTCTGTAATTCTCTGTGTCTCCTTCTCAAATCGAGTCCTTATGGAGGGAACTATTGTGGTAATATCGTCAAGCTTGCCATAAACAGTGCTGAACCCTTTCATCATAGTGTCAAGAATTTGCTGCATACTCAGCGGTTTAGGCGCTGCATGGGATTCGGTGGGCAAGGCTATGGTGGATGTTGTGGCTGCCATTTCTGAAGTTTTAGGTGCTACCATTGTGAATTGATCCATGCTCCCTCCCTTCTTGCTCCCAGCCCCCTTTGTCGTGTTGCAAGATTAGCTGCAGTGGTCCCAACCACTCTGCCCTATCGAGTCCTCTGTTGTTTGTAATTGCCAAGGGCAGTGGTGCCAGCGGTGTTGGTCCATCAGCAGCGCCCGCAGTCAGGCTTGTGGCACTGCGCAGCCCACCTGCAGTTCTCAGCCACTTACCTATGTGTCCATATTCGAATTGCGCACCTCTGTTCCTATCTGGGTCCTGCACTTACTTCAGTTTATGTGTGACTTTGTCTGTAAAATGTAGGCCCCCTCTGTTGCATACAAGAGGGCATGGGTCCGTGAGTAAGCTCCACCACACTAGGATCCCAGACCATCCGGGCAGCTGTTCCGAGCACAGCAATGCATCCCAGATTGAATCCCTTCACCTGCGGTAGCACTCTCTGCACAGCATAAACGCTTTATTGGGACAAAGGAGAGCATCTGAAAACGCCATATGTATATTTTCCTCAGTGGTTCTGTAAAATGTTCTCACCTGCCCCACAGTAGCAGTCTCAGACGCACTTCGCCCAAGCTCTTGGTGGAGCATGCAACCGAGCTTGCCCCCAATGATCGCAGGCCGGCCCTACCGCTCACTGCCCCCACCGCCACCTCTCTCTCACTGCGTTTATAGTCTCCAGTGGGCTGCCCTGCTCCTCCTCACAGCGGCCAGCCACCACGGCACAGCTTTGAGCTGCTGTTGCGCAATGGCTGTTCTTTCATCGTGGGTCTCAGCCACGGGACACTGCAGGGCGGGGGGCCAGATGCCAAGCCCACTGCAGCCTGCAACCCGAGCCAGCTGATATTATTCACTGCAGTGGGCTGTTCAAGTGTCCGCCTCACTGGGCCAATCCTGTCAGTCCAAGTGTATGGGTAGAAAGGTCAGCAGCGCAAGCCGCTTCAGCGGCGAAGGTTCCTCCTTCTCCTCCGCCGCGCGCTGTGCCTCCCAGAAGAGCCCTAGTCCACGGGCAGCGGGCGGCCAGGCGCTAACTCCGGCTCCCAATGCTGGGTGAAGTTGGGAGACGGATCGAGAGGATCAGCAGCTTCTCAGCAGCCTGGTCCCATGGCTCATGTGGTTGCAGTCAATGAATAATGATAAAATAACCCTCTAGGCCAAAGATTTCAGAGGACATAGAGAGTCAACATTTCAAACAGAAAGATCTCACACACTTTGCGATCATGCCAATGGTATAAAAGGTGCTATACAAATGCACACTAACATAACATAACAACATAACTTCCTTATATTAAATGCCCTAAGAGGCGGCATCTTCCACTACAACTGGCTAAGACAAAATATGAACTTAATACTTTTTCAATAAAAACACAGAATTATCTTTCCTTTGAATTAGGCAAAAAGATAACTAAAGATGGGAAAAGGCTGGGAAACTACCAGTTTGCAAATCAAACAGCTATGAACTTCTAGAAGGATACATTTTTGTGATGTGATGATGACTCCTTTACTTCAAGTCCAATGAGTATTGCAAACGTATTTGCATGCTCTTATAAAACCTTATGTTATTCAGTATTTGGATGCTGAAAATTCTTTTTTGGATATTGTTGTTGCTGGCAGAGTTTAACAGAGCCAGGCAAGGAATTTAACAAATGCAAACAATTTAAACCAATTCCTTTATTGAATGCGGATCCGAACATTTATGTAAAGACCCTCGTGACCAGATTGTAATCATTCTTAACAATATTGATTCATTTCTCCCAAGTAGGTTTTGTACCAGGTAGAACACCCAGGGGTGACGTGAAATAATTGCTTTATGTTATATGGCAGAAAAGAGGGCAGTTGAACCCACGCTTGACCTGTATTTAGGCACTTAAAAGGCATTCGCCCATATTGAGTGGGGGGTTTGTTTCCCACCTTCACTAGGTTTGGTCTGTGTGAAAACTTTATAAGCCAACATTTTTTAATCAAACACCTATGGCACAAATAATATGTAGAGTACATATATCAGAGGATTTTATGTCATAAAGGGGTAAGATAGGATCTTATATCTTCTTCACTATTCTTACTAGGATTAGAACCGTTTTCTATGGCTATACAAACTAACAATAAGATCACAACAGCAGTACGTAGCATGAAAATCCAGAATCATTCTCATGTGTTTCAAGTTATAGAATAAAGCGTTCAAAATGTGATGCTCTACATATATTCAAAATTGCCATCAAGATCGAAATCCATCAATTCTGCTTTCGGTGTTGTTGCAAAATACTAAAAGAGAACTTATTAAATATGTCTTTATGGGCCATATACAAATAGACAAAATGAAGATTTCCCCGAAATTTAATTATATTGTAATATTCTATGTATATTACCTAGCGGTGCCTGGATAGTCATGGGCAATAAAGCAATCAATGCATATGTTTAGCGATCTACTAAATCTAGAATAGGAATGAACATAAGCTGCTTATTCTACCTGATATCGAATTGTATTGTTGTTCAATTAAAATGCACCCTTTTAATGTGACATGTTCTAAATATGACGATAAACATACATGGTTACATTTAGAAAAGTGCTTAAATAACTTGAGAATGTATAGGTAATCCATCCCTGACTTTACATAATCCTGTTTTATCTTGCAATGAGCGAAACTGTTTGAGAGCACACAACCTTCTATGGCTTGAGGGATGAATAGGATGCAAAATGGATTAAATGTTTATCTAAGTTCTGCAAAAGTACATTTCTTTCTTTTGAAGAATTTCAAATTACCACACATTTAGGAAATAGATACAGTTGAGGTGTTGTTTGAAAAAAGCAATACAACTCACCGAAGCCAGTAAGGTTGTCAGCTCACCATTTACTAATCAATTGAGCAATGCAAGAAAGGTAACTTCTGTATGTTATGCTGCTCTGAGAGATTCCATGTATCAAGTTTCAGTGCCTCTGGCACTCAACATTAAATGGGGACTAGTATTAGGTAGTAACAGATGATTAATGGTCAGAGGTTCTAAGCAGTCATACAAAAGGGGTACGAGAAACACATATGCAATTTACCTACTATACATTTGATGTCATTGGGGGGGGCGGTAGAGAGCCCAAACAAGATGGTCGTAAGGCCGTGAGCGCCTGGACAAATCCATACAAATCCGGGCATTTATCCTGCTGCCAGCACTGCAATCCCATTTGGCTGTAATCTACAGCCATGGGGAAATCCTGGAGCACACGCTGTCCCAACATCGAAGTGAGAAGGAGCTCTAGAAGTGGAGATTCTAATACATAGTGTAGCACACAGACGGATCCCCTGTGTGGACCCCCGGCTGGCACACTTGACTGCAGCAGCTTCCGGCCGAGAAACTGAGTGTTGGCAGTGTTGGGAACTCTGCTTTGCTGCCTGACTACCTCGTTGTGAAAGGAAGTCGCTTTTCCCTTCAAAGACCCAGCACAGGTCGCGGAGCGACGGGGAGTGACGCTGAGTTTTGGCAGTGTTGCCTGGGGTGCCTGGAGCTCCTGGGGAGCTGGGAGCCGCCACGGCCCCCGCCCACGCCTCTGTGCCGAACTCCGCTCGCCTTTATTCTTTGCAGCTCCAATCGTGTTTTGCGCCTGAACGCGTCTTTCAGTGCATTTATTTTTTATTTTTTTATTTCGCAACTTCTACGTGATCCCTACGACTTCGGTGATGAACACCTTAGACCCTGGCCCCTCGGGGGTCAGCTTAGACAATGTAGTGGTGTATCAAGGAGAGGAAGATGCCACTCATCCGCTCACACGGCGGCAACGACGCTTCCTGGCTGCAGGCGGCTGCGTTCCCACTGACCCGCGCTTGGAACTAATGGTAAGTCGCTGCAAGTTCCGTAAAAAGAACTGTGCTTCCTCTACTTCCATAGACTCTGAGAACTTTTTTTATTGCCAGGATAGCACCTTAGTTTCGTGCAGTACTGACCTATATCCACTAGCAACGCCAATTTCACCGTCTCCGACTACACTAAAAACATTACAAACAGAGCCCAATATAACCTATGAGGCGAAGGAGGGAGAGTCCGCTGTGGCTGATGATGCTCATAGGGCATCTTTGGACTCTGTAATAGTTAACTGTGCATCTACAAACACACGACTGGATAACACAATAGTTAATGCGGAGAAAGGTAACGAACTGCTGTTTACTAAATCTCTTTCAAGCATGGCCGGAACGGTAATTGATTTTGACAAAGACGTACAGGAGATGAGTATCGCCGTCGGTGACACCACTAGCGGAGGCATGACGAACTGTATAGACCCTACAGGCAGCGCTAGTG
The DNA here is from genome assembly GCF_040938575.1 of Ambystoma mexicanum. Taxonomy (NCBI): domain Eukaryota; kingdom Metazoa; phylum Chordata; class Amphibia; order Caudata; family Ambystomatidae; genus Ambystoma; species Ambystoma mexicanum. The sequence continues at coordinate 294,514,018 of NC_090927.1, forward strand.
GTATGGCTAGCGATGACTGTGAACTTAACGACAAACGGCCTGCCGGACCTCTACATAACCCCAATAAAATCCTGCAGATGGTGGAAAGAAAAACTGGCGAGATTGTGCCCCACAGTGAGTTCTTTAGAAAAACACCACTGATGGATGCTGCTCCTGGGGAAATAGCTCTGATAACACGGTCTAGTCCTGGATCTGCTTCGGACTGTCCGCCATGTGGCAAGAAGATCTATGACCGATGTAGCTTGATGGTCCTAGCAGACAGGAGTCGTGTAGACTGCAGAACGGAAATATCATCGGCTGGATCCCGCAACCCCTTGGAACAAGTGAAGCCATTGGAGGAATTCTCGACCTGTGAGGAGCACGTCTGCAGTCTCCCACCTGGCCCACTAAACCCAAATGAACTTCCTAAACCTTGGTTAAAACCAGTGACGAAAAGGAAACGTACAGAATCCATCAATGATGATTTTAGCGACCTTATTATTACATCACAAAAAAGGCTCGCCGATGAAAGAGAGCTAGCTGGCTCTCTTTTCACTGGATTGGAAATTTACTGTCCACCGTCTGTGGTAGATATACAGCCAGATGCTCGATCTAAGAAAAAATCGAATTTACGTAAGAAAAAATCTAGATTCTCTCGAATAAGATCTCAGAAAAGTAACAAACAGAATAACCAAATATTAAACATGGCAGAACTGATGGCTAAAGAAATTACGAGAGAACTAAATACACTCATAATGGCTGCTCATACGATTTCGATGTCGCCATATATCAAACTGTACGAACAACTGAATGAGAATATTAAAGATCAAACCACTCTCATAGCTTTGTTGAACTCGAAAATTATCAATGTGGATCAAGATCTAAATTGGATGAAACAAACTTGGACTGATGACCATCTAAGAGCTGATGCATATATTATGACCATTGTGGATCAAACCAAAAATAGTGCGATGGATAAACGACTGTTCGCCGAAGTAGCTCGAGAAGCCATAACACTACTGCAACAACATAAATCAAATCCTGCTCTTAAATCAATGATACCTAAAGAGATTATAGAGCAGAATGACGATAAAACAAAGGATCCTACTGCGAACAATACAATAGACTATGAGACCCAAATTATGATTCCAGATACTAGCTTAAATGCAGAGATAATCACGCATGAGACGAGGTGTGAAAAAAGAGATGCTAATGCTCCTCCGAGGAAATGTACACAAAAATCAAAACGACCACGAGAAGCTGTCACCTGCACAAATGAGAGAAAAAGAATCTGTAGTAGCGAAAAAACGGCTACGCTCACCAGACAACTAAAAGATGTTCCACAAAGGTGTGAAGTAAATAAGAAATCATACCTATCTCAAATGCAGGACATTCCCTCTGACAGAGATGAGGACTCAATGTCAGCAAATCCTATAGATAAATGTATAACGGACGTGACTGTCTCAACTTCTCAATCAGAACAAGGCATCATTGAACCCGAGACAAAAGATCTCATGAATTCTATACTTAGGATTGAAGGTTCTGGTGCGACAGTCTCTCCTGCAAAGCCAGATTCAATACAAAAAGAGATGTATCCAATATTTGAATTAAAAAAATCAGATGCAACACTAAATAATAAAGTCAGAGACAAGATGATTGAGAAAAAATCCATAAAGAAAAAACAAAGAAAAAAACAATGTAGATCGAGTGTACGATCATTTTTAAGGAACATCAAAGGGCTTTGCTCTACAATAAACACCAAGCAACAGGATGAAACCGCCGCTAAGGCCAAGCCTTGTACAGTGAAAAATGCCATACCAGCTGAGCTACTGAACTTAAAAGACGCATCAAACGCCCAACCTGTTGGAATTGTGAGCATTTCTGAAGAGCTTTTAGATCTTTCAACATATGAGCAAGATGATTGGATTGAGATTCCTGATTCGGCCATGTCTGAAGATCGGCCCCCCTCAGACGCCTCAATCAACATTGACCTCAATATAGGGAAAAAAAACCAAGTATTCCCTAAAACGAAGATTCTTACAAAGCAGCCGGCTAGTAGAACTATTCCTCCTTCCAAACCTGGCTGCCTAGATCATGAGACACACGCACTTCAACAAAAAGACACTAACAGTGATTCTCCCAAACACTCTGGCACAATCTTACCCACCGTAGTGGAAATCTCCTCTGAATGTATGACAATTGAGGCTAAAAGAGCACTAACCTTGGCCACCAAGAAACTCTTACAATCTGAGATAAAGCATAGCTCGAGTAACTCGGACCTGTGGAAATATGAGCAAAACCTTGAGATCTTGGAGGCTAAAATGGCGCTAATGGATAAAGGATTAACTGAACCTATTCTGATAAGAGAAGCTGATCTTAAAGAAGGATCTTACCATAATTTCAAACCTTCTTTGGAACATTCTTCAAAAGCTCCATCATCGCTACAAAAGAGCCATTGGATTCCGCTAAAATCAACATATCTGGAAGTACAGCATAACGCACGAGCAAGCAACGCTGATCGCCCTGATTATAGCCTACAAGCTCGAAGATCTAAGAAAATGGGAAAATACCTGATGCGCTTAGAACGTATAATGAGAGAAAAAGATGACCTCCTCTTGAATAGGAATAATGTGATGAAGCTATTACATCATATTCCACAACTAAGAACTGTGGCCTCTGATGACATCTTAATAGTAGAATTCGAGGATACGAAAAATAATGACTGCGTGATCCTGCATATAGCTTCTAAAATCATCTGTGACTCACTTTTAAACGCTGGAACCATTCTGAACTCTATGGGGTTCGATATACATGAAATTCAAAATTCACAGAAGGTAGATCAACCGACGAACAAAGGACTGGTACTAGTCTATAATCCTGAAACTGAGAATAAAACAGTGCAACGTGTTGAAGAACTATACTCAAAAAGCAAAAATGTTCCTTCTAAGTGCCACATCATTAATAAAACACAAACTTCACAAACAGAGTTAGTTGAAGTATCGACTGAGCAAAGATACTCCAAAATAAAGAAAGTAATCAATCCACAAAGGGAAGACATGGACTGGTCATGGGTCGCTAAAACTATTAATAACACAAAACATAGCTAATGCCCAAAGATCAAGGAGACTGGTAATATATGCATCACTTCATGGAACACACGAGGACATTCACATCTTTTTGAAAATACATCTAATGAACTGATGGACATCGACTTGCTCTGTTTACAAGAGACTTGGCTACTGGAATCACCAGTAGCAGACGGCTTTGAGATAGCCTTCAACAGAGCAATTAAAGGGGAAAAAGGACGACCCATGTCAGGAATGTTAACGCTCGCCAAAGTAAAAAGCGGTATACGTATCTTATCTCACACTATTGTGTCACCATATATACAAGTGTGCAAAGTGAAACTTCCGGAGAGATACGTGAACAAAGATAATATACTAATACTGATTAATATATATTGGCAACACATAAGAACACTATTAGACAACTTCATGGAAACCATCTCAGAAATAATTTGTAATATCAAAAGGAACGAAAAGGATACAAACATCTTAGTATGTGGAGACCTAAACATAAATTGTCTATCTATTATAAATGACTCACTTGAAGAAAAAATAACTAATGGCGAACAGGCAGCCAGGCGATGGATGCAAGAGATGGAAGTCTGGAACTTACACTTGCTGAACGGCAATACGCAAGGGGACATTCCCGCCCATCCAACCTGGAGAAGACTCTCGCAAAGCTCGACAATTGACTACATGTTCATAGACGGAATTCTAAGAAGCGAGGTCTTGTCTCTCAAAGTCATTGAAATGAAGGTTAGCGACCACTGCCTAGTAAAGCTGTATTTGAAATCAAACGAATCTAGAAAACCAGTTGTCAAGGAAGTATCGACTCTTGAAACAGGTCCTGGTCGTAACAGGCTAAGATTGAGTGAGAATAATATCATCTCACTAAGGAAATCACTTGAAAATACAACAGAAATGGAACAAATCGAGTACACAACTCTATTAGAGATATACCGGGAGAAAAAACACACTAAGCCACGACCGGATTTTACACAGCTCCATGCATGGGATGCAGAAGTTAACGAAAAGAAAATAAATCTGAAAAAAGCACTGAGAATGTTCAAAAACAAGTCCAATACAAATAACCAAAGCATGATAAGACATCTGAAACAAACCTATAAGAACTGGCTACTCAGCCACAAACACATCATGTTACAGAGAGATGCCGAAATTATGATGGAAGTACTTGCTAAAAGAAAGACTAGAGATTTTTGGGCCTTGATGAATAATATCTCAACACCTCAGGGACCCATCATGAAATCTATGATCTCAGAAGTTCAATGGATCAGACACTACGCAGAAACATTCAATAACAATCAACCCAATATAAGAATTTTGCCATCCTCAGAGCACGAGTGGTCAATTGAAATAAAAAAAGAGGAAATCTACAGAAACATTCTAATATTAAGCACATCCAGAGCACCAGGACCAGATGGTCTAACAAATCAACACTTAAAACAACACCCAGAACTATGGGCAGATATCTGCTACTTATTATTCCGGACCATCCTCCAGACGAAACAAATACCTTCTTCCTGGCGGTGAGCCATTGTAGTACCAATTTTTAAAAAAGGTGATTGAACCGACCCCAAAAATTACCGGCCGATAGCTCTGCTTGATGTGGTCGGAAATTTTTTTGCCTCCCAGCTCCAAAACCAACTATTACGTTGGATCCAAGATACCAAAAGATACGATCTTCGGCAAACTGGATTCGTGAAAGGAGTTGGTTGCGGGCTGAATCTAACAATTCTGAACTTTCTGAAAATGGAAGCAATTCGACAAAATAGAAAGATCTACGTAGTATTTATCGATTTATCTAGCGCTTTTGATACCATCGACTGAGAGATGCTCTGGGAAAAGATGAAGAAATGGAAGTGCCCAGATAACCTACTACAACCTATAAAGGAACTCCACACTGACACAGTCATTAAAATCTGACTTGATTCAAGTGGAACGTTGAGCAAGCCAATCGAAATGAACCAAGGTGTGAAACAGGGCTGCCCGCTTGCAGCAAAGCTATTTGGTTTATTTATATCCGATATTGGCGATAGCCTTGCAGATGTAAACTCCTTTCCACCAAAAATAAATGGGCAGGCAATAAGTTGGATGCTATATGCAGATGACATTGCATTACTGGACCTAACACCAATTGGACTAACTCGAAAATTAGCAGCTCTAGAGAAATACGTAGAACAAAATAAATTAAAAATCAATCCAACAAAATCTGAAATAATAATCCTGCAAGATTTAACACGAAACAATAAACGGAATACAAAAAGTATCCCAAAGTGGGGACTGAGAAATGAAATCTTAAGATGTGTTAAAAAGACAAAGTACCTAGGTGTTTGGATTAATAGTAACATAAATGATGCTCCCTGGGCAGAGAATGCTAAACAAAAATGCAGACAACTAGCAAGTCAAGGAGTAGTAATAAATAAAAAGTTTGGGAAATTCTCGCTACAACCAGTAATAGCCCACTATAACCAAAAAGTGATTCCATCACTGATTTATGGGGCAGAAAGTGCCCTAGGAGTGTCCGCCACTCTAGTGCCAGAACTAGAAAATCAATATTGGAGGAGGGTTCTGCATTTACAGAAAGGAATCTCGAGTGCATGTGTGAGATATGAACTTAATTTAATATCCATGCATGCCCGAGTGTTATGGAACATGCTATCCATATATCGGAAAATCATCACATCACATGTTTGCCTCAATTCAAGATCTTACAAAATGCTATGAAGGGCAACAAAGAAACTCTACTATGTAAATGGGCAGCCGGGTGTAAAAAGCAATTAGAACTACTGGGAACTGATCAAGACACCCTGAGAAATAACCCGAATTATGTGAAGAAAAAGCTATGGGAACAGGATTGGTGCTCGACAGTTGTTGATCGCAATCGCCACAAACTTATGGAAGATGCACCTATAGAAGCCAAAGATCGAAAACAACTGCCTCAATATTTGATGAGATCAGCTAATGCAAGACACCGAGCAAACTATATGAAATTCCGTATGAACTTAATAAACACCAGAGTAAGCCGAGCAATAAGAACGAGGAATCTGAAAGCATTACTCAGGTGTCGTTTCTGTAATAAACATCAAGAAACCCTTAAACACTTAATACTGTACTGTGAGGCCCTGAAAAATCAGAGATCTGTACACCTAGGACACATAGTGCGAAAATACACCACCTTAAGTGGAGAGGATCTATGGCGAAAACTTCACAACCCTTGTGAAAAAGACACTTTTGGGTTGACATACTTCGTGGAAATACTTGAAAGTTTCCTAAAAGAGAACTAAATTAGAGAAATAATCTAAAAAGTAATGGGTGCTTCAGAAATGTTGAGATGAGATGAAGAGGCGAAGCAAAGCCAGACAAAGGATTGGTAGTGGAGTAATAAATCATTTGTAGCGAACAGAATAATGAAAAATGAGAATAACCAGGTCGGGGAGAAGCAATAAGTTATGGAACGCCACACTCTGCTATGAAAAATGCACCGTAAAGACCCATTTCTGAAGCACCCTAGAGATAGATAGGGGAGGAATTTTGTGTATAATTTTGTTTTTTCAAAAAGTTTGTACAAACTAAATGAAAAATAAAAATAAATAAATAAATAAATAAATAAACATTTCCCCTTTGAGTGGCGCCGGTGGTAAACCGTAGAAGGGAGTGAAACGCAACGCCAGCTTGCCCAAAGGATCCTGAAGCAGGTGTGGAAAAAAAAACTGACAATAAAAGAACTGACATACAAGCAGAATAACCTGGAATCCCGATCTAGGTGCAAGAACCTACGAATTACTGGGGTGCCGCAGGGGGCTGATCAGCGGAATATGGAAGCAATGGTGGAAAATCTGTTGAAGGACATCCTGGGTGACACTGAATTTTCGGCAGTGTTCATAGTGGAAAGTGTGCACAGGATTCCAAGAGGCAGGAAACCCATAACAAGAGCACTCAGCCGCTGATCGCCCCATTACTCAACTACCAGGATGGGGACCTGGCTCTATGCAAGGCTAGGGAAAAAGGCCCCTTGATATGCCAGGGCACACAAATTTGGTAGTTCCCGGTTTATCCAGACACAGTGCAGTCCTCCAGGAAGACGTTTATCGACATTAAAAGGAGACTGAGGGCTTGTGACATGTAGTATGCAATGCTCTTTCCTGCCAAACTCAGGGTGGAACATGAGGGGAGAGCGCTGTTCTTCCACACCCCGGAGGAAACTCATGCATTTCTTAAGGCTTTACCTAGAGAGCCACGCCGTAACAATGACTGAGGCAGAAGCCGGTTTGTACTATTGAGGGGGAGTGCCACCACAACATGCTTGATCATGGAACTAACCCTCTGCGGAGGAGTCAATCGGCTAGACGATAGCTGAGTCACAATCCGGCTTGGCAGATTCCCCAGTGGTCGGGCCTTAGTGTGCCCCATGCTTAAGCTAAGGTGTCATGTATTAATTTGGGTGGAGATGGGGAAGTGGCGGTTGGGGCTGCTGGCAGGGTTGGGGGAGGGGTGGGGAAGTTTTTTTTTTTTTTTTCTTCTTTTTTTTTTACATTTTTATAGCGCGCAGGCAGCCCAAGGGCATTGTGGCGCTGTTACTTGCAGACAACTTAGTTACATTATGCATAAGTTACAGATTGGGTACATAGGCGTAACATATAATATGCATAGAGGCGTACACAGGTCAGGTATACATATGGCGGGTGTACATGAGAGACGGTAGAGAATCAAGCAAACAGGGTGGTTTTCAAGGTTTTGCGGAAGGTGGTCAGAGAAGGTTCAGCTCGCAGGGCAGTGGGGAGGGCATTCCAGTGTAGGGCCGCAAGGCAGGGGAAGCTGGCACCCCCTGCTCTTGCTTTTTTTACCCTGGGTACAGTGAGTAGGTTGATGTAGGGGGTCCTGGTTGGTCTTGAGGACATGGCCGGGTGGATCCTTTGTGCCAGGTAGGCTGGTGCTGCAGAGTGGATGCATTTGTGGGTGAGGGTCAAGGTTTTGAAGATGATCCTCTCTTTTATAGGTAGCCAGTGGGAGGCTCTTCTGGCAGTAGATATATGCTCTCTTTTGGATATGCCTTGTGCTGCGCGGAGGGCGTTGTTTTGAGTGACTTGCAGTTTCTCAAGGTTTTTTGTGGAGGTCCCTAGGAAGTGGACATTGCAGTAGTCCAGCCGTGATCCTGTGATAGCCCTAGCTATGTTTGTGCAGGTGTCGCTGGAGCGGTAGGGTCTAACTGCATTGAGGAGTTTGGCCTGGTAGGCAGCTGAGGAGGCAATGGCGTTCACCTGTCTGGTCATGGACAGATTGGTGTCCAGGTAGATGCCTAGGGTTTTCACTGACTCAGATACTGGAATTATGATAGAGTTAAAGGTGAAGTGGGAGAACTGCGTGTCAAGTTTATTTAGGGTGTCGGGGGAGCCTACAAGTAGGAGTTCAGTTTTGTCAGAGTTGAGAGAGAGGCTGTTGGCAGCCATCCAGGTTTGGATTGGGTTATAGATGGTGTTGAGGGTCTTGGAGTCAGTCTCATAGTCGCCTGTCAGGGTCACAAGGATCTGGGTGTCGTCCGCGTAATTAGTGTGTGAGATCCCCATGGCGTCAAGGATGAGGAAGAGGGGGTGAGTGAATATATTGTAGAGAGTGGGAGAGAGGCAGGAGCCTTGTGGGACCCCACACAGCATAATGGTTGGGGATGCAGTAGCTATATCAGAGAAGACCTGCATGGTCCTTCCATGTAGGAAGGAAGTGATCCAAGCACTAGCATGTGCTGAAAAATTTGCAGTGGAGGTTAGGTGGTGGCATAAAATGTCGTGATCCACAAGGTCAAACACAGCAGAGAGATCGAGGAGGAGGAGCAGGGCAGGTTAACAATTATGGAGGTTACTATGGTTATTGTTAAGATTTTACAGTGGAAAAGAGGATTTCTCTGCCTCATAGAAGAGAGGTGCATAACAGTGCCACGCGCCCTAAGAGTGCCTTACTAAACGATGGACACGGTCTACAGGAACATCTATTGTCTAGTCACTTAAAAGTATGACATGGAATCTGACGGGGATGATCTGTCCATCAAAATGTTGTAGAGTCCTCTTATATATGCAGAGACACCAGGTGGATGTAGCGTTCCACCAGGAGATGCACCTTGCTCCTGGTGCGGAATCAAAATTTGGGTGAAACTGGGGAGGCCATTGCTACTTCTCATCATACTCTTCATACTCTAGAGGGGTGTGTATCATTCTTCACAACTCAGTGGGGTGCAGCCCCCCTGGCTAGTTTGACAACATCCTGCAAAACACCTTTCACACCTGCCGCTGGGAAGTCCAGTGTCAATAGTATCAGGGAGTGGTCTGAAAGCATGCGGGTAGGATTGAACATTGTGTAACCATGTTTAGCAAGGGAGCGGATACCAACCACATATCTGTGCATGAATACATGTTGTGTACAGAGGAGTAAAACAAGTACTCACTGTTTTCGCCCTGTAGTGTCCTCCAAACATCCAGTAGACCCTACACCTGCATACCACGTAATATTGCCTGAGCCGCCCTGGATAGCGCACGCTTAGAAGCACGGGACCGGTCTAGTGTAATGTCCAATATAGTGTTTAAGTCGCCACCCAGAATTATTTCTGCCAGGGGGTATGAGGCACAGAGCTCATACAGTTTGTCATAAAAAGTGGGTTGTCAATGTTGGGGCCTTAAACATTTAGTAGGAGAACTTCCTTCCCATGTAGGATCCCATGGATCAGGATATTACATCTGCCCTCAGTATATATCTTGGTATCTAGTAATGTGAAGCGCAGCCCACAGTGTATCAAGAGGAGTGCACCCTTAGCACTAGTGGAATAGTTTGTGTACTATCGCTGTGTTCCCCAGCTTGGTGCAAAGCCAAGGGCTTGTTGGTCTAAAGCATGTATCTCATGCAAGAAAAGGACCTACGCACTTTTCCTATTAGCGTACGGTAATATTTTAACAGCCTTGATCGGATTACGCAACGCCCTGATATTCCAACTTAGCAACGTAACTTTCGGAGTCATGCCCATTATTTAGACCATGAGCTTGTCAATGAATCCCCCCAGTGCAGATGACTGGCCATATACAGACCATGCTTCTTCCCAAGTTCTCCAAGTGTGATTTTAACAAACCCAACAGTGCTATCCCCTTAGCCCCAAACCCCCACCCTCACTGCACCCCAAACTGTGGCAGTGCTGGACCCCACCCAAACATTAACTAGTCCTAAACAACACATTGTACCCGCAATGGGGATGCTGCTTCTGCACAGAGCGGGCTGGCAAATCTTGTTACTCATAGCCAAACTTATGAAGCTTAGCCCAACACAGTGGGCATTTCTATGAATTCATATCACAAATGAGCAGGTTTCAGAGATGAGAGCATCACAATCAAGTGGGAGTTGAGCCCCCATGCTGAGGGTTGGACATATGTATTTGCGTTTCGATAAAGGATACCGCCTCAGTCGGGACCGTGAAGAAGTATGTCTTATTATTGTGTTGAAACTTGAACCATGCAGGAAACAGAATGACGTAGGAGATATTTCATTCCCACAAATGTTTTTTCACATCAACGAATGTGCGGTGCTCCTGTTGAACAGCTACTGTGAAGTTCGGATATATGTGAATGACTTGGGATTCATAGCAAAGGTGTCCAATTTCTCGGGCCCGCCGCAGGATATGATCTCTGTCCCTGTAGTTCATAACGTGGGCAATTATGGGCCGGGGATATCCACCAGTTATAAGTTTGGCTGCTAGTGCTCGGTGGACACGCTCAATAGTGAAATGATTGGATAGTCCAGTGTCATCCAGTAGTGTTTTAAGCAGTTCTTCCACTCCTATTTCCATATTGCGATGAAGCACCTCTTCCAGCAGCCCTACAATACACAGGTTATTTCTGTGAGATCTTGATTCCAAGTCATCGCACTTAGCCTGTACCGTTTTCATATCTTTTGCCAGAATCCCCAACATGGACTGTAGGGTTCTGTTGTCGTCCTCCGATGTGCTGATCCTGCACTCACCCTCTGTAATTCTCTGTGTCTCCTTCTCAAATCGAGTCCTTATGGAGGGAACTATTGTGGTAATATCGCCAAGCTTGCCATAAGCAGTGCTGAACCCTTTCATCATAGTGTCAAGAATTTGCTGCATACTCAGCGGTTTAGGCGCTGCATGGGATTCGGTGGGCAAGGCTATGGTGGATGTTGTGGCTGCCATTTCTGAAGTTTTAGGTGCTACCATTGTGAATTGATCCATGCTCCCTCCCTTCTTGCTCCCAGCCCCTTTGTCGTGTTGCAAGATTAGCTGCAGTGGTCCCAACCACTCTGGCCTATCGAGTCCTCTGTTGTTTGTAATTGCCAAAGGCAGTGGTGCCAGCGGTGTTGGTCCATCAGCAGCGCCCGCAGTCAGGCTTGTGGCACTGCGCAGCCCACTTGCAGTTCTCAGCCACTTACCTATGTGTCCAGATTCGAATTGCGCACCTCTGTTCCTATCTGGGTCCTGCACTTACTTCAGTTTATGTGTGCCTTTGTCTGTAAAATGTAGGCCCCCTCTGTTGCATACAAGAGGGCATGGGTCCGTGAGTAAGCTCCACCACACTAGGATCCCAGACCATCCGGGCAGCTGTTCCAAGCACAGCAATGCATCCCAGATTGAATCCCTTCACCTGCGGTAGCACTCTCTGCACAGCATGAACGCTTTAATGGGACAAAGGAGAGCATCTGAAAACGCCATATGTATATTTTCCTCAGTGGTTCTGTAAAATGTTCTCACCTGCCCCACAGTAGCAGTCTCAGACGCACTTCGCCCAAGCTCTTGGTGGAGCATGCAACCGAGCTTGCCCCCAATGATCGCAGGCCGGCCCTACCGCTCACTGCCCCCACCGCCACCTCTCTCTCACTGCGTTTATAGTCTCCAGTGGGCTGCCCTGCTCCTCCTCACAGCGGCCAGCCACCACGGCACAGCTTTGAGCTGCTGTTGCGCAATGGCTGTTCTTTCATCGTGGGTCTCAGCCACGGGACACTGCAGGGCGGGGGGCCAGATGCCATGCCCACAACCCGAGCCAGCTGATATTATTCACTGCAGTGGGCTGTTCAAGTGTCCGCCTCACTGGGCCAATCCTGTCAGTCCAAGTGTATGGGTAGAAAGGTCAGCAGCGCAAGCCGTTTCAGCGGCGAAGGTTCTTCCTTCTCCTCCACCGCGCGCTGTGCCTCCCAGAAGAGCCCTAGTCCACGGGCACCGGGCGGCCATGCGCTAACTCCGGCTCCCGATGCTGGGTGAAGTTGGGAGACGGATCGAGAGGATCACCAGCTTCTCAGCAGCCTGGTCCCATGGCTCATGTGGTTGCAGTCAATGAATAATGATAAAATAACCCTCTAGGGGCAAAGATTTCAGAGGACATAGAGAGTCAACATTTCAAACAGAAAGATCTCACACACTTTGCGATCATGCCAATGGTATAAAAGGTGCTATACAAATGCACACTAACATAACATAACAACATAACTTCCTTATATTAAATGCCCTAAGAGGCGGCATCTTCCACTACAACTGGCTAAGACAAAATATGAACTTAATACTTTTTCAATAAAAACACAGAATTATCTTTCCCTTGAATTAGGCAAAAAGATAACTAAAGATGGGAAAAGGCTGGGAAACTACCAGTTTGCAAATCAAACAGCTATGAACTTCTAGAAGGATACATTTTTGTGATGTGATGATGACTCCTTTACTTCAAGTCCAATGAGTATTGCAAACGTATTTGCATGCTCTTATAAAACCTTATGTTATTCAGTATTTGGATGCTGAAAATTCTTTTTTGGATATTGTTGTTGCTGGCAGAGTTTAACAGAGCCAGGCAAGGAATTTAACAAATGCAAACAATTTAAACCAATTCCTTTATTGAATGCGGATCCGAACATTTATGTAAAGACCCTCGTGACCAGATTGTAATCATTCTTAACAATATTGATTCATTTCTCCCAAGTAGGTTTTGTACCAGGTAGAACACCCAGGGGTGACGTGAAATAATTGCTTTATGTTATATGGCAGAAAAGAGGGGCAGTTGAACCCACGCTTGACCTGTATTTAGGCACTTAAAAGGCATTCGCCCATATTGAGTGGGGGGTTTGTTTCCCACCTTCACTAGGTTTGGTCTGTGTGAAAACTTTATAAGCCAACATTTTTTAATCAAACACCTATGGCACAAATAATATGTAGAGTACATATATCAGAGTATTTTATGTCATAAAGGGGTAAGATAGGATCTTATATCTTCTTCACTATTCTTACTAGGATTAGAACCGTTTTCTATGGCTATACAAACTAACAATAAGATCACAACAGCAGTACGTAGCATGAAAATCCAGAATCATTCTCATGTGTTTCAAGTTATAGAATAAAGCGTTCAAAATGTGATGCTCTACATATATTCAAAATTGCCATCAAGATCGAAATCCATCAATTCTGCTTTCGGTGTTGTTGCAAAATACTAAAAGAGAACTTATTAAATATGTCTTTATGGGCCATATACAAATAGACAAAATGAAGACTTCCCCGAAATTTAATTATATTGTAATATTCTATGCATATTACCTAGCGGTGCCTGGATAGTCATGGGCAATAAAGCAATCAATGCATATGTTTAGCGATCTACTAAATCTAGAATAGGAATGAACATAAACTGCTTATTCTACCTGATATCGAATTGTATTGTTGTTCAATTAAAATGCACCCTTTTAATGTGACATGTTCTAAATATGACGATAAACATACATGGTTACATTTAGAAAAGTGCTTAAATAACTTGAGAATGTATAGGTAATCCATCCCTGACTTTACATAATCCTGTTTTATCTTGCAATGAGCGAAACTGTTTGAGAGCACACAACCTTCTATGGCTTGAGGGATGAATAGGATGCAAAATGGATTAAATGTTTATCTAAGTTCTGCAAAAGTACATTTCTTTCTTTTGAAGAATTTCAAATTACCACACATTTAGGAAATAGATACAGTTGAGGTGTTGTTTGAAAAAAGCAATACAACTCACCGAAGCCAGTAAGGTTGTCAGCTCACCATTTACTAATCAATTGAGCAATGCAAGAAAGGTAACTTCTGTATGTTATGCTGCTCTGAGAGATTCCATGTATCAAGTTTCAGTGCCTCTGGCACTCAACATTAAATGGGGACTAGTATTAGGTAGTCACAGATGATTAATGGTCAGAGGTTCTAAGCAGTCATACAAAAGGGGTACGAGAAACACATATGCAATTTACCTACTATACATTTGATGTCATTGGGGGGCGGTAGAGAGCCCAATCAAGATGGTCGCAAGGCCGTGAGCGCCTGGACAAATCCATACAAATCCGGGCATTTATCCTGCTGCCAGCACTGCAATCCCATTTGGCTGTAATCTACAGCCATGGGGAAATCCTGGAGCACACGCTGTCCCAACATCGAAGTGAGAAGGAGCTCTAGAAGTGGAGATTCTAATACACAGTGTAGCACACAGACGGATCCCCTGTGTGGACCCCCGGCTGGCACACTTGACTGCAGCAGCTTCCGGCCGAGAAACTATAAACATTTCCCCTTTGAGTGGCGCCGGTGGTAAACCGTAGAAGGGAGTGAAACGCAACGCCAGCTTGCCCAAAGGATCCTGAAGCAGGTGTGGAAAAAAAAACTGACAATAAAAGAACTGACAGACAAGCAGAATAACCTGGAATCCCGATCTAGGTGCAAGAACCTACGAATTACTGGGGTGCCGCAGGGGGCTGATCAGCGGAATATGGAAGCAATGGTGGAAAATCTGTTGAAGGACATCCTGGGTGACACTGAATTTTCGGCAGTGTTCATAGTGGAAAGTGTGCACAGGATTCCAAGAGGCAGGAAACCCATACCAAGAGCACTCAGCCGCTGATCGCCCCATTACTCAACTACCAGGATGGGGACCTGGCTCTATGCAAGGCTAGGGAAAAAGGCCCCTTGATATGCCAGGGCACACAAATTTGGTAGTTCCCGGTTTATCCAGACACAGTGCAGTCCTCCAGGAAGACATATATCGACATTAAAAGGAGACTGAGGGCTTGTGACATGTAGTATGCAATGGTCTTTCCTGCCAAACTCAGGGTGGAACATGAGGGGAGAGCGCTGTTCTTCCACACCCCGGAGGAAACTCATGCATTTCTTAAGGCTTTACCTAGAGAGCCACGCCTTAACAATGACTGAGGGGGAAGCCGGTTTGTACTATTGAGGGGGAGTACCACCACAACATGCTTGATCATGGAACTAACCCTGTGCGGAGGAGTCAATCGGCTAGACGATAGCTGAGTTACAATCCGGCTTGGCAGATTCCCCAGTGGTCGGGCCTTAGTGTGCCCCATGCTTAAGCTAAGGTGTTATGTATTAATTTGGGTGGAGATGGGGAAGTGGCGGTTGGGGCTGCTGGCAGGGTTGGGGGAGGGGTGGGGAAGGTTTTTTTTTTTTTTTCTTTTTTTTTTTACATTTTTATAGCGCGCAGGCAGCCCAAGGGCATTGTGGCGCTGTTACTTGCAGACAACTTAGTTACATTATGCATAAGTTACAGATTGGGTACATAGGCGTAACATATAATATGCATAGAGGCGTACACAGGTCAGGTATACATATGGCGGGTGTACATGAGAGACGGTAGAGAATCAAGCAAACAGGGTGGTTTTCAAGGTTTTGCGGAAGGTGGTCAGAGAAGGTTCAGCTCGCAGGGCAGTGGGGAGGGCATTCCAGTGTAGGGCCGCAAGGCAGGGGAAGCTGGCACCCCCTGCTCTTGCTTTTTTTACCCTGGGTACAGTGAGTAGGTTGATGTAGGGGGTCCTGGTTGGTCTTGAGGACATGGCCGGGTGGATCCTTTGTGCCAGGTAGGCTGGTGCTGCAGAGTGGATGCATTTGTGGGTGAGGGTCAAGGTTTTGAAGATGATCCTCTCTTTTATAGGTTGCCAGTGGGAGGCTCTTCTGGCAGTAGATATATGCTCTCTTTTGGATATGCCTTGTGCTGCGCGGAGGGCGTTGTTTTGAGTGACTTGCAGTTTCTCAAGGTTTTTTGTGGAGGTCCCTAGGAAGTGGACATTGCAGTAGTCCAGCCGTGATCCCGTGATAGCCCTAGCTATGTTTGTGCCGGTGTCGCTGGAGCGGTATGGTCTAACTGCATTGAGGAGTTTGGCCTGGTGGGCAGCTGAGGAGGCAATGGCATTCACCTGTCTGGTCATGGACAGATTGGTGTCCAGGTAGATGCCTAGGGTTTTCACTGACTCAGATACTGGAATTATGATAGAGTCAAAGGTGAAGTGGGAGAACTGCGCGTCAAGTTTATTTAGGGTGTCGGGGGACCCTACAAGTAGGAGTTCAGTTTTGTCAGAGTTGAGACAGAGGCTGTTGGCAGCCATCCAGGTTTGGATTGGGTTATAGATGGTGTTGAGGGTCTTGGAGTCAGTCTCATAGTCGCCTGTCAGGGTCACAAGGATCTGGGTGTCGTCCGCGTAATTAGTGTATGAGATCCCCATGGCGTCAAGGATGAGGAAGAGGGGGTGAGTGAATATATTGTAGAGAGTGGGAGAGAGGCAGGAGCCTTGTGGGACCCCACACAGCATAATGGTTGGGGATGCAGTAGCTATATCAGAGAAGACCTGCATGGTCCTTCCATGTAGGAAGGAAGTGATCCAAGCACTAGCATGTGCTGAAAAATGTTCAGTGGAGGTTAGGTGGTGGCATAAAATGTCGTGATCCACGAGGTCAAACACAGCAGAGAGATCGAGGAGGAGGAGCAGGGCAGGTTAACAATTATGGAGGTTACTATGGTTATTGTTAAGATTTTACAGTGGAAAAGAGGATTTCTCTGCCTCATAGAAGAGAGGTGCATAACAGTGCCATGCGCCCTAAGAGTGCCTTACTAAACGATGGACACGATCTACAGGAACATCTATTGTCTAGTCACTTAAAAGTATGACATGGAATCTGACGGGGCTGATCTGTCCATCAAAATGTTGTAGAGTCCTCTTATATATGCAGAGACACCAGGTGGATGTAGCGTTCCACCAGGAGATGCACCTTGCTCCTGGTGGGGAATCAAAATTTGGGTGAAATTGGGGAGGCCATTGCTACTTCTCATCATACTCTTCATACTCTAGAGGGGTATGTATCATTCTTCACAACTCAGTGGGGTTCTGCCATATTGGCACAGTGAAAGATCAAGAGGGGAGGGGCCTTATAATATGGGGAACTGTGCAGAGTCGACGTATACACTGATTAACTACTATGGCGCCAATCAGGATTTGCTGGAGCCACTAGAGTAGATCAACCGCCAACTTGAAGGGGCGCTGCCTGGGGAAATAATATGGCCTGGGGATTTTAATGCTGTCATGGAACTGGACCAAGATCGCACAAGTGAGGGCCCTGACCCCATACTGAAGATGACACATAAACTAGAAGATATGTGCTGGGGGTGGGTGGTTGTGGACGTTTGGAGGCTTCAAAATCAAGGGAAGGTGGAGTATATATTCTACTCCTCTGTTCACAACTCTGCGTCCCCACTGGATTATTTCCTGGTCTCCCACACACTCGCAAGTACAGTTTCTGATGTGTCCAACCCGGCATGTACACTGTCAGTCTATGCCCCGGTATTGATGACTACTGAACTACATGATCAGTGCAGGATGAGAACTTCTTGGGTGTTCAATAACTAGGGTTAGTAGATGGGGCATTTTGAGCAGAACTAGCAAAGGCCATAGACACCTTTTTTGAATTGAATGAAGGACAGTGATGTCACACGAGACTTTGTTGGAAAGCTTTAAATGTGTAATAAGGGGAGAGTTTATTTCAAAGGAGGCAGGGATTCTGAAGCAAATTCATAAACAACTCACAGGCATCAAGACCCATCTGCAAGGGCTACCAGCCGGTGTACTACACTATCACTAAATGAGCAAACAGAGGTAAAACAGCACTTACAATTATTCAGGGACCTAGTACATAGGGAAGTGATTTCCTTGCAGAGAAGGCTGCATTGCGGCGTTATGGGGAAGAAGAGAACCCAAGTAGGTTACTGGCTAGGGCCGCTAGAGCAGATAGGCCTAAAGACCGGATCCTATCTATAAGAAATCGATGAGGGGAAGGGAAGTTTGCAGATTCTGAGATAGTCCATGAATTCTATACATTTTACAGTCAGTGGTATTCTTCTCAAACACAGGTTTCCCAGTGAGAGGTGGATAACTAATTCGACCACATAGCATAATATTGGTGTAAAGATGAGGACAGGAGTGGCTAGGCCACCCCTTGTCATTGGAGGAGGTGCTTGTGGCCATTAGTTCTCTTTCATCAAGTAAATCCCCTCGACTAGATGGCTACACAGCTGAATTCTACAAATATTTTGCCCGGAAACTAGCTCCCCGCCTACTTCTAGTATACCTGCAAAGTCTGAAAGATGGACACCTGACAGATTCTATGAGGGAAGTGGTGGTAGTGGTACTATTGAAGCCAGACAAAGCGGCAGATAATTGCTCCATCTACTGCCCCATATCCCTTATCAACCTAGACAATAAAATCCTGACCAAAATATTGGTGTCTAGACTAGCAGCAATGATGCACAAGCTGATGAAAGCTGACCAATCGGGATTCATTGCAGAGCGTTCCACCTCATACAGGCTATGCAGGATGTTTGGGTTCATGTCAGCGGTGCCACAGGCGGACCAAGTTGTTGCTGCCCTCCTGGATGCGATAAAGGCATTTGATTCCATAGAATGGAGGTTTATTTTCATGGTGCTATGCAGGATGGGAATGGGGGGACAATTCATATCCTTGGTCTCACTACTATACGAATGGCCCAATGCCAAGGTCAAAGTCAACGGTCAACTTACCCCGGCCATATTGCTGGAAAGAAGCAAGAATCAGGGCTGCCCCTTCTCCCCACTGCTGTTCGCCGTAGCAATAGAACCACTGGTGGAGTTAGTTAGGGATCGCCATTTACACAGGGAAATGCAGCTCTATAAGCATAGAGTGGTAATTTCCCTTTACACAGACAATATGGTGCTCTTTGTCAAAGACCCCGCAGGTAACTTCAACCCGATCATGCAGAATATATTCAGATTTGTTGACTTCTCGGGGCTAAGAATTAATGCCACAAAATCAGTCATCTTCCCATTGATGGATAGCATCAAACATCATGTTGACAGATTAAGGTTTGTAGGAGTAGGGGCTCGGAATTTTAACAATTAGTTTCATCATTTCAGCATGCACATGTAGCATGGGGTTGAACTGCAACTGGGGTCCATGGTGTGAAACTCATTACTGTACTCAAGAGTGTGAGTCTCGGGCAGAATTAAATAGATTCCAATGCACAGAGCACATGATTGAAATTGCACTTTGCTTCAGGAAGATATTTCAATGAACTGAGCTGCACTTAATATAATACTAATATAAATTAACATACTAATTGAACCAAACCCCAGTTAATATGTAACTGAATGACTTAATAACATTTAGTGCAAATGAGTACATGATGAAACAATCTGAATGTAGATTGAGAAAATGCATGATGCTCTGGAAATGGGAATTTAAATGTGCTGTCTGAATCTGTGCTGGGTGATAAACTAAGAAAAATGTGAAGATCCATTCTACTAAAAACAGGGCATTGTATTAGGGCAGGAAGCACAAGAAAGATGCATCTTTTGCTCTCTAGCAATGAAATCACACATTTCAGTGGAATGATATGCTCAAGGGGAGGGTTTTTCCTTGATTGACAAAGGGGTTTGACAAAAAGGGGCTTGAGACAGACTAGTATTCATTCATCATTGGGCACTGGGAGACGAAGGAGCTGAGGACTGGCTATGCAGATGGAATTCAGTGCTGGCAAGCTGTCTGATGCTGAAGCTGTCCTTAGCTGGGTTTACCCTGTGCGAGGCATGCAGAATGATTCAGGAGGATTTCCATGCCAAAATGATTCAGAAATACTGGCAACAAATCTAGGTAAATATGAAGTTAAATAAGGGGCTGCTGTTGTGAACGAGACTAGGGGCCTCATTACGACCCAGGCGGTAAGTTACCGCCTAGGTCGTACCTTTACCACCATGGCGATTAACCGCCCCATTCCGAGGTTGGCGGGGCGGTAAGTCCCCAATCCTCATTTACCCTTCCCCATTCCCATTTTTGCCCCATAGGGCATAATGGGAGTGGGGAAGGCGTTAATTACGCCACCGTAAATTACGGTGGCGTAATTAACAACAAGGTCCCTTAGCGCCATGGAGGATTTAACACCTGCTTTTTGCATGTAATCCTGTGTTTATATTTCTCAAAGTCGTACTCAGTTTTTTTAAAAGTGTATTCTCTTGCCAAATTTCACGAGGCCAAGGACTCTGCTATTGCAAGGAGAAATAATACTTGCACTGTGAAATACAATGCGGGCATAAGTGTCATTCTGTGAAACTGTCATGATGCCTACCCCTGGGGACCCAGACCAAGTCCAGCAACCCCGGAAGCAGGCATCAAGTTATCCCAAGCAAGCCCAACAACCCCTGCTAGGGGCTATTTGGGTGCAGTCCTGGCATCTATGGCGCCAGGCTCATATGGAGAGTCAGTCCTGGCGCCATAGGCGCCAGGCTCATAGATTTAAACTTACCTGATGCAGACCATGCTGCAAACCTACCTGATGCAGACCATGCTGCAAGACCTACAAGCCAAAAGAGGCTTGGAAGGGACTACTTTATCTAGGGACTATTTTTTACTTGGGTGGGGCTGGGGAGGAATACTCACCTGGGACTACTTTGGAGGCTATTTAAACCACGCCCGAAGAGCAGCACACCCTTTGCGTTATTCTGCATCCAGCAGCGTAACGCTCCCCGTACCTGCAAGTCTGCATCCAGTCATCTGCCACGCCCGCCTCGAGTCTGGAGCTTCTAGAAAAAGGGAGAAAGAAGGAGAAAAGGTTAGAACAAGAGCAATACCTTCGATCCTTATCTGAATTCCCGATCCATCGCGCCTTCGAGCTGGAAGAAAGAAGTTATTTTATGCGCGCCGCCTCGCCTGCTGCAGCGCCGCGCTGAACTCAACGGCCTTCGCAGCATCTTCACATTCCACCGCATCCTCCTGCATGTTCCCGCCGCACTCCGGCACCTAAGGGGAAGACAAGAACAGCAAGGTGAGCCAAGGGAATACTAATCCTCTTCACGGGTTGGCGCAGCTTCCACTGCATCTTTGCCAAACCCCGGCCCCTAAGGGGAAACAAAGGACAGCAAGGTGAAACAAAGGGACAAACAAGGGGAAACCTCCTCACCACAATAGACTTACCTGATTTTACCGCCAGAGGCATTATTCAACGAGACTTCATACTTTCTCTCAGCGCCTGAATAAGGGAGAAAGCAACAGGTTACATATTGACATTATTTTATTGAACTGTGTTGGCTAATACAAATCCTTACCTGAACATTATTGGTTGCCACGAGGAACTCTTCGCTAGGGTCAAGCTGCAACCTGCAAGGAATCGGACAAGAGTGAAAGTCAGACATTTGAACTCTTACGAACTGCATACTTACTGCGTCTTGCCGGGAATCTCAGAGTCAGTATTGTTATGGAACTCACCAATTCCTTCGAGCCAGTGAAGCAACTGGTTATCTACGCGCTCCTGTGCTCAATGCAGGATGGAGAGCTCATCTTTCCAAACCATCAGGTGAGAATATAAGAAGAGGCATCAAAGGTGATCAGTGGGGAGAACAGCGGGAGTGGGGGGGGTTAACCCTCAACTCCACGGGTGGTTAATTCCCTTTCTCCATTTGCAGAAGAATATTCCTACTGGCCAAGCAAACGAAGCTAGGTGGGCCAGTCCAGTCCGTCATCTCGGCACTACGCGTCACATTGGTGGAGACCGCAACTGTCCAGTTCAGATCGACGTCCCTGTGGGAGCCAGGTGAGCGTAACAGAAACATCTATATTTATATTTTACAATTTTAAAAAAACAGATTCAAAAGCAACATAGTCTCTTTACATTTATTCTGCATTCATTCCATTTCATTTGACATTTTTAGGGAGACAGATGTGCGGTAAGAAATATCTCAAAGTAAAGTAGCCGCTGTAAGCCGTTTATCTAGAGAGATTGAATAAATGTGCAGTATTTCAATTGCATGCTTTACAATTGTTGAAACTCAGCCAATAGGGCATAGTGTGGTATTGTACATGAGGTACCACAGAAGGGCATGAGCCATCTAATCAGAGTGCTGCAAGTCCAGTATTTTGTTGTTTGTTAGTGACCCTGGGAAAAATAATTATTGGGCAGTATTCTGAAATAAGTATCACTGCTATAAGAATACCCCAACAGGTTACCACAATATATTACCAAGGATTATAAAATACCACCAAATACCACCATAATAAAAATACCATGAAGTAATAGGCATAACACCAAAACATATCCAACAGATTTAAGTGGCAGAGGGACGTCACTCTCTACTTGAGCATAAACATTGCTCGGGATCCTACTGTCCTATTTAAATACAACTACCACAGGATTATGGAACATGCTAAATTGATGATGGATAGATGGATGAATCTATGGCAGAATCTCCTGGTAAAATGGTACTTCTGCCGTGGTTTTTGTATGTGTTTCTCAATGTCCCCTTGGTGCTTCCTGGGGATTACTTCTGGGATGTGCGATCAGCAATATTGTTGTTCATATGGGCAGGGAAACAGTCTCGGGTCTCATGGGAGAAACTGAATGCACCACTAAACGAAGTGGAGCGGGTGCTTCCTGACTTTGAAACTACACGTGGCTCAAGTGGGGTTCCTCCTCCATTGGATCAGGGACCAAATGGATAGACGACACATTGAGGTGGAAAGGGCGCTGGTGACACCATTCCTGCTGCGGTCAGTTTTCCTGATGGCACAAAGTAGGACATCTAAAGTAAAGGACATGGTAGGACTAACATGCAGGGTGTAGACTCGTCTAGAACATAAGTTCAAGGGTGGGTCATATATTCCCTGGCATTACCAGTTATTTACGTTCTAGGAATCTCACTGACATGCAAAAAGAGCTACGTCCATTATATAGAACGGGTGAATGTGACTTGTTTTTGCGATCTCTTCATGAGTGGGTAGTTTATAACACTGGAAGAGATGCAGGTTAGAGGGAAACATATGCCCCTGGATGTATTTTTATACTTCAGACTTCAGAACTCCCTAGAGATCCAGAAACAGCCCAGATACTGGATGAAATGCTGAAAGACCCCCAACAGGGTGAGATTGTTTCGGCTATGTATGTCATGTGTGTGAAGGACAAACTGGTTACAGGTAACTCTCCTCGGATAAATGGGAAACTTCACTGGGATGCACATTGTCCCCACTGACATGGGGCTATAGCTGTGGTAAGACGAAACGAGTGGCACTTAATGCCAATTATAAATTGATACACTTTACATTTTTACATCAATTCAACTATACACCAGCGTCCTTACAGAGGTTCTTCCCGTAGGTCTCGGATAAATGCAGGAGGGGTGGCGCCACACCACACATTTTCCACACATGTTATGGAACTGCCCTACAGTCTTCTCCTATTGGGAAGACATTTTTGAAACAATTTGTGAAATAGTGGGGGAGAGAATTGAACAGCAGCCCTTAATTGCACTATTGTGCTACACTAAACATATCTACGGGAAGGACGAGAAGACTTATAGGTGTCAATAATACTCAGTACAAGGGAAGAGAATTCGACACTCTCTCCCGAACCACAGAAGCCGAATGAAGTCGACCCTCCACCCGTGGTTGGCACAGGCACCTGATAGAATAAACAGGACACCACGTGGCAGCCAATGGGGGGAAGAGGAGTTAGGAAGAGGTTGTGGATAGGGTGGGGGGAAATTAGGAACACCGGTAAGAGGATTAAGAAAACCTATGTTGGATAGGACAAGGGGAGCAACGGGAAAAAACCCTACCTATTTTCCTCTGAACACTTTACACCTGTATCCAGCATACCATACACAGAATATAGACCTGAGATTTGAAACACCTTAATACGTGCATCTACCATATTCTTAGACCTGCCCCTATGACCTCATTAACACAAAAACATAGATGATACCCTGCACATGTCATACTTGGGATAAAATCCCACAATGAATCAACAAACACATGGCCCGTGGGCTTACAGAAAACAATGAATATGAACACGTAACATGAAACATGGAACGTATTTGCAGCAACATAAATAACAAATAACATATGCCCCTTTTGATTTTAGAGCATGATTTGCTGTCATGCAATGCAGTAATGGCTCTTCCACCCGCATTGGTAAATGAAACTTGCGAGCGGGAAAACTTCTAGAATTGGATTTCAAGGCAGCAGGGTACTAGAAACAAGGACAAACTACTTATGTCCGAGCAGTAAGCATGCCGTTTCCACACACAGCAAGTAACACCCTTATGAGCATGATTCTGCCCGCCGCCACTCGCCCTGTACTTAACTCAAGTCCGGGAGGCCCGCAAGTCTTCCCGGACGTATCAGTTTTCAGCTTCTAAAGTGGATTCTGCCGCCGCCTGTAGTCCGTAGAGAGTTTTCACATGCTGCTGCCTGCGTCATAGCTTCGCCTGCTCCTGCTTCGATACACAAAATAAGCCACACCTGCCGTGGCTCCGTTACTCCTTATAAACGTTTGTTAATCCTTACCAGCTGTGTCAACGGCCGCACGGCCCGCAACTACAATTTTCCCCAAAGAATACTGGGAAATGTAGTTAGAGTTGAATTCGTGAATTCCACAGACCTTTACCGCCTTTTGCACACTCCTTTCTTGCACCAGCCCTTTTTCCTGACAATAGGATTGCTATTGCTTTTAGCCAAGAGAAGGGTGGCAATGGTGTGGGGTGGGCCCTAGTCCCCTGGTCTGGAACAATGGCAGACAGTTATTTTATACTGCAATGACATGGATACGCAATACAGTGGTCTGATGCACCCTCTGGCTAAACCCAGAGACATATGGAGACTGTATATCCATTATTCGATTGACATATCTCAACCACCCTGAGATGGATCTTGATATAATCTTTTGTTAATTGCAATTTGTGGATTGCACTTCAACATGGGTTCATGACTCAGGGATGGTGATGATGTCCACTGCAACGGTACTTGTAATGTAATTACTTTACCCCTGTGTAACATACTGTAATTCTGACTGTAATCACTAAGATCAAAAAGGTTCTGAATGAAAGACTTGACCCACTGTACTGTTCTGTTTTCTTGAATTGTTAATGCATGCTGGCACACTTGTGCTACTTGCGATATAAAATACAAATAAAGAAAGATAAAAACTATTATTTTAAAAAAATTGATATCATTGGTACTGGACATGAGCTAAATTGTACAATGCAAGACAAGCAATCCAATAAGATTGTATGTTGCTGATGCCAAATATTGAATGCAGATATTTCACATATCTTAAGGTCATGTAAAAAATGGAATAAACATTTAAATGATATTAATAGTATATTAACTCATATTATGGTCCAATCTATACCCTCTATGGCATGTACCTTCTTGCTACATGATTTTACAAATATACCACATTTAACAAGTCATCAAATGAGATGGCTCTCCATAAATGTAATAGTTAATACCTGTTGTATGTTAAGGAAATGAGGAAGGGCTACTTTACAAAAATTACAAGACTGGTACTCGGAAATGACCTTAGTGATATCTTATGAAATAACAATGTATCATCTATTGGCCATGAAACAGACTTTTTGGCACATATCACAGTGTTCTAATATATGACTTTTATCCTGCTTTCTTTTTGATCGCCACTTTTCTTATTTTGAATAATTGTTTAACAAATGGGATTGAGAGAGGTATGTTCTATTCTGTTTCTTCTTAATATAAATAAGATAGATATCTGTGTGCATGAATGTAATGTGTTTCATTAAATAAGATGCATTTAGAATTTCTTTGTATTTAAATATTTAATGTAAGATATAACAGGAACATGTTCTGTTTTTTAAAAATAAGATTAGTTAATGCAAAAGAGTTTCAAAGCTATCATGATGAAGAACATGCAGACTTACATCAATTATATTTTAATATTCTCAGAGGAGATGATAGAGAGAATGTCAATTATACATTACATAGATTGAGTTAATTTGTTGATAGTCCTACACTTTATTAAATTGTAATTGCCAGAACAACCTACACAAGGAGCATTTTTTATCTTTACATACAAACATAATATGGTCAACGTGTTGTAATCTCAGGTTAAGCCCAAAATGTGTCTTTATCTATGGCATAGCTCTTTTGAGGCACAAATACAACTGTAAACTTGCTGTAAAACAGACCTCATTATCAATCAATGGAACTAATCCATTAAAAGAGATATATGGGCACAGCTGTGTGTACCAAGAACAGAGGTACACAAATAGGAAATAGGTTCCAAATTGAGGATTTTCATAGGCCTACTTTTGAGGTTTATCTGGGTAGTCTCTCTGGGATGATATTCATGGATGCATGGCCAGCCAGTAATAGCAATTTCAGAGGAACTGTAGAGTATTTTGTGGAGATTTGGGGCCTGACGGTATTTTATTACCGCCGAAAAATAACTTAGCAATAATCACTCTTTGTATTCAGATTTGGCCATGTGCAACAATAATACAGTGGACATGCATTATTTCAGCACCCAAACATGCATATTTGGTATACGTGGTTGGTATGCGTGGTTGGTGGTATTTTGGTGAGCATAATTCCTTTGTTTTATTTGTGGCCCCAATGTCCAGAATCCCTTATCTTTGCTTAGATTTTTCGTGTAATCACTAGAGAGACCTCAGACCTACATTTTAGGAATACCACATTTTCAGTGTTAGTGTTAGTGTGCCACCATGGGCGATCTCACTGATTTATTTACGACAGAGAGCTATATGTGGTAATTTTGTGGTAATTTCCACTACCTTATATACGGTAGGGAACTATGTTCAGAGAGTCCCTCTTCCCGTTGGCTCATGTACCTCCAACGAGCTATGCTACAAACAATCACTCTCAACTCTCCATACTGAATATGATCATGCACACATCTGTCTTAAAATGACAATTGCATTGTTTAAAAATCTCCCCTCATCATCAGCACTGAATTGGTAAATAGAAGACACACCACCCGTCTGCTTTCAAATATTTTTCTGTATTATAAAAGTTGCATTTAAACACGATCTCACTCTTTACAGAAATAAATAAAACAGCACATTAACAGCATTGTCTGTAATACACTGAAAAAAAAACTGGCGGAGAACAGAACACCATTTGCAACATTAACGTGTGATTAAGGCACCGGTATATCCTTTCCTACTCTGACTGAACATTCTCGTCTCGTACACAGTCAGCTCCCACACTTATGTAATTACCTTATCTGTTCAGAGTTTTCTTCAGCTGTTCTCTTTCTGAATGTGGCTCCCTTGAAGATTAACCCCAGTAAAAAGGATTGCCTTTCCTTCTCAAACCGGGGTCATTGCCTGGAATTCTCAGCTTTTGCAGATAGGAATGCTCCAACCAGGAAAAATAGGTCCTTCTCCCAGCTCTGCCAAATCTTGACTGCCCTTCTCTCTCCTCAAACTCCCCCCAGCAAAACTCTGATCACTCCCTCTAGCATGATACTTGCTATGACGCTGCTCCAATCAGAATCAATCATGCCATCTCCTCCTTCTCTACACAATGGCTCATTTTTATAGTAATACTTTGTAACCAACTGATTTCCTGTTCTTTCGAGCTCTTTTGCTTCCTGTAATTATGTGGACAGGGCAGCAGAGAAAAAAAATGGATGTGCGTTTAAAAGTTCACTTTCAGAATAAGCCTAATTCTGCAGTGGAGACACATTTTTATTAGTGGATTATGTTTCATTAGTCAGGTTAGTTATAAGTAATGTTAGTTAT
Organism: Ambystoma mexicanum; assembly: GCF_040938575.1. Classification (NCBI taxonomy): domain Eukaryota; kingdom Metazoa; phylum Chordata; class Amphibia; order Caudata; family Ambystomatidae; genus Ambystoma; species Ambystoma mexicanum. The sequence goes on from NC_090927.1 coordinate 294,541,947, forward strand.
TATTTTCAAATGTGTCTCTCGCACCATAGGCATTTCAGGTGAAAAATAGTGTGCATTTTTGAATGTGCACGTGTGCTTTTAACTGTAAAAATAGATTTGCATCTTATATGTTAAAATCGTTTTTGACTGAATAGCCTGTCTTTCCTTGTTAATCTGGTAACACATATAGCAATGCACCGCACCCTTGTGGTGGTGCTGCAAAAAAAAAAAAATTGCTACCTGTGCAGTAGTGCTGTACTCTGTGCTGTAACACGCCAAATATCCTTACATACCCTCCTTTTGTTTTTAGAATCTGGCTACGATCCAAGCCAATTCCTAAAAACAACTTGTTCTTTTTCTTCTTTTCACAATATAGCAATCCAATAAAATGAATATTCATGTGCATCAATGAAAAAGTTGCAATCAATACAGTATTCATCTGAGTTCATTAGTTTACAAAATGTTCTACATTTGCCTTCTCAGTGGAAGTGGCATTACTCTAAGTTTAGATTTTTCAAGTCAATTAAAAACAATGAAATAAAACAACTAACCAAAACAAATAATTAATATAACAAATTAAAATAAATAATTAAAATAATAAATACGTGGAACTCCATATGTCAGCACTCTTGTCTGTCTCTGATATGTCCCGACCAGCGATGTTATTTGGTTCATTCGAGTACACTTTCATCTTGGCAATCTTAGATCCATAGGAGTCATCTTTTTCAGCATTCTGGTTATCTTGTCTTCACCTCCACCTGGAGGCAGGCATCTTTTGGTCTTCATCCAGGGGACTCCAGGACTCCATCGTCTCCCGTGGCCTCTGATCCCGGAACCTCCGATCAAATAATGTTAATTTTCTAAATTAAATAGAAAATAAACAAATTAAGTACATAGCACAATACTAACTTCACCCTTTTGCCAAAAATAAAACATGCTTGGTAAAAATATTTCATTTTTCTTTTTCTGAAATTAAACACAAGTTAAAAGAAAACAATCACACATAAACAGCATTCAATATTTAATACATTTTCTCTCTGCACACCAACCATGAGCTTCCGTTATATGTGCATTTATTTATTTATTTATGTATTTATTTATTTATTTTATATTATATATTTTTACATATACTACAGTGTTTATGTGCCATCATAACAATCAACTTTTTAACTTCTTTGTCACTGCCTCCTGATTACACCCATTTATTTTCTCTTTTTGTGTTCAAGGGACTTTATCTGTTTCTACATGCTCAAGCTGCCTGATCTCATGTCTGGGATGGCATGGTTTGATTTGATTTACATGGACAAACTGCTCTATTGCTGTTTCACCTTCATTTGTCAAAATTGTATACACTACAGGAGAGACCTTATCTATAATTCGAAATGGCCCCTGCCAGGCTGCTAGAAATTTAGAATTTTTCTGTTTACTTTTTCCAAAATGAAACTTGTATACCTGATCCCCTACACTGTATTCCTTTACTGATGTCTTTTTATCATAATACGATTTTGCACTGTCAGCAGCTCTTTCCAGATTTCTCTGCACAAAAGCAAATGCATGTTGCAAATGCCTCCTCAGTTCATCAATATATTCATGAACTGTGGATGCACTCACAAGGGTTTGCTCATGTGTTCTGTATAGTAGGTGTTGTGGTAACACCATTTTCCTACCTGTTAAGACCTCATGGGGGCTAACACCTGTTGCTTTGGCAGGAGTCGACCTGATTGCCATCAAAACCAATGGTAAACGCAAATCCCAGCTGGAACCTGCTTCTGCCACAAATTTCTTTAAAATATCCACAACAGACCTATTGCTTCTTTCAACTGTACCTGAAGACGCCGCCCGATATGCGATAGGTAGTTTCCTTTTCACACCTAGTATTTGCCATACCTTACTCATTAGAGTACTTGTGAAATGACTTCCTCTGTCTGACTCAATTCTTTGTGGCAACCCAAACCTTGAGAACACATGGTTCACCAGCAATGTGGCTGCTGTTTGCGCACTACAATCCGGTGCAGGAATGCATTCAATCCACTTCGACATCAAGCATACCACACTCAAAATATAACGGTGTCCCCTGCTCGACCTTTTTAAAGGACCTACATAGTCTATTTGCAAATCTGACCATGGGAGAGTTAGGCCTCTTTTCATCAATGGTGCTCTATACATTGGTGAAGCAGGTTTAAATTGGGCGCATACTAGACATCCTCTAGTATATAATTCGACATCTTGGGACATATGTGGCCAGTAAGCATAATCTTTTAGTATTTCTAATGTTTTTTGTGAACCTCTATGGCCTGCGGTTATGGCATCATGTGCATGGTGTAGCATTAGTCCTCTGAATGAAAGGGGTACTACCCACTGTATTTGTCCTGTTATGGACTCTCTAATCATGAGTCCATCCTGTAATCTAATTCGTGTTTTGTTCTTTAATAACACCCTCAACTCTTCTTTTCCCATACAATCATTTTCTGTTAAAGGATTTTGTTCGGGGTCTATCAAATGATTATAATAGATTCCCAAAATTTGATCATTCTTTTGTGCCTCAATCAAATCTTGGTCTGGCGTGTCATGACTCCACTGCACCACCGGTTGATCTACCTCCTTTGGTGTTTTAGAACGTGTGACTGCATCAATTTGTATTTCACCCATTAAATAATCAATAGGTAGCAATTCTCCCATCACAGCCCCAATCTTAGCCAGGTGGTCTGCCTTATCATTTCCCTCCTTATCCTCTCCTGGTGTTTTTAAATGCCCACAAATTTTTCTCCAGTATATTGTTAACTCATTCTCTAACACCAATTTGTCTATGGCTTGTATCATTTTTCCATGCTTAAGTGGCTTTTTGTTATATGTAACCATGCCTCTTGCTTTCCAACCAGGCAAATACTCCACAAAGCTATTCCGTGCATAGTCAGAATCAGTCACCAGGACAATTTCACTGAACTTTTTATCAACTGCAGTAGCAATTGCTTTATAAATGGCTGCCAATTCCGCCACCTGACTGCTCCTATCTCCAATCCTCATCCCTATACTGGGGACACCTTCACATTTCAACCAGACATTTCCTATTCCTGCCACTAACTGTTTATTACTGTCATTTTCAATGTGAAAAGCACAACCATCCACATATACAGTTGGCAAATCCTTGCATGTTTTTTCATCAAAAGCTTTGTGTGGTGATTGTTCAAATTCCTGTAAACTAGTTTCTACTTCCATTTCATTTGGTATTTGTTCAGCTTCACAGTCATGTAAGTCAGCTAACCCTTGAGCAATTGGGTTCTTTTTATTTTGTCCATATCTCACTTCTACGGGAAAACCTTGTAATGCTAGCGTCCATGAAGTGATTCTGGATTGCGCTAGATTACCTGATCTAATTCTTTTACTCTCTAAAAATTGCAAAGGTTGATGATTTGTTTCAATAATTACCTTTTCTCCCTGAACAATGGGGCGGAAATGTTGTAGCGCCCACACAGTGGTTAATAGGGCCTTTTCACATTCATTAAATTTCATTTCAACTTGGGAAAATGCCTTACTTGCATATGCAATGGTTTTGTGATTCAAATCGTGTTTTTGTGATAACACTGCTGACATACAATGTTCAGAAAAACCTATTTCTATAAAGAAATCCCTGTCCTTTATGGGGTATGCTAAACATGGTGCCTTTAAAAGACATTCCTTTAATTTAGCCACTGCATCAGACTGCCCTTTTTCCCATTTCCAGGGAGTATTCAGTTTAAGCAGTTTAGTCAATGGTTGAGTGATTTCTGCATAATTTTCAATGAACTTTCTGTTATAGCCTGTCATCCCTAATAAACTTTTTACTCCTTTCACATTTTTAGGATCTTTTAATCTTTGTATGGCCTCTATTTTTTTCTTTTGTGGATTTAGCCCATGTTCAGTCACTTCATGCCCTAGAAAGTTCACTTTTTTCTTGCACCATTGTGCTTTTTGCAAAGATACTTTGGCGCCTGCTTTCTGCAATTGGCCAAGTACATGTCTTATTTCATCAAAATGGCTTTTCAGGCTTTCATTTTTTATCAGGACATCGTCCACATAAACTATTGTTCCTCTTTCCGCTGCATCCGGCATGGCCTTTCTCAAAAATATGCCAATTTCACTCCCACTATTGATGTACCCGAACGGAGCTCTAAGCCAGGCATATTGAGTCCTGTCAAATGTAAAAGAAAATAAATGTTGTATCTCCTCTGCCAATGGCACGCACCAATATCCAGAGGTGAGATCTAATGTGGTAAATACATTTGAACCATGTACCTGAGCTAGGCCCTGATCAATGAATGGCAGTGGCCATCTAGATATTGGTACTCTTTTATTTAACTCTCTCAAGTCTGCACACAGCCGCCATTGACCATTTGGCTTTAACACACCTAAAATAGGTGTATTGGATGTGCTATGAATGGGCCTGATGATTCCCCGCGATTCCAAATTTTTAATAATCTCTGCCAATGATTCTAAACATGCCAGCGGTAGTCTATACTGGCGCACAAACACTGGATTTCTGCTACACCCTTCTGGTAGTGTGGCCACATGTAAATCAGTTAAACCGCAATCATAAGCATCTTTTGCAAATACATCCTTAAACTCCATAAATATCTCCCTCAGATTGTCCCTCTCTTCATTGCTTTCACATGCATCCGCTAAGGAGATCTGCTCTTCTACCATTTTGGAAAATTCTGGAAAATCTTCTGGTAAGGGAATCTCGGCGCTTTCTTCTAACTGTGTGGCTGTGTCTTTTTGTAAAGCTGCCACTTTTAAATATTTTGGCATATCAGCTTCCACTTCAATGGGCTGATTTTCTGTTTCATTTTCATTTAAATTAAATATTATGCAATCCTCCTGATGGCAGCACACTGTCTCATTTGAATCATAAGGATACACAGAATGAATTTTAAATATTCCTTTGGGCTGAGAGTCCAGGTGTTCTGGCAACTCGCCCTTGGCATCTACATATTTTTCAGGAATATTCCCAATCACCATGTTATTTAAATCTGCCGTATAATGTGATCTTTGTATGGCCATTCCTGATGGGGAGTTTTCCTCTAAATGAATATCCTGACAACCTTTATTATTTACCATGATTTTTACAGATCCCTCACCAATGTCTACCAATGGAATGTATTCATAATCCAGGCCTTGCTGTTTTATGGATTCATTCAGGCATACAAATGCATCAGAGCCTTTCATCTGCTGTCCATTTTTGCATTTCAGTGTTATTGCAAACTGTTTTGTAAATGCAGGAATAATAGTATTTTTCCTCATTTGTAATTCGATTGCATAAGGAACCAGTTGTGCACAATGATAAGCCCTTCTTTTGTCTTCAAATTCAGGTGCCGGACCACCTAGGCGTGACCATATTTTTTGATTAAGGAAATCTAACACCATACACATTCTGTGCATGATGTCATTTCCCATGTAAAATTCATTTTGTGCTCCACTCACTATCCATACATTATGGTAAATTGTTTTCTGCCCAATGCTAATTTTAAGCATGCATCTGCCTGCAATTCGGTTTTCAAAGTCTGGACTGTCCAAGCCAGAAACATATTGGTTTTTAATCCTAAATCTCGGCATTTCTTCCCTTTCCATTATTTTTTGCAACAATTTCTCATTAATGAAACTCCTTTCATGTTCAAGCGCTAAAGTGGCTTTTATTGTTTTAAAATAATCATTTATACCAACATGAACCCATGGTTGCTCATCTTCCATGTGTATTTCTGCCAGAGTGGTAATGTGTTTTTCTGAATCTGTTTTAGGAGCAATATTCTGTTTGCACGTTTTCTCTTTTAGATAAAAACATAATGTGTGCTCATCTATGGCAGTCTGCCAATCTTTCCTTGGGTCCAAGTATATTTGTACAGGTAGTTTTTCATTGTCGCTCTGCATTTTGTCTTGACACATTAATATGACAGTGACACTAGGTATGCAGCTATTCTGGAGATATACCTCCACAGCATCATTTGTTTTGGCAACGGTGTGACATTCATTTATATTGCTGTTTTGTGATTTTAGTTTCTTAGGCCTCAATGGTTTTTTGGTTAAGGACCACAGCACTCCATTCACCCCATCTATGAGAGGAGACAATCTTTTCAGGCAATCTGTCCCCATCAGAAATGGAATTTCGCAAATAGATGTGATCAATACCTCTTGTTTCATTCTGTGCTTTCCTATTTTTATGTCAACCTCAGTTACACCTATGATGGGCACCTCCTCCCCATTAAAGTTATGCACTGGGCCTTGATTTTCCTTCACTGTGATCTGACTCTGTGGAGGTCTCCCTTCATTGATACTCTTTACCAGCTCCTTGGACATAATTGTGGCCTGTGCGCCAGTGTCAATCATAGCAAAGGTGTGGCATTTTTCTTCTACAGTGATGGGTGCATAATATCTGTCCTCAACTTCCTCTAATACACATAAGAAATGTGAATTCTTACTGATTTCAGGGCTCACCTTTCTCAGGTCTTTTTCACTTTTGGCTAAGCACATTGGTAAATGAAAAGACATTTTTCCCTCCTTTTTACCCATTTCTGCGCGAGAGATTTTATTCATTTCTCCATGTTCAGAGGTTTTTTGGAGTGTGGCCACTGTTCGCCCATCCATCTGGGTAACATCAGAGACCACATTACAATCCTCCAACTGAACATGTGTAACAACATCATTCAGCAATTTGTCATTTTTTAATTCTGTGCATTTGTGATCGTTTAGTGTGATACCAGCCCTTTCAGCCTCTTCAAAAATATGTGGCTCAAAGAATTCTTCAGGTGATTGACTTGTACCCTCCTTTTGAGTATTTGCTTTTTCTGTCTGTGTTTGGTCATTGTTTTGCTTGCCCAGGGAAGGAGCTATAGCATCCCCCCTTACTCCCTGTTCACTGGTATTCCCCATGCATGAGTCATTTTTCTTAAATCTGTTCCTTTGTTCTTTTGGAATTCCTAATATTTCTTTTTCATTTGTGCAAATATTTACTGTTTTATTTAGCTCTAAGTTAAACCGTACCTCTTTTTTAGAAGTATTTGCACTTTCTGTCACAATTTCATTTACTGGTATTTTCATTTTTAATCCATTAGGCATCTCAGAGTCGTTATGCAAAATTATATCAGAGCAATCTGTCATTTTGGCACTCCAGTTATCATGAGTACTTAGTCAATTTTCGGAAGCCCCCCGGTCATTGCTATGGCCATCAGCCCCCTCTTTGGAAGGTTGTTTTTGCGCTGTATAGAGCTTTCCTATTTGCTCAGCTAACATTTTCACTTGGGCCTCAAGGCACTGGAACCTTTCCATCTCTCTAGGATCCTCTTTCTGTGGCCTAGGTCGATATTGGTTGTTTTCCCCCTGATTGGATCTATTCTGATACCTCTCAGGTGATTGATGTCGGTTGGGATGGTTTCTGAACTCTTGATTCATTTGTGGAGGGGAGCGGGTTGCACCCATCCTTTGATTATAGTCCCCTGGTGGGGAATCATTGTACTGGCGTGGACTGTAGTTCACGTTTTGCCTCATGTCCTGTCTCTCAGATTGTGGGTACTGGCCCCTAGGTTGATTTCCATTATCAGTAAATCGATCCACATATCGGGGCCTATCCTGATTACCATATATCATGGTGCTGGGATCAAATCTGCTCTGTGTCCCCAATGACTGGTAGGGACCATCATTTCTTTGATCTTGATTTTGTCTCTGGTTATTGTTCATACCTGCCATATCAGGCCGGTATCCTACCCGGGGTCTGTCCCCTAAATACCTAGGGCTGATGTAGCTCTCTCTATTACTAGGATCATGTGATTGGAACATTGGTACAGGAAATGGCGATCTTTGTTGATTACCCCTTTGTTCAGGTGTCACATTATTTTTACCTTGGCTTTGAGCAGACTCAAGGGACATTTTGGCTGACCTGATTTCCATTACTGTGGCTGAGGGTTCTTTAGATTTAGGTCTAGTATCTTTCATTTTATCACTTTCTCTACCCTGACAATAGAGTACCTCATATAGTTTTGTGCTTTGATGTACAATCCATTCAAGGGACTTGTCACGGTCAAATTCACGGACCAATTGGGATATGATGTCTTTCTGTAGCCATAGAAGTATGCAGTTTTAAACTCATTGGAATTTGAGTCAAAAGATACATCAAAGCGAGAAAATGCTCTTTTTAAGTCTTGTAAAAATTGGCGAGGGGATGTATTAGGTCCAGCAGTAATTGTGTAAGCCACTTTCTTTGCCTCCTGCAATGACTGAAAAGGAGAAAAATGACGCCTAATTTCTTTTTCAAACTCCAGGCATGTCATATTCTGCTGTTCATTTAATCCCCTTATGATGCTGGCCGTCGGGGCATCTAAAGTTAAATGAAAATATTGTCTGTACTGTTCCTTAGGTATCTGGAGTGCTTTAAAAATGTCATGCACCGCTTCTAAGTGATCCTCAATGCAGCATTCACCTCCCTTTTTAAATGGTTTGATCAGGGCTTTAATGGATTTCATTATTTTTATGGGGCTACTTGTTGCAATGCATGGAATTGCATTATTTTGTGATTCAATCCTGTTTTCAGGTGTATGAGATTGGTGGCTGGCCCCAATGGGAGTATCAAATCCCCCAAGGGCGCTGCAACCAAGTTCAGTCACCGGCCCAGTCACTGGAGCACTAGCTCTTTGGGCAGAGCTAGAATTCACCTCCACTCCATTGAATGTGGTACCCTGCCGCCTCTCCTGGGACCTGGGAATGCACATTTGCTGTTCTAAGTCCTTACACTTTTTAAGGAGTCTGTTGGCTTCATCTTGTAAATAGTTGTTTTCACTATTCACCTTATTAATAACCTCCTGCATGTCGCACATTTGCATTTGGCATTCATTGAACTCTTTATTTCTCTTGTCTCTTTCTTGAATCATTTTAATCATTTCTTGTTCTGCACTCTGGAGATCACCTTCTTTTTCACAATGTTCTTTTTGTAAAATCTGCATTTCTGAAACAACCTCATCTTTATCCTGCCTAATGTGATCCACTAAGGCTTTTAAGTGTGCCAGTTCTTGCTCACTATCTTCAAATTGTTTCTTGCTTTTGGATAACTGAGTATCAAAGTCTCTGCATTTTAATTGCATGTCTTTTTGGCATACATCCAATTCTGCTCTCAACATTTCCTGATTTTTACTTGCCCCCTCTAATTCAGTCTTTAACCTGTTAATTAGTTGAGTATCATTCTCTTGCATTCGCAGGGACTTGTTTAAAATAAACCATATTTTGCCACATAGCCGTATTAAACAGTCTTTCTTTGCACTTTTATCGGCTGCATTCAATAATCTTGTAAGGCAGACCTGAATTATGCTGCCTTCTGCAAAAATATTGTCTAGTTTTTCATTCTGCACCTCACCCTGAATGCGGTTACTCCATTCTAACGTGCTATTTGAAGACCAATTCCCATGTGCAAACAACTTTGCCTCTAAATATTGCACTAGATCTGAGAATGTGGTTTCCCTTTGTGACATTCTGAAATTCGTTTTTAGTGGCACACTGCTATTATAAAATGGGTTCCCTTTAATGTGCAAATGGCAGTGTGAGACACACTTGCCACGCCCATTAGGTACTCTATGATCACTTTCCCGGCCTGCAACGCACCATAAATATGTAGAGTATTTTGTGGAGATTTGGGGCCTGACGGTATTTTATTACCGCCGAAAAATAACTTAGCAATAATCACTCTTTGTATTCAGATTTGGCCATGTGCAACAATAATACAGTGGACATGCATTATTTCAGCACCCAAACATGCATATTTGGTATACGTGGTTGGTATGCGTGGTTGGTGGTATTTTGGTGAGCATAATTCCTTTGTTTTATTTGTGGCCCCAATGTCCAGAATCCCTTATCTTTGCTTAGATTTTTCGTGTAATCACTAGAGACCTCAGACCTACATTTTAGGAATACCACATTTTCAGTGTTAGTGTTAGTGTGCCACCATGGGCGATCTCACTGACTTATTTACGACAGAGAGCTATATGTGGTAATTTTGTGGTAATTTCCACTACCTTATATACGGTAGGGAACTATGTTCAGAGAGTCCCTCTTCCCGTTGGCTCATGTACCTCCAACGAGCTATGCTACAAACAATCACTCTCAACTCTCCATACTGAATATGATCATGCACACATCTGTCTTAAAATGACAATTGCATTGTTTAAAAATCTCCCCTCATCATCAGCACTGAATTGGTAAATAGAAGACACACCACCCGTCTGCTTTCAAATATTTTTCTGTATTATAAAAGTTGCATTTAAACACGATCTCACTCTTTACAGAAATAAATAAAACAGCACATTAACAGCATTGTCTGTAATACACTGAAAAAAAAACTGGCGGAGAACAGAACACCATTTGCAACATTAACGTGTGATTAAGGCACCGGAATATCCTTTCCTACTCTGACTGAACATTATCGTCTCGTACACACTCAGCTCCCACACTTATGTAATTACCTTATCTGTTCAGAGTTTTCTTCAGCTGTTCTCTTTCTGAATGTGGCTCCCTTGAAGATTAACCCCAGTAAAAAGGATCGCCTTTCCTTCTCAAACCGGGGTCATTGCCTGGAATTCTCAGCTTTTGCAGATAGGAATGCTCCAACCAGGAAAAATAGGTCCTTCTCCCAGCTCTGCCAAATCTTGACTGCCCTTCTCTCTCCTCAAACTCCCCCCAGCAAAACTCTGATCACTCCCTCTAGCATGATACTTGCTATGACGCTGCTCCAATCAGAATAAATCATGCCATCTCCTCCTTCTCTACACAATGGCTCATTTTTATAGTAATACTTTGTAACCAACTGATTTCCTGTTCTTTTGAGCTCTTTTGCTTCCTGTAATTATGTGGACAGGGCAGCAGAGAAAAAAAAATGGATGTGCGTTTAAAAGTTCACTTTCAGAATAGGCCTAATTCTGCAGTGGAGACACATTTTTATTAGTGGATTATGTTTCATTAGTCAGGTTAGTTATAAGTAATGTTAGTTATTATTTTCAAATGTGTCTCTCGCACCATAGGCATTTCAGGTGAAAAATAGTGTGCATTTTTGAATGTGCACGTGTGCTTTTAACTGTAAAAATAGATTTGCATCTTATATGTTAAAATCGTTTTTGACTGAATAGCCTGTCTTTCCTTGTTAATCTGGTAACACATATAGCAATGCACCGCACCCTTGTGGTGGTGCTGCAAAAAAAAAAAAATTGCTACCTGTGCAGTAGTGCTGTACTCTGTGCTGTAACACGCCAAATATCCTTACAGAACAGAGCCAAACCCTAAACACTGACCTGGCAGAGCAATACCGCCTTAGCCATTAAGTGTCCACTTCATGAAAGCAACCAATTTAAATGATTTCTTTGTTTCCCTGTATACATATTTCAAAAGAGGTTTTTGGTTGATGGCAAGACACAAAGAAACGTGTAATGCATTTAAAGTGACAAATATTAAAATGCACTACTGGCTCTTTGTTTAAAACCTTTGATCTATTTAAAAAAAAAAGACAATGGGCCTTAGTACGGGTCCAGCGGTAATCTTGCTGGTGCTAAAGGTGGGTTTCTGCTGGACCCGTAAAAATGTACCAGCGCCTGACTTCCCTGTGCCACCGGCTCATTGTGAGTCTGGCAGCTGTGAAGTCAGGTGCCAGTAAATGTGTTAATACCCATTCCCATAGAGTGCCATAGGACTCTATGGGAGTGGGGACATGGAAGAACCAGCACGGTTGCTATCGTTGCCGGTGCTTACATGACAGATTTGCTTACCATGACCGCTGCGCCTGGCAGGGTCAGACCTGTAGTTTGCCTGTCCAGAAACAAGGGGGCCGGTGAGCTTACCAGCACCCTTATTTTGGGACCAGCAAACTTGTCATGAGGCCCCATGTTTGAATTCAACAGAGGACTCCTGGTCACATGCATATATGGCTCAGATATTCAAATGTATGAATTATTAAAACATTAATATATTTAATAACTCAGTCATGCATATGGCAATAGAAATATGAAGAAAGTCTCTGAAATAAAATTTCTCTTGAAAATCTGAATGTGCAGGTCTCATTAATGGCATAGGTCCATAAAATAAATTATAAACGAAAGAAAATTCAGCTCAATTTGGTGATAATTCCTCTGGGGAAACACATTGGGCCTCATTACGAGTTGGGTGCAAAGGGATTACCGGCACTGGTAAGGACACCGGTGCTGGTAATCCCTTTGCGCCCTATTCCGAGTTCCCTTAGCGGTCCCTCCCTTAACGCCTGGTCTGACCAGGTGTTAAGGACGGGACCCGTTAAGGGACTTTAGAGATAATAATGGTACCGCAAATTGCGGTACCGTTATTAGCTACTTCCCCATTCCCATTGAGCCCTATGGGGGCTGAAATGGGAATGGGGAATGTTTTTTTCAATGGGGATTTACCGGTCCCTCCAAGGTCGGAATGGACCGGTAAGTCCCCATTGAACCAGGGCGGACTCGGTACCGGTATGGGAGGTAGTCATGGCGCAAATAGCACCATGATTACCTCCATACTTGGAATGAGGCCCATTGATTTATGACATGATAAAAACACATTGTGCCAATTGAAGCCAAGAGGAAGATTCTGGAGGGTGTGATTAAATAGGGAGCAAGGAGGAGTTTTTGAGAAATCAGCAATGGAAAGGAGTCACTACCGACATAAGAAAAACTGATTGGGGTTCCACCTGGAATTAGCTGGTAGAAACCTCTGTAAGAAGTCCTTTTCCAGAGGGGTCTAAATGCAGAAGCCTTTCCTAAAACAGAACCACATTGCTTGAGAGGTATTTGGGAGAAGGAAGATAGATTAAAAAATAGACCTTACCTGGCGGAGATACCTTGAGGAACCAGGATTGGGTAAAGTAATTCCAGAACATTTAGATAAGTGCTCCAATAATGTCATCAAATTAATTAAATCCCAGATAGGAATTGAAAGTATTTTGGCAGAAAGCTGTTTGCAATCGTTAACTCTAAACATGGACTGGGACAGTAAATTTACATTTTCTGAAGTATATTAAAAATAGAATGCCAAAGGATCTATAATTGTGCATCTCATAGTAGTCTCTGACAGTTACACATTATTAATTAATTCCCTGAGTTTTCATAGGAGCAAATAGACCTTGGTCTGTGAGCATGGTTTGCAGCATGACTTGTAGGGTATTTTGTATAGATTTGGGGCCTAGCGGTATTTTCTTACTCCAAAATGAAAATAATTCAGTAATAATCACTCTTTGCATTCAGATTAGATGTGGTATATAGTACTACAGTATACATACATTATTTCAGCACATTGATACATTTGGTGGTATACATTATGTTGGTATGCGTTATTGCTGGTATTTCAGGTGAGCATAATTCCTTTGTTTTATATGTGGCCCCAATATCCAGAACCCCTTATTTTTGCTTATTTTGTTCGTGTGATCACTAGAGAGGCCTCAGGCTTACATTTCAGGAACACCACATTTTCAATTGGAGTGCCACCATGGGCTGTCCTCGCTGTCTTATCTACGGCAGCGAGCTAACATGCAGTATTTATCACCAACTTATCTACATCGGTGAACTATGTCCAGGGCCTCTCTTTCTGCTGACTCATGTACCTCCAGCAGCAGTCTATTTCATTATATTATTATTATATTCCGTTCAGAAACATACACTTATATACTAAATGGAATCATGCACACAGCTACCGCTAAGTCTTATTTTTAGCTAGCTTAAAAATGACAATTGCACTGTCTAAACCTCTCCTCATATTATCAGTACTATAATGGTAGATGCACAAATAAAAGAGAAAAATAAAACACACTATCCGTCTACTTTCAGATATTTTTTGTGTATTATAAAAATTGCATTTCAACACGATCTTACTCTTTTTACAGAAATAAATGGAAATTGCACAGTAACAACCTTATCTGTAACAAAATGAGAAGAGAGCGGCGAGAACATACTCAATTCGCAACATTAAACCTGTTGATAAAACACTGGAGTTCCCTCTTCCACGCTGACTGAATAGTTTCGCACACATACACACTGCCCCCACACTCTGTAATATAATTACCAGGCCTGTCCAGCATGTGAAGTTCGTCGGCTGGTCGCCTTCTAGAAGTGGTTCAATGAATTCTTCTTAAATCACCCCAGCAAGGACGAGCATCTGCCGTCACTCAAACCGGGGCTTATTGACTGGAATTCCCAGTCTCTGCAGCAATGCACTGGGATCTGCTTTTTCAACCAGGAAAATCCCCAGCCACCAGCCAGGTCTTTCCTCCAGCTGTGTAAAATGTCTTCTCCTCTCTTTTTCCCGCAGATTCATTAGCAAAGCTCTGTTGCAGCCTGCCAAACAAGTTCAACCAATGAAATTCTATCATGCCCTACCCTCCTTTTCTTTAACAATGGCTTGGCTTATACAATTGCAACTGTAACCAAACTGATTGCCTGCTTATTCGAGTCTTTGCTTCCTGCAAATACTGTGGACAGAGCGCAGATAGAAGCAAAGAAAAATAAATCTCGATGCGCGTTTAAAATGACTTTCAGAGCCTGTCATTTTCCATCTCATTTTGCACTGGAGAACACATTATATTATTGAGTTAGAATCGTTATTATTGTTAATAAGGTTAGTTCATTAATCCTCAAATGTGTCACCTGCAACAGCGGAATTTCAGGTGGAGAAAAAAAAATATATGCTTTTAACTGTGCAAAAACATTATTTGCATTTTAAATGTAGAAATCGTTTTTGACTGAACAGCCTGTTTTTCATTTACATGTCCATGTCACGCTGGCAACACATGCCTTGCTGTACCGCATTATAGCAATGCACCAAACCCAGGCAGTGGTGCTGCATAAAAATAATGCTAAATACTCTTACAGACTGCAACATTCATATATCATTGTCCAGGTTAGAAACTAATATTGTCCAACATTTTAGTAGGGGATCAACCCTAGAAACATAACATTAATATTTTTGAAGTGAATGTTTTTGTTGTCAAATGTATTCTAAGTTTTGTTGGGTGTAACTAAGTAGCTATGAAATTGTGTATGCGAATGGGGAGGATTTGATACTCTTCATCTAGAATAGTTATTCAGATTTGCTTGTATATGCATGGATGTAAATGTGTATTGTGAATGTAAATATTAATAAGACAACAGTAGGTGAATTGTGTTTCTTTTCTGTAATCAAGCTGTCTGTGTACATGTGGAATGTTTTGTGAGAGTTCCCCACGATTGAAATTTGGGACACCCCCATTCATTTCTTGGTATTTTGTTTTAAATAAAATATAATTTTGATATTAAAAACAGCTAGTTTCTTGCCCCAGATTTTGGATTCGTGGTGAGGGGTATTACAACAGGGACATTTATCAGTAAAAAGAATCAGACATTAGACATGTAGCGATATTTAATAGATAGAAGTCATACAATGACTAATACAGCCTTGTTAATATGTTTAATATGCTTGGTTTCTCTTACATAGCGACTAGTTGTAATTTATGTAATTGTTCTGTCTACTCATATGATAGCTTTTAAAAGTATGGGCTCCTGACTACATCGTACAATGCAAATAATGTTGACAGCGGTCCTGGGTTACAGTAAGTACATGTTGGTTTTAGTTTTATGATTATGTACATTATGTGGTCATTCAATATTATTATGACTTGGTGGGAAATATGCTGGCAGGAAAAGCAACACACTTTATTTGTATCCATTGAGCTTAGGTCTTAATTTGTATATGACTACTTAATGGGTTTGTATTAGGAATCTTTCAACTGGATATTCTTTAATGTTAAAATAGTAATGTCAGAGAACTTGAAAACAAATAGTTTCATATCACATTGTGTGCGGTAGGATTTTAGGATGTCCATTATATTTCAAATCGTGTATTATTTTTTTGAACATTTTAAGTTATATAGTTGGAAAAAAGATTATTTTAAGCATTGCTTCTTATTGTACACATTACACTGTCACTTTTTGGGGCTTTAATAACCATTTCTCCTTTTACGCTGCATATTTTTTCATAGTTGTTGTCAGATATTCTTTAAAGAGTACCAACACATTTCGGATGTGTTCATTTTCTGTCTCTCTTACACCAATGGAGTGCCTCCAAAATGTGTACCTCGGATAATACTTTCATTTCCACAATGATCCCATTAATAAAATGATGTGCTGTTGTTTCAAATAATAGCGATCATGGGAATTAACATATTTAAAAGTAGACTCAGAAGGAGAAGCAGGCATATTCAAAAGCAAAGTGAAACTCATGTGTAGATGGTCTGAGAAGGACACAAGGTTAACAATGGAAGCGGGGTGAAAGTTGTGGGTCAAGACTATAAGCAAGAAGGATTATGGCTAAGTGAGAAGAATGGGCATGGGCAAGTCAAGGGATTTAGGGATAGAGTTTGGTGCAGACTATGGATGCAATTTGATTTTGGGACAACACTTGTGTGATGCCACCAGAAAACATTGTGGGTCTCGTTACAAGTTTTGTGGTATTTCGCTTGTAAATTGACTGGAAATTCCACCAAACTGATTTACCGTTGATGCTACCTTGGTCCTGTGGAATTGCTGCTGGGTTACAAGTGGTTGCAGGCAGTGTTAGTCCCCATTTATTTGAGTCTATAGGGGCTTTCAGCTCAATTACCCCTGACAGTAATTGATTATGCTGATTTTCAGTGGTAAAGCCGCAGATATACCTCCAACTTTTTGCTGCAGATAATTCCTCCACTTCACTACCACAATTGTAGCATGGCGGAGCGGTAATGCAGCGATAATAGAGTTAGCTCAGTTTTACCACCGTTTTTTACTGTACTACCATCCTTGTAATGAGGCCGAATGTGCCATAGCATGTTATGTTTTACAAATGAATTGCATCATGTGTACAGTGTTTCCAGTACATATGGTAATAATGTTGGTAGATAAGTACATGTGAGGATGTATTAAAAAGTGTTTTATTCTGCCTGCGTTATTAATGTATTGGCCAACATCAGAATGAGACTGAAAGTGACGTCAATGGTGTTCCAGTAAGAAATTATCTTTCTGTTAAGTCTGCTGATACAAGCAATATCAGGTGCTATGAGCCCAGAGGCCTAGTGTGTGGGCATTAAACTAAGGCATGGGCAAATAAGAAAAGCTCAAGGATCGTAGCCCATGTTATTGGCCTGAAGATATGGGATTTAATGGTTTGCCAGCTGGATGCAGGACGTTTAGTGGGCTTCATTAGAAGTGACCCGGTCTGGTAATAAAGGTGCCGGTAACAAGTTACTAGCACCTTTACCGGATCGGGTCACGGCCAGTCTGTTGATAGGGAACTGAACTACCGGCAGACCTGACCTGCTGGGAGTTCAGGCACTTACCGGCATGTTTTTCACTGAAGCACCGGCATTGTTACTAACAGTGCTGGTGCTTCAGGTTTCCCACTACCATGGAGTCCTGGGAATGGGAGTTTACTTTACCGCCACCTCATGTGATATCTCGGTAGCACTGGGATGTTAGGTGGCAGTAACGGTAATACAGGGTTGGCGGCAACCGGCCGGTAGCACCGGCGGGTTACCGCCAACCTCGTAATGAGGGCCATTGACTCTCATTTCTCAAAATGAGGACCAATGAACATTGAAAGATTGTTTCCTAGCAATGAACACTTGGGATCCTATAGGGGGACTGTCTCTTTTCTATCTTAATGGATGAGAAAGGCAATGCAAAGGAGGTAGAGAACCTTTGAAAGATGAAGGATGAATGATTTGAATACATGGGTCATCGGAGGCAGACAGGTAAACAGGGAAAGGGGAGACCTCCGGAGTGTCTTCTGACATTCTGACAGCCATAAGGATGTGCTGCTACCCCATCAATTATTCCCTGGAAACTCTGAATCCTGATTGACTGTCAGTATGTCAACATTTGTCTCTGGGTGCTAATAGTGCCTATGCGAGTATTTGAAATGAAATAAAGGATTTCCCTAAATACAAATGCGTGCATTTATTGGTCAGTGAGGGGAACAGTTTTGTTTCCAGCTGTGCTCACTTCAAAGCCCAGTGATGTTCTCCTCCACACGTTTTCCTTGCCTCATGCAATTATCAAGGTGGCAGTCCATGAGTACATGTTTAGTACCACCTCCATAGATGCTGGGAATTCTGGTAACTGCAGTGATGTTAGGCAGCATTCCTTTAGTAGCTCTGCCTCACTGGGGGTGGAGGAGGGAATATCCAGCAGTGTCCAACTCCACAGTGTAGTATGAATCCCCCCCGGTGCATATCCTCTGCAGACCGTAGCTCCATGTGTTTCCATGTCAATAGTGGACTCATTTTGCACCATTGTCTAGTGTTGCCGGCTGTTGAGAAAATCACTTGAACCTTAAAAACAGATAACTAAACAACCTAAGCTGGTGGATAGCTCAGATTCAATTTGCCAGTCTGGCTTTAAGACTATGAAAACAGATGGTTATTATCCAGAGTTATTCTGAATGCTTTTAAAACACTGTTCACTCCAAACGAAGCATCTTTGTAAGAAATGCAATGGCATTTTTTTTTTATATAAAACAGAAACATGATTTTGTCTTTTTAATGCAAGTGAAATAAATAAAAGGAAGTGTTTGTGTTGTCCTGCTGATGCATAAGGAAGGTTTGTTTCAGTACAGCTGTAGGAATAGAATATTGGATTGTTTAATAATTTAGAAACCACAGAAATTGCCTAAAGGAAACTATGAACTTGTGCAACTCTCGGTGTGCAGCATTGGATGAAAAATATATGAATCACACAAATCTTCATTGATACATTGGTGAATAGAGTGCACTATCCTTGTGCAGGGGGACCGGTAAGTTTATCAATAATGCATTCATGATTTTTAGATGACCACCGTCGATGGCAATAGTCCCATTTGCCTGGAAACAGGCTTTACAGCGAACTGGGTACACCATGTTTGTATAGCGGAGACTGTGTATTACACGGCATTCTTACTGTAGGCGTTATTCTATGTCTGTGTGCAATGCATTACTATTGGATGACTGCAGCTTCTGGTCCCCAAAATGTATTGCAATCGTGTCATGCTATTGCCTATTTACCCAATTTAAATTCTTGGAGAGAATTTAGAGTGTAAGATTGAGTAGGGAGAGAGAGAGAAAGAAAGAAAGAAAGAAAGAAAGAAAGAAAGAAAGAAAGAAAGAAAGAAAGAAAGAAAGAAAGAAAGAAAGAAAGAAAGAAAGAAAGAAGGAAAGAAAAAGAGAGGAGGGAGGGAGGGAGGGAGAGAGACAAGGAGGAAAGGAGAGAGGGAGGAAGGGAAGGACAGACAGAGGGAGGGAGGGAGAGAGGAAGGAAGGAGATATGCTGCTCCTAAATGATAGTTTATGATTTCTCATGTATCTACAATTAATTTAATAACATCACTGTGTACAATAGAAACTGTGCAGATCGTACAAACCATACAGGGGCCTTAGTTTTTTGTATCAATCCAATACACATTAGCCCATGAAAGTATAGTTCATTATCATACAAAAAGAGAAAAGATTAAAATACAACAAAAATCATATGCCCTACATAAGCATGCTTGTATGTGATGATATGCCATGCACACAGCTTTTATTCCTATGCCATGGGTATGACTGTCTGTCCATTGCTGCATTGCTTTGTAAGCAGGGCACCCAATGAATTGCTGTGGAAATAGCTATGATGTCACACAATGTATTTGGACCAATGATTTACAATGAAGTTTAAGATGGATTTGCCTTATTTTAGAAGGAAGTGCATGTCATCAAGTTAGTTGCTATACATGTGATGACTTTTTAAGGAGCGCCAGTTCAGCAAAGATAACAGTGAATAGATGACATGTTGGTATGGATTGGGGTTTTTCAGGTTCCCAAACTTAGCTAGAAAGCCACAGGAAGAAAGGACTACATGTGTCCCTCATAGGGGGTAGAGGGAATAATAGAGGGTTCGTTTTGGGGGGGCAGAAGGGTTTCCTGGATCCACTACTAAGCATTTGATCCGTTAATTCTGTTCTTGCCAGGGGCATGTGAACATATTGCTCTATTTCCCACCTGAAATAAGCATCACATCAACGGAAAGCACAGTTTCATGGAGTGGGCGGAGCAGATACAACACAATGCAGGTTTCTGGTATACAAAAGAGTTCCATTCAACAAATAAGAAAGGATAACTGTGCTTTGTGTGTGAGGGTATTATGGAATGGCTTTAGGTGCTATTAGGAAGGGAGTCCCTAAGGATGCTACACTCACTGAAGGGCAACGTTCTTTCAGGATTTATGCATTCTTTCACCCAAAAGGGTAACACAAATGTGCTTACACGTGAATGAGAGAAAAGGTGCATGCAGTTATTGGTTTCGGCTTTCAATGGCCCTAAACCACTGTCTGTGAAATCACCATAGTTGTTGTTTTCGGGCTACAGGCTTTAAGTGCTCCCAACCCCTCTTCAATGGGATCTGTGGTAAAGTTTGCTCGCAGACATGATGCCACAGATGCTGTGACCTCTGTAGGTGCTTCTGCTGGCCACACTGATGTCAGTAGTCTTTCTCTCTAGTCCCGGACTGGGCTGGGGATGCTATTTATTGATAGCCTTGTGAACGTTCCTTCTCTAGGGCCTTTATCCCTTCCCTCCTGGCTTCTCCGGAGATAACCTCCATGTCCTGGATTAAGGTTGGACATTTCATATCTCTTCCCCCATCTGGAGTCTACCCTGGACTGACCTGGTCCACTAGTATCTGTCTAGTTTCTGTCTGGCTAGTGCGGTCATCTAATCTGCTCCCTTCCCATTTACTTGACCTCACCATCTAGCTTTATTCTGTCCTCTTCCATATAGGACAGCCTCTCGTCCCCAACCACTGTGATACCTTTACTTCTAACCTCCTTATCACTTTCTTCCTCATGATTTCCCCCCTATCCTTCTAACCTTATTAGTACTCTCTTACTCCACAATCCAAATCTTCCTTCCAGGTGATATCACCCCCTCCTCTTCTCTCTTTAATGTCTTCACTCCCACCACCCTCCAAATCTCGCCTTCAGATATGATCCTCTCCTATTCTCTTCTCGTGTTCTCTTCCTTCAAATCACCACCTGATGGCATTGCCTTCTCCTCCTCTATCTCCCATGATTAATGCTCTCTTTCGACAGCCCTTAAACCCCCCATCCACCTCTCCTCTCTAAAGGTCTCTCACGTATCAACCTCCTTAAAGCACTTTCCTCCAGCTCCTTCTATTATACTCTCAGGGACTATACCATCCGTCTTTATAGCCTGGTTTCCCCTCCCTTAGTGTGTGGCGTAAAGACTTACTTTGCACCTTGGTAACGCGGAGTGAGACTTCCAGGAATTGGTCCATGTGCTTGGTGTCAGCCTGGCCTGATATTACTTTAAAGCCTACCTCCATTTTGGATTTCAGAGAGGTCTGGGATAAGTGTCTGGTCTCTTTGCCACCCCTCCAGATGTCCACTCGCTTTGCCCACATTGATTGGGTCTTTCTGCTCCCCCTGCATGTGGATCAGGTATCAGGTGAAGTTCGGGGAAGTTGTCTGTTATATAAACAAAGTGTTTGTAATACCCACTGTGTAACATTTTATTATTGTCTTCCACTGTACTGATGGAACCAGCTTTGTTTGTATGCTGGCTCATGCTCTCAGCATGTGTAGGGGGTCTTTTATAGACTGTGCTTGGCGACTGCATGTGTATGGAACCCTGCCGGCTGTGTGGGTTTTCGGAATGCCGAAGGACTCCCTGCACAAGAGAAATAAATGCCTTGTTTGGCATACACAGTGACGATAACAAAGTAAAACAGCCCTCACGGATGAAGCTGTGACTTTATTCCCATGCAACTGTAACAAGTCAATTTATTTGCAGTGTTTGGGGTTTTATGGAGAATGGACCATACAATCAGATGTATTTCCCTCACCTATTGCTAAGGGGGCCCCAAAAGGAATTGGTGACGATCCCCTCCACATTGGACATTGGGGTTAATGGTTTTGTAAGCGCCCCTGTGTGCACTTCCCAAAAGCCTCATTATTGATTCTGTTAGCATAAGTGTCAATGGGATGCCTGGGTTTGTGTATTTTGGGTGTTGGGTTGTGGCTGCTCCTCAGAATGCTCCCTGCCTTATTATGTGAAACTGGTGGTCTGGCGATCCCACATACACATCCTCTAGGTCCAGCATCCACTTGCTCATGGAGGCCCCCACTGCCTTTGACCACCCTACTGTCAGTCCCCAGGTTTAGGCAGGGGACTTTGTTGTAACCCTTATTCTGTCTCCAAAATCTCCATGAGATGTAGATACAGCCCATATTAGAACACTATTAGGTCGCTCCTTGTCCTTTAGCAGAGACCCTTATGCTTGCACATGCATTCTCTAGTATGGAGAATTTGAGTAGATTTTCTATTTGTGTGAACATGTTTTTTTTACCATTTTAGGTGTGCGATAATAGGATATAATGGCAGCTAAGAATAAAAGTAACATTTATGGCAAATGTATGAAAATAAGAATGTTCCTTATACCCGTATTTAGTTCCTCTAGTATGAAGAAGCAATATGTATATGGTATACTGTCCTTTTTGTAGTATAGGTGAGACATAATATTAGCAGAGGTTTCACAGCACATGTATGAATCTGGCATGAAACATACACCTATTTAAATATTGTTCACTATATGGAATGTCATCATAAAATGGCAAATCTGAAAAATATGTTTACAATGAAAGCAATTCTTACCATTTATGTGTATTGCTGGGAGAGAAATATTGTTGTCAAGGGAAGACCTTATTGAGCTCCTCATCGTCCGATGAGCAGTGAAAAGGTAAGGGTGACTCCTGTCAGTATCCACCGTTCAATCCCTTATAATTAATGACAGAGGAAACCAGTTGAACACTGGGGATTCGTCCCGGAGACAGGGGGAACAATCCTCTTCACAACTGTTGGGGAAAAAACTCTGGGAGGTGTTGTGAAACTTGGAGGTCCTGATGGCAGTAGAAATAGACGAACAGAGGCAGGCAGAGAACAACTGCCAACAGGATTTGGAAGTGAGGCAAGACACAACAGGCTCGGGAGGAGCAAACAAAAGAGAAGGAGCAGGCGGGTGTGGGAAAGCAGAAGGAGATTGAAGGTGAGAAGGAAGGAGCCAGTAAACAAATCAGGGATAAGTGTCAGCGCCAGGACTCACCAGCATTACATCACAGTGATCCGGTATACGGGCACTAAAAGTATTGGGAAAGCAGTGTAAGTTGTAAGTGTCAAATACCTAGACCGCGCTGATACGTTCCAGGGAAAACACCCTTGGAACACATCCACTGCAGACAGTAGAATGCCACTCCAACCTCTGCCATGGAGAATGCTTCCAATGGTGCCACACGGAGAGGTCCCTGGCAGTTTTGACTTCACAAACAGGTGACCTCCTCTGACAAATAATACTTTGAGATGGCTCACAGTCAATGGGCCTCATTATAAGTTTGAAGGTCGGGGAACTACGGTACAGGTAAGCATGCCAGTACCGTAGTTGCTGGACCGGCAAATTACGAGTTCTGCTCACGGGTGCCATTGTGGCCACCAGGTCTGACCTGGCAGCCGTAACGGCACCGCAAGCAGAGCATCTTGGATGCACCGGCACCGTTGGTAACGGTTCCGGTGCATCCGGCTTCCCCATTCAAATGGAGCCCTATGGGGCACAAATGGCAATGGGAAGATTTTTTTCCGGTGGCGAGGAATGGGCAAATAACGGACCACTTATGGCCGGTGGAAAAAATAAATACTGGCGGGAGCTTCGTAATGAGGACCAATGTCTATATCAATTGGTTGTACCCAGAACAAAAGAAGGCTGTAGGCAAATAACAATTACAAGAACGACAAAAATATGCTTAGCCCTTATTACTTGGCTAGGGGATCCTTCTAATAATGCTCTTGGATTGTATCACTATTCAAGTGTATTTGTTATTCCATTTGTAGAAATAAAACGTGTGGTGTGAGCTTCTAACAGCTCTACATTCTATGATTTTCAATTGCTCTTATTACTGTTTTTACCTTTCGCGCTAATTAGCAAGTCTTGCACTGCAAAGGTGCTAATTAGCTTAGTGTTTCTAAAAGACTGTATTCTAAGCTTCCCTTCGTGATATGTGCACACTGGATCTGACTAGAGAGGCATAGGTAAATCGTTAGAGAGTATGCAGTAAACCAGGATTTTATTTGTCTCTGTGCATCGGTGTAAGTAGTCCTGCATGTGTACAACCATCAGGCCTTATTGTGTTCTAAGTGACCGCCATCATTAGAGGCCCTTGTGTTTAGCTTGGATCACTAACTTGCATAGTGGTCACGTAGTGGTTATGCAATTAGAGCAATGATAACTAATGTATTTCATGTATATAAAGGCAGGACTCCAACCGAAAGGTAAAACAATCTAGCTCATAAGTAAACATGTGAGAGCAGTCAGGCTTCACTCAAGGGAGGAAAGAAGGCTGGTGAATAGGTGCAGTTCGTCCCACAATAGACATCCCAAGAGAATACACTGCCAGTATACTGATAAAAACACTTTATTATTAAGTTACATTTAACACACCCACTTCAAATGAGTACTTTAGTTGGAACACACTACAGCAGTACACATATAGACAATAAATATACATATTTCCACCCTTCCCACTCCTACGGCTAAATGAAGGACCTACATACATGGTGGTAAATTCAGTAAACTATAATGCTAAGGGAAGGGCACAGACCCCCAAACTCAAGCAACACACATTACTCAATCATGTACAGAACCCACAGGTACATAGTACAGTGTGATTACACAGGTAGATAATAAACCCATTATGGTACTTGAAGGGAGAAAAAGGGATCATGTTTTCATACTTTTCCCTGAACGGCTATCCAAATTTAGAATAGACTGAGTCTTCAATTATCAAATCTATTTGGTCTCAATATATTGATGGACATGTTAGAGTAAAATGTATCAATACATATATACAGGAGCCTAATCCATTGTAATAGGAAGGGTTTAGGTAAGTATCAATCTTAGTTACATTTGAAGCTTTAAAACTTGTAGAAGTTCCCCAAAGAAATTAGTGTCAGTGTCAATGTCAAAGTCGTTAGGCAACTCGTAGTCATGGGTTGAACCCAGGTAAGTACTTGTTCTATCCCTATAAAGCACCTCTTTCTGGGAGCCACATGTGCTAATATAGGACAGTATGTCAAAAAAGGGTGGTAGCGACAGTGGCACTTATTCATTTATTTATTAATGTGATTTGGTTTTGTATTAAAACCTTACACAAAATAGATGCACCATGTTTTCCAATAATCATAAACATACATAATACAATTATATAATTCATGTGACTCCTTTACACAATTCTTATAAAACTCTCTCTGAACACTTAACAGCTGTGCTACTAGTAGCTATAAACCAGCAAAGACCACAAAACTTTTGTTAATATTTAAAATATCCTCGGTAGAATTACCATTACCACTGTGGTGTTTGGTGAAATTACCACTTGCCAGTAGCGTGCACACACCATTGGCATTAGCGGTAATTAAATCCAGTGGAATTGCCACCATAAATGAGTTTCAGGTGGTAATTCCAGCCCTACCACCTGTGGAAATACCACCGGTGGAAATAGCGTCATCGCCGGAACGGGAAACCTGCCAGCAGCCATCTTGAACATCCACTCAAAATCACCATTAAGGGATTGCCATCCAAGCCCAAAAGACACCCCACACATGTCTGCAAGCAAAAGCAAAGGGAAGGTGCCAGAAATGAGCCAGAGAAAAAAATCTCAAATCTCTAATGCACCGGTCTGTACTAACTGAGAAAAACCTGCTTCCTCACCCTCTACATCTTCAGTGTCATGCCTCTGTTCATGTTGCCTAGATATTGTCTTTGCATTGTTAGTCTTGTTATCTGAGCTAGAAAGATCAGAAGAACCACTATTGTATTTACTGGGGTGCAGGCCCTCACAACTAAAGCTTAACAATGTGTACAGATGTCAACAATAAAAGAAATGGTGATTCACACAAATATCTGAGCTTCTTCCAACTCCTAGCACCCTCTTCATCTTCCCTTCCCCAAGTTCAAGAAAGTTCCACAAATCCTTGAGGGTCCCTTCTCCAATGTTATGGCAATACAGTTCCACACAATCTTTGGGATTTCCTTCCCCAAGCTTAAGGCAACATAGTTCAAAAGAAAGGCTCTGTCCTCAAGACAGCATTGCAGTTCATCACGTCTCAGGGTTCCCTTCCCCAAGACTTCAATCTACCAACTTATATTGGTCTCAGTCTTTCAATGTGTAACACAACTCCAGGTCAACTTGACACACCTTCTGGTTTGCATTAACAGTTCATTCACAGTGCTCCTTCTTGGTTTTTTCACAATGTCTCTGCATTTCACAAAGGAGGGCTCCCTGGTCTAGGCACAGTTGTCAGACCACACAGTCCACCCATCGCAGGTCGTGCAACCAGGTACTTTAAGCTCTCAGCCCACACAGGTTCTTTAGTATCTGCCATGTGTACGGATTCTCGTTCATTTAGCTTCTTATCAGCCTCTTGGCTTGATGTGCAGTTTCACACTCTCCCGGCTTCTCCTGATTAGCCTCTTGGCTTTACCACAATGTGTTACACATCCTAAGCCAGTTTTGGGCCTTGTTCCACTGTATTTATTCACAAAGTTCATTTTGCATGGTCTTATATTATTCCCCACCTTTCTTTTATGCGTTCTTACCCTTGCATTCGTATTTCATCTGCTGCTTTGAAATGGGTGCATCCCCATTTAACTGTCATTAACTCGCAGCTTTGCTCTCAAAGTTTTCATTTAGTTTGGTATTCAATATTTCAAGTTTTCATTTAGTTTGGTATTCAATATTTGAAAGTTTTCATTCAGCTCTGAATTCAATATTCATGCTTTTTCCATCATAATGTACTTTTTCTCTTAATTTCCATGCCACTCATAACTTTGGGTTCGTTCCCACTCTGTGCATGCTTTTTGGCTCAATCAGCACTCATTCAGCTCACATTCAGCCACCTAAGAGCGCCCCAGTCTCGAGTGATGCTCCCTTTCACCCACCGGTCTCCTGTGGTCCTGTTGGGTAGCTGCGCTGGACTCCTTCTGCTCTGCGTGCCGGCTTGCCTTTCATTGTGATCCCCACTTCAACTTTTCATACCTTTCTGGGATCACTGGCAGCTCTGCTCTGCTTCCGCGGATGCTGTCAACCGTTTGCTTTCTTTTTCCTTGCTCGCAGATCCAGTTGTATTTCCCGGACCACAGAAGCTCCCACACCTGCGTACTTCTGATGGCCCAACTTCTCCTGGGCTCCATGGGTCTCCGGGGTCGTCTGCCGGCATCCATGTGTCTCTGCAGGACCCACCACAGCTGCCTCCTCATGAGCAGGGTCTGCTGCTGATCTCTCCCACACATGCCTCCCTGTTGCACCCTGTGTTGGTCCCTTGGTCTCTTATTATACACCTGCAACCCCATGACAGGTTGCAGGTGTGAGCTTCTAATTGGACTTGCCTGACTATAGTTGGAGGGACATGCCTGATCTTCACAGTACTCTGCAGGCTTCTTCCTCATCCCAGCAATAGAGTGGTGAAAGGAGTTACTGGTGTTCACTACTCTTAGTCGCCCCTTCCTCGTCCCACTACTGTCATAGGAAATATGTGGGAAAATGAGGGTAGAGGTTTGACATTAGCCCATAAAGGCCGAGGGAGGGTTAGGTTGGTTTTCCATAGGTAAAGGGGGATACCATGTCTCGCCTGTGGGTACCCCACTCACAATCCCCAAGGACCCTCCAACCAGGTGATACTCCCTCGCTTCACCAACCCCAGGGTTGGGATCCAAAAGCAAAGGCCTTTCCCTGGGTACCAGAGAAGAGGGGAGCAGGTTTGAGGACACTCTCAGGTTTCTCACACCCGTCTAAACTTTCAAATATTTTTGGTCTCAAGTCCTGTCTTATAGCTTTCAGGTTTACTATTAGTATCCTCAAGAATTATGTCCAAATCTGGTTTACTAAGCAATGTAGTAAGCTCTGTCTGTATTTCCTCTCTCTCTCATGAAATGTTGTTCAGCTGTAGTGAAAGTTCTTGAATTGAGACCAGAATAAGGTAAAGTGAAGATTTATTCAATTGGCTTCCCACTTCCTGATGAATTCCCTACAATCTATACATAGAGTTGAGCGCGAATGAATACACAAACCTCTAGGTTTCTCTGGGCCCTGTAATATTCAGTTAATGTGCATGCATATAACTTTCTATTTATTTCTTTGCAGACAAGATATTCTGATTGCTTAATCTTTTGAGTCAGCTCTTCTTGTGGTGAAATATACCCTGTATCTTGCATCAAGTTAAAGGAATGGTTCGCCCAAAAAATGTTATTGCCCAAAAAGATGGGCAATAATAAAACAAATATACTCGCACTTTTTTTTTAAAGTTCCTATGTAAAATTTTGAGCAATTCAAGCTCAAAAATTGGAAAAGCAAGCACATGGCGCATCCATTTTGTGAAATTGATGCGCCATGTGCTGGCTTTTGCGGCACTAATGAAGGAAAAGCCAGCCAGCTGTAGTAAACAAAAGCTACCACTGGGTGGCTTTTCCATCATTGGTGCCGGGACTCGGAGGACGCGGACCGGAGACTACAGGCAGAAAAGATGCAGCTGAATCTCGGTAAGTGCTATTTATTTTTAAAAAAATAAGCACTAGCTGCGTTTTTTTTTCTAAGTTTTCCGGGCTGGAGGAGCCCAGAAAACTTAGAAATAAAACCGCAGCTTTAAAAACGTTGTATTTATGTTTGCGGTAGCTTTTGAAGCTACCGCAAATATAAATACAACGTTATTGTGTTTGAAAACGCTGTGGTTTTTCTTTCTAAGTTTCTCAGGCTCCTCCGAGCCTGAGAAACTTAGAAAGAAAAACTGCAGCGTTTTCAAACGCAACCGCGTTGTGTTTCTGTCTAAATCTGCTTTCCCATTTGGGGCTCTCGGGCTCCCCACGGGCATGGACTCTAGAAATAATCAACAGGCACACATAGCTATCGCACCATCAATGCCGGCACCATCATATCTGATTAAGTCCGCATAGAGTACATGGAGACCCCTTTTGGGAAAACTGCCTTACCCTATTTTAAAAAACTGTGCTGGTGCTTACTCTGATAATATCGGAATTTTTTGCAAACAACCTTGTCTGTTGGGGTTACATGGGTTCTGGTTTCGGCTCCTCAAGTACCCTACACATGAGACAATATGCAGAGCTTGTGGTGTTTGTATGTAAGGAAACAAGGATACAAGTGAATGGGTCGGTGGTTCACTAGTGCACTCCCCTTCCATTCAGTCACCGTAAAATAAAGAAAACACTTTAAGAGCTGTACCTGGGTATGGTGGTTTTTAGTTTTTATATGGTAACATCTATTTGCGTAAAGTGAGGTACAATGTGAAACATCACAGAATTTTAGGTTTGGTCATACAGAAAATCACAAGAATGTAGACAAGTCAACACAATTGCTTGTGCATTAAACAGAGTACAAATCCTCTACTGTCGATAAATGGCAAACAGTGTCAAAACTCAAGTAACATTTAGAACAGAAATATGAAAAAAAGTTTTTACAACACAGTGTAGATACATTGGTAACACTGTGGTTACAAAAGTTCGTCTACACTAGGGTGTTTCAGCCGTCTATAGGGGCTGGACATGCCTCATATCTGATTCGGCCTTCTTCAGGACAGGGAACTTTATGAGCACGATGTTCATAGAATGCTGTAAACAGTGAAAGGAAGTATGGTCAGCAGAGTGCTAAGGTAAGGTAAGGTAAGTGTTTGTATGTAAAACATAATAATTAATTGAGTACAGCAGCTGTAGAACCAGGACACTCCACCCTATCCAGTCAGCCTGGGTGCAGGAGGTTACTGCTTTATTGCTCTCAGGAGTGTTGTGGGTCAAATATTCTCTGGTGTATGAGATAAGAAAACAGTGCTTTTGCCAAATAGTGTACCGTCTACTGTACTCATATATTACAATGAGAGTAGATATGGTCCAATAGTTAAGGCGATAGCTTTAAAACTGTACTTCCAGATCATCCGCCTGACAGGAATACAATGTATTGCCGGTTCCCCCAGTTCCCTCATCTGATTAAATTAAATTGTGAGCACTTGGCTATAGACACCACCAGAATTAAGCATGCCAATATGTCACTACCTCAAACCAGAAAACCTTGAACACGGAAAACAGTTAATTGAAAACCTCACCACAATTCTCTGCACGGTGCACGACACAAAATATCTTACAATTAAAAGTATTTAGGAAATATATTCGCAGACTGCTCCTCTCACAACAATAAAATGTGACTGAGCCATGTTTTGTAACATGTTGCCCTGCCATTAAATTATTAGTGGGATGCATCAGAGCAACATAGGAAATTCGAGTAAGGTAAGTCCCTGGAAGAGGAAAGGAGAATGTGACAAATGAGGAGAGACCTCGAGCTAGGAGGGGTGTGGAGAAAGGGGTACTGCTGAGAGACACTGGCCGGAACCAGTCAGTGTCCGGGGCTGTGTGCAAATCCCTACATTTTTTATCCTGGAGCTAAAAGTGAGTGTTTGGCAGAGTGTGGCTAAGCTACTGGTTCCCTGCTGTGACCTGTGTCCTGTTTCAGAGTCTGTTAAGTCTGTCTATCGTGGAAGGAGGAGCCAGCTGGACAAAACACTCACCACAAGCAGATCGTGGCGGAGTGTTTGGCCGAGTGTGGCTAACCTACTGGTTTCCTGCTGCAACCTGTGTCCTGTTTCAGAGTCTGCTAACTCTTTCTATCATGGAAAGAGGAGCCAGCTCGACAAAACACTCGCCACAAGCAGAGCGTGGGGGAGTGATGGCCGAGTGTTCGGCCGGAGTGGAGAACACACAGCGGGATGGTGTGGTTAGCTCATCTATTTATTGGAAAATATTCGCCCCCCGCTCTGGTAAGGGTGAACTGCATGGAGTGGAAGAGGGCGGAACCCAAGCGGGCATTTCGGATCCTGGTCTGGAGGAGGAGAGCATGAAACTCCAGCCGGGGATGTTTTGAATGCGATGGAGAGCCCTGAAGAGCAGCTCACGGATTGCATACCGATAAGTGAGGTGAGTGGCGCCAGCAGTACCCTGGGAGGTAGCTCTCAGTAGTGGCCTTGCCCTTTGAACTCAGTGAATGTTGTGATCACTGCCACTACTGCGTCACCTTGTATCATGATGCCAATGACTGAGAGCAAGTCTGCAGCGTCCACCTCCCCACTAAGACCTTCAGTACCCACGAGTATAATAAAGGCTCCTCGTCCTCTTTCTCTAATTTCTTCACCAATGATTATGGATGGGCAGCCTTCACAAATTATTCCAGAACCACTGCTCAATTTGTTAACCTCGGGAGGGTCGGAAGTGGCCAATATTTTAGATGGACAAACTCCAATCCAGGCCTCAGAAAGGGGTATTGGAATTATACTGCCTACTAGTGACCTCCCCCTTGGAGAGAGCCACGGACTACCCCCAGAATGCCCACGACATCTGAAAGACTGGTGAGCCAATCAGGTGACCAGTTTGACTTTGTTTGCAAATAGGTCAAACACAGAACTGAACTCTTCCGATACAATGCTTCCCCCGGCTGGGCAGGCACAAGGTTCAGTGGGGGTAACCTCTGTGGCCCCGGAACGCTGTTGCGGGTTGGGGGAGGGGGAGTTTTGCATGTTGGCAGTGATATATTGATGGGAGGTGGCAAGGTCAAACTGCGGTCCTTCCCCCGATAAAACAGCTCTCTATGCCATACTACCTGCCGGAAAAATCAATTTGGAAGCCGGGAGGTGCTTTAAAGTGGAGGTGTAATTGGGAGGAAAAAATGACAACCTACTAATGGTCACCCTCATTACTTGGGTGTGTCCAGACTGGGGGGACCATTAGGGTTGGAAGTCTCAGATCAACTCTTATTGGAATCTGCCTACTCGTTGGAAATATTGGAAGGGCAGTTGTATAATGTCTCAAAATGCCTGCTGCCTGTGTCCCTAATGGGCCATCAATTTAAGTAACCAGGTAGCAGGTATGCTTATGGCCTCTACTGATCCCTATTGTCCCCCTCATGATGAGGCTCCACAAGTGAGCAGAAATATTGTTGACCAGACCCCGCTATCAAATTCTGCCAAAGGGGAGAAAGTCTCCACGGAAACTGAGAAGATGATTAACAAAGTTTTGATGGTGGAGAAAGGAATTGGGGCAAACATTGAGAGTGATTTCACAGTGATTACTACACTGACTTCAATTTTGGCACTGTTCATGAAGTTGCATTAAGAAGTTGCCGATCAATTAAAAGATCAAACAACTGTATTAGCTATGCTGACTTCCAAAGTGATATTTGTAGAAGCATTTGTCTCTGCTATTCAAAAAGATATGAATGTGAGTCAAGCAAAGGTGGCTGCCCTACTCCATTCAATTTTAGACTCAGTGATTAAAGAGAGAGAAGGCCGCTGACTCTCAAGACTTTTGGACTCAGTAGACTTTGGGGGCTGCAAGGGAAGACAGTGAACTTAACTGGGAATCCCTTTGATCCTGTGGAGCCTTGCCTGCCAGAAACTGGGTCAACTCAGAAGGGGAGGGGGATGGTCGAATAGTGAGATTTGATAAATCGACAGTTTTTGGAGAGAATATTTTGCCTACTCCAACTGAACAAGCGACTGACAATCACCCTCCTCATGGCTCAGACGGGGCAATGGATGAGTTGAGGGAAGATCCGATTGTCCAACAGCCCCAACCCCAAAATCAGCCAAAACAATTATGCTCAATCTTCACCAAAGGAGTGGCAACGGCAGAGCATAAATCCGTGGAAGGCTTGCCAAAATTAAAAAAGGATCAAAACAAAAAAGTTGGGGTAACTCAATCTGTGTCTTGAAATATGTCATGCACACCAAAAGTGAAAAATCTGAAATCAACTACTAAACAGAAGGCAGTGGTGGCTAAGAGGTCTCTGAACCCTTCTAAGGTGTTGGAAAATAAAAGTGAAAAGGGTGAACTGGTGATTCCAAAATAGGTGATACCAAAAAAAGTCCCTGCTAAATAGTCAAAGCACACATTTTTCTCCAACTGAATTTGACAATGGCCATCAGCAGGTAAGAGAAAGCCGTCAACAGGGAAATTGATCTAATATGGCCCCACTCAATACAGGAGGATGTGAGGAGGTATCCGATACCCACAGGATGTGAAGGTGCAAGCCATTTTAGCTCCAGCCCCTGTTGGTACAGGAAAGTCAAAAGGGGGGGGGTCCTAAGATCTGTGCCCTACCTGTTGAGGAACCTTATCGCATTTCCCCTCTAAAGCTTCCATCCCTCTTAAGGTTATTTGGGAAAATCCAAATGTGATGAGAGGGGAGGTTGGTTAAAGAAAGATGGCATGGATTGGATCAAGTTTGTTAATTATGAAGTTGGTTTACTGTTGAAAAGGACCCACCCTGAAAAGGATGCTCTGATTCTAAATAGAGTGAATGTGATAAGATTATTGCACCATGTGCCCTTACTAAGACCTCTTACATACGATGACTTGGCTATAGTGGAGTGTATAGATGAGCATTGGTTAGACAGAGTTCTCATTTACCCAACAACTCCGCTAATAATGCAGTTGTTAAAACAAGGAGTTACCCAGTTAAGATCATTGAGATTTAATTTTACAGAGCACAGAATCCACCTGCCTGTCTAAATCTCTATATGCACCAACAAGGGCGGACCAGAATTATGTATGTAAAGCAGACCCTACTAGTTGACGTAGGTGGTCCCCAAGGAGAAATCCTAATGAGAGAGTATGGAGTCAAAGCAAAGTTCAAGAGAAGCGGTCCTACCAGAGGGATGAAAGGGAAGGATCGCACCATGCCTATTTGCGACAAAGCCCTTATAATGGAAGATCAGACAGACACAGAAGTTCGCCAAGAAGGGAAGAACAGAGGTTGTCCTCAATGGGTACGGAAGAAAATTGGAAGTGGTTGATGGGCCTGGTGGAGGATAAGATCAAAGCCCTTGACGGTTGCATCATGGCATACAAGGGCTTTACTCACCTCTTTACTAATGGAGGTGATAAAATTAAGGAGCATGACATATTTTGCCTATAGGAAACCTGTCTGTGCGATCCTCCAATCGTAGAGGGTTATTCTAGTCATTTAAATCCGGCAGTCAGGTCTTTTAATTCTTATCAAAAATCAACTACAGATCATACTAAAGGAGGGCGGGACAAAGACTGATATGCAAATGGATATTTCCCATCTGTGAAAGGTACAGTGAGCAAAAAGCGTGTGCTGCAAACTCTCATCTCAGAACAGGTTATCATGCCATGTTCTTTCTGGAGAGGAGCGCCTGCTACCTTTTCTTGAAATATTTGCAAGGAACTTGGAGTTGGTCACCCTGAGTTACCTGGGGGCAACCAGACGTGGACTCCCTGCTCACTGTGCTCAGAGAGGCACAGCTTCACCTCACTGATGAGGCCCAACAAGGCTGAAACACGTGTATGGGGTTGCTGTTGGTACTCTTGTTCAGAGAGGAATCGCCATAGCATTTCGGTGCTGGACTGCCCATGTGGGCGGGACAAAGACTGATATGCAAATGGATATTTCCCATCTGTGAAAGGTATAGTGAGCAAAAAGCGTGTGCTGCAAACTCTCATCTCAGAACAGGTTATCATGCCATGTTCTTTCTGGTGAGGAGTGCCTGCTACCTTTTTTGGAAATATTTGCAAGGAACTTGGGGTTGGTCACCCTGAGTTACCTGGGGGCAACCAGATGTGGACTCCCTGCTCACTGTGCTCAGAGAGGCACAGCTTCACCTCACTGATGAGGCCCAACAAGGCTGAAACACGTGTATGGGGTTGCTGTTGGTACTCTTGTTCAGAGAGGAATTGCCATAGCACTTCGGTGCTGGACTGCCCATGTTGGCGGGACAAAGACTGATATGCAAATGGGTATTTCCCATCTGTGAAAGGTACAGTGAGCAAAAAGCGTCTGCTGCAAACTCTCATCTCAGAACAAGTTATCATGCCATGTTCTTTCTGGAGAGGAGAGCCTGCTACTTTTTTTTTAAATATTTGCAAGGAACTTGGGGTTGGTCACCCTGAGTTACCTGGGGGCAAACAGACGTGGACTCCGTGCTCACTGTGCTCAGAGAGGCACAGCTTCACCTCACTGATGAGGCCCAACAAGGCTGAAACACGTGTATGGGGTTGCTGTTGGTACTCTTGTTCAGAGAGGAATTGCCATAGCATTTTGGTGCTGGACTGCCCATGTGGGCGGGACAAAGCCTGATATGCAAATGGAGATTTCCCATCTGTGAAAGGTACAGTGAGCAAAAAGCGTGTGCTGCAAACTCTCATCTCAGAACAGGTTATCATGCCATGTTCTTTCTGGAGAGGAGCGCCTGCTACCTTTTTTTGAAATAATGGAGGAAATAACCCTGACCCCTCTTATGCAAATTCTAGTGGGGAAATTGGCTACAAGTAAAGCTAATTTGCATAAGATATTCATTATCTTCAATCTTTATTGGAATCCTGAAAGTATGGCAAGCCTCAGGTTTCCAGACCAGGTGGAAAAGTGGATCGATCTTTGCAGGCTAAAATGGCCTGACCCCTGGTTTGTGATATGCAGCGACTTGAATTCTATCTGCTTTAATAAAGGGGGAGAACTTATTAATTGTGACTTGGTTACAGCTACACCTGCAGAAAAAAGAGGGTCCCAATGGATTGCAACTGCGGAAGCTAAAGATCTGCACACCCTCAATGGTAACACATCGGGAGATATTCCTGCAAAAATCACAAGGAATCACAAAGGGGGTGGTCAAGTACTGGACTACATATGTATCTCGGATAAGATGATTTCTCCAACAAATAAGACGACAGTGGAACATATGAATGACAGTGATCACAATTTACTCTTTGCTATTCTGATGTCAGTTGTAAATACAAGCAGTTATATTAATCTGGGAACAATGGAAGTAACAATCGGGAGAAATCGAATACAAATTCCTTCTCTAAAATTGACTGGCTTTAAATCTTTTGAGCTGAAAGCTATTCGATCTGGGCCGGGAAATCTATCTCACTGCCATGCCTATGATGACCAGGTGGCCTGTCAAAAGAATCTTATGAGGCAACAACTTAACACCTTAAAACAGGATTGTTCACCAACAGCAGTATTTGAAAGAAAGAAAAAACGGCAGTATTACCATTATTGGCAACGTCGTCACAAAAAGATGCAAGGAAGGAATGATGCTGAGAATATGTTGGGTTTCCTGGGAAGCTGGAACACCTCAGAGATGTGGAGACTGATAAATCAGTTAAACACTCCCCAAGACTCATTGATGATGACTCCAATTTTGCCTGAAGTGTGGATTTCTCACTTCGGCTCTTTTTTTGATCCAGCAGAAATAGTTCTGACATCAAGACCTTCCAACATGGAGTGGAGGTTAATAGACACATCTGTGGAAATGATTATGAATATTATTCAAAAATCGTCTTTCTCCAGAGCATGTGGCCCGGACGGGCTAAGTAACATGTCCCTGAAAGAGGATATAGTCCAGTGGGCTAAGTTCTTGTCAATTCTTTTTTCTTACATCACTAAATCCCAGAAGATCCCATGCTCTTGGAAACAGTCTATAATCATTCTCATTCACAAAAAGGGAAGTCGGCTGGAACCAACCAATTATCGCCCTATTGCCCTGCTGGATGCCCCAGGTAAAATCTTTGGAGCTCTGATATTGAAATCACTACAGGCTTGGGTGAACTTTTCTGGCCACTTGGACCCTTGTCAATCAGGGTTTGTGAAAGGGATTGGGAGTACCCTTAATATTTTTATCTTAAATCTATCATCAGACACTCTTATCACCAATCCTGGAAAAATGTAAAAGAAATGATTTACTCATTGTTTTTTCAGGGACCAATTGTTCAGGTTTCGATTGAACTTATTAAAGACGAAGGAAACCTTGTGGTTGAGGGTCCATGAGGAAGGTTCTTTAAGGTGTAGATTATCTAAAGAAGATGATTTGATTGAAAGCCTGCAACATTTGGTGATGGACTGTATGGCCCTGTCAGCACAAAAGAGCTTCTAATGACTGATGTAATAAATAAGTATGGGTCTAGATCCAAGGCCCTACGGTGGAAGATGTTGCTATCTGGGGAAAAAATACCAATTACTCTGGCCTTGGTGACATTTTTTATTACTATTCAGGAAAAGTTTGCTGATGATGGCTGAATTTCTTTTAAACTGATTTTATTTTTTTTCTTCTAAGAAAAGATGCATTTATGATTAAAAGTTGTTGATTGTATAACCATTGAAATCACGTTAAATAAAAAATAAAAATAAAAATTCAAACCAACATGCTTTGCCCCGAAGAGCATTCTGGGTAATTTTACACAGGTACCTGAGAGAATTAGCCCAAGTTATGTTCCAAAACACATCCTGAGGTCTACGAAAGAAGGGAATATGTTCATATTTATTCAGGCAAAAAGGTACAGCAGAACA
This sequence comes from Ambystoma mexicanum, assembly GCF_040938575.1. Classification (NCBI taxonomy): domain Eukaryota; kingdom Metazoa; phylum Chordata; class Amphibia; order Caudata; family Ambystomatidae; genus Ambystoma; species Ambystoma mexicanum. The sequence goes on from NC_090927.1 coordinate 294,579,360, forward strand.
AAAACATTTGTTCACTAGGCACCTTGAACCCAAACATGAGACTACAAACAGGTAAGATAACAGTTCAAAGAAATAGAAAGCTATATTATTTTGCTAACTCTTCCTGGGTATAAGCAATGCCATCAGGGAGAACTAAGAATGCCTTGGTACAACTGAGCCCCCCCAAGGCTAAAGCTTATACCACTAGGTAACCCGACTACCATGAATATAACTCATTGGGCCTCATTACAAGGTTCACGGAACGGGTTAACGGGCTCCGCTAATGGAGGCAGACCCGTTGAACCCGTTCCGTGAAATTATGAGGTCCCCTCGCGGGACCCGGTAAAGACGCCTGGTAAACCCAGGCGTTGTTACTGGGTCCCGTGAGAGGAAAAGGGAGCTAACAATGGGCCGGTTGTAATCGGCCCGTTGTTAGCTCCCTCTCCCATTCACATTGAACTCGGAATGGCCCGGTAATTCCTCATTCTGGGAACCCGGTAATGGAGCCTGGTTTGGCGGAAGCCATGGAGCTAAAAGCTCCATGGCTGCCGCCAAATTCATAATGAGGCCCATTATCTTCCTACACAGGCACCTACAAAGTGACACATTGGCCCTCATTACAACACCGGCGCTAAACCATGGCGCTATTAGCACCATGGTTGGTGCCGGTGTTGTAACGGGTCCGCCATTGTTCAATGGGGAATTACCACCCCATTCCAAGGTTGGCGTGGCGGTAATTCCCCATTGAACCATGGCCCTTCCCCATTTTCACCCCATAGGGCTCTATGGGAATGGGGAAGGCGCTAAGTACGGTACTGCAAATTGCGTTACCGTACTTAGCACCAAGGTCCCTTTGCGGGTCCCTACTTTAACGGCTGGTCTATACCAGCCGTTCAGGTCGGGTCCCGCAAAGGGACCTCGTAGTAAGGCGCTAAGTGTTTAACGGCGCCGCAGCCTTTTACGGCGCCGTTAAACACTTAGCGCCAGGGTCCCCTTTGAAAGGCACTTCTTCCTGCGTCCTCCATTTTCACCCTTCCTCCCTCACAATACAATGTGCGTCACAATACCAAGCCACGATCAATACATCAATAAACACATGGGCCCTCATTACAACCCTGGCGGAGTGGGTTTACGCCAGCGGTATTCGCCTGGTTTTTCCGGGCGGAGAAATCCATGGCGCTACGGGACCTTGTTGTTAATTACGCCACCGTATTTTACGGTGGCGTAATTAACGCCTTCCCCACTCCCATTATACCCTATGGGGCAAAAATGGGAATGGGGAAGGGTAAAATGGGGAATGGGGATTTACCGCCCCGCCAAGGTCGGAATGGGGCGGTAAATCCGCCAACCCCCATGGCGGTATCGGCAGCTTTCCGCCGTGCTCCATGGTGCATATTGCACCACGATCTCCGCCAGGGTCGTAATGAGGGCCATGGTATGAAATATTGGACGGGGATGCCTCTGAAAGGCTATTAGTAGCGGGTTCCCGCCGATTCCAAATATGAAAGTTATCATTCTGGGTTGAAATGTTCGATACAGAAAATGAGGAGTTAACTTTTTCAAAATATTGTATAGCACATTAGCACTCTAGCAGGTGGTGCTAGTCAGTCAGGATGCTGGGAATGTGGAATGCATTCACAGGTACAAGTCCACATTCTGAGCAGCTTCAGTGTCGCCTGGACTGCATCCCCATCACCTCCCTTTCCTTTACCACTTGCGGAGCCACCACAAACCATCTCAGCACCCAGGTAGCTCATACGTGGGTGCACATGGCTCTCCTGGCTCAGAAAAAAAACACCTTTACGCAGTGATTCCTCCAGTCCCACCATTTTTAACCACCCTTTTCCATCTTGAGGAAGTCAGCATCATCAATTTGGGAATTGATAGAAACTGCTCGGCCTTGGTGCCTGTTATAACCAATGAGATCCAGTTGTGGACTATCTTTACATTACACAAATGCCCATTCACAAATCGGTGTAACTTACTTAGTATCAAAGAGTTATGTATAATTGTGATCAGGAATTTGCGAAGCGACTTGACAACCTTTACAGGGTCTGCACTAGACAAAGTACATCCCTAGCCCCGCACAGATTGTCAGTTCTAAAACTAATGTTTATCACACTGCACTCATCCTTCCCACTGTACCTTTCGTATCCCATTCATCCACTCATGTTTAGCAGTTCTGATGTTGCATGAAGTTAGTGCCTGAAGAACTACTTGACTGCGTCTTCCCGATTAATTGTCAACCAAATGCTAATCAGGAGACAAATAATCACTAACCAACATTTCAAACTGGATGACTCAATGCTTTGACAAATGTATCCCACTGACTAAGAAGGACTCCTAAATTAATCTAATCCAATTAAAATAATGTAAACCGGGTGGGGGCGTGGGTTAGCGCTGTCGGAGATGGCCACTTAATCTTTGCGCTCCTGCTCCGGTCAGAGTTTATATCATTATTATGTGTATTTTGGAACACACAACATAAGCATGTTTAGTTTAGTTTAGTTTATTATTTGTATAGCGCGCCATACCCTGGAGTATCAGGGCGCAAACAGACAAGGATATGCTCAACTTGGTTACAGGTACATAGAAATCAGATGAAGGTGCAGAGATGCGCTGAGCTTGGTTACAGATATGCTCGGCTAATTGCAAGTACAGGAAAAGGCAGGAAGTGTAGACATAGACATCAGCAATATTACAGCAAGCAGATATGAACAAGAAGAGATCAAGGACAGGGGAGCAAGGAGCATGCTCCTGTTCGCGTAATATAGAGTTATATACAGTAATGTACAATGTGACAAGTGGACTAGTTAGCTGTCGTTGGGGAGAGATCAAGGACAGGGGAGCAAGGAGAGATCAGGACAGGGGAGTGAGGAGCATGCTCCTGTTCACGTAATATATAGTTATATACAGTGATGTACAATGTGACAAGTGGACTAGTTAGCTGTCATTGGCTCTCAGCCACCTAGTGATGTTTTGTCTAAATTTTGCGAAAGGCTGAGGTTCTCTGACATCATGCGGGAGGGAGTTCCATAACTGCGCAGCCTTGACCGGGAAGCTATTTCCTCCTATAGTGGCAAGTTTGAAACGCGGGACTTGGAGGCAGTTTGCGTTGGCTATTCTGGTAGGTCTGGAAGAAGTCCTTTTGCGTAATCTATCCATGAGGTAAGGTGGAGCTTTGTTGTTGATACATTTGTGGGTGAGGGAAGCGATTTTGAGATGAATTTTGTCTATGGTGGCGAGCCATTTGTATTCTCTTCTTGTCGAGGATATATGCTCGTTTCTATTAATCTTGAGTGCTGCTCTCAAGGCATTGTTCTGGAGCACTTGAATTTTGTGGATGGTCTGTTTATTAGCTCCAATGTAAAGTCCATTACAATAGTCTAATTTGGACAGTATCAAGGCTCTGGCAAGTGTAATGCAGCTATCTGTGGAGAGGAATTGTTTGCTCGCTCTGATAAGTTTGCATGTATACGCGGTGGCAGAAGCTAGAGAGTTAACTTGTTTGGTAAAGTTCATGGTGGCGTCTAGGTAGAATCCTAAGGTTTTTACTTCATGAGCTACTTTTATGTTGTTCCCATCAATAATGAAGTTGTCGTAATCGGGGCTGAGTTTGGATATATAGGTAGTGGTGCCCAGGATGATAAGCTCAGTTTTATCATCGTTCAGGCATAGGCCGTGTGTGGCCATCCATGCCTGAACGATGCTATAGATCCTGTTCACTAGGGCCAGGTCCTTGGCGTAGTCTCCTGAGAGCGGGAGGAGGATCTGGGTATCGTCTGCGTAGTTAGTGTAGGCGATACCCAGATGATCCATTTCATCAAAGAGAGGCTTCGTGAAGACATTGTAGAGGGTGGGTGACACACAAGACCCTTGTGGAACACCACATGTTATAGGGATTGGATCTGCTGAGGCTGATGGAGCGAAGACTCTCATGGTCCGATTACTCAGGAATGACTTGATCCAAATTATGGCCTCTTTTGAGAAGTGGGCTGCCGAGTCGAGGTGACTACAGAGGACTGTGTGGTCCACTAAGTCGAATGCCGCTGATAGGTCCAGGAGGAGAAGTAGGGCCGCTTGGCCATTGTCTCTGCAATCGTCTATTTGGGCCTTAAGATCTATTAACGCTGTCTCGGTCCCATGTTGCGGGCGGAATCCTGATTGACGGATTCCAAGTAGGTGGTTAGACTCTAGGAAGCTTTGAATTTGCAAGTAAGCCACTTTATCTAAAATTTTTAGGAGAAAGGGCACAGTCGTGATGGGCCTGAAGTTAGTCGGAATGGTAGGGTCAAGGGTTTGCTTCTTTAGTAGTGGCAGTACCCAGGACTCTTTTAGGTTGATCGGTACTGAACCTGAGGTGAAGGAAGAGTTGATTAGTTTGGTTATAAATGGCGACAGTTCTCTCGCAGCATCCTTGATGAGTTGTGCTGGGCATTGGTCGCCTTTGCAGTTAGACGGTTTGAGTCCCAGGATGACCTTTTCTACCTCTATGGGCGATACCTTAGAGAAGCAGAAGCGGGCTCCCAACTTGGGCTGTGGCGGTGGCGCTGAGCTCTGAGGGATGTGTGGTGTTAGTGATGCCTTCTTGATGGCAATTTTGGTTTGTAGGTTTGCTACCTTGTTTGTTAAAGCAAGTTGTATGCTAGAGCACCATTTTTTATCCTTGGTGCAGTTTTCTTGGGGTACAATGGGTGTTTCCAATTCTTTCAGAATGCTGAACAGTTCTTTGACACTAGATTTTGAGTTGGATATTCTAGTATTGTAGGTTTCTTGTTTGGCTAATAATATTTCTTTCTTGTATTGGGAGGAGGCTTTGGAGAGGTTGAGTTTATTTTTGACTGATGGGGAAAGTCTCCAAATAGTTTCAAGTTTTCTTTTGGCCAGCCTAAGATTTTTTAGGTGGGGCGTGAACCAAGAATTGAGGTGTTTTTTAGGTTTGCTATTTCTTAGTTTGAGCGGGGCTATGTGATCCAGGGCTGAGGACATGGCTGCATTATAATGTTCGACTAACAGATTGGGGTCCATGCAGTCGGGTAGTGAGTTTAATTTAGGTATTATAACGGGCATTAGATTTTCTACTGTCATTAGTTTTTTATTTCTCGTTGGCAAGGGTGGGGCAAGTGAGGATACGTAATAGATACGTGTATACCGATTAATTGTGTTTCTGAAAAGAAGTGGATCACCCATGTTACTAATACTATTGGTAGACTAGCAGAAGGTGAAACTGACTATAAACCAGTAAAAACTGAATGGAAAGGTAATTATACAGTCGACTCACTAAATAAAATAATTAGCAAACTTCCTAAGTCCAGAGTTGCTGGCCCAGACAACACCTGTAATGCCCTATTACAGAAATCCCCTGCAAAATGGGCTAAGGTATTATATATTGTCTTTAAATGGATAGGAGTACATGGGAAGATCCCAAATTCATGGAAGAAAAGTATAATACTTACGGTATACAAAAAAGGAGACCGCAAAGAACCCAGTAATTATAGGATGCTAGCGATGCTGGATATTCCAGGTAAAATCTTCGGTAAAGTCTTGTTAGAAGAGCTAAATAAGTGGATAACCAACTGTAGAATTCTGCCTGAATACCAATCTGGCTTTAGATGTGGGTCATCCACAGCCCACAACATAGCCATTTTGGTTAATGCAGTAGAATATTCCTGGCTAAACCGAGGACTGCCTGTATATGCTGCATACATAGATTTCTCTGCAGCATTCGATACAATAGCACGTAGCAAATTGTGGGCTAAATTAGAGCAATGGAAGATACCAAGTGGCCTTCTTTACATGATCCAACTATTGTACAAAGATACCTCGGTCAGGATACGATTAGATGCGGAAGGACAACTCTCAGAAAACATCCAGACTCGACGAGGGGTAAAACAGGGATGTACTTTAGCAGCCACCCTATTTAATCTTTACCTCGCCGATTTTCTGCAAAATGTGAATTCCATTAACATGAATGACATTAAGTTAGGCAAACTGATGCTAAGTTGGTTGGGATATGCTGATGACCTCATTTTACTAGACCATACACCTAAGGGACTACAGGCAAAACTTAACGAACTTGAAAAGTATGCAAACATTAACAATCTTGTTGTAAATATTAGCAAGTCTAAAATTATGAAGTTCGAAACGCAGGTAGCTAAGAAGAAGAGATTTACTGGGGGGTGGAAACTAAACCAACAATGGATCGAAATAGTACATGAATATAAATATTTAGGAGTTATCATAGACGACAAGTTAACATGGAAGGCACACTGGATAGAGACAAAAAGAAAGTGTATGATAGCAACTATGGCACTGAGTAGGTTCATAGGTAATTTAGGCACCTACTCTGTTACAACAGTTGTAAAATTATATTCAGCTAAAATTGTCTCAAGTTTAATATATGGGGCAGAAATCTGGAGCAGCAAATTAGGGGACAATATTGACAAATTTGAAGCTAAGATGTTAAGAATTCTGCTGCGAATGCCAAAGGTAGTACCATATGAATACATGATGCTAGAATGTGATTTATTAAGTATAAGAAGTAAAGTACAACTGTCCTCTGCCGTACTATATGCGAAGCTTACACGACTCAACAATGATACCTTTATAGTGCGATTGATGGAACAATATAAGGGACTTGATTGTAAAACAGATTTCAAAACAATAGACAGATGGAGATTAAACTACCTCCAAATGATCAAAAATGAGACCTATACCTGGCTGCTATACTCTGTAGCCCAGATAAAAAATAAATTGAAAAAATTAATTTGGGAACTAGATAGAGAACAAAAAATAGTAAATCTGGCCACTAAAATGAATACTGGAATATATATAGAATATATACAAAAGAGGACACTGAAACCTGAATACCAGATGTCCTACCCTAATTGCTCCACCATTCGATGGTATCTGTTGTTCAAATTTAATGTATGTGAGGTTTTAGAAATATTAGGAGCACGAGTGGGAATTCCTCGCGGACAAAGACTGTGTCGTCTTTGTGGCACCGATGCGATCAAATCGGAATACCACATTATATGTGAGTGTGGAAGTGTGCAAACTATACGCACCCAATATCTGCTGAAATATGACAACTCAATGAATATGTGTAATATGCATAGTGTATGGGAGAAGCTTGTGGAAGGTAATGATGTAAATCTAATTTTTTATTTAATGAAATTCTATGTGTTGGTTTTAGCAATTTTAAAAGATTTATCCCTGGATATTTTATATTATTAAGTGTGTAATGAAGTTGTTATATATATTTTTAACAAGAGGCTGCCAGAGATGTGTACATGCTAAGCTAGCAACTTTGATGTGATGACTTAAGTAAAAATATGTAAAACTGTATTGTTATATACATATTATCAAATAAATAAATAAAGTAATGCTTTTTTACCTTTCTAACTTCCCTAGTGGTCCGTGGTGTAGCTTGTGTGGACTGCAGCAGCCGTGTATGAAGACCTCTGTCATGACAAACCATTTTTGTCCACGATAAGCAGCATCACAATTGCAAGGGCCTTAATCCTATCCAAAGTGCACTACTGTTACGCCTTATATCTAGGCACCAGCAAACGCAACACCACCAAACTACAGACAATCCAAAACAATGCCCTAAGAGGGGCCCTATGCATTCCCAAAACTCAGCATATATCTCACATGAGACGAGACACCAACTGGCTCTGCATAAACGACAGAATCAAACTCAAATCACTCAACCTCACCCATAAATGTCCTTTCCAACAAGGCTCCCATATACCTCACCGACAGATTTATCAAACACACCTCTACACGACATGTCAGAGTAGCACAATCGAACAGCCTCAGAATACCCAAGTTCAAGCTAAAAAAAAACAGGAGGTGCCAGTTTCCCAGTCCTGGCTGTGCAACTTTGGAACTCTATCCCTGGCTCAATAAGAGCCATATCTCCCTTCCATTGCTTTAAGACTAACGCCAAGAAGTGTCTTTAATCCCTTGACCAATGACCCCTGGTCTGCTCCCCGCTACTTCTCATGGCAACCTATTCCTATATTTGAAACAGTAACCTAGGAAACTATTTCACTGCATATATGCACTTTGTTGCCACGCTAGGCTGTACATATCTTTATATATCGGGTTATTGTTTATTTCTGTACGCTGTTGTCCTATCATATGTAACCTTGTAACCTGTTCTGCACCCAGGTGCCCACAGGCCCTGTGTACACTATAAATGAATAAACAATTACAATTACAATGTAGAAAGTCTGGGCTGAAAGCCACGAAGTCCTGTGACAGCGATGCTGACATTCCTGTCATCTGTCTGCGTAAGCGTGTCTGATGAGATGCGCTGAACAATCGGGACCATATTTCCAAAAGACACAGGCCCAGCTTCCAGATGATGCCCTGAAGCCTCTGTTTTGTGTAAAACAAAGGTACTTTTCACTTGCATTTTTTGAAACTTTATTATTTCTCCTAAATGCCAACTGTTTTTTTGAAAATGTAGTGGCAAAATACCTTCAAAACTTGGTGGCTGTGAATTTATTTGCTACTTTCTCTGAAAGGTTGGTGTTATTACTAAGTCAGGTCTAAAAATTAGAAACCATTTGTTTTTATGCTATAGGATGGTATCAATGACACCTAAGGATGACTCTCCTGACCAAACCATGCAGGCCACCCTTATGGAAATAAAGGCTCTTAAACCCTTTATGGAGACAACCAATGGTAAACTACAAATTGATGACAAATTGTCTGCTTTTGAAGCAAGGATAACAGAAGTGGAACAGAGTTAGTGATGAGGAGGGTATCACAGATAGAGTGCAAGTGCTTGAGGACACTGTTAAATCATTGCAGAAACATACCAATAATTTGGAGAACCACAACAGAAGGAATAACCTGTGTATTGTAGGATTGCCTGAAGGTATTGAAGGGGATAATCCAATTTTGTTCCTAAATACTCGCCTAACCAAGCTCCTAGCTCTACTGACATCAGTTCAGCTGAACATTCAAAGGGCTCACCAGACTGGACCAACAAATTCAACGCAGTCTTCTAATCATGCTTTTAACAACTCATCTAGAACCATCATATTTGCATTACTGGATTATACACAAGTTCTTCTTATACTGGGAAAAGCTAAATCAATAAAGCAACTTGCATGTAATGGTAAAATGATTTTCATCACTCAGGATGTATCCAATGCTACAGCGGCCAGAAGAAAGGAATTACTTACACTTAGGACAGCTCTAAAACAACTTAATGCAAGATACAGCATCATACACCCAGCTATTCTTAAAGTAACTCTTAATGGTCACACCTCTACCTTTCAAGATCCCACCGACCTAAGACACTTCATTCAGAGTCAAAGGAGAGATGATTTGGATTCATCGAGACCACCTACTTGATCTTCACTACCTATGGCTTATTCAAATACAACTGATCTTTGCCTTAATGTCACTTCACGGCAGTGGGGTGTGAGGATGGCTCACTCCTCTGAGGCTCTCTTTACCCCCTTTCAGACTCTGAATTCACGTTCTTTCCACCCATCACAAGACTTTTATATTAGACTGTATATTTATATCTAAACCACTAACTAGTTGCCTCCTGGTTGCCAAAATTGAGTGTATAGTGCTATCAGATTATGGACATGTCCATATTCAATTATTGTCCCCACAAAATATTAGAAAATCTAACAGATGGAGATTTAACTCAGCACTCCTTAAAGATGAGTCATTCACTTCCTTCATAACTCAACAGCATGATAATTACTTTGCAGATAATATAAGCTGGAAACTTCTGTCACTGATAACTGGGACTGCTACAAAGCAGATCTTAGAGTAAACATTATCTCCTTTATGGCAAACAAAGAAAGGTACTAAAAGTGGTGTCTGAAAACATTTTGAAACAACTTAAAACCTTAGAATCTCAATACTCACAGACAAATTCTGAAATAATCTTAAATAGCATTATTAGACTCAGAATACAATATAATAAAAGTGTAATCTACCAACTCTCAAATAGATCAAGTAAATCCTTGGCTTCATGTCTGAAAATTAAAAAAAGGAAAAGCCACAATCATAGTCTTTAAAGATTGTATTGGTAATAGAATGTTCTCAGATAAACAAATTATTGAAGTCTTCTCTAATTTCTATCAAAAATTATATACCTCTGAAACCTCCTCTAACAATGAACATGTTCAGAAATGTCTTCATGATACACCTCACTCTACCTATCCATTGGCTAACCTTCAGTCCCTTAATGCCCCCATAACCCTAAGGGAAATTAACAAAGCCATCAAGGACCTTAAAAAGGGTAACGCTCTTGGACCTGATGGCTTCTCTAGTGATTTTTATGCACATTTTAAAGATATTCTAATACCTAAACTTAATTAACTTGTTTCTCAGTTCATCCGAGAGGGTGGGGCACAGGGATAATTTCTGGAAGCTATGCTCATAGTTATTCCCAAACCCAGCAAAGATTCAGATCTTCCTCAGAGTTATAGACCCATCTCCCTTATCAATACGGATTGTAAAATGTTTGCAAAAATCTTAGCCAACAGTCTTCTCTCGGTACTACCTAAGCTACTAAAACAAGATCAAATAGGTTTTATTAAAGGTAGACTATCTCTTCCAGCATAAAACTGGTTCTGAACACTTTAGACTCAATTCATGGCTCCAAAGATCCATACGCAGCAGTTGCCCTTGACACAAAGAAAGCGTTTGATCGTGTTGAATGGGACTACATGTTTGAAGCCCTTATATGGCATGGTCTTGAATACCCATTTCTAGCAATGATTAAAGTTCTCTACTCAAATCTGATGACATCCATCTTCATTAATGGACAAATATCCCTGTACTTCCCCTTATTTAGAGGCACACGGCAAGGATGTCCTCTTTCCCCTCTTCTGTTTATTTTAGCTCTAAAACCCTTCTTGGAAACAAAAAAAAGGAAAAAAACAATAATATACAAGGGTGGCGTATGCTGATGATGTGTTATTGCTACTTAAAAATCCTGATATCTCCTTGCCACATGTTTTAGATATTATTTCGCAATTCTCTGTAGTCTCAGGATATAAATTGAACACTGACAAGTCGGAATTACTACCTCTCAATGTGCATTGTACTAAACACCACATACTTACTTCAGGCTTGAAATATTGTCCCAATGGCATTAAATATCGTGGTATGCATATGTCCTCCTCTGCCAAGGATATCATAAAACGTAATACTACGACTCTACTCTCCAGAATGAACAAACTCACACATTCCTGGTCCCTCCTTTACTTCTCATGGTGGGGCAGATTAGAATCCATTAACATGATGATTTCTTAAATTATTTTGTATAGCCTTTTCATGTTATCAATCCCTCTTCCCTCCGCTTTCTTTAAATCCATTGACACCTGTCTGGCTACATTTCTGTGGAGGAAAAAAGAAACACAGACTATCTCTTAGCAAACTTAAAGAACCACAGGCTGCTGGAGAGGTGAGGTTTCCTGACAGTAAAAAGTAGCATAGGGCCAGGTTCAGTTATGGTTCACCCATGGGTCTTCTAATGATATACCCCAGTGGCTATGCCTAGAGAGAGCAATGGTATCCCCCCTAAGTATTGCTGATTGCTACCTCATCAAGGCTAAAAACAGATTTATTAAATGTACTACAACCATATTATCTGCCTGTCCACCTAAACTTGAAATGTAACAAACCTGTTGATATATTTAATCTCCATTTCTCATGTTTACAACAATTCCTGTATATTATTGATGCTATTGTTGAAAAGTGTGATTCCCTCTTCTATAAAAACATTGTTCCAAATGCTGACCAGTTACAATCTCTCTACAAAAAGAATATGTCTGCTTCTTTATATTACAAAACTCTTATGCAAAACACTTCTAAGCAAATTACGCACAATTGCTATCTAGCTTAGCTCATGTTTGAAGGTAAGCACGTTAGGCCCTTTCTTCTCCGACGTCTGGGCCCATTCTATTTGATGTAATATTTGGTTAAATTGCACCCGTGCTGCACAAATTCCAACCCTAGCTTTCCATGCTTCCTCTGCTCCATCTCGCAGCCCTTCACTACACCCCTGATTGGTTTTCCTTGCTACAGCAAGGTTTTCCAGGCCTTTTCCAACATTACCCACACCATTGTAGCTCATATGTGAAAGTAAGTGCTTTTGACCCTTTCTCCCCCGACTTCCTGGCCCACTTATTTGATGTAATATTTGATTAAACTGCTCCACACACTGCATGCGTTCCAACCCTAGTTTTCCCTGCTTCCTCAATTGGCCCTCTGCTCTGCCTCCCAGCCCTCTCACCACCCACAGGATTGGTTCATGAGACTCATTTAACTCAACCACCCAGGGTAGCCTCTGCCCGGGCACCCCCCTGGCTAAGGGCCCCAAGGCAAAGGTCAGCTCCCAAAGAAGGCGCTCCAGTCCATATTTTTCCATGTTCACCTGGGAAGTCTGCTGTCCTCAACCACCAGCAACCAATAACGTAAGTGTGGTTTTGGGTCAGGAGTACAGCAATTACTACATTCCAGTAAAGCCCTACCTATCTTATTAACATATATACATAACATAGCACACCCTTGTTAGTCCACTAGTAATTAGTTTGCAATCATGGCTCGTGTATCTCAGATGTAGGTGCTTCTCCATCTGCTGTTGAAGCTCAAATGCAGGTGTTTTCTCCCACTGCTCATGTATCTCGAATTTAGGTGTTTCTCCATGTACTATTGAATCTCATATTTGGGTGTTTCTCCCACTGGACATATATCTCACATTTTGGCGTTCCCCCCACTGCTGATGTATCTCATATTTCGGTGCTTCTCTATCTACTGTTGAATCTCACATTTAGGCATTTTCTCCAACTGCTGATGCACCTCAAAGTTAGGTATCTCTCTGTGTACTGCTAAATCTCAGCTCAAGTGTCTCAAATGTAGGTGTTTCTCCATTTGCTGCAGTGCCTCAAATGTAGGCATTCTTGTGTTCACTGGTGAGGCTCTAAATTAGGTGTCGTCTGCCACTGCTCTAGTATGCCAAATTTAGATATTTCTCGATTCACTGTTGAACCTCAAATTTAGGCATTTCTCCATTCTGCTGCTCACTGTCATTGCCATTTCTGAGTCTAAAATTACCACTGTTGTGACATGCATGCCACCACTGTGAGCTACACGCCCACTATTGAATGTCAGTAACATGCCCCCCACTGCCGGTTCAGTCAATGCGGCATACATACACTTTTTCTTATGTACTTGCTTGGATCTTTTACATATCTTACCACCACAGCCTTCCAGGACCACGCACTGCATCTGAAGGTAATTTCCTTAGATGTGCTCTAATCGCACACCTTTTTTGATCCGTGAATATGCTAATTAACCACTCTGTTATATTCAGAGCAACAAAGGTCTGCATATTAAGGTGCCTTGTACTCCATACTTACCTTGTTTTTTTTTGACTCACCATGGCAGTAAATCTCTATATTAGTCTTTTTCTCCCCCCGCCCCGCCGCATTTCTCTACATGCCTTATCATCCAATTTGGTATGTATTTGTTTAACTTTAGAATATTGTTGAAACTGTTTGACTACATTTATGGTAATGTAGATTTGTCCTTGTTTGCCTCATGTATGCATATACATTAGTGCTCAGCCTTGAAGCTACATCTTCTGCATATCACCACTGCACCGGTCCCTGGTATCTTAAAGACATGACAACACATGGCACATTGTTGAGTATGAATGCTCATGCAGATGCCTGCATGTCACACACTGAACAATAGACCCTGCCAATAAATCACAATGACAACATGTACACATTGGCAGTGGGACAGTACCCGCTGACAACCTTCATGAGCTCACCCATCAGGAACCCCACAACACCAACTGAGGTGAGGTACAATACTGCACATGTAGCCACTTGGGGCATAGTGGAGTGCACTTTCAAAGTGCTAAAGTCACGGTCCCGCTAACTTGACCACTCTGGTGGGGTGTTGATATATGCATCACCATTGTTCTGTAGAATAATTGTGGCTGCATGTGTCCTGCACAATATTGCCAAACAGTGTGGTGTACCAGTGGACATGCAGGTGGGACACGGATCGCACCCACGAGCACCACCTTTGCCCATGGCTGGCCAAGGGGCACATGGAGAGGCTGCACGCACACAGCTGGTGCAATCATACTTCACATAAATACCAACCCCTGTGGAGTACATACAGTGACACCACCTCACAGGTGCCATTCAATGATGAATTGTGGCCTATCCTCCGTGCCCACACGAACGCCCTGAGAATGTGCCACTGGGAGTGCAAAATTGTGTGTGTCCATTAAACATAAAACAACATGCACAAGCAGAGGCTCCAAAAAGACTTTTAAGTGGGAGTATACCACTACCACTTTGAGAAGTAAGTAGTGAAATCATTCTGGATGCTCAAAAACTGTACAAATGGCAAAAATATACGAACAAGTACAAATATGATCCTAAAGAAAAATGCATGAACTAGGCAACAATCAAATCTTAGCACCTAGCCATTCATGGACAACAAAATCAACAATTACACCAATCCCTAGAAGCAAACCAAAATTGGAATCAAGACCTCTGTGACCATGTGCACTACAAGAACAAACATATCCATGTTGCTGTGAGTGGGAAAGTAGGGGTGCAACATTGAAGATGTGACATACATACTGGGAATAGGGATACATTGCACCCATATAAAAAAAAAACAGAATAAGACCCAAATTGTAAGTGAGTAAAAGTGTTTGACACACCCCAAGGGCCACATTCACAGGAGCGTCAAATGGTGCAATCACACCTGAAAACAGCCTATGACACATGCACCTAATTTGCGTGGCAGTACACAACTGAACAACAAAGGCATATAAACTTGACACAACAGTGTCCATGTAGTACACCCAAAAGCATGCAGCACAAGGAACCAAGTCCCAGAACGCTGTCACATGTACAACAACTGAACTGCATGTAGACACCAAACCACACACATGAGAGCACAAGTAGGAAGGCATACAACATTTTTGATGCTAACAAACTCATGCAAGGACAACCCTGGACCCACAATGTGTGTTACACAACACTAAACAGGTTCAGTGGCCAAACCATTCTCTGACAACCACTATGCTCACAATACACAGTCACATCAAAGCAGTCATGCTAAAACAGAAATAAACAGTGCACTGCAAGATAAATGCACATCTCACCACATTCTATGTGAGCCTGCATCATCAGGACCATGCAGTCCAACAAACTCAACCCTCTGTTGGTCTTGGAACCACCAAACACTCATGCTATTTCCTGTGCATGCATAGAGATGTTACTGCCTTCACAAGTCCTGCATCCATCATTCCATGATACAATCTTCTGTACCAGCCTAACAACACCATGTGTCACATGCACCCTCAAAGATGTACCAGTTAACCCCAAAACAAGTAAAATAATAGTGACCCTACACAGTGCAAGATCCATGCCACAAAACACAACACAAGTCACACCCTGAGTGCCCTTCACTTACCTGCACATGTTATCCACTTGGCTTGCATACACTGCATCCCACCTGCAAATACATTGCCAAATCACTAAGACATGCATTGCAACAACTTCAAGATACTGGCCATCCATGACAACTCATGCAGGAAACCTGAAAGTATGCATGCACCACTCAGTGTACAAGGATCACAGAGTGCAAGAGGGAGACAGGACACAGAGTGATGATTGGCGAGTAGTGGAGTGGAGTAGGAGAGAGCAAGAGCGAGAGAGAGGGACAGGAAAAACATTGCAAGGAGGATACTGTCTGGAGCAGAGATGAGGACGGACATGTCTGGCATCACAGTGTGTGAGGGCATAGACAATCCACCGTAGGGAAGAAGATGGAGACATGAACACCTATTTAAATAGCATCCTGGTCGGAGAGCCTGGAAGGAACATAGATGGACAAGAATCACATGAAGTGGTACATGAAGGACAAAAGTGGGTGACCATTGAAAAAAAGGGGCAAATGTGAAAGGTCATTCATCAGCTCTAAATCAGAAAAAACACAGACAACACCCACCATGGCATGCACACCATGAAAAGAACCATGTACGCTACACCCTTGCAAAGAAGCACTCCAACCATATACCCAGATCCTACACCAACCAACATACATCATGGTACTGCAAAAGTGCAAATGGACTTCGGGACAACATGCAGCTGTTCCCTCACCCCCCCACCCCCCAACACACCACACACCCTGATTGATACTGTCTCAGGAAGTGTGAGTGGATTCCAGGGTGCACTTTCAACTCACATGGGGAGAACAGATGAAGACAAGCAGTGGGGGTGGACAATCTTACATATTCATGGGTCCCCAATGTGGGCACACAATGTTCACTCACTGACAGTCGCATTTGACATGTAGAAGGAATCAAAACCAAAGAACATGGAACACACCCTGGTGCAGATAACCAACATAATCAAACACTGTAACAAAAGTCGGTGTCCAGTTAAAGGATCGAATGCCAAAGGATTGAAAGTCAAAGGATCGACTCAAAAGAATCGAATACAAAAGGGTCGAATTTTTTTTTTTTAAATATATATTTTTTTTGGTTTCCATTTTGGAAAAAAAAGGTTTTTACCACAAAAAAGGGGGTTAGGGGGCCCAAAAAAAAATTAAAAAATGTTTTAAAAAATTCGACCCTTTTGTATTCGATCCTTTTGAATCCTTTTACCAGTCAATTCTTTATTTTCAATCCTTTGACCTACAACCACAAAAGTCTTATCATTGTGTAACACAGAAGCAGTCAGTCACGGGAACACAGGCGCATATTTGTCCAACCTGACATTTATCAAGTGTGACAAACATGTCCTGTGGAGTCAATGCACAGAAAAGGCCAGAATGATTATTCACGTCTTGAAGCGCTGCAGTAGAGAATGATGAAACATGAGAATCAATGTGTGCGGCACATGTTGAACAGTGGCATGTCTGGGCATGTCATGTAATTGTAGAAGGGAGTGGATTGTGAAGTGGCACATACCAAACAGAAGTGTGCACAAGGACTACAACTGAAGGGCATGGTAGAAAACATGGTGACAGAAGGAGGGGAAAGGTGGCAGTAAGGATACATCATCGGTAGTACCCAAATTGATTGTTTCCAATTGCCCGTATCGTAAATCTGACCTAATTCAGCCAGTACCATTCAATCATTTGGAAACAATCAATTTGGGTAATCACTAGCAAACATGGGGAGCTGGGATTGAGGCCTTTGGGGTTTGGGGCATACCCTGTGGCGTCGGCGTGATGGATCTGACGCTGCAGGGTCATAAGAGGAGAGGATGCCAAAAAGGTAAGTAGGGGATGGGTGGGGGAGTCTGTGGGGGTGGGTGGGGCTTTTCAGTTTGGCCGGATTTGGCCACAGCAAAATTGGGTTTGTGGCCGAATTGACCACAGGCAATTTGGCCAAGAGCAATTGTGACACAGCCAAATCGTACACATCCAAATCATCACGGTTGGTAATGCAGATGCACGGTGAATGCATGCCATCAATCAATACGTACATTCAGACTGAATGAAACACTGCAATTGGTAAAGTGGGTATAGTGCTGTCCATTTCCTTCCAATTATGGTGTCACTTATCTAATTGTATTCACACAAACAATGCACACACATACAAGTGTAACTGCAGATACACACACATGCATGTTTACAGACACACTTCTGCCCAGACATTCCCCAAGACACAAAGTTAACCCACCAGTAGGTCAAGATGTGTACTGCATGCAAATACCATAGTGACCAATAACACTGACACAACATGTGAGACAGTGCACATTCTTACCTGCTGCCTGAGCTGTCATGATGTTATTCCCTCATCACCTGCACCAGGAACTATGCCTTCAAATGCTTGAGAGAAGGGTTAGTGCCTGGCAGAGGGCATGGGGACTAGGGATGTGGAAGTGAGCATGGTGGACCTCCAATGGAGTGCACTCACTGCATGATTCTGTAGCACTGCAAACATTACAACAGCCGGATTTTACAATCATGCATACGGCACACATGCGTTAACATTCACTCAACCCAATCTTACCTGCGCATTCCCTCCTGTTGACCACGATGCAACCATGGCAGTTGACATCACTGTGCATGGCTGCTTGTCCACAACTGAATTCATCTTGCCCTTGAGAGTGCAACTGCACATCTCATGAAAACCAAAAAAAATTAAATAAATGGACATTGGAAAGGCAAAACAAAAACACATGCCAAACATCTGGGTCAGGGAATTAGAAAAAACAATATAAAAGTGTCCATGCCGAATCAAGGGAAACCAAAAAATAAATAAACTCTGGCCATTGACAGAAACATAAATTAAATGTCTATTATGGATGAAAGAAAATAAATCCCCTCCATGGGCTCATGGACCTCACGGCACTGGTGGACCAGGAGGCTGGTATGTGCTGGGACCCCCATCCTGTGGTGGATCTGCAGAAGGACATGGTGTTGGAGTCACACCACGCAGTGCCAAGGCCTGGTGTTCACTGGCCACAGCTAGCCATGAGATGGTAGAATGCACCTGCACTATGAAGTTGGTGAGGTCGCCATGCATTTCCTCATGGATGGCTGCAGAGTCTGTATGAGCGCTCACCCGTGATGCATTCAGTTGCTCGTAGAGTGTCTGTTTGAAGGCATCCATCTCTTCATGGATCAGTGTCCTAGTGGCTGAGAGTTCTTCATCAATAGCAGTCCTCATGGCAAACATGCCACGCCTCAGGGCTGAACTGTTTGACTGAAGATCAGCCCATTGGCCTTAATGTTGGCCTCCATGTGCAGTCTGTGGGAGTATTTTTTGTATTTTGTATTTTTATTGTGCTTTATACAGCACCTTTGTCCAAAGTGCTTTACATAAGAAAGTCAACGGTACATTAAATCAGCAGTGCAAATCAGCATTCAGAGATTACCAGTAACAATCAATCAGAGGACTGAAGCAGGTGAATTTCTAGAGAGGAACAAAACAAAGAGTAAGAAGTAATGGAACGAAGAGACAGAGGGAGCATATTCCAATGAAGAGCAGCAAGAAGCTGAAAAGAATGAAAACAGGATTAAGCACAGGGAGGAAGGGGAACATTCTGTTTGAAAAGACCAGAAGAATGGAGAGAACGAGAAGGAGAATAAAATGAAAGGAGAGATGCAAGATAGTCAGGGGCAAGTCCATAAAGAGATTTAAAAACTAGGCAAAGAAAGACAGATAATAAAATTACAACTAGCCAAGTGAGGCAGGAGAAGAAGAAATCGAGTCCCGGTAAAAGAAAAGGCAGAGTGAACAAATAGAAGAATGGTAGATTGATTTAAGAAGAGCGAGAGTTGAACGGGGAAGACCAAAGAACATAACATAACAATAGAATAGTAGAGAAAAAATGTACAAAGAAATAAGGAGTTTTGTGGTGTGAAAAGTGAGAAAAGAGCAGACTCTACGAATATTATAGAGATGAAATCGACAGGCGCAAGATGTAAGGGAGATATGATGGGCAAAGGAAGAATTGAAGTAAAGACCAATATTACGGGCAGTGGGAGAGATAGATAGACTGGAAGAAGGGAAAGAAATAGAAGAGGGAGGAGACTGTGGCAAGAGAGTGTTAGCGGGAAATAATAAGACTTCAGTCTTTCTGGCATTTAAAGTAAGGAAATGGGAGGTCATCCAGGATTCAATGACAGAAAGGCAAGTTGAGAGAGTATGAAAAATATCAGGCATAAAAATGAAAAGGATAGAAAGAGCTGAGTATCATCAGCATAGACATTTTGTGATAGTCCAAAAGAAGAAATCATAAGGGCAAGAAAAGAAGTATATAAAGAAAATAGAAAAGCAGGAATGACTGACCCTTGAGGAACACTGTAATCAAGGGGAAAGGATGGAGAAGTGTTACCACCCCAAGAGACACCAAAAGTATGGTTGGATAAGTAAGATGAAAACCATGATAGAACAGAACCACGAAGGCCAAAGGAGGAGAGAGAATCCAGAAGCAAAGAGTGGTCCATGGTGTCAAAGGCAGCAGATAAGTCAAGAATAATGAGTACAGAAGAGTGTTTAGAATAACGAGCAGTTAGAAGAGAGTTAACCACGCAAGCCAGGGCTGTTTCAGTGATGTGACAGGGAGGAAAGATAGACTGAGTAGGGGGGCAAAGAGAAAGACACGAATGTTGAAATTTGTGCATAAACGAGATGCTCAAGAAGCTTAGATAAAAAAAGGTAAGAGAGATATAGGATGAAAGTTTGAAACAAGAAGGGGGTTAGCTGGAGGTTTTTTTAGAATAGGAATAATAATGGCATGTTTGAAAGCAGAGGGAGACAGATATTAAAAAAGGTGGCATGAAAGGGTGCCAAAAGTGAACAACCTTTAGGAATGAGTAAAGAAGTAATGGAGTCAGTGGGGGCAGCAGTGGGGTGAACTTTGGCCGGGAGAAAAGCCACCTCAGAGTCAGAAAAAGAAGTGAAGTTAGAAACAGTATTAGAAGGAGTAGGGAAAGATAAAGAAGAAGAGTTATAAGAGGGTGACGATAGAATGTCCAGACGTAAGGAATGAACTTTAGAAGACAATAAATGTGCAAAATCAGATGCTGATAAGGATGAATTAATAGAAGGATCAGGGATAGGAGGAGAGAGAAGCCGGGTTAGAGTTTTAAAAAGATGCTGAGGGTGAGTAGATTGACCGTGGAGAAGATCAGAGAAATAGGTGCATTTAGCCGAGTTAATATAGTTATCATAGAGAGCATGATAGGAAAAATAGGTAGCGTGATTAGCGGGCGAACAGAGCCTTTCAAGGTGATGCGGGTACGCTGAAAAGAAGAAAGTGGGTAGAGTTGATCAAGACTAGAAGCAAGGGATGAGAAGAGAGTGGACGTTGCTTTGTCCACTGAGAGAATAGAAATGTATGTGAGAGATGGACGAGAGTTTATAGAAGTATAGAAAAGTGAGGAATTAAAATTGCATAAGTCACGCCTAAAGAATGTATTGGGTGAGGAAGAGCTAGGGATATTAGGAAGAGTAAGTGGGAGCAGAGAAGCAGAACATAGGGAATGTTCAGATAAATAGACAGGTAAAGCAGATATAGAAGAGACAGTGAATGACAAAGTAAAAATCAAGTCAAGAGTGGAACTAGAAGTGTGAGTGGGAGGAGTAGGAAGTGGGGAGAGTAGATGTGAATCGAGTATTGACATGAGTGGCAGGAGGACTGCATGACCTGCAGCTGTTGCTCTATATCTTATCTATCCCCTCAGATATCTTGTCCAACACATTCCCATGATGGAGGGCAGCACACCACATCTGCTGCTCCCACTCTGTCTCCCCAGCCTGCATACTTCCTCCACGTGTGCAGGGCCCACGGCAGGCAGGAAGAGACCATGCATGTTGCTGTGGTGCCCCCGTCGTTGGCTGCAGGTCTGCAGCCCTCCTTTGGATATCAGCGCCAGGACCTGAAGCCAAATCATGGAAGGGTGGCCTTGCAGCTGTAATCACCGCAGACAGGGAACAACAACTGACTGGCCTTGTAAAGCCAGCTGCCCTGCTGTATGACTCACAGGCCCTATCTGATCCGCCCATTGGGCCACTCACCTTTGCCCTCTTTGAGGCATGCATATCAGGTTCAGCATCAAAGCCATCTGAGCCAGAAGAGTGCGAAGAGTTTACAGCATGAGTCAGGAGGGTCTGGATTACCAGTGGGTTCTCACGGCCTACCGCATCATACCCCCCACTGGTGGTCTGACCTACCATTAACTCTTACTCTTCCTCCTCCTCTGCATCTGCATCTGGCGCATCCTCGCCTGCACATGTACAGCGAGAAACATATTGATCCATGTACAAAGAACAACAATGCACATATGCTTCAAGGTGCACTCTAACAACAAATGGCAGGACACGCACCCATCAGACACTGTTCATTCACACACATTAAGTAAGCAACAGATGCGTGGCTTTTGCTGACAAGTCACCCCCTTCCCCAACCCATCATGTCCATGGCGCCAGTGAACACATTGACATTCAACAGTGGGGTAAACGCACAATGAGGGGCATGAAACTGTCAATTTGCCACACATATGCACGTGTGACATTGGAATGTTGAATGACATCACATGGCAACAGCCAGCCATTTATATCCACAGACAACACCAAGGTCATAACATGACAAACTAATTAGTTCTGGGACAGGGAACTGGAGACAATGAGGACCTGCAGGGAGGTCTGGAAAGGGTAAAAGCTGCTGAGTAGGTACAGCTGAAAGTGGGCCTTCTAGTCAAGGACTGTGAAGTGCAGGGACGGAGAGCAGATTGGACAATGTAAAGAAGTTATACACGGTGATCGCACCAACTATTAGATCAACCATCCAGTGCAAATTTTTTAAATAATAATCAGTTGCATGCTGATCAACCATGAATCCCTAATATCACAGTGTAGCACTTGGAATGTTACTTAATCGTAGGATTATCCCAAGGTTTACATTATGAAATGAAGAGATAGAGTTGTAAACAATATTGTAATTGTTATGGAAAGAATGCAATGTATTGGATATACAAAACTGATTCACAAAAAGCAATGTAGCTTGAGCTCTTCATTCATGCCATTTGGCACTAAGTATTCCAATCTATGAACCCTGAATGCTTCTCTTTGCACTCTCCTCCTTGCGATATGGCCACAAAATTCCTTTGCATCCAGAACCTCCAGGACCTGTTTTTCATCTATCCCCTGTGATGGTGTCTGTGCCCACCTGCCCCCTGTGATGGTGTGTGTGCCCCTCACTGCCCCCTGTGATGGTGTGTGTGCCCCCCTGTCCCCTGTGATGCTGTGTGTGCCCCCCTGCGCCCAGTGATGGAGTGTGAGCCCCACCTGCCCCCTGTGATGGTGTGTGTGCCCCCCTGCCTCCCCCTTGATGATGTGTGTGCCCATCCGGCCCCCTGTATGGTGTGTGCCCCCGTGCCCCTTGTATGGTGTGTGTACCCCCCTGCCCCCTTTGAAGTTGTGTAGGCCCCCCCTGCCCCGTGATGGTGTGTGTGCTCCCTGCACCCCTTGAAGTTGTGTGTGCCCTCCCTACACCCCATGATGGTGTGTGTGCCCCCTGTGATGGTGTGTGTGCCCCCCATGTCCCCCTTTGATGTTGTGTGTGCCCCCTGCCCCCCTTGAAGATTGTGTGTGCCCCCTGCCCTCCATGATGGTGTGTGGGCCCCCCTGCCTCCCTTTGATGTTGTGTGGGCCCCCCTGCACCCTGTGATTGTGTGTGTGGCCCCACTGCCACCTGTGATAATAATAAATAATAATAATTTTGCATTTATATAGCGCTACAAACCCTCAGGTATCTGAGCGCTGCTTATTATTACCCACGGTGTGTGGTGCGCATTTATTGACCTCGGAAGAATGAAAGGCTGAGTTTGGCCCTGCCGGGATTCTAACCTGCATTAGCAGGCTCTGCACGATGTCAAAGTGAGCGCTCTACTCGCTGTGCCACTTGACCGGCTGATGGTGGGTGTTACCCCCTGCCCCCCTTTGAGGTTGTGTGCCCCCCCTTCCCGCTGTGATGGTTTCTGTGCCCTCTACCCCAAATGATGTTTTGTGTGCCCCCTCCTCCCTCTCACCCTTTTATCCTTCCTCCCCTCCTCTTGTTCAATCCCGGCACTATCTCAATTGCCACCAGGTATAGTAATTGTAGCTGCCTGTCTTTCTCATCCTCCTGCCCTCTCCTCACCCCACCCCTCCCATCCTCTTGTTAAATTCAGGCACTACCTCAATTGCCACCAGGTATAGTAATTGTAGCCACCTGTCTTTCTCTTCCTCCTGCCCTCTCCTCCTCTCCACCTCTCCCCTCATCATGTTAAAGTCCAGCACTACCTCAATTTATGCCAGACATAGTAATTGTAGCCGCTTGTCTTTCTCATTCTCCTGCCCTCTCCTCCTCCCCGCCCCTCCCTCCCCTCCTCCTGTTAAAGGTCAGCACTATCTCAATTGCCGTCATGCTTAGTAATTGTAGCCGCCTGTCTTTCTCATCTTTCTGCCCTCTCTTCCTCCTCCTCACCCCTCCCCTCCTCTTGTTATATTCTGGCACTACCCCAATTGCCATGAGGCATAGTAATTGTAGTTACCTGTTCTTTCCCATCCACTCTCCTCTTCTCCCCCCTAGTACTGTCCATTACCACTTACTCTATCATTCGTCACATGACCTTGTGATAGCAGCTTGTTTGTCTCTCCCTCCTTTCCTCCTTGTTTCTCCTCCAACTTCCCCCTTCAGCGCTACTCCGAATCATCATCAAACCTAGTATGCTACCTGCTTGTGTTGTTCTTCTCCTTCTCCCTCACTCCTCATCCCCCCTCCTCTTGTTTAATTTTCTGGCACTATGTCAATTGTCGTCAGGCATATTAATGTAACCCCCTGTTTTTGTTTCATTTACCCCCTGCCTCCCTTATTTGTTCCTTGCACTTGCACTATCTCCAGGCTGATTAAGATAGTTATTTGTCACATTCTGAATAGTTTCAAGGACTTGTAAGAATGTAATTGTTATTTCTCCCATGTTCCCTCCCTCCTTGAAGCACTTTGAAACACATTGGTGCTATACAAAAAAACAATCAATTCAATTCAATTCTGCAATGGTATGCCCATGTTTGTGCTACCGATGAGTGTGGATTGTTGGTTCTTATACATAGCTTGTGTTCATTCGATCTGTGTTGGGGTTGAGGCTCTTCCTGCTGTCTGTGCAGGGTGTCCTTTTCTGCCAAGAGTGGCACAGGGTGTTGGTGCTGGCCATGTCTGGCTGGGACCACGCTGGCGTCCAGGCATCAGGCAACCTGTGGACTGGGGCATGCCATGTCCTCCTGGGGCTGGGGCAGATGTCTCCACATCATGTCCCGGACCCCCAGGTGCTGGGGCATGTGTCTCATCACCACATCCCGACCCTGTCTGCCCCCTTTCCCTCTTGGGGTCTTTCAACTCATGTCACAGGTGTAAGGGATGAATGGAATTGCAGACCAAGTTATTGTCCTGGGCAAAATGGGTAAGGAAAGAAGTCTACGTGATGTGCAACGTAAATGTGTGGTCCAGCAAGGCTGAAATGTACCCCAAAATGACAAGAAATATGGTATGTGTTACACAGTGGCACGCTGGAAAAGAGAAATTGTGTTCACGATACGTAGAAAGATTACAGAAAATGAAGAAGCAGTACCGACACTCAGTGGCACCCCCAAACACACAAATTGCATACGCGATGCCAGAAAACTTCTGTTAAGTCAAAATAAGTGGTACGCGATACACAGAGGCATCCAGAGACACAAGAATTGTCTATGTGACAAATCATATGCCTCAAAATAGTTCACAAAAACATGCAAGCATGCGCAAAGGCAATCCCCCAAAGAAAAATGGGTACGGGGTACCTGAAGGAAAGGATTTTGTAGCACTTACTCAAATATGTATACGTATTACTCAAATATGTATACGTAACTCATCAGGATCGTAATCTTCTTGCACAAAAACTAGGCATACGTGTCGCGCAATTAATATCATTCCGTCATTGCTATGAGCAGCGTAGGTGTGCCGTATAGGTGCGCAGCATAAACGCACGCATGACGTAATTTACGCATTAATGGCCTTTACTCTGCTATTGGCTGCTGAGGATGCAAGAAGCACACCACTGTTCCTCCTTCCTTCCTGCTCCTGCATTTTCCTCCTCTGGCCCTGCTTTGCCTCCATCACTCCTACAGTTCTGCTGCCTGCCTGAGAGTGAGCGCCTGCCTGCAACCTGCACTGTCTTGGTGGGCCAGCTACCCCACTTTCTACCCAGGACCCAAGAAGCCCAAACCTGCCTCGGGAGTGTGATGTCTGCCAGATCCACATCATCTAGTGAGGGCAGCACCCCCATGTTGAGGAAGAGGGCTGCCAACTTCACCAACAACTAACTTGGCGTCCTGGTGGATCGGGTCCTGGATGCCTATGATGCCCTCTTCAACCCAGCTATGTAGCTGGGCTCCAACGAAAGGCAAATTATCTGGGATGACTGCTAGGACTGATTTTCTATACTCTGGCCTGGTGGACATATGTATAGAAGGCCAACCTATATTGTGACAGGAATAACTCTGGGAAGCTGTATCCGAACCGGTTTAGGTAGCAGTGACATGTTGTCAGGGCTAGGTTCTTCAGAGGGGGTGAGCTTGTAAAGGGTCCACAATGAGGTCACACAATGGGAATAACAGATTACACTTAGACAGGATGTATAAAAATACAGTTATTTAATCATGGCCAAAACACACTTAGAAAAATTACTACAAACAGGTAGATGTATCACAAAACACTATCAGACTAAACACATGTACACATTCACTTGGTATACCACAAATAAGAAACTCCTACAAAGGAAAGGTTAGACAAGTATTATGCACAAAAGGGTCCACAGAGATTATCCCTACATAATATTGCCCAGCCCTAAATTGCCTGGGGCCTTGTGCCCAATAGTTCAGGTTACAGGTCCACAGAAATGAGGATGCATGAAAAAATGCAGGTAGCGTCTCTGGGGTCCAGTGAAGGGTTCGTAGGGTTATGATTCAAGTTAGACTAATGCCCAAAAGTAGCCCCAACAATCAGATGTCTTGTACAAGCAAGCAATGACAAAGCCATAAGTGTTAGAAATAAGCTTTATTATAAGCCTTATAATGGGAGTATAGGGATAGGTTAGAAACTCTGTAGCCCCCTGTACTCCAATTCTTCCCCAGACTTGGCAGAAAAAAGGAAGAGTGTCCGATGTTGCTTTCCCTGCTGAAAGCCGCAGTCCTTCATTCCCAGGGGTTGCAGGTTCGAGCTGATCTCCAGTTGGTGTCTTTTACTGTTATATAGAATTTCAGTAGAAGAATGCAGTAAAACTGGATGCAGCACCCCTCTCAGGACTGGACTTGGGTTAGGTAAGCAATTTTCAGATGGTGGTAACCGCACACGGCGACACAAAAAGACTCAGCATCCGTGGCCAGAACTTTCCCTTCTATCTGGGGTCCTCTTGATTCTAAGATGTCGGAATTTCGCAGGAGGTAGTCTTGCAGGGCCAGCTGAGGATCCCCCAAGTTGCAGACCGAAACTCTGTACAGTGATACATCTGCGGGTACTTAAGAGGTTCTATCCGGACCTCCACTCCCGGATCTTGGCCTGGAAAAGTCATCTGGATGCTGCTGGTGAGTATTTATGAGGGACAATGCTCTAGGGCGTATGTGTGGTGTGCATATTTGCAGATACCACATCCTGTTTGTGGCTTGTGCGTGTTGTGAGATGCAGCTGATTTCTGGCTCATGCCAGTGCAAGACATTTGTGGCATTAGACATTGAATACTGGCATTTGCGTGAGGATTGGCGGATTGTGCATTCATGGCTTGTTGACATGCTATGTTGTGGGCATGTTGTTGGCATGTGAGTGATGTGCATGATGTCTGAGTCTATGTGTGGCACAATTGACGGTGCATCCATGCAGGCACATCTGATGATTGTGACACATGTGCTTTGATGCCTGCATGTATGAGGTTCATGTATTTACACATCTGGGCCAGGGTTGTGACCTATCATTCCACTAGATTTCTCGAACAAGTGTATGTGTGTACATACAACATTTGTATGGTTGGCCAAATGACATGTTCAGTTTTTCACAGATATGTGTGGTGGTACATTTTGCTGGCTTGCAGGTGATGCTGTTGCATGTGGACATTGGTGACAGTGTATGTGTGGGTTGGTGCCCTGATGCTGTCCCCATGACCATGGCTGCATGTCGTTCTTGTGTTGGTTGGTCATTGCTATGGTGGTGTTGCCTGTTTTAGGTGATGTGTTGTTGGGCACTGTGCAATGTGCTTTTTTCACATGTGCATGGGTCATGACTGTGATTGAGCCTTCACACTATACACATGCAACATTTGCAATGCAGTTTGGCAGGGCACATACATCTGTATGTGTGTGTCCGTTGATGGATGAAACATGATGCATGATTTCTCATGTGTACTTTGTGTATGCCAGACATCCATTGACGAACATTAATTATGTCAATGTTTTTCTCCTAATTTTCGACAGTTGCTGCAGCTCGTGAAGAGGGCGGAGTTATCATTCTGGAGTAAAAAGTTTGGAACACAACCACCAGACAACGACACGCACACCCCGGACAGCCCAACTAAATGAACATCTTCCGTGGCAGAGTGCATGTACCTTCAGGCAGAGCTGTTGGGGGTATGTCCCAGGAGGTTGTTGTGGAGGGGGACTCCTCAGTGGCTGTGGGCCAGGGTGCTGAGACAGAGGGGCCATCCAGTGAGGAAGGCTCTCTGGAGTCATCCGGGGAGATGGGGGTGCTGGTGGAGGAGGAAGAAGATGAAGGCCAGCACACAGGGTCAGGTGGGGGCATCCCGGAGGGTGTTCAGGCAGCACCCCTGGGACAGGGAGAGGAGGGTGTGCATTGCACCATGGAGGGAGCTGACCAACCTTCTGTCTCTGATACAACTGGTACAGCTGTGACTACCATCATGGATGCCTCCACCCAGTCTGGGTCCCCCTTTGGGGCTACAGAGATCACCCCTGAGCTCTTGCCGGGTATGAGGAGGGGAGGATGACGGACAACCTACAAGTCATCCAGGACCGGACAATTGCCAGCCTCCAAGTGGAGGATGACTAATGTGACTCTGCCATGGAGGACGTATATGCTCATCAACTATGCAGGTGGGGAGGTGTTCCTCACACTGCATGAACACCCAACAACACACATCAACTACCATACAGTGTGTGCTTTCATGTCATGCAGCATATCTGCCACTGTAATGCTTGTTCATCACATCTGAGTTTGGTTATATGTGGCGGGACACATCATCCATCCGCTTAACTCATACACTCTCAAACTTCCTTTGCATCACCCCAAAACATGCCTGGTCAAATTATGTTAGTTGCAGGGGTTTTGAATGCTGTGCTTTCCGGTCTCAGTACCTTAAATTCATTGTTGTTTCGTAATATGCACTGAAATTAGATGTGACTCTGTCCCATCAGTGATGTGTTGGACTACTGTCCTCCTAGGTCATTCACCTACAGCACTTTGAGGCAATTGCAATGGCACATGTGCATAATGATATGTCACAATGCATTACTTTGCTTTACTGTGTGTCTTGTACATGGTGCTTTCACTGTGTAGCTGCTGCTAAATGAAGCTGTCCGGTTGCAGTGCCACTGGTTGTGATGTACCGCAGAGTCCTGTGATGAGCTAAAAACATGGATTCTGCATGAGTGCTCCCAGATGGTGGGTATATGGGTGGGTATTGGGCCAGTGTGCTTCCTGCTGGAGGCAGGGCAGTGAGGTTGAGGTGAATTGTTGTTCAATATTGCACTGGTATGGGGGTCAGGTGGCAGGGCCTGTGAGGGATGCCTGGGGTAGTGTCCGAGGTGTGGGGGCCTGGTGGGTGGTGTGAGGGCTGCATGGGATTTTGGCAGAGGTCAGGGGGGCTGGTGGTGGTTTGAGGACATGAGGGTGCTTCCTGGTGTAGTGCCGGAGGTGAGGGGGTCTGGTGGGTGGTGTGAGGCCTTGAGAGGGCTGCCTGGGTTAGTGTTGGAGGTGAGGTGGCCTGGTGGGTGTTGTGAGGACTTGAGGGGGCTGCTTGGGGTAGTGTCGGAGGTGAGGTGGCTTGTTGGGTGGTGTGAGGACATGAGGGGGCTGCCTAGGGTAGTGTCAGAGGTGAGATGGCCTGGTGGATGGTGTGAGGAATTGAGAGGGCTGACCGGGGTAGTGTCGGAGGTGAGGTGGTCTGGTGGGTGGTGTGAGGACTTGAGGGGGCTAACAGTGGTAGTGTCAAATGTGAGGGGAGATGGTGGGTGGTGTCAGGGCTGCTTGGGGTAGTGTCAAAGTTGAGGGGGGCTGGTGGGTGGTTTGAGGGCTGCCTGGGGTCCTGTCAGAGATGGGGGGGTTGGTGGGTGGTATGAGGGCAGCCTGGGATATTTCAGGAGGTCGGGGGAGCTGGAGGCTGGTGTGAGGCCTGCCTGAGGGTAGTGTTGGAGGTCAGGGGGGCTGGTGGGTTGTGTGAGGATTTGAGGGGGCTGCCTGAGGTAGTGTTGGAGGTCAGGGAGGCTGGTGGGTGTTGTGCGAGCTGCCCGGGGTATTGGCAGAGGTCAGGGGGGCTGCTGGGGAGGTGTGAGGGCTCCCTGGGGTTAGTGCCATAGGTGAGGGGGCTGGTGGGTGGTGTGAGGAATTGCAGGGGCTGCCTGGGGTAGCGTCCGAGGTGAGGGAGCTGGTGGGTGGTGTGGGAACTTGGGTGGGCTGCCTGGGGGTAGTGTCAGTGGTGAGGGGGCTGGTGGGTGGTGTGGGAACTTGGGGGGGCTGCCTGGGGTAGTGTCAGTGGTGAGGGGGGCTGGTGGGTGGTGTGAGGTACTGCCCCTCGGGTATTGGCAGAAGTCAGCAGGACTGGTGGGTTGTGTATGCAGCTGAGGGAGACTATGTGCAGTTGAGGTATGTGCTAGCACTTTGTGTGCAGGGGAGAAGGGGGGGCGGTTTGCAGGGGTGCAGCCATTACTTATGTGGTACCCCACGAAGAGTAGCTGGGGTGCAGCCGTTGGTTACATGGGCCCTGACGCAGAGTCGCTGGGGTGCAGCTGTTACTTACATGGAACCTCTGGAAGAGTGGCTGGGATGCAACAGTTACGTGAGGCCTTACGCAGCATAGCTGGGGTGCAGCCATTACTTAAGTGTGACCTCATGCAGAGTGGCTGGGGCGCAGCTGTTACTTACGTGGGACATCGCACAGAGTAGCTGGGGTGAAACCAATGCTTACGTGGATCATCGTGCAGAGTGGCTGGGGTGCTGGATGTTGTGTCAGAGGTGGACACGGATGTTTGCGCAAGCATTGGTCTTCGGCTATGTTTTTGGTTTGTGTGGGGGCGTGTTGTGGGAGTTCCTAGCCCAGCTCGATTCCTCTTCCATGTCGGCTGGAAATGCACGTTTGGATCAATGCACGTAGAGCATGCAGATTTACGGATGCTTGCAGGCTAGCCCAGTGTCTCGGTACGCTGCCCTTGCAGGATTAATGTGCCCTTTGCCATTAATCAGGCCCTTTATCTCTCCTCAGCGCCAAGAAACCTTAGAATGAATGATGTGCTTTAAAAATACTAAATAAATAAAAAAAGATACATCTTTTGCGCACTGGGATAGAGTACAACAGAAAAGGACATTCATATTATTTCTGTACAATGCTGTGAATAAGGTGAATTTGAAACCAATTGGAAACAACGAATTGAGATAATTTCCAATTATAAGAAATAGATTGTACATTTAGCCTGCTGAAAGAAGGATGAGAGACGTCAAGGTGGGCATTGCTGGCATGTACTGAGACGACACGACCACCCTTTCATTGTAGGCGTATGGTGACCACCCTTTCATTGTAGGCGTATGGTGGCTAGAACCGAAAGCTCTTAGATCTCAGTGTCTCGTTGGAGTGTTTTCCTTTTTGCAATTTATCGCCAGTGAGTGAGTTATCGTGAATGAGTTTCAAAAATACATATTTTTCTAAACAGATGTCTTTTGAGGAAGACAAGATGATTAATCAGAATTACCCTGCAATACGTAACATAACACATGTTAACATAGAGATCCATTATCCAGAAAGCACACAGAGGTTTCATGCAGAGCACCACCCCACTGGCCGCGCTGATCAGTGCCTACATTAATCTGATGCGGACACACGGTCATCATTTAGCAGCTTAGTCTAGACAGGCCATGCCATTATAAACAGATGCATTTGTTCTTTGATGCCAGAGGGCATGATTTACAAAGGTGTTTTACAATGGCGCAATCCCATTAATACACGCTTTTTAAATCAGGCCCAGGGTGTTGTGAAAATCGCCGTTATGATCTTTGCCTTTAATGGCAGTAGCTAAAACATCCAGACATGTATACTGCTCAGGGCACACCGTATTTACGAGTCCTATTGTTGGGGGTGCCTCCTTGCTGGGTTCCCGGGAAACACCATAAATATAATGAAAAGGGAATTCCTTTTCAAGAGTCAGCATGCCAACACAGCAGAATACTTTGGGTTTTCCACACTGAGTTAAAATGGGACATTCGCAGCGTAGCCGTTTTAAAGTGGTATAATAATGATTCTATGACAAGACTGGAGGCGAGCATTATGCTTCAACTTCTTTATTTACTACCCTTCAGCAGTTTCAACAAACTATATCAAACAACAACAAAGAAATGTCCATATGTCCATATGACTCACTTTAAAACTACAAATCTCCAAAGTCTCTGTAGTCCTTCTTCCTCAGGCTCAGCTATGACCACATCCTGTCCCTGAGCTCCTCCTCTTCTTTAACTGCTCTTCAAGCAGATAAGTGAATTTCTCTTTATCTCCCAGATTATGTGTGTTTTTTGATAGCATTGGGGTAGCATTTCAATATGTTAGGGATTAGAATGCATTTGCAGCAAGTTTATACAGCTTTCAAGCGATTATTGATAGTATTTACGGGGTGTGAGGCGTATTAGACATAGGTAAAAGGACTCCATTCTGCGGAAGGAGCGGCATCCGCCGCGTTGGCGAGCCGAGCTGTCGCGGCGTATTACCCGGCTCATCAAGCAGCGGGAGCTCCAGCAGCCTGAGCCCCGTGCCGTATTTCCGGCAAGTCAGGGGTGCGCACCTAGCCGCGGAGCTCCGTCGGCCCCCCGCTGACCCCCCAGCAGGAGAGAGGGCTCACTGCGGCAAGCCCCCTCCTCTGTGGAGGCGGGGCTGGGTGCCGTTCTCAGCGAGCCCTCGCGGAGGCCCATTGTGGTAGAATCTGGCCCCCATGCTCGTGGGGGCGGAGCTTACGGATGCCCGCACGCGTCGCAGTCCCAACGCGACGCGGCCGAGGCAGAGGAGTGAGAGAGCTCATACGGAGCTCGGTTGTATTTAAATTGCCTCTTTTCCCTCGCGCGCTCGAAAGCGCTCACCGAGCGAGGGTTGGCACAGCCTCAGAAGACAGAGGCAGCAAGCAAGAGCATCTCGCAGCATGTATTAAATCACAAGCCATCACAGGCACAATATATTAAGAGTCTGGTGCAGCCACAAGAAAGCAAAAAAAAAAAAAAATTAAAAACCAAGTGCCGGACTTCATGACCCCCTCTCCTGGGGAAGAATATGAAGGAGATGATGACCCAGGCTCGGAAGAAGAGCCCGAGGAAGGGGACTCAACCCCTCAAGAGCCAGAGAAGCCAGTCGTGGAGGAATGGGCGAAGCCCAGCGGGGGTAAAAAGCCCGCAAAGAAAAGCACCTCGAAGAGGAGCAGGACGATATGTTCGACCCGGACACCATTAGGAATCCGAGGTCTTGCGACTGGCAGCCCTCACCAAGAGTGGCTCAATATATGACAGCTACGCTGAGGAAAGCATTGGATAAGGAGGTGCACCAGCGGCTCTGAGCAGAATGCCCCGGACCAGCCTTGGCGGGGAAAGTGGACCCGAAGATGCTCACCTTTGTCTCAAAGACCAATAAGGACCCCCGTAAGGGGATAGATAGGTCCTGGAAGAGTTGCCAGGAGAAAGTCCTGGACTTAGCCGGTCCTCTCGCAAAGATCATGGACTTAGCAGAAAGTGCGAGAGACACAGTCAAAGAGGTGGACCCAGGGCGCAAAGGGCGGTTTGCCTCCTAGGAAACGAGAATTGTGCTATAGCCTCCGAGAGACTAAGGGGGTTGCTTGTAAAGATAGACTCGAAGCTCAGTTGTCGAAACTGATATAATATTGTTTCGTCTTCATTGTATATGTTGGCCTATCCCCAGTCGCTTTGCGAGGAAATCCGTATTGCAAGGTCATGACCTTAAGTTAATCAAGCCTCCATTTTAGGTTAAACCGCCATTTTGGTTTGTCATGCAAAGTCACCTGTGGCCTAAAATGGCCGACCTGTGCCCTCTTATTTTTACTTTAACCTCTTCAACCTCTGTAGGCACTTTAATGTCCAACCTGCCTGCAGGCTATATGTTAGGGTCATGTAGATCTTGTCCTTTCTTGACCTAGGGATTAGGGGATTACTTGAATCAGCGATGTTAACCTACAAGTATACAAGAACAATAATGCTATTTAAACATGACATGCGAAACATCTGTTTGACCTGCATTGAAGCAAATGTGTAAAGAGTGTAAAGTCACATCCAGAGAATAATAGTACTTGTTAGTAAATGTATTAAGATGTAAACCACATGCACGAGATATGTAAATTAGGAATGAACCTGGCGTGAACCCTGGCCCAGTACATGATTAACTTGTAGGAGGCTGGACATCGTTACGAAGAAACTGTATAAATATGCTGATGTCCAGCTAGCAATTCCTGTTCACTGCTCACATTGAACCTGCTGGTGTTCTCTGGGAAGTACTGATGGCCAAATAGCTATTTGTGTACTTTGTTTTGTAAACTGTTCAGTGTTGCAATAAAGATTCTGGGAATCTTTACAAGCCCGTGTTGGTGTATTTCTCTTTGCATGGTGTAAAAGCCTTAATGTTGTATTTTCTGATTTCACAGATGGCGCCCGGATAGGGACCCTCAAGATTGACTTTGTCTCGTTGAAGGTTGGCTCAGCTATCGGACCGGGATTGGATGGTGTCAACAAAAAGGCCCCTCTGGACGAGAAGCGAATTCCTTGACAGAACAGCACGATCCGATCCCTGAACGGTGAGCTGTAGCCCGAGATGACGTCTTGACGAGGGTCCATATATCGAGGTGGGTAATTTTGCCGAAATCACCAGACACGTGGGTCCTTAGATTGTCCTTAGTAACCCGATCGGGCCTTCCAGTCCTTTGGTCAGGTGAATCGTAACCCAATTCTTAATTTAACCCTGACAATTTGAATTTGGCGCATTGTACTCGCGAGCACAAATATTTGACCAGGTAACACCAGAATTCTGATATGCCTGAGAAATTGTCTGCCTGCTTCAGGGCATTATTCCGCAGTGACAGACAATCTTTGGAAGTTAGCCGTCCCGCACCACAGGAGGGGTCGCCGGCATGTACTATGTACTTTAAGAAAGGCTTTGGTAGTATAGCATTTAATGATATTTGGCACAGACAGACCAGACATAACTCTAATCTTCGGTGGCCAACCAATGGTAGCTTCGAAATCCCTCAGTTAGAATATTTAGAGTCTGTATTGATAAAGAAACAGGCTAGACCTGCAGCATTTGACGCATTGCACAGTTGGAAAACAGAAGCTTTGCAGCAACAAAAGAGTAGAGAAAAACATATGCGTCGACATATGACGAATACCGAAAAGACACTGTTATATGATCAAAATAAACAATTGGAATCAGTTAGGAACACGGACAGAGCGTTTCAATTAGGCATTCATAAAAGTTACCCTTCGAAAGATTTTCATACGTCTGATGAATTGATTAACAAACTTTTGCATGAACGAAGGCCTGATGCCTCTGCGCCACTCCCGTACGTTCCTCCTCCTGGTGCTTTGCCCCTTCCTGTCACTATTCCTCCTCCTATAGTTCCCCCGGTCCTTCCTATTGTTCTTCCTGTTGTTCCTCCAGTCGTTGCTCCTTTGCCTGCTCCCTTGCCTCCGCTTATTGATATTCAGAATGTGCCTACTCTCCCTCTTCCAAGTGATTCCGCATCGCTTGTAGTAGACCAGGGAATGGGATCAAGGGTTGTGACTCGTAATACTGTGTCCCCAGATAAAAAGAATGAATTGATTGCTTGTGCTAAACATTGTATGGAGAGGGGTGAACAAGCTGATGTTTTTTCCACACTTGAAAATCTAAAAAGTATCCCTGAGAAAAAGGTTTTTATTGAAGGACTAGGAATTCATTTGAGCATAATGTGGAATAGATTAAACGATGTAGATCTCCCACAAGGGTTGCGGGATTTGAACACCTTAGCGTTGTCAAGACATACTGCGGAGAAAGTATATGAGCATGTCAAGAGGATTTTTGTGTATAGGAAGGAGTTGGAAGAGTTACAGAATGAAGAAGCAGATGGTGATAGTTTAGGCACTGTATTCTTACAGAAACGGTTTTCTCCTCGCCGCGAATTGATAGGTGAGGAAGTGTGAATTTGTACAAAAGATGCGATAAAGTATATCGCATCCAGCTGAAGTATATGACACGTATAGTCAGTATACGTTAGAAATGCAAAAGAAAGTGATACAGGTTATTGTAGAATTCCTGCAGGATGAGTGTGTAAATAGAAAGATTTGTTGTCCCGCAGAATTGTTGGGTGTCTATAAGAGAGCCTTTTCGATTGATACCTCTTCGACTGCCTTAGCGCTTGATTTGACTCTGTTGCTTAGTAAGCGTTCAGAGCTACCTACTTCTCAGTTGCCTATGAGAGAGGTCCCTCCGACATTTGTCCCAAAGGTTGAGATTGCGGCCGATGCTGCACGAGGTATAGTCACTGTGGACATTCCTGCACATTATGTATCGCAGTTTGTTCACGTCCCGTTCTCGAGACAGGAAGTGAACACCATAAAGCAATCTATTCCTGATACAAGAAAGAATCCAACAGGGTTCTATAAAGAAATAGAGTCAGTCCTACAATCATCGGTATTCACCTTAAGTGATATTGATTTATTATTTCCCGTACTCCTGCCAGCTG
Organism: Ambystoma mexicanum; assembly: GCF_040938575.1. Taxonomy (NCBI): domain Eukaryota; kingdom Metazoa; phylum Chordata; class Amphibia; order Caudata; family Ambystomatidae; genus Ambystoma; species Ambystoma mexicanum. Next base: position 294,615,874 of record NC_090927.1, read on the forward strand.
ATTTGTGGAAACAGATTAGGACTGTAGATGATGTACATGGGTTAGGAGATACATGGGATAACATGTTTAGGCTCGACAGAGAAAGACCAGCTGGCGAGAGATCGCATCAAGTGATATTAACTTTGCCTGATAGGATTATTGTAAAATTAAAAACCATAATTCCTGAAAAATGAATCATTTGGGACAAGCTTACGGCCTATGTCCAAGGAAAGTCAGAAGGTGCTACCGAGTTCTTTAATCGGTTCGAACAAGTGTTTTCGGATTTCAGTGGACAAGACTTAGGCACAGAGTCAAGGAAAAGGCTGTTTGTCGACAAAATTGTACATGGATTGCTGCCTGACATCCAGTTGCAGATTATGTCCTCCGAAAGTGCTTGGCAGGCGAAGTCTCAATCAGAAGTACTGCACATGGCTCAGTACTATGAAAATCGTGTGAATAATGGAAAGGAAAAACTTGAAAAAAAAAGGGTGACCTGAAAACAAAAGTATTATTACAACAGATTGTTAGAAGCCCAGAGGGGGTAGTACGCAATTTAGAGGTCAATATATTCCACAGGGAAGTATGCCCATGGCTCCGGTAACCATTAACCAGTGTGCCTATTGTTGACAGGAAGGTCACTGGCGCGCACAATGTCCGACCTTGCAGCAAAGGTCATTTGGGAACATGGGTAGATGATCCAGAGGTCGCCCAGGTGTAGGGGGCCCTGGTAGAGGTCAGTTTACGCCAGAATCACAGCATCCTTTTTCACAGGATAAACAAGTATCGAGTGTGGATAATAGAAACATGTTTGATCATCCTTCTGCTGCATACCTCTCTGAGTAACTTCCTTTTGATGACATTCTGTTTCGTTAGGATTGCCCGAAGCAGGATTTGGAACCAACGCCTATTCCCATTCATCAGAAAGGTCCCTACGTTGAGATGGTGGTGGGAAATAGGAAGCATCTATTTTTAGTAGATACGGGAGCAAAAAGGTGTTCCATTGACCATTCACAGGTTCCAAACATTCCCCTGTCAGGTCAATCCGACATTTCTGTAGGGTTTTCAGGCACACCTGTAGTTTGTCCAGTCTCCTTGCCGGTACCGATAATAGTGGGTCCCTTCACGGAGCAGTGTCCATTTCTACTTACTACAAACTGTGGAGAGAATTTGCTGGGGTTAAATTTGTTGAAGGAATTGAATGCAGTAATACATTGCTCCTCGGATGGAGTTCGGTTAACAATTTCACCTCAGCAATCACTCGCCTCTCAATTTTGACTCGACCTTTACCGCCAGAATTCAGTAACATTCCGGAATGCTTATGGGCAATTGATGATAATGATGTGGGCATTCTTCAAATTGAATCTGTTAATATTATTCTGAAACATGGAGTAAAACTGCCTCACATTCCACAATATAAGATCTCAGTTGAAGGCGAACAGGCTTTGAAATGTATAGTTTCTTATGTGTACATCGTGGAGTAATTGAGGAAATTACAGGTAGTTTGGGTAACAGCCCGATTTTGCTGGTGTACAAAAAAGGTGATAATGCGATTCCTTTTCAGTTTATAATTGATTTGAGTGCTATTAACAAAATTGTGACTCCTCAGTTTCCCATTGTACTTGATGTAACAACGATACTAACTATGATTCCGGCTTCTGCCACTCACTTTAGCGTGGTGGACCTCAAAAATGTGTTTTTCAGTATTCCTATACACAAGAATAGTAGGCATTTGTTCGCGTTTACCCTAGGTGGTTGCTCGTTCACATTCACTCGTGCACCACAAGGGAAACACTGAGAGTCCAAGTATTTATAGTAGAGCACTGAAAGAGCAACTCGATACTCTCGAGTTGCCTACTACTTGCACGTTACTACAGTATGTAGATGATCTCCTCTTGGCTGCTGATTCTGAGAGTGCCTGCAAAGAAGGCACCATGTTGTTGCTTTGTCATGTAGCAAAACATGGCCATAAAGCTTCACTCAAAAAATTCCAATATTGTTGCCAGGAGGTCGCCTATTTAGGCTATCTCCAGTCAAAGGAGGGAAGAAGGTTGACACCTGAACGGATAAAAACTATTTCTGGCATGTCTGTCCCAAATACGCAGAAGTAAGTTAGAGCCCTGATAGGTATGGCTTCTTACTGTAGATTGTGGATCCCTAATTTTTCGTTAACAATTAAACCAATGCTGGCTTTAACAAAGAAGGGCATTTCTTTGCCATTGCCATGGACTTTGGAACACCAGACAGCATTTGATTTACTCAAAACTGCGCTGTGTTGGACACCGGTTTTAGGAACTCCAAATTATGAAAAGGCCTTTGTGTTGTATGTGCATGAACATGATGGATGTGCTTTGGCTGTGTTAACGCAGGAAAAAGGAGGGAAGAATAGGCCGTGCGGCTGTTTCTCATCCGTCCTTGATCCTGTTGCATGCGCTTTGCCAAGATGTTTGAGAGCTGTCGCTGCTGCTGCTGTGACTGTAAAACAGAGCGAGGGAATGGTCCTGGGTCATGCGTTAACCCTAATGGTACCTCACTCTGTAGATGTTCTATTAAATAGAACTCAAACGCAACACCTTACTTCCCCATGATTGACAAGATACGAATTGATCTTGTTTGCTCCCCACATTCAAATTCAGAGGTGTTGTGTATTAAATCTGGCTGAACTTTTACCTGTCCCGCAAGATACTGTTGATGGTGACAAAACGTCACACAATTGCCTTTACACTGCAGAACAAGAGACTAAACGTAGAATCGATTTGAAAGATACGCCTTTGAATAGCCCACAAGGAGAGCTATTTTGTGATGGCTCTTGTTTCAAACTTCCGAATGGTACATCCATGGCTGCTTATGCCGTCACTACCTTGAGCACGATTGTGGTAACCAAAAGAATCATGCATAATTCCGTGCAGGCCGCAGAAATTAAAGCATTAACTCGAGCTTGTGAACTTTCTGAAGGGCTTACAGTAAATATATATACCGACAGCCAGTATGCCTTTGGAGTGGTTCACAACTTCGGTAGACTCTGGAAAGATCGAGGTTTCTTGACCTCACATGGCACAAAAATCCAGCATGGCACTTTAATAGTGCGATTACTTTCAGCGCTCGCACTCCCTGTTCAGTTAGCCATTGTAAAATATAGAGCACATCAGAAGGTTACAGATGATATAGGAAAAGGGAATACTTTCGCTGATCAGATAGCTAAACAAACTGCCACTGATTTTAGTTCAGAAATGTATGCCGTAAGGGAAACTGTAAATGTTTGCACTTTTGGTGAAAGTATTGATTCTGTAAAAGACATTCAAGCAGATGCTACTGTAGAGGAGACCAAGAAATGGGTCGAGGGTGCAGGGAGATTGGATGGTGATGGGTGTTGGGTGAACAATGTTGAAGGAAAATGGTTACTCCCTGACGCCTATATTACAATGATGGTCATTATGGCTCATGGTCCGACCCATGTCTGTGCACGTAAATTGTCTAAAATGTTACACAGTGTATGGGCCAATGATAAAATTTTCAAAATTGCAGAGCGCTTTGTCCAAGGGTGCATGGTCTGCTTGCAGCACAATGTAGGAAAAGGTACATCGACTCCTAGAGGAAGTTTCGCTCCACCTTCTGTTCCGTTTGAGGTCATCCACTTTGATTTTATTGAGATGGAATGTTGCAACAATCTTAAATACGTGTTGGTCGTCATTTGTGCATTTAGCAAGTGGGTTGAGGCCTTCCCTGTTAGAGATGCAACTGCAATAACCACGGCAAAGACTCTGTTGAAAGAGTTCTTTCCTAGGTTCGGGCTGCCAAGAGTCATCTGGTCCAATAATGGGCCACACTTTATCGCTGCTCTAATTCTACAAATATGTGAAGGATTGCAGATTGATAAACGGTTCCATTCGGCCAGATATGCCCAAAGTGCCGGATTAGTGGAAAGACATAACGGCATTATAAAGAACAAGCTCACTAAGACGTGTGCTGGCACCAAGTTAAAATGGCCGGACGCCTTACCGATCGTGTTGCTGTCGATGAGAACAACCCCTCAAACTAAGACTGGGCTCTCTCCCTTTGAGGTGGTGATGGGGAGGCCTGCTAATATTTGGGGTATGCCAAAGAGTCACTCATTGCGGGATGTAGAGAATGTACTTCTTTCAGATTACTGTAACCAGTTGACTAAAAATCTATTTTCAATTTATCACCAGGTGCGAGAGGCATTACCTGTATGATACGAGGGTCCCGGTCACAGTGAACGACCAGGAGACTGGATCCTCATGAAAGTTTTTGAAAGGTCGTCTTGCCTTGCACCTCGGTGGAGGGGTCCCAACCAGGTCCTTGTAGTCACCCAGACTGCAGTGGAAGTAGCGGGGCGGAAGAATTTGATACATGCAACGCACACCAAATGGATCCCTCAGCTCGTGCCATACGATACAGAAGACACAGAATCCCTTTCCAATGCTGTAACCAACGTGCCCGAAACAGCAACAACTGACAAGAGAGTATTGGAGATCATTCCAGAGTTCGTAAGGCCAGACAAAACAGCCATCTTGTCTCCGCACTCTCTAACAGTGGTACTTCCGGATCATCTATTTTCTGATCCCATTTCCGTTCACTCACCACCTCCAGTGGGAAGTGACGACACCTTGCTTTCTGATCCTTCAGCACCGGAAATTGTGAAATATAATTTACGTCCTAGAAAATAGACGTACGGCACGGTTTGACTGTGCGATTGGAGAAATCATTTGAGGGCTTGCCTTTTGGCCCTACTGTACAAAAGGATTCTGTTGGCTAAGGGTTGTGGGAAAGACATTGAGATGACGCCCGACTGGAGTTGCCAGCAAACGAACAATTGGTGTTTTTTCGATTGAAGACTACGATGTCTGCACCCGCTACCGCTCGTGCCGGACTTTTAGATAAATATGTGACTAGCAGAGACAATGAGCAAACGTCTAAGGGGACCCCGAAAACGTTTTGTTGCCTTTTTGTAATAATAACTGGGTTTTTAGTAACTACTGGTTTTGGGTTGTGGTACCTGGAGGAAGCATATCCGCTAGAGGACTTTTTACCTGTTGAAAATGTATCTGTTATACCCACTCCTTCCGTGCAATTGCATACCTTGTCACCTAGAGATTCTTCGCATAGACGGAATTATCAGAATAATACTCTTTTGTTAATAATGAATGCCACTCATGCAATTTTCAATAGGACCAACTGCTTGATCTGCTCGCATTTACCGCAAAATGGGGATAGGGAGCTAGGTTGGTATATTCATCCTTTACCTTTGACAACTGCTTGTTATGCTTCTTTTAGAGCACTATTCTTTGGCCGTTGGAATGACAGCATCTCAGGGAACTTTGATGGTACACATCTGAATAGTTTTGAAAAACATTGCTTCTGTTAGGCCCTCTGATAGATTGTCTCGTCCCTTTCAGTCTTTGATCTCTTTCAAAATGGCTCCTATAGGCAATAAGAATGCCACGCCTCCATCTTATTCTGTTAACCATAGCCCTGATTCAGTGTCCTTCTGCATACAGAGAAATGGAACACGGTCAATGGGCAATTTTAGAAATTGCACGAACGTTGCGAACTTGACTAGTGAGAACAGACCTCTGTATGTAGGTGAACCTGTCTATTTTGTTTGCGGTAATGTGGCATTTCCATGGTTGCCTAGAGGGTGGCAAGGAACTTGCTATTTAGAGATCCTATTACCTGGGGTATTTATTGCCAGTACTACTGAAATCTCGAAGACTCGTCCACAACGAGATTTGAGGGGGGATACTCCAGCACAAACTTTAGGGGACATAATGAAATCCTTTGTGCCATTTTTTGGGAAAATTATGAATTCAGAATATATCAGGGGACTAGAGAGAGTACTGGAGAAAACCATCAACCGGACCACTGACATACTCTATAATATGACGTTAGAACAGAAAGCGATAAGATTAGTAGCTCTTGAGAACCGGATGGCATTAGATGTCATTCTGGCTGAGCGTGGAGGAGTATGTAAATTAGTGGGGTCCGCTTGCTGCGTTTACGTACCAGACTCCTCTCCAACGATCTTTAGGGCAATCCAAAATCTACATGTTCTTAGTTCGGAAGTGCATGTTCCTGAGGGAAACTGGGAACTTAGTGCATGGTTTTGGGATCTCCTACGGTCATGCTTTAGTTTACTGTTCCTTTGTTGTTGTATACAGTGTCTCCCTGGTATATGTTCGGTATTGGGGGGAAGTTGCGCCCAAGCAAAGTGTATTACGACATAAAATGTACGCCCCAGATAAGGTTTCCAAGGAATACATGTTAAAAGAAACTCTAGTGTCTGATCTAATGGCAATAGATATGTCTGATAATGATTCGGGGTATATAGACGTTGAAATGTGGAGTTAGTCGTAAAGTGATCGAAGGTAGTTTAGCGCTTGGCATAGGCCAAAAGGAGGGTTTGTCGAAACTGATATAATATTGTTTTGTCTTCATTGTATATGCTGGCCTATGCCCAGTCGATTTGCGAGGAAATCCGTATTGCAAGGTCGTGACCTTAAGTTAATCAAGCCTCCATTTTCGGTTAAACCGCCATTTTAGTTTGTCGTGCAAAGTCACCCTGTGGCCTAAAATGGCCGACCTGTGTCCTCTTGTTTTTACTTTAACCTCTTCAACCTCTGTAGGCGAGTTAATGTCCAACCTGCCTGCAGGCTGTATGTTAGGGTCATGTAGACCTTGTCCTTTCTTGACCTAGGGATTAGGGATTACTTGAATCGGTGATGTTAACCTACAAGTATACAAGAACAATAATGCTATTTAAACATGACATGCGAAACATCTGTTTGACCTGCATTGAAGCAAATGTGTAAAGAGTGTAAAGTCACATCCAGAGAATAATAGTACTTGTTAGTAAATATATTAAGTAAACCACATGCACAAGATATGTAAATTAGGAATGAACCTGGCGCGAACCCTAGCCCAGTACATGATTAACTTGAAGGGGGCTGGACATTGTTACGAAGAAACTGTATGAATATGCTGATGTCCAGCTAGAAATTCCTGTTCACTGCTCACATTGAACCTGCTGGTGGTCTGTGAAGTACTGACGGCCAAATAGCTATTTGTGTACTTTGTTTTGTAAACTGTTCAGTGTTGCAATAAAGATTCTGGGAATCTTTACAAGCCCGTGTTGGTGTATTTCTCTTTGCATGGTGTAAAAGCCTTAATGTTGTATTTTCTGATTTCACACAGTGACCTAGCTTCCTACGAGGCCGGGGAGGCAGCTCAATGGCTCTTGTTTGGCGAGACTTTCGGGAAGGAGATGGACCGCTTTGTAGGCACATATGCTTCGCTGGAGAAAGCGCAAGCATCCATACGAAAGATCTTCCCTCAGAGAGTTTTTGCCGGGACCGGTCGTTACAGGGGTCGCTTGGCCGGTCACCAACAAGGAGGTAGAAGACCCCGGGATCACAGAGCCCAGTACTGGGAGAACAGGTGAAAGTGGAACAGGCAGCCCTCAACACAGAATTAGAACATTTAGTGAAGAAAAAAGCCATAGAAAGATGCCCTGGGGCCCCGAGTTTCCTCAGAAATATGTTTCTCGTTCACAGGAAGGAGAAAGTTTGCCCTTTAATAAACCTAAAGGAATTGAACGGATGGATAGTTTACCATCATTTCAAGATGGAGGGAATCCATCAGCTCAGAGACTCACGGAGAGAAGGAGACTGGCTAACCAGGTTAGATCTAAAAGACGCCTACCTTACGGTACCAGTACAGACGCATTTCAGGAGATTCCTGGCTTTTCGCTGGAAAGGACAGTTCTGGCAATTCAGAACAATGTCATTCGGGCTTGCGTCAGCGCCTTGGGGGTTCACGAAATTGATGAAACCAGTTGCCACAGCCATCCGAGAGAAAGAGATTCAGTTGATTATATATTTGGACGATCTGTTGCTCCTAGCAGAAGATCGGGGGGCACTGGAGTATTACACCGGGTGGGTACTAGACCTATTGCAGTCGCTGGGGTTTCTGGTAAACACGGAGAAGTCAGATACAAAGCCTGCGCAGAGGCTGGGTTTCCTCGGCTTCGTCCTGGATAAAAGGAAAGCCACCCTGGAGCTTCCAGCGAGAAAGATACGAGATATCAAGAGAGAGATCAGAGCATGCTTGGGGAAGAAAGTGATTTCTCTGAGGGTTCTGGCGAGAATTGGGGGCCTCCTGGCAGCCTCCATACAAGCCATTTTTCCGGGTCCCTTACACTATCGAGCCTTGCAAAGATTGAAGATCAGACACCTACAACAAGGGTTGAGATATCATCCATCGATACCGCTAGATCAGGAGTCCATCACGGAGCTGGAATGGTGGTTGCAGAATATGGACACCTGGAATGGGCGTGCCATATTTGGGGACCGGCCGGACCTCGTGATAGATTCGGACGCCAGTCGTCTAGAATGGGGCGCTCGATGCGGAGAATTGCAAACCGGAGGGAAATGGAGCGCAGAGGAGTTGAGCCTGCACATAAATTGCCTGGAGCTGCTAGCAAGCTCCTTCGCGATAAAGACTTTCACGAGAGACAGAGTGAAGTCTTGTGTCCTGCTAAAAATGGACAACATTTCGGCAGTACGTTACAGAAATCACTTAGGGGGGACAAAGTCCAGGATGCCCGACGAGCTAGCGAAGGATTTATGGCATTACTGCCTGAAGACAGGGACGTCAGTGACAGCGGAATACCTACCCGGGGCACTGAACGTAATAGCAGATTGGAACTCCCGATACCTCATGGACTCCAGCGATTGGAGGCTGGATCCAGCAGTGTTTCAGATCTTGGATCAGAAGTGGGGTCCACTACACACAGATCTGTTTGCATCTCGCCTCAACGCTCAGATATCCAGCTACTTCAGCTGGAGGCTAGACCCAGACGCAAAAGGTACGGACGCATTCCTGCAGGACTGGGCAGGCGGCACGCATTACGCATTCCCTCCATTTGTGATGTTGAGCAGAGTGCTGGCGAAGTGTCGGACGGAGAGGGCGGAGCTGGTGTTGATAGCACCATTGTGGAAAGCTCAGGTTTGGTTCCCAATGCTAATAGAATGCTTGATAGATCTGCCGAGAGTCCTCCCGGAAGGGGAGCGATTGCTCACGGATCCAACTGGGCAGGTCATCCTCTGAGAGTGAGAGGGACACTCCCGCTCATCGCGTGCAGGATATCAGGAGACAATGGGAACTGCCGGGTATTTCGATGCAGGCAGCAGAACTCATTGCCGAATCCTGGGCTCCATCGACTAGGAGGAGCTACGACGCGGCTTGGGCCAAGTGGACGAACTGGTGTAGAGGGAGAGGTTTTCATCCCATTTCTGCACCTGTAGTAGCCATATTAAATTTCCTAGCGCAACTGCTGCAGGATGGGAAAGCATTCCGCACTATAGGAGTGTACAGATCGGCGATTTCCGCAGGTCACATACCGATGGAAAGTGTGCCAGCGGGTGAATACCCAGCAGTATGTAGGCTCATTAGAGGAGCTAAGTTTAAAGCGCCACCTGTGCCTAGGTATACAGCATTATGGGATGTGACGCATGTATTGAGATTATTGGAAAGTTGTCCGGTTAATAGATACTTGTCTCTCAAGCAGTTATTGAGCAAATTGGCAATGCTGCTATGTCTCATATCCTGTAAGAGAGTATTGGATGTCAAAGCATTAGAGATTAATAGAAGGGCATTCGGACCAGAAGGAGTGACCTTTGTGGTAGTACAGAGGACTAAATCGAGCACATCCAAGGTGCACTATCCCTATTTCCCAAATATTTCCAAATGGTGTGTAGCTAGTTGCATCAAAGAATACGAGGCCAGGACGGCAGAGAATAGAGCGATTAATGTAAATCAGTGCTAATAGCGCGCACAAAGCCCTTTCAAGCGGTAAAGACAGCCACCATAGCGAGATAGGTCAGAGAAGTAATGCTAGCAGCAGGTATTGATTTGAAGAAGTATGGTGCCATTCAGTGAGAGGGGCCATGGCGTCCAAAGCATATAGGACAGGGGTTCCTTTGCAAGATATTATGGCAGCAGCAGACTGGGCGAATGATCGTACCTTCAGGGAATTTTATTTTAAACCAACTGAGAGTATTGCAAGTGCAGTGTTGGGAAAGCTTTGAACAAGTATAATGCTTGCCTCCAGTCTTGTCATAGAATAAAGATTACCCCTGCTAACTGCGCAGGGAGTATTAATTCTATTAAAGACTAGGAGGCGAGCATTAGTTCCCACCCGCAACTGTTTGATAATCATATGATATGTAATTGTGTAAGGATATGATGACAAACTAGATTCCGCCCTGATATTATGTTTTCTTTTCCCTAAGGGAAGAGCAGAAGAACAATTGAGGGAATGGACTAGAAAGGAAGGCGTGAGTCAGCCAGTGTGAAGTTACTATTGTTGGAGTTCAAGAAGTCCTTGCTCGGTTGGCAGGACGAGAAAGTTTGGTTACAGGACATTCAGAGCACCTAAAAGAGAGGAGGAGCTCAGGGACAGGATGTGGTCATAGCTGAGCTGGAGGAAGAAGAACAACAGAGACTTTGGAGATTTGTAGTTTTAAAGTGAAAGTCATATGGACATTTCTTTGTTGTTGTTTGATATAGTTTGTTGAAACTGCTGAAGGGTAGTAAATAAAGAAGTTGAAGCATAATGCTCGCCTCCTAGTCTTTAATAGAATTAATACTCCCTGCGCAGTTATCAGGGGTAATCTTTATTGTTCATTGGGTAGGTTAGGATGAAGGGGAGGCTCACCTTGCTCATATTGGAAAATACAGCCTGCGTTCATGACCGTGAAACAGGAGTGGTTTACACACTGCAGGGACTCCGCGAACCGGCTCTGGAACCAGCCGGCTGCTTTGCAAAGGCAGAGGTTGATTGGACAGATTATGCGTCACTGCTGCAACTGGGCAAGATTTCGACAGATTCAGGATCATGCGAACATTGTGTTCACAAATTCTGAATCCGGGCAAATAAAAAAGCCCCTATCCTTGACTAAGCCACCATTATAACCGCACCTGTACTGATCTGCTGTTCCCAGCACTTGGAGGCATTCCGAGATCAAAATAGCTTTGCTCCAGGTTACTTGACCATTAACCAATCAGGTGGCAGGAACAGAGGGCGAGAATATACACTCTGCCTGCTGTTCCAGTGTTCCAGCCACCTGAGACCCTTCCCTGTGGCGCCATTTTTTTTAATGTGGGAAGAAAACAGGGAGCCTCTTCCTGTTGCCTCCCCATGTTATGTTGTTATGGTATGTTAAACCATTTATATGGCGCCAAAGCCCGAGGGCGTCCAGACACTGATCACTACTGAAGGAATCAGGATACCTTACAAAAATTCCAAAACAATACTCAAATAACCTAGTTTTCACAGGTTTTCTAAAAACAGAGTGGCTATTTCTTTTAGCATGGATTCTGGCAGTTCATTCCCTGCATGGGCTGCTAAAACCAGGAAAGAGCGACCTCTTCCCTGGGCACTTTTTACACGGTCAATTTTCAGACGGAATGCTTTTGTGAATCGTGGGTTTCTCATAGGTTGGTATAATACCAACCTCTCTCTGAGATATAAGGGGGCAGTCACCAAGATACACTTGTGAGAAAACATCAGTATCTTAAAGGTACCTCTCGCTGCCAACGGTAGCCAGTGTAGCTCGTTCCTGGCTACAGATACTGGATGTTTTCGTGTTAGTTGGTACATAATGCGTACAGCTGCATTCTGTGATTTTTGAAGAATTTGGATGTGCTTTTTACTCAATGCCCCTAAAAGGGAATTGCAGTAGTCCAAACATGAGAGAATAGCAGCCCTCGCCAACTTGCACAGTTCTCCTTCAAGATCATTGGTATAATCAATCTTAGAATTCTAAGATAATAGTTGGTATTTTTCACTATCAGTTGAACATGTGCATCCGCATTGAGATTTGCCTCCTTGTAGACACCCAGAGTTTTGACCTTATTCACAACTGTTATCTGACTCTCTTCTATCAAGAAGCTTTTATAGTCCTGGCACAGCTTTTTCCTTGATTGTCTCGAGCCATAAATCATTAGCTTGGTTTTAGCTGCATTCAAACATAACCAGTTTGTGCAAATCCAGTTCTTCAAACATAACCAGTTTGTGCACATCCAGTTCTTAATTTCCTGGTATATGTTTTTTTAGCTTCTCCTGGTCCTCAGTAAAGTTTCCACTCAATTCCATTGTGAGCTCAAAATCGTCAGCATAGTTGGAAAAAAAGAATCCTAATCTCTCTGACTCTTGACAGAATGATAGGATATATATGTTAAAAAGCAGGGGCGAGAGGCAGGCCGCTGCAGGACTCCACACATCAATAACATTGCCTCAGATGCATAGTCTCCCCAATACACCTTTGATCTGTGCCCCTCTAAAAACGATCTCACCCAGGTTTTTGCCTCCTAAGAGAGTCCCCCTGTCACTCTCAGCCTTTCCACTAATACCTGATGGTCTAAGGTATCAAAGGCTGCTGAAAGATCTAAAAGGGTCAGCAGCCCTAGTCCACTTCTGTCCAAGGTTTCCAACATTTGTGTTTGAAGATCGACCAAGGCACTCTCTGTGCCACGAGCGCATCTAAAACCTGATTGCTTCCTATGAAAGATTCCTGCCACTTCCATGTGTGTCTGAAGTTGTGAAGCCGCAACTTTGTCCACTAGTTTGAGAAGGAACACGGTATTTGTAATCGGCCACAGATTTGTTGTGTCCATTGGCTCAAGCCTTTGCTTTTTCATGAAGGGAGTGACAGCCACATTTTTTATAAGTTGCGGAATAGTATTATGCTTAAAGGAAGCATTGACAAATCTACAAAGAAACGCGATAAAAATGTCCTAATGTTCAAAAATAATTTTTGAGGGAGGAAGGTCTCCTGGATAATTAGTTGGATGCTTATTTTTCAACATTTCTTTAGTTCCCTGCCCAGTTATCTCCTTGAAACTAAAACCATTAGAAGCCATATCCTGATTAGATGTCCCTTGACCAGGGACAAACCTCTCATCTAGTCCACTTTAATGCTGGTCAGATAGCACAGCAAGTAGAACACTCGCTTTGATATCCTTGCAGAGCCTGTTAACGCAGGTTCGAATCCTGGCAGGGCCAAACTCAGCCTTTCACCCTCCCGAGGTTGATGAATGAGCACCACATACCGTGGGTAATAAGCAGTGCTCATATACCCGAGGTTTTCTAGCGCTATATAAATGCAAATTATGTTCTTCTCGTGGTCTCTGTGCGCTGGCGCATTCACCTGCCCCCACCTGCACTGCTTCTTCTCTATGCCACAGTCATCCCCTCGGGGGCCTTCCTTGCCAGTTCCCATCACAGTGGTCACTGTGCCTGCCCAGGCACCTACACAGGAGCAGGCATCAGTGGGGCAGCTGGCACATCAGGACAGTACTGGTACTGTACCCCCCCATCATGCAACTTCCAGATGGCAGGGGTGCATGCACAGGTTACACTAGGACAGACAGCAGCACTATAGGAGTGTTCAGGGGTAATCAACACAAAAACCTACAAACCTACCTCCTCAGGGAGGCAAGTTAGGCAGCGATGTTTGGACACCTGGCAGGAGGAGCGCCACCACTTTACGCAATTGGTGTGCATCAGGATGGATTTGAGGATACAGCTGATGGCGGAAAGGCAGCGGGTGATGATGGCACGGGTTGCCAGGGCATAGGTGGTGGAGTGGAGGACACAGAGTTGGGTTGGCATCCTGGAGGAGGATTGAAGGGATGTCAGGCATGAGGAGAGGAGGATGATAGCAGCCTGCATGCCATCCATTACCGGAAAATACCCTACCTCCAAGTGGAGGATGACTAATGCAGCTCTGCCCTGGTGGACGTAATGGCAGAGCATTGAGCCCACTGCTTATGTAAATAATTATTTGTGTGATTTCTATTTTTTCCCTTGGACATTTCCCCCTTTCCACATAGTAGTTTTGGATAGTGTAAATATTGTTAATACAGTTTATCGTTATTCATCACACAGTTGTTTAGGGGGGCATGTGGTTTGCTTTGATTTTACCATGCATTTGTTAGGTGACTCTCACATGGGTTAGGTCAAAACATGGAGGTGTGGCATACGCTCATCAATTATGCAGTTGAAGGGGTGTTCCTCACAATGCATGGACACCCACCAACACACATCAGCTACCATGCAATGTGTGCTTTCATGTCATGCTGCAGATCTACCACTGTAATGCTTCTTCATCCCATATGAGGTTGGTTTTATGTGGCGGTAACATCACCCATCTGCTTGGCTCACACAGTCTCAGACTTTGTTCGCATCACCCCAAAACATGCCTGCTCAAATTATGTTAGTTGAAGAGGCTTTGAATGCTGTGCGTTCCGGCCTCAGTACCTTAATTCATTGATTGTTGTTTGGTAATATGCACTGACATTAGATGTGACTCGGTGCCATCAGCGTTGTGTTGGACTACTGTCCTCCTAGGTCATTCACCTACGTCACTTTGAGGCAATTGCAATGGCATATGTGCACAATGATAAGTCACATTGCACCACATTGCTTTACTGTGTGACTTGTACATGGTGCTTTCACTGTGTAGCTGCTGCTAAATTCTGCTGTCTTGTTGCTTTGCCACTGGTTGTGATGCACCACACAGTCCTGTGATGAGCTACAAACATGGATTATGCATCAGTACACCCAGTTGTTAGGTATATGAGTGGGCATGTGGCCAGTGTGCTTCATGTTGGTGGCAGGGCAGTGGAGTTTAGGTGAATTGTTGTTCAATATTTCACTGGTATGGGGGCTCAGATGGCAGGGCCGGTATGAGTTGGTGTCGGAGGTGAGGGGGGCTGGTGGGTGGTGAGAGGGCTGACTGGGCTAGTGTCAGATGTGAGGGGGGACTAGTGGGTTGTGTGAGGACTTGAGGGGTCTGAATGGGGTAGTGTCAGAGGTGAGGTGGCCTGGTGGGTGGTATGAGGTCTTGAGGGGACTGTCTGGGGTAGTGTCAGAGGTGAGGTGGCCTGGTGGGTGTTGTTAGGACTTGAGGGGACTGTCTGGGGTAGTGTCAGAGGTGAGGTGGCCTGGTGGGTGTTGTTAGGACTTGAGGGGACTGCCTGGGGTAGTGTCTGAGATTAAGTGGCCTGGTGGGTGGTGTGAGAACTTGAGGGGACTGCCTAGGGTAGTGTCTGAGATTAAGTGGAAAAATATGTATTTTGAAACTAATTCACGATGAAACTCATTCACTCATTCACTCATTCAAATGTATTTTGAAACTCATTCTTAAGAAGCCCACCCTTGACCCTACCACACCTACCAACTATAGGCCCATCACCACAGTACCATTTCTGCTTTAAACACTGGCCTGCGCTGCCTACCTACGGAGTGTTTATAGGACCATATTACCAAATTACTGAGATTGCAAGCAGACGTCCAAGGCCAAATGATAATGATATGTTATTATACAGCACTTAAGCTTAAGCGCTTTACATAGATCAAATATACATACAATATCAGCCAACCTGTGTTGGTACTCATTTATCGACCTCAGAAGGGTGAAAGGCTGAGTTGAGGTGTTTAACAGGCTAAATCAGTGACTCACCACCTGAAGTGCCTGGAAATAAACCTTTATGAGTCTAGCAATTATTTGATAGAATTGCAGAAAGAGCGTCACTGCTCAAAGTGATACACCTGTGGAACCCCATTTTTTTAAGAGGCCTGCACAAGAAAGTCAGCCACTGCAAAAATAAAGAGCCACATGACACTGGCCACAGCCCAGAAGCTTACATTAAAAAAAGAAAAGTTACAAAAAAAAAAGTTTACAAAAAATATTTGTTTTCTATGGGTAGCAAGGGAGACCACAGGGGTAGCAAGGGAGACCTCAGGGGTAGCAACTGCGACCCCTGGCGACCCCCAAATGACGTCCCTGGCTTTGGGTTTTACACACTAGGTTAAAATGGGACATTCGCAGCGGAGTAGTTTCAAAGCGGGTATAATAATGATTGTTCATTGGGTAGGTTAGGATGAAGGGGAGGCTCACCTTGCGCATATTGGAAAATACAGCCTGCGTTCACGACCGTGAAACGTGGGTGGTTTATGCACTGCCGGGACTCAGCGAGCCGGCTCCGGAACCAGCCGGCTGCATTGCAAAGGCAGAGGTTGATTGAACAGATTATGCGTCACTGCTGCAACTGGGCAAGATTTCGACGGATTCAGGATCATGCAAACATTGTGTTCACAAATTATATATCCGGGGAAATAAAAAAAGCCCCTATCCTTGACTAAGCCACCGTTATAACCGCACCTATACTGATCTGCTCTTCCCAGCACTTGGAGGCATTCCGAGATCAAAATAGCTCTGCTCCAGGTTACTTGACCATTAACCAATCAGGTGGGAGGAACAGCGGGCGAGAATATACACTCCCTGCCTGCTGTTCCAGTGTTCCAGCCACCCGAGGCCTTTCCCTGTGATGCCATATTTTTTAATGTGGGGAGAAAACAGGGAGCCTCTTCCTGTTGCCCCCCCATCACCCGCACCCCCAAACCTAGCCAAACCCCTTCCCCACCCCCTACCCCACTCCCAATTTACCTGCAAGACCGGGAGTGGCTAGTGTATACCATACTTCTGAACTCAGCATGTAATTAACTCACTCGCCCACTAGGCCCCTTACACAACCATATTTGTTAATGGGCTCTCACCCCGCAAAACCAAAATAGGGTGTTTTCACCCACTTTGGGGACACACATTTTGAGAGCTCCGGTATATTAAGAGATGTGAAAGGCAATCTATTTAAAAGGGGAGTGATGCATATATCTGCGTGCTGTGCAACACATTGACATCAGTTGCAGTTTTTTCTAGAGCTGATTTCTTAAAGCTTACATTAATCTAGATGCTGGTCATTATAGGCTTCAATGCAGAGTGTGGAAACAAAGTTAAAAACCTATTCTTTTCGCTCAACTGTATTGGCAGGTTGGATTTTTGTGCTTGTTTCAAGTCCTCTAAAATCTAGTGCTGTTTTAATCCATTGTACTCTTTACAAGCCCTTCACTTGTCTTCCATGAAGCCACCAATAGTTCTGCCCCGCCCTCCACATCCTGCTCTGTAATCCCTTAGTATATTTTTATTTTTCCTGCACTGCATTGCTTATGTGAATTTTAGGAACAGGTGAACATACTGTGCAGTTAATCTTGGTTAGTGCACACTTTAAGCTCAATCCACATTCACCAGTGGGTTCGTAGGCTGTAAAACACACAACAAAACACTACGGGATTGATTCATGGAAATAGGCGTATTGACCCGAATAGTCCTTTGCGCAGGGGCGTTGCTAGGGGGGGCTAAGGGGGCTATAGCCCCTGATCTTTTGGTTGTAGCCCCGGATAGAATCTCAGGAGCTACAGCCAAAAGACTAGTTAGCCCCCAGTCCCAACTGTTCCGACATCAGCTTAGCCCCGGGTCTTTTCCAGACCTAGCAACTCCCCTGCCTTTGCGCATCACAGCCTTATGCACAAGGATCAACCGGAAAGCTCACGATATGCCCCAACACATAACAATACCAACCTCGCATACAGATCTTTGCGCACTCCTCAACCGCAAAGCAACACACCCTGGAAAAGCAGCATGCAAATCCCCAGAATCAGGGCAGCACACTGGCTTCACTGCGTAGAGTCCCTTGTAACTATTCCCAACACCCCATCAACATGCGTAACATGGCTTGTAAAAGTTGCCATTTCCCAATAAATATGCATGCAAACCGCTGTAAACCGTTCCTCCACTCTGCTATACTGTTAATGCACAGCCCTAACTTCTATCAGAAACCCGACTGCATGCTCGCACCCCTAAATCCAACATGTGATCTTACCTCTGTGCGGTGATTCCAATGCGCAAGTGTCTGTACGCCTGCCTTCAGGTGGTGGTTACATCGAGAGCTTTGCGTGGTCATTTCCCCGGCGTGAGGTCGCGCGATCAGATCATGAATACGATTTTACCTGTGCAGTTGTGGGTATGCGGAAAAACAAGCGCAGGTCGTCCCTCGGAACGCCCACAATTTTCCTTGTTCTTCCTCATTCTGCATGTTCCATCCCCTACTCTGGTCTATGTGAAAGGCCACACCCACACTCTGCAAGGTGTCTCACGCAATGTGATCTACTGCAGAGTACTGACTTTCCCAGCACAATGTCCCTAATTGCTGCATAATATACTACATGAATCAGGCCCGATAACTTGCTGTAAAGAGGATTATTTGCATGAATACACCTTAGATTGTGTCAAAGACATGAAGGTCAATCAGTCATTATGACACGCTTCAATGTGATGGTGGACAAGGGTACGTAGAACTCTCCTTACACCCCAATCGCATATTGTAGCCTATCCACTATTTAAATGAGAGTGAATAATGTTGGAAAGGTATGAACATGAGTGGATGTATCACACAGTTTTCTCTACCTGTGGTGATTGGTACAGTATGGGGAGGGCAGGGGACACAGTGTGAAAACCACTGGCAGTGATGTTCAGACCTCATTGGACCCTTCAGCATCCACAAACCACGCATTATCTTTTAATACGTGTATGTGATCCACATCAGAGTGAGATTCTGTTGCAAAATTGGGTTCAAGTGTCTGCTCCACAGGTATTTACTGTGCAGATCTTTCCTGCACAGCAAATACCTCGGGAGCAGTTTCCCTAATTTCCCACCCCATGTTCCACCCTGAGAATCGTCCTGAAATGGGGGACCCCCTCACCCTTTACCCCCTGCCTCATGCTCCCACAAAGGGAGGGAGTCATCCTCTTCATGTGGCCTCCTGACTCCCACCCATGTAATCTTATCCTAAACATCTGCTCACTTACCTGTGGGCGTGGCTTCCTCCTGGCGCCCTCCTTTCTGTTTCTGCATCGTCTGCTCACCTTCTCACCGTGCCCTCTATCCACCCCCTATATGCCCCCTTCCTACCTCTCTCCTGAACCCCAGATGACATGCACCGTCTTCCAGTCATGGTCAAACTTGTTGATGCAAAGGCATTGCGGTAAAGACCCAAGCCACAAAAGCAGTGTGGGATAGACACATAATATCAAAACGAGGGGAAAAAGTATTTTTCTCCTGGCTCTGCTCTCATACTTAAGGGTGGGAACACAATGGGCCTCATTACAAGCATGGCGGCCTGGGAACTACGGTACCGGTAAGCATGCCGGTACTGTGGTTCGCGGACCGCCACACTAAGTGCTCTGCTTGAGGGTGCTGTTTCACCTGCAAGGTTTTTCCTGGCGGGTGTAACGGCACCCACGAGCAGGGCACTTCGGATGCACTGGCACAACTCTGCATCTGCCGGTGCATCCAACCTCCCGATCCCCATTCAGCCCTATGGGGCAGAATGGGGATTGGGAGGCCCTTGATTCCGGCACCCACAAATGGGCAATTACGGGGTCCGCTGAGCTCGGGATGACCCGGTTCTTGCCCATTCACAGGTGCCAGAAAAACGGCTAACGCCAGAGTTGTAATGAGTCCCAATATGTTATCATCCTCACATCTTCCTGATGTTCCTGTCTCGCTGGAGGCAGGTACTTTTGTAGGCAAGCCCCCCTCACCCTCTACCCAGAGTGCAAGAGTTTAGATGGTCAGGACACTGAATTTGGGGCATCAGGCAAAAATCTCTATAATGGCATAGTGGAGGAGGTAGGTGCTTACCTCAAATAATCCATGTCTATTCAATGTTGCCATCCCTTAATTATCCATGATAGCAGAAGCAGGGGAGGTCTATTGTTGCAATCAGGCTGCTGCCAAGACTGGTCTTCTTTTACTGCTGGGGATCGAAAAGAGTGCTATAGGAATGGAAAGAGACTGGCAAGACAGCTGTGACAGACTATTTCTACTGTACAAGATGCTTCTCATTCAGGGATTTGCACATGAGATTCTGTAAGTGCTTAAGGTGGGTCACTTCTACCCTTATTCTTGGGACATACCTCAGAGGCCATTAAGAACGTTGAACCCCAAGAAACATTGGGCCTCATTCTAAGTCTGGTGGCCCGGAAATAAGGGTGCTGGGAGCAATGTATCGCCACCATTTACGGACCGCCAGACTATGAGAATGCCTGCAGGGGCTGGATCTCCTGGCAGGTCTGGCTTGTCCGGAGTACCAGCCCTTGCAGGCATGTGTCTCACAGAAGCACCGGCACCATTACCAACGGTGCTGGTGCTTCCGTGTCCCCATTCCCGTGGAGTCCTATCACGGGAATGGGGACTTACAGTTCCCGCTACCTGATATCTATGGCCGCCACAACTTGTAATGCCCCGGTGGCACTGTGATATCCGGTGGCAGGAATGGTGTTATGAGATCTACGGCAACCTACCGACAGCACCAGTGGGTTACTGCCAACCTCGTAGTGAGGCCATTGTCAAGGGGCACTGAATAGACTGCAAAGAAATGTTGCTGCATCAAGTTTTTGTGTTTAGGGTAGAGGTAGATGAAGCCTTGTTTGGGGTAAAGGAAAGTGTTCATATACACCCATGTGTTGTATATGAACACTTTCATGTGCACCAAAGCAAGCAGCTTCAATGTTGCATTCTGCAACATTGAAGCTGCTTGTTTTGGTGAAATCACTTGCTTGCTTGTGGCAATCCATCCTGTTATGGGATGAAGCACTGGACACTCTGCAACTCGTGGGTCTAATCTGGAGTGACTCTGGACTTGGAGTGCTCAGTGTTTATGTCCAAGGGAAGAAAGACTACAATCCCCCAGTAGGTGTAGGAACATATTGATAGGGATGAAAATCACCCTTTTGCTCTCGCTGAAATGACTACTGTATGCAAACTGAAGGACTGGACATTTTGCTCCACTGTCTTTAAAGTGTTGCAGGTATAATGTATTAAATGGTATGTGGTTCTGTACTAAATAACATAGTTGGCGGCACCATCAGTGTACTGTTTTTCCTTTCAGGAATGTTCTGGATTATTAAGAAGGAAACAGATGTAATGCCCAGATTAATTACTGGTAATCCTCATTTCATTTTGCTCTATACTTCCTTACCACTATCCGTCTTCCCTTTTACCTCCCGGAATAGTGATGTTAGTGAACAGATGCTGTGCTTGGGCAGTGCACAGGAGAATAGACGAAGAAGACAGCTTCTACTCTTACACTGAGGGCCCGATTCTCATCTTGGCGCAGTGAGCGTGCTAAATAGCACAACTCACTCCGCCATTTCATGACGCCCAGACACCGCTGCTATTCTCATGTGGGCCTGGCCGTCTTCGCAAAGCACGACAGTGCTTTCACTGTAATCCGCCTGTTTCTATTGGAAACAGGCGGATTGCAGAATCTCGGCAGCATTTTCGTTAAATAACGAGGGAATCGTTATTTAACAGAAATGCTGCCGATACACCAAAGTGAGCAGCTTCAACATTGCAGGATGTTGATGCTGCTTACCTTGGTGTATAGGAAAGTGTTCATATACACCTGTGTGTGTGGTGTATATGAACACTTTCATTTAAAGTGAGCAGCTTCAACATTGCAGGATGTTGATGCTGCTTACCTTGGTGTATAGGAAAGTGTTCATATACACCTGTGTGTGTGGTGTATATGAACACTTTCATTTAAAGTGAGCAGCTTCAACATTGCAGGATGTTGATGCTGCTTACCTTGGTGTATAGGAAAGTGTTCATATACACCTGTGTGTGTGGTGTATATGAACACTTTCATTTAAAGTGAGCAGCTTCAACATTGCAGGATGTTGATGCTGCTTACCTTGGTGTATAGGAAAGTGTTCATATACACCTGTGTGTGTGGTGTATATGAACACTTTCATTTAAAGTGAGCAGCTTCAACATTGCAGGATGTTGATGCTGCTTACCTTGGTGAATAGGAAAGTGTTCATATACACCTGTGTGTGTGGTGTATATGAACACTTTCATTTAAAGTGAGCAGCTTCAACGTCGCATCCTGAAATGTTGAAGTTGCTGGCTTTGGTGTAAATGAAAGTGTTCATATACACCCATGCAGTGTACATGAACACTTTCATTTTCACCAAAGCCAGAAGATTCAACGTTGCAGAATGTAACGTTGAAGCTGCTCACTTTAATGTAAATGAAAGTGTTCATATACACCCGTGTGTTGTATATGAACCCTTTCATGTACACCAAAGCAAGCAGCTTCAATGTTGCAGCAAAGTGTCCATATACAACACGGGTGTATATGGACATTTCCATTTACACCAAACAAGGCTTCTTAACGGCACCAAAAGGGCACGTATATGTGCGCTAGTTTAGCGCACATCTTAAACTGGAGGAGTGCCACAAGAATAGGCTTCCAAAAAGCCAGTTTACAAATGTGGCGGTTGCTAGGTTGGTTTCCAACCCATCCTAGCAACCGCCACGTGAATTCTGAAAGTGGCGCATTGCTTCCGACTTCGGAAGAATGCGCCACCTCCAGAACAGGTCTTAAGTACCGAAAAGGTTGTTAATCCTTTTAACGTCCTTTTCAGTACTTAACACCTTGATGAGAATCGGGGACTGAGTGGGGTTTCAGTACAGAGCTAGGAGAAATGTAAATACCTATATGGTGGGTTTAAAAAGGCTTGAAAAAACCTTTCATCTGAAATGTGAAATGAGGATTGTTCATTTGAGCCAACTCACGCATTCCTCACCAAAACCTAGTAGCCATTGCTGGCCCACAAGTCCTGAGCCACATCAGCACGGCATACATCAGCAAGGCATTGTGGGTATGCAAATGAGCCTACATGCAAACCTTTTTCTCCAGGAAATTGTCTTTGTTTAGAGGACTAGCAGGCAGTTGCAAACTTCTTCTTTGAATTGCAATTCTCCCTTTTTAGCTGTATTAGATGTCTTACCATAGCCTAGTAGAGGGGCAATGTTGCATAATATTTGTGCTCACAAACAGATTTGTCAGTCTTTAGTATTAAACCACAGGTGGTACTGGATTTTACCAAGCAGCATGCAAATAAAAAAAGCCACTTTAAAGCACAACTCGAGCAGAATTCAACACATCTCTCGCCAATATAGAAATGCTCAGTACCAGCAGTGAAAAGACCTCACTGATTCTGCAACATGAGAGCACAATGTAATCTCTTTAAAGCAACATGCCGCATCTTCAGAAAAGAAAGCAAATTCATACACATTCAGCACATAGTTGGAAAACGTATGAATACATCAGAAAGACTAGCTTAGAGGGTTCTTATGCTCTAGCTCCATTTTACACAGCAGCTCAAGTGTTTCCAAAATGGCTGATTCTATGCATTCAGAAGTCATGTTGCTCAATTCTCAGCGAGTTCCGAGCTTCTTTATATTGCACATCTCTGTCTTTCGCTTCATCTGCAGAGTGAGGGCAATGCTGCATCATTGTGTTGGGAAAACCCTATTTGTTAGGTTTTAGCCTTGCATTACTTTTGACAAACTCCACAGCACCATCCATCAACCACATGCAGTACTGCAAGCAACAAGCAGCAAGGAAACAAACAATGCACTTCAAAGCACCATGCAACAAATCGCGATCTATCCTCCACGCAGACAGTAACACTGTAGAATTAAAGGGATCACATCACTGTACCAGGAAGAAGAGTGAAACAGCATGAAAACAACATGTTATGCATTTTAAGCAACGAGCTGCCCATCTCGAACCAGCTTAAACAGGGTCACTTGCTCTTGAAAAAGGATTGCTGCTGTAACAGAGCTTTGGACAGGATGACCTGGTCAAGCCAGACCAAGCAGCTGACAGATAACAGAGCTCTCTTCAGCCAAACATTAAAAAGACCCCGTTTGCACATTAAACCATGTTCACCACGTTATCATCATACTGCTGGAAATATGTGCACAATGAGGGTACGTGTAGTGCAAAATTGTGCCCGAAATTCTCTAAACTGGCCGTGGAGTTAATGATAGAACAGGCGGTGAATGCAAATTATAATCTGTGTCAGCACCTCACTGAAGTTTTAAAGGTAAGTACTTAGAATCCAGTGGAGCTAAAAATACCACCATATTGCACGGTGATATTTCACCTAGAAAATCCACTTGCTTTTGCCTCCATCTGAGTTGTGTAGTTAAACATTGTGTAAGGTCCCCATACGTTTTGGGAAGTTTTCCCTTGACTGGATGAGGGGGATGTGCAATACAGGGAATCATAATTTTTAATAGGGCCGTGGCTGGGGTGGGGGGGCTGGGTGAAATTGCCCACTCTCTCGGCATCCTGCCCATGTAATGCATAACATGCTCAAAACATGTACAGCAGTCGAACAACAGTGACATGAGCCACTACTTGCCACTATCCATGTCCACCCTCAATATGGGGTGAAAATGGATAGTAACAATCTTTATAAAAATAACAAGTAGATTTTCTCTTACCACCGGTGACATTGAAGAAACAACATTATACTTTCCACTGCACTAGTCCTAAACTGTGTTTAAGTCTGACAACTCAGAGTAGTACCGGTGGTAGTGTTCCAGAAAATAAGTTCCTGTGAATACCTCTAAAGCTATGAGGAGGCACTTCGGAATGCTACTGATGCACAGATTAAGTCATGCACGGGTATATGTTATGCCATCTGCTCCAACATCCTGTAAATGACCTTTAAGTGAGAAATTAAGATCATACTCCCTCCCTTTCAGAAACGTCTCCTGACTTACCTTCACCTAAAGCTACACCATGCACCGGCTAGAAGGGGCCTTGAAAAAGGTCCCGTTCACATTGTTTTATGACACCAAAGAACCCAATGAGGCGCCCACCATTCCCCTCCCAACTATTCCTTGCCACCGTTTATCCATCTGAACTGTATTCTTGCACTTGCACTATGAGAAACGCTGTCAGGCCTAGTACGCTAGGTACTTATTTGTTAGATCATTCAGAAACGTCAAGACCTAAGAATGATTACTATATGCTCCCTTCCTGACTTGAAGCGCTTTGAAGCACTTCACTTGAGTATAAGCGCTGTACAAATAAACAATTACAATTACAATTCTTGAACGAGGACTGGTGGAATGATGATCATTGCAAAAACTAAAATGAGTAAGACTAATTCCAAATTTGATGTACACTCAGAAATATTAAGTTAGACAAAACTAGTGGCTGATCCTTGACTGGGAGAAAATGAAAGCAAATGTTTTTGAAGGGCTACATTTGCAACATTGCACTTGGAGAGGGAAGCTACTGGTGGGAGACTGATTTTTAGAAAGGACACAGGAACTAGGTTGGTCTGTTTAGGATATATCTACACAATCTGAAAGCACTAAAATAGTGCATATGCTTGTAAGAGGATGCGAGTAGAGCAGGGTCATATCTAAGGATACATAGAGATAGGCCCTCATTATGAGTATGCCTGACTGGCAAAAATACAGGTAAAGCAGCCGGTAACACCGGAACTGGCACTTTTCCGGGACCAACATACTACGAGCCTGACGGTAGGGGCAGTGAGCTACCGGGAGGCCTGACGTGCCGGGAGTTCAGGCCCATACCGACAGAGAAATCACTGAATCACCTGCACCATTCACAACGGTGCCGGTGATTGAGTAGTTTCCATTCCATTGCTGGCACCTGTAATATCCCAGTAACACCGGTATTTTGGGCGCCAGTAACGGTAGGGCGAGTCTGCCCGTAACCTCCCGGTAGTACAGGTGGGGTACTGGCAGACTCATAATGAGGGCATAGTGATGTATTTGCCGTATCCATGTCAGCTGTGCATTGCAATTTCCCCAGCCATTTGCAGAACTGTATGTGATGGCAAAATCACGTGACCTGTTAGAGCTTCCCACAGCACCTAGGATGGAACAAACTTCTCAATGCTTGCTTGAAAGAAGGGGTCGCATTTGTACCTGATATTTTAGAAGCAGAACCTTTTAAAGTCTGATTGACGTCAGGTCAGGCAGCCCCATCCACAGGCAGTGCCTACACATCCTCTGTTCAAAGGCCTCACAGTGGACTAACAACTCAGCCGCACACAACACACTGAGGTGGGGCTGAATTGCTCTATGTGGGCAGAAAAGGAAGGTGACTTAAAGTAAAAAGAATATTTAAAAAGCATACACTTTTAAGAAGCTGTCTATTTTAGTCATAGTTCGCAGTCTAATCTACCTGTTTCCGTTTTTTAAACAGAAATACCGTGGAGTGGAAAATGAAGATCACTGTCCGGAAGACTAGTCACAGGTTAGAACCAGCCTTATTCCAGCCATATGTGATACAAGTTTTCTGGCTGTAGTCTATAGCCACAGGTCAGAGGTTAAGGTGATCCAAGAGAAACATCCACCATAACATTCCATGTGACATTATGCAGCCACGCATGCACACAGCAGCACACACATATTCCCACAGACGCACAGGGGAAGAGTGGAACACTTCACCTTCACTTGCATGAATATTGCTGCTTTTTTTTAAGAAGAGTGATGGCCTCGTACAAAGCGGGCAGATATTTTGACCGGAATACCCTTCGAGGTATTTAGCACAACCACTGGTGCCATGCTGGACAATGAGCCCAGATATGCCGTTATTACTGGTACAGTGGAAACATTACCACCAATGGTATTCTACTAATACTGTTTGCTGCGCATTTTTTTTTCATCCATTCAATAATACTCCCCTTGATGGTGGAAATTGATAAAGTACAGTGTTGATCTGTGTTGCTACTGTACATTCTTTCTGACCCTTTCCTATCCTCTGCCCCCAATTCATTTTTCCCTACTGTAGAGCAAAGACGCCTGCTATTTCTCTACATATCTGGGGATAAAACGTCATTGTTTACAAAAAGTTTATTCTAAGCTCCCAGCTTGTCATGAAGCACTACATGTACTTGGATTGAAACATCTGCAGTTAGGACCCAACTTCTGGTGTATGTTTTGCAACCCATAACACTGTTGAACGTGTAGTGTACCTTTGATGTATCAAGACTTTTGTGTGCTGAATGTGAACATCGAGGACTGACACAGGAGTCCATTATGGATAAGAATGTACACTCCAGCCACATTCAACCCAGTTAAAGAGGGAGGGAGGGAGGGAGGAAGGAAGGAAGGAAGGAAGGAAGGAAGGAAGGAAGGAAGGAAGGAAGGAAGGAAGGAAGGAAGGAAGGAAGGAAGGAAGGAAGGAAGGAAGGAAGGAAGGAAGGAAGGAAGGAAGGAAGGAAGGAAGGAAGGAAGGAAGGAAGGAAGGAAGGAAGGAAGGAAGGAAGGAAGGAAGGAAGGAAGGAAGGAAGGAAGGAAGGAAGGAGGAGGGAGACAAGGGTGAGAAGGAAGGGAGGAAGGAGGGAGACAGGGGTGAGAAGGAAGGGAGGAAGGAAGGAAGGGAGGGAGGAAGGAAGGAAGGAGACAGGTGTGAGAAGGAAGGGAGGAAGGAAGGAAGGAAGGAAGGAAGGAAGGGAGAAAGGAAGGAAGGAAGGGAGAAAGGAAGGAAGGGAGGGAGAAAGAAAGAAAGAAAGAAAGAAAGAAAGAAAGAAAGAAAGAAAGAAAGAAAGAAAGAAAGAAAGAAAGAAAGAAAGAAAGAAAGAAAGGAGGAAGGGAGGAAGGGAGTGAGGGAGGGTAAAGGGGGAGGAAGGAAGGGAGGGAGTGAGGGAGGAAGGAGGGAGACAGGAGTGAGAAAGAAGGAAGGAAGGGAGTGAGGGAGGGGGGGCAAAGGGGGAGGAAGGAAGGGAGGGAGAAAGGAAGGAAGGGAGTGAGGGAGGGTAAGGGGGGAGGAAGGAAGTGAGGAAGAAAGGAAGGAAGGGAGTGAGGGTAAAGGGGGAGGAAGGAAGGGAGGGAGTGAGGGAGGAAGGAGGGAGGCAGGGGTGAGAAGGAAGGAAGGAAGGAAGGAAGGAAGGAAGGAAGGAAGGAAGGGTAAAGGGGGAGGAAGGAAGGGAGGGAGTGAGGGAGGAAGGAGGGAGACAGGGGTGAGAAGGAAGTAAGGAAGGAAGAAGGGAGTGAGGGAGGGAGGGTAAAGGGAGGGAAGGAAGGGAGGGATAAAGGAAGGGAGGGAGGGAGGTAAAGGGGAAGGAAGGAAGGAAGGAAGGAAGGAAGGAAGGAAGGAAGGAAGGAAGGAAGGAAGGAAGGAAGGAAGGAAGGAAGGAAGGAAGGAAGGAAGGAAGGAAGGAAGGAAGGAAGGAGAAAGGGAAGGAGGAAGTAAGGTAGGAAGAAAGAGAGGGAGAGAAGAAAAGGAAGAAAGAAGGAAAGAAAGAAAGAAGGAAAGAAAGAAAGAAGGAAAGAAAGAAAGAAGGAAAGAAAGAAAGAAAGAGAGAAAGAAAGAAGGAAAGAAGGAAGGAAAGAAGGAAAGAAGGAAAGAAGGAAAGAAGGAAAGAAGGAAAGAAGGAAAGAAGGAAAGAAGGAAAGAAAGAAAGAAAGAAAGAAAGAAAGGATGAACGTGCAAATGAATGGACATGCATAGCTGGTTTCTGCTAACCGACATGCCATAGTGCAATTTCTGGTGCCATTGAGAGTGTACGAGGTTGTACCTTTGTTCAGAAGGCTAGACTGAAGCACAGAATAGATCTGAATGAAAATGCAAACATATTATGAGTCGAATTACAAGCAGGGCCCTTACAACTTACATACTTCTTACAAGAACCTATGGGCTCCCCAACACCCTAGTCTGTCTCTTTCGCTCGTCAATATTTACATGAAACCACTTGCCACTCTCATTGCCTCCTGCACCATTACCCTTCAAACGTATGCTGGTGACATCCAAATCATCGTCAATCTCTCTTCTTCCACTCTAAACCCCAACTCTTATCTTTCGTTGCTTCCTAAAAATCCAAGACTGGATGATCGCCTATAGCGTCTGCTGAAATGCATTAAAAAAGGAAAGCATCCATTTTGGTGAATCCATTCCAACACCTTTCTTTTCACATGTCCTTCCTCCAGGGGTTCCACTCCTCCCATTTTCAGTACTGTGAAGAACCTATGTGTGGTATTTAAGGGCCTGATTCATGGAATTTCTTGCATGCTGCAAAGTGACTGCACACTTTTCAGCGCGCAAAACTCCCTTTCCCGATTCATGGATCAGACTTTGCATATTTTTCCGGTGTTGTATGCTATCCTGCCTCCCATGGTAGCTTGTGGGAGGCAGTGTTCGGCAATCTTCGGAGTCACGCCCACTTGATGGCTACAGCCATACATGCAGCCCGAAATGAAAAGCTAATGTCTTAGCCCGCCCTCCTACATCTCTGTTCCTGGGATTGGCCAGTGATCTGCGTAGCTCCACCCCTGTCCTAGAGTGCCCGTGTCCATCATTTAAGCAGTTCTCATATTTTCTTCTTTTGTAGCGGCCGCAGTGTTGCCATGTCCGCTTATTATAAGTGACTTTGGGCTTGTTTTTGCCCAAAGTCGCTTATAATATTAGCAGGTTGCTTGTCGCGGTTTTTGTCCGTGTTTTTCCTTAATTGTGTGCTTATTGTTCCGCTTGTTTGCCAGTCTGTCTGACTTGGCCCCATTTACAAAAAAGAAAAATGAATATGAAAGGCGAACATGCCGTCCTGCCGTAAGCAGTTATGCACACGCTGTGAGGCTTGGGCTGATTGCCTTTCTGATGTGAAGCCCCATGCAGCGTCCTGGACGGGGCTGTCTGCAGCCCCTTAACGACCTGCAAGTACTCCTTTCTTTTGCATTGATGGGCTCTTTCAATATGAGAGACCCTTTGAAGACGCATTACCTAGCTAAGAGGTAAACACGGGGTATTTACAGCAACATGTAGTTTAGTCATGATGGAAACAAGCATAGACAATGACAATAGTTTAGGGTTTTGTGTAGGCATGGGAAAGGCCCTTGGTAGGCACTGCTGTCTTTAGTTGTATGAACGGCACCAGGTGCAAAATGGTGCAAGTACCAGGGCATCTAATGGCAGTGCCTGGCAAATGCCTGATAAGTTTGCAAAAGCCAAAAACTGTTAACATGACTTCACTGAAGGACACACACAGTGCTTTTAACTTGATTGGCTGAACGCAGACCAGGTTAAGACATTTCTATTACACCAGTAGAATTTACAGCTCAAATTAAGTCAGCATTGAGTGCAAAGTTTAATGTTAAGGCTTGATTAAAGAGAGCTCAAAGAGTTCCCATGAGAAGGTGTTTTGGGCGGGGAGAGGCAAGAACAGGGTTGGGGATTAGCATGGCAATGAACAGTCAATGCGTGGGCTAGTGATTTACTAGAGGAGCAAGTCATAAGGGAGCCAATGACCAGAGGGTTGATGGACCATATGAACCAAGGACCAGAGGAGAGCAATCAACCAGGTTTCCCAATACCAGAAGGACGATAGTGGGGGGGGGGGGGCATGTCTCGCTTATCACCATGAG
Organism: Ambystoma mexicanum; assembly: GCF_040938575.1. Taxonomy (NCBI): domain Eukaryota; kingdom Metazoa; phylum Chordata; class Amphibia; order Caudata; family Ambystomatidae; genus Ambystoma; species Ambystoma mexicanum. The sequence goes on from NC_090927.1 coordinate 294,646,033, forward strand.
CTAGTCCTGGATTTTCACTTTGCATACTGGTCCTTGTAGGCCCATACTTATAATGGGAAGAAGTAAAATACCAGTCCTAGCATTTAATAGGAAATGCCTGGACTGGCTCAGTGTCATGAAGTACATGGGGCTACTTGGCAAGTACCTGCAAAGGAGCCAAGGACCACCAGAGGTGAGCGACGAATCAAGGACCAGAGCAGCCAGGGATCCAAAAAGCCAATAATGTTGCTTTTATAAGTCGCACACATACAAAAAATTAAAATAGACACCAATTGTTAGAAAATAACAATTTTAATAAATGCTTTTTGTTAACATATGTTTGAGCTCTCTGTATGTATTCTTTGCGTTATAGTTATTTTTCAACTTCTGAGACCTTTCCACCTTATTTTAGAGGTTTGCTTGTTTTTGCAGCTTATTTGGTTGGGAGTCAGCTTGTTTTGGGCTTGTTTTAAAGGAACATTCAGCTTATTTTTTCCTTCTGACCTGGCAACACTGAGCGGCCGTGGAGAGAGGAAGGGGAGACTGGGAAAGAGGGGGTTTGAAGAAATTAAGTCGCATGGAGTAGAACCGAGCTCTACACTGCGGGGCTGTGGTGGGAATACAGGAGCTCGAGGCACACACGGGACTGAGCAGGAACAAAGGAGGGACCCTTCTGCACCGACACATAACGAAAGCACAGTATTTGAAAGGCTACCGAGGATTACAAAAGCCCTGTACAGTGGTTTAATTGCTGGGATCAAAAAATAATAAAAATCACATAAATGAAAAACATTTTGACTTTTCTGTTTCATGACACCAACGTAACATTGTTTACTCCCCCATGTACGTAGACACTTCAACACGGAAGAATGCCATATTAAGAGAGGGCTAATCACCATATTGCTGAAACGAAGCACCTGAATGTTTTATGGAAATGCTTAACTCAAGGTGGTCTGTTTAGGGGGCTTCATGCATGGACAACATTGTGTGATGAATGTCAACTTAACTATTTCATAACTTGTGTGTTTTATCACTGTTCTATAGCCAAAACATTAATGTAAAGAAATATTATACCAAGCAAAAGGAGTGTTTAGCGAACAATGGTTTCACACCTGTCTGCATTAGGCGTGCCTGTAAATAAGTGAACACAAGGTAGGCTGCAGTCTTGTGGCAGGATGGATGCCATACTCCCACTTGTCATAAATCCTCCTTGCATGTTAATTCCACTCTCTTTATCACGGAGAATGGTCATCACGGTTTCCACAGTTATGTTGCCTGTTTGAAAACCATTATAACGCACTTCAGCAGGGCAGTTTCTAATCCATTTGGTGCCCAGAGCGAAACACTAGGAATACACCCCCCACATCCCATCCCGAGCGCCAACCCCACCGCACCCCATGCGCCAGCCCCACTGCACCTCACGCGCCAGCCCCACTGCACCCCGCGCGCCAGCCCCACTCCATCGCACCCCACCCCACTCCCAAACTACACCATTAAGGGACTCCTACCCAAAGTCAAACAGTCCGTTACACAAGGAATGAATTGCCATTTGCAACAGTGGGACACTTTTTTATTGGTGCCCAAGACAATTGTATGCTCTAGTCCCACTTAGGCTGCAGATACTGAGGACTGGGCACACCAAGAGAACATGAATATGGCACAGGATGCAGTATATGCAACCAACAAAGAACACAAGATGCTGAAGGGGGTTTGGAGGCAACCTAAGACAAAAGGGCAATGACAATGAGACACCCGAACACAATAATCACTTTAAAATTCTTTCAATGGGAATGAAGTGTATGCTTTGATACAGTAAAGTCTGACTGTTGACTTGTTATAAGGAGACATGGAACCGGATTATTTATTTATTCATGCAATGTTTGTCGGGTACATATTTATTTATGCAATGTTTGTCGGAAACAGGTATCCGACAAACATTGCATAAATAAATAATCTGTGTCCATGTACCCGACAAACATTGCATAAATAAATAAATGAACCGGGTCATGGCTTAAAGAATATTTACTCAGCAACACTGATCAAAACTATTATCAGCATAATGAAGTAACTCATCACCAGTGCCATGGAAGTGGTTTAAAGTGGAATTGCTATCAAGTTTGGAAAAGAAGCAGCATGAAAGAAATAGCGCCGCTTTAAACTATTATTTTGGGAGAGGCAAAGCTGCCTACAGTGCACGCCCACGCCCCACACTACCTCCCCTCCCAACACAATGTCAGCACGAAACCATTCAGTGACTAATGGCCCACCATTAGCAGTTTCCTGCCTGCATTGTGATGGGAGGGGCTGGTTTTAGCTGCAGGGGGACCTGAAGTGTTTTAATTGCTGTGCTTATGCCCCCACCCCAAGTGGCGCAAAAGTGGTCAGAGGAAGCCTCTGACTTCTGTAATGTTACGTAGTACTTGTGACATTACAGTCGGAAGGGGCAGCGCCAGTACCTGACCCACAGAACTTTCCCCACTGCAATGCGCCGCCCCACAAACTTGGGAATTTCATCCCCTCCAGAGGCTCCAGTGTAGCGGGGTAATTGCGAACCCCCCTGGCGGTTGCGCCCCGGGCAGCTGCCCGCCTCGCCCGGGCCAAGAAACAGGCCTGCACCTCAGGGTTAACAATTTCTCCCAGTGCATGGATTAGCATTCTTTTTTATTTATTTTTCCATTTGTGCTTTGGTTTCCAACAAACCTTGCACACGAACATGAATATTTAAAAGTCTCCTATGCACAATTAGACAAATACAGGCCATAAATATAAACCATCTCCCCAGATAATACAAAATCATACACAAATATAAACTAGTCAAGTCACACAGCATTCTTGTTGCAGCTCAATTAAGCCTACACATTTCACAATATCAGAACAATGAAGTATCTGTTAAGTATACAAGCAAAATTCTATAACTTTTTTCCCAAACCTTTTATTCAAACAAGGATGCGAGACATACATGGACAGTAAAATATGGCTGAATGCATAATGCACAATATTCCCGGGTCCAACAAGCCATCCCACCACCGAGGCGCTAATGCGAAAATGCATAACCCTGTTAAAATAACAAAGTACCACACCAAGGACATCACATCGGGGAATAGTTTGAAAGTAGAGACGGTTTAAAAGTTAGGGATGGAAAATTCTGGTAATAGTCAACAAATGGGAGCCAGAAATCTAGATACCAAGGCAGCGCATTGTTTTACACATGCTGTAACTTTTTCGTCAACCAAGATGTCCCATACCTCCATCCACCATTGTGCCAATACTGGCCCCATAGGAGCCTTCCACGATCGTGCTATTGATATTTTAGTTGCTAAAAATTGGTGTGTCGCCGATTGTGCTCTACAACCCGATTTAGGGTACACATCTTCCACCGAGCGACGCGATAGGCCAACTAGTGGAGCCAGGGGTAAGTCCACTGCAGTTCTCTCCTTAATGTGAGACAGTACAGCAACCCAAAAAGTGTGGATCACATGACAGGACCACCACATATGAAAGTAGCTTCCCGAGGCTGCACCCCCTCCAGCAAGCCGAATTCAAAGCAGCATTCATTTTATGTAAAGTTAGCAGAGGCCGGTACCATCTGTAGCAAAGTTTATGCATACATTCTCTATTGGTTACACATCTAGAGGAGGCCTGGTTTCTAGCCCAGATCTCTTCCCATAAATCCTCGACAGGAGGTCCCACATCCGCTTTCCAAATGGCAATGTAGGAGGATCTGACGGTTAGTAAGTTGCCTCCCAAAAGTTTATAAAAGCACGAGATTCTACCCCCATCTATGCCATACTGTTGGGTACATCCCAATACTCTCACCTTCGCGGGTCACCTGGCTCCTCACAGTTGTGAAATACAGTGCCGAATATGACCATATCTAAATCGTTCGCCTTCGGTTAGTGAGAATTGAGCCTTACATTCAGAAACGAAAGAGGAGAGCCCTCCTTGTACAGCTGATGCAAGCTATGCAGACCCCCATTATGCCAATTTGAAAAACTATTCCCCAAGAATCCTGGGGAGAATTCTGCATTACCAAAGACTGGAGAGCACGGTCTGAAACCCGATTCACCCACTTCTTCATAAAAGCCATGTGCCAGTAATACAGCAAGATCTTTGTCGAGCTCAAGTGTGTGTCAGATCGGGGAGTTTAGTATTGTCGATAAAGGGTAAGAAAGATAACCGGCAGGAGGAGTTGGCTTGCTCAAGAGCTACCCATCTGGGAGGGGACCTCCAAGCCAAAATGGGCATAACCCGAGCAGCCACATAATACCTGAGAAGGTCCAGAGCCGCCATTGCTCCCCTCCGGGCATCGCTTAAAACCTCAGCTTTTGGAACTCTAGGCTTTTTGCCCACCCAGATAAATTGTAGGACGCTACGCTGCAGCATACGTACTTCAAGGTTGGGTATCTTAACTAGCAAGGCTTGACAAAGATACAAGAATCTGGGTAAAAGATTCATTTTTACTGCAGCGATTCGTCCCATCAGTGATATTTCCTGCTTACTCCAACGTTTAAGATCTTCGGCAAGATTCTTAAGCAACCCTGGGAAGTTGACCCAATATACATCCTGCGGGGAAACAGGAATCCTCACCCCCAGGTACTCAATAGTGTCAGATGCCCACGGAATTCGACAGGTGGATCTCGCAGCGGCAATGACTTGCTTGGGCAATTGCACACTTATAGCAAGGATTTCTAGTAATTGACAGAGAAGCCAGTTCAAATCATCTTAATTCAGACATGACAGCCTCAAGGGAGGTTGGTATATTAGTTAACATGAGCAGGACATCATCGGCATAAAGAGGCATTTTGTGTTGCACCCAAGCTACCTCAGTCCCTGTGATCTCTGAGTTGTCTCTGATCCTTTGCACAAATGGCTCCATTACAAGAGCAAAAATCAAAGGAGACAGTGGACAACCCTGCTTAGTTCCATGAGTGATAGGGACAGGGGCAATTAACCCTTATTCGAGTAAAAGGTCAATGGTAGTTAGCCAACGGGCCAAATCCAAAAGCAAGCAGAACCTCACAAAGGTAGGGCCAGTGCACTCTGTTGAATGCTTTAGTAGCACCCAGTGTGAGTACTCCCAGGGCAAAACTATCCCCTCCTGGCTAGGTCAAGGATATCCAAGACTCATCTGATGTTGTCTAGTGTGCTTCGCTTTGGAATAAACCCAGCATGATCTGGATTTATCATTTGGGGTAGAACCGTCCCCAACCTCGAGGCCAACACCTTAGAGTACAACTTGGCATCCAGGTTCAAAGAAATTGGCCTGTACGGGTGACAATCCTGTGTGAGATTCCTCAGCTTAAGTATTAAAATTGTAGTTGACTCCATCGAAGGAGTAACCCTCCCTAAATTCCGGGAACAAGTTGAATAAGTTAGTCAAAGGTTTGAGTAGTTGTGGTTGAAAAATCGTATAAACGATGCTGAGAAACCATCCGGACTAGGGGTCCTGTGTTTAAGAGAAACTATTGCTATTGCCACCTCTTCCGTGGTTACAGGAGTGTCTAAGGTCTCCTGACCAGTAGACGAGAGCCTGATTTGGTAGTCTGGCGTAAGTCGCAGAGATGGGGGGGGCGGGCCTGCTGCAGATTCTGTGGGTAAATATCATTCAGAAACCTTCCTTTTCGCCGATTCCCTGTACTGAATATTTATGTCTGAGTCTACCAGCACTGCTATAGTATTCGTTGTATGTATGGCCTTCAATTTATGAACCAGAAATGTATTCACCATATTACCCATGGCATAATAAGATTGCTTAGCACGAATAATCGATTTGGGCGTATGTCCTGCTAAGTGTGCTTCCTACAAGTGCAAGCAGTCATGTGAGCAATCAGTTCCCATCTAATCACTGCCTTCATAGGGTCGCATACCTTGGCAGTCGGAACGGTATCAGTGCTATTTTCCCTAAAGAAATCAGTTATTGCCTTAGTTATGGAGTCCTTTCAACACCAAATCTGAGAGGGCCGGGTCGTGCAGCTTCCATGAGGGCCTGCTAACAGGGGACAACCTATCAACTGAAAGTGTACACTCAACTGCTGCATGATCTGAGAGTACATGGGTAGCAATGAGTACCTCTGATACAAACGGAATCAGAAGGAACAAGTCACTTACCTGTAACTATTGTTCTCCAGAATGGGTCTGGCATGGATTCACATGCTCATGAATATTCCCCGTCGTCAGGCCGGGAATCAAAAAGAAAAAATAGTTTCACTTTCACTTACAAACTGTCTTTCTCCGATAAACCAATCACTGAGCTCTGGGTCATACTGCCCCCAGCCAATGACTGCCCTTCTCCCTAAGCCCCTCCTCTGGCAGCCATCTTCAGATTTAATAGCCCATAAAGGGGCAGTATGACCAAGAAGAGCCACAGAGGGGCAGGAGGGAGGGTTTGCATGTGAATCCATGCCAGACTGATGCTGGAGAACAATAGTTGCAGGTAAGCAACTTGTTCCTTCTCCAGCATGGGGTCTGGAATGGATTCACATGCTCATGAATAAAGAATACATAGCAGTACAACATTACACAACCACAGGAGGTGGCAAGGCTCAACAGAAGCAAATACTCTTCCCTCCGGAACAGGCTCACCTTCAAGCGAACAGGTTGCGTAGCACTGCTTGGCCAACCCTGGACTCCTCTCTAGAATCCCTGTGGACGCAGTAGAATCTTGTAAAGGTGTGCGTGGAACTCCACGTAGCAGCCCTGCAGATGTCCAGCAGGGGCACACCAAACAGGAACGCCGTCGTCGCAGCGATCGCTCTGGTAGAATGGGCTCTCGGACGGCCGGGCAGCGGTTAGTTTGACAACCAGTGACAGTGTGTGATGCAGCCGGAGAGACACCTGGAGATGGAAGCCTTGGACAGCGCCTTCCCGTGGTTCACAGGACCAAAGTTCATGAATGGTTGAGATGTCTTCCGGAAACACTTTGTGCGTGCCACATAGAACTTCAGCGCACAAGCCACATCCAGCCAGCGCAAAGTCCTTTTAGCCGGCGACAAAGGTTTTGGAAAAAACACAGGCAACACCAAAGGCTTGTTGAGGTGGAATTCCGACAGAACCTTTGGCATGAAGGAGGGGTGCATCCGCAGCACCACCGTTGTGTTGTGAAAAGTCAGCTAAGGCTGTTCGCAGGAAAGGACCTGGATCTCACCTACCCTCCTGGCAGAGGTGATGGCCATGAGAAAAGCTGTCTTCCACGAAAGGAACTTGAGAGGGGCCTGATGCATATGCTTGAAGGGAGCCCCCATGATCCTTGTCAGCACCACGTTGAGTTCACACGCCGGGGTAGGGGCCTTCACCGGCGGTAATGATCGAAACAGTCATTTGAGGAACTCCTTGACTAGACGGTGGGACCAAAGAGAAAACCGTCCTGGAGACCTGGTGTAGCGGGAGATAGCCAGAAGCACCTTGATAGAGGCGTGCGTCTGCCCTGCCTTGACCAAGTACAAGTACGGAAGAATCTGCAGAGCTGAGATATTCAGAGGGTTGGTCTTCTGCGTCCGGCACCACGTTGCTAAATGTTTGCACTTGTGCCCGTAGCAATGAAGAGTCAACGACGCTCTGGCCCTGGTAAGGACCTCCCTGCAGTCTACTGGCAGCTCATACACTCCAAACCCTAAGGCTGCAGGAGCCAAGCCTTCAGGTTCAGCGATCCTGTGTCGTGATGTAGGATTGCGCTTCCTTCTCTGGCGAGCAGATCCAAACCACTGGCAGCTTGACCGGGGGTAACACTGACAAGCTGAGAAGATCCGGGTACCAAATCTGACTCGGCCACGCTGGGGCGATGAGGATCATCTTGCATAACCACCGTTTGAGTTGATTGATGACTCGCAGCAGGAGAGGCAACGGGGAAGGGGAATGCCGGCAGAACAGGCCTTCCCACAGAAACGAAAACTTGTCCCCCATGCTCTTCGGCTGGTGGAACCTTCTGGCGAATCTCTGGCATTTGGAATTCATCGCTGTCGCAAACAGATCGATCTGGGGTCTGCCTCATTTGAGGAAGAGGCTGTTCACTTGATCATGTCGAAGTTCCCACTCGTGGCAAGAGCGGAGCTCCCTGCTGAGGGAGTCGGTGATGGTGTTCTTGACTCCAGCCAGGTGAAAAGGAATGAGAAACATCTCTTGGCTGACGGCCCAGTGCCACAAGTCCTGCGCCTCTCTGGAGAGCGCCGGGTATCTGGTACCTCCTTGCTTCCTGATGTAGAACATTGTGGTGGTATTGTGCGTGAAGACCCTCACCACCTTGCCCTTGAGTGACAGAAGGAACGACTTGAGGACCCAGAACACTGCCCGCAGCTCCAGGACATTGATGTGGAGAGCCCTCTCCTATGGTAGCCACAGGCCTCTGGCATGGAGAAGTCCGGTGTGGGCTCCCCAGCCCTCCAGGGACGCGTCTGTGGTGACTGTCTCTTGGTATGGGGGGCTCTGGAAATCCGTGCCCCGGCAATGCTGGAGCACACGCCCCACCACCTTATCGCTCGACGGAACTCCTCGTCGAGAACAATCTTGTCTGCAAAGCTTCCAGACACCTGGATCCACCAAGTGTCCAGGAATTCCTGAAGGGGTCCTATCCGCAACCTGCAGAGTCGGATCAGGTTAACGGCGCTGGTAGAGCTGCCGGCGCCGTTAACCCTCTACCGCCTCATTATGAGGTCTGCTCGTGAGTCCCGCTAAGGACGTCTGGTAAAACCAGGCATCCTTAGTGGGACCCGCTAGCAGACCAGGATGCTTACAACAGGCCCGTCATTAACGGGCCCGTGGTTAGCATACTCCCTATTCCCATTGAGCCCTATGGGGGCTCAAATGGGAATGGGGATGTACCGGGTCCGGGTTCCTGGAATGGGGGAATACCGGGCCCTCCAAGGTCGGAATGGCCCGGTATTTCCCCATTCCAGGAACACGGACCTGGTACCCGGTATGGCGGTAGCCATGCCGCTAAAAGCGGCATGGCTACCTCCATACTCGTAATGAGGCCCATGTCTTAATCCACTTAATCATATGAGATGGAAATACACCAGTTAAGGTCTAGGAGAGTTCTAACAAAACAGATAGTTCTTCACGGCCTTCCGGAATGCCGGAAAGATTTTAATCTCACAGATTTCTCTGGGTAGTTTATTCCATGCTCTTGGACCGTAGACGCCGAATCTGCGGTCCCCTTTGCTCATATACCTGGTGCGGGGTATATGAAGCAGATTTTGATCTGCTGAGCGCAATTGTCGGGTTGGAACATGTCTCCTGATTTTATCTGATAGATATCTTGGTCCTGTCTTGTTAACACACCTATACACCAAGCAGAGTACCTTATATTCAATTATCTCCTTTACTGCCAGCCAATGTAGGGCTCTTCTTAAGTTAGAGGTTGGAGCTGATTTTTTACCTATACGCCAGCCTAACCGCTGCATTTTGGGCCACCTGCAGTCTTCGCAACTGATAGGCTAGTATACCTGACAGCAATACATTTCCATAGTCTAACCTCAAGTTGACCAGAGTGCCAATGACTACCGCTCTGTCCTCATTCGCAATGAATGGTAGGATATGTTTCAATAGGCGTAGTGAGTGGAAAGCTGCTTGTACCTTCGCACTAACCTGAGCTCCACGTCCCATGTTATCCTCCCAGACACAGCCTACATTTTTTATTTTCTTGGAGAAATTCAGCTGTGTTCCCAGGAAACATAGGGAGTGTAAATGCTCCCTCTGCAGATTGTGCTTTGAAGTGAATAGAGTCACTTCTGTTTTGCTGGCATTCAGCAGTAGCTGGATCGCACACATCCAAGCCTGTATTTCTTGTAGGCACCGGTCAACTATTTCGTACGTCTCCTCTAGATTCTGTATCCTCAAGATCACCTGCGTATGAGTGAAACTGTATGCTGTGCTTCCTCAGAATGTCCATGAGTAGTTTAACATATAAATTAAAAAGCAGTGGGGAGAGGGATGTCATGAACCATCGGACATGCCCCTTCTGGACCTCCTGGTCCTTGACGCGTCGGGGCTTACACTCTGTACTACTTCCAACATGGCCGTACACACAGAACGCTGCCTACCAGTCTTTACGTCCGAGGCAGCATGTTCTATAAAATGGCCATGCCCCCGCGGCCCTGCGCGTCTCAACGCTACTGTTGCTGTGGCTAGACGTGTGCTCCGAAGTTCGCCTTGCGGAACTCTGTAGTTTCCTGATTCCTGGACCCTCCGCTTTCCCTTCTATCCTCCCTCCTCCTATTTAGCCTTCTTCCCGGATTCCGTGCACCCGCCTCCGAGTGCACTTCTTCTTTCCTGGTCTTCCTGGAGTTTTCTCATTTTTTCCCGGACGTTAAAGCTGAACGAACACTGGAAGCCGAAGACGGCAGAGCCGGCTTGTACAAGACCCGATCCGTATGGAAGAAAACTCCTCTGGATTCCATCAAGCAGCGAAAGCAGGTGAGAAAGGGGGAAACCTGTGACAAGGGACGATCCCTGCGGGACTCCACAGCTTTGTAATCCTGAGTCTAACAAGAAACCTCCAAATCCTACTCTTTGTTCTCTTCTAGTGAGAAAAGATTCAAACCATTGAAGAGCTTGTTTCCCTACACCACCCACTTCTCTCAGACGTTTCAGCAGGGTCCCATGGACAACCGTATCAAAGACGGCGGACAGGTCCAACATGACCAACAGGGACACGCCCCCCTGATCCGCCGTCTCCAATAGATCGTCCCAGACCGTCAGCAACGCCATCTCCGTCCCAAAACCTGGTCGGAAGCCGGATTGCAGATTTTCCTGATCCAGATGTTCCTGCAGCTGAGCTGTCACAATGTTTTCCAGAATTTTCGATGGCCATGACAATCCTGCCATTGGCCTGTAATTCTGGAAATTCTTAGGGTCTAAATTAGTTTTTTTTAGCAGTGGCGTGACCACAGATTTCTTCTGAATCATCGGTACTACCCCTGATGTAAGAGATTCGTTAACAAATTTTGTGATAAATGGGGTAATATCTGGAGCTATTAGTTTAGCTACTGAAGATGGAATAACAGAGTACATCATTAGTAGCCTTCAACGCAGAAAGCAAGGTGCAGACTGTAACGCTCACCTGATTCCCGCAGAGGCGCCGGTCTTGACTGGGTGAATACCTTATCTTCAAAGGTGATGTGTAACACACGGTTGGCTCTTTGGGCTGGACCTCTGTGCACTGTATATCTGACTCGAAGAGTAAGATGTCTGCAGACAGAAAATATGGGATTAATGAACTGGGGTTATTGGGTGCCTCTCTCCTCTTCCCTTTCTCTTCTCCTGTAGAACCCCAATGGTTAACGCCCTCACCTTAGGTAAGTGAACGCCGAGCTCTCCATCTGCCTCGGGGCAGGGTGCCGTAACCAGTTTCTTCACTGGATAAGGGTGCAGACCTCTTGACCTCAGAGGACTGCTGTCCGTCGTTAACTGCACGAACGGTAAGTTCTGGGCACTTCAAATGTCTTAAAAGTCTTTTGTAATGATATCTCTTGTTTTGCAGGGTTCCGGCGATGGCGGATGGCGGGCTGATGAGAGTTGAGGATCGAACCCGCGTGAGGAATAGAAGCGCCTGGAAGCATGTAAGTAAGCGCTTGTAGCCTGCTTCACGATGCGCACTAACTGTCCCTTTTATCTTGCAGGTACAAGTTCGGAGCTTTAGAGAAGCTGAAGGGTGCTGGAATACCCACTGGATTCGGCGTGGGAAGGAGTAAGGGCACGTGAGTTATAAGGTTGCTCAATGTCTTTAAACACACCTTCTTTTGTCTTTCAGATGCGGGATGCAGCGCCGAAGGCCTCCGGAGCGTGCGAAGAGCTGGTAAGCTTTTGTCTTTCAGATGCCGGAATGCAGTGCAAAGACCTCCGGAGCATGCGAAGAGTAGGTAAGCCTTTGTCTTTCAGATGCCGGAATGCAGCGCGAGGCGTTGGTGACAGCCGATGGACCAGGTAAGAGATGCGCTGCCACTGAAGACCGCAGTGCTAACCTGTTCTTTCTTTGTCTTTACAGGTGCTGCTGAAGACTGGATTCCAGGATGGTAAGCCTTTGTTCCATTAGGCCCAGGATCAGAAGCAGAAGACACGATGAGCGTTCTGCTGCAGAGAATGCAGAATAACGCAAAGCAAGATTCATCCATCGGGTGTGGTTTAAATAGCCTCCTGTAGTGCTTAGTGTCTCCTTCCACAGCCTCGCCTAGGTAAGAAAAGAGTTCCTGCTTTCCAGAAGAGTTCCAGTGTTCTGAACCTAGGGAGTGGCTCCTGCCCCACCCAACAGGAAAAGTAGTCCCAAACAGAAGAGGATCAGGGGCTCAACTGGCAGGTAAGTAAGCAGCATGGTCTGCTGCAGGTAAGTCCACCCAAGCATTATGAGCCCGGCATCTGGCGCTGGGACTGGGCATCTTTATGAGCCTGGTGCCACTGGCGCCAGGACAGGGTCCAAAAGGTCCCAATTGGGACTGGCTGGCACTCGGAACCGGGGTTATGGGTCTGCTTCCAAGGGAGTCGGGCAAGTCCTGATCTTTTGAAAGCAGAGATCATGACACAGACCCTTTCCTCAGATACTTTCGTAAACATAAATAGCTTCTGATCCGCCCCAGTGTCTTCATCATGAGATATGCATTCTGGGCTAATCTCCTCTCTTACTTCCAGATCCTTTTGGGGATGTAATGGTTTAATTTCCATAATCTTTCCTTGTATTAGCTCTATTTTATTTATAAAGTAATTATTAAAAGCATCCGCCTGTGCTTGTGATGATTCAGGTGCTGCTGACGCACACCCAGGATTTGCTACTGGGAAATAGCAGCGTACAATTCCTGTTGCCTGTTCATGACTTTGTCAATTTTCCCCGTTATAAATTTAGCTTTGGCATCAAAAATGGCTTTTCCATATTCTCTTCAGGCGCTCTTGACCTGTTCTAAAATGCTCTCTGTACGATGTCTTCTCCATTTTTTTCTCTAAAGATCTCACCTGTACCCTTATCTTGGCCAAATCTGGCGAAAACCAGGGGTTACATGGCTTTGTTTTGTTGGAGAGGGGCCTGTACATTACATAGCATAGCCATGATTTACATGCCTTTATTGAAGAACTCCTCACATGGAAGAGCCTCTTCAATCTGTTCCAAAGCATGTTTCAGAGTTTCCCCTGAGATTTTCAATAAATCTTTCAGCTTGCGGAACTGCCCCATCCAATTTTCCGTGTGCACTTCCAGAGTTTTCTTATGCATTCTCAGTTCAAATACTATGGCATAGTGGTCTGTCCATGATATTGCGATTGTCTCAACATAACAAATTATCTTCCCTCGATATAGCAGGACATCAAGACAATGGTCCTGGCAATGTGAGGGGGATGATGCTAGAAGTTCCAAAGCATGGGCTTCCAGGGTCTCCTTTAATTCTCTCCCATCCCCAGATGTCACCTCCTCAGCCCATATATTGAAGTCCCCCAAACATAACAGCTTGTCATGCTTATTCCCCTTGTCTGCCAGAAATAATTCTAATTTCTCCAGGAAAGCCTGTGCTGGGCCAGGAGGTTGATACCCAAAGAGAATTTTTATAGTTTTATTTGGAGGACACTGAATACAAGCATGCCCCATCTGACTTGATGGTCTGCACCGTGGCAATCTTCAGTGTCAACAGCCATTGCACCTTGCCCAGCATGGCCACTATCCTCTCTTCCAAGGGGGCGGTCAGGCAGGAGACCAAGTTGAGCCTGGCCCCCAGAAATAGCGCGTTCTGCGATGGTATCAAGCAGGATTTTGGATAGTTGACGGAGAACCCCAGATCTGTCAGCAGCTGAATGGTCCTCTCCGTGTGTTGAACTGCTACTTCCCTGGACTTGGTGCGGATGAGCCAGTCATCAAGGTACATGTACACATGTATCCCTTGTAGGCGCAGAAGGGCCGCCGCTGGCGCCAGGCACTTTGTGAACACCCTGGGTGCCAAATTCAGTCTGAAGGAAAGGGCCTTGAACTGGTAGTGCCTTCCCTGTACTACAAAGCACAGGACCTCCGATGCTTCTCGTGAATGGGGATGTGGAAGTATGCATCCTCCAGATCCAGTGATGACAAGAAGTCCCCTTCCTCCAGTTGGCCGAGCACGTGCTGCAACGTGACCATCCTGAATTTTTGGGACTTGAGATATTTGTTAAGGCGCCGCAGGTCTAGAATGGGCCTCCAGCCACCAGTCTTCTTCTTCACCAAGAAGTATCTGCAGTAGACTCCGGAGCCCACAGTCACATTGAAACCAGCTCTATCGCCCCCTTTTTTAATATGGCCCGTACTTCCCGCAGCAGCGGAGGGATGTGCTGCTCCTGCCGGGCCACCAGTGGTATCCGCGGACACTTCTGCTGGTACTCTAGAGAGTGTCCGTGGGCGGGAGCGTCCAGCACCCATCGGTCGGTGGAGATTTTTTCCCACTCGCTGGACCAGGTCAGCCCCTTTTGCCTTTGAGAGGGCGGCCGCCACCAGCACGATCCTCAAGGATGGCTTAGTCTGGACCATCTGGGCCTTCAGGGGCTGGTCGGACACCTTTCCCTGCGCCTTGGTCTTCTCCGGCTTCTCCCGCAGCTTCCCTAGGTTAACCGATTTCCTCTTCAAGGAGGAGCTGGAGCGATGACTGGAGATGGAGGCAGATGGCGAAGATGAACATGCACTGCGCATCGTGGGACCCACTTGTGCGGAAACCCAGATGGAAACAGACTTGCAGTACTTGGCCTTGTCTTGGGCCCCCGCGGATCGAGCACCCTCAAAGGACTTAGAAGCCAGCTCTTCGGACCGGCCGGTCCTGGGTAAAGCATGCCCCTGCTTGCCGCACAGGGTAGAGGCCTTGGCGTTGAGCCATGCCGCCAACCTACTGTGACTGTCCTTGACGGTTCGCATGGAGAACCCAAGGCAGATTTCGCAATATGCTTCCCTGTGGTCCGGATGGAGACAGTAGAGGCACTGAGAGTGTTTGTCCTCCACAAACACGTTCCTCAATCCACAGCTGGAGCAGAGCTTGAAGAGGGAACCTCCCTCTTTCTTCACCTCCGACATGGTCCGGCATGCGATGTAGGCCCGATGGCGTTCTGGAATGTTCCATGAAACTCTTGATGATTCTTGCCCTTAAGGGGCGTTGAAAGACGCCAACAAACGAATCCCTGCTTGCCGGTCAAAGGAACGAAAGAACACACAGGCTCTGTTTCACAAAAATAGAAACTTTTTATCAAAAAAGCACAAAAACGTAGAAAAGCTCTCTGAGCACAACACGCAGACTCCCAACACTTGAACGTGCAGTAAAAATTTGAAGATGGCTGCCAGTGGAGGGGCTTAGGGAGAGGGCAGTCATTGGCTGGGGGCAGTATGACCCAGAGCTCAGCGATTGGTTTATAGGAGAAAGACAGTTTGTAAGTGCAAGAAAACAGTTTATTCTTTTACCGAGGATTCCCGGCCTGACAGCAGAGAATATTCAAGAGCATGTGAATACATGCCAGACCCCATGCAGGAGAAAGGGAGATATGAGCCAGAGATCGATCCTTGAGAAAGTCCTATATATGTGTAAAATGTGTGTTGTCAAGTTCTCCCTTGTGCAATAGCCTCCACAAGTAAACCAGATTCATTTCCCTCAGAACGTTAATTAAAGACTGGGCCAGTTTAAAGTCTGTAGCAGAGGGTGGGTGTGATTAATCATGGGGTCAGGTACTACATTATAATCCCCCTACCCCCACCACCAAGATCACTTGTCCATCTGCAAAAGCAGTCCTTTCCAACAGAAAGTCCACCAGGAATCCACCCTGCTTTTCACTGGCGGAATAAAGAGATATGACAGTAAACAGATGACCGCCTAACAAGCTCCCCGGGAGAATAAGATCCCTGTTCCACCTTTATTAGTACTGAAATAGGCCAGATATTGTTTAGCAAAGTGTCGATTGTGCAGTCTATGAAAATCAGAGTGACACATGTGCGTCTCCTGTAACAAGGCTATGGAACATTCCTTGTCCCTCAATCTCTGCAACACAGATTAAAGGGGGAGTTCAATCCGTGCACATTAAGAGCAAGTTCTTTAAATCTGGCCCAACGGGGAGTCCGCTAACACGACCTCAGTGCTAAGTGGAAATAAGAGATAAGCTTAAAATAAGCAGCTGTCACACTCTACAAGTAGCAATCTGAACATGACTCTTACCATCCCGCATCCAATTTTACCTCAACATTTACGAGAACCCTTCCAAAAAAGCCCATCCCACACCACCAACAAGAAAGACTCGTATAAAAATAAAAACGGCTCAGAAGAGGAGCTATTATCACAGACCGGGGCTATTGCCTGCTGTCGCCAGGCCAAAACACAGTTGCAAATCAATAGAGAGAATATTCATGCCATCGCCAAGTCCATCCGCTCACAGACTCTAGATCGTCCAAACAGTTAAAGTGAACCAGAACCTATAGAGATAAGTTTAAAAAAAGCACCCAGAACTACTTGACCTGCATGGGGCCAATCACTTCATTTTACTCCTGAGGGGCCACCAGGGTTTCGCGCCTTGCCAGCTCTTGACTACAATCCCCTCTGTGGTTTAGGGACCCAACCTCATGAGGGCCAGTTGGCCATGATGACAGTAAGTCCTAAGCCTCCTGATGTGATGTTATTGACCAATGTTTCCCCTCCAAAGTGAAGAATAGAGCAGTGGAGAAGCCCCATCTGTAGTGAATACCATCCTCCCTGAGCCACACAGTAAGTGGACATAGCATCCTGTGCCTCTGGATTATGAAAGTCGCCAGATCCTGGGATATCTGAAGGTCAACGCCCCAAAAAGTGAAGGCTGGTCTGCACATGCCGCTTCCATGATGCGCTGCTTAAAGGTGAGGACATTGACTCTACTGGGAACATCAGGTGGCTGACTTGATCCGTCTCACAGAGACCCTCAAAGACTATGGGTATGGTCCAGTTCCACCTTGGCATCCTCAGTCAGAGAAGAGACTGGAAGAGGGCGCAGACCTAATTCAGAAAATCTGAGTCACTTACAGATCTATGTATGCTGCGTAGCCTGACATTGTTACGTTGTGAATGATTGTCAATGTCCTCCTGCTTGTGTTCCAGGGCCTCACACCTCGGAAGGCATTGGGAAGCATTGCAAGACTCCCAAGGTCTGCTCAGAAAGAGTCCTCAATGTCCCTAATACACTGTTCTGCCTCTGTCACGCATTTGTCAATTGTAACAAATTTAGAGGAGAGCTCAGCAACACTGTTTTGGAGTGCCCGCTTCAGTTCCCTCAGCAGGTTAGCCAGATCCGGTTTGGTAGCCGGTAGAGCCATGTCCTCTACCCTCTCCTGGGGACACTGCACCAG
This sequence comes from Ambystoma mexicanum, assembly GCF_040938575.1. NCBI lineage: Eukaryota > Metazoa > Chordata > Amphibia > Caudata > Ambystomatidae > Ambystoma > Ambystoma mexicanum. The sequence continues at coordinate 294,663,293 of NC_090927.1, forward strand.
CAGGACAGCGTTGTCAATCTTCTTAGGTCCTTCACAGGCATGTACCAAGCACACAATACCACCACCTGTAGGGGTCTTTCCCCTCTTTGCCATCACAGCCTCCAGGTAACAAATCCAGGGACCGCAGGTAGCCCCAGCACCAATAAAGAGAGATCAGGCAGTATGTGATCTGTCCACAGGGACTGAGGGCTCTTAACTACAACTCTCGTGAAGATAGATAAGGCAGCATGTAATCCATGCACAGGGACTCCAACAGATACCACTATCACCCATGTAGTAGGAGACACAACACACCCAGGCACCACAAACCTAGGACCAACCAAGGCCCTCATGGAGATGCTCCGTATGCGTCAAGCAATGAGTCAGGCATCTGGCAAGTCCTCGCGGGAAGCCTCCAACTGCCAGAGCACTCACCAGCTGGGCAGAAAGCATGTAATTCAAGGCAGCTCCCAAAGTAAGAGCGGAGAAAGATGCAGAGAAAAAACAACAGGTACCCCAAAGGAAAAGCTCCGGTCAGACAGCTTAGTGCAAGTTACAGTCCCAGACCCACGCATCTCTGCCCTGGAGAAGAGGGTCAGCTGCTCAGTTTATGGCGAGCAAGGATTGCAGGCGCCATGTTGGAGTTGGTGCGGTCCTCCCTCCGCTGATTCCAGGATTCCCAAGCCTGTCCAGCGAGGGCTGTGGGTACCGAAACTCAGTCCCTGCATGCCTCGAGGGTTCACCTAGCCAGAGTGAGGATTTCTAGGCTCTGGCGACACTTATGACGGCGCCATTAACACTGAAGGCCCGGCGATGTCTGGAGACTGTTAAGGAGGCATCCGTGCGTGGGCCTCCCAAGCCACACCCCCCCTCGATAACTTTTAAACATGTTTCACAATGGATATTTAAATGATTGTAAATTTGTACCAAAACGCATCTTTTTTATTTTGCATAGAATCTTATTATTGGTTCAAGGTCTGCTACAGAAATAGAGAATTTCACCTTTGGCTCTTACCCACCTTTAAAGACAGCAAAGATCAGAAGAAAAAAAACTCTCCAAGCATCAACCATGCCACCCAATGTTGCTAATCCATACAGTGACTATACCAGTTTCACATTTTAGAAAGAAATCAACACCGAAACGCTCACCACATTAAACAACTATTCCAAGGTCGAAAACAACTGAGTATGAGGTAGAAGGGATTAAGGAAAAAGAGTTCTGAAGGAAATAAAAGGCAAGACACTTAAACCTTTCCTGGAAGAAGAGGAACAACAAAAAGAACAGGAACATAAACATCACTGAAAGCTTTAAGAGATCGTAGAATAGCCATATCCAAGCCAAAAGGCCAGCTGGTTGATACCGCTCAGGCTATCATGAGAACCAGACAATATTACTGCACCCAAGTGAATAAAGGGAACATAATGCTGGCCTATAAACTACGGGTGGCCAACACTAGGAATAGTAGACTGTGTCTTGCTGATGAGAGAGGGCTGGCCAATTACAACGAAGAGGGGAAACCAATCTAATCCAAATTATTTCTGGGAGTGTGCTAGAGTGCAGTCTACTGCAGTATTGTGACTGTCTGTTTCCCTGGGACCTGGTTGCTGGAGGGCTGGTTTTGAAGTCGCACCATCCTTTGAAAACTTCTCGTAGCGCTGAGTCCTGTGGTGGAGTGCGTTAGAGTGCAGTCTGCTGCAGTCCGTAGCGAGAAGCAGCCAGTAGATGAGTCAGCGCTGGACCAGAATTGTGGTGAATGCGTGCCCAGACAGTTATATTATGCCATGATCATATGATTTTCGAAGCAAGACGTTAGGAACTCTGTCTAACAAGGACTCTATAAATAGAGACTCAAAGCTTAATGACCCAGATCTGGGCAACCTGGATTCTCCCCAAGCACTAAACAGGGAAAGTGTTTTTACTCAAATATTAACAAGCAAGAACGTGGCAGCCAAACGGGCTTGTCTTACCTGCGCTAACGACCCAAGTCTGGGCAACCTGGATCCTATCCAAGCACCAAACGGACAATGCATATTGTGATGAATCCGATGGAGTCATCACTGTTTACCCAGCGGTGTACTCCTCCCATGTAGCCAGGGGACGACAGCCGCTACCTGATCCTGACCCTGGGGGCGGCTATATGAGGCAGGATCACATGTGAGGAGACAACTACCAGGGAGATATCATGACTTAATTGGAGACGTGGCTTGTTCCCAGGAGAAAGACCCTCTGATGCCCAAGACCTTAATGGCCTATTGCCATCTGTTTGTTCCCCCTTGTAGAGGAAGTAAAGAAACCTCTTCCCAATATTCTTGATGTCAAACTCCCACCTATGACCTGAAGAATAAAAGCTCCAACAAAACCCCTTTTGCCTCTGGTGCACCTTTATGTGAGACTGCTCTTTCATGTAAAACCATTGAGAGACTATCCAAATACTGTGGGCCTCATTACGAGGCTGGCGCTCCCGAAATGAAGGGTGCCGGTACGGGACCGTTCATTACGGGACGCCCTATTACGAGGTTCCCTTTGCGGGACCCGGTAAGGACGCCCTCAGGGAATCCCTCCCCAATCCCAAAGGACCCTCCACCCAGGTGATCCTCCCTCGCTCGTCCACCCCCAGGGTTGGGATCCAACAGTGATGGCCCTTCTCTGGCCACCTGTAAAGAAAATCCCCCGGGAATGGGGGGGAAGACCAAGTTTTCCACACCCCTTACAGTATCGACTCCAAAATTGCTGAGTAACGCCATGGCAGCCAAACAGGCTTGTCTTACCCGTGCTAAGAAACTTGCCTCATTAACTGTCACTGTGACAGTGATGTATTTATTTATTTTTTGACTGTTAGGTGTTTATACAATAAGAAAATACTGTTTCAAAGCGCCCACAGGGCAGGGAGGGAGCAAGGGTGGGAAATACAATAAAAAAACACAATATTTAAGGTCAGGGGGAGGTAGAAAGAACAAACCTACTATGCCTTGTAAGAATTTAGAATGTGCAAGTGCAGCAAGGAAGAGGGAAAAGGGATTTAAGTGCTGGGGAGACCGAGCTCATGAGTGAGCCACCAATGAAGTGCTAGGCATGTTGAGTGCTACACGGACTGGGGCCGCAGGAGTGCGAACCTCGTGTGCAGATGCAAGTGCTGTGGAGAGACAGGAGCTTGGCAGACTGCTGTGGGAGGTCAGGGCCCCGAGGATGCATAAGGGCCCAGGACACCAATCGCAGGAACTGTGACGGCGTTGTATGCAAAGATAACTACTTTCTTTGCTTTTGAGAACATTGAGAACCTGCAAGAACCTCATACATTGGGCTTATTAGTTAACCAAGACCCGGGAGATCCAAATTAAATTCCGCACGCAGACTTTTCAAGCCTGTGCCAAACGGAGAAGGAGTTTTTAACAAAAACAGAGTCCCTAGTGTAGAGCCCAAGCGCTTTTCTCGAGATGTACTTGTTGGGAATTCTTGTGTTTTGTGCACCTACCACTGGACTGCAGCAACCACAATCTGTTGGTGGCAAGGGTTGGACTGCGCTCCTTAGAATCACCCCCTGTGAAGGGAATGAAATATGCTGCAGGAAGCTGAAGCAGCCACCAATTCCATGCATAAGGGCCACACCTTTCAACCTGAGCCAAAGCCCGATCCACACCCTGTACTGGCTAGACAAGGACACATCACTTCCATAGCAAACCTGATCCATGACGACTTGGTCAGCCTGATCCATATCTGTACAGGTACAGCCATACCCCCCACTTGCTCAAGGTAGTGTCTGTGCTACACTTCATAGCCACGGGCACATACCAACACACTGTGGGTGAACTGCATGGGATATTGCAACTCTGTTTTTCGTGTGCCCTGTTTCAGGTCATCGATGCACTCCTGCGTCACATTGGAGACCACATCATCCTACCCAGGACTGCTGACCAGGTCAATGCCACTAAAATTGCCTTCCATGCCCTTGCAGGCATGACTGGATCTCTCTTCTGCCTTTGACATGGTCAACCATGCCATCCTGCTCAACCGTCTCCGTGATAACCTGGGTATCACTGATCACACTGATCAGGCCCTGGCTTGGCTGACCTCTTTCCTCTCCGATTGACACTCCCAGGTCTAACTTGGATCCTTGCTCTCCTCTATCTCTACCTGTCGTGTTCTCCAGGGGTCTAACCTCTCTGCCTGGCTGTTCAATTAATACTTGGCACTTCTTGCCCACCGCAATGCTGCTCTCTGCCCCAACTTTCTGTGCTATGCGGCTGACACTCATTTCAGGCTCCCTTCTGCCACCTCTTCTCCCTCTCTCATCTCTGACTGTCTGTCCGCTATCCAGGTGTGGTGCATCGCCAACGACATCTGCCTTAATGCTAGTAAGACAGAGATTCTCCTCATCAGCACACCTGCTCCCTCCTTTACTGTTGTTCTCTGGCCAGCCTCTCTTGGCCCTCTTTCTGCTCCCACCTGTGAGGCTAAAAACCTCAGGATCATCTTTGACTCCACACTCTCCTTCTCTCCTGACATCTCTGACATCTCTAAGAAGTCACACTACCAGCTGCACCTCCTCAGAGATATGCTTCCTTTCCTCTCCTTCCTCCAGAAGTTCACTGTCTCTAGAGCTCTGGTTCTCTCTAGGCTGCACTACTGCCTCTTTCTTAATCTGCCTGCTTCTACTCTGCACCCTCTGCAACTCATCCAGAACAGGACTGCAAGACTTGTCTTTGGCCTCAAGCCCAGGGATCGTATCTCTCCAGGACTGAAATCTCTGCAATGGCTCCCAGTGGCTGCGAGGATTAAGTTGAAAACCCTCTGCATTGTCCACAAGGCCTTCTGAGGCTTGGAGCCTCAATACCTTCAACTCTCTCTTCCTAAATATCTTCCTTATCGGGCTCTTCGCTCATCCTCCTCGAACTCCCTCAGAGTAATTCGCTTCTCCAAGCAACGAGTTTGTGGTAGTTCTCTTTCTTCAGCTGGGGTCTCCCTCTGGAACAGCCTCCCTGAAACTTGAGGAGAACGATCTCTGGTTCCGGAAGCACCTCAAGACCTTCCTCTTTGCTTCTTCTCTCCCCCTTTCCCCTGCTGAACTCCTGACTGAAACTGCATTGGTCACCTGGCTACCCTCTGATCTCGGGCCCAGGTCCCCTGCCCCACCATTTGCACACCTGCACTGCCTCCCAGGCAACCCCTGCACTTGGGGGGCTGTTTCAGTATCCCTACAGTCCCCTACCAGCTCTTGACACTTGATGTCTGCACTTACCCCTGCACTTGCCACAAGCTGGCTGCACTTTTACCTATTGTTTTTATTTAATTTATGTTTTACTGTTGATCCTATGTATTGCACAGCCACCTCCTCCCCCACACTTTTCCCTTTCCCCCTCCCGTGCACTTGCGCAATCTCAATGTCACCTGGCCTAGTAAGACCGTTGTCTTTGTCTTCCCTTTGTTTCCCCACCCTTGATTCATCGCGCCTTGAAACACTTGTGTTTAGGCACGCTATAAATCCCACATTATATCATAGGTGTATTGGACGGAACACATGTGGAGCCGGTGGCCAGGCATGCTGTGGAGGCAGTCTACCGGAACAGAACACTCTATCACTCACTGAACATGCAGATGGTGTGTGATGCCCACCACCTCATCACCCACTGCTGTGCCAGATTTCCTGGTTCAACCCACAACTCCATAGTGCTGCACAACTCCATGCTGCCTGGGGACATGGCACATCACAGTGGACTGCGTAACTGGCTGCTGGGTGAATGTAACTACAAGGGCATGTGCACTGTTGAATTATGGGCACGTATAACACCAATCAGCAGTGGCTGTGCACAGTGTATGCATTCCTTTATTTGTTGTTCAACTATTCTGCGCTCATGCAATTAGCAAAACACCCTGGAAGCACACAGAGGGCAGACAGGGTGGGTAAAGGGGAAGGTAGATCATGAATTAGAGCAAGGATCAATAATTGCTACAATAGTACAACAAGTAATGATAAAAAAAGGTAAGGGGAGACAAACCCCTTACTATTGCTAGTGAGTGCATTGAACGTGCAAGTGTAGAGGGGGAAATCAAGGTGCAACACAGTAATAGCATGCGTGAGTGCAAGGGCTTGACAGGTGTGTCTCAATTGAAGAAAATGATCCAGTGCATGCGTAACAACATCCATTCCGTACACCAATACGAAAATCACTACATGTACCAGAATGCACCACACAAGTGACAAAAAGAAGCACAAATACAGTCAAGAAAACCCACACCACCTGATGCAAAGACAGAGAATACATATGCTCCCACTCACATACCACTGTTGGCCTGCACACCAATTACCCAGGTCCCCTGCCTGTTAGAAGTGCACAATCACATATGTTTCGGATTGGAATTTTGAATGATTCGCAGTACATATCTATGATTTAGTGTCACGGACATAATAGTATTATTGCATTGTAACACAATACATCAGTTCCATTTGTGTGAGTTGTACTGAAAGGGTCAGAGGTCATGTTGGCTGCTGCAAAATGGCCAATTCATGGTCTCCTGTCACGTGAGCCTAGGATGGAAATAGAGTTCAGCTTGGAGTCCTAGAACAACGATAGTGAGAGACTGCACTCCCATATATTCCCACAGACAAGGAGACTTTGCAAGGCCAATTTCTAAAACAATCTTCATGGCAGAAGCCATGGTTGATGAGAGATACTGGGCTATTTGGGTGGGGAGGTAATGTCCAGTCCACCTCCTGGCACCTGGGTTTGAGCTTACGTGCTGCTAAGTTAACCGAATGTTCCAGACATGGCACGAGCGTGCCAACCAATTGTAGAGGGCCATATATTGAAGGCCCTTATAGTTTGAAGACCAATGATAAACTGTGTACTTTACAAGTTTTAAGAGGTAGGCATAAGTTGTCCATCTGACAGTGGGCAGCAAATCACAATCCTAATCCCTATGCAATGTATACTTAGTTGTTCCCCTTAAGCCTATCACAGCCTTTGATAGGTTTCCTATTATTTGCCATGCAGTATGACATCACGTCTGACGTATTCTTTGCATATAAGGATGTTTTTATGAGAAAATCGTCAAGAGCCTGAGCGAACGTCCGTTGATGTCCGTTGTAACCTCCCTGTTTTGGATAATTGTTAATAAAACAGTACCTTTGCCATCTTCCTGAGTTGGTTCCATTATTTGGACTCAGAATTATTCTGCAACCCCATCCATTGCATGCACGTTACTAAAGAGCCATATGCTCACGTGGTAGCGGTGCGGATGGTTGAAAAAGACCCAAACTAGTTTGTCTCCAGAGTTTCGGACGATCGGGCATCAACTGCCATTAGCCGGAAGATCACAGGATTTCCTGTGGGGAGCGGCCGATAGAATTAAATTTGCAATAGGTGTGTTCGGGCCATGATATCTTGCACCCCCACTATCAAAAGGTATACGGGCGTCCAGGGAGGGGTTAGATGGTGCATCTGCATTGATTGGGAACAGATTAAACATAAAACAGGATGACCACTTGCATCAGTGTGAGTTAACCCCAGGGAGGTAGGGGATGCGAATTACCATAGGTGTGTTCAGGCCAAGATATCTTGCACCCCCCTCAATCAAAAGGCATGGTGGTCTCCAGGGAGGGGTTAGATGGTGCCTCTACATTGGTTGGGACCAGATTAAACATAAAACAGGATGACCACTTGCGCTAGTGTGAATTACCCCAAGAGAAATAGGGGATGCAAATTACCATAGGTGCATTCAGGCCATGATATCTTGCACCCCCCACAATCGAAAGGTATGGGGGTGTTCCGGGAGGGGCTAGGTGACGCCTCTACGTTGGTTAGGACCAGAGTAAATATAAAACAGGATGACCACTTGCGCTAGTGTGAGTTAACCCCAGGGAGGTAGGGGATGCGAATTACCATAGGTGTGTTCAGGCCATGATATCTTGCACCCCCCACAATCAAAAGGTATGGGGGTATTCCGGAAGGGGGTAGATGGTGCCTCTACATTGGTTGGGACCAGATTAAACATAAAACAGGATGACCACGTGCGCTAGTGTGAGTTAACCCCAGGGAGGTAGGGGATGCGAATTACCATAGGTATGTTCAGGCCATGATATCTTGCACCCCCCACAATCAAAAGGTATGGGGGTGTTCCGGGAGGGGGTAGATGGTGCCTCTACATTGGTTGGGACCAGATTAAACATAAAACAGGATGACCACTTGCGCTAGTGTGAATTACCCCAAGAGAAATAGGGGATGCAAATTACCATAGGTGCATTCAGGCCATGATATCTTGCACCCCCCACAATCAAAAGGTATGGGGGTGTTCCGGGAGGGGCTAGGTGACGCCTCTACGTTGGTTAGGACCAGAGTAAACATAAAACAGGATGACCACTTGCGCTAGTGTGAATTACCCCAAGAGAAATAGGGGATGCAAATTACCATAGGTGTATTCGGGCCATGATATCTTGCACCCCCCACAATCAAAAGGTATCGGGGTGTCCAGGGAGAGGTTAGATGGTGCCTCTACATTTGTTGGGACCAGATTAAACATACAACAGGATGACCACTTGCGTCAGTGTGAGTTAACCCCAGGGAGTTAGGGGATGTGAATTACCTTAGGTGCATTCAGGCCATGACATCTTGCACCCCCCACAATCAAAAGGCATGGGGGTGTTCAGGGAGGGGGTAGATGGTGCCTCTACATTGGTTGGGACCAGATTAAACATAAAACAGGATGACCACTTGCGTCAGTGTGAGTTAACCCCAGGGAGGTAGGGGATGCAAATTATCATAGGTGTGCTCAGGCCATGATATCTTGCACCCCCCACAATCAAAAGGCATGGGGGTCTCCAGGGAGGGGTTAGATGGTGCATCTACATTGATTGGGACCAGATTAAACATAAAACAGGATGACCACGTGCGCTACTGTGAGTTAACCCCAGGGAGGTAGGGGATGCGAATTACCATAGGTGTGTTCAGGCCATGATATTTATTTTATTTTTTATTTTTTACATTTATAAAGCGCTCACACAGCCCGCAGGCATCGAGGCGCTGTTACAGGAATTGTTTGTTTTTCTTTTTTTTTTGTTGTTGTCTTAGTTACGTATTTATAACGCGCTTAAACACCCAGAGGTTTCTAAGCGCGGACCCGGGGATCGAACCTGTGTTGCTTCGTGTCGTCTTGCTTCCAAGACGCGCACGCTGCCGCTGAGCTATCCTCCCGGGATATCTTGCACCCCCCACAAATAAAAGGTATGGGGGTGTTCCGGGAGGGGCTAGGTGATGCCTCTACATTGGTTAGGACCAGATTAAACATAAAACAGGATGGCCACTTGCGTCAGTGTGAGTTAACCCGAGGAAGGTAGGGGATGCGAATTATCATAGGTGTGTTCAGGCCATGATATCTTGCACCCCCCACAATCAAAAGGCATGGGGGTCTCCAGGGAGGGGTTAGATGGTGCATCTACATTGATTGGGACCAGATTAAACATAAAACAGGATGACCACTTGCGCTAGTGTGAATTACCCCAAGAGAAATAGGGGATGCAAATTACCATAGGTGCATTCAGGCCTTGATATCTTGCACCCCCCACAATCGAAAGGTATGGGGGTGTTCCGGGAGGGGCTAGGTGACGCCTCTATGTTGGTTAGGACCAGAGTAAATATAAAACAGGATGACCACGTGCGCTAGTGTGAGTAACCCCAGGGAGGTAGGGGATGCGAATTACCATAGGTGTGTTCAGGCCAAGATATCTTGCACCCCCCACAAATAAAAGGTATGGGGGTGTTATGGGAGGGGCTAGGTGATGCCTCTACATTGGTTAGGAGCAGAGTAAACATAAAACAGGATGACCACTTGCGCTAGTGTGAATTACCCCAAGAGGAATAGGGGATGCAAATTACCATAGGTGCATTCAGGCCATGATATCTTGCACCCCCCACAATCAAAAGGTATGGGGGTGTTCCGGGAGGGGCTAGGTGACGCCTCTACGTTGGTTAGGACCAGAGTAAACATAAAACAGGATGACCACTTGCGCTAGTGTGAATTACCCCAAGAGGAATAGGGGATGCAAATTACCATAGGTGCATTCAGGCCATGATATCTTGCACCCCCCACAATCAAAAGGTATGGGGGTGTTCCGGGAGGGGCTAGGTGACGCCTCTACGTTGGTTAGGACCAGAGTAAACATAAAACAGGATGACCACTTGCGCTAGTGTGAATTACCCCAAGAGAAATAGGGGATGCAAATTACCATAGGTGCATTCGGGCCATGATATCTTGCACCCCCCACAATCAAAAGGTATGGGGGTGTTCCGGGAGGGGGTAGATGGTGACTCTACATTAGGTGGGACCAGATTAAACATAAAACAGGATGACCACTTGCGTCAGTTTGATTTAACCCTAGGGAGGTAGGGGATGCGAATTACCATAGGTGTGTTCAGGCCATGATATCTTGCACCCCCCCACAATCAAAAGGCATGCGGGTCTCCAGGGAAGGGCTAGGTGATGCCTCTACATTGTTTAGGACCAGAGTAAACATAAAACAGGATGACCACTTGCGCTAGTGTGAATTACCCCAAGAGAAATAGGGGATGCAAATTACCATAGGTGCATTCAGGCCATGATATCTTGCACCCCCCACAATCAAAAGGCATGGGGGTGTTCAGGGAGGGGGTAGATGGTGCCTCTACATTGGTTGGGACCTGATTAAACATAAAACAGGATGACCACTTGCGTCAGTGTGAGTTAACCCCAGGGAGGTAGGGGATGCAAATTATCATAGGTGTGTTCAGGCCATGATATCTTGCACCCCCCACAATCAAAAGGCATGGGGATCTCCAGGGAGGGGTTAGATGGTGCATCTACATTGATTGGGACCAGATTAAACATAAAACAGGATGACCACTTGCGCTACTGTGAGTTAACCCCAGGGAGGTAGGGGATGCGAATTACCATAGGTGTGTTCAGGCCATGATATTTATTTTATTTTATTTTTTATTTTATTTATTTTTTACATTTATAAAGCGCTCACACAGCCCGCAGGCATTGAGGCGCTGTTACAGGAATTTTTGTTTTTCTTTTTTTTCTGTTGTTGTCTTAGTTACGTATTTATAACGCGCTTAAACACCCAGAGGTTTCTAAGCGCGGACCCGGGAATCGAACCTGTGTTGCTTCATGTCGTCTTGCTTCCAAGACGCTGAAGTGAGGGAATGGAACAAAAGGCTCCCACCAATCCCCTCATGCCCCTGGCCTAGAGGATCGCGGCCCAGACACCCGCTACGAGAGGAGTTTGCCCATCTACCAGACAACCAAATACCCTGGTACAGGAACATATGGATGTGCCCACCAGCCTGCCCTGCCCATGCCGCCACCTGCGGCATGGATGAACTCGACTGAACCATTCAACAGTAAACTAACACATCGTTAGAGATGCCATGACGACCTAGCCAACGGTCAGCACACCCGTGCAAACACGCACACTGGACACTCCCACACCAATCCACACGAAGAACATATTCAGTGCTATGACGTAGGTGACAGACCCACCCACTGACGCGCATCTTTATTATTTTTCACATAGGTTTTTCAAAATGCAGAAACGCAAGACGCACAACAAACTCATCTAAAATGCTTGCTGACACTTCTCCTAACCCATGCATTACAATGAGAAATATAACGAAGACATGATACCGGGGATAAAACAATATGATACCATAACCTAAAGCGCTGTGCATCAAACATCCCCACCTATGCACCAGGCCCAAGTAGGCCGCAAGCAAGAGCCTCCATGAACATTGAACGAGCAAGAGTACAATTGCTGACCCTGCAGAATGAGCCCGGCGAGAACAGACAGTCAAGGGCACAATGTTGCAAACTCGCATGCCACAAGCCGAAGCCAAGGTCACACCTGCAAACTAAGCCAGACACACAGTGGAAAATGCAATATTAAATGTGCAGAATTCTGCCTCAACCACGGTCTCTCCTCACGTGACCAAGCCGAACCTGACAGGGTGCCAGGCCCAGGAGGAAGGAGGCGCCTGGATCCCACGTTTTGAGACGCAGGCAGCAACAATTAAGCGACTCAATGGACATCTGCGGCAGTGGGAGTAGTCTGCCCTCCAGCATATGAACAAATCCTCGTATTGTCTGCACATACCCATAGTTATACATTGTTGCAAATGACAGGTGCACCACGAGCTGGGAACAGCGATGGTCCCAGACTGGGGGGCTCGCGAGTGGACCAATCAGAACATGGGGCTCTTATCACTGACGCCATTAACATTAGCCAATCCTCAGGGGTCTTCGTGTAACAATTTTCATGTATCTAATTGAAGGGACAACCCAAGTAGACCACCTGACTGACCCTCAACCACTAACAGCGTTCTCTATACGTATGCTATACTAACCCTACCACTCGAGGAACCAATCCAGAGTGGCGATAGGTTTTTTGCTAACTTTCCCAGGTGACGCAAGTAGCGCGTCATACTGAGGTAAAAAGGGCCTGCGAGCCCCACGAATTGAGAGAGAGTGTCAGGACGGACGCGTACGATCCTTGACCCATCCCTGCCGTTTTGTTTAATAAACAGCAGAATCATCTTGCTTCTTGCGTGTGCCTCATACTCATTTTTGGATAACACGGGAGGAGTTGGGGCCTCCCTGCCCGGACGTGCGCGGACGGCCCAGCCGACCCCAGGAGAATTTCCCCCCGACAAGTTGGAGGCACTGCTGAGATCTGTTTAAGATCTGCTTTTATTTTATTTTTCCGAGTGCTCCCGTTGCGAGGAGGCCCGGCGGCGCAGCCCCCTCTGCCGCTGCACCCCATTGAGGACTACAGGACCATCGCGGAACTGCGAGAAGACCGGACAGCGCAATCCGGATATTGGCCTTCGGGAGCCGGTTGAGAAGTATCCCGCCCGCGGTTGGCGAGTGTCCAGACGTGGTCCAGACGAGGGGAGGTGGCGAGCCGCTTGGAGGGGTGCACGCAGTCGAGCGTCCCCGCATCAACAGAACTTGGTGAGTATGCCACGCCCAACAAGCAATGTGAAATTGTGAGGGAGGGGGGAGGAATAGAATACGGGAGGAGGGAGGTGTTACACAGGTGCACGGCGAAGGTTTGATAAATTAGTGTTGACGGTGAAGTGAATGGTAGCTGGACAAGTGCGAGAGCAGTCCGCTACATTACGGAAGAGCAGGTGGCGGAGCACGAAAAGATCACGTGCGGCCGCTCGTAGACACTGATTGGCCTAGGTCGCGACCACGTGTAAGGGTGTGTGTGCGGTTTCCTACGATTTGGTGATTATTGATCAATGAGTAGATGAGGATCCCTATTGATCGAGCAGGAAACTCGATAGATAGATGACGTTTCCCTGTAGGTGGTAGCTAGCTGGTTGCCTAATACGGAAGATAATTGGCTGGTTAAGCCCTCCTGTCGAGGGGCGTATCACACGCGAGGCGACGCAGCGTGCGCAGTGCGATTATATTGTTGATTACCTTGTTCCAGGCGTGACAGGAAGACAGCTGTGGGGTTAACGGGGGTAGATTATAAGCGTATTTTGAACTTCTAAAAACATGTGAAGAACTTACCAGTAGTTTTGGAGGAGATCGGTGACGTCACCAGTAGGGCTTTCATAGGATATCTTGAACACAAGGCATTTTTTCTTTCGGAGAGTGGTGGGGAAGAGAATTATGGTAAGGGAGTGGAGACGGAGATAAACGGTAACTAATAGATCGGGGGAGGGTGAAAAGGGGGACGTGGCTGCGCACGGAGAACGCCGGCCACGGCAAGTGAAGAAAGAGGAGGAGGAGTAAAAGAAAGTGGGACGGCTGTATAAGAACGTCACACGGGGCACGCAGCCGCAGGGGGCTACGTGCGCCTCGGCCGCAGGGGGCCGTAAAGGTGTTCGGTAAAGGAAGAAAAGAAAGAAAAGAGTTTACAAATGCAAATGCTATATTTTACTATTTTTCCTTAGCGGACAATCGCAAGTCCCCAAAATTACGGGGCCAGGTAAAGATCTAAGATTGTATAGCGTACACTGTTAGCAAGATAACCGCTACCAGATAGGGGTAGGATAACAAGTGAAGTGCTACTATGTCATACGGGACAGGATCGGGAAGGTGGGGGAACACCCTCACTACCCCGCTACAGCACATATGTAAAACACTGTCACCCCATAGGGAGAAACTGATCAAATACAGCATAGAATGGACACAGGGGACAGACAACAAAATGACGACACCATGGCCGCCTAATGGCAGTTTCGATCCATATACCCAACATTCACTATTAACCCATCTGCATAACACATACAAGGGGAAGAAGTTGACACACCACGTGGAGGTGTTTAACTTATGGAGGATGTTCCAAGGGTCCCGACCAGGACCAAACGGAATGTTCATTATGGGGGAAACAACGGAAGAGAAGAAGATTAAGGAGGAAGGAGAGAATGGGGAAAAAGAGAGTGAAGGAACACAGAACACAGGGAACGGGCAAGAGGGAGGAGAAAAGAGTAACAACCTAAACGAAAAGGAAATAAAAAAGGAACAGAGCAACGATATGCCCCTAGCGAAGGTAGTGAAAAAGGAGGAAGGGGGGGTTATATCCTTTAACAGAACTACGAGAAATAGTACAATTAAGGGCGGCTGAGGGGTACTCGAACCCGGCATACAGCCCGCCACCATATACAGCTACAGGTGGCCACACGGGAGGGGAGCAGACTAGTACGACGGGATCAGCTCGTACAAAGATGCCCGCAGGGGAGGGGAGGACTGGCGAAGAGCAGGTCGCGGAGATAGGACATGATGAGTGGGTAGCTGCGCAGGTACTATTAAAATTACGAGGTTCATTAACAGGAGAAGAGAAGGAGGCAGTAAGGAAAATGGACGAGGATAATACCAGGAAGAGTGAAATGAAAGGGGAAGAGGGGAAAAGAAAGGGGGAAGAGCTGTTACGACAAAAGGAAGTGATTTTGGAGGAACGATTAGCAGAATTAAGGGATGAGCAGAATGCATTGATCAAGCAGCTCGAGAGAGAGGAAAGAGAGAGAGCACGGGAAAGGAAAGAAAGCAAGAATGAGTTGGAAAAATGAGGGAAGGAACTGAGGAGCAAAAGAGAGAAGCCGAAAGGGTGAAGGCAGTAGCAGAAAGGGTATCCAGAGCAGCACTGCATGACAAGAAAAGAGAGGAAGAAGAGAAAGAAAAAGAAATGGAAATATGGAAGAGGAGATTACTATCAGAAACGACAAGGAAATACGAAGAAGGGAGGATGATAGAGGGTATATTAGAGCGGGAAAGAGCGAGATGGGAAAGGAAGAGAGAAGAAGAAAGGATAATGGAAAAGATGAGTAGTGAAGTGATGGAGGAATTGAAAAAGAAAAGAGAGGAAATTGGTAGAGAAATAGCGGAGAAAAATGAAGGGGAAGGAGAAGATAGGAGAGGGGAGAGTGAAGTAAGGAGGTATGTATACAGAGACACAGAAGTAGCAACAACATCAGCACAAAGGGGAGCAATTAGTAAAGAAGAAAAGGGAGGAACGGATCTAATAGACTTAAAAACTGTAACGATTAGGGGGAAAAAGACAGATTGGGGGTTGCCATTCCTGGATGAGTTTTGCAGTGAGGAAGGAGAAGGAATGGAGAAGGAAGGAAGAAATAGTGAAAGGGAAAGCTTAGATAAATTATACATCACCCGGACAAATAGAGAATCACCATGGATCTGCAGCAGAAAGGAAGAACTGGAGGGAAGTGAGGGGGAAGAGCAAGGAATGGCGGAAAGGCAGACACGTGCAGCTACACCCTCACCATCCCGCCCAACATGCTCCACCACCCCACGCTCATTACGTGCAACATGCCGACCTAAACTCGCACCCTTCCCCCACAAACTGACACCCTATGCAGGCAGGCTCAGTGACCTCCCTGGACGCAGCCAGGGAGAACGAATACAAACGCCCACATTAAATAAAGGAAATGATAAAAGAAGGGGAAGAGATGGAGGAGAAACAGTTACGAGCAGGGGAAATATGGACCCAATTGAAGATGTAGAAGACACGGAAGAAGAGGAGGGGTGCACGGACTTGATTTTGTGGAACCCAGGGGGTCAAACAGGACACAATTTAATGCCACTTCTGGAGAGGGGAGGGGTTAGACCACAATACGTCCCTTGGAAGCATGCAGACAAGGAAAATATAAAGTGCAGGCTCCCATCATTAAGTGGAGGTGCGGGAAAATGGATATATGAAATGGAAAAACACACCGCAGGACAGAAACTGGCAGTGGGGGATGTAAAGGGCCTTCTAATATCAATATTGGGGGATGCAGCAGATGACATCTGGAAGAGAGCAGGCTTCCCCGGGGTCACAATAACAAACACATCACACGATGGGGCACCATTCGCAAACTGCAGACATGCATTATGGCAAGCGCTAAGAGTACAGTACCCAGACACATCAGACATAGGAGCAATCAGCTCACGCAAGATGTGTGACTACGAAGATCCTGGTGATTATATCCAGGAAATTCAAGAGCAGTGGCGTATGGAAACTAGAGAACAATGGGACAAAACACCAGCAATATTCTATCATATACTAATACAAGGGCTCCCAGAAGCAGTTCAGAAACAACTGAAGAAGGTAGTGGGGATGGAAGCAAAAGCATGGCCAGAAATACAACTGACGATAGTACATCATTGTAGGACATGGCAAGAGAAGATGAAACAAAAGGAAGAGGATAGAAAAGCAGAAGAGGCTAAATTGGTACAGAAAAAACTTACTAAATACACGATGGAAGGTGCACTAATAACTACACCTGCAACAATGACTCAAAACCCCACACAAGTAGTGGCTGCACAAGATCCCTCCCAAATACAATCATCACAGATTGTAGCACAACAGCTGCCACCACCCCAACCATACACGACTAACATGGGAGGAGGATACTCAACTCCAGGAGCTGGATATTATAATTATAACAGGGGAAGGGGAGGAATGATGAGGGGGAGGGGATACGGCTATAACACACAACAGCAAGGGGGAGGATTCAGAAATTTCTACCCCACCGGGCAACCAGTATACCAGGACAATTCGGGGAGCTTTCCATGGCAGAACAGGGAACCACCGGTATGTTGGATTTGTGGATTACTAGGGCACATGTCACGCACATGTAGAATGAGACCAGGCACACCATCATGGGGAGAACAGGGACAACAAGGGCCTACAAGGGAACAGCAGGACATCCAACAACAGCAGGCACTGCAACCGGGAAATGTGCAGCAACAACTAGTAACACAACAACAGCCACAGAAATACTCACTGCCACAACAACAGGTAGCGATAACACAACAACCCCAAGTGCAGCAAGTACAGCAACCTGCCCAAATTCAAGACCATAACATAACCTCTACCAATACACAACTACAGCAAACACAACTGGGAAGGGTGACGATCCTGGGACACAACCCTTACACAGGAAGTGGTCAATCATTATACCCACAATAGGACAGCCCACAGACGGCCTTGGTGTGTCCCATCCTGTCGGTAACACCTAATAGTGCGGAGGAACCACGCATAGAGGTAACGATAGGTGACAAAAAATTATCATTCCTTGTTGACACCGGGGCGACCCGGTCTTGCATAAGGGAAGGTAAATTTAAGATGTCAGGTGAAGCCATGAACACCCAAGGATTCTCTGGGGCTAGGGGGTTGGTTCCCTTTACTGATAACATTCCCTTATCAATAGAGGATTATGACATGTCCGTCCCGCTTTTATATTCTAGGGCCTCACCAGTAAACATACTTGGGAGAGACATAATGAGCAGGTTGAATATGACGATCTCCTTTACGGAGGACGGCATAATTTGCTCTAATCCAGGAATAAACATGTTCACTGCACGACAAATTATGCAAGCATACTGTGGACAGACAGTGATTAGGGCTGAGCCAGTAGATGGTGAACTGTTCCAGTACGGAACAGACATGGCATTT
Organism: Ambystoma mexicanum; assembly: GCF_040938575.1. Taxonomy (NCBI): domain Eukaryota; kingdom Metazoa; phylum Chordata; class Amphibia; order Caudata; family Ambystomatidae; genus Ambystoma; species Ambystoma mexicanum. The sequence goes on from NC_090927.1 coordinate 294,681,211, forward strand.
GCATGGATGCCAGGAATAGAAGGAAAGATCTGGAGGAGGCCAACAGCCTATTTGTTTAGACCAGAAACGCCAGCCAATGAACCAGAAGGAAAGGTGATTTCAGTGAGCATGGAGAGCATTATAGCAACTGCTGATTATATCGCAGTACATGCCCAAGACAGAGAAGGAAGAGCATGGAGGGCAGTGATAGCCCTAGCTGAGGGATGCAGGCTCACCCAGGTGTCAGACGAGGAGCTCTTCTCAGAAGAAAAGGAAAAAGGTGAAATGGTATTTATGATGAGTGTAGAAATATGGCTAAGAGTGACACACAAACAAGTGGCACAGAAAATTGCAATGGCACTTGATGCACCCACATCCACCCCAGTTCCCTTCTTTGAGGAGGATATGGCAAAAGTACCAACATCATTATGGACTACTAGTCCCTATGACGTGGGGTGTATAAAGAGTATAGGGGGAGTGAGAATAAAATTGAAAAAAGGTGCAATACTCCCTAGAGTAAAGCAATACCCACTATCAAAAGAGGCAGATGAGGGCATATATGAAACAATAACGGCCCTTATAAATAATGGCATATTGGTACCATCAGAATCACCATGTAACACAGCAGTATACCCAGTGCGCAAAGCTAAAGGAGGGACTTGGCGTTTCATCCAGGACCTCAGGCCCTTGAACAACATAGTGGAAGCAGAATACCCCATAGCAGCAAACCCGGCCACAATATTGTGTGGCATTCCAGCAGAGGCATCACGATTTACAGTGATTGACCTCAAAAATGCCTTTTTCTCAATACCCCTGCATCCAGACTCACAAGATCTAACAAGCTTCACGTACAGAAACACAAAATGGAAACACACCAGATTGCCACAAGGGTACTGCGAGTCACCCTCAATCTCGCTAGTACCACCTGACGTAACACCTGTTGCAGCCGTGGGTGGGGGTATATTAGGTTTGGGTACAGCCAAAATATTGATAGCATAACTTTTCTGCCATACAGAGGCAGCCAAAAACCCGGTGATCATCAAAATCCCTATCATCTTTATTACAGAGGCTAGTCTCACCGGCATTTTGCTCTTAGCTTGCTGCAGTCCGGCAGCTTATTCTTGTGATGTTAAAGTTGCCCGCCTGAAAATCCTCAATAGGCTTGTTATTAGTGTTAGTTGTTGTTTTCAAGCTCTCCCTATCAAGTAGTCGTTCAGTGCCCAGGCGAAGAGCTGTTCCCACGCCAATCTAAGCGATCTGTCTCTTAGGGCAGGCAAGTGTTGGTGAAGATGGGGCATTGATTGTTCTATGGCCAAGATAAATGCTGTGTAGTAGACACGTACCCTCCTTCTTTTCAGGTACTTTGGCCTTTTTATGTGATAGACAAATTGGTGTGATAGATCTTCAGGGTAGTTATCGTCTGAGGGTAGCATCTACTCCTGGGTAATGAACTTTGTTAGTTATCTGTTTTTTTAGCAATACAATAATACGCGGTACCTGCATGTGCGAGAAAGAAAAAGGGAGAACATTCAAGTGTTTACATGTGTGTATGTGCAAGACAATGTCCTTCAGTTGGGTGATTACTGTAGTGGGCAGGGGGTCGATGGGCAGAGGGTTTGGGGCTCAACTGGCGGAGGTCTCTTTACACTTTGATCGTGTGACCATGGGGTGGGCAGTATGGGAATTACCAGTTTCTATTTCAGTAGTTGTTTCTGGGGAATCTGGGGGGTGGCGGGGTATGGAGACACTTATGTTGCCAGCTGTGGTAGAAGTCTCTTCCTCCGTGGGTGACGGTGTTGCTGTTCTTCCAATGGCCCTGTCGTTGACGCTAGGGCGGGTCTGGAGTTTGCAGATCTTTACGTCGTTTAGGTGATTCCAAGTACGTTTGTCCTGCAACTTTACTGCTCTCGTGGATACCTCCTCTACCAGGTGGGGGCCGGTGAAGCGTGGGCTGTTCCACTTTCTATTGAAATTGCGGAGTAACACGTGGTCACCTTTAGCAATTTTGCACAGTTTTTCCTTTTCCAATTCTTTATCCGCGTCTTCTTGTTGATCACTCTTAGACCCGCCCCGCGTGCGCTCGAGCTGTTGAGACACAAACACTACACTAGTAATCAAAGAAGACACATATTGGTACATTTCATCACCAAGAACAGTTGCAGTGTTTTCATAATCTGTGAATGCTCTTGATGTTGGCGTTAGAGGAAGGCGCATTTGACGTCCGGTCACCACCTCGTGAGGAGTGAGGTGGCGGTCAGAGCCTGGTCTATTCCTCAGCTCAAATAGAGCTAGCAGAAGGCAATACAACCAACTCTTCTTTGTTGTTTGCTGTATCTTTGCAATTGCCTCCTTCAGTAGGCCATTCAGGCGTTCGCATACACCGTTGGCCTGCGGGTGATATGCACATGCAATTTTATGCTTGATGTTCAGTAAGGATGTGATGTGCTGGAACATTTCATTAGCGAAATGCGGGCCGTTATCCGACCGCAGTACCTCGCAGACTCCCCACCTGGGGAAAACTTCCCTCACTAGAAATTTAGCTGCTCTGAATGCATCTGGATGTGAGCAGGGTCCTGCCTCAATCCACCTGGAGAATGGGCATACTACTACAATCATATACCTATTTCCTTGACATATGTCAGCATTCAGATATGTGACAAGTGGTCCTGAAAAGGGAGAAACAAAGAAAGTAACACTACAATACCTACCATGTGACTGGTACGCCACTGAAGTTCCTGGTAAACAAGGATGTTGGGAAAGACCACTGGTAACAGTAACAGGGAAGGTGTACATGGACAACAAATGGGACATAGGAGTGATTGGCAGCAACATGGTAACAAGAGAACATATTACAACTATTGATGAACACAATAACAGATGTTGGACGATTTGGGGCAAGTACGTACCCATGTTGACGTGGATGGAGAAGGATGAAGACCCAATAAGCATACTGCCGCTGTCTGCACCTAAGATATGCTGCCAACATAAAGGAGAAGTGGACGTGGGATACAACACCAACTGTGCAAGCGTGATGGAGTTACCTGAGGGGGGAGCAGGAACAGCAGTATTAATGGACCATTACTGGGCCTGCGGAGACAAGGCATACCACACACTGCCCCCTCTGTGGAATGGTATATGCACAATGGTACACGTTAATGTACCATCACTAGTGGTGCCCCAGAAACATGTGAACGTGGCGAACTTCCCTAAAATGGATGAAGGAAACAAGAGGAAGAAGAGATCTGTAAAACCTCAGAAGGGGCCAGAGAACGAAGACAACAACAACAGCAATGTCCTGAATAGAAAGAAAAGACAAGGAGAACCTCTGACAGGAAATTACCTATGGGGAAGGTCGGAAACAGCACTCACTTCAATCCCACCAGAACACAGACTATTCAGCAGAGCAGCAATGTTCTTCTCGTCAATAATACATCCGGGACTACAAGCTTACGCAAACGCAAAATGGCTCCAGATAACTCGATGGGAGCTAATGATGACAATTAATTCTACAGTAAATGGATTCAACGCAATAAAAGAGGAACTGCGAGCAGTGAGGATGGTAGCACTACAGAACAGATATGTATTGGATCTCATTACAGCAAGGGAAGGAGGAGTTTGCGCAAAGATAGGACAATCATGCTGCACATTCATTCCTGCCAACGATGCTGACAATGGTACACTGACAGAAGCAGTATCACAACTGGCCCAGATGCACTCCAAAATGATGGATGAAAGTAAAGGAGTGAAGAAGGATGACAGCTGGTTTTCAATGTTATGGTCATGGATGCCATCCTGGCTGTCGGACGGACTGAAGATTATAGTTGGATGCATAATACTGGCTGGAGCTGCACTGATCATAATAAGATTTTGGAAGGCCTGGAAGGCACGCACCACAGACGAAATGATCGAAATGGTTGGTATGCACCCCTTGATGCCGGCAGATGATGGCCAGCACACAGGCACAATAATAAAAGAGAGAGAAAAACTGCGCAAACAGATCATCACCAACCACCTGGACCCACCATCTGTGAAGTTTGAAAACCCAAGAAACCCAAGGAGCTACATAGGGAAATGGGTATACTGCACACCTGGAGGAACCTGTGTATATATGTATTGGTCATTTGAAGACCATGTCAACCACTATGGACATTTGGGAGGAGTAACTAAAATATGGAGAGTAAGAGGAGATAAGGAAAAAGATATGTTTGTGGTCGACAAGTCGACCAGAGGAGGGACTGAAGTGGGAGAATGGAACAAAAGGCTCCCACCAATCCCCTCACGCCCCTGGCCTAGAGGATCGCGGCCCAGACACCCGCCACGAGAGGAGTTTGCCCATCTACCAGACGACCAAATACCCTGGTACAGGAACATACGGATGTGCCCACCAGCCTGCCCACCAGACTGCCCTGCCCATGCCGACACCTGCGGCATGGATGAACTCGACTGAACCATTCAACAGTAAACGAACACATCGTTAGAGATGCCATGACGACCTAGCCAACGGTCAGCACACCCGTGCAAACACGCACACTGGACACTCCCACACCAATCCACACGAAGAACATATTCAGTGCTATGACGTAGGTGACAGACCCACCCACTGACGCGCATCTTTATTATTTTTCACATAGGTTTTTCAAAATGCAGAAACGCAAGACGCACAACGAACTCATCTAAAATGCTTGCTGGCGCTTTTCCTAACCCATGCATTACGATGAGAAATATAACGAAGACATGATACCGGGGATAAAATAATATGATACCATAACCTAAAGCGCCGTGCATCAAACATCCCCACCTATGCACCAGGCCCAAGTAGGCCGCAAGCAAGAGCCTCCATGAACATTGAACGAGCAAGAGTACAATTGCTGACCCTGCAGAATGAGCCCGGCGAGAACAGACAGTCAAGGGCACAATGTTGCAAACTCGCATGCCACAAGCCAAAGCCAAGGTCACACCTGCAAACTAAGCCAGACACACAGTGGAAAATGCAATATTAAATGTGCAGAATTCTGCCTCAACCACGGTCTCTCCTCACGTGACCAAGCCGAACCTGACAGGGTGCCAGGCCCAGGAGGAAGGAGGCGCCTGGATCCCACGTTTTGAGACGCAGGCAGCAACAATTAAGCGACTCAATGGACATCTGCGGCGGTGGGAGTAGTCTGCCCTCCAGCATATGAACAAATCCTCGCATTGTCTGCACATACCCATAGTTATACATTGTTGCAAATGACAGGTGCACCGCGAGCTGGGAACAGCGATGGTCCCAGACTGGGGGGCTCGCGAGTGGACCAATCAGAACATGGGGCTCTTATCACTGACGCCATTAACATTAGCCAATCCTCAGGGGTCTTCATGTAACAATTTTCATGTATCTAATTGAAGGGACAACCCAAGTATACCACCTGACTGACCCTCAACCACTAACAGCGTTCTCTATACGTATGCTATACTAACCCTACCACTCGAGGAACCAATCCAGAGTGGCGATAGGTTTTTTGCTAACTTTCCCAGGTGACGCAAGTAGCGCGTCATACTGAGGTAAAAAGGGCCTGCGAGCCCCACGAATTGAGAGAGAGTGTCAGGACGGACGCGTACGATCCTTGACCCATCCCTGCCGTTTTGTTTAATAAACAGCAGAATCACCTTGCTTCTTGCGTGTGCCTCATACTCCTTTTTGGGATACACGGGAGGAGTTGGGGCCTCCCTGCCCGGAGGTCCGCGGACGGCCCAGCCGACCCCGGGAGAATTTCCCCCCGACAACGTGCACGCTGCCGCTGAGCTATCCTCCCGGGGTATCTTGCACCCCCCACAATCAAAAGGCATGGAGGTCTCCAGGGAGGGGTTAGATGGTGCATCTACATTGATTGGGACCAGATTAAACATAAAACAGGATGACCACGTGCGCTACTGTGAGTTAACCCCAGGGAGGTAGGGGATGCGAATTACCATAGGTGTGTTCAGGCCATGATATCTTGCACCCCCCACAAATAAAAGGTAGGGGGGTGTTCTGGGAGGGGCTAGGTGATGCCTCTACATTGGTTAGGACCAGATTAAACATAAAACAGGATGACCACTTGCGTCAGTGTGAGTTAACCCCAGGGAGGTAGGGGATGCGAATTATCATAGGTGTGTTCAGGCCATGATATCTTGCACCCCCCACAATCAAAAGGCATGGGGGTGTTCCGGGAGGGGCTAGGTGATGCCTCTACATTGGTTAGGACCAGATTAAACATAAAACAGGATGACCACTTGTGTTAGTGTGAATTACCCCAAAGAAATAGGGGATGCAAATTACCATAGGTGCAATTAGGCCATGATATCTTGCACCCCCCACAATCAAAAGGTATGTGGTGTCCAGGGAGGGGCTAGATGGTACATCTACTTCGGTTTGGGACCAGATTAAACATAAAACAGGGTGACCACTTCTGTTAGTGTGAGTTAACCCCAGGGAGGCAGGGGATGCGAAATTACCATAAGTGCATTCAGGCCATGATATCTTGCACCCCCACAATCAAAGGGTATGGAGGTATCCAGGGAAGGGCTAGGTGGTGCCTCTATATCATTTGGGACCAGAGTAAAGATAGAACAGGATGACCACCTGTGTCAGTGTGCGTTAACCCCAGAAAAAAAGGGTATGAGAATTACCATAGGTGCGTTCAGGCCATGATATCATGCACCCCCACAATGAAAAGGTATGGGGTGTCAAGGGAGGAGATAGTTGTTGCTGATACATTTGTAGGGACCAGATTTAATGTAAAAGAGGATGACCACTTGTCTCATTGTGAGTTAACCCCAGGGAGACAGGGGATGCAAATTACCATAATACATGTAGGGGGACTGCTGGTGCCTCTCCCTGCATATATATGGGGGGAAAATGGGGTTGAAATAAAAGTCAACATTTAGGGGGGTCATAGTAATTGGGGCACAGTAATCACATAGATCCGTCTTGGAAGCAGACACAGAATTGATAGTTGTAGCTGTAAGTGGAAGGGGATCCTTCGGTTGGAAATGCCCCATTGTAGTGTGTGATGGCTGAATGCATGAATGCCGAAGAACAGCACTGCTGAGGACAAAAGGAAAGGAATTACACAGACTCTCACTAGTCTGCATTTCATCCCCATACAAACAGCCCAAAATTTCAGGTAGGGGGCTGGAGCCTCATTAACCCAATGGTGTTGTATCCATGACATAGCACAGCCCATACCAGTCACTTGCAGCAGTGTGTGATAGTGTGCACAGTTTACCAAGCCGGGGGTGAACAGGGAGCTTAACAAATATTACGTAAAATACTGGTGACTGCCCTTCCCAATAACACATGCTGAAGGAAGACCCTACCGTGCCCCACCCTGCATTATGACAGAGTTGTGTGACTAACTGAGCCCCAGCTCCCCCTTTATCCTTAAGAGAGGCTCCTGCAGTGATTGCGCGTGTTTTGATGTTGGAATCAAATATAGAAAGGTTAATTATGCCATAAAAAATGTTTAAGCGCCCCATCTGCTGTCACAGTACAACCTTTCTTATTTTGACTGTAGTGTGATGTTGGAATAAAATATAGAAAGGTTAATTATGCCATAAAAAATGTTTAAGCGCCCCATAGGTTAATTATGCCATAAAAAAATGTTTAAGTGCCCCATCTACTGTAACAGTACAACCTTTCTTATGATTATACCATTTAAAATAATAACATGTGCGCAAATGTACAACTGAGCGAATGCTAGGCTCCCCGACTTTGCACAGTATTAAATAAAAAACATGGGAAGCCGTATATTATACCATACAGTATGATATTCGGCTTCCCATGACAGAGTGAAGGCCCTGAAACAACGCCCACAACAACGCCCACCTGGTAGCTCTGGCCAATCCCTGAACAGAGATGTAGGAGGGCGGGCTATCACAGTAGATTTTCATTTTGGGCTGTATGTATGGCTGTAGCCATCGAGTGGGCGTGTCTACGAAGATTGCCGAACACTGCCTCCCACAAGCTACCATGGGAGGCAGGATAGCATACAACACCGGGATTGTGCGCGGGTCATTCTCGTCTTTGCCTGCAGTCGAGCGTTTTGCACGACACTCCTAGCAGTCTGGAACAGGCATACACAAGGAAATAAATCGGGGATGGAGCATGCATATTCCCCATTCTCCAGGCAAAAATGAGGAAGAACATGGGCGTGTTGAGGGGTCGACCTCACAAAGAAATTGCACACGCGCTCAGGCACAAACCCAACCACATTCAGTGATTTCAACATGCAACTTCACGTTGGGTAAAGTCACACGCAAACCTTGTGAACTCACTGCCACATGCTAGGAGCCACAAATCGCTATGCGCATGGGATCCACCTCTTGACTCACTTCCCCTCCCAGACACACAACACCCCCACCCGCACGCTCCCCTAACACTCCCCATCTGTCATCACTGGTTGCTGTGCTGTCATGAACTTGTTCTTCAAATTCTGACGGCCTCTTGTTTTGCCTTTAAATGTTTGCTGTCTCCTTCACTTCCTGACACTGCACTGAGAGGGGGAGCCCCCAGACATTTTTCATAGGGGTGATCTGATAAGTTCTCTGCAAATCTTGGCGTGGAGGTTGCATAGAGGCAGGCTGGCCGGTGGGGGGAGCTTTTTATAACGGTGGCCATGGCCCCCCCTTGGCCACCCCTTCGTGGCGCCTGCTGAGGGGGGGGGTTACACTTACCTGGTCTATATAGCCCTTGAGTTGGGAATAATGATACCATGCCCCTCCCCGTCTCCTATTACCTCTGGGGGCGCTGCGAAGTGGCAGCGTTGCAGTCGGCACCTTATAAATCACTGATCAATAAATAAAAAAACGTTGAAAAAGCCAGCGTTAAAGACAGCATTTTAAAAATAAAATAATCATTGAACTTACTTCTACCTATTCATTTAATTATATAGAAAAGTACACATATTTCATAGATTGAATTACATACAGAATAAAAGAAGAGACCACTTTCAGATCAACGCATTGACTCAAAGGGGTTCTCATACTGTCTGCAAGGACTGTTCACCACACATGATGAGTAAATCAATAAACGAGTGATGCACAGAAGGCGAAATGCAGATGCCAGCAAAGAAAGGACAGAGCGTAATGAATCGGCCATAAGCGGAGCAAGAAAAGCGCGTGGAACTAACTGAGGAGAAGCAAGGGGTGTAGTGAGGCGAGATGATTAAATGGAAAAAAGAAGCTCATTCAGCAGGCATCTCAAAAAAAGAGAGCAGGAATAATGGCGTCAGGTAACGGTGGACGCCAAATAAATAAGACACACTGCACAGGAGGGGACGGGGAAAAATGACAAGGGCAGAAGGAACATTACCCTGCAGTGAAAGTCAAAGGTGAAGCAGAAAGAACAAACACGACAGCAATGAAGACAAATGAGGCGGCCGATCCAGGCCGAGTCAGCATTTCCCAGAATCCTTCTCGGAGTCCGAGAGGTGCTGCGTGGCATTGCGGCGGGTTCAGGGGTCAAGGGAGCAGAGCGCACACCTTAGAGCGGGAAATACACACTCGCACGGAAATAGAATAAGTATACACACTCACGCATAGTCCAAGGACTGAGACCTAACCATCACCTGTGCATAGTTTTTTTTTAAATATATTTATTTTTTAGAAAGTGCTTTGTGATATAATCCTATTTTAGAAGGCACTGGATGACTTTTACTATTAGGGATTAATCGAAAAGCATTGCCATAAAAAAGTGAACTGGGAAGCTGTGATGAGGATGTTGACATCCCAGCTACTGGGAATAATACCGTCTGTTCTGAAATGCATTTCTGGCGTCTGAACTTTGGTAGTTTAGATGTCTTCTTCTAGGCTCTTCACGCCACAGAATAACAGTTCCCTGGATCCTCCATCTGTATTTTAAATACTGAAATGCATGTCAGCACCTTGCTGCACCCTCACATGAGAGGGTCAGCTACAGGCAAGCAATCTGACCCACCAGAAAAGAAATTGTGTTGCCCACATTCCGATGCTACAGTTTCTCTCCCTGGAACAATTTGGTTATGCTTTGTCAAATAGTATCAGTAAAGCACACCTAATTTATAAAAAAAACCTTTAAAAAAAACTCTTCTTCTTTGCTTGATGTCTGATTCACTTTACATTGTATATGTTGAGCTTATTCTTACACATTTTTCGACTTTCCCCCTTGGCTTCTTGACCGTGGTCATGCTACATGTTTTGTCATTCTCTTATCTCAATGAACCAGCCTGGGGCACTATTATGGATGGTACACCGCATGGCTCATGCAGCCTGTGTGACCAGCGCATGAGAGGCTCATTGAATTCTGTTGGTGCTTTGGAGAATACATTGAGAGTGTCTGGACAAGCATTGACCGAGCAGCTAATCCCCACCTTGAAGCCAAGGCACATTTTACCATGATCGTGCTTTGTCCCGTCTCTTCCCCCAAGTTCCCCACTCTAACTGTTGGACTTAGCTCAAATACCTGTGCTCTAGAACCATGCCAATGGAAAGCCGCCTCTTGTTCCACTCTGCCTTTAAAACAAAATCCTATATGTGTATGTATGCTCCTGTCAAATGAAGCCTAATCACCATTCTTGTCCTGTTGGGAATATTTTGGACAAGCTAGTATTCATCTATTTGGAACAACGTTTGAAACAGGATGGCTTATTTGATGTCCAGCTTTTAAAAAGCGTTCATCTTGGTCTGTGACCAGTATCAGGTGATGTGTTGACGGAATTACCCAAATTTACCTTTTACAATTGACCTTTTGCACAATTGATCTAATTATAGTGGTCCTAATTGACCTTCTGCACAATTGACCTTAATATTATTTTAGTTATTTTATATATGTACTGGGTTGGTTTTGGATTATAAATAATATAAGGGGATTGGGTGAGGGGTTGCAAGGGGTTTTGGATTGGGTGGGGGGTCGCATGGGGTTTCCCCCGCATATATGTCCTAATTGACCTTCTAAATTAGGTCAATTCTCCCGAGGTCAATTGTGAAAAGGTCAATTAGTATACAACCGTGTTGACAGCATTAGACAGGACTGTAGGTTACAACTGTCTCTGAAGTACTACTGGAATCGAAGAGACTGTTTTTCAATGGATCTCTAGGAAGGACCCATCAGGTGAGCATCGGTCCTGTGTTTCACTGGTGGATCCTATGCCTTACTAGATGTCACAGGGTGCTCTTTTCTCTGCCTAATTGTCCATTGAATATGTTAGGCGACTGTGCCATACAATATGGAATTAAGGTCTGTCATGCCTACAGTATGCTGCTGACACATGAGTTCAGGTTGTAAGAGTACTGTTTGGTGGGCCAATGGGAGTCAGTTAATCATATGACGAGTTCTGGGGTGTTCTGTGAGGTTCAGAAGAACTATTGAAGGACCAATCACTTTCTCTTTGTGGGTCTGTGTTATAAAGCATACTTTGGGATGCTTCAGGTGAGTTACTTCATAAATTCCTTTATTGATGTTACATCAAATTGCTTAAGAGGAACCCACTGGATCCCACCACCCAGGCTACATCTTCCAACTAGCTGGGCTGGAACACCTGCACACTAGCCCTCCCGACTCATACATCAGCACTCTCACCTCACAACTTTCTCTCTGACCTCACGCATTCCAGACATCCATCAATCCATCGAAGTACTTCAAAACAAACCTCCCTTGCTTATCACACACACACACACAAACACACACACACACACAGACACACACACACACACACACACAAAGCACTTCAAAGCACACCTTTCTTCCTTACCAGTCACAAACACATCATTCAACGTCACACATTTAACTCCAAACCTCACTATGACACATCCATAAAATCCGTGAAATAGAGAAGAAGCAGCACTAACACCACTGGAGCAACACAAAATAAGTGGAAGCCCTATGTCCTGAACCACACACACCTGTAAGTGATTTCAATCTGGCACACACCCAAGTCTCGCCCAGCATGTAGTGCACAAATAAAACCCTTATTTATTTGTATCTATAGGTTCAATATTCTGAATGATATACCACTCATATCACACCCTTCTCCTGAGACCCCCCCCCCAGTCACACTGAACCAGGAATCAGGCTAGTTTGTAAGGATAAATATGTAGTTAATTATTATACATTTACTATAGATATATATATATGGGGCAGGAATCACCCAGAGGGTGACAATACATTTCAGAAATAAGCTAAGCAATTGAATTCACTTATAAGGAGGCAAAATAGAAAACACAGGGAAAAAGAACAGTTTGTTTTGCACACAGATAGCGTTTAGGTTAATGTTCCCCCTGCACAGTTTTGTTTAAATACAAATGAGCAATCCTACACCAATGTGAGTAGTCAGCAGGTTTTTAGGAATGAAATACACAGGGTAATTCATAGAATTTCACACAAAAGTGGCGCACGCGGCTGGTGCACAGTGTGCGCGTGCGAATGTCTGCGCCAGCCGCGTGCGCTAAAATCGATTTCGTACTCATGGATTTTAGCCTCCAAAACCAGCCGTGGCGCAGAGTGGCACAGCGACCCTGCAGCAGCGCCAGTTACGCCCCCAAGAACTCCCTCGCGCAAGGAAAAGCCATCAAAATTCCCAATTCAGCGCAAAGGGCTGCGCTAACCCTGGACCTGTTTACAGGGCTGCCAAACAGCAAACGCCAAACGGGGAACGTGTATTACTGGGGTGCGCGTGAAGGTTCACACGCGAAAGGGCCTGTGCGAGTGGGGTACGTGTATTACTGGGGTTCGCGGGAAGTTTCACACGCGATTTCAGCAGGGTACGTGTATTACGTGGTTCGCGAGAACTTTCACACGTGAAAGGGCCTGTGCGAGTGGGGTACGTCTATTACGGGGGTGTGCGGGAAGTTTCACACGCGATTGGGCTGGGTACGTGTATCTCAGGGGTGCGCGGGAAGCTTCACACGCGAATGGCCTGGGTACGTGTATTTCAGGGGTGCGTGGGAAATTTCACACGCAATTGGCCTGAGTATGTGTATTTCAGGGGTGCGCGGAAAGTTTCACACGTGATTGGGCCTGGGTACGTGTATTTCAGGGGTGCGCGGGAAGTTTCACACGCGATTGGCCTGGGTACGTGTCTTTCAGGGGTGCTTGGGAAGTTTCACACGCGATTGGGCTGGGTACATGTATTTCAGGGGTGCGCGGGAAGTTTCACACGCGATTGGCCTGGGTACGTGTATTTCAGGGGTGCGCGGGAAGTTTCACACGCGATTGGCCTGGGTACGTGTATTTCAGGGGTGCGCGGGAAGTTTCACACGCGATTGGCCTGGGTACGTGTATTTCAGGGGTGCGCGGGAAGTTTCACACGCGATTGGCCTGGGTACGTGTATTTCAGGGGTGCGCGGGAAGTTTCACACGCGATTGGCCTGGGTACGTGTATTTCAGGGGTGCGCGGGAAGTTTCACACGCGATTGGCCTGGGTACGTGTATTTCAGGGGTGCGCGGGAAGTTTCACACGCGATTGGCCTGGGTACATGTATTTCAGGGGTGCGTGGGAAGTTTCACACGCGATAAGAGTAGGGTATGTGTATTACCGGGCTGCGCATGAAGTTTCACACGCGATTTTGCTGTCAGAGCGGGGAACGTGTATTTCGGGGGTGCGCGGGAAGTCCTACACGTGAATTGGAAGTGTGGGTCCTCCCAGGTGTCCCCTCTACCCCCTCCACGGCCCCTGAAGGCAGCCCACACCACAGGGGACTACCCCGCACCCCTTGTCATGTCCTGCAGGCAGCACATCCACCATGGGCATGCCCCCCAGCCAAGCCACATGTCATGTTGCAATATGATCACCAACTCAAGTCTCCCAGCACCCCCACCCCCAGCAGTGCAGGGCACCTGTCAGCAGGCCCCCACTCATGTCCCACTCATGTCCCACAGCACCCCCACTCCTCAGCAGTCAGGGGCACCTGCCAGCAGGCCCCCACACATGTCCCACACATGTCCCCTTGCACCCCCACCCTCCAGCAGTGCATGGCACCTGCCAGCAGGCCCACACTCATGTCCCACTCATGTCCCCTTGCACCCCCACCCCCCAGCAGTGCAGGGCACCTGCCAGCAGGCCCCCACTCATGTCCCCTTGCACTCCCACCCCCCAGCAGTGCAGGGCACCTGCCAGCAGGCCCCCACTCATGTCCCCTTGCACCCCCACCCCCCAGCAGTGCAGGGCACCTGCCAGCAGGCCCCCACACATGTCCCACTCATGTCCCCTTGCACCCCCACCCCCCAGCAGTCCAGGGCACCTGCCAGCAGGCCCCACTCATGTCCCCTTGCACCCCCACACCGCAGCAGTGCAGGGCACCTGCCAGCAGGCCCCCACTCATGTCCCCTTGCACCCCCAGCCCCCAGCAGTGCAGGGCACCTGCCAGCAGGCCCCCACTCATGTCCCACTCATGTCCCTTTGTACCCGCAACCCCCAGCAGTCAGGGGCACCTGCCAGCAGGTCCCCACACATGTCCCCCTGCACCCCCACCCGCCAGCAGTTAGGGGCACCTGCCAGCAGTTCCCCACACATGTCCCCCTGCACCCCCACCCCCCAGCAGTCAGGGGCACCTGCCAGCAGGCCCCCACACATGCCCCCCTGCACCCCCACCCCCCAGCAGTCAGGGGCACCTGCCAGCAGGCCCCCACTGATGTCTCACACATGTCCCCCTGCACCCCCACCCCCCAGCAGTCAGGGGCACCTACCAGCAGGCCCCCACACATGTCCTCCTGCACCCCCACCCCCCAGCAGTCAGGGGCACCTGCCAGCAGGCCCCCACTGATGTCCCACACATGTCCCCCTGCAACCCCACCCCCCAGCAGTCAGGGGCACCTGCCAGCAGGCCCCCACACATGTCCCCCAGCACCCCCAACACCCAGCAGTCAGGGGCACCTGCCAGCAGGCCCCCACACATGTCCCCCACCACCCCCACCACCCAGCAGTGCAGGGCACCTGCCAGCAGGCCCCCACACATGTCCCACCCATGTCCCCATGCACCCCCACCCCCAGCCGTCAGGGGCACCTGCCAGCAGGCCCCCACTCATGTCCCACTCATGTCCCCTTGCACCCCACCCCCCAGCAATGCAGGGCACCTGCCAGCAGGCCCCCACTCATGTCCCACTCATGTCCCCTTGCACACCCACCCCCCAGCAGTGCAGGGCACCTGCCAGCAGGCCTCCACACATGTCCCCCAGCACCCCCACCCCCCAGCAGTGCAGGGCACCTGCCAGCAGGCCCCCACACATATCCCCCAGCACCCCCACCCACCCCCCAGCAGTGCAGGGCACCTGCCAGCAGACTCCCACACATGTCCCAGTCATGTCCCCTTGCACCCCCCACCCCAGCAGTGCAGGGCACCTGCCAGCAGGCCCCCACTCATGTCCCACTCATGTCCCCTTGCACCCCCACCCCCCAGCAGTGCAGGGCACCTGCCAGCAGGCCCCCACTCATGTCCCACTCATGTCACCTTGCACGCCCACCCCCCAGCAGTGCAGGGCACCGACCAGCAGGCCCCCACACATGTCCCACTCATGTCCCCTTGCACCCCCACCCCCCAGCAGTGCAGGGCACCTGCCAGCAGGCCCCCATTCATCTCGTCTTGCACTGTCATGATCTCTGCTTCCAAAAGGCCAGGACTTACCCAACTCCCTTGGAAGCAGACCCATAACCCAGGTTCCGAGTGCCAGCCAGTCCCAATTGGGACCTTTTGGACCCTGTCCTGGCGCCAGTGGCGCCAGGCTCATAAATATGCCCAGTCCCAGCGCTGCAAGCGCCGGGCTCATAATGCTTGGGTGGACTTACCTGTAGCAGACCATGCTGCTTACTTACCTGCCAGTTGAACCCCTGATCCTCTTCTGTTTGGGACTACTTTTCCTGTTGGGTGGGGGAGGAGCCACTCCCTAGGTTCAGAACACTGGAACTCTTCTGGAAAGCAGGAACTCTTTTCTTACCTAGGCGTGGCTGTGGAAGGAGACACCTAAGCACTACAGGAGGCTATTTAAACCACACCCGATGGATGAATCTTGCTTTGCGTTATTCTGCATCCTCTGCAGCAGAACGCTCATCGTGTCTTCTGCATCTGATCATGGGCCTAAAGGAAAAAGGCTTACCATCCTGAATCCAGTCTTCAGCAACATCTATAAAGACAAGAAAGAACAGGTTAGCACTACGGTCTTCAGTGACAGCGCATCTCTTACCTGGTCCATCGGCTGTCATCAACGCCTCGCGCAGCATTCCTGCATCTGAAAGACAAAGGCTTACCTACTCTTCACGCGCTCCGGAGGTCATCGCACTGCATTCCGGCATCTGAAAGACAAAAGCTTACCAACTCTTCGCACGCTCCGGAGGCCTTCGGCGCTGCATCCCGCATCTGTAAGACAAAAGAAGGTGCGTTTAAAGACATTGGGTAACGTTAAATACTCACGTGCCATTACTCCATCCACGCCGAACTCAGTGGGCATTCCGGCATCCTTCAGCAGCTCCGAACTGGTACCTGCAAAATAAAAGGACAGTTAGTGCGCATCGTGAAGCAAGCAACAAGCGCTTACTTACGCGCTTCCAGGCGCTTCTATTCCGCATACGGGTCCATCCTCAACTCACTTCAGCCAGTCAACCGCCATCGCCGGAACCCTGCAAAATAAGAGACAGCATTACAAAAGACTTTTAAAGACATTTGAAATATTCGGAACTCACCGTTCGTGAAGTAAACGACGGACAGCAGTCCTCTGAAGTCAAGAGGCCTGCGCTACCTATCCAGTGAAGAAACTGGTTACAGCACCCTGCCCCGAGGCAGATGGAGAGCTCGGCGTTCACTTACCTAAGGTGAGAGCGTTAACCTTTGGGGTTCTACAGGAGAGGAGAAAAGGAAAGAGATAGGGACACCCCAATAACCCCAGTTCATTAATCCCATATTTTCTATCTGCAGACATCTTACTCTTCGAGTCAGGCATACAGTGCACAGAGGTCCAGCCCAAAGAGCCAACCGGGTGGTGCACATCACTTTTGAAGATACGGTAGTCGCCCAGTCAAGACCGGCGCCTCTGCGAGAATCGGGTGAGCGTTACAGAACGCAAAGCCTACCGCAAAACTCTCGCCCAGGCACTATGGAAACCTCGGATACCGACCACCTAGCCCGGTTACTTGGGGAACTAAGGGCAGAAGTGCATGCAGCTCGTCAGGAAACGAATGCTCTAAGAAGGGAACTAATTATTTCCAAGGAGCGAACAGACGATCTTGCTAGATAATTGATACAGTCACAAGCCGGACAGACCCCGTTACCCGCATCAGGGGCAAATCTTCCTTCAATATCCCCTATGAATCCAGTGCAGATCAACCTACCTGGGAATGTACCTCTGGCTCCGCCCGAACAATTTTCTGGTGACCCAAAGAGGTTTGCAGTATTCATCAATCAGCGCCGGTTGCATTTTTTATGCCGGCCAGCAGCCTTTCCAACTGATCAAGCTAAAGTAGCTTTTGTGCTTTCGTACCTTAGTGGCAATGCGGCAGACTGGTCGATCCCTCTAGTTAATCAAGATGATCCGGTTCTCCATGATTTTCAAGCCTTTCAGCTTAGTATGGAAAAACTGTTCGCAAGACATTCACAGGGGCAGGCCTTGGACAATGAGCTTCTTTCGTTGCGACAGGGTAATCAAGACCTTTTGGCTTATATTGCATCTTTCAACAGACTAATAGTGGAAACTCAATGGCCTGAGGACAAAAGGATTACGCTGTTTTATAGAGGTCTACGTGGAGAGCTCAAAGACGTTTTAGCCCAAGTAGTGAATCCCCCACAAGACTGTTCGGATTATATAGACTTAGTCGTTCAAATAGATCACAGACTGCAGAACAGGAAGGCCGATCGTTCCAAGTTTGATGCTCGAGTATTTTCCAAACCACCAACTCCTTCCAAAGGAGTAGACTCCGGGGAACCCATGCAAATATGGGGCCTGAAAGGACCACTAACACAAAAGGAGCGGGAAAGGAGAAAACAGTTGCAATTATGCCTCTATTGCGGAAACTCAGGGCACTTTCTTCGAGACTGTCCGGTGAAACCAGCCAAGAAGGCGGTAGGAGCTGCAGTTACCAAGGTCACAAACTCTGAGCAGGGAAACAACCTCGCCCGACAAGAATAGAGGTCCTCTTGCCGAGCGTTAAAACCAGTTCCGTGACCTCGCATTTCGTGATACCTATGGTCCTCATTAGCCCTGATCATCCAGATCGATTACATGCGATTGAAGCTTACGTCGACAGCGGTGCCATCGGCAATTATGTGGATCAGGAAATGGTTTTGAGGATGAATCTAACTCTTTGTCCCAAGGCTGTAAAGGACGTCATTACTACGGTGGATGGTACGGAGATAGCCTCCGGACCAGTAACGCATACCACTCAAGAAGTGACGCTAGTAAGTCAAGATGGACACCATGAGAAGATCGTGTTCGATGTGATCAAGGCCCCTCAGTTCCAGATTATTCTAGGGATACCTTGGTTAGAGAAACACAATCCTCAGATCGATTGGCGAGCAAGAACGGTTCAGTTCCCAGAATGTGTCTCTACTTGTCACCCTCCACCTGGTGTTGCTCTAGCAGCAATTTCTTCGGAGACTCCCCAGTTACCTCCCGAATACCTAGAATTCCAAGATGTTTTCCGGAAGGATCAGGCTAACTCTCTACCTCCTCATAGGTCCTATGACTACCAGATAGACCTGATACCTGGATCTACTCCTCCGTGTAGCAGAATTTATGCCCTCACCGAGCCTGAGAACCTTCACCTCCGACAATACCTGGATCAATACCTAGCGAATGGTTTTATTCGTCCTTCTAAGTCCCCTGCTTCTTCAGCTTTGTTCTTCGTTCCAAAAAAAGAAGGGGACCTTAGAACTTGTATAGATTACCGCGCCCTGAACCAGATCACCGTTAAAAATAGATATCCATTACCTTTAATCCCTGAACTCCTGGACCAAGTCAGAAGAGCATGCATATATACAAAGCTGGATCTTAGAGGAGCCTACCACTTGGTACGAGTAAAAGAGGGTGATGAATGGAAGATGGCCTTCCGCACCAAGTATGGGCTATTTGAATATCAGGTCATGCCCTTCGGGCTTTGCAATGCCCCGTCGCCTTTCAATATTTTATGAACGATGTCCTCAGAGAACTCATAGATGTATGTGTTGTCATTTACATTGACGACAGCCTCGTTTATTCTTCATCGGAATCTGAACATCGGAAACACGTGAAAATGGTCCTCGAGAGGTTGCGTCAACACAGACTTTTCGCTAAGTTGGAAAAATGTGTTTTCAACGTGACTGAAGTTGAATTCTTGGGATTCATATTATCACCTAGCGGAGTGCGTATGGATTCAAGGAAGGTCGATGCAATTCTCAAATGGCCATCACCATCCTCCGTAAAAGGGGTTCAAAGCATGTTAGGCTTCGCCAACTTTTACCGCAGGTGTATCCCCGAATTCTCTCGAATAGTCCAGCCCATCACCGCCTTGTTAAAGAAAAACAAACGTTTTGAATGGTCTACCGAGGCGGAACAAGCTTTCCAGAATTTGAAGACAAAATTTATCTCTGCACCAATTCTAAAACATCCTCGCCCCGAACTCCCCTACATCGTTGAAACTGATGCTTCGAGCCTTGCCATGGGGGCAGTTCTATCACAGAAGGACCCAGTAACCAATCAGTTACATCCCGTGGCATTCTGGTCTTGCAAATTCTCGCCTCCTGAGATCAATTACACTATTACTGATAAGGAACTTCTGGCTATCAAGTCTGCCTTTAAGGCTTGGCGGCATTATCTTCTGGGGGCCCGACACACCGTTACTGTGATTACGGATCACCGAAACCTGCAATATTTGAAAACCGCAAAAGCCCAATCCTCTAGACAACTCCGTTGGGCACTATTCTTTGCCGAGTTTGACTTCATAATTACCTATCGACCTGGTACAAAAAACGGTAAAGCTGATGCCCTTTCTCGGATGGGAGTGGAGGAACATTTGACCAACCCTAAACCTGTACCCATCATTCCCGAACAAAGAATTCTGGGTGTAATAACCACACAATCCATAGAGGAAATTAAGGATAAAACCAGGCAATTTATAACTCCAGCAGAAATAATGAATTGGCATCTGCAGGGAAAGGACTTTGCAGTAAAGGACAACTTATTGTATTTCCAAGAACGATTATACCTGCCCAGCACAGATTTACAGAAAAAGGTGATCTCTTGTTATCACGAGTCTCTAATGGAAGGACATCCCGGTATGGCCAAAACCTCAGAAAAGATCAAGCGCTACTTCTGGTGGCCGTCTTGGAAAAAAGATATCAGAGACTTTATAATGTCCTGTGGAGTATGCGCCCAAAACAAGAGTCAAAAAGAAAGACCAGCCGGCCTCTTACGCCCTATTGACATCCCACCTCGCCCTTGGCATACGCTTTCTATGGACTTCATCACCGACCTACCTCCATGCTCCCGATACAATACGATCCTGGTAATCGTGGACTTATTCTCCAAGATGGCGCATTTCATTCCACTCAAAGGCTTGCCAACAGCAACAACTCTGGCCCGAGAATTTCTCGAAAACATTGTCCGACTGCACGGTTTTCCTTCAGTGCTAATTTCGGATCGAGGTAGTCAATTTATTTCTCATTTTTGGCGAAGTTGTTGTCGGTCGGCTCAAATTGATGTGAGATTATCGACCAGTCACCACCCTCAAACCGACGGACAAACCGAGAGGACCAATCAAACTCTGGAACAGTATTTACGCTGCATGCTGCAACAAACTGAAAAAACTTGGAAAGATATCCTTTGGATAGCCGAATATGCCTACAACAACTCTGTCCACTCAGGAACTGGGAAAACCCTGTTTTTTCTTTTATACGGCTGTCACGCTCGAACCTCAGAGTTGGATCCACCCCAAGATCTTGGAACACCAGCAGTAGACTACCTGCACTCTACAATCACCCAAGCTTTTAAGGAAGCCGTTTCTCACTTTCAAAGGGCTAAGGAACAATACAAGAAAGGAGCAGGTCAACACCGGAAGGAAGCCCCCCAATATCAAGTAGGAGATCAAGTCTGGTTATCCACCAAATATCTACCCCTAAAAGGACCACGCACATTCAACCCAAGATACCTTGGTCCCTATTCCATCACTACCATAGTAAACCCAGTAGCGGTCAAGTTGGACTTGCTCCCTCACATGAAGATACATCCGGTCTTCCACGTCTCTCTTTTAAAACCCGTGCAACCTCAAACCCGACTAACTAAATCCCCAAAACCTATCCTAGTTGATGGAGAACTCGAGTTTGAAGTCAAAAGCATCCTGGACTCCAAGATCTCCAAATCTAAGCTATTTTACCTAATTGACTGGAAAGGCTACGGCCCTCAAGAAAGATCCTGGGAACCTGCAGAATATGTCCACGCTCCTCGTCTAATCAAAAGATTTCATCAAACATTTCCTGACAAGCCAAAACCCCCGGGGAAGCCCGGTTTGGGAGGGGCCTTGAGGGGGGGTACTGTCATGATCTCTGCTTCCAAAAGGCCAGGACTCACCCAACTCCCTTGGAAGCAGACCCATAACCCAGGTTCCGAGTGCCAGCCAGTCCCAATTGGGACCTTTTGGACCCTGTCCTGGCGCCAGTGGCGCCAGGCTCATAAATATGCCCAGTCCCAGCGCTGCAAGCGCCGGGCTCATAATGCTTGGGTGGACTTACCTGCAGCAGACCATGCTGCTTACTTACCTGCCAGTTGAACCCCTGATCCTCTTCTGTTTGGGACTACTTTTCCTGTTGGGTGGGGGAGGAGCCACTCCCTAGGTTCAGAACACTGGAACTCTTCTGGAAAGCAGGAACTCTTTTCTTACCTAGGCGTGGCTGTGGAAGGAGCTCCTAAGCACTACAGGAGGCTATTTAAACCACACCCGATGGATGAATCTTGCTTTGCGTTATTCTGCATCCTCTGCAGCAGAACGCTCATCGTGTCTTCTGCATCTGATCCTGGGCCTACAGGAAAAAGGCTTACCATCCTGAATCCAGTCTTCAGCAACATCTATAAAGACAAGAAAGAACAGGTTAGCACTACGGTCTTCAGTGACAGCGCATCTCTTACCTGGTCCATCGGCTGTCATCAACGCCTCGCGCAGCATTCCTGCATCTGAAAGACAAAGGCTTACCTACTCTTCACGCGCTCCGGAGGTCATCGCACTGCATTCCGGCATCTGAAAGACAAAAGCTTACCAACTCTTCGCACGCTCCGGAGGCCTTCGGCGCTGCATCCCGCATCTGTAAGACAAAAGAAGGTGCGTTTAAAGACATTGGGTAACGTTAAATACTCACGTGCCATTACTCCATCCACGCCGAACTCAGTGGGCATTCCGGCATCCTTCAGCAGCTCCGAACTGGTACCTGCAAAATAAAAGGACAGTTAGTGCGCATCGTGAAGCAAGCAACAAGCGCTTACTTACGCGCTTCCAGGTGCTTCTATTCCGCATACGGGTCCATCCTCAACTCACTTCAGCCAGTCAACCGCCATCGCCGGAACCCTGCAAAATAAGAGACAGCATTACAAAAGACTTTTAAAGACATTTGAAATATTCGGAACACACCGTTCGTGAAGTAAACGACGGACAGCAGTCCTCTGAAGTCAAGAGGCCTGCGCTACCTATCCAGTGAAGAAACTGGTTACAGCACCCTGCCCCGAGGCAGATGGAGAGCTCGGCGTTCACTTACCTAAGGTGAGAGCGTTAACCTTTGGGGTTCTACAGGAGAGGAGAAAAGGAAAGAGATAGGGACACCCCAATAACCCCAGTTCATTAATCCCATATTTTCTATCTGCAGACATCTTACTCTTCGAGTCAGGCATACAGTGCACAGAGGTCCAGCCCAAAGAGCCAACCGGGTGGTGCACATCACTTTTGAAGATACGGTAGTCGCCCAGTCAAGACCGGCGCCTCTGCGAGAATCAGGTGAGCGTTACATGCACCCCCACCCCCCAGCAGTGCAGGGCACCTGCCAGCAGGCCCCCACTCATGTCCCACTCATGTCCCCTTGCACACCCACACCCCAGCAGTGCAGGGCACCTGCCAGCAGGCCCCCACTCATGTCCCCTTGCACCCCCACCCCCAGCAGTGCAGGGCACCTGCCAGCAGGCCCCCACTGATGTCCCATTGCACCCCCACCCCCAGCAGCGCAGGGCACCTGCCAGCAGGCCCCCACTCATGTCCCACTCATGTCCCCTTGCACACCGACCCCCCAGCAGTGCAGGGCACCTGCCAGCAGGCCCCCACACATGTCCCACTTATTTTCCCTTGTACCCCCACTCCCCAGCAGTGCAGGGCACCTGCCAGCAGGCCCCCACTCATGTCCCCTTGCACACCCACCACCCCAGCAGTGCAGGGCACCTGCCAGCAGGCCCCCACTCATGTCCCCCTGCCCCCAGGTCATGACGATCCTCAATCATGGCCCTTATGGCCAGCCTCCCCAGCCCAAAGACCCAACCAAGCATTGCATCCACCCACATAGAAAAGGCAATTACATGATACAACCCCAATGGCAAGTATGTAAATGAACACATGTCCGTCACACACACACAATGGTTGCAAGTGAATGTTAAAACCCATATCATGATATGCATGAAACCAATGAGATAATACCACACATCGAAGTATGAAGAAAAAAATGTATTAAAAGCAACATGAATGGAATTTAAATCAAACAAACAACAATGGGAATAAAAAAAGAAAAGCTGCATGTCCGTAAAATAATGAAAAACAAGAAATCATAATCCAAAGGAAAGGTGTCCAAAGTCACAGTCCAACAAAGCAAATCCAAGTGAAAAACAAAAGTGAAAACCATTGCTCCATGGGGAAATCCAAAAAAAAGAGATGAATCCAATTGTGAACTATATACAGATGAACAATCCAGGGTCCATGATCCCAACTGAAGAAATGAAACCTATCAAAAATACTACCTAATGAAAAACTATATACAGAAACGTGGTGCATTGTCCAAGCGCAACCAACATAAAGAAAAAACCAAAGGAAACCTAACACTATATAACAATTTACAAGGGCAGTGGGCTAGTCCGACGGCTCACTTTTGGATGTTCCGGGCCAGGGCATCATCGAACTCCTGCTCAATGTCCCGGAGGCAGTCCTCTTCCATGGCCCTGAGGGTTCGCAGGGACGACGACATGTTCTCATCCAACTCCCTGCGAATGGCAATTGGCCCGCCTCACGGCCCTCCACATGGAGTTCTCCGCTCTGACCATCGTGAGCCGTGCCTCTTCTGCCCGCTGCCGCTTTGCATCTATGGCATGGCCTAACTGCTGCCACACAGAAGACACTTCCCGTCCTGGGTCCTCCTGCCCTCTGGCCGATGCCTGCCCCTCCGATGACGAAGGCCCGGAGCCACCATGGCTCCCCCCTTGTTGCTGCTGCTGCTGTGCCTCTTCCCGTGCCCTGGCTCTTGCTGCCTGCACATCCTCCTCCGGCTGGGGTGCAGTTGTTGAGGTGGCCACCCCTGCTGGACGTCCGACTCCCGACTGTGGCAGGGATGTGTCCTCCAATAGCCTGGCCGCAGGGTCAGAGGCAGCTCCACAGGGCACCCAGGTGACACATGGGTGGGAAGATGGCATGGAGTACGACTGGCGCATAGGGAGTTCAGTTGAGGAGGGGGTCGGAACAAGGCCCAGCAAACAGAGGAATCAGGCCCTGGTGACCTGTCCCAGTAGGTCGACGTGGTCAACGAGCCATTCGAGACGACATGCAGTCTCCCCATGAAATGACTGCATTTCGCCTCGCCCATGACGCAACGCCACACCACCCAGGACAGGCTCAACCCGGTCCCGGATAGCCACGTCCGCAGGGTCTGGACGTAGGTATCCCTGCTGGTGCAAGATGATGCAGTCACAGGATCGGGGACAGGATTACACACAGGCACCTCCGTGGCGGCCTGTTCTGCCTCCTGTCCCTGCCCCTGCACTGCACCACTAGCACCAGTGGAATCCCCTCCTCCAGACCCCGTCTCTGTCCCTTGCACGGCCTCCTCCTCCACCAAAACCCCCACCAACCTGGATGACTCCGTGCCACCTTCCTCCGTCGGGCCCTGTGGGGTCTCAGCTGCCCTTCTC
Organism: Ambystoma mexicanum; assembly: GCF_040938575.1. Lineage (NCBI taxonomy): Eukaryota > Metazoa > Chordata > Amphibia > Caudata > Ambystomatidae > Ambystoma > Ambystoma mexicanum. The sequence goes on from NC_090927.1 coordinate 294,706,286, forward strand.
TTGGACCTCCCCTCGGCAGCTGCAACCTGGGACGCGGCACCGGACTCCTCACTCCCTGACGAGATGACAACCTGGGAGGGGAGCCGGGCCTTGCGTCTCCGGCTGGCGGTGAGATCCCTGCGCTGTGCTCCCCAGCACCCTCTCCGCCCTCTTCATCAGTCAACGCTGCAGACAGGGAGAGATAGGACACAGGCATCAGGGCACTGTACAATGGACTCATACACACATGACAGTTGCACACGAGTGTCATTGTCAAACTTCAGACATGGCATCACAATACCCAACACACATGTCATTTCAAATCACACACATGAGCTATTCCACAGCCATATCGCAACAGCCAGCACCATCCATACACATACAACAGCATGAGCAGGCAAAGGTGAGCCAGACATCACATGAGACACAGGGAGTGCACTAGACATGCACACACGCCACCACACTTACATGCATGTGTACACCTCCACCAAGTTTCGCAGTGATGAGATTGGCATCCATGTCACATCTGGCAATCAGTCTTCTACATATCAGTCTCACATGCATCCATGTTGCATGACAGTTGCACAATTGTCAGATACACATACATGCACATGTACACAGTGCAGATACATGCAGCTGGAACCAACATCCATGTGTGACACCACAACCTTGACAACTGACATACACAGTCATTCAAACATGTGTGCTCACACATCTGCATTTGGCCTGCATGCTTACCCACAAATACACCATCCATGTGTCTCACACATGAAAGGACTTGCATGTGTCAGCCTCACGGCCCTGTACATACACATCCATACATGGCCCTAGCACACTACTGGCACACCACCACACGCACAGCTTCCAATCAGTATGCATGTACACTTACCGCTCGACTCCAGACGGGTCTGCCTCTCAAGGACCTGGACGTGGAGCGCTGGGTATACGCGTTCCAGGACCCTCATTTGGTCTTCCGACAGGTGGCCCCGGCGCCCCTTAGCATCCGCTGCCTTCAAGAGGCGCCGGGCCTTGTTGAGGGTCCTGGACCTGAAGTCCTCCCAGCGCTTCTTGACATGATGGAATTCGCGGACTGCCACACCCTCCGCGTTGATGGCAGTCACGATGTCCGTCCAGATCCTGGTCTGTCCTTTCTTGTCGGCGCGCGACCTTCCGAAGAGGGCATCATACTGCCCCAGGACTTGCTCCATCAGGACACCAACTTCGGTGGCAGTGAAGCTGGTGGCCCTCTGCCTCTCTGGCTGGGGGTTGCCAGTGCCGCCAGATGGTGTAGTGCTGGACATAGCAACCCCAGAGGCAGGAGTGGGTGGGCAACTGGGTCCTGGGGCTGGGCTGTGGAGCGATGGAATCCCAGTCGGGAGTCTTCGGTTCCAGCAGGAGAGGTCACAGCACCAGCACCCCTGGCTGACGTGCAGGCAGCAAATGGCAGGGCATGTGGGCAGCAGGCAATAAGGCAGCACCAGATGGCAGGTGGGAGCGTGCTCAGGGCTCTGGGGGGCAGTAATTCGGCCTTCTGGGCAGGAGCGTGGTCTTCTGTGTGTGAACGCGTGGCCAGCTTGATACGGAGTGATTTGGCACATGAAAATCTTGCACGTCAGCGTGTAAATCGAGGAGAGGCCCTTAGCGCGTAAGCGCGTCAGCGCACGTACGCGATTTCATTGGACCAAAGGCCCTTAGCATGTAAGCGCGTCTGTGACGTGACGCGCGCGGGTGTTTCCCTCATAGCATGTGATGACAGAGCACACGTGGAAAAGCTGCACGTCTGAGTGTCAGCGTGTGTAATTGGAGGAAAGGGCGTGTACATGCATAAGTGACGTGTACGTGTGGGCCGGTTTAAAAGGTACGTGTAGGACGCCATTTCCTTGTATGTGCTTTTTGTGGAGAGCGAGTGGGTGGATTCTGTACTTCTTGTCGGTTCACATGCGATTACTTCACAGCGTTTCAAGTTCGTACTCCCTGTTACCTCTGACAGCTTTCATGTTTCTACTTTTTTTGGGCCTGTTTCCTCCAACAGTGTTCACTTCTCCTTTTGTCCTGTCTCCTCAGACAGTGTACAATTCTTCTTTTGGCGGGGGTGTTGCCAATGCGCACACGCGCGTATTTTTCACGTTCTTTTTCCAGGCAGACGGTGAGTTCCGCACGTACTTAGCAACTGTGCTTGCCCCGTGTGTCGCATTCCCCTTCAGAGGTCATTGTAGGCTGCGTGTATCACGCATACGCTTATTTTTGTGTTTCTGGGTGCCACAGCGTAATCCAGGTTCATTTTTCCACGCACGTGGTCTACGAGGGGTTGCGTGCACGTTTATTTTTGTTTTTGGGCTGCCTGTACGTTGCGTGACCTGTCATCTTCCCCCAGGGGTCACAGACAGCCTTGTTAGAGCACTAGGGTACGAATTCCATCTAGTACCCTACCCCTTTGACCCCCAATTGCCCAGGACAATAGTTTACTGCTCCTCCCATACGCACAACAGCATAATTGCCATGGTTGGGAGGCGACCAAGCGGTAAGGGAGGCAAAGGTGGCCGACCTTCAAAAGGTGGGCGTGGTGGGCGCAGTAGGGGACGTGGCCAGGATTTGCAGGGTGCCCCTATACCCGCATGTGTGGAGGACCAATCAGGGACACCCATGCCCCCCCCATGGTTGAGTGAAACGTGGCTGAGACCATCCCAGCTCAGCCCTTATTGGACCAGCCCATTGTGGCACCTGACCTGGCACAGGATGACTCCCTGGCTGACTTCCAGGTCAGCAAGTCTAAGCCACGTGTGGCGGTGCAAGTTGTCACCAAGCCACGTGGATCTGGGGCAGCTATGTCATCTGCTGCCCCAAGTATGCAGGGTGGTGAGGCTGCAGGGGCAGCTGCAGCTCCATCTGCTCCAGCTCTGACTCTCCCAGCCAGGACAGTGTCAGTCCTGGTCCATCATACTGATGTTCCCCCTGCCAACATCACACTTCAGACAATGCCTGCACCAAGTCCTATGGTCAATGTGCATTCGCACACTCCAACAACCCAGTCCACCAGTGATTCTGCCCCCACTGACCAGAGCGGCGTTAGCCACTCTGGCTCCGCTCCACCTTCTAAAAAGAAGAAGAAGGGTGCTCTGGCACGACAGGCAGAGACCCCAGGCACGGCTACACACTCCGGTACCTCAAGGAAGCCTTGCTTCAATGATTCAGAACTTAATGCACTTGTGAGCTATGTACAAGACCACACCTGGTCAATGTAAGGCACACTGGCAGACCATCGCCAACCACATAAGTGCCCTTGGATTTGTGAGGCGCTCAGCTGATGATTGCTATAAGCAGTGGAACGACCCGACCTGAAATGCAGAGCAAAGGACAAGCTGGCCTCAAGTCATGCCGCTACTCTGGTGACTGGCAGTGGGTTTCCACAAGAGGACAAGGAACTCACTGAACATGAGTCTGTTGCTGGGACCTTCGTCACAGAGGAACAGTACCGAGGTGTGGGAGAACTACCCGATTATGACACATTGTCCGGTGAGTGCCCATGCGTGTGTGTGTAATGCATGTGTATGTTGTTTGGGTGACGGGTTCTGATTGAGTGTCAGGTGAGGGTGTGTGTGACTGAGTAGTATGGGTCACCCATGTGCTTCATCCAAAATATTCTGCGGCCTTGAATTTGGGTGTGACACTATCCCTTCTTCACACTGCAGTCTGAGTCACTGCCCTGCAGCTGCACAGTGGAGGATCGTTTCTCTCTGTGTATTACAAGATTGGTTTCCTTGTAAGCACGAGTGGATTTTCTCCATGCCTTTGTGCATAATGTCATTTACAACCCACTGCTGAGTGGGCATGAACGCAGGACGTTCTGTTTTTCACCACTGACCACACCAATGAGACTCGCCCTGATGAAGGAAATAATTTCCGAAATGCATTGGCTTTTTTAGTCTAATACATGTGGATTGTGGCAACTGCTTCCTCACTAAGGATTATTAGTGATAGCTTTTTGTTTGAACTACTATGGATAAATCATTTTTGATATGAATCAGAAAGACTCATCTTCCTTTTTCTAAGAAGTATGGTATATTATGGATACTTGAACATATTGTCGTGAATCAGATATAAATACGTGCCCATCTTGGGCCCCATATGAGAGCGGTTGTGTGACCCAGTATTATTACTTGGTCTCCAGCGTGTGTTACACTATCCCTTCTGCCCACAGTGGTAATTTAGCGCAATATTACGGCAGTTGCCCTTGAGGTGGCATCATGCACCAACATTGTTTGTATTTTTCAGTGTTTTTTCAGGCTGATTGTTTCAATTCTCCCACTTTTGCAACACATTCCTCAGCCCTATTGTGACATATGTGACATGCTTCTGTCAGTGAAGAACCCCACATTGGCCCACATGTGTCACCTTGGTAGTTGAATGATTTGACCATTCAGGCTGAATGAGTATTGCCCTGATCACGTGATGTTTTGGGGCCTGTTTGAATGTGGAACATGCTAGTTGTTTCCTGTCATGTTGAAGTGCACAACCATTGATGTGTACATGGCCCTGCAATCACTGTATTTTTGTACACTGGATGTGTTGCAGTGTGTGGCACATGGCGTATCTTTTCACACTATGTGGCATTTTTCATCTCTTCATGTCCATCTCACATGGATGGGTGACAGTACTCATTCACTGACATATGGATGTACTTGTGGAATGTACCATGGCTATGGTACATGCCATCTGTGTGATGGCATGTGTCATTTATGTGTATAGGACATGCCACTCACAGGCAAATGTGTGATGGCAGTGCTACCCAGCATGCAGCAAATGTGTTGCTCTTCCATCTTGGTGTCATCAGTGTCAGACTTTTGCCTCCCCTTCCAACTCTGTGACAGTGCATGCATGGGAGGGTTATAGTCATGTGGGACGTGTGTAAATCATGTACTGGTTCTGTAGCTTGTCAGGCCTATTTCTGTGCTATGGTGCTAATGCCTGTTTCCATTTTATGTCTTTCATGTTTTTGCAGGGGATGACACACTTGATGCTGTTGAGGTTGAGGAGATGGTGCAGACCCAGGAGGAACCTGAGGCACAACTGGCCACCAGTGGGGGACGTGGTGTGTTGGTGGGTGAGAACCCACTCTTGCTGCAGACAATTCTGTCCAGGGGTGTCTCTGGGTGCACCTCCCCATAACTCTATTCAGGTGTTGATTCGGATGATGAGACCTATGTGGCGTCGCAGGTAAGTGTTTATGGAAGGGGTTCTGTTCTGTCCAACCCACCTGCACCAAGGGTAGAACCCTCTATGGGGATGTCAGTGTTGGTTAGTCAGCCTTTGGCGGTTACGGGTGCAGGGTCACACTCCACAACATCTGATCCTGTTCCTGGGCCAGCAGATCAGAGGGCGAATGCAGTCCTGCAGCCTCAGGCAGTGCCGGAACAGCAAGTCGCAGATCGCCTTGCCCCAAACAGGTGTGGTGCCCGCTGACGCGGTGGCTGTACGCCACCAGGCAATACCGCATGGGAACAATCCATTTACGGTATGGCAACCCAACAGGCAGCATCAGTTGAGATGATGGCTCAAGCAATGGAGAGGGTGGCCACTTCCATTGTCCCCCATGAAAGGCAGATGGAGCTACTACAGCAGGCAACAGACTCCATTTGCAAATCACACAGGGAGGACATGTTGGCGTCCAACAGGGACAGACGGGCGGCACTGGAGACTCTACGCCAATCAATATCAATAGAGTCCCAGGGACATAGGGAAGCCCTGAGGGTAGAACTCCATCATCTCAGGGAGACTCTTGTTGACCTTGAGACTTCCACTAACTTGAGGACAGAACAGCAGCTGGAGCGGCTCACACATTCGCTCTCAGCTGAGATGCAGGCAACTCGGGAGGAGATCCGGGCATCACGTCAGGTGCTGCATGGGGATCTCTGCACTATAATCCTCCAGAATGAGACCTTCCACACCCGCATGCTTGCTGCCATGGAGGACCATACCAGGGCTTTGCGTGGGCTGCCTCCCATAGCACCACCACCTCCTGTGGCAGCAGCAGAGGGTAATGAGAGCGACAGCAGCAGTTCTCCCACATTGGCATAGCCGTGCAGGCCATGAGCCCATGGAAGTGTTTTTTTACCCAACATCCACACAGGCGGCTGTTGGTGCGCACCCTGTCCTCGGACCTCCTGGGTGGCCTCCCCCCCCCGGCCACCACATGGCCATTTTTGATTTTTGATTTTTGATTTTTGCTTTTTGATTTTTGATTTTTGATTATTTTTTAACAGTGTGTTGCCTTGTGTGGCTCCCGTGGGCATCCACTGTATTCCGGCTGGGCACATGCAGGCTTGTCCTGAGTTTGGGTTCGATGCTTGGGTTCGTGAGACACACACCCCTCCTGCTTCCCGTTTCCATGGGCTTGCAAAGGGTGTGACCAAGTGACAGTGATGTACACAGTGATGTTGGGCTCCCATGAGCTGTGTGGGCAGTCTGTAGTCAATACTGTGTAGACATTCCTTGTGTATATTGTTGTTGTATTGTACACTGCATGTTGGAATTATGTATGCTTCTGCTTCCATGTCTCCCTCTGAATTTGCAGGTTCATTCCTCATGTCTTCACAAGGCCGTCTACTTTGGAGATGGAGTTCATGTTGTATGCAGTTGTTAAGCGGAAAACCTGTGCAGTTCCCTCTGGGACCACTGCAAAAGATTTAGGCTTACAGGTGTTGCCAGTAAACCCACTTGGTAGCTGTCTGTACCACACAGATTCACCTGTTAGCTGTGGCTGAGCAGTCAGACTTCCCTCAAGAAGAGTTAGGCAGTATGTGGAGTATACAAAATAGGGCAATTTACACAGTAGAACAAGCGAACACGGAACAGAGATTGGGTGTAAAAATATATAGGTATTTATTTATAACAACACATCTATGGAAAACACTCTGGCACTAATATGGCAAACAACTTCAATTACAATTACTATAAGTAAATCAATCCCCCTAACAATAGTTCGACAAGTCTATGTTCAACGGCACCACTTATTTGCAGACAGAGGTGAATGCTTTAACCTAGATGGCATTCTAATATTCGTTAGAACGGGAGAGAAAAGGCAGGGTATGAAATCAACTCGGTACCAACACTTTTACGAACAAATGCAAGGCAAGTAAGGCAGGGTCTACTGTAGATCGCAAAGTTCAGAGGCCAGGCCCACTCGGAGAGAGGCAAGGCGATATGTCCCAAAAAGTATCACAGTGGAAATGAACTTCGAGTCTTTGTCGCAAATTGTTATAGAAAGATTGGACCAGTTCAGAACAGAAAGTTAAGACAGCTTGGAGGCGACCCAATGGAGAGGCGAGGATTAAGAGACCTCACGCTAACCGTCACAAGGGAAGCCAGGCGGACACGGTACCTTGTATGTGGAGAGACAGCTCTGGCGGGGGCAGTTGTTCCTGGTGGTGGATGCAAGTCGGGGCTTTGCCAAGAGAAGAGATGATCTCGTCGTCGAAGGAAAGTTGAAGATCGTTGCACCACCAGGGAAGAGACCAGCCGCGGTGTGCTCCGTCACAAGGCACCACCTTTTGGTCGCGGCACGGGTTTAGTGGCTATCCGGTTGCCGGGGTGCTCAGCACGGGCAATTCGACCACTATGCCCTCGAAGCAAAGAAAAAGCAAAGGCACTGGTTGTTCCCACCAGTCAGGGGAAGAAGACTCTCCAGCCGGGAGATCTCCTCTGTCGTTGGGAAGTTGTGAGTCGGTTCAGCAGGGCTCCACCGGAGGTGTCGTCGTTGCAGGTCGGCTCAGCTTTACCCTCGTCGGATTCTTAGGTCCTGTGGTGACTTCTGAAGATCCAGTCCCAAAAGCCCTGCTTTTATGCAGAAAACCCCCATTCATTCAACCTAGCTGTCAATCAAAACACGTTAAGTGGTGAGCGGGGTGGCTCACCACTTGGGCCAATCACACCAGAGTGCGACTTGAGTTGGCAAGGCAACTCAGTCCAGGGTGCATAAACCCCCTTCCACACCCCCTGTGGTACCCAGACAGAATGGCACCACTTTGGAGGGCCTCTGTGCAGAAGCCCGCCAAAAGTGGAACAAAGGGCTCAACCTTTGGTTTAGGAGTTACAGAGACGAACACAGACGCCATTTTAAAACTGAGTTCTGGCAGAAAATACCAACCGATAGATTTATTTAAGACAAATAAACCGGTGGTATGTTAGAGAGTAACGAGAAAAAGTATTAACCTCCAACAATGGGAAGAATCCCATAGAGTTATATTCGTGTCTAATATAACAAGTAGTTTCCACTGCCACCAGCCAAAACTCAACGAGGGGGGGCGGGACAGTGCCCCCTCGAAAAACAGACTCGGGGGTAATCGAATTACCCCTACCAGTACGTCCACAATAGGATGGTTTGTACTAGTTCTGTTCGTAAATTTAGGTCTAGTAAAGCCAATTGTGACTTTACATGCCCTGGGAGACAGTAGTCAGTCCCAGGGTATGGAGTCTATGGTGGGGGTCCTCCTGGACGCCCCGGTGTTACGGCACAGAGGGTGCGTTTTAACACACATAGCAAAACATATGAGGCCCTATGGAGTAAAAGACCCCATAGCCCATAGAACACATTGGCCCTCATTACGACCCTGGCGGAATTCGGAAAACGATGGCGGAAATGCAATACCGCCATCGAATAGCGCTCGGTGCGACTATGACCCGTCACCGCAAAGTACGAAGCCATTAGCGACACCGTAGTGAACGCCAAAGCTAACTGCACCAAGCACGCGCGCGCGCGCCATGCCAAACCGCAAACACCACCATGGCGCAAGGGTACGCCAATTCCGACCCTAGCGGACATGTACCTAACGCCATCAAGCATGGCGGAATGTACCATTCCGCCATGGTGAGAAGTACGGCATCGCGAATCAACCGTAAACGGCCCCACTGAGTGCCTGTACACCGCTCCCTGCCCACAAAGTACAACTCCCCGTAGGTGCAATGAAGTCACAATGCAACCAGTGAAATGTACAAGTCACCCATGCATGCCAACGAACAAAAGAAACACAACAGGGGCCAATGGGAGCTGCAGGGCACAGATGGCACGAATACAGAAGCCATCCCAATGGACATGACCACAGTCCCCCACCAAGAAACGCACGCAAACACAGGCACCTGTGACCAGCAATATTCCGAGAATCACATCATTCCACCAGTCCACCTGGCTGACCGGCATCTGTTACACAAAACCCAATCCCCCGCCCCTGAGCATGACAACATTCAAACTGTCATATTGGCAGCCCCCATCCCTGACCTCACGGGCTTCGTAGGCAAACGCGCCCAGTACAGTACCACGCAACTAAACTCCGAAGCTGGAACCCAATGCAGATCTCCTCACAATACATCGCCCCCCAAATAGGCATATGCCACATCACTTGCAAAGAAGAACGCTACACGGGCCAAATCAGAATAGAAATTTAATGCACATCAAAATCACCAAGCCCATACAGCCATCAGGCCATGAACTCCAAAACACTTTTCACCATTGTGGGCTGCATCCGCAAGAAATGACCAGCCACTACTTGTGTGACGCCCTGTTCCCTCATGGTACACAGAGCCACATTCACGTACGAAAAGGCAACATGGAAGCGCACAGAACCGCAGGGCCGTCCCAATGGGGAGGCACTAGTCCAGCTGAAAGGCCGAAATGTTGCTCCGAGCCACCAGTACTGCGTAAGGGCATGTGGGCCATTGGCGATCGTCCCATAAGATCGTAATGCTGCTCCACTGATTAACACGAAGCAGCAGGTGTCGGGAGTAAAACCCATCTGCAGGAGTGGCATACAGATGGCAGTGGCAAAAGGGGAGGAGATACCTGTCAACCAAAAGAAAAGAAAAAGAACAGAATGGCCATCAGAACTACATTCGAACAACTCACTTCAATGATCACACTAAATCCACAGCCATATGCATGCTAGCCCACTCCAAAGGATCATCACCACCCCAAAACCACTTGCGACTCATAACCATCTATATCGAGGTGCAAACACCATCACAAACGAGTGTACCTGTGCATGCGTCTGTCAAAACAGAATCCATCAGATGGGAATGTCAACGTGCATGGACACAAGTGTCTGAGGGCGCGTCGAGACAGGGAGGGCTCAACAAGGCCAGATAGACGATGGTCCCACTATGGCAGCCCTGCATCACATAGCGTAGGGGAGGCGGATAGATCCCAAGAAGCCCTGTACATGGCAAACTCTGTATCAAATCACCTGCCCATGCATCCATTCATCATTCCCTCATCCCGGGATTAAAACGCCTGAATATTTACTCACATAACATTAGAAATATCCATTGAGTCTGTGCGTTATGCAGCCTGCAAAATCCACAGTGCCCCAGCCCGTAATTCCAGTGTAGTGAAGTAACATGTATTTGGGAACGTCCGGCCTCATCGCCCACGTCGCAATTGCGCATCCCAAACTATTCATATCAATCATTGCATCCTCGCCATGGCCCCTGTCTCAAGGACATTGAACAATAGTACGTTATATTTGCAGTCAGACCTGTGGGCATTTCCTCGCCGCTAGCTGAAAACCGAAAGCGCCGCCCTTCGAATTCCTCATTTGCAACATCACGTCGAAGAGGCATCTGTGGCCGTTTGAAATCACTAATTATTCCATCGAGTGCGGCTGTGTGTGAAAATGGCAACTGCCTTCACCCACAAATGGGACGCCCCGCCCGTCGTTGCAACTCGGTACAGTGATGCATGAGGGCCCACCGTTACTCGAGTACTACGTTCCACTGACCCTTCACAAGTCTGTTCGCGACTGCACAGATAGTATGTGAAACAATGGGACCACAGCAGAATGAACATATCAACCAATCTTACACGGCCATCGGGTACAAATACATGATTGCAATAGCAAGATGCCATTCCCCGAATTGCAGCGTTGTGCGCGGGACGTGCTCAGCCAAAGGGGAGAGCAGTTTGCACAGGTGGAATTAATCACCACAGGTGGAGGCCATACAGCCTGAAAACACATAAATTGCACAGCCAGTCTCCTCCCACAACCACACCGAAATGCTACCGGCAGGACTCGCGATGTTGGCCCTGGGGGACCTGATAGCACTGCAAGTACTCCAACTCCAAGAAGAAGACGAACACCAACTACAACCGGCCGCACGGAGGAGACGCAGGAGGAGGAGGAGGCCAAGGCAGGGCCAGCAAGGGCCGCCAGCACAGCCACTACCACCACGCAGGCAGCCCGCAATCCCACGCCTCCGAGCACATCCGTTCAACCTCACTGATGAGCAGATCCACACCCTCTACCGTCTGGACCGGGACACCATAGCCGCCATTGTGGACATGACACAGGCTGACCTTGTCAGCATGATAGATAGCCCAACCGCCATCCCACCCCTACTGAAGGTGGTGTCTGTACTCCACTTCCTGGCCACAGGCACCTACCAGCACACAGTCGGACAGTTGCATGGCATTTCTCAGCCACTGTTCTCACGGACACTATTTCAAGTGCTCGATGCCCTCCTGCAGCACGCAGACGACTACATCTCTCTACCACGCTCGGAGCAGGAAATTACCAACACAAAAGTGGGATTCCATGCACTTGCCGGCATACCGGGTTGCATTGGTGCCATCGACTGCACCCATGTGGAATTGGTCGTCCCACATGCCATGGAGGCCCAGTACCGCAACCGAAAACAATTTCATTCCCTGAATGTACAAATGGTGTGTGACTCCAACAGGATCATTACACATTGTTGTGCCCGATTCCCTGGATCAACCCATGATTCTATGGTCTTGAGGAACTCTACAATACCACGCTACATGGAGCGACACGCAGGGAACAGATCCTGGCTACTCGGTGAGTCTCATTACATGCATGATTATGTGGGGTATGTGATTTGGCAATGACCTGGCAGGAAGGGGGGGGGGTGTGCGTACGTAGCAATGGCATTCCACATCATACGTTTCTCGTCCACATACAGGTGATGCTGGATATCCACTGAAGAGATGGCTCCTCACACCAGTCCGGAACCCACGGGACCAGCATGAGGAGGACTACAACCATGCCCACTCACGTACCCGTGTAGTCATTGAACAGGCATTCGGCCTACTGAAGGGTCGTTTCCGCTGCCTCAGCAGGTCTGGCGGGGCACTCCTGTACCGCCATGAGAAGGTTGCAAAGATGGTGATGGCATGTGTCATGCTCCACAACATGTGCGTACGTAGAAATGTGCCCATGCCCCCTGACGCAGAACTGCAAGCACCTGATGATGGTCATGATGAGGGTGGGGATGTGGCAGCACCTCATGGAGTCTGCGAGGCACCGGAGGCCCGTGACATTCGTCAGCATCTCATTGATGCATGCTTCTAGCACTCACGCCTGGTGGCTGATACATGGACACGGGACTCGTGGCACTGTGTGTGTCTGGGACATGCACAATATGGACTGTACGCCTATGATGGCCTAGTACACAAAGATCAATGTCCACACATCTCATTGGTTGATCGTGCACTGTTTATGGCATATGTGATATCATGTTGAACACCCTATCGACCCGCCACCCAAGTGAGCCCAACACACCCCCTCCACCCTCCTACCTCCCCCCCGAACACCAGTGTCCAAAGATGCTCATTGTCAGTGGGCTGTCGCTATTGCAAGCCCCCTCTGCGGGTATCAGGGGCACCCCTGCCTGTGGAGCGCAGGTTCCTCCCAGATCTACGTTGGGGGCTGCCCTGGACGGAACTTGCAACGGATGATGTGTCTGCCTGCTCACGTCCATGCATGTCCCTAAGGGTTTGCGAGAGCTCAGTGAGCACACGGCGCACTGCGGCAAGTTCGGCACATACGTCTTTGGACGTCGCATGCAGTTCCCCCCTCAGGCTCTCGGTGCTTCTCTCCATTTGGACTCTCAGGCTCTCGGTGCCACTCTCCATTTGGACTCTCAGGCTCTCGGTGCTACTCTCCATTTGTGCCCTTAGCGTCTCTGTACCTCTCTCCATTTCTGCCATAAGTGTCTCAGTTGATGTTTCTATGTCTGCCTTAGTGCCCCCACATTCATCGGCATGGTCCTTGAGGAGCGTGGCCAGTTGCTGCTGTTGCACGATTAACTGGTCGAGGGACTGTTGCCTCTGCTGGGCCATGGCCATTTGCGGGGGTGTCACAGAGGGGCTGTTGTCCTCATGTTGCCTTGCCACAGGGCTTGTGGGGGATGGCCAGTCGTCGTCTTGTGGGTGCCCCTGCGTGGTATCCTCATGTTGTACGGGATGGGACAGACAGGGGGATTGGGACAGGTCATGGATGGATCTGACTTCGACATCCCCGTTTTCTGTGTCCGAGCATGCTGCCATCAATGGGGTGTCACCTATGGTGCTGCTGCCACCAGAGGCAGTGCCTTCTGTGGCATCCATTGGGGGGACCTGTGGTGGTGGTGGTGTGGGCATGCTGGCTGCTGGGGTGCCTGTTGATGTTCCCTCCTCTGTGCTGCCACCTGATTTGTGCTGCTGCCGTGTCTTGATGCGTGCAGCTGAGGTGGAGGGTCTCTGGCCGTTGGTCTTGGCCCTCTTTGCAGGTGTGCTGGTAGGGGTGTCCTGTAGCTCGTCGTTTGGATCGGACCCTGTGGTGGAGTAAAGGAGGGCGAGGGTTATTGATGGGTCTGTGGGAATTGGAATGGCATTGTATCACATGCATTGGGGTGGTACCTGAGGGTGATTTGGGTCGGGGCCTTGGAGGTGCTTTCATTTGTGTGTGGAGTGAGGGTGCAGTTGTTTGGCAGCCTGCAGTTAGGGTGTGCCTGCTGCACGTGTAGTGCGTGTTTTAGGGGTTTTTAATTATTTATGTATTTATTGTGGGTTTTAACGTGCGCTATCAGGCCGATGTGTGTGGACGTTCTCCTGGACATGTGTTTCTGTTGCACTATGTGGACGCATGGTACTTCACATGGATGGACTGTGTGGATTTGGCATTGTTTTATTTGGCCCACCTACCTGAATCTTCGGATGTCTGCACTCCTTTCTCCATCCCTCCGACTCCCTCTATGCTCTCCATTCCGATGGTGGAGGCACAGATTTCTTCCCAGGGGGTCAACTTGATGGGTGATTCAGGACCTCCCCCGGTGGCTGTGGCAATGTTGCGGTTGGCAGAGAGTATGCTGCGGACGCGTATCCGCAGGTCGTCCCATCGCTTGCGGCATTGCTGTGGGGTGCGGGGTGCGGTCCCCACCGCACTTACCCGCTGTGCCACCAGAGCCCATATGGCCTTCTTGTTTGCAAGTGCCGTTCTGGTCATTTGCGTGGAGAAGACGACGGCAGCATTCTCCTGGAGGGTCTCTGTTAGCACGGTGAGTTCCTCACGGGAGAAGTGGACCTGCCGCTTGCGGTCGCACGCTTTCTTCGCTACTTTTCCCATTTTTCTTGGTTTCGCTAGGGTGGATGACGGGTTGGGGTGTGTTTCAGGGTAGTGATTTTAGTGGTTGTGTGGTTTTAGTGGTTTTATAGGTGTACGGCGGGATGTTTCCCGTTCCGGGCCCATGTTTTTGCTTCCGTTTCCGTATATTTCCGGTCACCGTACTTTCCGGTAGGCGCACACTGCGGTGACCGCTAAGAGGGGTGGCGGTATTGCACCTAGGGCGCCGTACGGCGGCGGTGTGGGCCGTTTTGGGGTCATTTCCGCCATCGCGGACTTTGCACTTCCGCCATGGCGTGGTGCTCGTGCCCGATGGGTCGGAATGGGCCGCACTTTGCTCCTTCGTGCAATGGCGGAAACGCTATTTACGCTGTGGCGGTCCGGTCAGTCACTTTCCGCCAGGGTCGTAATGAGGGCCATTGACATTCACAGGAATTAACCACATTCATGTCCAAGAGTGGGAGAAAAGAGTCTCACTCTTGGCAGGATGGAAAAAAACAAACTCCAGAAATCCAGCAAAGCTGCTGGGGTACTCACTAGGTTAGGAAATTCAGCCTAAACAGAGAATTCTCCCTAACACTTGCCCCCCCAGACTAAGGGACAGGAGGATTTAATCCACTCCTGGATGAATCTCATACCTCTAGACGATGATATACATCCTAGAGAGACCATCAGCATTTTGGTGGTGACACCCTGACCTGTACTCAATGGTAAAATCAAACCCTTGCAGGCAGATTGACCATCTCAGTAGTTTTGGGTTTTCCCCTTTCATTTGCATTAACCATCTCAAGGGTTGGTGGTCAGTCTGAATGACAAAGTAGAACCATACAAGTATGGCCTAAACTTCTTCAGAGCCCACACGATAGCAAAGCACTCTCTTTCGATTGTTGCCCGCCTTGTTTCAGGATGCTTCAGCTTGCGGCTGATGAAGCAAACGGGGTGCTCCCTACCTTTCCCATCCAGTTGACTGAGTACTGCACCTATTCCTACATTTGAAGCATCTGTCTGCACAATGAAAGTTTGGCAGTAATCAGGAGCTCTGAGTAGTGGGGCTTGGCAAAGAGCCTTTTTCAGGTTTTCAAAAGCCTGATTGCACTCCTCGTTCCATCTAACCTTTTTAGGAAATTTGGGAGAGGAGATGACATTCAGTGGAGAAGCTATGGTCCCATAGTTCTCAATGAAATTCCTGTAATACCCAGTGAGGCCTAAGCAGGCTCTCACCTGGGTCTGAGTAGTAGGTGTTGTCCAATTTTGCACAGCTTCAATCTTACTGAGCAAAGGCCTTATTTCTCCACCTCCTACCTCATGTCCAAGATAGACTACCTTACTCTGTCCAATTTGGCATTTACTCGCCTTTATGGTCAGATTGGCTCGTCCAAGAGCCTGCAAAACATCTCTTAGGTGGGTTACATGTTCTTCCCAGGAATTGCTTAACACTGCTATGTCATCCAAGTATGCCATGCAGAAGTCCTCCATCCCATTCAGAACCTGGTTTACCATCCGTTGAAATGTAGCAGGTGCATTCTTCAATCCGAAAGGCATTACCTTAAACTGGTATAAGCCAACGGAGGTAGAAAATGCAGTTTTCTCCTTGGCATGGTCTGTCAGGGCTATTTGCCAATAGCCTGACGTCAAGTCAAATGTGCTGAGGAACTTGGCTGAACCAAGTTTATCCACCAACTCATCTGTTCTTGGCAAAGCGTGGGCATCAGTCTCCCGCATAGGGAGTTCAGTTGAGGAGGGGGTCGGAACAAGGCCCAGCAAACAGAGGAATCAGGCCCTGGTGACCTGTCCCAGTAGGTCGACGTGGTCAACGAGCCATTCGAGACGACATGCAGTCTCCCCATGAAATGACTGCATTTCGCCTCGCCCATGACGCAACGCCACACCACCCAGGACAGGCTCAACCCGGTCCCGGATAGCCACGTCTGCAGGGTCTGGACGTAGGTATCCCTGCTGGTGCAAGATGATGCAGTCACAGGATCGGGGACAGGATTACACACAGGCACCTCCGTGGCGGCCTGTTCTGCCTCCTGTCCCTGCCCCTGCACTGCACCACTAGCACCAGTGGAATCCCCTCCTCCAGACCCCGTCTCTGTCCCTTGCACGGCCTCCTCCTCCACCAAAACCCCCACCAACCTGGATGACTCCGTGCCACCTTCCTCCGTCGGGCCCTGTGGGGTCTCAGCTGCCCTTCTCTTGGACCTCCCCTCAGCAGCTGCAACCTGGGACGCGGCACCGGACTCCTCACTCCCTGACGAGATGACAACCTGGGAGGGGAGCCGGACCTTGCGTCTCCGGCTGGCGGTGAGATCCCTGCGCTGTGCTCCCCAGCACCCTCTCCGCCCTCTTCATCAGTCAACGCTGCAGACAGGGAGAGATAGGACACAGGCATCAGGGCACTGTACAATGGACTCATACACACATGACAGTTGCACACGAGTGTCATTGTCAAACTTCAGACATGGCATCACAATACCCAACACACATGTCATTTCAAATCACACACATGAGCTATTCCACAGCCATATCGCAACAGCCAGCACCATCCATACACATACAACAGCATGAGCAGGCAAAGGTGAGCCAGACATCACATGAGACACAGGGAGTGCACTAGACATGCACACACGCCACCACACTTACATGCATGTGTACACCTCCACCAAGTTTCGCAGTGATGAGATTGGCATCCATGTCACATCTGGCAATCAGTCTTCTACATATCAGTCTCACATGCATCCATGTTGCATGACAGTTGCACAATTGTCAGATACACATACATGCACATGTACACAGTGCAGATACATGCAGCTGGAACCAACATCCATGTGTGACACCACAACCTTGACAACTGACATACACAGTCATTCAAACATGTGTGCTCACACATCTGCATTTGGCCTGCATGCTTACCCACAAATACACCATCCATGTGTCTCACACATGAAAGGACTCGCATGTGTCAGCCTCACGGCCCTGTACATACACATCCATACATGGCCCTAGCACACTACTGGCACACCACCACACGCACAGCTTCCAATCAGTATGCATGTACACTTACCGCTCGACTCCAGACGGGTCTGCCTCTCAAGGACCTGGACGTGGAGCGCTGGGTATACGCGTTCCAGGACCCTCATTTGGTCTTCCGACAGGTGGCCCCGGCGCCCCTTAGCATCCGCTGCCTTCAAGAGGCGCCGGGCCTTGTTGAGGGTCCTGGACCTGAAGTCCTCCCAGCGCTTCTTGACATGATGGAATTCGCGGACTGCCACACCCTCCGCGTTGATGGCAGTCACGATGTCCGTCCAGATCCTGGTCTGTCCTTTCTTGTCGGCGCGCGACCTTCCGAAGAGGGCATCATACTGCCCCAGGACTTGCTCCATCAGGACAGCAACTTCGGTGGCAGTGAAGCTGGTGGCCCTCTGCCTCTCTGGCTGGGGGTTGCCAGTGCCGCCAGATGGTGTAGTGCTGGACATAGCAACCCCAGAGGCAGGAGTGGGTGGGCAACTGGGTCCTGGGGCTGGGCTGTGGAGCGATGGAATCCCAGTCGGGAGTCTTCGGTTCCAGCAGGAGAGGTCACAGCACCAGCACCCCTGGCTGACGTGCAGGCAGCAAATGGCAGGGCATGTGGGCAGCAGGCAATCAGGCAGCACCAGATGGCAGGTGGGAGCGTGCTCAGGGCTCTGGGGGGCAGTAATTCGGCCTTCTGGGCAGGAGCGTGGTCTTCTGTGTGTGAACGCGTGGCCAGCTTGATACGGAGTGATTTGGCACATGAAAATCTTGCATGTCAGCGTGTAAATCGAGGAGAGGCCCTTAGCGCGTAAGCGCGTCAGCGCACGTACGCGATTTCATTGGACCAAAGGCCCTTAGCATGTAAGCGCGTCTGTGACGTGACGCGCGCGGGTGTTTCCCTCATAGCATGTGATGACAGAGCACACGTGGAAAAGCTGCACGTCTGAGTGTCAGCGTGTGTAATTGGAGGAAAGGGCGCGTACATGCATAAGTGACGTGTACGTGTGGGCCGGTTTAAAAGGTACGTGTAGGACGCCATTTCCTTGTATGTGCTTTTTGTGGAGAGCGAGTGGGTGGATTCGGTACTTCTTGTCGGTTCACATGCGATTACTTCACAGCGTTTCAAGTTCGTACTCCCTGTTACCTCTGACAGCTTTCATGTTTCTACTTTTTTTGGGCCTGTTTCCTCCAACAGTGTTCACTTCTCCTTTTGTCCTGTCTCCTCAGACAGTGTACAATTCTTCTTTTGGCGGGGGTGTTGCCAATGCGCACACGCGCGTATTTTTCACGTTCTTTTTCCAGGCAGACGGTGAGTTCCGCACGTACTTAGCAACTGTGCTTGCCCCGTGTGTCGCATTCCCCTTCAGAGGTCATTGTAGGCTGCGTGTATCACGCATACGCTTATTTTTGTGTTTCTGGGTGCCACAGCGTAATCCAGGTTCATTTTTCCACGCACGTGGTCTACGAGGGGTTGCGTGCACGTTTATTTTTGTTTTTGGGCTGCCTGTACGTTGCGTGACCTGTCATCTTCCCCCAGGGGTCACAGACAGCCTTGTTAGAGCACTAGGGTACGAATTCCATCTAGTACCCTACCCCTTTGACCCCCAATTGCCCAGGACAATAGTTTACTGCTCCTCCCATACGCACAACAGCATAATTGCCATGGTTGGGAGGCGACCAAGCGGTAAGGGAGGCAAAGGTGGCCGACCTTCAAAAGGTGGGCGTGGTGGGCGCAGTAGGGGACGTGGCCAGGATTTGCAGGGTGCCCCTATACCCGCATGTGTGGAGGACCAATCAGGGACACCCATGCCCCCCCCATGGTTGAGTGAAACGTGGCTGAGACCATCCCAGCTCAGCCCTTATTGGACCAGCCCATTGTGGCACCTGACCTGGCACAGGATGACTCCCTGGCTGACTTCCAGGTCAGCAAGTCTAAGCCACGTGTGGCGGTGCAAGTTGTCACCAAGCCACGTGGATCTGGGGCAGCTATGTCATCTGCTGCCCCAAGTATACAGGGTGGTGAGGCTGCAGGGGCAGCTGCAGCTCCATCTGCTCCAGCTCTGACTCTCCCAGCCAGGACAGTGTCAGTCCTGGTCCATCATACTGATGTTCCCCCTGCCAACATCACACTTCAGACAATGCCTGCACCAAGTCCTATGGTCAATGTGCATTCGCACACTCCAACAACCCAGTCCACCAGTGATTCTGCCCCCACTGACCAGAGCGGCGTTAGCCACTCTGGCTCCGCTCCACCTTCTAAAAAGAAGAAGAAGGGTGCTCTGGCACGACAGGCAGAGACCCCAGGCACGGCTACACACTCCGGTACCTCAAGGAAGCCTTGCTTCAATGCTTCAGAACTTAATGCACTTGTGAGCTATGTACAAGACCACACCTGGTCAATGTAAGGCACACTGGCAGACCATCGCCAACCACATAAGTGCCCTTGGATTTGTGAGGCGCTCAGCTGATGATTGCTATAAGCAGTGGAACGACCCGACCTGAAATGCAGAGCAAAGGACAAGCTGGCCTCAAGTCATGCCGCTACTCTGGTGACTGGCAGTGGGTTTCCACAAGAGGACAAGGAACTCACTGAACATGAGTCTGTTGCTGGGACCTTCGTCACAGAGGAACAGTACCGAGGTGTGGGAGAACTACCCGATTATGACACATTGTCCGGTGAGTGCCCATGCGTGTGTGTGTAATGCATGTGTATGTTGTTTGGGTGACAGGTTCTGATTGAGTGTCAGGTGAGGGTGTGTGTGACTGAGTAGTATGGGTCACCCATGTGCTTCATACAAAATATTCTGCGGCCTTGAATTTGGGTGTGACACTATCCCTTCTTCACACTGCAGTCTGAGTCACTGCCCTGCAGCTGCACAGTGGAGGATCGTTTCTCTCTGTGTATTACAAGATTGGTTTCCTTGTAAGCACGAGTGGATTTTCTCCATGCCTTTGTGCATAATGTCATTTACAACCCACTGCTGAGTGGGCATGAACGCAGGACGTTCTGTTTTTCACCACTGACCACACCAATGAGACTCGCCCTGATGAAGGAAATAATTTCCGAAATGCATTGGCTTTTTTAGTCTAATACATGTGGATTGTGGCAACTGCTTCCTCACTAAGGATTATTAGTGATAGCTTTTTGTTTGAACTACTATGGATAAATCATTTTTGATATGAATCAGAAAGACTCATCTTCCTTTTTCTAAGAAGTATGGTATATTATGGATACTTGAACATATTGTCGTGAATCAGATATAAATACGTGCCCATCTTGGGCCCCATATGAGAGCGGTTGTGTGACCCAGTATTATTACTTGGTCTCCAGCGTGTGTTACACTATCCCTTCTGCCCACAGTGGTAATTTAGCGCAATATTACGGCAGTTGCCCTTGAGGTGGCATCATGCAACAACATTGTTTGTATTTTTCAGTGTTTTTTCAGGCTGATTGTTTCAATTCTCCCACTTTTGCAACACATTCCTCAGCCCTATTGTGACATATGTGACATGCTTCTGTCAGTGAAGAACCCCACATTGGCCCACATGTGTCACCTTGGTAGTTGAATGATTTGACCATTCAGGCTGAATGAGTATTGCCCTGATCACGTGATGTTTTGGGGCCTGTTTGAATGTGGAACATGCTAGTTGTTTCCTGTCATGTTGAAGTGCACAACCATTGATGTGTACATGGCCCTGCAATCACTGCATTTTTGTACACTGGATGTGTTGCAGTGTGTGGCACATGGCGTATCTTTTCACACTATGTGGCATTTTTCATCTCTTCATGTCCATCTCACATGGATGGGTGACAGTACTCATTCACTGACATATGGATGTACTTGTGGAATGTACCATGGCTATGGTACATGCCATCTGTGTGATGGCATGTGTCATTTATGTGTATAGGACATGCCACTCACAGGCAAATGTGTGATGGCAGTGCTACCCAGCATGCAGCAAATGTGTTGCTCTTCCATCTTGGTGTCATCAGTGTCAGACTTTTGCCTCCCCTTCCAACTCTGTGACAGTGCATGCATGGGAGGGTTATAGTCATGTGGGACATGTGTAAATCATGTACTGGTTCTCTAGCTTGTCAGGCCTATTTCTGTGCTATGGTGCTAATGCCTGTTTCCATTTTTTGTCTTTCATGTTTTTGCAGGGGATGACGCACTTGATGCTGTTGAGGTTGAGGAGATGGTGCAGACCCAGGAGGAACCTGAGGCACAACTGGCCACCAGTGGGGGACGTGGTGTGTTGGTGGGTGAGAACCCACTCTTGCTGCAGACAATTCTGTCCAGGGGTGTCTCTGGGTGCACCTCCCCATAACTCTATTCAGGTGTTGATTCGGATGATGAGACCTATGTGGCATCGCAGGTAAGTGTTTATGGAAGGGGTTCTGTTCTGTCCAACCCACCTGCACCAAGGGTAGAACACTCTATGGGGATGTCAGTGTTGGTTAGTCAGCCTTTGGCGGTTACGGGTGCAGGGTCACACTCCACAACATCTGATCCTGTTCCTGGGCCAGCAGATCAGAGGGCGAATGCAATCCTGCAGCCTCAGGCAGTGCCGGCACAGCAAGTCGCAGATCGCCTTGCCCCAAACAGGTGTGGTGCCCGCTGACGCGGTGGCTGTACGCCACCAGGCAATACCGCATGGGAACAATCCA
Organism: Ambystoma mexicanum; assembly: GCF_040938575.1. Taxonomy (NCBI): domain Eukaryota; kingdom Metazoa; phylum Chordata; class Amphibia; order Caudata; family Ambystomatidae; genus Ambystoma; species Ambystoma mexicanum. Next base: position 294,728,336 of record NC_090927.1, read on the forward strand.
TTTACGGTATGGCAACCCAACAGGCAGCATCAGTTGAGATGATGGCTCAAGCAATGGAGAGGGTGGCCACTTCCATTGTCCCCCATGAAATGCAGATGGAGCTACTACAGCAGGCAACAGACTCCATTTGCAAATCACACAGGGAGGACATGTTGGCGTCCAACAGGGACAGACGGGCGGCACTGGAGACTCTACGCCAATCAATATCAATAGAGTCCCAGGGCCATAGGGAAGCCCTGAGGGTAGAACTCCATCATCTCAGGGAGACTCTTGTTGACCTTGAGACTTCCACTAACTTGAGGACAGAACAGCAGCTGGAGCGGCTCACACATTCGCTCTCAGCTGAGATGCAGGCAACTCGGGAGGAGATCCGGGCATCACGTCAGGTGCTGCATGGGGATCTCTGCACTATAATCCTCCAGAATGAGACCTTCCACACCCGCATGCTTGCTGCCATGGAGGACCATACCAGGGCTTTGCGTGGGCTGCCTCCCATAGCACCACCACCTCCTGTGGCAGCAGCAGAGGGTAATGAGAGCGACAGCAGCAGTTCTCCCACATTGGCATAGCCGTGCAGGCCATGAGCCCATGGAGGTGTTTTTTTTCCCCAACATCCACACAGGCGGCTGTTGGTGCGCACCCTGTCCTCGGACCTCCTGGGTGGCCTCCCCCCCCCCCGGCCACCACATGGCCATTTTTGATTTTTGATTTTTGATTTTTGCTTTTTGATTTTTGATTTTTGATTATTTTTTAACAGTGTGTTGCCTTGTGTGGCTCCCGTGGGCATCCACTGTATTCCGGCTGGGCACATGCAGGCTTGTCCTGAGTTTGGGTTCGATGCTTGGGTTCGTGAGACACACACCCCTCCTGCTTCCCGTTTCCATGGGCTTGCAAAGGGTGTGACCAAGTGACAGTGATGTACACAGTGATGTTGGGCTCCCATGAGCTGTGTGGGCAGTCTGTAGTCAATACTGTGTAGACATTCCTTGTGTATATTGTTGTTGTATTGTACACTGCATGTTGGAATTATGTATGCTTCTGCTTCCATGTCTCCCTCTGAATTTGCAGGATCATTCCTCATGTCTTCACAAGGCCGTCTACTTTGGAGATGGAGTTCATGTTGTATGCAGTTGTTAAGCGGAAAACCTGTGCAGTTCCCTCTGGGACCACTGCAAAAGATTTAGGCTTACAGGTGTTGCCAGTAAACCCACTTGGTAGCTGTCTGTACCACACAGATTCACCTGTTAGCTGTGGCTGAGCAGTCAGACTTCCCTCAAGAAGAGTTAGGCAGTATGTGGAGTATACAAAATAGGGCAATTTACACAGTAGAACAAGCGAACACGGAACAGAGATTGGGTGTAAAAATATATAGGTATTTATTTATAACAACACATCTATGGAAAACACTCTGGCACTAATATGGCAAACAACTTCAATTACAATTACTATAAGTAAATCAATCCCCCTAACAATAGTTCGACAAGTCTAGGTTCAACGGCACCACTTATTTGCAGACAGAGGTGAATGCTTTAACCTAGATGGCATTCTAATATTCGTTAGAACGGGAGAGAAAAGGCAGGGTATGAAATCAACTCGGTACCAACACTTTTACGAACAAATGCAAGGCAAGTAAGGCAGGGTCTACTGTAGATCGCAAAGTTCAGAGGCCAGGCCCACTCGGAGAGAGGCAAGGCGATATGTCCCAAAAAGTATCACAGTGGAAATGAACTTCGAGTCTTTGTCGCAAATTGTTATAGAAAGATTGGACCAGTTCAGAACAGAAAGTTAAGACAGCTTGGAGGCGACCCAATGGAGAGGCGAGGATTAAGAGACCTCACGCTAACCGTCACAAGGGAAGCCAGGCGGACACGGTACCTTGTATGTGGAGAGACAGCTCTGGCGGGGGCAGTTGTTCCTGGTGGTGGATGCAAGTCGGGGCTTTGCCAAGAGAAGAGATGATCTCGTCGTCGAAGGAAAGTTGAAGATCGTTGCACCACCAGGGAAGAGACCAGCCGCGGTGTGCTCCGTCACAAGGCACCACCTTTTGGTCGCGGCACGGGTTTAGTGGCTATCTGGTTGCCGGGGTGCTCAGCACGGGCAATTCGACCACTATGCCCTCGAAGCGAAGAAAAAGCAAAGGCACTGGTTGTTCCCACCAGTCAGGGGAAGAAGACTCTCCAGCCGGGAGATCTCCTCTGTCGTTGGGAAGTGGTGAGTCGGTTCAGCAGGGCTCCACCGGAGGTGTCGTCGTTGCAGGTCGGCTCAGCTTTACCCTCGTCGGATTCTTAGGTCCTGTGGTGACTTCTGAAGATCCAGTCCCAAAAGCCCTGCTTTTATGCAGAAAACCCCCATTCATTCAACCTAGCTGTCAATCAAAACACGTTAAGTGGTGAGCGGGGTGGCTCACCACTTGGGCCAATCACACCAGAGTGCGACTTGAGTTGGCAAGGCAACTCAGTCCAGGGTGCATAAACCCCCTTCCACACCCCCTGTGGTACCCAGACAGAATGGCACCACTTTGGAGGGCCTCTGTGCAGAAGCCCGCCAAAAGTGGAACAAAGGGCTCAACCTTTGGTTTAGGAGTTACAGAGACGAACACAGACGCCATTTTAAAACTGAGTTCTGGCAGAAAATACCAACCGATAGATTTATTTAAGACAAATAAACCGGTGGTATGTTAGAGAGTAACGAGAAAAAGTATTAACCTCCAACAATGGGAAGAATCCCATAGAGTTATATTTGTGTCTAATATAACAAGTAGTTTCCACTGCCACCAGCCAAAACTCGACGAGGGGGGGCGGGACAGTGCCCCCTCGAATAACAGACTCGGGGGTAATCGAATTACCCCTACCAGTACGTCCACAATAGGATGGTTTGTACTAGTTCTGTTCGTAAATTTAGGTCTAGTAAAGCCAATTGTGACTTTACATGCCCTGGGAGACAGTAGTCAGTCCCAGGGTATGGAGTCTATGGTGGGGGTCCTCCTTGACGCCCCGGTGTTACGGCACAGAGGGTGCGTTTTAACACACATAGCAAAACATATGAGGCCCTATGGAGTAAAAGACCCCATAGCCCATAGAACACATTGACATTCACAGGAATTAACCACATTCATGTCCAAGAGTGGGAGAAAAGAGTCTCACTCTTGGCAGGATGGAAAAAAACAAACTCCAGAAATCCAGCAAAGCTGCTGGGGTACTCACTAGGTTAGGAAATTCAGCCTAAACAGAGAATTCTCCCTAACACTTGCCCCCCCAGACTAAGGGACAGGAGGATTTAATCCACTCCTGGATGAATCTCATACCTCTAGACGATGATATACATCCTAGAGAGACCATCAGCATTTTGGTGGTGACACCCTGACCTGTACTCAATGGTAAAATCAAACCCTTGCAGGCAGATTGACCATCTCAGTAGTTTTGGGTTTTCCCCTTTCATTTGCATTAACCATCTCAAGGGTTGGTGGTCAGTCTGAATGACAAAGTAGAACCATACAAGTATGGCCTAAACTTCTTCAGAGCCCACACGATAGCAAAGCACTCTCTTTCGATTGTTGCCCGCCTTGTTTCAGGATGCTTCAGCTTGCGGCTGATGAAGCAAACGGGGTGCTCCCTACCTTTCCCATCCAGTTGACTGAGTACTGCACCTATTCCTACATTTGAAGCATCTGTCTGCACAATGAAAGTTTGGCAGTAATCAGGAGCTCTGAGTAGTGGGGCTTGGCAAAGAGCCTTTTTCAGGTTTTCAAAAAGCCTGATTGCACTCCTCGTTCCATCTAACCTTTTTAGGAAATTTGGGAGAGGAGATGACATTCAGTGGAGAAGCTATGGTCCCATAGTTCTCAATGAAATTCCTGTAATACCCAGTGAGGCCTAAGCAGGCTCTCACCTGGGTCTGAGTAGTAGGTGTTGTCCAATTTTGCACAGCTTCAATCTTACTGAGCAAAAGCCTTATTTCTCCACCTCCTACCTCATGTCCAAGATAGACTACCTTACTCTGTCCAATTTGGCATTTACTCGCCTTTATGGTCAGATTGGCTCGTCCAAGAGCCTGCAAAACATCTCTTAGGTGGGTTACATGTTCTTCCCAGGAATTGCTTAACACTGCTATGTCATCCAAGTATGCCATGCAGAAGTCCTCCATCCCATTCAGAACCTGGTTTACCATCCGTTGAAATGTAGCAGGTGCATTCTTCAATCCGAAAGGCATGACCTTAAACTGGTATAAGCCAACGGAGGTAAAAAATGCAGTTTTCTCCTTGGCATGGTCTGTCAGGGCTATTTGCCAATAGCCTGACGTCAAGTCAAATGTGCTGAGGAACTTGGCTGAACCAAGTTTATCCACCAACTCATCTGTTCTTGGCAAAGCGTGGGCATCAGTCTCCCGCATAGGGAGTTCAGTTGAGGAGGGGGTCGGAACAAGGCCCAGCAAACAGAGGAATCAGGCCCTGGTGACCTGTCCCAGTAGGTCGACGTGGTCAACGAGCCATTCGAGACGACATGCAGTCTCCCCATGAAATGACTGCATTTCGCCTCGCCCATGACGCAATGCCACACCACCCAGGACAGGCTCAACCCGGTCCCGGATAGCCACGTCCGCAGGGTCTGGACGTAGGTATCCCTGCTGGTGCAAGATGATGCAGTCACAGGATCGGGGACAGGATTACACACAGGCACCTCCGTGGCGGCCTGTTCTGCCTCCTGTCCCTGCCCCTGCACTGCACCACTAGCACCAGTGGAATCCCCTCCTCCAGACCCCGTCTCTGTCCCTTGCACGGCCTCCTCCTCCACCAAAACCCCCACCAACCTGGATGACTCCGTGCCACCTTCCTCCCTCGGGCCCTGTGGGGTCTCAGCTGCCCTTCTCTTGGACCTCCCCTCGGCAGCTGCAACCTGGGACGCGGCACCGGACTCCTCACTCCCTGACGAGATGACAACCTGGGAGGGGAGCCGGGCCTTGCGTCTCCGGCTGGCGGTGAGATCCCTGCGCTGTGCTCCCCAGCACCCTCTCCGCCCTCTTCATCAGTCAACGCTGCAGACAGGGAGAGATAGGACACAGGCATCAGGGCACTGTACAATGGACTCATACACACATGACAGTTGCACACGAGTGTCATTGTCAAACTTCAGACATGGCATCAAAATACCCAACACACATGTCATTTCAAATCACACACATGAGCTATTCCACAGCCATATCGCAACAGCCAGCACCATCCATACACATACAACAGCATGAGCAGGCAAAGGTGAGCCAGACATCACATGAGACACAGGGAGTGCACTAGACATGCACACACGCCACCACACTTACATGCATGTGTACACCTCCACCAAGTTTCGCAGTGATGAGATTGGCATCCATGTCACATCTGGCAATCAGTCTTCTACATATCAGTCTCACATGCATCCATGTTGCATGACAGTTGCACAATTGTCAGATACACATACATGCACATGTACACAGTGCAGATACATGCAGCTGGAACCAACATCCATGTGTGACACCACAACCTTGACAACTGACATACACAGTCATTCAAACATGTGTGCTCACACATCTGCATTTGGCCTGCATGCTTACCCACAAATACACCATCCATGTGTCTCACACATGAAAGGACTCGCATGTGTCAGCCTCACGGCCCTGTACATACACATCCATACATGGCCCTAGCACACTACTGGCACACCACCACACGCACAGCTTCCAATCAGTATGCATGTACACTTACCGCTCGACTCCAGACGGGTCTGCCTCTCAAGGACCTGGACGTGGAGCGCTGGGTATACGCGTTCCAGGACCTTCATTTGGTCTTCCGACAGGTGGCCCTGGCGCCCCTTAGCATCCGCTGCCTTCAAGAGGCGCCGGGCCTTGTTGAGGGTCCTGGACCTGAAGTCCTCCCAGCGCTTCTTGACATGATGGAATTCGCGGACTGCCACACCCTCCGCGTTGATGGCAGTCACGATGTCCGTCCAGATCCTGGTCTGTCCTTTCTTGTCGGCGCGCGACCTTCCGAAGAGGGCATCATACTGCCCCAGGACTTGCTCCATCAGGACAGCAACTTCGGTGGCAGTGAAGCTGGTGGCCCTCTGCCTCTCTGGCTGGGGGTGGCCAGTTCCGCCAGATGGTGTAGTGCTGGACATAGCAACCCCAGAGGCAGGAGTGGGTGGGCAACTGGGTCCTGGGGCTGGGCTGTGGAGCGATGGAATCCCAGTCGGGAGTCTTCGGTTCCAGCAGGAGAGGTCACAGCACCAGCACCCCTGGCTGACGTGCAGGCAGCAAATGGCAGGGCATGTGGGCAGCAGGCAATCAGGCAGCACCAGATGGCAGGTGGGAGCGTGCTCAGGGCTCTGGGGGGCAGTAATTCGGCCTTCTAGGCAGGAGCGTGGTCTTCTGTGTGTGAACGCGTGGCCAGCTTGATACGGAGTGATTTGGCACATGAAAATCTTGCACGTCAGCGTGTAAATCGAGGAGAGGCCCTTAGCGCGTAAGCGCGTCAGCGCACGTACGCGATTTCATTGGACCAAAGGCCCTTAGCATGTAAGCGCGTCTGTGACGTGACGCGCGCGGGTGTTTCCCTCATAGCATGTGATGACAGAGCACACGTAGAAAAGCTGCACGTCTGAGTGTCAGCGTGTGTAATTGGAGGAAAGGGCGCGTACATGCATAAGTGACGTGTACGTGTGGGCCGGTTTAAAAGGTACGTGTAGGACGCCATTTCCTTGTATGTGCTTTTTGTGGAGAGCGAGTGGGTGGATTCTGTACTTCTTGTCGGTTCACATGCGATTACTTCACAGCGTTTCAAGTTCGTACTCCCTGTTACCTCTGACAGCTTTCATGTTTCTACTTTTTTTGGGCCTGTTTCCTCCAACAGTGTTCACTTCTCCTTTTGTCCTGTCTCCTCAGACAGTGTACAATTCTTCTTTTGGCGGGGGTGTTGCCAATGCGCACACGCGCGTATTTTTCACGTTCTTTTTCCAGGCAGACGGTGAGTTCCGCACGTACTTAGCAACTGTGCTTGCCCCGTGTGTCGCATTCCCCTTCAGAGGTCATTGTAGGCTGCGTGTATCACGCATACGCTTATTTTTGTGTTTCTGGGTGCCACAGCGTAATCCAGGTTCATTTTTCCACGCACGTGGTCTACGAGGGGTTGCGTGCACGTTTATTTTTGTTTTTGGGCTGCCTGTACGTTGCGTGACCTGTCATCTTCCCCCAGGGATCACAGACAGCCTTGTTAGAGCACTAGGGTACAAATTCCATCTAGTACCCTACCCCTTTGACCCCCAATTGCCCAGGACAATAGTTTACTGCTCCTCCCATACGCACAACAGCATAATTGCCATGGTTGGGAGGCGACCAAGCGGTAAGGGAGGCAAAGGTTGCCGACCTTCAAAAGGTGGGCGTGGTGGGCGCAGTAGGGGACGTGGCCAGGATTTGCAGGGTGCCCCTATACCCGCATGTGTGGAGGACCAATCAGGGACACCCATGCCCCCCCCCATGGTTGAGTGAAACGTGGCTGAGACCATCCCAGCTCAGCCCTTATTGGACCAGCCCATTGTGGCACCTGACCTGGCACAGGATGACTCCCTGGCTGACTTCCAGGTCAGCAAGTCTAAGCCACGTGTGGCGGTGCAAGTTGTCACCAAGCCACGTGGATCTGGGGCAGCTATGTCATCTGCTGCCCCAAGTATGCAGGGTGGTGAGGCTGCAGGGGCAGCTGCAGCTCCATCTGCTCCAGCTCTGACTCTCCCAGCCAGGACAGTGTCAGTCCTGGTCCATCATACTGATGTTCCCCCTGCCAACATCACACTTCAGACAATGCCTGCACCAAGTCCTATGGTCAATGTGCATTCGCACACTCCAACAACCCAGTCCACCAGTGATTCTGCCCCCACTGACCAGAGCGGCGTTAGCCACTCTGGCTCCGCTCCACCTTCTAAAAAGAAGAAGAAGGGTGCTCTGGCACGATAGGCAGAGACCCCAGGCACGGCTACACACTCCGGTACCTCAAGGAAGCCTTGCTTCAATGATTCAGAACTTAATGCACTTGTGAGCTATGTACAAGACCACACCTGGTCAATGTAAGGCACACTGGCAGACCATCGCCAGCCACATAAGTGCCCTTGGATTTGTGAGGCGCTCAGCTGATGATTGCTATAAGCAGTGGAACGACCCGACCTGAAATGCAGAGCAAAGGACAAGCTGGCCTCAAGTCATGCCGCTACTCTGGTGACTGGCAGTGGGTTTCCACAAGAGGACAAGGAACTCACTGAACATGAGTCTGTTGCTGGGACCTTCGTCACAGAGGAACAGTACCGAGGTGTGGGAGAACTACCCGATTATGACACATTGTCCGGTGAGTGCCCATGCGTGTGTGTGTAATGCATGTGTATGTTGTTTGGGTGACGGGTTCTGATTGAGTGTCAGGTGAGGGTGTGTGTGACTGAGTAGTATGGGTCACCCATGTGCTTCATCCAAAATATTCTGCGGCCTTGAATTTGGGTGTGACACTATCCCTTCTTCACACTGCAGTCTGAGTCACTGCCCTGCAGCTGCACAGTGGAGGATCGTTTCTCTCTGTGTATTACAAGATTGGTTTCCTTGTAAGCACGAGTGGATTTTCTCCATGCCTTTGTGCATAATGTCATTTACAACCCACTGCTGAGTGGGCATGAACGCAGGACGTTCTGTTTTTCACCACTGACCACACCAATGAGACTCGCCCTGATGAAGGAAATAATTTCCGAAATGCATTGGCTTTTTTAGTCTAATACATGTGGATTGTGGCAACTGCTTCCTCACTAAGGATTATTAGTGATAGCTTTTTGTTTGAACTACTATGGATAAATCATTTTTGATATGAATCAGAAAGACTCATCTTCCTTTTTCTAAGAAGTATGGTATATTATGGATACTTGAACATATTGTCGTGAATCAGATATAAATACGTGCCCATCTTGGGCCCCATATGAGAGCGGTTGTGTGACCCAGTATTATTACTTGGTCTCCAGCGTGTGTTACACTATCCCTTCTGCCCACAGTGGTAATTTAGCGCAATATTACGGCAGTTGCCCTTGAGGTGGCATCATGCAACAACATTGTTTGTATTTTTCAGTGTTTTTTCAGGCTGATTGTTTCAATTCTCCCACTTTTGCAACACATTCCTCAGCCCTATTGTGACATATGTGACATGCTTCTGTCAGTGAAGAACCCCACATTGGCCCACATGTGTCACCTTGGTAGTTGAATGATTTGACCATTCAGGCTGAATGAGTATTGCCCTGATCACGTGATGTTTTGGGGCCTGTTTGAATGTGGAACATGCTAGTTGTTTCCTGTCATGTTGAAGTGCACAACCATTGATGTGTACATGGCCCTGCAATCACTGTATTTTTGTACACTGGATGTGTTGCAGTGTGTGGCACATGGCGTATCTTTTCACACTATGTGGCATTTTACATCTCTTCATGTCCATCTCACATGGATGGGTGACAGTACTCATTCACTGACATATGGATGTACTTGTGGAATGTACCATGGCTATGGTACATGCCATCTGTGTGATGGCATGTGTCATTTATGTGTATAGGACATGCCACTCACATGCAAATGTGTGATGGCAGTGCTACCCAGCATGCAGCAAATGTGTTGCTCTTCCATCTTGGTGTCATCAGTGTCAGACTTTTGCCTCCCCTTCCAACTCTGTGACAGTGCATGCATGGGAGGGTTATAGTCATGTGGGACGTGTGTAAATCATGTACTGGTTCTCTAGCTTGTCAGGCCTATTTCTGTGCTATGGTGCTAATGCCTGTTTCCATTTTTTGTCTTTCATGTTTTTGCAGGGGATGACGCACTTGATGCTGTTGAGGTTGAGGAGATGGTGCAGACCCAGGAGGAACCTGAGGCACAACTGGCCACCAGTGGGGGACGTGGTGTGTTGGTGGGTGAGAACCCACTCTTGCTGCAGACAATTCTGTCCAGGGGTGTCTCTGGGTGCACCTCCCCATAACTCTATTCAGCTGTTGATTCGGATGATGAGACCTATGTGGCGTCGCAGGTAAGTGTTTATGGAAGGGGTTCTGTTCTGTCCAACCCACCTGCACCAAGGGTAGAACCCTCTATGGGGATGTCAGTGTTGGTTAGTCAGCCTTTGGCGGTTACGGGTGCAGGGTCACACTCCACAACATCTGATCCTGTTCCTGGGCCAGCAGATCAGAGGGCGAATGCAATCCTGCAGCCTCAGGCAGTGCCGGCACAGCAAGTCGCAGATCGCCTTGCCCCAAACAGGTGTGGTGCCCGCTGACGCGGTGGCTGTACGCCACCAGGCAATACCGCATGGGAACAATCCATTTACGGTATGGCAACTCAACAGGCAGCATCAGTTGAGATGATGGCTCAAGCAATGGAGAGGGTGGCCACTTCCATTGTCCCCCATGAAAGGCAGATGGAGCTACTACAGCAGGCAACAGACTCCATTTGCAAATCACACAGGGAGGACATGTTGGCGTCCAACAGGGACAGACGGGCGGCACTGGAGACTCTACGCCAATCAATATCAATAGAGTCCCAGGGCCATAGGGAAGCCCTGGGGGTAGAACTCCATCATCTCAGGGAGACTCTTGTTGACCTTGAGACTTCCACTAACTTGAGGACAGAACAGCAGCTGGAGCGGCTCACACATTCGCTCTCAGCTGAGATGCAGGCAACTCGGGAGGAGATCCGGGCATCACGTCAGGTGCTGCATGGGGATCTCTGCACTATAATCCTCCAGAATGAGACCTTCCACACCCGCATGCTTGCTGCCATGGAGGACCATACCAGGGCTTTGCGTGGGCTGCCTCCCATAGCACCACCACCTCCTGTGGCAGCAGCAGAGGGTAATGAGAGCGACAGCAGCAGTTCTCCCACATTGGCATAGCCGTGCAGGCCATGAGCCCATGGAGGTGTTTTTTTTCCCCAACATCCACACAGGCGGCTGTTGGTGCGCACCCTGTCCTCGGACCTCCTGGGTGGCCTCCCCCCCCCCGGCCACCACATGGCCATTTTTGATTTTTGATTTTTGATTTTTGCTTTTTGATTTTTGATTTTTGATTATTTTTTAACAGTGTGTTGCCTTGTGTGGCTCCCGTGGGCATCCACTGTATTCCGGCTGGGCACATGCAGGCTTGTCCTGAGTTTGGGTTCGATGCTTGGGTTCGTGAGACACACACCCCTCCTGCTTCCCGTTTCCATGGGCTTGCAAAGGGTGTGACCAAGTGACAGTGATGTACACAGTGATGTTGGGCTCCCATGAGCTGTGTGGGCAGTCTGTAGTCAATACTGTGTAGACATTCCTTGTGTATATTGTTGTTGTATTGTACACTGCATGTTGGAATTATGTATGCTTCTGCTTCCATGTCTCCCTCTGAATTTGCAGGTTCATTCCTCATGTCTTCACAAGGCCGTCTACTTTGGAGATGGAGTTCATGTTGTATGCAGTTGTTAAGCGGAAAACCTGTGCAGTTCCCTCTGGGACCACTGCAAAAGATTTAGGCTTACAGGTGTTGCCAGTAAACCCACTTGGTAGCTGTCTGTACCACACAGATTCACCTGTTAGCTGTGGCTGAGCAGTCAGACTTCCCTCAAGAAGAGTTAGGCAGTATGTGGAGTATACAAAATAGGGCAATTTACACAGTAGAACAAGCGAACACGGAACAGAGATTGGGTGTAAAAATATATAGGTATTTATTTATAACAACACATCTATGGAAAACACTCTGGCACTAATATGGCAAACAACTTCAATTACAATTACTATAAGTAAATCAATCCCCCTAACAATAGTTCGACAAGTCTAGGTTCAACGGCACCACTTATTTGCAGACAGAGGTGAATGCTTTAACCTAGATGGCATTCTAATATTCGTTAGAACGGGAGAGAAAAGGCAGGGTATGAAATCAACTCGGTACCAACACTTTTACGAACAAATGCAAGGCAAGTAAGGCAGGGTCTACTGTAGATCGCAAAGTTCAGAGGCCAGGCCCACTCGGAGAGAGGCAAGGCGATATGTCCCAAAAAGTATCACAGTGGAAATGAACTTCGAGTCTTTGTCGCAAATTGTTATAGAAAGATTGGACCAATTCAGAACAGAAAGTTAAGACAGCTTGGAGGCGACCCAATGGAGAGGCGAGGATTAAGAGACCTCACGCTAACCGTCACAAGGGAAGCCAGGCGGACACGGTACCTTGTATGTGGAGAGACAGCTCTGGCGGGGGCAGTTGTTCCTGGTGGTGGATGCAAGTCGGGGCTTTGCCAAGAGAAGAGATGATCTCGTCGTCGAAGGAAAGTTGAAGATCGTTGCACCACCAGGGAAGAGACCAGCCGCGGTGTGCTCCGTCACAAGGCACCACCTTTTGGTCGCGGCACGGGTTTAGTGGCTATCCCGTTGCCGGGGTGCTCAGCACGGGCAATTCGACCACTATGCCCTCGAAGCGAAGAAAAAGCAAAGGCACTGGTTGTTCCCACCAGTCAGGGGAAGAAGACTCTCCAGCCGGGAGATCTCCTCTGTCGTTGGGAAGTGGTGAGTCGGTTCAGCAGGGCTCCACCGGAGGTGTCGTCGTTGCAGGTCGGCTCAGCTTTACCCTCGTCGGATTCTTAGGTCCTGTGGTGACTTCTGAAGATCCAGTCCCAAAAGCCCTGCTTTTATGCAGAAAACCCCCATTCATTCAACCTAGCTGTCAATCAAAACACGTTAAGTGGTGAGCGGGGTGGCTCACCACTTGGGCCAATCACACCAGAGTGCGACTTGAGTTGGCAAGGCAACTCAGTCCAGGGTGCATAAACCCCCTTCCACACCCCCTGTGGTACCCAGACAGAATGGCACCACTTTGGAGGGCCTCTGTGCAGAAGCCCGCCAAAAGTGGAACAAAGGGCTCAACCTTTGGTTTAGGAGTTACAGAGACGAACACAGATGCCATTTTAAAACTGAGTTCTGGCAGAAAATACCAACCGATAGATTTATTTAAGACAAATAAACCGGTGGTATGTTAGAGAGTAACGAGAAAAAGTATTAACCTCCAACAATGGGAAGAATCCCATAGAGTTATATTCGTGTCTAATATAACAAGTAGTTTCCACTGCCACCAGCCAAAACTCGACGAGGGGGGGCGGGACAGTGCCCCCTCGAATAACAGACTCGGGGGTAATCGAATTACCCCTACCAGTACGTCCACAATAGGATGGTTTGTACTAGTTCTGTTCGTAAATTTAGGTCTAGTAAAGCCAATTGTGACTTTACATGCCCTGGGAGACAGTAGTCAGTCCCAGGGTATGGAGTCTATGGTGGGGGTCCTCCTGGACGCCCCGGTGTTACGGCACAGAGGGTGCGTTTTAACACACATAGCAAAACATATGAGGCCCTATGGAGTAAAAGACCCCTTAGCCCATAGAACACATTGACATTCACAGGAATTAACCACATTCATGTCCAAGAGTGGGAGAAAAGAGTCTCACTCTTGGCAGGATGGAAAAAAACAAACTCCAGAAATCCAGCAAAGCTGCTGGGGTACTCACTAGGTTAGGAAATTCAGCCTAAACAGAGAATTCTCCCTAACACTTGCCCCCCCAGACTAAGGGACAGGAGGATTTAATCCACTCCTGGATGAATCTCATACCTCTAGACGATGATATACATCCTAGAGAGACCATCAGCATTTTGGTGGTGACACCCTGACCTGTACTCAATGGTAAAATCAAACCCTTGCAGGCAGATTGACCATCTCAGTAGTTTTGGGTTTTCCCCTTTCATTTGCATTAACCATCTCAAGGGTTGGTGGTCAGTCTGAATGACAAAGTAGAACCATACAAGTATGGCCTAAACTTCTTCAGAGCCCACACGATAGCAAAGCACTCTCTTTCGATTGTTGCCTGCCTTGTTTCAGGATGCTTCAGCTTGCGGCTGATGAAGCAAACGGGGTGCTCCCTACCTTTCCCATCCAGTTGACTGAGTACTGCACCTATTCCTACATTTGAAGCATCTGTCTGCACAATGAAAGTTTGGCAGTAATCAGGAGCTCTGAGTAGTGGGGCTTGGCAAAGAGCCTTTTTCAGGTTTTCAAAAGCCTGATTGCACTCCTCGTTCCATCTAACCTTTTTAGGAAATTTGGGAGAGGAGATGACATTCAGTGGAGAAGCTATGGTCCCATAGTTCTCAATGAAATTCCTGTAATACCCAGTGCGGCCTAAGCACGCTCTCACCTGGGTCTGAGTAGTAGGTGTTGTCCAATTTTGCACAGCTTCAATCTTACTGAGCAAAGGCCTTATTTCTCCACCTCCTACCTCATGTCCAAGATAGACTACCTTACTCTGTCCAATTTGGCATTTACTTGCCTTTATGGTCAGATTGGCTCGTCCAAGAGCCTGCAAAACATCTCTTAGGTGGGTTACATGTTCTTCCCAGGAATTGCTTAACACTGCTATGTCATCCAAGTATGCCATGCAGAAGTCCTCCATCCCATTCAGAACCTGGTTTACCATCCGTTGAAATGTAGCAGGTGCATTCTTCAATCCGAAAGGCATTACCTTAAACTGGTATAAGCCAACGGAGGTAGAAAATGCAGTTTTCTCCTTGGCATGGTCTGTCAGGGCTATTTGCCAATAGCCTGACGTCAAGTCAAATGTGCTGAGGAACTTGGCTGAACCAAGTTTATCCACCAACTCATCTGTTCTTGGCAAAGCGTGGGCATCAGTCTCCCGCATAGGGAGTTCAGTTGAGGAGGGGGTCGGAACAAGGCCCAGCAAACAGAGGAATCAGGCCCTGGTGACCTGTCCCAGTAGGTCGACGTGGTCAACGAGCCATTCGAGACGACATGCAGTCTCCCCATGAAATGACTGCATTTCGCCTCGCCCATGACGCAACGCCACACCACCCAGGACAGGCTCAACCCGGTCCCGGATAGCCACGTCCGCAGGGTCTGGACGTAGGTATCCCTGCTGGTGCAAGATGATGCAGTCACAGGATCGGGGACAGGATTACACACAGGCACCTCCGTGGCGGCCTGTTCTGCCTCCTGTCCCTGCCCCTGCACTGCACCACTAGCACCAGTGGAATCCCCTCCTCCAGACCCCGTCTCTGTCCCTTGCACGGCCTCCTCCTCCACCAAAACCCCCACCAACCTGGATGACTCCGTGCCACCTTCCTCCGTCGGGCCCTGTGGGGTCTCAGCTGCCCTTCTCTTGGACCTCCCCTCGGCAGCTGCAACCTGGGACGCGGCACCGGACTCCTCACTCCCTGACGAGATGACAACCTGGGAGGGGAGCCGGGCCTTGCGTCTCCGGCTGGCGGTGAGATCCCTGCGCTGTGCTCCCCAGCACCCTCTCCGCCCTCTTCATCAGTCAACGCTGCAGACAGGGAGAGATAGGACACAGGCATCAGGGCACTGTACAATGGACTCATACACACATGACAGTTGCACACGAGTGTCATTGTCAAACTTCAGACATGGCATCACAATACCCAACACACATGTCATTTCAAATCACACAAATGAGCTATTCCACAGCCATATCGCAACAGCCAGCACCATCCATACACATACAACAGCATGAGCAGGCAAAGGTGAGCCAGACATCACATGAGACACAGGGAGTGCACTAGACATGCACACACGCCACCACACTTACATGCATGTGTACACCTCCACCAAGTTTCGCAGTGATGAGATTGGCATCCATGTCACATCTGGCAATCAGTCTTCTACATATCAGTCTCACATGCATCCATGTTGCATGACAGTTGCACAATTGTCAGATACACATACATGCACATGTACACAGTGCAGATACATGCAGCTGGAACCAACATCCATGTGTGACACCACAACCTTGACAACTGACATACACAGTCATTCAAACATGTGTGCTCACACATCTGCATTTGGCCTGCATGCTTACCCACAAATACACCATCCATGTGTCTCACACATGAAAGGACTCGCATGTGTCAGCCTCACGGCCCTGTACATACACATCCATACATGGCCCTAGCACACTACTGGCACACCACCACACGCACAGCTTCCAATCAGTATGCATGTACACTTACCGCTCGACTCCAGACGGGTCTGCCTCTCAAGGACCTGGACGTGGAGCGCTGGGTATACGCGTTCCAGGACCCTCATTTGGTCTTCCGACAGGTGGCCCCGGCGCCCCTTAGCATCCGCTGCCTTCAAGAGGCGCCGGGCCTTGTTGAGGGTCCTGGACCTGAAGTCCTCCCAGCGCTTCTTGACATGATGGAATTCGCGGACTGCCACACCCTCCGTGTTGATGGCAGTCACGATGTCCGTCCAGATCCTGGTCTGTCCTTTCTTGTCGGCGCGCGACCTTCCGAAGAGGGCATCATACTGCCCCAGGACTTGCTCCATCAGGACAGCAACTTCGGTGGCAGTGAAGCTGGTGGCCCTCTGCCTCTCTGGCTGGGGGTTGCCAGTGCCGCCAGATGGTGTAGTGCTGGACATAGCAACCTCAGAGGCAGGAGTGGGTGGGCAACTGGGTCCTGGGGCTGGGCTGTGGAGCGATGGAATCCCAGTCGGGAGTCTTCGGTTCCAGCAGGAGAGGTCACAGCACCAGCACCCCTGGCTGACGTGCAGGCAGCAAATGGCAGGGCATGTGGGCAGCAGGCAATCAGGCAGCACCAGATGGCAGGTGGGAGCGTGCTCAGGGCTCTGGGGGGCAGTAATTCGGCCTTCTGGGCAGGAGCGTGGTCTTCTGTGTGTGAACGCGTGGCCAGCTTGATACGGAGTGATTTGGCACATGAAAATCTTGCACGTCAGCGTGTAAATCGAGGAGAGGCCCTTAGCGCGTAAGCGCGTCAGCGCACGTACGCGATTTCATTGGACCAAAGGCCCTTAGCATGTAAGCGCGTCTGTGACGTGACGCGCGCGGGTGTTTCCCTCATAGTATGTGATGACAGAGCACACGTGGAAAAGCTGCACGTCTGAGTGTCAGCGTGTGTAATTGGAGGAAAGGGCGCGTACATGCATAAGTGACGTGTACGTGTGGGCTGGTTTAAAAGGTACGTGTAGGACGCCATTTCCTTGTATGTGCTTTTTGTGGAGAGCGAGTGGGTGGATTCTGTACTTCTTGTCGGTTCACATGCGATTACTTCACAGCGTTTCAAGTTCGTACTCCCTGTTACCTCTGACAGCTTTCATGTTTCTACTTTTTTTGGGCCTGTTTCCTCCAACAGTGTTCACTTCTCCTTTTGTCCTGTCTCCTCAGACAGTGTACAATTCTTCTTTTGGCGGGGGTGTTGCCAATGCGCACACGCGCGTATTTTTCATGTTTTTTTTCCAGGCAGACGGTGAGTTCCGCACGTACTTAGCAACTGTGCTTGCCCCGTGTGTCGCATTCCCCTTCAGAGGTCATTGTAGGCTGCGTGTATCACGCATACGCTTATTTTTGTGTTTCTGGGTGCCACAGCGTAATCCAGGTTCATTTTTCCACGCACGTGGTCTACGAGGGGTTGCGTGCACGTTTATTTTTGTTTTTGGGCTGCCTGTACGTTGCGTGACCTGTCATCTTCCCCCAGGGATCACAGACAGCCTTGTTAGAGCACTAGGGTACAAATTCCATCTAGTACCCTACCCCTTTGACCCCCAATTGCCCAGGACAATAGTTTACTGCTCCTCCCATACGCACAACAGCATAATTGCCATGGTTGGGAGGCGACCAAGCGGTAAGGGAGGCAAAGGTTGCCGACCTTCAAAAGGTGGGCGTGGTGGGCGCAGTAGGGGACGTGGCCAGGATTTGCAGGGTGCCCCTATACCCGCATGTGTGGAGGACCAATCAGGGACACCCATGCCCCCCCCATGGTTGAGTGAAACGTGGCTGAGACCATCCCAGCTCAGCCCTTATTGGACCAGCCCATTGTGGCACCTGACCTGGCACAGGATGACTCCCTGGCTGACTTCCAGGTCAGCAAGTCTAAGCCACGTGTGGCGGTGCAAGTTGTCACCAAGCCACGTGGATCTGGGGCAGCTATGTCATCTGCTGCCCCAAGTATGCAGGGTGGTGAGGCTGCAGGGGCAGCTGCAGCTCCATCTGCTCCAGCTCTGACTCTCCCAGCCAGGACAGTGTCAGTCCTGGTCCATCATACTGATGTTCCCCCTGCCAACATCACACTTCAGACAATGCCTGCACCAAGTCCTATGGTCAATGTGCATTCGCACACTCCAACAACCCAGTCCACCAGTGATTCTGCCCCCACTGACCAGAGCGGCGTTAGCCACTCTGGCTCCGCTCCACCTTCTAAAAAGAAGAAGAAGGGTGCTCTGGCACGACAGGCAGAGACCCCAGGCACGGCTACACACTCCGGTACCTCAAGGAAGCCTTGCTTCAATGATTCAGAACTTAATGCACTTGTGAGCTATGTACAAGACCACACCTGGTCAATGTAAGGCACACTGGCAGACCATCGCCAACCACATAAGTGCCCTTGGATTTGTGAGGCGCTCAGCTGATGATTGCTATAAGCAGTGGAACGACCCGACCTGAAATGCAGAGCAAAGGACAAGCTGGCCTCAAGTCATGCCGCTACTCTGGTGACTGGCAGTGGGTTTCCACAAGAGGACAAGGAACTCACTGAACATGAGTCTGTTGCTGGGACCTTCGTCACAGAGGAACAGTACCGAGGTGTGGGAGAACTACCCGATTATGACACATTGTCCGGTGAGTGCCCATGCGTGTGTGTGTAATGCATGTGTATGTTGTTTGGGTGACGGGTTCTGATTGAGTGTCAGGTGAGGGTGTGTGTGACTGAGTAGTATGGGTCACCCATGTGCTTCATCCAAAATATTCTGCGGCCTTGAATTTGGGTGTGACACTATCCCTTCTTCACACTGCAGTCTGAGTCACTGCCCTGCAGCTGCACAGTGGAGGATCGTTTCTCTCTGTGTATTACAAGATTGGTTTCCTTGTAAGCACGAGTGGATTTTCTCCATGCCTTTGTGCATAATGTCATTTACAACCCACTGCTGAGTGGGCATGAACGCAGGACGTTCTGTTTTTCACCACTGACCACACCAATGAGACTCGCCCTGATGAAGGAAATAATTTCCGAAATGCATTGGCTTTTTTAGTCTAATACATGTGGATTGTGGCAACTGCTTCCTCACTAAGGATTATTAGTGATAGCTTTTTGTTTGAACTACTATGGATAAATCATTTTGATATGAATCAGAAAGACTCATCTTCCTTTTTCTAAGAAGTATGGTATATTATGGATACTTGAACATATTGTCGTGAATCAGATATAAATACGTGCCCATCTTGGGCCCCATATGAGAGCGGTTGTGTGACCCAGTATTATTACTTGGTCTCCAGCGTGTGTTACACTATCCCTTCTGCCCACAGTGGTAATTTAGCGCAATATTACGGCAGTTGCCCTTGAGGTGGCATCATGCAACAACATTGTTTGTATTTTTCAGTGTTTTTTCAGGCTGATTGTTTCAATTCTCCCACTTTTGCAACACATTCCTCAGCCCTATTGTGACATATGTGACATGCTTCTGTCAGTGAAGAACCCCACATTGGCCCACATGTGTCACCTTGGTAGTTGAATGATTTGACCATTCAGGCTGAATGAGTATTGCCCTGATCACGTGATGTTTTGGGGCCTGTTTGAATGTGGAACATGCTAGTTGTTTCCTGTCATGTTGAAGTGCACAACCATTGATGTGTACATGGCCCTGCAATCACTGTATTTTTGTACACTGGATGTGTTGCAGTGTGTGGCACATGGCGTATCTTTTCACACTATGTGGCATTTTACATCTCTTCATGTCCATCTCACATGGATGGGTGACAGTACTCATTCACTGACATATGGATGTACTTGTGGAATGTACCATGGCTATGGTACATGCCATCTGTGTGATGGCATGTGTCATTTATGTGTATAGGACATGCCACTCACATGCAAATGTGTGATGGCAGTGCTACCCAGCATGCAGCAAATGTGTTGCTCTTCCATCTTGGTGTCATCAGTGTCAGACTTTTGCCTCCCCTTCCAACTCTGTGACAGTGCATGCATGGGAGGGTTATAGTCATGTGGGACGTGTGTAAATCATGTACTGGTTCTCTAGCTTGTCAGGCCTATTTCTGTGCTATGGTGCTAATGCCTGTTTCCATTTTTTGTCTTTCATGTTTTTGCAGGGGATGACGCACTTGATGCTGTTGAGGTTGAGGAGATGGTGCAGACCCAGGAGGAACCTGAGGCACAACTGGCCACCAGTGGGGGACGTGGTGTGTTGGTGGGTGAGAACCCACTCTTGCTGCAGACAATTCTGTCCAGGGGTGTCTCTGGGTGCACCTCCCCATAACTCTATTCAGGTGTTGATTCGGATGATGAGACCTATGTGGCGTCGCAGGTAAGTGTTTATGGAAGGGGTTCTGTTCTGTCCAACCCACCTGCACCAAGGGTAGAACCCTCTATGGGGATGTCAGTGTTGGTTAGTCAGCCTTTGGCGGTTACGGGTGCAGGGTCACACTCCACAACATCTGATCCTGTTCCTGGGCCAGCAGATCAGAGGGCGAATGCAATCCTGCAGCCTCAGGCAGTGCCGGCACAGCAAGTCGCAGATCGCCTTGCCCCAAACAGGTGTGGTGCCCGCTGACGCGGTGGCTGTACGCCACCAGGCAATACCGCATGGGAACAATCCATTTACGGTATGGCAACTCAACAGGCAGCATCAGTTGAGATGATGGCTCAAGCAATGGAGAGGGTGGCCACTTCCATTGTCCCCCATGAAAGGCAGATGGAGCTACTACAGCAGGCAACAGACTCCATTTGCAAATCACACAGGGAGGACATGTTGGCGTCCAACAGGGACAGACGGGCGGCACTGGAGACTCTACGCCAATCAATATCAATAGAGTCCCAGGGCCATAGGGAAGCCCTGGGGGTAGAACTCCATCATCTCAGGGAGACTCTTGTTGACCTTGAGACTTCCACTAACTTGAGGACAGAACAGCAGCTGGAGCGGCTCACACATTCGCTCTCAGCTGAGATGCAGGCAACTCGGGAGGAGATCCGGGCATCACGTCAGGTGCTGCATGGGGATCTCTGCACTATAATCCTCCAGAATGAGACCTTCCACACCCGCATGCTTGCTGCCATGGAGGACCATACCAGGGCTTTGCGTGGGCTGCCTCCCATAGCACCACCACCTCCTGTGGCAGCAGCAGAGGGTAATGAGAGCGACAGCAGCAGTTCTCCCACATTGGCATAGCCGTGCAGGCCATGAGCCCATGGAGGTGTTTTTTTTCCCCAACATCCACACAGGCGGCTGTTGGTGCGCACCCTGTCCTCGGACCTCCTGGGTGGCCTCCCCCCCCCCCGGCCACCACATGGCCATTTTTGATTTTTGATTTTTGATTTTTGCTTTTTGATTTTTGATTTTTGATTATTTTTTAACAGTGTGTTGCCTTGTGTGGCTCCCGTGGGCATCCACTGTATTCCGGCTGGGCACATGCAGGCTTGTCCTGAGTTTGGGTTCGATGCTTGGGTTCGTGAGACACACACCCCTCCTGCTTCCCGTTTCCATGGGCTTGCAAAGGGTGTGACCAAGTGACAGTGATGTACACAGTGATGTTGGGCTCCCATGAGCTGTGTGGGCAGTCTGTAGTCAATACTGTGTAGACATTCCTTGTGTATATTGTTGTTGTATTGTACACTGCATGTTGGAATTATGTATGCTTCTGCTTCCATGTCTCCCTCTGAATTTGCAGGTTCATTCCTCATGTCTTCACAAGGCCGTCTACTTTGGAGATGGAGTTCATGTTGTATGCAGTTGTTAAGCGGAAAACCTGTGCAGTTCCCTCTGGGACCACTGCAAAAGATTTAGGCTTACAGGTGTTGCCAGTAAACCCACTTGGTAGCTGTCTGTACCACACAGATTCACCTGTTAGCTGTGGCTGAGCAGTCAGACTTCCCTCAAGAAGAGTTAGGCAGTATGTGGAGTATACAAAATAGGGCAATTTACACAGTAGAACAAGCGAACACGGAACAGAGATTGGGTGTAAAAATATATAGGTATTTATTTATAACAACACATCTATGGAAAACACTCTGGCACTAATATGGCAAACAACTTCAATTACAATTACTATAAGTAAATCAATCCCCCTAACAATAGTTCGACAAGTCTAGGTTCAACGGCACCACTTATTTGCAGACAGAGGTGAATGCTTTAACCTAGATGGCATTCTAATATTCGTTAGAACGGGAGAGAAAAGGCAGGGTATGAAATCAACTCGGTACCAACACTTTTACGAACAAATGCAAGGCAAGTAAGGCAGGGTCTACTGTAGATCGCAAAGTTCAGAGGCCAGGCCCACTCGGAGAGAGGCAAGGCGATATGTCCCAAAAAGTATCACAGTGGAAATGAACTTCGAGTCTTTGTCGCAAATTGTTATAGAAAGATTGGACCAGTTCAGAACAGAAAGTTAAGACAGCTTGGAGGCGACCCAATGGAGAGGCGAGGATTAAGAGACCTCACGCTAACCGTCACAAGGGAAGCCAGGCGGACACGGTACCTTGTATGTGGAGAGACAGCTCTGGCGGGGGCAGTTGTTCCTGGTGGTGGATGCAAGTCGGGGCTTTGCCAAGAGAAGAGATGATCTCGTCGTCGAAGGAAAGTTGAAGATCGTTGCACCACCAGGGAAGAGACCAGCCGCGGTGTGCTCCGTCACAAGGCACCACCTTTTGGTCGCGGCACGGGTTTAGTGGCTATCCCGTTGCCGGGGTGCTCAGCACGGGCAATTCGACCACTATGCCCTCGAAGCGAAGAAAAAGCAAAGGCACTGGTTGTTCCCACCAGTCAGGGGAAGAAGACTCTCCAGCCGGGAGATCTCCTCTGTCGTTGGGAAGTGGTGAGTCGGTTCAGCAGGGCTCCACCGGAGGTGTCGTCGTTGCAGGTCGGCTCAGCTTTACCCTCGTCGGATTCTTAGGTCCTGTGGTGACTTCTGAAGATCCAGTCCCAAAAGCCCTGCTTTTATGCAGAAAACCCCCATTCATTCAACCTAGCTGTCAATCAAAACACGTTAAGTGGTGAGCGGGGTGGCTCACCACTTGGGCCAATCACACCAGAGTGCGACTTGAGTTGGCACGGCAACTCAGTCCAGGGTGCATAAACCCCCTTCCACACCCCCTGTGGTACCCAGACAGAATGGCACCACTTTGGAGGGCCTCTGTGCAGAAGCCCGCCAAAAGTGGAACAAAGGGCTCAACCTTTGGTTTAGGAGTTACAGAGACGAACACAGACGCCATTTTAAAACTGAGTTCTGGCAGAAAATACCAACCGATAGATTTATTTAAGACAAATAAACCGGTGGTATGTTAGAGAGTAACGAGAAAAAGTATTAACCTCCAACAATGGGAAGAATCCCATAGAGTTATATTCGTGTCTAATATAACAAGTAGTTTCCACTGCCACCAGCCAAAACTCGACGAGGGGGGACGGGACAGTGCCCCCTCGAATAACAGACTCGGGGGTAATCGAATTACCCCTACCAGTACGTCCACAATAGGATGGTTTGTACTAGTTCTGTTCGTAAATTTAGGTCTAGTAAAGCCAATTGTGACTTTACATGCCCTGGGAGACAGTAGTCAGTCCCAGGGTATGGAGTCTATGGTGGGGGTCCTCCTGGACGCCCCGGTGTTACGGCACAGAGGGTGCGCTTTAACACACATAGCAAAACATATGAGGCCCTATGGAGTAAAAGACCCCATAGCCCATAGAACACATTGACATTCACAGGAATTAACCACATTCATGTCCAAGAGTGGGAGAAAAGAGTCTCACTCTTGGCAGGATGGAAAAAAAC
Source organism: Ambystoma mexicanum (assembly GCF_040938575.1). Taxonomy (NCBI): domain Eukaryota; kingdom Metazoa; phylum Chordata; class Amphibia; order Caudata; family Ambystomatidae; genus Ambystoma; species Ambystoma mexicanum. The sequence continues at coordinate 294,752,201 of NC_090927.1, forward strand.
AAACTCCAGAAATCCAGCAAAGCTGCTGGGGTACTCACTAGGTTAGGAAATTCAGCCTAAACAGAGAATTCTCCCTAACACTTGCCCCCCCAGACTAAGGGACAGGAGGATTTAATCCACTCCTGGATGAATCTCATACCTCTAGACGATGATATACATCCTAGAGAGACCATCAGCATTTTGGTGGTGACACCCTGACCTGTACTCAATGGTAAAATCAAACCCTTGCAGGCAGATTGACCATCTCAGTAGTTTGGGGTTTTCCCCTTTCATTTGCATTAACCATCTCAAGGGTTGGTGGTCAGTCTGAATGACAAAGTAGAACCATACAAGTATGGCCTAATCTTCTTCAGAGCCCACACGATAGCAAAGCACTCTCTTTCGATTGTTGCCCGCCTTGTTTCAGGATGCTTCAGCTTGCGGCTGATGAAGCAAACGGGGTGCTCCCTACCTTTCCCATCCAGTTGACTGAGTACTGCACCTATTCCTACATTTGAAGCATCTGTCTGCACAATGGAAGTTTGGCAGTAATCAGGAGCTCTGAGTAGTGGGGCTTGGCAAAGAGCCTTTTTCAGGTTTTCAAAAGCCTGATTGCACTCCTCGTTCCATCTAACCTTTTTAGGAAATTTGGGAGAGGAGATGACATTCAGTGGAGAAGCTATGGTCCCATAGTTCTCAATGAAATTCCTGTAATACCCAGTGAGGCCTAAGCAGGCTCTCACCTAGGTCTGAGTAGTAGGTGTTGTCCAATTTTGCACAGCTTCAATCTTACTGAGCAAAGGCCTTATTTCTCCACCTCCTACCTCATGTCCAAGATAGACTACCTTACTCTGTCCAATTTGGCATTTACTCGCCTTTATGGTCAGATTGGCTTGTCCAAGAGCCTGCAAAACATCTCTTAGGTGGGTTACATGTTCTTCCCAGGAATTGCTTAACACTGCTATGTCATCCAAGTATGCCATGCAGAAGTCCTCCATCCCATTCAGAACCTGGTTTACCATCCGTTGAAATGTAGCAGGTGCATTCTTCAATCCGAAAGGCATTACCTTAAACTGGTATAAGCCAACGGAGGTAGAAAATGCAGTTTTCTCCTTGGCATGGTCTGTCAGGGCTATTTGCCAATAGCCTGACGTCAAGTCAAATGTGCTGAGGAACTTGGCTGAACCAAGTTTATCCACCAACTCATCTGTTCTTGGCAAAGCGTGGGATCAGTCTTGGTGACTGCATTAAGAGCTCTATAATCCACGCAGAATCTAAGTTCTTTAGATCCTGCCTTTGGTACTAACACAACTGGGCTAGACCATGGACTAGTAGAGGGCTCTATTACCCCAAGATCAAGCATCTTGCTGACCTCACCTTTGATGTGGGTATGTAAGTTTTCTGACATTCAGTATCCTCTGCTTTTGACTGGCAGACAGTCACCAGTGAGTATGTCATGCTGGCCCCAAGGGGTCAAGCCTGGTGAAAGCGAGAACAGAGAGGCAAACTGATTCAACATAGATTTGCACTCTTCTTGTTGCTCGGGTGTCAGATTTGAAGAGAGATTCACTCCTTCAATTTTTTCACTAAAGGTAAGCCTCTGAGGAGATCAGGAAGAGCTTCACTCTCTTCTTCTTCCTCTGATGATGCTAGAAGCAACGCTCCTACATCGGGTCTTGAGACATACGCTTTGAGTCGGTTGGTGTGGAAGACTGTCGGAGCCTCCTTGGGATTGCCCAAGTCCACCAGATAGTTGACCTCTCCAAGTTTACCCACAACTCTGAACGGTCCCATCCATTTGTCTTGCAAGGCCCTCTGCCTTGTTGGGATCATAACGAGAACGAGCTGGTCTTGAGCGAACTCAACCATGTTAGTCTTTTGATCATGCCAGTGCTTGACCAATGCTTGTCCAGCTTTCAAGTTATCGCTTGCTTCTGTCATCATGTGCGAAATTCTCCTTCGGAGACCTATCACGTAGTCAGTCACTCTGACTGGCTTGGGGGAAAGAGCACTCTCCAACCCCTCCTTAATCTGGGCCAATGGACCTCTGACGGAATGACCATAGAGGAGCTCGAAGGGAGAATAACCTACTCCCTCCTGAGGGACTTCTCTATAAGCAAAGAGAAGGCATGGCAGTAGAAGGTCCCACTTTCGTTTAAGGGGTTCTTCTAAAGCACCTATCATGCTCTTCATGGTTCGGTTGAACCGTTCTACCAACCCATTGGTTTGGGGGTGGTAGGCTGTTGAGAACTTGTAAGTAACTACACAGGTTTTCCACATGGCTTTCATGTAGTGGGACATAAAGTTTGACCCCCTGTCAGAGATTACTTCCTTAGGAAACCCGACCCTGGTAAAAATACCAAGGAGGGCCTTAGCCACAGCTGGAGCTGTAACAGTCCTCATAGGAATTGCCTCAGGATACCTAGTAGCATGGTCTACTACAACAAGTATAAACCTGTTGCCTGAGGAGGTTGGAGGATCAAGGGGACCAACAATGTCAATCCCTACTCTCTCAAAAGGGGACTCCCACAACTGGGAGAGGCACTAAAGGTGCCACATTCTTGGAGCCAACCTTACCAGAGGTCTGGCAGGTGTGGCAGCTCCTGCAGTGTTTTTCTACTTCGGCCCCCATCTTCGGCCAATAAAAGTAGAGAGACCTGTATTTCCCAGGCTCTTGCCCTTCAGCCCAAGCTTCTGCCTGGTGGCGAAGACCTTCCAGAGTTGGACATTCTCTCTGTCCCTTACTGAAGTCTGCCCTGCTTGGTCCACCTTCTGCCAGTAAAGACTGCAGCTCAGGATGGTCAACAGGATCCAGATCTCCAATGAGTTCTTGGCCTTCCATTAGCTCTTCTTCAGAGTCTAATTCTACCACACAGGGTTGTACCACCCTCTCAGCCTGCTGGAGGTGGAGTTACGGGTGTAACTTTGGACAACCGCCGGGAAGTCCTTGTTGGCTGCACGGAAATGCTGGCTGCTGGTTTCGGTATAGAAGTCTTAGGTTTCCCTTTCGCTTCTGATTTCTTTGAGACAGCAGCTGACAATTCCAGTGGAGCAGGAGTTATCTTTCTTCATCATCTCCTGGAGAGTTCCTTGCATGGTTCTCTCCCTTGCAGGTCTGGTTAGCTCCTGCAACCGTTTACTAGGAGGTCTGGGGGTATGCGACACAACTCCAAGAGTGGTGCACAGTGTGCGCGTGCGAATGTCGGCGCCAGCCGCGTGCGCTAAAATCGATTTCGTACTCATGGATTTTAGCCTCCAAAACCAGCCGTGGCGCAGAGTGGCGCAGCGACCCTGCAGCAGCGCCAGTTACGCCCCCAAGAACGCCCTCGCGCAAGGAAAAGCCATCAAAATTCCCAATTCAGCGCAAAGGGCTGCGCTAACCCTGGACCTGTTTACAGGGCTGCCAAACAGCAAACGCCAAGCGGGGAACGTGCATTACTGGGGTGCGCGTGAAGTTTCACACGCGAAAGGGTCTGTGCGAGTGGGGTACGTGTATTATTGGGGTTTGCGGGAAGTTTCACATGCGATTTCAGCAGGGTACGTGTATTACGTGGTTCGCGGGAACTTTCACACACGAAAGGGCCTGTGCGAGTGGGGTACGTGTATTACGGGGGTGTGCGGGAAGTTTTACACGCGATTGGGCTGGGTACGTGTATCTCAGGGGTGCACGGGAAGCTTCACACGCGAATGGCCTGGGTACGTGTATTTCAGGGGGGCGTGGGAAGTTTCACATGCGATTGGCCTGAGTACGTGTATTTCAGGGGTGCGCGGGAAGTTTCACACGTGATTAGGCCTGGGTACGTGTATTTCAGGGGTGCGAGGGAAGTTTCACACGCGATTTGGCTTGGTACATGTATTTCAGGGGTGCGCGGGAAGTTTCACACGTGATTGGCCTGGGTATGTGTATTTCAGTGGTGCGTGGGAAGTTTCACACGCAATTGGGCTGGGTACATGTATTTCAGGGTGCGCGGGAAGTTTCACACGCGATTGGCCTGGGTACGTGTATTTCAGGGGTGCGCAGGAAGTTTCAAACGCGATTGGCCTGGGTACGTGTATTTCAGGGGTGCGCGGGAAGTTTCACATGCGATTGGCCTGGGTACGTGTATTTCAGGGGTGCGTGGGAAGTTTCACACGCGATTGGAGTAGGGTATGTGTATTACCGGGCTGCGCATGAAGTTTCACACACGATTTTGCTGTCAGAGCGGGGAACGCGTATTTCGGGGGTGCGCGGGGAGTCCTACATGTGAATTGGCAGTGTGGGTCCTCCCAGGTGTCCCCTCTACCCCCTACACGGCCCCTGCAGGCAGCCCACACCACAGGGGACTATCCCGCACCCCTGGTCATGTCCCGCAGGCAGCACATCCACCATGGGCATGCCCCCCAGCCAAGCCACATGTCATGTTGCAATATGATCACCAACTCAAGTCTCCCAGCACCCCCACCCCCCAGCAGTGCAGGGCACCTGCCAGCAGGCCCCCACACATGTCCCACTCATGTCCCCTTGCACCCCCACCCCCCAGCAGTGCAGGGCACCTGCCAGCAGGCCCCCACTCATGTCCCACTCATGTCCCACAGCACCCCCACCCCTCAGCAGTCAGGGGCACCTGCCAGCAGGCCCCCACACATGTCCCACTTATGTCCCCTTGTACCCCCACCCCCCAGCAGTGCATGGCACTTGCCAGCAGGCCTCCACTCATGTCCCACTCATGTCCCCTTGCACCCCCACCCCCCAGCAGTGCAGGGAACCTGCCAGCAGGCCCGCACTCATGTCCCCTTGCACTCCCACCCCCCAGCAGTGCAGGGCACCTTCCAGCAGGCTCCCACTCATATCCCCTTGCACCCCCACCCCCCAGCAGTGCAGGGCACCTGCCAGCAGGCCCCCACACATGTCCCACTCATGTCCTCTTGCACCCCACCCAACAGAAGTCCAGGGCACCTGCCAGCAGGCCCCCACTCATGTCCCCTTGCACCCCCACCCCCCAGCAGTGCAGGGCACCTGCCAGCAGGCCCCCACTCATGTCCCACTCATGTCCCCTTGCACCCCCACCCCCCAGCAGTGCAGGGCACCTGCCAGCAGGCCCCCACTCATGTTCCACTCATGTCCCCTTGCACTCCCACCCCCCAGTAGTCAGGGGCACCTGCCAGCAGGTCCCCACACATGTCCCCCTGCACCCCCACACCCCAGCAGTTAGGGGCACCTGCCAGCAGTTCCCCACACATGTCCCACACATGTCCCCCTGCACCCCCACCCCCAGCAGTCAGGGGCACCAGCCAGCAGGCCCCCACACATGCCCCCCTGTACCCCCACCCCCCAGCAGTCGGGGGCACCTGCCAGCAGGCCCCCACTGATGTCCCACACATGTCCCCCTGCACCCCACCCCCCAGCAGTCAGGGGCACCTGCCAGCAGGCCCCCACACATGTCCCCCAGCACCCCCACCCCTCAGCAGTCAGGGGCACCTGCCAGCAGGCCCCCACACATGTCCCACTCATGTCCCCTTGCACCCCCACCCCCCAGCAGGGCATGGCACCTGCCAGCAGGCCCCCACTCATGTCCCTCTCATGTCCCCTTGCACCACCACCCCCCAGCAGTGCAGGGCATCTGCCAGCAGGCCCCCTCACATGTCAAGCTCATGTCCCCATGCACCCCCACCCCCCAGCAGTCCAGGCCACCTGCCAGCAGGCCGCCACTCATGTCCCCTTGCACCCCCACCCAGCAGTGCAGGGCACCTGCCAGCAGGCCCCCACTCATGTCCCACTCATGTCCCCTTGCACCCCCACCCCCCAGCAGTGCAGGGCACCTGCCAGCAGGCCCCCACTCATGTCCCACTCATGTCCCCTTGCACCCCCACCCCCCAGCAGTCAGGGGCACCTGCCAGCAGGTCCCCACACATGTCCCCCTGCACCCCCACACCCCAGCAGTCAGGGCCACCTGCCAGCAGGCCCCCACACATGTCCCACACATGTCCCCCTGCACCCCCACCTCCCAGCAGTCAGGGGCACCTGCCAGCAGGCCCCCACACATGCCCCTCTGTACCCCCACCCCCCAGCAGTCAGGGGCACCTGCCAGCAGGCCCCCACAGATGTCCCACACATGTCCCCCTGCACCCCCACCCCCCAGCAGTCAGGGGCACCTGCCAGCAGGCCCCCACACATGTCCCCCTGCACCCCCACCTCCCAACAGTCAGGGGCACCTGCCATCAGGCCCCCAATGATGTCCAACACATGTCCCCCTGCACCCCCACACCCCAGCAGTCAGGGGCACCTGCCAGCAGGCCCCCACACATGTCCCCCAGCACCCCCACGCCCCAGCGTTCAGGGGCACCTGCCAGCAGGCCCCCACACATGTCCCCCAGCACCCCCACCCCCCAGCAGTGCAGGGCACCTGCAGCAGGCCCCCACACATGTCCCACCCCTGTCCCCCTGCACCCCCACCCCCCAGCCGTCAGGGGCACCTGCCAGCAGGCCCCCACTCATGTCCCATTCATGTCCCCTTGGACCCCAACCCCCAGCAGTGCAGGGCACCTGCCAGCAGGCCCCCACTCATGTCCCCTTGCACACCCACCCCCCAGCAGTGCAGGGCACCTACCAGCAGGCCCCCACTCATGTCCCCTTGCACCCCCACTCCCCAGCAGTGCAGGGCACCTGCCAGCAGGGCCCCACTCATGTCCCACTCATGTCCCCTTGCACCCGCACCCCCCAGCAGTGCAGGGCACCTGCCAGCAGGCCCCCACTCATGTCCCACTCATGTCCCCTTGCACACCCACCCCCCAGCAGTGCAGGGCACCTGCCAGCAGGCCCCCACACATGTTCCCCAGCACCCCCACCCCCCAGCAGTGCAGGGAACCTGCCAGCAGGCCCCCACACATGTCCCCCAGCACCCCCACCCACCCCCCAGCAGTGCAGGGCACCTGCCAGCAGGCTCCCACACATGTCCCACTCATGTCCCCTTGCACCCCCATCCCCCAGCAGTGCAGGGCACCTGCCAGCAGGCCCCCACTCATGTCCCACTCATGTCCCCTTGCACCCCCACCCCCCAGCAGGGCAGGGCACCTGCCAGCAGGCCCCCACTCATGTCCCATTCATGTCCCCTTGCACCCCCACCCACCAGCAGTGCAGGGCACCTACCAGCAGGCCACCACACATGTCCCACTCATGTACCCTTGCACCCCCACCCCCCAGCAGTGCAGGGCACCTGCCAGCAGGCCCCCACTCATGTCCCCTTGCACCCCCACCCCCCAGCAGTGCAGGGCACAGGCCAGCAGGCCCCCACTCATGTCCACTCATGTCCCCTTGCACCCCCACCCCCCAGCAGTGCAGGGCACCTGCCAGCAGGCCCCCACTCATGTCCCCTTGCACCCCCACCCCCCAGCAGTGTAGGGCACCTGCCAGCAGGCCCCCCCTCATGTCCCACTCATGTCCCCTTGCACCCGCACCCCCCAGCAGTGCAGGGCACCCCCCAGCAGTGCAGGGCACCTGCCAGCAGGCCCCCACACATATCCCCCAGCACACCCACCCACCCCCAAGCAGTGCAGGGCACCTGCCAGCAGGCTCCCACACATGTCCCACTCATGTCCCCTTGCACCCCACCCCCCAGCAGTGCAGGGCACCTGCCAGCAGACCCCCACTCATGTCCCACTCATGTCCCCTTGCACCCCCACCCCCCAGCAGTGCAGGGCACCTGCCAGCAGGCCCCCACTCATGTCCCACTCATGTCCCCTTGCACCCCCACCCCCCAGCAGTGCAGGGCACCTACCAGCACGCCCCCACACATGTCCCACTCATGTCCCCTTGCACCCCCACCCCCCAGCAGTGCAGGGCACCTGCCAGCAGGCCCCCAATCATCTCATCTTGCACCCCCACCCCCCAGCAGTGCAGGGCACCTGCCAGCAGGCCCCCACTCATGTCCACTCATGTCCCCTTGCACCCCCACCCCCCACCAGTGCAGGGCACCTGCCAGCAGGCCCCCACTCATGTCCCCTTGCACCCCCACCACCCAGCAGTGCAGGGCACCTGCCAGCAGGCCCCCACTCATGTCCCACTCATGTCCCCTTGCACCCCCACCCCCCAGCAGTGCAGGGCACCTGCCAGCAGGCCCCCACTCATGTCCCCTTGCACCCCCATCCCCCAGCAGTGCAGGGCACCTGCAGGCAGGCCCCCACTCATGTCCCACTCATGTCCCCATGCACCCCCACCCCCCAGCAGTGCAGGGCACCTGCCAGCAGGCCCCCACTCATGTCCCATTGCACCCCCACCCACCAGCAGTGTAGGGCACCTGCCAGCAGGCCCCCACTTATGTCCCACTCATGTCCCCTTGCACCCCCACCCCCCAGCAGTGGAGGGCACCTGCCAGCAGGCTCCCACTCATGTCCAACTCATGTCCCCTTGCACCCCCACCCCCCAGCAGTGCAGGGCACCTGCCAGCAGGCCCCCACTCATGTCCCCTTGCACACCCACCCCCCCAGCAGTGCAGGGCACCTGCCAGCAGGCCCCCACTCATGTCCCACTCATGTCCCCATGCACCCCCACCCCCCAGCAGTGCAGGGCACCTGCCAGCAGGCCCCCACTCATGTCCCATTGCACCCCCACCCACCAGCAGTGTAGGGCACCTGCCAGCAGGCCCCCACTTATATCCCACTCATGTCCCCTTGCACCCCCAGCAGTGCAGGGCACCTGCCAGCAGGCTCCCACTCATGTCCCACTCATGTCCCCTTGCACCCCACCCCCCAGCAGTGCAGGGCACCTGCCAGCAGGCACCCACTCATGTCCCCTTGCACACCCACCCCCCCAGCAGTGCAGGGCACCTGCCAGCAGGCCCCCACTCATGTCCCCCTGCTCCCAGGTCATGACAATCCTCAATCATGGCCCTTATGGCCAGCCTCCCCAGCCCAAAGACCCAACCAAGTATTGCATCCACCCACATAGAAAAGGCAATTACATGATACAACCCCAATGGCAAGTATGTAAATGAACACATGTCCGTCACACACACACAATGGTTGCAAAGAATGTGAAAACCCATATCATGACATGCATGAAACCAATGAGATAATACCACACATCGAAGTATGAAGAAAACAATGTATTAAAAGCAACATGAATGGAATTTAAATCAAACAAACACCAATGGGAATAAAAAAAGAAAAGCTGCATGTCCGTAAAATAATGAAAAACAAGAAATCATAATCCAAAGGAAAGGTGTCCAAAGTCACAGTCCAACAAAGCAAATCCAAGTGAAAAACAAAAGTGAAAACCATTGCTCCATGGGGAAATCCAAAAAAAAGAGATGAATCCAATAGTGAACTATATACAGATGAACAATCCAGGGTCCATGATCCCAACTGAAGAAATGAAACCTATCAAAAATACTACCTAATGAAAAACTATATACAGAAACGAGGTGCATTGTCCAAGCGCAACCAAAATAAAGAAAAAACCAAAGGAAACCTAACACTATATAACAATTTACAAGGGCAGCGGGCTAGTCCGACGGCTCACTTTTGGCTGTCCCGGGCCAGGGCATCATCGAACTCCTGCTCAATGTCCCGGAGTCAGTCCCCTTCCATGGCCCCGAGGGTTCGCAGGGACGACAACATGTTCTCCTCCAACTCCCTGCGAATTGCCTCGAGGCACTCGGCCCGCCTCACGGCCCTCCGCATGGAGTTCTCCGCCCTGACCATCGTGAGCCGTGCCTCTTCTGCCCGCTGCCGCTCTGCATCTATGGCATGGCCTAACTGCTGCCACATGGAAGACACTTCCTGTCCTGGGTCCTTCTGCCCTCTGGCGGATGCCTGCCCCTCCGATGACGAAGGCCCCGAGCCATCATGTCTCCCACCTTGTTGCTGCTGCTGCTGTGCCTCTTCCCGTGCCCTGGCTCTTGCTACCTGCACATCCTCCTCCAGGTGGGGTGCAGTTGTTGAGGTGGCCACCCCTGCTGGACGTCCGACTCCCGACTGTGGCAGGGATGTGTCCTCCACCAGCCTGGCCGCAGGGTCAGAGGCAGCTCCACAGGGCACCCAGGTGACACATGGGTGGGAAGATGGCACGGAGTATGACTGGCGGATAGGGAGTTCAGTTGAAGAGGGGGTCGGAACAAGGCCCAGCAAACAGAGGAATCAGGCCCTGGTGACCTGTCCCAGTAGGTCGACGTGGTCAACGAGCCATTTGAGACAACATGCAGTCTCCCCATGAAAAGACTGCATTTCGCCTCGCCCATGACGCAACGCCACACCACCCAGGACAGGCTCAACCCGGTCCCAGGTAGTCACGTCCGCAGGGTCTGGACGTAGGTATCCCTGCTGGTGCAAGATAATGCAGTCACAGGATCGGAGACAGGATTACACACAGGCACTTCCGTGGCGGCCTGTGCTGCCTCCTGTCCCTGCCCCTGCACTGCACCACTAGCACCAGTGGAATCCCCTCCTCCAGACCCTGTCTCTATCCCTTGCATGGCCTCCTCCTCCACCAAACCCCCCACCAACCTGGATGACTCCTTGCCATCTTCCTCCGTCGGGCCCTGTGGGGTCTCAGCTGCCCCTTCGGCTGCCGAGGAGTCCAACTCCGACCTCCGCCTCTTGGACCTCCCCTCGGCAGCTGCGACCTGGGATGCGGCACCGGACTCCTCACTCCCCGACGAGATGACAACCTGGGAGGGGAGCCAGGCCTTGCGTCTCCGGCTGGCGGTGCGATCCCTGCGCTGTGCTCCACAGCACCCTCTCCGCCCGCTTCATCAGTCAACGCTGCAGACAGGGAGAGATAGGACACAGGCATCAGGGCACTGTACAATGGACTCATACACACATGACAGTTGCACACGAGTGGCATTGTCAAACTTCAGACATGGCATCACAATCCCCAACACACATGTCATTTCAAATAACACACATGAGCTATTCCACAGCCATATCGCAACAGCCAGCACCATCCATACACATACAACAGCATGAGCAGGCAAAGGTGAGCCAGACATCACATGAGACACAGGGAGTGCACTAGACATGGACACACGCCACCACACTTACATGCATGTGTACACCACCACCAAGTTTCGCAGTGATGAGATTGGCATCCATGTCACATCTGGCAATCAGTCTTCTACATATCAGTCTCACATGCATCAATGTTGCATGACAGTTGCACAATTGTCAGATACACATACATGCACATGTACACAGTGCAGGTACATACAGCTGGAACCAACATCCATGTGTGACACCACAACCTTGACAACTGACATACACAGTCATTCAAACATGTGTGCTCACACATCTGCATTTGGCCTGCATGCTTACCCACAAATACACCATCCATGTGTCTCACACATGAAAGGACTCGCATGTGTCAGCCTCACGGCCCTGTACATACACATCCATACATGGCCCTACAAAACCACCGGTGCAACCTGCACACTACTGGCACACCACCACACGCACAGCTTCCAATCAGTATGCATGTACACTTACCGCTCAACTCCAGACGGGTCTGCCTCTCAAGGACCTGGACGTGGAGCGCTAGGCATACGCGTTCCAGGACCCTCATTTGGTCTTCCGACAGGTGGCCCCGGCGCCCCTTAGCATCCGCTGCCTTCAAGAGGTGCCGGGCCTTGTTGACGGTCCTGGACCTGAAGTCCTCCCAGCGCTTCTTGACATGATGGAATTCGCGGACTGCCACCCCCTCCGCGTTGATGGCAGTCACGATGTCCGTCCAGATCCTGGTCTGTCCTTTCTTGCCGGTGGGCGACCTTCCGAAGAGGGCATCATACTGCCCCAGGACTTGCTCCATCAGGACACCAACTTCGGTGGCAGTAAAGCTGGTGGCCCTCTGCCTCTCTGGCTGGGGGTTGGCAGTGCTGCCAGATGGTGTAGTGCTGGACATGGCAACCCCAGAGGCAGGAGTGGGTGGGCAACTGGGTCCTGGGGCTGGGCTGTGGAGCGATGGAATCCCAGTCGGGAGTCTTCGGTTCCAGCAGGGGAGGTCACAGCACCAGCACCCCTGGCTGACGTGCAGGCAGCAAATGGCAGGGCACGTGGGCAGCAGGCAATCAGGCAGCAGCAGATGGCAGGTGGGAGCGTGCTCGGGGCTCTGAGGGGCAGTAATTCGGCCTTCTGGGCAGGAGCGTGGTCTTCTGTGTGTGAACAGGTGGCCAGCTTGATACAGAGTGATTTAGCATGTGAAAATCTTGCACATCAGCGTGTAAATCGAGGAGAGGCCCTTAGCGCGTAAGCGCGTCATCGCACGTACGCGATTTCATTGGACCAAAGGCCCTTAGCATGTAAGCGCATCTGTGACATGACGCGCGCGGGCGTTTTCCTCATAGCACGTGATGACAGAGCACACGTGGAAAAGCTGCACGTCTGAGTGTCAGCACGTGTAATTGGAGGAAAGGGCGCGTACACGCGTAAGTGACGTGTACATGTGGGCCGGTTTAAAAGGTACGTGTAGGACGCCATTTCCTTGTATGTGCTTTTTGTGGAGAGCGAGTGGGTGGATTCTGTACTTCTTGTCGGTTCACACGCGATTACTTCACAGCGTTTCAAGTTCGTACTCCCTGTTACCTCTGACAGCTTTCATGTTTCTACTTTTTTTGGGTCTGTTTCCTCCAACAGTGTTCACTTCTCCTTTTGTCCTGTCTCCTTAGACAGCGTACAATTCTTCTTTTGGCGGGGGTGTTGCCAATGCGCACACGCGCGTATTTTTCATGTTCTTTTTCCAGGCAGACAGTGAGTTCTGCACGTACTTAGCAACTGTGCTTGCCCCGTGTGTCGCATTCCCCTTCAGAGGTCATTGTAGGCTGCGTGTATCACGTGTACGCTTCTTTTTGTGTTTCTGGGTGCCACAGCGTAGTGTGAGTTCATTTTTCCACGCACATGGTCTACGAGGGGTTGCGTGCACGTTTATTTTTGTTTTTGGGCTGCCTGTGCGTTGCGTGACCTGTCATCTTCCCCCAGGGGTCACAGACAGCCTTGTTAGAGCACTAGGGTACGAATTCCATCTAGTACCCTACCCCTTGACCCCCAATTGCCCAGGACAATAGTTTACTTCTCCTCCCATACGCACAACAACATAATTGCCATGGTTGGGAGGCGACCAAGCGGTAAGGGAGGCAAAGGTGGCCGACCTTCAAAAGGTGGGCGTGGTGGGCGCAGTAGGGGACGTGGCCAGGATTTGCAGGGTGCCTCTATACCCCCATGTGTGGAGGACCAATCAGGGACACCCATGCCCCCCCCATGGTTGAGTGAAACGTGGCTGAGACCATCCTAGCTCAGCCCTTGTTGGACCAGCCCATTGTGGCACCTAACCTGGCACAGGATGACTCCCTGGCTGACTTCCAGGTCAGCAAGTCTAAGCCACGTGTGGCGGTGCAAGTTGTCACCAAGCCACGTGGATCTGGGGCAGCTATGTCATCTGCTGCCCCAAGTATGCAGGGTGGTGAGGCTGCAGGGGCAGCTGCAGCTCCAATCGCTCCAGCTCTGACTCTCCCAGCCAGGACAGTGTCGGTCCTGGTCCATCATACTGATGTTCCCCCTGCCAACATCACACTTCAGACAATGCCTGCACCAAGTCCTATGGTCAATGTGCATTCGCACACTCCAACAACCCAGTCCACCGGTGATTCTGCCCCTACTGACCAGAGCGGCGTTAGCCACTCTGGCTCCGCTCCACCTTCTAAAAAGAGGAAGAAGGGTGCTCTGGCACGACAGGCTGAGACCCCAGGCACGGCTACACACTCCGGTACCTCAAGGAAGCCTTACTTCAATGATTCGGAACTTAATGCACTTGTGAGCTATGTGTTGCAACATAGCCACAAAATGGTGGTGACTGCAGGGTACAAGACCACACCTGGTCAACGTAAGGCACACTGGCAGACCATCGCCAACCACATAAGTGCCCTTAGATTTGTGAGGCGCTCAGCTGATGATTGCTACAAGCGGTGGAAAGACCCGACCTGAAACGCAGAGCAAAGGACAAGCTGGCCTCAAGTCATGCCGCTACTCTGGTGACTGGCAGTGGGTTTCCACAAGAGGACAAGGAACTCACTGAACATGAGTCTGTTGCTGGGACCTTCGTCATAGAGGAACAGATCCGAGGTGTGGGAGAACTACCCGATTATGACACATTGTCCGGTGAGTGCCCATGCGTGTGAGTGTAATGCATGTTATGTTGTTTGGGTGACGGGTTCTGATTGAGTGTCAGGTAAGGGTGTGTGTGACTGAGTAGTATGGGTCACCCATGTGCTTCATCCAAAATATTCTGCGGCCTTGAATTTGGGTGTGACACTATCCCTTCTGCCCACAGTAGTAATTTAGCGCAATATTATTGCAGTTGCCCTTGAGGTGGCATCATGCAACAACATTGTCTGTATTTTTCAGTGTTCTTTCAGGCTGATTGTTTCAATTCTCCCACTTTTGCAACACATTCCTCAGCCCTATTGTGACATATGTGACATGCTTCTGTCAGTGAAGAACCCTACATTGGCCCACATGTGTCACCTTGGTAGTTGAATGATTTGACCATTCAGGCTGAATGAGTATTGTCCTGATCACATGATGTTTTTGGGCCTGTTTGAATGTGGAACATGCTAGTTTTTTCCTGTCATGTTGAAGTGCACAACCATTGATGTGTACATGGCCCTGCAATCACTGCATTTTTGTACACTGGATGTGTTGCAGTGTGTGGCACATGGCGTATCTTTTCTCACTATGTGGCATTTTTCATCTCTTCATGTCCATCTCACATGGATGGGTGACAGTACTCATTCACTGACATATGGATGTACTTGTGGAATGTACCATGGCTATGGTACATGCCATCTGTGTGATGGCATGTGCCATTTATGTGTATAGGTCATGCCACTCACAGGCAAATGTATGATGGCAGTGCTACCCAGCATGCAGCAAATGTGTTGCTCTTCCATCTTGGTGTCATCAGTGTCAGACTTTTGCCTCCCCTTCCAACTCTGTGACCGTGCATGCATGGGAGGGTTATAGTCATGTGGGACATGTGTAAATCATTTACTGGTTCTGTAGCTTGTCAGGCCTATTTCTGTGCTATGGTGCTAATGCCTGTTTCCATTTTTTGTGTCTTTCATGTTTTTGCAGGGGATGACGCACTTGATGCTGTTGAGGTTGAGGAGATGGTGCAGACCCAGGAGGAACTTGAGGCACAACCGGCCACCAGTGGGGGACGTGGTGTGTTGGTGGGTGAGAACCCACTCTTGCTGCAGACAATTCTGTCCAGGGGTGTCTCTGGGAGCACCTCCCCATACCTCTATTCAGGTGTTGATTCGGATGATGAGACCTATGTGGCGTCGCAGGTAAGTGTTTATGGAAGGGGTTCTGTTCTGTCCAACCCACCTGCACCAGTGGTAGAACCCTCTATGGAGATGTCAGTGTTGGTTAGTCAGCCTTTGGCGGTTACGGGTGCAGGGTCACACTCCACAACATCTGATCCTGTTCCTGGGCCAGCAGATCAGAGGGGGAATACAGTCCTGCAGCCTCCGGCAGTGCCGGCACAGCAAGGCGCAGATCGCCTTGCCCCAAACAGGTGTGGTGCCCGCTGACGCGGTGGCCGTACGCCACCAGGCAATACCGCATGGGAACAATCCATTTACGGTATGGCAACTCAACAGGCAGCATCAGTTGAGATGATGGCTCAAGCAATGGAGAGGGTGGCCACTTCCATTGTCCCCCATGAAAGGCAGATGGAGCTACTACAGCAGGCAACAGACTTCATTTGCCAATCACACAGGGAGGACATGTTGGCGTCCAACAGGGACAGACGGGCGGCACTGGAGACTCAACGCCAATCGATATCAATATAGTCCCAGGGCCATAGGGAAGCCCTGAGGTTAGAACTCCATCACCTCAGGGAGACTCTTGTTGACCTTGAGACTTCCACTAACTTGAGGACAGAACAGCAGCTGGAGCGGCTCACACGTTCGCTCTCAGCTGAGATGCAGGCAACTCGGGAGGAGATCCGGGCATCACGTCAGGTGCTGCATGGGGATCTCTGCACTATAATCCTCCAGAACGAGACCTTCCACACCCGCATGCTTGCTGCCATGGAGGACCATACCAGGGCTTTGCGTGGGCTGCCTCCCATAGCACCACCCCCTCCTGTGGCAGCAGCAGAGGGTAATGAGAGCGACAGCACCGGTTCTCCCACATTGGCATAGCCGTGCAGGCCATGAGCCCATGGAGGTGTTTTTTTTTCCCAACATCCACACAGGCGGCTGTTGGTGCGCACCCTGTCCTCGGACCTCCTGGGTGGCCTCCCCCCCCCGGCCCCCACATGGCCATTTTTGATTTTTGCTTTTTTGATTTTTGATTATTTTTTAACAGTGTGTTGCCTTGTGTGGCTCCCATGGGCATCCACTGTATTCCGGCTGGGCACATGCAGGCTTATCCTGAGTTTGGGTTCGATGCTTGGGTTCGTGAGACACACACCCCTCCTGCTTCCCGTTTCCATGGGCTTGCAAAGGGTGTGACCAAGTGACAGTGATGTACACAGTGATGTTGGGCTCCCATGAGCTGTGGGGGCAGTCTGTAGTCAATACTGTGTAGACATTCCTTGTGTATATTGTTGTTGTATTGTACACTGCATGTTGGAATTATGTATGCTTCTGCTTCCATGTCTCCCTCTGAATTTGCAGGTTCATTCCTCATGTCTTCACAAGGCCGTCTACTTTGGAGATGGAGTTCATGTTGTATGCAGTTGTTAAGCGGAAAACCTGTGCAGTTCCCTCTGGGACCACTGCAAAAGATTTAGGCTTACAGGTGTTGGCAGTAAACCCACTTGGTAGCTGTCTGTACCACACAGATTCACCGGGTAGCTGTGGCTGAGCAGTCAGACTTCCCTCAAGAAGAGTTAGGCAGTATGTGGAGTATACAAAATAGGGCAATTTACACAGTAGAACAAGCGAACACGTAACAGAGCTTGGGTGTAAAAATATATAGGTATTTATTTATAACAACACATCTATGGAAAACACTCTGGCACTAATACGGCAAACAACTTCAATTACAATTACTATAAGTAAATCAATCCCCCTAATAATAGTTCGACAAGTCTAGGTTCAACGGCACCACTTATTTGCAGACAGAGGTGAATGCTTTAACCTAGATGGCACTCTAATATTCGTTAGAACGGGAGAGAAAAGGCAGGGTATGAAATCAACTCGGTACCAACACTTTTACGAACAAATGCAAGGCAAGTAAGGCAGGGTCTACTGTAGATCGCAAAGTTCAGAGGCCAGGCCCACTCGGAGAGAGGCAAGGCAATATGTCCCAAAAAGTATCACAGTGGAAATGCACTTCGAGTCTTTGTCGCAAATTGTTATAAAAAAATTGGACCAGTTCAGAACAGAAAGTTAAGAAAGCTTGGAGGCGACCCAATGGAGAGGCGAGGATTAAGACACCTCATGCTAACCGTCACAAGGGAAGCCAGGCAGACACGGTACCTTGTATGTGGAGAGACAGCTCCGGCGGGGGCAGTTGTTCCTGGTGGTGGATGCAAGTCGGGGCTTTGCCAAGAGAAGAGAAAATCTAGTCGTCGAAGGAAAGTTGAAGATCGTTGCACCACCAGGGAAGAGACCAGCCGCGGAGTGCTCCGTCACAAGGCACCACCTTTTGGTCGCGGTACGGGCTAGTGGCTATCCGGTTGCCGGGGTGCTCAGCACGGGCAATTCGACCACTATGCCCTCGAAGCGAAGAAAAAGCAAAGGGACTGGTTGTTCCCACCAGTCAGGGGAAGAAGACTCTCCAGCCGGGAGATCTCCTCTGTCGTTGGGAAGTGGTGCGTCGGTTCAGCAGGGCTCCACCGGAGGTGTCATCGTTGCAGGTCGGCTCAGCTTTACCCTCGTCGGATTCTTAGGTCCTGTGGCGACTTCTGAAGATCCAGTCCCAAAAGCCCTGCTTTTATGCAGAAAACCCCCATTCATTCAGCCTAGCTGTCAATCAAAACACGCTAAGTGGTGAGCGGGGTGGCTCACCACTTTGGCCAATCACACCAGAGTGCGCTTTAGTTGGCAAGGCAACTCAGTCCAGGGTGCCTAAACCCCCTCCCACACCCCCTGTGGTACCCAGACAGAATGGCAGCACTTTTGAGGGACTCTGTGCAGAAGCCCGCCAAAAGTGGAACAAAGGGCTCAACCTTTGGTTTAGGAGTTACAGAGACGAACACAGATGCCATTTTAAAAACCGAGTTCTGGCAGAAAATACCAACCGATAGATTTATTTAAGACAAATAAACTGGTGGTATGTTAGAGACTAACGAGAAAAAGTATTAACCTCCAACAATGGGAAGAATCCCATAGAGTTATTTTCGGGGTCGAATATAACAAGTAGTTTCCACTGGCACCAGCCAAAACTCGACGAGGGGGGATGGGACAGTGCCCCCTCAAATAACAGACTCAGGGGTAATGGAATTACCCCTACCAGTACGTCCACAATAGGATGGTTTGTACTAGTTCTGTTCATAAATTTAGGTCTAGTAAAGCCAATGGTGACTTTACATGCCCTGGGAGACAGTAGTCAGTCCCAGGGTATGGAGTCTATGGTGGGGGTCCTCTAGGACGCCCCGGTGTTACGGCACGGAGGGTGCGTTGTAACACACATAGCAAAACATATGAGGCCCTATGGAGTAAAAGACCCCATAGCCCATAGAACACATTGACATTCACAGGAATTAACCACATTCATGTCCAAGAGTGGGAGAAAAGAGTCTCACTCTTGGCAGGATGGAAAAAAACAAACTCCAGAAATCCAGCAAAGCTGCTGGGGGACTCACTAGGTTTGGAAATTCAGCCTAAACAGAGATTTCTCCCTAACAGCAGTACACAACAAGTTTTGAAGTCTGCAAGACTACAGTTGGAAGGGGGCGATGTGGTGGCATATTCAGGTTGTAAGACTACGACTACTTTAACTTAGTACTGTCATGTTTTAGTTATGTTTGAGCTTGTTTAGCTGCATTGTATTGTTGGTAAGTATTTGGTCATGTGTGTTGTTAGTTCAACATTACTGGGAGCATATTGTGTGTGGCCAGTTTCCATTAGGGACACTGTACTTTGTGACACTTGTGTCAAGTTTTCGGGATTGCTTTGTTTGCTCTCACATAGCATGACATGCCATGGTGTGTTGAGTGGTGGTGCTGGGGAGGGGTTGGGTGACATGGCACTGTTCTCATGTTGTATTTTGCAAGGGGGTAATGCATTTAGCAGCATATGTGTCTTTTGATGACACAGCATCGGTGGTGTTTCTGTAGGTAGGGATGCACACATTGTGACACTTCCAGGTGACCAATCTCAGGCTGGTATGGTTGTGACAGTTCACTGTCCCTTGTGTCATCATCGATTGTCAGCTGGTATGTGGCAGGGCTGTGTGCACTCCACAGGGGTGTGATTCTATGTGAAGTAATTAGCCACCAGCTGCGTTCGGGCTGCCTCATCCCATGCCCTTTCCCCTCCCATGCGCAGCGAGCGTGCATGTGGTTGGGGATGTGGGGGCACCACCATGTCCACCGGCGTGTTGCAACGTTGTGCAGGACACATGGTGCCACTATGATCCTGCACACTACTGGGGGAGCGTATAACAGCTGCCCGCCAGAACGGTCAAGGGAGCGAAAGCGTGACTTGAGCACTCCGAATGTGCGCTCCACTATGCCCCGGGTTTCAATATGGGCTGTGTTTTATCTTACCTCGGGTGGCGTGGTGGGGTTCCGAATTGGCGTCATCATGTGGGTGCTCAGAGGGTAGGCAGTGTCCCCTGGGGAGGTGGTGATGGGTATCATTAGTAGGGTTGTGACATTACTCAGTATCTGGCATGCATGCATGTACTTTGGCATTTATACTCACCGAGCAGCCATGTATCGCCATGCCGCCCAATTTCTATGTCCCGGTTTAGGGTTGACATTCTGTAAATGAAACTGTTGTGGGTTGACCCTGGATAGTTGGCATAAACTGAGGTGATGATTCCCTTGGCATCACATACTACCTGGACGTTGATGGAATGCCAGTGTTTGCGGTTTCTATAGATGTGCTCTGATGCCCTGGGGGGACGTAGAGCCACATGGGTGCAATCAATGGCACCTAGGACTTTGGGGAATTGTGCCACCCCGTAGAAATCCTGGACGGCAGGCTGCCTCTCTGCAGGTGTTCTGGGCAGGTATATGTGCCTGCGGACTGATGGGCGTGCAGTCATGATGGCCAAGACCTGGTGTAGGCAGCGTGACTGTGTGGCCTGTGACACCCCCCCACTATGGCACTTGTCCGCTGAAATGATCCGGTGGCCAAAAAGTGCAGTACATTGAGGACCTTCTCCAGGGGGCTGAGTGCTTGGGAGCAGAGGGTGGGTGATGTGAGGTCATCCTCCCACTCACTGACCAGGTCGAGTATTATGTGAGGTGGAAACCTGTACCTCCCATACACCTGGTCATCAGGCATGCCAAAAAGGCTGGTTCTGGGTGTGAAAATTCTGGGCCTGACTATCCTCCTCCTCCTCCTGCGGTATCCCATGACCACTGCTGCTAGGAACGGTATGTTCATTCTGGCGTCTGAGCTTGCTTGTTGTTTGCACGCACATTTATGCTGCACGGGTCCACGTACGCCTGCTTCCTGCTGGCGCACGTGTTTCCGGATTAGCGCGTCTTTTTTGGCGCGTGCGTGTGGGCGTTCCACGCATTTGCCTCCTGTACTTCCCCACCCACCCCAGTAATGCAAGTACCCCGCTAGCCCAGGCCCAATCGAGTGTAAAACTTCCCGCGAGCCCCTGAAGTGCACGTACCCCGCTCACCCAGGCACAATCGCGTGTAAAACTTCCTGCAAGCCCCTGAAGTACACGTACCCCGCTCACCCAGGCACAATCGCGTGTAAAACTTCCCGCGAGCCCCTGAAGTACACGTACCCCACTCACCCAGGCACAATCGCGTGTAAAACTTCCCACGAGCCCCTGAAGTACACGTACCCCGCTCACCCAGGCACAATAGCATGTAAAACTTCAAATGAGCCCCTGAAGTACACGTACCCCGCTCGCCCAGGCACAATCGCGTGTGAAACTTCCCACGCACCCCCGAAATACACGCTATTTTTAACACAGCGGGTGTCCGTGTTTGTCGCGTACCCCTTTGCATGTCATTTGTCCTAGAGGGCAACAGTATGGGACATTCATCAAAGCTGTATATATAGGCTTTTTGATAGCGCTGGGACGCTACCGCCTGCCTTCGTGTGGCGGACATGTGTTGATGTACATAGTTGACTTTTGGTTTGTGTCATGAGATCGCCATTTCACTGCTGGGGGGTGGGGGTGCAAGGGGACATGAGTGGGACATGTGTGGGGGCCTGCTGGCAGGTGCCCTGCACTGCTGGGGGTGGGGGTGCAAGGTGACATGAGTGGGTGCCTGCTGGCAGGTGCCCTGCACTGCTGGGGGGTGGGGGTGCAAGGGGACATGAGTGTGACATGAGTGGGGGCCTGCTGGCAGGTGCCCCTCAGTGCTGGGGGGTGGGGGTGCAAGGGGACATGAGTGGGGGCCTGCTGGCAGGTGCCCTGTACTGCTAGGGGGTGGGGGTGCAAGGGGACATGAGTGGGACATGAGTGGGGGCCTGCTGGCAGGTGCTCCTCAGGGCTGGGGGGTGGGGGTGCAAGGGGACATGAGTGGGGGCCTGCTGGCAGGTGCCCTGCACTGCTGGGGGGTAGAGGTGCAAGGGGACATGAGTGGGGGCCTGCTGGCAGGTGCCCCTGACTGCTGGGGGGTGGGGGTGCTGGGGGACATGTGTGGGGCCTGCTGGCAGGTGTCCTGCACTGCTGGGGGGTGGGGGTGCAAGGGGACATGAGTGGGGGCCTGCTGGCAGGTGCCCTGCACTGCTGGGGGGTGGGGGTGCATGTGGACATGAAAGGGGCCTGCTGGCAGGTGCCCTGCACTGCTGGGGGGTGGAGGTGCAAGGGGACATGAGTGGGGGCCTGCTGGCAGGTGCCCTGCACTGCTGGGGAGTGGGGGTGCAAGGGGACATGAGTGGGGGCCTGCTGGCAGGTGCCCTGCACTGCTGGGGGGTGGGGGTGCAAGGGGACATGAGTGGGACATGAGTGGGGGCCTGCTGGCAGGTGCCCCTCAGTGCTGGGGGGTGGGGGTGCAAGGGGACATGAATGGGACATGAGTGGGGGCCTGCTGGTAGGTGCCCTGCACTGCTGGGGGGTGGGGATGCAAGGGGACATGAGTGGGGGCCTGCTGGCAGGTGCCCTGCACTGCTGGGGGGTGGGGGTGCAAGGGGACATGAGTGGGACATGAGTGGGGGCCTGCTGGCAGGTGCCCCTCAGTGCTGGGGGGTGGGGGTGCAAGGGGACATGAGTGGGGGCCTGCTGGCAGGTGCCCTGCACTGTTGGGGGGTGGGGGTGCAAGGGGACATGTGTGGGGGCCTGCTGGCAGGTGCCCCTGACTGCTGGGGGGTGGGGGTGCTGGGGGACATGTGTGGGGGCCTGCTGGCAGGTGCCCTGCACTGCTGGGGGGTGGGGGTGCAAGGGGACATGAGTGGGACATGAGTGGGGGCCTGTTGGCAGGTGCCCCTCAGTGCTGGGGGGTGGGTGTGCAAGGGGACATGAGTGGGGGCCTTCTGGCACGTACCCTGCACTGCTGGGGGGTGGGGGTGCAAGGGGACATGAGTGGGGGCCTGCTGGCAGGTGCCCTGCACTGCTGGGGGGTGGGGGTACAAGGGGACATGAGTGGGGGCCTGCTGGAAGGTGCCCTGCACTGCTGGGGGGTGGGGGTCCAAGGGGACATGAGTGGGTGTCGTAAAGGCAAACACTAATAAAGGAAAGCATAAAGTTGCTGCTGGAACAGGTATGGGTAAGCCATTAAGTAGATGTCATTTGTGTCCAGGTTGCAGATGTGCTTGGTGTAAAAGCAGGACAATTAGAAGCAGGAAGAGGCTTGTAGCAGGACTTCAAATCCCAGCAGCCTCCGGGCATAGGACCACAGCTCCAGCTGCCCAGCCGACTCTCTGGAGGAACAAGCCAGGCACACGGGACCTGCAAAAGGCCCAGGCAACGCCCAAGCCTATGCCCAAGGCATTGCGCATGCGCGAGCGAGCTACCACGCATGCGCAACCCGCGAATGCTTGTTCGCGCTTGGGATTGCATCGGACTGGACGCAGTCAGCGGAGCTCCGGCAAAACCTCCCTCGCGGGGCCCGTCCTCGCCGGAAAAACACCATCCTTGGCCCCGCGCCTCACGAGATAAGTGGCGCTCTAGTATCACTGCTACGGAAGTTTTCCGGAGCGGGTTTCTGACCAGTTTTGAATACTAACTTCTGGGAAGCGACCACGAGTGAATAGCGGAACGCTTCACCATACTAACTCCTAACTGCATGCTACGTTATGCTCGCCAGTTGCGGGCATTGTTTGGGCTGATTGGGAGACAGGATCTACACACTTCTGGGGGGCACGCGCTAACAGTTTCCTTTTTGTGTGTGTCAGGAACGAAAACGCCTCAGCCCTAGCAGCCTACGCCTCAGCCCTAGCAGTCTACAGAATCTGTCCAAACCGCAAAGGAGCAGGACGCTTGGCGAAGCCAGAGCTAAGTGCCAATAAGTTATTTGCCTATGCATGAAAACAGTCTGCCTTGTTGTGCACGCGCAGGAGTGCTCAATTCAGTATTTAGTTTTATTTTCATGAACAACTGGAGACACTGAATAGTATCTGTTATGTTATTGTTTCTAACCTGCAACTCAAAATTCCACCTCTGTGCTGATTATAACAGAGTGTGGGGCTGCGACACCAAGTGGGTAACGCATGCATGAATGTTGAATGCATGTCTTGGTCTCAGAAAGGGTAACGCATGTATGAGGGTATGCATGTGATGTGGAAAAAGCAGTGAAGGCTGCAATACCTCTGCCTATGTAACAGCTAGCCGAGGACAGAGCAAAGGAGCATGCCTTTCCTAGAAATCCCCTGCCTATCCATAACCGCTCCCTAAACCTCAACCCGGTGTACCTAATAACCCTCTACCCATCCAATCCAAGGACCCCAACCCTCTTTCCCCGTGGGGGTCGCGGTGACCTGCGTTTGCCTAATCCAGGCACCAAGACCGCCAAGGGGAGGTAGGAGTTCGTGCTGCTTCTGCGTGGAACGGAACTCGCCCTGACAGAAGCGCGAACCCACGTATATTTATACGCCCAAGTAGCACGAACTCCGAAACAAGACAATGGAGGACATAGCTCGTGTTTTAAACGAACTGCAGGCAGCACTAGACCTTACTAGGCAGGATTATGCTACCTTGACCACTCGAGTGCAGGAGCTTACCGCACAGGGTAGGCCACTCCCAGGGGGGCTCCCACCAACCCCGGTGCAGGTCCAGGTGACTACTGAGCCACCTATGCCCTTGGCTGCCCCAGAAAGGTACGGGGGGGACCCACACAAATACTCAGTATTCATGACACAATGCCAGTTGCACTTCCTCACAAAACCAAGTATATTTCGTACCGCGCTATCCCGGACCGCTTTTCTTATTTCTTATCTTACGGGGGATGCCGCAGCCTGGGCAACCCCGTTAGTGCAAAAAGATGATGCCGTTTTGTATGATTGGGGGGAGTTCCAAGAAGAATTTGGGAAAATATTCAATAGGAAAGCAGCCTCATTGGTACGGGATCGGGAACTCCTCACTTTGCGACAAGGAAGCAAGGATTTGATTTCATATGTAACCACCTTCAATCGTCTGGTAGTGGAAGCCGAGTGGCCACACGAGAAGAGAATGGTTCTCTTCTATCAGGGACTTCGGGAGGAGCTAAAAGACTTGATAGCACAAGTAGATCCCCAACCGACCACGTGTACAGCAATGATAGATCTGGCCTTACGCTTAGATCACCGTCAAAACGAAAGAAGGCAAAACAGAAGGAGATGGGAGAATAAATCAAACTCGGCTAAGCTGGACTATCAGAAAGGCCCGATCAGTTCCGGTAAGGCAGAAAGAACCCCAGAGTCAGAGCCCATGCAGATAGGGCCAATTAGAGGACCGATTTCCAAAGAAGAAAGGGAGAAGCGGCGGCGAGAAAAGCTTTGCTTGTATTGTGGCAAAGCAGGACATTTCGTAAAGGAATGTGGAGTAAAACCAAATAAAATGTCATTGCAGGGAAGTTCCGGCACGCCTTCGGGAAACGCCAGTGCTCGCCAGTGAGAAGGGCAAATCTGTCGAGCCAAAACCATCACAACGCCCCTAAGCACACATTGGGTAATGTAACTTACAGCAGTAAAATACACATTACCGTCACAGGGATTCTACAGACACGTCAAGCTGATCAGCCCGTCACTCTCATGGTGGATTCAGGAGCCACGGGCAATTTTGTGGATGCAGCTTATGTTCAAAAGATGGGCTTACCAGTGCAACTTAAAGATGTACAAGAAGCAGTCTGTTCAGTCGATGGGTCTCCATTGAATTCCGGGCCTGTGACGAAGCAAACGGGTGAGATGGTATTGGACATTCGAGGTCATAAGGAACTAATCAGATTTGATGTTATTGCGGCCCCCCAATTTGGATTCATCCTTGGTCTGCCTTGGCTCATGTTACACAATCCAGTCATTGACTGGAGTTATGGCACGGTTCGCTTTTCCTCAGAATATTGCAATACGCATTGCACCAAGAACGTGAAACACGTGGTGCAAGTGTTGGGGGCCACAAACGGAGATGACCGTAGCCTGTTAGGGGACTTGCCCCAAGAATATGAAGACTTCTGCGATGTTTTCAGCAAGGCAGCCGCCGAGATTTTACCACCTCATAGATCCTTTGACTGTAGGATTGATTTGGAACCCGGAGCCACCTTACCGTGCAGTCGGATATACGCCCTCACTGAGGCAGAAAATCGACATCTTAAGGAGTACATAGACACCAACTTGCAAAATGGTTTCATCCGTCATTCTACTTCCCCAGTCTCCTCGCCATTATTCTTCGTCCCGAAGAAGACCGGAGACCTTAGGACATGCATAGATTATAGGGCAATAAACCGGATCACGATTAAGAATCGATACCCACTCCCCCTGATACCAGTCTTATTGGACCAAGTACGTGGAGCGACAATCTACACAAAACTGGACCTACGCAGGGCCTACCATCTGGTGCGGGTGCGTCAAGGAGATGAATGGAAGACCGCCTTTAGGACGAAGTTCGGACTCTACGAATATCAGGTCATGCCATTCGGTCTCTGTAACGCACCCGCTGCCTTTCAACATTTTCTGGATGAGGTTCTGCGAGGATTTCTAGATGTCTTCGTCGTGGTCTACATCGACGATATCCTGATTTACTCCCGTAATGAACAGGAACACATAGACCATGTAAAATCTGTATTACAACGTTTGCGTGAGCACCATCTATACGCCAAATTGGAAAAATGTACTTTTCATTGTACTACGGTGGAGTTTCTCGGGTTCATTCTATCACCCGACGGAGTCAAGATGGATTCGCATAAAGTACAAGCAATTCTGGATTGGCCGGCCCCACGAAACGTCAAAGAAGTGCAATCCGTACTGGGGTTCGCGAACTTTTATCGAAGATTTATCCAGGGATTTGCGCAAAAAAGCTTAGCCATCATTCGATTGCTGAGGAAAGGAAAACCATTTGTGTGGGGGCCTGAGGCGGAACCTAGTTTTCAACAACTGAAAGAAGCGTTTACTTCAGCGCCTGTTCTTCTCCATCCAGATCCCACGTTGCCTTTTTTGGTGGAAACAGACGCTTCTAGTTACGCATTGGGGGCTATATTGTCACAACGGGACCAGTCTGGACAATTACATCCGGTAGCCTACTATTCAAGAAAACTCAATTCTGCAGAACAGAACTACACCATAGCTGACCGTGAACTACTTGCTATCAAAGCCGCCTTTGCGGAATGGAGACACTATTTGTTAGGGGCAAGGCATACAATAACCGTACTAACGGATCATCGTAACCTTCAATTCTTAAAATCCGCACGAGCCCTTACCCCACGTCAACTACGGTGGGCCATGTACTTCGCGGACTTTGATTTCGTGGTAACATACCGCCCAGGTCAAGAGAATAAGAAAGCGGACCTGTTATCTAGGTATCCAGAGCCACCAAGCTGCCCTAACACTGATGAGGAAGCAAAACCTATAGTACCCTCAACTAAATTCATAGGAGGTACAACCAATACTTTATTGGAACAAATTGGTGATGCAATGACGGCACAGGAATTGCTCCAGTGGGAAGATCCGACACAGGAACGACAATTGAAAGAAGGGATACCGTATCAAGGTAAGGTCGTGTATTTACCAACGCAAAAACTGCGAACCCAAGCACTCAACTGGTGCCATGATTCGCCATTAGCGGGACATCCAGGCATTAATAAAACTCAGGAATTGATTCAACGACATTACTGGTGGCCGAACCTTCATAAGGAAGTTCGAGAATATGTAACACAATGCGAAGTGTGTGCTCGGAACAAGACAGATCATAAGAAACCTATGGGTCTGCTTAGACCTTTACCAACACCATGTCAGCCATGGCACACCGTGTCACTGGACTTTATTGTGGAATTGCCTCCGGATCGGAATTACACAACCATACTAGCGGTAATAGACTCATTCACTAAACTCGCTCACTTTGTTCCTTGTCAAGGCCTACCGTCTGCGGGTGAGTTTGCAGACTTGTTCTTGCAGCACATAGTTCGATTGCATGGAGTACCACAACACATCGGGCCTCATTACGACCCTGGCGGAAAGTGACTGACCGGACCGCAACAGCGTAAATAGCGTTTCCGCCATTGCACGAAGGAGCAAAGTGCGGCTAATTACGACCCATCGGGCACGAGCATTACGCCATGGCGGAATCCGAAAGGCTGCGATGGCGGAAATGACCCCAAAACGGCCCTTACCGCCGCCGTACACTGCACCAGGTGCAATACCGCCACCCATCTTAGCGGTCACCGTAATGAGCGGTCACCGTAATGAGCGGGCACCGCAAATTACGGGCACCGTAAATATACGGAAACGGAAGTAAAAGCATGTGGCCGGAACGGGAAACAGCACGCCGCACAACTATAAAACCGAATCCCAACACAACCATTAAAAATCCGACCCTGACACACATCCCAACCCCTTAGCAACCCCAGTTAAAAAAATAAATATGGGAAAGGCAGCCAAGAAAGCGTGTGATCGCAAGCGGCAGGTCCACTTCTCCCGAGAGGAACTGACCGTGCTCACCGAGACCCTCCAGGAAAATGCCGCCGTCGTCTTCTCCAGTCAAATGACCAGGACGGCCCTTGCCAACAAGAAGGCCATATGGGCCCTGGTGGCACAGCGCGTAAGTGCGGTGGGGACAACACCCCGCACGCCACAGCAATGTCGCAAGCGGTGGGACGACCTGCGGATCCGCGTACGCAGCATACTTTCTGCGAACAGGAACATCGCCACAGCTACCGGGGGGGATCAGAGTCGCCCATCAAGTTGACCCCCTGGGAGGACATCTGCGCCTCCACCATAGGAATGGAGAGCATAGAGGGAGTCGGAGGGATGGAGAAAGGAGTGCCGACATCCAGAGAATCAGGTAGGTTGGCCAAGAGAAACAATGCGAAATCCACAAAGCACGAACATGTGCAGTACCATGTGACCCCATAGTGCAATACATACTTTGCCCTGACAGCGCCCTCTAAAAGTCAGAATGAATAAACAAATTAATCAAGATGCCATAAACAACCCCTACATGTGCAGCATGCACCCCCTAACTGCAGGCAGCCAAATGGATGCATCCTCAATCCACACGAAAATGAGACCACCTCCAAGGCCCAGTCCCAAATCACCCTCATGTACCACCCCAATGCATTTGATACGTTGCCATTCCAAATCCCACAGACCCATAACTAACGCTCGCCCCTCTTCACTCCACCACAGGGTCCGATACCAACGACGAGCTGCAGGACACCCCTACCAGCACGCCTGCAAAGAGGGCCAGGACCAACGTCCCAAGAGCCTCCACCTCAGGTGCAAGGATCAAGACACGGCAGCAGCAGGAATCAAGTGGCAGCACACTGGAGGGGACTGCAACAGGCACCCCAGCAGCCAGCAAGTCCACAACCCCAGCACCACAGGTCCCCCCAAAGAACGTATCTGATGGCACTGCCTCTGGTGGTAGCAGCACCATAGGTGACACAGCTGTCATGCCAGCATGCTCCGACACGGAAAACAGTGCTGGCGACGTAGGTACCATCCATGACCTTTCCCAATCCCCCAGCATGTTCCATCCCCTACACCATGACGAAACCACGCAGGGGCACCCTGAAGACGACGACTGGCCAACCCCCACAAGTCCTGTGCCAAGGCAACATGTGTTGAGCAGCCCCCCTGTCACACCACCGCAAATGTCCATGGCCCAGCAGAGGCAACAGTCCCTCGACCTGCTGATCGAGCAACAGCAGGAAGTGTCCACGCTACTCAAGGACCATGCAAATGAATGCGGGGGTTCCAGGGCAGCCATGGAAACATCCACCGAGACACTCAGGGCACAAATAGAGAAAAGTAGTGAGAGCCTCAGGGGAGAAATGGAGAGAAGCACCGAGAGCCTGAGAGCACAAATGGAGAAAAGCACCGAGAGCCTGAGGGGGTAACTGCATGCGACGTCCAAAGACGTTTGTGCTGAACTTGCTGCTGTGCGCCGTGTGCTCTCGGAGCTCTCACAAACCCTCAGAGACATGCATGGACGCGAGCAGGCAGAGACATCATCCGTGGCAAGTTCCGTCCAGGGCAGCCCCCAACGCAGATCTGCCAGGAACCTGCGCTCCACGGGCAGGGGTGCCCCTGATACCCGTAGAGGGGGCTTGCAATAGCGTCTACCCACGGACAGCATGCATATTTGGACACTGGTGTTGGGGGGGGAGGTAGTAGGGTGGAGGGGGTGTGTTGGGCTTCACTGGGTGGCGGGTCCATAGGGTGTATAAATCAAATCACATTAACAATACAGTACTTCATTATCATCCAATGACATGTGTGGACATTGATATTTGCGTACGAGGCCTTCATAGGCGTACAGTCCACAATGTGCCTGTACTACACACACATAGTGCCACAGGTCCCCTTACCATGTAATAGGCACCATGCGTGGTTGCTAGAAGCATGCATCTATGATGCTCTGTCGGATTGCACGTGCATCCTGTGCCTCATGGACTCCTTGAGGTGCCTCCACATCCCCACCCTCATCATTATCATCTTCAGGTGCATGCAGTACAGCGTCAGGGGGCATGGGCACATTCCTACGTATGCACATGTTGTGCAGCATGACACATGCCATGACCATCTTAGAAACCTTCTCATGGCTGTACATGAGTGCCCCGCCAGACCTGCTGAGGCTGCGGAAACGAGCCTTCAGTAGGCCGAATGCCTGTTCAATGACCACACGGGTACGTGAGTGGGCATGGTTGTAGTCCTCCTCATGCTGGTTCTGTGGGTTCCGGATTGGTGTAAGGAGCCATCTCTTCAGTGGATACCCGGCATCACCTGTATGAGACGAATAAAGGGTGTCAGTGGAATGACAGTGCTGAGTAGCCCCCCCCCCCATCCTGCAAGGTCATTGACGCATCAAATGGGCCACGATGTCATGCATGGAATGAGACTCACCGAGTAGCCAGGATCTGTGCCCTGCGTGTCGCTCCATGTAGCGTGGTATTCTTGTGTTCCTCAGGACCATAGAATCATGGGTAGATCCTGGAAATCTGGCACTACAATGCGTAAAGATCTTGTTGGAGTCACACACCATTTGCACATTGATTGAATGAAATTGTTTCCGGTTGCGGTACTGGACCTCCATGGCATGTGGGACGACCAATTCAACATGGGTGCAGTCGATGGCACCAATGCAACCCGGGATGCCGCCAAGTGCATGGAATCCCACTTTTGCGTTGGTAATCTCCTGGTACGTGCGTGGTAGTGTGATGTGGTCGTCGGCGTGCTTCAGGAGGGCATCGTGCACTTGGAAGAGTGTCCGTGAGAACAGTGGCTGTGAAATGCCATGCAACTGTCCGACTGTGTGCTGGTAGGTGCCTGTGGCCAGGAAGTGGAGTACAGACACCACCTTCAGTAGGGGTGGGATGGCGGTTGGGCTATCTATCATGCACACGAGGTCAGCATGTGTCATGTCCACAATGGCGATTATGGTGTCCCGGTCCAAACGGTAGAGGGTGTGGATCTGCTCAGCAGTGAGGTTGAACGGATCAGCTCGGAGGCGTGGGATTGCGGGCCGCCTGCGTGGTGGTAGTGGCAGTGCTTGTGGGCCTTGCTGACCCTGCCTTGCCCTCCTCCTCCTCCTTCTCCTCCGTCTCCCCTGTGCGCCCGGTTGTTGTACCTGTTGTTGTTCGTCGTCTTCTTGTAGTTGTAGCACTTGCAGTGCTATCTGGTCCCCCAGGCCCAACATCGCTAGTCCTGCCGGTAGCATTTTGGAGTGGGAGTGGTTGTGGGAGGGCTTTGGGTCTGCTATATATGTGCTGTCGGCCTGTATGGCCTCCACCTGTGCTGATTGAATGAATCTGTGGCAGATGCAATCCCTTCTGGCCGAGCACGTCCCGCACGTAAGGCTGCATTTGGCCGCATGGCATCTTGGGATTGGAATCATGTATCAAATCCCGATGGCAGTGTGATGTACTTTGACTGATTTTCATGCTATGCTCCCATTGTTACACATGCTATGATTGCAGCCGCTTACATACCTGTGAAGAGTCAGTGGTATGTAGGGCTCGATCGATGGCCGACCCTCATGCAGCACAGTAACGTACTTCACCGACGGGCGTGGCGTCCCATTTGTGATTGCAGCCAGTTAGCATTATGACACACAGCCGCACTACATTGATGTAATTGTGAATGCAAGCGTTCACAGAAGCCTTTTCGACGTAATGTTGCAAGTGTGGAATTCGAAGGCCAGCATTTTTGGTTTCGAAGTAGCGGTGAGGAGACGCCCACAGGTCTGCTTGGAAATGTAACGTTCTATTGTTGAATGTCCTTGGGACAGGGCCCATAACGAGCAAGCAATAAATGACATGAATTGAATGGGATGCGCAATAGCGTAGTGGACGATAAGGCAGGACCTTCCCAAATCCATCTTGCTTCACAACACTACAGATCCGGCCAGGTGCACAGTGGTTTTTGCAGACTGCATTACGCACAGACGCGATGGAAGTTTCAAATATTATGTGAGTGAATATTCATGCGTTTTCATTGCGGGATGAGGGAATGATGAATGGATGCATGGACAGATGATTCCATTTAGGGTCTGCCATGTACATGGGTTTTTTGAATCAATCCCCTTCCCCTGCGCTATGTGATGCAAGGCTGCCATAGTGGGACTTACGTCTATCTGCCCTTGTCGGATCCTCCCTGTCTCGACGCGCCTTCATACACTTGTGTCTAGGCACGTTACTAATCCCATGTCATGGGTTCTGTCTTGACGGACGCATGCACAGTAACCGACGTTGCCAATGGTGTATTTACCTCGATTGATTTCGTTATGAATCGATACTGATTTAGGGGTGTGTATATTCCTTTGGAGTGGGCTAGCATGCATATGGGTCTGGATTTGGTGTGTTGAATGAAGATTGTAATGCATCATGAGTCCCGTAATGCAATCGGTTAATTTGTGTTTCATTTGGGTGACAGGTATCTCCTGCCCTATTGCAGATGCCATCTGTACGCCACTCCTCCAGATGGGTTTTACACTCGACACCTGCAGCTTCGGGTGAATCAGTGGAGCAGCATTACGATCTTATGGGACGATCGCCAATGGGCCACATGCCCTTACGCTGTACTGGTGGCTAGGTGCAACATTTCGGCCTTTCAGCTGGACTAGTGCCTGCCTCATGGGACGGACCTGCGGTTCTTGCCGCTTCCATGTTGCCTTTTGGAACGTTGATGTAGGCCCTGTGTGCCATGATGGTACAGGGCGTCACACATGTGGAAGCTGGTCAATTATTGCAGATGCAGCCCTCGGTGATGATGGATGTTTTGGTGTTATTTTGCAAATTGCTGTGAGGCCTTTGTCATTTGGATGTGCATTTAAATTGTATTCCGATATTTGGCGTGTTGCGTTATTCTTTGCAGGTGATGTAGCGATTTTCGATTTGTGGCGGTATGTATTGCGAGATGATCTGCATTGTGTTCCGCCTTCTGAGTTGAGTTGTGTGGTACTGTACTGGCCGCGTTTGCCTACGTAGCACAGTATGGTCACGGATGGGGGCTGCCATTGTGACTGTTTACATGATGTGCTGTTCAGGGGCGGGGGATTGGCTTTTGGCCGACTGGTGCCTGTCAGCCAGGTCGACTGGTGGAATGATGGGATGTTCAGAATGTGGCTGGTCACAGGTGCCTGTGTTTGCGTGCGTTTGTTGGAGGGGGACTGGGGTCATGTCCATTGGAATAGCTTCTGTATTCATGCCATCTGTGCCCTGCAGCTCCCATCGGCCCCTCTTGGGATGAGCCTGGCTGCTCAGTCACTCTGCCAACCTGTGTGGTACATGCTTCTGCTGATGGTTGGTTTGTTTACTGGCAAGAGTACAGGGCTGGTGCAATCCCCCTCAGGATGCTGTTTTGGATGTTGCCTTGCGCTGGTGGCAAGCGATGGGGGACTACTGTTGTTTTGTGTCATGTGTTCTTGATTTTCATTTTGATGTATTGTACCTTCACATGCCTGTGCTGCATCAGTACGGCTATGGTGACATGCCGTACATGGATGCCCACTCACGGGGCGCTTTGAGCCCCTGCATGCATTTCTACGTTGGCATGCATGGGTGAATTGTAGATTTCACTGGTTGCATAGTGTGAGTACATTGCGCCTGCCAGGGGTTGTGCAATGTGGCCAGGGAGTGGAGTACAGGCACTCAGTGGGCCGTTTACGGTTGGTTCACGATGCCGTATTTCTCGCCATGGCGGAATGGTACTTTCCGACGTGCTTGATGGCGTTCAGTACATGTCCGCTAGGGTCAGAATTCGCGTACCGTTGCGCCATGGCGGTGATTCCGGTTTTGCAAGGCGCGCGTGCGCGTACTTGGTGCAGTTAGCGTTGCCGTTCACTGCGGTGTCGCTAATGGCATCGTACTTTACGGTGACGGGTCATGATCGCAACGAGCGGTGTTCGATGGCGGTATTGCATTTCCGCCATCATTTTTCCATTTCCGCCAGGGTCGTAATGAGGCCCATCATCTCAGATCGGGGGTCTCAGTTTACGTCCCAATTCTGGCGTCTCTTCTGTAAAAGGATTGGTATACAGTTACAGTTGTCCAGCAGTTACCATCCCGAAACAGACGGACAGACCGAGCGCTTGAATCAAACTCTCGAACAGTATCTTCGTTGTTTTACACATGGGGCAGAAGAAAGTTGGCTGGACACCCTGTGGCTTGCAGAACTAGCATACAACAACTCACAACATACTGCCACTGGGTACTCACCGTTCTTCGCAACATATGGGTTTAATCCACATGTGCAACCTTCTACCGCAGTACTTCCAGATACTTTACCATCAGTGCAGACAAGAATAAACTTGTTAACAGAAACTTGGAAAAAGGCTCATCAGAATTTGATAAAAGCTAAAATCACGAACAAACAATATGCTGATAAAAAGCGTCGCGCCAACCCAGACTATCAAATAGGTGATAAGGTGTGGCTTTC
Source organism: Ambystoma mexicanum (assembly GCF_040938575.1). Lineage (NCBI taxonomy): Eukaryota > Metazoa > Chordata > Amphibia > Caudata > Ambystomatidae > Ambystoma > Ambystoma mexicanum. The sequence goes on from NC_090927.1 coordinate 294,786,802, forward strand.
AACCAAGCATTTACGTATATCAGGCCCACAAAAGCTAAAACCTCGTTTTATTGGCCCATTCTGCATCACACAAGTTGTAAACCAAGTGGCCATGCGACTGCGTTTGCCTTCCCACATGAAGGTCCACCCTGTTTTTCATGTGGCTCTCTTGAAGCCTGCAGCCCTTCACATACGAATGCAAAGACCACCACCCATTGTAGTCGAGGGGTTTCCAGAATATGAGGTAAAGGCAATACTTAATTCACGAATACGGGGAGGCCAGTTATTTTACTTCATAGATTGGGTGGGTTTTGGCCCCGAAGATAGATCATGGGAACCCGCCTCTAATGTGCATGCTCCTCGGCTCATGCGCCTGTTCCATCGCAACCACCCCTCTAAGCCAGGCCCTTCGGTGGGGAGGGGGTGTACTGTCGTAAAGGCAAACACTAATAAAGGAAAGCATAAAGTTGCTGCTGGAACAGGTATGGGTAAGTCATTAAGTAGATGTCATTTGTGTCCAGGTTGCAGATGTGCTTGGTGTAAAAGCAGGACAATTAGAAGCAGGAAGAGGCTTGTAGCAGGACTTCAAATCCCAGCAGCCTCCGGGCATAGGACCACAGCTCCAGCTGCCCAGCCGACTCTCTGGAGGAACAAGCCAGGCACACGGGACTTGCAAAAGGCCCAGGCAACGCCCAAGCCCACGCCCAAGGCATCACGCATGCGCGAGCGAGCTACCGCGCATGCGCAACCCGCGAACGCTTGTTCGCGCTTGAGATTGCATCGGACTGGACGCAGTCAGCGGAGCTCCGGCAAAACCTCCCTCGCGGGGCCCGTCCTCGCCGGAAAAACACCATCCTTGGCCCCGCGCCTCACGAGATAAGTGGCGCTCTAGTATCACTGTTACGGAAGTTTTCCGGAGTGGGTTTCTGACTAGTTTTGAATACTAACTTCTGGGAAGCGACCACGAGTGAATAGCGGAACGCTTCACCATACTAACTCCTAACTGCATGCTACGTTATGCTCGCCAGTTGCGGGCATTGTTTGGGCTGATTGGGAGACAGGATCTACACACTTCTGGGGGGCACGTGCTAACAGTTTCCTTTTTGTGTGTGTCAGGAACGAAAACGCCTCAGCCCTAGCAGCCTACGCCTCAGCCCTAGCAGTCTACAGAATCTGTCCAAACCGCAAAGGAGCAGGACGCTTGGCGAAGCCAGAGCTAAGTGCCAATAAGTTATTTGCCTATGCATGAAAACAGTCTGTCTTGTTGTGCACGCGCAGGAGTGCTCAATTCAGTATTTAGTTTTATTTTCATGAACAACTGGAGACACTGAATAGTATCTGTTATGTTATTGTTTCTAACCTGCAACTCAAAATTCTACCTCTGTGCTGATTATAACAGAGTGTGGGGCTGCGACACCAAGTGGGTAATGCATGCATGAATGTTGAATGCATGTCTTGGTCTCAGAAAGGGTAACGCATGTATGAGGGTATGCATGTGATGTGGAAAAAGCCGTGAAGGCTGCAATACCTCTGCCTATGTAACAGCTAGCCGAGGACAGAGCAAAGGAGCATGCCTTTCCTAGAAATCCCCTGCCTATCCATAACCGCTCCCTAAACCTCAACCCGGTGTACCTAATAACCCTCTACCCATCCAATCCAAGGACCCCAACCCTCTTTCCCCGTGGGGGTCGCGGTGACCTGCGTTTGCCTAATCCCGGCACCAAGACCGCCAAGGGGAGGTAGGAGTTCGTGCTGCTTCTGCGTGGAACGGAACTCGCCCTGACAGAGGGACATGAGTGGGGGCCTGCTGGCAGGTGCCCCTCACTGCTAGGGGGTGGGGGTGCAAGGGGACATGAGTGGGGGCCTGCTGGCAGGTGCCCTGCACTTCTGGGGGGTGGGGGTGCAAGCGGACATGAATGGGGGCCTGCTGGCAGGTGCCCTGCACTGCTGGGGGGTGGGGGGGCAAGGAGACATGAGTGGGACATGAGTGGGGGCCTGCTGGCAGGTGCCGCTCAGTGCTGGGGGGTGGGGGTGCAAGGGGACATGAGTGGGGGCCTGCTGGCAGGTGCCCCTCAGTGCTGGGGGGTGGAGGTGCAAGGGGACATGAGTGGGGGCCTGCTGGCAGGTGCCCTGCACTGCTGGGGGGTGGGGGTGCAAGGGGACATGTGTGGGGACCTGCTGGCAGGTGCCCCTGACTGCTGGGGGGTGGGGGTGCAAGGGGACATGAGTGGGGGCCTGTTGGCAGGTTCCCTCGGTGCTGGGGGGTGGGGGTGCAAGGGGACATGTGTGGGGGCCTGCTGGCAGGTGCCCCTGACTGCTGGGGGGTGGGGGTGCTGGGGGACATGTGTGGGGGCCTGCTGGCAGGTGCCCTGCACTGCTGGGGGGTGGGGTGCAAGGGGACATGAGTGGGACATGAGTGGGGGCCTGCTGGCAGGTGCCGCTCAGTGCTGGGGGGCCGGAGTGCAAGGGGACATGAGTGGGACATGGGTGGGGGCCTGCTGGCAGGTGCCCCTCAGTGCTGGGGGGTGGAGGTGCAAGGGGACATGAGTGGGGGCCTGCTGGCAGGTACCCTGCACTGCTGGGGGGTGGGGGTGCAAGGGGACATGTGTCGGGACCTGCTGGCAGGTGCCCCTGACTGCTGGGGTGTGGGGGTGCAAGGGGACATGAGTGGGGGCCTGTTGGCAGGTGCCCTCAGTGCTGGGGGGTGGGAGTGCAAGGGGACATGAGTGGGAGCCTGCTGGCAGGTGCCCTGCACTGCTGGGGGGTGGGGGTGCAAGGGGCCATAAGTGGGACATGAGTAGGGGCCTGCTGGCAGGTGCCTCTCAGTGCTGGGGGGTGGGGGTGCAAGGCGACATGAGTGGGGGCCTGCTGGCAGGTGCCCTGCACTGCTGGGGGGTGGGGGATGCAAGGGGACATGTGTGGGGGCCTGCTGGCAGGGCCCCTGACTGCTGGGGGTTGGGGAGCTGGAGGACATGTGTGGGGGCCTGCTGGCAGGTGCCCTGCACTGCTGGGGGCTGGGGGTGCAAGTGGACTTGAGTGGGACATGAGTGGGGGCCTGTTGGCAGGTGCCCCTAAGTGCTGGGGGATGGGGGTGCAAGGGGACACGAGTGGGGGTCTGCTGGCAGGTGCCCTGCACTGCTGGGGGGTGTGGGTGCAGGGGACATGAGTGGGGGACTGCTGGCAGGTGCCCTGCACTGCTGGGGGGTGGGGGGTGCAAGGGGACATGAGTGGGGGCCTGCTGACAGGTGCCCTGCACTGCTGAGGGTTGGGTTTGCAAGGGGACATGAGTGGGACATGTGTGGGGGCCTGCTGGCAGGTGCCCTGCACTGCTGAGGGGTGGGGGTGCAAGGGGACATGAGTGGGGGCCTGCTGGCAGGTGCCCTGCACTGCTGGGGGGTGAGGGTGCAAGGTGACATAAGTGGGACATGAGTGGGGGCCTGCTGGCAGGTGCCCTCAGTGCTGGGGGTTGGGGGTGCAAGGGGACATGAGTGGGGGCCTGCTGGCAGGTGCCCTGCACTGCTGGGGGGTGGGAGTGCAAGGGGACATGAGTGGGGACCTGCTGGCAGGTGCCCTGCACTGCTGGGGGTGGGGGTGCAAGGGGACATGAGTGGGGGCCTGCTGGCAGGTGCCCTGCACTGCTGGTGGGTGGGGGTGCAAGGGCATATGAGTGGGGGCCTGCTGGCAGGGCCCCTGACTGCTGGGGGTCGGGGAGCTGGGGGACATGTGTGGGGGCCTGCTGGCAGGTGCCCTGCACTGCTGGGGGCTGGGGGTGCAAGGGGACATGTGTGGGGGCCTCCTGGCAGGGCCCCTGACTGCTCGGGGTCAGGGAGCTGGGTGACATGTGTGGGGGCCTGCTGGCAGGTGCCCTGCACTGCTGGGGGCTGGGGGTGCAAGGGGACATGAGTGGGACATGAGTGGGGGCCTGCTGGCAGGTGCCCTGCACTGCTGGGGGGTGGGGGTGCAAGGGGACATGAGTGGGGGCCTGCTGACAGGTGCCCTGCACTGCTGAGGGTTGGGTTTGCAAGGGGACATGAGTGGAACATGTGTGGGGGCCTGCTGGCAGGTGCCCTGCACTGCTGAGGGGTGGGGGTGCAAGGGGACATGAGTGGGGGCCTGCTGGCAGGTGCACTGCACTGCTGGGGGGTGGGGGTGCAAGGGGACATAAGTGGGACATGAGTGGGGGCCTGCTGGCAGGTGCCCCTCAGTGCTGGGGGGTGGGGGTGCAAGCGGACATGAGTGGGTGCTGGGGGATGGGGCTGCAAGGGGACATGTGTGGGACATGAGTGGGGGCCTGCTGGCAGGTGCCCTGCACTGCTGGGGGGTGGGGGTGCAAGGAGACATGAGTTGGACATGAGTGGGGGCCTGCTGGCAGGTGCCTCTCAGTGCTGGGGAGTGGGGTTGGAGGGGGTCATGCGTTGGTTATCAGTAGTGCAAGCTGACATGTGGCTTGGCTGGGGGGCATGCCCATGATGAATGGGCTGCCTGCGGGACATGACCAGGGGTGCAGGGTAGTCCCCTGTGGCGTGGGCTGCCTGCAGGGGCCGTGGAGGGTGTTAGGGAGAATTCTCTGTTTAGGCCGAATTTCCTTACCTAGTGAGTCCCCCAGCAGCTTTGCTGGATTCCTGGAGTTTGTTTTTTTCCATCCTGCCAAGAGTGAGACTCTTTTCTCCCACTCTTGGACATGAATATGGTTAATTCCTGTGAATGTCAATGTGTTCTATGGGCTATGGGGTCTTTTACTCCATAGGGTCTCATATGTTTTGCTATGTGTGTTACAACGCACCCTCCATGCCGTAACACCGGGGCATCCTAGAGGACCCCCACCATAGACTCCATACCCTGGGACTGACTACTGTCTCCCAGGGCAGGTAAAGTCACCATTGGCTTCACTAGACCTAAATTTACTAACAGTACTAGTACAAACCATCCTATTTTGGACATACTGGTAGGGGTAATTCGATTACCCCTGGGTCTGTTATTCGAGGGGGCACTGTCCTGTCCCCCCTCGTCGAGTTTTGGCTGGTGGCAGTGGAAACTACTTGTTATATTCGACCCCGAATATAACCCTATGGGATTCTTCCCATTGTTGGAGGTTAATACTTTTTCTCGTGAATCTCTAACATACCACCGGTTTATTTATCTTAAATAAATCTATCGGTTGGTATTTTCTGCCAGAACTCGGTTTTTAAAATGGCGTCTGTGTTCGTCTCTGTGACTCCTAAACCAAAGGTTGAGCACTTTGTTCCACTTTTGGCGGGCTTCTGCACAGAGGCCCTCCAAAGTGGTGCCATTCTGTCTGGGTACCACAGGGGGTGTGGGAGGGGGTTTAGGCACCCTGGACTGAGTTGCCTTGCCAACTCAAGTCGCACTCTGGTGTGATTGGCCCAAGTGGAGAGCCACTTAGCATGTTTTGATTGACAGCTAGGCTAAATGAATGGGGGTTTTCTGCATAAAAGCAGGGCTTTTGGGACTGGATCTTGAGAAGTCGCCACAGGACCTAAGAATCCGACGAGGGTAAAGCTGAGCCGACCTGCAACGACGACACCTCCGGTGGAGCCCTGCTGAACCGACTCACCACTTCCCAACGACAGAGGAGATCTCCCAGCTGGAGAGTCTTCTTCCCCTGACTGGTGGGAACAACCAGTCCCCTTTGCTTTTTCTTCACTTCCAGGGCGTAGTGGTCGAATTGCCTGTGCTGAGCACCCCGGCAACCGGATAGCCACTAACCCGTACCGCGACCAAAAGTTGGTGCCTTGTGACGGAGCACTTCGCGGCGGGTCTCTTCCCTGGTGGTGCAACGATCTTCAACTTTCCTTCGACGACGAGAGCATCTCTTCTCTTGGCAAAACCCTGACTTGCATCCACCACCAGGAACAACTGCCCCCGCCGGAGCTGTCTCTCCACATACAAGGTACCGTGTCCGCCTGGCTTCCCTTGTGACAGGTTGCGTGAGGTGTCTTAATCCTCGCCTCTCCATTGGGTCGCCTCCAAGCTTTCTTAACTTTCTGTTCTGAACTGGGCCAACCTTTCTATAACAATTTGCGACAAAGACTCGAAAGGCATTGCCACTGTGATACTTTTTGGTACATATCGCCTTGCCTCTCTCCGAGTGGGCCTGGCCTCTGAACTTTGCAATCTACAGTAGACCCTGCCTTACTTGCCTTGCATTTGTTCGTAAAAGTGTTGGTACCGAGTTGATTTCATACCCTGCCTTTTCTCTCCCGTCCTAATGAATCCTAGAGTGCCATCTAGGTTAAAGCATTCACCTCTGTCTGCAAATAAGTGGTGCCGTTGAACCTAGACTTGTCGAAACTATTGTTAGGGGGATTGATTTACTTATAGTAATTGTAATGGAAGTTGTTTGCTGTATTAGTGCCAGTGTGTTTTTCATAGATGTGTGTTTATAAATAAATAACGATATATCTTTACACCGAAGCTCTGTTCTGTGTTTGCTTGTTCTACGGTGTAGAGTGCCCTATTTTGTATACTCCACATACTGCCTAACTCTTCTTGAGGGAAGTCTGACTGCTCAGCCACAGCTACCAAGTGAATCTGTGTGGTACAGACTGCTACCAAGTGAGTTTACTGCCAAACACCTGTAGTCCTAAATCTTTTGCAGTGGTCCCAGAGGGAACTGCACAGGTTTCCGCCTAACAGAGGGTGTAGAGGGAACACCTGGGAGGACCCACACTGCCAATTCCGTGTAGGACTCCCCTGCATCCCAGATATTCACGTACCCCACGTACCCCACTCGCACAGGGCCTGTCGCGTGTGAAACTTCCCACGCACCCCTGAAATACACTTACCCCGCTCGCCCAAGGCCAATCACGTGTGAAACTTCCTGCGCATCCCAGATTTACACGTACCCAGGCCAATCGCGCAGGGCCTATCGCATGTGAAACTTCACGCAACCCCAGATTTACACGCACCCCGCTCGCCCAAAGCCAATCGCGTGTGAAACTTCCCGCGCACCCCCGAAATACACGAACACGCTATTTTTGACACAGCGGGTGTTCGTGTTTGTCGCGTACCCCTTTGCACGTCATTTGTCCTAGAGGGCCGCAGTATTGGACAATCATCAGAGCTGTATATACGTGCTTTTTGTTAGCGCACATTTTGGCGCACATTTTTTTCATGCGCAAGGACGCTACCGCCTGCCTTCGTTTGGCGTACGTGTTTAGGCCTGTGCGCGTCTTCGCCCACGTGCTGGTTTGCCCTATTCGATTCCATGAATACGTGTTGTAGGCGAGCGTGTGGGCGTTCTGCGCACTTGCCTCCTGTACTTCCCCCGTGACGCCCACATTTTCACGCGTTGTTCCCCATTCCGCGTGTCACACCCCGTGTTACACCTACTTTTGTTATGTGCGCCGCGCTATGTGCGCTTTCGCTGTGGCCGTAGCGCACGCCGTTACATGACCTGTGTGCCGGCATGCGCCACGCACATCTTCAGCGCACATCCCAGATTTTACTCGCGCACAGACTTCCATGAATCGATTTGCACGGGTTTTGCTGCGATTTTCGCACTTGCACTGCGATTCACACTGTTTTGCATGCTTGCCCTGGAATTTTCAGCGCACATTAATCCCATGAATCGGCCTGACAATGTCTAGAGTTGTAGGCAATCCTCCCTCCCAAACAAGAGAGAAAATGTTATTTGCCAAATAACACTTTGAAATGACAGGTGAAAAATGGCTTTGTGAAATACTGCAAAATGTGCAAAATGCTTAAATGGAGACAAGTTCTACAGAAAGCAACACTAATCAGGTCCTAACATACATGAGCGATAAAATCAACAACAATACACACTTCAGATCAGGATGGGATGGAAAAAGCACTTTGAAATGGTACAAAGACACAAGTAAATTTTAGAATTTTTAAAATTCATGGCAAACTTTTACTTATGCGATATTGGTGAAAAACGGGTCAAATACAATGTTCCGCAATGCGGTTTTTCGTTGAGGATGTAGCTGAGGATGTTGGTATCAGTGAGAGGTTTTCGTTTCTATCTTTAAAACTGAAGGAGTTATAGAGGTTTTTATGAGAGGCGTTTTTGCAAAATAGGCGTGAAAATGGAAAACAGAAATTCGGGTTGAAAAATGACAGATAGGTTTTCTTATACTATATTAAGGACTACGAAAAAAAGAGAATGCCACACAGGAATCAATTATTCACGGCCGATCATAACTCTTCATGCGTGATACTCTAGTTTACGTTTTGGTTTGGGAATTACTTTTCTTAATCAAATCAATAAGGAGTTAGGGTTTAGTAACACAGATGAGAGAAAAGTCAGCGCAAGGATAGTTCTAACAATACTATGGTTGTGAATTAAAGATGGGATGGGTTTGAGATTGAGATCATACAATGCAGATGTATTATGGGTCACTGTTCTTTCTATTCATACTTACAGTCCTTTATAATTAAATTGGACCGTCAGTTCTGGTCATTGGATTGGGCAGGTCTACCGGCAAATAGGCACCTCTGGAGGGATTTGGATCAGCGGCACGGTTCTGGTCAAGTTTGGACTGCACCTCAGACTGGATTTGGAAGGGCCCCTTCTGGTTACTGGACACGGTAGATAGCCGGATGCAAGTTTTCAGCGGGCAAGCCTAATGGTAGCCAGCCAAGCTGAATTCAAATTAAGTACCTTCAAGTTTGGGATTTTTGCAATGGGGTCAGGCTAGCAATAATTCTTTAATGCTAGAATCCGGATTCTGCAAAGAAATCTGAATCTTTCAAAGAATTCTGAAGTCAGCTATAAGTTGAAAAGTTCTGCAATAAGGAGCTGCACGGACATCTGGATGGGTTCTGGAAGCAGTCTGTTCTGGAAGCAGTGTGTTCTGGAAGCAGTGTCCTTATGTGTAGTGTCCTTCCTATATTTATCCATTACACATTTTATGGCATCCGTAGAACTTCAAAACACCCCCCCCCCATGTCTGTGAGTGGCTACAGGAGTGCGCTTTGTTTTTGATGGCAGCCTAAACCGAGCTGTCATTTTATGACAGGATTTAGGAACTCCCACCTGGATTTTTACCCAAAACATACATTTGCACAACTGTACATTTCTACAATTATGTACCCTCATAAAATTAGAGACATATGTTTCACCTTTGATTGTCTACATTTACATTCAATTTCCATCTTTGTGAGAGCTATATTGGTCATTCTATGGATTGTTATCAATTTTACCCATAACATTTTGGATTAATCATTTCTAACTCGATACTCCTCTGGGTGCTGATCAGTGGATCGTGTACATACAATTTTAAGCTTGCAACATTAATAGTTTTTCCACAATCAGTCTTTTAGTGTATCTTTGGTTCCTTATGTAGTAAGAACTCCTACCGCATCTTCAACTGTCTAGCATGAGTTCAGATTTATAAGTTTGTATTTTTCACTTGTCTACTTATTTTGGCTGTCATGTTAAAAGTCATAAAGTTCTGAGGCCAAAACAAGTCATTTCCATTCAAAATCCAGTCCAGGTTTTTTTTCTTACTTCCAAAGTGAGCAGATGGCCAGTCCTTTGAAATTCACTGAGCAACCTCCCCCACATCCTGCTCCTCCTTGCAGAGGCCAATTCTCAGCATGTCCTTTGTTATTTGGTCAGCCAGCAGACGAATGTCTAATGCAGCCCCATTGAGTGGCTTGCTGTGATTATATGTGAACCATTAACAGCCATTAGACTTCCTGTTCTCAAGGGAGTGTCAAACAGAGCTGTCAGTTTTCCCAGGCCAGTCACTGTCAGATCAGAATTCACATGTGGATTGGCCCCAGAGTGGGCTCTTGGATATTAAAGTAGTTTCATTTCAAATATAAAATATAAGCACAGTGTATGAAGGATTTAAACATTTTAAAAGGAATTAGCCCTTCACCAACATGCTTGAAAATACATTTAAGCTGAGTTTTGCAGCCAATTTATTTAGGCAGCTGTCAGGCTGTGATGGCTGGATTCCTCTGACTGCCTGGAGGATCTATGATTCCAGCACACTTTCCTTTCAATAATTCACTGGGGAAAATAACTGAATTTAGCGCCAAACAGCACTTTGAAGATTGCCACTGATTAGGAAACTGTATTTAGGGGCATTCTTGGATTTTAGCCATTCTGTGGGCTTGTTTCCAGTGACAGATGACAGATGACAGCAGTGATGACAGATGACAGATGTCAGCAGTGATTCCTATTTTTACACCACTTTGCCGGTGTATGTGGCAGGGCATGCAGCTCTTTTGGTGGGTTATGAACTCTGCGCAATTTTGCAGACCTAGTGCGCACCAGGATTATTGCCTCCATTCTTGGCAATTTCCTTTCCGCATTGGCAAAGGGGTGCAGTGTGGCGCAGGGGCATGGATAAAAATACTCCATATACCCCACCCCGACTCCCTCGTGACATCCAGTCGTGGGGGAGTTGGGCAAGTGGTATTATTTTTCTTTTGGTCCATGTGGAAAAATCCGGTTGTTTCCCTCCTCAGTGATAGATGCGACATGCTCTCCTTGCTGGTTCTGGTTTGGGGTGTGGAGCGACACTCCGGGCTCTTGGTTCTTTTTCCGGTCACTGAGGAGTCCTCCTTGGTGATTCTTGGGATGATTCTTAATTCAAATACTAGAAGACAGAACAGAGCATGGTTATGGAAATGTTCCCACTACTGTGTCCACACATCTTCGAGCGATGTCAGCAGTGGGAAAGACACGTGCATTATGAAATATACCCCTTCTATGTTAACTAATGGTCTTAACAGGTGGATTCTGTAGGTGAGACATAGGAAGGTCACCTCTCATCCATTTCTGAAATTCTATTTCCTAACGTAGCACTAGTGCTGACCGGAAGGCTTTCTTTAGGTTTGCCAGGACCCTGAGATTTACTCTCCAGTTGGGACCGGGCTTGGCAATAACTAGGGTCCAAATTAATCTCAAGTTGATTGAGGAGGTTTCTGCTCATATAAAAGGTGGAAGGAACACCTTGCACAACCCAACAAGTATGTACTATGCTTTTGTCATTCCTAGAAATTTTGATCATGCAACTGCTGGAGCGGGGTATTTCCAGGTCCCATACCCATTGCTGCACTGACTCTACGGCGGGTAGGTTCTGGTCTTTTGGGAGTTTTTTAAATAATACTTTGCTGATGAAGCTTTCTTCGCTATTCAAATCAACTCGGGTGAGGACAGACTCCTTCCCGTCATTTAACTGAATCGGGAGGAAGAGCTGTTCACCCTTTTTAAAAATGCCAGCTAAGTTTTGTGCTGGTTTGATATCAATTTTGGCTATGGACTAGGGACTTTCTGATTGTACATTAGTATACAATGTCAATGTATCCCCTTCCAGGGTGGAATGCCTCTTGAGACTGGAATGGAGGCTGATTTGCAGAAATGGGGAGGAGTTCTCATCACCAGTTGGTTGTCCCACAGCTAAGACGGTGATGGCGGGTATGTCATTGTTTTGGAAGTAGAACCTGATTTGGTCCGGTTTTTGTTCAACCATGTGGCATGTGCCATTCAGACTAACATGGTTGACGCTTTGTTTTAATTTAATTGGCCTGTGAGTCTGGGTCTTACCTTATTCACATATTCTATTAGGGGAGACAGCCTGCGGAGGATATCATTCCCTAATAGACAGGGAGTTCCCTCTGGCACCACAACTAGGACAGGGTGCTTCATTTTGTGTCGCCCAATTTTAATTTCCAGCTCTGCAGACCATTCAACAGGAATTTCCTTCCCATCAAAGTTCTGGAGCTGTCCAGGAAGAGGGGTGAGATGAATTTGGTGTCTTTCCCCCCTTCCTGAATGTAGCTGCTCAAAGATCCTCTTGGACAGCAAAGTTGCTTGTGATCCGGTGTCCACCAGTGCTGGATTGCACATTGCCCTTGCACTTGGATGGAGGCGTAGACTCTACCTTCCTCTCCTCCAAGGGGCAAAGGTAATGGGTGCTCTTAGTAAGCTTGATGGTCAGTTTGCTCATTTCTGACTCTGACACCGGGATAGTTGGGTCAAGAGACTGTGTTGTAGTTGAAGCATCTAGCACAGAGTTTTGGTACACCACTATTTCGGGAGTTTTGGGCTCCCCTTGTTCGGTTTCTGAGCTGCCCCCCCCCTTTCTGGAGGCAGTCAACAGAAGTGGGCGGTGAGGTTTGGGGTTCCTCTCGTGCAGGTTCTGGGTTGCCCCCCCCCTTTTAGGAGGCGGTCCCCAGAATGAAGTTGGGTGGTTTGGGAAAATGAGCACACAGTTTCACACTCAGTGATTTGAGGAGTCTCAGGCTCCTCCCTTTCTGATTCGGGCCCCTCCTCCCCTTTTTGGAGAAAGTCCTCAAAATGGCTTTGGGGAGCTAAGGACTCTTCTTTCTCTGGTTCTGTGCCACCTCCCCCTTTTTGGAGGCAGTCCCCAGAATAGGTTTGGGAATGATCCTGTGTGGGAGCTTGGGAATCTGTAAACAAAATGGTGCAGTTGGATATTGGGGGAGTTTTGGTCTCCCCTGGTTCTGATTCTGGGCTGCCCCCCACTTTTTGGAGGCAGTCACCATAATTGGATAGGCCAGGTGGTTTTCTGGCTGGTCATTTTTGGTTCAATGCTGGGCGGTTTTAACTCAGTCCCCACATCTACCCAGTCTTGATCAGGATCTCTCAGGACCCATTATTCTTTGGGTGGAGTTCCCCCATCTCTGAAGGAGAAGATCCTTTTCCCAACATCCTCTGAGGACCCCTCTCCTTCAAATTGGAAGATTCTAACCTCCTCCACAAAATGGGTCTTTTTAAGCCCTTTATTTCTCCTACCTGCCCTCTGTTCCTTAGGTTGCAGACTTTCAGGGGCAGGAGATTCTGGTTCTGGTTCATGGGTTTCCAGGGGCTTTTCAGAAGTGGGGAAGAAAGCTTCCTCTAAGGCCTTACACCCTCCTTCCCCCTGTGCCTCCTCCCTGGGAACCAGTGGGGTGTCAGGGTTCTCTCCCCATCATTGCTCTGGAGTACCAGACCCTTGATTGGAGCGGTTCTGGGCCGCCATGCTCATCTGAGGGTTCTGCTGAGCCCTAAACATGCGACCCAGATCCTGAGACAAGTTCTGGACCTGGCACTCCAGTTGGGACACCCGTTCTGGCTGGTACGGGGTTCTCTGATCCATCCTAGGTTGATCACGGGAAGGGTAACTGTCCCTTCTCCTATAATAACCTTGGTTGGGATAGTCGTGGTATTCCTCCACCCTTGTCCTCCCCTCTCCCGGATTGGGCTGTCTGGGCTCAGGAAAGTGGGGAAAGAAAGAAGGGTTGTTTTGGGGGTTGATGTTTGGCAGGCACCGGGGAAAGAAACTCAACCCGGCATTTGGGGGATCACTGCCCTCCTGGGGAAAGTTAGGAGGGAAGTTTCCTGGATTGGCAGCTGCCTGGTTGGATCCCCCCCTTGGGCTGGTGGAGTCCACACATATCCCAGGATGGGTCTGCTGCCCTTGTAACGGGGGCTGATATAGTCAGGGGAGTGAGGGGTCCCACTTGTGGGGTTACCTCCCTGACTACCTGTTTGGGATTGGCCAGAGGGCCTTCTGGGTCTTTGGTTAGGAGGATTTTGCACAGGAATGTTTTAGGCCCCCCATCTCCAGATCTAACATGGGGGCAACCTTCACCTCCGCCACCTTAGCAGCAGCGGATGTGTTGGTTGGTTTTGGGCTTTTATTAACACTTTTATTTTCTACCGGTTTCTGCACTTCATAAATGCGAGTTGCTCGTTCAATGACTCAGTCTAGGGATCTCTTCTCATGAAAGTCCCTCACCAGCTGGGTTATAAATCTATTTAGGGAGTGCATGAAAGAAGGTATTGATGAACTCCCTGCTGTCTGTGAGCACCCTCCTGGTGGTCTGCGCAAAGGCACGTTTCAGCACTTGTACAAATTCTTGTGGGGCCTGGTCTTCCCCACATTGCAGATTGTAGGCCGCCTTGTGGGCCTCTTGAGGGTTTCTATTTATTGAGAAATGCTTTAAGATGGCCGCCCTATAGGTGGATAATCTTGAATGGTTCTGATCCTCCAGCTCTGTATAGAAGCTGGAGTATTTAGGGGAAAATGTATACTTGACATATTGAATGCAACTTTGGCTATCCTTCAGGTGGAAAGTATCCATCATTTGCTCATATAACTCGAGGTGCTCCCTTACTGAATATTTGGCATTTTTATGATAGGGCGTTATGACGCTCCTACTGGCTTTGATTTGCTTCAGGGGATCTTTCAGTAGGGCCTTCTTAATTTTGTTGGCCTTTATAGTTTTGGTCACCCTTGTCCACTCATCCTCTGACTCAGAGGCACTGCTACATGAGGTGGCTATCTGATCCTCTAGGCTCTCCCTGATTCTGCGAGCTTGGGAATGGCTTGCAGAATGTGGGGGCCTAGTCTCTTGAGACCTGTGGTGCTCAGAAGAGACTTCTGACTCTCCCTTGCTCCCAGGATTGGCTGAGTACTCCCACCCCCACTGTCCTAGCTGGGAAGAGATTTTTAAGATGCTCTTTGTGGGCCTAGTTTCATGGAATTTCCCACCAAATTTGACAGACTGATCCCTTGGTAGGTGATATTTTTGAGGATTGAGTTCTCTGATTCTCCTCTCCCTGGAGTCTTCCTGATCAGAGAGGCTGGCCCTAATATTTGGGAATCTGTACATGGCTGCCCACCCATCCATTTCTGGGAGGTGCTGATCTGTCAGTCCCATATTTCCCATAGTGCTGAAGTCTACCATCCCTGTGGCCCTTGGTTCATATGAGCCAGTGGACATGAGGGTGGCAGAGTCCATGGAACTGAAGGGATTAAAGTCCCTGATGCCAGGGGTCCTGAGGTTATGCTCAGGGGTTTCTATTTCCCTTCTTACTTCATCTCTTTCATCCCTATTCCCTGATGATATGCCGAAATCTGACCCTTTTGCTCTTCTTTTAAGGCCTTACTGGTCTCTATTATTTGTTCTTGCACAGCTATCTGTTTGTGGAGCCTGTCATTCTTTTCACAGAGAGCCTCATTGTCTCTCTGTGTTTCCTGTCTAGATTGGGAATACTGGGCCAATTTTTGTTGCAGGAGACTCACCTCCTGAGTTTGGTCCTTATTGGCCTGAGTATTCCTTTCCAAAGCATCCTCCACCCACCTGGTGTGCTCTAGTAGCTTTTCATAAACAGTTTTGATTTTACCAAACTCCTGAAGGGCCAGCTTTCTTTCCTCTAACTTCGTTTTTAATTGGCTGACTTCCTGGGCCAAGGGGTCCCTCTGTTTCGTCAATGCACTAGATTTCTGGCGCTCCTCATCAAACTCCTCTTGAGAGTGGATGTCTTTAATAATTAATTTATTATTTTCCCTTTCAAGGATTCTATGTGGTGCTCTAAAGTGACTATCTGTTCTGCGCATGCTCTGTTAAAAGTTAATTGCTGTGCCAGTTTCTGTTGGCTCTGTTGTAGAGAATCCAACCTTTCCTGACACTCTTTTTGTAGTGTCTGTACCTGGGTATTTTGCTCTGCACTCTTTTTGAGTAAGAGAGGCAGATCTTCTTGAAGTTTGGTGATATACTGCCTAACCTCTGTCTCTGATTCTTTGCTATCCTGGAGCCTTTGCTCTGCAGAGTCCAGATTGCTCTGGATTTTCTGCAGTGCTTCCCCTTGCCTCTTTGTCAAATCTATATGGTCTGCATGCTTTTCCTGTATGACTCCTATGTGGAGGTACGGGTAGGCTGCTATTTTGGCAATTTTACACTGCTCCTCTTTTATTTTTGGGACAAAGTATAGTTCGCTAAGCGCTTGATTTAATGGACCCTTGTCCTGCCAGGTATCAAGGTTGATTGCAGTGATTTGTTGTTTTATTCCCTGCAGCCATACCTGTTCGTCCTGTTCTGGCCACTCACCCTTAAGAACAATTTGTGCAGGGAGTGTTCCCTAGCAATATTAATTTCCACTGGAGTCGCCATTCCAGAAATATTAATTTCCTTCTGACTTATCTCAGGGTTAATTTACTTTTGCAAACAGGCCCAATTCCTTTGAGTAGTTCTTTTGAGGGGTGCTTGTACAGTGTAGCACAGTATTGCAAACCAACAAAGTGCATGTACCCCGCCGCCTAGCATGCTGTGTTAGACTGTCACGAGTGGTATGTCAAATTCAGGATCCCGGCACCGAGCCCCCAAGCTGTAAGTGATTTCAATCTGGCACAGACCCAAGTCTCGCCAAGCATGTAGTGCACAAATGAAACCCTCATTTATTTTTATCTATAAGTTCAATATTCTGAACGATATACCACTCATATCACACCCTTCTCCTGAGACCCCCCGGTTACACTGAACCAGGAATCAGGCTAGTTTGTAAGGGTAAGTATTTAGTTAATTATTTATTTATTCAAATCACGCATAAGTTTACTATAGATATATGTAAAGTTCTTTCCACAGTAAACCCGAAAAGTGCTACGTGTTGGAAGTGGCCTCTACCATCTCTGTTTTCAGTTTCCTGCTTACTCTGAGGTGCAGCTTGACGCGACTGCACACCTGTAGGTCCTTTCCTTGGCTAGAGCGAGATCGAGTGTATTGAGTGCGGAGTGGAGCGTGGAACGCTGAGTTAACGTACCTGCTGGCGAGTTTCCGCATCCCCTGTGTTATGGTATAGTACGGAGGGAGAAGTGGATTGAAGTGGTCCTTGCAGCCACTCGTAGGAAGGTGTGGGAGACACCCACCCTAGATCTAACACAGTGCGGGGCCCACGAGCAACTAGCGGTAAACAGGGAAGTGTCGGTTATAAAGATCCCTGGTGCGGTAAGCTTGTTTATCTACCAACTGTCCCCTAAATTTGTACACGCTCTGGTGGAAGATTTGTGGGAGACTGCGGGGGAATAAAATCCCCTTTGATCCCGCAAGTGCCATTGTGCACACCATTGAGTTGGGGACATTGAAGGCCTTTTTTCTTGGTTGTGTGTTTTTGAATATTTCACTTGATTACACGTGTAAATTGTGGTTTGTGCAAGACACCCCACCCCGAGCACTCTTCCAAGTGTTTCAGGGCATGTTGCAACGTCTGTACTCCTTAATATCAGACATGCCAGCGAACTTATTAACGCCACAGAACAGGGGGAGGGGATCAGTAAGGGGAGTTAGTGCACCGCATATTTCGCGTAAAGCCATTACTCTGATGCCAGTAACACGTCCGGTGACTACCCCAATCACCGACATTCGAAACTTTTTTCCTGACAATTTTCAGCCTGTGTTTGATGCTGAAATGAGGATTGTAGACAAACCACTACCATGTGATAAAGGCTCTAAAAATTGCTAAGCGCCGCAATCTAGGCCCCCTACTGAACCAATCCATAACAAGGGTCCCGTTTCAGACGATACCTTGTTAGGCACAACCTGGGCTCCACCCCGTTTAACCCCGGCTGATGTACCTACACCAGAGGTGGTGGATGAAAGTCCGGACACAAGTTATGTAATACCGGACATCTCGATTCATGCCGGCAATTATGAACTCTCTAATATTTCTGAAGTATCAATTACTTCTACACCAAAAGCAAATAGCACCATTGCATTGGGGGCCTCCGCTATATCCTATGTACATCCAACCGCACAACGAAATATACCCCCTTGTGTGAAGCCCATTTCTATCAGGCCGGCCAATCACACATCGATGCTTGAAATAACCCTTGCAGCTGTCCACATGACAATTACAAGTCTATTCAAGTTATTTGAGACATTAACACCAAGTTAACGCAACAATCAGCATCAATCCAACGCATTGTAGAATGGATTGCGGCAGACCAAGAAGCAAAATATGATCGTATGAGCCATGATGAGAAGTCTCACTTAAACTACTTAACCTCCCATACAGAAATATCTAATGCCCCTGTATTGGGAGGTTCCTTGACTGCAGTTCCATTCATCTAAAAAGTGATTGTGGCAGTCGATGCAGAAGGAGGCACAACAAATCCAGGCGAGGCCCAAGAAGTGCGTTAAAAACAATTCATGGATTAGCATTGATCCGGGCTCTCCAGACAACCCTCTGCCGGCTCCGCAATCATCAAATAATGTTGTTCACTTTGATATATTTTCCAAAAATAATAAAACAAAGGTATTTGGCTAAACCGAAGCAAATTGCAAAAGTGCGGAAGTCCAAATTAGGGAAAAAGCATAAAACACAGAAAACAATGCACAAGGCGAAAAGGCGAAACAGGATGCACCACAGGAACCGCATGGACATACTTGTCATGATAGTCATGAATTACCTCAAGCAAATCACACTCTGACGTATGTGTCCTTGAATGAATTATTAGAAGTATTAAACGACCGGCAGATTGGCACTGACAGAGATAACACCGAAACTCAACAGTTGGCTATTAGCATTCCGATCGCAGTCCCACAGAGGAAAAGCAGCGTTGGACGTAATCTTAAAGGCTCAAACTCTATCAAAGGAGCACATGACGATGTCTATAATGAACAAAGTCCGCAGAATATTAGGAACGAAGTTGAGGCAAATCTACACGTGATGAACACCAACAAAAACATGATGCAGACCCTACCACTGAACAAAGTAATCAGTGCTCCTCTGCCACCAGATTGTACGACAGATGATACGTTAAGAAACAGTGGCTTGGTCTTGCCAGATAGCTCTCCATTTCCAGAGCTGGGCAAACCTCTACATGTGGCGCTTTCTATACCAACTGACTCGAATGCTACTCTAAATTCTGCACTAGATCAATCTCCTGCTCAAAGGAGACAAGAGATTAGAGAAGCAGTTGATGCATATATGAGTGCTCAACATAGCAATCTAATTACAAGTACATATCTACCTTTGATGAAGGACACCGAGGCTGTGAGAGAGAAGCGACTCAGTTTTGCCCCTTGTAATCCAGAGATCCAAAATGTAAAGGATACCTGCTCCACTCAGCATGATCAACCATCTCACTTCATTAAAGATGCGAGGCAGGTAGCATTCACCATCGCACCAACCTCAAGACCAAATCAACAGATTGTTACTAAGCTTCCAACTGACTCAACTGGAGATCAAACACAGATTGAATCATCAATTATGTTGTGTCTGGATGCGTATTTCAAACAGAACAATCCTATGAATATAGGAGAAGAAATCACCAATGCAAAACAATCTACAATCATAAATAATAAAAAAACACTTTGAGGAATCACAAGTGATCAGGACAATAGAACTCGTCCAGACATTGAGACACAGGCATTGAACTCTAGACAGCGAATTAACTTGGAACCTTCATCGCACATTCCAAATGCAGAGAGTAATAAAGAACTTAAGAACAAAATCACAGATTGACGATACTTATTCATAATGAAATGTCACACAGCTCCCTATTCGAAATTTGACCTGTGCCGTAAGTGTGTGTTAAATATTTGTGGAGAAATCCCAGAATTAGAAGACATCTCAACAACGGACATTGATCAGATTGAATTTCTGTCTGATGAAGATCGTTCAATAGTACGATTATGGATTCCGTCAAGGGTGGTGTTGAATGCAATATGGAAAGCCAAGATGGATATATTCAAGTTAGGCTTTACAAAGGACCCTCATGCCAAAATGCAACTGGATGAACAAACAGATTCACGGAATAAGCACATGCTATTCAAGTATACCAACAGAAGCAAACATCAGGCGGCAAGGATGAATCTCATGCATAACAATCAACCCCTTGTGTACAGGATATCAGCCTAGCATCATGGACTACCTGTGGGCATCGCCATCTTCAAATGGAAAAAAGCAACTGCATTGAGAATTACAATATATTAGCCCTGCAGGAAACTTGGCTGATGACTGATTCCATCTGGAACAATCATGATGTAGTTTTGTTGCCAGCAGTTAAAGGATCTTGAGGTAGACCCATGTCGGGATTACTGGTCGCTGTCAAGCAAAGCAGTGGCCTGAGCATTGAACCATGGGCTGCCCCTAACAATGTTTTATTAATGGTTAAGATCAAACTACAAAAATCGGTCCTTGCACTAATTAACATGTATCGAAACCCAGTGGCAATCACAGATGATGCATTTTATGGTGATCTTACACAACTCTTGGATTTGATATCTGCATCAAGAGATGTGTCGGCCACAATACTGGTAGGTGATCTTAACCTAAATTGCATCTCCGATGGGAACAAGCAAGAACTAACCAAGTTCAGAGGTGGGTTATGTTCATGGCTGATAGAAACTTTAGATTAGGGAATGGAGCCCTTCCAGGGGATGTACCACCTCAAAATACCTGGCATCGTGGTCCTTCTACTAACATCATCGACTACATTTATATGGATGACACCTTGTTTAATCTAGTTAAAGAGTTCAAGATTGTACAACAAACAAGTAGTGATCACCATCTGCTCTATATGACATGGCCTTGGGAACTACAACACCCAATTAAATTGCCAATCAAATGAGGCAAAATGTAATCATTGATAATGCAAAAACCAGATTCAGATGGTCAGATAAGAACTTATATATGTTGGAACAGGACCTGGAAATACACTCAAATAGTAGTAGTTCGTCATATGTTACCGTCTTGAGTAAATACAGATCTGTATTTAGAAGAAATGACCAAAATGCATTTCGTCATATACACCAATTTTATCCTGTAGTGAAATTACGCAAAACTGAGTTGCGATGAGAAATAAGAGCAGCCCGACTACGCCCGATCAAAGATCAGCAGTCAGTGATTAGAAGTGCAAAGAACAAATACAAAAACTGGACTCGAGGAAGACTGGCCCAACTATTTCAAGCAGATAGTGAATGTATGCTGCAGACCTTACAAAATAAAAGCACTGCGGAAATATGGGCTTCATTACATAATGCAGAACATGACGAACAAACTCTTTGTCAGATCAATGGTGTTAAGGAGTGGCAATGGATACATCACTTTTCTGAACTTTACAGTGATAAAGGTCTAGCAAAATCAAGCTACGCATACCCAGAAGCAAGCTCATGGGATCTGGAATTCTGTCCTATAATCATAGAAGAATTAATAATTGGCTCAAGTCGATCCAGAGCAGCTGTCCCTGATGGCTTAAGCAATTTTATGTTTAAAGCAAATCCAACTTTGTGGGCTAATATTTTGGAGAGAATATTTAGATTTCATGTAATCAACAGAAGCTTACCCAACTCTTGGCGCACTTCAATAGTTGTGTCCATATTCAAAAAGGGTGATAGGTCTAAACCAAGTAACTACAGGCCTATCTCCCTGCTAGACGCTCCGGGGAAAATATTTGCAAGAATAGTTCTGAAGGAGTTTAACTCCTGGACAAAAAACTTATGGGAAATGTGACCCTAATCAAACTGGATTTGTCCCAGGTATGCTCACCGCTATTAATTTGACATGTATAAGTGCTATTAAGGGTCAAGCGAGAGCCAGCAGACAGCTGTTATATCTAGCATTTGTTGATTTTAATGCTGCATTCGATTCAGTCTCTCGGTCTCTTTTGATGAATAAATTGTCAGCAGCAAAATGTCCATCTACACTGACAGACATTATTTTTGCACTACATTCTGATACCTCAATACAGATCAGACTCAATGTCGAAGGGCACCTATCGCCAGCGATAAGAACTGACAGAGGTTTAAAACAGGGGTGCATAATGGCATCAGCTCTTTTTAGTTTCTTCATTCAGGACATCAAAGAGATCTTTCTGAATCAAATCGTAGATGCACCAAAATTGGGTGGTAGGTCCATGGCTGCATTTTTGTACGCAGATGACCTTGTGCTTTGTTTCAAAAGCCTGGTAGGTCTTCAAAAGTTAATAACTGTCCTATCTCAGTACATTCAAAATAATAACCTAAGCATTAATTTGGTAAAAAACAAAATTCTTATGTATGCCCCGAAGCAGACGACTCGTAATAGAATAAATTGGGCTGTCCAGGAAGTCAAAATTAACGTGGTGAGTCAATACATTTATTTGGGCATGATTATTGATACCAGTCATTGTAATCAAAGTCACATAATAAGGTTGCAGCACAAACTAGTGACAGTGCTTTCTCAAACTAAAATTATAATGAGAAAATATGGAACGTTTACAATAATGCCGGCCTGGACCTACTACATCCAAAAATGCACCCCTTTACTGCTGTATGGTATGGAGGCATTAGATCTGATTGAATATCATACATTTGACAAACTAGAAGCCACCTACTGGAGACAAGTCTTAAATTTACCACAGGGAGTTCCGGTTGCATGGATTCGTTATGAACTAGGCTAGATCTCTTTAGCTGCTCAATATCAGTGGTGGTTGTGTGCCTTATTTAGAAAGTGCCTCATGTGTAATGATCCATTGACTCTTTTGCATACGTTATCATCTTACTTGTTGTCATCTAACCACATTTTTCCTAGAAAGTGGCTGCGAAGTATTTATGATACACTAGTAACTGCAAATATTACTATTGATCTTCTTGTCAGTAATCCGACAAAAGCCAAGTTGCACATTTTTACCACAAATTGGATACAACAAGAGATCTTTGTTTGACCTATAAACATTTTGATGGCAATTATATGTTGCATAAAAAATTCCGGACAATTACATCTTATTTGGTAAAGAGTCTGTCTTTGGCAATTCGCGCAGCAACTATGCGGTTGCGATTCAATTTGTGGCCAACAAGGGATGTTTTGGCCAATAGACAGATAATTGAAGAGTCAGAAAATATTTGCAGGTACTGTCTTTCAAGCAATGGAAAAGAAACGTTATATCATCTAATCATTGAATACCTGAAGTTACATTTTGCAAATAATTATTGTTTTTTAGCATAAGTAAATCGGGATTTTCGATGATGGAAAATCATTGTTTCTGCTCAGTTAGTAAGCATTAGAATAGGTAGTGCCAACTACTTGACTGCTTTACAATTGTAGAACAGTCAATTTGTAGAAAGCAAACAGCAGAATTTTTTCCTTGTTTTCCATGTTTCTTCTCTGTGTAACCACATTTGCTTGATTGTTTTGTATTATTCTGGAAATTGTATGATTGATCGTAATTTTAAAAAACTGTAAATAATGATGAGATTTATAATAAGTTTGATACTAAAAGTTATATTGTAAAAGTTGAATGATTCAACTGTAAACAATAAAGAAAAAAAAAGGTATATATATATATGGGGCAGCAATCACCCAGAGGGTGACAATACATTTCAGAAATAAGCCAAGCAATTGAATTCACTTATAAGGAGGCAAAATAGAGAACACAGGGAAAAATAACAGTTTGTTTTGCACACAGATAGTGTTTAGGTTAATGTTCCCCCTGCACAGTTTTGTTTAAATACAAATGAGCAATCCTACACCAATGTGAGTAGTCAGCAGGTTTTTAGGAATGAAATACAATGTCTATGGTTATAGGCAATCCTCCCTCCCATACAAGAGAGAAACCCTTATTTGGCAAATAACACTTTGAAATGACAGGTGAAAAATGGCTCTGTGAAATACTGCAAAAGGTGCAAAATGCTTAAATGGAGACAAGTTCTACAGAAAGCAACACTAATCAGGTCCTAACATACATGAGTGATAATATCAACAACAATACACACTTCATATCAGGATGGGATGGAAAAAGCAATTTGAAATGGTACAAAGACACGTGTAAATTTTTGAACTTTGCAAATTCGTGACAAACTTTTACTTATGCGATATTGGTGAAAAATAGGTCAAAAACACTGTTCCACAATGTGTTTATTTGGAGAGGATGTAGCTGTCGAAATTAGGTATCAGTGAGAGGTGACATTTCGTTTCTATCTTTAAAACTGAAGGAGTTATAGAGGTTTTCATGAGAGGCGGTTTTGCAAAATAGGCGAAAAAATGGAAAACAGAAATTTGGGTTGAATAATGACAGATAGGTTTTCTTATACTGTATTAAGGACTATGAAAAAGAGAATGCCACACAGGAATCAGTTATTCATGGCCGATCATAACTCTTCATGCGTGATACTCTAGTTTCCGTTTGGTTTGGGAATTACTTTTATTAATCAAATCAATAAGGAGTTATGGTTTAGTAACACAGATGAGTGAAAAGTCAGTGCAAGGATAATTCTAACAATACTATTGTTCTGAATTAGAGATTGGATGGGTTTGAGATTAGGATCATACAATGCAGATGTGTTATGGGTCACTGTTCTTCCTATTCATACTTACAGTCCTTTCTAATTAAATTGGACCGTCAGTACTGGTCATTGGATTGGGCAGGTCTACTGGCAAACAAGCACCTCTAGAGGGATTTGGATCAGCGGCGCGGTTCTGGTCAAGTTTGGACTACACCTCAGACTGGATTTGGAAGGGCCCCTTCTGGTAACAGGACACGGTAGATAGCCGGATTCAAGTTTTCAGCAGGCAAGCCTAATGGTAGCAAGCCAAGCTGAATTAAAATGAAGTCCCTTCAAGTTTGGGATTTTTGCAATGGGGTTTAGGCTAGCAATAATTTTGCAATGCTAGAATCTGGATTCTGCAAAGAAATCTGGATCTTTCTAAGAATTCTGGAGTCAGCTATAAGTTGAAAGGTTCTGCAATAAGGTGCTGCACGGACATCTGGATGGGTTCTGGAAGCAGTCTGTTCTGGAAGCAGTGTGTTCTGGAAGCAGTGTCCTCATGTGTAGTGCCCGTTCTATAGTTATCCATTACAAATTTAATGGCGTGGGCAGAACTTCAAAACACACTCCCATGTGTGTGGCTACAGGTGTGCGCTTTGTTTTGGTTGGCAGCGTAAACAGAGCTGTCATCTTATGACAGGATTTAGGAACTCCCACCTCGATTTTTACCCAAAACATACTTTTGCACAAATGTAGATTTCTACCATTATGTACCCTCATAAAATAAGACACATATTTTTCACATTTGATTGTCTACATTTACATTCAGTTTCCATCTTTGTGAGAGCTGTATTGGTTATTCTATGGATTTTTATCAATTTTACCCAGAACACTTTGGATTAATCATTTCTAATTTGATACACCTCTGGGCGCTAATCAGTGGATCGTGTACATACAATTTTAAGCTTGCAACATTAATAGTTTTGCCACAATCAGTGTTTCAGTGTAGCTTTGGTTCCTTATGTAGTAAGAACTCCCACCACATCTTCAACTGTCTAGCATGAGTTCAGATTTATAAGTTTGTATTTTTTACATGTCTACTTATTTTGGCTGTCATGTTAAATGTCCTAAAGTTCTGAGGCCAAAACAAGTCATTTTCATTCAAAATCCAGTCCAGGTTTTTTTTTCTTACTTCCAAAGTGAGCAAATGGCCAGTCCTTTGAAGTTCACTGAGAAACATCCCACACCTCCTGCTCCTCCTTGCAGAGGCCAATTCTCAGCATGTCCTTTGTTCTTTGGTCAGCCAGCAGACAAATGTCTAATGCAGCCCCATTGAGTGGCTTGCTGGGGTTATGCGTGAACCATTAACAGCCATTAGCCTTCCTGTTCTCAAGGGAGCGTCAAATGGAGATGTCAGTTTTCCCAGGCCAGGCACTGTCAGATCAGAATTCACATGTGGATTGGCCCCACACTGGGCTCTTGGATATTAAAGTATTTTCATTTCAAATATAAAATATAAGCACAGTGTATGAAGGATTTAAACATTTTAAAAGAATTAGCCCTTCTCCAACATGCTTGAAATCGTGGATTTTGCAATTTTTCAGGACAAAGAAAATACATTTAAGCTGAGTTTTACAGCCAATTTTTTTTTAGGCAGCTGTCAGGCTGTGGTGCCTGGATTCCTCTGACTGCCTGGAGGATCCATGATTCCAGCACACTTTCCTTTCAATAATTCACTGGGGAAAATAACTGAATTTAGCACCAAAATAGCACTTTGAAGATTGCCACTGATTAGGAAACTGTATTTAGGGAAATGTTCAGATCGTAGCCATTCTGTGGGCTTGTTTTCAGTCACAGGTGACAGATGACAGATGACGGCAGTGATGACAGATGTCAGCAGTGATTCCTGCTTTTACACCGCTTTGCCAGTGTATGTGGCAGGGCGTGCAGCTCTTTTGGTGGGTTATGAACTCTGCACAATTTTGCAGACTTAGTGCGCACCAGGGTTATTGCCTCCATTCTTGGCAATTTCCTTTCCCCCTTGGCAAAGGGGTGCAGTGGGGTGCAGTAATGTGGATAAAAATACTCCACACACCAAAGAAAAGAACCTCCCAAACAGCTAGTCACACATCCCATCTACACATCACATAAGACTAAATACATCATATATTACTCAACACCTCCAATATACATATATCACACAACTCATGGTGACCACTCACTCACTCCACTCTTCACTCATACTTTTTATAGAGCAATAAAGCACTTTAAATACAAATAGGCATGAA
The DNA here is from genome assembly GCF_040938575.1 of Ambystoma mexicanum. NCBI lineage: Eukaryota > Metazoa > Chordata > Amphibia > Caudata > Ambystomatidae > Ambystoma > Ambystoma mexicanum. Next base: position 294,813,039 of record NC_090927.1, read on the forward strand.
CACATGCCTTCGGACCCATCTGCACTTGTAGTCATATCTCATTTTGGCCCACCTCCACGTGTAGTCATAGTATTTTTGACCCACTTCCACATGTAGTCATCACTCCTGCCCACCTCCAAGTGTAGTCAATATCATTTTTCCCAGCCAGAGCACTTACTTTGCTCTACTACATGGGCAACATGCCACACATCCAACATTTCTGGTACCCCACGGTATATAATCAAACTCTAAGACACAACTCTGACTAAATGTTATGCATCCACATTTTCTGGTACTAATTACATGGAACGTACATTTCCAGTACCACTAACATGGTACATTCACACCCCACACTACTAAGGCAGTACACATTTCCTCTCATCCATTCCAAACAGTGGGATGCTGCAAATGCATTGGATGGACAGGGACTCCATGTCCTTGTCCTGTACTCCTGTATCACGTTTTTTCTGTGTTGTTTTCTGCACAGGATTCCATGTGGGACTCCTGGCAGTGCAGCTCTTCCTCTTTTTGGTTGTGGTGAACACAGACCCTTGGGATACCCTCATAGCACCAAGGTGTGGAGGTACACCCCTGTACCTCTATTGTATGTTTTTGGGCACCTGTGTGTGGCCCACAGAGCAGGCTATGGGTTGGTGGCAGCTCCTCACTGAATTTGACAGGTGCTCTGAGTATCCTCAATTTTACGATACCCAGGCCCTTCCATAGGAATCAGTGGATTCCTGGTAGGAGACAAGATGGCCCCTTTGGCCTCTTGGTTTCTATAACCTGTTACCTTGTTTTTCCAAAGTCCTTGGAAGCCCTGACTCTGTCCCTTCCCCTGACTAGCTGCTGCTTGGAAGAACTATATATGGTATTGTGGGGAAGTCCACGCCAGACTGGCTGGAGCCTTCCCAGTGACTGTATGTTGTGCGTACACCCTTGGGGTGGCACCTGGGTGAATGGAGTGTGTGACATATATTCATAACACGTTATGGGTGTCTGGCATCTATGTGTGTGACACAAAGAATGATACAGCCCTGGCCAAAATTGACATGAATGCAGTGTGGTGTGCTGAAAGGCTGGGTGCTTGCCCCAATACACATTCCTTGTTATGGTGTCTGGGTGGGAGTGAATGGCCTGAAAGTACTATGAGACTGATTGGCTGCCTGCCTGCATGAATGCCATTCTGAATGATTGGATGCCTGAGAGCTTGCAGTGTGAATGAGAGACAGAATTGTTTATCTGGGGACCTCTCACCTACCAGAATTGTTCTGAAGCTGAGGTTGAAACCTGAAGCTGCCTATCCTTGAAGCCCAGCTGGAAGAAGAAGAATTGCTTCTGCTTTCCTTCGACCCGATCCGAAAGCTGTTGAGTCTGTCGAGGACTGATCTGAGAGAGGACCTGGCTAGGAGACTTCTCTCTCCCCGAGATATAAGGGAACATCATGCAGAAAGATGACCTTCACTGAGGCGCCCTGGAAGCCAGTCCCGAAAGGCTGTTGACCGGAGACGGGGTCCACCGAGGAATCGTGAAGTGAAGCACCCGGATAGCAAGGCCTTCAAAGTCCATTGCCGTCGACCAGGGTTTAGAGGATTGACGTAACCGCTGGAATCCAGTCGAGTCGTGTTGCCCAGAAGTGGGAACAGTATGACCTTGTGCTGCTCGACGACCAGAGCCACGCTGCTCCATCTTTGACTAAGACATTTGAAATTGAAGGACTCCCGTGCCATCACCATCGACCGCTTTGTCCCGCCGGAGTAAGTCGCTGTCATTGACGAACTGAGCACAATCCGACAAGCAACGTCAACAAAAATGCTGACAAAGATCTGAAAGCCAGCTGTGGTCGAGTCCCGAATGTAGACGCCAACGCCAACACTGACGCCCTCTACCAGGCCTACATTCTTCATAGAGTCTTCTTTGTGGCAACAAATTCTTTTAATCGAGGACTCTTGACGACAGTGTTCACCTTCTTCGAGGACTATCAACGCCCTGTGGCTCCTACTTTAAAGGGAGTTCACCATCGAGGGATCTGTTGACGAACCATCGAAGAAACTCTGCTAAACTCAGGTACATTGGGGTAGTAGAACATTTTGGGGCTGATTCATGGAATATGTGTGCCGAAAAATGGGGATTTGTGCGCCATTCTGGCCGCAAATCCCCATTTGTTAACCAGGGATTTGCAGGCAGAATGGCACACAAATCCCTGTTTTTCGGTGCACAAATTCCATGAATCAGCCCCTTTAGCAGGAAACAAAACTATTTTAATCATATATGGACTGGGCTTGTTGATGCACTTTATTTACAGGTTGTCCAGGTGGGGGGATCCCCACACAGAAATGTGACTTAGTAGCTATGACTGATGTTGATTCACATTGCTATTTGACTTGTATGCCATTGAAACTAACTGTGGTACCACAAAGATATTGTACATATTTACTATATAATAGTTACCAAAGCACAAAGGGTATTATTGATAGTGTATATATATTGAACCTTATTTATATTAAGAACTGTGTTATTACATAACATACTGTGTGACATTCCTTTGTGGGGGCTTGGGGACTGCACTGTACTTAAGAACCGGCCGGCATCATCTCCTGAGAGCTTAAGCCTTGATTGCTCGTCCTGTAAGAGGATTCAATTCAACACTACAGCTAAGTCAATGCCTAATCTGGGATACTGAATGGAAACCCTTATTGATATATCTTTATGTCCAGTTCATGCGTTCTGGATGACTACCCCTATATAACACCCCTCTCTTGGAATCCCCCTGACCCCACTGAGCCAAGAAGTAGTTCTGTTTTGCAAGTTAAAAGGTTTATTTGAGAATTTAAACAATATAGATATATATCACACTTTATAATAAATTAATAATTGGATATCACACTACATCTGATCAGTAATCAATAATGGGTAGTCTGGCACTAGCACACTTGTGAATAGGAACAGAAGAATAAGGTGGTAGAGAATACTTTATATAAGTTCAGATGGATGTAATGTTGAATGAAAAATGCAATACAGAAAATACTCAATATGATTTCAACAAAACAATGTAATCACTTTTCTCTGGCAATCCCCTCCCCCCTTTATGCAATGCAATGAATGATTGGCAGGTTGCAAACGACTTTCTAACAGTTCTATCAAGAAGCTGCTGTTTTCACACGTGGAGGAATTTTCAAAATTGCGGTAAAATTCACGCGTGCGTTTTTCGCGATTGCGGTTCTAGGTTCGTTGAAAAGCCAAGATTCCCAGCTTTCAGAGGAAATTTACTGCAAGTCTCTAGGACAAACGGTCACGGAGATATGAGCGATTAAATAAAGGTAGTTTTTCGGATTTGGAATGTTAAAATTCAAAGTGACAAGTGACAGTTTTGCAAAATGACAAGGTACAACTTCTAGGAGACAGTTCTGGTTAGATTAAAATAGATTGAATTATATTATTTTAACTAAGAGATTGGTTCTGCACAGTTCTGCTAGGTACTCACAATATATTTAGAAATAGAATGGGCCTCGCCACGGATCTGGTCAGGTTTTCTTCACTCGCCACGGACGGTCTCTGCGCACAGCGTCTGGGTCAGCTCTACTCTGCTGGTCTGGTCTGGGTCTCTGGTTCTGATCAGGTCTGTGGGTCCAGATACAGCGGTCTCCGGTTCAGCTGGTCTCTCTCTGGATACAACACTGCTCTCTGGCAAATGGCAAGGGTTCTTGCAAAGAATTCAAACAGCTCGCCTGGCTGTGATAGTGGCAATGATTTGAGGCCTGCTAAAGAGGGATTTAGCTTGCAGTTGACCTCTCTGCTACAAATTCTGAAGTAAAGTCTTGGTCTCTGAAGGTGGATAGATTGAAGTCTCTATGTTGGCTCTCTGAAGGTTGAGGGAGGTAAAGTATGGATTTTCCCGGCAGAGCGTCCCGCAGCAAATGGATTTGAAGGTCCCTATCTGTCCTGACTGTCTGCTTTTATGTGTTTTGAAAATGGGTGTGTGTGCAGCATCACTAGGCTCTACCCCTCTCCACTTGTCATTGGCCACTTCATCCTCTTCCCCTTGATTGGGGGAATGAAATGAAGTGTCATCATGATGAGGTCTGTTTATGATACAGAGAACCCACCCCTGTCCAATTACACACAATCTATATTTTGACCCAAAAGACATATTTGCACAGGTACACATTTGTTTAAAATTACATGCACCCATCACATATCACAGGAGGTATACCCTGTCCAAATCTGCTCTTCCTGGGAGCTTGCATTCAGAAATGGCAACATTTGCACTTTTTAACTGGTTTCGTAATATCGGACATTACCCCAAATTTATACACATGTGCGCAAGGAGTATGGACATTACTTGATGAAGTGTCAGATTTTTAACATGCATACATTTTAAGTAATACCCTCTTAACTGCTAGCTTGCCCCCAGATCATACCATCGGTTCTAAAAACCTCTTAAAATGTGGGCAGAAAAATCACAAGAATTATGGTATCATTTAAATAATTATGACAAGTCCGTACTATGAGTTATTCATCTTTTTCTAAAACCATATTCTGGCTACAGGGGTGTGGTTTCCCCCCAGCACAAGGATGAATTTCTGGTTTTTCCAGTTCTGCCAAGCCAGCTTGCTCTCACAGGCAGTGCTCCTCCCCTTTCCTTCCAGGAGGAAGCCACTTTTACGGCCCCCATAATAAAACATTTGCCTGAGTCAGGACAGGGCTTTGTTCAATTTCCTGCAGAGCCCAGGTAATTCAATCAGAGAAGTGTCATATCCCTTTTGGTGGGAGTAGCAAAAGGTAGCCAGGCCTGGGAACACAGCTGTTGTGCAAGTCTCATCTCCTGTCGGGGGTAGCTGGTGGGCAGAATTCAGTTCCTTAAGCCAGGCCCCAGCTAATGTCACTTTTAGTTACCCAGTTTTCTGCATTCAAATAAACTAACCATTTTTTTACATATGCAGCTAAAATGCTGATTCTAAGTTTAAAACTATGACATTTAAACAATTGCAACCTATGTGACACTCAAAAGTAGGTCACTCATTTATTTTAAACATTTAGATTTTTTAGTGTCTTTCAGTCCAAATTTATTTAAACTGCTGAAATCCACAGCTCAGCCAGTCTTGTTATAAACCTTCAAGTCACTTCAGAATATAACTTTACATTGTATCCACCCCTCAGTAAGTCTTTCTTTGGCATGCTTTGGGTTCATTTATTCAGTTTTACACAAAAAAAAAAGTCTGGTGTTGTTTTAAAACGCCGGCTTTCTGATAGTGGTGAGTACTGGTAATGCACCCATTTTTGGGATTTAAGAAAATGAATTCCCCACAATTCTAGGTTGCTTTTGGCAATCAGCATTGCCATTCCCAATGGTTTCAGACTACGGTGTGGGTAGTCCAATGGTGGTTTTAGGCAGTGTCCTTCTGTGCCCATAACATCGGCAAAAATGGGTGGCAGCCTATTCTTCATGCCTTTCCCTGGGCATTTTCTGGGAAGCTCTGGCCATCATGATGTTTTTAATGCCAGTACTGCACAGTTTTTGAGGTAGGGCTCGGATGCATGGGTAAAAACATCCCACAAGCCCCCCTCTTGCGATGGCCATTCGGTTTCACTGATGGAACTCGCAAGATCTGGGATGTTTCCTTATCTTCTTCCAATAGATGGCACAGTTCAGCATCTTTTCCTCCATCCGGGACTAATCGATCGGTTCTCCTCGCCGGTCCTGATGGGAATATTGGGCGGTACCCTGGGCCCCTCGGATCGTCCTCCCAGTCTCCGGATCATCCTCCTTGGCCAGTCTACAGGTTTTCTTTCTCCTAGGACGACAAAGGAAGAGCGGCAATACCTATTCATAGACATTTTTCCCCCACCATTGATATAGTGGGGTGGCATATACATTTATAGTCAAAACATATGAACATGCACATTTCTTTTTGCATTCAAAAACCAAAACACCCACATTGAGAAACTCAGAATTTGATAGGTGATATGTAGGATATTTTAAGTTAGAACTGAATTAATCTGAGACAGTACCCTCTAGGATTCCAGAGGATTCCTCCAGTTGTTGCAGAGTGTGCCTGGGATGGCAACACTTCAACTGGTTAATGTGGACCCACTTGTCTTCCCCCTCTGCCAAACCGCCTTTGGGGATGCGGATCTTGTAGGCCACAGGGGAGATTTTGTCTATAATCTCAAAGGGTCCCTTCCATGTAGGCAAAAATTTTCGCTGTTTGGCCTGGTTCCTTTGAAAATTGTATAGATAGACCCGGTCCCCCACCTGATATTCCTTCCTGGAAGTCTTCAGGTCATAGTGGGTCTTCATGCTATCAGCTGATCTTTCTAGATTCCGCTGAGCATAAGCAAAAGCATGTTGAAGGTGTTTCCTTAAATTCTCCACATACTCGTGAGTTGTGGAGGCATTTATTAGGGTCTGCTCTTGGGTCCTGTAGAGCAAATGCTGCGGAAGCACCATCTTGCGCCCAGTCATCAACTCAAATGGTGACATTTTGGTTGCAGATGAAGGGGTAGATCTGAGGGCCATTAGGACCAGAGGTAATCGGATATCCCAACTTGGCCCAGAATCTGCCACAAACTTCTTTAATATGCTCACAATGGTTCGGTTATATCTCTCTACTGCCCCAGAAGAAGCTGGCCGGTAAGCGATATGCAACTTCCTTTTGACCCCCAGTATCTCCCCATCTTTGTCATTACTTCACTGGTGAAGTGGCTACCCCTGTCTGACTCAATCCTTTGAGGTAGACTGAAACGGGAAAAGATGTGGTTAATCATCAGGGCAGCTGCAGTTTCTGCCTTGCAATTTGGGGCTGGGAGACATTCCACCCACTTGGTAAACAAGCATGTCACAGTCAACATGTACTTATTCCCCCTAGCAGAGCGAATCACAGGGCCTACGAAGTCGATTTGTAAATCTGACCATGGCAGTGTCATCCCCCTCTTTTGGAGAGGCGCACGGTGCGTGAGGGATGATGGCTGAAATTGTGCACACACAAGACACCCCTTCAAGTATTGGTCGAGGTCCTGCCCCATGTGTGGCTAGTATGCAACCTCTCTTAAGATTTCCAATGTTGTGTGAAACCCCCTATGACCGGCGGTGGCCGCATCATGGGCGTGACTTAACATCAGGCTTCGGAATGAGGTAGGAACCACCCACTGATCATGGCCAGCTTTGGATTTCCTTACCAACAAACCGTCTTGGATCCGGAACATTTTTGGACATTTCATCAACACTCTTAGGTCCTCTTTCCCAGTGTAATCGGTATCCGTCAGGGGAAAGTTCTCAGGGTCCTGAAGGTGCTGGTAAAATTTACCAATTATTGGATCCCCCTTCTGAGCGGTAATCAAATCAGCATCAGGGGTCTCCTTACTCCATTGTGCAATTGAAAGGTCGTTGTGAGCATTTGTCTGGGACCTAGTGATAGCAGTGACCTGGATTTCCCCCAACAGGGACTCAATCTCAATTAGATCCCCTTGGATGGCCCCGGTTTTGGCCAGCTGATCAGCTAAGTCATTTCCAGTTTTGTCTGGTCCCTCTACTTTGGAATGACCCTTGATCTTTTTCCAATAGATGGTCATCTCATTCGAGGTGACCAGATCATCAATGTTTTGGATCAACTTCCCATGTTTCAAGGGTTTGTTATTAGCACATAACATGCCTCTGGTTTTCCAATTAACCAGGTGCTCCACGAACCCGTTCCGTACATAATCCGAATCTGTGATTATGACCAGTTCGTGGAGTTGATGCTGGACAGCAGTGAGGATGGCCTGATGCACAGCCATCAATTCTGCCACCTGACTACTTCGGGGACCAATTTTGTATCCAGCGGAGGGTTCTGGGAACTCCTTCACCCATGCATTCCCTACGCCAGCCACCAGTTCTTTCTCCCCGTTGTTGTCAACATGGTAATCAAACTGTGTCTGTTTGGGTCTTTTGTTTCTCCTACCCCCCCTCTGCTCCTTAGGAGGCAGACTTTCAGGGGCAAGAGATTTTGTTTCCGGTTCCTGGGTTTCCAGGGGCTGTTTACAAGTGAGGAAGGAAGCTTCCTCCAAGGCTTTACACCCCCTTCCCTTTGTGCCTCCTCCCTGGGGACCGGTGAGTTATCGGGGTGCTGCCCCCGTCATTGTTCTGGAGCACCAGGTCCAGAGTTGGGTGCGTTCTGCGCCGGCATGCCGATCTGAGGGTTCTGCTGAGCCCTCAGTATGTGACCCAGATCCCGTGCCATGTTTTGAACCTGGCGCTCTAACTGGGAAACCCGCTCAGGCTGATACGGGGCCCTGTTTTCTCCCCTGGGCTGATCCCGGGAAGGGTAGCTATCCCTTCTTTGGTAGTACCCCTGGTTGGGAAGATTTGGTTACCCCTCCACCCTTGGCCTCCCCTCTCCCGGATTCGGTTGTCTGGGCTCAGGGAATTGGGGAAAGAAGGGTGGAGGATTTTGGGGTTGGAAGTTGGGTGGATACCTGGGGAAAAAGTTCTGCCCAGGATTTGGAGAATTTCTGCCCTCCGGTGGGAAGTTAGGAGGGAAGTTCCCTGGGTTAGGTGCTTGGCTGGATCCCCCCGCTTGGGCTGGAGGAGTCCACACATAACCCAGGATGGGTCGATTTCCCTTGTAACGGGGACTTACATAATCAGGAGAGCGAGGGACCCCATTTGTGGGGCTGCCTCCCTGGCTCCCTGTCTGTGACTGGCCCGAGGACCTTCTGGGCCTAGCATTATTAGGTGCAGGTAGGTTTTTAGGCCCCCCCATCTCCAACTCTAAAACGGGGGTGACCTTTACCTCTGCCACCTTGGCAGCAGCAGGGGTGTTGTTGGCTTTGGGTTTTTTTTTTTATTATTTTTATTTTCTATTGGCTTCTGCACCTCATAGATCCGGGTCGCCTGTTCAATGACCCAGTCTAAAGATCTTTTCTCGTGAAAATCCCTCACGAGCTGGGTCATTATGTATTTGGGCAAGGCATGGAAAAACGTATTAATAAATTCTCTGCTATCCGTGCGCACCCTTCTTGTGGTCTGTGCAAAAGCACGCTTTAACTCCTGCACAAATTCTTGTGGGGCCTGATCCTCCCCACATTGTAAATTGTAGGCTGCCTTGCGAGCCTCTTGAGGATTTCTATGAGTAGAAAAATGTTTCAAGATGGCCGCCTTATAGGTGGACCATCTTAAATGATTTTGGTCCTCCAGCCCCGCAAAGAAACTGGAGTATTCCGGGGAGAAGGTCCACTTTACATATTGAATACAGCTTTGGCTGTCCTTCAAATGGAAAGTCTCCATCATTTGCTCAAACAACTCTAAGTGCTCCCAAACAGAATACTTGACGTTCTTATGATAAGGCGTGATGACGCTCCTGATTGCCTTAATCTGCTTTAAGGGGTCCTTAAGCAAGGCCCTTTTTGTCTTATTGGCTCTTTTGGTCCGGGTAACCCTGGTCCATTCATCTTCTGACTCAGAGGCACTGCTCCCAGAGGTTCCTGTCTGTTCTTCCAGGTTTTCCCGGATTCTGCGAGCCTGGGAATGGCTGGCAGAATGTGGGGACCTGGTCTCCTGTGTCCTGTACCGCTCAGAGGAGTCTTCAGATCCCTCCTTGCTGCCAGGATTTGATGGGTACCCCCCCCACTGACCTAACTGGGCAGAGGTTTTCAGGATGCCCTTAATGGGCTTACTCTCCTGGGGTTCCCCATCAAATTGCACTATGATTGGGTGCCCATACCCGGATGCCCGCCCCTCCATTCCTGGGTGGTACTGGCCTATGAGCCCCATGCTTCTGGCTGGATAGTAATCTGCCATCCCTGTGGCCCTGTGCTCATGTGCACCAGGGGACATGGGGGTGGCAGAGTCCAGGGACTGAGAGAGATAAAGGCCTCTGGTACTAGGGCTCCTGGTGTTATGCTCAGGAGTTTCTCTTTCCCAGCGAACCTCATCTCTATCCGCCCCTGCTCCCTGTTGCAATGCAAGAGCCTGCGCCTTCAGTTCCTCAGTTAAGGCCTTACTAGACTCTATAAGTCTCTCCTGCATCGCTACCTGTTGTTGGAGTCTATCATTGTGCTGGCAGAGAGCCTCATTCTCTCTCTGTGCCTCCTGATTGGTCCTGGAGCACTGGGCCAGTCTTTGCTGCAGGAGGGTTACCTCCTGAGCTGTCTCCCTATTGGCCTGCTCCTTTCTTGCTAGAGCATCCTCCACCCTCCTGGTGTGCTCTAACAAGTTCTGGTGTTCTTTTTGGAGGTCACCCAGTCCCTGGTGGGCCAGGTGATTTTCTTCCATTTTTCTTTTTAAGTGGCAGACTTCCTGGCCTAAGGTGTCCCTTTCCTGACTAAGAGTCTGCATCTGTACCGTCAGGTCGTCCCTTTGCCTTTGGAAGGCACCAGATTTCTGGCGCTCCTGATCAAACTCTGCCTGGGTATCCAGGTCTTTCAGAATCAGTTTATTGCTCTCTGCCTTCTCCCTATCTAGGTGGCTTTGCAGGGTGACTACCTGCTCAGCACATACCCTATTGAAGTCTAACTGTTGCTCCAGCTTTTTCTGGCTCTGCAGTAGGGAGTCCAAACCTTCTTGGTACTCCTTCTGCAAGGCCAGAAACCTGGTATCCTGGTCCGCCTTTTCCTGTTGCAGCGCATCCATATCCTCCTTTATTTTAATGATATACTGCCTACTATCATTTTCTGACTCCTGGCTCCTCTGCAGCCTCTGCTCAGCAGAGTCCAGATCAGATTGGCCCTTCTGTAATGCCAGCAGTTGCCTACTCGCCAGATCTTGGCCTTCAGCACATTTGTCCTGCATGGCTCCCATATGTAAATATAAATATGCCGCTACCCTGGCAATCTTGTTGTGCTCATCCTTGGCCTTAGAGGACATATATAGTTCACTCAGGGCCACATGTAAGGGACCCTGGTCTCTCCATATATCTGACCCTGTTTCCGTGATCTGGGGTGCGATTGCTTGCAACCAGACCGTCTGGTCCTGATGAGTCCACTCACCTCTCACAAATAGCTTATGTAAGAAGTGCTCTCTGGCTATTTTCATATCTACCAAGGTCGTCATTCTGGAATTTGAGTTCCTTCCTGACTTACAGAAGTTTGTATTTTATTTTTGCAAAACAGACCTTTTCCTTAGAGCGTTCCTTTGAGGAGTGCTTTACAGCGTAACACAGCGTGGTGATCCGACCGGATATGTGTATCTGGTCAGCTGGCACACTGTATTAATCTTCACAAATGGTAGATCTAACCCAAACGTCCCGCTCGAGCCCCCAATTTGTAAGAGGATTCAATTCAACACTACAGCTAAGTCAATGCCTAGTCTGGGATACTGAATGGAAACCCTTATTGATATATCTTTATGTCCAGTTCATGCGTTCTGGATGACTACCCCTATATAACACCCCTCTCTTGGAATCCCCCTGACCCCACTGAGCCAAGAAGTAGTTCTGTTTTGCAAGTTAAAAGGTTTATTTGAGAATTTAAACAATATAGATATATATCACACTTTATAATAAATTAATAATTGGATATCACACTTAATCTGATCAGTAATCAATAATGGGTAGTCTGGCACTAGCACACTTGTGAATAGGAACAGAAGAATAAGGTGGTAGAGAATACTTTATATAAGTTCAGATGGATGTAATGTTGAATGAAAAATGCAATACAGAAAATACTCAATATGATTTCAACAAAACAATGTAATCACTTTTCTCTGGCAATCCCCTCCCCCCTTTATGCAATGCAAGGAAATGGAAGGAAAGCACACAGTTCTCAGAAATGCAATCAAATGTAATTCAGTTCACCCCAGCAAGCTTAGACTACAGAAGTTTGAAACACAGGCCCAAAATGCTTTTATATGTGCTGGCAATGAAGTGAAAAATATGCTAAAATGCTTTTAATTCCCTCTAGAGGTTCAGGTTGAGGATTAGTTGGTTTAAATTAGTTCAGGCTTACATTAGCAATGTTCTAGGAATGATTGGCAGGTTGCAAACGACTTTCTAACAGTTCTATCAAGAAGCTGCTGTTTTCACACGTGGAGGAATTTTCAAATTGCGGTAAAATTCACGCGTGCGTTTTTCGCGATTGCGGTTCTAGGTTCGTTGAAAAGCCAAGTCTCTAGGACAAACGGTCACGGAGATATGAGCGATTAAATAAAGGTAGTTTTTCGGATTTGGAATGTTAAAATTCAAAGTGACAAGTGACAGTTTTGCAAAATGACAAGGTACAACTTCTAGGAGACAGTTCTGGTTAGATTAAAATAGATTGAATTATATTATTTTAACTAAGAGATTGGTTCTGCACAGTTCTGCTAGGTACTCACAATATATTTAGAAATAGAATGGGCCTCGCCACGGATCTGGTCAGGTTTTCTTCACTCGCCACGGACGGTCTCTGCGCACAGCGTCTGGGTCAGCTCTACTCTGCTGGTCTGGTCTGGGTCTCTGGTTCTGATCAGGTCTGTGGGTCCGGATACAGCGGTCTCCGGTTCAGCTGGTCTCTCTCCGGATACAACACTGCTCTCTGGCAAATGGCAAGGGTTCTTGCAAAGAATTCAAACAGCTCGCCTGGCTGTGATAGTGGCAATGATTTGAGGCCTGCTAAAGAGGGATTTAGCTTGTAGTTGACCTCTCTGCTACAAATTCTGAAGTAAAGTCTTGGTCTCTGAAGGTGGATAGATTGAAGTCTCTATGTTGGCTCTCTGAAGGTTGAGGGAGGTAAAGTATGGATTTTCCCGGCAGAGCGTCCCGCAGCAAATGGATTTGAAGGTCCCTATCTGTCCTGACTGTCTGCTTTTATGTGTTTTGAAAATGGGTGTGTGTGCAGCATCACTAGGCTCTACCCCTCTCCACTTGTCATTGGCCACTTCATCCTCTTCCCCTTGATTGGGGGAATGAAATGAAGTGTCATCATGATGAGGTCTGTTTATGATACAGAGAACCCACCCCTGTCCAATTACACACAATCTATATTTTGACCCAAAAGACATATTTGCACAGGTACACATTTGTTTAAAATTACATGCACCCATCACATATCACAGGAGGTATACCCTGTCCAAATCTGCTCTTCCTGGGAGCTTGCATTCAGAAATGGCAACATTTGCACTTTTTAACTGGTTTCGTAATATCGGACATTACCCCAAATTTATACACATGTGCGCAAGGAGTATGGACATTACTTGATGAAGTGTCAGATTTTTAACATGCATACATTTTAAGTAATACCCTCTTAACTGCTAGCTTGCCCCCAGATCATACCACCGGTTCTAAAAACCTCTTAAAATGTGGGCAGAAAAATCACAAGAATTATGCTATCATTTAAATAATTATGACAAGTCCGTACTATGAGTTATTCATCTTTTTCTAAAACCATATTCTGGCTACAGGGGTGTGGTTTCCCCCCCAGCACAAGGTTGAATTTCTGGTTTTTCCAGTTCTGCCAAGCCAGCTTGCTCTCACAGGCAGTGCTCCTCCCCTTTCCTTCCAGGAGGAAGCCACTTTTACGGCCCCCATAATAAAACATTTGCCTGAGTCAGGACAGGGCTTTGTTCAATTTCCTGCAGAGCCCAGGTAATTCAATCAGAGAAGTGTCATATCCCTTTTGGTGGGAGTAGCAAAAGGTAGCCAGGCCTGGGAACACAGCTGTTGTGCAAGTCTCATCTCCTGTCGGGGGTAGCTGGTGGGCAGAATTCAGTTCCTTAAGCCAGGCCCCAGCTAATGTCACTTTTAGTTACCCAGTTTTCTGCATTCAAATAAACTAACCATTTTTTTACATATGCAGCTAAAATGCTGATTCTAAGTTTAAAACTATGACATTTAAACAATTGCAACCTATGTGACACTCAAAAGTAGGTCACTCATTTATTTTAAACATTTAGATTTTTTAGTGTCTTTCAGTCCAAATTTATTTAAACTGCTGAAATCCACAGCTCAGCCAGTCTTGTTATAAACCTTCAAGTCACTTCAGAATATAACTTTACATTGTATCCACCCCTCAGTAAGTCTTTCTTTGGCATGCTTTGGGTTCATTCATTCAGTTTTACACAAAAAAAAAAAGTCTGGTGTTGTTTTAAAACGCCGGCTTTCTGATAGTGGTGAGTACTGGTAATGCACCCATTTTTGGGATTTAAGAAAATGAATTCCCCACAATTCTAGGTTGCTTTTGGCAATCAGCATTGCCATTCCCAATGGTTTCAGACTACGGTGTGGGTAGTCCAATGGTGGTTTTAGGCAGTGTCCTTCTGTGCCCATAACATCGGCAAAAATGGGTGGCAGCCTATTCTTCATGCCTTTCCCTGGGCATTTTCTGGGAAGCTCTGGCCATCATGATGTTTTTAATGCCAGTACTGCACAGTTTTTGAGGTAGGGCTCGGATGCATGGGTAAAAACATCCCACAGTCCATTCTACTAGATAGAGAATCTTGGCTGGGGTGCTTTGTGCTTCCACTCTGCCATATAGAGGGCAGGAGTACAGAAACCCCCCTCTAGTCTTTACACACAGTACAATGGTACACATCATAGAAATGATAAACACAACAACATTTTCCAATCCAAAGAATCTGGGTGTTTTGCATTTGCTGTTGTATTTGAATTTTAGGCTTTTTTCCCTCCATCTAGGAAAGTCAAATCTGGATGTTTTGCATTGCTGTGTGTTTGAACTTTAGGCTTTTGACCCCCTATATTCCTCTACATAGTCCTTTTCCCTCTATCCAGATTACACACTTCTCTGTCCTCTCCCCCCATGGTGCTTTCTTCAAACCCCCCCATCTTCTCTACTCTATCACCTATCCTATCTCTCTTTCAAAGTCTGGAAGGAAAATGTTCAAGAAGCATCTCCTGGTCTCTAATCCAGGCCTGCCCATCACTGACACCTACGTCAATGCTTCTTCAAGGCAGACTGTCAGTGATATCCTATTTGTCATTCCCTTTTCAGACCTTTGGATTCCCCCAAATGGTCTCAGTGCTCTCCGCTTTCTCTTCCTCACGATGAATGGTGGAAGCCTTTGGGATGTACTCTTGGTGTTCTTCCCTTCCTCTAGGAGCCATCAATAATGTCTGCCTGAATGGCACTGTTGGGCTCTCAGCCCAACCTCCTTCTTTTTGTTTGGTGTCTTCTTTCTCTCAGAAATGTCCTCCCTTCTCCTACCACTCCTCCTTCTGCTACCCATCTGGCCCCTCTGCCACATTCGATGGGAATCGGAGGTAATTCCGCAAAAACACATCATGATTACCACCAGAAAAAAGGTGGAGGGAAATGCAAATAGGTGTCACAAATCAAAGCCCAGGTGCACCAGATCCACTCAGGTGGAGTATAAAGTACCCACACCCACCCCCAACAGACATCCAAGCAACAAGCAACCACAAACAGATGTAGATTACGGGCTCCACAACCTGCTACTCTACATTGAGCTACAGCAGCATGCAGTACCACCGCAGGGAATGAGACAGGCGCAACCAAGGATGCAGGAGACACATGCAGAGGAGTGCCCCAATTCCACATGTCCGAACACTCCCATGGACACTCATGAACAGGCATCTAGTCACCTCATACAGACTGGACCACTCAACCATCGCCGACCTGCTCACCCGGACACAGGCACAACTGCAGAGTGCCATTTCCATCCGAACAGCTACCCCATAATGAAGCTTGTGTCAGTCCTACATTTCTGTGGCACAGCTGCCTTCCAGCACACAGTAGGGACACTGCATGGCATGTCTCAGCCAACATTTGCAAAGGTGCTGGACCAAATCCTGAATGCCCTAATGATGCATGCACACCAGACTATCTCCTTGCCCATCACCCAGGCACAGGCGAATTCAGCAAAGGCAAGGTTCTAGAGCATCGCACATTTGCCCAAGACAAATGTGGCATTGGACTGCACCCATGTGGCACTGGTACAACCCCAGGCAACTCAACAAACATACTGCAACTGGAAACAATATCACTCCATGAACGTGCAGATGACCTGTGATGCCGATCTCACCATCAGTCACTGTTGTGCCCGATATCCTGGTGCAACACTTATTCTGCACAACAGCACCCTGCCAACGTACATGAAGAGGCACAGAAGACAGAAAGTAATCCTCAGACCTGACTGGCAGAAGCACTCACGTGCACATGGAGCTCATCAGTAGCAGTGAAGTGAATGAACCACAAGTAACATGATGCAAAAAACAATGACACCCAGAATAGGCCAGGCACCATGACTGATCCACATCAGGACACATACTTGACATATGTGATAAATCTGGCCATCCAGCCATGCTAGGCAGCACCACACAATCATGTCAACCTAAAACCCATGTAGGCATATCCATGTACCCCACATGGCTTAGTGCCACAACATAGCTGGCCAGTGCATTGCCAATATCACATCAGGGACAGACTACACATGACTGGTGACTCCCACAATGCATATGACTGCAAGGTAGCCATGTTGACCATGCCCAAACAACCCTGATGCACACAAGGTGACCTGTGCCCATACACCGAGACACGCACGTAGGAGTATGCAATGCACGACCATGCACTTATACCACGGTCAACATACCACCATGTCTCACACAGTCCATTCATGTCTTGCAGGTGATGCTGGATACCCGCAGTTGCCATGGCTAACGACCCCCATGCGAAACCCTGCCACACCAGAGGAGATGGCCTATAATGATTCACAGAGGAAACACGATTTTGCATTGAGAGTACATTTGGCCTTCTGAAATTCCAGTTCAGGTGCCTATATCACACAGGCGGTGCACTGATGTACAGCCCCAAAAATGTCAGGAAAATCATAGTGGTCTGCGCCATGCTGCACAACATGTGCATACGCAGGAATGTGGCAATGCCTGCAGATGAAGACAATGACCCCCTAGCTCTGATGAGGAAGAGGCTGGAGGAGTCGACCGTGCACCACAGGCCCTAAGATGAGAAGTAAAGGAAGGACAGATGGTCCGCCATGAGCTCATAGAAAATTAGTTTTGACTCCAGAGACATGACACCCATACATGCAATGAATGCATCTGTCTGAATTGTATTAAATTGATTCCCCCAACATGAAGAAGATTCAAGTGTGTTTAATACTGGCAATCAGGCAACAACATCCTCAACTACAACTACCGCCCACACCTCCACCAACAACCACAACCACCCACCCCCACCATCAACCACCACCACCACCCCCTACAACAACAAGCACCCCCCACCACCACCCCCTACAACAACCACACCCCTCCACCCCCAACAACAACTACCACTCCCATTAGCACTTGAGCTTATCCCCCTTTTCTGATGGGCTTTTAGTATTTGCGGCACACCGTTGTGAGAGCCTGGGTGGTGTGCTCTGCATTGACCCCTCAGTAGGGGTAGTGGACTTTGAGCCCCGCTGCATGCTCCCCCGTAGATGTTCCATGCTCAGATGTATGTCTCTGGCCATGGTCTCATGTGATGAGGACATTTGTTCAGCCAGCTTCTGGACCTTCTGGCTGGTGAGACACAGGCATTGCATGTGAATGTGCTCCTGCATAGACGTCGGATGGACCGTGACAATCGTCCCGAGGACCCCTGGAAGCAGTCACGCATGGACTCTGCATGCCCCAAGTGTTCTTGTGCTATGGTGTACATTTCTGCCAGCCTCTGTTCCATCCAGTACAGAGGGTCCCATATGGCCTGGAGTGTGGGTGCAGGGTCTGGTGGTGGTGTTAGCATTCGGACATGTCCCTCGTGCTGGGCATGACGCTGAGCACCGGTGTCCTGATCGTCTGGTGAGTCCTCTGCATAGTGCAGGGCATGCCAGACATCATGCTGGGATGGTGATGTGTACAGTGGTGAGAGGCTGTGCAGGGGGGAGGACTCAGGCGACAAATTGCAGACCGGGGAATGTAGGTGGTTGGATAATGGGGAGGCACCTTCATACTGCTCTACATCGTGCCTCTAGTGGCCTGCTCTGATTGCTGGCTGGCATCCTCACCCTTACCCACCTGTGAATCTGTAGTTAGACCTGATGTGACACTGTCCTGGACTCTTCTTGGTGGCACAGATTGCACACCTGGGGTCTGTGTTGGTCTGTGGGCTTGTCCGTCTGGATGGCAGGAGTGTCTGTCAGTGGTCTGGTGGACTGGTGCCTCTTCTTGGGTGGCACACTCCCACTCCCTGAACTGCCTTGACCTGGCTGCTTGATGCCAGTGGTTGTTGCTCGTTTCCTGGATGGTCCAGTCTCCCGGGACATTTCCTGGGTGTCTTGGGTTCCTGTTGGGACAAATTGACATGTGTGTTACCACATTGTTGCTGATGTGCTTCGGAAAACAACATTAACTTTCACTTGTATGTTGTCATCACTGTGTGTTGTGCCTCCTGGGGGGAGGGGAGGGCTGGCATCATCTGTCAGCCACTGTGTACATGGCATACATTGAGTATGGATGGTCAGATATGGGTTGGCCTGCTAGATTTGGAGGTGCATCAAAGGTATTATTATGTATTTATTTATTATTTATTAGTTGGGCCATGGGCTTGAAGTGGGAGAATGGGAGAAAAAGCTCCCCCCAATCTCCTCGCGACCATGGCCTAGAGGATCGCGGCCCAGACACCCACCACAAGATGAATTCGTCTACCAAATACCCTGGTTCAAGAACATAAGGATATGCCCACCAGCCTGCCCTACTCAAGCCAACACCTGCGGCATGGATGAACTCGACTAAGACCTCAACAACAAGCACCCACATCGTTAGAGATGCCATAACGACCTAGCCAACTGCCAAGAACACACGTGCCACCATGCACATTGGTCACTCACGCACCAACCTACACGAAGAATATATTCAGTGCTATGACGTAGGTGACGGATACACCCATTGACGCGCATCTTTATTATTTTTCACATAGGTTTTTTAGTAATGCAGAAACGCAAGACGCATAAAGCACTTGCGTATACGCTTGCTGACGCTTCTCCCACCCCTCGCATCGTGATGAGAATATAAAGAAGACGTAATACTATCTATGAAGCCATGTCAAACCGCAACACAGGTGCCAGGCATTACACATCCCCACCAATGAACCAGGCCCAAGTAGGCCGCAATCAAGAACCGCCATGAACACTGAATGAGCGAGAGTACAAGTGCTGATGACGCAGAACGAGCCCAGCGAGAGCTCACCACCAAAGGGACGATGTTGCAACTCGTATGCTACCAGCCGGTGCCAAGGTCACACCTGTAAGCAAAATACAACTTTAAATGTGCAGAATTCTGCCTCAGCTACGGTCTCTCCACACATGACCAAGCCGACCTGACAAGGTGCCAGACCCACAAGGAAGAAGTCGCCCGGGTCCCACGTCTGGGATACAGGTTGCAACAGTGAAATGACTAGGTGGACACCTACAGCGATGGGAATGGCCTGCTCTCAGGCCTATGAGCAAACCCGCACATTGTCTGCACAAACACATAGTTACACATTGTTGCTAGTGACAGGTACACCGCGAGCTGGGAACAACGATGGTGGCACTCATCCTCAACCACTAATATTGCTCTCTATATGTATACTATACTAACCCTACCACTCGAGGAACCAATCCGGAGTGGCAATAGTTTTTTTTGCTAACTTTCCCAGGTGACGCAAGTAGCGCGTCATACTGCGGCAAAAAGGGCCTGCGAGCCCCACGAATTTTGAGAGTCTGGACGGACGCGTACGATCCTAGACCCAGCCCTGCCGTTGTTTTAATAAACAGCAGAACCGCCTTGCTTCTTGTGTGTGTCTCATACTCATTTTTTGGGGAACACGGGAGGAGTTGGGGACTCCCAGCCAGGAGGTCCGCGGACGGCTCAGCCGACCCCGGGATAACAACCTCGACAAGTTGGAGGCACTGCTGAGATCTGTTTACGATCTACCTTTTCATTTTTCCAAGGCCTCTCGTTGCGAGGAGGTCCGGCGGCGCGGGCCCCCTCTGCCGCTGCCCCCTTTTTGAGGACTAAAAGGACCATCGCGGAACTGCGAGAAGACCGGACAGCGCAATCCGGATATTGGCCCTCGGGAGTCGGTTGAGAAGTATCCCGCCCGCGGTTGGCGAGTGTCCAGACGTGGTCCAGACGAGGAGAGGTGGCGAGCCGCTTGGAGGGGTGCATGCAGTCGAGCGGCCCCGCATCAAGAGAACTTGGTGAGTATGTCACACCCAACAAGCAATGTGAGATTGTGAGGGAGGGGGGAGAAGTGCAATAAGGGCGGTGGGAGGTGTTACTAAGGTGTGCGGCGAAGATTTGATCAATTAGTGTTGACGGGGAAGTGAGTGGTAGCAGGACAGGCGCGAGAGCCATCCGCCACAACGTCACGGAAAAGGGTGGGTGGAGCAAGAAAGCACCACGTGCGGTTGCTCGTAGACACTGCTTGGCCTTGGTCGTGGCCACCTGTAAGGGGGGTGGGTGTGTGGCTTTCCTACGAATTGGCGGTTATTGATCAATGAGTAGATGAGGATACCTATTGATCGAGCAGTGAAACTCGATAGATAGATGATGTTTTCCTGTAGGTGGTAGCTAACTTGTTGCCTAGTACGGAAGATAATTGGCTGGTTAAGCCCTCCCGTTGAGGGGCGTATCACACGCGAGGCGACGCAGCGTGCGCAGTCCGATTATACACGTGTATTGTTGGTTACCTTGTTCCAGGCGTAACAAGAGGACAGCTGTGGGGATAACGGGGACAAACAGTAAAAACTTATTACGAGCTTTCTGAAGTGTAAAAGATCTTACCGGTAGTTTTTGGAAGAGGTCGGTGACGTCACCCGTAGGGTTTTCATAGGATACCTTGACCACACAGCATTGTTGAAGGGTGGTGGGGAAGTGAATAGAGGGCAGGGGGTGCGCACGAAGGTCATCGGCCACCCCAAATACGGGACAGGTGGAGAGGGGGAAGTGACCGTGCACGGAGAACACCGGCCACGCCGAGTGAGGTAGGAGGAGGAGGGGAGGAGAAAAGTGGGACGGCTGTATAAGCACGTCACACAGGGCACGCAGCCACAGGGGGCTTCGTGCGCCGTAGCCGCAGGGGGCCGTAACGGTATCAAGGAAGAAAAACAAACATTGGAAAAGACAGCATATTTGCAATTGTTATATTTGACTGTTTTCTTTTAGCGGACGGTCGCAAGTCCCCAAACTTCGGGGCCAGTTAACGACAACTATACTGAAGGGAGCTAAAAGCATAGTGTAACCATGTCATACGGGTTAGGATCGGGAGGGTGGGGGAATACCCTCACTACCCCACTCCAGCATATGTGTAAAACACTATCACCGCATAGGGAAAAACTGATCAAATACAGCATAGAATGGACACAAGGGACAGACAACAAAATGACGACACCCTGGCCGCCTAACGGCAGTTTCGACCCATACGTCCAACACTCACTACTGACACACATACATAACACGTACAAGGGGAAGAAGTTGGCGCATCACGTGGAGGTGTTTAACTTATGGAGGATGTTCCAGGGGTCCCGACCAGGACCAACTGGGATGTTCACTGTGGAGGAAACGAAGGAGGGGAAGAAGATTAAGGAGGAAGAGGGAAACGGGGAAAAGGAGGTTGATAGTGCACAGAGCGCGGGAAGAGACCGAGAGGGGGACGTAAAGCTTAGCATCGCAAATGAAATAGAAGTAAAGAAGGAAAGGACCGACGACATGCTCCTAGCGAAAGTAGTAAAGAAGGAAGAAGGGGGGTTATATCCTGTGACGGAACTACAAGAAGCAGTAAGGCAACAACTAACGGCAGCTGAGGGATATTCGAACCTCGCGTACAGCCCACCACCATATACAGCTACAGGTAGCTACACAGGGGGGGGGGAGGTGACAAGTACGGTAGGCCCAACTTGTACGAAGATGCATGCAAAGGAAGGGAAGAATAGTGAAGAACCCATCCCAACCATGGGACACGACGAGTGGGTAGCCGCGCAGGTGCTGTTAAAATTGCGAGGGACACTCACGGGAGAAGAAAAGGAGGTAGTACGGAGAATGAACCAGGACGATGAGGGCAGCAGTGAAATAAGAGAGGAGGAAGATAAAAGGAGAGAAGGGGAGCTGTTACGAGCAGAGGAGGAGATGTTGGAGGAACGATTGGCAGAATTAAGGAATGCGCAAAATGCACTGATCAAAAAGCTCGAGAAATAGGAACGAGGGAGAAGGCGGGAAAGGAAGGAAAGTAAGGATGAGTTAGAGAAAAAGAGGGAACGAACTGAAGAACGGAAGAGGGAAGCTGAAAGGATGAAGGCGATAGCAGAAAGGGTATCTCGAGCAGCACAGCGTGACAGGAAAAGAGAGGAAGAAGAGAAAGAAAAGGAAATGGAAATATGGAAGAAGAAAATACTATCCGAGAGCACCAGGAAATACGAGGAAGGTAAAGTAATAGAAAGCATATTAGAAAGGGAGAGAGAGAGATGGGAAAGGAGGAGAGAGGAAGAACGGATATTAGAGAAGGTGAGTAGTGAGGTGATGGAGGAATTGAAAAAGAAAAGAGAGGAAATAGGTGGTGAAATAGTGGAGAAGAGGGAAGAGGAAAGGAGAGAGAGGAAAGGGGGGAGTGGGTGAAAGGACATATGTACGTCGGGATGCAGAAGTAGCCACAACATCAGCGCAAAGGGGAGAAATTGGTAAAGGAGAAGAGGAAGGAACGGATTTAATAGACTTAAAAACGGTGACGATTAGGGGGAAAAGGACAGATTGGGGGTTGTCGCTCGTGGATGAATTCTGCAGCGAAGAAGAAGAAGGAATGGGGGGAGAAGGAAGAAGCGGCGGTAGGGAAAGCTTAGACAAATTGTACATCACCCGCAGCAACCGGGAATCACCATGGGCATGCAGAAAGAAGGAAGAAGTGGAGGGAAGTGAGGAGAAAGAACGAGAAGTGGCGGGAGGGCAAACACGTGCAGTTACACCCGCATCATTCCGCCCAACATGCCCGCCTACACCCGCTCCTGAACACACCCCCTACGCCGGCAGGCTTAGAGATCTCCCCGGACGTAGGCAGGAAGAACGGACACACACACCCACATTAAATAAAGAAAATAATAAGAGAAGGGGGAGAAATGAAGGGGAAGCTACAACAAGCAGCGGTAATATGGACATGACAGATGATCTAGTTGACACAGAAGAAGAGGAGGGGTATACGGACTCCACACCGCGACAACTGGGGGGACAGATGGGACACAATCTAATGCCGCTATTGGAGAGGGGGGTTAGACCACAATACGTCCCTTGGAAGCATGCCGATAAGGAAAATATAAAGTGCAGGCTCCCATCACTAAGTGGAGGAGCGGGAAAATGGATATACGAGATGGAAAAGCACACTGCAGGACAGAAACTAGCAGTAGGAGACGTGAAGGGCCTATTAATATCAATATTAGGGGATGCGGCAGATGACATCTGAAAGAGAGTGGGTTTCCCCGGGGTCACAATAAAGAACACATCACATGACGGGGCACCATTTGCGAATTGCAGGCATGCATTATGGCAAGCTCTGAGGGTACAATACCCAGACACCTCAGATATAGGAGCAATTACATCACGCAAGATGCGTGAGAACGAAGATCCTGTTGATTATATCCAGGAGATTCAGGAGAAGTGGCGTATGGAGACTAGAGAGCAATGGGACAAGACACCGGCAATATTTTACCATATACTAATACAAGGGCTTCCGGAGACAGTACAAAAACAATTGAAGAAATTAGTGGGGATGGAAGCCAAGGCCTGGCCGGAATTACAATTGACAATAGTACACCATTGTAGGATGTGGCAAGAAAAGATGAAACAAAAGGAAGAAGATAGAAAAGCGGAAGAGGCTAAATTAGTGCAGAAAAAACTGACTGAATACACCATGGAAGGAGCACTAATAACTACACCAACAACAATGACACCAAACCCCACGCAAGTAGTGGCCGCACAGGATCCCTCACAACTACAAATATCACCACTACCACAATTACCACGACTTATAACACAACAGCTGCTGCCACCCCCACCATACACGGCTAACATAGGAGGAGGGTATATGGTACCAGGAAATGGATATTATAACAATATCAGGGGAAGGGGAGGACTGATGAGGGGGAGAGGATATGGCCAACCTGCACAACAGCAAGGGGGAGGATTTCGGAGTTTCTACCCCAATGGGCAACCAGGGTACCAAGATAATGCAGGAAGTTCCCCATGGCAGACCAGGGAACCACCTGTATGTTGGGTTTGCGGGATGTTAGGACACATGTCGCGTACGTGTAGAATGAGACCCTCCCCACCAGCATGGGGGGAACAAGGACAACAAGGGCCTATGAGGGAGCAGCAGGGTTACCAACAACCACAGGGACTATGACAGAGCAGCACGCAGCAGCAATTAGCAACACAACAACAGTTGCCGACATATTCACTACCGCAACAACAGGTGGCAATAACACAACAACACTAAGTGCAGCCAGTGGAACAGCTCACTCAAGTACAGGACCATAAGTTAACCCCCACCGATACACAGCTACAGCAAACACAGTTGGGAAGGGTGACCATCCTGGGACACAACCCTTACACAGGAAGCGGCCAGTCATTATACCCACAATAGGACAGCCCACAGACGTCCTTGGTGTGTCCCATCCTCTCGATAACACCTAATAGTGCGGAGGAACCACGCATTGCGGTAACGATAGGTGACAAAAAATGATCATTCCTTGTTGACACTGGGGCAACCAGGTCTTGCATAAGGGAGGGTAGATTCAAAATGTCAGGTGAGGCCATGAACACCCAAGGATTTTCTGGGGCTAGGGGATTGGTTCCCTTTACTGATAACATCTCCTTATCTATTGGAGATTATGACATGTCTGTCCCGCTCCTGTATTCAAGGGAGTCGCCAGTGAACATACTTGGGAGGGACATAATGAGCAGGTTAAATATGACAATCTCCTTCACGGAGGATGGCATGATTTGCTCCACACCAGGAATAAACATGCTTACTGCATGACTAATACTGCAAGCGTACTGTGGCCAGACAGTAGCTCGGGCTGAGCCAGTGGATGGCGAACTCTTCCAGTACGGAACGGACATGGCATTTGCCTGGATGCCAGGAATGGAAGGAAAAATCTGGAGGAGGCCGGCAGCATATTTGTTCAGGCCTGAGACACCAGCCAATGAACCAGAAGGGAAAGTGATTTCGGTGAGCATCGAGAGTATTATAGCAACTGCTGATTATATCACAGTACATGCCCAAGACCGGGAAGGGAGAGCATGGAGGGCAGTGATAGCCCTGGCTGAGGGATGCAGGCTCACCCAGGTGTCCGATGAAGAGCTCTTTTCAGAAGACAGGGAAGAAGGTGAGATGGTATTTATGATGAGTGTAGATATATGGCTAAGAGTGATGTATAAGCAAGTGGCACAGAAAATGGCCATGACACTTGAGGCACCCGCATCTACACCAGTTCCATTCTATGAGGAAGATATGGCTAAGGTTCCAGCATCACTGTGGACCACCAGTCCCTATGACGTGGGCTGCATAAAGAGTATCGGAGGAGTAAGACTAAAGCTGAAAGAGGGTGCAATACTACCTAGAGTGAAACAATACCCACTATCAAAAGAGGCAGATGAGGGCATATACGAAACCATAACGGTCCTGATAAATAATGGCATATTGGTACCATCAGAATCACCATGTAACACGGCCGTGTACCCAGTGCGCAAAGCTAAAGGAGGGTATTGGCGTTTTATCCAGGACCTCAGACCCTTGAATAACATTGTAGAGGCAGAATACCCCATAGCAGCAAACCCAGCCACAATATTATGTGGAATTCCGGCAGAGGCCTCACGGTTCACCGTGATTGACCTCAAAAATGCCTTTTTCTCAATACCCCTGCACCCAGATTCACAAGACTTGACAAGCTTCACATACAGGATCACAAAATGGAAACACACCAGGTTACCACAAGGGTACTGCGAGTCACCCTCACTTTTCAACAGAGTAATACAGATGGACTTGGGAAACATTGAATTAGAAAGTACAGTGCTGCAATATGTTGACGATATAATAATTTGCAGCACAACCGAGAAAAGGTGCAGGGAGGACTCAATGAAAATTCTGACAGTGTTGGCTGAAAAGGGTTACAAGGTAGACAAAGAAAAGTTACAGTACTGTCAGGAACAGGTACTATACATTGGTCAACTAATATCCCAGCACGGAAGAAAGATTGCACCACAAAGAGCACAAGCTATATCCAACACGCCACAACCACAAACGGTGAGGGAGCTGCAGCAGTTCCTGGGATTATGCAATTACTGTAGAGCATGGGTTTTTGACTACAGCTCATACATAGGACCCCTACTTGAGGCATTGAGAGAAGCACACAAAGGGGACAAAACATTGGGATGGACAAGGGAAAGGAAGGAGGCATTTGACGAGTTGAAACACGCCATATCCACTGCTCTGGTACTAGCCACCCCAGATTAGGAACGACAGTTCTTTATCTTTTCACATTGCGACTCAGCAGTAATGAAAGCAGTATTGACTCAGAAAACCAGCATGGGACACAAGCCAATAGCGTTCTACAGCGGTCACTTGGACCCTGTCATGCAAGGACATTTCCCTTGTGAACGGAGTCTCGCCGCAGCTGCATTTGCGGTGGAGAAATCATCATCGATTACAATGGGGTGCCCAACCACACTATTTGTGGAGCATGCGCTATTTGCAATATTGAATAAGCCTAAATCCACACTAACCACACAGAGGGTGTAAGGTTATGAGATCATCTTGTCTAGACCCAAATTGTCAATTGTCAGATGCAGTACAGTTAACCCAGCCAGATTTATAGCAGAAGTTATTGAGGAAGGTGATTATGCTCAGGATTGTACACAGACTATCGAAACGTACTCATGCACTAGAAAAGTTGAAGAGGATGCACTTAAGGGTGGGGAGATTTTGTACATTGATGGGTCATCAACAATAGACCAAAGTGATGGGATAAGGAGAACTGGGGCAGCAGTTGTAAAAATGACAGAAGATTTGATGTATGTCCCGGTGAAATGCGTGCAGTTACCACAGCATTATTCGGCTCAAGCAGCGGAATTGGTTGCACTGATCTTGGCGTTGAAGGAAAGCGTTGACAAAAGAGTTACTATATATTCTGATAGTGCATATGTCACGTCAACCGTCCACTCGGGGCTGATTCAATGGCAGAGAAGAGGGTTTAGGAGAGCTTTTGTTAGCAGAATTAATTGAAGTAATTAATGATCCCCAAGAGATAGCTTTGGTTAAATGCCCGGCACATACTAATGGAGACAACCATATCTCGAAAGAGAATGAAACAGCAGACGCACATGCCAAGCATGCAGCATACTTTGGTGAAATATGGAACCCCCCAGAGTCAGAGAGAGGGAGTGGGAGGGGGATGGCAAAACAGATGATGATGAAAGAAGGGTACACCCATCTCCCCGCAACACAGATAATGGAATTACAGGCAGCCGCACCAATGACAGAAAAGGAACTATGGGTAAAAAGAGGATGTACGATGTCCCCAACTGACGCATTGTGGCGTCAAAATAACACTGGAAAGGTGGTCATGCCGTTGGCACTGTTGAACACCGCCCTGGCCCAGCTCCATCATCCAGCACATACAGGATAGGAAGTAATTGCAGCACGAATTAGGGAAGATTGGTTCTGCCCCGAGTTAAATTCTCATGTAACAAATTTCATCAGCAATTGCCTCACATGCCAACAGTTTACGGCCGGTCACACGCTGCAAGTGATAAAAGGTACTATACCCCGGCCAGAGGGACCCTTCCTACACATTCATATTGACTACGTTGATATGATCAATGTACTTCAAGGACATAGGTATATGATTGTAGTGGTATGCCCATTCTCCAGGTGGATCGAGGCCGGACCCTGCTCACACGCGGATGCGTTCAGAGCAGCTACATTTTTAGTGAGAGAGGTCTTCCCCAGGTGGGGTGTGAGAGAAGTGCTGCGGTCAGATAACGGCCCACACTTTGCTAATGAAATGTTTCAGCACATCACGTCCTTGCTGGGTATTGAACATAAATTTGCATGCGCATATCACCCGCAGGCCAACGGTATATGTGAACGCCTGAATGGCCTATTGAAAGAAGAAATCGCAAAAATTCAGCAAACAACCAAGAAGAGCTGGTTGTACTGTCTTGCACTGGCTCTATTTGAGCTAAGGAATAGGCCAGGGTCTGACCACCACCTCACTCCCCACGAGGTGGTGACGAGACGTAAAATGCACCTCCCTCTAACGCCTACATCAAGAGCATTCACAGACCATGAAAACACTGCAACTGTTCTTGGTGACGAAATGTATCAATATGTGTCTTCTTTGATTACTAGTGTAGCGTTTGTATCTCAACAGCTCGAGCTCACGCGGGGCGGGTCGAAGAGTTCTCAACAAGAAGACACCAACAAGGAACTGGGAAAGGAAGGACTATGCACTATTGCTAAAGGTGACCATGTGCTACTCCGCAACTTTAATCGAAAGTGGAACGGCCCACGCTTTACTGGTCCTCATTTGGTAGAAGAGGTAGCTACCAGAGCGGTGACATTGCAGGATAAGCGTGCTTGGAATCACCTACATGACGTAAAGATCTACAAACTCCAGACCCGCCCAACTGTTAATGACAGGGCCATTGGAAGAGCAACGACATCAATAGCATCAGCTGCAGCGAAGGAGATAATCAGCCACAGCTAATGACAGTAGCGTCACTACACCTGATCACCCCCCAGATTCCCCAGAGGCAACTACTGAGATAGACATTGGACGCTTGCCTACAGCCCATCCCATGGTCACGAGATCACAAAGTAAACAAACTTCTGCCCAATTGAGCACCAGTCCCCTCCCCTCTAAGGTCACCCCCGATTGAAGGACGTTGTATAACAAACTTGGGTATTGCACACACACACATATAAAACACTTGTATGTTTTCTCTCGCACATGCAGGTACCGTGTATAATTGCATTGTTAAGAAGATAAATAACTAACAGTGTACTCTGCCCAGGAGTAGATGCTGCCCACGGATGATAACACCCCTGAAGCCCTATCACACCAATTTGTATATCATATAAGAAGACCAAAGTACCTAAAAAGAAGGAGGGTACGCATATATTACACTGCATTTGTTTTGGCCATAGAACAATCATTTCCCCATCTTCACGAGCACTTACCGGCTCTAAGAGATAGATCACTAAGATTAGTGTGGGAACAGCTCTTCACCTGGGCACTGAATGATTACTTGATAGGGAGAGCTTAATAACAACGACTAACAATAATAACAAGCGTATTGAGGATTTTCAGGCAGGCAACTTTAACGTTGCAAGAATAAGCTGCCAGACTGCAGCAAGGTAAGAGCAAAATGCCGGTGAGACTAGCTCTTGTAATAAAAATGATAGGAGTATTGGTCATCACTGGTCTGCTGGCTGCCTCTGTATGGCAGAAAAGTTATGCTATCAATATTATGGCTGCACCCAAAACTAACATGCCCCCTCCCACGGCTGCAACAGGTATGACACCAGGTGGTACTAGCAACCCTACGGATAAGGGAAGTAGAGTTAAACGCAGCACATATACTGATAACAAGGGTATTGATAATTACATAACAGATTCAGCACACGTCTCAAACAACATGTGGTACCAGCACATGTCCCAAATTGGTAAGCAGACAACAGAAGATAGCTGTTATGTGTGCTCTTTGATCCCATACGCCATGAGCGCTTCACGGACATTCGTCACCACAGAAATACAGGAAAAGACGGTGCGATGTATAGTATATCTGGCACTATTTCAAACGAGAGGACGATTTCAAGGGACGGTGGTGAGAATGCAGTGGGAAACAAGAGACTCATACCCATACGAAAACAATTTCCTCAAGTCATATTTGAGTTACCATAAGAGTAACTTACACGCTGAAGCATTCAGTTATATGACGAGTGGCCCTGAAAAGGGA
Organism: Ambystoma mexicanum; assembly: GCF_040938575.1. Taxonomy (NCBI): domain Eukaryota; kingdom Metazoa; phylum Chordata; class Amphibia; order Caudata; family Ambystomatidae; genus Ambystoma; species Ambystoma mexicanum. Next base: position 294,842,930 of record NC_090927.1, read on the forward strand.
GAAACGAAGAAGATAACACTACAATACCTACCATGTGATTGGTACGCCACTGAAGTTCCTGGTATACAAGGATGTTGTATACCAGGCCACTGATAACAATAACAGGGAAGGTATACATGAACAATGAATGGGAAATAGGAGTGGTTGGTAGCAACATGATAACAAGAGAAAATATTACCACCATACAGGAACACAACGACAGATGTTGGACGACATGGGGCAAATACGTACCCATGCTGACATGGATGGAGAAGGATGAAGACCCAATAAGCATACAACCGCTGATCGCGCCCAAGTTATGCTACTAACACAGAGGAGATGTGGAGGTGGGATATAACACCAACTGTGGAAGCGTGTTAGAACTACCAGAGGGGGGTGCTGGAACGGCAGTAATAATGGATCACTATGGGGCCTGCGGAGATAAGGCATATCACACCTTGCCTCCGTTGTGGAATGGTATATACACAATGGTACACATCAACGTACCATCACTAGTGGTGCCCCAAAAACATGTGAACATGGCCAACTTCCCCAAAATGGATGAAGGAAACAAGAGGAAGAGGAGATCCGTACAATCACAGGAGGGAGAGAACAACAACAACAATAACGTCCTAACAAGGATAAAGAGACAAGGAGAACCCCTGACAGGAAACTACCTGTGGGGAAGGTCGGAAACAGCACTCACTTCTATTTCACCAGAGCATAGATTATTCAGCAGGGCAGAAATGTTCTTCTCGTCAATAATACACCCAGGACTACAAGCTTATGCAAACGCTAAATGGCTCCAGATCACCCGATGGGAACTAATGATGACGATTAATTCAACAGTAAATGGATTCAATGCCATAAAAGAGGAGCTGCGAGCGGTAAGAATGGTAGCACTACAGAACAGATATGTACTGGATCTTCTCACAGCAATGGAAGGAGGAGTTTGTGCAAAAATATGACAGTCATGCTGCACATTTATTCCTGCTAACGATGCAGATAATGGTACACTTACTGAAGCAGTATCACAACTAGCCCAGATGCACTCCAAAATGATGGAAGAAAGTAAAGGAGTAAAGAAGGATAATAGCTGGCTTTCATTGTTATGGTCATGGATGCCATCATGGCTGTCGGACGGGCTGAAGGTAATAGTTGGATGCATAATACTGGCTGCAGCTGTATTGATTGTAATAAGGTTTTGGAAGGCCAGGAAGGCACACACTACAGACGAAATTATCAAAATGGTTAGCATGCACCCCTTGATGCCAACTGATGATGACCAGCACACCGACGTGATAATAAAGGAAAGAGAGAAACTGCGCAAACAGATCATCACCAATCACTTAGACCCACCATCCGTAAAGCTTGAGAACCCAAGAAACCCGAGGAGCTATATTGGAAGATGGGTATACTGCAAACCGGGAGAGAGCTGTGTATATATGTACTGGTCATTTGAAGAACATGTCAACCACTATGGACACCTGGGAGGAGTGACCAAAATATGGAGAGTAAGAGGAGATAAAGAAAAGGATATGTTTGTGGTCGACAAGTCGACCAGAGGGGGGACTGAAGTGGGAGAATGGGAGAAAAAGCTCCCCCCAATCTCCTCGCGACCATGGCCTAGAAGATCGCGGCCCAGACACCCACCACGAGATGAATTTGTCTATCTACCAGACGACCAAATACCCTGGTTCAATAACATAAGTATATGCCCACCAGCCTGCCCTACTCAAGCCGACACCTGCGGCATGGATGATCTCGACTAAGACCTCAACAACAAGCCCCCACTTCGTTAGAGATGCCATAACGACCTAGCCAACTGCCAAGAACACACGTGCCACCATGCACATTGGTCACTCACGCACCAACCTACACGAAGAATATATTCAGTGCTATGACGTAAGTGACGGATACACCCACTGACGCGCATCTTTATTATTTTTCACATAGGTTTTTTAGTAATGCAGAAAAGCAAGACGCATAAAGCACTCGCGTATACGCTTGCTGACGCTTCTCCCACCCCTCGCATCGTGATGAGAATATAAAGAAGACGTAATACTGTCTATGAAGCCATGTCAAACCGCAACACAGGTGCCAGGCATTACACATCCCCACCCATGAACCAGGCCCAAGTAGGCCGCAATCAAGAACCGCCATGAACACTGAATGAGCGAGAGTACAAGTGCTGATCATGCAGAACGAGCCCAGTGAGAGCTCACAGCCAAAGGGGCGATGTTGCAACTCGTATGCTACCAGCCGGTGCCAAGGTCACACCTGTAAGCAAAGCCAGGCACACAGAAGCAAAATACAACTTTAAATGTGCAGAATTCCGCCCCAGCTACGGTCTCTCCACACGTGACCAAGCCGACCTGACAAGGTGCCAGACCCACGAGGAAGAAGTCGCCTGGGTCCCACGTCTGGGACACAGGTTGCAACAGTGAAATGACTAGATGGACACCTACAGCGATGGGAATCGCCTGCTCTCAGGCCTATGAGCAAACCCGCACATTGTCTGCACAAACACATAGTTACACATTGTTGCTAGTGACAGGTACACCATGAGCTGGGAATAACGATGGTCCCAGACTGGGGGGCTTGCGGGAGGACAAATCAGAACATGGGGGCACTCACCACTGATGCCACTAACATTAGCCAATCATCAGGGGTCTTCATGTAACAATTTTCAACTATCTAATAGAAGGGACAACCCAAGTATACCACCTGACTCATCCTCAACCACTAATATTGCTCTCTATATGTATACTATACTAACCCTACCACTCGAGGAACCAATCCGGAGTGGCAATAGATTTTTTTGCTAACTTTCCCAGGTAACGCAAGTAGCGCGTCATACTGCGGCAAAAAGGGCCTGCGAGCCCCACGAATTTTGAGAGTCTGGACGGACGCGTACGATCCTAGACCCATCCCTGCCGTTGTTTTAATAAACAGCAGAACCGCCTTACTTCTTGTGTGTGTCTCATACTAATTTTTTGGGGAACACGGAAGAGTTGGGGCCTCCCAGCCCGGAGGTCCGCGGACGGCTCAGCCGACCCCGGGATAACAACCTCGACAGGCTGACCTATGCAGTGGTGCATCTGGACTGTTTTTGGCAGGTATCTGGAGGTGCAGTCCGGTGGGTGGAGTGCATTTGGTTGTGTGTGGGTCAGGTGGGCATGTTGTCAGATATGTACTACTCAATGTGTCTTTACATGGGCAATGGTAGCTGATGTGCATGTGGCTGCAATGCAACTATCAACTGTTATGCATCCATGGGCAGGAAAAAGTTGCATGGGTGCATGGTGGCTATGTTGGCTGTGCATGGGTGTCATGTGAGGGGGGTTCAGTGGTCAATGGTTGCTGATAATGGGGCCTGATGCCTCACATGGATGGTGATTGATTTCTGCCTGCAGGGTTTTGCAGTCATTGTTGCATGTGCCACTGTGGTACTCACCAGATTCAGCTTGGCTTCTGGTTCCTAGCTCTGCCGTGCCCATGCCCTTGATCCCGACCATGTGCAGTATCCCTCTGACCATCTCCTCACACAGTGTCAGTAGCAGGGGTTCTACTGTGCACCTCCAGTGGCAGCGGTCTTCTGGCGGTGATTGGAGATGAGGTTCCTGACCCTAATTCCACCTCTTCTTCAAGTACTCTACATCATGTTGGACGTTCCCTACAGCCACCACCTTGTCCAGGATTTCTGCCCATGTGTGGTGTTTGCGCTGTTGGCTAGTCTTCCTGTGAGATATAGCTCCTCTGAGTTGGCAACCACTTGCTCTGTCAACACTGTAAGCTCCAGCCCGCAGAATTTTGGCTTCTGCTGCCTCATATTGGGCACCCTGCATTTTCTCTTTCCTGTGGGCATGTTTGGCCTTAGCTGGGTGTCTGGATGGCACTCCTATCTCCAGATATTGGATGGATTGTGCTTTTCAAAATGGCCACCGTGGAACTTCCTTTTAGAGCGATGATGAATTTCCGCAGGTGGAATTTCTGTGGACCGCCATGGCAGTAACTGTAATTCTGCAATTTCTTGAGGGATATACGACATACCACTGAGTGCTCAGCGGTAACTCCACAAGGCAGATTGCCCATTACTGCCATTGCTGTGTGCGTGTGCCTGCCAGTTTGTAATTCGGCATTGAATCTTTGCCAATGCATGGCGGTAATGATGAATCCATAACAGCAGATTTACCGCCGATTTTCTGCCTAATTCGTAATGAGGCCCAATGCCTTTTCCTCAGGTATGACAAGACAGACCTTGCCCCTGTAGTAAACTAATCCCACAGGGGAGGGGAAAGAGAAGAAATGCGAAGGGGATGCACCCGCCATTGACAACTATATGCCTATGGTGACCTGCTGCAAGAAACCATCCGGATAGCAGTTAAAATCCAAGGGCAGACGGTCTGGGTCCTGTTAGACTCACCAATAACACCATAAGGCCAGACCTGTTATCGCCACCCAGCTCCCATGAAGTACCAACAGCAACCACAGACAAGTGTTTCAGCCTAGTTGGGCCTCATCAGTGAAGTGAAGCTGTGCCTCTCTAAGCACAGTGAGCAAGAGGTCCACATCTGGATTACCCTGGGTAACTTAGGGTGAAACCCAAAGTTCCAAAAAATTCTCAGAAACGTCTAGGAGCCCCTCTACCAACAACAAACATAGCCAAATGACCTGTTCATTGGAAGGGGGCCCACTCAGGAGGGTCTGGAACCACCTTGTAGCTCATTGTTCCTTTCACAGAGGGGAATACCATTTGCATGGGGTTGCTGATGGTACTCTTGTTCAGAGATTTGCCTAGCATTTTGGTGCTGGACTGCCCTTGTGAGTGAGACAAAGAATGATGTGCAAATGGATATTTCTCTTCTTTGAAGGGTGCAGTGAGCTAAAACGTGGTTGTAGACCCTCCTGAGTGGAAGAAATTCCATAGAACAGGGTATTTGACCCATGTTGGTTCTCAGTAGAGGGGCTCCGACACTCCTTTCTAATTTTGTAAAACTTGGGGTTACACCCTAAGTAACCCAGGGTAATCCAGGTGCAGACCCCTTACTCATTGGGCCTTAGGGAGTATCCGCTTCACCTCACTGAGGAGGCCCAACAAGGCTGAAACACGTGTCTGGGGTTGCTGATGGTACTCTTGCTCAGAGGAGAAATGCCTAGCATTTTGGTTCTGGTCTGCCCTTGTGGGTCGGACAAAAACTGATATTCAAAAGGATATTTCTCTTCTTAAGGGTACAGTGAGCTAAAACATGGTTGTAGACCCTCCGGAGTGGAAGAGATTCCAAGGAACACGGTATTTGACACATGTTGGTACTCAGTACAGGGGCTCCCACTCTCCTTTCTAACTAATCCTAAAATACTTAAACTTCAGGCAGAAAGAAAAAAGATTTGCCAGCATACAATTTATCATACAATAGAAAAATGAAAACATAGTATAAAAATAAGATACACACCTTATAATTTAAGAATCTCTTTCTGATCCTCATGGTGGCTACCAAATAATACCACAAGAACCAGCAAACATCTGGTTCCTTTGCCTGTAGTAAATAGAAAAGAGCTACTGTGATTTGTGTACAAATTGTAGATTGTATCAAAGGACAGATAAACCTCTTCCTATGATATACATAAGAGATGCAAAAGAATTCAGAGTGAAGTAGATATTCCAGAGAGCTTGAGTTGCAATGGCAGCAAGTATTAGTATTTTGTTGCCATTTTCCTGTGATGGAGGCTAGAGTTGGTTGGTTGAAATGAAATTCAGTAATATATTCTGACTAATGGGGCTGATTCCAGTGCTAAATATGTAGTTAGTTCACCTTTCACATACCATAGTGGGAGGAAACCTCTAACAGGTACTTTGGTGGGCATAAACAGATGAAGCTCAAAGTTCATTTTCCGAGCATGAGGCTCTTTGAGAATGTCCTTAGAGTTATATGGGCTTGGAATACGATCATTAAATACATTTTAAAAGCCCAGTGATTTCAGTATATTTTTTACAGCAGAGGGGCATCCAGAGTGCCTAGCTTTTTCCATTTGTCAGATATCCATTAAGCTCTCTTAATTCAGAGTCGCCCTCTCATTTAACCATATGCTTAGCCTTTGGGGGGGCTGTCGTGAAATATAGCGTCTGTGATAATAGGATAGAGGCTTAATATGTGTAGTAAAGGGCACGAATAAGATGCTGTTTCTTCTCCATTGTTTGTGGACACCCATTTGTTTGGGGGCTTGTAATAAACCACATTCCACTTTTCCCTGGCTCTGTTGAGTTTTGTTATCATTATGGCCAAGAAAAAGTGCCCCTCCAACTACCCAGCCTCTCTTTTACCTGGGTTTGTTGTTCAGTGGGTATTGTTATGATTAGGGCATTGATTAAGAGAACATGCATTATCTTCTTGCCTAGTGGCTTACATTTTTTCAAAAGACACCATACTCTAGTGAAGAAATTCAGAAACTGGTGTATTCACAGGTTTATTCACACTATGCCTGGCATTTTCAATATGTGGATACAATTATTTCGATCTTTTCCATACTTGTCTTTGAGTCATTTTGGAAAAGAGGAATGTTGTTTGTATAAAAAGAGCTATCAGAGCTCCAAATGTATTTTCAAGGGAATTTCCAAAGATATTCCAGGTAACCTTTCCTAAAGGATAACTTTCACTATAAATAATCATCATCTGTGGGTCTTTGAATTCACATTGGTGACACTGAGTCATCTTCATTCCACAAAGTACATACCACAACACCAACAAATGATCAAAACCAAATTCATGTGAGGTCCAAAGCTGCTGTCCATATATGTCCAACCAATGAAACCACAGCACCAAGCTTTTATCAATTCACAGAATGAAATTCAACTCCCTCTCCACAAACAGAACACCTGATTAGTACTGCTGATTTTGGAAAATGGAGGCACGTGTCAGCAATCATTAACAGTGCTCTTTAACTGTAGGGTGAGAAAAATGTATGGCAGAATGCCTGAATGGCATGTGCAATCTGTCCACTAACAACCACATATGTCTGCAGACATCAAGCAAAGTGTAAAAAGGATCCCTTCTTCTCTTTCTACTAACATATCTCCATTTCTCTGTTATTGACTGCACTCATGCAGCTACAGAGGTGTCAGTGCCACAAACCTTAAATCTAACCTTGTTATTTCAGTTCAATAGTTCAGAGGTAGATCTGAAACCTCAGAGTGTGTTTCTGCTGTGAATCAGAGCCTGCTCTATCACAAGCTGCCTTTCCAAACATGTACAACTTTACTCTTCCAGGTTCTACAGCCATCACATCTAAGATTAAATCCTGCACGTATGTTTACTAAATCAGTCTGAATAAGTATTAAGTATGTCAAAACAATACAGCAGATAGTAAATACGTGTAAATTTCACTGTATGCAAATTGATCTCTCTGAAACTATAAACTGATTTTAATACAAGACTCTCTTTAAACCTCAAATAAAAATAATTTAGGAAATAATATCTGCTAGTACATTTAAAACCTCTGCATTCATTATTTGCATATAATACATGGCAACCTTCAATACACACATAAAAGCCTATACACCTTTCAATACAGTTGTGACGTTACTACTAACCTGTAATAAGAAAATGTCATTACTAATGGTCTGTAACCAGTTATTAAATTTCAATTGGATGTCACAGTGGCTGCTACTTGAGACAAAACACAACAGAATTCCAGCTGGAACTGCAGCATTCAATTAAACTTGTGACAACGTTTTTATTTTTTTTAATTCCTTTCTTTTAAAATAGCTTTCTGTGACACTTTACAGCCATTGACTGACAAGGAACTGTTTATGTTTTGATGCTGATTTTGTGCATGGAGTATAACACACCAGAGGGGGAATCTACATGTTATTAATTATTTTAAAGTACAAAATGCAAAATGTTTTAGATGTTATTTATTAAACTGCTTACACTATTTTTCTGCAACACAATAAAAGCTGCAAGTTAGCTTTAAAAAATAATCCAGATTCCACATTCATTATGTGTATCAACAAATGGAAGATCACTTACATTGCAGCAAGCAAGATGTCAGGTGTTAAAGGGTGTTTATGGCTGTGTATTGCAAGGGATAAAATGTCCCTTACAGTACATAAAAAAGATCTATTTGGTCATGAAATTCCTCAGTGATTTATTTGCAATATCCTTATAACCTATGCGATGGGGTACGTTATTGCACATATGCTTGAACTAACGGAACACAGTTCTGAGTGAAAGAAATTAAATGTGCTACCATATATGGCAGTTGCACTTTTAACCACAAACACACACAGTAGGCATCCCCATAAACCCTCATTCCCTGGGCAAAATGTATTTCAGTGTAGCTACCAAAGGGGGGGGGGGAAGGAAGGTCGAATTAAGAAGATTGATTTGTATAATTTTTAATGATTTAAATATGGCAGCATATTGCTGGCTTTTGCACAAAAAGGTTAAAAAACACAAATGAAATACATATACCAATGCATCAACACTGCAATCTGAAATTAAAGAGCAATGTGCAAGAATATGTAGAGTGTGCAAAGGATAGGGAGCAAAAAATAAAGGCAAAGACTAGAAAGGCAGCTTCCCCTCCTGTTTAATCGGGTTCAAGAGAAAATGGCCATATGGAATCATAATCTGATTTTATGAAATGCATTCAACATCAAGTAAGGCAATATAACATTGTTGTCAACCATTATTTAGCATCGTGAGGACATCTTTTGGAAAAAAGGCAAGATAACAAAAGTCTACTAGGCAAGACAATCTAAATGACGATGATTGTCTTCAAACAAACAATGTCTTGAGCTCTAAGGAACAGGATGTACAACTTCCCTTTCTTCCTAGTTTCATCTACAACATAATGTGGGCTACTTTTCATCAGGACTGGATTTCTGTTTCTAAAACATATTCCGAAAGACATGGGGCCCGATTCTTAAATTGGTGCAGTGAGCGTGCTAAAGAGCACGAATCATTGTGCCAAATCAGGTTGCCCAGGCTACACCACTATTCTCAAGTGGGCCTGGGCATCCTCGTAGTCACGACAGTGGACCGTGGGCATGCGCCTGTTTATGCAGAAATCTTGGCAGCTCTTTTGTAAAATAACGACGTATTTGTTATTTTACAAAACTGCTGCCGAGAACAGGGGTGTAGATGGACACTTTCGTTAAATAACAACATATTCGTAATTTGACGAAAGTGCTGCCATCAACACGGGGGCATACGTAGAGGAAGCACGTGGAAAACCATGTGCTTCTCGAGTGCTAAGTGTGGCACCAAGCACAGGAGAATGCACGGGACAAGCCGTTGAAGGTGGCAGATGCTTTCATAGTTGAAAGGCAGATACATCCGGACCAGCATTTTCTTTTCACTGCTGTAGTAGAAGTGTAGGGCACAACAATGTGTTCATGAAATAAAGGTGTTAAGGAGGGTATAAAGCAACTTTCAATATGTGTTTAAGGTAAGGTATTTGAAGGTGACCTAAACTAAGGTGTCGTTGTACTGTGAAGCTGTGAAAGAGGGCCGTGTTGTGATGGCTTCACAAGATGTGGAAGTGCCCATAGGTGGGCGTAAATGGAAGGCAAAACGCACTGATGCAGCCCTGGGGGTACTAGTGGATGAAGTATTAGCCAATGAAAGAGTATTATTTGGACAATGACACCAGGACACCTCTTTCATAGAAAAATAGACAAAATGAATGCTGTGCCCAATACTTTGCATACAGTTGAAGAAATGAAAAAATGGTGGTATGATGTGAGGCCCAGGGTTCGTGAGAAGTATCTTGAGAGTGAAGAGTACAGCAGGGGCACTGGTGGAGGATCGCCCTTTGACCCAAATTATTCACCCATAGAATGAAAGGTGCTTGCGGTCATTGACCACCGGTAAGTTCAAATTCTTGTGCCACCTGTACATGTGTAGTGGGTGTGTGTTTGTGTTCCTTTGAGCAGCATGCCCTTTCCAGGATATCAGGTAATTGTGATTGTTATTGTTTACTTTTGAAGCAGTTCTGTGCAAGTGAGTGCTTCGCAGGTCATCAAGTTAGGAAAGGTAGCGTGGGTTTGCATGTGCCATTGAAACATCAAAGTACAGTAACTGCCATGCTAGGCCACAGGCATATGTCGTACTGCAAGAACGTGCCACAGTGAGAAGAGGGAGGGGGTAGAGTGAGTGAACGCACTCTCCAATGTAATGCAGGCCAAGAGAACCAGTCAGAGAGCACAGTAGTTTCAGGACGAGAAAGAAGGAGAGCAAGAGAGTTGTGTTAGGCCAATCACAGTGGTGTACAAGGAGAGTATTTGTGTTCCTGAAGATTGACCATGCTGCTATGGGTCTGTGTAAATATGGTTTTGTCATACTGTCTTTTTGTGTGGAGGAACTTCATTGTCAGGGAGTGTTGAAGCCGCAGCAGAGTCTTTGCATGACCTACAGGAGGGAGAAGAAAATCTGGCAACATCAGATGAGCATCAAGGGGATACATAAATTACACTGTAACAGTACTTCGAGGATGACAGTATTGCAGTGAACATGCCCAATGTAGTGGAGGATGTAGCCACAGAGTTGTGGAAGACACTGTGCTCACCCAGCCTGCGCTGACGGTTGAGGAGCCAAGTGGAATGGCAGGACTGGCGACGGATGATGATTGTCGTCTCCTTGCTGCCACAAACAGACTGCGGCAATCCTGCAAATGCAATCTTACTTGAAGACTCAGGTGTGTACCCTTAAGAACGCGAGTGCAGTTGCACATGCAGATATGGCATGTGTAACTGATGTCTTCAATGACATTCAAAGAAACATAAGCACCCTGTGTTCATCAATTGAAAGTGTGGCACTAGTGGTGGGCAAATGTGTGGAAATGTACATTGAAATGCAGAAGCAAAACTCTGAAATTATGAATGCGTTGACACAGGCAGTGTAAATGTGCAGTGCCAGAGTTAAGGGCAATACATTGTGCTTGAAAAAACTGAGCGATCTATTGAGAGTGCAGGAAAAGGAGTACTCCCTGTTGTCGGCCAGCATGGCTGTGCCAGTTATGCCAGACGCGAACACAACAGCGTAATCGTTCAGTTCCCCTAGCATTTCTACCAGCAATGAGGCGCATGAGGTTGCACGGCCAAGTCGGCCACAGAGAGAGTGTAGACGTAAGCATGCTAAAAAAGAGCAGTAACAGAGAACATATTGAGAAATGTTTTTGCAATGGTTAGTTATTTATTTAAATTAACAAATGTTGTATTGTTAGTTTCGGTCATGTTGACCGTAGTTTAAGCAGTGGAGAAGAGGTTACTTATGGCCAGGCTTGCTCATAGAACATGGTGACGTATCACCATTCCACATTCATGAAAAATTGCAGAGTTGTAAGTAAAAGGCCCATTTCCTGTTGGTTCATCAAGAAAAATGTCCATTTTACTTAAAGCAATTTAGGACATCAATGTGCATTTTTACACTTTTATTGAACAAACTTTCATTTGTTAACAGTTGTGAATACACTTTAAAATTTCATGGCGATAACGTGTGTGTCCAATTATTGCACTTGTCGCACAATCATACAATACATGTATATAACCATATTTATGTTGTAGCTTTGCATTGGGCACCGGCCAGCTGTGTCACATGAAGAAATTGGCAATGACATCACTATGAACTTTACAGCCATTGTCTTCATACTCATTGTGGATGACTTCCTCCTCTGATATTGCATCCACTGGGTCCGGCAGTCGGCATTCAATGGCCAAGTTGTGCAGCATGCAACACAGCACTACAAGTTTGCAAACTTTGTCCAGAGCACACATGAGCTCCCCTCCAGACCCATGCAAACATCTGAAATTACTTTTCAGGGGCCCAAACGTCTGATCTATTGTGTTTCTTGTCCTTATATGTGCTGTATTGTACTTTTGTTCTGCTGCAGTGTTTGCATTCAAGATTAGTTTCAGTATCCACAGTTTCAAGGGGTATGCTTCATCCCCAAGCAGCCAATTTCTGTCAGCCGACAAGCCACGCATTACCACCAGTAAGTTGCTACTATGCAGATTGAATGCATCATGTGCAGATCCAGGGAAATTTGCATAGCAATGACTGAGTAGTGCATTTTACTGTTTCTAAATATTTGCTCCCTTTCACGGGGTGGTACTATGCACACATTAATGCAATCTATTGCCCCTACAACGTTCGGGAAGCCAGCTAGTGCACAAAAAACACATTTTACAGCAGCAACCTCCACTGCTGTGAGGGGGAAAGTAATGAACTTGCTGATGTGCTGCAACAATGCAGCCAGTACCAATTGCAACATTTTGCAGAAACTTGCATGCAACATCCCTGCTGCCATTGCAACAGTGCCCTGATACAATCCACTTGCACAAAAGTGGAGCAAAGCCAGTACTTTCACAAAAGGTGGAATTGCTGTACTCTTGTTGGTGCTTCCTTCCAAGTCCAATTTTATTAGCTCCACCAATACAAAATTGCATCAGCATCCAGCCAGTACAGCTGAATCATGTGTTCGGCTGACACGTTGAACCCTGGTGCAATATATGCACTCTGTGTATTTGGTCGCCTTCTTCTTTGTCTGGGAGGTGGCACTCAGCCAGCACATTCTCCGCTGTTGCTTGCACAGGGCACTGGCAGCATTGGCATGCTTACGATGATCTAAAACATATGCTACAACAGCAGTTGACATGAGTCCTGCAACTGCAAGGCCCACTGCTGTTGGTTGAAGCTGCACACACCATTGGTGTATGTACACCAGCAGTCAGTGTTCATGTAGCACCTGCACAGAAAACATTAAAAATGTAAGCACAAAACAAGGATAAGTACAATAAACAGCTGCATTCCACGACAGTATCATATCAGAATGGGGCCTGCAACCCAATTATATGTGCCACGAAAGGTTGGCATGCCTGTAGGTTCACTGTGCCCTTGGGAATTCCCATATTCATGCTGCATCCCAGTACTGGAGTGTAAGTGGTGCAACAGACTGGGATTGAGGATTGGCAGAGCTAAGTATGGGTCCCAGTATTGGAATGGGAACTTGTTGTACAGGATTGAAGTGTGTTGGCCACTGTGTGATGGACCAAATGTTGGAACAGTAGGGGTAAAGCTGATTGGCATTGAGGTACACTGGTAGAGGGAGGCATGTATGGCTCCCTTTACTAAATACCATAGGGAGACGTGCTTGAGCTAAGGTGCTCTGGTAGAACTGTGTGTGTCCCAATAGTAGAATAGCAGTTCAATCCGGGTATGCAGGGGTCAGGTGCATTGGAAGAGCTGTATGGAGGTCCTGATACTGATAGCGGCGAGTACTGCAGGTCAGCAATACGCAGCTTTGCCAATGGAGCAAAAGGTTGTTTACGCCTTTACTGACCTTTTCGGTACTTGACACCAACTTGTGAATTGGGCCCATAGTGTCAGAAATCACATGAGAAACAACTGATGTGTCAACATAATAAGAATAGAGTCACCCGAAGGGCACAATTTCTTCAAAATAGTGAAGAGTGTGCACAGTTTACTGTTGGTGTCATGGCCTGATCACCAGCAGCAAACGATGGATAGATAGACCAGAAAAGACCAGAAAAGAACCCCCACAAGTTAATGCTCTGGCCCATTATCAATACTGAGCCTTGCTTTATGTCTAAAAGGTCAAACAATTACTCACGGGTTGCAAGGGAAAATTGTCCCATCTGTGAAGGGTCGACCCAGGCACAACAAAGCTTTGTAACATAAAAGAAAGGGAAACACAAAAGAGGCAAACGCATGAGGGAGAATCCCTAAATGTAGAGGATTACTAGTGTCCTGTCAACAATCCTGCATATTAACATGTCAATCTATCATGCATTGGGCACCTCAAATAGAAAAATGAAGACACAAAGAAACATACACTAGAGCCGTGCTCTAAGTAGAAAAAACAGACAGCCACAGGGGCAATGTGACCACCACTCCGGCAACCTGAGAACCGCATGATCAATGTACATGAGAGACGCTACTGGACCCTCGCTGCAGAGACAACTCAACAGCGTCTACAGCTCTCTCGCGGCCAAAAAGGGCTAGGATGCTTTCAAGGGCCAATCGCCATACAGGCGAAAACAATATGTGGTGAGGGAACTAACGTAGATGCACGAATCACAGTGAGGGCCCCTGCATCACCGATCCAATTGCAATTATATACAGGTCAGGCAGTGGGTGGGTCGAATGGTGCCAATCATTCCCTGGAAGTGTCAAGTGGCTGAGGTGGGCGGGGGAAAGAGCAAAAACATGTGGGCTCACTGTAGGGTCAGGCTACTGAACAAAATTTCACTATAGAACCAATAGTCAATCCTTGCACAATGGTAAAGAGCATTGGCACTTGGTGTCAATTTATATGCCCAAAGTCTGCCATTCTTGTTGCTGGTTCAATCCAAAGCGATGTGTTGAGTTTGTAGAGCCAGAATTGTTCTTTTCTAGCTAATCTGTATTCAATTTCACTGGTATTCACTCCCTGAATTTTATCGATCTCCCACCATTTAATGTCAATGCCACTATGAACCATCGATACAAAATACTCCATGAGGGGTGCGGCCATAGTTTTAGTCCTGATTTCAGACCGATGTTCAATGATCCTCCCTTTCACTTGTCTTGTGGTTGTCCCTACATATGCTTTGTTACATGGACACAGAATGGCATACACCACATTGGTGCTCTTGCTCTTACATGTGTTGTGGAAGGCTAAATGCCAATCTGTGGGATTTACTTCAAAATTGAGTGTTTTCAATGTAAATGAACAGATTATACAACTTCCACAAGGGTAGTGTCCCTTGACAGGTAGAAATCCCATTTGTGCTCTCAAATTGGTTGGACATTTCTCTGTACAGCTGTCCGCTGACACTAAATGCTGCTTGAGGTGTTTTCCTCTTTTAAAGGCAAACAAAGGGGGTTCCAAATCTGGACAAATCTGGACAATTGAGTTGGAGAATATGCCTATTCTTGGGGATCAACTTTTTCATGGTATTACTCTGTGGTCTGAAAGTAGTTACACATACAGTCCTAGATGTTTCTTTTCTGCTGGCATTTTATTTCCCCCAAAAAATTAGCTCTGTCCAAAAATCACACTCTTTTTCTGCATTTTGTAAGAGCATGCCTGGGATAGCCCCTGTTTAAGAACCTATTAAATACAATGTCCACTACTCTTCTGAATTCCTACACTAGGGTACTGTTTCTTCTCACATTGAGAAACTGTCCATAAGGTATATTGGCCCTCATTAGGACCCTGGCGGAGTGGGTTTCCGCCAGCGCAAATCGCGGCGGACCCGTCCGCCGTACTACGAGTTCCCTTAGCGCCATGGAGGTTTTCTCCGCCTGGTTTTGCCGGGCGGAGAAAACCATGGCGCTAAGGGACCTCGTTGTTAATTACGCCGCCGTACTTTACGGCGGCGTAATTAACTCCTTCCCCACTCCCATTATACCCTATGGGGCGAGAATGGGAATGGGGAAGGGTAAAATGGGGATTGGGGATTTACCGCTCCGCCAAGGTCGGCATGGGGTGGTAAATCCGCCAACCCCCATGGCGCTATCGACGGCTTTCCGCCGTGCTTCGCGGTGCATTTAGCACCGCGAAATCCGCCAGGGTCGTAATGAGGGCCATTGTCCCTTAGGGCCTTAGGATGGTAAGTTTGGTGATGAATGATAGTTTTTCGATCCGTGGGCTTTCTGTAAAGACTAGTCCCCAATGATCTTTAATTACAAGATCTAGAAAGGGAAGGCATTCATTGTTTTTGCATATGGTAAATCTGAGGCTGGGATTAGGACTGTTAATCCAATCAAAGAAAGTTTCAATGTTGGCCTCTCTAAGGTCCCAAATGATAAAAATGTAATCTATGTATCTCTTATATAGACATAGCGCTGAAAAGTAAGGATTCTTGTGAATCAAAATGGACAACTCTTCAAATGTGGCCATGAATAAATTGGCCAAATTAGGGGCAAAAGAGGCTCCCAAGGCAGTGCCTTTGATTTGGATGAAAAATTGACTTTTTAAACCAAAGATGTTTTGATTCAAAGCTACTTCTAATAGTTCCAAAATAAAATCAGTCGGAACAAGGTGAGGCTATGTTCTTTCCTTCAAATAATCTTTGGATACCCGTATTGCCTCACCCTGGGGAATATTGGAATATAAAGATTCCACATCCAGGGTGACCAGGAGATTGTGGTTGGATTTGAAGGGGAACCCTTCAATTTTCTTGATGACATCAGTGGGTTCTGCAAGAAAAGCATGGTTGACAGATGCCAATGGTTTAATGAAGAAGTAATTCAATTTCCTCACTGGTTCAAGGAATATGCCACACAAGGATACAACAGGTCTGCCCGGCAGTTTGGCCAGTTCTTTTAGTACCTTAGACGGGATGTAACAAAGTGGTGTCATGGGGATGCAAGTGTTCAACAATTCTGATTCCTTGATTGTGAGGAACCTTGCTTCTTTGCATATCATGGTGTTTTCTGCAATCTGGGCTTGGGTGGTCAGGGTGAGATCACCAAATTAATCATTTTTTGACTTCATTCGACCTTCGTTGCGCTTTTAACAACATTAGGAGATAGCACAATTAAAACAATACAGTGCAAACAATAAATGTATTATTTGAGAATAGCTACTGTCCTCTCAAATTAATACAGAAAGGCTATTGAAGCGATACAAATAACGGAAATTTCATTTTCAAAACATTATCCACTCTAAATTTAATAAAATATTTTGAATTTCCTAAATATACAAATGTACATCTTTTGCATACATCAACATTATTCAAACTCAAAACTAGCAATATATACATATACATTTGCAAATTATTCAACATAACAATTTCAACATGCAGTACAGCCCAGAAATCTGTGTTTGAATACAGAAAAGGAATAAAAACGAAAGCATTTTTTAAATCATGATTATTTATTAAATTTTGATAAGGAATATTCATATACATGTTCATATACATTTCTTCACAATCATTTAAACCCTTTTCCTCCAATATGCACAATTCATGCATACCTGTTTCAATATTTCCTTATAAATAATCAACTTTATACAAAAGTTATTTATTAAAATGTTTTCAATGAATAATGTTCCAAAATGTAAAAATCTCAATTGTTAGTGAAATCTGGTTTCCAAGAATCAATCTTTTCTAAAGACATTCTTCTTTTAGCCTATGTACCTTTTATACAAAGCACCCAAACATTTAATTTGTAAGGGCTTCTAATTCATGATATTCTAAAAATAAATGCCTCAAAGTCTTCATATTGTTGTCTTTTTTTACAAATTGGACATATTCTCTGGTTATATGGGATTTTTATTCCCCAAGCCCCAAATATTTCATAGGTTGGGAGCTTATTTAATCACAATCCCATAAATACCTTTGCCTCCTTTCTTGCCAGACACATTATACAATATCTATGAACCTATTTATAAACCAGGGGCCAGATTACAGAAACTTTGCACCAGTGCAAGTGCAAAGTTTGCACGGTATTAGCAATAGGGCAACGTTTGCCCTGTTTTTAAAAACACTGGGACACATTCGAAAACCATTGCACCTCAACAAGTGCAGTTTGTCATATTAAAAGCATCAAAGCTAAAATTGCCATAGTGCTAAAAAGACTCATTTTTAGGCATGTTTACATCACGGCAAAGATTTCCCTAGTGCTAATACCATTCCGTATTAGCGCTAAGGCAATGCTTAATAAAACTTAAACCCGGATAAAAGCGATCAAGCCAATTGTTATTTACACCCCCCACCTCAGCCTTAACTACTGCCCCAGCCAGCCCTAACCCTATGATCCCCTAGTTTCAATTCAAAGAAATCTCAGAGATAGAGGTCCTAGCTATCATTAAAAGCCTAAAACCTTCGAGATGCAAGGGTGATGTCTGTCCTGCCTCCATTATCAAAGACTGCACTGAAATCCTAACGCCAATCATCACTACATTCATAAACTCCTCCTTCTCCACAGGTACAGTGCCTTTCAGCCGCAAGGAAGCTTGGGTACTCCCGCTCCTAAAAAAAACGTCCTTAGACCCATATATTCCCAACTACATGCCCATTACACCTGTTCCCTTCCTGATAAACATGTTTGATTGTGCAGTCTATTTCCAAGTCCAGCATTTTTCTTGAAGCAAACCACATCCTAGGTATGCAGCAATCCAGCTTCCGCCCAGGCCATGGCAGGGAATTCGCCTTGCTGGACCTAAAAAAACAGCTGGATGAGATCAGAGACAAAGCAAAGCCAGATCTTCTCCTCTCTTAGATCTGTCCACGACATTCTACCTCGGCCAACTTCTCACCTATAGCCACCGCCTGGATTGCCTCATTTCTGGAAGAAAGTGTCAGGGTATTTGCAGAGCACTCCAATGCCTTACCATCCCCGAATCCATGCGGGGTGACCCAAGGTTCATGCATATCCCTGACCTTATACAGTATGTTCACTAGGCCCTTATTCGACATCCTTGATTCCATCAGCATTGCCTACACTGACTAGGCTAATGACAGCCAAATTCTACTCCCACACACAGGCTACTATTCGAAAGACTCCAACAGACTGAACAACACCTACTCCACACTTCAGGCGTGGATGGCGGCAAACCATCAGTGTCTAAATGGAGACAAGATGGAAATCTTGATTGTCGGACCTCCAGCTGTTCTAAACACTCTTAATTACCAATATGCTGCCTTTCATATAGATAGTATGTCAGTCCCTGTCTCAGCAATGGTAAAAACCCTAAGGGTTCATCTTGACACTACCCTCTCCATGTTACACCAGGTTAACACCATTGCCTCCTCAGCACCTTATGCTACCAAAGTACTAAATGCCTCATGACCCTTCCTTTCTAAGACAGCTGCCTAACAATAGACTGAGCAGTCATTGGCTCAAGGATTGACTACTGCAATGTCCACTTCGCAGGCCCCTCATCTAGAAACCTGCACAAACTTCAAGTTATACATAAAAATGCAGTTCGAACGGCGCTGAACATTCCTAAAAAAGAACATTATCTCAGCATACAGAAGAGATGCTCATTGGCTGCCTCTCCAAGAACCCATCATCTTTAACACCTTGTCCATCAGCCACAGCTACCTTGCTAACACATCCCCCCTTACCTCTCCCAGAAAATAGCCAAAGCTCACTCAAACAGACATACCAGGACACCCTATACCTACAACATAGTTTTACTTAAAGGCAGACGTGTTAGGCCAGAGGCTCCAGCTTCCCTTATATCTCAGTCAAACAATGGAACACCCCACCCCCTCCCCCTCTGAGAGCTGAAATATCCTACTGGGGGTTCAGAAAAGCACTAAAACACGCTGTTTGACTAGACTGACTTATGGGTCTCACTTCTCCAGCTCCCGTCATACACCACTACGACTATTTAAATGTTGAACTTATTAACCTGAATATGTTAAGTTGTATCTGTAACACTATGGGTAACTTCCCAATATCTTTAAATATGTTAACCTGAATGTGATAAATTGTATCTGTAACAGAACCTCAATGCCTTTGGGTTGTATGCATGCTTTATAAACGAAATACATACATAAATAAATGGCCATGACCACAAGCCAATGACAGTGGCCCACAGTCTCATCATGGTATAGTGGGCAATGGACATGGTCATAGGCCAAGTGTGATGGTGAATGTGGGTGGTTTGGTGGGGCCTGGAGCATGGCCAAACCAATTGCTCCAGGCAATTCATCCATAAAATGCATGCCCGGCTTGAGTAGCTCAAAGTGACACAAATTAATGTACACTTCTAAAAATATGTTGCTTCAAGAAACTTTTTTTTTTTCATGTATGGTAAAACAGGAATATTAATAACTAACTTACAGTACACAAACAGCATGAAACATCTGTTGTTATAATAAAACTGTTTAAATTCATGGAAAAATGTTGTTAAAGGGACAATCGCTACTTTGGGTTTCTGTAACATGGCTGAAGCTCATGTCCCATATATTGATTCCACTGGCTAGGGCCAAAAGCCATGGAGAGTCACCCAAATTTCCAATATGGGGTTTAGTGCCCAATACACCAGCCAGCAGGCCTAGTCTAGTGGCTATTGTGTGTAGCTTGGTGGAGTCAATTGTGCAAAGACTGGAGTCGGAGGGGGGCATCTGTACTCCTTCCTTCTATATGGCACAGTAGACGCACAGAGCACCCCAGCCAAGGTTCCCTTTACGGCAGTGAATGGACGACCAACCAACCAAGGCTTATTCTTAAGTAGAGTGCAGTCCCCAGGCCTCCGCAAAGGAATGTCCACACACTATGTTGTTATGTGCTAACACAGTTCTATATACAAAAATAAGGTTCGAGATACAGACATCAATTAATAACACACTTTGTGCTCTGGCAATTCTAATATGGAAAATATATACAATCGCTATGTGGTACCACACGTCACTGTTGACTTCTTTAAAATGTATCAACTGCTGGCAGTTATAATGGCATACAAATCATACACCAATGGGTACCAGCATAGATCAAGGGAAGGAAGGCAAGATACGTTAAACAATGAAAGAATGTTTTCCACCTCTAACAAGGCACAATTCTGAGTGAGGATCCACCCACCCGGGCAACTTGTAATAAAGAGTATTAACAAGCCCAGTCCATTAATGTTTAAATAGTCTTGGTTCCTGGTTAAAATGTTCAACTACCTTGATGTACCTGAGTTAGAAGAGTTTCTTCAACGGTTCGTCGATGGATCCCTCGACAGTGGACTTCCTTTAAAGAAGGGGCCACAGGGCATCGAGATTCCTCGAATACATGTGAACACTTGCATTGAAACTGCGGCTTCGACTTTCGCGGTGCTCTTCGACGATCGTTTGAGGAAGTCCTGGGAGGATGAGGCACGCGGCCCACTTCGTTGCAAAGAGTTTGGTGTCACAAACAAGACTTGGTGAGGAATATAGGCCCAGCATTGGGCGTCGGGATAGCTTTGGCGATCAGGACTTGGCCATAGCTGGATTTCAGATCTTCTCTTGTCAACGTCTTTGTGGACTTTAGGTGGCGGGAAACCCACCGGCAGACTCTCCTTGGTCGTCAACAACCTAGACTTTCTACGGCAGGACAAATCGGTCGACAGTAATGGCAAGGACGCCCTTTGTTCAATTTTCTTAGGCAGGGTGGAGAGTTGTGGCTCTGGTCGTCGAGAAGCATGGTATCAAGCTGTCCCTGCTTCTGGGCAACACAACTCGACCAGCTTCCAGCGGTTACAGATATCCTCTGAACCCCAATCGTTGGCAATGGACTTCGATGGCCCCGATGTCCGGGTGCTTTACGTCAAGATTCTCGGCGGACCCCTTCTCCGGTCGACAGCCTTTCGGCACAGGGTGCCTCGATGAAGATCAGCTTCTGCACGATGTTCCCTCATAGCTCAGGGAGTGGTCTCCTAGCCAGGTCCTCGCTTAGATCCATCATCGACAGACTCACCAGCTTTTAGATTGGGTTGAAGGAAAACAGCAGCAATTCTTCTTCTTCCAGCTGGGCTTCAAGGATAAGCAGATTATAGTTTCAACTTTGGCTTCTGACCAAATTGGGAAGTGAGAGGTCCCCAGATATACAGATCTGTCCCTCATTCACTCTGCTAAGCCAAGCTCAGTGAGCCAATCAGATATAAGGGCATTCATGCAGGCAGGCAGCCAATCAGGCTCACAGGCATTCAGGCTATTCACTCCCACCCAGACACCCATAACAAGGAATGTGGATTGGGGCAAGCACTCAGTCTTTCAGCACACCACACTGCATTCGTGTCAGGCAGGGCTGTCTCATTCTTTGTGTCACACACACAGAAACCAGACACTCATCACATACAATGCAGATTGGTCACACACTTTATTCACACAGGTCCCACCCCAAGGGTGTACACCAAAACATACAGTCACTGGGAAGGCTCCAGCCAGTCTTGCATGGACTTCCCCACAATACCATATATGGTTCTTCCACCCAACAGCCAGTCAGGGGAAGGGACAGAGTCAGGGCATCCCAGGACCTTGGGAAAACAAGGTGACAGGCAATAGAAACCAAGAGGCTACAGTGGTCATCCTGCCTTCCAGCATTACAAGGTGCATGGCCAAAAATCATGCTGCAGGCAATTCAGCATGCATTGGCATCTCCAGCATGCATTGCACAATGTGTGCTGCAGAAAATGTTCCCTGTTAAAGGAAAGTCTGTGATGGATGGCCAGCTGGGATTATTTATGTTCATAAATAATAAAATGATGTGTGTAATGCATCTGAGACAGGGTGGTCTGCTAATCAGGTCCCCTTTTCCTTAAACTCCATACCTATATAATTGTGTTCTCCTGTGCTCTGATGCAACAGTATCCTGATCTGCAGCACCTGCTTTCCAGGGGCACAACGAAGGGTTAGATGAGTGAGGGGTCATGTTTGACAGCTGCTGTGACAGCCAAATCACTGCAGTGCAGAGGTTGCATGTAAGTCTACACCTCTGTCCCAGAACCATGATAATTATGATAAACTACCAACCTAGTGGCAGAATAATCTGGAAATATACCCCATACCTATGTTGGCATACATATTGAAGACATACCTTCTTTGTGGAGTACCAGAATCATCCATGTTAGCTCAGATCAGCTGTTGGAGGCTATATGGATTTCAGGCACTTGCCTATCTGCATGTCAGTGAATTAAAAAAAAGGAAGGATGCATGCATCTGTTGATTCTCTTCGGGCAAGGGGAAGGGTAACACTTCTCTTGCCAGGCCTGGGATCTCCCAGATGGAGATGTCCTAAGATTGAACCTGGCTTCAAGGAGAAAACGAAACAAAAATAAGTTCCCAATTTAGGAACTTACGTCCCCTGCACACTTTCTAATATCTGGATAACCAGACCAACGTTTATAGAAAGAATAGTAAAGTAACTTTATGCATTAAAGTCTTAATACAAGTCGTGTTAGTGTGAAAGCAACAAATTCTTAATACAAGACAACATTCAATCGTTTAAGGTCACAAGAACAAGTCTTCATTTTTTATTCTTGGTGGTGGAGCTGTGGTAGGCCCAACGCGTTTCGAGTGAAACAGACACTCTTCATGAGGGGCAAAACAATGATTCTAGGAAAAGATATGCACAATATTTAAATTAGAGTAATGTATAAATCCAAATGAAAACATTAACCAAATGTCTTTGTGACTCAACAAAGAAAGTGGTCCTGCAATCTTGTACAGAAATTCAATCTCTAGACCGTTAACATTGTATGAGATTTACTGAGTACAGATGAATAACTAACAAATAACATATACTTATTCATATATCTTTTAAGAAAGCAGATATTAATTGTTTAATTAAATAAATTCCCTAATTAGTGGTATGTGGATCCCAAACCAATTGAGAATAGGAACTAATATAACCCAAAAGTATGCAAAATAGAAGAAAGGAGAGAGAAAAATCTAACCTTGTGTGTTTTATGTAAAAAGTTCTAAATCAGAACAGGCCGGGGTCTGGGACAGGAAACCCAGTCATTCATGTATGCAGGAAACCCTATGTCTGAAAAAATAGAGCATAACAATACATTGATCAGTCAAAAGCTAGTTAGAAGCCTGAAGCAAAGTCAACCATAGAGATTCACTTACATGCTTAATTGGTCATCTGAATGGGAGAACCCATCAATAGGAAATTTGAGTGGATAACTAAGCAGAGGGTCTTGTAGTAGTGCAGGTCTTGAACACTAAAAATGAAAGTCCA
This sequence comes from Ambystoma mexicanum, assembly GCF_040938575.1. Classification (NCBI taxonomy): domain Eukaryota; kingdom Metazoa; phylum Chordata; class Amphibia; order Caudata; family Ambystomatidae; genus Ambystoma; species Ambystoma mexicanum. The sequence continues at coordinate 294,866,578 of NC_090927.1, forward strand.
AAGAAAAAGGAACATGTGAGAAAGTCAGGGTGAGGAAAGCAATGTGGATGGAGTAAAGCGGGTTCAGCAGAACCTAAAAGTAATATAGCTTACTTAACGTAGTGCAGTGTTGCAGACAGGAGGCAGGAGACCGGCAGGTAATCCTGTTCCTTCTACAACGCCGTCGCCATTATGTACTATTTGTTAGCATGACGTCATCACCCGCATGCGCGTGATACGTCATTATTGGAGCTGCTGTGAAGACTCGAAGTAAGTATGTGCAAATAAATGGCATTAGCCCGTGTCCGAAATGGATGATGCCATTATGGGGAAAGAGAGAGTAATAGGGAGAGGTAAAGGTGAGTGACCACCAGCCCGGGAGTGTTTACCCTGTGACGTCATCACGCACACGCGTGCATGACACCACTTGGAAACATACCGTGGGCATGGGAAGAAGCCTTTTAGGCGAAAGGCAGCGCCATGTAAAAAAATGCCTAGAGATTGTCCATGCAGTTGTATGGAAAGATAACATGTCACAATACTATACTCAAGGTATAGCTCAAATAGGTATGTCTAGAGCAGCACCTAAGGGAAGGCAAAGGCCGAGGGAGGCGTAGGAGCGAGGGGCGACCGCCAAGGTATTTAAGAGGAGCTAACTGCATGTGATGACGTGATGTCAAACGGTATTTGTATAGTAGATGTCATCAGTAGTCTGAAAACACACAAAGTCAAACTATATAAATACAAGGGGTTGCAGAACCCAATTAGGAAAAGTAGAGAGGGTCAATGTTAGTTGATAAACTAAAGGAGACTCTCAGGTTTGACATAGTCCAGAACTGGAAAGGACATCTATTCCGAAAGCATGGTAATGGTCACAACAAAGGTCTTAACCAACGAATATGTTTGTTATAAGGTACCTTGGTTTAAGGTACGTGGTTTAACTTTCATTTTAAAGCTGAGATTCTAGGCTTTCCAACGAACCTAAATCCGACGTGCTACTCCTTATACTTTTGCCGTAATCACGATTCACGCACTTGCGAATTTTACCGCGATTTGCAATTTGGCCTGATTTCTTCTCCAGTAAAAAAGTCAGCAGCTCCTTGCTTTCCTTTGCTAAAATCCGTTTAACCTGCTAGTTACTCATAGAGCATTGCTAAAGTGAGCCTGAACTAATATAAAGTAGCCATCGCCTACCTTGAACCTCTAGAGGGAATTAAAAGCAATTTTAGCACCTTTTCACTTCCTTGCAAACCACATTAAAGTAATTCGCCTGTGTTTCAAACTTCTACCTGTTTTCCTCTAAGCTTGCTGGGGGGGAACTGAATTTCGTATTGTATTTGATTGCATTCCTGAGAACTGTGTGCTCCTCCTTCCATTTCTTACATTGCATAGGGGGCGGGGGGTGAATTGCCAGAGAAAAAGTGATTATATTATCTTTTGCTAAAATCATATCAAGTTATTTCTGTACTGCATTTCATTCCTCATTGCTTTTCCCTTGAAACCATAAAAGTATTTTCGCTGCCTTATCCATCCTATACCAACACCTCATTGATTGTAAAGAGGTGTGCTAGTATCAGATTACCCATTGTTGATCAACATTATATTCATAAGTGTGATATCAATTATTAATTTATTATAAAATTGTGATATATATATATATTTAAATTTTTCAAATAAACCTTTTAAATTTGCAAAACAAATCTACTTCTTGGCTCAGTGGGGTCAGGGGGATTCTAAGAGAGGGGTGTTATACAAGGGTTCATCATCCAGATTATAACTTGCCATAAAAATATATAAATAAGGGCTTCCCTTGGGCATCCCAGACAAGGCACCGACTTAGTGGGATTGCTTGATTGGAGTCACTTACAAAGTGGGGGCTCGTAGCCGGGATCTTCTGGGTTAGATTTAGCACTTGTGCATCTTAATACTGTGTGCTAACTGACGGGATACATACATCCGGTCGGATCACCACGCTGTGGTACGCTGTAAAGCACTCCTCAAAGGAACGCTCTAAGGAAACGGTCTGTTTTGCAAAATAAAATACAAACTTCTGTAAGTCAGGAATGAACTCAAATTCCAGAATGACGACCTTGGTAGATATGAAGATAGCTAGGGAGCACCTCTTACATACACTGTTTGCGAGAGGTGAATGGTCTGAGCAGGACCAAAATGTATGGTTGCAGGCGATCACACAACAGGTCACTACAACTGGGTCAGATATGTGGAGAGATCAGGGTCCCTTACATGTGGCCCTGAGTGAACTATATATGGCTTCTAAGGTCAAAGATGAACACAATAAGATTGCCAGGATAGCGGCATATTTGTATCTATATATGGGAGCCATGCAGGACAAATGTGCTGAAGGCCAAGATCTGGCAAATAGGCAACAGATGGCGTTAGAAAAGTCCCAATCTGACCTGGACTCTTCTGAGCAGAGGCTGCACAGGAGCCAGGAGTCAGAAAATGATAGTAGACAGTACATCATTAAAATAAAGGAGGATATGGATATCCTGCAACAGGAAAAGGCTGACCAGGATACCGGAATTCTGGCCTTGCAGAAGGAGCACCAAGACAGTTTGGACTCCATACTGCAGAGCCAGAAAAAGCTGGAGCAACAATTAGATTTCAATAGGGCATGTGCTGAGCAGGTAGTCACCCTGCAAAGCCACCTAGATAGGGAAAAGGCAGAGAGCAATAAACTGATCCTGAAAGACGTGGATACCCAGGCAGAGTTTGATCAAGAGCGCCAGAAAGCTGGTGCCCTTCAAAGGCAAAGGGATGACCTGGCGGCACAGATGCAGACTCTTAGTCAGGAAAGGGACACCTTCGGCCAGGAAGTCTGCCAATTAAAAGAAAAAATTGAAGAAAATCACCTGGCCCTCCAGGGGCTGGGTGACCTCCAAAAAGAGCATCACGACTTGCTAGAGCACACCGGAGGGTGGAGGAGGCTCTGGCAAGAAAGGAGCAGGCCAGTAGGGATGGGACTCAGGAGGTAACCCTCCTGCAGCAGAGACTGGCCCAATACTCCAGGACCAATCAGGAGGCACAGAGAGAAAATGAGGCTCTCTGCCAGCACAATGATAGGCTCCAGCAACAGGTAGCGATGCAGGAGAGACTGATAGAGTCTAGTAAGGCCTTAACTGAGGAACTGAAAGCGCAGGCTCTTGCATTGCAACAGGGAGCAGGGGCGGATAGAGATGAGGTTCGCTGGGAAAGAGAAACTCCTGAGCATAACCTCAGGAGCCCTAGTACCAGAGGCCTTCATCTCTCCCAGTCCCTGGACTCTGCCACCCCCATGTCCCCTGGCGCGCATGAGCACAGGGCCACAGGAATGGCAGATTACTATCCAGCCAAAAGTATGGGGCTCATAGGCCAGTACCACCCAGGAATGGAGGGGCGGGCATCCGGGCATGGGCACCCAAGCACAGTGCAATTTAGTGGGGAACTCCAGGAGAGTAGGCCCATTAAGGGCATCCTGAAAACCTCTGCCCAGTTAGGTCAGTGGGGGGGTACCAATCAAATCCTGGCAGCAAGGAGGGATCTGAAGACTCCTCTGAGCGTTACAGGACACAGGAGACCAGGTCCCCACATTCTGCCAGCCATTCCCAGGCTTGCAGAATCCGGGAAAACCTGGAAGATCAGAAGGGCACCTCTGGGAGCAGTGCTTCGGAGTCAGAGGATGAATGGACCAGGGTGACCCGAACCAAAAAGGCCAATAAGGCAAAAAGGGCCTTGCTTAAGGACCCATTGAAACAAATAAAGGCAATAAGGAGTGTCATCAAGCCTTATCATAAGAACGCCAAGTATTCTGTTTGGGAACACTTGGAGCTCTATGAGCAAATGATGGAGACTTTCCATTTGAAGGACAGCAGTAGCTGCATCCAGTACGTCAAATGGACATTCTCCCCAGAATACTCCAGTTTCTTTGCAGGGCTGAAGGACCAAAACCATTCAAGATGGTCCGCATATAGGGCGGCCATCTTGAAACATTTTTCTGTTCATAGAAATCCTCAAGAGGCTCGCAAGGGAGCATACAATTTGCAATGTGGGGAGGATCAGGCCCCACAAGGATTCGTACAAGAATTGAAGTGTGCCTTTGCGCAGACCACCAGAAGGGTGCGCACGGACAGCAGAGAATTTGTCAATACTTTCTTCCATGCCTTGCCCAAATACATCATGACCCAGCTAGTGAGAGATTTTCATGAGAAGAGGTCACTAGACTGGGTCATTGAACAGGCTACCCGGATCTATGAGGTGCAGAAGCCCATAGAAAATAAAAGTAATGCGCAGAAAAAACTCAAACCCAACAGCACCCCTGCTGCTGCTAAGGTGGCAGAGGTAAAGGTTGACCCCGTTTTAGATTTGGAGATGGGGGGCCTAAAAACCTGCCTGCACCAAATAATTCACAGTCCAGAAGGCCCTTGGGCCAGTCACAGACAGGGAGTTGAGGAGGTAGTCCCACAAATGGGGTCCCTCGCTCCCCTGATTATGTAAGTCCCACCTACAAGGGAAACCGACCCATCCTGGGTTATGTGTGGGGATCCAGCCAAGCACCTGACCCAGGGAACTTCCCTCCTAACGTCCCCCAGGAGGGCAGAAATTCACCAAATCCTGGGCAGAACTTTTTCCCAGGTATCCACCCAATTTCCAGCCCCAAAATCATCCATCCTTCTTTCCCCAATTCCCTGAGCCCAGACAACCTAATCCGGGAGAGGGGAGGCCAAGGGTGGAGGGGTAACCGAATCTTCCCAACCCAGGGTATTACCAGAGAAGAGATAGCTACCCTTCCCGGGATCAGCCCAGGGGAGAAAATAGAGCCCCGTATCAGCCTGAGCGGGTTTCCCAGTTAGAGCGCCAGGTCCAAAATATGGCACAGGATCTGGGTCACATACTGAGGGCTCAACAGAACCCTCAGATGAGCATGCAAATGCAGAATGCCCCAAACCCTGGACCTGGTGCTCCAGAACAATGACGGGGGCAGCACCCCGATAACCCACCGGTTCCCAGGGAGGAGGCACAAGGGAAGGGGGGTGTAAAGTCTTGGAGGACGCTTCCTTCCCAACTTGTAAACAGCCCCTGGAAAACCAGGAACCGGAAACAAAATCTCCTGCCCCTGAAAGCCTGCCTCCCAAGGAGCAGAGGGGGGTAGGAGAAACAAAGGACCCAAACAGACCCACTTTGTGGAGGAGGTACAGGTCTTCCAATTTGAGGGAGAGGGATCCTCAGAAGATCCTGGGAAAAGGATCTTCTTCGTCAGAGATGGTGGAACTCCTCCCAAGGAAAAATGGGTCCCAAGGGATGCCAATTCAGACTGGGGAGATGTGGAGACTGAGCTACCGCCATCCATCATCTCATCCCAGAACCGACAATACCAAAATTCCATGGGTCAAACCCATCCTGATGACTGCCTCCAAAAAGGGGGGGGCGGCCCAGAACCCGAAACCATTTCCAGTTGCCAACTTTTTCTTTCAGATTCCCCAGGCTCTCCACAGAATTCTGCCCAAATCTCTTCGCTAGCAATGTCCAAAACCAGAAAGTTAGTCCACCAGTTGTCCAAAAATGTGCATTATCTGTGCCCCCTTGAGGAGAAGGAGGGAAGATATTATGCCCCGGTACAAGTACAGGGGCAGGGTACAATTTCGGCACTGGTGGACACTGGATCCCAAGCTACCCTCTGTCCAAAAGGGCCTTGGATGAACTAAATGCAGGAAGGGGGGAGAATTACGGTATTCCTCTCACCTCTCTTCCTGGACAACTGCAGAACTTTGACGGGAAGGAAATTCCTGTCGAGGGGACTGCAGATTTGGACATCAAAATTGGGCGACACAAGGTGAAACACCCGGTCATAGTAGTGACTCCAGAGGGCACCCCTTGTTTACTCGGGAATGACCTCCTGAGAAGGTTGTCACCCCAAATAGATTGCGTAAACAATGTCCTCTAACCCAGACTAGCCGACCAATAAAATTAAAACAGAGTGTCAACCATGTTAGTTTAAACGGCACCTGCCACTTGGTTGAACAAAAATCTGACCAAGTAGAATTTCACTTCCAGAACAACCAAATTCCAGACGTGACAGTAATAGCAGTAGGACAACAGACTGGTGATGGGGGGTCCTCTCTATTTCTGAAAAGCAACCTTCCTTCCAGTTTAAGGTGGTATTCCACACTGGAAGGAAACACTCTGAAATTCTTTACCAATCCACAATCAGACACTCCCACTCCTATAGTCCAGAAAGAGGTGAAATGAGCTCAGAGCCTGGCTGATATTCAGCAAATTGGAGAGCAGTTGTTCATCCCTGTTCAGTTAAATGATGGGAAGGACTCTGTTCTCGCCCGAGTGTGTGTGAACAACGGTAAGAGCTTCATCAGCGAAGCCATGTTCCGCCAACTCCCGAAAGATCCAGCCATTCCCACATTCAAACTGATAGACAAATGGGAAATGGACCTGGAAGCACCCAATTCGAAACATCTCCTGCCAAGCAGGTGTATGCTCAAAATCTCCATTGGCAACAAGAGCATAGTCCATAATTGTTGGGTCGTGCGAGATGTCACTGCTGCCTTTTACTTAGGCAGTGACATTCTAAATCGCTTCACCATTAGTTTGGACCTAATAAACTTCAAAGCTTGGTCCCGATTAGCGGATAATCCCATGGGCTTTGATGATCAAGAAAAAGCATTTAGGTCAGCTCAATTGCTACCTTATGCAGTTGAAATTCAGATTAAAGAGGAAGTCACCATCACAGAAAGGACCCTACAACTCTCGCTGGAAGTGAAAGTTAAAAGAGGACAAAAATTGAAAAATCCTGATGCTTACATACATCTAAATCCTTCTCTCCAACAGCAAGGTTTGGGGGTAAACCCAACTCCATTAGTCAACATAGAACATGACACCATTCCAATAGAGGTGGATAACAGCAACTTAAAGAGTATTACTCTAGCCGCAGGCACCATTATTGGAATGGCGGTTGATGACCGACATTTTTCCATTGATCTAGGAAATGAACTGTTAGGACCAATTCCCAAGGACTGTTTTGACAGTGACAGTGATGACAACACAACACCAGACAGGATTTTCACCCGGCATGGGGGGAAATTCCTGGTGTACACTTCTTGCCCTTATGGTAAGGAAGATGTGACTTGTGACTTCAGGAGGGATGAGGTGATTTTCCAGGTCCATGAGGGCTGCCTTTCCCACCTGAAGCCTCCAGTCCAAATCAGCACTCTGACCAGGGACTTCTCCACCCAGCTGGAGGAGGCCGCTGAGATAGCCAAACCAGAAGTCTTTCCAGGCTTCAGGCAGATGGTGAAAGAGAGGGTCAACCTAGCTGATGCCTGCGTGACTCTGGAACAGAAGCAAAAGTTGAAACAAGTTTTCTTGGATTTCCAAGATCTCTTTGCGGTAGACTCATATGACTGTGGTCGCACCGACATCCACACAACAACAATTCCCATGGACCTTGGAATGACTCCAGTGTTTGTGAAGCAATATCGTTTGCCTCTCGCATCCATGGAGTCCCTTACTGAAATAATTAAGAACCTTGAGTCCCGGGGAATAATCCGTCCAGTACACAGCACCTTCAATAATCCGGTGCTGGGAATATTGAAGCCAAACGGCCAGTGGGGACTCTGCGCCGACCTTAGGGAGCTGAACAAACGGGTCCATACTTCCCGATGGCCTACATTGACCAAGGGCTGGCCCAGATCCAGGGGTCACAGGTATTCACAGCAATAGACCTGACCAATGGATACTGGACCGTGCCTGTCAGTAGGGAGGACCAATACAAACTGGCTTTTACCTTTGGGGGCCAGCAGTACACATGGACCCGGACTCCCTTCGGATACCTCAACTCCGGCAAAGCCTTATCATAAGAACGCAAGTATTCTGTTTGGGAACACTTGGAGCTCTATGAGCAAATGATGGAGACTTTCCATTTGAAGGACAGCAGTAGCTGCATCCAGTACGTCAAATGGACATTCTCCCCAGAATACTCCAGTTTCTTTGCAGGGCTGAAGGACCAAAACCATTCAAGATGGTCCGCATATAGGGCGGCCATCTTGAAACATTTTTCTGTTCATAGAAATCCTCAAGAGGCTCGCAAGGGAGAATACAATTTGCAATGTGGGGAGGATCAGGCCCCACAAGGATTCGTACAAGAATTGAAGTGTGCCTTTGCGCAGACCACCAGAAGGGTGCGCACCGACAGCAGAGAATTTGTCAATACTTTCTTCCATGCCTTGCCCAAATACATCATGACCCAGCTAGTGAGAGATTTTCATGAGAAGAGGTCACTAGACTGGGTCATTGAACAGGCTACCCGGATCTATGAGGTGCAGAAGCCCATAGAAAATAAAAGTAATGCGCAGAAAAAACTCAAACCCAACAGCACCCCTGCTGCTGCTAAGGTGGCAGAGGTAAAGGTTGACCCCGTTTTAGATTTGGAGATGGGGGGCCTAAAAACCTGCCTGCACCAAATAATTCACAGTCCAGAAGGCCCTTGGGCCAGTCACAGACAGGGAGTTGAGGAGGTAGTCCCACAAATGGGGTCCCTCGCTCCCCTGATTATGTAAGTCCCACCTACAAGGGAAACCGACCCATCCTGGGTTATGTGTGGGGATCCAGCCAAGCACCTGACCCAGGGAACTTCCCTCCTAACGTCCCCCAGGAGGGCAGAAATTCACCAAATCCTGGGCAGAACTTTTTCCCAGGTATCCACCCAATTTCCAGCCCCAAAATCATCCATCCTTCTTTCCCCAATTCCCTGAGCCCAGACAACCTAATCCGGGAGAGGGGAGGCCAAGGGTGGAGGGGTAACCGAATCTTCCCAACCCAGGGTATTACCAGAGAAGAGATAGCTACCCTTCCCGGGATCAGCCCAGGGGAGAAAATAGAGCCCCGTATCAGCCTGAGCGGGTTTCCCAGTTAGAGCGCCAGGTCCAAAATATGGCACAGGATCTGGGTCACATACTGAGGGCTCAACAGAACCCTCAGATGAGCATGCAAATGCAGAATGCCCCAAACCCTGGACCTGGTGCTCCAGAACAATGACGGGGGCAGCACCCCGATAACCCACCGGTTCCCAGGGAGGAGGCACAAGGGAAGGGGGGTGTAAAGTCTTGGAGGACGCTTCCTTCCCAACTTGTAAACAGCCCCTGGAAAACCAGGAACCGGAAACAAAATCTCCTGCCCCTGAAAGCCTGCCTCCCAAGGAGCAGAGGGGGGGTAGGAGAAACAAAGGACCCAAACAGACCCACTTTGTGGAGGAGGTACAGGTCTTCCAATTTGAGGGAGAGGGATCCTCAGAAGATCCTGGGAAAAGGATCTTCTTCGTCAGAGATGGTGGAACTCCTCCCAAGGAAAAATGGGTCCCAAGGGATGCCAATTCAGACTGGGGAGATGTGGAGACTGAGCTACCGCCATCCATCATCTCATCCCAGAACCGACAATACCAAAATTCCATGGGTCAAACCCATCCTGATGACTGCCTCCAAAAAGGGGGGGGCGGCCCAGAACCCGAAACCATTTCCAGTTGCCAACTTTTTCTTTCAGATTCCCCAGGCTCTCCACAGAATTCTGCCCAAATCTCTTCGCTAGCAATGTCCAAAACCAGAAAGTTAGTCCACCAGTTGTCCAAAAATGTGCATTATCTGTGCCCCCTTGAGGAGAAGGAGGGAAGATATTATGCCCCGGTACAAGTACAGGGGCAGGGTACAATTTCGGCACTGGTGGACACTGGATCCCAAGCTACCCTCTGTCCAAAAGGGCCTTTGATGAACTAAATGCAGGAAGGGGGGAGAATTACGGTATTCCTCTCACCTCTCTTCCTGGACAACTGCAGAACTTTGACGGGAAGGAAATTCCTGTCGAGGGGACTGCAGATTTGGACATCAAAATTGGGCGACACAAGGTGAAACACCCGGTCATAGTAGTGACTCCAGAGGGCACCCCTTGTTTACTCGGGAATGACCTCCTGAGAAGGTTGTCACCCCAAATAGATTGCGTAAACAAGGTCCTCTAACCCAGACTAGCAGACCAATAAAATTAAAACAGAGTGTCAACCATGTTAGTTTAAACGGCACCTGCCACTTGGTTGAACAAAAATCTGACCAAGTAGAATTTCACTTCCAGAACAACCAAATTCCAGACGTGACAGTAATAGCAGTAGGACAACAGACTGGTGATGGGGGGTCCTCTCTATTTCTGAAAAGCAACCTTCCTTCCAGTTTAAGGTGGTATTCCACACTGGAAGGAAACACTCTGAAATTCTTTACCAATCCACAATCAGACACTCCCACTCCTATAGTCCAGAAAGAGGTGAAATGAGCTCAGAGCCTGGCTGATATTCAGCAAATTGGAGAGCAGTTGTTCATCCCTGTTCAGTTAAATGATGGGAAGGACTCTGTTCTCGCCCGAGTGTGTGTGAACAACGGTAAGAGCTTCATCAGCGAAGCCATGTTCCGCCAACTCCCGAAAGATCCAGCCATTCCCACATTCAAACTGATAGACAAATGGGAAATGGACCTGGAAGCACCCAATTCGAAACATCTCCTGCCAAGCAGGTGTATGCTCAAAATCTCCATTGGCAACAAGAGCATAGTCCATAATTGTTGGGTCGTGCGAGATGTCACTGCTGCCTTTTACTTAGGCAGTGACATTCTCAATCGCTTCACCATTAGTTTGGACCTAATAAACTTCAAAGCTTGGTCCCGATTAGCGGATAATCCCATGGGCTTTGATGATCAAGAAAAAGCATTTAGGTCAGCTCAATTGCTACCTTATGCAGTTGAAATTCAGATTAAAGAGGAAGTCACCATCACAGAAAGGACCCTACAACTCTCGCTGGAAGTGAAAGTTAAAAGAGGACAAAAATTGAAAAATCCTGATGCTTACATACATCTAAATCCTTCTCTCCAACAGCAAGGTTTGGGGGTAAACCCAACTCCATTAGTCAACATAGAACATGACACCATTCCAATAGAGGTGGATAACAGCAACTTAAAGAGTATTACTCTAGCCGCAGGCACCATTATTGGAATGGCGGTTGATGACCGACATTTTTCCATTGATCTAGGAAATGAACTGTTAGGACCAATTCCCAAGGACTGTTTTGACAGTGACAGTGATGACAACACAACACCAGACAGGATTTTCACCCGGCATGGGGGGAACTTCCTGGTGTACACTTCTTGCCCTTATGGTAAGGAATATGTGACTTGTGACTTCAGGAGGGATGAGGTGATTTTCCAGGTCCATGAGGGCTGCCTTTCCCACCTGAAGCCTCCAGTCCAAATCAGCACTCTGACCAGGGACTTCTCCACCCAGCTGGAGGAGGCCGCTGAGATAGCCAAACCAGAAGTCTTTCCAGGCTTCAGGCAGATGGTGAAAGAGAGGGTCAACCTAGCTGATGCCTGCGTGACTCTGGAACAGAAGCAAAAGTTGAAACAAGTTTTCTTGGATTTCCAAGATCTCTTTGCGGTAGACTCATATGACTGTGGTCGCACCGACATCCACACAACAACAATTCCCATGGACCTTGGAATGACTCCAGTGTTTGTGAAGCAATATCGTTTGCCTCTCGCATCCATGGAGTCCCTTACTGAAATAATTAAGAACCTTGAGTCCCGGGGAATAATCCGTCCAGTACACAGCACCTTCAATAATCCGGTGCTGGGAATATTGAAGCCAAACGGCCAGTGGGGACTCTGCGCCGACCTTAGGGAGCTGAACAAACGGGTCCATACTTCCCGATGGCCTACATTGACCAAGGGCTGGCCCAGATCCAGGGGTCACAGGTATTCACAGCAATAGACCTGACCAATGGATACTGGACCGTGCCTGTCAGTAGGGAGGACCAATACAAACTGGCTTTTACCTTTGGGGGCCAGCAGTACACATGGACCCGGACTCCCTTCGGATACCTCAACTCCGGCAATGAATTCAACATTTTCCTACATAAGGCCATGCCCGACCTGGGTGCGAGGGGTAACCTGGCTTATGTAGATGATGTCCTCATCAAAAGTTCATCTGTGGAGGAACACATAGCGGAGATCCCTTACGTTTTGACACAGTTGAGGGCCGCCAGAGCAAAACTTTCCTTTCAGAAAGCACAGTGGTGTAGAAACCGTGTTAATTTCTTGGTGCATGAGATTACTCCTCAGGGTCTCTGACCCAAAGAAAAGAAAGTGGAAGCACTTCAGAAACTGAAGGATCCCACAACTCTGCAGGAACTAAGGAGCCTCCTTGGACTGACTAATTACAGCAGAAAGTTCATTGAGGGCTACGCAGAGATCACCAGACCCCTGATTCATCTCTTGAAGGGGGGGTCAAGTGGGAATGGGGTCAAGAACAATCCGAGGCAGTAAGACAACTCAAAAGAAGCCTCTCACAAGCGCCTTGCCTAGTTTACCCTGTCAGAAACAAGGAGTTCTTCCTGGAGACTGGGTTCTCTAATACGTGCTTGATGGCAGTATTATACCAAAAGCATGACAAGGTCAATAAAGTAATCTCCTATGCGAGCAAAACTTTATCCTCTGTGGAGGAAAAATTCAACGATTGTGAGAAGGCACTCCTGGCAACGGTGTGGGCATTGAAGAATTACCGCCTGTTTATCCAGGGGGAATACATCATATTGGAGACTCCACACCAGCCTCTGCAATATCTCCAAAGTGACAGAATCCGGGCCGGAAATGTGAGTAATTCCTGAATTACTTCCTGGATTCTGTCAATGCAAGGCTTTCCTGTGGAGGTCAGATATGGCCAAAACAAGAAGAGTCCCCTCGCGCAAGGTCTGGCTGACTTGCATGATTGTGCCAGAGAAAACTGTCTCGAGGACGAAAGTCTAAAAATCAAGGACAACATGGAAGCATACCTTAATTCCCCACACAAAGTCTTTGAACAAGACGAGTGTGAGGGAATGCCCACTGTCTATGTGGATGGATGCTCGTACCATGTTGACAACCACGGGGAGAAAGAACTGGTGGCCGGCGTAGGGAATGCATGGGTGAAGGAGTTCCCAGAACCCTCTGCTGGATAGAAAATTGGCCCCCGAAGTAGTCAGGTGGCAGAATTGATGGCTGTGCATCAGGCCATCCTCACTGCTGTCCAACATCAACTCCACGAACTGGTCATAATCACAGAATCGGATTATGTACAGAATGGGTTCGTGGAGCACCTGGTTAATAGGAAAACCAGAGGCATGTTATGTGCTAATAACAAACCCCTGAAACATGGGAAGCTAATCCAAAATATTGATGATCTGGTCACATCGAATGGGATGACCATCTACTGGAAAAAGATCAAAGGTCATTCCAAAGTAGAGGGACCAGACAAAACTGGAAATGACTTAGCTGATCAGCTGGCCAAAACCGGGGCCATCCAAGCGGATCTAATAGAAATAGAGTCCCTGTTGGGGGAAATCCAGGTCACTGCTATCACTAGGTCCCAGACAAATGCTCACAATGATCTTTCAACTGCACAATGGAGTAAGGAGACCCCTGATGCTGATTTAATTACAGCTCAGAAGGGGGATCCAATCATTGGTAAGTTTTACCAACACCCTGAGGACCCTGAGAACTTTCCCCTGACGGATACCGATTACATTGGGAAAGATGACCTAAGAGTGTTGATGAAATGTCCAAAAATGTTCCGAATCCAAGACGGTTTGTTGGTAAGGAAATCCAAAGCTGGCCATGATCAGTGGGTGGTTCCTACCTCATTCCGAAGCCTGATGTTAAGTCACGCCCATGATGCGGCCACCGCCGGTCATAGGGGGTTTCATACAACACTTGAAATCTTAAGAGAGGTTGCATACTGGCCACACATGGGGCAGGACCTCGACCAATACTTGAAGGGGTGTCTTGTGTGTGCACAGTTTCAGCCATCATCCCTCGCACACCGTGCGCCTCTCCAAAAGAGGGGGATGACACTGCCATGGTCAGATTTGCAAATTGACTTTGTAGGCCCTGTAATCCGCTCGTCTAGAGGAAACAAGTACATGTTGACCGTTACATGCTTGTTTACCAAGTGGGTGGAATATCTCCCGGCCCCAAACTGCAAGGCAGAAACAGCAACTGCCCTGATGATTAACCACATCTTTTCCCGTTTTGGTCTACCTCAAAGGATTGAGTCAGACAGAGGTAGTCATTTCACCAGCGAGGTAATGACAAAGATGTGGGAGATACTGGGGTTTAAAAGGAAGCTACATATTGCTTACTGGCCAGCTTCTTCTGGAGCAGTAGAGAGATACAACCGAACCATTGTGAGCATATTAAAAAAGTTTGTGGCAGATTCTGGGCCAAGTTGGGATATCCGATTACCTCTGTTCCTAATGGCCATCAGATCTACCCCTTCATCTGCAACTAAAATGTCACCATTTGAGTTGATGACCGGATGCAAGATGGTGCTTCCCCAGCATCTGCTCTACAGGACCCAAGAGCAGACACTGATAAATGCCTCTACAACTCATGAGTATGTGGAGAATTTAAGGAAACACCTTCAGCATGCTTTTGCCTATGCTCAGCGGAAACTAGAAACATCAGCTGATAGCATGAAAACCCACTACGACCTGAAGACCACCAGGAAGGAATATACTGTGGGGGACCGGGTCTATCTATACAATTTCCAAAGGAACCAGGCCAAACAGCAAAAATGTTTGCCTACATTGAAGGGACCGTTTGAAATTATAGACAAGATCTCCCCGGTAGCGTATAAGATCTGCATCCCCAAAGGTAGTCTGGCGGAAGGGGAAGACAAGTGGGTACATATAAATCAGCTAAAGTGTTGCCATCCCAGGCACACTCTGCAACAACTGGAGGAGTCCTCTGCAATACCAGAGGGGACCGCTCCAGATTAATTCAGTTCCAACCCTAAAATATCCCACATACAGTCTCTAAAATATTATGACGCTTGTAAGCCACTGTCTCTGAATTATATCTTGTTTTTCAAAATTGGAATGCTATGTCTATTAAAGTATAAAATGTATATGTCGCCCCACTATATCAATGGTGGGGGAGAAATGTCTATGAATAGGTATTGCCGCTTTCCTTTGTCGTCCTAGGGGAAAGAAAACCTGGAGACTGGCCAAGAAGGACGTCCAGGGACCGGGAGCAAAGATCCGAGGAGCCCGGGGTACCGTCCAATATTCCCATCAGGACCGGCGAGGAGGACCGATCGATCCAACTGGGTGGAGGAAAAGATGCTGAACTGTGCCATCTACAGAATTGGAAGAAGATAATGTGGACATACCAGCGCAAGGGCTCAAAACCTCCTTTGCACCCGACTTCCCCTCGATTTGAATCAAAGCGTAGTCGGGCGGCTGGCTAAAATTATGGGCACAAAATTATTCTACTGCAGAACCATTCCAGTGCCATGTTCTGAACCTGGATAGTACTTTCAAGTAAAATCCCCTGTTTGAAATACATTAATTCAAGACAAATCCCAAAAATGGGTGCAGTACCGACAATTTCCACAAGCCGGCGCTAGCGGTCTAAACTATGACAGTAGAACTGTATCTTGAGCTAACTGGACTTCAAAGCATGTTGGTTAATTAAAAAATCTTAGCCACCTGCTGTTCCCAGGAGGCACGCTGATTTCATTAACAGCTTCAAGAGGCTGGGAAACCTCTCACCTCAGAGATTCACACCAGGAGGCAGGATATCACATGACCCTGTTGATTGATTGAGGAGAGACTTCCAGGCAGCCTGCTGGAGCCCACACAAAAGACTCTTTCCCTTGAATGGGGTATGTTAATTTTGAATGTTTCCTGTCAACAGCCCTCTGCCAGCAAGGAGAGACATGTGATCACTGAGCCACCCAGACTTCTGGAGGCGGACCCAAACACTTTGGGGAGTTGAATTGAAGGCAAATATATGTTTCATAAAAACACTGATAACTCTTTGTAACCAGATGACAGAAATGTGAAATTTGGGGATCCCTAAAATGAAAACTGTGCCCACAATTCAAGACCAAACTCCAATTTGTTTGATGTTCTGGGGCAAAACCCCGCTAATTATGAATATTGTAGACACTGTATTTAAGCTAGAGACCTGGAAATTTACTGGGATATTTGGAGAAGGGGGGTGTACCTTTGTATAATATTTGATGAAAAACCAATGTTGCAAAACCCACTAAAATCGAAAATAAGTTGCCATTTCTTAACCCAAGCTCCTAGAAACGCCAGAGTCAGAACAGGGACTATCTTAAGTAATATATGATGTGTGTATATGATGTCAAACAACTGTGTATCTGGGAAATATGTATTTGGATCAGAAATAGGTTTGTGTGTAAAGATGACAGGGGAGTGTTCTTTCTGGAGGCCATAAAAATTACATCACTCTGACACACTATCCCTTCCCAAATCAGGGACCAAAGAATCTATTGACCTATCAAATCAAGAGAGGGGCATGCTTAGTGATGCTACGCACACACCCACTTTCAAAACACATAAAAGGAACATTGAAACCCAGGTAGACATTGAATTTCATTTTCTGCGGGACGCTCTGCCGGGAGACTCCAGACTTCACATCCATCAATCTCCAGAGACCAGAACTTTACTTCAGAACTTAAAGCAAGGGGCTAAACCCACAAACTGATAACTCTTCTCAGCAGGCCTCAGCATCCTCAAAATCATTTGC
Organism: Ambystoma mexicanum; assembly: GCF_040938575.1. Lineage (NCBI taxonomy): Eukaryota > Metazoa > Chordata > Amphibia > Caudata > Ambystomatidae > Ambystoma > Ambystoma mexicanum. The sequence goes on from NC_090927.1 coordinate 294,883,185, forward strand.
CAACTATTCCACAGCCGGGCGAGCTGTCTGAATTCTTTGGCAAGAACTTTTGCCAGTACCCAGAAAGCAGTGTTACATCCAGAATCCACTTGATCCGTACCGGAAAGCAAAGCAGTATCCAGAACCAGAGGCCGCTGTGTCCAGAGAGGCTAGACCAGCAGAGCAGAGCTGACCCAGACGCTGTGAGCAGAACCGCCCGAAGTCCAGTCCAGTTGACCAGATCCATGACGAGGCCCATTCATTTCAAAATTAGGAGTGAGTATCCGCCAGAACTGTGCAGAACCCAATCTCTTAGTTAAAATAATCTAATCCAAACTATTTGAACCTAAGTAGAGCTGCCTCCTAGTAATCGTGTGATCTGTCATTCTAAAGCTGTCACCTGTCATTCTGAGTTTTACTTTAAGTCTGAAAAACTACCTTTACTAAATTGTCCGTATCTTAGGAACGTGGTTTAACTTTCATTTTAAAGCTGAGATTCTAGGCTTTCCAACGAACCTACAAACGACGTGCTCGTGCTACTCCTTATACTTTTGCCATAACCATGATTCACGCACTCGCAAATTTTACCACGATTTGCGATTTGGCCTGATTTCTTCTCCAGTAAAAAAGTCAGCAGCTCCTTGCTTTCCTTTGCTAAAATTTGTTTAACCTGCTAGTTACTCATAGAGCATTGCTAAAGTGAGCCTGAACTAATATAAAGGAGCTATCACCTACCCTGAATCTCTAGAGGGAATTAAAAGCAATTTTAGCAACTTTTCACTTCCTTGCAAACCACATTAAAGTAATTCGCCTGTGTTTCAAACTTCTACCTGTTTTCCTCTAAGCTTGCTGGGGGGGAACTGAATTTCGTATTGTATTTGATTGCATTCCTGAGAACTGTGTGCTCCTCCTTCCATTTCTTACATTGCATAGGGGGCGGGGGGTGAATTGCCAGAGAAAAAGTGATTATATTATCTTTTGCTAAAATCATATCAAGTTATTTCTGTACTGCATTTCATTCCTCATTCCTTTTCCCTTGATACCATAAAAGTATTTGCGCTGCCTTATCCATCCTATACCAACTCCTCATTGATTGTAAAGAGGTGTGCTAGTGTCAGATTACCCATTGTTGATCAACATTATATTCATAAGTGTGATATCAATTATTAATGTATTATAAAAGTATATATATATATATATATATATATTAATTTTTCAAATAAACCTTTTAAATTTGCAAAACAAATCTACTTCTTGGCTCAGTGGGGTCAGGGGGATTCTAAGAGAGGGGTGTTATACAAGGGTTCATCATCCAGATTATAACTTGCCATAAAAATATATAAATAAGGGCTTCCCTTGGGCATCCCAGACAAGGCACCAACTTAGTGGGATTGCTTGATTGGAGTCACTTACAAAGTGGGGGCTCGTAGCCGGGATCTTCTGGGTTAGATTTAGCACTTGTGCATCTTAATACAGTGTGCTAACTGATGGGATACATACATCCGGTCGGATTACCACGCTGTGGTACGCTGTAAAGCACTCCTCAAAGGAACGCTCTAAGGAAACGGTCTATTTTGCAAAATAAAATACAAACTTCTGTAAGTCAGGAATGAACTCAAATTCCAGAATGACGACCTTGGTAGATATGTAGATAGCTAGGGAGCACCTCTTACATAAACTGTTTGCGAGAGGTGAATGGTCTGAGCAGGACCAAAATGTATGGTTGCAGGCGATCACACAACAGGTCACTACAACTGGGTCAGATATGTGGAGAGATCAGGGTCCCTTACATGTGGCCCTGAGTGAACTATATATGGCTTCTAAGGCCAAAGATGAACACAAAAAGATTGCCAGGATAGAGGCATATTTGTATCTATATATGGGAGCCATGCAGGACAAATGTGCTGAAGGCCAAGATCTGGCAAATAGGCAACAGATGGCATTAGAAAAGGCCCAATCTGACCTGGACTCTTCTGAGCAGAGGCTGCACAGGAGCCAGGAGTCAGAAAATGATAGTAGACAGTACATCATTAAAATAAAGGAGGATATGGATATCCTGCAACAGGAAAAGGCTGACCGGGATACCAGAATTCTGGCCTTGCAAAAGGAGCACCAAGACAGTTTGGACTCCCTACTGCAGAGCCAGAAAAAGCTGGAGCAAAAATTAGATTTCAATAGGACATGTGCTGAGCAGGTAGTCACCCTGCAAAGCCACCTAGATAGGGAAAAGGCAGAGAGCAATAAACTGATCCTGAAAGACCTGGATACCCAGGCAGAGTTTGATCAAGAGCGCCAGAAAGCTGGTGCCCTTCAAAGGCAAAGGGATGACCTGGCGGCACAGATGCAGACTCTTAGTCAGGAAAGGGACACCTTAGGCCAGGAAGTCTGACAATTAAAAGAAAAAAATGAAGAAAATCACCTGGCCCTCCAGGGGCTGGGTGACCTCCAAAAAGAGCATAACGACTTGCTAGAGCACACCAGGAGGGTGGAGGAGGCTCTGGCAAGAAAGGAGCTGGCCAGTAGGGATGGGACTCAGGAGGTAAACCTCCTGCAGCAGAGACTGGCCCAATACTCCAGGACCAATCAGGAGGCACAGAGAGAAAATGAGGCTCTCTGCCAGCACAATGATAGGCTCCAGCAACAGGTAGTGATGCAGGAGAGACTGATAGAGTCTAGTAAGGCCTTAACTGAGGAACTGAAAGCGCATGCTCTTGCATTGCAACAGGGAGCAGGGGCGGATAGAGATGAGGTTCGCTGGGAAAGAGAAACTCCTGAGCATAACCTCAGGAGCCCTAGTACCAGAGGCCTTCATCTCTCCCAGTCCCTGGACTCTGCCACCCCCATGTCCCCTGGCGCGCATGAGCACAGGGCCACAGGAATGGCAGATTACTATCCAGCCAAAAGTATGGGGCTCATAGGCCAGTACCGCCCAGGAATGGAGGGGCGGGCATCCGGGCATGGGCACCCAAGCACAGTGCAATTTAGTGGGGAACTCCAGGAGAGTAGGCCCATTAAGGGCATCCTGAAAACCTCTGCCCAGTTAGGTCAGTGGGGGGGTACCCATCAAATCCTGGCAGCAAGGAGGGATCTGAAGACTCCTCTGAGCGTTACAGGACACAGGAGACCAGGTCCCCACATTCTGCAAGCCATTCCCAGGCTCGCAGAATCCGGGAAAACCTGGAAGATCAGACGGGCACCTCTGGGAGCAGTGCTTCGGAGTCAGAGGATGAATGGACCAGGGTGACCCGAACCAAAAAGGCCAATAAGGCAAAAAGGGCCTTGCTTAAGGACCCATTGAAACAAATAAAGGCAATAAGGAGTGTCATCACGCCTTATCATAAGAACACCAAGTATTCTGTTTGGGAACACTTGGAGCTCTATGAGCAAATGATGGAGACAGTCCCTTTGAAGGACAGCAGTAGCTGCATCCAGTACGTCAAATGGACATTCTCCCCAGAATACTCCAGTTTCTTTGCAGGGCTGGAGGACCAAAACCATTCAAGACGGTCCGCATATAGGGCGGCCATCTTGAAACATTTTTCTGTTCATAGAAATCCTCAAGAGGCTCGCAAGGCAGCCTACAATTTGCAATGTGGGGAGGATCAGGCCCCACACGAATTTGTACAAGAATTGAAGCGTGCCTTTGCGCAGACCACCAGAAGGGTGCGCACAGACAGCAGAGAATTTGTCAACACTTTCTTCCATGCCTTGGCCAAATACATCATGACCCAGCTAGTGAGAGATTTTCACGAGAAGAGGTCACTAGACTGGGTCATTGAACAGGCTACCCGGATCTATGAGGTGCAGAAGCCCATAGAAAATAAAAGTAATGCGCAGAAAAACCCCAAACCCAACAGCACCCCTGCTGCTGCTAAGGTGGCAGAGATAAAGGTTGCCCCTGTTTTAGATTTGGAGATGGGGGGCCTAAAAACCTGCCTGCACCAAATAATTCACAGCCCAGAAAGCCCTTGGGCCAGTCACAGACAGGGAGTCGAAGAGGTAGTCCCACAAATGGGGTCCCTCGCTCCCCTGATTATGTAAGTCCCAGCTACAAGGGAAACCGACCCATCCTGGGTTATGTGTGGACTCCTCCAGCCCAAGGGGGGGATCCAGCCAAGCACCTGACCCAGGGAACTTCCCTCCTAACGTCCCCCAGGAGGGCAGAAATTCACCAAATTCTGGGCAGAACTGCTTCCCAGGTATCCACCCAATTTTCAGCCCCAAAATCATCCATCCTTCTTTCCCCAATTCCCTGAGCCCAGACAACCTAATCCGGGAGAGGGGAGACCAAGGGTGGAGGGGTACCCGAATCTTCCCAACCCAGGGTATTACCAGAGAAGGGATAGCTACCCTTCCCGGATTCAGCCCAGGGGAGAAAATAGAGCCCCCTATCAGCCTGAGCGGGTTTCCCAGTTAGAGCGCCAGGTCCAAAATATGGCACGGGATCTGGGTCACATACTGAGGGCTCAACAGAACCCTCAGATGCGCATGCAACCGCAGAATGCCCCAAACTCTGGACCTGGTGCTCCAGAACAATGACGGGGGCAGCACCCCGATAACCCACCGGTTCCCAGGGAGGAGGCACAAGGGGAAGGGGGGTGTAAAGCCTTGGAGGAAGCTTCCTTCCCAACTTGTAAACAGCCCCTGGAAAACCAGGAACCGGAAACAAAATCTCCTGCCCCTGAAAGCCTGCCTCCCAAGGAGCAGAGGGGGGGTAGGAGAAACAAAGGACCCAAACAGACCCACTTTGTGGAGGAGGTACAGGTCTTCCAATTTGAGGGAGAGGGATCCTCAGAAGATCCTGGAAAAAGGATCTTCTCCTTCAGAGATGGTGGAACTCCTCCCAAGGAAAAATGGGTCCCAAGGGATGCCAATTCAGACTGGGGAGATGTGGAGACTGAGCTACCGCCACCCATCATCTCATCCCAGAACCGACAATACCAAAATCCCATGGGTCAAACCCATCCTGATGACTGCCTCCAAAAAGGGGGGGGGGGGGGCGGCCCAGAACCCGAAACCATTTCCAGTTGCCAACTTTTTCTTTCAGATTTCCCAGGCTCTCCACAGAATTCTGCCCAAATCTCTTTGCTAGCAATGTCCAAAACCAGAAAGTTAGCCCACCAGTTGTCCAAAAATGTGCATTATCTGTGCCCCCTTGAGGAGAAGGAGGGAAGATATTAAGCCTCGGTACAAGTACAGGGACAGGGTACAATTTCGGCACTGGTGGACACTGGATCCCAAGCTACCCTCTGTCCAAAAGGGCCTTTGATTAACTAAATGCAGGAAGGGGGGAGAATTACGGTATTCCTCTCACCTCTCTTCCTGGACAACTGCAGAACTGGACATCAAAATTGGGCGACACAAGGTGAAACACCCGGTCATAGTAGTGACTCCAGAGGGCACCCCTTGTTTACTCGGGAATGACCTCCTGAGAAGGTTGTCACCCCTAATAGATTGCGTAAACAAGGTCCTCTAACCCAGACTAGCCGACCAATAAAATTAAAACAGAGTGTCAACCATGTTACTTTAAACGGCGCCTGCCACATGGTTGAACAAAAATCTGACCAAGTAGAATTTCACTTCCAGAACAACCAAATTCCAGACGTGACAGTAATAGCAGTAGGACAACAGACTGGTGATGGGGGGTCCTCTCTATTTCTGAAAATCAACCTTCCTTCCAGTTTAAGGTGGTATTCCACACTGGAAGGAAACACTCTGAAATACTTTACCAATCCACAATCAGACACTCCCACTCCTATAGTCCAGAAAGAAGGGAAATGAGCTCAGAGCCTGGCTGATATTCAGCAAATTAGAGAGCAGTTGTTCATTCCTGTTCAGTTAAATGATGGGAAGGACTCTGTTCTCGCCCGAGTGTGTGTGAACAACGGTAAGAGCTTCATCAGCAAAGCCATGTTCCGCCAACTCCCAAAAGATCCAGCCATTCCCACATTCAAACTGATAGACAAATGGGAAATGGACCTGGAAGCACCCAATTCGAAACATCTCCTGCCAAGCAGGTGTATGCTCAAAATCTCCATTGGCAACAAGAGCATAGTCCATAATTGTTGGGTCGTGCGAGATGTCACTGCCGCCTTTTACTTAGGCAGTGACATTCTCAATCGCTTCACCATTAGTTTGGACCTAATAAACTTCAAAGCTTGGTCCCGATTAGCGGATAATCCCATGGGCTTTGATGATCCAGAAAAAGCATTTAGGTCAGCTCAATTGCTACCTTATGCAGTTGAAATTCAGATTAAAGAGGAAGTCACCATCCCAGAAAGGACCCTACAATTCTCCCTGGAAGTGAAAGTTAAAAGAGGACATAAATTGAAAAACCCTGATGCTTACATACATCTAAATCCTTCTCTCCAACAGCAAGGGTTGGGGCTAAACCCAACTCCATTAGTCAACATAGAACATGACACAATTCCAATAGAGGTGGATAACAGCGACTTAAAGAGTATTACTCTAGCCGCAGGCACCATTATTGGAATGGCGGTTGATGACTGACATTTTTCCATTGATCTAGGAAATGAACTGTTAGGACCAATTCCCAAGGACTGTTTTGACAGTGACAGTGATGACAACACAACACCAGACAGGATTTTCACCCGGCATGGAGGGAACTTCCTGGTGTACACTTCTTGCCCTTATTGTAAGGAAGATGTGACTTGTGACTTCAGGAGGGATGAGGTGATTTTCCAGGTCCATGAGGGCTGCCTTTCCCACTTGAAGCCTCCAGTCCAAATCAGCACTGTGACCAGGGACTTCTCCACCCAGCTGGAGGAGGCCGCTGAGATAGCCAAACCAGAAGTCTTTCCAGGCTTCAGGCAGATGGTGGAAGAGAGGGTCAACCCAGCTGATGCCTGCGTGACTCTGGAACAGAAGCAAAAGTTGAAACAAGTTTTCTTGGATTTCCAAGATCTCTTTGCGGTAGACTCATATGACTGTGGTCGCACCGACATCCACACCACAACAATTCCCACGGACCCTGGAATGACTCCAGTGTTTGTGAAGCAATATCGTTTGCCTCTCGCATCCATGGAGTCCCTTAGTGAAATAATTAAGAACCTTGAGTGCCGGGAAATAATCCGTCCAGTACACAGCACCTTCAATAATCCGGTGCTGGGAATATTGAAGCCAAACGGCCAGTGGAGACTCTGCGCCAACCTTAGGGAGCTCAACAAATGGGTCCATACTTCCCGATGGCCTCTGCCCTACATTGACCAAGGGCTGGCCCAGATCCAGGGGTCACAGGTATTCACAGCGATAGACCTGACCAAAGGATACTGGACCGTGCCTGTCAGTAGGGAGGACCAATACAAATTGGCTTTTACCTTTGGGGGCCAGCAGTACACATGGACCCAGACTCCCTTCGGATACCTCAACTCCGGCAATGAATTCAACATTTTCCTACATAAGGCCATGCCCAACCTGGGTGCGAGGGGTAACCTGGTTTATGTAGATGATATCCTCATCAAAAGTTCATCTGTGGAGGAACACATAGCGGAGATCCCTTATGTTTTGACACAGTTGAGGGCCGCCAGAGCAAAACTTTCCTTTCAGAAAGCACAGTGGTGTAGAACCCGTGTTAATTTCTTGGGGCATGAGATTACTCCTCAGGGTCTCTGTCCCAAAGAAAAGAAAGTGGAAGCACTTCAGAAACTGAAGGATCCCACAACTCTGCGGGAACTAAGGAGCCTCCTTGGACTGACTAATTACAGCAGAAAGTTCATTGAGGGCTACGCAGAGATCACCAGACCCCTGGTTCATCTCTTGAAGGGGGGGTCAAGTGGGAATGGGGTCCAGAACAATCCGAGGCAGTAAGACAACTCAAAAGAAGCCTCTCACAAGTGCCTTGCCTCGCTTACCCTGTCAGAAACAAGGAGTTCTTCCTGGAGACTGGGTTCTCTAATACGTGCTTGACGGCAGTATTATACCAAAAGCATGACAAGGTCAATAAAGTAATCTCCTATGCGAGCAAAACTTTATCCTCTGTGGAGGAAAAATTCAACGATTGTGAGAAGGCACTCCTGGCAACGGTCTGGGCATTGAAGAATTACCGCCCGTTTATCCAGGGGGAACACATCATAGTGGAGACTCCACACCAGCCTCTGCAATATCTCCAAAGTGACAGAATCCGGGCCAGAAATACGAGTAATTCCCGAATTACTTCCTGGATTCTGTCAAAGCAAGGCTTTCCTGTGGAGGTCAGATATGGCCAAAACAAGAAGAGTCCCCTCGCGCAAGGTCTGGCTGACTTGCATGATTGTGCCAGAGAAAACTGTCTCGAGGACGAAAATCTAAAAATCAAGGACAACATGGAAGCATACCTTAATTCCCCACACAAAGTCTTTGAACAAGACAAGTGTGAGGGAATGCCCACTGTCTATGTGGATGGATGCTCGTACCATGTTGACAAAAACGGGGAGAAAAAACTGGTGGCCGGAGTAGGGAATGCATGGGTGAAGGAGTTCCCAGAACCCTCCGCTGGATAGAAAATTGGTCCCCCAAGTAGTCAGGTGGCAGAATTGATGGCTGTGCATCAGGCCATCCTCACTGCTGTCCAACATCAACTCCACGAACTGGTCATAATCACTGATTCGGATTATGTACGGAACGGGTTCGTGGAGCACCTGGTTAATTGGAAAACCAGAGGCATGTTATGTGCTAATAACACACCCCTGAAACATGGGAAGCTAATCCAAAATATTGATGATCTGGTCACATCGAATGGGATGACCATCTACTGGAAAAAGATCAAGGGTCATTCCAAAGTAGAGGGACCAGACAAAACTGGAAATAACTTAGCTGATAAGCTGGCCAAAACCAGGGCCATCCAAGCGGATCTAATAGAAATAGAGTCCCTGTCGGGGGAAATCCAGGTCACTGCTATCACTAGGTCCCAGACAAATGCTCACAATGATATTTCAACTGCACAATGGAGTAAGGAGACCCCTGATGCTGATTTAATTACAGCTCAGAAGGGGGATCCAATCATTGGTAAGTTTTACCAACACCCTGAGGACCCTGAGAACTTTCCCCTGACGGATACCGATTACATTGGGAAAGAGGACCTAAGAGTGTTGATGAAATGTCCAAAAATGTTCCGAATCCAAGACGGTTTGTTGGTAAGGAAATCCCAAGCTGGCCATGATCAGTGGGTGCTTGCTACCTCATTCCGAAGCCTGATGTTAAGTCACGCCCATGATGCGGCCACCGCCGGTCATAGGGGGTTTCATACAACACTTGAAATCTTAAGAGAGGTTGCATACTGGCCACACATGGGCAGGACCTCGACCAATACTTGAAGGGGTGTCTTGTGTGTGCACAGTTTCAGCCATCATCCCTCACACACCGTGCGCCTCTCCAAAAGAGGGGGATGACACTGCCATGGTCAGATTTGCAAATCGACTTTGTAGGCCCTGTAATCCGCTCGTTTAGAGGAAACAAGTACATGTTGACTGTTACATGCTTGTTTACCAAGTGGGTGGAATGTCTCCCGGCCCCAAACTGCAAGGCAGAAACAGCAACTGCCCTGATGATTAACCACATCTTTTCCCGTTTTGGTCTACCTCAAAGGATTGAGTCAGACAGAGGTAGTCATTTCACCAGCGAGGTAATGACAAAGATGTGGGAGATACTGGGGGTTAAAAGGAAGCTACATATTGCTTACTGGCCAGCTTCTTCTGGAGCAGTAGAGAGATACAACCGAACCATTGTGAGCATATTAAAAAAGTTTGTGGCAGATTCTGGGCCAAGTTGGGATATCCGATTACCTCTGGTCCTAATGGCCATCAGATCTACCCCTTCATCTGCAACTAAAATGTCACCATTTGAGTTGATGACCGGACGCAAGATGGTGCTTCCCCAGCATCTGCTCTACAGGACCCAAGAGCAGACACTGATAAATGCCTCTACAACTCATGAGTATGTGGAGAATTTAAGGAAACACCTTCAGCATGCTTTTGCCTATGCTCAGCGGAATCTAGAAACATCAGCTGATAGCATGAAAACCCACTACGACCTGAAGACCACCAGGAAGGAATATACTGTGGGGGACCGGGTCTATCTATACAATTTCCAAAGGAACCAGGCCAAACAGCGAAAATTTTTGCCTACATGGAAGGGACCGTTTGAAATTATAGACAAGATCTCCCCTGTAGCGTATAAGATCTGCATCCGCAAAGGTAGTCTGGCGGAAGGGGAAGATAAGTGGGTAAATATAAATCAGCTAAAGTGTTGCCATCCCAGGCACACTCTGCAGCAACTGGAGGAGTCCTCTGCAATACCAGAGGGGACCGCTCCAGATTAATTCAGTTCCAACCCTAAAATATCCCACATATAGTCTCTAAAATATTATGACGCTTGTAAGCCACTGTCTCTGAATTATATCTTGTTTTTCAAAATTGGAATGCTATGTCTATTAAAGTATAAAATGTATATGTCGCCCCACTATATCAATAGTGGGGGAGAAATGTCTATGAATAGGTATTGCTACTTTCCTTTGTCATCCTAGGAGAAAGAAAACCTGGAGACTGGCCAAGGAGGACGCCCAGGGACCGGGAGCAAAGATCCGAGGGGCCCGGGGTACTGTCCAATATTCCCATCAGGACCGGCGAGGAGGACCGATCGTTCCAACTGGGTGGAGGAAAAGATGCTGAACTGTGCCATCTACAGAATTGGAAGAAGATAATGTGGACATACCAGCGCAAGGGCTCAAAACCTCCTTTGCACCTAACTTCCCCTCGATTTGAATCAAAGCGTAGTCGGGCGGGGGGGTTTGTGAAGGGTTTTAACCCATGCTGAATCAATAGACTGGGTAGATGTGGGGATGAGCTGCCGCTGCCCATCATTCCATCCCAGAGTCCAGGAGAACCCCGCAGTTGTGCGCATACCAAAAGCACCAGGGGTGAAAGGTGGTGCCAAAGGAAAAATAGCATCACCTGTCAGAGCAAAAGCGCTTTTAAATCACCTCTGTTTCTTTGAGGGCAAGCTCCAAATGTCAAGTTCAAACATTGCAAGATAGCTAATACCGGAGACCTTTGTTCAAAAATCCATTTTACTAAGGTCAAATATGGCTAAAATTATGGGCACAAAATTATTCTACTGCAGAACCACACCAGTGCCATGTTCTGAACCTGGATAGTACTTTCAAGTAAAATCCCCTGTTTGAAATACATTAATTCAAGACAAATCCTGAAAATGGGTGCAGTACCGACAATTTCCACAAGCCGGCGCTAGCGGTCTAAACTATGACAGTAGAACTGTGTCTTGAGCTAACTGGACTTCAAAGCATGTTGGTTAATTAAAAAATCTTAGCCACCTGCTGTTCCCAGGAGGCAGGCTGATTTCATTAACAGCTTCAAGAGGCTGGGAAGCCTCTCACCTCAGAGATTCACACCAGGAGGCAGGATATCACATGACCCTGTTGATTGATTGAGGAGAGACTTCCAGGCAGCATGCTGGAGCCCACACAAAAGACTCTTTCCCTTGAATGGGGTATGTTAATTTTGAATGTTTCCTGTCAACAGCCCTCTGCCAGCAAGGAGAGACATGTGATCACTGAGCCACCCAGACTTCTGGAGGCGGACCCAAACACTTTGGGGAGTTGAATTGAAGGCAAATATATGTTTCATAAAAACACTGATAACTCTTTGTAACCAGATGACAGAAATGTGAAATTTGGGGATCCCTAAAATGAAAACTGTGCCCACAATTCAAGACCAAACTCCAATTTGTTTGATGTTCTGGGGCAAAACCCCGCTAATTATGAATATTGTAGACACTGTATTTAAGCTAGAGACCTGGAAATTTACTGGGATATTTGGAGAAGGGGGGTGTACCTTTGTATAATATTTGATGAAAAACCAATGTTGCAAAACCCACTAAAATCGAAAATAAGTTGCCATTTCTTAACCCAAGCTCCTAGAAACGCCAGAGTCAGAACAGGGACTATCTTAAGTAATATATGATGTGTGTATATGATGTCAAACAACTGTGTATCTGGGAAATATGTATTTGGATCAGAAATAGGTTTGTGTGTAAAGATGACAGGGGAGTGTTCTTTCTGGAGGCCATAAAAATTACATCACTCTGACACACTATCCCTTCCCAAATCAGGGACCAAAGAATCTATTGACCTATCAAATCAAGAGAGGGGCATGCTTAGTGATGCTACGCACACACCCACTTTCAAAACACATAAAAGGAACATTGAAACCCAGGTAGACATTGAATTTCATTTTCTGCGGGACGCTCTGCCGGGAGACTCCAGACTTCACATCTATCAATCTCCAGAGACCAGAACTTTACTTCAGAACTTAAAGCAAGGGCCTAACCCCACAAACTGAGAACTCTTCTCAGCAGGCCTCAGCATCCTTAAAATCATTTGCCAACTATTCTACAGCCGGGCGAGCTGTCTGAATTCTTTGCCAAGAACTTTTGCCAGTACCCAGAAAGCAGTGTTACATCAGAATCCACTTGATCCGGACCGGAAAGCAGAGCAGTATCCAGAACCAGAGGCCGCTGTGTCCAGAGAGGCTAGACCAGCAGAGCAGAGGTGACCCAGACGCTGTGAGCAGAACCGCCCGAAGTCCAGTCCAGTTGACCAGATCCGTGAAGAGGCCCATTCATTTCAAAATTAGGAGTGAGTATCCGCCAGAACTGTGCAGGACCCAATCTCTTAGTTATGATAATCTAATCCAAACTATTTTGACCTAAGTAGAACTGCCTCCTAGTAATCGTGTCATCTGTCATTCTAAAGCTGCAAGCTGTCACCTGTAATTCTGAGTTTTACTTTAAATCCGAAAAACTACCTTTACTAAATTGTCTGTATCTTCGGACCCGTTTGTCCTAGGAACGTGGTTTAACTTTCATTTTAAAGCTGAGATTCTAGGCTTTCCAAAGAACCTACGTGCTACTCCTTATACTTTTGCCGTAAGCACGATTCACGCACTCGCAAATTTTACCACGATTTGCGATTTGGCCTGATTTCTTCTCCAGTAAAAAAGTCAGCAGCTCCTTGCTTTCCTTTGCTAAAATTTGTTTAACCTGCTAGTTACTCATAGAGCATTGCTAAAGTGAGCCTGAACTAATATAAAGTAGCCATCACCTACCCTGAATCTCTAGAGGGAATTAAAAGCAATTTTAACACCTTTTCACTTCCTTGCAAACCACATTAAAGTAATTTGCCTGTGTTTCAAACTTCTACCTGTTTTCCTCTAAGCTTGCTGGGGGGGAACTGAATTTCGTATTTTATTTGATTGCATTCCTGAGAACTGTATGCTCCTCCTTCCATTTCTTACATTGCATAAGGGGGGGGGTGTGAATTGCCAGAGAAAAAGTGATTATATTATCTTTTGCTAAAATCATATCAAGATATTTCTGTACTGCATTTCATTCCTCATTGCTTTTCCCTTGAAACCATAAAAGTATTTTCGCTGACTTATCCATCCTATACCAACTCCTCATTGATTGTAAAGAGGTGTGCTAGTGTCAGATTACCCATTGTTGATCAACATTATATTCATAAGTGTGATATCAATTATTAATTTATTATAAAAGTGTGATATATATATTTTAATTTTTCAAATAAACCTTTTAAATTTGCAAAACAAATCTACTTCTTGGCTCAGTGGGGTCAGGGGGATTCTAAGAGAGGGGTGTTATACATGGGTTCATCATCCAGATTATAACTTGCCATAAAAATATATAAACAAGGGCTTCCCTTGGGCATCCCAGACAAGGCACCGACTTAGTGAGATTGCTTGATTGGAGTCACTTACAAAGTGGGGGCTCGTAGCCGGATCTTCTGGGTTAGATTTAGCACTTGTGCAGCTTAATACAGTGTGCTAACTGACGGGATACATACATCCGGTCGGATCACAACGCTGTGGTACGCTGTAAAGCACTCCTCAAAGGAACGCTCTAAGGAAACGGTCTGTTTTGCAAAATAAAATACAAACTTCTGTAAGTCAGGAAGGAACTCAAATTCCAGAATGACGACCTTGATAGATATGAAGATAGCTAGGGAGCACCTCTTACATAAACTGTTTGCGAGAGGTGAATGGTCTGAGCAGGACCAACATTTATGGTTGCAGGCGATCACACAACAGGTCACTACAACTGGGTCAGATATGTGGAGAGATCAGGGTCCCTTACATGTGGCCCTGAGTGAACTATATATGGCTTCTAAGGCCAAAGATGAACACAACAAGATTGCCAGGATAGCGGCATATGTGTATCTATATATGGGAGCCATGCAGGACAAATGTGCTGAAGGCCAAGATCTGGCAAATAGGCAACAGATGGCATTAGAAAAGGCCCAATCTGACCTGGACTCTTCTGAGCAGAGGCTGCACAGGAGCCAGGAGCCAGGAGAAAATTATAGTAGACAGTACATCATTAAAGAAAGGAGGATATGGATATCCTGCAACAGGAAAAGGCTGACCAGGATACCAGAATTCTGGCCTTGCAGAAGGAGCACCAAGACAGTTTGGACTCCCTACTGCAGAGCCAGAAAAAGCTGGAGCAACAATTAGATTTCAATAGGGCATGTTCTGAGTGAGCAGGTAGTCACCCTGCAAAGCCACCTAGATAGGGAAAAGGCAGAGAGCAATAAACTGATCCTGAAAGACCTGGATACCCAGGCAGAATTTGATCAAGAGCGCCAGAAAGCTGGTGCCCTTCAAAGGCAAAGGGATGACCTAGCGGCACAGATGCAGACTCTTAGTCAGGAAAGGGACACCTTAGGCCAGGAAGTCTGCCAATTAAAAGAAAAAATTGAAGAAAATCACCTGGCCCTCCGGGGGCTGGGTGACCTCCAAAAAGAGCATCACGACTTGCTAGTGCACACCCGGAGGGTGGAGGAGGCTCCGGCAAGAAAGGAGCAGGCCAGTAGGGATGGGACTCAGGAGGTAACCCTCCTGCATCATAGACTGGCCCAATACTCCAGGACCAATCAGGAGGCACAGAGAGAAAATGAGGCTCTCTGCCAGCACAATGATAGGCTCCAGCAACAGGTAGCGATGCAGGAGAGACTGATAGAGTCTAGTAAGACCTTAACTGAGGAACTGAAAGCGCAGGCTCTTGCATTGCAACAGGGAGCAGGGGCGGATAGAGATGAGGTTCGCTGGGAAAGAGAAACTCCTGAGCATAACCTCAGGAGCCCTAGTACCAGAGGCCTTCATCTCTCCCAGTCCCCGGACTCTGCCACCCCCATGTCCCCTGGCGCGCATGAGCACAGGGCCACAGGAATGGCAGATTACTATCCAGCCAAAAGTATGGGGCTCATAGGCCAGTACCACCCAGGAATGGAGGGGCGGGCATCCGGGCATGGGCACCCAAGCACAGTGCAATTTAGTGGGGAACGTAGGCCCATTAAGGGCATCCTGAAAACCTCTGCCCAGTTAGGTCAGTGGGGGGGGGACCCATCAAATCGTGGCAGCAAGGAGGGATCAGAAGGCTCCTCTGAGCGTTACAGGACACAGGATACCAGATCCCCACATTCTGCCAGCCATTCCAAGGCTCGCAGAATCCGGGAAAACCTGGAAGATCAGACGGGCACCTCTGGGAGCAGTGCTTCGGAGTCAGAGGATGAATGGACCAGGGTGACCCGAACCAAAAAGGCCAATAAGGCAAAAAGGGCCTTGCTTAAGGACCCATTGAAACAAATAAAGGCAATAAGGAGTGTCATCACGCCTTATCATAAGAACGCCAAGTATTCTGTTTGGGAACACTTGGAGCTCTATGAGCAAATGATGGAGTCTTTCCATTTGAAGGACAGCAGTAGCTGCATCCAGTACGTCAAATGGACATTCTCCCCAGAATACTCCAGTTTCTTTGCAGGGCTGGAGGACCAAAACCATTCAAGATGGTCTGCATATAGGGCGGCCATCTTGAAACATTTTTCTGTTCATAGAAATCCTCAAGAGGCTCGCAAGGCAGCCTACAATTTGCAATATGGGGAGGATCAGGACCCACAAGAATTCATACAAGAATTGAAGCGTGCCTTTGCACAGACCACCAGAAGGGTGCGCACGGACAGCAGAGAATTTGTCAATGCTTTCTTCCATGCCTTGCCCAAATACATCATGACCCAGCTAGTGAGAGATTTTCATGAGAAGAGGTCACTAGACTGGGTCATTGAACAGGCTACCCGGATCTATGAGGTGCAGAAGCCCATAGAAAATAAAAGTAATGCGCAGAAAACCCCCAAAACCAACAGCACCCCTGCTGCTGCTAAGGTGGCAGAGGTAAAGGTTGCCCCCGTTTTAGATTTGGAGATGGGGGGCCTAAAAACCTGCCTGCACCAAATAATTCACAGCCCAGAAGGCCCTCGGGCCAGTCACAGACAGGGAGTCGAGGAGGTAGTCCCACAAATGGGGTCCCTCGCTCCCCTGATTATGTAAGTCCCCGCTACAAGGGAAACCGACCCATCCTGGGTTATGTGTGGACTCCTCCAGCCGAAGGGGGGGATCCTGCCAAGCACCTGACCCAGGGAACTTCCCTCCTAATGTCCCCCAAGAGGGCAGAAATTCACCAAATCCTGGGCAGAACTTTTTCCCCAGGGATCCACCCAATTTCCAGCCCCAAAATCATCCATCCTTCTTTCCCCAATTCCCTGAGCCCAGACAACCTAATCCGGGAGAGTGGAGGCCAAGGGTGGAGGGGTAACTGAATCTTCCCAACCCAGGGTTTTACCAGAGAAGGGATAGCTACCCTTCCCGGGATCAGCCCAGGGGAGAAAATAGAGCCCAGTATCAGCCTGAGCTGGTTTCTCAGTTAGAGCGCCAGGTCCAAAATATGGCACGGGATCTGGGTCACATACTGAGGGCTCAACAGAACCCTCAGATGAGCATGCCACCGCAGAATGCCCCAAACTCTGGACCTGGTGCTCCAGAACAATGACGGGGGCAGCACCCCGATAACCCACCGGTTCCCAGGGAGGAGACACAAGGGGAAGGGGAGTGTAAAGCCTTGGAGGAAGCTTCCTTCCCAACTTGTAAACAGCCCCTGGAAAACCAGGAACCGGAAACAAAATCTCCTGCCCCTGAAAGCCTGCCTCCCAAGGAGCAGAGGGAGGTAGGAGAAACAAAGGACCCAAACAGACCCACTTTGTGGAGGAGGTACAGGTCTTCCAATTTGAGGGAGAGGGATCCTCAGAAGATCCTGGGAAAAGGATCTTCTCCTTCAGAGATGGTGGAACTCCTCCCAAGGAAAAATGGGTCTCAAGGGATGCCAATTCAGACTGGGGAGATGTGGAGACTGAGCTACCGCCACCCATCATCTCATCCCAGAACCGACAATACCAAAATACCATGGGTCAAACCCATCCTGATGACTGCCTCCAAAAAGGGGGGGGGCAGCCCAGAACCCGAAACCATTTCCAGTTGCCAACTTTTTCTTTCAGATTCCCCATGCTCTCCACAGAATTCTGCCCAAATCTCTTCGCTAGCAATGTCCAAAACCAGAAAGTTAGCCCACCAGTTGTCCAAAAATGTGCATTATCTGTGTCCCCTTGAGGAGAAGGAGGGAAGATATCATGCCCCAGTACAAGTACAGGGGCAGGGTAAAATTTCGGCACTGGTGTACACTGGATCCTAAGCTACCCTTCTATCCAAAAGGGCCTTTGATGAACTAAATGCAGGAAGGGGGGAGAATTACCGTATTCCTCTCACCTTTCTTCCTGGACAACTGCAGAACTTTGACGGGTAGAAATTCCTGTCGAGGGGACTGCAGATTTGGACATCAAAATTGGGCGACACAAGGTGAAACACCCGGTCATAGTAGTGACTCCAGAGGGCACCCCTTGTTTACTCGTGAATGACCTCCTGAGAAGGTTGTCACCCCTAATAGATTGCGTAAACAAGGTCCTCTAACCCAGACTAGCCGACCAATAAAATTAAAACAGAGTGTCAACCATGTTAGTTTAAACGGCACCTGCCACATGGTTGAACAAAAATCTGACCAAGTAGAATTTCCCTTCCAGAATAGCCAGATTCCAGATGTGACAGTATTAGCAGTAGGACAACGGACGGGTGATGGGGGGTCCTCTCTATTTCTGAAAATCAACCTTCCTTCCAGTTTAAGGTGGTATTCCACACTGGAAGGAAACACTCTGAAATTCTTTACCAATCCACAATCAGACACTCCCACTCCTATAGTCCAGAAAGAGGTGAAATGAGCTCAGAGCCTGGCTGATATTCAGCAAATTGGAGAGCAGTTCATCCCTGTTCAGTTAAATGATGGGAAGGACTCTGTTCTCGCCCGAGTGTGTGTGAACAACGGTAAGAGCTTCATCAGCGAAGCCATGTTCCGCCAACTCCCAAAAGATCCAGCCATTCCCACATTCAAACTGATAGACAAATAGGAAATGGACCTGGAAGCACCCAATTCGAAACATCTCCTGCCAAGCAGGTGTATGCTCAAAATCTCCATTGGCAACAAGAGCATAGTCCATAATTGTTGGGTCATGCGAGATGTCACTGCCGCCTTTTACTTAGGCAGTGACATTCTCAATCGCTTTGCCATTAGTTTGGACCTAATAAACTTCAAAGCTTGGTCCCGATTAGCGGATAATCCCATGGGCTTTGATGATCCAGAAAAAGCATTTAGGTCAGCTCAATTGCTACCTTATGCAGTTGAAATTCAGATTAAAGAGGAAGTCACCATCCCAGAAAGGACCCGACAATTCTCCCTAGAAGTGAAAGTTAAAAGAGGACAAAAATTGAAAAACCCTGATGCTTACATACATCTAAATGCTTCTCTCCAACAGCAAGGGTTGGGGGTAAACCCAACTCCATTAGTCAACATAGAACATGACACCATTCCAATAGAGGTGGATAACAGCGACTTAAAGAGTATTACTCTAGCCACAGGCACCATTATTGGAATGGCGGTTGATGACCGACATTTTTCCATTGATCTAGGAAATGAACTGTTAGGACCAATCCCCAAGGACTGTTTTGACAGTGACAGTGATGACAACACAACACCAGACAGGATTTTCACACAGCATGGGGGGAAGTTCCTGGTGTACACTTCTTGCCCTTATGGTAAGGAAGATGTGACTTGTGACTTCAGGAGGGATGAGGTGATTTTCCAGTTCCATGAGGGCTGCCTTTCCCACCTGAAGCCTCCAGCCCAAATCAGCACTCTGACCAGGGACTTCTCCACCCAGCTGGAGGAGGCCGCTGCGATAGCCAAACCAGAAGTCTTTCCAGGCTTCAGGCAGATGGTGGAAGAGAGGGTCAACCTAGCTGATGTCTGCGTGACTCTGGAACAGAAGCAAAAGTTGAAAGTTTTCTTGGATTTCCAAGATCTATTTGCGGTAGACTCATATGACTGTGGTCGCACCGACATCCACACAACAATTCCCACGGACCCTGGAATGACTCCAGTGTTTGTGAAGGAATATCGTTTGCCTCTCGCATCCATGGAGTCCCTTAGTGAAATATTTAAGAACCTTGAGTCCCGGGGAATAATCCGTCCAGTACACAGCACCTTCAATAATCCGGTGCTGGGAATATTGAAGCCAAACGGCCAGTGGAGACTCTGCGCCGACCTTAGGGAGCTCAACAAACGAATCCATACTTCCCGATGGCCTCTACCCTACATTGACCAAGGGCTGGCCCAGATCCAGGGGTCACAGGTATTCACAGCAATAGACCTGACCAATGGATACTAGACCGTGCCTGTCAGTAGGGAGGACCAATACAAACTGGCTTTTACCTTTGGGGGCCAGCAGTACACATGGACCCGGACTCCCTTCGGATACCTCAACTCCGGCAATGAATTCAACATTTTCCTACATAAGGCCATGCCCCACCTGGGTGCAAGGTGTAACCTGGCTTATGTAGATGATGTCCTCATCAAAAGTTCATCTGTGGAGGAACCGTGGAGATCCGTTATGTTTTGACACAGTTGAGGGCCGCCGGAGCAAAACTTTTCTTTCAGAAAGCACAGAGGTGTAGAACCCGTGTTAATTTCTTGGGGCATGAGATTACTCCTCAGGGTCTCTGTCCCCAAGAAAAGAAAGTGGAAGCACTTCAGAAACTGAAGGATCCCACAACTCTGCAGGAACTAAGGAGCCTCCTTGGACTGACTAATTACAGCAGAAAGTTCATTGAGGGCTACGCAGAGATCACCAGACCCCTGATTCATCTATTGAAGGGGGGGGTCAAGTGGGAATGGGGTCCAGAACAATCCGAGGCAGTAAGACAACTCAAAAGAAGCCTCTCACAAGCGCCTTGCCTAGCTTACCCTGTCAGAAACAAGGAGTTCTTCCTGGAGACTGGGTTCTCCAATATGTGCTTGACGGCAGTATTATACCAAAAGCATGACAAGGTCAATAAAGTAATCTCCTATGCGAGCAAAACTTTATCCTCTGTGGAGGAAAAATTCAACGATTGTGAGAAGGCACTCCTGGCAATGGTGTGGGCATTGAAGAATTACCGCCCGTTTATCCAGGGGGAACACATCATAGTGGAGACTCCACACCAGCCTCTGCAATATCTCCAAAGTGACAGAATCCGGGCCGGAAATGTGAGTAATTCCCGAATTACTTCCTGTATTCTGTCAATGCAAGGGTTTCCTGTGGAGGTCAGATATGGCCAAAACAAGAAGAGTCCCCTCGCGCAAGGTCTGGCTGACTTGCATGATTGTGCCAGAGAAATCTTTCTCGAGGACGAAAGTCTAAAAATCAAGGACAACATGGAAGCATACCTTAATTCCCCACACAAAGTCTTTGAAGAAGACAAGTGTGAGGGAATGCCCACTGTCTATGTGGATGGATGCTCGTACCATGTTGACAACAACGGGGAAAAATAACTGGTGGCTGGTGTAGGGAATGCATGGGTGAAGGAGTTCCCAGAGCCCTCTGCTGGATACAAAATTGGTCCCCGAAGTAGTCAGGTGGCAAATTGATGGCTGTGCATCAGGCCATCTTCACTGCTGTCCAACATCAACTCCACGAACTGGTCATAATCACAGATTCGGATTATGTACGGAACGGGTTCGTGGAGCACCTGGTTAATTGGAAAACCAGAGGCATGTTATGTGCTAATAACAAACCCCTGAAACATGGGAAGCTAATCCAAAATATTGATGGTCTGGTCACATTGAATGGGATGACCATCTACTGGAAAAAGATCAAGGGTCATTCCAAAGTAGAGGGACCAGACAAAACTGGAAATGACTTAGCTGATCAGCTGGCCAAAACCGGGGCCATCCAAGGGGATCTAATAGTAATAGAGTCCCTGTTGGGGGAAATCCAGGTCTCTGCTATCACTAGGTCCCAGACAAATGCTCACAATGATCTTTCAACTGCACAATGGAGTAAGGAGACCCCTGATGCTGATTTAATTACAGCTCAGAAGGGGGATCCAATCATTGGTAAGTTTTACCAACACCTTGAGGACCCTGAGAACTTTTCCCTGACGGATAATGATTACATTGGGAAAGAGGACCTAAGAGTGTTGATGAAATGTCCAAAAATGTTCCGAATCAAAGACGGTTTGTTGGTAAGGAAATCCCAAGCTGGCCATGATCAGTGGGTGGTTCTTACCTCATTCCGAAGCCTGATGTTAAGTCACGCCCATGATGCGGCCACCGCCGGTCATAGGGGGTTTCATACAACACTTGAAATCTTAAGAGAGGTTGCATACTGGCCACACATGGGGCAGGATCTCGACCAATACTTGAAGGGGTGTCTTGTGTGTGCACGGTTTCAGCCATCATCCCTCACACACCGTGCACCTCTCCAAAAGAGGGTGATGACACTGCCATGGTCAGATTTGCAAATCGACTTTGTAGGCCCTGTAATTCGCTCGTCTAGAGGAAACAAGTACATGTTGACCGTTGCATGCTTGTTTACCAAGTGGGTGGAATGTCTCCCGGCCCCAAACTGCAAGGCAGAAACAGGAGCTGCCCTGATGATTAACCACATCTTTTCCCGTTTTGGTCGACCTCAAAGGATTGAGTCAGACAGAGGTAGTCATTTCACCAGCGAGGTAATGACAAAGATGTGGGAGATACTGGGGGTTAAAAGGAAGCTACATATTGGTTACTAGCCAGCTTCTTCTGGAGCAGTAGAGAGATACAACCGAACCATTGTGAGCATATTAAAAAAGTTTGTGGCAGATTCTGGGCCAAGTTGGGATATCCGATTACCTCTGGTCCTAATGGCCATCAGATCTACCCCTTCACCTGCAACTAAAATGTCACCATTTGAGTTGATGACCGGATGCAAGATGGTGCTTCCCCAGCATCTGCTCTACAGGACCCAAGAGCAGACACTGATAAATGCCTCTACAACTCATGAGTATGTGGAGAATTTAAGGAAACACCTTCAGCATGCTTTTGCCTATGCTCAGCGGAATCTAGAAAGATCAGCTGATAGCATGAAAACCCACTACGACCTGAAGACCACCAGGAAGGAATATACTGTGGGGGACCGTGTCTAGCTATACAATTTCCAAAGGAACCAGGCCAAACAGCGAAAATTTTTGCCTACATGGAAGGGACTGTTTGAAATTATAGACAAGATCTCCCCTGTAGCGTATAAGATCCGCATCCCCAAAGGTAGTCTGGCGGAAGGGGAAGACAAGTGGGTACATATAAATCAGCTAAAGTGTTGCCATCCCAGGAACACTCTGCAGCAACTGGAGGAGTCCTCTGCAATAACAGAGGGGACCGCTCCAGATTAATTCAGTTCCAACCCTAAAATATCCCACATATAGTCTCTAAAATATTATGACGCTTGTAAGCCACTGTCTCCGAATTATATCTTGTTTTTCAAAATTGGAATGCTATGTCTATTAAAGTATAAAATGTATATGTCACCCCACTATATCAATAGTGGGGGAGAAATGTCTATGAATAGGTATTGCCACTTTCCTTTGTCGTCCTAGGAGAAAGAAAACCAGGAGACTGGCCAAGGAGGACGCCCAGGGACCGGGAGCAAAGATCCGAGGGGCCCGGGGTACCGTCCAATATTCCCATCCGGACCGGCGAGGAGGACCGATCGATCCAACTGGGTGGAGGAAAAGATGCTGAACTGTGCCATCTACAGAATTGGAAGAAGATAACGTGGACATACCAGCGCAAGGGCTCAAAACCTCCTTTGCACCCGACTTCCCCTCGATTTGAATCAAAACGACTGGGTAGATGTGGGGATGAGCTGCCGCCGCCCATCATTCCATCCCAGAGTCCAGTAGAACCAAACATTGCAAGATAGCTAACACCGGAGACCTTTGTTCAAAAATCCGTTTTTACTAAGGTCAAATATGGCTAAAATTATGGGCACAAAATTATTCTACTGCAGAACCACATCAGTGCCATGTTCTGAACCTGGATAGTACTTTCAAGTAAAATCCCCTCTTTGAAATACATTAATTCAAGACAAATCCCAAAAATGGGTGCAGTACCGACAATTTCCACAAGCCAGCGATAGCGGTCTAAACTATGACAGTAGAACTGTATCTTAAGCTAACTGGACTTCAACGCATGTTGGTTAATTAAAAAATCTTAGCCACCTGCTGTTCCCAGGAGGCAGGCTGATTTCATTAACAGCTTCAAGAGGCTGGGAAACCTCTCACCTCAGAGATTCACACCAGGAGGCAGGATATCACATGACCCTGTTGATTGATTGAGGAGAGACTTCCAGGCAGCCTGCTGGAGCCCACACAAAAGACTCTTTCCCTTGAATGGGGTATTTTAATTTTGAATGTTTCCTGTCAAAAGCCCTCTGCCAGCAAGGAGAGACATGTGATCACTGACCCACCCAGACTTCTGGAGGCGGACCCAAACACTTTGGGGAGTTGAATTGAAGGCAAATATATGTTTCATAAAAACACTGATAACTCTTTGTAACCAGATGACAGAAATGTGAAATTTGGGGATCCTTAAAATGAAAACTGTGCCCACAATTCAAGACCAAACTCCAATTTGTTTGATGTTCTGGGGCAAAACCCCGCTAATTATGAATATTGTAGACACTGTATTTAAGCTATAGACCTGGAAATTTACTGGGATATTTGGAGAAGGGGGGTGTACCTTTGTATAATTTTTGATGAAAAACCAATGTTGCAAATCCCACTAAAATCGAAAATAAGTTGCCATTTCTTAACCCAAGCTCCTAGAAATGCCAGAGTCAGAACAGGGACTATCTTAAGTAATATATGATGTGTGTATATGATGTCAAACAACTGTGTATCTGGGAAATATGTATTTGGATCAGAAATAGGTTTGTTTGTAAAGATGACAGGGGAGTGTTCTTTCTGGAGGCCATAAAAATGACATCACTCTGACACACTATCCCTTCCCAAATCAGGGACCAAAGAATCTATTGACCTATCAAATCAAGAGAGGGGCAGGCTTAGTGATGCTACGCACACACCCACTTTCAAAACACATAAAAGGAACATTGAAACCCAGATAGACATTGAATTTCATTTTCTGCGGGACGCTCTGCCGGGAGACTCCAGACTTCACATCCATCAATCTCCAGAGACCAGAACTTTACTTCAGAACTTAAAGCAAGGGCCTAAACCCACAAACTGAGATCTCTTCTCAGCAGGCCTCAGCATCCTTAAAATCATTTGCCAACTATTCCACAGCCGGGCGAGCTGTCTGAATTCTTTGCCAAGAACTTTTGCCAGTACCCAGAAAGCAGTGTTACATCCAGAATCCACTTGATCCGGACCGGAAAGCAGAGCAGTATCCAGAACCAGAGGCCGCTGTGTCCAGAGAGGCTAGACCAGCAGAGCAGAGCTGACCCAGACACTGTGAGTAGAACCGCCCGAAGTCCTGTCCAGTTGACCTGATCCGTGACGAGGCCCATTCATTTCAAAATTAGGAGTGAGTATCCGCCAGAACTGTGCAGAACCCAATCTCTTAGTTAAAATAATCTAATCCAAACTATTTTAACCTAAGTAGAACTGCCTCCTAGTAATCGTGTCATCTGTCATTCTAAAGCTGCAAGCTGTCACCTGTCATTCTGAGTTTTACTTTAAAGCTGAGATTTTAGGCTTTCCAACGAATTTACAACCGACTCCTTATACCTTTGCCGTAAGCACGATTCACGCACTCGCAAATTTTACCACGATTTGCGATTTGGCCTGATTTCTTCTCCAGTAAAAAAGTCAGCAGCTCCTTGCTTTTCTTTGCTAAAATGTGTTTAACCTGCTAGTTACTCATAGAGCATTGCTAAAGTGGGCCTGAACTAATATAAAGTAGCCATCACCTACCCTGAACCTCTAGAGGGAATTAAAAGCAATTTTAGCACCTTTTCACTTCCTTGCAAACCACATTAAAGTAATTTGCCTGTGTTTCAAACTTCTACCTGTTTGCTGGGGGGGAACTGAATTTCGTATTGTATTTGATTGCGTTCCTGAGAACTGTGTGCTCCTCCTTCCATTTCTTACATTGCATAGGGGGGGGTGAATTGCCAGAGAAAAAGTGATTATATTGTCTTTTTCTAAAATCATATCAAGTTAGTTCTGTACTGCATTTCATTCCTCATTGCTTTTCCCTTGAAACCATAAAATTATTTTCGCTGCCTTATCCATCCTATACCAACTCCTCATTGATTGTAAAGAGGTGTGCTAGTGTCAGATTACCCATTGTTGATCAACATTATATTCATAAGTGTGATATCAATTATTAATTTATTATAAAAGTATATATATATATATATTTTAATTTTTCAAATAAACCTTTTAAATTAGCAAAACAAATCTACTTCTTGGCTCAGTGGGGTCAGGGGGATTCTAAGAGAGGGGTGTTATACAAGGTTTCATCATACAGATTATAACTTGCCATAAAAATATATAAATAAGGGCTTCCCTTGGGCATCCCAGACAAGGCACCGACTTAGTGGGATTGCTTGATTGGAGTCACTTACACTTTTCTTTCAAGGAGAAAACGTCATAACAGAGGCCTGACTCAAACTAGGGGGCTGTAGACCAGTGAACCTTTGAAGACACTTCATGTTCGAAGGGTGGAGTTAGGACAGTTAGTAAGCACATGAAGTTTGTGGAAATATTCCTTCATCTTACTTTTCTGTGTGTTTTTCCCTCCTTCCTGCCCCCTCCACTTCCTGTAAAACAAGGCACTCTTGGTATAACATCAGACGGCAAGGGTCACTTGTCTCAAGGATGGGTATTGGACACCTTAAGCAGATTTGCTTTGTGGCCTTTAATCTAAAAAAACAAATTGGAGCTCCTACCTCTTCTTTGATTCACTTTTGGACCTTCAATGCCCCCGAAATAATTAATTTGGACCCTGTTGAGATAGCAATACTTTCCAAAGCCCTCTACCAACAGTGAATGTTCTTCTCTCTGCCCATCCCCAGGGCACAATGGTGGTGACTTTGGTAAGGAAAAAGGTTTTGACACTCTTGTAGCAAACCTCCCTAGGCTGGTAGAGCAGAGACTGAAAAGGACTCACATTGCCCTAGAGCCCTCTCCAGTGGTTCTCACAGCATCCTGAAAGCCAGAACAGCCAGGATCTCTGCATTCTCTGTTTGAAATGATTTGAATCACCTTTGAACCAAGTCTGACCCCTTCAATCTAAAGGGATCTGTGAGTGCTGTCTTTGGCACTCGCTTAAACTTCAAACTACTGGTGCTTCCATCTGTCGAACCGACTCAACACTGCAACGCCTCAGCTATGTCGTTCACATTTCCGGCATAAACAAGAGCAATGCAGTGGTGATCTTCGAATCACTGCCATCAAAACCATACTGAACCACCAGGACTTTGCATCAGAGCTTGACACAAGCTGGCAGATGACTGTGTCACAGATTGCTGAACCAGTGGCACGCATCCCTGCGAACCCATCTTGATCCATGAACCACTCCCAGTGACACATCAACATGCATTGTTTGATGCTGTCTTTGAACCGCTAGCGCCCTGTTGTGGACACTTAAAGGAATGGTTCGGTCAAAAATGTTTATTGCCCTTACGGGTCGGCCATGTGTTTTTAAGCCTAAGTCGCTCGATTTCAGAAAAATTTCCCATGGCCCTTACCCGAGTTTTCGTCCATTAAACGTACGCGAAAACAGGCATCAGGGAGCTGCCATTTTGTGATAATCCTATCATTTCCCCCATCGCTCTGGCTGACCTGCTTTTGCGGCACTAAATCATATCCCCCGCTCCTGAGCCTGTCATCAGCAGACACGTACCACCCATTGCACAACGCCAAAGTACGTCTCGTGTCAACATTCGCTGCGCTTCAGCTAATGACGTGTCGCTATGGAAATGGCAGGACGCCTCTTTCTTCAATAAGTATAAACAGACCGTTTCACAACACACAGCAGCAGATTTTCGATTCCATTCCTCTCTCTGTGTTACTTTGAGTATTCTGTGACTAGTTTCTGTGCTCTGGTCAGCTACCTTCGTTGCTTGTAGCCCATGTGAACAGATACCAGTACCACCGCTATAAATTATTTTAGTTTGTTAAACACAATGGCTAAAATAATGCCCTACATGCACAAGCCCAAGTATACCGAGGAGGAACTACTGGAAAGGGAAACACGCGAAAACGATGGGTCTTCGGACGGCAGTTGGGAGGACGATTCAACAGCTGAAGAGCCTGGACCTAGTCGCATGGACGGTGTTTCCACCTGGTGCACATGCAATCGGTGCGAGTTAATGCCAACCGAGGACGAGAACTGCTGCTGCTGTGAAAACTCGGGATGCGTGGCCTACATTTCGGAAGGCGAGTCACGACCGCAATGCATCACCGAGCTGCCAGACTTCAGGGCAGCCTGCCTCACACGGTCCGTGTTGAGGATAATGATGGTGCTCATGCATGAACTTTGCGCAACTGTTCGTCCTCGTAATCCGAGTAACGAGTAAGTATACTCTGCTTGTCATGCCACTCCTATTTCATGGTCTTCTACTATATCCAAAATTACATATACATATCATTGTAACGCATGAAAGCTGTTCAATAGTGTGCAGTGTCTAGATAGCATTTGTCCGAGCAGACTGCCATTAGTTACAAGAATTGTCATTGACAACAAACGTTTATTAAACTTATCTTGGTAATTTAAAAACAGTTTGTTTCATTCCTTTTCACAAGTGGTACAGGCTGGTGGCCTATCGTTCCTTTACATGGTGGCTTCACGGGAGGCTTGGACACCGCGTTCGAAGAGTGATACCCGCCTGTGCCATTTGTGCCATGAGGGAAACGTTCCCGAGTGACAGCGGTCAGTACAGGGGATTTTCTCTCGCTGTGCTGCACCCTGACCTGTACAATGTCTAAAGTCTTGTATTTTTGTGTCATCAAAATTAGATACAAAATAAAACACCACATATTATTATTATTATTATTATTATTATTATTATTATTATTATTATTATTATTATTATTATTAATTAATTATTATTATATATTTTAACAACGGTTGCTTCCATTTTTTAAATTAATCAAGTGTGTCTCCATTCAAGGATGGACATCAGACATCTGTGCTCTGAATGGGTGAAGGTCAGGTCGCTGTGAAGCAGGGTGGTCCCTATCTAAGCTAACATAATATATTCTCAATAATGCATGCACTAAATAACACTTGTTCAAAGTCTTTCAGTCGGTTATGTCTCTATAAAAGTCACACATATATCTATACTATCAATTAACATTGGATTATACAGGCCTTAGGTTAAGGGTCTTGACCACTATAATACACTGTTTGAAGTGTGGGTCTGTGCTCACAAGAATCTCCGGTATGTGACATTTGTTATTGATAGGCAACGATATACTGCAGTAGGGGTCTAATGTTAGTTGGGGATCTGCTAGGTGGGCATCATGGTGTGGTCAGTGGTCTGGCACATGAAGAGAATACCTTGCAGGGACACAGGGTCAGAATGGCAGTAAGTTTCCACTAGCGAGGGTGCGTGGGCAACGACACGTTTGTGGAGATGAACGAGCTATGTGCCTAGTTCAGGCTGGTTCACATGCAGGACAGTGATCTCAGAGGAAGAGTGATGTGTTATATTTATTAGCTGTTGCAAATACCCCTGGAGTTTTCCACTCTGAGTGGGAACGAGGGTGGGGGCCATGTGCTCTGCGCAGTGAGGCCTGGTCACCAAGATGGAGTGGAAAGGGGGTACAAAAATGGATGCCCCGTGTCCTGCTCAGTGGTCCCATCTACACAAATGTCAACCAAAGTTAACATCACATAAGGGCAAGGGGCGAACCCACTACTGGAGGCACTCGGTCCGAGTTTCTACTGAGAAGTAAAGGATGAGAGGGGCCTGATGGCCCCTCGCTCCCACATTCTTGCCTGCACGCCCCAGGCCCATCCATCCCACCCCCCTCTATCAAAGGCGGTTCGCACCTGGGGATGAGCACTGGCATGGGGGGCTGTCACGGGCGCCAACGGCCAAGGTGCCAAACAGCATGTACACTTCAAAAGGTATCCCACGCCCAGGGGCCATCACTCACATGGCCTCCTCAGACCCCGTGTCTCCAGGCAAGCCTCCCCTGAGGCAGGCCGCCTCCCTGCAATCCACATAAGTGTGTCTCCATTCAGCAGTCTTCTTGTGCCTTATCTGCACGCCCCAGGCCCATCCATCCCAACCCCCTCTAACAAAGGCAGTTCGCACTCGGGGATGAGCGCTGGCATGGGGGGCTGTCACGGGCACAAACGGCCAAGGTGCCAAATAGCATGTACACTTCAAAAGGTATCCCACGCCAAGGTGCCATCACTCACATGGCCTCCTCAGACCCCTTGTCTCCAGGCATGCCTCCCCAGAGGCAGGCCGCCCCCCTGCAATCCACATAAGTGTGTCTCCATTCAGCAGTCTTCCTGTGCCTTATCTGCACGCCCCAGGCCCATCCATCCCAACCCCCTCTATCAAAGGCAGTTCGCACTCGGGGATGAGCGCTGGCATGGGGGGCTGTCACGGGCACAAACGGCCAAGGTGCCAAA
The DNA here is from genome assembly GCF_040938575.1 of Ambystoma mexicanum. Taxonomy (NCBI): domain Eukaryota; kingdom Metazoa; phylum Chordata; class Amphibia; order Caudata; family Ambystomatidae; genus Ambystoma; species Ambystoma mexicanum. The sequence continues at coordinate 294,913,098 of NC_090927.1, forward strand.
CAGCATGTACACTTCAAAAGGTATCCCACGCCAAGGTGCCATCACTCACATGGCCTCCTCAGACCCCGTGTCTCCAGGCAGGCCTCCCCAGAGGCAGGCCGCCCCCCTGCAATCCACATAAGTGTGTCTCCATTCAGCAGTCTTCCTGTGCCTTATCTGCACGCCCCAGGCCCATCCATCCCACCCCTCTATCAAAGGCGGTTCGCACCTGGGGATGAGCACTGGCATGGGGGGCTGTCAAGGGCGCAAATGGCCAAGGTGCCAAACAGCATGTACACTTCAAAAGGTATCCCACGCACAGGGGCCATCACTCACATGGCCTCCTCAGACCCCGTGTCTCCAGGCAGGCCTCCCCAGAGGCAGGCCGCCCCCCTGCAATCCACATAAGTGTGTCTCCATTCAGCAGTCTTCCTGTGCCTTATCTGCACGCCCCAGGCCCATCCATCCCACCCCTCTATCAAAGGCGGTTCGCACCTGGGGATGAGCACTGGCATGGGGGGCTGTCAAGGGCGCAAATGGCCAAGGTGCCAAACAGCATGTACACTTCAAAAGGTATCCCACGCACAGGGGCCATCGCTCACATGGCCTCCTCAGACCCTGTGTCTCCAGGCAGGCCTCCCCTGAGGCAGGCCGCCCCCTGCAAACCACATAATACCACGACATACACACGTCATTCATTCACAAACACACCCCTGTTTCTAAACCACTTGATATGTCTCATGAGAACATCTTTGTGCTTTGCAAGTCAACTCCTGAACCTTCTACCTGAGAAGCACTGAGATCTATGCTAATCTGCTCGTCGTCTTGCTATCTGTGACCGCTTCGAGCAAACTCGTCAGTGTGCTACCTGTGGCCATCTACCTGTTCTACTGCAACATACTGCTCGGCCTGCTGAATCCAACTGTTTGTTGGTCAAGGTAAGGCCATGTATCCTAGTCATATTTCGGTCATTTTTACATTTCTATCTATTTGCGATTACAGTACCCAATAGAGCTATGTTCATTGGTCTCATTGCTATTGACTTGAGTTTCAATTGTTATGCTATCAATAGATCTATTTATTTTAATCTGTGTCAATTGTCATCGAATTGCATCCTTCGGGGTCCAGTCTATAATGTAAGCATGTTTCCTTTTCGTGCAAGACAGAACATCCAAGGGACGAGTCACATGTTCAGAGTTTAGTCACATAATTTAAAAAATGTCTGTAACTTATGCAAATACTAAGCCGCACATGATGAACTGGTATAGTTCCGGTGACCAAAACAAACCTTGCATTGAGCATGGTATGGTTCATTTACTTTTTTATGACATTTTTATTCATCAAGGTTTTATGATAATCTTGATATTTACTTTTCAGAATTTTCAACAATGCCTGCCTGTTCGATTAGCGGTTGCCCTTCGAAGACCCATGCTAAATCTGAAGGCACTACAATGCATGTATTCCAGAAAACTGTTGATCGAATAAGAGAATTGGTCAGACATTGCGGATATCCACTGGATGAGCTGGAAAGTAGAGTCCAGCAAGTCTTTGAGGACAAGAGGGGTGATCGGTACCGCATCTGCAGCCGGCACTTTCCCTCGAACGTGTACACCACAACTTGTGTAACAAAGAAGAATACACGGCGATCGACACGAAAATTGCTCGCAAACGCTATTCCCACTCTATTCGTCCACATTCTGCCACTGGTGAGTCAAGTGTCTGTTTTTAGCTTTAGGCCTTGCGGTAGTGTGTAGGTAGCCGAATGGATTCATTGATATTTTAGGTGTTGTTTCCAATTCGTAATACTTTCGACATTGATATGAGTGTATAGCTTTTTGAATAATGACATTTATCAATATATTATTTTTAGATTTCATAACCCACAAACGAAATCTATATATGGGCACAGGGAACTGTGCTATATTGCGCATTACTCAAGTATTCTGTCTCCATACAAGGCAATTTTAAATATTGGCATTTCATTATCAAACAATAATTTACATTTACAATTTCTTGACTATCCCTTGAATCTGAAGCAAGAACATTCTACTTCCGTGACGTGCTCGCAGTTATCAACCACTTCTAGCGCATATCAGGTAATCATACTTGGCTATCCGCTACAGACTTGTTTTATGCATGTCAAGTAATAGTTTTTATGTATCGTGTGATTATTTTACCAATTGTTTGGTTAATGCTTTCCAATTGATATACACCTTAGTTGTCGTCCCCTGGTGTTTGTTTTCAGTTATAATTAGTGTCATCCATACTAATGCAAGTACTGTCTTTCAGGGAGATGCTGAAGCGTCCACCACATTGACAACAGCCCTAGATGTTCTTCAGCAGCACGAGGTATGGATACTGACAGCTCCATCGACCGTGATCATCAGGACTGGAACACTTGTCGTTTGATTGTTCTACACCATGTTTCATTTGTGGTTAGCCATTGATATGTACCTGTGCGGTCGACCCCAAGTGTGTGTTGTGTTTTCAATATTGTAATCCTTACTAATGCAAATACTATGTTTCAGGCAGTTGTTGAAGCGTCAACCCACGCACTTGATGCGGAGCCTGACATTCAAGTAATTGCAGGGGAAGCGGGACCATGTGGATATGAATCGGCGCAACAGCTTTCAGAAGTGCGCACCACATTTACAACATCCATAGATATTCTTCAGCAGCACGAGGATACTGACAGCTCCATCGAGCGTGATCATATAACGTGATTCCATTTGCTATACTTTCTTCCCTATTAACGCAAGTACTGTGTTTCAGGAAGACGATGGAGCTTCCACTACAATCACAAGATCCCATTTAGATGATGCAGATGTAAAGAAATCGGAGAAATAAGTCAATTAAATCTGATCATATTTAAATATTCATTGATTCTATTAGACAATGCAACATTTGTGGTTATCTCTTTATATGTACCTGTGCCGTCGACCCCAAGTGTGTGTTATGTTTACAATATTGAAAACCATACTAACGCAAGTACTGTGTTTCAGGGAGTTGCTGATGTCTCCTCTTTAATACAATCATTCGTGGCAGTCCATGCAGAGCCAGAGGTATGGATACTCGCAGCTCCATCGAACTAGGTCATCAGAGCTCGAATACCTGTCGTTTGATTGTTCCACACAATGTTTAAATCATGTTTGGCTATTGAGATGTTGTTGGGTGTCCTGACCCACGTTTGAGCTATCATGCTGCAACATTTGGTGCTGTGGGCTTAGAAAATCCAAGATGGCCAAAAAGCCCACATGTGCGCCAGAATCCAGGAGAACCACGCAGTTTGTGCGAACACCAAAATGGCTGCCTAACTTGCCACCCACCAGTGCGAGCATGATGGGCCAGGGTGCCATGAGTGGAATGGGTGCCAAAGGTAAAACAGCAGTGCCTGTTAGCTCAAAAATGCTTTAAAATTACCTTTGGTTTCTCTGAATGCCAGCTCAAAATGCCTACTTTCAAACATTGCAACACATCCAAAAATCTCACTGAACACCAGCGGACATCTGGCAGAATGAAGTATGTGTGCATACAAAATCTGGGAAGATGAAGAGCCCAAAACAATGTTCATAACAAAACTGGCTGAGCTATGCATGTCAGCAGCCTAACTGAAACTGGATTAAAACCACCAAAATCGAAATGTTTAAATGAACTGAGTGACCTACTGTTGAGTGTCACATAGTTTGTAACTGTTAAAATGTCATAGTTTTGAACTTAGAATCATCATTCTAGCTGCATATGTAAAAATTGTATTGATTTAAACTGGGGAACAAAAAGTGACATTTTAGCTGAAACCTGGCTTAATGAAACTGAATTCTGCCTGACATCTACCCCCACAGGAGTTAAAACCTGCTCAGCCACTCTTCCCCTTGCCAAAAGGAGTTGTCACCTCTCTGATTAGATTAGGGGTGGAGCAGCTGGGGACTACAGGGAGGTGAACAAAGGCATGTCCTGGACTCAGGCAAATGGTATATTGGGGGCATCGTAAAAGTGGCTTCCCCTTTGGAGAAGTGGGAGGAGAAGTGCCTCTGGGAGCCACCTGAGCTGGAGGCGGGGACAGGCAGAAGCTTCCCCCATGTGCTTTGGAACCTAAACCACACCCATCTGGGCCAGAGCATAATTTTAAAAAGATAGATAACTCATAGTGCGGACTTGTCAGATGTAATATCATTATTTTTGTGATTTTTCTGTGAACATTTTGAGATGCGTTAGGACCCTGTGGTGTATTCTGGGGGGTTGCTAGCGGAAAATAGGGTCTCACTCCAAATGTCTGCATGTTAAAAATCTGACACTTCATCAATTCATGTCCATACTCCTTGCGCACATGTGTGTAAATTTGGGTAAATGTCCGATATTGCAACACCAGTTAAAAAGCGCAAAATGTTGCCATTTCTGAATGCAAGCCCCCAGGAAGAGCAGAGTTTGAACAGAGTATACCTCATGTGATATGTGATGGGTGCATGTCATTTTAAACAACTGCGTATCTGTGCAATATGTATTTGGGTCAAATATAGATTTGTGTGGAAACTGACCAGGGGAGGATCCTCTGACCCATAAAACCTGCAGCATCACTCTGACTCTCATTTCGTTCCCCAATCATGGGAGAGGGGAGAATTGGGCCAATGACAAGTAGAGAGAGGCAGGCTTAGCTAGGCCCAGGCACACACCCACTTTCAAAAGACATAAAAAGAGCCACTGGAAGCTAGAGAGGACATTCAAATCCAGTTGCTGCGGAGCGTTTTGCCAGACCACACAACATCCAGAAGATACCAGTTCCAGACTGACTCCAGCTACATACTCCAGATCCTAGAACTTATACTTTATAACCTAAATCAGAGGCCTAAAACCACAAGCTGAGTTCTCTGCAGCAGGCCTCAAATCACTGCAAGCTACTCACAGCCGGGTGAGCTGCTTGAATCCCTTGCCAAGAACTTTTGCTAGGACCAGTGCAAAGATCCAGGAGCCGTGCAGAGACCGCTGTATCCGGACAGACCAGACCAGTGCCAGACCAGATCAGACCGTGCAGAACCGCAGACCCAGAGACCAGATCGCTGTGAAGTGCCGCTAGCCTGCTTGATCAGATCCGTGACGAGGTCCAGTCCTTTCAAAATATATTGTGAGTACTTAGGTCAGCTCTTATATAAGCTCTTAGTTTAAAATAATCTAGTCCAAACTATTTTAATCTAACCAGAACTGCCTCCTAGAAGTTGTCACTTGTCATTTTGTAAAGCTGCACCATTGTCACTTGTCAATTCTGAAGCTGCAAGCTGTCACCTGTCATTTTGAGTTTACTTTAAATCCGAAAAAAGACCTTTACAAAATCGTTCATATCTCTGGAACCGTTTGGGCTACGAACTGGTTTAACTTTCCTCTGAAAGCTTAGAATCTAAGCTTTCCAACAAGCCTAGAACCGACTCCTTATACTTTTTCCGCAATCACGATTCACGCACTCGCGAATTTTACCGCGATTTGCGATTTGGTTAAAAATCCAGCCACGTGTAACCATCAGCAGTCATTTCTTTCCTTGCTAAAAATTCGTTTGCCTCTTAATCACCATCTCTGAATCATTGCTAAAGTGAGCCTGAACTCATCCCAAGTATCTCTCACTCACCCTGAACCTCCTAAAGGGAATTAAAAGCATTTTCAGCATATTTCTCACTTCATTGCCACCACATTCAAAGCACTTGGGCCTGTGTTTTAAAACTCTAACCGGTTTTCTCTAAGCTTGCTGGGGGGGCAACTGAATTTCGTATTGTATTTGATTGCATTCCTGAGAACTGTGTGCTCCTCTTTCCATCTACTTCCATGTCTTACATTGCATAGGGAATGGGGGTGAATTGCCAGAGAAAAAGTGATTATATTATAGCATCTCAAGTATTTCTGTACTGCATTTTATTCCTCATTGCATTTCCCTTGAAATCATAAAAGTATTTTTGCTACTTGATCCATCCTATACTAACTCCTCATTGATTATAAAGAATTGTGCTAGTGTCAGATTACCCAATGTTGATTAACATTATATTTATAAGGGCGATATCGATTATTAATTTATTATAAAAGCGTGGTATCTATATTTTGTCTTATTTCTCAAATAAACCTTTTAAACTTGCAAAATAGAACTACTTCTTGGCTCAGTAGGGTCAGGGGGATTCTAAGAGAGGGGTGTTATATAGGGGTAGTCATCCAGAACTCATGAACTGGACATAAAGATATATCAATAAGGGTTTCCATTCAGTATCCCAGACTAGGCATTGACTTAGCTGTAGTGTTGAATTGAATCTTCTTACAATGTACATGTGTGTTCGTCCTCACGTGTGTTTTATGCTAACAATATTTTGATACACAGTAATGAAAATACTATGTTTCAGGGAGTCGATGAAGCCTCATCGGTGCTGTCTATGCGGACACAGAAAATATAGTCATTGCAGTGCAAGAGGAAGGGGAGACATGCGGATACGAATCGGAGCAACAGCGTGCAGATGTTGAAGGTCGAGTCAAAAAAGTTACAAAGAAAAGAAACAAAAATAAGGTTAGTTACAAACAGTTCATAACTTTAGAAATGTTTTTGTGCTGGGGACTATTTTATGCTTTTTTCCAGTCAATTGTACTATACTTTATCTTGTGTTTAAACTGAACATCCCTTTTCCAATCTGTCCTCTAGTTACCCGTGGGTCTACGAACTATACATACACAGACATTGAAGCGAATGAGAGATGTTGCTTGCCAGACCATTTACACTATGGAGGCTATGGAGGAACTATTAATTCAGACGCTGAGACTCGAGATGCTCATGTCCAATGGCCAGAACACGAAATGAATGTGTCCGGAGAATCCAGTAAAGTTGTAAAGGACCATTGCTACAGTACGACCGCACCACCGCAACAACATGATACTGGATGCATTGAAGATAGCGCTGAAGTAGTCGCAGATCAATTCACACAATCTACACCCGCCAAAGAATTGCCACCAAAAAAGCTGTCGACATTGTTGTGTTCTCCCATCAATGTTGAGGTAGCAGATGTTGAAATGACAGAGAATGAACCAACAGCAGCATTCACTGATGCATCAGAACTTGATAGCAGCAATATTTCTTTCAAATGTGGTGATATGTCCTCAACGTCACAGGCCGAAACAACTTTGACACAGGATGACAGTCTAATGAAAGAGGGCAAATACATAGTATTCGACAGTTGTTTGATGGATATTATAAGTATGCTGAAATGTGGGCATTCCGTCAGAGGGAAAGTATGTGGGAAGCCATTGATTCATGTGACTCGTCAAAAACAAGGCAGTAACGTCACAATACATGCTGCCTGTAGATTACATCATACGTTCTCATGGTCTGCACAACCGATGCTGGGGAAACTGCCAGCAGGCAATCTACTGTGTGCAGCTGCATCACTTTTTAGTGGCTCCAGTTTTAGAAACTTAGTCTTTCTTTCAGTTTGTGGGACTCCATTTCATTTAAAAAACGCAGTACTACAAATACCAACATGATTATCTGTTTCCGGCCATTAGTGATGCTTGGAAAATTGAACAATTGTCTCTAGCAAGTACATTCAAAGGCAAACGATTCAGGCTAGCCGGCGATGGACAGTGCGACAGCCCTGGATTTTCTGCCAAGTACTGCACCTACCACTTTCAGGACATGGATAGTAAGAAAATTGTGAGTTCAGTGGTCGTGCAGGTAACACAATGTACATCCTCAGTGGCCATGGAGAAACTAGGATTTATAAAATCAGTGGAATATCTACAATCAAGGGGAATGCACATCGACCTCATAGCCACGGACAGACACTTTTCAATTGCCAAGACAATGAGAGAGCAGTTCCCACATATTATACATTAATTTGAAGTATGGCATCTTGCTAAATCAATCAATAAGAAAATCTTGGCTGCAGGGAAAAAAGAAAGGTTGGAAAGTATTTCAGAGTGGTCCCAATCTATCAGCAACCATCTTTGGTGGAGCTCCAAAATTTGTGAAGGGTCAGTGGAAATACTACTTGAAAAATGGCAGTCACTGATGCACCACTGTACCAACGTGCAACGCTGGTCAGAAAACCTACATTTCCACCAATGTGAACATGACCCTTTGTCCCCAGTGGAGGCACGGAAGAAGAAGTGGTTGAATCCATCTTCACCGACACACAAAGCCACTGAGAAGATTGTTTTCGATAAAACTCTATCAAGAGATTTGAGGGGACTAACAGCATTCTGTCACACAGGAGGTTTGGAGGTGTTCCACAATATGTGCCTAAAGTACAGGCCAAAGCGCTTGCATTTCAGCATACAGGGCATGAGACATAGGACTCTACTTGCCGTCTTGGACCATAACGAGAATCTCGGCCGTGAACAATCTAGGACTACGGGTAATGTAAGGATGCCTCGCTACACTAAGGCCTTTTCAAAAAGAAGTAAGCAATGGGTGATCAAACCAGTCTATGAGGAAATGGAGTTCGACTTTGTCAAAAGTCTTATTGTTGCTGTATTAGAGAAGCACAGATATGGAATTTTGAACGTTTCTGTGCAGAGCACTGATCCATTGCCCATCAACATTGCCACTGTGCCATGTCCACCCAAAGGAGAGCTGGTTGTGAAGTACAAATCCCGGTTTAAATAATTGTAATACGATTGTCTTTTTGTAAATAAACGTATTGTACAGTGTGCATACAAAGTACGCTAACCCTAACCCCTACCTTCATCCTGGGTGGCGAACAACCTGGGTGTCATCTTTGAATTTTCGCTCTATTCACCTCATATTGCTGACCTTGTCTATATGTGTATGTATATATTTTTGTTGATGTAACTAATTTTCGCAATCTCATGTAAATGCTGCGCACTGTTAACCGAGGGGAGGCTTGCATATTGCAAATAATAAAACAAACAAACAATAAATCTCACTTTCAACTCAATTCCTCGGGTACTTTATACTTTCCCTGACCTTCCCCAAAAAATTAAAAGTCTCAATAGTTATGGTTCTTTGGGGCTTTAAAGCTCGCAGAAAACGAGGACAAATTTGGGGGCCTTAGAACGCGCCAAGCGAGCCGTTGCAGATGGGAGAGAAGCCAGTTCGCATTTGCACATTGAGGCGCAGTACATAGATGGATTTGAAACTTCAAGTTCTCACAAATGGCTTTAGTACGGGATGTTGCAAAGAAAGAATGTATGCTCATTTCTAGTGAAGGTCAGCGGATTTGGTTTTCAGCTCGCGCTCTGAAGAGGCCCACAACTCGCACTGGCAGTATAAGGTTCTATTGGTTTTTGTCCTTGAGAGACAGGGACCATGCCGAAAGAACTTCATTTGAAGGGGTGGGGTGCAATAACGTAAGAGACGATGAGGCAGAAAATTCTGAAACTAGACCGAGTTTCATGTTAGTTCAGTATATGAAAAATTGTTGTCAAGAGCACAGTGGGATTTACGGACTGCATTACGCAGAGACACAATGGAAATTGCTAATATAATGGAAGTAACTCTTTAGACGCTTTTATACCGGAATGAAGAATTAATGAATGGATGCATGAATAAATGAATGAATGAAGAGCTTGGAAAACGTTTGTGGGATCGTCCTTGGAGCGGGCACATGGGCATGCAGGTCCACATTCCACACGCATGTAGACAAAAAGTCGTTTTTCATTGTGTACTAAACTCAATTTATTTAGTTACTTTTCGCATTGATTTTAGAGCCGAACGTACTCCATTGCACTATCCTTGAAAGCAAATAGTTTCAGCTCGGCCGTAATAAATAAAATGAATAATATTAATAAAGATCGGCTGGCGAGACTAAATATAAATTTTATGTTTTCAAAACAGGTATATCCTTCCCTATTGCTACTGCCACCAGTTTCAGACACCGGCAGATGGTTTTTTCAACCGCCAGCTGCAGCTTAATGTAAACAACTGCACCAGTTTGATGATTTTATGGGACGATCGCCAAGGGCCCATATGCCCTTACGCGGTACTAGCGGCTAGAAGCAACATATCAACCTTTACGCTGGCCTAGTGCCTACTTGATGGAACAGCCTTGCGGTTCAACGTGCAACCAAAGTGCTTCTTTTAACGAAAACCAACACCCTGTGTACCATAAAGGAACAGCGCGTGACTCACGATAAACTTTTACGGATTTGCGGATAGAGATAAAAGAAAATAAATGGCATTCGGAGTTCATATGGCAATTGCTGAATATTCTATAAACTTTTAATGTCAAATAAATGTACTTTACCAAATGTACTGTGTTGCTGTTTGATTTTAAAGTACAGTTTCATATTCCCAATTGTGGCGCGCTGTGTTGTGAGTTGATCTTTGTTGGTTTCTGGGTTCTGTGTGAAGTCGCATAGAAGACGACTGGGCGCGTTTGCCTATGCAGCACAGAAACGTCACGGAGAGAGGCGGGGAATATGAATGTTTTGATAATGTCAGGCTCAGGGGCAGGGGATATGATTTAGTGCTGCAAAAGCAGGTCAGCCAGGGCGATGGGGGAAATGATAGGATTATCACAAAATGGCAGCTCCCTGATGCCTGTTTTCGCGTGCGTTTAATGGACGAAAACTCGGGTAAGGTCCATAGGACATTTTTCTAAAATCGAGCGACTTAGGCTTAAAAACACATGGCCGACCCGTAGGGGCAATAACATTTTTTGACCGAACCATTCCTTTAACGCTGACTCTCCACCTGGTATGAAGACCACTCGACACCTCCTAACCTTGATCGCAAGCACTGCAATCCGAAGTCTGGTTTAACACCATCTAACATTGAAATCAAGTACTTTCAAGTGACACTGCCCCTTGGTCAGTGTTTGGGACCCTCGAGCTGGTTAAGTCCCTTTTGCACCTTTTACCAGAAAATGTTATGATTGATTTGCTTATCTAAAGTATATATTTTTATAAAGAACCTTTAGTGGGCATTCTTTGATTTTGGAGCTGTTGCACTATTGCTGTTTGGTTTGCTACTGCCTCAAATTCACACCGCTTTGAAGAGTAAAGTCTTCACTCAGCACATTACCACAATCTCTCAGCTACGCCTGTTTTATATTTATGATTGGGATTACTGTTGGTTTGTAGACTGTGAGGGTTGGGTAGGTGGTTTGGCCACTACTCACCCTTGGACTCCAGCAGAGCAGAAGCCATTTCGTCACACTGGTACAGTTCTTTTATATAAGTTAAAAGAGAGATTTTTAATAATTCACATATAGGGCTGGAAAAGACCGAAACCTCTTTAGTTATAAAAAGCATTGAAATTCACAGAAAAACTAATTCTGAGCACTTTAAAATGTACAAAACACACAATCAGTGCATGATCATTCCCAAAGAAGAGTGAACCCATGCCTAACCTATATCAGACCCTAAGACTACTTTTCAAATGTTCATATGTAGCTAGCATTTCATCAACAGGGCATGGAAAATGGTGGCCAATGATAGCAAAACCGCAAACATCTTTCCAAAGGTAAACAGCTAGAAAGCACGGCAGAGAAACAACGTCACAAGGCCTGACTTGTGCAACACCCCATGCCTAACTTTTCAAATATCCACAAACACAAGGCACGGAATCAGCAGTGCAATAAAAAAAGTGGACCCTGCACTCATGCATGTCATGCATCTGCTCTTAATCACTGCCAAGTAACACTGAGGTTGGAGACCCCAATCAGTGCATTATCGCCCCCAAAGGAGTGGCCCCGCTTCTATCCCCCTAGCCCCTTTCTGTAGTGCACTGTGTTGTGAGCTAAGCTTGACCAATCCTAAAAATGGCCCTGCATTTCTGCTCCTGTATAATTTGCTCAAAGTACCCTTTTTTATCTACTCTTGCTTACGTTTCATAGGATTTGTAATTCATTGTCTTTTTGTCTTATTAGGAAAACATTCATACACAAAAGAGAACGCATCCAATCTTCGTGATATACTTCAGCATAAATAAACAGCATTGCTGTTTTCAGGAGACTCTGCAATTGTAGCTAACAGAAAGTGATTGCACGATTTCAATGTTTAATCTTTTTCTTAAATAATTTAATGCACCGACTTTTAGTCATTGCCTTAGACGAGGGTGCCTGCTTTGGCTGCACTTTGCCAGGAAGACATGAAATTGAAAAATGAATTTTAAAACAGTCAGCAATGAAACTGATCTTAAAAAGAAAAGCTTCCATCACGGGACTGCATGGTGAAATTAACCATGGGGAAATGTAATCGAAGGAACTAAAATTTCAGAGCTCGTTTTGATGTCTGAATTTACCAGTCACTACACCTTGTATGCTGGAAATTCCTTTATGACAAGGTGTAAAAATAAACCAGATCAGACGTCAAGGTGATGCATTACCACTGTAAAATTAATGAGTGGTTTTAAGAACCCTTCCCATGCCTGATGAATGATGTAGGTGCTCTGTGATTCCAGGCAGACATTTTACCAAGTAGTGCAAGCATTTCTCCAGAGGCTGTCAAAGCAGCAAACGTTGACCCTGATTTATTCTCAATGTGAAAATATCAATTTAACATCCATATGAGAAATATGAAAATGGGAAAAGTTATTTTTACAAAGAAGATTGAGAGTTAATTGGTATACAGTGGCTGCTTTTCTTAAAATATGCCATATGAAGACTCGTGACATTTGAATTTGACAGAAAGCCAAAAAAAACCACACTTCTTCCTATGCCACCTTTTCCAGATTTACAATGCCACTATCCAAAATAATACAATAGATTACTAAATTGCAATGACAAAGTAATGTCAATAAAGCAGAAGAGTGAATAACCATATACGTTTAAATGTAATGCTTCTTGTCAAATTCTCCCAGCTTCTAAGTGCTATCAAAGCAATTGTTTTTAAGACCTCATTTTACAGTACATAATTTATCATTGTCAAACTTACCGACAATCAGTGTTGGGTGGTGAATTTCTGAAGTGGGGGTGTCGTAAGTACATATTTGTCTGATATGCAGGAGCGATCGAGTGCAGTAAGTGAGCCTGAACCAACAATGGGAGCTTAAGATGGCTTGCTCACCAAGAACATGTTTTAAAATAATGGGTTAACATGGTGCATTTTACAGTACTTTCTGTAAGAAATGTGCTAAAAAGCAACACAGTTTGCAATTTGTTTTGTATGGTAGCACATGAAAAAACCCAATTGATGGAAGTCATCAACAGGCACAGGACCATTTTCCAACAGATGTTCATGATACCTGTGCCTGCAATTTATACCAGTATATACAATGTTTTCATGCTAACTGTGCCCATGCATGGCCATGCAGGCTGCACCAATATATGCCAGTATCGCTATTTAAGAACTCCCAGCCAGTAAAATATGGCATGGCATAGAAAGAATGTATATCCAGACTGTTTTTACCAACATAGGGAAATGTACCATGTAACCAGACTTATGTTTTCTTTTACACCTGATACAAAGTACACAAATTCTATGACACACAATAAATATATGGTCAGACTGGAACTACGTATGTAAGCAAGTCTAGCCACATAATAACACAAATAATGTTGGCTATACCCTTGATCCCACGGTAACAAAGTAAATGTATACTGACACCTGCAATGCTATTTTTATACCACTTATTATGTTTGCTTTACCATTGATTCCAAGTAAAAAATGCTATTCCACAGTAAGTAACTAACTAACTAACTAACTAAGACTAACTAAAAAGGTATATGGATACTCTTACTAATGTAAGCCAGTGATAAAGGCCAGCCTGGCATGTAATAACACTCATCATGTTTGTTTAACCCTTGCTGTCAAGTAAAAAAATGCCATGCCATATTAAGAAAGTATATGTAGACTGGCATTAATAGGGCCAATCTGCGTATACCTTCTTAATATGCCTGGAATAACACTTATCATTGTTGTTTTACCCTTGATGACAAGTAAGACAAATAGTTGTCTAATGTGCAAAATTGTGACTTAAAATCAGAGAAAAGTGCACATGTTTCATAGTGCTTTTACAACAATATCTGTACAACAATTTTAAGAAGGGACACAGAAAGAGTAGCCAGACATCCATGAATGTAGGCCATTCTAGCTACATAATAACACTTGTCATGTTTGTTTTACCTTTGATGCCAAGCACAACATGTCATGCCACCTTAAGAAAGTAAACAGACTGGTGCTCATAATGTAGGTCAGTCTAGCCACATTAGAAAACTAATCATGTTGTCTTTACCGTTGATACACAGCAACTGTGCATCAAGGGGAAAGCAAACTTGATAAGGTTATTACATGGCCAGACTTTTTTGTATAGGGCCTTTCACCATTGGTATTGTCACAATGTGCTGTATGTTGAATGCCCTTCAGGGACTGAAGGTCAGGTATGGAAACATTTGAGAAGTGTTAGTGTGTGTGCGTGCATAATGGCCAGTATGAAGATATGAATATATGAGGGGTGGCCAAGTCCCTGCTAGCCACCCATGTCGAGACAGCATTTTAATGTGTGGTAAAAGGGAGTCTAGAGGTGGTATGCAAGAGCAGGTTAGTCATATGTGTCCCGCTATGTATAAAATTGTTGTCATTAATAGTAGCTGCATTCTTATGGCAGATGTGTTTTGTGAAGTGTCTTTGAGCACTGTGTGATGACAGAGTGTTAGTGGCCGCGCCTATGGCTGATCTCCACAAGCATGAAGTGTGAAAGTTTCCATTCATTGGCCGTATTCTAACAATTACCTAGATGAATGAAAGGCTACAATGAATGCCCACTTAGATTCAAATACAATGGTTACATTATGCATACATCTATATTCCAAAACCTTGTTACATTCTGCCTTCACTTGGATTACAATGTGACAGCTACATTCTACAATAGCCTAGATTCGATCAATAATATGTAAGTGTAATACAATGGCTACCCTAAAACAATCATCTGAGTGCAAAACATGAACACGCTTCACATTATTCATAGTGCAACACATTAGCTAACCTCCTCATTCTTCTAAGAGCACTACATAGGCTAGCCTTCACAACTCTTCTAGGTCCAAACCACTGGCTAACCTACACAATTCCACTAAGTGTAATATGTGGGCTAACCTTCAAGACTGTTCTAGGAGCAGTAGGCATGCTAAAATTCACCATCTTCTAAGTGCAGTACATAGGCTAAACTTAGCAGATATAAGTGTGAAACACGGGCTAATCTTCACAAATCATTTAAGAGCAATACAATGGCTTTACAATTCTTTAAAGTGTAATACATAAGCTAACCAAAACAGATTCTTCTAACTGTGAAAGATTGGCTATCCTTCACAAATCCTCTAAGAGCAAAATGGAGGCTAGCCTTCACAATACGATGAAGTGTAATACATTTTTCCACATAATAACACATATGTTTGCTTTATACATGATGCACAGTTACTGTGCACCAAGGGTAAAACAAACAATATAATTAAAGTGTTATTACATCGCTAGACTGGCCTACATTCAAGTTAGGCCAGCCCAGCCACGGCCCTATAACTGTTATTGATATGTAATTCAATATAGGTCTGTCTAGCCATGTAGTAACACTTATGTTTGTCTGTACACAAACAAACACAGAAAATGTGGAGCAGGGGACAAGCTCCAGCACAGAGACAGACAACAGAGTCCCCCATGCAAATAAAGCACATGGGTAGTCTGTGCTGCCTGCCACACATGTGAGGGGCAGTGCCCACAGGCCATAGCGGCAAGCAGCCACTGCCTACTATTATGTGTTAATGTTAAATGAACAGTGTTGGCATTATAGTGCAGTATATCATCATAAATGGCAAGTAGTTCATTGTGCTATACTTCCAGCAAGTTCTAAATCTCAACCAGCAGCACTTTCTATTCAGTGACCTGGACTTTCGTTTTTCTCTCTAGAACTAGGGCTGGTGCAGTTTTTGAGTCCAGCTACCCGTTTTATGCTGCCTTTTATGGACCAATTTGGTGTTTTTAGGGCCATTCACAGGTTGAGCAGATGATACTCCTTGAAAATCCCTCCCTATTTCTGTGGATTTTGAATGTATTTTGGGTTATGTTGTCCCCCACTCCCCACAACACACATGCTCACACAGCCATCCAAAAACCCCTAACAACAGGATACCAAAATGAGAGAAATTATACATAATTGTTTCATAATGTTTTTTAGAACTGGGATTTCTTTAGTCAGGACATTGTCCAATGTTTTTGTGAGACAGTTTGAAAACCCTTTTCCCATAGGTTCAGCTATATTCTGGTACCTAGAATAAAAGGCATGCTGCTTGTGGCCAGCCACAATTTTGCCTGAATCCATGGGTGGCTGTCACACTCCTTGAGACCTTTATGTAGGTGCACAAATCTCTTTTCACTTTTTGAAGGGGAACTAGCCAATTAACTGTCCTCTGCAAGGCCTGCTTCTGTGTGTTTTCAGCTGGGCTTTCAAATGAGAGCCCCACACCTAGTATGGGAGCAGAAAATCTGTCTGTTCAAAGTTTCACTGGCTAGCATACTCTGCCCAAGGGATGGAACACCCATCTTCATGGAATACTTTGAGGATTCATGACTCCAACGTATATCTTTCATGATCCTCCCGTCATCCCTGAAGGGTTTCAGAAACATTGTGAATCCAACGTTATTTAGATGCTTCAACACAAGGTGAGGGGAGACAGTTGTCCTTTTTGGCTCATAGTTGTGTATGTCATGTAAGATTATCTTGAGGTGGGTAAAGGTCACATCAGGCCCTACTGGGCACAGCATATGTTCAAGGTATGATTTCAAACTGCCCACCAGCATACTGAGAAAAGGATATAAGGCCAATATGTGTTTTTCCTTTCACAGGCACTCTTTCTACCATGACTTTTAGAAACCCAACCTTTGGAAATGAGTGAAGTCAACGGGCAGACCCCTGTCCCTTATATTCCACAATCTGTCATTGTTGAGGAATGTGTGCACAATGTATATATTTGAGAAAGAGGAGGGGCAGCATGACAGTAGCCAAATAGTTATAATTATTGTTGTCTGCAGAGGCAAGGGAGAAGAATTGGAGAGGAGGCAAGTTATAACGTTTCATGCAATGTTATGCCTTTTAATGTCTTGTTATAGCTTGTTAGGTCTTGCCTTTTTACACAAAGTTGTGCCTTTCCAGGTTATATCAAGTGATCAAGTGAGGTTTTATCATATCTCACTATTGGCCTCATCACGAGTTGGGCGGTAACACCGGCGGTATTACCGCCGGCAGTATTAGCCCTACGGCCAAACCCCCGGAGCTATTAGCGCCGGATCACGGGTTTGGCAGTAATGGAATTCCCCATTCCACACTGAGCCCATTCTGGAATGCCCCATTCCCCATTGGGCTCAATGGGGAATTTTCGCGCTCTTACCGCCGGCGGATTTCCCGCTGGTGGTAATAGCGCGAATTTTCAGCGGATTTCCCCCCAGCTCAGAGCTGGGGATAAATCCGCCAAAAGCCCTGATTTGGCGGACCCTTATGTCTGGTGGTAATAGCGCGACCGCCGGATTCAAGGGTTACCACCAAACTCGTGATGAGGCCCATGTCAGGTCACGCTAAACCAGGAGGAAAACCCAGGGCTATCCATTTGTTGTCAATTGGACAGCTCACTTGCACCTCAAAGATACTCCAGCCGCAACACCCTCGTCTTACATTGGGTGACAATATATAATGGATGGACACAGTCTATGCACTGCAACTGACAGAGTAAGCCACACACCACATTGCAGCAGGGCACTTCACAATGGCATAGTCTCCTACATTCTGCTGATTTGTTATACAACTCCACTGCAAACTCTGCAGATAGATGGGAACAACAATAATACTTGGCTCACTTTTACATTTTTTTAAACTGGCAGACTTGAGGTACCAAGTCTGATTTGAGTGTGGATACGTCTTTGCATCGTGCCTATCCAGATTATATTTAATCTCAATGCAAATCCTGATTTCAGGCAAAAAGAGTGAATCGATGATAGAGGGTAATTAAGGATGTGGAGAGAAAGGCAATGGCAAGAGCGCTGTTCCTGGATGGTACACTGCCAGAACCTGAGACATCAAACATGTCTGCGATCATGGCTGGGCAAACAATTCAACAAGGAAGGAATGCCCTAGAACATTTGAGGAGTGAAAAATGAGCACATGGTGGTAGGTGACAACACTGCAATTTATCTACATGTACAGAGGATAGCAAGAGATCCACAGAGCCTAACAATACCAACTTACGATCATCCAAACCCAGAGATGTTCCAATAGCGTACTAACCATAAAAAGCGCCTTCCACAAACACATTGGCAACTGTGGAGGCATCATGAAGTGAGACACAGACAACAGATTCGATTGTTCTAAATACATGGTTTATTTTTCTTAAATGTCAGGATGAAGTATGGCCTAACTTGCCCTACAGCGAGATGTGCAAGAGCTCGTGCTTCTGGCAAGCTTGGTCCTTTTGAGCCCACAAAGACTACACTTGTGCCCTAAGGCAATTCCATACAATTTTTATGTTATCTTAATGAATTCATGATGAGGCAATGCTGTGGGGCTCTATTGTGAGGTGGTCGAGAACCCCTGTGTGGAGATGGTTCATGCCCGAAATTATGGCAATAGTTCAGGTGAAACAGTGTTGTGAGATAGTTGTAGCCTTTAATATAATGAGTGTCCACTCCACAACGCCTAACTGAACAAATGGTCATATTTTTCTCTAGGTTACGGAATGGCTGCCAGATCTTGAGCGATGGATCACATCAAAACCGATCGACCTTTTCCAGTTTCGATATCCGCACAAATATATGGATATGACTTTTTTGACTTATAAATGCAAACTGGTTGAAGGGCTGGTATAGTGAGTCTCTCACAAATAGATTTTAAGCTGTGACTGCACAGAGGGCCTCATTAGGAGTTTGGAGGTAACCATGGTGCTATTAGCGCCATGGCTGCCTCCAAATCCTTACCGACTCCGCCCTGGTGAATGGAGCTTTTACCTCCCCATTCCAAGGTTGGCGGGGGCGGTAATTCCCCATTCACCAGGGCCCTTCCCCATTCCCATTTGAGCCCCCATAGGGCTCAATGGGAATGGGGAAGGCTCTAATAACGGTACCCCAAATTGCGGGACTGTTATTAGCACCAAAGTCCCTTTGCGGGTCCCGTCCTTAACACCTGGTAAAACCAGCAAGTACAAGGACAGGGAAAATAGCGCAGTGCCAACAGAGTGCAACATTTAGGACACAGCAGAAGGCCACAACACAGCAAGAAACGTAGAACAACCGTAAGGACATACATCCACAGAGAAGCACACTCCTAACAAGTGGCTATTGGAGAGGAATTCAAGGGTTCCTCATACAAGAGATTGCTTGCAAGAGCCCCAGCACCAGGCATGTTGCAGCAGGTCTGGACAATAAACTACCAGTGATGGAACTTGCCACTGGTGTGAGACCAACACTGTATCCAACACAGCAACTCCTTCAAAAGGTGAGACCAGCCTTCCCCAAGTTGTATATATAAGGAGGGAACCACATGGGAGGTGCCACGAATACAGTAGTAATCATCCCTTTTTTCTTAGGAGCTCACACCACAAATGGGGAACTCATACCGCAATCTGCACTTCTGGTCCCTCCTAGCCCAGAGACGACAGTGTTCATATATACAGAAAAGTGTGATTGTTGGGTAAAAATTATGTCTATTTGTCTGTGGTCCAGAATGCTCAATGCAACAGCGATCCAGATGCTCCTGTAGGGTTTAGGTAAGCATTACAGGATGACCACCCATGGGGTGAGGGCAGTAGCACTCTAAATCTTTGCAGGGCCTACTGGCATCACAAAACCCCATGCCCTGTTCTCATGAATTTGTCCTTCAAAGGGTGAATCCCTAACTGCCCTCCTTACATCTAGCATTCTGTTCCCACCACATTCAGGTCTTGCAGCTGGATACAATTAGTGTGTGTCTTTGCACCATGGGTGTCTCTGAATGCGGCTTCTCTCCTTGGGAACGGAGAAGGGATTTGTCTTGGGACTGAGCTAAACAGAGTCACAGTTCCACAACAAGGACTTTATTCTATTCTGTTCTTTGGGTATTAGGCCTCAAAACCCAATATGGCGGTACTTCTGCCATATTGACACCCTAACCTTGCTCCTTCCACAGTACCTTTCTGACTCATTCTTCCATCTACTTCAGCTCTTTTCTCATGCCTCACTTACAAACATATCATTGTCTACAAATGCCACACACACATCCCTATCTATGGCATCTGCAACTACAAAATGAATATATGTACTGTTCCGTCTGTGTTGCTATATGTGGGCATCTAATGTATGTCCGAGCTAATTACAAAGTGCTACGTGTGCCTACTGACATGCCAAACATGTCCTGCTAGCATTGTGGTTCATGCTAAAAGGTTTTTCTTAGCATTAACTTTTTTACCTGTCTAGGACACTGTATGTGCATCCCAACATTCCCCCCTTTAGTTAATACTCCATTAACTAACCCGGCTGACTTCTTTCTTCTATAATAATCATCTTTGGGTACCCATGCCCTACATACATGATGTAACCCCCCAGGCATATTCTTCCAGAGTACCTGTCATAAAACAACATCCCCCATCTCCCGCTAAATCAACCCAGTGCGATGCATAAATCTCTGGGTCAGGTGGCGGTGTGGTCAAGGTACCCACAGTCTGAAATCCAGCCCCATTCTCGATCCTTGGGTTTACAAGCCTATCCCATCTATCAGTCTGCGTGTACTTATGTTTTTTGAGAGGATGCGTTCTACCTTCAATCACTGTGAGCAAATCCAGAAAATATCAGTTCTGAAGGGTCATAAGTCTGATTGCCCGTAATTGTATACAATTTAGAGCCTGCTCCGTCTGGTTCACCAACTGAAGCATCTACCACCTGGTAATCTGAAGCCATTTAGCATTTTGTGCTGTCTGAATACCTGGCACTAAGAGGGAGGTAAAAAAAAATTGGTTTTGGTGAATGATTTGTACTGGTCTGGGATTGCCGTCAATTTATCAGATGCATCTTTGGACAGATAGTTTGATCTTTTCTTGTGATGTAGCTTTGATGAACAGTGGGCACGCTTGGTAGCTGAGGGAGTAGTTGGCTCTGGGGGTGACACATGTATAACAGTCAAATGGGCATCAGGAACTACCAAAACCACTGTGTGCAAGGTGGTCAGTGAACATCCGCGCTTCCATGACGGCAGGAGGTGTAAGTGCATGTATTGTCCACACGCCCAATAGACATCCATTAATGCCACTGTGCTTTTGGTCAGATCAGGAATAAAAAATAATTTTATAACACTGAATATTAGTACCTACGAGTACATTACCATTTCCTCGAAAACAAAAGGAATACTCTGCTGATCTTTGCTGGGGTCCCACTTAATTTGATCCATGTGAACTTTGGCACATCATTTACCAATTTCCTGCCAAAGCCCTGATTAATACCTGCCACTACATCTTCCGAGAACCCCAATAGGCCCCCTGTTGCACAGCACACTAATCCTGCCACCCATCTATCATTGGAAAACAGTGATCCTTCCATTTTCAGCAATGGTCTTATTTTGCAACGGGTTGGTTCTTTTTTTCTTGGCACATTCTTTATCATCACTGTCCATTATTACTACTTGGACTGTGTGCCCTTGGAAAATACGTCATACTCTGCGCATGGCCAGGTGTACTAAACATTGGGCTATAAGAGGCGTCAGGGGTGTGCCCATCGCATGAGGTATAAAAGAGCATACATAGCAGCTCTTGATTGACTCTCTCTCCCCACTTTGTACATGTGATTATACCACATGTTATTTGACTTTCAGGTGGTGCACATCTGCCAGTGTCCATTATTACTCCTTCATACTGATTATATTCCATCTCTACTTCGGTTTCCCTCCTGATTCATGTCATCCCCAAACATACATCTGTGTCATTTTAATTTCCATAACCCCCCTTTATATGTCCCAACCATATAAAATAACCAAACAAAAACAATACTCTTAGTTCAAAAAGAAAACAACATATACAACATACAATATTTATTTATTTCAATTATTTTTGCATTTGTAAAGTAGCGCGAACACGCAGAAAACTGGGTGCTGGTTGCTTGAGGTACATTGGAACAACAAGAAGGTGGTAGGTTTAAATGAAATGTCAAATTGAAAATCATTCTGGTGGCATTAAAGGAATTAGGGAAGGGTTATGACAGGTGGTGGAATAGCCTGTTGAAGAGCCATGTCTTAAGTTGCATCCTGAAGGATTTGTAAGATGGTTCTGTTCTGAGAACAAGTGGTAGGGAGTTCCAGAGGAGAGGGGCAGTGACAGAGAATATATATTACATGACGCTTGTAACGTTGAACCTGCAGAGTGACGGAAAAAATAGAAACACATGCAGAAAAATCCAAACTTTTCATCATAGCATAGGTATTGATTAATTGTAGCATCATAAGAAAACATGCTGCGAAGTATACTTTAATATTACTCAGTAATTTGTTTATTCTCGCGGAAGGTGCAGCAGAGCCGTGTGCTTGCTGAACATCAGATAAGTAGATCCAGTATCATAACTCCTTTACCCAAACTGCAAATGGTCTAGCAAAGACACCAGCAAATGGTCCTTGGAATGGTTGGTCATTCCAGCACCGGACTAAATTTCTCTTGAAGACCTAGTGTCCGGAGTACAGTTGATGTTAGGGAGAATTCTCATAAATGTGCTAATTCCCTTCACCTTAGAGACCCCCAGCAACTTTGCTGGATTTTGAGGACTTGATTTTTTACCTGGAAAGAGTGTGACCTTTTTTTCCCACTCTTTCATGTGTTTTGATGTGTGTTTTACACTTGTGTTCTTTGAATATGGGGTTTTCGATAACTCCATAGGCATCATCTTTTCATGTGTGTTACACAGCACCTTCAGGGCAGTGATACAGTGATGTCTTTTAGACGTCCAAAGGTTTAAATACCTTCTCTGGGGTAAGCTACTGTTTCCCAGAGAATGTAAAGTGAAATTGACTTTACTAGTTTCCAAATTCACAGACCCAGCACACACCATCTTACAATGGAGTGCTGGAGGGGTTACATAGTATCCCCTGTGTCTAAATACTCATGTAGCAGTCAAATGCTACCCTTTCCTATTGAAAAGGCTGGTGGCAGTGGTTTTACAACGAACTACCATGATTTTTCCCGACCGTGAACACCGGTAACTAAAAATCACAGGAGCCATGTTTTTCAAGATGGCGCCTTAAGCCCCTTTGTTTAAACAGGTCTCAGTCTTCTTTTTTCACTGTTTCTTTTTGGAAAGGTCCTTCTAGTGTTTGTCTCTGCACGCCAAACCAGGTTTGGTCCCTTTGTTCGTGTGCCTTTGGCGGGCTTCAGGAGTGAAGACCGGCACTGGCATCTGAGTGTCTGGGGTGGGCAGGAAGTGAGGGGGGTGCTCGAAACTCCCTGTGCTAAGTCTCCTAGGAGACCCAAATGCACTCTGACATGAATCGTTGGCTGACTGTCCGGCAGGACAGCCACCCTGCTGGGAGACTGAAAGCTAGGCTGGAATGAAAGGGAGAGAACTGTTTAAAAGGTGAGTCTCTTGGACTGTAAAGCAGAGTCGACCACTGGAATGAAAGAACTGAAGAAGACCTGGAAGAGGATGGCGGATGCAACTCCTGGATCGTTGGTTTGCCCGGTAAAGCCCTGCTGCAGGTCCCAATTGCCAAACTCCTTTTGACAGAGAAGCTCCTTCAAGGACGGCTTCTTCCTTTGAGTTGGTGGAACCAATCAACTCATAAGACACCTGGATAAGATTCTCAAGGCTGGTTAGGATTAACCAGGAAGAGGGACACCAGCTTGTGTTCTTGAATCTACAGCCACTGGAACTGAAGGGACTCCATCTTGTTTACTTTCTTCGACAATCCCGTGCAGTGCAGGAGACCCCAACATCCTCCCCCTTGTTGCCACAACTGAGGCTCAGGAACAGTGAGATTTGCAGGAACTGCCAGGAACCAACGACTTCAGCAGCATTTGTTTCTTCATACTAAGGTACTGTGCCAACCCGATTGAGAGAACGCCACTCTTGCGTTGAAAGTTTGTGACACTTTCCCAACTTGCAGGCCTAATCAGCTTGTGACCCGACATATGATTCTTTGTCACCTAAACTACTTCTGAGAACTTTTGCAAAGACTTTACTTTTTGATACCAGAACTGCTCTTTCCTATCCAGAACACTAGCCCATTGATATTGGCCTAGGCCTATTGACTTGAATTGAACTCTTGTGGTGAACTGAAACTGTTTGCACTGTCTAACAAGTATATATGATCTATTCTACTTACCTTGTCCCTTTTGCTCACTTCTAAGTAACTGAACTGCTATTTTGCTCCCACTTCAGGGGAGCTCAAACTGTCTCAAAATCTTAGAGTTTTGTATTGAAGTGTATTGGTCTATAATATTAAGTTGCCTCCTTCTAGTGAAATGTTTGCTAAATGATTGTGTAAGAAATGAATAAGTGTTTTACCAAGAAACCTTGAGTATAAGTGTCTACTTGAACCATTGTGATTGAAAGACCTCTGTGTAACCTCATGTACTGCTCACATTCACTCTTGAGATAAAAACCTGTCTGCTCAGCTCGCTACCAAAAGACTTATACCAAAGGTTGGTTTTGCTTACATCTGTAGTCCTAATTGTATGTGGTGGTCCCAGAGGGTACTGCATGCAATTCTGCCTAACAGTTCAGTGGATCCCCTGCCAATGCCTCAGCTGTATCTTCTCTTCTAGGAGCAATCTGTTGAGACAGAATATTTATACTTTCGTTCAACTCCCTCAGGTACCCCTGAAACTCCCTCCCCCAAATACTCCAGCTGCCCTGTGAGCATCTGATGCTGTGCTGGTTGGTGTGAGAGGTGTGTGCGTTATTCTCCTTGTCACTATCTCATGCAGGGACGGGTGGCAGTCTTTACTGGGCTGCATTCTCAGGCTAAACAAAGCCAAAGGGAGACAGTGAAGCCAGTTACTCCCTAATGTAGTGCATATTTTTGACAGTGTAATCTTCAATAGCCCATTTCATTTTTCTAGAAACCTGTTTCCTGGGGATAATATATCGAGCACAGTTTGTGCAGTATCCCCAATCTCCTTGAACAATTGGTTCAAAAAGTAAGTTCCATTATCAGACTGTAGGACCTCACATACCGGTAAATAATAAAGGGCGCCTGGCTAAGTCCTGAAATGCCCAGGAAGGTGAATTGTCATTCAAAAAACAATCAGGATGGGAGAACCACATGGTGGAAATTCAGGATATATGAATTTAATCTCAGAATTTTAGTGATAATACATAGAACAAATCACTTATTTGCAAGATAACTGATAGACGGACAGTTATACATTTAGATTTCTAGGGGTACCACTAAGTACCTCCCTCTTTGGTGTAGAGGGTATTAGCCTCATAACGGTGCAAAGTCTCTTGAAAACAGTTTCAACATTGATTCACAAAACAAGAGTGAGTGTAGCCCAGGACCTCTGTTAGTCCGTGGGTATTGTCATAGAAAACACAACAACAGATGTGGACAGCTAAGTGTGAAGTGGAGTTGTGCATTAGATTGACACTGTAGTGTTTCGGCCACAGGGAACGTAAAATAGACGTTGGTAGCTGGGATGGTCTTCTTCAGGATGGGAGATGAACACTGTGCGTGTGATATCTGTAGAATTTAAGAATGACAGATGGTTAAGGAGGTGTGGGATCTCCAAAATGTATTTGTAACTTAAGATGCTTATTAGTGACTGATTAGTGTCAATGAGTGCACATAGAAGTGCATCATTGGGCAGAAGCTTACCGTAAACCGAAAAACAGTATGGCGGTAGAAGCTTCTGATGGTCTCCGGTCTCATCTGTGCATGGAGACGGGTAGGTGCGGTGTCTTTTAGTACACTGCTTCTATAGATGTGGGTCCATGTTGCCTGTATTGGAACTGGAGTGTCCAGAATGCAGGAGCATCAACGAATGGCGCAAAGGCAAAGCTACAAGGAATGGACACGAGCCGAGTATTGTCCCAGTAAGTGGAGGGTCGTTACTAATGGGACCGACCAGGGGTGGTAAACACCTGTCAAGTGTCTGCCTCGGGAAATTGGTGCCCGAACAGGCTTATCGGTACAGGAGCGTGGGTGGTGTCCCGTCCGTGTGGAAGCTGACTAAAATGCCTGTAAAAGCTGGAGGTTATGAAGGCTGGGGCCTCCGTGAAGTAATATGCGTTAGTGGTGCAACATTGTAGGTCTGGTGTGGAGTGGAGACGTGCGTTGTGGTCTATGGCGCCACGAGACAGTCTACAACAAGGCTGCCAGTCAATGGTAGTGTAGGAGACCATAGTGACACAAGTGTGCGTGGAGGCTAGATGGTGGTGCCTAAAAAAGCCAGCTATTGCATGGGTCATTAAAATGGGATGCATAGAGGCAGGGTCCGTGGAGGCTGGGTGGCGTGCCTATATGTCCAGCAATTTCGAGAGTCTAACATGTTAGTGCATGTGTGATCGTGCTGGGAATGCAGCAAAATGCAGTGAAAGAGTTCCAAAATGGACTCGGAAAGGAACGAGGTAATGCAGTAAACGATCCGCGCTGTGCAAACACTTACTATGGTTTTGTGCCAGAGTGTCTTGCTGGAACGTCACATCAGACTCAAGTGAAAGTGAAACTATAAGAGGAGAGACGAGTCCCGCCTCTCAGCTGGGCAGTCCAATCGCATGCAAGCACTTGGGCCAATGAACAATGGGAGCGTCATTTCTTGGAAGTGAAAGTGAACCCATCAAGGGCCAATTGGCAGACGTCAACACCCCAATGGGAAAGTGCAAAAGCATGGCGGGACACTGCTGATGGTAAATGTAGTTCTGGAATCCAGTGTATGTGTTGTTGCACTGTGGTCACGGATGCACTGGCTTGTAAGTGCTGTGCTAGGTGGATCGATGGTAAACAATGCACACCTTTTGTAGTGCCGTGTGTGTCTAGGTGCACGGGGAGGTAGTGTACAGATAGGGGCCTATTGGCCACAATGGTGCTGTCCACACTTAAGCCTATAGCATGTGGTTATGTACATAAGGCAGTACAGGAATTGCAGAAACAACCCAGGGTATCTACTCAGAGTAAACAGTTGAGAGTGTTCGATATATATAGATGGTAACTGTGTACAGAAACATGGCCCGAAAATTGCCCAACAGATTAATGCATTTGATATACATTGATGGGCATAGTGTACAAATGCAGTAGACATAGGGTGCCAGTTAGGTGCCTAGAAAGTGCATAATGGGCACTAGGGGCATAAAGACATGATCATGGAAGGACGGTGGGTAATGGGACTAGTTAGGTCCAGAAAGGTTTGCATTCCACTGTGATGTTGAGGCCATTCCTCACGGTGTCCCATCTTCGGACCCATTTTTGTTCCAGACGGGTGAGGGCTAGATTTATTTCACCTCCCCCGCCCCCAGTTTCTGAGGGTTCAGTTGTTGTATGATCATCCAGGTCAATTGTTCGTTAGTATGTCCTTTTTTGGTGAAATGGTCCATGAGTGGTTTGTCTGCAACAGCAGTTCTTATTCAGTACCTATGTTCACTAATGCGTTGTTTTATTGGCCTGATGGTCTTACCAATATACAAAAGCTCACATGGGCATTTAATGGCGTAAATGACATATTTGCTTTTTGCAATTCGTGTGGTTTTTTAGGGTCCAATGGAAGTCTTTGTGGTCAAAAGTTTTGCTGCTTTTGGTGCATTTACAGGCCATGCAATCTCCACAGCTGAAATCGTCGACCACTGGTGGTAGGTTCCATAGTGTTGAAGTCTCTTTTTCTGGCTCGAGGAACGTGTGAACCAAAGTGTATCAGAGATTTTTGTTTTTCTTAAAGGCAAAAAGAGGTTTTTTGGCTAGGGACCCTTAGTTCTTGATAGGGTTCCAGTGTTTGTTGATGGCGCATTTCGTTAGGTTGATTATCGGGCTGTATGTGGTGACACAGAGCGTTCTTTCCACCGGTTTCTTTTCCTTTGGGGTGAGGCAAATGGTTTGGTCTGTTTTGGCTGCTCTTTTTTTAGCCATTCTCACTGCTTTTTTGGGGTAGCCTCTGTCCGTAAGATGTTCTTGGAGTTGGTGTGCGTGTATCTCTAATTTCTTGCTTTCCATGCAGTTTCTCCAGACCCTGAGAAATTGGCCATATGGTAAATTGTATTTGAGGCCGACCGGGTGGTAGCTGGAGAAGTGTAGAAGGGTGTTCCTGCCTGTGGGTTTTCTGAAGAGTTCCATCTTGAGATTGTTCCCAGAGCGATAAATGTGTAAATCCAAGATGTTGATGGTCTGGTGGTCCCACACCTGGGTGAATCTGATGTGTGGATTGAGCCATTGGTGGAATGAGATGAGTTCTGGTGCCTTGCCAGATGAGAAGAACATCGTCTATATATCGACGCCATACTAGGATGTTGTGTAGATAAGGGTTGTTGCCCTTGTATATGTGGTCTTCTTCATACTGTGCCATGTACAGATTGGCCACGTCCGGGGCAAAGGTCGCACCCATGCTGACCCCTTTCACTTTCTGATACATTTGTTTTTCAAAAATAAAAAGGTTTTCAGTCATAGCGATTCGGATGCACTCAAGTATAAAGTTGGTCGGAGTGGTGATGATAACCAGTCTCTTGTTGAGCCAAATCATGAGTGCTTCTAGACCTTCTTTCTGTGGTATGGATGTGTAAAAGGACTCCACGTCCATAGTAACCAAGATGCACTCTGACGTGAGTGTAAGTGTCTGCAAGATCTTGATGGTGTCTGTTGTGTCTTTCCCGTATGACTTCATGGTTCCTATGAAGGGCTTCATAAATAAATCTGTATAGAATGAAAGGGTTTGGAGCAAGGAGTCACAGGCAGAAACAATTGGTCTTCCCGGTGGTCTGTTGGCATCTTTGTATATCTTAGGTAGTATATAGAATGGGAGTATTCTGGGTGGGTTTTGGTGAGGAATCTGCGTTCGTCTTCGCATATCCAGCCCTCTTCCTCTGCATGTTTGGTGAGGCTTTCGATCTCATCCTTCAATCGTGGTGTGGGATCTCTGCTGAGTTTTTTTATAGGATATGGTGTCTGCCAGTAGTCTGAGACATTCTTGATTGTAGTCTTTAGTATCCATGAGAACTATTCTGCTGCCTTTGTCCGCTGGTTTGATGGTGATGGTGCAGTCGTTGTTTAGTTCCTTGATGGCTTTTCTTTTTTCTTGTTGGAGGTTGTCTTTATAGAAGTTTTTTGTGATAATCATTCTGTGACATTCTCAATACCATTTTCTCAAAGGTGTCAAATTCCCCCGAGATGGTATGTGGAGGAGGTACGAAGGTGGACCGGGGTTTTAGGCCGGTGTAGTTCTCTTGTGATTATTCTTGGGTTTGTTCAATTGGGTTGTCTTTTCCTTGGTTCTGAGGGATGTACACCTCAAAAAAGTATTTGAGTCGAAGGGTCCTAAAGAATTTTTTTAGATCTGAGTTTGTTTGGAATTAATCGGCTTTGGTCGCAGGGACAAAAGAAAGCCCCCTTTCTAGAAGAGCTTTCTCTGGTGGTTAAGTGTTCTCGAAGAAAGGTTGAAGATCGCTATTGCTTTCACTGGTGTAGGTGTCATGGTAGGGTCGGTTGCTGTTGGTGTTGGTGTCATGGTTGATTCGATTACCATTGCCTGGTGCGCATATATTGACCTGTCTGTTGTGGTCTTCTCTTCGGGCACCCCCGTTGAACTCCCTCTTTGAAAAAAACGGGTGTTGCGGGGTGCTATTGTTCTGTTTCTGCCAGGTGGGCTGGTGTTACTCCCACTAGAAGATCCTGAGCTGCCTGAAATGTTTACGATTCTATCCATATGTTATAGTTGCTGAATTGCTGTTGTTGTAATTCGCTGTAGTAGTTTCCCCTCAGGTATGGGTAGGTTTTCTCTTCTGTGTAATTGTTGAGGTCTTTCTTGAATTTTTGTACTTTCCGATCTATTGTTATTTGTTTTAACTTTTCAACTTCTTCCTCAAGTTTTTCTAGTTTGAGTTTGGCATCAGTGATGGTGGTGT
The DNA here is from genome assembly GCF_040938575.1 of Ambystoma mexicanum. Lineage (NCBI taxonomy): Eukaryota > Metazoa > Chordata > Amphibia > Caudata > Ambystomatidae > Ambystoma > Ambystoma mexicanum. The sequence goes on from NC_090927.1 coordinate 294,943,017, forward strand.
CATCTGCGAACTTTTTTTCAAGAGCTGCTAGTTCTTCTCCTTGTTTCTTGCACTCTTCTTCCGCTGTATCGATGATGAGGATAATCCAGTCACGGCTGCACTTATTGCCCACTCCGCTGAAGTTGATTTTGAACTTAGGGTTGTCAGTAAATACTCTTGGAATGTTCTTTACCTGTAGTCCCTCTGGTATGATGCCTGCTTTTAGGTATTCTAACATAAAAGTACTGTGCATCTCAGTGCGGATGTGCTTCTTCTTTTTCTGATTTATGGTGTCTAGTGCGTCTTTGTTGGATCCTTGTTCGATGGCTCCTCCTTGTGATCCAATGGAGGTAGTGGTCCCCAGAAGTTTCCTGAGGTATTCATCTGAATATGAAACTATGTTGTCTTTTTCCATGATGGAGGATTGGAGTATAGTTGTTAATCCATACTCTGGTTTCCAGGTCCTCACATACCCCCAGCAAGGAAATACCTTGCACACTAGGAATTTAGCCACTGATTGTGTGCAAGGACCAACCTCAACACAACGGGAGAATGGACATTCTACAACAATAAGGTAACAGTAACTACTACACCTGTTAAGCATGTCCACGTAATCAATGTGGAGTTCCCATTAAGGTCCAGTTGGATGGGGCAATGTGCTGCTCAATATCCTGAGAGTCTGTCCAGTGCTGTAAAGATGACACATTGTAAAATTTGTTGCAAACTGGCTGATGTATTCCTGACAAACCAGTCCTCCTGGATATCAGCTCCAATGTGCTGTTTTGAAACATGCACTGTTTAATGTAGTTGCTCAAAAGCAACCATAAGCAACTTCCATGGTATTACTTCTTTACCTGTAATGAATCAGTCAGCGACTTTGAGCACCCCTTTTAACCCACAGCTCCTTCTATTCGTGGAGCGCCTGACCTTGTAACTCAATTATTTGTGTATGGAATTGCTAGCTTCAACTGTTGATTTGCCACCTTAGGCTATTCAGGAGGACCTGGGTGCTGCAAATATGCTGCTTCTTTGGCGGCCTTATCTACTGCATCATTGCCAAGTGAAACAGGGTCTGTGTTTTGAGTGTGGGTGGTGCATTTTGTAAGTGATTTCAACCCGGCACTCCACCTAAGTCAATGCCTTGCGTGTGATGCACAGATGAAACCCTTAATTATGTATTTATGTCTATAAGTTATTTTATTTCTGAACGATGTACCACTTATATCATGCCCCTCTCTTTGAATCCCCCCCGGTCACACTGAACCAGGAAGCAGGCTGGTTTGCAAAATTAAAAATATTTAATTTAGGTATTTCGCAATATATATCACACTATTTTAATGGTTATACAATGATCACCAATGGGTTGATGTCACTAACAATCTCTTTAATCTCAAGGAGTAATGATAGGAAAAATAATGCAGCACAGAGATAATACTTTTGTGTGGGTTCAATCAAAATGCAATGTGATTACTCTTTTCCCCTGCACACTACTCAATCCCCCAATATGCAATATAAAGAGATGGAAGGAGAGAAAACAGGTTTCTGGAATACAGAATTCAACAAAATAGTATCAATCCCAATTTCCCCCAGCAAACACAAGAGAGAAACAGGAATGATTGCAAACTTGTCAAAAATGGTTTAAAGTTGGCTTTGCATGAATGGTAAAAACACTGAAAATGGATTTAATTCACTGAAACTGTTTCAATACTAGTGGGAGCCGTTTTATATGGTTTCAGACAAACACTAGCAAACTAGCAAACACTAGCAATGATTTAAGAGTAACTAGCAAGTTGAAAACTTAATTTGGAGGTCGGGTGCAATGAACAGCTATGTCACACATTATAGATTTGAGCCAAATGAAAAGTTTGCGGCAAACTTTTTCCGTGTGTGGTAAGCGTGATTGCGGAAAAACTATAAGGAGTAGAGATGCGGTTTTGGGTTCACTTAGGATGTTAACTTCAAGTAGACACTTAAATTTTGTTTCTAGCATAAACAGTGAAGAAGTTATGAAGGTTTTTGTGGCGGTCGTTTTTGTCAGAAAGAGGCAAAATTGCAAAACAAAAATGCGCTTTTAAACTTACAAACAAGTTTTCTTTACACTAGGGCTAGACTATGAAGATGCAAACTACACGACAGCACAGCCACCAGTCCAGGATATCTCTGGATGGTTTTGCCAGCCGAGACGCTCGCCTTTCTTCAGAAAATATATATCAGCGCAAAGATGATTTTAACACTACAATTACAAAAGGACTACAGGATAAGAGAAAGAGTTCAGGCAAAACAAAAAGAATTTCTAACAATGCAGTCTGGATATAAGAGAGGATGGGTTTTGATAGGGATGACTTCTGGACAATACATATGCTAGTGACAATCCTATGCTATGGATACTCACTAACAATGTTTGGATGGAACCGTCAGGGATACAGGTCAGTCAAGATTTCTGGACAGGAATTCTGTGAGGCACACCCGACTGGACACAAGGTGCTCGGGTCTGCAATCAGCAAGGTGCTCTGGACACCGCACGGTGGGACTGGACTGGATCTCATGGGCTCTGGTTCTGGTTCACAGCTATCTGGTCACAGCACGGCTCTACTGGGTTGGATCTTTGGATTCTGGCAATAATTATTGGCAGGAAAGCAGCTACACCACAGCCAGGCTCTTCTTTGGTTCCTCTTAGAGGTCTGGGGTAAATTCTGGTTTCTGGATTTTAAAGGCCAAGCTGAGAAGGGTTCAACTTTGGAAATGGGCCTTTCTGCTTTCAAAGTTTCTGGAGTCTGGAGTCTGGAATATGGATTTCTCTTGCAAAGTGCTCCGGCAGCAATCAGTTGGTGGGTGAATGTGTGTGTGTCTTAGGTTCTATTGGCTAGGGTCTTTCCTCTCCCTTGATTGGAGAAGAAAACAGAGTGTCATCATGACGATGTGTTTTACGATCCAAGGAAAACTTCCCCTTTGTTTTTGCACATGAAACCTACTTTTCATATAATACATATTTACAATTTTATAAACTTGATAGCAATAGCATATCTATATCACATATTTTGTGGAGCTCGGGTCTGGATTTGGCAACTTTTCACACTTTTGGTCCGGGATCCAATGTCTGATTTATCCACAATTTTATACATATGTGTGCATGATATCTGGGCATATTCATATGAAGTTTCATGCTTCTGACATCCTTGCAATTGCTACAAAACCAGATTTTTTACTACACCTTCTCAGAACATCACACAGAGTTCTGAGTCTTTTTAAACTGTGCACCAAAAAATTCACATTAACAATACTGTAATTTTACAATTTCTACAAATTTGCACAGTCCTTTGTCAGTCCTTTTCAAAAATATACTTTTCTGTGCTTTGAGAATCAACAAAAATGTCTGTTCCAGCCCCCAAAGTTTCTGGTGGCTCAAGAGCTATCCCTGCCTTCTTCCTCTAGCAGGAGCTACTTTTGACACTTTCAATCTGCATATCCTTTCAGCCAAGGAACTCCTTTGTCTATCCCAGGAGCAGCAGCCCAAATCTCCTCCCCTCTTCATCAACACCTGAATGTGATGTCCTGGCTTTTGGTGGGAAGCAGGAGAGGTGCATTTTGTTGGGGCAAGCTAGCAAATTTGCTTTGTAGTTTTGGCTTCATCAGGCTGACTTTAAAAATCACTTTGTTAAGTTTTTCTTTGATGAAAATAAACCTATAATTTTAAAACAGGCAAACAGAACTCTAATTCCATTCTCTAAAACAAGGAGCTTAAATGGTTGCAACCTATATTACTTTTGATAGCAAGCCACTTAATTCCAACTATTTGATTTTAACTGCACAAGTTTAAGCTTCTAATGCAATTACTGACAGCTGTCATACAGGCGGCCGGTGGTACTGTGCCCATATTTTGACAGATTTTCACAGGCAAACACACTTTTTACTGTGGAAATTCTGATGATAGATTCTGCTTTTTCTGACATTGTGTGTTCATGTTGATTCCTTAAATACCCAGCAAGGATGTTGGATATTTTCTGATGTTTTGAACCATTATTTTGTATTTTCAGCAGCCAAGGAAAAAAGGATTTCTGAGCAATTTCTGGGTTTCCTTGCAATAAAGCACTGCCTTTCATGCAGTTTCCATGTTCACTCTGTGGGCAGCACAGTGACAGGTTTCAGCAGTGTGGTCTCCTTCCACTACTGACAACAGGCAAAGTAGATTGGCAGCCATCTTTTCCGGTTTCACAGCGCAATCTTGATAGGTTTAGCGTGAATGGGTTTTTGTTCTGCCATTTTGCTGATTCTCGTGCCACCAGCACACAGGGATGTCGCAGGGCAGAGCCTAGTGGGTCAATACATCCCACAATTTAACCACTGCTACTAGTCTTGGGAAGGACAAGGCATTAATCAATCTCTCTAACAAGGATGCATGCTGCACAGGCGTGCTGTCTGACCTTCTAAACCCTCTCCTTCTCCATCTAGACAACCCGGAATCTACAGTGGTAGTCACATATGCAGAATCGGAGCATATGGTCTCTAAGCATCCTTGGGATGCCTTTAGTGCTTCAATTATTGCAATTCAGTTCGACTGCCGGGCCGAGCACTGTGTTTGTAACCTCTTTTGAAATACAACCTTATATTCCCCATCTACAAGGTGCACCACTGCTGCACCTGTGTGTCCCTGGCCAGTCTCCTTTTCAAACATCTAGAGCCCATAAATGAAGAGGACCTCCCCTTCCTCAAGTGCATCCTCCCTTGCTTGTAATAAATCCTCTTCAGGAGCTTGTTAGACAGGTATTGCAATAAATGTGGCGGGGTTCACTGTGTGCCATCTCACAATAGGAATGGATGGACTTGACAAAAATACTTCATATGCAGATGCCTTTTGTGTGGTTAGAGTAGATTTGGATCATTCAAGAATACTGAATCTAATATGCCACTGTAATATTCTAGGGGTTTGTGTCCCACAGATGTTTGCTGAGCCAACACTGCGATCATGACCTGACCATTAGAATCTGAGAACAAATCAAATTCAAGTAATCCAGGATTGCTAGTACTGGTGTATTGATTATGGCATTCTAAAGTTCTTGGAAACATGTGATCATTTCTCCTGTCCATGTAAGAGTGCCTTTCCGTTTCTGTGCTTCTTTATGTCCCTGCAATAGGGGCTTTTTGTAGCTGGAATAGTCAAAGATACATGCTTGAAAATAGTAACACAAACCCATAAACTGTTGCATTTCTTTAATCCTACTGGGCTGTGGTGTATTCTGTACTGCAGTTGCTCTGTCTGTGAAAACTCTTTTCCCTGCTGATGATATTATTTGTCCCAAATACATCCCCTAGTTCTTACAGTGTTGCATTTGTCCTTATCCACTGTGGAGCCTGCTCTACATATCTCTTCCATTGTGCTGCACAATAGGAGGGCATCTATATACTCACCAACTGTGCTTTGTACATGTATGTTTCCTAAATAAATTTGCAGTACTCTATTGGAAATACTGGGGGACTCACAATACTCCCGATGAAGGCTGGTGTGTTGGAAGCTTTGCCTGTGACTGATAAACACGGTGAGATATTGAGAATCAGGGTGCAATGGAATACAGAATAACACATTTTTCAAATCAATGATGGTGAAATGTGTACCCTCAGTGGGGATATTGCAGAGGATCCTAGCAGGATTTGATACTACTGGGAACTCAGCTCCTGCAATGTTATTCAATGGGCACAGGTCTTGTATCATTCTCTAACTTGACCCTTTTGCTTTTTTTTGACAGGATAAATCACATTGTTACACAGGGAATCTGAGTGTACTATAATGCCTTGCTAATGGACAAGGGGGGTCCCCCGAAACACGTGTCTGGGGATGCTGTTGGTACTCTTGTTCAGAGGAGAATTGCCTAGCATTTCGGTGCTGGACTGCCCCAGGGCAGGACAAAGACTGATATGTTTAGGATATTTCTTCTCTGTGAAAGATAGTGAGCTAAAGACTCTGGGTAAGTCTCTCGCAACCAGGACTAATGTCTGGCAGAGGGACTCCCAGGACCCCCCTTGTTAATTTCTATAATGCCTTGCTGCCATAACACCACAATAGTTTAATCTATTCCCTCATCTGCTTTTCTTGAAAATGGATACTGTTGCACTCTGGGTAATATGGCACCCTGCTTCAACTTAATACGCACTGCTCCTATGATCTCCGAGATCTCTATATCATGGGGGTTTTCAGACCATAAGGCACTGGGTACCCATAGCAAGTCCTCATGTAAATATGCAGGCATGGATTGGGCAGTGAGTATGAGACAAGGGGCATTCCTATGCTGGGTCATTAATTGACATGGGATACAAACCTCCAATATCATCTCACCATCATTATTGGCATCTTCAAACAGCTGTCCATCTGACACCGCACTCAGTGGTTGTGCCGGGTCAATACATAAAACTGTGCACCACTCTTCTCTCTCTTCATCCTATCGTTTTGTAGTCAGCATTCAACACCCTTTCAAATCTAGAATGATGATGGTACCTGGGGCATGGTGTTGGGGAACGCCGGCCTAAACAAAAGTTATGACATCACTCTCTATGTTTTATTTCTGATGCCCGGGACCCAACTCAACAACATTGTTGCCCCAAACATTAACAAATCCGGGAGCAAACTTGTTCCTCTGATTGTACCATCACTGTACAATGCTCATATTATGGCCAGGACCCTAGCATAACAAATGCCTGGTGTTAAACTCACTACCCCTTATTCTGTGAATGAGATTGTCATATTTAACTTGCTTAGCAGGTCCCTACCTAACAAGTGTTTCAGATGAGAACAATAACGGTGCTAAGACCCCTCCAGTATTTTGATTAGTAAGTCTTCGGTAAATGAAACCGATTTTACTGCCACTGAGAATCCCTGCGTGTCCATTACCTTTCCTGATAAAGGGATGTGCCTTCCTTTATACAGGATTCCCTTCGTTTATGCATGATTTTGAAAATGAATGGGTTCTTCTTCTGGGTCGACAGTGATTGACAGGACTGGGCATGTCAGGGCTCTCTATGGGCTGTTCTATTCTGGATATGTGTTAGACCCTGGGAATTCAAAGGGGTTACCATCCACCACACTTTCCCCGTGATACTGCGTCACTGTGCCATGCGGCAAGGTATTTTTATCCCATACCTTTGGTGCTGGCTGTTGTGTTTGTTGCTGTTGTGAAAAACCAGAGAGTGTTTCACAACCTAGTCCCTGGGAATCCCGTACTCGAGTGGCCAGGGAAAGCCCATCGCTTTTGTATCCCAACCCTGGTGGTGGACAAGTGAAGGAGAATCACCTGGGTAGGGGGTACTTGTAGAGTGGGGGAGAAGCTCCTGATGGTGAGACATGGAATCCCCCTTTTTCCACAGCCCATATTACCCCATGTCCCTACCTATTTCATGGGAAATTACAGCTCCCATAATTCCTACCCACTTCACACTAACCACACTACTGAGGAAGATGAGGAATGAGGCCAGGAGGATATCCTCTAGTGACATGCAATAGCTATGTCCCTTTAATAAAACCAGGCAGAGTCAGGCACGTAATCCTAACTACACAAACCAGCCACTTGTTAATGAGCTTATGGCCCTTTAGTAATGTGCATTCAATTAACGGGATTGCAGAGTAGTTATGAGTCCAAATAATCTGAACCAACTCAGGAAGATGGCAAAGATAATGTTTTATTAACAATTATCTAAAACAGAGAGAATACAATGGACATCAACGGACATTCACTCAGACTCTCAATGATTTTCTCATAAAACATCCTTATATGCAAAAAATATGTCAGAAGTGATGTCATGCTAGGTGGCAAATAATAGAAAACGTATCAAGGGTTGGGATTGGCTAAGGGAAACAACTTAATATACTTTACATAGGGACTAGGATTGTGATTGGCTGCCCACTGTCAGGTGGACAACGTATGCCTACCTCTAAAACGTGTCATATTTAACACTATTAAGTACACAGTTTATTTATGGTCTTCACACTATAAGGCCTTTCGTTATACAGCCCTCTACAATTGGTTGGCAAGCTCGTGTCATGTATGGAACATTCGGTTCACTGAGCAGCATGTAAGCTCAGACCCAGGTACCAGGAGGTGGACTTGACTTTGCCTCCCCACCCGATGAGCCCAACATCTCTCATCACCAATGCCTTCTGCCATGAAGATTGTCTTTGAATTTGGCCTTGCAAAGTACCCTTGTCTTTGAGAATATATGGGAGTGCAGGCTCTCACTATCGTTGGTCTAGGACCCCAAACTCAACTCTATTTCCAACCATGGCTCACATGACAGGAGACCACGATTTGCTCCATTTTGCAGCATTTAAGTGTCTTAAATTAATAAAACTTGGCTCTCTTGGTGTTCTTTCTTTGCACCTCAACAAGGGATGAGTCATCCTTCACACATTCACTGCTTTCAAGAACAGTTTTGATACCAGGCCAGACATCCTCGCCAGGCTCTTCCATGATCTCAGTTTATTCTTGCTGTGACACAATTCTCTGCCTTTCCTTTCATGGGTCCAGGCTTACTAAATTCATGACACTGATGTCCAGCTCTTATACAACGACGGCTTCACCTGCAGTCTAATCACTACATACAGCCAGCTTCTATGATGGCTTAGTCTACTTGCGTACAATTATTGAACGGTTGATTTCTCCAGCACTTCGTCAACATGCAACCTTCTATTAGCACATGAAAGTTTTCTCGATTCTTAACTTAGTCATCAGTTTTTGTAAGATCCATGCATTCTCTTCAGCCAGTATTCTCTGGGCGTCACGCATGTTTCTTGTGATGTCACTAGCTTCTCTCTTTGCTCCTTTTCCTTCCTCAGATTGTCGTCTCTGCAGTAATACATTCAATAGGGTTTTTTCAGTGGATACCTTCTTTTGAAAATATCCCCTGCGGTATTGGCACAACTGCTGATGTCAAACACGGCACAATCTCATACTTCCAACATATAAGAGGTTTGGGGCAGGATTTTTTGCACAGGCATGTAACTGCTCCTCTCAGGATAAAAGGTGGCGTGCACAGGCACACTGTGAGTGAGGCTGGGTACAAGAAGGAGTAGCTTTTCCAGGGCTGATGCAAACCAGGCTATCGAAGTTGGAAGGCCAAGGGGCTGATCGGCAGTTGCGGAGAATGAGAGAGAGGTGGTGAGAATTCCATACTTTCTGAAAGTTTTAAGAGTTCCAAGACTGACACTGAATGAGAAGAAAGGATATTCCTTTGAAGTGCTGCAAGGCAGCCCACTCCCCTTGTGGGTTTTCGACATAGTCGGGGAGAAGAAGAGGTGGTATTGGTAACTGCCTTGACTACTACATCAAAGCCATTGAAGAAAGAACCCCAATTAACATGACTAGTGAGTTATCAAAGGCAACAAAGGCCGGTTTGTGTTAAAAGCACATGAAACTGTATTAAGAGTTGAAAGTTGCACGTGTGCTGATAAAACATGTAATGGAAAGGACAATTGCTGCATTGTGATGAGAGTATACAAAGTAACAGTGTGGTCCTGCGAGGTGGAATTGCACATTCGAAAGTCTCTGTGAAATGTTTAAATGTTTAAATGTTTAAAGTTGTAAAGAAAACAGCGAACGAAGACAGAAAAGTAAGCGGGTTCCCGAATGAAAGTTGATTGAATGAAAAGCAAAGTGTATAAACTTTAAATATGTCAAGAGGACAAAGTAGAATTAGGGCCAGTTAGGAATCCTCCCAACCATATCAAATAGAAAATAAAGGTTTTTGAAAATTGCATCTATGTGTCTGTGTCCGCTGTTGATACCATGCCTTCCTCACACTGCATACACTGGTGTGATTTTGGGCACTCGAGGTTGCATCTGCTGTGGTTGCAAATGTTGTGGTAATGGCATCTGATATTGTTACTGGTACTGTTGCCCTTGTGGGGCACCTGCGTGAGGACTGCGCCATATGAGGTTCTTGGACGCATCATTCTGTACTGCTGTGGATATGTCATTTGGGCTGCCGGTCCACTGGAATATGCCTAGGGATCAAACGCATATGCTTGCCTGCTCCTACACTCTTGCGCCTAATGGCCCATTCTCCCACATGACCAACATGGTTCTGGTCCAGCAAATCTTGGCTCCATCCCTACAAATTCTCCTCCTCTAGCCCCTCGTCCTCCTTAGAATCCCTCTCTACCTCGTGGTTAATTTCCCTGATGCCCTCTCTGAAAACCTTATTTATCTGGATAGCCTTGATACCCTTCCGGCCACTCTGGTACCATTCTCATTTCCACCAGTGCCATTCTCAGCTCTACCTGGCCTACAGGCAGGTCCATAATCACTGCTCCCTCTATGCTCAACTTCAATAATTTATAATGTACTAACTTCGCTTCAGACTTCTGTGCGTTATCCACCACTTTCTTCTCTTTCTCCTGCTGTCGCCTACAATGGTGCACTATAATTGCCTGGATCTCAGTCCATCCTTTAGCCTTGATCGCCACTACCTTATCCAAATCATTCTGCACCTATTTTGGAAGTCATATAGTTAACATGTGATAGAATATTTCTATAGTCTTATCCCATGGTTCTCTGCCCTCCAAATTTCCTGAATCGGGAGTCCATATTGTACCGGGTCTTTGTCTTCTTTCAAAGGTCATGGCATAATTGAATCTATGCCTTCTGTGTCAGGAAAGGCTGCCCTTAAGGCAGCCCACACCCTCGCCCGACAATCCTTAAAATCTGCTCCATCATGATTTTCATTGTCCCTTCTTACCCCCGGGTAACACACTTTTTTCCAGATATCATCTGCTAGGTCTATTTATGATGTGGCAAACAGGCTTTTATATCTCCTAACGCTAGTGTTATGCCTGCAGTCTGTTTAGCAAGTGCATATATCCATTCCCCACTCCGGCTGCGAGCAATGGCAGTGCCTTCATCAAATTATTTCTATCCATGTGTGGCCAGGGCACGTACTGTGCTCTGCTGGGAACTTTCTCTGCCCTCTCTTCCCCTTAATCACTGCCATGCGGTCTGGTTCCGCTCTCAGTCTTGGGTCCCACAAACTCTCTACTCTCAGTGTAACTCTGGGCAGCATATCCCCCTCCTCATCTGTTACCCATTCCTCTTCTTCTGCATCTGTATCTGACCTAATCGACTCATAATCTAAACTGTCCGCACGTTGTAGTGCCCCACGGTCTCTCTCATCGTTGCGTCCATCATCTTTCATCTTAACATGTATCCCCTGACTGCATTCATCTCTCCCTATTGGTGCTCTTTGCCCACCTCCACTTTCTTGCGTTAATCATCTGCATCTGTCCTTCGAAACACTGTCTCTAGGTCTCTTCGTGCCCTATTCTCCATTTCAATAATTAATGGGTCATGTGTGGCATTCGCTGCTGAGGGCTGTCAGACATTTTCATAGGTAGTGCAGGCTCTCTGTCATGGGGCTGCACTGGGCACATGCTTTGGGTTGGTATAAACTGTGGCTGCTTGCAGGGGGTAACGCCCCTGTAGATGTGGCTGGGCTGTGGTGGTTGTAGGTGTATCGCAGGAGGCAAGTGTTACACAAGGTATGGGGTAGCACAGGGGGCTTGTATTACAGTTTCTATGAATGAATGTTTGGTGTGTGAGTGCTGGGTGTATATATATATGACATATGTGGCTATGTCATGTGGGTGTATGACATATTTGTGTATGGTGTATGAGTGTATGGCATATGAGTATATGGGTATATGCGATTTGAGTGTGTGCAGTATGAGTGTATGGAATATAACTATGACATATGTTGTATGGTATATGAGTTTATGGTGTTTAAGTGGAATATGAGTTTTTGTTATGTGAGTGTTTTGCATATTAGTGCCTGGCATATGAGTGCCAGCTGTATGGGCATTAACATATCAGTGTATGCCATGTGACTGTATGTTGTGTGAATGTATGTCATGTGTGTGCATGACATGTGAGTGTGTGTCATATCAGTGTGCAGCATAATTGCCTGTGGTGTAAGAGCATGTGGCATATGACCACTTGGCATAAGAGCATGTCATTAAGGGCACTTGACATAAGTGTGTGTGTGTGGAATAATTGCGCCTGTAGCATATGTGTGTGGGCATTAATGTGTTGTGCAAGTGTGTGTGGCATAATTGTATGATGTGGTGGCTAAAATAAGGCCCCTTCCCAAGGGCACCTCTAGGCATCAGCCTCAGGTTGCAGCAAATAAGACGATCAGACGTAGACTGGTGATAAATCAAGCTTCTTGTATTGAACTGCAAATACACAACATACAGAGATATTATCGGTAGAGAAGCAAAGAATACAGAAGGATATGTGTGCCGGCAGTCAGCACACAGAGCTCTTTCGGGGTTCCCCCTAGAGTGCCGGTTTATATAGCATATCATAAGCAAGCACTAATATGTTTCAATACTTTAACAATGGGGTTGTTACTTGGCACGAAATTGCAGACATTTGGCAAGAACTGTCGACATTTGACTTGTGACGCAACCCTGCAGGGACATCTTGTTGTATTATGAATAAGCAGCATTCACAGAAATCCTACTGTTATCTCCCATATATGGAGCAAATGCTATACTTGTAGAGAATACGCGAAAGAAAGGCCTGACTTGTCCTCTGCCCTCGGAGGGGTGCGGACCTTTCCGGGGTGCTGCATGCCGAGGAAGCAGAGGGAGGCAGAGGGAGGTGACATGGATGGTTGGATGCCTAACTGTATGGGAGAGCCTAATGTAGCATACCATTGAATAGCATTGCATTGCATAGCATGACATAGCATTGCATAGCATGACATAGCATACCATAGCATGACATAGCATAGCATAAAATACCATAGCATATCAATCCTGCCACATCAACCCCCCGTTTGGTTGTTCCTGAACAGGGCATAGACACAGGGAGCAGGATTGGTGCATAATCGCAAGATACCCAGTTATATGGACGACATAAGGATAAGGTGGAGAGGCACAGGGATTTCTACTAAAAGGATGTTGTTCCTAGAAACAGAGATTGTGGGCCTAAAAAGTTCTTATTAAAAAATTCAGCCCAATCGGTGTTGGATGTTTGACCAAACACATCTATCATTTCCTTTTCATAGGAGGCATCATTTGAGGTGTCCTCCTTAATATGAGACGTCTCTATTTCAAGTGGCTTCTGGGGCAAGTGTGAGACACCTGTCTAGCACAGCATGACAGAAGGCAGCGAATAAGAAAAACGATAATTGCAAAGGTGGCATTTATAACCACAATAATTAAAATACGATGCAGAGTGGAAGAGCCCTGTGAACCCAAGAGAGGTCAGACAGAGCGTGAGGAACAAATGCGGTTGGTATCTTGGGTGGTAAAGTATTGGCATAGCTGGGGTAGAAGAACCCCTGGGGAAAGGGGGGTCATATTAGGACAAGTAGAGTAATTCATCAGGAGGTCATTTATTTATTTACATAACATATGGTCACGTTACATCGGAAATCTGTCTCGTTGCTGGTTACAGAGGTGCTGAGACCAGCATGTAGAAGTGACAGTTGTATTGGGGGTGGGCACTGAGCCTACTTGCTACTGCGGGTGGTCTATGGACAGTGGGGGTTTTACGTGAATAGCCATGTTTTCAGGATTTTGCAGAAAGTCCACAAAAATGATTCCGATCTAAGCGATAGTCGGAGAGCATTCCACAGGAACAATGCATCCCTCTGCCTTTGATTGTTTGAATTTAGGGACGATGACTAGGTGTCAGTTGGCGGCCTTGGATTGAGATTTGGTCATTTTGATCGATAGGCATACGGGTGCAGTGTTAGAGAGACATTTGTGAGTGAGTGACACAATGAGTTCATGGACCGGCAACCAGTGGGCATACCGTCTGGCTGACGAGATGTGCTCCCTTTTGGGAATCTTCAAGCCAACTCTTAATTTGAGCCAGCGAAGAGAGCATTGCAATAATCAATCCTGGATGGTATAAGTGCTCTAGCTGATGTGATGCAGTTCTCAGGGGTTAAGAAGGGTCTGCAAGCATTGATAAGTTTTGTCGTGTCTGCTGCCGCAGAGGCTATTGCTTTCACTTGTCATGATAATGATAGTGAGGGGTCCAGATACACCTCCAGCGTTTTCATTGATTTGGAGACTGGGATATGGTTTCTGTCTATGGTGAAGGATTTATAGTGTTCTTTAAGTGTGTTCAGTCGTGATTAAGTAATTCTGTTTTTTCATCCTTAAGACATAGACCATGTTGAGCCATCCATATTTTGATAGTTTGGTATATTTTACTCAAGGCAATAGTGTCAGTACTGTAGTTACAAGTGATGGGAACAAGAATTTAGGTGTCGTCCGTGTAGTTGGTGTAGGAGACGGCCAGTTTGTCTAGTAGTTCTAAGAGAGGCTTTGTGAAGATATTATACAGATGTAACACAATTCTTAAAGATTGAACAGTGCAGGGATGGACGGGATCCCCCCACTGGTGTATATAGGAGTGGGGGAGTACATATAGAAATCAGAGGTATTCCTTAGGTCTGCGTAGGCCCAAGAGAATTTGAGGAGGGTGTTGGTGTCTGGCTGTAGGATGGTGGGTGTACGGTGAGGTAGAACAAATACCCTGGAAAATGAACAGCAACATGGTGCAAATACTTCACATTTACTAATGTAATAGCAGCACTATTCCTAGATTTAGCAGTCCAACCCTTTGAAGATTGGGACCTTATAAATGACACAAGGCCTAGTAAAATCGTTTGTCTTGTCCTCCCTCTGTTGTCCTCCCTCTATCTTCCCCCTTTGTCTAGTCGTGCCCAGAAGCACTTGTATACAGGTGCGTTAAAAAGGACATCATATCCTGCCCAAAAGTTCCAAAGAGTGTCAGATGTTACAGGACTCGGTGGACAGGAGAGACGATGATGGAAAAGTTCAGGATCCCTGCAAGGATGACTATGACAGATGCATAGAGCTGAAAGAAATCTGCGGCCGCGCAGGGCACACTCAACTGGCCTCTGAAAAACCACTTGGCTGGAGGACCTCTGCACCTACACTCACACACACACTGCACAGCGTTTTTGTGGCTGCTTGGTGACGAAAACATTTGTGAGTGATGGGCCACCCGCAGGACTCAAGGGTAACAAAAACGTTTAAGAGCGAAGGTTCACCAGCTGATGTCAGGTGAGATGCTGTCTGCATTCCGCAAAGTGTACCTTGCGACAGGTAGTGGAACTTCGTCATCAAGGAGTGCTGGATGCAGAGTCACCAGTGTTTTAGCTGCTGGGACCTCAGTGGACAGCTGAATAGGGGTATCTTTTCTCCTGTACCCATGAAGATTACAGCTTTGCTATGTCTTTGGTGATGGCAGATGAAAGGTTGTCTTTGTCCTGGACCTCTGGCTGTTTTTGTCATCGAGTGGAAGTGCTGCTTTCACACACTGGCTGGTGTGGACTGCAGTGTGTGTTGTCAGCAGGATCTTGAAAGGACCTTTGCAGCGAGGATGCAGGGATGATGTTTGCGCTTTCAGGACCACCTGCAGGAGGCAGTGGCATAGTGTTTCAGGTGGTCAAGGCAGAGCCTCTTGTATTTGCTGGAAGTGAGAACCAGTGGTCGAAGTGGACGGGAGCGGTCGGGAGCGGTGCTCCTCTACTTCTTTTAATTAAGTTTTACCGTTCCTATACTTTTATTTTGAAAAAGAAACCGTTCCAGAATGGATTTGTTTTTAAAATAAAAGTGTAGGAAGCAGTTGAAACTTGCACTTTCAGTGAACTGCACTGAACGGTCCTTTAAATAGCAGGCACATGTGTTTTGGTGTTTGTATTGTGCATGGAAGGGAGAGTGGTGATGGGGTTTGTGGGGAATGGGCAGGCCAGCAGGAAACATAGTTCCACTACTTCTATTGGTACACTTCGACCACTGGTGAGAACTGAAAACGAGCATTACTCTTTTGCAATATGACACAACCAGATCATCATTCAGTTGTATGTAAGAGAGTTCAGGGGAAGGTGGCGCAGTAACTGGCTTTATCATGGGTGTCTCATGGGGGGAGAGTTCTCTGTCAGAGTTTATGGAAACTGGAAGGCCAGGATGGAAAGAGATGCAAGTGTTCCTCGACTGATAGGAGAAACAGTGACACATAAGCAGGAGTCTAAGGGCCATGGAGGTTGATGTCAGAAAGTCTAGTGTGGGCCTTGCCCTTCACAATAGCCAACATGATAGGCAGCAGAATCACAATAAGCAGGGCTTCAACATAGGGTGCATTGACAATGGGAGTACCTTGATCAGTTAGGTAACCTCTCTGTTTCCAGAAGATCCCGCAGTTGTGTGATATACCAAAAGTGTAATGTGCATCAGTGTTTATAGTGGCTTTGCATTGTGTGGTGATCGTGTAAGCCTGTGTTAGGGCAATGAGTTCAGCAACTTGTGCTGATCGTACTGATGGGATCTAAAAATCTTCTAATACCTCAAAGGAGGTGCAAATGGCAAAACCTGCTTGTATATTCCATGATGATTCTCTAAGACAAAACCCGTCAACAAAGAGAATGAGGTTTGTTCTTGGTGATGATACAACGTCAACTGCTGCAAGGCAGTCATGCAGGTGTCTGTCAACAGGTGTAGGCAGGAGGGAGGCAGGGTTGAGTGGGGTGCATCTGATGAGAGTGATGTTGGTGGCAGAGAGGAGCAGTTTTTCATATTTATTGAGACATGCAGCAGACAGGTGTTGTGTTTTACTCCTCAGGAGGAGTACTAATACAGAGTGTGGTACTACTTGATTTGAATTGATTTTGCACTTATTACATGCATACCCTACAGAGGGAGTCCAAGCAGAAACTGCATCTAGGTGCATGATGTTAATATATCAAACTTTGCAACATTGAGCCATGATAGGAACTGACCTAACTTGGTCCATTAAACTAAAAGATATGTTTTTAATTTCTTTCTAAATGCAGACAAGGAATTAATCTGTCTAAGATCCTTGGGTAGGGAGTTCCAAGAATAAGGGCCAAAGGAAGAGAAACATCTGTCACCCATGTTGTCCTTTTGGTGAAGGGGACAACCAACAGATTTTGTCCAATTGATCAAGTCAGCTGATAACATTGAATTTTGGACATTAAGTATGTCGGGTCAGGCCATGGATGCATCTAAAAATCAGGCACAATAATTTGAACAAAATTTGCTAGTGAACCGGCAGCCAGTGCTGAGAGATGTATGACTGCCTTTTTACGTTTATGTGGTGTGGAAGGGTAGTGGTGCCTGCTTTTGTAAGGAGGGTAGCAGCAGCTACCGCTCTGAGACATTTGGGAAAGGCAGAGGCTACAGGGTTTAACTGTGAGCTAAAATAGGCTACTGGGCATTGTAAGTCCTCGTGCTTCTGTGTGAGTTTGTCTAAGGCATACCCCTCTTTCTCATCACAGAACAGGGTGAATGATTAAGAGTAGTCAGGAAGGGTGAGGGCAGAAGCAAAGGAGATGGCATTCTGTATATGGTCGAAGGCTATTGAAGCATCAGGAGACCATGTGACGTTGTCAGGCTTGCATCTTTTTTGCATCTTCCCTGAAATGGAGCGCAACTGCCATTTAGTGGTGGGAATGGGACATTGTAAGATGCAGGACACCCGAGAGGGGGCAACACGCCTACCGCTGTGGGACATGTCATGTCCTATGTAGCAAACTGTAGGCAGAAAGCTTTGCTTTGTTTACTTTGTGAATGATTTCTACCAGGGCCGTGAGCAGCTCTTCGGGCTCGGTGAGGGAGACCTGAAAAGAGAGTGATGCTAACAGTAGGTCATCCATGTATTGGTTCATAGTGGAGCCCCCTGGAAAGGGAGCTCTTCCTGCAGAATCGGGGAGAAGAGAGATGGGGAGTCAATAAAGGCCATTGAGTGGCACCTTTCGATGAGCTGACATCCCTTGTAAGTGAATACAAAAAGATAATGAGAGTCCTGGTGGATGGGGATAGAGAAGAAGGTGGAGGCCAGATCAATGCAAGTGAAATATTGGGCATGGCGTGGGATACAGGAGAGAATGATCACCTCTGCTTGAGGTGATACTGGGGCATACGTGAGATAGGCACTTCTGGATTGAGAGTGATGCTTATAGATTGAGCAGAGAGAATGTGTTCTTCCTCATTGGCATGTGCCGCCCAGAGGTCCACTGGCACTGAGTTAATAAGATGTTGTACCTATGTTGCCTGTGTGGGTGTCAGTAGTGGAGGAGGCTCTGTTGGCCGCTGCATGTGAGTGGGCTGTTGTAGGAGAAACAAGGATTCAGCCTGCCTACATTGCGGAACCTCTAGATAAATACCATCAGAGAACACTAAATGGTACAATGCATCTTGCATAGCAGATCAATACCTAACAGATTTGCAGGAGAGTAAGGGCTTAACAGAAAGGCACAGTGTTCAGTGATGGGGCCAATGAAAACAGAATTCATTTGATACCGGTTGTGGGATAGTGGTGCCAGATATGCCAACAGCATTGACAATTTCCTTTCATACATCCACATTTGGAAATTCAGCAGCTGGCAGCATGGAGCGCCTAGCACCAGTGTCAATCAAACAGTTCACTCTCCTCCATTGGATGTCACATTTCAGATAGGGACCAAACCGGTCAAGTGGTAGCAAAGAAGCAGACAGCATGGCAGGGTCCCTCTGGCAATGTCATTGTGGACCATAAGAGATCTTAATGTCCTGGTAGCCCCCCGTTCGGAGGAGGAGAAGGTGGAGGGGCAGGTGCTGTTGTTGTAGGGTAGCAAATAGAACTCTTAGGAGGAATGAAATCATTGCAAGGAGTAGTGGGAGATTCCAACTGGTTTTATTTGCACGTGGTGATTTTTGACCAGTCAGCTTTGACATGGTTTTCTCTTTGATGAGGATGGTAAGTGCGGTAATATTAGCAGTACTAGCCTCACCTTCTGCTAGCATGTCAGGCCATTGCAGTTTGTCCATAATTTGTTTGTATAGAGTATCTTTGAGCACATGCCCATAGGAGTTGCTTAACGTCCCTAATTGTGGGATCATAACAGGCAATCACTGGGTTCAAATGTTCAATTGAAGCAGTCGGGTGGCCAGGCAATGTGGGGAATTTCTGTGCCATATGGTATAAGCCATGGAGCTCAAGGGAGTGTGAATTCTCATAGGTTCTGCATCAGTATTTGCCTGCGGGAAGGTGTGTATAGGCATAAGGGTGGTGGCCGCAGCAGAGAATGTGTAGGCATTCACGGTGTGTAGACATGCATGAATGTGACAATTGAATATCTTGCTTGGTCAGTTGTCCTGGCCTGGAGTTAAAAGCGTAGAAGTCAGACAGTGCTTGCAGGTCCTCCATATATTTCTGGCAGATTAAGTTAGACCTGCACGTGTTGCGCTGAGGGGTAGGCAGGGAGTCAATGTAGATTGGAGTGGGCATCTACTTGAGGATGCAGGGCAGGGGGAGATGTTGTTAAGTCTCCTTGCTGAGTGGATGGAGAGGTCAAAGAAGGCAATGTATATTGTTTCAATGCTAGGTGGCGCCTTCTCAATTAACAGTGTTCATCATGCCTGTGCTCCTGCCTTCTCTGTGCACAATGGATGCAGGGATATTTCACTGAAAGTAGTTTAATATGGACTGAGGCACGCAACATTAGTAGAGTATTGGCAGACTAGAGGTTAGAAAACCCTTCTGGAAAACAAACAGCCACAGGAATTGGGGCTTTGAACCTTTGACCAATGATCTCATATTATTTTCCTCCCCCATTAATGTTATAATTAAAAACAGTTTAATGGTAATACTTTGTTGTAGCATGTAATCAGTCATTTGCTTATTCAGTATGCACCAATTATTTTTTGGGAGTGGATTTCCAACTTTTTTTTTCTTTGCATGTCGGACTTTTGTGATGGGCACATTTAGAGAACTACAGTATTCTAAAAGCTGCTTCACGTTTTAGAGGTTGTTGGCACAGTTTTAATGATGCTACTCAATTTAACAGTGTTTTTGGACACATTAAATTCACTGATTTTTATAAATAGGCTTATCGTGGAATTAAATCCTGGGAGTTTGGTTATCAGTTGCTTGTGTTTGTTTCTTGACAGAACATCATCTAGGAAGACTGAGTGTCATGAATCCTACTCCTGTCCATCTCCGACCCTATTCATCATCTATATCAAGCCATTTCATAACTTGCTATTCAAGGATGTGGTGTCATTTCACAATCATGTTGATGCCACTCAGATTATTATCAGATTGACAGGCAAACCTGAGGACAATATGGAGCATATCCAGGTCTTATTCAATATACTAAAGGCAGGGGGCAAAGATTCAAGTTGCACGCTACTAGCCAGCCATAAACAGTCACTTGCCACCTCAGTTCCGTACATATACACAACACATCATTTCTTATTCGCCAAGAGTTAAATATCACTATCTAATGACTAGTGGCAAGTGCAATGTTTGCACAATGCTAAAGAGATTGTAGAGCGATAACACATTTGTATCTCAAATCAGAACATCATTTCCACTGTTCTATATTGATCATGTAGAGGAGCAGGTGATCCACATCCACGTGTTGAACCCAAAAGGGGGTGTAACACCCAAATCCTCCTTTAATCATCATAGTCCCAAATTGTGATATCAGGTGAATTGATTTATTGTTATTTATGAATTGCCCAATGTTTGGGTTTTTGTTTCTCTTGCCCTTTTCCAATGCGTGTTGACTGCCTTCAAAGTGAAATATTTGCCAATTTTATCCTATTTCTATGGCATGCACTTTTGAGAGCGCCCCTTTTGAAAGCAAAATGCTATTCTTCCTACCCAGATGGACCGCTACTTGTGGGATAATTAAATACATGAGGGTGAGGCCTCCTGAAAACAGCATATAGAGTTGCTGCAATTTAATAAGTAGACAGCAAAAACTTATTTTCAAGTGTACAGGAGAATCTTACTGAGCAATCTCCATAGGAATCAAATACAATTGGAAGGCAGTCAACGTGCATGGGAAAAGGCCAAGAGAAACAAGAACCCAAAAATTGAGCAATTCATAAATAACTATAAATCTGTTCACCTGATATCACAATGTGGGACTGTGAGGAGCAGGTGATGCCATCTCTAGTGCCGGTCCCCTCACCTCTGGCATACTGGATGAACAGCAAGAGAGAGACGTTATGCACTCAGACAGCCGTATCAAATGTACCCTCTTACTGAAGTGCTGGAAGGATGTTGACATACAACTTTGGACACAGCAGAGATGTAAGTGCAAACTTACATGAGTAAAGTGATGTCATAAAGGGAAGACACGAGGATGCACAGAAAGGATATGCCGCTATTTAAAGAATGAAGATGCAATTGAAGTAACAAAGTAATCAAGTGTAAAGAGATGAATACATGGGGGTCATTCTGAGGTTGGAGGTAAGGGATTGCCGGCACCGGTAAGGAAACTGGTGACGGTAACCCCTTACCACCCTATTCCGAGGTCCCTTAGCGGGTCCCTTCCTTAAAGCTTATGGAAGGGACCCGTTAAGGGACCTCAGAGCTAATAACGGTACTGCAAATTGCGGTACCGTTAATAGCTCCATCCCCATTCCCATTGAGCCCTATGGAGGCTCGAATGGAGGGGAATGGTTCCCGGAATGGGGACTTACCGGGTCCTCCAAGGTCGGAATTACCCGGTAAATCCCTATTTCGGGATCCCGGACCCGGAATGCGGTAATGGGGTAGCCATGGTGCTAATTGCACCATGGCTACCTCCAACCTCGTAATGACCCCCATTGTCTATGTTGGAAAGCTGAGTGAGATTAAGCTCAACATATGTACATATGTAGAAACGCAAGGTAGATGAGACATATAGAAGCTTGCTGCAATACAAACTATGATGTAAATAGAGCGGTCATGATGTAAAGATGGATGTCGGATTGTGTTGAAACTACCTCAGAGAGAAACCGAGGCTGCAGGACTAGGAGACGTTGCAGAAACAGCTTCAGGCGAAGAACAATGAATATCTGTTTTACTAAGACTGAAGATGACATAGCAATACATGATTGGAAAGTACAAAGGGAGTTAATCAGGATATGAATGAAGGGCACATTTCTCTTAGATTAAGCAGAAGCAAAAAAATATGCATGTGCCAAGTATTGAACAATTAAGGATCTGAAAAACATATGTAAGGTGGAGCGACCAGGTCTCCAAAGGTCAAGAGGAGTAGTAGCAACCAGCACAATGAAATCAAATAGCAGTAAATAAAAGGACAAAAGGACACATTTGTGCTCTACTAACATGTGATGCAAAAACAGAAGACAAGGGGCCTCATTCCGATGTGGGCAGTAAGGGATACCGGCACTGTTAAGGAGACCGGTGCCGGTAATCCCTTACCGCCCAATTCCGAGGTCCCTTAGCGGGAACCATAAAGGACGTGTGGTCTGACCAAACGTTCTTTACAGGTCCCGTTATGGGACTTTATAGCTAATAACGGGCCCGCAATTAGCGGGCCCGTTATTAGCGCCTTCCCCCTTCACATTGAGCCCTATGGGGGCTCAAATGGGAATGGGGAATGGCATTTGGAATGGGAATTTATCGGGTCCGCCTAGGCAGAATGTCCCGGTAAGTCCCCTCTCCACCAGACCAGACTCAGACACGATTTTGGAGGCAGCCATGGCGCTAATAGCATCGTGGCTACCTCTAAAGTCGTAATGAGGCCCAAGGTCTATTCATTAACCGTCAGACAAAAATAGTGGTGTATTCTGACTCCCTTAAAAAGTCCCAGAGAAGAAAACAGTCAGCAAGGTCAACTATAAAGAAGAAGCCTTGGCTTGTGGCCTAACTGATGAGAGATGGTAGGCTAATTAAATAAAGTGGGCAGTGGACCGACGCTGTTCTCTGCATGTGGGTTTGGTTTTGTTCATGTGCTGCTTATGAGCCGAATCTCGAAGGTTGGGAGGTTATGAGTGGTTATGAAGCAGTATGCTATACAGTGTTGCAAAAGCCAAGCCGCTGTTAGAATTTTGTTATAATCAGTATTATACATATTTTAGAGATATTATCCATATGTAGAGGTAGTTTGAGGTGTGCCTTCGAAATAAGGGGCCACCAATGATGGTATTAACACTTACAGATATATACGTATATATAAGTAAATGAGTATATATGTTCCCCAGACCGATCGCTCCCCTCAATAGTCTTTGTGTAACTAAAAATTCAGCGAAAGTGAGTGATCTGCATTATGTATGGTCACCAGATTTCCCTACTTTATTTGAGCTGACAATAAAGTACTATTTTGCCATATTATTTGAGTCGGTCTGTTTATTTGGATCCGAGATCATTTATTATGGGAATTCCATTTTGCAAATGAGATACGCCCAAAGGTACTAGTGCACATTTTGGTACTGGTGCGGATGCTTCTGGCCCAGTCAACCTGACCCAGATCTAGACTCTAGGACGATCACTGACTTCCGCCATTAGCCAGAAGATCGTGGAGCTTCCTGTGGAGAAGGGTGTGCAATAAACATGTGTGGAAAGAATCAGTCAGCAGGTTCCCCTTTGAAGAAATTCCTGTCCGGTCCCCGCAGGTGCACCGCGGACTGAAGGCAAACTGGTTGTTGGGGGAATAGTCAATGCTGAGAGACTTGAGTTCAGCCACGGACTTAAGTAGGCCATTGAAGGTGGCAAATAAAGGAGGAAGGCTTTAGTATAAGTGTAAATATATGGTAACAGGATTTGTGTTTAAAGCAGAGTATATGTTAGGGATTCCTGAGACAAGTGCTAATATGAAGAATGCGTGTTACACTCCTAAATGGGGTACATATTGAGATGAGATACATTTACTAAGGGAAAGTAAAGGAAGGTGATCTTAGAAAAAAGAAAAGTGCACATTTATTTGGGGTTATAAAAATATCAGTGCTGTGTATAAACTAAGAAAAATAAAACAATAGTAAAAAAATTAGCTAATTATCAGGCCTTAAGATCAAGTGATTGATGTCAGAAGTATACAAATTGAGAAAAAATAAGTAAAATTAAATAAAGGTTCATACAGCGGCAACAGTAGAACGACAAGCTAGCAGGAATCGATCGAATTATAAACTAAAAAATAATTCTAAAATTGGTTAAAACATTGGTCGTTTGTGGCAAAGGGTGGCAATTGGTAGTGCTTTCCCAAATAAATGTTTGTGTTGTAAGTGATTTAAGAACCCAGTAAGTATTGGCAGTCGAGATTGACTTGCCATCATGGGGGACATGCCCCTTTTACAACTATGCAGGACATTAAGAGAGTATACACCTACAATTAGGCAGTATCATGTGGAGTGGCTGAAGGGAACACCCTCCAAAACAAAATCCAACTAAAAAAAGACTCACTAAACCGTCCCAATCACTCTCAGTCACCACCCAATGCTATCCTCAATGACCAAACTAACAAATTCTCCTTCACCAAAACTAATACATTAGAGGTAGAGAAAATTATCCTCTCCCTTAAACCCTCTAATTGTAAAGGTGATATTTGCCAAACCCAGATAATAAAAGACGCGGCTAGAGATCTATCACCCTTCATCTCCAAACTTATTAATGCTTCATTCTCTACAGGTAACATCCCTGCTAACTTAAAACAATCTTGGGTGCTCCCGCTTCTCAAGAAATAGACATTAGACCCTTCTATCCCCACTAATTACCGTCCAATTACTATGGTACCATTTCTATTGAAGATACTGGACAAAGTGGCATACACACAAATTCAAAAACATTGTGAACTACATAAGCTACTGGGAGCTAGACATTCTGGCTTCCGTCCACTACTTGGAACCGAAACAGCCCTCATTGACCTAAAGACCCAAATAGATGAGTTGAGAGATCAAGGAAAGAGAGCACTCCTCCTCTTACTTGATCTCTCAGCTGCTTTTGATCTTGTGGACCAGAAGGTCCTCTGTAGACATCTGGATTCTGCTGCCCACTTTTCCACACAGGCTATCAGATGGATAGAATCCTTTCTGAGTGTGAGAACTATGCAAGTTTTTTCCCCCTCGGCAGCAGCCGACCCTACACCAATCACATGTGGAGTCCCCCAGGCTCTTGTGTCTCCCCGACTCTATACAATATATTCACCAAACCCCTTTTCGATGATTTGGACCATCTAGGTATCACCTACACTAACTATGCAGATGATACACAGATTCTCCTCCCGCTTTCTGGGGATCACGGTACGGACATGGAGTTGGTGAATAGAGTGTATCTCATCATTCAGGCATGGATGGCATCTCATGGTCTATGCCTGAATGATGATAAGACAGAGCTAATCATTTTGGGCTCACAGACCAACATCAATAAATTAGGCCCTGACTACGCTGCGTTCAGTATAGACGGCAACGCCATCAAGGTGTCTAGGGAAGTTAAAACTCTTGGTTTTTACCTTAATTCTACCATGTCATTCATTAAACAGGTCAACTTCCTAGCATCAACCACAGCGTATACCTATAAATTAATAAGAGCAGGTAAACCCTTCCTATCTAATGACAGTTGTATGATCTTGGCGAGAGCCTTAATACTCTCCCAACTCGACTACTGTAATGCCCTGTACAGTGGGGCTAACAAAGCCATTACCCAAAGGCTTGAAACCCTACAAAATAATGCCCTTAGGGCTGCACTTGGCATAAACAAAAGGGAGCATATCTCCTCCACCAGACGCCATTATAAATGGCTTTCTACTGACGACAAAATCCATTTAAAAATTATCTCCTGGACTCACAAGGCTCTCAACAATGCAGCTCCTAGCTACCTGTCAGACAAAATAAAGAGAAACGTATCTAGCAGACCGACAAGAACAGTCCATTCCAACTGTCTGGTGGTACCGAGATTTAAACTTGCCAAAATTGGCGGTATCAGCTTCCCTGTGATAGCGGCTAAACGGTGGAATGCTTTGCCTCACAACCTGAGAGCGGACCAACCATTTTTTCACTTCAGAAGAAACGTTATCAAACACATCAACTCTAACAATCTGTAGTTACCACTCTAGATCCCGCTGATTCCTTACCCAAAGGGACTGTATATATGTACTATTAGAAATCGTCCTATATTTGTATATAACTTAAACATAGATGGCATCCTGTATATTAACTGCATATGCTTTTAACCATCTGCCCACACTGTATCAGTGTAAATATGTAAAATGTACATCTATGCACCATTGTAAATATTGTAACTTTGTATACTCCAGACTTTTGTAACATTGTAAGCTTTGCATATTCTTTAACTGTTGCGCCCGGTTACCTTTGGGTCTCGCGCGCATTATAAATAAATTAACAAACAAACAAACAAACAAACAATTAATAAAAAACTAAGGCTGTGATCTCACAAAGGCTTGTTGTCAAAAACAGTATTGTGACACATGACAATGTATTTGTATGCTACAAACACTAGGAAGAAGTTACAAAAAAGGTTAGCTATTTTAGAAATATGGAAGATGTATCAAAATGAGAAAGAAGACCCACCCGAGGAGGAGTGGATGCTTAATCAGCATAAGGAGGAGGAACTTAATGCACTCAGCTCCTTTTACTCCTCCAAAAAATGATAACATAGTGGAAGTAAACAGGAAATGTATCCTTTAAAGGAATTGAAGGCAGTCACAGGGTATGTTAATCCAATGTACGCACTTCCTACTTACAATAGTGAAGACAATAATAAGATTAAGGAATGAAGAAATATATCAACACGTGATGAACATAAAGAGCGTGATGAATGAATAAGCAGACAGAAAGAAATGGAGGAGGAAGCTAAGAGACAAAAAGAGGAGAAGGACAGAGCCAAGGAAGGGCATTGTAGTGCAAAACAAATGGATGAGAGGACAAATATTACTCAAGTTAGACAGAAAGGGCATTGGTGGTTTTAGAGAGAGAGGGAAGAATGGGAAGAAAAATAAAAGGCACAAGAAAGAGCATACAAAGGGGAGAAGGCGAAAGAGAGGCAATGAAGGGAAGAGCAAAGAAGGTATGAGGGACAAAAGAAATAGAAGAAGAGATTAGCAGACAGAAATCATGGTGAAATAGAAGCCCAGAGAATGAAAGAATGTAGGTTGTAAAGAAGGCGAGAGGATGAAGAGAAAGAGAGATGAGAAGGGAAGAAGAAATGAGGAGCAGGGTACAAAAAGATGACGAAATAGATTTTCTTGTTAATAGAAGCATGGTGCCAGTTGAAGCATGAGAACAGTGGGAAGAAGAGAAAGGATCTAAACAGCCCAGTAGGGAGTTGCAAAGAATACCGAGAATACAGACATGGGCTGACGAGCAAGAGGAAGAAAGTATAGGAATAAGAATTGGGGATTTATACATGCAGATAAGGGATAAGGATGATTACAAAGATAAAGGGAATATCGAAGAATCTCTACCAGAAGGAACAGGAAGTAAACTCTGTGACATAATGGCAGATTAGCATAGAGCATTGTGCTTTAGCGGGTTGGATCTTGATGATGAAGAAAAGGACAAAAGCCATACAAGCTGTGGTATAATGATGTCAGTTGAAGAAAGGGAACAAAATGAGAAGGCACAAAGAGAGAGTGCATGCAGTTTTTCGATAGACTTAAGTATAGAAAAAGGGGTAAAATGGTCCGATTTGGATGAACCTAAGGAGATGTTACGCTCACCTGGTATCCGCAATGATGCCACCCAGCCGGGTTACTCGCTGGTATGCTTCTCAGCTTTGCCCTGATGTGGTCTTCAGGGAAGGTTCTGCCTGAAAATACAGGAGGACTGTGTTTAAGACGCACCGACTGGGGTAAGTATCCTCCCTCCTCCCCTGTATGATTTCAGTCCCTCTGGCACCCTCTCCTCACCTTGTGGTAGAATTAGGCATGCTCTCCGTCCTGCCTTCTTGGCAGGGGCGCGTTGTCTTTCATGGGCGAGTGCGGTCGAGTTACTTCACTGACGCCGGCCCGTTTGATATTGTTCAGGTAGGTCTTATTGCTGTTCTTTAGTTTTGTTGCTATCCTGCATGCCTTTCTTTGTTTAAAATGTCTCTTTTTTTCTCCCTTAGGTATGCAGAGCTTCAGCGCAGCAAACTGGCTTGGTTGAGCCCCGCTGGTAAATGATGGGGCATTAATAGCGCTATGATGCGGTAAGTAAGCGCTATGCGCAGCACTGCAAAGTCTTGCCTTTGCTAACCTGTGTTTTCCTTCCTTGTAGGTCGCTGTGTTCTTCAGCGTGAGTGGAATGTCCGGAGTGGTGCCAGCCGAGAGGCGACCAGCCAGGTAAGCCTTTTGAGAAGTTCATAATTTGTAAATGTCTGTACTTCTTTCTTTAATGTTGCCTCTATCTTCCTCTTTCAGGTCGTTCTGTCCGGGAGGCGTGCAGATTCGAGGAAGCTGTTCTCAGTAGCTGAGAGTGTTTAAAGATGAAGACTGCGGGTAAGATGCTGCTGCTAATGATGTTCCTTTTGTCTCCTAGCAGGTTCTTCTTCCCCGAGGTTCGAAGGAATAGCTGGACACGGTGAGCGTCATGTTGAAAACTGCAAAGTAACACAAAGCGTGGTGTCTTCCTTGGGTGTGGTTTAAATAGACCCAACAAAATAGTCCAGGTAAAATAGTCCCTAGGCTACCACACCCAAAACACTAGACCGCATAGCTTGGTTCTTAGGAACCAAGCTATGTGGATGCCTCCATGTTGGCTGACAATACAATAAAGTAGTTCCCAAGCACATTGTTTTTCATGGTGTATAACTGGCCCCATGAGGGCTTTTGAAGAAGATGCTAGGCTCTAGAGGTCCGAAACCTGACTCCAACTGGCCAATGGGTTTGCCAGAGGGGGTTTTGGGCGAGGGTCGTGACAGGAGAAAACACTGGGACTGACACCATATTCTGTACGACCACCAGTATGATTGCGCAGTGCAGGGGATACATCCTCGCCATATGTAAGCAGGTTAAGATCGCTGCCAGGACAAAGACAGATGGGCGAAACTAGCCCCAGCTGGAAAACTAGAAGTGAAGGTGAGTATGATTATGGGCGAGGGTATACACAATTCCCAATATTAGAGAAAGAGAAGAGTGACTGCAATATATTCCATGGCCACAAATGGATAAAGACAATTTGAAATGTAAATTGCCTAGTTTGACTGTAGGTGCAGGAAAATGGATTCATAGGTTAGAAAGAATGACAGCCGGAATTCATTTATCAGTGGGTTACCTAAAAGGCCTACTAGCAGCCATTCTAGGGGAGAGAGCTGACAACATTTGGAAGCGAGCATGGTATGCGAGTGTAACAGCACAAAACATGACGCAAGACGGAGCGCAATTTAATAACTGTAAAGCAGATGTATGGAGAGGTTTTTAGAGTACAGGATCCCGACACATCAGACATGGGTGCGATTATGAAAAGCAAAATGGGTGAGAATGAAGACCCTTGTTGTTGGAGGTTCGAGACGAGAGAGTCATGAAATAAAACAGTAGCATTATTTTACCACATTTTGTGTCAGGGACTGCCAAGCCAGTACAAACACAAATTAAGAAACACTTGAGAACATGGAAGCAAAGCCCTGGCTAGAAATACAGTTGACTATTGTACATCAGTGGGGGTCATTCCGAGGTTGGTGCTAATGGAACAACAATGCCGGTAAAGGAATACCGGCATCGATTACCGCTATGGGCCATTCTGACCAGCCTGACCGCTATTAGCGGCATCGTAAAGTATGGTGCCGTGAATAGCGGTCTGGGCGCGGGCACGTGACCCACCATGCCGGCAATAGCGGCATGCCGTAAACTAGAGTAGATCACAAGTGAAGCAGACATGCAAATAACGGCTTCATGAAGGTGAAAAAAGTGCTTACCAACATGCCGTAAATACTGACATCACCGACCTACCCTAAAATGACTTGAGCAGTGTTCCCAACTGCCACAGGTGTACACAATCAGCACAGGTGGAGGCAATGGAGTCTGGCCCAGTACAAAAGGAGCACACCCACACACCACACCCCCTCCCACTCCAAGATGATTCCAATAGTAGTAGCATTACTGGAGCTGAAGGACATGCTTGTTGCATTGCCACAACATCAACAACAACAGCCGGCACCACAGAGGAGACGCAGGAGGAGAAGGAGGGTGAGACAGGCCCAACATGCCCCACCAGTGCAGCCACCGTTACCACGCCGGCAGCCCCCAATCCCTCGCATCAGAGCCAGTCCTTTCAACCTAACCTCTGAGCAGATCCACACCCTGTACCGTCTGGACCGGGACACCATCACCACCATAATGGACCTGATAAACAACGACATAATAAGCCTCATTGAAATACGCACCACCGTCCCCCCTCTATTGAAGGTCTGTGTTCCACTTCCTTGCCACAGGCACCTACCAGCAAACAGTGGGGCACATGTATGGCATATCACAACCCTTATTTTCTCGGATTCTGAACCAAGTGCTGGATGCACTCCTCAAGCACACAAGGGATTACATATCCCTACCACGGACTCCCCAGGAGATATTTGATACAAAAGTTGCCTTCCATGCACTGGCAGGCATGCCAAATTGTGTAGGTGCCCTCGACTGCACCCACGTGGAGTTGGTAGTCCGACATGCCATGGAGGTGGTGTACCGCAACCGCAAGCAATACCACTCCATCAATGTGCAGATGGTATGCGACGCCAGCAAGATCATCACACATTGTTGTGCCTGATATCCCGGATCAACTCATGACTCTATGGTCCTGCGGAACTCCACGCTACCACGATTCATGGAGCGCCATGCTGGACGAAGTGCCTGGCTGCTTGGTAAGTTGCTGGACTGGCACATGGCATTGAAATGGTTGGAGAGATGCACACACCACCACGCTGTCAATGTTGATGTGACTGCACGATGTGCACATCACCGAACACTGTGCCCCAAACCATTACAAACGGTACATGACACCCAAATCCCATATGAATGAAGTAAGGTCGACACCTATCACTACATGACTAACATGAAACCACCCCACATCCTACAACACATGCACCACTCATCAGCGGCTGTCACCCTCCGTAATGCCATCCAGCACCTTGCAGTGCATATGCACTATGTTGCTGTCTCCAGCATATCACCACACAGGACAAGCATCTCTGTGAGTGCATCAAACTGAACCAACTAGGGAATCCACAGTCTGTCACAGGGCCGGCACACCCACAGGAGTGCTGCATGTCACCATGGGAATGTTCAGCGCTGATTGCCCAATATTGCACAGACTACTACCAACGCACCCTCTAAGTAAATCTCACAGAACAAAACACATCACAATTCTGTCACGAACACAGCTGCATGCGTATACGATGCATGTGTAACAAGACGTCAGTGCACACCATGTATCATCTTGAAGATGCAACCCACAACATTAGTCCATGCGTCAGGACACATTGAGAGGCTGGAGATGGCGTAAATACATCCATGAACATGTGCATGTGTGCAATGATAAACTGCAGGCATGTGTGACTAGTACAGCTGTCCATCATGAATTGACTAACATTTATCTTTTATTGCCTCTCATGCAGGTGATAGTGGCTATCCCTTGAAGCCATGGCTCCTCACCCCTGTCCAAAACCCACAGAACAGGCACGAGGAGGACTACAATCATTCCCATACCCGTACCCGTGTGGTCATCGAGCAGACCTTTGGCCTGTTGAAGGCACAGCTGGTCGGGTGGGGCACTCGTCTACAGGCATGACAAGGTGGCCAAGATCATCATGGCATGTGTCATGCTGCACAATATGTGCATCCGCCGGAACGTGCTCCTGCCCCTTGACATTGAACTGCTACCACCTGGTGATGATGAAGGGAAAGAAGAAGATGTGGGTGGACATCATTGCAGTGCCGATGCACAGGAGGGACGTGCTGTGCGCCAGTCAGTGATTGCACAATATTTCTGACACACATTGCAGCAGAGGGTGACGTGATGGTTGGACAGATGGCACTGGGTGTGGGGGTACATGTACACTATGCACTGTAAATGAATAAAGGACACATGCGCAATGAATAATGTCCACTCAGGTCTTGTTTTCTACACAACCGTTGTATTAACTATAAAAATGTAAATGTAAGGGCAAAAACCCTCCACCACCCTCACCCCCCTCCCCCTCCCCTCACAACTCCCCCACACACCTCCCCTCCCCCCAAAACTCCCCCACACAACCTCACCCCCCTCCCCTTCACCTCACAACTCCCCCACATACCTCCCCTCCCCCCACAACTCCCCCACACAACCTCACCCCCCTCCCCCTCTCCTCACAACTCCCCCACACATGTCCCATCGAGTAACCAATGCTTACATGAGGCTGCCCTGACGCTCAATTGGCACTCCCTGGTCCAGGTGGCAGCATGTCTTGCCGGCGCAGGGTACGTGCCGACCTGCGGAGCGTCTGTGTGGAACTGGATGAAGACTATGTGGCCGCCTGCTGGGATAGTGAAGCGGGATGCCCTGCCTCCATGAGACAATAAAGAGATACAACAATTTCCAGGCCTGTGTAATTATTGGAGGGCTTGGTTTTGACTACTTTACATATATTCAACCACTTTTAAAAGGACTTATGGAAGCACAGGTGGACAAGAAAAAGATAATTTGGACTGAGGAAATGACTGAAGGATTTGAAGAATTAAAAAGAGCAATGTGCGTAGTCCCTGTGTTAGGAATACCAGATTATAATGAAGAATTTTACTTATTCTTGCATTCAAATGGAGCAGTGATGGCAGCAGCTCCTATGCAGAAAACGACTTTATGACATGGGCACAAACCAGTAGCATATTACAGTGGGATGTTAGACCCAGTAATGCAAAGACACTAGCCTTGCGAACAAGCTGTGGCTGCTGCCGCATTTGCGATTGAAAAAGCTGCAAGTATTATGAAGGGGTGCTCAATGACATTATTTGTCGAGCTTGCCTTATTTGCTATTTTAGAGAAGCCTAAAAGTACACTGACTACACAAAGATCTTCAGGATATGAGGTTATTTATTTGAATCCAGCAATTAAAATTATTAGATGCGAAGCAGTGAATCCAGCAACATATTTAGAAGAATTGGTAGAAAAAGAGGACTATGTGCACAATTGTACAACGTATACTGAATTTTATGATGAGATTCCCCATGTTAGTGAAAATTCCCTTGCAGGGGAGTGGGGTTCTCTTTATTGAGGTTTCCTCGAAAATTGACCAAACGATGGGTGAAAGACATACTGGATCAGCAGTTGCAAAGCTACATTTTGAAAGTGAATTTGAGGTAGTGACAAGTGTGAGACTGCCTTTGCATTGTTCAGCTCAGGCTGCAGAATTAGTGGCGCTTATTGCTGTACTCCAGAGATTTGAGGATGAAGAAATGACAGGATACTCCGATGCTGCCCTGTGTGACGTCAATGGTACACACAGGATTGTCACATTGGAAAAGGAGGGGTTTCCTCCACACAGACGGTGTACCAGTGCAACATGCACCATTATTGGATAAGCTTATTAAAGTACTAAAGTTTCCATTGGCTATTGCCGTCATGAAATGCACAGCCCATACTAAGAGGCCAGACTTGATTTCTTGTGGTAACGAAGCTGCAGACATAGAAGCCAAAAGGGCAGCATATTTCCAAAATATTTTTGATTTTGATATCAACAGTGTTAAACAATTGTCAGGAAGATACATGATGATGAAGGAAGGGTTTAATATGTTATTCATTATACAATTAATTGAGCTGCAATGTCAAGCACCACAGGAAGAACAGGATCTTTGGAAAAAATTGAGGTGTTTTTTATCTCACACTGAGGCCTTATGAGACAGGACAGCACTGGAAAGCCTGTTATGCCTCTAGCATTATTAAAGGTGGCACTGGAGCAGCTTCAATACCAAGTTCACACAACAAGAGAGAATTTTCCTGCCACGATTGTAGAGGACTGGTTCTCACCAAATGTATTAGAAAATGTGGCACAGTTTATTTTTAATTGAATTATATGCCAGAAGTTCACGGCAGGTCACACTTTCAGCACAGTGAGAAGAGCAATCCCAAGGCCTAATGGCCATTTTCAGCAACTACATATAGATTATGTGGATATGTTGAAAGTATGCAATGGATATACGTACATGTTAATGGTAGTTGTCCCTTTTCCAGATGGATTGAGGCAGGTGCATGTATGCACCCTGATGCCCCATGCGCTGTCAAGTTCCTTGTGTGTGAGGTGTTTCCAAAATGGGGTGTGTGCGAAGTCTTGCGGTCTGACAATGGACTGCACTTTAACCTTAAAAAAGGGGTGGCTGCATTGTCTGCCCCTTGTTTTGTTTGCTCCGAGAAATCAGCCTGCTTCAGATCACCATCTGACTCCTCATGAGTTGGTGACTGGACGTTGTATGAGAATACCCCTTGCTCCTCCAACAACAGCTGGTGCCCATAGTATAGCAAAGGCTTTAGGTGATCAGATGCATGATTTTTTGACAAATATGACCGCTAGTGTTTCATTTATTTCTCAACAGATCAAACATCAGAGGGAAGGGTCAAAGAAGATTGAAGAAGACAGCCAAACCAATGATATTAGTAAACTGCTAAACAACCTAGTTTGTACCCAGGGGGCAAGGTGTTAGCATGTTGTTTTGTGCACACTTGGGGTTAAGCCCCACTTTGAAGGATCATACCTAGTAGAGGATGTCACACCTAAAACTGTTGTATTGAAAAGAAGAAGAGCCTGGCTGCACCTGAATGACATAAAGCTCTACACAGGCGATATCCCTCCAGCATTCAATGACAGTGAAGCAAGAGAAGAAGTTCCCAGCATGCAGACCAGCTTGACTACCAAGTGCAAGGTCAACACATCAACTAATTATAAACATTCTGAAACAAACTGACATTTCCTAGTGTTTAATAGGAAGTGAATGGACTTGCTGCTGTTCCAGAAAATGTTTTCAGCTGAACTTAAGACAGATTATACATTAAAAGGAAAAGACAAATAGTGTATAACATATGGTATGCTGCTTGAAACATTACAGCAATTGTAAAACAATGTGCCATTAGGAAAACAATAACACATTTATGAATATCACTTCATGAAACCCATAACTGTAATGTTGTGCACATTTTTGACTGCTTTTTTTAACCTGTATTCTCCAGTCTTACCTATCTTTAGTAAGACAAGACGTGGATGCTGTCACATTTTGGGGGATCCTAAAAGGGTCCTATCATTCTCCGGATTGTTATTGCGATTATTCTGCAATATTTGTTGTAAAAAGGAAAAACAAATTATAAAAGTGACTTAAGTACACATTAAATATTTCTGAGTACAATAGGTACTGTGCCTGTAAGAAGAAGATCAATAAATTCATTTGGATTGACTATTGTATTCTCCTTCTGTAACATGATTTGTCTTTTCTTTCTTATTTTTATGGCATTTAGACAGAAAATCGGTAATAATTCTGATGAAATATTAGGTAATGACACTTCTATGATTATACCTAGCAAAGGTAGAAACCATGCTTTCCCTGATACTTCAGAACAAATAGTTCAAGCAAAAAGAGATGCTGAGGAAGATAATGAGGCTATAAACTCATATCTTGATAATTCTGCCCATTTAAAGAATAATATGTGTTATCAGTACATGAGAGAGGTGGGAAAGAACGTCAGATGAAAGCTGTTACCTCTGTTCTCTCATCCCTTTTGCCATGAACACAGCCAGAACATTAATTAAAATAAAAGAAATACCTGCATACAATGCAAAGTGCCTCAGTCATCTAGCAGTGTGCACAAGAAGAGGACAATTTGAACGAAAGTGGGAACCCTACGATGGCGATCAAAGAATTAATTTTCATATGAAGATGTATAAGTAAAAACCCAGAAGATGAAAAAAGACAAAGATTGGTTGAGCAGAATGTTCATATATTAATCCATGACTGAAGAACAAATAAAGGTTGCCAAACTAAAAAGGGGAGGATGTGCAGATCTACAGGAAACACCAGGATTGCCAGGTTGCTGGGAGAGACCTTAGCTACTGGTATATGGACAAGTAGCCAAGAAGAAGACTGTCATCATGCAATGCACATTTATTGATGAAAGAACCACTAGACATAGTGAAAATCAAAAATGACAGATGTCTGAAGTCATTGGCCAAGTATTCTGAGTTACTAACATGGCTTGAAGATGAAGCAGGACCGGTGTCCATAATAACAAGAAGGAATGCAACAACATGCTTCAGGAACACAGGCCTGGTTCTAGTTGGAGAAAATAAATGATGCAGGCAGCCGTTCGAAGTACCAGGAATGAATGGAGGAACTGCTGTGCTAATGGATCGCAGTGGTTATTTGAAATTACCTAAGAAGTGGTGAGGAATATGTTCTATTGTGTTTGTAACAAGCTGGTGGAGCTTGTAGGACCAATGGATCTCTGTGCTAGGTTGTGAGTCTTTGTTGGTACTTAGTTTTAGGTGGACAAGTTATCTCCAGCTGCCTGTATGTTGATTTCCAAATGGGCAGAGCTCCTGCAGTCCAAGTTCTGGGTAAATACTTGTTTTGGGATTGGAAGTCTGTTGTACCCTGGTGCTGGATCGGGTTGTGACCCGTTGTCAATTGACAGTGCGTTTGTTCATTCCTCAATAATATTTGACACCTTTTGGGCTTTGAGAAGGTATTGGTTTTTATTGTGTCGGTTGGGATCTTATTGTGTCAAGAAAGCCGTTGGGATGAAGATAATAATTGACATAAATGCTGAAAATAGTGAACACATGCAAAATGAGGGCACCACCCATGAACACATAAAAAAAAAGTCCCCTGGCACACGAGGAATGAAGTCCTACTACCCTAAGGATGATAAGAAGTATGTAGGGCATTGGATATTTTGTAAACCATCTGGGGAGTGTTGCCACGTGACTTGGAGTACGGATGAGCATATAAACAATGCAGGAAACCTGAGGGTGGTGATGAAGATATGTATTTAAAAGAAACCACTATGTGAAGAAAAGATGAAGAAGATTGAGGAGGTGGTTGAGGACTCGACCAGAGGGGAGAATATAGAGGAGCAGGTGCCATCATCTCTAGTGCCTGTCCCCTCACCTCCGGAAGGACAGCAAGAGAGCGGCGTGCGTGATGCCAAGTATCATCCCAATACAGCAACGAAGATGTGAGAGACATTATGCACTCAGACAACCGTATCGAATGTACCCTCGTACTGAAGTGGTAAAATAATGTTGACATACACCATTGGACATAGAAGAGCAGTAAGTGCATACTGACATGAGTAAAGTTATGTCATAAAGGGAAGACAGGAGGACGCACAGAAATGACATGCAGATATTTAAAGAATAAAGGTGCAATTGAAGTAACTGAGTAATCAAGTGTAAAGAGATTAAGAAATCGTCTATTTCAGAAAGACGAGTAAGATGATGCTCAACGAATGTACATATGCAGAAACGCAAGGTAAAAGAGACATATAGAAGCTTGCTTCAATAGAAACCATAATGTAAATAGAGCAACCATGATGGAAAAATGGACATTGGGTCGTGTTGCTACTACCTCAGAGACAAACTGAGGCTACAGGACTAGGAGACACTGCAGAAACAGCTTCATGCAAAGAACAAAGAACATCTGTTTTACTAAGACTAAGGATGACACAGCAAGACATAATTGGAAAGTACACAGGGATTTAACCAAGGTAAGCTATGAACGAAGGGCACATTTGTCTTGAATGATTAAGCAGAAGCGAAAACATCTGCAAGTGCCAAGTATTGGACAATTAAAGATGCAAAAAACATATGTAAGGTGGCACGACCAAATCTGCAGAGGTCAAGAGGAGTAATAGCACCCAGCACAATTCAATCAAATAGCAGTAAACAAAAGGACGAAATGAACAGATTCGTGGACTACTAACACGTGATGCAAGAACAGAAGACAAGGTCTGTTCCTTAAGCCTCGGACAAAGATATTGGTGTACCCTGACCCCCCTAAAAGTCCCTGAGAAGAAAACCATCAGCAAGGTCAACTATAAAGGAGAAGCTTTGGCTTGTGGCCTAACTGATGAGAGATGGTAGGCTAATTGACCAAAGACTATTTGGTAGGCTTTTGCCGTCCAAGCTGCCGCCTTATGGAACAAATGTCCCAAATTATTTTGTGCCAATGACAACCTACTGAAATACAGGAAAGGAGTGAACATTATTGTTTTTGAGTAAACTAAATCCCCCCTGTCTGCCCCCGTCTCTTCTTTCTTCTATTCCTTACTTTGCTGCACCCTGATGCCTGCGGGCTCTGGCACATTATGAATTAACAAATCAAATCAAAGTGGGCAACACAACGTCTGCAAATCAAATCAAATCAAGTCAAATCAAAGTCTGCAACACCTTTGCATAATCACAGCTGCTTGGCAGGTGGTCACTTTGCATACAGAAAACGAAGATAAAAAGTAGAGACCTGGCAGAGAGGTCCAAATCCAGCTTTAATCGCTCCAATGGCTGCTCTCTTTAACAGTTTCCGTGTAGTGGACCCCTTATTTTATATGA
This sequence comes from Ambystoma mexicanum, assembly GCF_040938575.1. Classification (NCBI taxonomy): domain Eukaryota; kingdom Metazoa; phylum Chordata; class Amphibia; order Caudata; family Ambystomatidae; genus Ambystoma; species Ambystoma mexicanum. The sequence continues at coordinate 294,981,302 of NC_090927.1, forward strand.
TTTCTTTTGTTTTGTAATAGGCCAATCTGTTTAAAAAACAATAGTACACCTTGTAGTAACACAGTGGGGATCATTATGACCCTGGCGATAGCTGTGCTGGTAAATGGGCAATTACGGGGGCATCAGAGCCCCAGCGGACCCGGTAATAACCCATTCCCGGGCACCAGAAATTATTACTACCCATTCCCATTTGAGTCCCATTGGACTCCAATGGGAATGGGAGGCCGGATGCACCATTCATGAATGGTGCCAGAGCATCCGTTGAGTTCTGCGTGCACGTGCCGTTCCGGTCAGACCTGGCAGGCTGAAAGGCACCCGCTCACAGAACTCATAGTTTGCTGGTCCAGAAACAGCGGTACCGACAAACTTACCAGTATCGTTGTTTCCGGACTGGCAAACTTATAAAGAGGCCTGTTTTCCTTGTAGGCCATTGTAGATCGCAATAGTTAACATTAATTGATATCCATTTTAGGTTACAAAGTGATATTTAAATGAAATAGATCCCTAATGGAACAGGCAAAGAGGTCCAAACCCTGTTCACAAGGCTGGACCTTCTGTAGTCTAAGTGCATGCCCATTCCTCTACAATGTCAATGCTCTTGTGCGAACATACATAAGCTTAAACACATTACAGTCACTACACTTCAGATGCCATGAGCAGGATGACACTCAGTGCCTATACTGCATGGGGCAATACATAATGCAACACATTTTGAATTGCTAAAACCTTCTACACAGACACTATGGTTTGCATATAGCGCCCACTGAGGAAAGTTGCACTTAGTTGGCTTTTAGGCATATTGAGGAAAGAAATACATATGTGGGAGGGCGATAGCTGAATTGCAGTGTATCATACTGTGGCAAAGGGGACATTGCCTGTTGGCTGAGATGTTTATATTGATGTTTTATTTCTACTGCGCTCATACACAAGTGTTTCAGAGCGCGACAAGGTTAGGGATGGGAACAAGAGAGAACAAAACAGCGATCTTACTAGGCCCAGTGACATTGAGTACACGCAAGTGCATGGGAGAGGGGGAGGGGAAAGTGCATGGAAGGGGGGAGAAGTGGAAAGTGCGAAGCAAAGGAGAAACAGATAAATAATCATAAATACATAAATAATATAGGCAACAACAATCCACCCACAACAATCTGGGTTCAGACCATCTCATAGTACAGAATCAGCTATGCTGGACTTACAAACAAAGATGCTCAGCATCTTAGATAAGGGAAAAACGGGACTTCTCATCCTGTTACACCTCAGTGCCGCCTTTGATCAACTGGACCATAATCTACTCAAAGTAGCCCTGGGCAAAACAGCCAACTGCTCACAAGAGGCAAAAACATGGATAATGTCTTTTTTAAAAGGCAGGACATCTCGAGTCCATTGGGGAGACAAACTCTCCATGGAAAGGGAGATCCTCTGCGGGGTTCCCCAGGGAGCCAGCATTTCCCCATTGTTGTTCAATCCCTACATCAGATACTTATGCTACATTTTAGATCATGCAGATATCTTCTTTACCAACTATGCAGATGATACGCAGCTGGTATTGGAATTTAGCGGGGACCATAAAACTGACAATGACCATCTAAACAGAATATATAACATCATAGAACTTTGGATGGATTCCAATTGGATGTGTTTGAACAGCAGCAAAACCGAGCTAGTGGTTTTCGGATCCACCCAAGCCAGAAACACATTGCCACATGACTACACAAAGTTCAAGATCAAAGACGTCAACATTAAAGTAATTGAGAAAGTAAAAACCCTGGGCATGATGATGGAAGCATCCTTAGGAGCAGAAGCCCAGACTCAATACATAAAAAAAAACATGCAACTATTACTTGAGACTCCTCAGAGCTATTAGACCGTATCTATCAGAGAACAACTGTGCCACAGTGGCTAGAGCAACCATCCTCTCTCGGTTAGACTACGGGAATGCACTTATGCTAGGAGCCAACAAAAAAAGCATACAGGCATTCCAGATTATCCAAAATAACGCAGTCAGGATAACCAAAGGCAAATCCAAATCAGACCACATCAGTACAGCCAGGAAGGAATTACACTGGCTCAAAATTGAGAGCAGAACTCACTTCAAGGCTCTTACAATAGCCCACAGATGCATCCACAGGAAGGCACCAGGCTATCTAAAATCGAAAATACGTCCCTATGCCCCAAGCCGCGCCTTAAGATCCTCAGATCAAAGTAGGATCAAAGTAATGCCTCATAAACGTAAATCTGGACTTGGAAAATCTTTCCCAGTTATCACAGCAGGTATCTGGAACAATCTGCCAGTCCACATAAGGAAAGAACCTAACTACTTACGCTTTCGTAAGTTAGTGAAAACGTATCTCTTTAACTGACCTTGCCACTCCTGAACCCCTAAACCTTTGATTTCTAGGAACTGTCTCGTCCCATTTCTGTTAGTCCTCGTGTCCATGTTTCTGCACCCCGAAACTTGCGAGTTACCGGCGCATTATAAATAAATAAATAAATAAATAAATAAATAAATAAACAAACAGTGGTAGTGCAGCCAGCAATTTGCAAGTGCTAGGTTTAAGGCAGCAGGCAGGGTAGGTCTGATAAATGCAGGAATAAAAAGGGGGGGGGGGCTGTATGGATATAGATATAGACCCCAGTGGAAGGGGTGGCCCGGAGGTAGTGCGGGAGGGTGGCAGGGTAAGCAGGTACCTGGGCCCGGAGGACAGAGGGTGGCCAGGTGCACAGTGCCAAGAGAGAACAGATCAGCAAAGGAGCGTGCGAGCGAAGGCAGAATAAAGGAAGAAGGTCTTGAGGTGCTTCCGGAACTGGAGATGGTTCTCCTCAAGTTTTAGAGTGGCAGGGAGGCTTTTCCAGAGGGAGGCCCCAGCCGAAGACAGGGATCTACCCCCAGCTCGTTTCTTTGAAAAACAACTGACCCTGAGGGAGTTAGAGGTAGAGGAGCAAAGAGCTCGAGAGGGGAGGTATTTGCGGAGGGTTAGCTGAAGGTATGTTGGACCCAGGCCCCAGAAAGTCTTGTGGACAATGCAGAGGGCTTTGAATTTAATACTTGCATCCACTGGGAGCCAATGGAGAGATTTCAGAGCTGGAGAGATACGATCCCAGGGCTTGAGGCCAAGGACAAGTGTTGCAGTCCTGTTCTGGATTAGTTGCAGAGGGCAGAGAGTAGAGGCAGGTAGATTTAGAAAGAGGCTGTTACAATAGTCCAACCTAGAGAGAACGAGAGCTTGGGATACCATGAGCTTCTGGGGGAAGGAGAGGAAAGGCAGAGCACCTCTGAGGAGGTGCAGTAGGAAGTTTGACTTTTTAGAGACCTCGGAGATGTGGGCGGAGAAGGAAAGGGTGGAGTCAAAGATGACCCTGAGGTTCTTAGACTCACAGTTGGGATAGGAGGAGGACCAAGGGAGGCTGGCCAGAGAGTGAGGGGAAAGTATGGTGAACGTGTGCCGATGAGGAGGATCTCTGTCTTGCTGGCATTCAGACAAAGATCATTTGCGGCACACCAATCTTGAAAGGCAGTTAGGCAATCAGAGATGAGAGAAGGAGAGGAGGTGGCCGAGGGCAGCCTGAAAATGAGTTGAGTGTCATCAGTGTAGCACTGTAAATCTGAGAAGAAAATGGCAATGCAGTGGGCGAGAGTTGCCAGGTATTGGTTGAAAAGCCAGGGCGAGAGGTTAGACCCCTGGGGAACACCACAAGTAGATAGGAAGATAGAAGATAGGAAGGACCCAAGTTGGACCTGGGAGGGTCGATCAGAGAAGAAAGAGGTCAGCCAGGCCAGAGCCTGATCAGTGATACCCAGTTTTTCACGGAGACGGTTGAGCAGGATGGTATGGTTGACCGTGTCTAAGGCAGAAGAGAGATCGAGGAGGATGAGGACAGAGGGAATGTTAGGGTCAAGGTTGGAGAGCAGATCTTTACGGATGTTCAGGAGAGCAGTTTCCGTGCTTCTGGCAGCTCTGAAGCCAGACTGGTGGTCATGGAGACAGCCAACAGAATTGGAATGAAGGTTAAGCTGAAAGATGGCCAACTTTTCCAGGAGTTTGCCCAGAAAGGGAGTAATGGAAATTGGGCGATAGTTAGCTGGACAAGAAGGATCAGCTGTATGTTTCTTGAGAAGAGGATGCACAAGGGAGTGCTTCAGAGGGGAGGGGAAGGATCCTGAGGCAAAAGAGTGGTTGCAAAAATCTGGAAGGGCCAGAGCGAGGGTGTCAATGTTGTCCTTGATGGTTTTAGAGGAACAGGGATGAACCTGTTTTGACGAGGCCCTAATAGATCAGACTTGTCTAGCGACCTTGTCAGGGGAGAAAAGAGGAAACGACAAGAAGGATGGTGGGGGGTGGCTAAAGGAGGGTCAGCAAGCACAGATGGAGAGGGGAGTGGAGGGGTGGGGGCGGAGAAGGTGGACAGGATGTCCTGGGTTTTTTAAATGAAGTGAGAGGCAAGGGCATTGCAAAGAGCCTGGTAGGCAACATGAGGGGTAGAGATTGCAGCAGGGTTGGCCACCTCCTTGCAGATTTTAAAGAGTTTGGCTGGGTTGTTAGATGCCACAGAGACACAAGCTTGAATGTGGCCTCTCTTCTTGGTGAGGACAGAGAGTCGATATTGCCTTTGTAGCAGACGACAGGCCTATTTTTCAGAGGATGAACAAGAAGCCCTCCATTTCCTCTCAGCCGCCCTACACTTACGTTTAAGTTTAGCTAGGTCAGAGCCATACCAGGAATTGCACTTGGCTTTGGACTTCAAACGTATCCTCATGGCAGGGGCAAGAGTATCAGAAATTGAAGAGTAGATCAGAGACAGGGCTGTGTCAGGATGTGAGAGGTGGAGCGGGAGAGAAAGTGGTGGCAAAAGCCTCAACTGACACACGCTTCATGGGCCAGATGTCCGAGAAGGTAGGTGGCAGTGTTGGGGTAGGCTTGGCTTAGGGGGAAGAGAGGGAGATATGAGAGGAGAGGAGGAAGTGATCGCTCCAGGGGAGAGGTGTAATCAGAGGGATGGAGAGGGGGAGGTCAGAGGAGATCAAGACATCGAGTGTGTGCCCTGCAGAGTGAGTCGGGCCAGAGGGGAGGATGGACAGGGAGAGGGAGTCGCAGAGGTCACGGAAGAGTACAGAGGAGGAACAAGGAGAGTCTAAATGTATATTGAGGTCACAGAGGAGGTTGAGTTGAGTGGTAGAGGCCAGGAGGGAGGAGGAGAGGTCCACCCACTCAGAGAGATATGAGGTGATTTGACCAGGAGGCTGGTAGATGGTAGCCACAGTAAGAGAATGGGTAGGCGAGAGAGAAAGCCTACAGACAAGGCATTAAAAAGAGGAGTAGGTCTGAGTGGGAATGATAGTGGCAGGTATCCACTCAGGAAAGATCAGGGCTACCCCCCCACCGGACCGGGATGATCTAGGTGGTGGAGAGGATCTTATAGCCATCAGGGAGGAGAGTGTCAAAGCTCGTGACAGAGCTGACCGTGAACCATCTCTCAGTAAGACCAAGGACATCAAGGTCTAGTTCTTCAAGGAGGTGGCAGATGTCAGAGGAGTGTTTGACTGCAGAGCGAGAGTTGAGAGTGGAAATATGAAGAAGGTTGCCAGGCGTAAAGACCTTCCGGGGAGGGGTACAGATCAGAGGTATGCCCTGCGGAGTAGAAAGAGATCACAAATATTGATGACAAGTACTGGCTTCCCACATTCCTTCCTGACTTTAGGTTGCACCCACATTTCCTTTAATGACAAACGGTATATCCAGAGTCTCATAATGTATGATAGTGCCCCCCACTTTTTCCATTTGTTTCCCATGCCCTTTTCTATAAACTTTGTATTCAATGGGGGGCGTGGCCTGGAGCGCCAACGATGAGGCAGCTCCATTAATGGCCTCCGCATGGGCCCGCGGCTGTAACTGACTTTTTCCTGGCTCCTGCTATGCCCAACATGAATCTTAATACGGGGATGCAGCGGAACCTCTCCCGCACCACCAGCCGCAACCTGGGAGCTTAACGCCCCCAGGTTCACTATAAACGCGGCAAAGACATTCTCCCCCGGCGGCCTGCGCCGAAACCAAGATGGCGGCCGCCTCTCCGAACCCGCACCCTCGAGCCTCGAGATCCCCTCACCGGGGCGCTGCGGACCCTGGGGACTGGATTCTCCCCGGCACGCACTAAAAGTGCATCAACGGCACCCGCTCTGCCCGCTCGCCAGCTCTGCCCCACTTCGGTTGAGGATTGCCTGAGCTCCTGACTCGCCCTGCTCCCACTGACCCGAGAGGCACGGACAAAGCCCCTCATCACCAATGGCTCCCTAACCTGCCCGGAGGGCGACTCCTCCTGGTCCTTTGCTGCACAGGGGCCCGCTGGACCGTGGCGGGTGGCCCCCGCTGCACCTGCCATCGCCGAAGACTGCAAGCCTGATCTGCGGGGCCTCCGACGGGGATCCATTTCAGCCGTGCTCCCTCTGGGAGGAAGGGCCCCCCCATCCACTTCGCACGGCCCGGCTCTTGAGGGAGGGCCACGCTCCACCCAGGGGAGCCCTTCTGCCCCCGGCGCGGACCGGCGGCGGACCCTAGGTTCTCTTGCTTGAGGCGTTGGGGTCTCTCCCTCCTTCCTCTTGGCTCCGGGGCCCCCGGCCCGCTGTTCTGGCCCATCTACTGGTCATCCTAGGTGGCCTCCTCTGCCTGGGAGCTCTCCCGGAGCAGCTTGCACTCCTCAGCTCCCTCTAAGTTCCGGTGGCCTGGACCCGACGGTGCTTCTTCCCTGGCTTCCTGGGGCTCCCCTGCCCATGCTGTACACCCGCCTGCTGCGGTGGCCTCGGCCCCTTTGATGGCCTCCGTTCTCGAGGCAGCCCATCACGTCGGACTCCCGCTGAGGCCCACTGGAACTTCTGGCAGCACCGTGATCCCCGACCCCTCATTGGGTCCCTCCCGCCAATCTCACTCCTGCCTTGGTAGGGACACTCGGTGGTCTCCACCTCAGGGCCCTCTGGATCTCCGGGGGCCCCCCTTTCTAGCATGGGCCCCAGAGCCCCTTACTGTTGGCCTCCAGGGTGCAGAGTGACGCCCCCTTCGACTTCCTGGGGCGCCCCTGACCACCTCCACTTTTCCTCATCCGGAGGGCCCCTGGTGTCGCAGTCTGCTCTCCGAATACTCTCCCTGCCTCGCTGATTTGCCCCACTACGGCACACCTTGCCCTCCCCGGAGCCATGTCGTCCAAAACACCGAGGCCCCCTAAATCAGATGACATTTCAACCATGCTGCAGCCCTTGGAAAAAGGGAAGAAGATCGACCCCCCCTAAGCTTACACCTCAAAAGGCGACCGACGACAGAGGGACACTTGCAACTAAAGAGGACCTCCAGGCCTTTATGTATGACATCAAGTGGGAGTTTAGGACCTGCATGACGGAACTCTCGGCCAAACTGGAGCAAGCAGAACAACGGGTCAGCAGCATTGAGCAAAGGGTGAGGGAAGTCGAGGACCTGACCACGGACCACACTAGCTCACTAACAGAGATGCAACGCGCCGTCCAGTTGCTAACGGAGAGAACCAAAATTCTTGAGTATAAACAGGAAGACATGGAGAATCGTTCTCGCCGCAACAACCTGCGCATCCGAGGGGTGCCTTCTTCCGTTACCGACAAGGAGCTTCCTGAATATGTTAGTACCATTTTTCAATCTCTCCTCCCGGATCTAGAGGAGGCCCAGCTTCTGTTAGACCGAACCCATAGATTGCGCCCTCGCTGGGGGGTAGACACGGACCCCCCCGGATGTAATCACACAGGTCCATTTCTACACCACCAAGGAGGCTATTGCGGCGATAAGCCGCTTGAAGGACGAGCTCTCTTTTCAAGGTGTCCCCCTACAGATTTTCCAGGACCTCTCCCCTCTGACCCTTCAGAAGCGCAGAATGCTACACCCGCTCTTCCTTAGAGAGCACCAGATCCGCTACCGATGGATCTTTCCCACGGCACTGCAATTTTCGTACAAGGGCACCCAACGCACCATCAGCCACCTCAAGGACGCGGCGTTGATTCTCCGTCCGGATTCCCCTGGGACTTCAGACCCATCCCGCCCGGGCCATATGAGCCCATCTCCGGGTACCTCCTCTCCTCTCCGAAACGGGCTCCCTGGTCAAGAGTGCAGAGGAGCCGCAACCCAAATGATATGTGAAGATACCCGTATGGGGCATATAGCACTGGAACCCCCTCAAACCCCCTGAAACTTGCCGCGGACCCCATACTGTCCATACCCCCCTCCGAGGTGGATGCCATCATGTTACCCTTGGAGAGTCCCCCGACCATGTTGGTTCTGCCGAGGACCGACACTACAAATCGGCTCCCTTGGCTGCAGCCTGGTCCTCCCGTTGGAGGCCACTGTTGATAGTTTATGTCTCCTGTTGGAGACTTTCTTTAAAAACTTTCAGGCATTGGAAACCTTAGTCCTGCATATCCCTCAAGGCTATGGCTAACTCGACTCGCACCACTCCCCCCCCCCCCCCGCAACAAGCGGACTTGGAGATTCTAGACTCGCTGAGTTTCCCCGAGGGCCGCTTCATAGCGGTCAAATGCTCTGTCCTTGGTTAACTCTACACCCTTGTCTCAGCTTACGCCCCGAATGAGCACCAACAGGGCTTCTACCAGGACCTAGAGGATTCCCTCCTTCCATTCTTCGAAGGGCAGGTGATCATTGGAGGCGACTTCAACAGGGTCCCGGACCCACTCAGGGATAGGTCTCACCCCTCGCCAGCTAGAGACATGAAGATGGCCACAGCTCTGCTCCACTTATTCCGTGCGCTGAACGTTGTTGACTCCTGGAGAGTGCTATTTCCAGAAGAGAAAGACTTCACCTTCTATTCATATGTTCATCATACCTTCTCCATGATCGATCTGCTGCTGGATTCCCCCCAGATTCTATCCTTCACAAATAATGTTATGATTGGCTCCCGAATCCTCTCAGACCATGCCCCGGTTTCGCTCGCCTTGCGGGCTCACGACCCGGATCCACCTCCCCGCCGCCAGTGGAGCCTGTACGACCCCATCTTGGAAAATATGGCTATAAGGGACACGATTGCTACAACGATTAAAAACTTTTTCGTTGAAAACCCCAACGAAGACACCTCCCCGGCCAATACCTGGGATGCTATGAAGCAGTACTTAGAGGGGAGTTGATTGCCCAAGGTGCCGCTTACCACAAACAAAAGAAGGCAGCACGGACTATCCTAGAAACGGAGGTTCGCGAGGCAGAGGTCACTCATAAACACAAAGGCTGGTCCCCGAAATCCTACAGGGCCCTACGGATGGCAGGGCATAAGCTCGAGGCGCATTACGCTGACGCTACAGCAAATCTGTTGACCAGAACCAAGCAATGGTACTACGTCCACAGCAACAAAGATAACAAATTACTGGTCAGTAAACATGGTTAAGGAGAAGAGCAGGAATTTCATCCCAGGCCTGCGTGATGCGCAAGGGAGGACCCATCACTCGGAAGACGAGAAATTACGGTTGGCGACAGCCCACCTGTTGGAGATAATGACCGTGACCCCGCGAGACCCAGATGTACAGCGCGCCTACATTCAGGAGGCCTCGCTTCCGCCCCTCAAACCGGAGGCGAGAGTGGAACTGGAGTCCATCAATTACTATCGAGGAAGTGGAGGAAGCCATCAAAAGCCTAAAGCCGAGGGCTCCTGGCCCTGACGGGTTCTCCACACGCTTCTAAAAACTCTTCCGCCCTCAACTGGTGGCCCCCATGACTCACCTCTTCAACTCGTTCGCGGTCTCTGGCACCGTCACCCCATCGATACAGGAATCTATCACCGTTTTAATTCTCAAACCTGGAAAAGACCCCCTTGAAAATAGCTCTTATAGACCAATCTCCTTGTTGAACTTGGACGCTAACATCTACTCCAAAGTCCTGGCCAACCGCCTTGCCCCAATCCTCCTGAGCATTATAGATCCGGACCAGACGGGGTTCATCCTCCACAGATCAACGAAGGACAACATCCGCAGGGCTCTAGACCTAATAGAAGTCACTGCTCAGGGTTACCAGCAACTAGCCCTGATCGCCCTGGACGCAACTAAAGCCTTCAATAAAATAGACTGGCCTTACCTCTCTTTCGCCTTAACGGTTTTTGGCTTTGGACCAACGTTCATGCGGATGGCCCTGGCAAACTACCAGACCCCGAGGACCCGGCTGAGAGTCAACGGCCGCATATCGGATCCGATCTCCCTCACATGCGGCATGCAACAGGGATGTCCGCTATCTCCCTTGCTCTTCGCGTTGGCCATGGAGCCGTTGGCCCAGCGAGTTCGCCAGAACCCCTTCATTTCTGGCCCGAAGATCAGCGCCACCCAACACAAGATTGCCCTCTACGCGGACGATGTGCTGCTGACCATCACGAACATCAAAAACTCCATGACGGTGGCCCAGGCGGAGATCCAGAACGTCTCGGGTTTCGCTATCAACTTCCACAAGTCAGTTGCCCTTGGCGTGGGACTGTCCCCAGGCGAGAGAGAAGCCTTGCAGAACCTTAGCCCACTCCAATGGAATACTCAGGCGATCCCTTATCTGGGTGTCCAGATCCCCGCTGATCCTATGAAGATCTACCAGGCCAACTTCACCCCACTCTTTGCGGAACTGGAGAAGGACCTAGCCCGTTGGCAGACACAGGAAATCTCGCTTCTGGGGCGCATTACGGCAAGCAAAATGAACCTCCTCCCCCGATTCCTCTACTTATGCGCTGCCCTCCCAACCACAATCCCCCTTCCCCCTCTGCAGTGGCTCCAGAGGAAAATCGTTGGCTTTATATGGAAAGGCAAGAAAGCCCGGATTCCCCGGAGAACAATGATGTCCAGTATGAAACTGGGAGGGTTGGGAGTCCCGGACCTCCGGAAATATCACATTGCAGCACAACTGGCCCAATTTCAAGCTTGGGATCTTGCGTCCAATCGCCCACAATGGGTGGAAATTGAACAATCTCGCCTTCCTCTTCCCCTTCGCTTCCTCCCGTTCATTCCCACCACTCTTAGACGCAACTGGCCAGGGATGCTGACTGCCACCAAGCAGACCTTGAAAGCATGGGAGTGGGCCCGCAGGCGTGGAGGCATCCCTGGATCCCTTAGCGCAGCCTCCCCAATTTTTCTTAACCCCGCCTTCACCCCGGGAGCCCGCCCGCAAAACTTCAGGAACTGGGTGGCGGGAGGCCTCGAAACTTTGGGACAGCTCTTTGAGAATGATGCTCCTCTCACCTTTGAACGATGCAAAACGATTTTCCAGCTTACAGAGACGGATAGATTCTCCAATGCCCAACTGACGCACTGGTGCACTCACCCCCAAACTCGAGCCACTGCAACCAGACCCCTGGCCCCCCTAGAGCTTATGATTAAGGACCTGCCAGCCCGGGGTAAAATCTCGGCCCTATACAAACTCTTGCAGGATGACCCCCTCCTCTTCAGGCCCTCCTATATGGCCCAATGGGAATCGGACCTGGGTCGAGCGATCGAAGACCACACATGGATAGATGTTTGGAAGAGAACACGTATGACGTCCCGGTGCATTACCAATCGGGAATGCACCCATAAGCTCTTGTTGCGCTGGTACTACCCTTACGCCTCCATCATTTCCAGCGGGCCCTGGATCCCCAATGCTGGCGCCAGTGTGGCTCTATACGTTCCTACTTCCACATGTGGTGGAATTGCCCCAGAGTGCAGGAATTCCTGGCCATTATCCGAGAGATTACCCAGGTGGAGATCCCTCTAACGCCTGAACAGGTTCTCTTGGGGATCCCACTTCCGGACTCGTATCCGAGAACAGGGAGAAGAGCGGCACTGATCTCCCAACTTTTACTGGCTGTCAAAATTACAGTGGCTTGCACCTGGAAGTCTGTAGAAGGCCCCCTGATAATCCTCTGGTGGCTTAAATTATGGGATATCTTAATAGCCGAAAAAGTCACGGCAGCCAAAGCGGGTCTGCTCCACCGATTCACTGACATGTGGGCCCCAGTTTTGGACTACGACCGGAATTATCCGGCCTTGACTTTTAAACCACGTTTGATCGCCCGGGCCCTCTCCCCGTCGCAAGGGGGCTCCCATCTTGCTCAGGCCGAATGAGACTTCCCCTGCCGCTGACGCGGTATCCTGAGGGGGGAGGAGAGGTGGGGGGGGAATTCGAATCTATTTTGTTTGATTTGCCTGTGAGACTTACATGCTATTAATGTCTTGTTTCCTCTGTGCTGTGTTATAAATAAACAAATTTAAAAAAAAAAAAACTTTGTATTGAATGTTATCACTCTACGATCACGTTTGTCCAGTCACAATTACATATATTATTGAACGAGGATCTTTCAAATACCTGCACTTGTTTAACCCATCCCTTGGGGAAATGCCAGGCACGAATTGGCCCACAAAGTTAGGTGAGCACTGGAACCAATGGAAGTGGGGGCAGAACAAGATAAAGTGCACTATAAAAGGGGAAAGAATGAAGTGCGAGTGTGGGTTGCCTGGGTGAGGCCAGGAGGCATAAGGTGGACTGAGAGATGAGAGAGAGATCACACGGTGTAGCAGAGTGCTGAGGAGTTGCTGCCGGAGTTGGAGCAGAGTACAGGTGAAGTCCTGATTGTGACATAGTGGTACCAGTTGTATGTAATTTAGTATGAGAAAGGGAATGTAACATGTGTTTTGGAATGGGACAAAGAAAGCTAGAAGGAGAGGAAGAAGTGTAGAAGATCATTAGAGAGATAATAAAAGTGATAGAGATAGTGTTCAGTTTGAGTGTATGTAAAAAGAACAAGGCAGTAGTGAGAGTAGTGGTACGATTTGGATATAGAAGCATATATAGGCAAGTGTGAGTAGGTGAAAGGCAAGGGGAGTAGAGAAGAGAGAAGAGTACAGTGCAGAAAGGAGGAGAGCAGAGAAGGGAGATAAGAGTAGAGAGACGAGGGGAATAATGTGGAGAGGGGATTAGAGAGAATAGTGGGGAGTGGTGAATATAGAAGAGTGGAGAGAGAGAGTGTAGCAGTGCTAGAAACCAGTCAGTGACCCTGGTCCAAGGGTCAGACAAATGAGCACAAGAAGGGGTTTCCGGTCGTAACACCTAAGCTCTTGGCAACATTAAAACTTAGAACATTTCATGCATGCATCGATGCCAAGTCAGTCAATAAATATAATTCGGTACATGAAACTCAAAAACTGCACATTTCAGAAAAAACACTGAATGAAGAAGTAAATATTGAAACAGAGCTTGGAAACAGATCTGAGCAGCCAACACATCTTTCGACCAATGGGTCATCATCAGGGCAAACACAATATTTCATCAATGCTCTAAAGTCATTTTATTTATTGGCTGACTTAGCATCGCTGCCTGAAATGTTCCAAGTTTTAACGTTGCCATGAACACAGGTGTTAGGAATAGAAACCCATTCTGTTACCAATATCTGACAGCCTATGGTATAGGGAAGCCTGGGCTCGGGAGGTGAGAGACCAACAGGAGACACAAGATAGATGCCCCTCAGTGTTCACAGTTCAGCATGCTGCCATCAACACCTTGAATCGATTGAAACACTGCAATATTTTGAAATTCATTAAATTCTGACAGGAAACACCATTGAATTAATCTGTAAAGCTTTAAGGCCACCTGTGACATGATCTTGGAGTTAAAGAAAGCAGCTAGTTCATTGCAGAGCTGAGAATTAAATTCACTGCTGATTTTAATGGATGCAGGGGTATTAAACTATCTCAGTAATTTGAACAGGGTTATCTGGATGGTAAGGGCTTTAGTGATTTGCTAAGTGTAATAGTTAATTTTGTTGGTGCAGCAAATTGACTTCTGGCTTATAGGAGTACAATGGTGAATAGAGTCTATAGTTGAGTCACATTTCTACATACCAAGAGCCAACACAATCATAAAGAGAAAAAAGACACAGTTAAGAGTTATACCTCCTTTGCTTTTTGTGGCAGTGCAGACCGAGGGAAGGCTATACACTCAAGAGGGGTGGGAATGTGGTTCAGTAGCCACCCAAACAGCGAAGAAGAACAGTGCAAAGTGAAGGGAAGCTTAACCAAGGTTCTTAAAAAATGTATGTGCTTTAGTTAAACAAACCATATGGAATAATAACTAAATAGAAAACACAACAACAACCCACTCCTTTATAAAGAACACAGAATATGCAAAATATCTAAAAAGGCTGCAATCAGGGTAGTGAGACAGGGGGAGAAAAGGCAATAAAAGGCAACATGTTCAAAAAGGATATGTTACTGAGTCGCAAAAAGGGATTACTGTAGCAAAGCCAATCTATGGGGTCCAAAATGGACCAGTGGGCAATAATACCTCTTACAGTGCCTTGGTGGTTTGACAACAGCAAACTAGGCTTCTCGGTGCTGCTTGGCAGTTTTATGCCTTTTGAAAGGAGGCAGTTGCGGTTGTCCAGCAGCATACAGATGTCAAAGCGGGTCGAACTGAAGAAAGGCGTGGTTTGAAATAATCAAGCAATGTGGATCATGGAGGCCCTGTTTCAATGGCAGACTGGCTATTGACAGGATGTGCAGGCGAGTCAGTACGATGTGGGGGCTCGAAGGACACAGTTCACCAGAGGCGTAGGAGAACCATAAAATCTGGGGGGGACCTTGGGACTTTTTCTTTTTTTATAAAAAAAAATTTTAGTCAAAGAACTTGACTTTTTGCAAAATTAAAATATCATCACTGTATAAAACAAAAGAGAAGAAAAAAAGAAAGAAGAACATTAAGAAAAAGAAAAGCAGTTCAGTCACAGTGCAAAATCCTTTTATTTGGCATCCTGTCATTAACGAATTATAAAGTGACACCTGTATTTTTAAATACTTAGGAGAATGTTGTCCTCTTTGGAAATGTGATATTGAATTTGGCCTTTAACTCTTTAAACAGATTAGTCAAGTAACATCAACATGTCAACAATTTCCCATTTTAATACCAGTGGCCGCTGGTGACATTTTTACTTGCAGGGGTACAAACATTTTCCATGAATGTGTGCAAGCGACTGAGCCTTTCGTGGTGGCAGAGGCTTAGACAGGGGAGGGCCTGAGCTGGCAAGGCCCACCTAAATTCTGTAAATGCCCATCCTACAGCTCTGTGTGGGCATTTACAGATGTTAATGTCACTGTGGTGGGCCCAACTACATTTGATTCAGGCCACACTTGTTAGACAATCTTGGCAACACCTCTTTGTGGGAGCCCCAAACAACAAAGCTCTGACAAATATTGTGGCAATAAGACCTGAGGCGGTGGGCCAATACTGCCCCAGGTAATGCCTCCGGGCCGTAGTTACAGGCCCGACCGTAGTGAGGGCCCTACCGAAGCCCTGGCGGCATTACCGTGGGCGGTATTGGCCCTCCGCCGAAGGTCTTATAGCCATTAGTACCCCAGCCCATTCGACCGGGGTACTAATGACATTCTTTTCTATTTTGAAACGCTGCTGCATTTCAAAACAAAAAAAAAAATGTTGACAAAAAATGGCCGGCGGAAAGGGAAAACGTAGTCCATTTCCCTTTCCATGGCGGCCATCGGGAGCGGACACGCTGGGAACAGAAGTGTTTCCAGCGCGTTCGCTCCAAGAAAAGAAGAAAAAAGAAGGTAAGTGGGGTTGGGAGGGTGGGGAGGGGATAGTTTGAGGGGCAAGGGGGTAGAGGGAAAAAAAAGTTACCTGAGTCCCCGGCGGGGGGCGAAGGCAGCCTCCAGCCAAGGGGAGGCTCGGAGCGGGGATTGCCACGTTGCAAGTCTCCTCATTGGCTAAGGGGCTGCCACGCCCCACACCGGGTACAGTGTACCCCACCACGCACGGCGTACACGGGAATACCATGTGGCATGGCTCGGAAAAGAGCCAATCCACGCGTTGTATTCCCGGTGCGCAGCGCGTGCCAGGTACTAATTTAAAATAATGGGTTAAATTGGTACATTTTACAGCACTCTCTGTGGAAAATTGGGGAAAACCACACAGTTTAAATTAGGGTATGTAGGGTAATACATGAATAAATCCAATAGATGCTAGATCACTATCTTTGCACAGGAGCATATGGCAGTGTTTTCCCAGTGTAAAAACATGTTCATGCTGGCTGTAACCAAACATGTCCCGAATGACTGCACCCATACATGCCAGTCTCCCCACATACTGACACTCAACATGTTAGATTTGCACTAACGGCAGTACAACATATAAAGCTTTCAGTTCTGGACCTAGAGACATTCCCCCGGCCACCCAGTCAGATCCTCTCCTCCCCGGCCGCATGCAAACACAAATTGACATGCATGCTCATACAACATACACACTGCACTCTTAGTCTCTCAGTAACATGCTCATCCATGCGCTACAACACACACACACACACACACACACAACTCTCCTTCACAACAAGCACGCCAATACAATAAAACATCTGCATTAGACTGGCTACTCTCACCTTCATATAAGCACCAGGAAACAGGGGGAGATATCAACCAAACACCCTTCCTGGTTCCTGACATGAGCGTTGGTGGTGGAGCCGGAGTGCAATCAGTAGAATGCTCTAGTCCCATGTATCAGAATATGATACATTTAGTGTGAGGTGTCTGAAATACGTGAGCAGATTCCCTGTAGGACTGAGCGGAAAAACAGGCCAGCGTTGGGAACCCTGGGAACCTACGTGCACATCAGGGATTACTTAATTGATATGTCCACGGATTAGAGATCGGAGAACAGACAAAACATGATTAGTGAAGTCGAAAATTACAAACGTTTACAGTTTCATATAGAAACTCAAGGGAGGTTTTCGAGTAGCCAGATATTTTAAAATCACCCTAGGTCATGCATGACTTGGATGTGTCATTGACTAATAAAACAAACTCCAAAAAAGGAATAGGTATGGGTGGGAATACCTGTTTCCTTGTGAAGGGAGAGGCTATATAGTACTGCAAACACATGTATTCTGACTTAGGTATGTGTAAATCCGAAACTTGATAAATCACAGGGGATCTGTCATACATGAATGAGAAGTCAATTTTTATACCACACACGGCAAAACGAATGCACAAATTGCCTTGACAACATGCTCCCTCGTGTTTTTTCATTGCAATAAATATATGCAATAAACTGCGCTGAGCATATGATATGCTAATGTATGTAAACGCGAACAGAATCAAACATCGCCATTGTACATTTCACCTTATTTAAAAATGTTATGATAGCTTATTTATATAATTAAGCACGGACCCGGGGATTGAACCTGTATTGCTCGTGTCATCTTGCTTCCAAGGCAAGCACGTTGCCCCTGAGCTATGCCCCCAATAATGCTTGGGTTCATGTATCTGCCTCATTACAATTTAGATGAAAAGAACAGTATTTGTGCTTCGTTACCATTTTGTTGGAAAATCTAATCACTTTGCTCTAAATATGTTTCCGTTAAGATCTGTGTTATGAAGGCACTCGCGGTGGATGTTAGTTATTTCTTACCTCACGGTTCTTACCGCAGTAACATGAAGAGGTGGAGGGAGCTATTAGTAGCTCTTCTGAGAATCGGCTCCACTCTGTCTCCATCACCGTCATCCGTCGAGCAGGCTCACACCACACATCATTGCCTGCCTGCTGTAGTGCCATGGTGAAGGTGAGAGGAGGCTGGCAACAAGCTGCGCAGCAGTGCACTGCGCACTCCCAGTCAGGGCTGGGCTGGCAGTGGCACATGCCGTATTCCAGGGGTTGGGGGAGGAGGGGAACACGTGAGCAAGAGTTGTTGTCAACAACTCTTGCTCGTGGTTCTGCATCGTTCTCCTCCCCCACTGTTCTTGTGAATCGGATTCGGATAGAATCCACAGGCCACTCGCGCCTGCTGAGTGCAAACTTCAGAGTCTGAAGTTTGCACGCAGCAGTGCACATGATGGCACATCAGACTCCAGGGCAGGACAGAAAACTGGGAGGGGATAAATTCCATTGTATCACTCCCACTTAAGATTGTGGGGGGGATTTGTCCCCTCAACCCCCCATGTCCTACGCCCATGCAGTTCATGAAGAACACTAGAGTCTATTTGATTGAGACCTGTTAGGTGCTAAAGAAGCTGGAGGTTTTAACAGTGGTTCAGGAAATGCAGATGCAGTTTGAGCCAAAGCAACTGCATGCTTTCATATGGTGCAGTGCAATGGCAAATGCGTTTGAACGTGCAAGAGAGCACTTGAAGATCAGCAAGCTGGAGGGTCATGGTGGTTTGATCTGGGTTGAACACACTGGAATCATGGCTTGCAGCCGTTCAACAGCAGAGTGGTAGGAATCCTGGCTTTCTTCACTCTTAGGACCTGTGAGTCCTACTCCAAGGTCTCAGGGACAAGCTGAATCCTTTTCTCAGGTTCTGAAACAAGGGGGAGGCTGGCACACACATTCAGGGGTCCTGCAGAAAAGTGAGGTCCTGGGCAGCACTGTGGCTGGCAGAGATGCAGGTCTTGTTCCAGGAGCAGTTCACCCTCATCAGTCTCTTGTGATGGCTAGGGGACAGAGCTTGCCTCTGCATTGGAACACCTGCCTTTACCTCATAACTGGAAGACTTTGGAAAGGACTGCTCTATGAACAGGGTCCAACAAAATATTATTGAGTTTTTATGTCCAGAGATGATTGAAAGAAATGGTGGGAGACCCCTTCTTTTAAATGCAAAAGTACCCAGGTTATGTTGTTATGTTATGTTATAACATTTTTAAAGTACACGTTCACCAGAGGCATCTTGGCGCTAGTTATCTGATTAAAGAGGTGATGCAAGGAGGACACTAAAATAGCAGTTTTTAACACACCTGAAAGAAACGTGGTTTTCCAGGACGCTAATATCCTGTGGCAAAAGTTCCATAGCAAAGCGGCCGTTACTGAGAAGTCGCGGCCACCAGTTCTAACAAGATTATACCATGGACAACAAGGAGAAAGCCATCCTGCGAATGAAGTGCCAGGGTAGGGACATAAACCTGAAATTTAGCTTGAAGAAATCCGCCTGATTGAACCACACAGAGAAATTTAAACTCAATGTGTTTCCTCACAAATGGGCGTATTATGAGATGCAGTGGCGACTTGAGCTGCCAGATTCTGAATTCACTGTAGATGTTGAATTAAATGCAGTCCTGCACCAAATACAATGAGTTGCAATAATCAAGGTGACTCACAACCAGTGAGGCAACCACCAGGGCATGAAAATGCTTAGGAAGAAAAGGAAGGACCTTCTGCAATATTTTCAACTGAAAATAGCCTGCCTTACAGGTGGATCCAATTTGAGCCGCCATAGAGAGGGAGGAGGACAACTTCACTCCCAGGTGATTGGGCCAATCTAGTCTGCTTTAGTGATTCAATCCCTGTTCTTGGAAAAAGCTGGGCTATGAGGAGTATCCACTGAGTGCCCTGCACATGGGCAGAGAGACAGGAAGGAGAGAGCTGTTTGAGAACAGATGACAGACAGGAGTGGTTCTGTCAGATGGAAGGGGCCGGAGGAAAAGGAAAACAGCAAGCACACCGTGAAGACCCACAGAGAGGAAAGGGTAAACAAGGAGGAAAAGAAAAACCTACAAAGGGCGACGAGATAGGGTTGAGCAAGGGCTCAGAAGAGAGACCGAGAGGAGTGGCAAGAGTGTCGGAAGGGAAGAGTTCTGAGAATACGGAGAGAGGGAGAGATTTGTAAATGAAGCTAAGAACGTGAAAGAGAAGATAGAGATCAAAGTAGAGAAGAGAAGTAGAGATGAGAGAAGGAGTAACAGTGGAAGGAGGAGGGAGCTGAAGTAGTAAGTGAATGGTGGAGTTAAAGGCAAAATCGCAGGGGAACAAGGTGAGTGGAAGGTAGGCTAAGAAAGAGGACAGAACAGTAGTTAAATTGGAAAAAGATCAGAGAGTATACCAAAAGCTTAGTCGCCCAAAAAGAAAGAAAAGGATGAGTGTGGCAGCGATTATGAAGATGATAGTGATAAGAAAAAGCTGTAACAGGGATCTGGAAAGAGAAGGAACAAGCCCAAGATTGCAGGCACAGGAGGCTGTGGGGATCATTGATAGTGGAAAAGAAATGCCGGATGGAAAAGGAGAAGTGGAAAGGGAGTCCAAAGGAAAGTAGAGGGCCTCAGTCTTGGAAGCTTTGAGGTGATGGAAGCAGGAGGCCTTCACAGCAGAGAGGCAAGAAGAAAAAGTGTCTTGAATAGAGAGGGAGAAAGAAGATAAATAAAATGTTAGTGTCATAAACGTAAAAGTGGCAGGAGAGATTAAACAAGCTGATTCGTGCAGAGAGGTGAATGGTATACAGTGAAAGCAGGGGGCTGAGGACAGATCCCTGAGGGGCCCCAAAAAGAAGGGGGCAGGGAGAAGAAAGTTGACCAACCCAGGAAATGGAGTAAGAACTGTTAGTAAGATAGGTTTCAAACCACCTCAGTACAGACCCAGAGAGACCCAGAAAGAAAAGGGATGATAGAAGAATAGGGTGCTCAACAGTATCAAAAGCAGTGGAAAAATCGAAGAGGATAAGAATCAAGGATAGCTTTTTGTGTCGAGCAGGGAGGAGTACGTTAGAGATGTGTAGAAGAGCAGACTCTGTGGAGTGGGCAGGACAAAAACCAGATTGACAAGAGGAAGAAGAGAGTGACGGTGCAGATAATAGGAAACTGGAGTGTAGCAAACTCTCTCGAGAAGTTTGATAGGAAGGGAAGGAGGGAGATTGGATGAAAGTTAGCTGACAAGAAAGAGTCAAGAGTAGGCTTTTTGAGAATAGGAATGATGACAGCATGTTTAATGGAAGAGGAGAAGTAGAAGAGGCCCGAGATAGATTGATAAGGATGGTCAGTTAATGAATCAAGGAAGGGTAGGTAGAAGAGATGAGGGAGGAAGGACTAGGGTCTAGAGGGGAGGTTGTGGGTTGAGCATGCATCAAGTAACAAAGGGTATCAGAATCAGAAAGGTGGAAAAAAGGACAAGGACAGTGAAGAAGAGGAAGTGGGGGAGGAATGAGAAAGGGACAGAGGAGGTGAAAAGAGTGGAGAGTAGGGGAGGGAAGAGATTGCAAGAGTGGAAGAGACAAGGGTAAGGACCAAGAAAGAGGAACACAAAGATATCACTTTAGAAGTGAAGAAATCAGCAAAGTCGGTAGCAGAGAATTTAGATGAGAGGGTAGAGTCGGGAAGGCGAGGGGGGGAATATCATTATTTGGGATTCGGATCAGGTCCCAGCGTTGAGCATTTCATACGGGCCTAGCAATCGATGGGGGTCATCTAGAGCATAGAGCGTTGAGCTGGTTCAAAGTGCAAGTACTATAGTTCGGATGGGGGTAGGAGCACAAAAAACAGCACCTGCATCTTCCTTTTCATTCAAGATGCAATGAACCCGGTGCAACCGATTTGTGTGGCAGAACATGGAGCCTTAGCTGGTCTAATCCTCCAGATGATGTGAGGCCCACTTAGAGGAACTTGAAGGCAGGATGGTTTTGTTCAGGGTCTGCTCTCCCAGGTTGTTGAGATTCTGGTACAGAGTGGCAGGTCGTGTTGCACAGCCAAAGTTCATCTCCAATGTGCCTGTGAGTGGGTAGGGCGCAAATCTCTCTTCTGCCTTGAATTACTCCTTCTTCACCTCAGCTTGTGGGCTTTGGAAAGTACGACTTTCCCACAGGACGTCCAGTGAGTTCTGCTCAGGTGTTATTACAGAGCAAATTTGCTGAAGAGGTTAAAGTCCCCTTTGTTTAGGTCCCTAGATGATGCGGCTGAAGCTAGCCTGCCTTAATGGCCCAATCCCTGTTCTTCTATCGAGTGGACTTTGTCCTTCTGATACCACACCCACAGATTCTTTGCTCCACAGAAAGTGGAGACAGGAAGGGGAGAGAGAAACAGAGAGGAACAAAATGGTGGAAGTCTCCTACCCCATCTTTTTCCTCTAAGAACAAAGGCCTATAGAGATGAAGCACCCTCGTGTGAAGCTACTCCTTTTGAATGGGTGTGCTCCTATGATGTCCAAGCTGCTTGTTGTGCGGCTGTCTCAGGTGAAGAGATTAAAGAAATCAAACAAGAGGATCTTGTCCTGCCATTTGCCAGTCGCAGCCCACCTGGCCAGAATATACATCACCTTACACAGCAGAGCTGACTTAAAGAGCTGACACATGTGGGATATCAATTTGGATATGGCAGCCATGATCATATGTAGCATAATGCACTATGCCTAGACTTACGCAAAGCTTTATTTTAGATTTTATCCTGCCATCAACATGGGTTACTAATGACCATCACAGTTTGGTTACAGGGCGGCATATCTTAAATGTCACCTCAGCACTGCTTACCGGCACAGAGTTTGTGGAGGGGGAATCTGATCAGCAGATTACCAGTTTCAAAAATGGAATTACCGGCATCATTTTATTATTGAATAAAAATTAAAAAAGCCAGAGCTTTGCACTCTGGCCAGATGGCAATTGCTCTCACCAGCACATGCTGTGTTTACCTCGTCAATATATGAATCTGTGTCTGTCCATGGTAGAGGAGCTGGCATGGCTTGGAAAATCTGTATAGCCTGGAAATTGGCCAATGAGTGAAGCCTTGCCTCAGGCTTGCCGCACTGCCAGCATGGCTCTCAGCATGGCATTCCCTCATCATGGGAACACCGAGCTGACAGCCAGGCTGCCAGCACAGAATGGCTCTCAGCACTGTGCCCCCTATAATCACTGGAGCGCTGCGCTGGTAGCCAAGCAATCATGGTTCTCAGTGCAGCACTCCCTCTCTTCACAGGAGCACGTCTCTGAAAGCCATGCTGTCAGTGAGACTCTCCTCCTTGGCCGGTCCGCACCAGACAGAAGCAGCCCCCCCACCCCCTTTACTGCCTGCAGTCTTTTTCTAAGTGGGCCTTTTTCTGAAGACCTTGTTAAATACCCTTGCTATGTTTGGGCCTTTAACGTGCGCATAACTCCTGGTACGACCCTCGGGCTAGGTCTATGAAGCTTAAATATTATATTGTACTCAAGAATGTGAGAGTATGCATGACATTTCAAGACTGTTCTGACAAATGTAAAAGGCAGACTAAAAAATGCAAACTTTGCAACAATGTTATGGCTAGGAAAGTAGGGCAGTTTCCAAGTACTCTCCGAA
Organism: Ambystoma mexicanum; assembly: GCF_040938575.1. Lineage (NCBI taxonomy): Eukaryota > Metazoa > Chordata > Amphibia > Caudata > Ambystomatidae > Ambystoma > Ambystoma mexicanum. The sequence goes on from NC_090927.1 coordinate 295,004,338, forward strand.
AGGCATTGGAAAGCAGAAGAAATATAAGAGGTGTCCTCTAAGAACGGACATTTGGCAGGTATGAAATGTGACTGTTTTGCATGTTTACATGGGATTTTTAATATTTAATTCAACAAATACACGCCACTCGCGCCTTGAAACACTTGTGTATAGGCGCGTTATAAATGCCATATCATATCACTCACTGTAGCTTTATACGCAGCATAATCCTGCGTTTGATATGCATGCTGTGATTATTAAACACCTTTATATCTGTGCTAACGGCCGCCTTACAATTTGACCCACACTGCATCACAACACTAATGTTCTCTTATGACCCTCTGGCCAGAAGGTTCTTATTATATGTAAGCTACCGTTTTTTAAAATATAAATTGAGCAGAAGAAACAGTAATCTAAACACGCTAATCCCTTGGAATTTAGAGCAAGGCTATTGTACTTACATTCAGCTCACAGCAGGAACGTCAATTAGCTCTCAGATATGCAAAAGCAAGTCCTCTTTCCTTATTGATCAATGCAAAAAAAGCATTATTAATGATTTAAAAATGTTTAATTATGACTTTAAATGTGCCTTAGGCAGAGCGTTGCTAGCTATTCATCCATATGGGGAGTATAATTACTGTGTTGGTGAAGTGCGGTATCTGAAAATCAGCCTTTTACATACTCATATATTTACACAGTGCTGCTCTCTCAAGTTAGCACTGTTTTTATTTACTGCTGTGGATTTCCGGTTTTCCTACGATCGCTCTAACTATGCTTAGCCAACCGAAGGGCAGAGATGATATCTGTGAACGTATACACTTTCTTTCTTTAAGGCACAGGTGTGGAGAGAAAGCATGGACAAACAAAATGAATAACACTATTTAATTATTGTGTTGGCTTGAGTGAACTCAGCAGGCAACACAATTGTCAGTGCACGTTTTTGTTCAGATAAAGAAGCAGCGCCCTCTGTTTTCCATCCATTACAGGCACCGATCGACGTGAGCGGGAACGGCCGGGAACAGTGTTCCACTACTTCTATTTTTTCTTTTTACCATCATCCCGCTACTTTTTACGACCATATCCTCCATTCTATACAGAGGATCTGTCCATTCATGTCCTTGTGCAAGTGTACATTTGTAATAGGAGCCTTAGTTACTAGACACTTAGACTATTGCAACGTCTCGGCCGCAACCTACCCTCTTCCCTGCCAAGACCACAGTTCCACTACTTTTTATAGACACACTTCTACCACTCATTACAAGTGACGTAGAGTTGCCCTTCCATTATGAAGTGGTGACAACTGTTTGTCATACAGAGCCTTCCCCATCACTTACCATGTCAAGGAGCACTCTGCATGAAGGTGCCACCTAGTGTTTGTTGGGAGAAGGACATTGAGGCCACTATGTAAGATGGACACTAGCTGACATGGTGGCCTGCGAGGCATCGACTCCAACAGCTACTAGGCAGTGGTGTTGCACCCTGGCCTATAGCAGGATACAAGGTGGTCATGTTGATGCTCTCATAGGACTCTGTCTGATGTACAGAGGAACCAAACTCGCTCCCTGTTTCTGATTTCAGCTGGAAAGGATCTGCGGAAGTGTAACTAAGCTGGAGCGAGTTGCAGGTTGGAGAGAGAAAAGGTATATTTTATAAAAGGCAGTGTCTCTGTACTTGCATAAGCGTGTCTGCTTGCGTGTTTGGTCTGTGTGTGTCATGTACCATTTTCCACATGAGTTCAAACTGGGAGTACTGAGAACACCACTGGGGCATTGAGAGGCACATGACATCATAATTGAGCACTGGGACAGAACTGTGTGACTAAGAGCTGCCTGGGAGCAGAACTATTGTAGCCAGAGAGCGATATTATGGCAGAATTGGGCACTGAAATCTACAGGCGGTAGAAGGACGTACTAAGTTCTGATCAGTTCTAGAACTGGCCACTGAAAGCTGAATTGGGGATGAACTGGTGCTGAGAACCGCATGGGGGAAAATTATGAGACTCTGAGAGGGACTTGTTGCCAGTGCTTTGCACGAAGAGAAGCATCAAGATAGAAATAGGTGCTAACTGCTCCGTATGGCTCGGGCAGAACTGCTCCGTATGGCTCGGGCAGAACTGCTCCGTATGGCTCGGGCAGAACGAGGGCAGGGAGAGCGCCACAGGGCAGAAGTCTGAGAGGGGCTACATTTGGCATCTGGAGTCAGATGGGGAAGAATGGGGCACAAAGAGCCAGATGGGAAGGGAAACACTTTAGCTTATAGAGCAATATTGGGGCAGAACTGGGCACTGGGGCAGAAGTCACAAATAATTGCTTAGCATTGCTGGAGAACTGGGCACCATATCCTCCAACGTTTAAGGCAACTTTAAAAGGGTATTTTGCACCAAGAAGAGGTGGGTTTATTTTTAAGAATAGACTTGCATTGAAGTTAAATACATGTGTGATGTAATTTTAGAAAGCTCAAATGTTATTCTAACAGATCTGCTCCACGCGTTTCGGGAGTGTATCCCTCCATCGGGTGCATACATACGGCAATGTTTCACAAGCCACTCTACAAACTCACAGTAAATTGAATATGCATTTTCTGATATTGTATTTGTGTCAGTACAAAATTATAATACTCTTATGATTGTTTAAATCAATTTACCTTTTTCAAAAATGGAAGAAACCCTCTTAAATATTCAGCAAGTGGTCAATTAATCGACACATGGTAAGTTATATATATATTTAAAGTAGAGATAACCGTAGCAAAGAGATGTAGATAATCTGCAAATATGGAAAAAATAAGGTGATGTAAGACGGTAATAAGTATTGGGATTATGTACCAACATCTAACAAGTGCTTACCTCCCATAAATGGAGTATTCAATTATAATGAAACTGATTCAGCGCGGGACAAAACAGCCTAAAGAAAATAGGTGTAGGCAGTGAGTGATTGTTGCCTCTACAGTTTATCGTGAAATTGAGATCTCCAAAGAGAAAACAAATGAGCTTACCAAGAAGTAGTGTAAATTCGGGATCCTGGAAGTTCCCCCGTGCGAGCTGCTAAAGAAGTGTCATTTCAAAATCGCGGCTTTTTATGTTGCAACATATAGCGGTGTAATGCGTCATGGCATAATAGTGACGTCACCACGCTAATCGTCATGATGTCGTATGTTAAGAGGATGTAATAGAAAATGTAAACAATCGGGGAGACAAAATAATTATGACAGAGGAAAGTGAATGGAAATTTGAGCAATAATAAACTTAAATAATGAAAAAGAAATTGTTGTCAGAATATGAGGATGATAAAGGGATGGTAAAAAACATATTTCTGGAATCTAACAAATTAACAATATTGATATGCAAAGTGTGCTAGCAAAGAGTTTGGTGTTCTGGTGTGTTCGGCTTTCGGGAGGACTTGGAGCCACATTTTTTAAAAATTTAATTACCATGGTACTGTTAAACAACACTGTTGGACTACTTAAACACTTGCGTGCATGAAGCGTGTGCTTGAGGTTTGCTGGTAAAGTGTTTGGTGTTCGGGTGTGTTTGGCTGTCGGAAGCACTTGGAGCTGCATTTTTTAAATTTAAATGTAATTGCCATGTTACCTTTAAACAACAGTCAAACACTCCTCTAATCTCTGTCACCTCCTCGAAGAACTTGACCTGGTTGTCTTCTCTCTTACTGAAACATCGTTCACTGCCAGCTCTGTGATTTGACACTCTCCCCACTGATGGCTACAAGATCCTCTCTGAGCCCAGAACCAACTGGCCCAGAGTGGGAATAGCTCTGATGTTTCCCGAGTGGATCCCTGCATCCGTTATTCCTGCACAGGCCTGTTTCTATTTTGAATGCCTGGTCTGCAGGCTCTCTATCCTTCCTGGCCTCTCTCTGACTATGGCCACTACCTACAGGCCACCTGGCTAGGTTGCCCTCTTCCTATCAGAGTGGGCTGACCTCTCCTCTCCTCTGGTCTCCTTGCCTCTACTTCTCAATTTCTCATTCCCAGAGACCTCAACATCCACCTGGATGCTTCTAATCTCTCCTCTGCGTTTTTCCGCAACCACTGTCACACGCTCTCTTTCTCCATTTTGCCCTCTGGTCCAACACACTCTGCCAGACATACTTTGGTTGTTCTCATCCCCTCAGATATCCCCCTCTCTAACCATCTCACAACTTGGAATGACCACTTTCTACTTTCCTCTCACCTGAAACTCTCTATCCCTCCGGCAAAGCCCACCCCAGCACTGGCACCTACCTCCAAGGTCTTTCGTCCCATAAGGCGTGTGTCAGTGGATGCCTTTGCCGCTATTTTCTCTGCTCCTCCTACTCTTGCAGCTGACTCACACTCTGACACAGCCCGCTCTAATCTGCATCTTTCTATCGGCAACACTCTGGACATCCTTGTCCTTGTCATGGCCATCCGTCAGACGCCTACCTCCCAGTGCAACTCTTGATATGACTCTGACCTCGCCGTCCTGAAATGCAAGTGCAGGGTGGCTGAAAGGGAGTGGAGGGCTTTGGGTGCAGCCTCTGACAAACTGGCCTGACGCCTACTCCAAAGGCTGCACAGACTCTCTGTCCGGACCAAGAAGTGAGCATATTCAAGCCTGCATCTCTGCTTCTTCCAACCTCATGGACAAACCCTTTAGAATCAGCAAGGAACTGGCCAATACTGCTGCAGTCTATACTTCTCCTGTTCCCTCCCAGGCTCTATGCATGGCTCTGGCCTCTCACTTCACCACTAAAACTCAGGACATCCTGTCCTCTATCTCCTTTTCCTCCTCCTCTCCTCTTTCCTCTCTTGGCCCCCGGTGGCCAACTCTTTCTCTACTCATCCTTTTGCCTCTTTATCTCTGACAACACGTGACAAGGATTCTAGACAAGTCCCTTCTATGAAAGTATTGTCCAAAAAAGTGCTCCATTCCTCCTCCAGAACCATCAAGGACCATATTGACACCCATGCTCCAGCATTGGATGATTTCTGTAACTTTTACCCTCTCTCCTCAAGCGCTCCTTTGTGCACCCCCTCTTCAAGAAACCTTCTGCCAATCCTACCTTTCTAGAAAACTATTGCCTGATCTCTATCACCACTGTCCTGGGTAAATTCTTGGAAAAGCTGGCCATCTCCCAGCTTACTCTCCACACTGAATCTGATGGTTGTCTCATGACCATCAGTCTGGCTTCAGAGCTACCAGAGGCACAGAAACTGTGCTCCTGAACACTCATGTAGATTTGCTCTTTAACCTTTATTCCAGCACTCCTCTGTCCTCATCCTCCTTGATCTTTTCTCTGCTTTAGACACAGTCAACCACCCCATCCTGTTTAATTGACTGGGCTTTACGATCAGGCGCTGGAGTGGTTGACCTCCTTCCTCTCGGCTCGCCCCTCCCAGGTCCAACTTGGTTCCTCTCTCTCCGCCACCTCTCTCTCCACCTGTGGCATTCCCCTGGGCTCTATCCTCTCACCCTGGTTTTTCAACCTTTACTTGGCCCCTGTGGCCCAACTGATCTTGACCTTCTCCTCTAACTTCCGGTGTTATGTGGATGGCCCTCCTTCAGGCTCCCCTCAGCCTCCTCTCCTCTCTCGCTCATTCCTGACTGTCTATCTGCAATTTGGTTACCAGACATTTGGTCGAAAAAATTTGGTCGACTGGACAAATGGTCGAACCAATTTGGTCGAAAACCAAATGGTCGAATTTTTTATTTTTTATTTTCACCCCCTTTTTTTCTAAAAAACCCTTTTTTTCCCTAAACGAAAACCTAAAAAATACATATATAAATAAAAAAAAAATTTGACCATTTGGTTTTCGACCAAATTACGTCGACCATTTGTCTTTCGACCAATTTACAGTCGACCACTTGTCTGGACAGCCTGCAATTCAGTATTGGTGCACCTCCAACAATATCTGCCTTAATGCCAGTAAGACGAAGATCCTTCTCATTCGGACTCTTGCTCCCATTTTCCTTTTCTCACTCTGGCCACCCTCCTTGGGCCCTCCTACTTCGTCTTCCTGTGAGGCAAAAAAATGTGGTGTCGTCTTCAACTCCACTCTCTCTTTCTCTCCTCACATCTCGGATGTCAGCAAGAATTCACACTACCAGCTGCACCTCCTCAAAGGTACTCTTCCCTTTCTCACCTTCCCCCAGAAGCTCACTGTCTCCAGAGCCCTGGTTCTCTCTAGGCTGGACTAATGCAACAGCCTCTTTCTCAATCTGCCTTTGGCTATTCTCTACCCCCTGCAACTAATTCAAAACAGGACTGTGAGACGTATCCTTGGCCTCATGCCCAGGAATCGTATCTCTCCAGTCCTGAAATGTCTCCACTGGCTCCCGGTGGCTACAAGGATCAAGTTCAAGACCCTTTGTATTGTCCGCAAGGCTTTCTGGGCCTGGGCCCACACTACATTCAACACTCTCTTCCCAAATACTTTCCTTCTCGAGCCTTTCGCTCAGCTACCTCTGACTCTCTAAGGGTAAGACAATTCTCCAAGCAGAGAGTTGGGGGTAGATCGTTCTCCTCTGCAGGTGCCTCCCTCTGGAATGGCCTCCCAGCCCCTCTCAAACTTGAGCTTGACCACCTGAAGTTCCAGGTACAGCTAAAAATGTTCCTCTTCGCCTCCGCTTTCTCTCTCCGCCCCCCCCCCGGCTGACCTACCTGTCTGTCATGCCGACGGGTTCCTTGGCTACCCACAGAGTCTCACTGGGTACAAGGCTCTCTCTTGATCAGTCACCCCTGCACTGACTCCTGGCCTTCCACGCACTTGGGGGCTGTAACTGTAACCTCTACTGTCCCATCCGTCCTTGCACTTACCCAGAGCAACGCTGCCCTGTGCTGCACTTACTCAGAGCATTGGCGCCCGGTTTCCCCATCCCTCTCACTGGCATATCCACTCCTTTCCCCTTGTACTTCTCGTCTCATACTTGCACGATCTGAACGACCCAAGGCCTAGTAAGATTGTTTGTCCCATCATGCCTCTGTCTTCCCTTCCCTGTCTTGTCGTGCCAAGACACACTTGTCTACAGGCACGTTATAAATGACTTATCATATCATAGCATAACACTGGTGGACTACTTACACTTACACACTTATGTGCGCAAAGAATGCAGTGTGACAGCAACATTTTTTTGGTGTTCTGGTGTGTTCGGCTGTCGAGAGGACTTGGAGCTGCATTTTTTAAATTGAATTGCTGTTGTACTTTGACAAAATACTGTTGGCCTACTTAAACACTTGCATGCACGAAGCACATGCGCAAAGTGTGGTAGCAAAGTGTTCGGTGTTTGGAGTGCAGAGTCAGCAGTCATTGGTGTGATCTAGCAGATGGAGGCACGTCGTTTTTTTGGTTAGGGAGTCTATTTTTTCTGTACATTATGAGACTAACAATTTATCTAAAAACTCACTCAATAAGCCGCCTAGATTATGCACCTATGCTGTGAAAAAGAGCAAACAGAATATTAACACCTGATCTCCTTCCTCCCTACTCTGTTATCCCACACCACAAAAATGTGTGTTCTATTCATTCTAACCTATCACAGAGAACAATAAACAGAGGAGAAATAGAAGGGTCAGAGCAAGCAAAAATCACTGGGTTTTTCCCTCATATTTGAGTAAAACTAAGGAAAGTTCCATGGACACTTCAGGACTTGGAGAAATAATAAAATGTGCAACTAATGACAAAATTCCTGAGGTGGACAATAACTCACTACTAAAGCTCTGTTGTGAATTGCAGCGAGAGTCTATGGGCATTCCATCATCTTTAAGAAAAGCTAAAAACTCCAATACAGAGCAATGTGAGAACATAATTGGCGTCAACCTGTCTGCATCACTGGATATAGAATGGATTGCAGCTGATACTGGTGCTGATACTACCGCAACAAGCGGCGATAACCACTCACCTGATAGTCTATTCTCGACACAAAATAACACAAGATAACACCCAAAACTTAGATTCCAGATTGGACTCTATTGCAGTTACTCTTGAAGCAGTTTTGGGGCTCTTGTTCTGCTTTATTGAAAGAACATAGGGATCCTAACATAACTGTGGCAAAAGTTGTTGATACAATATTGGATAATAGTGCTAACGACCATGCATTACTTACTGTGGATTCCCCCAACACTCACATGGATAACTCTGGTGGTGACACGCAGTATGTGACAATATTTCTCCCTTCACTAACAGTAGCACAACCTGAAACCTCGACACCATTGGATGATAATGAGGATTCCGTCACACATGGGAGACGTAAGGGAGCCCACAGAAAATGAAACAATTGGAAATGGGCCATGAAAAATGATTCCAACAATCAGAAAAGCAGTGATACGAAACCCAATGAAAGAAAATAGGGTTTCATTGGCAATGACGAATTGTAGAGATATCACATGTATTAGTACTTGGACAAAGTACGACCTGCAAGTGAATCCTTTCAGACCAGCCAAGGTAATTGGCAAACCAACCTATGATCCCCACCTGGATACATGGCTTAATGTGAAATCAAGTTCATGGGTTGCTAGTCTGGGGAGGGAAGTGACTGCCAACCAGGCTGTAGACGCTTCAAACTCAACTATTGCAACTACAGGGACCAAGGCAGAGTTCAGGCGCACAATGACAAACTGCCTTGGAAATAAGCACAATATATCATACATTCAATTCCATGATAACCAAATAGGTTATAGGGATGACAATGGAGTGTTCCCAATAGCTTCTAATATAATGCCTGTCTTGCCTAATGATGGTGATGTTAATGTGTGGAAGGTCATGGGAACCACTGGAATGTCCAGGGACATGTCTGCTACCCATCATATGCAGACTGATTCATTGGCAAACGCCTAAAAGGTTCATTGGCAAGCTCAGAGTCGGTCATTAAACAAAGACCAACACTTAGGTAAATCCGTAAAAATCGTGTAAATATTTGCCACAAGATACAGTCCATGCATGAATAGTCAAAGGTTGTTGGATTTACTACACCATTTGCCTCGACTGAGGGGTATTTCAACATCGGATATTACTTCTGGGGAATTACCTGACTTATACAGTAAAGATGACTGGGTTATTATATAATGTATATCCGCAATAATGAATCTGTGTGATTTTCCCGCAGCTCAATAACCCGCGACGGAAATGACAGCATGGGAAATGTACGCAATACAAATATTTTCATACATTTCTCATGTGGACATCTATCCAAAAACAACCGCAAATCCACACAATCAGACACCCACACCCCAACACACCCACACCGCCAACGCAACCCCACCCTCCTACTTACCTTTCATCCCGACGTGCTGTGTCTCTGCGGCGCCGGTTCCCTTTCATTTCGGGGATCGGGAACCGGCGCCGCAGGGTCCTTTCTTTTCTTTTAATTTTTTTACTTTTAGTCGGGCCAGCTGCAAGGGTGTCCCCCGTAACCCCTGCTCACTATACTCTATAATATAGTGAGCGGGTTGTTGCGGGGGACACCCCTGCAGCACCCAGCTTTTTTTTTCAGTCCAGTGAGCTGCAGGTGTGTTTCCAGCAACCCCTGATCACTATACTGTATAGGAATGTGATCGGGGTGTTGCAGTGGATACCACTGCAGCCCCAGCAGCCTTTTTTCTTTTTTTGTTTGACCGACCTCACCGAAAGACTTAAACACATACCACAAAAAGTTCAAACTTTTGGTAGTTCAAACTGTTTATGGTATGTGTTTTAGGTCTTTTGGTAGCCACGGCAGATAGCCACGGCAGGAAGAGACAAACCAAGTGAAATACAGGAGCTTCACAGATCCTTTTAAGTGCTGTTGGCAATTGAGAATGTGGGATGTGCACGCTTCATTTCAGTCAGCACAGGTTATTTAAAAAAAAAAAACTTGGTGTTGTCATTTTGCATGTCCTAGATGATGATAGTGTAAAATGACAGGTTAACAAATGATATCAATTCTATGCAATATCTGTTTTGTATTTTCTCTTTTTGATTGGATTACATTGTTATTGTAAATCAAATACTGCTTAAGAGAATCATAAACATTTAGGATTAGTTTGGTTTAAGTAGTTTTCTTTTACGTCTCCAAAGTTTCATGTTTCAGTGGGGAAAGATATCTAGGAGGCTCTAGTGTTCATACCACAGTGGTAAAAATACCACGTGAAGTAATGTTAGAGAAAAGCAGAGATCTATAGGCAAGATAGAACGTGTGTGTGTGGATGTGCTTCATCTTGCATGCACAAAAGGGAAGCAGTGCCCTTCATGGGATTTAGGTCTTTGGTGTAAATAAACCACTGACATGAGCTACGTGCAAAAATAGCATTGTTTATGGTATTTCTGGGTTTTCTGAAAAGGTGCTAAGTCTGGGGGTGTTCCACAGTCAGCCCGAAGGGTATCATATTTATAAAGAGGGAAGGTGTGTTTTATAATAGGACTGTATTAATTAAGGTATGCTCACCACTAAAATTACCACAAAACAAGATACCACCAAAATTACCGCCAAAGTAAGCTAACACTAAATTACCACCAAATAGAATAATACTAAACTATTATCAGAGTAGGGTAATAATAAACCACCACCTGAAATGAAGTAAGGACAATATACTGCCAAAATACCGCAATACTAAAATACTGCTAAATCAGGTAACAGCCCTAAAAACAAAATCTCCAACAGTATGTCCAAAGGATGTAATGGTAAATGTAAACAATCAGGGAGACAAAATATTTATAAAAGTGGAAAGTGAATGGAAAATTAAGCAGTAATACATTTAAAGAAAGAAAGAAAGAAAAATAACTGGTTGACGGAATATGAGGATGATAGCGGGATGGTAAAAAACATATTTCTGGAATCTAACAAATGAACAATATTGATATGCAAAGTCTGGTAGCAAAGAGTTTGGTGTTCTTGTGTGTTCGGCTTTCGGGAGGACTGTAAGTGGTTTCAACCCAGCATTTCACCTAAGTCAATGCCTAGCGTATGATGCCCAGCTGGAACCCTTAATTATATATTTTTATGTCTAAAGTTCTTTTATTTCTGAATGATGTCCCCTTATATCACGCCCCTCTCTTTGAATCCCCCCGGTGTCACTGAACCAAGAAATAGGTTGTTTTGCAAAGTTAAAAGATTTATTTTATGAATTGAACAATATATATATCAAACTTTTATGAATTTGAACAATATCTAGATATCACACTATTAATATTTATACAATGATCAGTGTTGGGTGATATTACAATCAACAATCTCTTTAATCAGTAGGAGTATGGATGAGAAGAATAATGTAGCATAGAATATTTTTGTGTGGGTTCACTCAAATGCAATGACAGGAAATTATTGCAGCACTGAAATAATGCTTTTGTGTGTTCAATCAAATGCAATGTAATCACTCTTTCCCCCTGATACTACTCAACCCCGCCTAATATGCAATATAGAGATGGAAGGAGAGAAAACAGAATTCAGGAATAAACACTCTACAAATGCAGTTTCAATCCCAGTTCCCCCCAGCAAGCTTAGAGAAAAACAAGAATGATTTTAAAACAGGTCGAATGCTTTTGAATGTGATATTAAATGAATAGGGAAAACACTGAAAAATGACTTTAAATCACTAAATGGGATTCAAAAATAGTTGGAGTCGCTTTGGATAGCTTCAGGTAAACACTAGCAATGATGGTTGAATGACTGGCAGATAGGAGAATGAATTCAGAGGTTAAATGCAAGAAATATCTATTTTACATGTGGTGAAATTGAGCCAAATGCCGAATCGCAGCAAACTTTTCAGCATGCAAGAAACGCAATTACAGAACAACTATAAGGAGTTGGAATGCGGTTCAATCTGACACTTACATTTCGTTTCTAGCATGTACGGTTCAGAAGTTATGAAGGTTTTAGTAGAGGTTGATTTTTCTCAAAAGAGTCAAGATTTTCAAATGAAAGATGCGCTTTTGAATATTACAAACAAAGATTTTTTACACTAGGGAGTCTATGAAGCCACAGGCTACACAACAGCACAGCCACCGATCCAGGGACGCCCCAGATGGTTTCTATCTGCCGAGACGCTTGCCTTTCTTCAGCAAATATATCTAGTTTGGTGATGATGCTCTCATATAAATTGAGCTGTTGGAGAGGTTTCGGAAGTGGGAATATTTCCAAGTTATTAGTGATAGCTGTGAAGGCATTTAGTTGTTATCAAGCTTTGTACTGCTGTATGTGCAAAGTATGGAGGGGTTAGTAATTTCGTATTTGTGTTCTGCTATAAGTTAGAGCGCTTATGGGAACCATTGGGATTCCTCATTGTCTTCTATTTTTTAGGCTATAGCTACAGTTTTGGTGTTCTTTGTATAAAAAGTTCTGCAACCACACACACATACTTGGTTCGGTACTTCAGCAGATGTGCTTTTAAACTTTGCTATTTCTTTTTGTACGTGTGTACTAGAAGGTTGACATTTGTAAGGTTTTCACTACTGTTCTCTAAAGTTACTGCATTTTCTAAGTATTCTTCACTTCCAAAATATTTGCTTTGGATGTGGTCTATTTCTTCAAGCAGATGTAGGAGAATGTTATTGAAATGTACCAGTTCTAAAGCAGGACTTTTGGCGCAGTACAGTCTCTAGACAAGATTCCGTATAGTGGAATGGTGTGTCGCTAACATTTTGATGTGGTGGAAGGTGCTTTTGCAAGTAGGTCCGGAAATGCAGGCTAATGAATGTCTTTGCAGGCCTGTGTAATTGTGCACTGGACAGGAGTCCATGGTTTGCAAAGTGTATATTCTTATTTTGTCTTTCACTTTCACAGCGTGATTGAGAAATTGCTGTAAAGATTTGAAGGATTGTTTTCCGACATTACACATTGAGGTGCAGGGCCATTTGCTGATGGGATGGATTGGTTCATGGAATGGAGAGTAGATTGTAATTTTATTTGGGCACATTCTTTCCATGAGGGTTTCTTCTGCCATAACGGTGCTGTACAACATTTCATACCCTCGGCCATTGGTCTGTATGGCAATTGAGTTTGCCTGCTCTTGTTTGTATGCCTCACCTGCACATAAATTTGCAAATGCATCTATGTTGTTATTGCGCATGTTGTGAAGTCCTTTTTGTAGTTTACTGATTCATTTTGTTAGTGGTTTCATTTGTATTTAAAATTAATATAAACAAGTTCCTTTTGAGGAGCATTGCACTGTCAATGAGAGCTTCCAGGATTAGTTTTCTACAGTACGTTTTAAGGCTTGAGCGTGATTTCTCTGCTGTTTTTATAAGATTCTGAAGTACTCTACTGTGGAACATTTTTTGTAAAATGCATTTTTGGAATGCTTACCTGTGGCTACGTTAACATTGGTAGATGCAGTGCTGGCACTACTGGTAGTTGTATTTTCTTAATACATTTGTTTTCATTTTTACTTTTTGGAAGAGGGCCCATACTTTATTTCCCGCTAGCTGGTTCAGTTTTGTTCAGTGACTATATTAGCTGTTTTGTTTGAACATTTGCTACTAACTCTGCTAGAGGTGGATGACTATTTTTCATGCTTTCAGGTTTATCTGCTCTATTTTTGCATTGTTTTCTAAAGAGTTGCTTTTGGTAGGCATTCTCTTCTCTCTTTTGGAGAAAAAAAGGAAAGTGTGAGTTTTAAAGTTGTGCATTGTGCAAGAGTGTCTGAATATCAGGGCAGGCATAAATAGAGGGGTGTATGACTGTGCAATGGGCTGTTGGTTCTGGTTGGGAAGGTTGTAATAGTAGCTCTGTGTGCTGATGTGTGAAGGGTTTGCTTCAGTTTTGTATGATAGTGTACTGTGCATGAAGTAAGGACATTAAAATGTTTTCACGATACTAGTGGGTGTTACGATACTGGTGTTTAGATGAGAATAAAAAGAATGTACCTGATGAGGTGCAATGTGTAAGAGTGAAGCAAATGCTGTTAGATTGGATATAATTTTGTAGGCTACTATACGACAACACTGCACTGTATGAGTAACAGAAAGAATACTACTACACTACTGAACTTACTTTGTTGGATGTGAAGAGTAGTTTTCTTCTGGCTTTTATCATCTACTAGAGACATTTCTGTCATTCAGAAGACTGTTGCTCACTGCAATTGTGAAAGAAGAAAATTAGTGCATATGTGTGGTAATGGCAAAATAATTGTAGTAGGAGAATACATTATTTTACACTGTAGGAGGATGTTTTTGGGAAGAAGAGTTAGTAACATTGCACATGATTGCGAGTATGGTTGTAACAATGCTGTTGGTGCAGACGGGTTGCAACCAGATTCCTAATACTTGTTTGGCAGCAAGCTTCCTAGTGTCCCTAGGATATAACAGGCCATGTTGGCCTGGAAAGTTAGGCATTGGAAAATGTTAGTCTCTATGTGTGTGCAATTGTACAGCACTGTATAGGAATGGGGACATGGGAGCAGCAGCATCGTTGGTATTGGGGCCAATGGTGCTGCATGACCACCTACAGGTCCGCATTTTTCTAAGTGTGAGTTGCTGTTGCACTATTTGTATTGGAAATCGAGTAGTGTAAATCCTAGTAGGCTGCGAAAAAGGCAGAAGCCAAGAAAGATGTACAGATTAGAATGAAGAATGTTAGTCTGTGCAATTGTATTAACTTTCCAACACATGGATGCTTGCTACATGAGTCCTATTGTAGTATGTTGAAGAAATCCTTTCCTGTCCCATTTATTTATTAAAATTTACAGACAGCCATGCTGTAAATGTACACATTCATTTACTTGGTTTCCTTCAAATGATGCTGAACTGAGTAGTTGTAAACTCAGTGCATGTTGTTAATTTTGAAATCCATGTCCCTGGTATACTGTGGTAACATACATGCACTTTTTGTTTTCTGTGTGCATTGTGGGAGTTTTACTGCAGGTGTGTTAGTGGGAGAAGTGTTTTTAAGTGACAAAATTAAAGAAGAAATAAGAGTTTGCACATTAGAATGGGTGACATGGGCAAGCATGCACGCGGTGGTAATATATTGAAGTTTCACATAGGATCTGCCACTTGAACATGCTGTGGAAAGGCTCCCAATGTGATTTTCCTTTTTTCTTTTGCTAAAATTGAAATATGTGGTTTGAAACTTATGAAAGTGGGCATTAAAAGAAAACTTTGAAAGCACACATTATTGTAAGTAACTGCCAGTTGATGTCATGAGATGGGACAAATGAGAGTATGAATATTGAGTAGGTTATGCAGGATAAGTGGCAGAAACCCTGTTCAAATGCATGTGCAAAAGAGTTGGAAATGTACTGTACAAAATATATGCATACCTGCAGTTTGTGTCAATGGATACAGATGTGGACGATCTGGGAAGTAGAAATGTTGGAGAGTTGTACAGTAGTTTTTGATGGATGTGCTTTGGAATAACAGGAGACCTGTACTCTGAGTGTTCAACAGTACATCTGAAGTGTTTAGCTGTGATGCAGAGTTAGACGTAGAGTTCTTGGATATGATTGGTGGATGGGTCTGTTACTGCTTAACAGTATCCAATAAGGGAGTGCTGCAAAGAGTGAAGTGGAAAGGGAAGAAGGGCTACCCATGTGCTACGGGCTGCGGGGACAGCACGGTAGTCTGCAGAGAGGGCGGGCCCCATCCAGGTCTACTCAGCATTCCTGGCATGGAAATGGGACTGTGGCGATTATCCAATTAGGTGTTCAGGTTGTGCTTTATAGAAAGAGAGGGTAATTTTTTTTTTCATTGCTGTGTGTAGTGAAGATTGCTGTTGTTGGAGAGATGGAGAGAGTTAGTGTGTGGATGGTGGTAAATTCCTTTGCGAGTGATCTCCAGAGTATGCAGAGGGAAGTGGCATTTCTGCCAATCTTGGATTTCAGGGAGTGGAGGCTGTGAGGTGCAGTGTGCATGGCCGCAATTTGCAAGGAGTGCTTGCACTTTGCAGAGATATGGCCACTTTCAGTACTCCTGATGTTCTACTGGTGCACTGTGGAGGAGTTAATTTGGGTTATATCTGTGCTGCAAGTTTGCTCAGTGCACTGAAGGACTTTGTGAAGGCACTGATGCGGATTTCTCCCAGTACAAAGGTGGCTTTGTCACACCTACCACCTAAAACAGTATGGAACATCCCCAATGTCTTCTGTCCTCAGCGAGATGCAGGAAGGTGTCTTGTAAACAGAGGCATGTCTTAATTTTTGTGTAGTGCTGGGATGTTCTCTTTCCACAATGACAACATTAATTCTCTGAGTGTGAACCTTTCCACTGCAGATGGCATTTCTTTGTCCAACATTGGAAATGCCACTTTACTTTACAATGTAAGGTATGCTTTGAAGGAAGAAAAGAAGTGAAAAGGCCACAAAGCACCCTAAAAATAATATTTTCACCACTAAAGGGTAAATCTCCTACCGTGGGTTACATTTCTGTCCCCACCCCCTTGAATTGGATGATATGTCCATGGACAACGCAGTAGTCCGTGGGTCACACATGCCACATATGGGCCTTTTGAGGATGGCAGGCATGGAAATTGGACTGTGGAGGTCAGAGGATTGGCCAATGAGGTTTCCTTGGCGCGGTATGCAAGGAGAGACTGTGGCAGAAGGTCGGTTTGTTGAGAGGAGTGCAGATGGCTGTGGCCATGGCAGTGTCTTTTAGGAGGCAGAGTGTGTGGATTTTGGGGGGCTCGTGTATACATTGGTTGCAGGTGTATGCAGAGCACTGTGGAGTGGTGGCACATCTTGGATTTGATCATGTTGCTGTGCAGTGGTATGGAGTGTGCAGCGTGAAGTGAGTGGATTTGCTTCCACTTTGTGCCACTTCGGTGATGCGCCATCATCTGGCCATTATTTTTGTTCATTGTGGAGGCAACAGTTTAGGTCATGTTACTGGAATCTCACTGCAGTTTGAGATGAAGGAGGCATTTTGGAAAGTCATGCACATGTTTCCGAACTCCCGAGCAATTTTTTCTCACATTGCTCTGAGGCAGATGTGGCTGAGCTCCAGTTCATTTGGTCCGCAAGTGGAGAATGCAAGGCACAATGTCAACAAGGCTGTTTGCGCATTTTTGAGAGATGTTGGTATGTTGTCCTTCTACAATGAAAACATTACAATTCGTAGCAGCAATACTTTTTGCAGAGATGGAGTCCATCTTACTGATGCTGTCAATCAGCTTGCTTTGCAAAATATCCAAAATGCTTTTCAGCCCTATTTGCAACTATAGCAAGCATTTTACAGTCAGTGTTGACTACTTTACTCTAAACCTTGAAAAAAACCTTCCAAAAACAAAAAAAAACCAACAAAAAAGGTTTTTTCAGAGCCACCACTTTCTCTCGCAAAAGAGTGCAATCGTTTAGATGCTGCCACCACCAGCATATTTGTGGATGTCCGTGTACTACTGCACTGACTGCAAACTTCGCAGACTGCGCAGAGGCCATCACCATTTTTTTCGGTACTTCTATTTTTCAACTCTGAAAGGTGGCTCTGAAAAGAACTGTTTTTTAAATTTTTGTTGTTTTATGATTATTTTGGTATTTGTATACATGACACACAAGGAAGGGAAGGGAATGGAGGGTAGGGAAGGAGCACCAACCACAGGGACGAAGGTAGAGGCAAAGTTCCTCGTGCTCCTGGACCGTAGCTTTGAAAGCACTTCGAAACGGTTCCCCCTGCAGAGTACTGCATCACAGTAAATACAAAGTACAATGACCCTCAAAAGGCAAGGGTCCACTGCATTTTGTATGGCCTATGAGGCATGTTCAGGGATCCACTGCCCCACAGGAGTGTCTTTTGTGCTGACTGGAGCAGATGTCGAGGATGCGACTGAGGAACTCAATCTACTGCCGCCTTTGAAAGGGACAACCCTCTGAACTGCTGCCTTGTGGTTCGACCTTAGGCGCCTCCGCATGGAGGTGGTCCCATAGCTGTACAACCCAGGCTTTCAGTGACTCAATACCATATCGCACTCAGTGCATTGAACCTTGGATGCATGCGCCTTGGGTACCCACAAAGGTGATAAATAGCCTCCACACCCAAGACTCACGCTGGCAGGTGGTAGTAGGGACTTCCACTACCTCATCCTCATTGTCTTCTTGATCCCCTCTGCATCACCATGCCTGTTCCTCTCTCCAGGCCCTCCACAAGGTGGTGGTGGTGGGGTGGTGGTGAGGAGGGCGCAGCCATGGATGCGAATGCATTGAACAGCAGGAATACACCAACTTCAATCTCACCAGTGCTCTGTCCTGGTCTGCCAAAAACAGAATGAGGAGCAGGTGTGACCTTTAATAGAGGTGTGCTCTGTGGACAATTGCGCGCTCTATGGACACTTTGAGCCCAAGGCAAGGCTCAGAAAGAAGCAAAAAGTCTCTAGGACCTCTGCAAGGGTGAAGTTTCAGCTTGAAACACTGCAGAATTTCCAAATATGCACTTTTAAACTGCCTGGGAGTAAGGACAGTAGCCGCGAACAGAGCTGATGCTCAGCATGGGTGCGGTCACATGGTGATGTCCCCAGACGTCTGCGGATAGGACGGATGTTCATAGAACACCTATTGCATGCGATGCAGTGTGCACATGGGCCGAGGTGTCCGCAGGACAGGGTTGGGCTCCCCAAACTAATTAAAAGTGAGACACACATGCAGCAGACAGTTCCGGACACGCACAGTGTTTGGAGGGCACAGGGGATCAGAAGCACATATGCCCAGGTGTCCGCAAGACATGATCTGGGTCCTCAAATCATATAAAGGTGCATCATGATTTTGCAGACATGTTTGGACAGGCGCGCTGTTCAGGGGTACTTCCATTTTGATTACGGACAGGCCTGACAGTCACGCTGTCCGCAGACTCCAAACAGGGCTTTAAAAAAAAAAACACAACACACAGCAACAGTAAACACATAGGGCCTCATTACACGGTAGGCGGTAAGGGTTTACCGGTACCTTCTCACCGGTACCGGTAAACCCTTACCGCCTTACTACGAGGTCCCTTTGCGGGTTGGGGAATTTAACGCCTGCTTTTTGCTAACAGCACCTTGGTCCATCGCCATCCGTGTAATGAGGCCCATAGTGTACTTATTACTTTTTGTATGGGTTTCTTCTTAGTAGATTGCACTTGTTTGTGATAGTTGCTTCTGACTCTGTAAGCAAAGCAGCACTGAGGTAATATTGTTAGATGCACAGGTCACTTTTGTCTTTGGTGCATTCCATTATGTTGCACAATCTATGTAATTGCACTTCTGGTTTCATAAGTACAGAGTTTGAAGACATATTTAATTTTTGATTGTGGTACATATATGTGTTGTCCTTTAAATATCTTCTTTTTGTTTGCTGCATGCTCCCACAATGTAAGGTAACGCCTGTGCTTTTGGGCAGTATGAATGCTGTCCAGAGTCCGCGGACAGTCACACAGTCCACTGACTCTGTCACTACCATTTGGGGGCTGGGGGAGGTCAGTATGATGTTAGGGACATGTAGACAAATTAAGGGTATCCTGGTAAAAACCTATGACATTCAGTGAAAAAAACATTCTTAAAGGGACGTTATGATTGGTGTCTTTGAGGCCTGCTTATTGCCCCATATACATGCACCGTAAACTGAGACCAAACCCTAAGGAAAGTACTGTAAGAACATATGAGAAGGGTAACGTGTAGATATATGATACCTTTTTTTAGGTTTCTGACTGTCAGTGAACATAACCACCTGACCTAGATATGTCAGTGAAGAGAAACAAGGGGCCAGACATGTAATGTCATCAGGGATATCATCAATGACATTTGTGATGTCATCATTGATGTCCTGGCTGTTAGTCTTAGCAGTGCACTATGGTGGCGCACGTTATGGTTGCTTAGCTTACTATAACTGGTGAATTTCTGGGTTTTTTCGATTTTACAGTTTTTACACTGAATTCGATGGGTTTTTATTAGTGCAACTTAACCATAATGTCCCTTTAACAACGTCTTTTCACTGAATATACATATACATATAAATCACAGGGCCTGCGGTAGTATGAGTACTTCTTGTGCGATCTACAACTTTGGTCTCCCTGGACGAATCCTCACCACACTTTGCAAAATAAGTGTATGGCCCCCTCTGAATCATTCTGTGAAGTTTGGTGCTGTTTCATCCTGGGGGGAGTTGCATGGGGTGCCCAAAATTTGGGGAAGTCCTCATAGATGCATTGGGAAGAAAATGTTGCTTGTGCCTAGAGCCACACGACTGGATGGATTTTCACCAGATTTGCGCCAGGTGTGGCGGCTTGGTTCCAAAATCGGGTGTAAATCCATCGAGCAGTTTTAAAAAAATGAACAAAAAGTAGGTAAAATAACTTTGAGATTTCTGGGTCCAGTCCGCTGACTCACTTCCTACTACAATTTGTGATGTCATCTTTGAGGTCTTGGGTATTATTGTTAGCAGTGCACAGAGGTGAATTTTTGAGGTTTTACTTGTAACCATAATTAAACATGTTTTTCACTGAATATATTTATATATGTATTACATGGCCACGCTAGTGGCCATGTAGTTATGGCTAAGTTGCTGTTTCCATAGGAAGAGCACTTTTTGGGCGGCTTATAACTTCGCTCTCCCTGGATGAATCCTCACCAAACTTTGCAAAAAAAAGGTATTTGGGTCACTCTGAATTTTTTTGCAAAGTTTGGTGAGGATTCGTCCAGGGGGGGCAAAGTTATAGGGGGGGGTCCCAAAACTTTTTTTTTCCCATAGACTGAATGGGAAAAAACTTTGCTCGCGCATACAGCCCAAACCGCTCGACGGATTTACACCAAATTTGCGGCAGGAGCGGCGGCTTGGTCCCGAAAGCGTGCTTTGCTTTATTTGGTGTAAATCCGTCCAGTAGTTTTTAAAAAAATGACAAAAATGTAAGTGAAAAAAATTAGTGATATCTGTGTTCGCTTCGCGGACAGGACAGTGATTGGGCAAGCAACTTGCGTGATGTCCGTGGACATCTGACGTGCTCTCTCATTGGATGCGTGAAAGCGTGCAGTGCGTCTGGCTTCAGAGACGCCCGCCATCTTTGTTCCTCTCATGAGAGGCTTTGTATACCGCCTGCACAGTAAGTCCCCCACAGCCGCTCATGCTCGTGTCTGTCTCGTGTTCCTTCCACCCCTCGCTCATGTCCGTGTGTCTTTCTCCCTCCCGCCCACCCCCCGCTCATGTCCGTGTGTCTTTCTCCCTCCTGCCCACCTCCCGCTCATGCCCCGCTAATGCCCCGCTCTTCTCTCCCACTGGCCCACCCCCGCTCATGCCCCGTGTGTCTCTCCCACCCCCGTGTGTCTCTCCCACCCCCCGCTCATGTCCGTGTATCTCTCCCCACCCACCGCCCACCCCACGCTCATGTCCGTGTGTCTCTCCCCACCCGCCGCCCACCCCCCGCTCATGTCCGTGTGTCTCTCCCCACCCGCCGCCCACCCCCCGCTCATGTCCGTGTGTCTCTCCCTGCCCGCCGCCCACCCCCCGCTCATGCCCCGTGTGTCTCTCTCCCTCCCGCCCACCCCCCACTCATGCCCCGTGTGTGTCTCTCCCTCCCGCCCACCCCCCGCTCATGCCTTGTGCATGTTTCTCCCCCTCACCCACCCCCTGCTCATGCCCCGTGTGTGTCTCTCCCTCCCGCCCACCCCCCGCTCATGCCCCGTGTGTCTCTCTCCCTCCCCCCACCCCCTGCTCATGCCCTGTGTCTGTCTGCTGTTCCCCCCACCCGCTCATGCCCCGTGTCTGTCTCCTGTTGCCCCCCCGCTCATGCCCCGTGTCGGTCTCCTGTTCCCCCACCCGCTCATGTCCCGTGTCTCTCTCCTGTTGCCCCCCACCCCCCGCTCATGCCCTGTGTCTGTCTCCTGTACCCCCCCACCCCCCGGTAATGCCCCGTGTCTCTCTCCTGTTGCCCCTCACCCCCCGCTCTCTCTCCTGTTGCCCCCCACTCCCCCGTGTCTGTCTTCTGTTCCCCCCACCCCCCACTCATGCCCCGTGTCTGTCTCCTGTACCCCCCCACCCCCCTGCTCATGCCCCGTGTCTCTCTCCTGTTGCCCCCAACCCCTGCTCATGCCCCATGTCTGTCTCCTGTACCCCCACCCCACGGTCATGCCCCGTGTCTCTCTCCTATTGCCCCCAACCCCCCCGCTCATGCCCCGTGTCTGTCTCCTGTTCTCCCCACCCCCCCGCTCATGCCCCGTGTCTGTCTCCTCTTCTCCCCACCCCCCGCTCATACCCCATGTCTCTCTCCTGTTGGCCCCACCCCCCGCTCATGCCCAGTGTCTGTCTCCTGTTGCCCCCCACCCCCGCTCATGCCCTGTGTCTCCCTCGTGTTCCCCCCACCCCCCGCTCATGCCCCGTGTTTCCCTCGTGTTACCCCCTACCCCCCCGCTCATGCCCCATGTCTCCCTCGTGTTCCCCCAACCCCCGCTCATGCCCCTTGTCTCTCTCCTTTCCCCCCACCCCCGCTCATGTCCCGTGTCTATCTCCTGTTGCCCCCCACCCCCGCTCATGCCCCGTGTCTGTCTCCTGTTCCCCCCACCCGCTCATGCCCCGTGTCTGTCTCCTGTTGCCCCCCGCTCATGCCCCGTGTCTGTCTCCTGTTCCCCCACCCGCTCATGTCCCTTGTCTCTCTCCTGTTGCCCCCCACCCCCCGCTCATGCCCCGTGTCTGTCTCCTGTACCCCCCCACCCCCCTGCTCATGCCCCGTGTCTCTCTCCTGTTGCCCCCAACCCCTGCTCATGCCCCATGTCTGTCTCCTGTACCCCCCACCCCCCGGTCATGCCCCGTGTCTCTCTCCTATTGCCCCCAACCCCCCCGCTCATGCCCTGTGTCTGTCTCCTGTTGCCCCCACCCCCCTGCTCATGCCCCGTGTCTGTCTCCTGTTCTCCCCACCCCCGCTCATGCCACGTATCTGTCTCCTGTTCCCCCCATCCGCCGCTCATGTCCCGTGTCTGTCTCCTGTTCTCCCCACCCCCCCGCTCATGCCCCGTGTCTGTCTCCTCTTCTCCCCACCCCCTGCTCCTGCCCCATGTCTCTCTCCTGTTGGCCCCACCCCCCGCTCATGCCCCGTGTCTGTCTCCTGTTGCCCCCCACCCCCCGCTCATGCCCTGTGTCTCCCTCGTGTTCCCCCCACCCCCCGCTCATGCCCCGTGTTTCCCTCGTGTTACCCCCCACCCCCCCGCTCATGCCCCGTGTCTCCTTCGTGTTCCCCCCAACCCCCGCTCATGCCCCTTGTTTCTCTCCTTTCCCCCACCCCCGTTCATGTCCCGTGTGTGCCCTGTACGCCCCCTGCTCATGCCCCGTGTCTCTCTCGTGTGCCTCCCCACCCCCTGCTCATACCCCGTGTCTCCCTCATGTTCCTCCACACCCGCTGCTCATGCCCCGTGTCTCTCCCGTGTTCCCCCCACCACTGCTCATGCCCCGTGTCTGTCTCCTGTTCCTCCCACCCCCTGCTCATGCCCCGTGTCCATTCTCCCCAACCCCCGCTCATGCCCCGTGTCTGTTCTCCCCACCCCCTGCTCATGCCCCGTATCTGTCTCCTGTTCCCCCCACCCCCGCTCATGCCCCGTGTCTGTCTCCTGTTGTAACGCTCACCTGGCTCCCACGGAGGTGCTGGTCTGGTCTGGGTTGCTATGGCCTCTTCAAGGGTGATGCGCAGAATTCGGACCACCGATTGAACAGGACCCCCAAATCTTGCTTGTCTGGCCCGTAGGAATATCCTTCTGCAGATGAGAAAGGGGATTAATTGTCTGCTGAATAATGTGCTTGCTGCCCCCTTTTCCCCTTCGTTCTCCTTTGACTTCCTCCAAAACCCCCGGTTTAAGCTCACCTTATGGTTTGGAAGGATGAACTCTCCATCCTGCTTCTGGTCCAGGGGCGCGCGTTCGTCCAGTTACTTCACTGGTTTTCAGAATGGCGCTGGCAAACCCACTTGACTTTACTGAGCGATATGCCGTAAGTATGAAGATGCAAAAGTTCAAGTGTGAGCCTCCTTTTATGTTGTCTTTTTCTGTCCTTTATTTCAGGTGCAGAACAAAGGCGATGCGTTGAGGGGTTAAATTGCCGGGATAAAATCAGGTGAGTTAGTGATGAGGGCGACCCCTCTAAATGTCTTTATAATTCCCCAGTAATGTCTTTTGTCCTTTCCCCATAGGGGCCGGGGTGCGGTACCTGCCAGAGATGTGGCGCCGACCCGAGATGTGGAATGGTTCACCAAGAATAGCCGGTAAGTAATATGGCTGAAAATTCGGCTTTCCTCTTGTGTTCCCTTGCTCACCTTTTGTCTCTTCTTCTCTCCCTTAGGTGCGGTGCAGAGATGTGGCGACTGGAGCCGGGCGGCGTCTCGGGAACAGGTGAGTGAAGTGCGGCGCTGCAGCGAGCAACGCAGTGCTTTTAAATGGAAGTCTTCCTTCAGGAATGCTGGTGTGAAGATTCCGGATGCAGGTAAGAAGGTTGAAATAGTTCTTGGTTTTCACCTTTCTCTTCTCTTATTCCCTTACAGGTGTTCCAGGTTTGAGGCGGGCGTGGCTGGAGTCCAGGTGCAGGAGCAGACACGGTGAACGTTCAGCTGCTGGGATGCAGAACAACGCGAAGCACGTGTGGCTGTCCGGGCGTGGCTTAAATAGCCTTAGAAGAAGTTCGCGGTGAGTATTCTTCCACAGCCCCACCCAAGTAACAAAATAGTTCCTTCAGAAAAATAGTCCCTCCTAAGCCTCATTTGGCTTGGTTCTTCATGCAGCATGGTCTGCATCAGGTGAGTGAGCAGCATGGTCTGCTTCAGGTAAGTGCACCAAACACTTCCGCTTATGAGCCTGGCGCCTATGGCGCCAGGACTAATGTCCAACATGAGCCTGGCGCCAACGGCGCCAGGACAGAGCCCAAAGAGCCCCTATAAAGGGCCGCTGGGCTTTTACCCGGGGGCGTGATGCCTGCTCCCAGGGGTGCAGGGCCTGGCCTGGTGCTCCGGTGGTAGGCATCATGACACCTGTTCCCCCCACCCCCTGCTCATGCCCAGTGTCTGTCTCCTGTTGCCCCCACCCCCGCTCATGCCCCGTGTCTGTCTCCTGTTCTCCCCACCCCCGCTCATGCTCTGTGTCTGTCTCCTGTTCCCCCCCACCCCCCACTCATGCCCCATGTCTGTCTCCTGTACCCCCACCCCTTGCTCATGCCCCGTGTCTGTCTCCTGTTGCCCCACCCCTCGCTCATGCCCCGTGTCTGTCTCCTGTTGCCCCCCACCCCCCGCTCATGCCCCATGTCTGTCTCCTGTACCCCCCACCCCCCGCTCATGCCCCATGTCTCTCCTGTTGCCCCCCACCCCCGGCTCATGCCCCGTGTCTGTCTCCTGTTGCCCCCCACCCCCCGCTCATGCCCCGTGTCTGTCTCCTGTTCTCCCCACCCCCCGCTCATGCTCCGTGTCTGTTTCCTGTTCCCCCCCACCCCCCACTCATGCCCCGTGTCTGTCTCCTGTACCCCCACCCCCTGCTCATGCCCTGTGTCTGTCTCCTGTTGCCCCCACCCCCGCTCATGCCCCGTGTCTGCCTCCTGTTGTCCCCCACCCCCCGCTCATGCCCCGTGCCTGTCTCCTGTTGCCCCCCACCGCCCCGCTCATGCCCCGTGTCTGTCTCCTGTTCTCCCCACCCCCGCTCATGCCCCGTATCTGTCTCCTGTTCCCCCATCCCCCGCTCATGCCCCATGTCTGTCTCCTGTTCTCCCAACCCCCCCGCTCATGCCCCGTGTCTGTCTCCTGTTCTCCCCACCCCCCGCTCATGCCCCATGTCTCTCTCCTGTTGGCCCCACCCCCGGCTCATGCCCCGTGTCTGTCTCCTGTTGCCCCCCACCCCCCGCTCATGCCCCATGTCTCTCCTGTTGCCCCCCACCCCCCGCTCATGCCCCATGTCTGTCTCCTGTTCTCCCCACCCCCCGCTCATGCTCCGTGTCTGTTTCCACTGTGATACTCCTGTACCCTCCCACCCCTGCTCATGCCCCGTGTCTGTCTCCTGTTGCCCCCCGCTCATGCCCCATGTCTGTCTCCTGTTCCCCCCACCCGCTCATGTCCCGTGTCTCTCTCCTGTTGCCCCCCACCTCCCGCTCATGCCCAGTTTCTGTCTCCTGTACCCTCACCCCCTCACTCATGCCCCGTGTCTCTCTCCTGTTGCCCCCCACCCCCTGCTCATGCCCTGTGTCTGTCTCCTGTACCCCTCCACCCCCGCTCATGCCCCGTGTCTCTATCCTGTTGCCCCCCACTCCCCCGCTCATGCCCCATGTCTCTCTCCTGTTGCCCCCCACTCCCCCGCTCTCTCTCCTGTTGCCCCCCACTCCCCTGCTCATGCCCCGTGTCTGTCTTCTGTTCCCCCCACCCCCCGCTCATGCCCCTTGTCTGTCTCCTGTTCCCCCACCCACTGCTTATGCCCCATGTCTGTCTCCTGATGCCCCCACCCATGCCCTGTGTCTGTCTCCTGTACCCCCCACTCCGCGCTCATGCCCCGTGTCTGTCTCCTGTTCCCCCCATCCCCCGCTCATGCCCCGTGTCTGTCTCCTGTTCTCCCCACCCCCCCGCTCATGCCCTGTGTCTACCTCCTGTTCTCCCCACCCCCTGCTCATGCCCTGTGTCTCTCTCCTGTTGGTCCCACTCCGCGCTCATGCCCCGTGTCTCTCTCCTGTTGCCCCCCACCCCCCCGATCATGCCCCGTGTCTGTCTCCTGTTGCCCCCCACCCCCCGCTCATGCCCTGTGTCTGTCTCCTGTTCTCCCCACCGCCGCTCATGCCCCGTATCTGTCTCCTGTTCCCCCATTCCCCGCTCATGCCCCGTGTCTGTCTCCTGTTCTCCCCACCCCCCTGCTCATGCCCTGTGTCTGTCTCCTGTTCTCCCCACCCCCCGCTCATGCCCTGTGTCTCCCTCGTGTTCCCCCCACCCCCCGCTCATGCCCCGTGTTTCCCTCGTGTTACCCCCCACCCCCCCCAATGATGCCCCGTGTCTCCCTCGTGTTCCCCCCACCCCCCGCTCATGCCCCTTGTCTCTCTCCTTTCCCCCCCACCCCCGCTCATCTCCCGTGTGTGCCCTGTACCCCCCCGCTCATGCCCAGTGTCTCCCTCGTGCTCCTCCCCACCCGCCGCTCATACCCCGTGTCTCCCTCATGTTCCTCCCCACCCGCTGCTCATGCCCCGTGTCTCTCTCGTGTTCCCCCCACCACCGCTCATGCCCCGTGTCTGTCTCCTGTTCCTCCCACCCCCGCTCATGCCCTGTGTCTGTCTCCTGTTGCCCCCACTCCCCCGCTCATGCCCCGTGTCTGTTCTCCCCGCCCCCTGCTCATGCCCCGTGTCTGTTCCCCCTACCCCCGCTCATGCCCCGTGTCTTTCTCCTGTTCCCCCCACCCCACGCTCATGCCCCGTGTCTCTCCTGTTGCCCCCCACCCCCTGCTCATGCCCCGTGTCTGTCTCCTGTTGCCCTCCACCCCCCCGCTCATACCCCGTGTCTGTCTCCTGTTGCCCCCCCGCTCATGCCCCGTGTCTGTCTCCTGTTCCCCCCACCCCCCTGCTAAGAATAACACCCAGGACATCAAAGATGACATCACAAATGTCATTGATGACATCACTGATGACATCACATGTGTATGTACTTTTCATGTCACGTTAAATTCCTGTCACGTTCAACTGCTACCACGGACGGTTTTGGAAAAATGCGTAATAGTTGTGGATCCAGTTTTATCAATTTCCAATTTGTTTTAATCATCCTCGATATGTGGTAACCAGATCACATCAGACATGTGCCCGCTCTGTCTGACAAGGAGAGAAAATATTGCACATTTATTTATTTCTTTGTCCATCATATCATGATTTTACAGCACTTTACCTCAAACCACTTTTTTATGGGTGGTATGTTTCAGGAATTGTTGAATAGATTTTAAGTTATTTTTAACATAGAATATGAATTGTTCTGAATGTAATATGATTTTAACATTTCATGAATACGCTTTAACATATATTGTATGTGCAGTATTGTGCTTCTGTTTCAATTACACTTCTGTTAGGCAAGGTTGCATTATCGCATCCCTCTTATTTAACTTATGCATTAGTGGTATGGAAGAACCTTTAGAGGGTATGACTGAAGTATAAATCTGTCCTATTTGCTGCCTATCAATCCGCATCTTACGGTCAGAAAGTCTCCATCTTCAAAGGACAAATTGGTGTCTAGATCTCCGAATTGTGGCAGCACACGTGCATCCATATTGCTTAGAGAACAGTGCAAAGGCTTTGGCAGGAAATCACGGTGATCCAAGAGTTCTGGTATTTCATCTCACGTTCAGGACTCACCGACTTCCACCATTTCTACACCTGCTTCAAGCATTCCTTGTAACACATGGAAACGGCTTGTGCACAAACCACCCAGCACTCCCCCAACGCGCTGCGAATCCTTTCGGGAGCATTGAGGTTTCCGTTCCGTGTTTCAAGGATCCAGTGTGCGATCACGTTAGACCCGTTTCCACCAGGTCACATGTTTTGTTTCATTCATTCTTATGCTCCTCCTACGTTCGCTTCTGAATTTGCTTCTGCAGCCATACTGAATACTTTGCTACTCTCTGTTTACTGATCCTGACCTTTTACTTTATTTTAAAGAATTTTTCTTGCCTTGCCCTTTTGTCCTGGAAAGAAGACTCATGTTGCCGATTCTTGGAATGCTGTTGACCGGTCTGTGTCCTTGATTCTCTTTGTTCTTGCCCGCACAGCAGTGGCAGATTTAAGGCAAAGGGCCCCGTGGGCAGCACCTGACAGAGGGCCCTAGGTGGGCGGGTCATGGAGGCGGAGCTTAGGGTGGGCGGAGTTAATTGAGGTAACAAGTGCACAATGGCAAACTTTAGGGACAAAAGCTATTTTTTATGAAGTTGTCTTTATTACAGTTGCCTAGGGGTCTGACTAACTGGAAACAGATGGGCCTCCTAAGCAGGCTTTGCTATCAATGGTAATATTGGCGGATGAAGCCTAAAGCTAATGTTGGAAATGAACATGCTTCAAGGCTAATGGCGAAAGAGAATTACTTAAAGCTGGAGAGGCAGGGGGGCATGGAGACACAAACGGGGGCCTTGGAGAGGCAGGGGGGCATGGAGACACAAACGGGGGCCTTGGGGAGGCAGGGGGGCATGGAGACACAAACGGGGGCCTTGGGGAGGCAGGGGGGCATGGAGACACAAACGGGGGCCTTGGGGAGGCAGGGGGGCATGGAGACACAAACGGGGGCCTTGGGGAGGCAGGGGGGCATGGAGACACAAACGGGGGCCTTGGAGAGGCAGGGGGGCATGGAGACACAAACGGGGGCCTTGGGGAGGCAGGGGGGCATGGAGACACAAACGGGGGCCTTGGGGAGGCAGGGGGGCATGGAGACACAAACGGGGGCCTTGGGGAGGCAGGGGGGCATGGAGACACAAACGGGGGCCTTGGGGAGGCAGGGGGGCATGGAGACACAAACGGGGGCCTTGGGGAGGCAGGGGGGCATGGAGACACAAACGGGGGCCTTGGGGAGGCAGGGGGGCATGGAGACACAAACGGGGGCCTTGGAGAGGCAGGGGGGCATGGAGACACAAACGGGGGCCTTGGGGAGGCAGGGGGGCATGGAGACACAAACGGGGGCCTTGGGGAGGCAGGGGGGCATGGAGACACAAACGGGGGCCTTGGGGAGGCAGGGGGGCATGGAGACACAAACGGGGGCCTTGGGGAGGCAGGGGGGCATGGAGACACAAACGGGGGCCTTGGGGAGGCAGGGGGGCATGGAGACACAAACGGGGGCCTTGGGGAGGCAGGGGGGCATGGAGACACAAACGGGGGCCTTGGGGAGGGAGGGGGCATGGAGACACAAACGGGGGCCTTGGGGAGGGAGGGGGGCATGGAGACACAAACGGGGGCCCTGGGGAGGGAGGGGGGCATGGAGACACTCACGGGGGGCTGGGGCAGGAGGGGAGCATGGTCCATGGAGACAGTCACGGGAGCATGGAGACACAAATCCCCACAATAGCTAAACTTACCCGTTGTTTCAGTAGGCAGGAGACAGCAAACACCACTCGACAGCCTCGACTCGAGCAGCACCTTCTCTTCTCAGCTGGGCCCGGGCAATGGAGATTACTTCTTTTTCCTCGTGGGATCACACCGCCGGCACATAACACTGCGTCACTGTGACGTAGACACGTCTCCTGGGCCAGTCCTGGCCCAGGATTGGAATGAACCCGGAGTGTTAAAATGAAAGGGCCCTGTTGTGTGGAAGGGGCGGGGCCCTGTTGTGTGGAAGGGGCGGGCAAGGGGCGGGCCCTGTTGTGTGGAAGGGGCGGGCCCTGTTGTGTGGAAGGGCCGGGGGGGCCCGGGGCGGGGGGGGGCCCGGTCGCCTTTTGTTTGCCTAGCGACCGTTAGATCCGCCTCTGCCGCACAGTTGCAGAATCTGATTTCCCAATGGACTCTGTGTTTCTTGTTCAATGGTTTGGAACTGATTGCTCCGCGCTTCGAATCCACATTTCTCTAGGACCACGCGAACTGTGCCTGCTCCCTTCCCACTCAGCCAACTACCATCAATAGGAATACTGTTAGTGCTCGGACTAGAGACTACCTTGTGGAGCACTTCAGTTGTCCTCGTGCCGGTGGGTCTCAGGACGGTTTGGAACTTTAGCGCTCGGACTAGAGACTGCCTTGTGGAACACTCGTGCCAGCGGGTGTTAGGAGGAGCTACCATTGTCTTCAAACTGAGGATTCTTCAAAGGTTTCACGTTTCTCACAAACCATCAACACCTTTTGGTAAGACTCTCCAAGTACTTGAACTGTGTATTGTTTATCATCCGATAGCAATTGTTTTCGGTTACTCACGTCACTAAATTCATTGTATTGTCCTTGCTCACAGGATAATGCCTATTCTGATTAATAACAGAAATCCTTTCTGCTATCAGGGATCTTCCTGTTGGCTAAGGTATATTTAACAACAGTTTTTGTTGCCACTTTGCACTCCTTGTGGTGTAAACTGGGTGTTTCCTTTGCAGGCCAGTGGAATCCTGTGGCGTCCATCCATCTTTGGGTCAATAGACTTCTCAGGTAGTCCTTACATACTCCTGAGAGGTACATTGGCAGAAAGAACTCATCGGGTACACGACGGGTTCAACTGACTGAGCAGAACTTCTCCCTTGGAAGTATAGGGCAGTTCTCACAGGCTTTTTCAAGTGCTGCAAATGTGTAGTATGTATTTATGCTTCTCTGAATCTCTGAAGACTTTTTTAAAGTATCCAATTATGGGTTTTAAATGCTTGGTTCAGC
This sequence comes from Ambystoma mexicanum, assembly GCF_040938575.1. Taxonomy (NCBI): domain Eukaryota; kingdom Metazoa; phylum Chordata; class Amphibia; order Caudata; family Ambystomatidae; genus Ambystoma; species Ambystoma mexicanum. Next base: position 295,035,453 of record NC_090927.1, read on the forward strand.
AGAAGATCACTTGTGACATTGCTTTGTGTGTCTATGTCCTTTGCTGTCCATGTAGAAAATGGTATGTGGGCAGGACTAAGTGCAAATTGAAAATTAGGATCCAACAACATGTTCGAGCTATCCGAAGTGCTGACCCTGCATACGGTGTACCAAACATTTTCAAGAATACCATGGGGAGAAATTGTGTGGTTTTACTTTTTTGGGGATCAATCATGTCCCTAAACATCCACAAGAAGATATAGAAACTTGAAACTCAGACAACATGAGACAAAGAAGATTTTAGATTTGGAAACTAAGATCCCCATAGGGCAAAAGATCGATGAGGAGTTGTGCACTTTTCTTGGAGCCTGGATGAATTAGATGATTGCATCATTGCATCATTGCTGTTTGATTCTCTTTTACGATACAGTGGTTTTAATTTTAAGGTTTATTTTTGGTTGTTGGTTTTATGATTAGATTTAGTATACTAGAGCACAATTGGGAAACAGTGTCCATTGTGTGTGTGTTGGGATGCATGTATCTTGGCTGGCACAATCTGTTTGATGCATTCATTTCTGCTGTTTTATGACGATAAAGATTTCTGAACATGTCTGGTAGAAGGCATCAGGCATTTGCTCGTTAGCTCTGTAGGGCATCTGATATGATGATATGATATTTATTAGTGTTTCTAGACTTTGTGATTTGTATTGTCTGCTCGTTTCTGGATTTGGGATACTTTCCCTGGATCTGTTGACTAGGCACATATTTGCTCTTTAGATGACTAGCGGGCTGGACTATTGTACTGCATTGGAACCATTTGTCCAACCACATGAATGATCAGCACTGTACTGACTGTGGGCCCGATTCATACAATCCTTTGCACAGTTCAAAGTGACTTTGCACTGCCGACACAAACCCTGATTCATGGACCTGTGCAAAATGTATTTTTTCAGTGCAAAGTCAGTACAAAGTAAATTTTGTACTGTTCCCTGCAATTATGGATTAGGCATACTGTTGCAATTTTTCTGTCTGAATGTTGAGGTTGTGATACTGTATTTTGGTGATTTGCTACATTGCAGTAAGGATTAGCACTGTGAACTTTAACTAGAGCGGGGGCATTGTTCCCTCTATGTTTTTGTTTCTCTCTAGGTACATATCTAATATTTGTCTGATGGCGGTATGTTTGTACTGTCTCATCTCGACTGGTTCAACGTTATGTATAATGGGTATTATGCTTTGAAGTTACATCAGTGCTCGGTTCCCTCTATCTCTTCGCCAAGTATAGTGAAGCTTTCATAGAGTTTTTGTAGAATGTATAATTATGCACACATCTAGGTCACTGCATGCATTATGCATGTCATGATGGGAATGGATGACTTTAAGCATAGAAATTGACAGTGTTTCTTTCTTCTTGTCTCCAATACTCATTAACACATTTGTGTACACTTTACATCGGGTACTGTGTTGTAATGACATCAGAGTATTCAATCATGCATACTGTGCATGCAGGACTATGTCGTCGTGAATTTTAATAATTTATTAATGTATTTTCACAGTTGTGTCTATGTAGTGCTTTACATGCGATGGCATCTAACATGGAGGCCTGTTCTGGCCGGTGTGCTTTGGGCAGTTGCTATGGTTTAGAGCTACAACAATGGCCAAAATGCAGAAACTATAAAAGTACTCCAAATGAATGTAAACTTCATTATGCATATGTATATATATATACAACACTTGGGTATTTGTCCGTACTCAGCTGATTCAATTCATCAGTGTTAGGTTGACCTCTGCTGTTCAAATGACAGAGTGCACCTCTGCCCTTCCACTGCAACAACAACTATCATTTTAACAAACAGAATGAGCACGGTTAGCGCGGTCACCTTCACCTTCCACTATTGAAGCATTCAGAATAATGTAAAGTTACTTCTTTCCTCCCCCACTTCTCTTCACACAGGGCACACAGTTCCAGTGTCAATGAACAGTTAATTATTAGCTCAACGTTGCAGTCTCTAAAGCGTGAAACGCTGTTGGATGAATGCCTCCTCACAAGCTAAAACTGAAAGTAGGTGCTGTAATTCTGCCACTGTGCAATCTTATGCCATCACAGGGACTCTGCAATGGAACAAGTTTGACAATTACGTGACTATAAAGCCACATCATAGAGGCCTGTGTAATTATGTTCTTATACTGTGCATACCTCTCATTCAATCTGCCTTTCAAATTCAAATGAAGACATTTACCTATAGTTTTAGCCTTTTCAATGACCATTAAAAAGTCACAGGGACCTATGCCCACTTCCTGGAAGTGATCAGTTGTAATTCTGATATTTAAGAGGGGGACAGAAGTGACTCTATGAATTACTGACCGATATTGACTTTTAAGATCTGCTAGAACAGTGTATATTACCCCATGAACGGCTGGTGTTTGTATATCATTATATGAACATGCACCTGGTACAGTGTGAAACACATTGCTAAGCGGCCTCCCGCTATGGGTATTATCCAATGAATAACTGTCATTTTATACTTCTCTGTGCATTATTTTAATTATTGTGGCTTACTTTTGCTACCTGAGTGCTGTCCTGGCGTTATAAGTGTTGTTGGTTTGATGATTATTTTCGTGGTGACGTTCATCGTTGGACCCGCACCTCCGTTATTTGCATTGGCAGACAAAAACCCCATTTCGTCAGGTGTTCCTAAATATATGTGTATATGTCACATAGAGCAGTGCCTCTAATAACATTTAAAGTTGCATCCCTAGTTCATAAAGCCCTGAACAATGCAGCACCAAGCTATCTCCGCAATAAACTCACAAAAAGACATCACTCGCGGCCTGCCAGAACTGCAAATGCCAACAGCCTCATCATTCCGAGATTCAGGTTATCTAAGGCGGGGGGTAGTAGCTTCCCGGTGCAAGCAGCTCAATTATGGAACTCATTGCCTAATCCTCTACGCGAGGCACAGCCCTTCCCTAAATTCAGAAATAACTACATCAATCTGCTAAGGACTGCCAATGAATAGCCTACTGGCGCCCACTTATCCTTCACCCCACCCTAGAACATACATTTCATCATGATCTTATGGTCCCACCCATTTTGCCCACCTGACCGTTGAGCTTTCGCACACACAGTACCTGTACATAGACTGTCTTGATCATATTTTGTATTTATTCTGCATGTAAACCGCAATTGCTGCCTTACCGTGATATTTTTGCATTCTATATTTGTATTTTGTATTTGTACAGTGTATGTATCCCATGACCCCACCCTGCAACCTAAGCTTCGCATTTTCTGTACTGCTGCGCCCGGTTACCTTCGGGTCTGGTGCGCATTATAAGTGAATAAAACAAACAAACAAACAAACAAACATATGCTAAAAAAGAACTGCATGAACATCATATCTTTATCATTACTATATAAGTTGTAAATATTATGCTCTGAGTAACCTTATCAAAAAGGTACAGTTGAACAAGTGTATTTAAACTGTGTATTTAAATGTTCATATTTTGTTGATAATTATTGCTGTTAAACTGTTTGTTATGTTATCATTGCCATGTTGATATGTATAGAGTAATCACACCCTTTATTTTTGTGAATTTGTATCATGTTAATTGAATTTTCAATAATGTCTTGAAACCTACTCGTGTAGGTGTGACACATTCAGTGGGCAGCGGATGTACAATTCAAATGAATTGAATAATATGAATCATAACCATTTTGACAAAAGGGGTAGATGGGTCTTCTGGTTTATATTTTTCAGATTATGCTGTTACTCATGGTAGAAACACGTTTGTCAGTCGACTGATGGTATACCTTTAAAAATCAGGTGACAGTACAAACAAAAGAAAAAGATAGAGCTTGTAGTTAATACTGTGTAGATTATGGTGGTAACTCGCCCTAGACACAAGTATGTTATTCTAATGAGGCAATACCTTTAAACTTAAAGGGACACTGTGGGCTGGGGCTGGTCAGTAGTCAAACTACTGTGAGACCATGCAACTCAAATGTATTATAGATGCTACTTGGGAAACACACTTAATGGTATGGGGATGATGCTAACAATAAAAGTCGCTCATGTGTCTGGGAATGCTTTCAACCTTCTTGCAGAATTATACGAGATGGCTGCATAAAGTCGAGTTGAATCATAATCCTTGGACTGGTATGTGCTGTGTCTTTTGGATCTTGTGGTAGCTATAAAATTAAGTTGGGGATTTGTGCGCAAAGTGAAATTATAACTGATACAAATGGCATTGTACTTTATACAGACATGCGACCAGCTCCTGAAGATGGGTCTAAAATCTGTACTAAATAGAGCATAGATTATTGATAGTGTATCAATCAATAGGGAATAGAGATGAGTACAACGAAAGCTATTATGAACTATAAATAATGAGTCTTAATCACTCATAAGAAGTACTCATAATGAATAAAATATAGTTTTTAAAATGTTTAATTTGGAAAGGAGAGGTTTATGATACACAAGACAATTTTATTCCCCTACTACACCCATAGATTCCGACATTGAGGACTCGGGGACATTATGGCAGATAATTAAGCCAGGTTTTCCTGGACTATTCCTCAGACAACTGGCCTACAATGGCATGATGTCTCTTGGGTAGACAACCCAATGGGAGCTCCTAAGTGGAAAGACAAAAGGGCTACATGAAGATAAGAAACAATGAGGCATGGTCTTTCCATTAGTTCATGTTCTTATACTTTCCATCTTGTATGCGACAAGTTCATTATACTGTGGCCGGATTAATTCAGCTTGCAAAACCTCTATGAGTCCTAGACGTGCTAGGTCATGAAATAAGGGGGATCCAAAGGTATTTCTCTGTGCGGTTCAGTCTGATGCCACAGTTTTATTATTTTTCGACTTTTATTTCGCCAAACATTCATTATTCTTTTTCATAATTATTTCAAACATTTCAAACATTAATTTTTCTTTTCCCACAAGTGAGTATACACAATATAACAACAAACTTTAGTGAACAATTATGTGTTACCAAACATAAAGACATCAAATATAAAGCACACAAGCATTTGTTTTACAGGTCTGCGCAGTCAAGAGTAAAACAAACTACAGTGTAATCTGCTGTTGTAGCATATATGTAGTATCTGCACAGTTAGAGCTGAATTCATGTGTACATGTTCAGTATGGCCTTACTGGAGTCATATTGCAGTCTCAAAAAATGGCCAATGTAAGGTCATGCTGCAAGCTAAATAGTGACCAATGCAGGGTCACATTTCGAAATGACCAATCCTGATGTCTCTTGGGGACATGTTCATTGATAGTCACTGTTATGCACAGAGGGTCCTTAGCATTCAGAGTATGTTTTATTTTATTTTGCTCCTTCAGAGTTTTTTCTTCTGATGGTGGTCTATTGACTATGAGGCACTGCCACTGCGATCCTCAGGACTACGAATGGACATCCCCTCGGTTTTTGTCCTACCTACCATCTTTGCCCTCACTGTTATAATTTCTTTTTTCCTCCACCAGAGACTTAATGAAGCTTGTGAGCTGCTGCAGTAAGCTGTATTGTGAGGTAAGTGACTGCCGACCTACAGGCCGAAGACGAGGGCTGTTAATGAGGACTAAGGTCACAAGGTATACAATAGAGTATGATGTTTAATGGGTGACACAGCTTAGGCTTCATTTGGAGGAGATTGTTCATGTCTCCTTTGAATTATATTCTGGAAATAGTTTTACTTCACATGAGCACCAACACATTACTTTTATTCAGGCCTGTATGTTCCAAGCTTGTTATGCTTAGAAATCAATCCTAAAAGTCACACGTATTCAAGAAGTTAGTATTAGTGATTTCACCAAAACACATTACTACATAGCAAAAGCCTCCAACAAGAGCAGAGCCCTCTGCAAGCTATCACATGCCACATAACCACCCTACCAGACCCCACAGTACCTGAATCCATGGGGAGATGCAATGCAATCAACATGTTGTTCCCGTACACAATTGACAAGTTCTGCCACCACATTGACAACCCCTTACCCACCATAGTAGTCCCAGCTATACCAATATGCCAAGTCCAAAGAGGGTCAGAATTCAAGACCCTAACAGTGGAAGAACTCACTAACAACCTTGCTCACATAAGGCCACTTTCTACAAGGAGAACATCATCCCAGGCTCTAGCGTGTAGAACATCCAGGAAATGTTCCCACTACTCTCCACCACACTTATCAATCCTTCACTCATGCAAGGCATCTTCCCTGAGCATTGAAAATGAATTACATCCTGCCCCTGCAAAAGAAGTCTGTACTCGAGCCGGATGATGTAGTCCATTACTGCCCTACCACTTATTTACCCTTCACTGGTTAATAGTTCACATGGCCCTGAAGAAGCTCGCAAGAAATGTGTTTGGAATTAATGTAAAACTCCATTGACCCTCCACTCAGCTTCAACTTTCTTCACCTACGGCTCCCATTCCTGCAGACAGGCTTCGCAGTAAATGCATCTGATCAACTAATACCAGACTGGGTGGGGCCAACTCTCTGTAGCTGACATACAACTTATGTAGCCCTTTTCTGCCTTTAAGCATCAATTGTTAGGTAAAACTCGCCATGTGGTGCTATATGATACATTTAACATTTACAATTTGCAATGTTATTTATTTGATTTCCAATAATAATAATTTTAGCATTTATATAGTGCTACGAACCTTCAGGTATCTGAGCACTGCTCTTTTTTACCCAGGGTGTGTGGTGCTCATTTACCGACCTCAGAAGGATGAAAGGCTGAGTTTGGCCTTGCCGGGATTCGAACCTGCATCAGCAGGCTCTGCATTGATGTCAAAGCAAGCGCTCTACTCGCTGTGCCACTTGACCAGCTATCAATGCTCTGGTATACCTATTGTAAAAACATGTTACTGTGTTTTTCAAGTTTTATTAATACTCTATTATACTTTAAAAAAATAGGTATGAATATTACTGCATTTATTTTGCATTAGTAATGTTCTAGTTTTCATGTATTACGTTATAAGACATATTTTGATTGCCTTGATAATTAATCTTTTGATTTTATTATTTCCTGACATTGTGATATTTTTCAGTCACTACAATCACTTCAATATTTGTGTTAGCCCCCATTATTATTTCGGATCAATATAATTTTTTGTCTTTATTGTATGTTTTGTGAATTACTTAAATGTTTTTTCATGCCTGATTGTTATTACTTCTGCCAATATTATTTGTGTCACTGCAGTGTTGTTAATTAATGAACTAGATTATTTTTATTCACGTGCATTTTATTAATAAAAATATTTTTTAGCATGAAAATATTCAGTGATTTACTACCGTTTTTTTAATTCACCTCGATTATTATTATTATTTGTGAACAATATTTATCATGAATTACTACAACTTATTTGTGTTCACCTTGATTAATATTAGTTCTGATCTTTGCTCTTGATCGATAATCTTTTTTGTCACTATCATATTTTTAATGTATTATTTTTCTAAAATGAATGGGTACATTTATGGTCTGGAGTAGGTTAGTAAATAATCACAAAGGAGGGTTGCATTGGTAGAGGAATACTGCACGTTGCTTCACCAATATTGAAAAAGAAGATACAAACCATGATATTGGTACAGTACATAAAATGTAAAGTAAAAACAATTGCTTGAATGCATAATTTCTACATTTTGACTTTCTACACAATGATTTTCTCTTGACTTGTCCAGCTGGTCAATAATATTCACTGTCACGTGTAATGCATTTATTTAAAAAAAAATTGAATATGAATAATAAATGTTCCTGAACACATATATTTGTCCTACCAAACCCTCATAACTACAAATGCAAACAAGTGCACACGTTGCAAGCGTAGTGCCCAATCAGCCAAGTTGGAGAGTCAATTGCCAGAGAGGCCACACCATCCACAAATTGTCAGCGAAAAACCAACATTGTGGCTCAGCCTAGGATCAAACCATCTCAATTCTACTGGAACCAGTAGTGACCAAGGAAAGGCTGCTGACTATCTTAGCTCGAGACATCATCTGATTTGAATCATGGGGGATATAAAGTGACTGGACTGAACAGCTGGAGACAAACTTCATAGTGAGGTACCGTCACTTGGGGAGGGCAAACACTGAACATAAAGTTAGATGGTATAACATTGACTACAGCCATGCCAATTACTCCAGGAAAAGGTGGGAATGGTGATGAAAGAGAGGAAAGCAGCAAGGGGAGGCATACCTCTCCATTGCCACGTTCAGGTGATGATTATAATCATGATGTCAATGTCCCACTCTGAAACCATGCAGGACCTGGTAAAGGGAAGATGCAACAATTTCCAATATGCTGCATAGATGACACATATAACAGTGTTGCTGTTAGCACGTCAAATGTGAGTACAAGTGTGATTGAGAAGCAACAGAAGCACAACATAGAGCAAACAGTGCCTGTGCCTCCAGTCATTGGCATTTGTGTCTAAGAAAAATAAATGAACCCAGAGAAGGGCATGCAGTTGTAGGGAACTCTATCCTGAAGAAAATTACTTAACGAAAAGCACCATTTCAAAAACAAACACGTGATCTGTGCCTTGGACACAGCATCTGAAAAATGGCATGTGACAGTAAAATGGGTGATGTTTGCAGCACATCCAAAATAATAATATATGTCTGAAATTGTTGGAAAAGGCACAGCAAGGAATTGTTGGGTTACTTGGAAGAAGAAGAATAAGAATGATTATTAATGTCATGTCACATGACAAAAAAAACACAAAACTGAATCTGGGCCTTGCATTGTATTTCTTTTCCTTTACAGGATTAAGAATCAGTATTATGAAACCTCCCGATTATAGAAATGTGGCCCTTTTGTAGATGTTTGAATGCAGAGACATGTATAATGGTGCCCTGTGTTCTGGAAATATAAAATCAAGGGGACAAGACAATGTAACTTTAAAAGTTGTGAATTAAACAAACCTGAATAAAGCTTGGAAACTGACAAATGGTATTCCAACTCACATCCCCAGCAACAGATGCAGTAAGGGGGATGCATTGCTTTCTCAAGGAAATTGACATCTTTTGGAGCTGAGCAATAACAGCTAAAGCCTAAAGCCTGTCACTGGAACAAGTTCTCAGAAAACCAGACCCTGCAATTCAATCCAATGGTATCTACCCCTTTACAGCCTGCATCTATCTATGAACTTGGGCTTACATTTTTAAATATACATTGAATTCATTCTGATCAGTGGTGAGTAGTGGTCTCTTCACAAGTAATCGCATCTCACACTCATCACGGCTTTCATGAAAGAAGGAATTCGACACCTTTTTGGGACTGGATGTCTCATTTAAGGGCAGCCAGACCCTCGGCTCACTCTAAGGAGATTAGACGAAGCCCATAAAAAGCCTACCGGCTCAAACCACAAAGAAACTTTACCATGGCAACAGGCCTCTGGGTTATAAATACCCAAGCTCTCAACTAAAAGCATGGACACCAGATGTTCTCCTTTCAGGCAGAAAAACGAATGACTGCCATGTAATATTGTGTAAGGGAGGATAGCTCAGGGGCAATGTGTTTGTCTTGGAAGAGCAACATAGGTTCAAGAGAAAAAAATGCCTTTTGAATGTTACATTGGGATTCACTATTTTGCGTATTAATATTGAAGGAAACCCCCATTAGATGGTCCTAAAACGATATTTGTGTGATGTCATCTTATATGCTTCTGGAATTATATATGTGATAAAAATAGGTCAGATGGTATGTTTACAAGGGCATCCCTTCACTCCTCTGGGCAAAGATGTCTAGCACAGAAGTAGTATTTGTTTAGTTAAATTGGCATCTCACTGTGCACACCTAGAAATAATAGTACAACATCAAGCAGAATCCTGTTATTAGTGCTAAATTGCTCAAGACAAAAGGGAAATGGTGATCATTCGCTACACATTTTCCCACTTTTAAGTTGCCTAGTAAATGTTAAAAGGTAAATTTATACACAGAAATGTAATAGAAACACCATTGAAGATAATATAGTGAACATATACTTTCATGTTACAAGGGATTCATATGTGGGAATGTACTAACGTATTTGCATTGCATGTTCTAGAATGTTGTTTGAAAGTTACGTGTCCATTGAGTAAGGGGGGGGTATTTATTCTCAATAGAGGCGAAGTAGAGAGAATTAGGAAGACAGGTATATTTTTATTTGATTTCCTGGACCCTTCTGCATTTTTCAATCATGGTAAACAAAATATAAATAAGCATAGAATAATGATATGACCAGTATATTGATAATTTTTCATTTCAATACCATGTGACATTAAAAGTTCATAGATGCATACTTGGTTGATATGTAAATTGCTACACTTATTTTAATTTTATTTATAAATAGACCTACTGTGCAAACCTCTGTGTTTCTCGTCGTGAAAGGGGAGGGAGGCTGTAGGAAATCAATGCTGTTAAATTCCTGGTGCCAGGTTAAAAAAAGAACATTATCAAATAAAGGAAAAGTGTGCATGCCTGGTTTGGGATGGGTGGAACGTCTGTCAAAGAACTGTGGGATATGGAATGCAAGGCACACAGTATAGCACTGGAGGTATGTGGAGTCATTTGGTAAATAGTGATCAAGAAGAATTGTGTGCCCATCAGCAAAGGAGCAAAAGTTGGGAGGTCAATTAAACTGTGTGTGAAGGGACGGTGCTCATGGTCGATGAAAACGATGATTGTACTGTTCTAGCTTGTGGATCACATCTACAAGATGTGAGCTGAGAATCAAGCCCCATGTTTCCTGTAACTTGCTTCAGGCAGCACAGCAATGTCTGACATGCTTATTTGTGGTCATCACTTAGTAATTCAGAGATTCCCTTTGGCAAGTCTGGTGGCATTGTTTTCACAATCTAGCACTCTTAAACAATCCAGCATCAAGACTGTTTTCAGCAAGTCAGGAAATGTTGCCAGAAATGATCCTTGATGAATTTTAGCAATGACTATAATTGGTAGAAACAAAGAATTCTGCGAATTAGTCAAAGCAATTTAAACAATATCAGCTAAACAGTCACACGTATGTTTCTATAACTGCAGTGACAATTGATGGACATTCATGTGACAAAGGGCATTTAGAGCATTTGACAGACAGCAGAATACATGGGCCTCACAGCACATTGGGCTTCTTGCCATTTCACCACCACTATCTCAAATTCCAAACTGGAAATGTTTTTCTAGCAAAATCTCTTTAACTGTTCACCATGGAGAAGGCACACACATCATTAGAGACATTGACATTATTGATGATCAAAAGTATTGACAATTGGCTTTGTAGTCAGCAACAATAGTGGCACTATTGTGAATGTAGTTGAATTTGGTAACCACCGCTGTGTGCCCTGTTTTGCACACTACTTGAGCATCACAGTAGGGAACCGCATAAAAAACAGACATTGGCTGCAAATGTAATAGCCATATGTCACACAATTTGTGGCCATGTCAGCCATTCAATCAAAGCCTGAAAGATGCTGAGGAGATGGAAAACCTCAAATGGCCTTCCCCTGACTGGTCTCTTATAGGAAAGTTCCACTTGATGGAATTCAACCCCATAGTTTCTTTAAAGCATGTTTGTACATCACAAAGCTATCAACTAATTTGTGATGTAACATAAAGGTGAAGCATGGCTGTCCATGTATTTGACTCCTAAGCAGTGGGACATTGTAAAATGGCTCATCCAGGTTTTAATGCATTTTGAAAGTGCTGCACAGACTGTCAACAATGATAACACAACCATAAGTGATGCAATCCCTTTCATTTGTCTGCTCAAAGAAGAGATCAAGTCCATGGGGCAGGAGATCAAGGAAGGACATGGATTTGAAGCTCCGGGTCTTGTAAGGGAGGCATGGTATCACTAGCATGACATTGACACAAGATATACACGTTTCAAAACCTTTATTAAATTCTTGGGGTCTGGAAAAACACCTACTTTGCCCTATAGCTATGATGGGAGCAGTCTGTACCATCAAACACATTCCTATGTCAAATCAAAATGGCCTATACTAAAAAACCTAATGCCTGCCTTATCTCGTATACAAAAAGTGTGTAAAGGGGAATGTGTATGCAAAGGAAAGTGTTATGATATAAATCAAAATGGCTGATTCAGCTCTCCTCCCTACATTGGACAACACAGAGTAAGGTGTCTCCTGTCGACAGGATGACACACTCTGGCTCAGGATATCAAAATAAGTCAGTCGAGGCTCGCTTGGCCTTCCACGTTAACTCCACTTGAATTCACCCAAAAGGTCTTTCACAGTTGAACAAAATGCACATAGGACTCTCGCTGTCGGGCTCGGACGTCTCAAGGCATCAATAGTTCACGTATGTCTTCCTCAGTCTGGCTTGGACTTTTCAAGAAAAGTACCTGATTCAACATAGATCTTCCTCAGCCAGCTTAGACTTCGCAATCACAGCACTTGCAGGGGTTCCCTTCCGCAAGCTTTATTCACATTCGTTAGGGGGGTCAAATGCAAGAAAGTGATTTGAATAAGAAGTGTCCTGAAGACAGATCCAACAAAACACGTTATTCACGTGTTGTAATGTATTAGCTCTAGAAACACACAGAGAGTGTTGACACACCTTGTTCCAAAAAAAGCTAATGAAAAATTGTGTTTTCATCTTTCAGTGTCACAATTTCACGATTGCACTACTAAACTCACCCCAATGTGGAAGGTTTGGATGAATGACATTGAGGCAGTAATGTGTTTTTTGTAAAACAAGACTTATTTACAGGTTTTTTATGTGTTTCAGTATGCGATACATTTGTATGTGTAAAGATTAAAATGTGTATACTTTTTTAGTTGGTGTACCTTGGTCTAAATCAACCATGATCTCTTTTTTGTAAATCTCTGTTAGGTGGATATTCAACACCAACAGGTGTGAGGGCAGGTAGCTGTTCTGGTGGAATCCTTGTTTTGTGATATTCAAGTCCTTAACCACACAGCCCCTTAAAAAAGAGGACAACTTAGCTTTGTTTAAGCCGACCTCTGTTGCTCCTGCAACCGTCTGATTGGCAGTAGCCGCAAAGCCAACTCCTTCTGGCTGACCAGACCCGGTACAACTGTGGAATGTCACCTCAGAAAGCCAGTACTCATCTCCAGCTTCCCCTTCCAGCAGCAAAAGCATTCTCGTCGCCAGTGAAATAACCACGTCAGGTGAGTTATACAGTGGGTTTATTAAAGAATTGTAGTTATAGAGGAAAGATACCAGGACATCCACACTCATCCAGAGCAACAGCCAACTGTAATTCCCAGAATCCCAGAACCCAGACCCTACCAACCTTCCATGAGACTAGGAGGTTCCACATGACCTCACAGCCCAGGTAAGCAGGTAAGCACAACCCAGATAATCACATGACACACCCCATACCAAATCATGACACTTCACAGTTACCACTGACTTTAGAGTTCAGTACAGGTTTGCTTTCTTTTGTGTAGCATCAGCATGCGCGCAACCTTCAATTGTGAGATACACTGGTGTGGCTTCAATCTTTCCTTGACTCAAACCGGCCTTTCATGTCTTTCCCTAACTCACTGGTTGTGTGCATTCTTTTCTGTTCTCTGCGGCTTTGATTAATGAGTCAAGATTAATACCACAGGCTTGGCCTCGCCTCCCCAATTCTGCCGTTCACCTGGGTGGGTCGCTGGCATCCTTGAAACACAATGCAGGCTTCTTCTTGTCTGGGTTTTGGCTTTCTCCACATATCTCTCACTGTTTCCCAGAGGCAATGACCACCCGCAGGGATGTACAGGTATTCCCTGCCCCTCACTCTGGTCCCTCGATTTGTTGTCCTGCTTCAGTGGATTTGCCTTCGCTCCAGAAGATCTGCTACTTCTCGTGTTCCATCTTGCTCCTAGTGTGCCTCCATGTTCTGCCTTTTATCCGTATGGGGGGAGCTAATGGGTATCAGATGTATGTGATTAAGTTCAAGTGGCTGGCATTGCCTGACCTTATTAACGGGACATGTCCAATGTTATATGTAAGGGTTAGCCTCTTTACTCTCAGTCTTCCTCTTCCCCGGCCCAGTGTTTGTGTAGAAAAGGGGCGGGTTGGAATGTTGGAGAATCCTATAAAATTGGATGGGGTATGGGCACAGGAAAGGGGGGATACCACATTTCACCATCGGTGTATCACCTCCCCACCCTGAAGATCGTGTTCTTCCCCCACTGATCCACCCCCAGGGTCTGGATCCAAAGGCGATGGCAGTGCCCTGGCCACCTGAGAGAGAGATCCCCCGTGGACTAGCAAGTGAGAAACCCATTGGTTTCTCACAGTCTGGACAACTGCATACACCAGCACTTAACCACAAATTCCCAGACAAACATAGACATAGTTGGGTCAGAGGAGGTCATCTGCGCCACAATGTATTTCTAAACCCATGTTACGGATCTCAAAAGTCTAAAAAAAAATGTGCATGGTGGTTTGGCAAGATAGAAGAAAATAATAATTATTTGTTACATATATATCTCTTTGCCGGCCTTCAAACCGGCATTCAAACCTTCAACATTCAGATCACACACAGACCTCAGCAATGAGCGCTCAGCTTTCTTACCAGCTTATGATCCTGGACAGCACATGAGAGGGTGAGGTCAACTTGTAACTTCTCAGGATATTAACTGGAAAAGACTGTTGCCTTCAACCTCCACACAGAGGAGCTCTAGTTGCCCCATGACCACCACCGCAGCCCTGCACCAAACTGGCAGCACCTCAGAAATTGCTATCCATCCAATTTCACCTTCAATCACCAGTGAGCACAAAAGCACAGGTTCAATTCTGTCTGATTTTGGACTCAAGCCACATCCACAGAAAAAAGTCCATAGAAAAAAAGGCACCCGAAGAAATGCTTGAGCAGTATCTCACATATAGATATCTGCTAAACAAACATTACAAGGCTGTGCCTTATTGACACAGCAAACTGGAGCAGTGGCCAACATTAAGCAGGCTGACAATAAAATATCTATTGTACCCTGCTGCAAGTGCCAACTCTGAAAATATTTTTGGTGAAGCAGGACCATCATGAGGGACTGAATGACAAGTGAAACAGATGAAAATGTAGTAAATTTAAAAATGCTGAAGATGAACCAGCATTTCCTATCCCACACGTATACTTGTCCAGGAGTTTAATGACATCTGGGAGAGTATGAATGTATTCCTGCAATTGTTGATGCTGACTGTGCTGTTGATGATACAGAGGACAGCAAGATCATCTACTTCTGCTGATACGGTCTGCTGCAGCTCTGCAGTAAATGGTCTCTCTTGAGATATTGCTGTATATGTAGGTTTATTTCCATTTTTGACTCTTTACAAAGAGTCATCCCTCTTCTCTGTCCCTCTTCCACACACCCCTTCTGAAATCCCCTTGTTTTAGGTATATTTATGTTTGTTGTTTCTTTACAAAGAAGCATCCATCTTTCCCACCCCTCTCCCAAAATTGCCCTGTAGAAATCAGTCCTGCCATATGTCAAGGAAGTCATCTGACCATCCCCCAGAACTATTTTTCTATTTAACCTAGGGCAGTTTCTCCAGGCAGCCCACAAAGGGCAGGGGCTCTAACTGTACTGCCTGTTTGCCTGTTAGTCTGGACATCAAAGTCCCCAGTGATTGGATTACAGCTAGCTTGCTTTTTTGTTCCAATCCCATTTCTTGAATAGAGTGGACCTTGCCCTTCTGACATCACACCCAACGTGCTATGCTCTAGAGGAAGTGGAAGAGACAGGAAGGAGAGTGGGAGGCAGAGGGAAACATGTTGGTGGAAGTCTTCTTCCACCATACAGAGCCTTCCTGTCTACTCTAACCCTGCCCCCTTCCCTTCTCACTCCCTCTCTGGTGTGAGGCTACTTTGATGCCTGGACTCAACACATTAGCCTGTTGTGTGGCTGTCTTTGGTGAAGGCTGTTAACACAGTGTTATTTATATCGCGTCTTTGCTAAAGCACTTTACTAAGAACATATTCATATACAAAACCACCCAACCAAAGTTGATACTCATTTATGGAGCTCAGACTGAAGGATGAAATGTTGTGTTGGCCATGTATGAATTAGAAACTGCAACCTGCAGATCACACACACATATCGCAGCAGTGAGCACTCAACTCACTGAACTATCACATCGGCTTACCGATAGGTATTACTGGTTACCAGACATTTGGTCGAAAAAAATTGGTCGACTGTACAAATGGTCGAACCAATTTGGTCGAAAAACAAATGGTCGAATTTTTAATTTTTTTTATTTTCACCCCTTTTTTGGGGGGGGGGGGTCCCCCCCAACCCCCTGTTTTTTTTTTCTAAAAACCCTTTTTTCCCTATACGAAAACCAAAAAAATACATATATAAATAAAAAAAAAAATTTGACCATTTGGTTTTCGACCAAATTACGTCGACCATTTGTCTTTCGACCAATTTACAGTCGACCACTTGTCTGGACACCGGTATTACCTACTCTCAAAAAGAGATCAAAGAACAGACATGTCCATTCAGGTTCCAGCCCTGTCATTTGGCAGGCTCAGCCTGTCTGGCCAGAATGCACAACAGCTTCCACAGCTGAGCTGATTCACAGGAGCTGACACATGTGAGATATAAAATTGGATGTGGCTGCAATGATCACGCGTAGTGCCATGCACCATGCCTTAACTCAGGCATAGCTAATATTTAGAGTTTACCCTGCCACCAGCTTGGACTACTTAGAATCATCATAGTTTTGGTACAGAGTTACATATGCTAAATGCAGCACAGGACATCAGCCCAAGACATTCACAAAGTAGATCACACCTTTCTTTGCAGGTGACAGGGTTGCCATGTGCTGTGTGGTTGAACCAGATACGGAAAACCTGTTGCCCCAACCAATTACCCTGTTGACTAACACTCAATTCCTCTATCTTAATTACTAGACACAAAGATAAACTAGTCACCCACATTCAGCTTTTAGAAGACTCTCTCCCCTGACTCCAAACAACACAATTCTACACTTCTATCACCAGTTAACACGCAGCCCCCAGCCAATATACAACCACATTGCAAACATGAGGTTCCCCCTCTGGACACAAGTCCGCAATGCTCAAAGCATATCACACGTAGAAACCTTTTGTGCTCAGGGTATTTCTGATACTTCTGACCTGCTCCACCATAAACACAAAGCAACACAACCTTGTTCTCTCTCTCTCGCTATCTCTCTCCCCTTCTCTCTGTCTCTGTCTCCCTCCATCCCTCTATTTTTCTCTCTCTCTCTTTCACACCAACACCTCTCACTCCAGTCCAGGTGTATAATACTTTGAACAGCTATATATTTGGATCATTTGACTGCCTACTTTTTGATTCAATTTATTTTTAAAGCATACTGCACTTTACCCAAAGATATATCTTTTGCATAATGTACTCAGTGATGGTGTGAAGAAATGAAAATGCAATGTAAGTAATCATCTCACAAATGACAAATGTTAGCCTTTTAGAACTATAAAACAAGAGACCAACACTCACCATTACTACAGTCAAGTAGCCCACGTGAGTTAAGCCCTTTGGTGAACATACATCCTGCTAGCTGTTACCACACAACAGAAAAACAAAAGTTAAACCAAAAGGAAGAAAGAGCATCCCTCTGTCCAGTTACACATAAAGAACCAATAGTACATAACAAGTGAAAATATGGAACAAGGGAACAAGGGAATGGAAATGATGAAAGTCCAACACTGCAGAAGACCCTGTTGAATTTCTCAAAACATAGCCTCCATATTGTCCAGTTGATTTGCATTTATTTTCTTCCACTATCCCTGAACGCTGGAGTGGTTGTAGTAGGCCTGGCAAGCTGGTGCCAGTTCCAGTTGGGCAGGGGTCACTGCAGTTTGTTCTCTCTTTTTAGGGTGGTATTCCCACCTTTGTGCACACTTTATTTACACATCACTTCCCCAGTGCCACTGGAACTTCCCGACTGTTGTTCCTGATTTCCACCTGAGAAAAGGAAACAGATATATGTAGTACTTACTTTGTTGTATAGTTTATTATAGTTCAGTACATGATATTGCTTAGTGTTTACAGTTAGTTTGGATTTTATATTGTTTTGATCTATGGTTACCATTTAGATATAGCGCTTAGAATAAGCCTGTAGAGCTATAGTTCAGAACAGTAGTTTAGAGATACAGTTTAATTATATTAGTTCAGGTTTTAAAAGTAAGTCAAATTAACTAAAAAGTTAAATGAGGGACAGAAGTTATAATTAACCAAGTACTAACACCTTCTACTCCTGTTTCACATCCTCCCATACCTTTGTGCCCAGTCTCATGAGCAGGTTGACTCACAGTGCAACACAGCATCCCAACATCTTCTGAAAATCGCTATGCAGGTTTTGTTTTCTGCTAAATGTACGTTAGCAAGTAATAATGTTTGCAAATGTGGTTATGTATGTGCTTTATGTTCTGCTGAATGTACTTTAGCAAGTAAAAACTTTGCGAATGGGTTAATGCTATTCAATTCTGTGACAAAACTACATCATTGTAAGCTACTTCAAACACAAACATGTGTGTGATGCTTTTTAGTGACAAAGAGAATTGCCAATAAATGTCATCAGCTAAATGAAAAGGCTATGGTTGAGGGCCCTGTGAGTGAGTTTGTGGTACCGAATCTGGATGCTAAGGTGGCATCCATTATTGCCAGTTGCCATACTAAACCTTGTAGTGTAGTAAACAGGCCTCATACACGCTGGAAGGAATGGATTGATAAGGACTGTAGAGAGGCCAAGACTAAGCTAGTGGGGGCGCTTACGCATATACAGCTTGAGGCACACATTGCAAATATGTAGGTAAGATTAGAAGTTTATAACAAAAAGGAAAAACGTGCTTTATTATGATAGTCTCTGGGATTCTCTAAAAATTACTCTTAGGGATATAAATCCAAGGGAATTCTGGAGGCTGGTGGCTAAGGTGTGTGACAATTGTAAAAATCCAGTTCAAGGAGCTATTCCTGAAGAAAGGTGGTTTGATTATTTTTTCAGGGCTCTACCAGGAAATGCAGCTGGTCTTCATAAGTGAAGAGGGAGATCATCTTTTGGTGCTATGTGCGAGCCTCAACATACCATAACTTGAAATATCTCTCAATTAAGTTGTTAAGGCTGTTGATAGGCAGAAGAAAGGAAAAGCTCCTGGCCCTGATTTTATGCCAGCTGACCTCTATAAAAGTGAGTCGACTATATGGGTACCCTATTTGTACAATCTCTTCAATGCAGTACTTCACACAGGTTCAAAACCCCCCTCAAGTAATGTAGATTAAATTGTTCCTAGCTATAAAAAGGAAGATCGGGGAGAACACAGTAACTATAGACCGGTCTCTCTTTTGAATGCTAGCACTAACATTTGGAGAAAAATCCTGCAAAACAAATTGGAAGAATGAGTTCAGGAACAAGATGCACTTGGCCATCTTCAAGAAAGATTCCCAAAAGGGGTGAGTACAGTAGATCTGGTATTAAGACTGAGCTTATTATTAGATAAATATATTAAAATTAAGGAGGGTAATCTCTATATTTTATTTGTTGATTTAAAGGCAGCTTTGATAGCATTCTGAGGTTGGCTTTATGGGAAGCCCTATTTGCCAAGGGAGTGTGCATAATTTGCTGAAAGTTATAATGAAATTGTATGCTGACTTCTGTTGGAGTATTTTGTGAGCCTGAGAGACACAGGACTCCCTGGTGTTATTCTTAAAATGGAATCATGAGAGGCAAGCCAAAAAACGGACCTGGTGCGCACTAGGGCACAATTTCTCTACCTTAGTGGCATTGCTTTGGTGTTATTTCATTGATGGTAGAGGCTCAGACTAGACTTACTGTTACACCCACCTGGTCTCGGCGGATGCGTTGGGATACGGTTGCAGCCCTCCCGGGGGTGAGGTCGCCCGGGTCCGACTTCACCCTCTGTGCTTATGTGGTGACTGGTGGTAATAGGTGATGTTGCTCGGGACTGCTCCTGCGTGGAGAATAGGGGGCGTGAGTATGCCAGCTTGTCTGCCTGATCCCCTTCCAGACCCCTTCTCCCAAACCGTGGTACCCGTGGTATGCGCTGTCCCTGGAAAGCTCGTCTGTTGATTAGTTTTGGCAATCACTCCGTCCTCCTGCATCTGGCAGGGGCGCTTGTATGATCTGGACCAAGTTCCTTCACTGGTCCCTTGCACGTGGTAGTGCAATCCTGCTGCAACTAAGACACTATACTTCAGGTAAGTGTTCCTGTTTGCCTTTTTCTTTCCTCATCTGTTTTTGTTGTATTGTAAAGTTCATTGTCTTGTATTGCTGTTTGTTCCACTTTTGATTTTTGCTCTTTTGCTTTCTTCCCTTGCAGGTGATGTTGCCGGCATGGCAGAAGCTGGGGAGCTTGAGGCGGCAGCCATAGGGAACGAGGGACGAAGCTTGTCTTTCTTCTTCTTCACAGGGTCCGGGTTTGTGGATGCGGAGCGCAGTGCTGCGGTGTCCGGATCAAGATCACTGGATGTCAGGAGATGAGTCTGTAGATGAAGCGATGAAGCACTGGTTTCCTGGAGGTGAGCATGCAGGAGAACACCTGGTAAAGGTAACTAAACTGGTCCAAGCGGTGGTGAGCGTCACGTTGCACACAAGTGCACTGTAATGCGAAGCACTGGCCTTAAGGATGGAACTGCTTTTGTAGCTCAGTTGGCCAACTCTGTCTCACGCCCCGCAACGTGTATCTCTAGACCTCGAGGGACGCAAGCGAATGAATTACGTACATCAGTTACATATATATGCAAAATGCATATCAAACAATCAGCTATGACATGTTTAACACCCCCCTTTATAGGGTTTCTTTGTACTTGGTGTGATGATGGACATCTCCGACCATTATGACACCTTCAAACATCTATTGTAGTAACAATTTGCAATTTGTGAGTGCAAAGGCATCTTTCAGTTGTTGAATAGAACACAGCGCTTCTGTTCGTGGAAGCGAGCTACATACGGGGGGAAGAGTTGCATTCCGGACCTTGCTATCTATCAGGTGCTATTCGCGTCCTGGGAGCCAACACGCTCTAGCGGGCTCAGCAAAGGGGGGCCATAAGAAAAGCATAATTCAAGCCTTTAGCGGTATTATTCTAACATATTCTACCATATAACGAGACTGGCTGGCAGCTGTGAAATGATTAAATGCCCTGCAGCTCTGCTTCAAGGCTACATTCGGGAGGGAGCCGGGCATTCTTCCTGGCACTGCCTACGTTTGTGTTTCAGCGAACTCTTGTTATCCTCACGGCCCTGCGGCCTTGTCCTTTTCACATACAGACAACAATGTTTCACAGTCGAGCAGTGTAAGTGGAAAATATACTGCGAAGCAATAGGAACAGAAAGCAATGAGCAATGGTTAGAAAACAAAATGGCGATTCTTGTTACATCAAAATGGCCGTTCATTGGCAAACTCGAAAACCTATATTTTGTCATATCGTGCATGAGACGGTTGGCCCACGGCCACCAAAATGCGTTTGCAGTCTCAAAGTAGAGGTATCCGTATTTCTAGACTGACAAAAGGTACCAGGACTGAGTCCAGCCAGGGTCCCTGTGTTTATGGGTCCAAAAGGGACATACGTGAGTCAAGTGACCCATTGCCCCCATCACTAGATGGTGTGGTTTTTGTGTTCTGGGGCTTGTGGCCATGACACTTACCAAATCACATGGAAACTGAAATATGGAGAATCAGCTCCTTATGATTTGACCCAGCTCCAGTACTTTGATATATGTCACTTTTTACCACAGGCGATAATAGAATATACCTTCTTAGCTCTGTACCTCTCTATGAGTTATCACAAGTGATTATGACACACAATAAACAGACCAAACTGATATGTTACATTCATTTAATTTATAAGCAGTTGAGGTTCATGAATGACACAAAAGAGCATGTGGAATGCAATGCAATTAGTTCAGTATGACATTTTCTGCAATACAGAAAAGAAAGCACACATTGCAATTTCAGATGTTCCCTTTGCAATAATAGCAGATGTTACACTTCAGAACAACACAGAACTGGGGCACACTTCATGATAACGGCCTCCCCATGGTAAAGCCCTTTGTCCCACCATAGATTCCAAGTACACTTCTAGTGTTGCAGTTCAAAACACTGTTATCTAACTATCTTGAAACGTATCGTACAATTTAGCAGAGCCTTGACCTTTCTGGTTTTATATGTGAAATCTACTTCTTAGATGGAGCAGAAAACCTATGAAAATAGCTATCTACATTTGTAAGTGTAAAGGTTCGCCATCCTGCAGCTCAGCTGGCCACAATATGCAAACACACAAACACACACCTGATTTAGTACTTTGTACTCACCTAAAGAATGCTTGAAATTTTCTCACCAGTAAATTCAGGGAAGGACCGGCTCTGCCTGCCTCACGTTGCTGGACCCAGTATGCCCCACCTTCCTCCATTGCTCAGATTCTCTCTCTCCATAAAATCACTCATGGAAAGCCCTTCTCATCTGCTTCTCTCCCTTTTGCAAGAAAAACCCAGCAAAACAGCCAGTCAGCAAAGGCAGACAGATCCTCCAAGAGAAAGCCCCTCTTTCTCTCTTTGCACTTATTTTTTAAGGCCTCACTCCTCAACCTGCTCCTTCACATATGTTCTACCTACAGAAAATGTAAGAACTGCCTGCCCCTGACTTTGATGTCGCATGCCAATCAGACTCCTTCGTTGGAAAACCAAGCCTATTGGAAAGTTCCAGAATGTTTACTACGTGTCTGGCTCCTTTCACCTTTGCACAGAATTAAGCTTGGCAAATGGATGGCCTAATTGAAACATTTCCCCTTCCTATGTTGAAAACTGGAAGCTTTTTTTAACTTAGTTTGCAGCATATTCTGTTTCCCTTAACTTGTTACGTCTTCACTACAAAGACAGCTTTAATTCTGCCATTTGCTCTGTAAGCAGCCTTTCAGCCTGCGGCTGCAATCTCATTAGGTGGGCCAATTTGTCCCAATGATCTGCACCAATCAGCTATGTACTGGGCTATGCACTGAGCTACCTTCAATATTAGTAAGGGAGGAGTAGGTTAGGCCATCATTATTAAGTACTTATTAGTTGTATGCTTCATTGCAACTCAGTCCATGCTATACCATGATGTGATTCACTATGCTATGGCAACCAAGAAAAGCTAGGTTCTACCCCCTTTTTTATTGTCTTATATGAATTCACACCACTGGCTCACACGAGACGCACATCAGAGTCGCACACCAGAGTCTCAAACCTCTTGCTGTCAGAGTCTGGTTGTTTAATAAAATTCTGCCCTGACTGAAATTCAGAACCTCACTTTACCTACACTCCACAGCCAGAGTAAGATGGGGTTTAGGGGATGAGGCTACCCAAGTTTTTGTGGTGGAGGAGTGGGTCAGACAGGGTTGTACATTGGCCCCCTAACTCTTTCATCTTTTCTTCAATGGATTACACGTAGAATTCCTGATAGATTCCTCTGATGCCTTGCAGTTAGCTGGGAAAAAAAAATAGGTGTGCTGTTTTTGCAGATCACGTTGTCATTCCTTCATGTATCCTGACAGGTTTGAAAAAGCAGGTAATTAACTCCCTGAAACTTTGTAAAACTAGAGGTCTGGAGCTTAATGACTGCAAATTGAAATTCATGAGATGCGGTAGGAAGATGGGGCAATGGCCACGTATGGGGATCAAAACTGAAGGAGACAGGGTAGAGGAAGTCTGTTTTTCGACTATTTAGGTATATGACTGACTAATGATGGTGCCTGGAAGGGTATTGCCATAAAGTTCCCAAAAACAAATGCCAAATGCGTGCTTACTGCGCATTTTGCTGAAACAAAAATCCTGAATCCCATAATACCAAACAAAAGGAGCGACAGTTGGGGGGGGGGTGTACCCCGCTCCTCTTGATCAGTATAACGGGTTGTGGCAGCAGGGGTGTCCCCCGCTTGCATGGAGAGCATTGTGGAGGAAAATGAAATTAAAAGAAAAAAAAGAAAAACAGACCCTGCAACGGAAGTCCGTACCCACTTTTAGGATATGAGACTTCTGTCGCAGGATTGACGGGCAAGTCGAGGCACCAGCGAGAAGGTAAGTGAGTGGACAAAAGGCAAGTAGGATTTGAAGGGTAGCAGGTAGGAGAATGGGGGACAGTCTGATCTATGTGATCACTGTGTGCCACTATTTTCAGATTCAACATTTTCATCTTTGAAATTACTGGACACGCAGTGATCACATAGATCCCCTAGGAGGAGCATGTATCTAGGGCCAATATAGGCCTGGGAAGAAAATGTGATGGCATTCTAATGTCGGTGACTAGAGTTAAACTCCAATCTGTTGTCACTGCTGTGAAAATATAAAAGACACATGCCTTGGCATGTGCTCTATATCGTGCAGAAATGTACGGGGCAGCTAAGGAACCTAGTATGGCTTACAGAACATTATTTTCTTAAAAAGGAATTTAGGCTACCTACTAGTAGCCCCAATTTACCATGGCATATGGAGCTGGGGCTCTTATGTATTACAGACCAAATAGTTCTTAAATCAATCCTGGGTTTGTATCTGAATCAGTGACTATCACAGGAGAGATTGTGAAGCATCGGTAGATGCCCTGGCATCTAGTAAATCAAGCTCCCTTGTATGGTTTCATCACATCAAGCAACTCTTATGTACGTTGGAGCTGGAGGTATTGTGGAATAGACTGGAAACCATCAATAATACTATCAGGCAAATTGTGCTTGATAAATATGCTCAGCATACCTGGGGGAGGTATGTTTTTAAATGTTTAGACCTATCAATGGGGTAGAGTATTTGTTCTGTAAAACTGATTTTGTAATGGAGGCCTATCTTGCCTATGTGGAAGATCCGAGGGGTAGGCCCTTGTTTGCAAAGATGTGATTAGGAAATCTACCCTTTTCTGTGGTTAAAGCTAAGTGAAATAGTAATAACTCTTTTTTGTTCGTTTTGTATGTACATAATTTACTCTCCAACAACCTTAAAACCTCTTCACAACTACTCGTCCTAGGAGACTTCAATCTGGGTTTCAATGACCCTTCAGATAAAAATGCCACCATTATTGCCAATTCCCTTTCAAATCTGGGCATGACGCAAAAAACTCTTGAACCTACACATAATAAGGGAAGAATCCTTGATTGGCTAGTAGACTACAATTGCACGGCCAATATCAAAGCTATTATCTCTCAACCTTGGACAGACCACTTCTTCCTGTCATTTGAACTATCTACCTCTAGACCTCCTTCACCAGCCTCCATCATGGCCCCGCCTTGCCCAACAAGAAACAAAAAGAGCATCACCAGAGACAAAGTGATCCCGGCCATTCTACCTACACTTAATGGATTAGCAGATCATCTAGACCCAGAAACACTAGTCAACGAGTACAACAAAATTATGCTAACTACCCTCGACAACATCGCACCCTTGAAACTCAGAAAAAGTAAACCCAAATCTCACCTAAATAAATGGTTTACCCCCGAACTAAAGGATCTGCGACTACTTAAGAGGAGCTGCGAAACAGCTTGGAGGCTCACCCCTTCAGTAGACCATAAAATGAAACTAACAGAAATTTCCTCCCAATATAAAAAAGAAATCCATCTGGCCAAACAGAACTCCTTTAATAAGCGGATCTCCAACGCCAATTCAAGCATGAGGGAACTTTTCACCATCCTCAAAGAACTAGAGTCACCCATCCCCATTCCGGACACTTGCATCAAAGACAAAACCTGGTGCTCCAACATTCAGCTAGCCCTATCCAACAAAATCTCCCTACTCCAAACAAAAATAACCAAAAAGAAAGCCTCCCTTACTCATCATCCCAAGACTAACAACCTCATTACAGACCATACCCCAAAGACCCAGGTCACAGCCACACGGTTTATGTTTTCCAAAACATCGACTCTCGAGGTGGAGAAAGTCATCCTCTCTCTTAAGCCGTCTAACTGCCAGGGCGATTTTTGCCCTGCCCAGCTTATAAAAGACGCAGCTAGAGACCTCTCCCCGTTTATTGCCAAACTCGTCAACTCCTCATTCACGTCCGGCACGGTACCCACCAACTTAAAACAATCCTGGGTACTACCATTGCTTAAAAAGCAAACGCTAGACCCTCTTATACCCACAAACTACCGCCCCATTACAACAGTCCCCTTCCTGCTCAAAATCCTGGATAAAATCGCCTACAATCAAATCCAAAGCTTCCTGGAACAACATAAACTTTTAGGTGAGCGCCAATCAGGATTCCGTCCACAACATGGTACAGAGACTGCCCTTATTGACCTAAAGGCACAAATAGATGAAATAAGAGATAAAGGTAAAATGGCTCTCCTCTTGCTGCTGGACCTCTCGGCGGCATTCGACCTTGTAGACCATGGAGTACTTTGTAGCCATTTAGACTCAGCCGCACATTTCTCCAAGGAGGCCATATCGTGGATTGAATCCTTCCTCAGTGATAGAACCATGAGGGTGTTCTCCCCTTCGGCAGCGGCGGACCCAATCCCCATCCGTTGCGGAGTCCCTCAGGG
The DNA here is from genome assembly GCF_040938575.1 of Ambystoma mexicanum. Taxonomy (NCBI): domain Eukaryota; kingdom Metazoa; phylum Chordata; class Amphibia; order Caudata; family Ambystomatidae; genus Ambystoma; species Ambystoma mexicanum. The sequence goes on from NC_090927.1 coordinate 295,061,912, forward strand.
CTCTTGCGTCTCCCCGACTCTCTACAACATATTCACTAAGCCCCTTTTTGATGTTCTGGACCATCTTGGTATCACCTACACCAACTATGCAGATGATACCCAGATTCTCCTCCCACTTTCCGGGGACTACAACAAGGATTTGGCCTTGGTGAATAGGGTGTACATCATCGTCCAGGCATGGATGGCAACCCACGGTCTATGCCTGAACGATGACAAAACAGAGTTGCTCATCCTAGGGACTCATTCTAACATACAGAAACTCAGTCAGGACTATACATCATTTGAAATTGATGGGAACATCATCAAGGTTTCCAAAGATGTGAAGACACTTGGCTTCTATCTTGATGCCACCCTCTCTTTTGACAAGCAGGTGAAGTCATTGGCATCTGCCACCGCCTACACATGCAAGCTCATTAGAGCAGGCAAGCACTTTCTCTCCGATTACAACTGCCTTATCCTAGCGAGAGCATTAATCCTTTCGAGGCTTGATTATTGCAATGCCCTCTACATTGGAGCAAATAAATCCATTACCCACCGACTGCAAATTCTTCAAAACAATGCCCTACGAGCCGCCCTTGGTGGACCTAAAAGATCACATATCTCAAACATTAGGCGTCAAAACAAATGGTTGTCCTCCCAAAACAACATCCACCTTAAAGTTGCATCCCTAGTTCATAAAGCCCTGAACAATGCAGCACCAAGCTATCTCCGCAACAAACTCACAATAAGACATCACTTGCGCCCTGCCAGAACTGCAAATGCCAACTGCCTCATCATTCCGAGATTCAGGATATCTAAGGCGGGGGGTAGTAGCTTCCCGGTGCAAGCAGCTCAATTATGGAACTCATTGCCTAATCCCCTACGCGAGGCACAGCCCTTCCCTAAATTCAGAAATAACTACATCAATCTGCTAAGGACTGCCAATGAATAGCCTACCGGCGCCCACTTATCCTTCACCCCACCCTAGAACATACATCTCATCATGATCTTATGGTCCCACCCACTTTGCCCACCTGACCGTTGAGCTTTCGCCCACACAGTACCTGTACATAGACTGTCTTGATCATATTTTGTATTTATTCTGCATGTAAACTGCAATTGCTGCCTTTCCGTGATATTTTGCATTCTATATTTGTATTTTGTATTTGTACAGTGTATGTATCCCATGACCCCACCCTGCAACCTAAGCTTCGCATTTTCTGTACTGCTGCGCCCGGTTACCTTCGGGTCTGGTGCGCATTATAAGTGAATAAAACAAACAAACAAACAAACAATAAGGGATTCCATGCAGCGCTTTTTGTTTATCTGCCCGCAATATGTGGAAATAAGATGCAGAAATGGGAGTAATTGCCTGAAGAACAGAGGAGTTTGTATCAACGTATTTATTTTGTGCATGGAGGATGAGAGAAGCTCTTGTGCATGTATTGATCAATGTACGATATATAGCATTGGTCTCCAACCTGTGACTCTCCAGATGTTTTGGACTATAAATCCCATGATCTCTCACCACTGGCTATGCTTTCTAATGCTGATGGGAGTTGTAGTCCAAAACATCTGGAGAGCCAAAGGTTACAGACCCCTGATACATAGAATGTTGGAATATGTGTTTTTACTAAGAGCACAGCAAATGGTTTTTTTAAATATTTAAAATGTTTGTATTTGATGATATGTTATTTATTTCAAGTATTGTGCAGGCAGCTTTTATGGACATTTTCAGAAATAAAGGTGAAAAGATGATGATGAACAGGTTGGCATAAGAACTTAACCACCCGCATAAGTGGAAGAAAAAGCAGAACAGTTTGCAACTGCACGTAGCTGTAAAGTTGGGATTTTCGCAATACCATGTCTGTGGAAAGAACTTTCCACACACTTACTTTCAATATGAAAGTACTAACAATGTTCATTTTACCGGCTGCATCTGCACACATTTTGTTGAGTACTATTTAAAATGAGCACCCATCTTACTGGCTGCTATTAAAAACACTGTCATTAGTACACTGCCATACACTGCCATTGCATCTGCACACCTTTTGCAGTGGCTGCTTTCAAAACACTGCATCAGCATTTATACCCATGTTTTTGCTTCCATTGAAAACACTATCATATCTCTCTACAGTTCATACCATGGAGGGGGCCCTTTCTCCATCAGAAGTACACTACACTCCTTCCAGAAACATTAAGTCCAGGAGTGCTACACTAGTATTAGTCCCAATTTCAAGAGAAAAGGCTAAGGAGGCTCCTCTTTTACAGTTCTGTCTACGAAACTCTGGAACACATTACTCATACCTCTATGCCTAGAAGTAGACCACCTGAATAACAGGACACAGCTATAGACTTGGCTTTTCAACCAACCACTTCAAAAGGAATGAAACATATTACCAACTAACTAAAAACTGTACACCAGAAACTTGGCCTTATTTACGAACCTCTGCTGTGTGACAATGATCAACACCTTAAACTCAGTGAAATCTACAACCCAGAGCGAGGAAGCAACAACACCCTCATCCCTCTCTGCCCCTTCCTACCTCAACCAATTCCTCACTACTAAAGCCTTGCATCATTACACCTCACACACTCCTTCAGACGACCTTCAGGTCCAGTGTACTTGACAGATTCAGTCCCTATCCCTATCCGTCTTATACCAACAAACCATGCTGTACATTTTTGCACTCCACAATCTGAGGGCTGCCCATATGGCTAACCTGCCCAGTAGGTACCAACCACAAACAAAATAGAGACTTCCATATTGGCACACAGGTAACGTGTACTTCCGACCTTCATCCATCAACCCAAAAGGTTTTCTCCATCTGCATTCCTGCTATCCACTTAACGCACCCTGCCCTCCTTGCTTACAGAACCATGTGCAGTGATGCCAACATTATTGGCAGAAAGGGTCTATATAAATCCACTTTACGTTACATTACTTAAAGTGGGGGTAGAGGGATCAGAGGAGGGTGGACTGTTGTCTGCCTCCTAATGAAAAGGTTGCATGTTTCTCAGGTGGGAGATTAAAGAGGCCGACCCTGCTACGCCCCTCCCTCCCTTCTGTGCCCCAGGCCATTGCCCTGTTGTCCCACCTCAAGAAACAGCTGTGGCCTCTAGGGGCACAGGCACACTGGACTGATTGTACAAAGGATGAATTGATAATACACAATTGTCCAGAGGATGCTTTGGTGATACAAAACATACTCACTAGCAATATGAAGCCTGTCATTGAGCACGCCATTCAAATGAGCAAACACCCCCTCTGTAATGCACACCCTTGAATTTTAATGAAAGCACTTGGTACCACGGAATAAGATGGAAGACCCTCTTTGTAATGCCAATATGTGTCCAGTGCAGGGAACATTCCACAATGTGCTTTTTGCACAGGGGGTGAATATTGTCTAATGAGGAGTTCGATGTTCCATTTTAGCCGGTCTACTTCGAATTGTCACCACATATCATTGGCTGGCTTTCTACTGAAGAGTAACATCTTTTGTAGCTGGATGCCACGGATTAAATTAGTTTTAAAGAGTATTCTTTTCCGCTCCCAGAAGAATTAAACATGGACCCCCAACTATGAAGGACGCTCCCTCTGAACATCTAAAACAAAATGACCCTTCGCCTGCAGCAAGTCTTGTCTCTAAGAAAGAAGTGGTTCAGAGTTAAAACCATTCAGAAAGTTGGTTAAAATAATGTTTTCATTCATACTTTTATTCCTTCAATCACTCATTTCACATGAGATCACATGAGTTCTTCATTTAATTTTCTCCATGGTTTTGTCTACATTTTAACAAAAAACCTTTATTTTTAGTATTTCTAATGGACTCCATATTTATAAAAACAGTGAAATAGTGTTATATTGTTTATTTAGTGCTTAGATTGTGGAGGTGTTTGACAGGACCCAGCCCAGGCATTTATTTCTGAGCCCAGTTTGATGAAGTTGTGGTATTTTTGGTATTTTAGCAACTGTATTATTTTAATTGTCAGTTGTAGTAACACAGCAAGCAACAACAGTGTGGCCTAGTGTCGTAGCTCATGGCTAATTATCAATATTCATGAATAAAAGAAAGTTGGAAGTTGACAATCCTGGTCACTCATGCTAGCCATGCCTGCACACTGCTCCACTCAGCCTGCATGACATTGGTGCAAATCATGTACCTTGATAACCAGCAGCACGGCCACAGCAGGGTGGGTTGGAAACAACAGGACAGTTATCAGTGAGCAGCCCCAATACAGGGACAAGGTTAGTAAAAAGGCTAATGTTGAAGAGCACTAACTGACACGCGTGACAACCTGTACCAAAAGACCTTTCTCCATTGTTTGACAAGACATGTATTTGTCCATCAATTTGCCTGAGGAGGAAAGCATGCTAGCTCTTTTGTCTGTGGTATATGTTCTACTTGCCATTTATAGAATTAGAGCAAAATGTTAATGATGATGTGTTTTAAAGAAACAAAGCATTTATTTAATTTCTTGCCACAACTAATATGTTATGCCGACTCTGTCAGAGTCGGATCATTGGTGGGAGTTGCAGCTTTAACCCCAAATACATTGATACTGTGTGGACTAGACGTGGGTGGTGTCCACCCCAGTGTGTGAAAGGTGTGCTAGAAAATAGTTGGACCCTGGCACTTATTTTCTTACAAATTAAGCACCGCTTTTGCTGATTGAAGCTTTCTGTTTTGGCCAATCTACACACACCCTTCCATTTAATCAGTGTAGTGCTGTTACGTCTGGAGTTATTTATACAAATGGTAATTTGCACATTTCTCAGTTGAAAGTTTCACATTTAGCAAGCTCCCTTGAAGTTGCCCACTTGATTTCCCTAGTGCTGTTAATAATCTCTTTAATATCTGTTGCCACTATTGCTGTCAAAACTTTGTTCGAATTGTTTGTTTATTCTATTAACAAGAATATGCAGTTTGTAAAACCCTGAGGTCTTTTAATGTCCGTTTCGAAACTGATGGAGTGCAATCACCTGCCAGCTTTTCAACATTAATGAATGCTCTGGCATTTGCAATGGTCTGCTAAAAAACAAACAGTGTTGTTGTTCCTGTTGAGAGTGCATCAAGGACATAATGATGGTGGGCTTTACAATGAAATGCTGCATCAATCGGAAACAAAGCTTTCCACTAGAATCTATTATGGGCTGTTTGCACATTGAGTTGTTCTTAAAACATACTTCGTCCTGATTCAAGATAGAGAAAGGACATTTAACAGTAAGGGGATGATATGTTGTTTGATATTCTTTTCTGGTAGCCAAAAATAAGAGCATGTATATGCAATATGTGCATATTGATGGTGCTACCGTGTAACTAATGTATTGCTTATGATGTTATCTTTGGTTTTTCTACCAGTCTGCCCATACTTTTGATGATTATGGATTATCATGTATTTGTGGAAGGGGGTTTAGGATGGGGAATGTTTGTCCTGCACTCCTTGAACAGCCCATCATAGATTCTAGTGGAAAGCTTTCTCTCAGATTGATGGAGCATGTGTCCTGCACTCCTTGGATACATGTGGCCCGGTGTACAATCACGCAGTTCACAAAACTTCATACACGTCACTCTCTGCCTGACTCCGCCTATCTGCCCGCCCCTGCAGCCTCTACTCCTCCATATAGCCCTCGCGCACGCGCATCGCGCGTGCGCATCGAAGTGGGCTCCAAGTGGCTGTTGGGCTGCCCAGACTTATTCCTCCACTTCAACAACCCGTGGAACTGCTCTGCGACTGTTTCTCGCCCTGCTTACACGCGCCGTGCGCAAGAGGAAGGACCACTGCAAGCGAAACGTTGTATTGGCCAGACCTACAAGTAAATGAATATTGACTAACTCTTTTCATAAACGTGCTAGAGTGTCTTCTGCCACAGCGCCGGTGCGGCTTTTCTGCAGCCATTCCTCTATGTTTCACCTATTACGAACATTTTTCTGCCCCACTTCCTAACGGTCTGTTTTGTCCTTTCTTTGTGTCCCTGTTACTGCAGTCACTCTCTGCCTGACTCCGCCTATCTGCCCGCCCCTGCAGCCTCTACTCCTCCATATAGCCCTCGCGCACGCGCATCGCGCGTGCGCATCGAAGTGGGCTCCAAGTGGCTGTTGGGCTGTTAGGCAGTGAGGCTGGGAGCCTGGACAAAAGTGAGGACAGGTATTACATCACATATAATTTTTTACTTTGTATGTGTGGGTTCAATGGTCTCAAGTCTCCGTAGTGGGCGCCCCCTGGAATCGTCTCCCTGCAAAAACCCCAAAAAAAAAATTCAAAAAAATAAAAAAATGTTCATGTCTAAAGACCCTGTAAAAAATATCGTAACGGGACTAAATAAGGGTGCGGAAGTACCAGCATTTTGGGCACCAATAACTGATCATGATTTACTAAAACATGAGATGGCTTCTTCCTATGCACGTGCCCAACCCTTACCAATGGGGGCAACTACCTCTTTGACACCTGAGCTTGTACCATCTTGTAGTGGCCCAAATCTCAAAGCCCCTCGCAAAAGCTTTATGAGTATGCGGATGGACACCGGCTCTGTCCAAACAGAATCAACAACTGATGACATGCCCTTATCCCCCTCGGACACTTCCATATTGGCGCCGGTGGTGCTCGCTGCTCTGGAAAAACGTGTCAGATTATCCCGTGGGCCGTCTACCCCAGTTACCCACACGGGCTACGAAAGGGCTGATGTCCACATACACTGTAATGACGAGCTACACATGGAGAATTTCAATATCTCCACAGCATCAGCAGCCAATGCAACTGAGACCTCCAACTCTCCGATAGCCAGCGCATGGCCAATGCCCCCTACCCAGCTTTCGCCTGACATCAATAAATGTGATACCAATATAGGGCACCTCCCCTCTAAAAAGATATAAATCATCCAGTGGGCTTTGACATGCTGGAACCTTCAGGGGATATGCAATCTCTTGAAGCATCCTACCCGGTCTTAACAAGGATACTTAACCTGTTAGATCGTGGCCACGAATACACACATTACGAATTGAGGGACTGCAAATCAACACTCACAGATATTCTAACGAAAATCAATAAACTAGAGGGCTTCATATTTGCAGATTCACTTAGACAGGGGGTGGCCCGTCAAGAAATGATGCCCCGAAAAATCTCCCTCACAACATCAGTGACTACTCAAACAGATGACTTAGATGCCCCTGACAAAGAACTTCACACTGTGAAACCCTCCTTAGTTAACTACGCATTCCCGCAATCATTTGCTCAAACGTTGACTGCCCCCAAACCCCACAACACTTGCAAAATCCTCACCCACGCCCAACTATGTAGAGAGGTGGCAGCACAGGCAGAAAAACTAGATCAGCTGCTATTCTTCCTCCAACCTAGCCAAGAAGCAGCAAATGTGGGGCATCCTTCGTCCACGATTGAGAGGCAAGGGCTTTATCCGGATAGCCCCTCAGCATTAATCAAACTATTTGCTACTACCTCTCAGTCTGATCCGTCACTTGAGAATCCTCCAATCGTGCTTGAAAATATGCCAACTGCAGATGAGGAATCCTCTCCGCCCCATGCTAAAAACTCCTTTGCATCAAGAAAGGAAAAAAGACTATTTTTCCGTGCTTTAAAAAGGAAAGCAGATCGGCTAAAACTGTCTAAACCTGTACATGATGAACCGATCCCCCAAGTTAAAGCAAATGGAAAAAAGAAAGGCAAAAATGAAAGTAAAACTGTGGAAAAGGATATATCCAAACCTCCATTATTGAAAAATGCTGTAAATGACTTGAATTCGGATGCAACAACTCCTAATAAAAACCTAAAAAAATGTCCCTTACAGCCGCCACATTCCCCTAATGAGGGACCCGGCCTTGTTTTGGCCCAGTCCCAATTATCAAATTTTTTCAAAATCATCGAAAATAAAACCACACAGAAAAGTAGGGCTGATGCTCCTCCACCCAGTAACAACGTTACGGAATGTGACTTATACACGGCTACTGGCACAAGTGAACCAGTCATGGAACGGCAACAGCCCATGCATCCTGGCAATGTCCGGGAGAGCTTGAGCAGACCTTCCATCACTCAGGACACGAAGGGAGAAGCCCAGCAACAAAACCAGCAGGAAGCATCTCCAGGCCAGTCTAGGGACCTTGTTTTGCAAACGGGAGAATTACCAAAACAGTCCACCACTATTATAGGATGGGAGATTATATCATTCAAAAATGGTATAAAGCGACTTAATCGCTCAGCCCTGATGCAAGCATTCAATCGCATTCCGGGGCTCCGCACCTTGCACACGACCGATATCGAATGGATAACACTGCCACCAATTCAAAATCATCGTATGGTGTGCAAGGTCCAAACAGCGATTATCACCAACCTATTATTGCAATATACAGAGGAGTTTCGTTTTATTGGACTAATGCTCTACCCGTTTGACTCAATTGACGATGCTATATCTTTTAATGAAATGCCCCTTCCCCCTCCTCCCATTCCACCGCCGAAGTTGATTATCAGTGACTTGCCCAGAATGGAAGGCACAGATGTAATTGCGCAACTGGTAAATTTATCTAATACCAGTAAAGATTGGTCTTGGCTGACCGCCTTACAAAATATCCGAAACCCAGCCATGAATAACATACCTCATTAAGTAACCTGTTCCCCTATCTATTCTCTCTTGGAATTCATGTGGCTTTACCAACTTAAAGGCATGGTTTTGTAATCCTCGTGTGAAAATCGCCTTTGACATCATGTTATGCTAGGAAACCATGTGTACTCACGAACTTATATTGCCTGGCTACACTGTTTTTCAATTAAAAGCCAAACGTGGCGCAGGTGGACGACCACATGGAGGCCTGGCTATATGCATAACCACCAACTTAGATGTCATGGTCTTAGATGTACTCAATGCAAAAGCAATAATGGCTGTACTAATCATGTTTAAAGGCTCTCACTCAAACCCTCTCCTGCTGATAACTTTATATCATAATCCAGTACTGCTTACTCTAAGAGATGTGTTTAATGAGTTTGACAAGTTACTTGATGACATCCTCACCCTACATCCAACCTGCGATATTGTACTGGGAGGGGACTTCAACGCCTACTGCATGAACTTCAGCTCTAAATCTGCAGATTTGCAGGGTACGCATCCAACATGGCAGCGAGGCAAGTTATGGCAAGAATACCTAAAATCTTGGGAACTTGATATTGTCCCCTTCTGCACTCAGGGCGATTTCCACACATGGAGAAGAGCAGACAAAGCGACTTGTATTGATTACTTTGCCACTTCCCGAGGTTTACACTCCGCCAATGCTACAATTCATGAACCTGGGTATGGGGACCACTGCATTATCCATTTGAAGATTCAAATGGATATAGTGCATTTACCTATTGATCATCAGCAAGGGTTTATAGAAGGGGATCGGCCTGGCCTGTCTCTCCGATGGGCCACGAAACTTTGTGACAGGGCTAACGAAATGATCTCTGCACGTCTGAATCTTGCTTGTAACATCGGGGAAAATTGGAAGTTGCCTACTCAAGGGAGGGTGGATTTATTTAAAATAACATCGGACGTTTTACAGTCCTTACGGGCATGTGCCCTTCGGGATAACTCAAGGTCAACCGCTGACCCTTCTGGCTTCATTCGTGAGGCTAGAAGAGTTATGCGGCTAGCACTGCGACAGATCGCGAGAGTGGCCTCCTCATGGTCTGAGTACTTGATAGAAAAAAAACGCATAGTGAACAGATATCGGAACAAGTGCAGAGATCACAAACGTTTTCTTCACAATCAGGACAATCAGAAAATGTTCAGTACATTATGCCATAGGGATAGACGATCCACTTGGGCTTTACTGAGGGTGGGAACCTCAGCCCTCATGGTTGATCAATCCCTATCGATTTCTCCACAGGTTTGGCGAGCCTATTTTGAAGAAAAATTTGCTCTCCCTCTGCCTTTTGTAGAGATCAAATACAAATGGTCGTGCTTAGCACATCCTTCTTTTCTTCCATGGGACACCACCGCCATTGCAGCAACGATAAGTACGCTTAAATTTTCAAAAGCTGCAGGCCCTGACGGGATTCCAGCTTGTGTCTTAAAACGCGATCCTGACATGTGGGCTGAAATACTCAAGACCCTCTTTTATAATATGTTGACATCTCTAGAGACTCCCCAGTCTTGGCTAGCCTCCATTATTGTTCCAATATATAAAAAAGGAGCAAGATCTCAGCCTTCTAACTTCCGACCGATAGCTCTAATTGATACCGCTGCTAAAGTGTTTGCGATCCTGCTTTTAAGGGAACTCGAGACGGTTATCAGTGATCTCAAGATTCTTTCCAAGTACCAAATTGGATTTCGAGCAAGAATGGGTACCCCATTAAATGCTACAATCATGGCCCATCTTTTAGCTAAGCACAAGATTAAGGACTCTGGCCCACTATACATGGCATCTATAGATCTTACCTCTGCGTTTGACTCAGTTATTCGTGCACTTTTATGGAAAAAAATGGCTGTAATGAATATACCTGAGTATATAATACAACTAATAGCGAAACTTCATACAAATACCACTTATTTGGTAAGAGTAAATAGCGAAGGTGCCACTACCCACCCAATAAACATCGCTGTTGGCGTGAAACAAGGCTGCAACCTAGCTGCTACACTATTCAACCTTTATATATGTGGCATAAACGACATCTGGAACTCTTTGATCTCGTATCCGGCAAGGCTCGGCCATCTTAAAGTACAATGGCTAGCCTTTGCTGATGACATCGTATTATTTGATCGCACGCCTAAAGGGATGCAAATTAAATTAGATCTATTTGCATCCTACTGCACGACTCACAATCTGAAATGTAATGTGGAAAAGTCAAATATAGTAGTGTTTAGAAACCACAAGCGAAAGAATCTTACACGCAATTGGAAGATTGAAAGCTTTCCTTTAGCCACTGTGCCGGAAATCCGATACCTTGGCTATACTATTTCTGATTGCAATTCTATCGCTATGTGGTGCGATGTACTACACAAAAAAGCGGCACCTCTCGCCACACAGATGCAGCTGGTATATCTAAAGTTTTGCAAATTCTCACTGCTACCATTACTCCAATTTTATATCCTAAAAGTGGAATCTATCATCCTTTATGCTTTAGATATGTGTTTAGTGGACATCAACAACCATCTTGATCAAATACAAGGATGTATGTGGAAGGGAGCCTTAAGATTGGCCAAATCGACACCGAATAGCCTATTAAGGCAGGAACTTGGTATCACTGCATTATCTGCACGTCGTAATTGGCGTTTATTAGCTAACTTTGCCAGAATGTTATATCCTCCTTCTAATTGCTTATATGAGGATCTGGGACAGTTAATGATAGCGCCAGAATGCTCGTCTTTTACAATCTACTATGCTCAAATGGTGCAGATACTCGACGGAATTGCACTTTTACCAGCTGACTTAGAATTCCGACAGGGATATGTGAAACATCGTCTCATAGAAAATGACTGGTGTAGAACAGTAATGGAAATTGAATCACTAAAGAGTTACAAGGAAGCGGCTCGTTTCTGTTCTACTAGAAGACCGCACAAACCCTATTTAATTCAGTTTCCCTGCAATAAAGCCAGAGAAATATATCTTCGTTTTAAATTGAATCAATGTCTCACCCTAGAACGAATTTGTGGATGGAGTCCGTATTGGAAGGCTATTGCAGATGCCGGATGTAGGTTCTGCAATGATTGCTCAGCTAAGGAAACACTAAAACATCTAGTTACACTGTGCCCTCATTTTGAAACAACGCGTACACTAACTATTGCATCTAATGGTGTACCAACTGAGGACAACAGGGAATGGCTTTGGTTGGCCTCGATGTGGGGAACGCGAACGAGTTTCATATTAGCTCTATGTAGATTCGTAACGATTATAAACACCGATCTTGAGACGAGGTTTCGAATGAGTAAGCCCCAGGGGAACTTGTAATGCAAGAAAATGTGTACTTGCATTCCTCTAATACTGTAATCCCTAGCAATTTTTGAATGTTACGCTCTGTATACGAAAACTTAAACATGACTGCAACCCTCCCCACCACACTAGCAATATCTACTCAAAATATTGTAAAATTGTGTTGAAAGTTTTAAGAAGATATTGGTATATTCAGTTTGTCTCGTTATATATGAAAACTGTTCTTAAAAACTTTCCTAACATATTGTATACACGAGAGTTTGCAGATTAACTTTGTCTAATTGTTAAAAAATGAAAAATGAAATATTTTATGTAATATGAAAAGAACTTATATTTTTATAAATGTTGTAAAAGTTTGTTGACCGAACTAATAAAACAACGGTTTAAAAAAAAAAAAAAAAAAAAAAAAAGCATTTTACAATGGCATAATTCCATTGAAAAGCTCTTTGTAAATCAGGCCCATTGACTCTCAGCATTCATGAGCCTTTTGAAGCAGTCTTTTATTTCACTGCATTTTTAACCTATCATTGGTTATCAGCACCTCCCTTATCTGGATATCATCTGTTTGGGCACATGTAACAGGAGCATGCTCTCAACCATCCCTCTCCAGCAAGATTAAGTAAAAGATCTCACATGACTAAAGCAGCCCACAGGGCTGATACTTTGCAGAGAGAATATTGACAGATTGAGATTCTGATGCAAAACTGGTGGCCTAACTCTACATCAGTGCGAGGTAGACTTCAGGTCCTTGCATAGAAGGTAACGTTTTCCCCCTACATGTGAGAAGCAAATACATTGAAAAAGAGCAAGGTGAATTGACAGAAAAAGAGAAGGCCGGTATCCCTGGATTGCTAAAATAAAAGGGAGAAAGTGATATTTCAAAAACATTACTTTTACAACAACACAAAGACATCGAGGCACTGATGTTAAGAAAAGGATCCATCAAGCCTGCAATAAGAAGTCTTAGTAAAAGAAGGGACAGCCCTACAAAGGCAAAGGACTATGGGCTTTCTAAATATCAACACAGGGGGAGGGTGTCCATCCCTTAGGATTTTATTGTTTGTCTTTCATTTAAGCAAACAGACCTATGTTTTTGTCATGTGGTGTACACATTAGCCTACTTCAGTGTACCATGCACATTATTTGCAACATTTCAGAGCAAAAGACACAATTGACTCATTCAAAATAAACCCGCATTTATTAGTTTGCTGTAGATTTTTGGTTCTTTTGTCTTTCTTTTGGTCATTTTTTACTTATTTTCAACAAAGTACTTGTCAGCAAGATCCATGTCCAGGTTTGGATCTTTACCACAAGATTCATAAACTCAGTAGTGCGTGGTGATATTTGTAATACACCTTCACTTCCAGTGACTTGTGAATATAATCAATTGTCCACAAACAAGTAACAGTCACAATTCAGCAATCTACACAGATATATAGTGGCAACACCGGACACATAAGGGTGGCCTAATGATAGGTCTACGTCAGGAATTGAATCAGCAATTCAGGTGTGGGGGCAACCTATCCATGAACCGTAATAGGTCCCTGGACGTTTCGGCAAGTATAGTTGGTGAGCCTTCTTCTGTGGACTGGGAAAGGTCTCCCTAAAGGAGGAACATATAAAAGACTAACATTAGTGGTGTTATGTGTTTATTTGCATTAAAAGGTTTATATTTACATGACATTGAAAAGGAAGTGGAATTTAGTGACACTAAGAACATCAAAGTGTACAGGGCAATAGGACACTAACCTTCGATGTGTTATCTCAAGGATCTCTCTCTGTGTTGTTTCTCAACTGGATTCAGTACTAAGTCCTGAAGGTGCACGCTCCACTGCATTGGTGCTGTAGGGAAGACATGTGAAGGAATAGTTCAGTGCAGCCATGGTCAGTCTTAGGTCAGTGTGCCTGATAGGGTCATTAAACAGAAAGGGAAGTATTACCTTTTTATGTAGTACTTCCAATTCTGAAAGGCGAGTTGAGGTCCTGATCTTTGGTGGGGTGGAGGAACAGAAGCCCCCACTCTCGATGTTGGAAAAGGATCCGTAGGTGGTGTAGTTGGAAATGGCACCTCACGGATGGTCTATGCTGCTCCACTGTGGAGCGGCAAATTAGAGATCCTGGAAGGAAACCCATGTATGTGTGAGTATATCTGTGTTAAACATCACGTTTTTCGTGTGTGGATGACTCATACTCTACACTTCCCTTGCACTTACCAAGGACTGCTTCTACTTACTCCCCACCGCTGATGCTAGCCGCAAGGGCGCGCATCACGGCGGAATGTTTTTGTTGTTGCTAGGAGACCCTGCGAGGCTTTGCGCCATGTCAGCAAATGTGCTGTGGTGGTGGTGGCTGACGCCCCACCCTCCCATGGAAATGGGAGCGCGGGATGTAAGTGGTTTCAACCCAGCACGCCACCTAAGTCAATGCCTAGCGTGAGATGCCCAGCTGGAACCCTTAATTATATATTTTTATGTCTAAAGTTCTTTTATTTCTGAACGATGTACCCTTATATCACGCTCCTCTCTTTGAATCCCCCCGGTCTCATTGAACCAAGAAGAAGGTTGTTTTGCAAAGTTAAAAGATTTATTTGATGGATTGAACAATATATATATATCACACTTTCATGAATATGAACATCTAGATATCACACTTATTAATATTTATACAATGATCAGCGTTGGGTGATATCACAACAATCTACAATCTCTTTAATCAATAGGAGTATGGATGAGAAGAATAATGTAGCATAGAATAAAACTGTGTGTGGGTTTTATGAAATGCAATGATAGGAATTAATGCAGCACAGAAATAAAACTTGATATGAATTCAATCAAATGCAATGTAATCACTCTTTCCCCCTGATACTACTCCATCCCCCCTAATATGCAATATAGAGATCGAAGGAGAGAAAACAGGTTTCAGGATTAAACACTCTACAGATGCAGTTTCAATCCCAGTTCCCGTCAGCAAGCTTAGAGAAAAACAGGAATGATTTAAAACAAGTCGAATACTTTTGAATGTGATTTTAAATGAATAGGGAAAACACTGGAAATGACTTTAATTCGCTAAATAGGATTCAGAACTAGTGGGAGCCGCTTTGGATAGTTCCAGGTAGACACTAGCAATGATGTGTGAATGACTATCAGATAGGAAACTGAATTCAGAGGTTGAATCGAAAGAAACAGCTATTTTACATGTGGTGAAATTGAGCCAAATGCAGAATCGCAGCAAACTTTTCAGCGCGCGTTAAGCGTGATTGCGGCAAAACTATAAGGAGTTTGGAAAGCGGTTCTGGGTTCGTTTAAAAACTGAGAACGTTAGCTTCAATTTGACTCTTAAATTAAAGCATGCACGGTTCAGAAGTTATGAAGGTTTTTAGTAAAGGTCGATTTTTCTCAAAAATAGTCAAGATTTCAAATGAAATATACGCTTTTGAAGATTACAAACAAGGATTGGCTTTACACTAAGGGGCTATGAAGATGTGAGATACCAACAGTACAGCCACCAGTCCAGAGGCGCCTCTGTCTGGTCTTTGCCCGCCGTGACACTTGCCTTCTTCAGCAACTATATTAGCTCAAAGATGATTTATCACTACAATTATCACAGGATTATATGGATGAGGGAAAGATTCAGAACAGACAAAATAGATTCTACAATGCAGTCTGGATATGTTGGAATGGGTTTGATAGGATTAATTAAGGATAAGAGATTGGCTATGGACAATTCTATGCTAGATACTCACAACTATGGTTTTGGAATACGCCCGTCAAAGATCTGGTCAAAACCTTTTTAGTTTCGTTACCCAGTGTCAGATCTGTACAACATGTTCCACATACATGCGCATAATATTCAGGCATACTCCTGTGAAGTTTCATATTTTTTGCATTAACAGAACTGCTACAAAGTCAACATTTTGATAGTTCTGTCTCTGAATATCGCACAAATTCCAGAGTGGTTTTAAAACATGAGCAGAAATTTCATTTTAACAACACAATATTTACAGATTTTTACCAATTGTGTTCGGTTTTCTATGAGTGTTTTTCAAAAAGATATTTTCTGTGCTCGCCGAATAAACAAAACTGTCTGTCCCTGCCTCCAAGGTTTTGGCTGGGGCAGAGCAGTCCCAGGCTTCTTCCTGCCAGCAGTTGTTTTCTGTCGACACCCAAATTAGCATTTCCTTTCAGTCAAGGGAGTCTTTTGTCTCCTGTCAGAGCAACAGGCCAAAGTCCCCTCCCACTTCCTTTCACGCCTCCCTGCCAGTTCCTCAGCAGAGAGCAGGGGGGAAGATTCCTTTGTTTGGGAGAAACTGTGGAATGTCTTTGAAGCTCATTGTGGCTGTCTTTAACTTACTTTTAAAACAATGTTTAAAATAGTCTTTTTCTAAAATACAATTTACATTTTTACAAATATAGACACACATCTATTAATTCCAGCCCTTTTAAAACATAGAGATTGCATTGTCACCTATATTGCTTTTGATGGGAAGTCTCCTCTTTTCCATACTTTGATTTTAAGGCACAAGTTTAAATGACAGTATAAGTAAACGGCAGGTTCTGACACAGGCGAGCGGCAGCACTGTGCCCATTTCTGACATATTTTTCCCATGCAAGCATCTTTGAATGTGGATTTTCTTCTGATAAAATATGTTTCTGCTGACATTGTGCTTAGGTGAATTCTTTAAATAAAGTGATGTTTAACACCCAACAAGGATGTTGGATCTTTTGTGATGTTTGGGAACCATGATTTTTGCACTTTCCGCTGCCAAGGAAAAATTGATTTTTGAAGCAGTTCTGGGTTTCCCTTGCAATGCAGCACTGCTTTTTCAAGTAGTTTCATTTTACTCTGTGGGAAGCACAATGATAGGTTTTGGCAGCGGTCTCTTGCATTACCACTGACATAGGCAAATGGATTGACAGCCTATTTTTCAGGTTTCCCTGCGCCATTCGCAGCGATTTTTAGTGCATATAAGGCTTTTCAGCTGCCATTCTGTTGTTTCTGATGCAGGCAGCGCACAGTGAGGTTGCAGGGCATAGACTAGTGGGTAAAACATCCCACAGGAATCTGGTCTCCTTCAATGTTTTTAGCATAACCATGGGAAGCACCAGGCTATGCGGCTTAATGGCTGCGATGAGTGTTCAAGTTAACTAATTACTAGCCTACAGAAACTCGCCAACACGAGTCAAGACACACTCTATTTGCACTGCCGTTAGGATCAGATTTATGTGTTCGCACTCAACACGAACAGTGGTCAATGTTTTCGAAGCACAATGTTTTTGACTTGTACCTGATTTATGGAAAACCGCCAGCGTAGGATTCAGCTCTCCCTGTTAATAACCCTGAGTGCTAATTAGTCCGGACTATAAGAAGGTTATGAAATCATGCATAAACTAAACACATTTGTAACAGTACTATAACACCACTCCCCAGAGACAGTCCCATCAGTTCATAGACTTCAAATACGTTTACACAGATAGAACAAATACCCCAAACACCCGTTAGACCCCTTAGTTATAAATGTTCCCACTCGATCCATTCATAACGATTCTTGTTAATTTGAATCCTTACTGCATTTCTTCAACAGAACTAGGGTTTGCAATGTCTCATGTGCCACACTACACATTGTAGCTCTTAGTCTCATCAGTTCAAAACCATTTCACAGAAAGCATAGAAAATGTAGTTCTTCATTCAATCCCCTTGGGGTCAATGTGCCTAATCGATCAATCAAAAAGGATTCACGTTGATCAAGCATCTTCTGTATGTTTTCATGCGGATCAGTCCTCGAAACTACCTCTAGTATTTGGGAATGTATCAGGGCCAGGTTGTGTTGTTTCTCCTGTTAACGTCTGGCCACCGCTGAGTTTCTAGAAGAGAAGATTGAATTCTGGTTCAAATGTTGCAAACCTTTTTGAGCTTCAGTTGCAAATGATTTTTATCATTCAACCCTTTGTGAAACCCATTGTCAAGGCACAAATCTGATTTGAGCCATTTTGCACACTCCTAAGTTGTATCTGTTCAGCATCAACAGCAGTATGGCAGCCATGTTTTGGACTCCTTGAGCGTCATTTAGAATGTTGTGGTCTCACTGCCAGACTTCCAATGTGATAACTTCCAGCAGCCAAACCCACCATTGAACCACTGGATCATGACCAATGCACCATACGGGTTACATCAGTATAAATTATGAGCTATGTCTGATGGTGGAGGCACGCATGATATTGACGATTCCTTGGCCACCACTGTTGGAAGTAACATTGAACACATCACCTTATCAGACCATCTGGTGGTGGGGTTGACACTGTGACAAGCTCTGCAATCACCCCATCCAAACATCAAGCAGCACATGAGACTATGGGCCTCATTACGAGTTTGGAGGTAGCCATGCCCTTAATAAGGGCATGGCTACCCCCAAAACTCGGGTCCAGGTTCCCTGAATGGGGAAATACCAGGCCATTCCGACCTTGGAGTGCCCGGTATTTCCACATTCAGGGAACCCAGACCCGGTCCATCCCCATTCCCATTTGAGCACTTTAGGGCTCAAATGGGTATGGGGAGCATGCTAACAATGGGCCTGTTAATGACGGGCCCATTGTTAGCATGCTGGGCCGCTCGCGGGACCCGCTAGGACGTCTGGTAAAACCTGACGCGTCCTGAGCGGGACCCGTGAGCGGACCTCGTAATGGGGCAGTAAGGGGTTAACAGCTCTGGCACCTTTACCAGCGCCGTTAACCCCTTACCGCCCTCCTCGTAATGAGGCCCATATATGAATGGAGGCCATCCCAAAAGCTGCCAGGAAAGTCAGCAAAGTAATTCTATTTTTTGTGCAGTTAATCATTGATTATCCTACACAGTCCAGTTATTTGAGAAAATCTTAAGGTTGTCTGATTACATTCAATACTCAGTTAACTTGATTTTACTTATTAAATATGTAATGCACACATACCCCAAAGGAAACCTCCATCTAGGCGCAGAAACAGAAAGGGCTGTATTCTACCAGAATATGGTATGATGTGATATGGCATTTATAACGCACCTATACACAAGTTTTTCAAGGCGCAATAAATACTAAAAAAATATAATGTTCTGTTATTTACGAAATATGCCCAAGGTGTCATTTACAAAATATACCCAAGGATTCAATCTGATGTTCCGGAGGGAGCAGGTTCCAATGACTAGGCCTCTAATTATTCAGTGTGACCGGGGTATGGCCAATAAATGTTTATTCATGAAGCATGTGCTCTCAAAAGATGTCATAGATGAATCTTCTGGCTCTAATAAGCTATGGCAAGCTCATGCATACAATTTAAAATGAAACATAGCATTTTAAGAACAATATATTGTGGAACTGGAAGCTAATATAGACCACTTGGGTAATTTAATAATCAGACACACTATGCCATTTTCAAAAACAGCCCAAAGTCTATTTAAAAGACTGTCTGACATGTATTTATTTATTTATTTAGTAATTTATATAGTGCACAAAGCCCAGAGGCATCTAGGGGTTTTTAATTAAGAAGGCCGTTCCAGAGGTTACTTATGGCGATGGAAAGTTACAGACATTGCATGGTAGACAATTACAGTCATTACATGACATGAGTATCAGTGCACAATTTGGAAAGCCTCACCGCTTGGTGAGGGCAGCTACATCAAAACATGTACCTACAGTTGGGTAAAGAACGACATGAGTTTGAGTGCACAATTTGGAAAGTTTCACAGCTTGGTGCGGGGAGCTACATCAAAACATGTGTTTAAAAGTGGGTAGGGAGCGAAATGAGTTTGGGTGTACAATTTGGAAAGCCTCGCCTTTTGGTGCAGGGAGCTACATCAAAACATGCGGTTACAATTGGGTAAGGAGTGACATGAGTTTGGGTGCACAATTTGGAAAGCCTCACCTCTTGGTGTGAGGAGCTACATCAAAACATGTGATTACAGTTGGGTAAAGAGCGACATGAGTTTCTGTGCACGGTTTAGTGAGTCATCACTCAGGTACAGGTGTAATACCTCGGATATGTAATTACAGGTAGGCAAACTGGTAATAAAGGGTACGTAGTAAAGTAGTCAACACAGTTATGTATACTGGTGGTGATGGGTGGGCAGAATCATGTAGTGTTGATGTTCTGGCAGTGGTGCTGATGATAATGGCAGGTCTCCATAATGTGAGCGCATGGGACCGTTGGAGGACATGAGAGGCGCAAAGCGCGCATGAGGGAATCTTGAGGAAGCGCGTATGTAGGGACCGGGAGCATGACAAGCACTACATTTTTTGTGTCACCTGAAGGAACGACCCAGGCAGAGGGCAGTAGTTAGGTGGGCACAGCGCTACAGCATGGGTGGATACCGGCATGGACAGGGACAGACAGGGCCTTGAAAGCATTGGCATAGTCCAGATGCAAATGTATGCAAGATCCCATTACTGAGGCATGATATTCTCTCTTTATAATGAATGGTCTGATTAATCTGCCGAATACCCAAAAAGATGACCTGACAGCTTTATTATTCTGATACACAAGAGTTGAATAAGGCTCCAAGATCACCCTTAAATTCTTAACTTTAATGGACAAAGAAATAGACAATCCAAATAAGTATTTGAGGGGGAGGGAGAGTTGAGGGCCAATTTACAAGTGATTGAACCCCAATAACCTTACTTCTGTCATAGAAGAATTGAGCTATAACACATTTACAATCATCAATTGGTGGACCTCAGTTAGGAGGTCCTCTGAAGGAGAGTAATTCCCAGTCGAACTAGTTGCTTTAACATATATTTGTGTATTTTCGTAGAAATGGAATTGCAGCAAAAGTACCAAGCTTGACCATTTGAAATCTGCCTTCACGGAAGGTGCTAAACTACAGTGATGGTGCAAATGGGTCAACCGTCACATCATGCACCACCCCTCAGACCCCCAAAAAGTAAATGTAAATACAATATAAGGCAGCTCATTTAAATGATTTTAGGCCTTTGTATCCTGGACTGTTTTTAATATGCCTGACTACAAACAACACGCTAACACATGTAGAATAGGGACACGTGTCTAATTATGTTGTTGTTAGAATAACCACAAGCAGAATAGAAGGAGTTTGTAACACTATAGGTAGTTGTGCCACATTGAAGGAGCTAGGTTTCAACGTACTCTGAGAGGATCACTTAGAAATGCATAGACAAAGAAACAGTATTCCTTATGAACTATAAATATAGCATTGAAAAGAGGTTCCGTATTTTACAGCAAAGGCCTCATGCGAAATTGCCCAACGTGTCATTTTAGAGCTGCTGCACTGCAGTGCTTAGATTTGTTCAACTTTATGAAAAGCCTGTTCTTGTCTGAAAGTATGAGAAAGGTGAAGCAAGTACAAGATAGTGCTCGACTTAGCATCTAAGAGATATTGTTCCCATGACACAAGAGCAGATATGCAGCAATTATTTCTGTCAAAACAATAATTGAATAAACACACTGAAGCCAGGTGCATGATGCCCCAAGACTAAAATATTGCCAAAGACACTAAACTAAGAGGCCGATTCATGGAATAATTAGCGCGGCGCAAGTGGGCAAAAACGTGCGAATCGCAGTGGAATAGCGAAAATCGCAGTGAACGTGCGAAAATCGCACGAAAAGCAGCGCACGTCGATTCATGGAAGTCCGTGCGCGAGAAAACCAGCGGATGTGCGATAAAAAGTGCGCGGCGCACGTTAGCGCACAGGCCATCTAACAGCGTGCGCCAGGTCACAGCGAAAATCGCACAGGCCACAGCGAAAATCGCACATAGCGCGGCGCACGCAATAAAAGTAGGCGGAACACGGGCGTAACACTCGGAATGGGGAACAACTTGCCAAAACGTGGGCGTCACGGGGGAAGTACAGGGCACAAGTGCGCGGAACGCCCACACGCTCGCCTACAACACGTATTCATGGAATAGAATAGGGGAAAAAAGCGCACGCTCAAACCAGCGCACAGGCACAAACACGACCGCCACAAGAAAGGAGGCGGTAGCGTCTCTGCGGCTGTAAGAAATGTGCGCCAAAAGGTGCGCCAACAAATAGCACCTATATACTGCCATGATGAATGTCCCATACTGTGGCCCTCCAGGAAAAATGACGTGCAAAGGGGTACCCACAAACACGGACACCCGCTGACAAAAAATACGTGTGCATGTATACCGGGGTGCGCGGGAAGTGTCACACGCGATTTGCAGGGTACGTGCATCACAGGGGTTCGCGTGAAGTTATTCACGCGATCGGGCCTGGGGGAGCGGGCTACGTGTATTACAGGGGTTCGCGGGAAGTTCCACACGCGATCGGGCCTGGGGGAGCGGGCTTCGTGTATTACAGGGGTTCGCGTGAAGTTCCTCACGCGATCGGGGCTGGGGGAGCGGGCTACGTGTATAACAGGGGTTCGCGTGAAGTTCCTCACGCGATCGGGCCTGGGGGAGCGGGCTACGTGTATTACAGGGGTTCGCGTGAAGTTCCTCACGCGATCGGGCCTGGGGGAGTGGCCTTCGTGTATTACAGGGGTTCGCGTGAAGTTCCACACGCGATCGGGCCTGGGGGAGCGTGCTACGTATATTTCAGGGGTTCGCGTGAAGTTTCACACGCGAATAGCCTGGGCGCGTGAATTTGAGGGGTGCGCGGGAAGTTCCTCACGCGATCGGGCCTGGGGGAGCGGGCTACGTGTATTACAGGGGTTCGCGTGAAGTTCCTCACGCGATCGGGCCTGGGGGAGCGGGCTACGTGTATTACAGGGGTTCGCGTGAAGTTCCTCACGCGATGGGTCCTGGGGGAGCGGGCTTCGTGTATTACAGGGGTTCGCGTGAAGTTCCACACGCGATCGGGCCTGGGGGAGCGTGCTACGTATATTTCAGGGGTTCGCGTGAAGTTTCACACGCGAATAGCCTGGGCGCGTGAATTTGAGGGGTGCGCGGGAAGTTCCTCACGCGATCGGGCCTGGGGGAGCGGGCTACGTGTATAACAGGGGTTTGCGTGAAGTTCCTCACGCGATCGGGCCTGGGGGAGCGGGCTACGTGTATTACAGGGGTTCGCGTGAAGTTCCTCACGCGATCGGGCCTGGGGGAGCGGGCTTCGTGTATTACAGGGGTTCGCGTGAAGTTCCACACGCGATCGGGCCTGGGGGAGCGTGCTACGTATATTTCAGGGGTTCGCGTGAAGTTTCACACGCGAATAGCCTGGGCGCGTGAATTTGAGGGGTGCGCGGGAAGTTCCTCACGCGATCGGGCCTGGGGGAGCGGGCTACGTGTATTACAGGGGTTCGCGGGAAGTTCCACACGCGAATAGCCTGGGCGCGTGTATTTCAGGGGTGCGCGGGAAGTTCCACACGCGAATAGCCTGGGCGCGTGAATTTGAGGGGTGCGCGGGAAGTTCCACACGCGAATAGCCTGGGCGCGTGTATTTCAGGGGTTCGCGGGAAGTTCCACACGCGAATAGCCTGGGCGCGTGTATTTCAGGGGTTCGCGGGAAGTTCCACACGCGAATAGCCTGGGCGCGTGTATTTCAGGGGTGCGCGGGAAGTTCCACACGCGAATAGCCTGGCCGCGTGTATTTCAGGGGTGCGCGGGAAGTTCCACACGCGAATAGCCTGGGCGCGTGAATTTGAGGGGTGCGCGGGAAGTTCCTCACGCGATCGGGCCTGGGGGAGCGGGCTACGTGTATTACAGGGGTTCGCGGGAAGTTCCACACGCGAATAGCCTGGGCGCGTGTATTTCAGGGGTGCGCGGGAAGTTCCACACGCGAATAGCCTGGGCGCGTGAATTTGAGGGGTGCGCGGGAAGTTCCACACGCGAATAGCCTGGGCGCGTGTATTTCAGGGGTTCGCGGGAAGTTCCACACGCGAATAGCCTGGGCGCGTGTATTTCAGGGGTTCGCGGGAAGTTCCACACGCGAATAGCCTTGGCGCGTGTATTTCAGGGGTGCGCGGGAAGTTCCACACGCGAATAGCCTGGCCGCGTGTATTTCAGGGGTGCGCGGGAAGTTCCACACGCGAATAGCCTGGGCGCGTGTATTTCAGGGGTGCGCGGGAAGTTCCACACGCGAATAGCCTGGCCGCGTGTATTTCAGGGGTGCGCGGGAAGTTCCACACGCGAATAGCCTGGGCGCGTGTATTTCAGGGGTGCGCGGGAAGTCCCACACGCGAATAGCCTGGGCGCGTGAATTTCAGGTGTGCGCGGGAAGTTCCACACGCGAATAGCCTGGGCGCGTGTATTTCAGGGGTGCGCGGGAAGTTCCACATGTGATTTGACAGTGTGGCTCCTCCCAGGTGTACCCTGTACACCCTCCACGGCCCCTGCAGGCAGCCCACACCACAGGGGACTACCCTGCATCCCTGGTCATGTCCCGCAGGCAGCCCACCCAACATGGGCATGCCCCCCAGCAAAGGCACATGTCTCCTTGAACTAATGAACACCAACACATGTCCCCTTGCACCCCCACCCCCCAGCACTGTGGGGCACCTGCCAGCAGGCCCCCACCCATGTCCAACTCATGTCTCCCACCACCCCCAAACCCCAGCCACCAGGGTCACCCTCCACCAGGGCCCCACTCATGTCTCCCACCACCCCCACCCCCCAGCACTGTGGGGCACCTGCCAGCAGGCCCCCACCCATGTCCAACTCATGTCACCCACCACCCCCAAACCCCAGCCACCAGGGTCACCCTCCACCAGGGCCCCACTCATGTCTCCCACCACCCCCACCCCCCAGCACTGTGGGGCACCTGCCAGCAGCCCCCCACCCATGTCCAACTCATGTCTCCCACCACCCCCAAACCCCAGCCACCAGGGTCACCCTCCACCAGGGCCCCACTCATGTCTCCCACCACCCCCACCCCCCAGCACTGTGGGGCACCTGCCAGCAGGCCCCCACCCATGTCCAACTCATGTCTCTCACCACCCCCACCCCCCAGCACTGTGGGGCACCTGCCAGCAGGCCCCCACCCATGTCCAATCCATGCCCCCCTGCACCTGGGTCCCAACATTCCCCAATCATGTCCGTAATGCCCATCCTCCCCTGCCAAAAGGCCCAACCAACTATCACACCCACCCACATATCAAAGGCAATTACATGTTACACCCCCAATGTAAATAATGCAATTTAACACATGTCTGTCACACACAATGGCTGCAAGTGAATGACAAAACACCCAACATGACATGCCTGAAAGCAATGAGATGATACGACACATTGAAGATTAAAAAAATAATATGTATTGAACAGCAAATAAGAAAAAACACAAAGCAAATCAAACAAAACAAGATGAATGTCCATGAAAAAATTATGAAAAAATAAAATAAGCCAATCAAGAAGATAATCCTGGGTCCATGAGCCCTACCAAATTAAACCTAACTGACTACTAACTAAAAAGGGAACTATATACAAAAAAGTGGTGCATTGTCCAATCGCAACCCAAAAAAAAATCAAAAAAACAAAGGAAACCTAACCCTAACTATACAACTATATACAAAGGCAGCGGGCTATTTGGACGGCTCACTGGTTGTTGTCATGGGCCAGGGCATCCTCGAACTCCTGCTCAATGGCTTGGAGGCGGGCATGTTCCCTGGCCCCGAGGTCCCGCAGGGATAACGCAGTGTCAAGCTCAAACTCCCTGCGAAGACCCTCGAGGCACTCAGCCCGCCTCAGCGCCCTCCGCATGGAGTCCTCCGCCCTGACCATCGTGAGCCGTTCCTCCTCTGCCCGCTGCCGCTCCGCACCTATCCGCTGGCACAACCTCTCCCACACGGAAGCCACTCCCATTCCAGGGTTCTCCTGCCCTCCGGCCGATGCCTGCACCCCTGATGTTGATGGCCCCGAGCCATGATGCCTCCCACGTTGAGCCTGCTGCTGCCTCCGACGCAACTGCCTGTGCCAGCACGACGGCATCCAGGCTGATGGAAACCACCGACGCCGTCGTGCACGTGCCCTGCCCGATGATGCCGTCACATCCTCCATCTGCTGGGGTCCAGTTGCTCTGGTGTCCACCCCTGCTGGATCTCTGACTCCCGACTGTGGCAGGGATGGGATCCCCACCGAGCTGGCTGCATTGGTCGGGGCAGGTCCACAGGGGGCCCTGGTGGCATCTGGGCTGGAAGACGGCAAGGAGAACGACTGGTGGATAGCCTGCACAGAGGAGGAGAGGGCCGCCACATTGGCCAACACATGCAGGAAACCCCCGAACATGGCCGATCCCAATTGGGCCACGTCGGCACGGTGCACTTCGTGATGACGTGCGTGCTCCTCCCGGGAAGCACGCACGGCATCACGAATCGCAGCCGTGCGCAACGCGACCCCAATC
Source organism: Ambystoma mexicanum (assembly GCF_040938575.1). Lineage (NCBI taxonomy): Eukaryota > Metazoa > Chordata > Amphibia > Caudata > Ambystomatidae > Ambystoma > Ambystoma mexicanum. Next base: position 295,088,093 of record NC_090927.1, read on the forward strand.
AGGACCTTCTCCGCACGGCCAGGGGTTCCCACGTCCGCAGGTGGAGGGGAGTCAGGTGACATGGACATCCCCTCTACCTGCGGACAGGCCTGGGACGGGGCATCCCTGCTGGTGCATGGTGGTGCACTCACAGGGTCAGGGACAGCGACATGCACAGGCCCCTCCACGGTGACCTGTGCTGCCTCCTGCCCCTGGCCCTGGACTGCACCACTTGCACCAGCAGGGATGCCCCCACCAGGCCCCATGTGTGCCCCAGTGGCGGCCTCCTCCTCCTCTGTGCAAACCACCAACCTGGATGGCTCCTCACCGTCTCCCACCGTAGCAGGCCCCTGTGGGGGCTCACCCACCCCTTCCGCTGCAGCCGTGGGGGCATCCCCGCCGCCTTGCTCCACAGCGCCGTCTCCGCCCTCTTCTTCACTAGCCGCTGCGTAGAGGGAGACAAAGAACACAAGCATCAGGGCACTGTACAATGGTCCCCTAGACAGGAAGCAATAGCAGATGAGCACCACTGTCAAAGTACACTTCCATCATGTCCCTCCACAACACATGGGCCAGTCCAGGCAAAACACACACAGTAACAGGCATGGTGCATGCCATGGACATTTCCATGCATGTCCAATGGACTCTTGAAACATTCAATGATATGTAATTCACATGCATCATGGCTCATGCCCATCACATGCACACACATCACCTCAGTCACATCCATCTGGCCCCAAACACACCAAACACAGCGGATACAAGGGTAATTTTGCTGCTTTACTGAATCTCTGCATTGTCACACACATGTGTCATGCATCCATGGCATGCACAAGTCACAGACACGCAGGTCAGGCACACAGACATGGCTACCATATATGTACCTGGCATCAGCACCCATCCCTCACCCCCACCCATGTTCAGGTACAGAGACTGGCATGCTCTCATGTTCATAATCTGATTAGGGCTCCCCATGCGGCATTTCAACACATGCAACAACCATGTGCATCACACATCACTGGTCGCACATGCATTACCATGATGTCCCTGCACACATACATGCATACATGGGCTATGGCACACATACAGGCAAGTATCATAGAACCAGCACACCGCAACATGCCCTGTCTTACACAGTAATGCATGGACACTTACCGCTCAACTCCAGACGGGCCTCCCTCTCAAGGATCTGGGCGTGGAGCGCTGGGCGTACGCGTTCCAGGACCCTCATCTGGGTGGTACTCATGCGGCCCCGGCCCCCCTCCACGAGGCGCCGGGCCTTCACAAGGGTCCTGGACCTCAAGTCCTCCCAGCGCTTCTTGATCTTCAGGACGTCGCGGGTTGCCACCCCCTCCGCGTTGATGGCAACCACACAGTCGGCCCAGATCCTCTGCCGTCCTTCCTTGCTGGCGCGGGACGATCCAAAGAGGGCATCATACTGCCCCAGGACATGCTCCACCAGGACACCAACTTCGGTGACAGTGAAGCTGGTGCCCCTCTGCCCCTCTGGCCTGGGGTTGCCACTGGTGCCAGATGTGGAAGTGCCCGACATGGCAACCCCAGAGGCAGGTGTGGGTGGGCAACTGGGTCCTGGGGCTGGGCTGTGGAGCGATGTAATACCAGTCGGGAGTCTTCAGTTCCAGCAGGGGTGGACACAGCAACTGGACCCCTGCAGATGGCTGATGTGCAGGCACCAAATGGCAGGGCACGGTGGCAGCAGGCAGGCAGGCAGGCAGCAGCAGATGGCACGTGGGAGGCTGCTCGGGGCACTGGGGGGCAGTAACTCGGCCTTCTGGGCAGGAGCGTGGGCTTCCGTGTGTTTTCGCGTGGCCAGCTTGATACGGAGTGATTTGGCACGTGAAAATCCTGCACGTCAGCGTGAAATCCGAGGAAAGGCCCTTAGCGCGTAAGCGCGTCAGCACGCATACGCGATTCTATTGGACCAGAGTCCCTCAGCGCGTAAGCGCGTCTGTGACGTGACCCGCACGGGTGTTCCCCACTCAGGACGTGATGACGGGGCACACGTGGAGATACTGCACGTCAGAGTGTCATCGCGTGTAATTGGACAAAAGTGCGCGTACACGCGATTGGCCTATGTACGTGTATTTAATGGGTGCGCGGCCACTTACACACGCAAGTACGTCAGCGAACCTGTATCCCGTGGTGCGTGTGAATTTCCACACGCTATTGGACTGGGAACAGGATTCCAGGGCTGCGCGGGTCACACGCTGTATCCCGTGGTGCGTGTGAATTTCCACACGCTATTGGACTGGGAACTGGATTCCAGGGCTGCGCGGGTCACACGCTGTATCCCGTGGTGCGTGTGAATTTCCACACGCTATTGGACTGGCAACAGGATTCCAGGGCTGCGCGGGTCACACGCTGTATCCCGTGGTGCGTGTGAATTTCCACACGCTATTGGACTGGGAACTGGATTCCAGGGCTGCGCGGGTCACACGCTGTATCCCGTGGTGCGTGTGAATTTCCACACGCTATTGGACTGGCAACAGGATTCCAGGGCTGCGCGGGTCACACGCTCGCCTAGAACACGCGCTAAGCATAAATTGCGGACTTTAACAATAACAAGCTCAGACGCCAGGATGAACATACCGTTCCTAGCAGCAGTGGCAGTGGGCTACCAAAGGAGGAGGAGGAGGATAGTCAGGGCCAGAATATTCACACCCAGAACCAGCCTTTTCGGGATGCCTGATGACCAGGTGTATGGGAGGTACAGGTTTCCACCACACATCATACTGGACCTGGTGACTGAGTGGGAGGATGACCTCACATCACCCACCCTGTGCTCCCAAGCACTCAGCCCCCTGGAGAAGGTCCTCAATGTACTGCACTTCTTAGCCACTGGATCATTTCAGCGGACAAGTGCCATAGTGGGTGGGGTGTCACAGGCCACCCAGTCACGCTGCCTACACCAGGTCTTGAACATCATGACTGCACGCCCATCAGTCCGCAGGCACATATACCTGCCCAGAACACCTGCAGAAAGGCATGCTGCCGCCCTGGATTTTTACGCAGTGGCACGATTCCCCAAAGTGCTAGGTGCCATCGACTGCACCCATGTGGCTCTACGTCCCCCCAGGGCATCTGAGCACATCTATAGGAACCGCAAGCACTGGCATTCCATCAACGTGCAGGTAGCATGTAATGCCAAGGGAATAATCACCTCAGTATATGCCAACTATCCCGGCTCCACCCACGACAGCTTCATTTACCGAATGTCCACCCTAAGCCGGGACCTAGAAGCTGGGCGGCATGGCGATACATGGCTGCTTGGTGAGTATGTATGCCACTGCACATGCATGCATGTTGGATACTGAGCAAGGTCACAACCTCACCAATGATACCAATCCCCACCTCCACAGGGGACAGTGCCTACCCTCTCAGCCCCCACATGATGACGCCAATTCGGAACCCCACCACGCCACCCCAGGTAAGATTTAACACAGCCCACATTACAACCAGGGGCATAGTGGAGCGCACATTCGGAGTGCTGAAGTCACGCTTTCGCTCCCTTGACCGTTCTGGCGGGCAGCTGTTATACGCTCCCCCAGTAGTGTGCAGGATCATAGTGGCAGCATGTGTCCTGCACAACGTTGCAACACGCCGGGGCCTGGCCGTGGACATGGTGGTGGCCCCACATCCCCAACCACATGCACAGCCGCTGCGCATGGGAGGGGAAAGGGCACGGGGGGAGGCAGCCCGTACACAGCTAGTGGCTAATTACTTCACATAGAAATCACACCCCTGTGGAGTGCACACTGCCCTGGCACATTCCATCTGACAATCAATGATGACTCAACCTGACACTGATCCTGAATGTGTGGAGAATGAACCGGGAATTCCATGTCAGCCTGAGATTGTTCACCTGGAAGTGTCACAATGTGTGCATCCCTACCCACACAGACACCACCAATGCAGTTTTGTGAAGTTACACATTGAAGCAGCTAAAATGAATACCCACTTGCAAAATGCAACAAGAGGACAGTGCCATGTCAGCCAACCCAACCCCAGCACTGCCACACGACACACCGTGCCATGTCATGCTAATTGCAGGTAAACAAAGTAATCCCCACAACATGACATCACTCTCACTATGTACAGTGGCACTATTAGAAACCTGCAACACCTGAAATGCTCACAGCAATGCCGGACCAACAACATACTTGAGCACGTAGTACCATTAACATGACATCAAAAATGTAACATATTAGTAGTCTCACCACCTGGAAATGCCTGCACTCCCACCACTACCAACTGTGCAGTGTTGGCGCCATGTAGAGTTGTAGGTGCACTGCTGCCAACATGGTCCCCATCGCCAGACTAGAGGTCCTTGTGTGGACTTGAGGAAGGGACCTGCAAATTGGGAGGTAGACACAGAAGAAGAGTTACACATCAATGCAACATGCAGTGTACAACACAACAGCAATATGCACTAGGAATGTATACACAGTATTGACTACAGACTGGCCACACAGGTCATGGGAGTCCAACGTCACTGTGTAATTCACTGTCACTTGGGCACACCCTTTGCAAGCCCATGGAAACGGGAAGCAGGAGGGGTGTGTGTGACTCAAACCCAAGCATCTGAACCAAATACATTACAAGCCTGCATGTGCCCAGCCACAATGCAGCGTATGCCCACAGGAACCACGGAAGCCAACAGATCGGAGCCAACAGATCGGAGCCAACAGATCGGAGCCAACAGATCGGAGCCAACAGATCGGAGCCAACAGATCGGAGCCAACAGATCGGAGCCAACAGATCGGAGCCAACAGATCGGAGCCAACAGATCCTCCCAAAAAAATTGGGAATAAAAGAAATCAAAATAAAAATGAAAATAAGAAAAAATCAAAAATGGCCATTGATGGGCCCGGGGGGGTTGGGGAGGCCACCCAGGAGGTCCGAGGACAGGATGCACACCAGAACCCACCTGCGTGGATCCTGGGAAAATAAAACACCTCCATGGGCTCATGGCCCACACGGCTACCCTATTGTGGGAGTGTCACTGCTGTCGCTATTATCACCCTGTGCAGCTGCATCCGGAGGTGGTTGCACTATGGGAGGCAGCCCACGCAAGGCCCTAGTCTGCTCCTCCATGGCTGCAAGCATGCGGGTGTGGTAGGTCTGGTTCTGGAGGATGAGTGTGCGGAGGTCCCCATGCAACAACTCACGGGATGCCCGGACCTCCGCCCTCGTTGCCTGCATCTCAGCTGAGAGCGTACGGGTGAGACGCTCCAGCTGCTGTTCTGTCCTTTGGTGTGTTGAAGCCTCAAGCTCAACAAGAGTCGTCCTGAGGTGTAGGAGCTCCTGCCTCAGGGCTTCCCTGTGGCCCTGGGACTCAATGGAGATGGCCTCCTGCAGAGTCGCCAGTGCCGCCCGCCTGTCCCTGTTGGACCCCAACATGTCCTCCCTGTGTGACTGGCAGATGGAGTCAGTTGCCTGCTCTAGTCGCTCCATCAGCCTTTCTGGGGGGACAATGGAAGTGGCCACCCTATCCATGGCCTGAGCCATCATCTCGGATGATGCAGCCTGTTGGGTAGCCATACCGTAAATGGATTGCTCCCATGCGGTATTGCCAGGTGGCGTACGGCCACCACGTCGGCGGGCACCACACCTGTCTGGGGCAAGGCGAACTGCGCCTTGCTGTGCCGGCACTGCCTGAGGCTGCAGGACTGCATTCCCCCTCTGATCTGCTGGCCCAGGAACAGGATCAGATGTCGCGGAGTGTGACCCTGCATCCGTAACCACCAAAGGCGTAGCTGCCAACACTGACATCCCCATGGAGGGTACTGACCCTGGTGCAGGTGGGTGAGACAGAACAGAATCCCTCCCTGGAACACTCACCAGCGACGGCACGTAGGTCTCATCCGAATCAACACCTGAGTACAGCTCGGGGGAGGTGCAGCCAGAGACACCCCTTGAGAGCACGACCTGCAGCACTTGTGGGTTCTCCCCCACCACCACACCACGTCCCTCACTGGTGGTTGGTCGGCCCTGGGACACCTCCTGGGTCTGCACCATCTCCACAACCCCAGCAGTATCAGGTGCGTCTTCCCCTGCAAAGACATGAAAACAAAGTAATGGAAACAGGCATTAGCACCATGGCACACATTGAGGGCTGAGAAGCAAGAGAACCAGTACTTGATTGACATGTCCCACATGACTAGAACCCTCCCATGCATGCACCCTCACTGCGTATGAAGTGCAGGCAAACGGCACACACTGATGACACCAAGATGGAAGATGAACAAATTTTCTGCATGCTGCCTGGCAGTGGCATCACACATTGGCCTGTGATTGGCAGGTGAAACACACATGCCATCACACAGATGGCATGTACCATTGCTATTGAGTGAAGATGGAGAGGAGGGCAGCACCTATTCATTCAGTCCAGTTCCCGCATGTAATAGCTTTTCTGATTCTAACAGGTCAGATTTTTCACCTGGAGCTGCCAGTCTGTAATGGTCAAATTGCACAGGGACATGTGTGTACAAATGATATCCAGGTAACAAAGTCACTCCCCTTTACCATACCCATGTCAGACATGTGACTAGTGGACAGCGACATGCCTAGTGAAAGTGGTGGAATGCAAACAAACTGACTGAATGAACAGTGAAAAATAAGCAAATCTGTTGTGTCAAGGTGACACTTCAAGGGCAACTGGCGTGCAGTTGTGCTAGATGTCTACTGTTGGCAGAAGGGATACTGCTATGGCCAAATGCAGCTGCGCAGGAAGTATTGCATGAAGCACATGGCTGACCCATACGACTGAGGCGCACACACTCTCTCCTGGCACCCAAACAGAAGCCCTCACACACACACCATGCACATGTATGACACACATGCATGTGCACTCACCGGACAATGCCTCGTAATCAGCCAGATCTCCCACGCCTTGGATCTGTTCCTCCGTGACGTAGGTCCCAGCGACTGACTCATGTGGAGTGAGTTCCATGTCTACTACTGGAGACCCACCTCCAGTCACTAGAGTTGCGGCATGACTTGAGGCCAGCTTACTCTTTGCCCTGCGCTTTAGGTCATTCCAGCGCTTATAGCAATCATTGGCTGTGCGCCTCACGATTCCAAGGGCACTTACGATGTCCGCAACGGTCTGCCAGTGTGCCTGGCGTTGTGCAGGTGTGGTCTTGGATCCTGCAACAATGACCATCTCGTTGTCATGTCCGGACACATACTCGACAAGTGCATTCAGTTCGTCATCCGTGAAGCTGGGCTTCCTGGACGGGCCGGACTGTGTAGCCGTGTCTGGGTCATCAGCCTGTGCCGGACGAGCACTCTTCCTCTTCCGCTTGGAAGGTGGTGGTGATCCTGAGTGTCCTGCGCCGCTCTGGACACTAGGGGCAGGAGCCCTGGTGGACTCTGTATCAGGAGTGTGGGATTGCACACTCAGCATGGGAGTTGGTGCAGGCATTGGCTCGAGTGTGATGGTGTCAGGGGGAATCTCAGCAGCATGGACTAGGACCGACACTGTCCTGGCTGGGTGTGTGAGGGCTGGGGTGGATGGAGCCGCAGCTGCCCCTGCAGCCACTCCGCCCTGCCTCCTTGGTGCAGTAGATGACCTTGCTGCCCCAGATCCACGTGGCATGATGGCATCAACGTGCACCAGCGCACGTGTCGTAGCCCTGCTGACCTGGAAGTCAGCCATGGAGTCAGCCAGGTCTGGTGCCACAATGGGCTGGTCCAACAAGGGCTGAGCATGGATGGTGTCAGCCACTTCAGCCTCAACGGGAGGGGGGGAGGGGGGGGAGGGGGGGGATGATGGGTGCCCTTGACTGGTCCTCCACACATGGGGGGACAGGCTCACCCTGCAAGTTACGACCACGTCCCCTACCGGATCCACCACGGCCACCACTTGTGGCTCTTCCACCTTTGCCACCCTTACGGAATCCTCGCCTCCCAGCCATGGCACTGATATTAATGTGCGTATGGGAGTGGCTGTAGACAATTGTCCTGGGCAATTGGGGGTCAAAGGGGTTGGGTACCAGATGGTAATTGTACCCTAGTGCTCTAGCACGGCTGATTGTAACCCCTGGGGAAAGATGACGGGTCACGCAACGCACAGGAGGCCCAAAAAAGGGAGATGACGTGCACGCAACCCCTCCTAGACCATGTGTGCAGAAAGAAAAACCTGCACTACGCTGTGGCACCCAGTAACACAAGAATGAACGTATGCGTGTCACACGCAGCCTAGAATGACCTCTGAAGGGGTAGGCAACACACGGGGCAAGCACAGAAGTTGGATACGTGCGTGACTCACCGTCTGCCAGGTAAAAGAGCGTGAAGAATGAGTGCGTTTGGCTGGCTAAACCCCCGCCAAAAGAAGATGTGTACGCTGTCTGAGAAGACAGGACAACAGTAGAAGGGGACACTGTTTGAGGGAACAGGCCCAGGTAAACCAGTAAAAGAGAAAAAAGAGAAAAAGCTGTCAGAGGTAACAGGGAATACGAACTGGAAACGCCGTGAAGTAAATCGCGTGTGAAACGACAAGAAGTACAGATTTCACCCACTCGCTCTCCACGAAAAGCACGTACAAGGAAATGGTGTTCTACATGTACCTTATATACAGGCCCACACGTACAGCGTCACTTACGCGGCGTGTACGTTCACCAATCACACGCTTTGTCACTCCTGCGTGTAGATCCATTTTCACCAATCACACGCTTTGTCACTTCTACGTGTACATCCATTTTCACCAATCACACGCTTTGACACTGGGACGTGTCACGCAACAATTTCCTGCACGTGCAGGTGACTATAGGCGCGCATATGCTGTTGACGGGTTTACGCGCTAAGGGCCTTTGCTGACGTGTGGGATTTCACTCCCTATCAGGCTGTCCACGCGTTCACACACGAGAGACCACGCTCCTGGCCAGGAGGCGAAATTACTGCCCCCCAGAGCCCTGAGCACGCTCCCACCTGCCATCTGCTGCTGCCTGACTGCCTGCTGGCCACGTGCCCCACAGTGCTGGTGGGTGGGGGTGTTGGGAGACATGGGTGGGGGCCTGGTGGAGGGTGCCCCTGCACTGGTGGGGGTGGTGGGAGACATGGGTGGGGGCTTGGTGGAGAGTGCCCCTGGTGGCGGGGGGTGGTGGGAGACATGGGTGGGGGCCTGGTGGAGGCTGCCCCTGGTGGCGGGAGGGTGGGGGTGGTGGGAGACATGAGTGGGGGCCTGGTGGAGGCTGCCCCTGCACTGCTGGGGGGGTGGGGGTGCAGGGGGACATGAGCAGGTGTGCAGGGTAGTCCCCTGTTTTGTAGACTGCCTGCAGGGGCCGTGGAGGGTGTACAGGGAACACCTGTGAGGACCCACCCAGCCTAATCGCGTGTGATGATTCCGACGCACCCCTGTAATACACGTACCCTGGCTAATCGCGTGTATAACTTCCCGCGTACCCCTGTAATACACGTACCCTGGCTAATCGCGTGTTAAACTTCCCGCGTACCCCTGTAATACACGTACCCTGGCTAATTGCGTGTTGAACTTCCCGCGTACCCCTGTAATACACTTACCCTGGCTAATCGCGTGTTAAACTTCCCGCGTACCCCTGTAATACACGTACCCTGGCTAATCGCGTGTTAAACTTCCCGCGTACCCCTGTAATACACGTACCCTGGCCAATCGCGTGTTGAACTTCCCGCGTACCCCTGTAATACACGTACCCTGGCCAATCGCGTTTTAAACTTCCCGCGTACCCCTGTAATACACGTACCCTGGCTAATCGCCTGTTAAACTTCCCGCGTACCCCTGTAATACACATACCCTGGCCAATCGCGTGTTGAACTTCCCGCGTACCCATGTAATACACGTACCCTGGCTAATCGCGTGTATGACTTCACGCGTACCCCTGTAATACACGTACCCTGGCTAATTGCGTGTTGAACTTCCCGCGTACCCCTGTAATACACTTACCCTGGCTAATCGCGTGTTAAACTTCCCGCGTACCCCTGTAATACACGTACCCTGGCTAATCGCGTGTATGACTTCACGTGTACCCCTGATATGCACGTTACCCGCTTTGCGTTCCTTGTTTGGCTGCCCTGTAAACTGGTCCAGAGTTAGCGCAGCCCTTTGCGATGATTTAGCGATTTTGCTGGCTTTTCCTTGCGAGAGGGCGTTCTTGGGGGCGTTACTGGCGCTGCTGCAGGGTCGCTGCGATACTCTGCGCCACGGCTGGTTTGGGAGCATGTAATCCATGAATACGCTGTGCGCGGAAATCGGTTTTATCGCACGTGCCTGGCGCAGTCAATCGCACGCGGACACTCTGCGCCAGCCGATTGCGACACTTTTCTGCGAAATTCTATGAATTACCCTGCAAGTTGCACACCCAGTGCCCTCTATGGCCAATTAGTGCCACTGCATATTGTACTAAAAACAGTAAAATAGAAGAAAAAATATCCCTGGCAGACACAGCCCATAAAGATTGTTATTCATCCTGTGACCCAATTAAAAGAGTATGCACCTGCGCTGGCAGTGAGTATCGAGACCACTGTTGCAAACTAGTACATTCAAGTTTAGGGAAGCTGTCCGGCACAAATGGGGCACTGGGATGGAAAATGGGAGGAGAGAATCTCTTTGTTTGTGGAAACAGAGGTTTGATTTCTCTTTTCACACCCATAGTAAATTAGATCATAATAGGACTGTCTATGATGGTTGCAACATTCGAGGCTACCCTAAGAGGTGCCATCCAATGGCAGAAAAGTATTGTCATAGCTGTCAGTATGAAGTGTGCCAACCAAACCAGGTAGTGTTGTAGTGATGTTATTGTAATTATATCTATGTTTGAGGGGTTGGACCTGGGGGTTGGGGTGTAGATAATGGATTAGCCAGTCGTAGACACCAATGAGATCTATATGAGTGTTATGTTAGAAAATGCAATATGTATTCATTTTTGTTACTATGCAAATGTTGTGGTTTTGCACCTTTTAATACTCAGCCTGATGTGGGCTCATTGAGTTTTTTGTATCTTGCTTGTCTCCTGGCTGACACTTTGGGCCTCATTACGACCCAGGCGGTAAGTTACCGCCTGGGTTGTGACTTTACCGCCATGGCGTAAACTACGTTTACGCCATGGCGGAATGGGGATTTACCGCCCCATTCCGACCTTGGCGGGGCGGTAAATCCCCATGTCCCATTTACCCTTCCCCATTCCCATTTTTGCCCCATAGGGCATAATGGGAGTGGGGAAGGCGTTAATTACGCCACCGTAAATTACGGTGGCGTAATTACCTCCATGGTCCCTTAGCGCCATGGATTTTAACACCTGCTAAAAGCAGGTGTTAAAAGCGCCATGGCGCTAAGGGACCTCGTAATTGGCGGTAAGGGGTCGGCGCAGCTAACGCTGGCGTAAACCCCTTACCGCCAGGGTCGTAATGAGGCCATTTGTATTTGAATACAGTGAAGAAAGCAGTTTTTTTCTTGACCTTGGTGCACTTCTTTATTTTTGTTAATGGACTGGTAATGTGCTCATTAATACACTACAATAAGTTTTGATCAGTTATCCCCACAATAATGTTTAGGCTGAAGAAACTGATAATGTGGCACACCTTGTCGAAGGTGGCCAAAAGATCTTAAATGACTAGTAATTAAAAATGGCCATCATCATCATACCCCAAGATGTCATCCAGTACTGAGATCAGAGCAAATTTAAAATCATGCTTAGTATGAAAGCCTGATTGCCACAAGTCTAAGATATGATTCTGATCAACACACGGTTGGAGATGTATGGTTACCAGTTTTCCAATATCTTAGTGATTCATGGTGAGCCAACTGTAGGGCAGAAATTACTCAATTGAGTAGAGTCTAAAGTAGCCTTTTTTAAGATGGAGTGGTTAATACTGTTTTATGCATGTCCGGCATCACTCCCAGACAAAAGGAGAGATTTGCTAAATCTCAATTCTTTGGGGACTCCTCAAGCCACAAGAAAAGACATTATTGCAGGGAGAATATCCATCTACAATTGTGTATGTTGAAGGCTGTTTTACAAAGGAGTGCGGGACCCCTTCTACTGAGAACGAATATCGGTTAAATACCCTGTTGTATGGAATTTCTTCCACCCAGGAGGGTCTACAACCACATTCTAGCTCACTGAAACCTTCACAGAGGAGAAATATCCATTTGCATATCAGTCTTTGTCCCACTGACAAGAGCAGTCCAGCACCAAAATGCTAGGCAATTCTCCTCTGAACAAGAGCACCATCAACAACCCCAAACATGTGTTTCGGCCTAGTCGGGCCTCATCAGTGAAGTGAAGTTGTGCCTCTCTAAGCAAAGTGAGCAAGGGGACCACATCTGGATTACCCTGGGTTACTTAGGGTGAAAACTAAGTTTTACAAATGTACAAAGGAGTGTGGGAGCGCCTCTACTGAGATGTTTAAAACTGTGCAATAAGGTTTAGGGAACCTACTCTGACACTTACTGAAATTCACATAAAGTTGCTGTTGGATGTATGATTACGGATTACTTATGGTTTATTTATGAAGTTTGGAGTGACATTGTCATTCAATACATGTTGATTTTTGTTAAGACAAAAAAGTTATGTGGATATAAATGTAACCTATTGTACATTGTAGTCTCTCATTAGCTGAGGTTTAGGAAGCTATTAACAAATCAAAGGGAGGGGCGGGGGCAGATAGGATCCCTATAGACTTGTATAAGGACAAGCTGCCTGTGTGGACACTGGTCCTATGGTGTTATGCTCACCTGGTCTATGCATAGGCGTTGGGGTATGGTTGCAGTCCACCCTGAACTTGAATCACCCCCTTCAGGCCTCTCCCTCAGTAGAAAAGCTGTGAGCGGTGGTACGTGGTGATACTGCTCCTGCATGGAGATAAGAGTGTGTGAGTGCGCCAATCTGTGATTGTTGTACCTCACCAACCCTTCACCCCAAAGTACGGTTTCTGTGAGCATACGCCGGCCCATAAAGCTCACCTGTGAATTATGGAACATAACCTCTCCGTCCTGCTACTTCTGACAGCGGTGCGCAAAAGGGATCAAGTTCCTTCACTGATCCCTGATAAGGATTAGTCCAGTCCAGCTGCGACTATGCTTCCCTTTATGATTGGTAAGTCTTTCTTGAGCCTTTGTGATGCTGTTCATTCTGTCTTTATGTGTTGCTCCAATTTATGGCGCAATAATGTCTCTCTTCTGTTTTCTTCCATTAAATGGAAATGCAGCTGTGAGACGCGAGACACGGCCGGATGGAAGATTGATGACAGCAGGTAAGTGATGGTTTAAGGAAAAGCGCGAAGTATGGCAAAGCGCAACCTTAAACTGACTGTTTTTTCGATGTCTAACCTTGTCTTCCGATTTTCCTTGCAGGCGCTGCTGTCGTTGATGAAGCATGTTTTGCTGCTGTGCCAAGATGAAGATATCCGGCATTCCGGAAAGTGTAAAGATGAATACTTGGTTCGCCGAAGAGATGTACAGGTAAGAACAGCTTCTCACAGTTGGTAAGTATGCTGGCAGGAAGCAGGATGTCCAGGAAGCAGGATCTTCAAAGGTAAGTCTGACCACAGGCGACAGTGAGTGTTACGCTGCTTGCAAGTGCAGAATAACCTGAAGCGTCTGTCTTGAGGATCAGGGCAGTTTATATAGCTGAGATCGTGGGCCGGTTTACCAGCCACACCCTGCCACTCCTAGAGAGTGAGCACGTGCAAAATCCATTAGCAGCCACACCCAAGAATACACTTGGGGCTTCTTAATGGATGGAATGTTCAAGGTTAATGCATCCTGCTTAATGAATGGAATGTTCAAGGTTAATGTATCTGAAGTGCTATGTCCATAATAAAAGCTTTTCGGTGTTAAATGGATGTTCAAGGTTAATGTATCCTGCTTAATGGATGGAATGTTCAAGGTTAATGCATCTGAAGTGCTATGTCCATAGTAAAAGCTTTTTGGTGTTAAATTGATGTTCTTGTTTACTTTTGTTCATGAGCCTGGCACCAAAGGCGCCAGGACAGTGTCCACTCAGGTCTCCTGTGCATGCGACCCCTGCATGCATGTGCCCCCGACTTCATGACCATGACAGCGGAGGCTATTTAATGCAGTGATTAAACTAGATAGGGTCCCAGTCTCATTGATGCGGCAGAGATTGTCCCGATATACAAAGAATGGAAGGGAGAGCCCTTGCAGTTATTGTCCCATTCCGCTGCTGGACACGGCTGGGAAAAAGTTTTCCTCAAGTGAACTTATTTACCACCTCCAGGCAAGGTTTCAACCGAGAATAAGCACCCTTGACCAATTATTCTTTCTGTTTTTAATCTTGCAGAAATATATATGGTTTTACATAAAGTAAAGGTCCATGAGGTCAGAATATTTGAAGACAGCATTTGACGGAATACCTAGAAATGTACTCTGGCAGGCTCTTAAGAGGGATGCACCAAGTCATTTTATAACAATTATTAAACAATTATATACTAGCAACAGGTGGTTATAAGCTGGGGCCTGGGGCCTGCAGTTGAGGTAAAAGCACTGTTCGATGTGGAAACGGGAGTGAGGCAGGGATGCGTTCTTGCCCCACTGCTATTCTGCATCTATATTAATGAAGTTACTGTTGATTTGGTTAAAAATTGTTCTGATACTTCTTTGACTCCCCAGATGATGCAGTATTACTAACCACCACCCCAATGGGCCTCAAACACATTATGGTTTTGTCAATAAGTGCAAACAGTTGAGACTCGAACTGAACACCAAGGTAATGTTGTTAAGACCCAAATCCTTAATCTAAGGTTATGGAGTGTTGCCCCAAAGCCTTAAAACGTTTGAAACCTGAAGATACAGGTGGACGGTCACAGGTTAGAACAAGTTCCCAATTATGATTATTTGGGAATCAGGTTTGCTGAAATTAGTTTTAGGACAGTTCAACTAGCTTTATCGTTTATTATTTTGGACAAGAACAGTGGAGGTGTTAGGAGGGTTTTACAATCTGCAAACTTTGTCTTCAGCATTCTATGGAGCAGAAATGTGGGGCTATACTAACTGCCAATCCTTCACAGTCATTGAGAATATGTTCTTAAAAACTCTTTCAAGACTCCCAACAAGAAGCTGAGCACTTTCTCTACCAGATCTTAACACAAACTAAAACAATCTAATGTTAGAGAATGACTTGCAAAGTACGCAACCCACATTTCCAAACCTGACAATTTTTAAAACCAAAATGTTACAGAAGGGGGTTACACAACATGGGAATGATGGTAGCATCAGTTCTCCATTATCAAAGGCATTTCCCGTATGCAAGTAGGTAAAACCTCGCAGAAAACAGCACAGTAATGCAAGGGATCCTATATGTTTTGACCAGGATCACTGTACCGTCTGCTGGCATAGCAAGGATACAAGCATGAACACATTTGCTGCACAGTCTCGAATTTGCATACTTGGTTGCCGCTGGGACGGATATTATATGCACATCTTTTAAGGGATTTCTTAGGTTTTAAGAATGCCCAGCTGAGCAAGCTAATTTTAACCCCTATCTGGTGCAGGAACAGTGCTGATAATCGCGTTGCTTGTGCTGCAAACTCAAGTAATTGTGCAGGTATATTTGTCAACTTCAGATTGAACGGTTCAGCCAGCCTCATTGGGATGTGCCCTTCTGATCCTTCACATGAACACATATCACTACACTAAGTGCTTAACACACTGAGACAACTTCTGAACCCCTGTGGATGAATATGGATTTCAACTTTGGCTATTGCACACAATCAGCAACATTCCCACAGGGGGAATGTAACGCTACAAAGATTGTGTTACCCAAACTATGTATTCCACAATGAAAACTAAAGGCAGTGCACATTTTAATTGATCAAGGCAGAATGTACTTGTCAAAACCGACAGGCAATGGGTTTGACGCCTCATCAGCATGCAATCACAATTTCCTGGCATGAGCTATTTTAGCCAAACTGGAATCTTGCTTTAGACCAGGCAGCATTGTGGGGGCCCTTGGCAGCCGCCCCATGAGCCCGCCAATAAAAACGTCTCTGGGGTCTACTGTTGTGTAGCAATGAATGAGCGATTCCCAATAGCATGGAGCATGCAGAAGCCCGTAGGCATTGTGGTGCTATTGAAAAGAAGGGGCTTGCAGAATTACAGTAAAAGGCATACACTAGGGGCTGCGTGATGAAGCATCGCCTGTGGTTATAAGACAAATAGATATATATATAGTTGCTATGGATGAGCTGCATGTTAAGCTCACACTGGATAGAGTGTATTAAGTAAAACATAGCATAGTGGTTAATTTAGCAAAAGGGGGATAAGTACAGACACTGCTGGGAGAAATGATAGAGGTCGGTAACCAAAGCAGGGTTGACAATTTTGCAAGAAAGAAGAAGGGATAGTTCTGCGCCAAATTCACTAGAAAAGCATTCCATGATTTGGGGACAAGACGGCAGAGCATAGCCCAGTGGCATTAGCCCCTTTTGGTGAATGGGGACAGCAGTGGGTAACAAGGAGTCCATGAGCAAGAGCACTGGGGAGTAGCGCAGGATTTAAGAAATGCTTGCTCCTTGCATTGCATGTCGGAAAAGCTTCTCACCTAGGTAGGCCCTGCAGCGACACGTGTGTATGTGTTTATGTATTGTTAAGTGCTGTATGGAAACAGAATGCTAGCAGTAGTGGTGATTTTTAACACTAATGTTGCAGGGTGAGCGCGCATAACTGAATTGTTAAATGAGGACTTTAATCCTCGCATGGGAAGGGGGAATTCAAAGCTGTGTATGACCATCCTGCGCACCCAATGGGGGAACCAGCTATGACAATGAAACAGGTGTTAGCTCCATTTCTATTCCTTTATATTGTGGGGTGGCAAGCAGCCTAGTGCAGGTAGCCAATCTGGCCCTGGCCAAGCATCGCAGAAAATATTGGCTGGGTCATTGTGCCAGCAGTCCCAGTGGCACATACATGCAGGACTGCCAGCAACTTAGGCAAATGGAATATGGCAGTCAGTGTATGAATGTTGCTTTCTATAGCATGCGTGGCTCTGAAGGAGCCAGAGAATGGAGGTCATAGCCTAATTTAGCTGTCTCCTTGCTTTAAACCCCTTTCTGGGCTAGCAGAGATCCTGTAAAGGGCAGAGTCTGTATCTGTGCATATATGTGAATGCCACCAGCCTCATACATGTCACTCAATGGGGTGCTGTTTGGACACGTGGCTTTCATACCCTTTGGTTGCAGACACCTTGGCTCAGATATTGCTTTGTATTTCTGAGATGTGGACTTTTAGTTAAGTTTATTGTGTATGTGCATTGTATGGCAGAGGCACAGTGTTCCCAGTGTTGCAAACTGCCTTGGGGGGCATTAATAGGTGCTTTATTTTAGGAAATTGTATTTGTGTGCATTATTTGTTAATGCCTTCACATTAGTCCAGTCCAGGTGTCAGTGAGCTGGGAAAAAACATTGCAGAAATTTCAGTGGATTCCAGGCTGTTTAGACTCATAATTAGACCAGGATTTGTGATGTCATATGTCTGTGGGCTTGGACAGTAAATTGCACTTCTTGGAAGCCATTTTTTCCAAAATGCCTTGCAGAGGGAGAAGCCACCGGCACACTGAGTGGTGTGAGGTGGCCTAGCTCACTCCCAAATTCCCACCAAGTTATGTACGCCCCACCAACTTCCAAGTCACCAGCCGCCACTGGGCTGAACTGACCCTACCAGCAGCATCAGTTAAATGTACCAGCACTGTGTAAGACTTACATTTGTGACTTTAAAAGAGTAGCCTTTCCTCCATGGTTGGCCAGTGAGCAGCTCATCTGGCGCAAAGTCATGTGTATTCTTTCAAAGAATACCGGGAGTTGCATACTGCAGCACTCTGCACTTTTAGAGCCTGTGAGGAATTTTGTGAGATGCCTGCAAGGATGGCGGTGTAGTAATACAATTCAACACTGATAATGATGAGAAATGAATGAGCAGGTGGTGTAAGTATGGCGGGGAAAGGAAAGGGCTGGCGGCATTAGCAAATGTGATAGTGAAAGGGAAGTAATGACACAGGGACGTCACTCCACCAGAATGATAGAGGTAGCGGAAGTGACATCTCAATGACCCTTGACCTTTGATGATACAACTATAGGAAAAGTTTTAAACATTTTTAATTCTTAGGGTAGCAAAGGGGACCATGGGGCAACAAGGGATACCTCCGGGAGTGCAGCCACGACCCCTGGCTACCCCCAAATGACATCCCTGCATTGGCACTCTAACGATAAAGTGCAACAGAGTGTAGCATGTAACCTGGCATGGCATGAGTATGGGTTATTTTACAGCTACAAAAGTAGTGTTAGAATTAAAAGAGGTAGTGATAAACTTCATGAGATGAGGAGCAAGTGATTTTGTATGGGGTCTTAAATCAACGTGCAGGCAGGAGCAAGCACTGCCCTGTAGCTGAATGGTCCATTGCCATTCGTGCATTCTATCATTTTTGACTAAGAATACCCCCTGAAATTAAAGGTTACTGGATCATCTGTGACCTGCTTTTGGGGATTTTTGGGGATAGCACACATGTAGTGAAGGTTTTTTTTTGAGTGCTCCTAAACGCTTTTTCTAGGAGCTCCACCGTGACTGGTAGGACAGTCTGCATTGAGTCATACCAGGGGTGGTAGGTTACAATTTTGAGGCCTTGTCAGCCAGAGTGGAGAACATTTTCATTAAATGGGGAAAAACCTTCGGTTTGAGACGGGCGGATGAGATTCTGGTATTGTAGGAATTCGATGAGCGAAGAAAGACTTGAATGACAAAGCGTGAAAGCATGATGACGGTGTTGAGGTTACCAAGGAAAACATGATTATTTAGGGCAGACCTTAGTTAAACACAAGCAATTTTGAAGGCAGAGGGCAAATGAGATTGGGTGAGTGAGAAGTAAAAGATTTTAGTATGTGTGCAGTGTGATGAATGTAGCCAGCTGTATAATCTGGTGAAGAAAAAAAAAAGGGAGCTGAAGGATTTTAGAAACTCAGGCGCAGGCTGCGAATTATGAACATTTGCAAACACGAGGTGAAACGGATGACCTCAGGAAACTGAAGGCAGCCATACAATAGGGAAATATGGCAGTTGATAAAAAAGCAAGCAGAATGAAATAAGAATCATGAAGGACAGTAGTGGTTCAAGTAAGAATTCTGGGGGGACACCTGAGAGAAAACGTAAGAATTCCGGGGGGACATCTGAGAGAAAAACATAAGAATTCCGGGGGGACACCCAAGAGAAAAACGTAAGAATTCTGGGGGGACAGCCGAGATAAAAACGTAAGAATTCCGGGGGGACACCTGAGAGAAAAACATAAGAATTCCGGGAGGACACCCGAGAGAAAAAGTAAGGATACCGGGAGGACACCCGAGAGAAAAAGTAAGGATTACCAGGGGGGCACCTGAGACAAAAACATAAGGATTTGCCTTGTTCCTGCGCTTTAAAGAGTGGTCAGAAGAAACGTGAACCCAGAGCCCACATAATAGGGGATGATAGGCTCAGGTGACGATTAAAGACGGCACAAATGGGGTTCATTTAAACCCAATGTTAGGGTATTCATTAGAAGGCAGGTATATGTGTGTCCAGCTGGGGCTTGTCTAGTCTGTCAAGTGTCTGTTATACATGTCCTGTTGTATGTCAAATGTAAGGAATTTTGCCTCCTTGTTGGTTGAAATCAAGTAAAAAGCTTAATGAGATTCTACAGTTGAGAAGGAATCGCACATAGATTGATGATCTTGAGTAGATTGCCAGTAAAAATAATTTGCGGGAAGGGACTGGATTGGAGCTTGCTGCATTTGATGCTCGCTCATAGTAATGGGAGTTTTGGATTCACATATGGATATCAATAGAAACAGAGTTAAGCCTGGAAAACATTGCTCCAATTGGAGGAGTGGGTTAAAGGTACCGCCCACAAGATGTTATGCCGCGGCCACAAATTCAGCCTTAATCTAAAGCCATTTTACCACGCATGGTAACTTACTTGCATGCCGCATATACAAACAAAAAGTTAGAAACACGCTATGCTGTTCTTTAATTGTAATAATATAAGAGCAAGGAAAGGAGGAAGAGCCTCCAGCAGCTTGGTTGAAAAATAAATATGCACTTGGGGGGGGAGGCACTTGCAGCAACGCCTACCCCGTCTGAAACAGGAACCGAGGAAAGTAAGCCTGAGGGACTTTGCCCATTAAAGAGAGCTAAAAGCAGCCACAGATTATAACAACCCCGCTTATGAGTCACCTTCACAGAGTAGTAGCAAAAATCAA
The DNA here is from genome assembly GCF_040938575.1 of Ambystoma mexicanum. Lineage (NCBI taxonomy): Eukaryota > Metazoa > Chordata > Amphibia > Caudata > Ambystomatidae > Ambystoma > Ambystoma mexicanum. Next base: position 295,108,310 of record NC_090927.1, read on the forward strand.
GGGAAGGTTAAGGACAAGAATCTCACATCCCTAGCCAAGGGACAAGGGGAGACACAATGATGCGTTAATGAAGGAGGGGATCAGGCACAGACAAGGGCATCTCTCAACAAGGGAAGAGAGGGGAAAAAAGAGGAACGAAAGTGAACTGATGAGATAGCATTTACAAGGGACGAATGGATGGGAGGACAAATCTCATTGAAACTCGATGGGAAAGAAAGTGAGGATGGGAGGCCTAAAGAGGAGTTAAGGGCCAGAAGGATAAGAAGGAAAGTTAGGCTAAGGCGAGAACAGCTTTATCGCGAAGAGCAAGAAAAGAAGCTCGATCGCAAACCAGAGAGCAGCCTATGAACGTGACAGACAGAAACAGCAAAGGTTAAAAGAAAAGCAAAGGTACATGAAAGAAGGGATGAGGAAATTCAAAGGAAAAATTAATATAGAGATAAGAAAAAGGGAGAAGAGAAGGGTAGAGAAGAGACAAGGAAGTGCAAAAGGATAGGTCACAGAAATAAATAAACAAATAAATCAGGAAATAATGAAAGTGAGTGGTTATCTTGAATAAAAAATGAATAAAAGGATAAGGGATACACTCAAAAGCATAAAGAAAAAGAGCAAAACATGGAAAAAAATAGCACTTATGAGGTTTCCTGTCTAACAGAAAAAAGGAGCACTGGGCAATAAAAAACATCAGGAGACAATGAAGACCAAAAAAAGGAGTATGGCTGATAAAATTGGGTCAATTAAATGAAGGAAAACTTGCACAAACTATTTTAAAGTAAATATGGTGAAGTAAGCAAAACAACTTGTGAATGCCAGTAACAATTTTGATTTATTTTACAGACAGGCTATGGACCTCTTGTGTGGAAGCACAAGAAATCATCTGCATGGCCTTAAATTAGGGAGAAAAGAGGAAAAGGTAAGTACTAGTTCACGCCAAAAGTGTCTAAACACGCAATTGATCAACACTAAAGGTAAGAGGATCCAGGTGAGTAACAGGAAAAGGTAGCAAGTGACGCAAGGTCTTCACAAGTTAGCTGTTTTTCCCAAGATAGGTATAATCAGGTGCAGAAAGAGTAGAGAAATAAATAAACAGCATGGACATTCCAGACAACCACAGAAAACAGAAGTAAAATTTAAGGTGAGTAATTATGTATATGTTCATAATGTCAAAAGGATTGTTATGATAGAGGTATGCAAGCATTAGAATAGGCAAACATTAATGGGAACAATAAAGGTGGAGGCACGTAGTAAGAATTGGTGCCATAGTCTTTGAAGACAGGGGTAGGCTGGATCAAGTTAGACAGGGACGGTGTGCAGCCAAACGCCTCTGTTTTATCTCCCAGGATGAACACAAAGCACAAGCATAGACCATGGTCCAACTGACGAAGAAAAAAGAATAGGAAGAATGGCTGCTAAACTGAAGAAGTATGTGCAGCTAACCAGGAAGAATACAGCTAAGCTGAGCAAAGAACCCAGCCGAAAAAGTATCCCTGTGGGGTGGTTGGGAATTAGTTGTTTATGTGCCCCAACGAATAGGGGAGAATGACCCAGAGAGTATTTCTTGATAGCAGAAAGGGAGGAAGTGGGTTAAAGTCGGGAAGAAAACCTGACCCGTTGCAAATGCCCGAATGACTTTTGACTTTATCTTGACTTTCTACAGACAAAGGGGATCCTCAAGGATGTTTCTGTCATCTACTACGGACGTGCCTAGAAGACCAGGAAAAGAGAAGATGTCCTTCTTAAATAGTTTGTCTCCTTAGGGTTGCATGTGGCACCCGGAAGTTGAAAATGTGTCCCATGATGGATGTAATGTATTGAGTGGTACTGAAAACAAAAATCATTGTCTAAGCCAGCTGACACAGTGCTAGGAATGGGGGGTATTTTAGTTATGGTGTAAAAATGACCCACAAAAGGGAAATGTTTAAAAGGAAATGTTGTGTAGCTTATCTAGGAGGCAGGGGTGTCAAATAAGAGGGAATGTCTCAATTCTAGGGAATAAGGTATAATAGCCAATGCGAAAAGAGGTTTTAAGGAAATGGGTTGGCAGGAAATGTGTTAGATAAATAGAGACCCATTTATTTTACAAAAGAAACTCATTCCATTTTATATTACAGGTATACGTGGAGGACCTGTATGCCTTGGAAAATTGACATTGAACCGCGTGAGGAGAGAGGGAGGTCGTAGAGGAACCCAGTGAAAGCCTGACGCTGAATTATGTCTGCAAAGAGACTCCCCCAACCCTGCATCCCCATGCTGAACTGTCCCCTCTTGTGAACCTATCGAACAATGAACGCATTTGAAAGAGAAACACTCTGGGAAAAGTGAACTTCATGTGAAAAGGAAAAAACAATGGACTTCTGGTCTAAGCTTCAAAAGAACCTGGTAGATCGACTGTGAAAACAGCACAACGGAAAGGAAAAGGCAACAGGACACAGACGGTCCACTAACGCCAAACTCATGACAACTACAACGGAAGATATAGAAAAGGAAAGAGTGTGGACTAGAGGAAAGGACGAAGTGAAATGATATTCATGGGCAGTAGAAGATGCTCAAGGAGAGATTGTACTTTGTTGGGGTGGGAGTTGCAGACAAGGTGTGACATACGAAGAGACAATGGGCTAATGGGTTACCTCAAAGCTTGACCAAACCTCTTGAGTCTCACAATGGCTGTGAATAGTCCAAGGCAAACAGTTAGATTAAAGGCACACAATTACAGGAAGTAGGGCTTGCATGGAAGGAGTTGACACACACATGTTTGTTTTTAGTATGACAATACATTAGTATATGCCAAATTATAAGATCGTGTTAAGAAATGTTTAGATACATGTTTAGGTGAATGCAAATAGAATATGGTTTAAAGTTGTTGTTTTACAAACCACTGAACTTTCAAGACGGGGGAGTGTAATGAAGGTCCCAACCTATATATATATATATATATATATATATATATATATATATATATATATTGAATCAACAGCTGAATGAAATGGACTTATGTGGTGTTGAAATTATGCAAAAATGTTTTTTTATAATGTTGCAATATACTAGTATTCAAAAGGCATTGTGTTTATAATGTCCAAAATGGCATTACCATGATGTAATAAAGTGGCAAAGCACAGAATGGACAATGAGATATTCTATACACAGACAGGAAATCATTCTGGCTAAAATGCCTTTAATGGAAATACATGTAACCAGATTGTGGCTTGAACAAGAAGAAACTGAGGAGTGCTCAAAGTGTGTAATGATGAGATAATTTTAAAGATGAGATGTTCGAGGACACTATGCTTTCAGAAACTTGACTAATGGACAAAAACCTAGACTTTAAATGAGGCTGTGTCTGAAGCCTTATCTGGAAGAGCCCAGCTGCATCAACTATAAATTGAATAGAACACCGGAGGACAAGTCAGACATGCATGCTAGAGCATATTTCATTCTGAAGGGAATTACATTTAATTGCCCAGTGAGCTAATGTTTAACAAGTTAGTTTCTTAAGGATGTGCAGGGAGAGGTGGGGGCATTTTGCTCCCTCCCATTTTGCTATAAATGAGCTCTGTGTAGTGCTGGGAGTGGGTTCTTTTGAGGCAGGGAACTTGACCACAGCAGATAGGGCTGCGCTGTGTCAGCTATGATGAAATAAACCATTATGAACTTAACAGTCTCTGTGCTGATCCATTTGAGTTGTCCTTATTGAATTGTGTTGGAGTATTTGAATCCTGCACCCCAAAGTCCTCAAGGTGCAGCTACTTTGTCTTAAGGTATTCGAGGGCGAGCTCTGATTCTATGGGCCCGTCAGAGGTCACTCGGTCCTCGTTTACACACTGAAGCATGTTTTGGACATCAAGAGTGGACAATCTCTCCCCTGGGTTGTGCACATCAAGCAGTGTTTAACATCAATGAATCTAACCAGTTTATAGTCTAACCAACCGCTATGGCCAATGGTATCCTGGAGAAGATAAAGGAATCCTGTATTTTATTGAGGTCTGGGTCATTGTAGCTGGCTGTTAAGCATGAGCCAGGCTTTGACGAGTACCACAATATTGTAAGCCCAACATATGTACAAACATGTTATATTGAGTTGAACACGCTGAGTTGCAAAGTATATTAGCAACTGGAGCGGGTATACTTCTGTTATTTGTGCTGTATTTGGTAAAACAATGATTCTGTTACACACTTTGTATTGTATTGTGAAGGTTTTAAGGAGTTGAGGGCTATGTATTTGCTACCTCTCTATAAAATTGCACATATTTGTCGTGTGAAGAATGCCATGACATACTACAGATCTCCTGCCGATCTTAATGTTGCCTACTTTGTTGTTAAGTATATACACCGCTCATGGATTAAAAGAACAAGGCAGATACATCAGTCAGTAGTTAATGCAAACAAAGCTAGTATGTACCATTTGGTATGAAAACGCCATGGCAAGAGGAGATGTCTGCTTTCGGCAGCCAAGGGGTCACACAAACTATTAGTTTGATGCATTGCTAAGTGCACTTACATAGCATTGATGTATTTATGAGGTGCTATTAATGAATTAGTTAATGATATTTCTCTTTTTACACCGAATAAAACATATGCATGTTATTTTCTCATTAGTGGCCTCTTATCTGTAAGATACACCCTGAGCTACTTCTATACACGTGGTATAAGACACTCGCCATAGCAGATAACATGGCAGCGGAATAATACTTTGCAACATTGAATGTAAACGTACATGGCAAGCTATTCCAATTGGCTGGCAACCCAATTCCAAACTAGGACTTTCGGCTTGCTAGCAGCACGTACATAGAAATTAAACCCAGGTGCTTGGAGATACGTCAGTTTTCCCCTTGTTTTCCCAATTAGTCTACCCTCTCTCATTGGTAGGCCTCCTGCCAGTGTCTTCTGTTTGAAGAATGACCTTGCCAGTCTGCACTGTCTTGGAACATTCAACGCGAGTGTAGGTACACCATTATCTTGCTTCTAGAATTTATGAAAAGCCCTTGTTTGCAAGCTATTCGTCACGTGTTAAAATACCATGAATGTGTCCATTTCAACAGTGTATTAAACACCATTTGATTCAATAATGCAGGGTGCATTTGCTCCTCTTGGCCTTTAGAGACTTGCTCACTCTATCCCATATTAACCTCATGACCTCTTATTTGTCCAATATTTGGCATCCATAAATGCTCTTGTTCCTCCTAATCTTTGGGAAATATGTCCTTGTGCATGGTCTGCTTTTAGACTCTGTTTGTGCTTTTCCTCCATCTCTTGAAATAGCATCCTTGATTCCATGCCAATGTACTCCTTTATTTCGCACGGGAAAAAGATTCTTCATCATCTTTCCATGTTAAGATCCTGTGCTCGTATTTTCAGGTAGCTGGGTTGACATAAGCCGCTGTCCATCTTTTTCTAATGGTCGTCTTAAAAGTTAAATGTAAACCTCTCATAAGCAAGCTTCTACGTATTATTTCTACCTTGCATTTCAGCATATTTACAGTTATTGACCAGTGGGTCATTTCATTCTTCTTTGTGTTCATACGCATTGTAGAGCACATATTTTCCCTAGTACTCTACATCATTATTCTAAGTATTTTCATATTGTTTCAGCATAGATTCATATATCTTCTTTGGGACATTCCTTTGCTGTCATTAGACTTTGTTTAACGTACATCAATGTCACGCACCATTTTATTTATGACTGCATTCCAGCAACTTGGCAAGGGACATCCTTCCTGGTAGCTTTCCTCCACTGTTTCAACGTGAGGGTATCTTCTGAATTGCTGCCTGAGTGCATATCATCTTTCATATACTCTACGTGGTATGGACATGTCGCATAAACTTGTGCAAGGGTTCCCAATTGCGGCTCCTTGTCTGTCATTCCAATAGGGTTGGGGTGAGGGGGCGCTGACTATGAAAAGTGCGTCTACTTGCTCCTCTTTATAATACAGGAGAGGACAGGAGCAGGGATGAAGGAAGGAAGCAGGAAAGGGAATTAAAATGGAGGCCACAGATGCGTTAGGTTTTGGCAAAGCAATCCAAAAGTCCACAAAGTGCACTGGCAGGCATAAGGGTATTCAATGAGGGACCTTTAATTTGTATTATATATTGCATATACTACAGGAATGCCATATGACTCTGTTTTTAACTTCAGACAGGCTGTAGCCTCAACTGAACAATACAGGCTTTCAGTCATCAATCTATGTGTGTTACTTTGTAACATTTGCAGTGGAGTGACAATAATCAATTCAAAAAAGTTCATAAAGAAATCCAATTTCAATATTAATCATGGGGGCCAATTCACATATAACCTACTGGTAGCCCCCTAATGAGGACTCTTTTTACAAGAAAGGGTGCATGTTAGCACTCATTTAAAGATACTTCATGTTTCGAAAATCAAACACATTCTGAACTACATTTTGAGTACCAGGGTGTAGGGGTGCACAAATAACATAAGCCAGGGCTTCTACAGCCTTGCCAGGTGGTAATCTTTCACACGGCTGCAGCAAGGGCCCCTTTCCAAACACCTATTCTACAATTAATTATGTTCAACAGAGCATAGACCATCGGACAATACCATACCAAACACATGTACACAAACAGATCATGTCCCTGTAAAGAGGAACACCCTGCCTAACTCCTGTTCTGGAGGGAGATGAGTAGTCCTGTGGAGAGTGGGGAGGGATGTCGATGTTGGCACCTCTGTAAGGGGGAAGAATGTGCTACGTGGCAAACCTACCCAGAAACCCCTTCTCTAAAATGCTTCTTTCCTGATTGGAGTAGTGTGCACTGGCTAAGTATGACCCTGAAGGGGATCTCATAACTCCAGTGAGTGTGATTTCAGTTGGCTTTTGGGGATTGGCCCCATTGGAATCAATCGATCTATGTTTTTTGGGCAAGATGCAGGTTTTCTGCGAATGTGATTTTATTGAAATCCTTTTGGAGGCTTTAGGATCATCTAAGTTGGTGAACAGGAGTCTAGGAAGCTCCACCCACCGCACTTGGGTGAATTGAGACCAAGGCATGGCATCACCCATCTTAGAAGTCAATCCTAAGTCTTTAGAAACAACCGCTGCAGTAACAGGTGTGTCAAAGTGCCTGCAACTGCTATATGTGATGAAAAGGAAACTCAACTCCCTAGTGTGAGAGATATGCAGGATATATCTTGGGATTATACCTACATTTGCAGTATTTTATTAAGTTGGTAAAGAGTGGTATTTTATTATGGTGTAGTATCTCTTGTGGTATTTTGTTGGTATATTCTCTTTACAGTGCTAAAACCCACTTCAGAATATTTCCTAACAATTGTTTTTTTTGTTTTTTTTTTTTAACCAGGGTCACTTCTTTGCATAAATTACTGGATTTGGTACACCCTGCAGAGTAACAAATACTTTATTGCCTCACAGCATTTTATCTACAATGCCGCTGTATGCCCTGATCGGTGAGTTGCAAAATCATAAACAAGATGAAACACCCCACATTCACTCTCTAACTAGGTAATTCACAGCAGTTATCTCACTTGGAAACATATATTTTCGTGCACTTGTCTGTACGTGCAGATCAAATAAAATTACCAACTGCCGCAAGAATAACCAGAACACCCAAAGATTTATGTTGCTATGTTTTATCATAATAGATGAATTTACCACAGGCACATTGTAAAAATTCTACATGGGACAGGACTTCTCAGTGAGAATGTTTTAAAATGAGCAAAAACACATTACGAAATAGAATGAGCTGTGACCAGTCTTACCGATCCGACCTTGGAAGCAAAAGACTTGGCAAGAGCTAGGCTTTGGAAACAAAAGAACAATATTGCAAAAATATTCATGTAAACTCTAAATCGCATGCACTTTTAACATTGAAAAATGCTACACATTAAAATGATCTATTTCCGTGTTTAAATGCTTGACAGACACACTGAAACCCCCTCACTTTTGACCTGTATTACCTCTAGGCAGCAGTTTTCTGGAACTGGAGTATCCCCCTCAGTCTGTGCCCCCACAGATAAGGACTGTCACGACCCCAGGAAGCCTGCCACCACTGGACTCTGCCCTGCAAATCAGCATCCCTTCTCATCACAGTGTGCCAGTATGTCTGCCTGCAGCTCGTCTCAGGCCAGCATTCAAAAAGGTCTCTGGATGTCTCTCTCAATCCTTTTTATGACCTCTCACTGCCACTCAAAAAGAAGATACCTCCCATCTAAATCATATCACTGAAAACCACATGCTGTTCCTGTTGGAGAGCAAGAAGATACATCTCTTCCTCCACACACAATAGCTTGTTTTTATTTCTTACATATTTCAGCTTGTCACACCAGCTCATGCTGCACGTTTATTTTACATAGAAACAGAGCATCATGCATGAGCATTTGTATTCAGGTTATTTGCATATATAAACTAATTTGCACCCAATGTTAAGGACATGGGATTCAGTTTGTTAATTGGGATTGGATTGAGCTAGTATGTTAATGTATATTAGTTATTAAATTTGGTGCAAATACAGTCAAATGGAATATAATCCTGAAATGACCCAATTTAAAAATATGCCCTTCATTTCTGAACTCTATATAAAACTTATTTGGTGCTTGCCGGTTGCATTTGCAAACTATGCCTTGCATACGTTTGTATTTCTGTGTTTCTGTGTAAGGCCCACACTAAAGCTACCTGTTCATGCTAAGCTAAAAAAAAAACTTTAACTCACAGCCCCCCATCTATTCAGAGCCCCCAACTATTCAGGGCCCGTCTACAACTACTACATTTCCCTCCTTTTTTTTACTGCTGGGATCAATTTGAAATCACTGCAGGAAAAACAAAACCAAATGCCCTAAATCCATATGTTGCTCCCAATTAAAGCACCCATGCCTGAAATGAAAAAAATATGTACATTGAACTCCAGCGTTAGAACATTATATACATATCTCCAGTCAATAACAAGGACAACAATATATTTGAAAAGGAATAAAACAAAAACCGTATATATTTTTTAAATCACATTTCTTTAAGCTCTTTCGATATTGATCACCCTTGATCTCATTTTTTTTATTGGTGATCAGCTTTTTTTTAATGATATATACATATATATTTTAATCTTCTTTTGGGAAAAAAAAGTTTTATCGTTATCTTTTTTATCTTTTGATCACCACTTTTGAGTATATAGATTTTTAAGCAAAAATGTAATCGTTAACATTTTCAGACAACATTTGAACACAGCTCTGTCATCTAATCGAATCCAAAATCCAAAAATTTAAATAAAATAGAAATAATAAAAACCATTCAGGTTTTTGTAAATACATCCTGTAGTAAAGCAGTTTGTGATAGCAAGAGTAAAATAGTCTGCACTTCAAGTATATCCTGTCCATAAGAGTTTGTGGTATAATCACACAGAACACCGTTGTTGGCAGAACTCCTCCATTCCAGGACTCCATGGGACCACATCCAGGGGCGTCATCTCTGCATATTTTTGGTCATCATCTTCACCCAGGAGTATCTACTCCAGGGGTATCCTCCAGGGACACAGCGCTCCAAGGGTCTGACACTGATGAGGCAAATAGTTTTCTAGATTAAAAAGAAAGACACATTAAGTACCAAACACAGTAACCTTCCATTTCCGTTTCCACTGGAGCATCTGAAATCAAATTTCATTATATATAAATACACATTATAGAAATACATGCTATGCAAGCAAAAATGTTTTCAATAAATACACAACACCCACATTGTACCTTCAGATTAGAAACACTTGTGCATCAGCACTATTTACACTTGCTCATTTTCTAGGGCAACTCCCGATATTATATATGTTTCCGTCTTATTCTCTATTAGCATCAACTTGCTCAAGCCTCTTCACTTCATGTTTCAGGTGGAAAGGTTTGATTTGATTTGATTAACAGGGACAAACTGTTCCACTGTCAATCACCCTCATTTTTCACAATTCTGTAGCAATTCTGTAGACTACAGGTGAAACCGTATATGTAATTGTATATGGCTCTTGCCATGGTGCAAGGAATTTAGAGTGTTTGTGTTTCCCCTTCCCAAAATAAATGTATACACCTGGTGTCCTATTTCATACTCCTTTACAGATGCCTTCCTATCATATTATGTCTTTGCACCATCAGAGGCCTTTTCCAAATTCCACTGCACAAATGCATGTTGTAAATGCTTCCTCAACTCTTCCACATCTTCATGAATTGTGGATGCATTTACAAGGATGTGCTCATTTGTTTTGCAAAGTAAGTGTTGTGGCAAAACGATTTTCATTCCTGTCAATATTTCATGATGGCTGAAATGTGTTGATTTAGCATGAATAGACCTGATGTCCATTAACCTGATGGCACATGGTGGGGGCAGGAGCCCTATCACCTATGCGCTGCAGGAGCAGCTCTACCAGCAAGGACCCACGGCCTCAACAGACGGAGACAGTGTTATATATTGATTCACCACCTGCTAAGATTGAGATATCCCAAACGAAGCCGAAAGTGTGACGGAGTCCCGGGGTTGCTTTCTCTGCCTTACCGCATGGAAATACGTGGAGCAGTCCAGTGCTCACCCTGAGGAATCACTGAGTCCCCTACTCTCCAATATGGCTGACGCCCCAGAGGATCAACACCACTCATCTTGTTGGCGGCATTCCATTGCCTAGCAACAAGCTCCCTCATTAGCCAAATATTGTCCGCTGGCAGTCGGAAGCCGGCCCTACGAGGAAGTCCCATGAAGAAGGCCCCTGTCTGCACCTGTCAGTGCATGAGTGCGCCACACCACCAAGTCTGTCCTCTGCCACCCCCCAACGCCATGCAGTACTATGAACTTGCACCTGGTCCCTGAGCAAACTCTTTGAACACGCTTTGCAGCATACCAGAAACAATGAGTTTTACGTCAATCGAGCATTATCTATCTTATAAATTGCTTTTGATCTGCTCACCGCCAATCTCCACTTATCTTCTGTAAGGTGCCACATGTTCACACCACACTGGTGCCTTTGCATGATCTATATTACACAGTGCTAGTATGCGTTGATGCTAAAATTCAGTGCCATAGATAGCTAGACCTACCACTAATGGCGCTTTGTGATGTATTTATTATTTGCATATCTTATGGCTCCACAAACTACTACTGCTAACTACTGCTCATACTACCCACACAATAATGGTCTGTTACAGTTCATAATTAGCCTGTACGATGTTTAAATCATAACCTAGGTCTTGCATACTATTACCACTGTTAGTAACTTATGTTAGTAACTTACCTAGTCAGTAATGGGAGGTCCTAGCAGGGGAATTCACCCCATCAGATAAGGTTACTACCCATCAGGAAACACTCGCCACCTCATCCTTACCTCTTCAACCATGATCCATAGCACCTATGGCTTTCCTTCCAGCATTCCAACCTATGATATATCCCCTTCTAGGGAATCAAGAGTTTTCACAAACTCCTTCCTGCTTGCTCACTCCCATCCAATGGATTTTATGATATACCTCTAGACGTACGCCCAATCAACCCTGCCCTTTTCACTTAAGGAATGGCAGATTGAGATCACATATCCGAACAGTACCCCAGAGACTGATTTACTGCCCCAACAGCTCTAAGACATAGAACAACCTGACAACCACTAAAAGAGTGACCTTCAACTCAACAAAAACGTGCTTCAATACCCCTATCAAGCAAAAATCTCAATACACCTATGTGACTTCAAAGGATCACGGAAGATCTACTCCAGTGAACATCTCACATCTCAACCCTTACCAACCAGCTTAAAGACACTCAAATACACAAGCTCACTGATACAAGGATCCTTAGCCCAACATTAGATCTCAATGCAGGGACCTTGTAAGGAATCGCAGATGCAGTGAGTATTCAAGTATCTTTATTTAGACCAGCCCATTAGGAGCCTCACACAGTCTTCGCTTCAGCTCGCCAACCGCCTCTGCTGTCACGCGGCTGCCTCCCCAGTTAGAACTAAACAAAAGGCACACGTGACAGCACGAGGCAGTCAGCGTATCTAACTCCCCACACATCTCTCCCCCCAAGAAACAAAATGGAACACCTTAAATAAACAACTAAGTAAATTAGTTGAACCAAATTAACAGGATTGCTAAAGAACAACATCACAAATGGGAAGTGAATAATATAGAATGCCTAAAGAGAAAAACACAGAATTACTTAAACAGATGACAGTAACATAAATTTGAAGAGCTAAGAATTTTGAATGAAATGGTTCAATGAGAAAACTCTTATATCAAACCTTTTCCTAATATACATAGTCGCTCAACCACACAGGTTTCGATCTTGATCTTTGAGCACTTTGCGCAGAATTATCGTGCACTATGACACTGCTTCCCCTCTTCCCGTCTGCTTGCAGCCCTACCAGCTCACTATCACCTTTCATGTCACCAGCCCTTGCCAGTCTTCCTTTTGACCACACTTCTCCCCCTTCCAGAACAACCACACTCTTCCTCACCGCACATATCTTCTTCGGACCTATAAACTTACTCTCCACACATTTATTTACCGACCTAGGATTTTTGACATATACCAGATCCCCTATTCTCCACTCTCGCTCCTTCACTCTTTCTCTTGCATCAAACAGCTGCTTATTTTTCTGTTGACTCATGTCAATAAGTCTCATAATCTGATCCCTATCTACTTGAACAACCTTTGCCATTCCTAGCCACCCTGGGCAAAGTTTCGTCCCAGAATGCGGCGTTGTAACATAATTCCATGTTAACAAATTCAATACTTCTCTCCATGGTTGTTTTGACCTCATGGCCATTTGTAAACCTCCTTTTAAATACCTATTCACTCTCTCCACAAGCCCATTTGCTCTCGGGTGATACAACGCCATTCTAGTGTGTTTTATCCCATAGCTATTCAAAAAAAATCCTCATTGCTTCCGACACAAATTGTACCCCATTATCTGACACCAATTCAGACGGTACACCTTCTTTAAAAATAAAACTTTCTCCAGAAGCACAATTAAATCCTTTGCTGTGACCTCCTTGACTGCCTCCCACTCTATCGATTTCGAATGAAAATCCACCACCACAAACAACAATCTTAAACCTTCACCTAACCCTGCAATTGGGCCCATAATATCTACTGCTAACTTGGTCCATGGTTGATCAGGAATAACATTGGGAACCAAAGGGGTTTCCCTTGTGATTTTACACTTATCACTTGTTTGACACACCATACAGTTCTTTACTTGTCTTTTCGCCATTTTATCAATGCCTGGCCACCAATAACTTTGCCTTAATTTTCTTTTCATGGCACTTTCCCCGGGTGCCCCTGATGCGCAGGTTCTACTAATATGGCCCTGATAGTTTCCGGAGGAACCACACAACGTCCCCTCCTTAACCTATCCTCAAAGATATTCAAATCCTCTTTAACCTCCCACCACACATCAAACATCCTGTCCAACACTTTCTTATCTGGCCACCCTTTAACTGTGCACTCTTTAATCAATTTCAAATCATTGTCTAAACTTTCTTCATGTAACCACCTTTCCTGTGCTACAGCACCATCCACCTCCACCACTACCAACTCTTCCTGTTCCATGCTCTCAATTTCTATTCCTCCTCTCACTGGCAGCCTGGATAGGCAATCCACCACAACATTCTTTTTTCCAGGTAGATAACTCACTTTGAAATTATAATTGCCCGTTGGATTCGTGATTCCTGATTGCCAAATCTATTTTCTATGGACATTAAGCAAGGACCTTAAGCAACGCCCCTTTTTGGAAAAAATCTTAAAAATCACCAGAGCGCCGCTCTTGCACGCGCGCTCAGAGGAAGTGGGCGGAAGTGGGCTGTCTGCTGTCCGCTGCTCGCAGCACAGCAATGTAGCAGGCTAGGCCAGGCTTCTCAAACACATATGCGAGGACCGTGTGAGCCACTCCTAAAAGCCTGTACTCTATCTGTTTATTGAGAAGATACTGCATGCTTTGTGCACGGTCCTTCCTGTTGTGGTGGCCAGGGCCCCTGCTGACGAGTCACGCGCTCTGCGACCTCAAATACTGGCAGCCTCGCGCACCTGCGCCGCGCACCAAGTACCGGACAAGTACTGTTTGCTGCCGCTGCCTCGTTGCTCTGTCTCAATTGGATTGGACTGTGTGGATTGAACTCCACGGGCTTGTTATAGCGCTCTAAAACTCCCTGGAGGAAGTCTTTCACGGGTGCACCAGCGTGCCTGACTTTAAGGTCCTTCCTGTTGTGGTGGCCACGCCCCCCACTGACGAGTCACACGCTCTGCGACCTCAAATACTGGCAGCCTCGCGCACCTGCGCCGCGCACCAAGTACCGGGCAAGTACTGTTTGCTGCTGCTGCCTCGTTGCTCTGTCTCAATTGGATTGGACTGTGTGGATTGAACTCCACAGACTTGTTACAGTGCTCTAAAACTCCCTGGAGGAAGTCTTTCACGGGTGCACCAGCGTGCCTGACTTTAAGGTGACTGTCTACTAGCATAACCCTGTGTCGCACAGAGCGTGCTCTCCCCTCTTTGTGCCTCACAATTCGTGTATTCCACAACTGTGCTCCTTACAACTTGTGCTCTTTACAACTTGTGCTCTTTACAACTTGTGCGCTGCACACACTGCCCCTTCAAGGCTTGTGTGTAAATATTTGTGCTCACGTGCTTTTGTCATCCTGCAGTGTTGTGGTGCCCATTGGTAATATCGTCCTTTTTTCTCTTTTCCTTACCTCTCCCTGCAAAGGTCCTTCCTGTTGTGGTGGCCACGCCCCCGCTGACGAGTCACGTGCTCTGCGACCTCAAATACTGGCAGCCTCGCGCACCTGCGCCACGCACCAAGTACCGGACAAGTACTGTTTGCTGTTCGCGGCGCGGTGCGGGGTGCGATTATGCTCTTTGGGGTGTCTGTTTTTGCTAACGCTGTTAAGTGGCTCTATATCAGGTGGTAAGCACTGTCTTGATCAGGTGAAGCTAGGTGGTGTTTTTTTGCATTAAGATGGTTAAGAAATTGCGTAATGGGAAGAGATGCCTGAATGGTTCCCCCTCAACTTTGTTTGAGGGCAATATGTCAGAAGAGGAGCCCTTTAACGAAACAGTTAACCAAACTAAGAAAAAGGGAAAAGGTACAAATGAGAAACCGTGTACTAGCTCCTATATGAAGTCACCAGTAAATTCAAATGTGCCAATCTTACCTCCGCTAGAATCAGTACAAGTTACAACTGCAGAAACTGAAAAAGAGGTAAATATAGTGGCCCAAATTCACAGGGAGGTGCATGGAAGTATAACCCACCCACTCAAACTAATTAATAATGTACCCATTACTGATAGCTCAATATTGGGAGCGGTAAATGATGATGAGAACATGCCAGCTATTGATATTTCGTTGGTTGCGCCAGTAGTTCTAGCTGAACTCATAGTAGAACACGCCTTTCTAATGGGCCCTCAACACCTGCTGCTGAGTCAAGGGGCTTTAGGGAACAAGTTCATTTCCATGCAGCTATAGCAGAACATTTTAATCAATTAAAAGAAATGCAAAAGAGCAAAGGAGGATGGGGGCTCGGGATCTTAAACACTCTGCCAGCTCACCCGCTCATGAGATTCAATTCAATCCCTCTGATACAAATTACTCACATTCACCAGTACTGGGTTGCGATCCTATACCGCTAAAAAACAACTCAGGAAAATCTCGCCAACGAAATTCTTCGCTTCCGCTATTCCCACTGGAAATCCCCAAGAATTACAGAATTTTCCTGTCTTGACCAGGATACTGAATCTGCTGGACAAGGGGCACGAATTTACGCATGGAGCGATTGGTGCTCTGAGCCTAGCAACATCAGAAATCAATTCAAGACTGTGTAAAATAGAGGGTTTTTTGATGGCCCAGGAAAAATGTCATGTATTTTGGGCTGAGCAACATATGAGTGAGAAACGCTTTCATACTCAAAAGTTAGAAGCAATAGAAACAGAGCTTAAAGCTGGAAAATCATACAATATGAAATCTTCAGCTTCCCAAACCAAGTATGTGGAGCTGAATGATTCGGTTATAACAAACGCAACAACTGATGTAAAAAATGCACCAGCAAATCAGCTTCCACCATATGTGGAGATAGCGAAATTGCAGCATGAAAGAATATTGGCTTTAGAGAAGATTGTCCTTGCTGCCAACCTAATGCCTCCGGAGAGGATGGCAGAGGTACTTAGCAAAACAGAAGCGCCAATATTAACCCCAGTTACACATACCCCTGATAGTCCCTCTGTGCTTACAGATCTGATTGATTTGAACTCAGAGATCATGTAGAGTGGTCAGGAATGTATTAGCGATTCAACTGAAGGAGGAAATAGTACTCATAGTACATTCTTTATGTCCCGAAAAGCTAAAAAATTACATACTAAAGCTTTGAAAAAACAAAAAAATGCAAACTTCCAAAATCCATTAACCCAGGCAGGGTTCAAGATGAATCAAAATAACAAAGAAAAAATGAAAAATAAAAACTCTGAGACATTGGTAGAACAGAATAAAAAAAAAACAGCAAAAAAGGCATAACAAAAGCGTTATTAAGGAAGATAACAACATTGATCTAACGCAACTAAACATCGAAAGTCAGGCTGTCTTGGGTATAGCCGATACTGGGTCACAAAAACTTGTTTTTTCGAGTATTGAGGGTAGTGAAAAAAAAAATATACCAGATGAGATACCAAACTCTAATGTTGCAAACATAAAAGATGACAATGTGCTATCATCACCTATCCTTATACAAACGCAGCTACAACGCTTCTTCGAAAAAATAGACAAAAAAATAACGGACCTAGTTCAAAAACCACATAACACTACAGATACAAGTGCTGACTGCTATGTTGTGAGTTCTTTACCTGATAGAAGTACTCACAATGCGAATAGTCAAGTTGCGAATGAAGTTGTAGGCACTCAGGATCCTGATTTTACTAAGTCACAACACATGAAGGGAGCCCCTGATACACAGCAAAATCGGGAGTCCATATCGCCTACCCCTTTTCGTGAAAGAGAGAGTGAGGATAAATGGTCATTCTATAACACCTTATGGCCCGAGATGAAATTGGTAATGGGATGGACGTTGGATCCAACAAAGGTAGACAAACCAAACTTAACGCGATCATCATTGATGAAAGTTTTTCATCAAATACCTGCACTGCGCAACTTAGTGTCTAACGATATAGAGTGGGTTTGTTTACCGTATGTCTCAAACGGTCGAATGTTATGCAAATATCAGAACACTATCATCGCCGCACTAATATGGAAACATATACAGGATTTTCAATAGCTTGGTTATGAGTTATCACTGTTTAACTCCCTGGAAAATGCCACACTGTTTGTGGAATATCAGCCTTCTGCTCCTTATAACAACACCCACATTGAAGATCATGATAACCAGCTTGCAACCTTACATGAAAAAATCAGATTGCAATCGGAATCCGTTGCCCAGATTGTGACAAGCCTGGCATGGCTTGAACCACTGATGAAAAATCTAATAAACAATATGCCAGCCAAAAAAAACAATAAAATGATACAGTGGTTATACATTCTTGGAATTGCTGTGGCTTTAATAATTTTGAGAAATGGTCTCAGAACACATTGGATGTACAATCACCAGCAATAATCATCTTGCAGGAAACCATGGCGACCCAAGATATTTATCTGGAAGGATATGTAGCTTTTTGTTCTCATGCGATAAAAGGTAATCAAGGCCGTCCATCTGGAGGCCTTGCAATTCTGGTGAGACATTTATATCAATCTAAACTGCTCCAAATCTATTCATCTCCAGATATATTGGCGGTGGAAGTGACATCTAACGTCAGGGTGTTCACTCAGCTGATTATAGTTGCACTGTATTGGAACCCAGCAACGTCAAACTTAGACTCTATTATCGAAAAAGTTAACCATGTTCTTTTACAAGTGGCAACATATGCTCCGAATGCACAGATCATTATGGGTGGTGATTTCAATTCAAACCTAAACAAAATAATGTTGAAATCAGATATAGCATTTTATTATGAAACATTGGCTTTTGAAAGGGGGCAAATATGGAGGGAGTTTTTGAGTGATTGGGAATTGCAAGTTGTGCCCTTTGCACAAAAAGAGAATGCATACACTTGGGCTGGTGGTAGAAAACGCACAGCAATAGATTACATAGTAACCTCAAACTCACTGGCTGAATTCACCACAAACTGTAAAATTATTCAATCACATCTAAGTGATCATTGCATTTTGGAGTGTCTATTTGAGTGTAGTTTACCAGTGTATGAAGCTAAGCCCGTACTGTCATTGCTGGAGATAGATCGCAAGGCACTTTCCATCAGGTGGTATGCTAGATTCTATAGGCAGCTAAACTATCTGGTTAACAGAGACATGGTAAAAGCTAATGTTGAAACGTTGTCTAGTTCTGATCTTATCATTTGGGAAAGGCAAAATGCTGAAATGATACGCAGGCATCTTGACACTTTGGTGGAGAAAAGCTCAACAGCCAAAAAGTTTGACTACAAGAAGAGTTTTAACGCAGAAATTGCATTAAGGAAAAAACAAAAAAACAGAGAAATTTGTAAACTGTTGAAATTATCCATTAATATAGGGGGTTATGCAACTGAGAAAAAGAAAATCCTTGCAATGTATAGAAACGATGTCAAACACCTGAAGATTGGTTCATTTATCGAAACCAATCAAAAAATGATCCAGAACTTAATTGGCAAAAAATCAAGGGAAAATTGGGCAATACCAATTATTGAAAGGAAAACCAGATCTTTGCTCTGCCGTAAGTGGAGAAGTATGGTGTAAAATCTATGAATCCAAATATGCTATTCTACAGAAATTTTGTGAGTTACTAACCCCGGATCTGGCAATAAATATTCCCTCTATATGTCCCTGGGGATTGAATGACATCATCTCTATAATTGCAAAGTTAAAACCTTCTAAAGCTGCTGGGCCAGAAGGTATTCCACCGTGCGTCTTAAAGGACGACCCGAAATTATGGGCAAAAATCATCCTAAGGAGGCTGGAATGTGTATTTAAAGCAAAGAGAGTACCGGAGTCGTGGCTATCCGCGATCATAATTCCACTACACAAAAAGGGTCCTTTGAACGACCCCTCCAACTTTAGACCCATAGCTTTAATCGACATCTCTGCAAAGATCTTTGCTGCCCTAATATTGAAGGACTTAAATGATTTCATCCTAAAACAGAAAATTCTTTCGCAGTTTCAAACTGGGTTTCGCAAAGGCATGGGTACACAGTTGAACGCAACCCTGCTGGCACACTTACTGAAAATATCTAGAAAGAAAGATCATGGGCCACTGTATGTGGCGCTTGTTGACATATCTGGGGCATTTGATTCTGTAATTAGACAACAGTTGTGGCAAAGGATGCAGGAAATTCATATTCCATTGCACCTGATAGCTATGATCATTATGTTGCATTCCAACACAAGTTACAGGATCAAGATCGATAAGGAAGGTTCGCTAACACCACCCATTCTTACCTTTATTGGTGTAAAGCAAGGCTGTAACCTTGCAGCCATACTGTTCAACCTGTATCTATCTGAAATAGCTTCAATTTGTTCTATGTGTAACTCATTTGCGATTAAAGTAGGGGATCTTTGCTTGGATTGGCTAGCTTTTGCAGATGACTTGATAATGTTTGATCTTACTCCGTTTGGGCTGCAAAATAAACTTGAATGCTTAGTTGAATTCTGTGAGAAGCACAATCTCCAGTTAAACCCGAATAAATCACACATATTGGTATTCTCAAACAAAAGAAAGCTTGTAAGATACCAATGGAAAATAAAGGGTCTTCTGATTCCACGTGCTTGGGCATGATTTACTTGGGTTATAACTTGAACAACTCTGATTCAATTGACAAATGGAATAAAGAAATTTCAATTAAAGCGATGCCATTGATCGCACAAATTAAATGAATATACTCAAAAATCTGTAACTTCTCCATAATCCCATTGATAGATTTCTACAAGCTTAAAGTGGAAGCAATCATCATATACGGCCTAGACCTGTGTTACTTGGAAATTGGTTCTATATTAAACAAAATCCAAGGAAAAATATTGAAGAAAGTCTTGCATTTGCCTATGTCACTACCAAATTCGATTATTATGCACGAATTGGGATTGACATCATTAGCTACCAAACATCTATGGCGCAAGTTTGCATCTCATGCAAAAATCCTAGACCCTTTGCCAAATTCCCTTTATGAAGATCTTGGAAAAATGCAATAAAAGGGAAATCCGGCTTCGGTAGCAGATGAAGGGAAAAGGTGCGATAAAAATCTTGCACAATTAGCCATGGGAAGGGAAGATCTAATAAATCGTCCTCAGGTTGTAAAGGCAAGACTAATTCAATATGATTGGGCAGTGAATTCAGATAAAAACGGGCAATATAACTCACACAAGGAGTATGCAAAATTTCGGCATAAATAATCACCACTATTGCCATACTTGAGACAGTGTCCTGGTCACAAAATGCGCACAATGTACATGAGGTTTAAATTTAACTTAATTCCAACTTTAGAGCGCAGTAAGAACTGGCTCAACTGTTCCGATTTAGAAGATGAAGGATGTAGATTTTGTAGGAATGCTCAAAAAGAAACATTGAAACATCTTGTCTTACATTGCGTCTTCTTTGCAAAAGCACGGCAAAACAATCTGCTGAAACATCAAAATGTAGCCACAGCCTACCAAAGTGATATGCTCTGGACACAATGCATGTGGTGTTATCGTATGTCTATGATCATCGATTTAACACAACTGTTGCATGAAATTGAGAAGAATCTGATGTCCAAGAATTCATGCAAAAATGGAGTGGCGAATGACCGTTGTGATATATTAGCTAATACGATTTTAGTGAACACAATAGATGAATGAATATACCAAAACCAGGTTAATTCACTGGAAAAATTACTGATTCTAATTTAGTTAAATAACCTGCAATTGGTGGTGATGTGTCATTGTAATGATGTTTTGTTTGTTATCGTATTTAGATTGTAAATATGGTCCTCCCTTTTCATTATTTGATTATTCGTTGATTTTATGTAAAACACTTCGGTAATGTGATTATGTTTTTAGGTATTATGTGTAGTTTAACAAATCCTTTTGTAAATTTATGAAATAATATTAAGAACTGTTGTAAAGAGATCTTGTATCGAAAAACAACAAATAAATAAAAAAAAAGATTTTTTTGAAGACCTAAACCCCATCAACTAATCCTAGGGTACCCCAAAGCCCATCTCCCACTCCCAAACAATTGCACCATGAGTTTATGGTCCGATCTAACTATGAACTTTCTGCCCCACAAAAAATACTTAAAGTGGTCAATCGCCTAAGACATTGCCAGAGTTTCTCTTTCAATCACAGAGTACTTGCATTCTGCATCTCTTAGTGCCCTTGAAGCAAATGCTATGACCCTTTCATTGTTGTTCTTATCATACTGTACCAATGATGCGCCCAAACCCAAAGCACTTGCATCCACCACTAGCACACTCTTGTCCTTAGAATCAAATCTTCCAATCGAGGGCGCTCTACTCACCCCTTCCTTAATATTACTGAATGCTTCATCACATTCAGGCGACCACACAAATGTTGCCCCTTTCTTGAGTAACATCCTTAAAGGCGTGGACACAATTGGAAAATCTTTAACAAATGTATGATAGTATTCTGCCAACCCTAAAAAGGATCTCACTCGGATTCTATCGGTTGGCACCGGCGCACATTTCACAGCTTCTACCAAACATCTCTTAGGCTGCAACCCTTCCTTATCAATCTCATGCCCAAGATATTCCACACTATCAACAGCAATCTTGCATTTGTTCCTTTTCACTGTCAATCCAGCTTCCGCCAACCGGCATAAGACTTCACTCTAAACCATATCATGTTCACTCCTGGAGTTAGCATAGATTAATAAATCATCTTGAAACACAACAATATTTTGCACCCCATGAAATATGGTCTCCATAATCCTTTGGAACACCACTGCTGCCAAGACCAGGCCAAATGGCATCCTACAGTATCTGAAGGTTCCAAATGTTATTATGAATGCAGTCAGATGTTGACAATCCTACTTCAAAGGGACCTGGTGATACGCTTGAGAGAGATCTATCACCGAAAATATCTTGGCGTTGTTCAATGTCGATAATCTTTCTCTAATTACAGGTAGAGGATGTATTTCTATGAGAATGTTCCTATTGAGGTCCCTTAAATCTAACACAGGGGACAACCACTCTGAACCCTCAGATCTTCCTATTATCCCCTTCTGCAACAATGCATCAATTTCCTTTTTTGATCTATCACTGAGATAATGGGGCACTGCCCTCACTTTGTGCTCCTTTGGAACGGCTGAAGTCTTCAAACGAATCTCATGTTCGAATCATTTCGGGTTTCCTAATTCTTCCTGGAAAACCATCGGAAACTCCTTCTCCCACTTGTCTCTAATCTCAGCAACCGTAACCGGTTCTTCAGCATTTGCCTGAATCCTGAATCCTAATTTGCGTTGCTTACCCCATCCCAAGAGAAAAGAACCCTCTTGCGTGATGTACACATTCGAATCACAACTCCTGCCCTTGTATTTTATGGATGCCTGAAATTTTCCTAGAATCTAATCTTCACATTTCCGTAGGCATAGGGTTCAATTTTATGTTCCAACAACTGTTTAACCTCTCCTTGTAGACATCCTTCAAAGGTTCTTTGTGACATTAAAGTCCATGGTGAACAGCTGTCCACCTTCATAGTAACAACCTTTACGTTGACTAAAAACACATCCGTTGGTGCACTGCTTTTATTCGAGAGCTCCGATACCTCCAGCACGTGTTTGGCTTGACTACCCTGCAGAACCACAGGGCTTTCTTCCTGTTCCAGCACTCTTCCGCTGCATTCAATGTTTTGCACATGCCCTGATTCCCGGCAGACCCTCGCAAAATGTCCCCTTTCTTTGCATTTCAGACAAGAGACATTTCTCGCAGGACAAAACATACTCGTAGATATGAGGCGGTTGCTGCCACACTTGTAGCATTTGATCTCCTTGCTAATATTTGCCTTTTTTATTCCCCTCACCGCAGCAACTTCTCCCTCTTGTTTGTCATTCCTCATGGTTGACATATACGTATGTGTCTGCTCCATGCTCCTTGCTGTCTCCACTGCAATTTCCAAAGATACATCTTTAGCCAACAGCCTTTCCTGTATTTTCATGTTATTTGTACAACAAACCAGCTGGTCACGTATGAGTGAGTCCGTCAGTGGACCAAACTCACAGGTATGGCTAAGGGATCTTAATGCTGCAATGAAGTTCTCAACAGGTTCTTGCGGATCTTGCAACCTTTGGAAGAATTTATGTCTCTCAAAAGTGATGTTTTTCTTTGCCTCAAAATGTATTTCCAGCTTTTTCTCCACCACGGTCCATTGGTCCATATCACCCTGACCTTCTTGTGGAGGCTCTGGCACGCCAACATAAACACTACGACCTTCCGTGTCCAGATTGTGTAGCAGAATTGCTTCCTTCCTTGCGGAAGCAAATTTCTCCCCACCTATCGCGACTAGATAGGTATCAAATAACCTCTTCCAAATGTCTGTTTTTATGTCTAATAAAGCTTTGCAAGTGAATTTGTGTCTATTTATCCTCATTGCTGCAGAGCCCTTGTGCCCTTGTGCTACATCTCCACTGTATTTGTATCCTTTTACTGCATTTTTCCAATGACTGTACTTTAATCCTATTCTCTTGCCTATGTTTTCACTGTGTGGCAATTGAGCTTGTTACTCCAATCCTGCTGCTCTAATTTGTTGCCCTATGAGAGTTTGCCTTCTATTTTTCTTACAGCCTGAGTTCGAGGTTTGTCCTTCCTTTACTTGTATCAGCTGCTCCCATAGGATGTGCCTCCCCCCCTCCTCCTCACCTCAATGGCTGGCAGGCCTTGCCACTCCAGGAAGGCAGGTCCAAAACACGATCGTCGCTTTGCGACTGCGGCAATTGCTGGAAGCGTGGTGTGAGGCCGGGAAGACTGTTCCCCCAGGAGCACTACGCGGCGTGCTCCGAGCGGGCCTGGCGGATCATGCACTGCCTGACCAAGGCTGCCGCGGTGCCCCTGTTCTTATTAGAGGGGAAAAGAGCCCCTCCGCAGTATCCATGCGGCAGCGCGCTACGCCGTGGGCAAGGCTGGGGGAACCGCTCGGTTGGGACCACCTGTGCAGCCAGGATTCTCTCCATAACGGGCTCGTCAAAGATTCCTCATCGCCACTGTAAGGAATCGCAGATGCAGTGAGTATTCAAGTATCTTTATTTAGACGAGCCCATTAGGAGCCTCACACAGTCTTCGCTTCAGCTCGCCAACTGCCTCTGCTGTCACGCGGCGGCCTCCCCTGTTAGAACTAAACAAAAGACACACGTGACAGCACAAGGCAGTCAGCGTATCTAATGCCCCACAGACCTCATTAATCAAGGGGGCCCTTATCAATGCCAGATCCCTCCTCGCTCATGCACTCGACATCACAGACCTCACTGCAACTAACTTGAATTTCCTAACAATCTCTGAAACATGGCTCCATGCAGCAGCAGGTCCACTCCTATCCTTGGCCATCCCCGCCAACTATACCATCTTTAGGCAGGATAGAGATGCCTTCAGAGGTGGAGGAGTTGCTGTCATCACAAAAAATAGATAGGCTTAAAAGAACTAACAAAACAGAACTTCCCATCTGGAGAACTGCTCTCCATGAAACTACCGCTTACGGCCTCCCGCACACTGACTATGCACCTCATCTACAGACCCCAGGACCCACATCTTCATTTGAGGAAGACATCCTACAGCTCCTCATTTGCAATTCAAAACCTAACTCACAAATCATGCTAGGTGACCTCAACTTAGGCTTTAACAATGCTAAAGAGGACAGTGCTTTACCATTAGCCAAACCCTTGACGGGATTAGGCATTACCCACAGAATAACAACCCCTACAAACTGCAACACTGGACTGGCTTTCAGACATAAACTGCAAGACTAAAATCCTAACCAACACACCTTGCGCTTGGCTTGACCACAACGTTATCAACTTTACCATTCAGGACACACCAAGTTTAGATTCCTGCCTGAACCTAGCACCACTAGTACTCATGAGAAACAAATGCAATAGAACAGCCAAAAGGCTATTGCCCCTATTACACCCTATAACCATCCAACTGAACATAGATAAGGAGGACCCTTCAGTACTAGTTGAGTTCTACAATGACACCCTACATCAGGCCACAGACAAAGTAGCCCCACTAAAAATGTGTAAAGCCAAACCGCATGCTCACCTAAACACCTGGTACACTAGCAACCTTAAACACGTGCACAGTATTAAAAGAAACACGGAAGGTAATTGAAAAAAAACGATTACTAACAAAGGAATCTTCACCACTGCTTCTAACCATTATAAAAAGGCCATCCTCCAAAATAAAAGTACTACCTATAATGACAGATTCACCAATGCCACCTCCGAATCAAAAGAACTGTTCACGATCCTCAGGGAAATAGAATCCCCAGTGCCACCACATGAATATTGTACTAAAGGCATTACATGGTGCACTAACATCCAGCAAGCCTTGCTAGATAACATTACACGATTCCAATCAAAAAGGGAGAAGAAAAATGTAGCTTATCACATGATCCCCATCTCTGGGACCCTAGTGATAACCCAGTACAAAACCATACTCTGTTTGAGTTCACCTCAATAACAGTAATCGAAACAAAGAAAATCATCTCTAGTCTCAAACCTTTGAGATGCAATGGAGGTATTTGCCCAGCCACTGTTATTAAAGGCACAGTGGAGGAGCGTGCCCCCATCATCACAGTGTTAATAAACGCCTCCTTTGCATCATGTACCGTCCCAAAAAACTTGAAAGAAGCTGGGTACCTCCCATACTTAAAAAACCTACCCTAGCCAGAATATACCAATGAATTATCGACCAATAACTACAGTACCTTTTTTACAAAATATTCTGGACAGAGCAACATACCTGCAAATTCAAAATCACCTCGAACTAAACAATCTCTTAGGCCTGAGACAATCAGGCTTCAGACCTGGTAATGGGACTGAATCGGCATTATTAGACTTAAAGATTCAAATAGACGAGATAAAAGATAAGGGTAATCTAGTGCTTCTCCTACTACTCAATCTTTCGGCGGCCTTCAACGTGGTCAATCATAAAGCTTAGGTAAACACAGGACCACAGCAGCCTACTTCTCTACTAAGGCTGTTCTATACATAGAGTCCTTCCTGTCAAATAGGACTATGAGGGTGTTCGCGTCGACCGCAACTTCTGAGCCAGACCCAGTATCTTGCGGGGTACCGCAGGGATCCTGTGTATCTCCCACATTGTACAATATATTTACCAAGCCATTCTTCGATCACATGGATTAATTGTGTGTCTCCTAAACTAACTATGCAGACATCACCCAAATCATCATCCCTATCACTGCCTCATATGACACTGACTTGCATTTATTTAATGAAATATACCATACAAGCGTGGATGGCTACCCATGGTCGTTGTCTTAATGAAGACAAAACCGAGCTTCTTCTTATAGGATCCCAAAATATGTTGAATTAACTAGACAACCAATACAACTCTTTCATCATCGACAATAGCACCATTAAAGTGGCCAAAGAAGTAAAATCTCTAGGTATTTACATAGACTCATCCCTTACCTTGACAAAACAAGTTAACGCCACGGCATCGGCTACAGCCCACACTGCAAAAATAATTAACGCCTGCAAACCATTTCTAACAACGGGCAGCTGCATTACCCTAGCCAGAGCTCTGATATTGTCAAGGCTGGACTATTACAACTCCCTGTACTTAGGCACTAGCAGCCACAATTTAAATAAACTACATGTTCTCCAGAAAAATGTCTTAAGAGCTGCTCGTAATACACCAAGAACTAACCACATCACGCCAGCGAGGCAATTGGCCCATTCGTTCCCAATCCAAGATAGAATAGCATTCAAAACCGTATCCATGACATTTAAATGTCTATCTAACACTGCCCCTAAATACCTGGTGAATAAATTCACTAAACACCAAACCAATAGACCCACATGCTCTGAACAAGCACATCTGATAAAAATCCCCAGATCCAAGCAGGAAGCAGGAGGAAAAAGCTTCCCACTTTTAGTGCCCAAACTCTAGAACTCCATGCCCTTCGCTATCAGATCTGAACCCCCATTTTGGACCTTCAGGAAAAAGGTGAACACCAGGTTTTTCACACTAGAGGCCTAAACATATCAATCGCTAGCTAAGATTGAAGTTCTCTCCGAATAGAAATGCAAATTAATGACTCTGTATATTGTATGTTGTGACAGTATGAATTGTATTGCTTATAAATAACCATGTGTATCGTAACTAAATGTAAATCTGAATTGTAATGTCAGCGTCCTGAAATGTAAACCTTGCAAAGTGCCCAGATACCCTATGGTTTGGTGCACTATACAAATGAACAAATAAATAAATAAATACCAATGGAAGCCATAAATCCCATCTAGAACCTGCTTCAGCTACACATTTCTTTAACATATCCACTTTTGACCTGTTACACTGTTCTACTCCCCCGGAAGAGGAGGGCTGGTAAGCAATGTGTAATTTCCTTATAACACCTAAAAGGTGCCATATCCTGGACATTAATGCACTAGTGAAATGACTTTCTCGGTCTGATTCTATTCTTTGAGGTAAACCAAATCTTGACAAAATATGATTTACAAGTAATGTAGCCGCCATTTGTTTCATTGCAATCCGGGGCTGGAATCCACTCTACCAATTTGGACATTAAACAAGTTACCATTAACATATACATGTTTCCTCTTGCTAATCTATATACAGGCACGACATAGTTGATTTGCAAATCAGACCATGGGAGGTTCAAGTCCCTTTTCATTAATGGTGCTCCATGAGTAGTTAACGCAGTTTGAAACTGTGCACATACCAAACACCCTCTGGTGTATAGTTCAACATCTTGGGACATGTGTGGCCAATAAGCATAATCTTTCAAAATATCCAAAGTTGTTTGTGAATCTCTGTGTCCTGTATCTTCTTTTTGAGTGGCAGCGAGAGGTCATAAAAAGGACTGTGAGTGGGTGTTCTGGTCAGACATTCAGAAACATGCAGAGAGAGCCATCCAGAGACCTTTCCAAATGCTGGGCTGAGACACGCTGCAGGCAGACATCCTGGCACACTGTGCTGAGAAGGGACAGTGCTTTGCAGGGTAGAGTCCAGTGCTGGCAGGTTTCCTGGGGTCATGACAGTCCTTATCTGTGAGAAGACAGACTGAGGGGGATTCTCCAGTTACAGTCAAGCTAAGATCATTTTAATGTGTAGCGTTTGTCAATGTTAAAAGTGCATGCGATTTAGAGTTTACATGAATACGTGGAAGCGAAAGGAAGGGCAGAATCGAACACGGGAACAAAGAAGGACCGCAGCAGCCATCAGGGCCGGCATTCATGCCTGACGTGAGAACACTCTACTGAGAGACCAAAGGACACAGACCCTATGAATACGGAACCCCATGTACATCAGTGGATCACCTTTATTTGACAAGCACTGATGTTTTCACACTTGAAAAGAAAAGGAACCAGGACTTAATGAAAACAACGTAATATATATGTCTACCAACCTATGTACTTTTGACGTGTGTCACCCAATTTGAAATGTATGCACAGAAATGTGAAGTGTAAACACAAGACTGACACACAACGTTAAGTAAAGAATGTGCCTTGAGAAAGCCCAAGTAAGGGCGAAACAGCAGCACGTGCAGAGAAATGTTGGCACTAATGTTCTTTGTATATAAACCAAGGATTATCACACCAATCACCACCGTTGTCACAATTTATGTCACAAAGTGACACAAAGGGGGTAATTCATAGAATTTAGCGCACAAGTGGCGCACGCGGCTGGCGCACATTGTGCGAGTGCGAATCCCTGCGCCAGCCGCATGCGCCAAAACCCATTTCCGCGAACAGCGTATTCATGGATCCCAGCTACCAAAACCAGCCGTGGCGCACAGTGGTGCAGCGACCCTGCAGCAGCGCCAGTTACGCCCCCAAGAACGCCCTAGTGCAGGGAAAAGCCATCAAAATCCCCAATCCAGCGCAAAGGGCTGCGCCAACCCTGTACCAGCACGGCAAGCGGGCTACGTGTATCACTGGGGTGCGCGGGAAGTACCTCACGTCATTTCATCTGGGTTCGTGTATTTCAGGGGTGCGCATGAAGTTCCACATGCGATTCCATCAAAGTACGTGTACATCAGGGGTGCGCGGGAATTTTCACACGCAAATTCAGCAGGGTACGTGTATATCAGGGGTGCGCGGGAAGTTCCACACGCGAATGTCCTGGCTACGTGTATTTCTGGCTGCGCGGGAAGTTTCACACGCGATATCAGCAGGGTACATGTATTCCAGGGGTGCGTGGGAAGTTCCACACGCGAAAGTCCTGGCTACGTGTATTTCGGGGTGCTCAGGAAGTTCCACACGCGAATGTCCTGGCTACATGTATTTCGGGGTGCGTGGGAAGTTTCACACGCGATATCAGCAGGGTACGTGTATTCCAGGGGTGCGCGGGAAGTTCCACACGCGAATGTCCTAACTATGTGTATTTCGGGGTGCGCGGGAAGTTACACACGCGAATCTCCTGGCTACGTGTATCTTGGGGTGCGTGGGAAGTTTCACACGCGAAGTCAGCAGGGTACATGTATATCAGAGGTGCGCGGGAAGTTCCACACGCGAATGTCCTGGCTACGTGTATTTCGGGGTGCGCGGGAAGTTTCACACGTGAATCTCCTGGCTACGTGTATCTTGGGGTGCGTGGGAAGTTTCACACGCGAAGTCAGCAGGGTACATGTATATCAGGGGTGCGCGGGAAGTTCCACACGCGAATGTCCTGGTTACATGTATTTCGGGGTGCGCGGGAAGTTTCACACGCGATATCAGCAGGGTACGTGTATTGCTTGGGTGCGCGGGAAGTTCCACACGCGAATGTCCTGGCTACGTGTATCTTGGGGTGAGCGGGAAGTTTCACACGCGATATCAGCAGGGTACGTGTATTACAGGGGTGCGCAGGGAGCACCACACGTGAATTGCATGTGTGGGTCCTCCCAGGTGCTCCCTCTACACCCTCCACGGCCCCTGCAGGTGGCTCACACCACAGGGGCCTACCCTGCACATGTCCTGCAGGCACCCCATCCACCATGGCCATGCCCCCCAGCCAACCCACATGTCAACTTGCACTACTGCCCACCAACGCATGTCCCCCTGCACCCCCAGCCACCAGGTGCAGCCTCCACCAGGCCCCCACCCATGTCTCCCACCACCCCCACCCCCCAGCAGTGCAGGAGCAGCCTCCACCAGGCCCCACCCATGTCTCCCATCACCCCCACCCCCCAGCAGTGCAGGGGCAGCCTCCACCAGGCCCCCACCCATGTCTCCCACCACCCCCACCCTCCAGCAGTGCAGGGGCAGCCTCCACCAGGCCCCCACCCATGTCCAACTCATGTTCCCCACCACCCCCCAGCACTGTGGGGCACCTGCCAGCAGGCCCCCACCCATGTCTCCCACCACCCCCACCCCCCAGCAGTGCAGGGGCAGCCTCCACCGGGCCCCCACCAATGTCCAACTCATGTTCCCCACCACCCCCACCCCCCAGCACTGTGGGGCACCTGCCAGCAGGCCCCCACCCATGTCCAACTCATGTTCCCCACCACCCCCACCCTCCAGCAGTGCAGGGGCAGCCTCCACCAGGCCCACACCCATGTCTCCCACCACCCCCACCCCCCAGCAGTGCAGGAGCAGCCTCCACCAGGCCCCCACCCATGTCTCCCATCACCCCCACCCCCCAGCAGTGCAGGGGCAGCCTCCACCAGGCCCCCACCCATGTCTCCCACCACCCCCACTCTCCAGCAGTGCAGGGGCAGCCTCCACCAGGCCCCCACCCATGTCGAACTCATGTTCCCCACCACCCCCACCCCCCAGCACTGTGGGGCACCTGCCAGCAGGCCCCCACCCATGCCTCCCACCATCCCCACCCCCCAGCAGTGCAGGGGCAGCCTCCACCAGGCCCCCACCCATGTCCAACTCATGTTCCCCACCACCCCCACCCCCCAGCACTGTGGGTCACCTGCCAGCAGGCCCCCACCCATGTCCAACTCATGTTCCCCACCACCCCCAGCCCCCAGCAGTGCAGGGGCAGCCTCCACCAGGCCCCCACCCATGTCTCCCACCACCCCCACCCCCCTGCAGTGCAGGGGCAGCCTCCACCATGCCCCCACCCATGTCTCCCACCACCCCCACCCTCCAGCAGTGCAGGGGCAGCCTCCACCAGGCCCCCACCCATGTCCAACTCATGTTCCCCACCACCCCCACCCCCCAGCACTGTGGGGCACCTGCCAGCAGGCCCCCACCCATGTCTCCCACCACCCCCACCCCCCAGCAGTGCAGGGGTCGCCTCCACCAGGCCCCCACCCATGTCTCCCATCACTGCCACCCTCCAGCGTCCAGGGGCACCCACAACCAGGCCCCAACCCATGTCTCCCATCACCCCCACCCCCCAGCAGTGTAGGTGCTCCTGCCAGCAGGCCCCAACTCATGTTCCCCAGCCAACATGTCATCACAATCTAGATCCCTGGTCCCTATGGTCAGCCTCCAAATGCAAAACACCCACCCGAGTATTGCATCCACCCACTCAGAAATGGCAATTACATGACAGAACACCAATTGCAAGTTTCGAAACAAACACATGTCCCTCACATACACCCAATGGGTGTCAGTGAATCTCAAAACCCATATCATGATATGCATGAAACCAATGAGATGATACTACACATTGAAGTTCGATCAAAAAATATGTATTAAAGGAAACATAAATAGATTAAAAAATAAAGAAACAGAAATGGGAATGTACAAAAATGAAAAGAAGCATGTCCGTCAAAAAAAGCAAAATCAAAAATCCAAAGGAACGGTGTCCAAAGTCACAATCCACAAAAGAAAATCCAATGGAAAATAATAATTGAAAGCCATTGCTCCATGGGTAAATTGTGAAAGAAAAAGAAAATCCAACAGTGAACTATGTACAGACGAACAAGCCAGGGTCCATTATCCCAACAAAAGAAATGAAACCTATCTAACAACACTAACTAATAAAATAAACTATATACAAAAATGTGGCCCATTGTCCAAAAGGTCCAAAATAAATTAAAAAACAAAGGAAACCTAACACTAACTACATAACTATGTACAAGGGCAGTGGGCTAGTCTGACGGCTCACTTTTGGATGTCCCGGGCGAGGGCATCATCGAACTCCTGCTCAATGTCCCGGAGGCGGTCCTCCTTCATGGCCCCGAGGGTCCGCAGGGCCGTCAACGTGTCCAACTCCAACCCCCTGCGGATTGCCTCGAGGCACTCGGCCCACCTCAGGGCCCTCCGCATGGAGTTCTCCGCCCTGACCATTGTGAGCCGTGCTTCTTCCGCCCGCTGCCGCTCCGCATCTATGGCGTGGCCCAACCGCTGCCACACAGAAGATACTCTCTGTCCTGGGTCCTCCTGCCCTCCGGCCGATGCCTGCCCCTCCGATGTTGAAGGCCCCGAGCCTTCATGGCTCCTACCACATTGCTGCTGCTGCTGTGCCTCTGCCCGTGCACTGCCACCTGCTGTCTGCACATCCTCCGCCGGCTGGGGTGCAGTCGTTGATGTGGCCACCCCCGCTGGACGTGCAACTCCCGACTGTGGCAGGGATGCCTCCTCCAACAGCCTGGCCGCACCATCAGAGGCAGCTCCACAGGGCACCCAGGTGACTGATGGGTGGGAAGATGGCACGGAGGACGACTGGCGCGTAGGGGGTTCAGTTGAGGAGGGGGTCGTAGCAAGCCCCATCAAACGGAGGAATCCAGCCTGGGTGACCTGTCCCAGTAGGCTGACGTGGTCAACGAGCCATTCGAGATGACGTGCAGTCTCCTCATGAAAAGACTGCAGGTCACCTCGCATGGCCCGTTGACGCAACGCCACACCAGTCAGGACAGGCTCAACCCGGACTCGGATAGCCACGTCTGCAGGCAGAGGAAGGCCAGTTGTCGTTCGCTCATCCCCTCCTGAAAACGGGTCTGGACGTAGGCATCCCTGCTGGTGCAAGATGATGCAGGGACAGGATCAGGGACAGGATTGCACACAGGCACCTCCGCGGCGGTCTGTGCTGCCTCCTGACCCTGGTCCTGCACTGCACCACTAGCACCAGTGGGATCCCCACCTCCAGACCCCGTCTCTGTTGCTTGCACGGCCTCCTCCTCCACCAAACCCCCCACCAACCTGGATGACTCCGTGCCATCTTCCCCCGTTAGGCCCTGTGGGGTCCCAGCTGCCCCTTCTGCTGCCGTGGAGTCCAACTCCAACCTCCGCCTCTTGGACCTCCCCCCGGCAGCTGCGGCCTGGGACGCGGCACTGGACTCCTCACTCCCCGACGAGATGACAACATGGGAGGGGAGCCGGGCCTTGCGTCTCCGGCTGGCGGTGGGATCCCCGCCGCTGTGCTCCAAAGCACCTTCTCCGCGCTCTTCATCAGTTGACGCTGAAGACAGGGAGAAATAAAACACAGGCATCAGGGCACTGTACAATGGACACATAAACACATGACAGTTGTACATGAGTGGCATTGGAAAACCTCAGACATGCCATCACAATCCCCAACACTCATGTCATTTCAACTCGCACACATGAGCCATACCACAGCCATATTGCAACTGCCAGCACCATCCATACACATACAACAGCATGAGCAGGCAAAGCTGAGCCAGACATCACATGCAACACAGGAAGTGCACTACACATGTACACACACCACCACACTTGCATGCATGTGTACACCTCTGCCAAGTGTCGCAGTGTTCAGATGGGCATCCATGTCACATCTGCCAATCAGGCTTCCACATCCCGCTGTCACATGCATCCATGTTGCATCACTGTTGCACCCTTGTCAAATACACACAAATGCACATGTACACAGTGCTGATACATGCAGCTGAAAACAACATACATGTGTGACATCACGAACATGTCTACTTACATACACATTCATCCAAACATGTGTGCCCACACAACTGCATTTGGCATGCAAGCCTACACACACAAGCACAATCCATGTCTCACACATTACAGCCCTCGCATGTGTTAGCCTCACGGCCTTGTACACCCTCACCCATACTGTACCCCATACAAACAGATGTGCAACCTGCACACTACTGAAACATCACCACACGCACAGCTCACAATCAGGATGCATGTACACTTACCGCTCGACTCCAGACGGGTCTGCCTCTCAAGGACCTGGACGTGGAGCGCTGGGGATATGCGTTCCAGGACCCTCATCTGATCTTCCGACAAGTGGCCCCGGCGCCCCTCGGCATCCGCTGCCTTCAAGAGGCACCGGGCCTTGTTCAGGGTCCTGGACTAGAAGTCCTCCCAGCGCTTCTTGACATGTTGGAAGTCGCGGACTGCCACCCCCTCCGTGTTGATGGCAGTCACGATGTCAGTCCAGATCTGAGTCCGTCCTTCCTGGTCCGCGCGGGAACTTCCGAAGAGGGCATCATACTGCCCCAGGACTTGCTCCACCAGGACACCAACTTCCCTGGCACTGAAGCTGGTGCCCCTCTGCCTCTCCGGCCGGGGGTTGTCAGTGGTGCCAGATGTTGCAGTGCCCGACATGACAACCCCAGAGGCAGGAGTGGTTGGGCAACTGGGTCCTGAGGCTGGGCTGTGGAGCGATGGAATCCCAGTTGGGAGTCTTCGGTTCCAGCAGGGGTGGTCACAGCAACAGCACCCCTGGCTGATGTGCAGGCAGCAAATGGCAGGGCGCGTGGGCAGCAGGCAGTCAGGCAGCAGCATGTGGCAGGTGGGAGCGTGCTTGTGGCTCTGGGGGGCAGTAATTCAGCCTTCTGGGCAGGAGCGTGGTCTTCCGTGTGCTTAAGCGTGGCCAGCTTGATACGGAGTGATTTGGCACGTGAAAATTCGGCACGTCAGTGTGTAATTCGCGGAAAGGCCCTTAGCGCGTAAGCGCGTCTGCAAGCATACGCAATTTCATTGGACAGAAGGCCCCTCAAGCGCAAGCGCCCCTGTGACGTGACACGCACAGGCGTGCATGGGCATTTCAGCGCGCGTGAAAAACTACACGTCCGTGTGTAATACGAGGAAAGGGCCCATGCGCGTAAGTGACGTGACGCGCGCGTGCGTTTCCCTCAGCATGGGTTAAAGGTGAGCGGGCCCAGCAGTTCGCTGTACGTGCCTTTCGTGGAGAACGACGTGTGTTGCTGCTTCCTGTTGTTTCGCGCGCCATCACAACTTCACAGCTATCAAGGACGTATCTCTTCTTTTGGTGGGGGTATTGGCTACGCGTGTTTGTCTGCATCGCGCTAGTCAGACGGTGAGTCGCACACGCTCTTTTTCCCACTGCGGGTGCCCCTGTGTATCGCACCCATTTTCGATGTCATAGTAGCCTGCGTGTCCCACGCGTACGCGTTATTCGTGTTACTGGGTTGCCACCGCGTACTGCGGGAGGTTGAATCCACGCACGTAGGCTGCAGGGTTGCAAGCACGGTTTTACTGCAGTTTTGGGGTGCCTGAGCATTGCATGACCCATCACTACATCACCGGGGTCACATACAGCCTTGCAGGTGCAGGGGGGCTTTTAACATCTTGCTTCCCACCCCCTTCACCCCAATTGCCCAGGTCAATTGTGGTGTACACCTCCCATTGGCACCACTCCATCTGTGCCAGCACTACTACATCTGTGCCATGGTTGGGAGGCCACCAAAGGTGAGGGGCGCCTCAGCTGGGCGTACTCCTTGTGGCGGGCGTGGTCGGGGACGTGGCTGTGGTGACCAGGGAGTAGGGGGACTCCAGGGTGTCCATGGCGCCACAGAGGGGGAAGAGGCAGGGGTGCGCCACTTGAGCACAATGTTGTGCCATGTGTCGGTGCAGTCATGCCACCACCCCCTGTGGTTCCGGGGGATGCAGCTTCTGCATCTGGCACTGGCACCCGTGTGACCCGGCAGTCCGTTCCATCGACTGCCACGGGCCCAAGGGTAGTGGTAGCTGCAGGTGCAGCTGTGGACAGCACCACCCAGGCTCGGAGTCTGCCAGCGCAGGCTGCGTTGGCACTTGAGGAGCCCTTGGTATATCTCCAACAGGCCAGGTGGGAAACCATAGGGGCAGGCCGGGCTGCTCAGACCAAGACACATGTCCCTGGGGCAGTCATGTCATCTGCTGCCCCGAACAGCCGGGTGTTGGCAAGTGCAGGGGCAGATGCACCCAACAGCACCCCGGTTGTGAGTCTGCCAACCAGGACCGCTGCGGTCAATGACCCTGCCACAGCTGATGTTGCTACGCAGGGTCCATTAGTGGGCACCCAGCTGCCACTGACACAAGTCAGGCCTTTGGTCATCCCTCCACCTGCCACTCCCTTGGCTCAATCCACCGAACCCACTGGCCATACTGGTCAGGGCGGCATTAGCCAGCCAGGGTCTGTGCCACAGTCCAAGAGGAGGAAGGTTGCACCTACAGCACAGGCTGGGACCCACACACAGCCACGACCTCCTGCACGTCGAGGAAGAAGCCTTTCTGTAAGCAGGAACTGGGCTTCCTCGTGGGCTACGTGCGTGGCCACAGCCGTGACATGCTAGTGGGTGCCAATAGGCAGACTACGGCTGCCCAACGTGACACCCACTGGAAGCATGTTGCGGAACATGTCAGTTCATTCGGCCATGAGGTGCGCATGGCGCAAGAGTGCAAAAAGCGTTGGAATGACATCAAACGCAGCACTAAGGCTAAGCGTGCCTCTAATTACAACTTGACTCTGGTGACTGGCGGTGGGCCTGCACCAGAGGAGGAAGAGCTCACTCCGCATGAGGCACTCGTTGCGGAGTTCATACCACCTGAATTGGTCGAAGGAGTGGATGAGATGCTGGACTTTGATGCCCAGTCCAGTGAGTGTTGATGCGTGTTTGTTGAGGACGTGTGTGTTTCACTTGTGGGATGTGTTGTGCATGATTGCCGCTACATGTGACGTGTACATGGTTCTGATGTGTAAGTAATGCAATGCTTCCGTCATGCATGTCTCCTCTGCCTGCATGCGGGGACTCCATGCAGGCATGCTCCCTTGCCCCTCCTCTGCCACTCTGCACCCCAGTTCCACCTTTGCACTGGTGTTCTTCAATCTTGCCAATGTGTACTTTCTTGTTCATGCGTCCTGTGTAGATGCTCACTTCCAGCGTAGAATCTGCCAAACATATGCCGTGTGGTACAGCCTTAGTACTTGATGCAGGGTATCTCACTTGTACTGTGCATAGGTCAGATGTCCCGCAGGGACATGAGTGCCCATTCATGCTCCATGTGCATTGCACGCATGCCCCTATGTGTCCTTGACTGGATGATCACTGTAATACAAGTCCTTGGTTACATACATTGCTTGCCATCTCATCAGCCTTCCCATGTCAACTGTGGCTCAGTCCTGCGTTGCCACATGTTTAGGGTCTGACAATCTGTGTGGCTCACAGGCCTCAGCCTGTTCAATGGCCAATGACTCAGTCCAACTGTTGTTGTGTCTTCTTCACACATGGGCGGAATCCAGAATTTTCATCTTGTGTCCTGCTTACTGTCCCAGCATCATTTGCAGTGTTGTCACTTGAATCACATTAAGCTGTTGATGCCAGTCAACACTGCCTGTCAATACACAGGTGTATGGTCAGCCTTTTGATACCATGCTAGGCATCCCTGCTTTGGTACTGGGGTGGAGGGGTGCTTGGCTTCTAGATATGGTACACATTGAATGCACAATGCACGTGATGTCTGAATTTGACATTGCACTGCCTTCACATTTCCTGGCACACACCATGGAGTCCTTGTACATGTAGGTAGTGAGTGGCATACACATTTTCTGCACTGCATAGACCCACTTCCATGGAAACTGCCACCTTTCAACAGGTCTGATCACACAAGCAATTCAAAGTTGACCCAGCATGAATGCCAGGTTATATGTTGTGTGTCACATGTCTGCCTGATGCGTTTGCTGTCGGCGTGTGTGTGTGTTGTGTGCTTCTGACATGTGTAGTGACCTTTTATCTCTCTATTTTTCAGTGATGACGCAATGGAGGCGGAGGATGGTGTTGTCATGCCAGACACAGGGTTGTTACCACTACATCAACCTGGCACTAGTGGGGGTCGTGGGGTGGTAGGCCACAAAAACCCCCAAGTGCTACAGTCCATCTTGTCTCTGGCTGCCTATGAGTCCAGCCTTGATGACGACTCTGATGTCCATGTTGAGTTGGATGAGCATCAAGTCCATGTGTCAGGGGTGAGTGATTCTGATGTGGACACTCCTCTGTCTGCGACACCTGCACTGAGGGATCAGACAGTCTTGGTTCCTCCGCCCGTGGTGGATCGGGACGCAGGGTCACCCTCCACACCAGTCACTGATGTGCCTGGGACATCACGTCGACGGGGGCATGTAGTCGTGCAACCGTGGGCGGTGCCAACACAGCGAGGACCCCCGGTCCTTGGGTCCCGCAGGGGTCAAGCCCGGCAACGCGGTCGCCGCGTGCAACCGCAGTATACTGAGTGGGAGCAAGACATGACTGCCAATTCAGAATGGCAGGGGGCAGCAATGGAGAACATCGCTGAGAGCATGGAGCGTGTGGCCCGATCTGTGCTCCCCCCTGCTTGGCAGGTGCTTCTCCAGCAGCAGGCGGCACGGTCCACGGCCCGCTCGCTCAGGCTGGGCATGGTGGCCTCAGACAGGGCACGCCAGGCTGAAATGTCATCTCTGCGTCAAGCAATTTCTGCTCACGCAGAGGCGCACATGGATGCCCTGAGGGAGGAGTATGCTTCCATCAGATCCACTCTGGGTGTCCTTATGATGTCCCAGAGGCAGCAGGCATAGGAGAGGTTTGCACAGCTTGAGCGTACCATCTCGGCTGAGCTACAGGCTTGCCAGGAGGTGCAGCGGTTGTCCAGCCAGGCCTTGCAGGAGGAACTCCGTGTTACACGTGCTACCTTGCAAGAGGAAGCACGTGTATCACGTGAGGTTCTGCATGCAGACCTACGTCACATCGCCACACAGAACCAGGCTCACCCGTCCGGTAGACTTGCTGCCGATGAGGGGCAAGCTGCAGCTAGGCGTGGCCAGGCTACTGTTCCACGTCCTCCTTTCCAGGATGAGCCAGACTCGGACGACCATCTATCTCCCACTTAGGTCGGGCTGTGCAGGCGTTGAGCCCATGGAGGTTTTTTTTTTTGGCTCAGCATCATCGCATGTGGATGTTGAGCAGCACCCTGTACCTCCCCCTCCTGGGTGCCTCCCCTCCCCCCCGGGTCGTATGTGGCCATTTTTGATTTTTCTTTTAGCTTAGTTAGTTAAGTTTCTGTTTGATAGTTAGTTTAATTAGGTAATGTAGGTTTTCCATAGTTAGTGTAATTAGTTAATATAGTTTAAAATTGCTTGTCTATTGTGCTTTCATGTGACGGTGCGGTGCTTTGTGGCTTTTGAAGGCATCCACTGTCTGTTCCAGCTGGGCCCTTCAGGCTTGTCTTGTGTATGTGTTTGGTGCTTGGGGTCCTTGACTCACATATGCCACTCTGGCCTCCCTTATCCATGGGCTCGCAAGGATGGTTCGGTGTCACAAACTTTTAAACAAGGGCTTTGGACTGTCATATCTGTAGCATGTCTGGTGCTGTGTGACTTGTGTTTACACCCCTAGTGGGGATGATTTTGGTGTTATTGTCCACTGTTAAGCTTTTGCTAGATGTGGTGTTTCATGATTAATGTGTACATTAATTTCTATGCATTGTGTAGTATGTTTCTTATCTTTACTGTACACGTGCTTGTTGCAATTCATGCTGTAGATACTGTTCCACACTTTGGATGTGAAAGACGGACTGATGGTGTGATTTATGCTGTGACTCTCTGACATGGTCAAGTAATGAGGTGCCTGAAGAGACACACACAGATGACTTTGAAGCATTAATCATGTGTTTTCATGACCTTTCTGCAGGGGGATGAGCCTCCAGAGCACCTTTGCCAGCAGACATGGCCCATTGGACGACGGAATTCTGGACACGTTTGTTGGTGCCCACATGCACATGTGTGCACAGGCAGAGGCACAGGGATTGCAGACCTACATCCTAGAACTGCTGACGTGTTCCAAGGGACTCCAGGCAAGGTGAGCAGCACAGGGGGGCCACAACACAGCAAAGCTTGCACCAAGCGAGTTGCACATGCAGGCTTAGTCACAGCACTGAGGGTGAGCTTGGACGGATATTGGTGTTGAAGCACACAATGCAGCTCAGATGTGTTGGTGGACTGATGGCTGTTGATTGTAAGGTTGTCTGGGACACCTGCAGGGGCAGTGGCACATACCCTCCGGTACACCAAGGTCCATCGAGGCACTTGTATCAACCATGTAGCCTTCCGAGACATGGAAAGGGGCAGCTCACAGGGACATACAGCAAGGGACATACTCGATTGCAGTGCATTTCATTTCCATGTACTTTATGATGAATGCACTGCCAACTTTGTTTCGGTCATGGTGGTACGCAACTTGCTCTGAAGTCATGGCTTGGTATATGGGTCTGTCTGCTTACCCAGGGAACATTGCATGTTGTGTGAATTGTGACACATTGGTGTTCCATTTGCCATGCACCCACCGGCAGCTGACTTACTGCATTGACTGTGTATGACCCGTCACAGGGGTAATGTTATATATGGGTATGAAGCATCTACACCAGATTGTCTGTTTGTAGGATAGTTTGTTGCTATGGTGCATGTTTGGTGGTGTGTTTTTGTGTAATTGGCACATACAGGTTGTTGACTGTGGCTCTCTTTGCAGCATTGCAGTGCTCCTGTAACCGGACCTGAGAGTGCGCAGGCAGGAGGCCAGCACTCAAAACCAGAGCTAAGTGTCTTGTTGTTTTTCTTTCAAACTGCTCTGCATAGGCTTGCTGGGGGGTGCACTAATGCATGGATGTATGTGTGATTCAATTTGGTATGTTTTTTCCCCCTAATCACCCAGAATCCTATGCAATTTTGAACCCTGTACCCTCTACCCGGTGTTCCTGCTTCCCGTACATATCCAAGCAACGTTCCCTAACCCTCTTTCCCCGCTGGGGTTGCGGATGCCTGTGTAAGCCCCGAACTTGCAGGTGCCAAAACCCTAGAGGGGGTGGTTGGTTCGTAGCACTCCTAAGCCTGGACTACAGAAGGCCATGACAATGATGTCCAAGTTTGTTTGGATTGTGTATGTGTTCATGCAGGTAGTACATTTTTGTGCATTCCCTACTTTCATGTGTCATTCCTCCTCCCCTCTCCTGCCACTCATTCCACTTATCCAGTGTGCCAACACCTATCCCGACTGCATATCCCTGACCCTCCTTCCCCACCAGTGTCTCAGGGGCCTGTGTGAGTTTGACCTTGCAGGCACCCGGGACACAGTGGGGGTGGTAGTTTCGTGACACTCCTGCGCCTGTTCATGGGACCTGTGACAGTACACATCCGTTCATGGTGCATCATCCTGTGTTATGTACCACACTTGGTTCACATCCTGTTGTGACATTGTTTTACTGTGCTACCTTGGTTGTTGCATCTTTGTGGTAGTACTTGGCCTTTGTGAGGTACTGCTACGTCAAGTCATCTGCTGGAGGGTGTTCTGGTTTTTTATGCCTTGGATTTTGTGATTTTGGAAATGAGTGTGGATTCTGAGGGTGCAGGCACCTTTTTACACACAAGGTGGGAGATGGTGACGAAGGGTAAAGGTGATCCTGTGGCCAAGTGGAATTGAGGGTTGAAGGGTCCATGACCCAGGTTCAGTTGTTCAGTGGGTCATGGTGATTTGTGAGGGAGGGGGGGTTGTTGTTGATAGTTGCCTTGCCCTGCAGTGTGATGGGAACTCTGACATTGTAATGGTGGTATCCTATGTACATGTTGTGTTCTGCTGATCAATGCCTGTTCATGTGTTGTGTTTACCTTTCAGTTGCGATGGGATAGTTGTGGTTTGACATGCTGGGGTGTACACATGATGAATGTTCACATGTGATGTGTAGAGAACACTGATGGTCACTTGATTGCACATGCATATGTTGAGTGCATGTCCTTGAAGACCCACACACTTGCACTCTGATGCACTACATGTACTCCCACCCTTGCATATCCACGTGTACACTGTTTGCCTTCTGGTGCCCACTGTGTCCCTGAAGCACATGTTCTTTGACCAATTATGGATCCTGTACATGCCTAATTTGCTTTTTGATGTGGTCTGTCGCTTAGATGTAATGCTCAGGGTGTGCATCACACACAATGGCTGTTCACTGTGCTGTGCGTTGAGCAGTGTGTTGCAGGAGTAGGACACAGCACACAGGAGCTGCAGTGTTGATTTTGCAATGCACAATGTGCATGTAGACAGGCATTCATTGTTATGTTACGTCTACAACTCTTGTAATGCATTTGGAAATTACTTATTTTGGGTGGGAGGTTGTTGGTCTGTCATTTCATCTGATTCCAGGTCAGGCATCATTGTCTCATGCCACTGTATATTTTGGACATGGCAATGTGTACCTTTTTGTTACTGTGTTGGTGTATGGGTATTGCTTGCCATGTCATGTTGTGGTTTGGGAGGGTTTGAGTGACATAACAGTGATGGCCATGGCCTGTTTTGCAGGTGTGTGTGATGCACACCTTGCATGTCAGGGTCATCCGCTTCTCAGAGCAACTAGCTGGGGGTAGATCTCTCTCTGCGGCAGGGCCCTCCCTCTGGAACAGCCTTCCTGCCTCACTTGAACTTGAGGGGAACCATCTCCGGTTTGGGAAGCACCTCAAGACCTTCCTCTTTGCTTCTGCTTTCTCTCTGCCTCTCCCTTGCGGAATTCTTCACTGGAACTGCACTGGATCTGCAACTGGGCCACTCTCACCACCTCGGTCCCTGGCCCAGCCACTCTCCACTTGCACTGCCTCCCTGGCAACCCCTGCATTGCGGTACTGTCTCTCTATCCCTACAGCCCCCCCTTCCCAGCACTTGTCTGCACTTACCTTTGCAGTTGCCACCAGCTGACCTATGTATTTGTTTTTTGGTCTACTTCCCCTGTACTGCACTCCCCCCCTCCCCTCCCCCTTGCAC
This sequence comes from Ambystoma mexicanum, assembly GCF_040938575.1. NCBI lineage: Eukaryota > Metazoa > Chordata > Amphibia > Caudata > Ambystomatidae > Ambystoma > Ambystoma mexicanum. Next base: position 295,151,427 of record NC_090927.1, read on the forward strand.
TTTTCCCTTCCCCCTACCCCTGCACTTGCACGATCTAAATGACACCTGGCCTAGTAGTACCGTTGTCTTTCTTCCCTTGTTCCCCCCTCCCTGCCTCATCGCACCTTGAAATACTTGTGTATAGGCCATATCATGTCATATGTCATATGTGTGCCTTTTGGTCGTGGACGTAGGGCCACATGGGTGCAATCTATGGCACCGAGCACTTTGGGGAAGTGTGCCACCCTGAAAAAATACAGGACAATGGCCTGCCTTTCTGCGGGTGTTCTGGGCATGTATATGTGCCTGCGGACTGAGGGGCGCGCTGTCATGATTGCCAGGACCTGGTGTAGGCAGCGTGACTGCGTGGCCTGTGAGACCCCCCCCCACTATGGCAGTAGTCCGCTGAAATGACCCAGTGGCCAAAAAATGCAGGACATTGAGCACCTTCTCCAAGGGGCTCAATGCTTGGGAGCAAAGGGTGGGGGATGTAAGGTCATCTTCCCACTCCCTGACCAGGTCTAGGATGATGTGGGGTGGAAACCTATACCTGCCATAGACCTGGTCGTCAGGCATCCCAAAAAGGCTTGTCCGTGGTGCGAAAATGCGTGCCCTGGCTATTCTCCTCCTCCTGCGGTGTCCCACGATCAGTGCTGCGACAAATGGGGCATTCATCGTAGCTGTATATACGTGTTTGTTGTGTGCGCGCACTTTTGTGCTGTGCGCGGGGACGCTTCCGCCTGCCTTCGTGTGGCGGACGCGTTGACGCCTGTGTGCGTCTTTTGCCGTGCGTGGGTTTCCCGTATTCGGATCCATGAATAAGGGTTGTTCGCGTGTGTGTGGGCGTTCCGTGTAGTTCCCTGCAGTACTTCCCCAGTTACGCCTTCTTTTTCACGCGTTATTCCCCATTCCGCGTGTTACGCCCACTGTTCCGCCCACTTTGGTTGTGTGCACCGCGGTATGTGTGCTTTTGCTGTGCACGTAGCGCACGCCGTGTATGCCTGCGTGCGCCATGGCTGGATTGGGCGCACGGACAGCGGGAAACACGCGCAGCATCTTCCATGAATCACACACATGCACCTGCGCTGCGTTTCTCGCGCTTGCGCTCCCTTGCGCTTGCTTGCACATGGATTTTCGGCGCACATTTGTTCCATGAATCGGCCCCAAAGTGAAATAACTTATGTAATAGTGATACCTGTGAAACCAAATCAAATAAGCATAAAGTGAATTAACTTATGTGGACTACGTGAATGAAATATATACGAAATAAAGTGTGCAATCTAGGTTTAGACACTAACAAATATGTACCTCACAATTAATTGCATAAATCAGAAAACTGTGGGAAGCTGAAAACCTAAGCGGAAATGCTCAATGGAAAAAAACGTCATCCTTTGTAACAATCAGACTGACTGGTGATTATCGGTCCCTATTGAGCCATGCAGCCACTGACCCTCAATTAATGTGGACAGGTCAGTTATAAAAAGTACCCAACTAACTAAACCAGGGGTTGAGTGCAGAGACTGGTATTACTCACCCAAAGCAAGAAAACATTAACTCTCTAAAACCCATTTGGTGTTTGCTGGTTGCATTGGCAAACTATGCCCACATATGTTTGTATATCTGTGTTTTGTACAAGACCACACAAAAATTACCTGTTCATGCCGAGCTAATAAACCCCTGGAACTCACAGCCCCCATGTATTCAGAGCCCCCTAACTATTCAGAGCCCCCATACGACTCCTACAGATATCAGCTGCACAGGTGTGTGGGAGCTTCACCTTAGTGCATGACTCCCTGCTGCTGTATGACAACCTCAGGGTGTCAAAAACATGGTGAAAAAAGTCCTAGGCTATGGTGCCTTCGGTGTGGGCCGCACACCCCAAATTCCCACTTCGGGTTAATCGATTACTCTTTGTTTCTTAATAAACTCAAAAGGCCAACTTTGGTGATTATGCAAAAATATAATCTTGTTTAATGTTCAAAAATATGGATTCTTTAGGTGCTGCTACGAAAGACATTACGTGACCAAACAACATGCCAGTCTAGCCACTACCCTGCAACCTTGCCTGTGACTCAGAAAGAAGAGACCTGCAACCGCTCTGCCCCTATCTCTGGCATGCTCACAATTGCAAAAGGCAGAATGCACCAATAGAAGGGAAATGCTGCACAAAGGAGGGCAGTCCTGACCTGTAAGGGTGGGACAGGTTGCTCCTCCACACATGAGAAGAGGTCACCCTGGATCTGCAACGGATGTAATTTAGATATGGTGAATTTAAATAGTTACTGGGACCTCTTACTGGTTAATTATAATTTTAAGAAGCCTCGGACTTATTTAATATAGTGCCCTTCTCCATTTGTACGAGGGATATTATTTTATTGATACAAATTAATGGACTGCCTGTTCTTTCCTTTTTGGGGCCTATGTTGAAGCTACCAAAATAGGAGAGGTATGGGCGCATATGTAAAAATAAGTCAGGGAAGAATATTTTAATCAGGTGTAGAGTGCTTGGGCTTATTTACATGTGGCTGCTTGGTAGATTGGTACATAATTATAACACCATAAAAGAAAACGCCTTTTGGGTTTATTGTTTAAATTCTAACAAGTCCTTGCACATCGCATTTTATAGGGTTTGGCAGAAAACATCCACGATGCTGGGAGACTTTATTTTAACGTATTTGTTTAGGGTATTTCTGTGTTTGCTTTTTAGTGGTGTTAATTATCAATTTTACCATATAACTGTGAGATGACATATTTAAAAATATTGATTAGGCTACACATTAATTGATTATTGATGTATATTTATGTGAACTTGTATTCGATATTTGTAAACGTTTTGTTATGACTTCAATTGTATTTATATGTAAAGTTTGTGTTCACTAAGACACATTAGAACACCCTAGTGATGTTTCTGGGAAGCTGATTGGTCTATCTGCGGGCTACACGCACTGATATAGCCTACAAATTGATTACAGCCCACATATCGGGTGTTTGCAAAGCAAGCAGCTTCCACGTTGTATTCTGAATCCTTGAAGCTGCTTGCTTTGGTTTATATGAAAGTGTTCATATACACCCGCGGCGCATATGAACACTTTCATATACACCAAAGTAAGCAGCGTCAACGTTGCAGAATTCAACGTGGAAGCTGCTCTCTTTGGTGAATATGAAGGTGTTCATTTATACATCAAAGCAAGCAGCTTCAACGTTGAATTCTGCAATGTTGAAGCTGTTTATTTTTGTTTATATGAATGTATTCATATACAGGCATGTTCTCAGCAGCATTTTTGTAAAATAACGAATATTACGTTATTTTACAAAAATGCTGCTGAGATTACAGGATTGTGCCCGTTATGACAAAAACAGGCGCAATCCTGAAGGTGTACTGTTGTGCACTACGAGGACGCTCAGGCCCACTTGAAAATACTGGTGGAGCCTGGGCGTACTGATTTGGCGCAGAGAACCCTCCTCTTTAGCACATTCACTGCGCCAAGTTCAGAATCGGGCCCTTAGGGTGTTCTAATAGCTTTATAGACCTGCAGCGAGGGCCGTACCGGGCGTTATGGTCCCTCATACCTCATTAACTCGGTCCTTAGGGCCCATAACGCCCAGTACGGCCCTCGCTGCAGGTCTATGAAGCTATATTAAATATGAACAAAAGTAATTTAAATGTACCAACAAACTCGGCTGTGCAATGGCCCTGACGTCACACAACTAGTGCAGGGAGAAGTGGGAATGTCTTAAGCTACAAGATGCATGGAGAGTGTGAGAGGAGCGAGGAAAAGGGGTAATCAACCATGAGAGCACCCCCTGAACCTTTCCGTCAGCATATCTGCAAATCAAACCCAGGACTACTGTGGTGTACCCTCAAAAAAGCACATTGCACACTCTGCAGCTCACTGCACTAAAACTACAGTGTGTCAATCCTCAGCCCCAGACTGATATTATGGATGCCTGCATGATCATAGGATGAGAATACTGCCATTTTCAGTATCCATTAATTGCGTGTATGACTAAATTTGCCACAGTGCACTACAAAACGGAAGCAGTATTGAGAATACATCCTAGTGTCAAGGTGTGATATAGACTGTGAAAGCAAGGGCAGTCAGGCGCGCTACCCCAAGGGGTCCCTCTGCTCTGCGGCACGGTGCATCCCTTTCCCCAGAAGATACAGTGCTAGACAGATTTTCTGCATTATAAATACCTTTACATTTTTTTTCTTTTATTGATTATAACACACATGCATTACTTGCTTCTTTTTGCACCTGGGATCTGACAAACCTAATATTGATTAATTGCAAAACAAGGAGAGCACGGCAATACCGTACAAACCTACAGCAGCAACAGCAAAATAAATAAAAGAAACTCTGAAACTGTGGAAAATGTGCCAGTGATCCTATTTTACACGAGATGTAACAATCCTGCCGATATATCAGTACATGAACCAGTTATCATGCATTATTAATAACGCGAATTGCACAAAATATAACACACTCGAGAAAAATACAAGTAATTATTGAGGAATAATTGTATTACTATCTTTGATTTGCCAATGGAATGATTGCAAAATGCTTTGAAGCGATACACTTAACTAAGGCTCTGCTCAACCAGTGCAAAATTAACGAAGAGTAACACAATGACTTGGTATTGTAGTGTACCTGTACATAAAGTACTAGCAGAAGAGGCAGACTGCTGCAAGTTAACCAAACACCTCTGACAGCCTGAACATCAGCATCCCCTTTCTTCATCGTCTGCCAGGAAGCACCTCAGAGAAAGAGAGACTGTGATGCCAAAGGTGAAGCTCATTCCTTTTGTTTGAGATTCTGTGGTAGGGCCATTCAAAGAATAGGTTAAATTCAATCAGGGTCAGCTTTTCCATAATGGGCAGGGGGTGATAACCAACTTGTACCCCTACCCATTATTGAGGACCTGCAGCGTAAACTGTCAAAGGGAAAGGGTTCTTTCACTTGTACAGTTTATGTTACCCAGTGCACATGTCCAATGGAATAATGGAACAAGCAAAGCTGCCCCAGCTTTGCATGGCCCATTTGGGATGCAGACTGGAGAACAGTGTGTCTGAATTTGTGAGGGGCTGCTCCAGTAACTCCCTGACCATTCAGACTGAATGGTGCACTGACAATGTGGTGCTCCATCTCCTGTGTGCAAGTGCAGGAACCGAGGAGCATTTTGTGCTCTGGTCTTCCTGTTCTTGTGCATGGGAGCCAAATGGCCCATGTCAAGGGAGGTGGCATCTGGGCAGGAGCATGATCCAGACATAGATACACCTGTATGATGTGTATCTATGTTGTTATGTGTGTATGTATGTGTGTGTGAATGAGTATGTGCCTGATGAATGGGTGGTTGGGTGCACATGTGAATGAGCTAGTGTATGAGTGGACATGTGAATGAGTGAGTGAATGCTGTGTGAATACTATTTCAATGCTGTGGGAATGAGCGAGGGGATGCTCTGTGAAGGTGTGTTTGAATGACCAAAGGGACTGTGTGTGTGCTTGTATTAGTTATGTGCCCACCTGTGATGCTACTTTGGGCACAGGGGAGATATTTCTTACTGGGCACCTTCGAAAAAGTAAGTATTGTAAGTTTTATTACATGGCTTTACTGGCATTTCTGTGCAGCCTGTTTTAGCTATTTTTTACTGTGGCATGACATTTGCTATTGGGAATCTATGACATTATAAGCATGATAAGAGTAATTATGTGGCTAGACCTATTTCTGGTTCAACCAGTATACCTATTACTTACTACGGCATGATATTTTTTGGTGTGCAGCTATGGTAAAGCAATCATGATAGGCTTTATTGCATGGTCAAGACTGGCATTTTACTGCAGAAAGTCTAACTCATCTATCTTATTATGGCATTGCATTTTTTTACTGGTCATCTATGATAAAGCAAACACGATAAGTAGGCTTCTATATTAACACAGATATAATTTATTCTACTGTAGGCCTAGTTGTTTTCAAATGTAGGGATTGCTTGAGTATCTCCTAGGAAACGACCATTGCAGCCCCTAAGGTTGTCCAAAAAAGCAGTACAGCTAGCTCCTTAGCATTGGTATATTGCCTTATTGGAAAGGTGGAGTTGTGGGTGCTTATGCTCTAGTGGCTATCCTCCTCATCTATTATTTCAACCATGCTTGGGAGGGGCTCAAATTGGAGATGTAGGTCCCCCATGAGCAATACCCACAAGGGGTCAGTACTTTAATACAATTAGAGATTGAAAAATGGTATTTCTGCTAGAAACACCTACCATGTAAATATAGTCAACAGAACAATATGTACAATTATAAAAACAATTTAAATTCATTGACTTAGAAAGGCAGTTTCAAAGTCAATAGTTCTTCATATAAGTATAACTTTGCCTCAAGTTGTAGGTCTGAATTTGATCTCATTATATTCCAAGTCAACAACCCTTCTTCAGGAGTGGACCTCAAAATCTTTCACTAGAAAAACATATCATAGATATTGTGTGAATTAGGGATAGTTCTGCTCACTCTGCGCTAACCGTTGGAGTATTTAGGTAGTGTGGACTTTCTCTGGCCCAAGTACGATAATGTATACCCGAACCTTGGTTTGCATACATTGGATTGTGTACCTGAGTATGGCGCAGGTCCCTTCAAGTCAGAAGGTGATGTACCAAAACATGTTAAAAATGAATGTAATACAGTGCCTTATTGTAAAGGGTGCCCCTTTGTTGAGAAGTGTTTCAACCAACTGTGGTCTTTATCAAAACTGAGCACTTATTCTTATAATATCCTCCCACTCAGGAGGAGTGGGAGCTCAACATGTACACACATTGATAGGGTAATTCCCTGGATCCTGGCGTTACACAGATACCCGTGTTAAGGTGGGATCCTGAACCTAATGGTGTTCCGCGTTCTAGAGAATATAGAACATAGAACGCCATCAGGTTCAGGATCCCACCTTACCACAGGAATCCGTTTAACGCCAGGATCCAGGGAATTACCCTATTAATTTGTGTGATACTTCTAAATCCATTAATTTAAATTGTTTGTATAATTGAATGTATTGTTCTGTTGACTATATTTACATGATAGGTGTTTCTATTATAAATTCAATTTTTCAAATTGTATTAAATTACTGTGATGACATTTTTTTTTAACTAAATACATTTATCAAATTCTTTGTAGTAGTGCCTTTATTGGACACCTCATTACGAGAGTGCAGGGGGATTGGCCCTGGAAGTTTCTCCAAGGCAATTTATTTCACATTATATGCAATGTAAACATGAATTTGTTGTTCATTAGAGAATTCTGGTATATATTATTGCAGCTGGCATTGAAATGTATGGGCACAGTCAGTGTGGAAATGTTTTTTATTCTTGCTTATATTGTGGAGAAAGACATCATGAAAGTGAGTTGTGGAATACACTGTTGGTGATTTGCATCTATTAGACTTTTTCATGAATTGCCCAACGAGACAGATTGCAGTTGTATGGCTTTTTACACAATGTTTCACAGAAAGTGTGCTGTACAATGAACCATTTCGACCCATTATTCAAAAACCTTTCTCTGCGTTAGAGCCCCCACCCCCTCTATCACTGCTTAATTTGTTCAGGCTACCTCGCTAAACTTAGTTGCTCTTGCATATTTGTAGTAAATATTCACGCCCCTCCAATTCAAATATTCACCAGCTGCCATTGAGTTGAATGATGGCACCAGAAGAAGAATTTATGAGAAGCATGTTGGGTTACAGGTAGGCGATTAAGCCTTCCATGCAATAGAACCTGATGAGAATTAAGCTTTCATGGGAAGTCTGTGTGATAGAATAAGAATAAGCTCAGGATATTACTGGAAGACATGCAATCTAGATTGGAATTCTGCTTGCCTTCTTCAGAAAGAGAAGTACAATGTTCCAGGCAGCACAAGAAGACCCCAAATGTAAATATTCTGTCCACACCAATGTCTCTTTTGCAAATAGTTAAGAGATACCAATACGTCCTCTTTTCCAAGATATCTTTATACATGGTATACACTTAGGGTTTTGATGAGAACTACGCTGGTAATATTAGGATCAGAAAACAATTGGAGAGCTGTGATTGGAAAACTAACGTTTGTTCATGATGACTCAGTTCTAGTAGTTGTAGCTGACTCCAAAATTGAAGGTGCAACATTTTCATCTATTAATATTACTTTTAGATCAGTTGTTTTAGTTCCAGTCCAAGCATTGAAAGGGTCATTCCAGGATGTGGTTTTCTTGGAAACTAGGTATGGAGTTTCAGTTTTTCATCCAACCTAACCTACGAAATAAAGTGGACGGCTGCTTCTGCAGTAAGCTCCACTATTCTATTAAGGAGAAATGTTTGGTTGTATAATAGCAAGACACAGTGAGCTCACAAAGTAGCTCTTTTTAGAATCTCATTCAAGGGGACTAGTGTGGTTGGATCTCAGCGGCAGTCTCCAGAGGTGCAGCCTTTTCCTTCTCTTTGTTTTGTTCTATAACTAGAGCAAAAAGAGGCTTTCAAGGATCTGTTAGAAACTCAGTTGCCAGAATACTTCTCCCCCTCCTCTTTAGTCCCTATGCCACTGCCAACACATGCATGATTACGACACCTGTCGACAGTTTTCAGTGGGTAATGGCATTTGACATTTTCCCCCTCATATTTCAAATGTATACAGCGCCTAATGCCTAAGCGCTTTACAGGATCAAACGGTACATAAAAGTAAAGCTGAGCCAAATAAGACCGGCAAGAAAAAGGACAGAAGATTACAGAGAACAAAGGTGGTCAGTGAGCCTGGATTTAAAAAGAGAGAGACTGGGTAAAGACTGAATAGGCAGAGGGAGAGAGTTCCAGTGCTCAGGGGCGAGGAGGGGAAAACACCAGAAATAAGAAGGAAACAAGAGATAGAGGAGATATAAGAGCAAAAAGACAGTGAGGGATCGAAATAAACACCTAGATATTGAGCATATGTGGCAAGACAGAGGGAATCGGGGGAAAAGGAAATTGAAGGAGGAAGAAAGGGGAAGGGACAATAGATGCAGGGAAGAAAGGGACCTCAGATTTTGAAGTATTCAGATGTAAAAAGTGTGTTAGACATTCAGGAGTAGATGGAGAAAAGACAGGCCGCAAGAGATGAGTGGATGGAATCCGAGAGAGAGGAAAAAGAAAGGAACATTTGGAAGTCGTCAGCAAACAGATGGTGGTCTAAACTGTGTGCAGTGATGACAGCCCCAAGAGTAGAAGTATAAAGAAAGAAGAGAACAAAGCACAGAACTCGGGGCACACCATGTAGAAGAGGGAAAACAGGGAAAGACTGACCAGAGCAAGAAACTGAGAAAGTACGACTGGTGGGATCAGACCGGAACCAGTCTAAGACAGAGTCACAAAAACCAACGTGAAAAAAAGAGGAAAGAAGAATAGAGTGATCAACTATATCGAAGGCAGCTGACAGATGAAGGAGCTCAAGAAGGGAGCACAGCTTCTTGCAGCGAATGGAAAGAAGAGATTCAGTTACCGATAGCAGTGCAGTCTCAAAGGAATGAGAGGGCCTGAACCCACATTGAAGGGAAGGGATAAGTGATTGAAGGTTAACAAAGGAAGAGACCTGAGAGTAAATAATGCACTCCAGTAGCTTGGAAAGGAAGGGGAGAGATAGGGTGGAAGAAAGAACAAAAATAGAGGGGTCAAGTGAGGGTTTTTTAATAATCTGGAGAATTGAGGTATGCGTGAAGGATGAGGGGAAAGGGGAATGAGGAAAATCAGAGATTGACATGAGGAGTGAGATCATTTGCAAGGGGAGGGAAGACAATGGGAATCAGAGCAGCAGTAGGATGATCAAGGACAAGACAAGAAGTGATGTTGGGTTCAGAGAGTATTTGATCAAAAGAAATAGTAGCATCTGGAGCAGAGGTAGGGGGGGAGAGGTGAGGATGTAGGAATTGCTGTTATGTGATTAGATTTCCCAGACTTGCATTCAGTAACAAATCCTGATGGGCTATTCCCTGAAATGTATTTCAACTCCCTATCCCACTGGAATAAAACAACCTCAGGGTTTCAAGGTATCCCTAGAAAAAGAAGTAGGCACAGATAGACTGGCTGTAAGCTCTGATCGACAACATGACTCTAGTTCAGTTGCTAAATCCAGCAGATTTGGAGTTTTTCTATTGATCCTCTTACTAGACAAGATTGCCTCTGTCGAGATTTGTCTGGCCCCTTACCTAAAGGGGATAAATCAATTGTTCAAATAACAGCCCTTTATGTTTCAATGATCCAGCCAGATCAATATGTTGAATATGTTCACCATCAATGACCTTAGATACTGATCCTGGGAGCTGACCTGAAATTCGTCAGGTTTTTCGTTGGCGAAAATACATATCACTCTGCATTCAACAATTTACATTCTCTTTGGCTCCAACTTGTTCATAAGGGGCCTGGCTCCATTTGTGTCGTCCAACACAATATTACGAAAATCCTAAAGGCTCCACTATAGGCACAGTGTTGCACTCGTCAGGAGAGCCCCAAAATACAGTTCATAATTCTTCACTTTGTTCAAAAAGAAATTTTAATCACAGTCTTTTAAATCACATTCAATTATTTATACATTTATTTTCAACCAGCACACAAATCATAATTTGTAAATATGTTTGATCCCTTTAATCAAACACAAAATTCTCAAATAACTTTATCAGAATTCATACATTCATGCAATGATATGATATGATATTATATGATATGATATGATGTTGCGTTTATAACGTGCATGTACACAAGTGTTTCTAGGTGTGACAAGACAGGGAGGGGTAATCAAATGGAGGACAAAATAACCATCTTACTAGGCTGTGTGTCATTTAGATCATGCAAGTGCAGGGGAGAGGGAAGGGGAGAAGTGCCGGGGGGAAGGAGGAAGTGCAGTTAACTCACATGTGCATCCTGCGGGTGGCTCATAAGTGCATAGAGAAGCGACTGTCAGGTTGCAAACAGAGACCCTTAAGTGCTGGGAAGCCCAGAGGCAGTGTGAGGGCAACTGGACATGCAGGATCCTGGGCTCATGTGCAGAGGATGACCAGGTGACTAGTGCATGGAACAGTGAGGTTACTCAGCAGGGGAGAGGAAAGTAGAAGCAAAAAAAGAACGTCTTGAGTTGCTTCCTGAACCGGAGGTGGCTCTGCACAAGTTTGAGGGAGTCAGGGAGGCTGTTCCAGAGGGAGGCCCCAGCCGAGGAGATAGATCTGACCCAACTGTTTGCTTCCAGAAGCATCTGACCCTTAGAGAGTTGGAGGTGGATAAGCGGAGAGCTCAAGAAGGAAGATGCTGTGGAAGAGAACACTGGAGGTAGAGCAGTCCCAGGCCCCAGAAAGTCGTGGGGTCTTGAACTTAATCCTTGCAGCCATGGGGCGCCAGGGAAGAGATTTCAGAGCTGGAGACATGCCAAGGACAGGTCTTACAGTCCTGTTATGGATAAGTTGTAAAGGTAAAAGAGTAGAGGCAGGGAGATTTAGAAAGAGGGTGTTGCAATAGTCCACCCTAGAGAGGTCCAGAGCTCTGGAGACAGTGAGGAGGTGTAGCTGATAGTTTGACTTCTTAGAGACATCAGAGATGTGAGGAGAGATGGTGAGGGTGGAGTGGAAGATGACAGCATGGTTCCTAGCCTCACAGTAGGAGCAGGAAGAGGTCCCAGAGTGAGCATCCAGAGATAGAGAGGAAAGGAGGGAGTGCGTGTCCCAATGGGAGGATCTCGGTATTACTAGCATTAAGGCAGCGATCATTGGCAGCACACCATTCCTGAATTGTCGACAGTCAATTTGGTATGACAGAAGAAGCACAGGTGGCTGAGGGGAGACTGAAAGAGAGATGAGTGTCATCCACATAACATTGCAAATTGGAGCAGATGCGGTGGGCAAGAGGTGCCAGGTAGTGGAGAGAGGTTAGACACCTGGGGAACACCACAAGTAGAGGGATAGAAGAGAGGAAAGAACCCTTTTGAACCCGAGAGGGTTGGTCAATGAGAAAGGAGGTTAACCAGGTCAGGGCCTGATCAGTAATACCAAGGTTGTCACAGAGACAATCGAGCAGGATGGCACGGTTGACCTTGTCAAAAGTTGTGGATAGATCGAGGAGAATGAGGATAAGAAAATCAAACTGATAAGTTTAAAGAAAAATATTAGAATATTATACAAATATACAAAGTGAATTATGTTTTCTTATTTAAAGTATCAGGCTGTCTTGTAATTAGTCAACGTGTTTCGGGGAGAAAAAAATATAAATGACCATATAATCTTAGAGAGCATGACAAATATTATGATAACAATAGAATATACAGTTTAACCTTCAATCTGGTTTGTACCAAAAGCACACTTGCAACACAAAACCTCTGTAATGTCAACAAAACTTCACAACGTCTTCTACAATTGTTTGAGAGCGAGGTAGCTTGATAATTACAAAGGATAAGTACAGCCACTTATTATCATATCCATATCATGTATAAGACCACAGTCACAACAATTAAACATCTCAAAAAGTATATACAAATGAGATCAATAGACCTCAGATCGCGGTGTCTTAAAGCTTGCAATACAAACCAACATCAATACTAAATAAAAAGACCACTTTGTAAGAACACTTAGTATCTCGTACCTGTGTGATAATGTTGTATGTATCAAGTTAATTCACCTAAGATATGGAAAGGTACCTGTCAGGTTCTATAGTCAAAAGAAGACATCTGAGCCATCAATTTATGTCATAAAAATAAGAAATAATCTGAGTATGTGTGCTGTATTTAATGCTAAACCACCTCTCTAGTAAAAAACATACCTGTTAATTTGCAAGACATGTATAGAATTGTTCCTGCAGTGAACACAGCATGGTATCTAGCCTGTTACTGATCTTAAATATACAGTGGTTAATAAGGGCAACCCTCTTAGAATCACTGAGGATGATCTGAGTCTTGTGAAACCTTGTGTATATGATTCCTTATGTCTATTACAAATACGAGATCATTTAAGCTCTGTATCATCTCAAATGAAAAATTCACAATGAAACAAGAAGTTAAACTCTTGCATTGGTAAACCCAGAAATGTAATCTCTCGCCTTTATGTTACAACTTTAAACCGCCATTACCCAAATCAACGTCAACAGTGTGAGAACAATTTAAATCAGCTGGCTCTAAGTGCCCATTAGATTAAATGTAAACATGTGATGGTATTGAATAATTCCTGATGAACAGACCAGCCACTTCATCGTGATGGCCTCAAGTCATAAATCAATCTTGTTAATGCTAGATCAAATTATAATACAGATGTGAATTAGTTCACATTATTATTTGCTTCATTAGATGTCAAATTCATTTATCTCCATTCTGTTTTTACGTTTGTACTCAATGCAATGGGGGGATTAAAAGTAACCACTAGTTACAAAAAGATGCTGATGATATCAATGACACTAATAGTTAGAAGGCATTTCAAAATGTTCCCTAGATGGCAATTACATTATTCTCATTAAGATGTTACACTCATTGAAAAGCATTCAACGAAAAAGATGGCACAATTTAAATCCCATTAATTATTTAATCCCTTTGGTTTCATTGCTGACAATTTATAAATCCAAAATGCTTCTCTATTGGCTAGTAAAATTACAAATGTACAACCTCCAAAATAGCACATTTAATTTGGGCTGGTGTGTGGTTCTTGTCAACAAAATGCATTGCCACTGAGGAATTTGCATTCAGAGCTCTATTAGAACTATGTTCAGTCCATCTAAATGTGGCACGTACGTGTCATCATGCCTACATAATGCATTCCACAGAGACATTTCAAATCATAAACATTATTTGATGTTTTATATGTCGCACAATTTCTCAAAGCTATTAAGTTCACTGAATAGGGATGTCTGATTGAAGGACCTTTATTAATATTGTTACAGAGTTGGCATGCAAGACAAGGATAAGATCCTTTCTTTTTAATATTAACCTATTTTTCTCTTCTTTTTTTTTAGCTCTGATCAAATTGTTCTTCAATGAAGTATTATTCATTTAGGCACATTTTGGTGGAGAAGGAAAATAATGTAGCTATTAAGTTATCTATACTTGGAGTTTAACATAAAAGGCATTTGGAATGTTAATTTATCTCAATGTGTAATGCTCTTCCAATGGTTGATTACTGTGCCAACCAATACGATAATTGTCCCATACATGCAAGCATTCCTAAGTTTAGATGTTACTACACTGTTGGGTACAATTGGTACCTTGAAATGTATTCATTATCAGTGGCTATATGAAGGAAGCAATATATATGTCTCAGGTAGCATCAAATATTGGCTTACAAATAAACTATCTGAGTCTGCGTTCTTGCAAAATATCCTTCATTTAAAAACCCTTACATCTGCCACTGAATATTGCAACTACAGACGGGCTCGTAAATCTATCCCGCTATACATTTTAGCATATTTGAATCCTAATATATTTCGGGTTTACCTTCTCCTCAAATTTAATGTACTGGTTGCGCTATCACCAACAAGTTGGATGAACAAGACAGTCTACAATCATAAATATTGTAGACTATGTGGTAACCTGTTAGAAGAAATTCTGTACCATTTAATCATTGAATGCTAAAGTTTGAACTGTCTCCGAATGAAATATTTCAAATCATATAACAACGCTGCTACGGTGCTAGATATTCCCTGTTTATGGTTGAATTTCATACAAGGCAATGACATCAATTTAATTTATGTCATTGTTAGATTTTATGTGTATCTTGTCGAGATTTTTAACTGTTTAATATAATTCTAATTGTGTATACTGAGGAAAAGATTTTAAGTTGTATGAAAAAGATATGTTTGAACATATAGCTTGTATCATTAAATGTATTTTAAATTGTTTTATATGTAAAGTTATACAAAGCTTGTGCTATATGTATATCAAATAAACTTTAAAAAATTAATTGTCATGGTGTGAATAAGTTGTTACATTAACTATATCAGGCTGAGCTCTTGGAGATGTGCTTGTTAGTAAAGTGTTCCTTTCAATACCAGATTCTTTACTTTCAATTCTTCTCAAGAGGCTAAGAATTGTTTTCATAATTTTCAGATTCTCATTCAACATGTTTCCGTTCCTATAGATTATTGTTTTGATCTGAAGATATTGACTATGAGCTAAATGTTCAATTAATTTTGAAGCAGTTTGTTCTTATCTGTGGGTTTCATGTAAACCATCTGTTGTTGTGAAAATGTATTTCTGTTATACTATTTTCCATAGTACATGTAATGTATATGCACATAATTTACAAAAAGGCCTTGAAATCACTCTGTTCACCATGTCATATTAAAGAAATGCTGTCAATGTACTGTTGATAAAATGCAATATGAAGTAACGTCTCATTTGGCCCAAAATGTGCTATCTTTCAAAGAAATACATGATAATATTTGTGTAAAATAGAGCCATGAATGTACCCATTGAGGTGCCTGAAATGTGTAGGTAATTGTGATCACCATAGCAAAAAAAAATGTTTGATCAATATCAGTTTGAAAAAGTATGAATATTGGATTGGCATCCATTCAACTGCTTCTTGCCCTTCCATGTCGGCAATTGCAGTATAAAGACTGACAATGCCAATAATTACAAGCAGGTGAGAAGTAGCAATTGCAGTTTATTCAAGTAATTTTAAAAAATGAGTTGAATCTTTCAAATACATTTCATTCTGTTGGATAATGGCTGTAATATCTCTTCACAATATCTTCCTAGTGGCTCTTATAAGCTTTTAATAGCCTCTCAGAAAGGGCGTCCTGGAAGCTGAGAAAGTTATTTATGTATATTTGGTAATATATAAAATACTGGCATGATGTGATGTTTGTTTTGTCTCTAATCTGCCCTTTGTGTTCTGCTTGTCCCAATATTTTTTTAAGTAATGTCATTGGTTTTGGATCATGTGGTAATAGTACTTAAGTAGTCTCTTCATTTATTTGTCTCAAGCATTCTGATTATAAAACTGAGTCATCATCAAGACAATTGCTCCTCCTTCATCTGCTTTCTTAATTGTTATCTTGGGATCATTCACTAAATGTTTTAGTTCTAACCTTTCTTTGTGAGAAAAGTTATTCTTATTTCTAAACCTTTTTGGTAAAATTCAAGTGGGACAATTTATTGAACACTTGATTCTCAAACATTTCCCAAATTATATTATGTGCTGGTGTATTAAAGGTGCTTTTAGGCTTAAATCGTTCAAATTCATGTGTTTCAGATTGTTCAAAGTACAATTGATCTAATTTAGAAAAGAACATTTTAAGTTTAGACTTCCTCATAAGTCTATATAAAACATTTTTTTTCAGAAAGCAAACTTGAATTACATCATGGGACATGGGACATATGATATTCCCTTTTGAACACCCATCATTGAATTGTTGATAAAGGGTAATTGGCAAGATTGATCTTTAAGTATTCACATGTATTGGTGGTTTTCAATGTTGGTTTATTTTTCTTCCCTTTTCTAGTCTTTCGTTTTTTGTTTTAAAAAAAACATCTTTATCAATAGTGTCCATCTGGCTTCCCTGGGTGTCTTCGATGTTTCTCCTGAATTATTAGGCAAAACTATTGTATTGGTTTTCCTCAATTCACAGTGGGGCACTTTCTTCCAACTCAGTGCTAGATACAACAGTGATTACAAGATAGTAGCCCTTATGAACCACTGTAGACTTAACATCAGCAACAGACTAGATACTATGTTGTGCTCAACATGTGGACATTCCAGAACTATAAATGACTTCCAAAATAACAGGTATGTCTGTGACTACAGACAGTAGCTTTCCTTTGAAAACAGAACACATCTTCATGTGAGTTCTTATTTTATTGACTTTTATTGATTTTATTTGTAGATACTTTTTGAGATTGAATTGTCGTGATTGTGTTCTTACACAATATATGTATATGATAACACATTTTTGCACTTACCCTTTTTAATTATCCATCTACCACACCCTCAAACAATTGTGGAAGAAGTTTTGTTGATGTTAAGTACAAGTGTGCTTTTGGTACAGACTGGATTGAAGGTAGGGATGCTATAACTATTAGAATATGTTTTACGCCCTCTAAGACATCGGATAATTTACCATTTTTTATTATTATAGAAATGTCCCGAAATGCGGTGTCTCCATCACTGATGAAGGGCTCTCCCAGAAACGTGTTTAGTGATGACAAGACACCAATCTTTATTCTTTAAATTGGACGACATTATAGAATGAGAAGATCTGCATTACTTTGCTATGAATATATGAATCACCATATTGCGATGCATTCCCTTGGTATAATTTTCAAATATGTTTCATTTAAATTGATTATCTTTTGAGTTTGGTATTCTTAATCCATGAATGTATCAAAGAAGTATATTAAAGTTATTTGAGAATTTTCAGTTTAATTAAAGGATCAAACATATTTTTGAAATATGATTTGTATACTGATTGAAAAACACGATTTTCCAATTTATAATTGAATGCGATTTAGAACACAGTGAGACAAATTTCTCTTTGAATGAATTGAAGAATTGTAAATTGTATTTGGGGGGGATCTCCTCATGAGTGTAACCCTTATCCTGTAGTGGAGTTTGTAAGCGTTTCATATTATTCTAATATCCTCTGGGGTAAGAGGCTAGATATCCTCTTAGTGTCAGTACTGATGTCCAGAAAGGAATTTTTCATATCATTTTTGAGTATTTTGATTTTACAAATGTGTGCAACCTTTGTCTTCTTGTCATGTCAATTTGTGTTGTTGTTACATAAAGAAGGAATCAATGTTCATGTCTAGAACAAACTCCTAGGCACACACATTGATTATTTATGTTGTATAACTACCTCAGAATTCTTATTGACACTGGAAAGCCAAGTCAGTTTCATTCCAGCAAATTCAATTAATTACGATATGGGGGAGCACCCTTTCTCTTTGAGTCTGGCTGAAGGAACTGTTGTATGGAAAGGAAGCCTCTACAGAAGCCACTTTGGAAGTGTTGGCACAAGTTTCAGCCTGCATAGCGACAATGCCTTGGGCTAGTTTGCTTCTCAGTGCTACAAGTGACAGGTTTGTGTATCAGAAAATACTTCTCTCTGACATGAATTGCAAGCCAGTAAGGTTGTTCAGGGTGTTGAGCACTTGTTGCTGCAATCTGTGTTTGATCTGCAAGTCGCAAGTTCAAATCCCAGCAAGGTCAACTCAACCTTTCATCGTTCTGAGGTTGGTAAACTGATCACCAATTTCGATTGGGTAATAGTATTTTATGTAAATATTTTTGTTATATAGCACATTGGATAAAAGCGCTATAAAAATAACATGTTCTTCTTCTTCTTCTTATTATTATTATTATTATTATTATTATTATTATTATTATTAGTATTATTATTATTATTATTATTATGATTAATATTATTATTATAACTGGTAGTTTGTTCCAGAGACTGTGTTAACAGGAGTTAGTTTAGTCCCTACAGATCCAGTGGAAGGCAGCAAGAAGGGCTTAGAGTGACTCTCAGGATGTAAGATTACAGGGTAGGTGACTTCCCAAAGAATCAAGACATTCTTCCAATTGGAGAAAATTGGCCTCAGTAGGCTAAGCGCTCTGTCCCGGTGTTATGCCTCTAGGATCCTTACCAACAATCAGGCAGCAATAAATAAAAAAGTACTAATACTACACATCTAGGGGGAGGGGCAGTGGAGAGCTTCTTCCCCGTGTCCTAAGCATGCCATATCTTTCCCTTGTTTCTGGGATGGTGGGCATCTTGTTGCTCTATCAACGACATATATTCCCA
Source organism: Ambystoma mexicanum (assembly GCF_040938575.1). Taxonomy (NCBI): domain Eukaryota; kingdom Metazoa; phylum Chordata; class Amphibia; order Caudata; family Ambystomatidae; genus Ambystoma; species Ambystoma mexicanum. The sequence continues at coordinate 295,170,160 of NC_090927.1, forward strand.
GTAGGGATGGTGTGCATGATGATTATCTGAGCTGTGCGCTTCCATCCTCAGTTGAATGTTGCCTGAATCTCCATCTATTTCAGAATCTCATAGGCTGTTGGGAGTTTTAAATGATGATTATTATTAATAATAATAATAATAATAATAATAATAATAATAATAATAATAATAATATTATGATTAGAGTATTTCTTGAGTGTGGACATAGCTTTGAGAATCAATGGAGTTGTTAGATTAGATTTCCCTTTTGGTGTGAAATCCTCTCCACCTGTGAGTTCCCGAACCCTTTTTGCTGGACTCCTGGATTCTCCTGAGGGAGCGTGAAAAAAGCTTAATTCTTTTACTCTGCTTTTGGGAACACTTTTTACCTCTGTTTGGTATTTCTTTTTGGAGTCATGCTCTTCTACAACTTTTCTGGCATCTCCATTCTGCTGAAGCAGCACACAACACTTGATGTGCAGTGTTTCTGGGAGCTCCTACAGCTTCCACTTAATTGTTTCTTCATTTTTCTGACCAACTCTTGTAGTTACCAGGGCAAGGGGATACTTTTAATCCTACCTGTGTTTTATTTTGCAAGATCAGCACACCCCACCTAATCCAGAGTGCAGAGGGGAAACATTGTATCCCTTTACTCGCCTCTCCAGTAACTGTATGGTTATTATGAGCAACACTCTGTTCAGGCCGGTGGCAGTGTACCTTTTTGCACAACTTGTGTGGGGATTTTGTTGCAGGCTGTCTTTGCAGCTGCAGTATGGGACACAAGGGACAGTATTCACCCAAAAGGGTGACTCTACTTTTTTAAGCCCAGAGCAAGATGACTTGTTCTTTCTGATGTCTTCTTCTATCTTTCTGGGTGGGAGAGGATTCCCTGGTCCCTTTGTCTTCACCAGGCTTCCCAAGGAAAGCATGCAAAGCTTCTCTGAGTGACTGGCAGGACAGGAAGTGGGGGAGATCACCGCAATTCCCCTGTCCTTGATACTGCAGTGTGCCTGACTGAAACCAGTTCAAACTGGGACTTTGGCTGTCCCCATTAGATAGCCACCCCCCAAGTTTGAATGGTGCCTGGGTCATGATTGTTGGACTTAAGCAATGCTCCTGCATACATTCTGAGGTCCTGGAGCTGAAACTCAGAGGCAACCACTTCCACAGAAGTTTTCATAGAACAAGATTGAAGAAGGATGCCGTCAGCAACTTCCAGAAACTGCAAGAACCTGCTGAGTAACCATTGATGTAACAACCTCAACTTTTAAGTGACAAGGAAGATCTGAACACAATGACTTCCTCCCTTGGACTAGTGGGCCTAACCAGTCTCAAGACAAACTACAATTAGCACCATTCCTGAAAGAGCTGCAACCTTTAATCCCTTCAATTCACCAATACCTAGGCATCTGTGCTGCATCGCTGTGCATCGTAGCCTGAAGTGCAGTTTCACATGGAACTTTATGGGCGCCCCCCTAGGCCTGCAGTGACTCAAGCCAACTCCTCAAATTCCCCTCACCAAAGAATAGGACTGAGAAAAGGAGAAGAGCCTACTGCTGCAAGAACTTTCCTTCAACCAAACCTGAAAAGGTGCCAACAAGCCAGAACCATGAAGATCCTTTGCTGGGCATCTGTCTGCACGAGAGCTGTCTCCAGATGCACCAAAGGCCCTTTCTTCCTTCACTAAGACCGAGAAACCTGTGACCAGGTCTTCTGTCTCCTCACCAATGGAACCGTCATTCAGCAATAGGATCTTCGCTTAAAGGTACTGTCCTACTCCTGGAAAAACCTTCCTGGAGTCTATTGTTTGATCCTGTGATCAAAGGGCTGCAGATAGCTTGTATTTTGCACCTCTCCAGGCCTCCATAGAGTTACATTGGGGTGGATAACTTATTGTACTCTAATTCTGCTTAGGACACTGCTCCTTGGGGCAACCTTTCAAGGAAACATCCTAATGTCCTTGATTTGTAAAACCTGACTTGTAAACCTAGAATTCATCTTATTGGAGTCTGCCACTCTGAAACTTTTACTCTGTTTTTTCCCCTTTTCCTGCTCAACCACTGGTCACTGGTGGCCCAGTGTCCCCTCTGAACATTGTGAAACTATCAAAAGATAGGGTTCGACTCTTTAAAACAGGCTGTAAACAAGTTATTAAAAGTTATAACAGGTGTGAAAAGTCTGCATATATGTTTCAGATGGGTTTACTATGTGATTTGTTAGTAAAAAAGCTATTCTTGTGTGACTACAACTACGATTTACTATCCAAAGAGCATTGAAAGTGTTCTTCTATTGTTTTACTGTGTTATACAACTTACTTGACTCGGTACTGCAACAGTGTGCCTTATTGTAATTATTAAATAACTATTTTTATTTAACATCTAAGTGTATCATTGTTTGCTTGGACTTGGTGTATGCTCTGAGTTCCTTTTACCTCACTACAGCCCTCCTCCCTCCTTAGACTAAGCCTGGCTTGCCAGCATTCAACCAAACCCGTGTGGGGTTCATGCTACACCTAATTAGTGTAACCCTGTTCACCCAAGGTGTGGCCTTCCTAAGTGCTGTCTCAGAAATTACTTTTGTAAATAAAAACCCTAACAGGTGTCCTTTACAATCATAGGGGAAGAATCAGGTTAGGGAGCATAGAAACAAGGGAGTGGTGATACAACAACAGTGGAGGGAAGGCAAAAGTCAGCAATGGATTTAAAAGTAACCAGGGTAGGAAAGAGTGGGGCTGAGATCACCCAGTCTCAGGTCAGCTGGGGAGTGTACAGTGTAAGGACATAGGTGATAGGTAGGAGTGATTACCTGAAGAAGGGGATTAGACCTGTTTACTTTGGTGGCCATTCCCGTTATCTTGTGCTGTGTGCTTCTCTTCAGGAGAGCAACATTAATGGCAGAAGGCTTGTCCTTTCAGAAGGTGACCAGCTCTCTGTTCAATCAGCTGCATTTCCACTCCTCTTGACTCTGCTATAGAAACTCTATAAAGACAAAGCATTGGTATGCCTATTTGGCATGGGCCAGTCGAAGGTGCCTTGGTATCCACTCTTGATGGATCTGCTTTCTATCCAGTTTACTCATCTGCACTGAAGACCCCCTACCTCACTCCAGAAGTTCTATATTGTCTTCATCTGATGACAAGAAAATTGAATTAAGTTGACTTCTCAATTCGGGGATCTTATGGGTGGACTTGTTGTCAATTAAGGGCTCCTGATGTCCATTACCTGAAGCCGCTTATTCCAGGCACTGGAAAATGCCTACTTTCTTATATTTATAATTAGCAGCTGGTGTATCTGGCTTTAGTATTTCTGTCCTGGTGAGTGAGTGTTGAAGTGTGTGATATCAGAGTAGTGTGAGGTCAAAGATAGAACGTGTGTGTTATGTACCTAGCCCCATGTTCCGTAATGTCAGTTGGCGAGATGGGACCGGTGTGGTGGTCACCGGTGGGTCCTCCACTTAATAGCTTGAGTATTTGTTGATATAACATTGCAGCTCGAATAAAGCACTTAAAGAAGACTTGCCTGAGTCACAGATGAGTAATGCTTTATAATAATATTAACAAGGATGGGATCTCTTCCTGGTCCAATCCTAGGACCACCTTGTCACCATGGTTGCAAAGTGCTTTATTAAAGCCACAACTTTATATCAGCAAATACTCAAACTGATAAGTGGAGGACCCTGAGTTGCAGTGCTTTACAAAAGGAGCTTCCTATCTACCGTCTCAGTGGGTGTACTTCTGCATCTTTTGGACACTTTCTTCTAATACTTCAAAGAGCAAGCCTTATGGGCTCTGTTTATTTAAAAGCAGAGCACTGAATATTCCTTCTTAACGTTCTCTGGGCCTAGCAAAGGATTTGATCTTCAGCTCAAGAGAGCACTGATTGGGCTTTTAAAAGCCCAAGATATATTAAAAACACGAGACGGTGTTCGTACTAGCTATCACATCAACAATGGAACAGGGGGTCCTTTCAGTGAAGGAGCCATTATTCAAGTTCCTTGCAGGGATGGTGGGACTGAGACTTTCGCACCTAAGGTGAATTCAATCCAAACATTAACTTACCAACGTCTTTCAACCCAGAGAATCCGGAACAGAAGTCGGAGCTGCATGTATTTATGTATTTGTTTATTAATTTAGATGTTTAGGTTTATAATGCACCTAACATAGACTGGATAATCATTTGCGTGTAGCAAGGATTCTACTAATCTATAAAAAATGATGGTTTGAATTTCATGCCCTGGTCTTTTTTTACTTTGGAGATGCTGCTAAGAGCAAGAAGCCATCAGCAGCCACAGTTAGCCTCTGTGTTTGAAACCAAAACATATGTTAAATAATCCATTAGTCTCTGCCAAATTATCCACAGCATGGCAGCTTCCTGGATAACAGAAGCATAATTCCCTTTCAGATAGCCTTGCTGGCAAATCCTCACTCATACTCAGACTGCCAGTAGGGGCTCTCTCTCAATCCACTTTGGTTCCTAACGCTGTCAATGTGTAAACATAGATCCAGACATGTGCCCTTATTTCAAACCGTGTGGATGACATTGGGCCTCATTATAAGACAGGCGCTCCCGTAATGAAGGGGGCCGGTACGGAACCGGCCCTCTTCATTCCGGGAGCGCCGATTATGAGCTTTCCATCGCGGGACCCGGATCGCATGCCTGGTAAAACCAGGGGAACCGAGGGGAAGAGGGAGGCAATAATGGGCCAGATGTAATCTGCCCGTTATTACCTCCCTCCCCATTCCCATTGAGCCCTATGGGTGCCCAAATGGGAATGGGGATGGGTTCCTGCAAGGAGGAATTAACGGGTCCTCCTATGTCGGAGTAACCCGGTAAATCCCCATTGCAGGAACCCGGTAATGGAGCCCGGAACCGAGGCAGACATGGAGCTAATAGCTCCATGGCTACCTCCATTCTCGTAATGAGGCCCATTGTGTTGCAAATAGGCTGGATGATGTGAGCATGAGAGAAGAAGCGTGTAATTGGGGATTTCTTACTGGCAATCCTAATTACTCTTAATCCGCCAGATTCTTCACAGTCCTCAGGGGATCTCCCCCTTGCTGCAGTTGAAAACATCACCCAGGCATCTGCTAAGAAAATTCTGGATGTCAAGAGGGTAAGTGGCATGGCTTTGGCTCAGCGAAGCATGGGAAATATTATAGGGTTCTTCCTTTAAATATTTCCTTGTGGTATTGAAAAACAAACCTCTTTCTCAAGTATGCTAGAATTCCATCCTTAACTAAGGACTTTGATAAATCAGAAGGACTAGGACTAATGCATATTATTGGTTGCCAATTTCCAAATCCCAATTGCTTAGGGATCTCCATCAGGGCTGCTACCCCAGGCTTCCTGGCTTTCCCTAGAATATGACCCTTCAGAGTATTTTAGTCAGTGTATGTGTTCTCTTATTATTACTAACCTGGGACCAGTGCAAGTGCAAAGGTGCACGCTTTTAGTACTCGGACAAAGTTTGACCTATTGCCAAAAACGTTGAGGCCATGTTTAAAAATCTTTGCACCTTGGCAAGTGCAATTTCGTGTGGCATTATCAATAGGGCAAAAATGCCCCTAGTGCAAATAAACATATACTTTCAATGAATGTGTGCACTAGGGCTAATACCATTCTGTATTAGCACTAGTGCAAACTTTGCCCTGATACAAAAATGCATTGGAAGAATTGTTTTATGCCCAAGGGCAAACGTTGCCCTAGTGCTAATACCATGCAAATTTACACATGCAATTGTGCACAGTTTACGCAATCTGTATGTAATCTAGCCCCAGGTTGACATAGATCATTGATACAAACAGCTTTGCTTATTCTGAAAATCAGCAACATTTACAAAAAATAGGAACATCATGTATGGGAACAATGTGGCTACAGGCAAGTGTAGGAAAGAAGGTGAGTCCTGATTTGAGTTGTATACGTAACACGAGTGTCAAATGTAGGGCAGGAGACCATGCATACCTCACAACCTATATGAATAAAATGTTACAATCACAAAGGCAGTGGTCGAAGTTAGCGGGAGTGGTTTGGAGCGGTGTTCCACTTCTTTAGTTTTCCTATACTAAAGAAAACAATCTGGATGGTTTAGTTTTAAAATAAAAGCGTAGGGATGAGTTGAAACTGAACTTGCACTTCAGTTTCAACACTGCACTGAATATTCCCATAAACAGCAGGTGTGTTTGGGGGTTTGGATTGAGCGTGGGAGGCCGTGTGCTGATGTGGTTTGTGGAGAGCGGGGGCAGGACAGCAGGGAACATTGTTTCACTACTTCATTTCGTACAACATCTGCACAAAGGTTTTCCGAGAAGACGCAGAGAAGCTGAATGATGAGAGTAAGGACGTTGGGTAGATCAGATAGGAGAGGGGCTTGAAAACAAAGCAAGAAACACAGACACAGGAAGGAAAAACAGATATATGTCCAACCACTCTGAACTCTCTCACCTTCCTGTCTGAGCACCCTGAATGTCACAGCCGGCAGGATGATTACCAAATACTGAATACACTTTAATTGTCCTAAATTATCTCTATGAAAATATTTTAATGTTTGGCTCAAATGTGTCCATTGCACCTAGGGAGCCACAGTATTGTTGGAAATATGGAGAGGCTGGGATACCGTTTGCAAACACATTCATACACGCTGATGCTTGGGTTACGTCTTGACTGCAGTCATGCACAGCAGGTATTACTGCTCCATCGAATATGATTACATAGTCAGCACCTGTCGTACTCCTTTAGGTGCTGTGACACGAATCCAGCAACTACAAGACCCTGACTTCAGGGTGTGGCAGTACAATTACACAGCCTCCTACAAGTGTCTTCACATCCATAGAGAACAGGGCGATATGGCCACAGTAAAGATGGCCGCTGCTATCAACCACATTTTTCTCATCATTGAAAGGAATCTAATCGCTATGTTGTCATCAGGGGAATACTATCCTCTGCTGTGCATAATGTGTTGTTTGGCAAAATACGGTTAAGCCTGGTTTAAAAATCATTGAAATGGCTGGCTTGCGTAAGCCACATTAGACTGATCACGAAAAGCAAAGTGAAATGGCTCTCATGCTCGGCTTGTGTTTTCAACATGCTTCCAACGTCATAATGTAGGCAATGCCCCTGAACTACTGTATGAAATTTCCAAACAAAAACATGCGAGGAACGTTTCTGAAAGCTAGACTAAATTTGCTGAAGACGCACGAAATCCTGGCAATTCACACCCCGACGATGGACAACAGTTGCCGCCTATGTAAATACAAAGAGCAAGTGGAAACACTGAAACATCTAGTGTTAAGATGTCCAAAGACTCATCAAAACAGAGATAAATATCTTCAATCCTGCTTGCAAGGGGCGGTAACGCTAGATGAAGAGGCGGTGTGGAACAGGCTAATTTCAGGAGAGACAACGAGATGGACACTAACAACGGTGAAGCTAATAGAATCAGCCTATAAAACGATTACCCACTTAACAACAGAGATTGCGGAACTACCTAATACCCCAGAGGGGGGAGACTCACACATCCAAAGGTAAATCCTAGGTCGGACTAAACTCTGACACCAAAATGCCAGTAGTAGAGAGAAGAAAAGAAAAGGAAAACCAACATGAAGAAGAAAAGACTAGACAAAAGAATATACATTATGTCACACGGTGTTGAACTGATCCTCAGAGTAGAAGACCCTTGTAAAAATCAAAAAAATATTTTTGATTAAAACTCAAGTAAAAAAAATAAAAAATAAAATAAAATAATGTAGGCAAAAAGAATGAGATTTTTTAATGGCCCTGTTCCATGATCTGACCATAGTTTATTGTTTCCATTATCAACGAGGAAATGAATCAAATTTAATGGGAAAATGTATTGTACAAAAATCATATAGTTGAACATATATATCAAAAGAAGAATACATAAATACATGTTCCAATATTTGTTTCCCTCAAAAAAGCTGGCATTCTTCCAAAAATAACTCAGTGCTCTCCTGATGACACATAAACCTTTTTTTGCTGGAAAGACCCCCAGTGACATGTTCTAGCCGTATTCAAGCAGCGCAAATGCCAATACATGTCCTCCCCCAGGTCTGGTCTTCCCTGAGAGAAAAGCCAACCCCTGGATTCCACTGACCAGAGAATAACGTGAAAACAAAACAAGGGCAGGCAAGCTATTGGCTCTTCACAAATCCCTATGGCCATCTGTTGGGATGCATCTGCAGATTGTCGCCTCTCCCAGACGATTGAGATTGCCAAAAAAATACTTAAACATGGAGAATAGGTGAAGGATGGTGTAGAGGGTATGGGGGTGCTTCACGGGTGGGATTAACTGGTGGGAGCGGGAAATCACATAGAAGGAACTCATCTGTAGTTGTGCAATAGAATTACGTAGGATACATTACATATGTATACATATATATAAACATGGTAATTACAACGTAAAGTAGTGGTGCATTTTAGAGTATTTTAGAGTAGGCCTGAATTCTCGCAGGTCTTGTTGAAAACACAGAACAACGAGGCCTTATTATTTGTCTGACCATTACATTTGGATTCCCAGGCACGGTGAGAACCACGCACGTACACCCACATCAGCTATGCCTTTGAACAATTAGGCAGGCATGTGTGTAACTGATGAAGCAAGGGGCTGAAGCCTAGTACGAAGGTCATACTCTTGGGAAGTGAGGCATAGGTCCTGGGTTGCCAAAACATGAACTAAGATTTAAGACACTATTTGAATTAGCAGATGTGAAGGAAAATGGGTCCTAAATACTTTGTGAACTGGTTTGATTAGTGGAATATTAGGTTTACTCTTGGGGAGGAAAACTAAAAGGGGAAAGCAGGGAACAACATGATGTATGATTTGTGCCAGGGAAAGCCAAGAAGGATTCTCATACAGTGGGGAGGGCATGATGTGGGTGCCCTCGTGTCTGGGGTGAGAAAAGGGCTGCTTTGTTTGCAGGGGCCAGACTGACCCCGAAATCAACTGCTGAGTTTATGTTGAACCAGGTGTACATCATGTGGTAAGGATTAAAAGTAGGGTTTACCAGTTGAATATAACCAATTACTTTGCAGTGTCTCAAGATCGACAAGGACTTTACGCATGTATGATGAAGATGGGTGAGAAGACAGTGGAACCAATTGGAAAATGGGCTATATGTTTCGTTAGCATGTACATGGGCAGCAGCCAATGCAGGTGGGGGATTAACACTGTATATCGAGTGTGTCATATGTGACGAATATTGTGTTTATAACCTGGGTTTTGTATGAAGGTTGAGAGAGCTCTATGGGAGTGTATTCATAATACCCTGTCACCTTTTTCTTTTCTTATACAAAATAAAAGCTCTTGTCTTTCTCGCAAAATGGTGCACCTAATCCTTTTCCCTAGTGGGATGTATTTTCTTGGTCTGATTGCTGGTGAATTAACCTACATTTATGGTGACCCAACGTGATCCCAGTGTCCTCTGTGAGGACATAGGTTTCCTGGACACACATCTGGACAGGCTGCACCCAACTGCAGCAACCAGTTCCCCATTGTGCACAACCTATGGGAGCTGTGTTATCAGAATTCCTGTCTGTTCTTTGGCACGGGGCCCTGTCCCTGGATTTTGCAGGCTGATAACGGTACCCCATGCCGGAATACTTTGGGTGAACATGCAGATCTAAGTACACCCTCTTCGGAGGAAAACAATTGAGTTATGAGGGGAGAGTATGGATGTTGTGGAGTATCGGGGATAGTAGATATATGTGTGCAGTGAGAAGAGATTGGATTGATGATTTAGGAAACATCGCGGGATTGTATATTTTTTGAATGAGTGTTATATTATGCATTGTGGAGCAACAAGACCCTTTCCTGAGGTAATAGGGAAGAAGACAGTGGTCTGTATTGAAGGAAAAGAGGATACAGATAGAGGCCTCATATATGTATTGAGTCTGGGATCCCTCCGTCCATTGTAAAGTGGACATGGGAACGATAAGTAGTTGCGGTAGAGGCCCTTGTTGGCCTGGGATCTCCTCACGTGCTGTAAAGGGAGTGTTGGATTGTTGTATTTATATCTTTTGTTTTTGTGGTGCTTTGTGGTGGTCGGAGGAAGGCCAATTGTGGTGTGACGTAGGAGGTGTGAGAGAGGAGTGTGTTTGTGGATGGAGGGAGATTTTGAATAAGCGTAAGTGAGGGACATAAAACGTGGATATTGGGGAGGGGGACAGTTTTTTGGGACAGAATAGGGGTGTTGATAAATACTGTAAAATACAGATGGGAAGGGGTGGCTAAAATTGAGCTATCAACCGCATTGGATTACCTGTGTAAAGCCCTTCTTCTGTACTTAAATAAGATATCATAAGAAATGGGTTGTGGAAATAAAGTGGGGGGGGCTTAAGTCATGGCATGGCAGGGGACAAATAATTGGGATATATTGAGTCATATGTGTATGTTTTTGATAGCTAAATATAAAGGAAGAAAACTAAAAAAATGAAAGGAAGTGTTAGAATTGTGGACAATTATGGCAGATTTGGACGATGGGCCACATGTTTTTTGAAGGTGATATGTCAAGTGATTACTCTGTTTAGACAACTACTACAGTGGCTGTTGTCCGTCACGGCTCCCCGCCACCCACGCCGACACAATATCAGAATCTTGCTAACCCCAAAGCGTCAACCACTGTGAGGTGTAAGGGATCATCAGGAAATGATACAAAACCGCAAAAAGAGTTGGTAAATACATTGAGGAAGGTAGCAGGTGAATTGGCACGATTAAAAGTAGTAAGGAGGAGCGGACAGCAGACTTTTGTAAAGGTGGAGATATTCACTTTCCAATAGATAGCACAGCTATCATGGATGTGCATATAGAGAGAGAGAGGGGAGGCAGGAGTTGGCGAGAGGAAAGTATGGATTATGACACAGCAAGATCAGAGGAAGAGTATGATCATACACATGAAAGAGAAGAAGAGTGCAATACATTAGATGAGTTGGAAGGGTAAGAGCAGCTACCTGTGGTTTCTCTGCAAGTAGAAAGCTTGTGGAGACCAAGGCTTTGAAATAGGTTTGGATGGATGGCAATAGCTAAGAGATCAGTGATGGGAAGGAAGAAAGTTGGGAAGACAGTAGGAGCACAGTTTCCATTACTACATAAGGGACCAGGGAGAGCCCAGTATATACGATTGGCACATATAGATACAAAAAACCTTATAAAGGTACTCCCGTCCTTTATAGTTGGGGCGGGTAAGTGGATATGCGCATTTGAGAAGCACACAGCTTGCACTACCTTGTCTGTAGAGGATATATGCATTTTGTTTGTGTCGATCCTGAAAGATCAGCCTGACGACATGCGAGCTCAAGCAGGGTACCTGGGTGTGAAGTTTGGTGATGATAGCCATGATGGGGCACATTTTGAACATGTTAGGCCGCCTGTTGTGGGTGCCCCGATATGCCTGATCTCCAGCCGATCATGCAAAAATTGATGTGTGATGATGAGGACCCTGCCCAATATATATTGCATGTACAAGAGATGTGGCAGGCAGATATGGGAGATTCATGGGATCGAACAGTTGCATTTTTCTGTTTTGTGGTCAAAAGAGGCCTCCCGAAAGAGGTACAGAAGGCGCTGGACAAGATAGTGGGGATTAAGGTGAAGGGTTGGGCGGAAATTCAGCGTATTATTAATCAGCATTGTAAACAGCTGAAAGAAAAGGAGAAGGAAAATGTGCAGCGTGCGCAAAAAGATGAACCAAAACTGGTTCAAAAGAATCAAGCAAAATTTGTGTTGGAAGGGGCTGTAGCGACTGTGCAGGCAGAAGGGTCGGCTGATTTCAGGGTGATTCAGGCTGACGTGTGTGTGGCACCTGTACCTACCTGGGGAAGAATAACAATTGGGCAGGTGGGTATCAGCCTCAGTATCAAGGAGGGTACCCATGCAGGTTGCATCAGGAAGGAGTATTTTTTTTCTGGTGCCTGAGGAGGGTTTGGAGGCATGGCACCTCGAGGAGGAGCAGGTCAATGTTGGACGTGTGGAAAAATGGGTCATTTCTCGAGGGAATGTAGGAGTAGACAAGCATATGCTTATCCTCAACAACAGGTGTATCCTTACCCTCAGGGAGGTCTGGTCTCATACCCACAGCCATACAGACAGTTACCTCCAGCCGCCCCCTATTGTGCGCCAGTGCCTGCACCCCCTGCCTACTCTTCTGCCGTCTTTTCAACGGCTACCAGCCAAAGTTCTAGTAGTGTATCATCTTGTGCAGTACATCAAGGGCAATAACAGGACCCTCATATTCTGAACAATACTATTGCTCCAGGTGGCACAGTAACAGATTATCAGGTGGCTACAGTGGTCGGAGGGAACCCATTTGTCTTTCCAGGAATGAATATATATCCAGACTAGGACAGCCCCCAGAGAGACTTAGCATGTCCAGTCCTATTGGTCACGCAACCCAGAAGAGGAACCCTTGGTGGACATGGAGATTCAAAATAAACACTTAATTTTCATGGTTCATACAGGTGCGACCAAATCGTCTATCAGTGAGGGAGGATTCCCTTTATTAGGTGAGGTCATGGAAATGCAGGGCTTATCTGGTCAGTTCAATCAGTTCCATTTACAAATAAATTTCCTATCAAGATAGGGTAGATAGGTGTGGGCCCCCTTGTTACACTCTACTGTAACTCCGATCAACCTGCTGGGGAGGGACATTTTGAGTGAGCTCAAAATGACCATCTTGTGCACGGAAAGAGGTGTGCTCTGTTCCATACCCGGCATGTGTGCCGTGAGGATAATGATGACCTTACATGCATTGGGCATCGAATCTGCTGCAAGAGGAATACCAGTGGGCCCAGATGAGTTCCTCTACGGCATTACCATATTGCTTAGCGCAATACTGCAGGTAGCAAACAAATACTGGCGGGTACCATATGAGTTTTTATTCAGGCCTGCCCAGCCTCAAGATATTGTTGCAGGAATCATCATTGAACTCGATATAGAGGGAGTTCTCGTGGCACAAGATAGGATTGCGTTGATAGCAGTTGATTCTAATAAAGTGGAGTGGTGTACAGTTCGGTTTATTGACCCAAATATTCCAATAAAACATTTCTCAGATGAGTACTTATTTGAGAAAAGAGAAAATGAAGGGAAGTGTGTGACACCTGTGAGTTTATGGTACAGTACCGACATGTCACTTGTCCCATGTTATTGGTAGGGAATGTTCCCTCTTTTGCTTCTACAGATCTGTCTCAAGTACGTGATCAGTTATGGACAAGTAATCCACATTATGTGGGGCTTTTACAAAGTGTTGCGCTGTTTACCTTGAAAACTGGGGCTGTGTTACCTCAAGTGAAATGATACCCTTTATCGAAGGCAGCAGGGAAGGAAATCTATGACACCATCACGGCCCTTTTGCATCAGGATATAATAGTACCATCCAACTTGCCCTGTAATACAGCTATTTATCCAGTGAATATAGCGAAGGGGGCTAGTTGGACAATGATTCAGGATTTACACACCCTCAATGACAATATACAGGCAGAATTTCCAGTGGTTCTAAATCCTGCTGCCGTACAATGCAATATACCTGTTGACGCCACCCATTTTACTTTGGAGGACTTGAAGAATGCTTTCTTCTCAATATCCTTGCACCCTGATTTACAGTATCTTACAGTTGCCCGAAGATGATTTGAACATACTAGGCTTACTCAACGGTACTTACTGTGACTCCCCGAGGATCTTCAATAGAGAGTTACATGAGGATTTGGACAATATTGTTGTCCCCAGTACCATAATTGACCTTTCCACAGCCTTTGACCTGGTCAGTCACAAAATCCTCTGCCAACACCTCGCCTCAGCTGCCAAATTCTCTGCCAAAGCCATAGTCTATATAGCCCCAAGGCTCATGCGTCTCACTGCCCCTGTATAATACCTTCACAAAACCCCTCTTGCACCTCCTTGATGCCCTGGGTGTCACCTACACTAACTACGCGGATGACACCCAAATCCTCCTACCCATCTCCGGCATCTATGACACTAACTCCAATGCATTGAGCAAACTATATCTAATCATCCAGGTCTGGATTACACAACACAGACTGTGCCTTAATGACGAGAAACCCAAACTACTCCTTATAGGCACCCAATCTCGGCTATACACTCTCAATGATTCATTAAAATCCCTCTCCATCGATGGGAACCACATCACCATTGGCATAGAGTTAAAGACTCTGGGAGTTTACCTGGACTCCACACTATCACTAACTAGACAAGTAAACTCTATTGCATCTGAAGCAGCATACACTGCGAAATTGATCAATGCCTGCAGACCCTTCCTATCCACTGACAGTTGCATCACATTCGCTAGAGGCCTCATACTATCCAGGATTGACTTCTACAACTCCCTCTTTTCAGGTATGAATGCCCGCAATATAAAACATTGCAGGTCCTTCAGAGCAACGCTGTAAGTGCAGCTCTACACATCCCTAAAAAGACCACAAATCCACAGCCAGAAGAAACATCCACTGGCTCCCAGTCTAAGAGCGCATCATGTTCAAAACGCTAGCTCTGATCCACAAATGCATCTCCAACACTGCCCCCATACACCTGTCCAGAAAATTCTCAAAGGCCCAATCTGCCAGACCTACCCAAACTACTTACTCGCATCTACTTGACATTCCTAGAAACAGGCACCAGTAAGCAGGGGGAAGCAGCTTCCCAGTGATTACGGCCAAACCTTGGAATGCCCTCCTCTAGCCCTAAGAACTGGGGACTCGTTCTGGTCCTTCCGCAAAGATCTCACAACCTGGCTCTTCCCTGAAGACCCCCAAATGTAAACTGAACATGCCCAACTTGACACCCTCCCTGCTTTGAAACTAATTCCAAACAAACCTCTACATATCAGCCTAAGCTTATAACCATTGCAACCTATTTCTGTAACTAATGTATTATCTATTCTTGTAACCTTGCTGTAACCAAGTGCAACCAATACCCTTATATAAACCAGCGCCCAGATGCCCCCAGGTTCGGTGCACTCTACAAATGCTAAAATAAATAAATAAATGAATAATTCAATATGTGGATGCCGTGTTGGTATTTAGCATGACAGAGCATCAATACAGGAAGGACTCTGTTGCAATGTTACAATTGTTGTCTGACAAGAGGTATAAGGTGGAAAGAGCAAAATTGCAATACTTTCAGCAAGATGTGTTGTATTTGGGACAGTTGATTTCGGTGAACGGTAAAAGAGTAACCACAGAGCCGAAGGAACAGTGTGCACCACCCCACAACCAGTGATTGTTATGAACATGCAGAAATGTCTTGGTTAGTGTAATTATTTCAGGGCGTGGATTTTTGATTCCACGTCATATACCAAACCATTTCTCCAGGCCCTCAAGAAGGCACAATAAACATAAATTACTATTATTTGGACTGATGAGATGGTCACTAAATTTCAGGAATTAAAAGATGTAATTTCTAGTGCCCTTGACGTGGCAACACCTAATTACACTAAAGAGTTTTACCTTTTCTCGCATGGTGATGGGCAGATGATGGCTGCTGTATTGACACAGCACAGTACAATGGGTCATAAACCCTTGTCCTATTACAGTAGCATGTTAGAGTCTGTTATGCAAGTACAGTTTCTGTGTGAACAGGTATTGGCTGCTGCTACATTCACCATTGAGAAATCTGCCACTATTTTCATGGAATGTTCATTAACATTGTATACGTAACATGCTGTTTTTGCAATATTGGAGGTGTCCAAATCTCCTTTGACTATGCAGAGGGCTTCTGCATATGAAGTGATTCTCTCAAGACCATCATTCATATTGTTTGTTGTAAAACAGTGAATCCAGCCACCTTTTTGACTGAGCCCATTTCTGGCGATAAGGTGCATGACTGTACTACTTATGAGGGTCGTGAGGATTACATTCCCAAGGTACATGATTGTGCATTGGATGATGGAGAAGTGTTTTTCTTTGATGGGTCAAAAACTATTGATCAAGATACTGGTCAGAGTCATACTGGGGAAGCAGTGGTGTGGTTATCGGATAGAGAATATGACATTTTCCTGGCTCTAAGGCTTCTGGGTCATTTCTCGGTACAAGCAGCAGAATAAACTGCACCTATTGAAGCACTTGAGGAGAAGCAAGGGTGGCGAGTAACAATTTATCCTGACTCAACATACTTCACAACTATTGTTCATTCAGGATTGTCAAGATGGAGGAGGAGAGGATTCAGTGGAGCAGATCGGTCTCTAGTGCAGCATGTGGCTTTGTTAGATGGACTAATTGCAGCTCTCTCCGAGCCTTCACTTGCCACAGTGGTTATATGTGCAGCCCATATGAGTAGTATATATTTAGTTTCTCTCGGGAACCAATCGGCAGATGCAGTGGCCAAACAGGCTGCATATTTGCCGCTCCAAGACATTCCTCAACATCCTGGATGGTTTTGTGAATATGCAGTTGCAGTTGCAAGTTCCATTACGACCCTTCCTGTGTATCTGAAATTATTGAGTCTCAAGGACAGACACCACAGAGTGAGAAGTTGGTGTGGCAAAGGAGAGGGTGTGTGCAATCTCCAACTGACAAGCAAGAACAGGGAAGGTAGTGATGCCCCAAGCTTTGGCAGTGGTGGCATTTGATCAACTTCACTAACCTGCCCATTTATCAAACCAGCATATTGTAGCAGATCTCCAAGTGGATTGGCATGCAACTAACATTCAGGAATTGCTATCCATGTTTACATCTAATTGTGTAGTGAGCCAGACAAACTGTACAGGGCAACCATTGAAGACTTTAAGGGGAAATTGGTCCATTTTGTGATTTATATTTAGATTTTGTTGACATGGGGCAAAGGTGAAATTCTTATCATAATTTAATAGTGGTAGTTTGTCCCTTCTCCTGTTGGATTGAGGCTGGTAGGTGTGCACATCCCAATGCTAAATCGGCCGCCAAGTTTTTGGTGAGAAAAGTGTTTCCACGATGGCAGTATGCAATACTCTTAAAAGTGACAACGGGACCAACTTCTTTAATGAGCTGTTCAAGGAGATGCAGCTCTTTTGGGAGTAAAGCACAAACAGTGTTCAATTTACTGCCTGCAGGCCAACAGGATTGTGGAAAGGATGAATGGTTTGCTTAAGACTAAGTTATCAAAGCTATGTGCAACACTGAAAAGGAATTGGGTGCATTGTCTCCCTTTGGCCTTTCTCATTTTGAGGACTCACCCCTGTAAGGACCACCTCCTCCCCCATCATGAATCGTGACAGGGAGATGTACGGACATGCCACTATCACCTGTGCATAGTGCTTCAGATGCTCACAGGGCCATATCGATTCTGAGGGATGAATTCCATTCATATCTAACTCAGTTAACAAAGTGTTTTAAATTACTTTCTCAACAGATTGCTCCACTGTGGGCCGTAAGAAACTGATAACGGCGCTGCACCAGAATCTGCGAGCTTGCCACCATTGCTATTGTTTGCAAATGACAACGTTTATGGGAAAAAAAATTTGTTAGGAGGTGGAGTGAACCCCGATATAGCAGCTCTTATACAGTTGTGTTTGCTACTCCCCTTGCTGTCAAAGTAAAAGAACTACAGTATTGGGTGCATTTGTCTGATGTTAGGAAAGCACTCCCAATGTTGCCACCAAACCTAAACATTTTATATGAGTGTTTTTAATTTAGGTGTATAACCTTGTAACCTTGTATTTGTATTTGTATTTGTTTATTTATAACGCGCAAACCCACAGGCCCAGGGGCATCAGGTTTAGGTGTTTACAGCAAGACCTGCATTTTAGTGGTCATTGAGTGGTGTTTTGTTTTTTCCTTTTCTTTTTTCCGGTTTCCATTTTTCAGACAGATTTGGAGATTTTAAAGTGTGAATTTATTTATTATTATAAAAAAAAATTCTTGTGTATGTGCAAAGGTGTATGTTCTTCAATAGTGTTAAACGTATGTGTTCAAAAAGGAAGTTGTACTACAATATTCCCTCTGCTCATGTGCGGTTTTGTGTCTGTTTTATTCTTATACATGTCTAGTGCAGTTATATGGGTAGGCCATATAAAGGGGGGAGGTGGTGTAGTACTATAAAGAGATGTACACAGGCTTAATATTTTTATAAATTATTTGAAGCCACAACATCAAGTGATGAATATTTAACTACAGTGGTTAATTTTAAGCAGATAAAATACAAAATACTCTCATATGGAATATAAGAATGTGACCGAGGAGGGGTTTAGAGGAGGAAAAGGAATATCACCAGGTGTAGTGATACAATGGGCCTCATCACTAGTTGGGTGGGAGCCCTTAAAGGCAGTAGTAACGATATTACCACTGCATTTAAGGGTCTGCCCAATCACAAGTCTGGCAGCATTTACCCCAGCAATAAGCTGGGGGTAAATGAACCAATTTAACACCCAATTTTGGGTGCAATTAGTGAAGCGTTATTAGCGCAGCGCTATTAGCGCACACTAATTGCGCCGAAAATCCCCCATTGGGTCCTCTGGACCCAATTGGGAATGGGGAATGCCCATTACCGTCCAACCCTTCACCCA
This sequence comes from Ambystoma mexicanum, assembly GCF_040938575.1. Lineage (NCBI taxonomy): Eukaryota > Metazoa > Chordata > Amphibia > Caudata > Ambystomatidae > Ambystoma > Ambystoma mexicanum. Next base: position 295,188,638 of record NC_090927.1, read on the forward strand.
GCGCTAATATCGCTGGACTGGGTGGTGGTAAGGCTATTAGCCCAGGCAGTCTCCCAGAAGTAATATCACTGGGATACTGCCCAACTATTGATTAGGCCCAATGTCTAATGTACACCACCCAGAATTTAATAATATGTGGCATAGTTACATGAAGTCAATAGGGAAACAGAGGTACAACAGGATTTGTAATGTCTGCTGCCTCATCCCCCACGCATCTGGGGCACCCATAATGTTAGTACTACAAGAAATATTTCCCTTGGAGGCCCAGTGCTTGGTGCACTTAGCGCAGTGTCAGGTTTGCAGTTTATTACAAGGGCACAAGGTACAAGTGGTGCTAATGGACAGAGATGGAGAGAAATGTGCCAAGGACGACAGTGCAAAATTGGAAGGAATGTTGTTCATGTCAAACAGATGGGAAAAAGCAGTAGTGAGATGTGCAGCAGGGGTTTGGCAGGGTTTGGAGAAGAAATTATATGAATAACAATAACAACTGTTTTGCGATATGGGCTGCATATATACCCAAACTAACATGATTGAAGCATGTGAAACTCAAGTAAAAGTGCAACAAGTAGATGAACATCAGTTATGTATTTGGGGGCATGGGATGGTCCCAATAAGCACTAACACTAAGTGCAGCAAGACAATGTTTATCCCAGATCTTGCAAAAGGAACAGCGGCATTAATGGACATTTATTGGGTGTGTGGTCAACATGCATACCTGTATCTGCCACCTTCCTGGTAAGCCACGTGCGCACTTTCAACCTTGCACTCAGCTATCTTAGTGGTGCTGGAAAAACACTTGACAATAGCTTCTAAGCATGGGGTATCACAATCTATTCCATCTTCTATCCAACCCACCCCCAGAGGAAGAAGAGGAATCAGTCTGTGACGTTAAGGAGGAGATCGAATTATTTGAAAGAATTGTCCAAGTTGCTCAAAGCAATTCCAGACAAATATCAACTGTATACTAAAACTGATGTTTTCTCTGCATCGCTCTTGACTCCAGGAATCCAGGCTGCTACAAATGCCAAGTGGTTGAAGATTGTTTGGTGGGAAGTGATCCAGTTGGTGAATGATATCCAACAAGGTCTCAATGCTATCAAAAGTGAGTTGAGGGCGATTTGGTTAATGACACTTCAGAACTGGTACCTTTTTGGATGTCCTGACGGCAATGGAAGGGGGCAAGTGCAAAAATATCAGGCAGTCCTGTTGCACGTACATACCCCCAAATGATGTGGAGAATGGATCATACAATAGGGGCTTTGCACAAGTTAAAGACTGGCATAGAGAGTGAAGTAGATGTGCAGGCTGAAGATTGATTTGATACATGGTATTCTTGGGTGTCATCCCGACTTGGGGCCCTAGTTAAGCTATTGGTCCTGGTTATGTTATGCTCACCTGATCTCTGCGGGGACGTTGGGGCACGGTTGGAGCCCTCCCTGGACTTGGCTCCTTTGGATCCAGGTTTACCCCAAGCTGCTGGAGTGTGGACTGCTCTGGTCGCTGCAATGCCCTTGGGAGAAGGTAAGAGGTAGTGAAAATGTTGCGGCTGAATTGTGATCTCCCTCGAACCCCTCGTGCCAGAATGAGAGGAGCATGCGTTTTCCCATAAACTCTCACCTGTTGTTTTGTAAAGGTAAGCTCTCCGTCCTGCTTCTCTTCAGCAGGAGTGCTGTAGATGGACCTAGTTGCTTCACTGGTCTGTGTACGTGATGGCCCAGACTGGTTGCGACCAATCCACTTTGGAGGTAAGTGTTCATAACAATGATTATTGTCTGTATGCTTTTGCAATGTCTTTCTCAATGATTCTTGTCCGTAATTCTTATAATGTCTTTCCTTTCCCCAATAGGTGTGAAGGTTGCCACGCTGCGTCGCGGTGTTAGAAGCGAGTCCATGTGGTGCCAGAAGGGAAATGGAGCGGCCCCACTAGAAGGTAAGTAGGATTTCAAGGTGGTACGCAAGGCTTAGGTATTGTGCAGCCAAGCGTTAAATGTTTATGCAGTTTCTAACCTTGTGCATTCCGTTTCTCTAGCAGGGATAGCATGGCGTCGGATGAAAGAGAGCGGCGGTCCGAGAACCTGTCAGCGGCTGTTAGTTGGAAGATCCATAAGGATGCTGAACGAGAAGAAGACTCCCGCGTAGGTGCGCTCAGACAGGTGAGGATGCAATGAGCTGCTGGCGATGTAATTGCAGAGACATGTAAGATGCGCGCTGCAGATGCTGAGTTGAAGCAGCAGCACTGTGAGCGATGATGTGGCTGATTCAGGTAAGATGTGCGATGCAGATGCAAGCTGGATTCAGGTAGGTGCGCGCTGAAGATGATATCCTGGACCTGATGAGAGGCGTGCTGAGCTGGAAACGGGTAAGAGCTTCAGACAGCGGTAAGCGCTATGCTGCACACAGCAGACTAATGCAAAGCCTCTACATGCTGGTGGGGCTGGCTTAAATAGCCTGGCCCCCGCCACTCCCCTTTGGCTCCGCCTTGTGGCCCCACCTCACCACTCCCATAGACTTCTTCACGTACCTTCAAATGCTTTCCAATGGCCTGGGTGAACGTGCTTTGGACACAAAGTGTGCAGAGCACACCTTCTTATGAGCCTGGCGCCGAAGACCCTTTGGAGGATAAAAGTGATGTCCCTTAATTAGTGGCCATGACAGGTCATGGTGCTCCGGTTGGTGTTGTTTTGCACATGACAGATGATGCTTCAATGTTGTTCCAAGAGTATCCCGAACAGTGCAAGAATGAGGGTTACTAATGGGGCAGGAATGGCTCTCTCAGGCACAAAGTATGGGCTGGCTCAAACTTAGGCTCCAAATAAGCCATGTATGGTTATAATAGAGAAACCTATCTGTGAAGTACATTGACCAGCCCAGCAGAACTCCCCTACCTCACCAAACTACCTCTTAGGAGTCACCAGCAGAATGGCTGCGCTGGCTCTGTTGAGCACTATCGCCGTGCATTAAAACTGCGCTTCTCAGTCTCCAAAATAATGGCTACACCATTTTACCAGCCACACATGGAGCAAGAAGAAACACAGAACACCCCGAGATGTGCTGTCAGTATTTTCTTCAGTTGCACCAAGGAAAAGGACTCAAAGGCAGCACTGCTATTTATTTTATTTTGCAGTTTTAAAGCGCTCACACAGCCCAAGGGCATCGAGGTGCTGTTACAGGAATTGCTTGCTTATTTTTCAGTTGCGTAATAGTTTTTTCTGAGTTGCGTATTTATAACACGCTTAAATACCCAGAGATTTCTAAGAGCGGACCCGGGGATCAAACCTATGTTGCTTCGTGTCATCTTGCTTCCAAGGCGAGCACGTTGCTGCTGAGCTACCCTCCCGGGACAGCTCAAAACTTGCTGCCAGCTCAAAACTTTTTCACTGAGAAAGAAAATATTCTGCTTTTTAAATGAATGCGCCCTGATGCTCTTTTTCTTCTGTTCAACAGTACACAGTTCTGATCCAGTGAGACACCGCTAGGTTCCACCATATTCAGGTTGTGCTCCAGCAAAAAGGGAGAATTTCTCATTGAATGACAGGCTGCGTCAGGCAAGATCTGTGAAATAACAAAGAACTTCACTTCGAGCCGTACGCAAAACTCTTTCCTTTTTGCAACAAAATGACACAGATAAACCATTCATAAGAAGCTCTCTCTCTCTTTGCTCATGTCAGTTTCATTGGACCCTTGCTTTGAACATTCCTGTGTAGTAGAAATTGACTATGGCCATGGAAATGCTCAGAATAAAGATATCAGGAAAAGCTGCATTATAAAGTGACAGCCAAGGAAAATAAACCATGTGTAAATTGGTACTTTTTACAAACGAGAAAATATCTTTTTAAAAGTGAAATGTTGAATTAAGGCCCTGTCCTTGCATGGAAATGTGATGGGAGTTTGTTTTAAAACATATATAGGATGTTTCATTACAACAGTCTTGTTTTCTGGTTCAGAAAAAAAAAGAATTTACTGTGAAACCAGCAGGACAGGTTTTTAGGCCCTGGCTTCAAAGGACTAACTACAGGATCTACCTTACCCAACTGTACTAGCATCTGGGGCATATGAATAGACACGCGTGAAGCATCTCACACCCTCATCAGGCTCTGTGGCAGTGCTCTGGATTTCTGGGACACAAAGGTGTGACTTTTTAGCAGCACCTCCCCTCCACTCAAACTGAGGAGCTTCAAAGACAAATCCATGGCACACAGGGCTAGACTGTGGGTTTAAAAAAATTATTTTATTTGGAAGACAATATTAGCCTATTTGGGGCAAAAGACTGTTCTGAATTATTAAACTTTAACACTTTTATTTCTGTGACTGGAAAACACAGGAATGCAAAAGTTTAACAGTTTAAATGTAATTTTTGTGGCATTAAAACAAGATCTTGTGGCTTTCCCTAGCATTTATGGGATGCAAACGGCAGAAAAATGTAATTCATGGGAAAAGTGTACATGGCTTCCATTTCGTGGGGGAAGGTTGGATTTTAATTCTGTTTTCTGCCTAGTATACCTGACTCCTTGCTGCTCCTTTTGATCCACTCAGAATTCAGTTAATAGGGGATTGAGGGAGTATTGCAGGAGGAAATCTTAACTGGGGTGCTATCTACCCAACAAGTAATATTGCTCCTATTCATTTGTGCCCTGTGTATGTGATATTAGGAGGTCAAACTAAGTGTATTCCATCATGCTACAGTTTAATTATCACCCCATTGGCGATTACTCCCCAATATTACATTTGTATGATTTCATTTGGATTTTCAAAATAAATAAGTATTATATTACAACCCACCAGCCTGGTTCATGGTCCATTGTGGCCTGGGGTATTTGTAACAGGGGGTCTGAGACGGGTTGGGTGCCAGCTCAATCAGAATTCTTAGGAAATAAAGTAAAAGTATTTTAATTGTGCGCTGCATTTTAGGCTAGTGGCAAGAGTCCTGTTCTGGAGTGTGATGCCCGATTAGAATCCTTAACATATCCACCCCCCATGGGCATCAACATCAGCCCACCAGATCCTGAGAATTAAACAGAACACTGGGTAAATTTAGCGGGTAATGGGGCTGTATATAACTTATGTGTACCCCAGAGAAATATGCATGGGATGGAAGTAGCTAGCACCATGTGTGGAGGGCGTGGGTGCCTAAAGATGAAGCAATAAAGAGAGGGAAAGGGAGCAGTTAGTTAATGAAGAATTCGTTAAAGGGGTGAATGTTGGGATGCATGTGCAGATTGTCACTCCTCCCAGGCAATTTAGATTGCGGTAAATATACTAAAGCATAGAGAATAGGTGCAGGACAGTGTAGGGGGGGGCTTCACGGGTGGGATTATCTGGTGGGAGCAGGAAATCACATTTTGTGGAACTAATCAGTAGTTTTGAAATAGAATTATGTAGGATACATTACATGTGTGTATATATATATATATATATATATATATATACATATGGTAATTACAGCAAAAAGTAATGTCGCATTTAAGAGTAGGCCTCAATCCTTGCAGGCCGTGTTGAAAGCATAGAAAGCATAGAACAACGAGACATCTTCTGACCATTACATTTCGATTCCCAGGTGCGGCAAGAAACATGCACTTACACCCACATCAGCGAGTCCTTTGAACAACTAGTCAGGAATGTATATGGATGATCAGGCGAGGGGCTGCGGCCTAGTACAAAGGTCATACTCTTGGGAAGCAAGGCAGAGGTCCTGGGTTGCCAAAAAAATGAACTAGGATTTAAGACACTAGCGCCCCCCAGAATGCTGGTCATTCTATTTGAACTACCAGATGTGAAGGAGAAAGGGTTGATAAAGGGGAACGCGGAGAACAACATGATCTATGATTTGTGCAAGGGAGAGCCAGGAATGATGCCCATACAGTGGGGATGACATGATGGGGGTGCCAACGACTCTGGGATGAGAAAGAGCTGCTTTGCTTGCCGCGAACATGTAGTCGACTGCTAAGTTCATGTTGATAAACAGGTGAACATCACATGGTTAGGATTAAAGGTAGGTTGGTGCCAGTTGAATATAACCAATTACTTTGCAGTGTCTCAAGAGGGACAAGGACATTAACCATGTGTGGTGAAGAGGGGTGAGAAGACAGCACAACCAATTGTAAAATGGGCTACATGTAATAATTAGCATGTACAGAGGCAGCAGCCAATGCAGGTGGGGAGTTAACACTGTATATTGAGTGTGTCATGAGTGACAATTTCTGTTTTTATAACCTGAGTTTTGTATGGAGGACGAGAGAGCTCTATGGCAGTGGATTCATAATACCCTGTCACCCTTTTCTTTTGTATACAAAATAAAAGCTCTTGTCGAAAAATGGTGCATCTAGCCTTTTCCCCTAGTGGAATGTATTTTCTTGGTCTGATTGCAGGGCAGTTAACCTACACATCATACAAGAACATAGATTAATAGACATGATCTCTCCAACCTGCTCTCCATGTTTATTACCAAAATCTGATTAATCACTTACTAAGCAGATGACTTGCAGCTTTTCCCAGTGGGTGTCCACCAGTGCCCCAAGTCCCTTATAGCATAACTAATGAGAAAAGACAATATTTCAACACCCTCAGGATCAGCTCCTCAACAAATGTTGATAATTTATGCAAGTAATGGAGGGTTACACCAACATTAAAAACACGGGGGATCATGGAAAAACGGCCATCAACTTCAGATCTCAACAGACAGGTTTAGAGGCCATAATGTAGTCCTGTGAGAGTGGGAACACCAAGGTGCAGAGGACAAGCTTAAAATAAATGAAGGGGCATGCAGCCAGAAGTGAGAGCAGTGGACGGTGGGAGAGTCTGAGGTCTACCAGAGCTGTGTAATGGAGGAGTAAGGAGAGGGAGACAGGCGAGTGGTGCGAGAGAATGGGAGGAGTGCACAAACAAGAATTGGGAAGGAAAGGACACCAATAAATATCCAGTAGCCAGGAGGTATTGGAGCGCTGAATGCCAAAGAAGCCATTAGCCTTCCTTTGTGCTGTCATTAAAGGGCAATATTAACGTGGAAGTTATCTGTGTCCTTCTATTTCATTTCTACATGTCCTTACTAGGGGCCATCTTCAACTGGTTTTGTGCATAATACAATCCCCATTTAGCTGATGGTGCTTCATCTTGCGTACATCCCTATTTTCATTTAGACCAAACCAGCCAGTGTCACAGTGACATAGTTCTTTGAAGATTTTTGGCCGAAGAAACTCGTTGAATTATCTTTTTTATATTATTTGGAGAGCTTCTTCCACTAAACCCCGACCCTATTATTTATTCCCTATTCTCCACCACCTACCCCTTATATGCCCTTATTCCCCCCATATTTTTCAATTTGTTTTTTCAGTCAAAATGTTTCAGCAAAAAACGAATCAAAAAAGAAACTGCCAATGCATGAACATCGTACCGTTCTGTTTAAACCCTTTTGCTTACTCTCTTGAATCCTGGCACTCTTATCCTCCTTCAATCTGGCTTTCATAGGATTTAGCAAATTTAATCACAGATTTAGGATTGGTTCATGTTCATTTAAACCTCTTAGGTGAAATGTATGAGTTGAACAGGATGTCCACCCCCATGCTCCTTCTAGACAATTTCAACTCTTTCCAATTCCACCAGTTTATCAAGGCACCAGCGCATATCAAAGGTCATATGCTTGATCTCCTTTTTTCAAGATATTTATCCTTACTGCTATCTCTTCTATGATCGAAAGATCTGGTGATTCCTTCCATTATAAAACCCCTTCCCATTAAACCAGGTGTTTTTCCAAAATCCCCAACATGTTGATACTCTTACTCGGTTGAAATAATTGATACCATTAACAAATAAAGTAGATGATTTATTTTCTCCAGAGCTATCAGATCCCATCAAAATTGCTTTATTTACGCTGGTGTTTGAAGCCTCAGATTATGGTGAATTGAGTAAAAGAGGACGGATTTGAGCATTATACACCTTTAGGATACAGTCTAATGAATGTGATCTATGCTCCTGTGCAAAGCGTAAAATTGAGCCATGGATTTGACAGGGCCTTCATCTCTACCTTATCCAGTTGAGGTACCCAGGTTAATTTGCAATCAATAGTGAGACCTAGATACTCATAGGTGTTGACAACACATAGAGAGTAATCTTCCAGTTGGCATCTATACCCCCTATGGTTTGTGCAAGCTTTGTGATGAAAAATAATTATTTCTGTTTTGCTAGTTTTACTTATTAATCTGTTAGCTTTGGCAAAGCTGACAAGTTTGTCTAATTGATTCTGTAGGCTTTTAGGGGAACAGTCCAGCAGGACAACCTCATCGGCATAGCCAAGCCACTGAAGACACTGCAAGCCTAATCTATGTGGGAAGGGGGATTGATCACAGAGAGCAAGTGGAAGATCAGCCAAGTATAAATTAAACAAAGTTGCTGCAAGAATACATCCTTGCTTGAGTCCCACACATGTAGAGTTAGAGTTAGACACCTTGCCAATGGCTCATATTCTAACTTTGACCTATGTATCTCGATGTAGGAGTATTATTATTCTCAGTAGTTCTGGCGGTATAGTCCATTTTAGTAATTGTGTGCCATAAAACCTCACATTGGACATTATAAAACATGGTGCTAAAGTCTGTGAAAGCCACATAGACAGTCTGGCCTAAAATCCACAAAGAATGTTCCACAGTGGCTACTAATGCTAATATATTTATAAAGGTCCAACAACTGGCATGAAACCCAGTTTGATGAACGGGTATCATTTTTTCAACGCATGCCCAGTCATTAAGTTCATTTAGTACACAAGTGAACATTTTGAAGGTGGGATCTAGCATAGTCAATATGTGGTAGTTCTTGGGATTGCAACGCGTGCCCTTCTTGTGTACTGTAATGATGATGCTAATAAGCCACGTTTGTGGAATTTTGCAACTATGGATTAATGAGATGAACAGGAGATGTAAAAAACCAGCTGTACCATACAGGGTTGAGTTTAATCAAAGCGTTAAATAAACCATTCGGGCCTGGAGCATGTGAATTTTTAAGTTGCTTTATGATGTCAATAATCGATTCAACATCCCTGAATAGCTCCATCTGTCAGTTATAACAAGTAGGTACTCAGAAGTTCTTAGTTGCCCTATAGTCTCTTGAATTGCATAGCGCATTCAGTTTTTGTGGCACCACCCAGGAGACCTTCATTTGTCGATTTGTGATTTACCCATTTCCAAAATCCTCAGCTTTCCTTTTGCATAGCCTCTAATATAAGTGATTCCCATTGGCTGTATATTTGGGATCTGTGATGCTCTCTTAATCATTTACGGTAGGAATTTGTCATCAGCCTGTTCACTGTACCCTCCTCACAATCAAGGATTTTATGACAGATCCATCGCAAATCTCCTAAGTGTACGCTTGGCGTCACTTATGATTTTGCCTAGTTGTGGTGTGAGCAGTATTTACATCAGCTCTGTGCGATTAGAAGGCAATAAGCGAATCAATAATACTGGAAATTATTTCACAATAGCCAATCAGAACGGTTGTAAAAGGATTACACATCCTGTTTGCGTCACCCTGCAAAAGGCACGCTGGAATCAATAAAAGTGGTCTGACAAGTTCTAAATCAGAACACAGAGTTAGCCACTGTCCGTTGCTCAAAGATTTAGCCACTAGATGGGATAACGAGTTGCACACTCGGGTCATGTAATCATGGTTCCATTTGAGTCTATTTTTGCCCTTTTTGTTAACCATAGTTGTCCTTTTGAAAAGCTGAACAGGCTCAGCAATACCAATCCCAGGACACAACGGAACATGGTCACTCTAATCAAATGGTATAATACACAGATCAGTATGTTCTGTAAGTAGTAGACGTGTCAAGAAAATGTCATTAATGGTACTGCGCATATTAAGATCAATTAAGCTAAAACAATTCTTGACTCTAAACAGTAAACCACCCATGGGCCACCCTTTAGAGCCCGTTTTTGCAGACCACTGTATGGTGCACCTTCCATCCAATTCAAGACAATCGGTGAGCCAAGTCTCCTGGAGTACAAAAATACACAAACAAATGGGTATTTTCACAAGTGTTCTAAGATATTACACTGATAAATCGGCTACTTGCGTGGCCGATGGTCTCCATGGAGAAAAGAAGACAGCCACAGTCAACTACTGTCACCTCTAATGGATGTCTTGTCAAAGCCATTCTCAAACTTTACATGTCTATTTCCTTTCCGGTGAGCAGCGATCTGGATGGACATTAACTGCGAGGTAGAGTATCTATTATACATATTACATATCACCTTCCAGTGTTTGCAGTCTCCTTTCTTATCAATACCTTGTGGTATACCTTTCCTTACTGTTTCCTTATCTGGGCTGTGCCTGCTAACATTGACAGGGACATTTGGCATAGTTCTCCGCGGTCCAATCAAGTGTTATATCAAGACTGGACTATGCAAACCCCTTTATACCTCGGAGTCCATGCGTACCAACTGAATAAACTCCAAAGAGCACAAATCTCGGCAGCCAAATTGCTACTTGCGCTCGGCCCAAGAGACCACATCTCCCCAGCCCTTAAGACGTTGCACTGGCTTCCGGTAGCCCGAAGAGTGACTTTCAAAACCTTACGCATCTCCCATCGAGCACTGCATAAAACCGGACCTCAATATCTTCAAGACAAGCTAAAACCCTATCACCCCCCATGCACCCTAAGATCAAGCTCAGCCGGCCTCCTAGTCATACCAAAGACAAACTCAGTCAGGTTAGGCGGGTCAACATTCTCAGTCTTGTCCCCCACGCTATGGAACTCACTCCCACCCCACATCCACCTAACTGAGGATTTAACGTCTTTCTGCAAACTACTGAAAACCTGGCTCTTCCCCTAAAACCAACCCGTGCCAAACTAACCCAAACAGACGAACAGCATCTCAATGACACCGATCCAACAAACTATCTGATGTGAGAAATTGATAGCTAATAAACCCTAATATAAATTAGAAGGACAAACAGAATCAAACTAATAAAGTAGATCAAAGCAATGAAATGGTTAATAAGAGTAAATCATACGGATACGGTAAAGAGATTTAAACTCCTGAAATGGACATAATGCATGAGGAGTGAACGAAGTGAATGGCGTGGAGGAAATAGTTAGAATGGATGAAGCAGGTGGAACAGATGAATTCGTTGAGTGGACGAATGCATGAGTGGATGAACAGATGACCATATAGTTCGAATGAGTGTGGAAATCGAAGGTGTATGTAAATTGGTAGAGTGTACAGAATGGATGAACATGTTGAGCCGATGAGTGTGTAGAGTGGCTGGTGTGTAGATTGGACAAGCGTGTAGCGCGGATGAATGCATAAATACAGAGAAGCGAGTAGAACGCAGGAGTGTGTAAAACAGATGAATGTGTAGAATGGATGAGCGTAAACCGGATGCGTGTGTAGAACAGATGAGTATGTAGAGCGGATGAGTATGTATAGCGCATGAGTGTGGATAGCGGATGAGTACGGAAGTGCGGAGAGTGTGTAGATCACTGGAGCAGGTGAGTGGATAGAGCGGGTGAGTGGATAGAGCGTGTGAGTGGATAGAGCGGGTGAGTGGATAGAGCGGGTGACTGGATAAAACAGATGAGTATAGAGATGAATATATGGAACAGGATATTGCTGTTGAATGCGTAAAAAGCACAAGTGCATAGAGCAGATGGGTGCGGAGAGAGGATGGGTCCGGAGAGCGGATGGGTGCGGAGAGCAAATACGCGCAGGGAACTTTTGAGTTCAGGGAGCAGGTGAGTGCGGGGAGCAGGCGATTGCGTAGGGTGGGTGATTGCGTAGAGCAGATGAAGGTGTAGTGCATGCAAGGGGATAAAGCGGACAAACGCCTAGAGTGGATGAGTTACACAGACGGGTGAGTGCGTAGAACCGATAAGCATGTAGAACTGAAGAATGGGAAATGCATGCAGAGTGTGGGGAACGGATGAAGAAGCGGAGCGGGATGGATGAGCTGAGCGGAAGAATGTGTAGAGTGGAAGACTACATAGAACAGACTAGTGGGTAGGGCCGGCAAATATATAGAACAGACAAGTGCATATGAGCGAATGAGTGCTTATGGATAAAGGGGTGCGTAGTAGGGTTGAGTGCGTAGAGGGGTTGAGTGCGTAGAGGGGTTACGTGCGTAAAACAGGTGAATGGGGTCAGTGCATAGAGGGGGTGAGTGCGTAAAACAGGTGAATGGGGTGAGTGCGTAGAGGGGGTGAGTGCGTAAAACAAGTGAATGCATAGTACGTGTGAGGGCATAAAGTGAACAAGTGCCTGGAGCGAACGAGTGTCTAGAGTGAATGGACGTGTTGCGTAGAATGGACGAGTACGCAGAACAAAAGAGCACAGATAGCATCCAGTACTGACGAGTGCGTAGAATGGATGAGTACGTAGAGCTACTGAATACGTAGACCATGGGGCAGACAAGAGCGCATGCCTGGGGCAGACAAGAGCGCATGCCTGGGGCAGACAAGAGTGCATGCCTGGGGCAGACACGTGCGCATGCCTGGGGCAGACAAGAGCGCATGCCTGGGGCAGACAAGAGCGCATGTCTAGGGTGGGCTGGAATGCATGAGTGCGTGGAGCGGACCGGAGTATGTGGAGCAGACTGGGGTGCACGGAGAGGATAGGAGTGCCCGAAACAGACTGGAGTGCATATAATTGCGTGACGTATATAATATGGCTTGGAATGCAGAGAACGTTTGAAAGAGCATATAACCCATCATATCATACCACCATGCTTACTCTCTCCTTTACATCACCACTCAACTAGACACAGAGATACTATGACACCATTCGGTATAACTGTTCTCATACCAACATCCGCCGCTCACTCGACATCATTCTAAGTAAACACTGCTGGTTACACACCCACCAGCCAGGTGTTCTCCTCAGGCCTAACGCAGCCACACTCGGTCTGGATAAATCCTGCCAGAACGAACACATACTCCTGATCTCTCAACCACCACACCTACCGCTAAGAAGCAGCTATTACACAGATACCCCCCAGCTGCACACATACCCGGTGCTCACACGCACCTTTTGACTCTCCCTACTCTCTCTACTGATCTCAAGGGTGTTCAACCTACCAGCGCCTTCAGACCATACCAATGGTATATAAGGCGCAATATAAATGCAAAATAACATAACATAACATAACAATTATGCAGATCATATGCTGCAGCTTGTACATCAGCCACACTCTAACGGACCACCATTCTTCTCATTGCACATCAGGAATTGGATGAAGAATAAACCGCTCCAATTATGACATTCTTAGTGGTGGCTGTCAACCCATTTCCAAGGAGTCTTCTATTTAGACAAGAGACCTGCGGGATTGCCCCCTTCTTCAATAAGCAAAAAACAACTTGGTGTGCATAGTGATGCAAACCTGTTTCTGATACCTCTTGCAACCCTGATGTTTCAGGCTGCCTTTTGGTATTTGAAAACACCAAAAACAATCTGACCTCTTTTGGCCTTATTGGCTTCAGAATGGAGCATCACACTCAATCACAGGCATCAGAAGCTGGGATTCCTTTATCCTTGCATTGACTTCTTATCTACGCTCATATTAAATTTGAAATCCTCAGTACTGTTTATAATGTTTTCTGTTGACCAGCTCCCTCCTATTTACAGTTTACAAGGTAACCTCCAGGACCATACATGCCCCAGATGACGTAAGTTGACCTCAACCTTTTATTGTAGACCCTAAATGCCTGACAGTAGAACCTTAAACCACTTAGATGCCTTTCTCTGTAACTCTACCCCAATTGATCCTGAAATAGCCTACATACGTGCAGTCTTAGGAGAAATATTACTACACTTTTAATTTGGTAAAGAGCTTTCACAGTGGGTATTCTAACATGCTTATTTAGCAGGTTTAAACTGATAACTTATCGTATTCTCTGTAACGGCTTATTGAGAAGCCACCCTCAACACAGGGAGTTCCTTCCCTCCCCACTCAAGGTGTTACGCAACAAACTGTATAACTGATTATTTTCTTTAGCCCTACTTTGGACCCATTTCATGCCCCTTGGATCCCTCCCCCTGAGCAAACAATGAGCCAAGAACCAGGCCAGTGTACAGGAAATATATTGGTATTTATTCAGATTACAAGTAATGAAATTTCGCACTGTGTCTGGGTTGGGGAAGCCAGACAGAAGAATTTGAATGATTTGGGTAATTTTGGATTTCAGACCCCCCTCCACTGAAAGGCCTGTGTTGGTGAAGCTGGATACAAATTTTGGACTGATTTAAGAAGTCTTTCTTAAAGATGTCGGGGTCAGCAGGAGAAAAAGGATTACCCAATTATATTATGGGCTATAGTTTTCAGTGCACACTGTGAAGTGAGCTTTGTTGATTTCAAATTTTAACACAACTCACCCCGTAGTGTTTTTGCCAAATGGGGAATTAATTAAATTTATATTTTTAGTTAAATATACTGAGGATCTACACAGTTTTGCACCCCCTGCCCACTATGAGGGGAAAGGATTTAAGGCAAGTACACACCCACCCCTTTTGGTTTGCCAGGGCTCATTTCTACTTACATAGAAAGCCTCTTTTTGAAGTTCAGGAAAGCCAGCTGCATCTCAGGGCACTCTGGAAAGATATGGCAGGGGTCTGGTCACTCCACTCTCAAAGATGGCCTTCTGCTCTCCACCATAGGACCCAGTCAGCTTTGAGGCCTTCCTAAAAATAGACAGCTCCAACCAGATGCACTCTCAGCAATCCCTGCTGGTGTTTACTTACAACTGCCAGATGGTAAGTTTTAGCAGCACTCCTGATGGTAAATTTTACAAGCTCTGTCCCCTCTTCCTTGTGCAGCCCTCCTTATGTAGCAGCGATGCCACAACCAATTTTACAATCTTGGGGAAATACCCTGCAAGACGTCACCCAAATAGGATTGGACAGTTACCCTTCTCTCTCCACCCAAATCCAGCCTCCCAATTAGGATTAGTTTAGGGGTCTGGAGTAACATATGGCAATTCCCATTTGTAATCACCATTTGTTCTCCTTTCAAATTTTTGGCAAAAACAAGTTATGTATCATAATCTTTGTGATTTACTAGTAACTGCCATTGTATAAATATATATTCCTTTTCAGCTAATCGTGGGGTATTTAATCAAACCGAGGCCGGTTCCGCACCATGTTGCACGACTGTCTTGGAATTTCCTGCCGTTTTCACAAAAAGCATAATAGTTATCCACATTTAATTTATTACCCATATTCCTAATTTTTCCATCTACCCGTTCACCAACTCTCATATTTGGAACCTTTTCAGATCAGCCAGAAACCCATCTTAGATAGCCATTACAGTTCCCAGAGTCGTAGGTGGATGAATTCTATATCTCCACAATCGCCTGGATAAAAGTCCTTTTAAATTAATTGTGAATCTTTATGTGGGACAATTGGCCCCTCTCCTGCCTTCAGGCCATATGGTCTCACTGGGTCAGCCTGTCACCAGAGTTTTTATTATTCTCATTGTGTTTACAGCTTGCTCTTTGAAGTTGGTTGCATCCATTTCCACGCCTTTTGGTCATGCTCCAGCCAAGGGGAACTTGTATTCAGTAACTGCCTTCAGAGCCAGCCAGCCTGGGGAACACTGGTTTTCCACGCCTTTAGCAGGACACGTTATTGCAGTTGGTAATTAGATGGGAAATGTAACATCCAGACTGGCAGTGGGGGATTTCTTTGTGAAGTTTACCAAAGCCAGCTAAAAGGGTTTGCCTTGGGCTGACATGTTTCCATGAAAACAAAGTGGCTTTTCAAATTTCGCTGGCATGAAACAAAATATACATTACTTTTTTGTCAACACGCACCATGTCTTTTTCACAGACATTTTTCTCACGTTTAAACTGCGGATACACATTTTAAGCCATTTTTGGGGTCAGTCTTGAAAAATACAACTTCTTTTCAGGTGAAAGGGACTTATGTTTGAAGCCTTTCAATGCACCTTGCATCTCCTGTTTCATGGTTCTACAAGGTCACAAGTTTTCAACTCTGATTAGGTAATGCTGTGTGGGAATGCATGCCTATGTCAAAGTCACACACAAAACTTACCAGTGGCATTTTGCCTTAGCGGAGGGCTGATGCTTGGCATGTGGTTATGCCATAGGTAGACTTATGCTCACTCTAGCATCCATGTGCCTGAGAGTAAGAAGGCGTAATATTCACAAAATTAGCATTGCTTACTGTGATTGGCTGCAGTGTAGATAGAAGGCACACAGTAACGAGCTTTGGCAACGCCGACAGTTTGGGCCTGTTTGTAGGCATGGTAAAGGCACTTGCCAAGCAGTACCGTAGTAGTATTAGCTGACCATTGATGGTAGCAGGTGCAAAATGGTGCAAGTAACTGCGCGTCCAATAGCAGTGTCTGGAAATGCCTAATTCTTATACACAAGTCAAAACTGTTGGCTAAGTAAATACCTGTTTTTGACAGGACTTCAGTGAAGGGTACACAGTGTGCTTATGAATCGAGTGGCTGAAGGCAGACATTTTTCTTACACCAGTGAAACGTTTAGAGCTCCAATCAACTCTCAGAAGACTGCTTTGAAAAACCTCAGGCAGGCACGTTGAGTGCAAAGTTTGATGGTAAGACTTGATTTAAACAAGCTCCAAGCGTTCCAAAGAGAAGGTGTTTTGGGTGGGGAAGGGCAGGAACTGGGTGGGAATGGCCATGGGAATTAGAATTGCCATGGGCAGTCAATGGGTGGGTAAATAGTCAAACAACACCCTCCTCACATGCCATTTCTCCCAGTCTTGACTCTAATGCAATAGTTTTGGTGCCAACTAATAATCTAAACTAAAAATGGGAGCTGTCAGGTTGTTTTTCTGTGCTGGGAGGATGAGGAGGAGATTTTGTAGGGAGCCAGAAAGCAGCCTCTCTTTTTCTGGGCGAGGGCAGTCTGTTTAATTTCCTTCTCCCACAGCATAGCAGTTGTAGAGAAGATTGTACAGGTCTCTCTCTGATTCATCTAAAAATAGAACATGCCTGTTAAGGCTCTTGTCACTCTAAGAGGCAGGAATCCCATCTCTCTCACTGAAACACAGAATGTCCAGAATTTTTTTTTTTTTTTTTACAAGACAAATGTATTCTGATACTTGCAGGCTGTGTTTGTCTCAATAGTATTATTTACTTTACAACAACGATTTGTGAAATTAAAGTCCAGGCCTGGAGCTAGTTGTTTCAGTGACAAGGTAACCTCTGGTTGCAATAACAGTGAGCGAACTTGCTGAGGTGCTGGAAGCATGTGTTTTTTGATAATACCGAATTCCAATGTGAAATTATATCTAGGTTACAGGCAGGGTTCATTTGTCGAGACCTGAAAAATTCCATAAACATCAGGGTATATGATATTAAAACCCTGCCAATGAAGGGACCATATGGTAAATAAGAAGAATACCTGGCAAATAATGGAAGCACTGGGGCAAATTATACAAATACCCAGCAAATTATATAAGTACCTGAGTCAAATATTGCAAAACCTAGCAAATGTTGACAATGTTGCCATATGATGGCTGTACCTGGCAACGCAGCCAACTAATTCCCAATAAACAAGCCCAATTTATTGAATTTGATAATGCTGGCTATATAGCATGGAAGTTGAATATGACACACTGTATTAACATTAGTTCATTCCATGCTGCACCACGCTCTACACCAGTGGTATTCAAACATTTTCATGCAGCGCTCCTACCTGCCTGAGTAAAAATATTGTTTCTGCCCTCCCCGCCACCAAGGGTTGGCCCTCCTAGAGGGACCCAAGCATGTGCAAGGGGGGCCCAGACTCTTTAAAAGAATTAAGGTGATCGCTTTTCATAGAAATAATCCGCAGTTGAAAATCTGTTTATGGAGGTCGTGGCTTGGCACCAAGGTTGATGGCCTGTCTGCGCAGGCAGCGGACACTGCTGAGAAAAGACTCAGCAAGCTTTCACAGCAATCGCCGAGCGTCTCCGGAGCTGGGCCTCTCTCTCCTGCCATCTAATGGATGGAAATTCTAAAGCAGGAAATAAGGTGGAAAGCAAACATACACTTTGCCTACAATATCTGACGCTTGGTGAGACTTTCTACACTCATTTATATAACGTTTCTTCTGACTGTTCAGATAGTAGCTGTCCTGCGCACCTCTAATATCTCACTATTGCAAGCTCAATTGAATGCTGTTCTCAGACCTATATACCACATCCTGGTTTAAACCCCATACTTTCTGAGTACTACAATAAACTGCTTTTTGCGCTCACCATGGCCTCAGGAAAAGGAGGACATAAGCAGGTTAATTAAGATTCCCATGCAGCTACATCTCTTGCCACTATTAAAAGGCCCATAAGTGACTCTCCTCCACCACTCACTCTGTCTGATCCCAGCATGGAGATGCTACTTCAGGAAATTAGGTCTCTAAAACCTTCATTGAGACCCCCAATCAAAAATTGCAGTAACTTGATTACAGATGGGGCGCATTTGACAACAGAATAGATGAAGTGGAAAAAAAGAGTGAGTTTTGTTGAGGATCTCTCTCCTAGAGTTCTATCACTTGAAAACTATGTTAAAGAGTTCCAGAGGCACAATGAAGAATTAGAAAATCGAGGAGGGTGGAACAATCTCTGTATATCGGGCCTACCTGAAGGATGTGAAGAGAATCACACCATCTTATTGCTTAAAAAAGTGCTATCTGCCCTGCTTCATATTCCACCAGACATTGTACTCAACATTCAGCAAGTGCACCGAATTGTGCCTTTAAAATCTGCTCAAACACTTCAACCCAGGCCACACACTAAATTACTTTATTATTGGAGTACACGCAACTGCAATTTATCATCTCCAGGGCTAAAGAAGAAACAATTCTCCATTGGCAAGGCAACAGAATATACACCTCTCAAGATGTAGCAAGGAAAACTGTAAAACGAAGTAAAGAATTTCTCTCTTATCGTCCTGCCCTGAAACAACTTAGGGGCCGATTCATGGAACAAATGTGCGCCGAAAATCTCAGCGCAAGCTGGCGCAAGAGTGAAAAAGCTAGCGTGTGCGATTCAAGGAAAGGCCTGCGTGTGTTTTCCCCTGGATGTGCGCCAAATCCATGTGTGGCGCACACGGGTGCACACGTCATTGCAACATCCCGAACGCCGTGCACGACGCGCACAGGGAAAGCGCACAATGTTTCCTCACACACCAAAAAGGGGCAGGACACGGGGCGTAACACGCGGAAAAAGAAGGCATAACTGGGGAAGTACTGCAGGGAAATAGATGGAACGCCCACACGCACGCGAACAACACATATTCATGGAATCAAATAAGGGAAACAAGCGCATGCTAAAAAATGCACACAGGCGTCAACACATCCGCCACAGGAAGGCAAGCGTAAGCGTCCCCGCGCACAGTATAAAAGTATGCCCAAACAACAAACATGTATATACAGCTACCATGCATGCACCATTTGTCGCAGCACTGATCGTGGGACACCGCAGGAGGAGGAGAATAGCCAGGATATGCATTTTTCACCCCGGACCAGCCTTTTTGGGATGCCTGATGACCAGGTCCATGGCAGGTATAGGTTTCCACCTCGTATCATTCTAGACCTGGTCAGGGAGTGGGAAGATGACCTTACATCCCCCACCCTGTGCTCCCAAGCATTGAGCCAGGTGTTGGCAATCATGACTGCGCGCCCTTCAGTCCACAGGCACATATACATGCCCAGATCACCCGCAGAAAGGCAGGCCGTGGTCCAGGACTTTTACAGGGTGGCACACTTCCCCAAAGTGCTCGGTGCCATAGATTGCACCCATGTAGCCCTACGTCCACCTAGGGCCACTGAGCACATCTATCAAAACCGCAAGCACTGGCATTCCATCAATGTGCAGGTCGTATGCGATGCAAAGGGAATCATCACCTCTGTCTATGCAAACTACCCTTGCTCCACCCATGAAAGTTTCAAATACAGAATGTCTGCCCTGAGCCGGACCCTGGAAGCTGGGCAGCATGGCGACACATGGCTCCTAGGTGAGTACAAATGCCCGTGCACATGCATGCATGTCAGACACAGACAAATACACAAACCCTAATAATCACAACCATTATCATCACCCCAGGGAACAGTGCCTACCATCTGAGCAACCACATGATGATGCCAATCAGGAACCCCACCAAACCACCCCAGGTAATATACAACACTGCCCATATTGCAACCAGGGGCATAGTGGAGCGCACATTCGGAGTGCTCAAGTCACGCTTCTGCTCCTTTGACTACTCTGGCAGGCAGCTACTACATGCCCCCCCAGTAGTGTGCAGGATCATTGTGGCAGCATGTGTCCGGCACAATGTTGCAACACGGCAAGGTGTACCAGTGGACATGGTGGTGCCCCCACATCCCCAACCACAGGCACAGGTGCTGCCCATGGGAGGGGATAGGGCACGTGGCGAGGCAGCCCGGACCCACCTTGTGGCCACATTTTTCACTTAAACTCCCACCCCTGCGGAGTGCACACAGGCCTGGCACATACCAGGTAACAATCGATGATGACAAAGAGACAGTCAACTGTCACAACCTTACCACCTTGAGAATGTTGCCATGGAAGTGCTACATTGTGTGCATCCCTAGGTACTTAAACCTAAACAATCCTGTGTGACCAAAAGGAACACATGCAAGGTGTGTATCACATACCCCCAAAAAACAGCCCATGACAATCCCTGGTATGTCACCCAAACCCTCCCAACCCCCATCACCCTTGTCTGCCACACCATGACATGGCAAGCAATACCAAAAGGCCAACACATGACCAATAAGATCCGAAGTGACATGTGATAAATGGAAAGTGGCTCCAGACAATGACGCCTGACATGGAATCACATGAAATGACTGACCAACAACCTCCCACACATACCAAGTCATACACAAATGCATTTCACCAGTCGTAGCATGAACATAACACAGAAAGCATGTGCACATTGGGCAAGGCAAAATCCCTACTCCCGAACCCGTGTGCTGTGTGTGTCTCCTGCAGCACACAGCACAGTGAGCAGCCATTGTGTCTGAGATACACCTTGAGCATCACATGAAAAGGACAAATTAAAAAAATAACCAATTGACGCATGTACAGGATCCCCAAATGGCCATAGATCATGTGCTGCAGGGACACAGTGGGCCCCAGAAGGCAATCTGTGGGCACCTGTGGCCATGGAAGGGTGGTTGTACATGTGGTGGATCATTGTGCAACTGTGTGTGTCAGTAGGGACATGCAGTCAATATATGCATGTCAAATCAAGTGACCCTCAGTGTCCTGTACACATCACATGTGAACATTGCCCATGTGTACACCCCAGCATGTCAAACCATACCAATCCCCTCACACCTGAAATGTAAAGACAACACAGGAACAGGCATTGACCAACAGAACACATCATGTACATAGTATCCCACAATTACAATGTCAGAGTGCCCAAAACACTGTAGCCGAAGCCAACTGTCCAACAACAAAAGGCCCCCCCCTCCTTCACACATCACCATGACCTACTGAACAACTGAACACCCTACCCCTTGGTCTCCATGTTCCACCTTGTGTGTAAATAGGGTCCACCCCCCTCAGAGGCCACCTTGACTGGCAAAAAAAAACCAAATTGCAGAGAACTCCATGGAGCCAAACCCACAAACCATGGAAAAAGCCTGTAGGCAACCAAAAACCCTGGAAGAGTCTCCAGTAGATGACTTGAAGTAGCAGAAAATGTCCAAGCACATGTCCAAGCACAATGATAAAACAACCAAGGTAGCACAGTTCAACAATGCCACAACAGGATGGGTACCATGTTCGGTACAAAATATACAATGATGATGCACCAACTGATGGGTAGTGTCACAGCTCCAGTGTCCAGGCGCAGGAGTAGCACGAACCAACCACCCCCTCCGTGGTCTGGGCGCCTGCATGGTCAAACTTACACAGGCCTCTGAGACCCCGGTGGGGAAGGAGGGTCAGGGATTGATCGTTTGGACATGCATTTTGTATTCAGGATAACCGGAAAGAGGGGCAGGAGAGGGGGTAGGATTTTCAAGGGAAAGTAGGGAAAATACAACTATTCACAATAACACATACTCAATCAGACAAAACATGTTCATCATGCACATTGTATCAAATGAGTCAAATGCAAGCCAAAGAGAGACTTATCTCTGGGGTGAGTGCTGGCCTCCTGCCTGCGCACTCTCAGGTCCGGTAACAGGAGCAGTTCAATTCTGCATAGAGAGTGTGAGTTACTAATCTGTGTGTGTCTACAACACACACACGCAACACCATAAATGCCCCAAAGTAAGTGACTCCTCCACAAACACACACTTTTGTCTGCTGCTTTGTACCCATAAGTTAGCTTGCCCCCGTGAAGGTCCATACACTGTCAATGCAGTAAAGCAGGTGCACGTGGGCGTGCAGCAAATGGAAGACCAATGCGTCAAGAATCACACATCATACAATGGTCCCTGGGTGAGCAGCTAGACGCGTATAGCGAGGTGCGACTCCAGTACAAGTTGTGTTCTGGCATCCGCAGATTAAAATAGGTAGTGCACGTGTCAATTTGCACATATAAATGATATGCACTGCACACGAGTCTGTGCCTCGCTGGGTGTCCCTGTGTGCTGCTTCATTTACTGGCTAGGAACGCTACTGCGCCAATGACTCTGCTTCTATGGAGCAGGGTGGACCGGCGGATATGTGAGACAGCCCCTGCGTGTGCCCCTGACAACTTGGTAAGCAACTTGCCATTTGTCCCCCGATGCATCTTAGCTGTACTGTGCGCTTCAACAACAATATCTGTCCGAGCTCCCCATCAGTGGCGCTACTTAGCATGCATGTGCAAGTGGCCTGGTGGAAGCTTGGCTGCGGTGAGGCCCCCTTGTGATGCTCACCTTGCCTGGAGCTCCTGGAAAAACATCTGCTTCTGTTGGCCATCTCAGCACAAGCCCTGTGGCACTGCTTGCGCACACATGTGCATGTCTGCCCCACCGAACATGGCCAGCTGTATATTGTACAATGGCCCATGTCTGCTGGCAAAGGTGGTCTAGAGGCTCATTCTCCTGCAGAAAGGGCACAAAACATACAATGAACGCAGGAAAGTTCCTTGTGTGTGTCTCTTCATGCTGGTTGTGACTGGGCCATGCCAGACACCTACATCATAATTCCTCCCACCATCAGTGTGACTTTGACAGGCAAAGGGTGCCGGCCACTGTCTACAGCATGAAGTGCATGAAGCACATGTACAGGAAATAAAATAAACATACAGCACAAAGTATATCAATTAATGGACACATCAATTATGAACCCACCCTATTCTAATGCAGACATGCCGTGGATAAACCCCCCACAATACCCACTAGGGGTGTTAACACAAGTAGTACAGCAGCAGACAGGCCACAGATATGACAGTCCAAAGCCCTTGTGTAAATGACTTTAACACCGACCCATCCTTGCGAGCCCATGGATAAGGGAAGCAGGAGTGGCCTATGTGAGTCAGGACCCCAAGCTACAAACACATACACGAGACAAGCCTGAAGGGCCCAGCTGGAACAGACAGTGGATGCTTTCAAAAGCCACAAAGCGCCACACTGTCACATGAATGCACAATAGACAAGCAATTTTAAGCTATATTAACTAATTAAACTAACTATAAAAACCTACATTACCTAATTAAACTAACTAAACAATGTTAACTAACTAAACTAAAATGAAAAATCAAAAAAGGCCACATATGAGCTGGGGGGGAGGGACCCAGGAGGGGGGAGGTACAGAGTGCAGCTCAACACCCACATGCGATGATGTTGAGTCAAAAAAAAACCTCCATGGGCTCAACGCCTGCACAGCCTGGCCTGTGTGGGAGATATCTCGTCGTCCGAGTCAGCCTCTTCCTGAAAAGGTAGACGTGGTACAGGAGCCTGAACACGCCTAGGCGCAGTTTGCCCCTCATTGGCAGAAAGTCTGCCAGGCGGGTGAGACTGGTTCTGTGTGGCGATGACACGTAGGTCAGCATGCAGAACCTCTCGTGATACGCGTGCTTCCTCTTGCAAGGTAGCATGTGTAACACAGAGTTCTTCCTGCGTGGCCTGGCTGGGCAACTGATGCTCCTCCCGGCAAGCATGTAGTTCAGCCGAGATGGTTCGCTCAAGCTGCGCAAACCTCTCCTCTAACCGCTCCCTCTGGGACATCAAGAGGACACCCAGAGTGGATCTGAGGGATTCATACTCAGCCCTCAGGGCCTCCATGTGTGCCTCTGCATGAGCAGCAATTGCTTGACGCAAAGACAACATTTCAGCATGGCGTGCCCTGTCTGAGGCCGCCATGCCCCGCATGAGCGAGAGGGCCATGGACTGTGCCGCCTGCTGGTGGAGAAGCATCTGCCTAGCAGGGGGGAGCACGGATTGGGCCACACGCTCCATGCTCACAGTGATGTTTTCTATATATGCCCCCTGGCGTTCTGAATAGGCAGTTATGTCTTGCTCCCACTCAGTATACCTCAGTGGCGCGTGGCCACCGCATTGCTGGGCTTAACACCTGCGGGCCCCAAGGACCGGCCGTCCTTGTCGGGTTGGCACCGCCCACGGCTGCAGGAATACATGCCCCCATCGACGTGAAGTCCCAGGCACATCAGCGACTGGTGTGGAGGGTGACCCTGCGTCCCGATCCACCACAGGCGGAGGTCCCACCACCGTCTGGCCCCCCAGTGCAGGTGTCACGGACAGGGGAGCGTCCACATCAGAATCACTCACCCCAGACGAATGGACCTGATGCACATCCAACTTGACATTGACATCAGAGTGATCGTCCGGGCTTGACTCATTGCCTGCCACAGACAAGATGGTCTGTAACACATGTGGGTATTCGTGGTCTACCACCCCACGACCCCCACTTGTGCCGGGTTGCTGGTGTGATAGCAAACCTGGTCTGACATGACAACACCGTCCTCTGGCTCCATTGCGTCATCATCTGGAAAGTGGAGAAAATGTACATTAGTACACATGTCAGAAGCACATAACACACACACTGACATCACACAGACTGACAACACATGAAGCACACATGTCACACACAAATGTGAACCTGGCATGCATGCAGGGTCACTTTGACATAGCATCAGATACTAGGCATGTAGAACGGTGTAACACGGCTCAGAAGTGGTTTGATGCAGTGCAGGACATTTGTACGTTATCCACTATCTACATGACTAGTACATCATGATGTGTATCAATTGACTTAAAGGCAGTGCAAGGGCAAGTCCAGGCATCACGTGCAATGTGCATGCAATGTGTTGCATGGCTACAAGCAAACCCCCCCAAGTGAAAATTTAGGGATGCATTGCATGGCAGCGAAAGGGTGACCAGAGACCTGTGCATTGGCAGACAGTGCTGTCTAGCATCAATTGCATCATCTGAGTATACTGACAACACAGCAGATGATGATGGGACAGAAAGCAGGCCATATGATGACCCCTCAGTAGTACAGACATGTGCAGAAGCCCCTACACCAGTTGAACAAAGTCAGTGGGCCTGAAACGGGGGGGAGGCATGTGCCCTGCACAGACTGACACCCTAAACATGTGTGTGGTGCAGGACTGAGCCAGAATGGGCATGGAATGGATGATCAAAAGCAAAGAAATGTAGGTCATCCTGGACACATACTACAATGATCATCCAGTCATGGACACATAGGGGCATGCTTGGAATACACATGGAGCATGAATGGGAAATCATGTGCCAGCGGAGCATCTGCCATCTGCACAATCCAAGTGAGACAACCTGCATGAAGTGCAGAGGATGTACACCACTGCATGTGTCTGGCACGTTGGCTGGTGTAAGTTTGCATGTACACAGGAGTCTTGAACAGGCCATTGCAGTACGCCAACGTGATGCACACCTGTGCAATGTTGAAATTGGGGTGCAGGGTTGGTGGAGGTGCAAGGGAGCATGCCTACATGGAGTACCCGCATGCATGCAGAGGACACATTGTCATGATGCCTACCCCCGGGGACCAGACCAAGTACAGCAACCCCTGAAGCAGGCATCAAGTTATCCTAAGCAAGCCCAACAACCCCTGCTAGGGGCTATTTGGGTCCAGTCCTGGTGACTATGGCGCCAGGCTCATATGGAGAGTCAATCCTGGCGCCATAGGCACCAGGCTCATAGATTAAAACTTCCCTGATGCAGACCATGCTGCAAACTTACCTGATGCAGACCATGCTGCAAGAGCTCCAAGCCAAAAGAGGCTTGGAAGGGACTACTTTACTTAGGGACTATTTTTTTACTCAGGCGGGGCTGGGGAGGAATACTTACCTGGGACTACTTTGGAGGCTATTTAAACCACGCCCGAAGAGCAGCACACGCTTTGCGTTATTCTGCCTGCAGCAGCGTAACGCTCACCGTGCCTGCAAGTCTGCAACCAGCCTTCTGCCATGCCCGCCTCGAGTTTGGAGCTCCTAGAAAAAGGGAGAAAGAAGGAGGAAAGGTTAGAACAAGAGCAATACCTTTGATCCTTACCTGAATTCCCGATCCATCGTGCCTTTGAGCTGGAAGAAAGAAGTTATTTTATGCGCGTCTCCTCACCTGCTGCAGCGCCGCGCTGAACGCACCGGCCTTCGCAGCATCTTCACATTCCACCGCATCTTCCTGCATGTTCCCGCCGCACTCCGGCAGCTAAGGAGAAGACAAGAACAGCAAGGTGAGCCAAGGGAATACACAGAGGAATATTAGTTACCCCCCCCATAGACTTACCTGATTTTACCACCGGGGTACTATTCCTCTTCACGGGTCGGCGCAGCTTCCTCTGCATCTTCGCCGAACCCCGGCCCCTAAGGGGAAAAAAAAAGGACAGCAAGGTGAAACAAAGGGACTAACAAGGGGAACCCTCCTCGCCACAATAGACTTACCTGATTTTACCGCCGGAGGTATTAATCCCCTAGACTTCATACTATCTCTCAGCGCCTGAATAAGGGAGAAAGCAACAGGTTACATATTGACATTATTTTATCGAACTGTGTTGGAAAATACAAATCCTTACCAGAATACTACCGGTTGCACGAGGAACTTTTCATTAGGGTCAAGCTGCAACCTGCAAGGAATCGGACAAGAGTGAAAGTCAGGCATTTGAACTCTTACGAACTTTATACTTACGGCGTCTTGCCGGGAATCTCGGAGTCAATATTGTTCTGGAACTCACCAATTCCTTCGAGCCAGTGAAGCAACTGGTTATCAACGCGCCCCTGCGCTCAATGCAGGATGGAGAGCTCATCTTTTCAAACCATGAGGTGAGACTATAAGAGGGGACATCAAAGGTGATCTGTGGGGAGAACAGCGGGGGTGGGGGGATTTACGCTCAACTCCACGTGTGGTTAATGCCCTTTCTCCATTTGCAGAAGAATATTCCTACGGGCCAAGCAAACTAAGCTAGGTGGGCCAGTCCAGTCCGTCATCTCGGCCCTACGCGTCACATTGGTGGAGACCGCAGCTGTCCAGTTCCCATCGACGCCTCTGTGGGAGCCAGGTGAGTGTAACACACATGCACGTCAGTCATGCAATGACATAGTCCCAGTGCTGAGAGCAAAAATACCCCAGGCTACATGCAGAAGGGCCATTGAGCTGGAAAATGGACTGTAGGAGCAGCTGGGTGACTATCATGTGATTAGGGTGCAAGTGTGGTGGTGAGGACAGTCCCCGTCTGCTCTACATGTCCACTATCCTGCACAGCAGGCACGTATCATAGAAGCATTGCATTAATTGTACATGAGAACCATGTACACCTGACATGCTGTGGCAGTCAAGCACAACACATCACACAAGCATCTTCCATGGACTCTTCAAGTGCCAACGCAGCATGTGCTGGCAGACCCTGAGCCTGGGTGGTGGTGTCCACAGCTGCATCTGCAGCTACCACTTCCCTTGGGCCTGTGGCAGTCGAAACGGACTGCCGGGTCACATGGGCGCCAGTGTCAGATGCAAGAACTGCATCTCCTGGAGCCGCAGGGGGTGGTGGCATGACTGCACCAACATGTGGCACAACATCGTGCCAAGCTGGCGCACCCCTGCCTCTTCCCCCTCTGCAGCCACCCTGGACACCCTGGAGTCCTCCTACTCCCTGATCACCCGGCCACGTCCCTAACCATGCCCACCACATGGAGTATGACCAGCTGAGGCGCCCCTCAATTTACGTGGCCTCCCAACCATGGTACAGATGAAGTAGTGCCGGCACAGATGGAGTAGTGCCAATGGGAGGTGTACACGACAATTGTCCTGGGCAATTGGGGTGAAGGCGGTGGGATACAAGATGTTAACAGCACCCCTGCACCTGCAAGGCTGTATGTGACCCCGGTGATGAAGTGACGGGTCACGCAATGCTCAGGCACCCCAAAACAGCTGTAAAACCGTGCACACAACACCCAGTAGCCCAAGTGTGTGGAAATAACCTCCCGCAGTACGCGGTGGCACCCAGGGACACGAAAAACACGTACACGTGGGACAAGCAGGCTACTATGACCTCGAAAACGAGTACGCGATACACAGGGGCACCCACAGTGGGAAAAAATAGCATGCACGACTCACCGTCAAACTAGCGTGATAATGAAAAACAGGCGTAGCCAATACCCCCGCCAAAAGAATAGATACGTCCTTGATCCGCTGTGAAGTTGTGATAGCGGGCGAAACAACATGAAGTAGCAACACACACGTCGGTCTCCACGAAAGGCACGTACACCGAACTGCCGGGACACACTCACCTTTAACCCGTGCTGAGGGACATGCACGCTCGTCACTTCTCTTATGCGCTTAGGCCCTTTCCTCGGATCACATGCATTCACACGCGGACGTGTCTTTTTTTCACGTGCTGATTCACTACGCACCCATCACAAGGGGAATGCCTGCGCGCGTAACTTCACAGACGTGCTTACGCGCTGAGGGCCTTTCCTCGAATTACACACTGACGTGCAGTTTTTTTACGTGCTGAATCACTCCGTATCAAGCTGGCCATGCGACAACACATGGAAGACCACGCTCCTCCCCAGAAGGCCATTTTCCTGCCCCCAGATCCCCGAGCAGCCTCCCACGCTGCCATTTGGTGCCTGGACATCTGCCATCTGCAGGGGACCCAGTTGCCCACCCACAACTGCCTCGGGGGTTGCCATGTCTGACAAAACACCTTCCGGCACCAGTGGCAAACCCCAGCCAGAGAGGCAGAGGGAAGAAGTTGGCATCCTGGTGGAGCGAGTCCTGGGGCAGTATGATGCCCTCTTCACACCATTGCGCGCTGACAAGGAAGGACGGAGGAGGATCTGGACGGACATAGTGGGTGCCATCAACGCAGAGGAGGTGGCACCTCACGACCTGAAACACGTCCAGAAGCGCTGGGAGGACTACAAGTCCAGGACCCTCAAGAAGGCGCGGCGCCTCTTAGAGGCAGAGGATGCAGTGGGGTGCCAGGGCCAGCTTACCAACCAGCAGATGAGGGTCCTGGAGCACATTCGCCCAGTGCTCTGCCACGAGATCCCCAGGATGCAGGCCCGTCTGGAGTCGAGCGGTAAGTGGCCATGCATTGCTGTGTGAAACAGAGCATGTTGCAGTGTGCTGGTAGTCAGCTACTTGCCTGTATGTGTGACATTGGCCATGTATGGATGTGTGTGTGCAGGGACATCATGGTGCTGCATGTGAGACCAGTCATGCGTGAACCACATGGATGGTGCATGAGTTATAATGCTACATACGGGGCAACATGCGGAATGCACACATGAAGCATGCCTGTCTCTGTTGTTGGACATGGATGGTGTGTGAGAGATGGGTGCTGCTGTCAAGGACATGTATGGTGTACATGTCTATGTGTCTGAGTAGGGTGTGTGACTTGTAAACACCATGGATGCATGACACTTGTCCGTGACTATGTTGCGATTCACTGAGGCAGCCTAGTCATCCTTGTCTCCACTGTGTCTGGGGTGTACGAGGGCAGATGGATGAAACTATGGTGATGTGTGTGCATGTGATCAGTATGAGCCGTGATGCATGTGAGTTTCGAACCACCATTGTGTGTTTGAACAGTTCTTTGGACATGAATGCAAATGTTCTTTGCATGAGCCATGCCTGTTACTGCATGTGTGTTGCCTGCACTGAGCCATGTGTTGTGGAGGTACATGATGAAAGTGACGTTTACCAGTGCCACTCATGTGCTATTGCTTCCTGTCTAGGGGACTATTCTACAGTACCCTGATGCTTGTATTCTATGTCTCCCTCTACACAGCAGCGAATGAAGAAGAGGGCGGAGACGGCGCTGTGGAGCAAAGCGGCGGGGATGCCTCCACCGGCCAGTACACAAGGCCCAGTCACCCTCCCAGGAATTACCATCATCCGGGAGCGAGGGGACTGGTGCCGCGTCTGCCACTACGGCTGCAGCGGAAGGGGTGGGTGAGCCCCCATAGGGGCTTGCAACGGCAGAAGATGGTGTGGAGCCATCCAGGTTGGTGGTTTCCACTGAGGAGGAGGAGGCCACTACTGAGCCGCGCATGGGGCCTGGTGGGGGTGGTACCACTGGTGCAAGTGGTGCAGTCCAGCGGCAGGGGCAGGAGGCACACAGGTCGCCGTGGAGGGGCCTGTGCATATCACTGTCCCTGACACTGTGACTGCACCACCATGCACCAGCAGGGATGCCCCATCCCAGGCCCGTCCGCAGGCAGGGGGGAGGTCCACATCATCTGACACTCCTCTACCTACGGACGAGGGGACCCATGACCATATGGAGACCGTCCTGATTGGTGTTGCATTGTACATGCGTGACAATCGTGATGACGTGCATGCTTCCTGGGGGGAGCACGCACGTCATCACGAAGAGCTGCGTGCCAACGTGGGCCAGTTGGGAGGGGCCTTGGTCGGGGGTTTCGTACATGTGTCGGGCACTCTGGCGGCCCTCTCCTCCTCTGTGGAGACTATGCGCCAGTTGTTCTCCATGCCGTCTTCTGGCCCAGATGCCACCAGGGCCCCCTGTGGACTGCCCTGACCAACGCAGCCAGTTCGGTGGAGATCCCATCCCTGCCACAGTCGGGAGTCGGAGGTCCAGCAGGGGTGGACACCCTAGCAACTGGACCCCAGCAGTTGGAGGATGTGCCGGCAGCATCTGGCAGGGCATGTGCAGGACGGCACCGGTGGATTCCATCAGCCTGGATGCCGTTGTGCTGGCAGAGGCAGTTGCGTCGGAGGCAGCGGCAGGCTCAACGTGGGAGTCACCATGGCTCGGTGCCATCAACATCAGAGGGGCAGGCATCGGCCAGAGGGCAGGGGGACCCTGGAATGGGAGTGTCTTCCGTGTGGCAGTGGTTGGGCCAGCGTATAGATGTGGAGCGGTGGTGGGCGGAGGAGGCACGGCTCACAATGGTCAGGGCGGAGAACTCCATGCAAAGGGTGCTGAGGTGGGCTGAGTGCCTCGAGGGAATTCGCAGGGAGTTGGAGGTGGACATGGCATTATCCCTGCGAGACCTCAGGGCCAGGGAAGAGGCCCGCCTCCAGGACGTTGAACAGGAATTCGATGATGCCCTGGCCCGGGAAATCAACTAGTGAGCTGTAGGACTTGCCCGCAGCCATTGTATATAGTTAGTGTTAGGTTTCATTTATGTTTTACTTTAGCCCTGAGGACCAAAGGGCTGTGGACTATACTGTTTGCTGTGGCGAGTGTCTCTATCCAGGAGGAAGAGGGAATTGAAGAGGAGCTCTGAGTTCTGAGTACAGAGGTGCATGTGCCTGTACCTTTAACAACTGACCCAGGAGTCAGGTCACCTGACCTAGGTCACCTGGTACATAAGGCCGCCTCCAGTGCCCTTGCGGCGCTAAGCCCTGAGGACCAAAGGGCTGTGGACTATACTGTTTGCTGTGGCGAGTGTCTCTATCCAGGAGGAAGAGGGAATTGAAGAGGAGCTCTGAGTTCTGAGTACAGAGGTGTGTGTGCCTGTACCTTTAACAACTGACCCAGGAGTCAGGTCACCTGACCTAGGTCACCTGGTACATAAGGCCGCCTCCAGTGCCCTTGCGGCGCTAAGCCCTGAGGACCAAAGGGCTGTGGACTATACTGTTTGCTGTTTGGCGAGTGGCGCAGGGCGCCGGGTCACTGTGATTCGCCCTGATGGATCCTGTTATACCAGCCTCGAGGACGAGAGCCCAAGTCAAACGCTTGGCAACATATGAGGACCACCCCGTCAAGCGGGCCCGCCAACAACAGGTGAGCCAATACTATTCATGTGGCTCATTATTAAAAACTTGTGAGGATATGACAGCTGTGCTCGTTGAAGAGGTTTTTGAAGACTCCCCGGGCGAGACTTTAGTAGCCAATGAGCTTCTACACTCATCTACTCTCTCCGCTTCCTTATCTCCGCCTCCGCCTCCTAATCTCACCCAACCCGCTGAGTTCACGACTCGGATGGGCATCGTTGATCACACGACGGGTAATGAGTTGATGGATAACATACTGGGTGATGCGCTTGCTCCTTCGGCCACCGTGGCGGAACCGCGGGCGCTGCCTGGAGATGGTGAGGGGAGCGCGGGCTTCGCGGGTTCGCCGCGGGAGGGGGCCGTGGTGGACCGGGCATCTTCTACGGTAGCGCCGACTCCGGCCACGAGCGATGACGCAGGTGGGCGTGGCGGCATTGTGTCTGATGCGGCTGCGAGTGATGACGGCACAGACGCGGAGGCTCGGCAGCGTCAGCTGGTCTTGGAAGAGGCATGTCTGGATAGCAGACTGACCGTCCTTGCTGACGCGGTAGATCCTCCATCCGCGGTCTTTCTTGACTCACGGAAAGTTGGCATGACTAAAGTGATGAAAGTAACCAAAGCATGTACGAAGTCTGGGAGTCAGAATGACGCAACCACGCACTTGCACTCGCATGGCACGCCACAAGCTGGTCAAGGCCTGGTCATGAATGCTCCATCAACATCACAAACTGTTCCTGCTACCCCCTTAGATACAATGGATCCCTATTTGCCATTACTAGCACCAAACACATTACCACAAAGTGAATGTAGCCTAGGTGCGGTAAGTGATAATGTAAAATGTTACGATAGAAGGAACTCGTTGGAGGTGGTTTCTGCGGTCTTGCAAAATCTGATTGATTTAAATAAATCACGTTCATGCAATCTGACGGCCATGGCTACCCCAGACACAAATGTGTCACAAAAATTTTCCCAGAGTAGACAATGTAGAACCATGACGAATGGTAATTATAAAAAATTGGATCCTCTGAGGAGTCAGCACAATCATCAGAGGAAAAGGTGGTACACTCCCAGAAAAGATTGCCCTGTCAATCTACTGAAGGTCATGAGGTTGAGAGACAACATCAAATACATCAACCACAGTTAAGTCTAAACTCAAATAGCGATAAGCCAGACGAGCCTATATCAAGAGATTCATCGTTTGTGGCGTGTCCATTCCCAAAAATAAGAGAACGCGTTCGGCTCTCACGATCTGCACGCGATGCGCAGCACATTTCTGGTGGCGGATCTGTAGCCCCGTGTGTACATATACCATCGAATGACCTACTAATGGCCCTGACATCCGCGATGGCAATCTCCCTGACACCTTTTACTAAATTGTATGAAACATTAAACGAAAATGTGAAGGATGTTACAACACTGCTGGCTCTCGTGAATTCAAAACTCGTTCACCTAGAGTTAATGCACAGAGGCCAGGAGTCAAAACAAGAGGAGATAAACCAAAATATACTGGCAGGAATGGAAGCAGCTAATGAAGCCAAACGGAATGACATGATCGATAAAAAACTGTTTGCGGAGGTTGCAAAAGAAGCGTTGGCGCTCTTCCACAAACCAAACACACACCTAAATGGAGAGGAGATGGGCAGAGCAAGTAACATGGCTCACGTGGATATGAATGAGCAGTCGACTCTTCTCCCACTTCCATTCACTATTGCAACGTCCACAGAGCATATCGGTCAGCAAACGCCATTATCCCATAGGAAAGATCAGTCCCCTCAAACCAACTTGAACCCGACAAGCCGGCAAATGGAATTAATTGGCTTGCCAAAAGGTTCAACTAACGTTGCCGCTTTTCACGAGGCACCTGGTGAAGAAAATTCGAAGAACATCAGTGAAGAATCTGAAAAAGGCGAAGACCAGCTATGCTCACTGGAATGCTCGTTCCATTCAGCGTTTATGCAAACTAAAAATGTATCAAACCCCGCCTTGCATGACGGTCAACAAGCATCTGGCTCGCTGCTTATACAGCAGGCGGTGGTTGATGATTCATGCCTGAATGAAACGGCTGTTGACACGACAAAGCCTGCAGGCCTATTCCCCATTTTTGGAGGTATATTGGTAGAAGCCCAAAACAAAATCACTGGGGAAGTAAGAAAAAAGAATCCCTCACAAGTGAAAAAGGAAAAGAACATGCCTGCTCGTAAGAAGTCGAAACAAAAGGGAGCCCGAAAATTTCTTCGCAACATCAACATGTTCCAACTGGTCGACAAAGCGATCACATCTAGTCTAAAATTAGCACACACAATCAAGGTGAATAAACAAGTTGAGGTCGATTTGACAGGAATTATCACGCCACGATCCGAGGCTCAACAAGACGAAACCGAGCTGGACGATCAGGAGCTACTGGAATTATCAGTTTACGAGGATCCGATTCAAGAGGTCCCTGTGGTCATACCTCTTGTCGTGCCGTGTGATCATAAAGCAGTCACGTTGCCTTCAAACTCAGGAAGGAATTGTGAGTTCAGGATGCCAGTAGTAGGCATTGCTAATTCTCACAACCAGTTGCCGGGAAAGCAACAAGCTCCACCTAATTTCATAACATCGGAGTCCCGTGACAGGGTATGTGTGATAGTTTCACCCGTAGGAGAGGCTGTAGAGGGGGAGCAAGGGCCTAAGAGCCCAGAGTTTGTCACCTTACAAGAAAAACGAGAGCGGCTGGCGAGAAGCGCGGCAACAATGAGTCAAAACGTTGGTGGCACAGGTGTGCCTCCTTTGATAAGGATAAACGCCGTAAAAGGAATAAGTGAGCTGGCCGCGGCACTGGTGGTTGATGATTTACCCAGATCACGGAAAACCGAGTACCATCAGCCTGAGGTGAAGGAGATTAAACTTAAAGACAGGAACGGACACGAATCAGCCCAACCGGTAGGGTTAAGCCCTGCAATTAAATTGATGCTGGAGAGGTTGGAATGTGGTGAAAAATTAATTTTGAATCGATCAAATGTGCTAAGGCTGCTTCATCATGTGCCTAGGCTACGATCCCTGTGTTCTAAAGATCTGCGTATTATCGAATTTCCGGAGGAGCTACGCACGGATAAGGTGATCCTACATATAAATTCTAATATAATCGCAAATGTAATTTTGCAATCAGATGAGGAGCTATTGTCTCTAGGTTTCGACACTTATAAATTATTGGATCCTGTAAGGTGCAAAAAAGTAGTGATGAAAGACGGAATCGCCCAAGCTCATTTAACACAAAAAGGTAATTTAGGGGACAAAGAAAGCTTAAATAGAGCTGAATCCAGAGAACAAATCCAGCAGGAGCAACTTGTAGTGAATGAGCTGGCGCCTAAAGAGGGGTCATCAGTTTCTGCGCGAAGAAGTGTAAGCGCAGGCAAAAAAGAAGAGATTGCGAGAACAAGTCCAATGGCGAAAATTAAAATCACCATAAACAACGGTGGCTCTGCAGATATGTCTACTCCGATAATGGTAAATAGCCCATCGGTCAGAGATACGACGCAGGACTGGAAGTGGTTGGCCTCGGCGTTGAACGTTAATACTCGCAGCTAATGCCTAAAGGCCAGCGCGGTGCACTTATGTTCTTTTGCCTCATGGAACACGCGAGGGTTCACACATCTGCTAAAAAATGATTGGCTGCATGATTTACAATTGATTTGCCTGCAAGAAACGTGGTTGTGTGAAATGCCAGTGTCTTCTGAATTTGAGTGTGCACTGAACCCCGCTATCAAGGCAGAAAAGGGACGCCCTATATCTGGTCTCTTAACGATGATCAAACGATCTTCAGGTTACCGGTTATTAAATTCCGCTAATGTTACGCCTTACATTCAAGTTTGTGAGATTGGCAAAAGCAACGCAATACGACAAGTGGGTGAGGCGATCCATATAATTAATCTATACTGGAACCATTACCGGACTGGAACATACTCGTTCATCGACCAGGTGACATTAATAATCGACAATTTACTGGAGTCAAACAAAGGGGGTTGCTTGTTAGTTTGTGGCGATTTAAATGTTGATATTTGCAAGCCACAGAATGCAATTAAGAGCCAACTCGCGAATACCTGGGTAGAAGAACTGAATGTAAGAGGTCTATCAATGCTAAACGGATGTACACAAGGAGACATTCCAGCTCAGCCTACGTGGCGGCGTGAATGTCAATTTTCGACCATTGACTATATTTTTGCTTCAGATATCATGCAGGCGCGGGCAAAATCCTTGAAAATCCGCACCATGAGCAACAGTGACCACGATTTGTTGGAATTAACATTCCGAGACTCAAAAGAGGAACAAAACCAAAAATGGAGATCAAAAGTTCTGGTGGAATCAAATCGACTCCGGGTGAGACTGGATGAAAGTGACGTGGCCAACATATGCGCTCAATTTAGATCAACTCCCGAGGAGATCGAATACGCGTCCATTCTGTCTCAATTCAAAGCTAAAAACATCGGGATGAAAAAACTGGTCTTTCCAGAAGAAACATCGCTTCGACCTGTTGGTGATGCAGCGCAAAAGATTGATGAGGGCTGAACTCCGGAAAAACAAGCAAGGGCCAGTCCATGAAATACCAGCAAAAAATCGGATAACCAAACAATCCTACAAAAACTGGATAAAAAGTCACAAATGTATATTGCTTCAGCAAGACGCAGAGGCAATGCTGAAGATCCTAATCACTAAGAACAGTAGAGATTTCTGGCGAACTATTAATCAAATGGAAACACCGCAAGAGGCTTTGCAAGTAAGTCTGATATCTGAATCTGAGTGGGTGCATCATTTTTCTGCTTTATACCACAAACATTTAGTTCCTACTACCTCAAGACATAATTCAGTACCATGGGATTTATACTTTGCGAAAGATGAGATCCGAGAGGTAATCATGAGAGCCAAAAATTCCAGAGCACCAGGCCCTGATGGCCTGTCGAATTTCATGATTAAACAGTGCCCTGATCTCTGGACTGATTTTTGTTTTGACCTATTTGGAAGAATTAATACACAAAAACAAGTGCCAAAGTCATGGAAAACTGGGATTATAGTCCCCATATTCAAAAAAGGAGATAGATTATCACCAAAAAACTATCGACCTGTGGCGCTGCTGGATGTCTTGGGCAAGATTTATGCATTGTTGCTGAAAACCAAATTGCTCAACTGGGCTATAACAATAAAGAGAGTCGACGAAAGACAAGCGGGATTCGTAAAATTGGTCGGATGCTCATTGAACCTGCTGGTCCTAAACCTACTGAAGATGGAAGCCCTCCGATCAAACACAAAGGTGTACCTAGCTTTCGTGGATTTCTCTAGCGCCTTCGACATGACTGATCGTGAGAAGCTGTGGCAGAAAATGGAGGAGTGGGGTTGTCCAGTGGGTCTCTTAGCGGCGATTAAAAAGCTTCATACAGATACCTCCATTACAATTCGCCTAGATCAATCAGGCTCCTTGTCGGCACAAATTAAGACACATAAGGGTGTCAAACAGGGATGTCCGTTGGCAGCAGCAATTTTTAGTCTCTTCATTTCTGATATCGGCGAGGCTATCGGTTCCGTGAGAGGGTTTCCACCTAAGCTCAATTCTTCACGGATAAGTTGGCTGCTGTATGCCGACGATTTAGTAATCTTAGACGTAACCCCGATTGGCCTTCAACGGAAACTAGACGCAGTACAAAGTTATGTAAGCTCGAACAACCTCAAGATCAACGCAGCAAAGACGGAAATACTGGTGTTTGGGAACTCAAGAACGACTCAAACTGCAAATGCGACAAAGTACGTGTGGAAACTAGATCAAGTACAGCTAAAGGTTTCAAAAAGTGTGAAGTACCTAGGTATGATACTGAATTCTAGTATCTGTGATGAGCCCTGGGTAGTAGAATCCAAGAGGAAAGGTGGCCTGCTAGCTTGTCAGGGTCTAGTGATACACAGAAAGTTTGGGCGTTTTTCGATGTACCCCCTGCGTAACTTTTATGAACAGAAAGCGGTACCTATCCTGATTTACAGTGTGGAAAATGCGTTTGGATGTTCGGCAAAGCATTGGGCATCCTTGGAGCACATGTTCTGGGTGAAGGCGTTAAGTTTACCGATTGGGGTATCGACTGCTTGTATAAGATACGAACTTGCGTTAATATCATTGCATGCTCGAGTCAGCTGGAATCAGCTAACCTTATTTCGGAAATCCAGAATAGAGGAAGGAATCTTGCAATTCAAGATATTACACCAGGCTTCAGCAAAAGGGTGTGACATTCTATCTCAGTGGGTGAAACGTTGTGAAGATCTTTTGGCACTATATAACATCAGTATCGAAATTCTTCTAGCAAATCCAACGGCAGCAAAGGAGAAGCTCTGGCGTGCCGACTGGATTTCCACATGTAGTGAGCGAAAGTCGGCTAGCGCCATGAAAGACTCTCCGGTCGAAGCAAGAGCCTTCAACGTGCCTCAAAAGTATTTGAATTGCTCTCTAAACTCGAAAGCAAGAAGACTGTTTATGTTATTCCGGTTAAATGCCTTCAAAACAAAGGAGAGGACCAGTCATTGGCCATGTAATGTAGGTGCTAATTCCACCTGTCGCCTTTGCGAAAAAGATCTGGAGTCACTTAAGCATCTTGTGCTTTTCTGTCCAGCACTAAAAGACTTAAGATCAATTCATATGAGCCAGTGGTATAATGTCCATCAGTCCATATGTGCGGAGGAATCATGGCAGATTATGTGTAATGGTTTGGATATGAAATTAATATTGCCCCTGACTTCCTTCTTGGCAGTAATTGAAGAGAGACTAAATGCTCTTGATAGGCTGTGAGCTAAAGAGGTTGTGTAAAGCCATGTTTGACTCAGTGACCTTAGGTGTTATCTGAGTATGCTGGCATAAGAGGTCACTGAAAGGAAGTAGGATAATGTTGGAATCATGATTTTGTTTAAATGTTGTGTTAAATGTTTGTCTTATGTGTTTGTTGTAATATTTTAAAGGTTTGATTTATAAACCAATAAAAATAATTAAAAAAAAATAAATAAATAAATATGTTTTACTTTCATTTGGGGCGCTTGGACTATGCCCCACCTTCTTGTAGATTGTTCTTTATTAGGTAGTCTTTTTTGTAGGTTTCCTTTCAATAGTTGGGCTCATGGACCCTGGATTTGTTATTTGTACATAGTTGAACAGTGGATTAATCATCTTTTTTTTTTTTTATTTCACCATGGAGCAATGGATTTTACTTATTTCTTTCACTTTGGATTTGCTTTGTTGGACGGAGACTTTGGACACATTTCATTTGGATTTATTTGGATTCTGATTTCATATATTTTTTAATTTTGGGACATGCTGCATTTTAGTTCTTATTTCCATTATTGTGTGTTTTCATTTAATTCCCTTCATTTTGTGTTCAATACATTTTTGTTTCATACTTTAATGCGTGGTATTCTCTCATTGGTTTCTTGCATGTCACAATGTGGGTTTTCACATTCACTGGCACCCATTGTGTGTGTGTGTGACGGACATGTGTTGATGTACATACTTGCCATTTGGGTTGTATCATGTAATGGGCAATTCAATGTGGGGTGGATGTAATACTTGGTTGGGTCTTTGGACAGGGGTGGCGTGCAGTGGGATTTGGGTGGCCATAATGCCCATGATTGTGGATCATGATGACTTGTTGGGGGGACATGAGTCGGGGCCTGCTGGCAGGTGCCCGTCATTGCTGGGTGGGCAGGGGTGCAGGGGGACATGAGTCGGAGTCTGCTGGTAGGTGCCTGTCACTGCTGGGTGGGCGGGAGTGCAGGGGGACATGAGTTGGGGCCTGCTGGCAGGTGCCTGTCACTGCTGGGTGGGTGGGAGTGCAGGGGGTCATGAATCGGGGCCTGCTGGCAGGTGCCCGTCAATGCTGGGTGGGTGGGGGTGCAGGGGGACATGAGTCTGGGCCTGCTGGCAGGTACCCGTCACTGCTAGGTGGGCGGGGGTGCAGGGGGACATGAGTCAGGGCCTGCTGGCAGGTCCCTGTCACTGCTGGGTGGGCGGGGGTGCAGGGGGACATGAGTCGGGGCCTGCTGGCAGGTGCCCGTCACTGCTGGGTGGGCGGGGGTGCAGGGGGACATGAGTCGTGGCCTGCTGGCAGGTGCCTGTCACTGTTGGGTGGACGGGGGTGCAGAGGGACATGAGTCGGGGCCTGCTGGTTGGTGCCCGTCACTGCTGGGTGGGTGGGGTACAGGGGGACATGAGTCGGGGCCTGCTGGCAGGTGCCCGTCACTGCTGGGTAGGTGGGGGTGCAGGGGGACATGAGTCGGGGCCTGCTGGCAGGTGCCCGTCACTGCTGGGTGGGTGGGGGTGTAGGGGGGACATGAGTCGGTGCTGACTAGTGCATGGTGACATGTGGGCTGGCTGGGGGGAATGCCGAGGGTGGATGGGCTACCTGCCGGGCATGGCCAGGGTGGATGGGCTGCCTGCGGGGCAAATTGCATGTGAAACTCCCCGCACACCCCTCAGAATACACGTACCCCGTTCGCCCAGCGAAATCACATGTGAAACTCCCTGCGCACCCCCAGAAATACACGTACCCCGCTCGCCCAGCAAAATCGCGTGTGAAACTCCCCGCCCCACAGAATACACGTACCCCGCTCACCCAGCGAAATTGCATGTGAAACTCCCCGCGGACCCCCAGAAATACACGTACCCCGCACGCCCAGCGAAATCACGTGTGAAACTCCCCGTGCACCCCAGAAATACACGTACC
Organism: Ambystoma mexicanum; assembly: GCF_040938575.1. Lineage (NCBI taxonomy): Eukaryota > Metazoa > Chordata > Amphibia > Caudata > Ambystomatidae > Ambystoma > Ambystoma mexicanum. The sequence continues at coordinate 295,229,528 of NC_090927.1, forward strand.
CCGCTCGCCCAGCGACATCCCCTGTGAAACTCCCTGCTCACCCCCAGAAATACACATACCCCGCTCGCCCTGCAAAATCGAGTGTGAAACTCCCCGTGCAACCCCAGAAATACACATACCCTGCTCGCCCAGTGAAATCGCGAGTGAAACTCCCCGTGCACTCTTAGAAATACACGTACCTCGCTCGACCAGCGAAATCACGCGTGAAACTTCGTGCGCACCCCAGGAATACATGCATGCAGCCCATCCACCCTCAACATTCCCCACAGGCAGCTCATCACCCCAGTGCATGCCCCACTGGCTGCCCACACCACAGGGTGGAGTTTTACACACGGTTTTGCTAGCGCAAGAGAGGTACGTGTATTCTGAGGAGTGCGCAGGGAGTTTTACATGTGATTTTGCTAGCGCGAGAGGGGTACGTGTATTCTGAGGGGTGCGCGGGGAGTTTGCCACGTGTTTTCGTGGTTGGGGGCTGTATGCTGGTCCACTGGCCTTTGCGCCATGTACTGGATTTATGCGCTGTTCATGGCACACGGGGCGGGGTTGGGGGCGTAACTGGTGCGGCTGCAGGGTCACGGATGGTTTTGGATGTTAAAATCCATGAATACGCTGTATGCTGAGATGGGTTTTGCTGTACATGGCTGGAGCAGACTGCCGAACGCGCACACTGTGCACCAGCCGCATGCGCCACTTGTGCGCCGAATTCTATGAATTACCCCCTTAATATCAGATATGGACTTTTTCATTCATGCTCCATTAAAGTCACATCTAATGGGAGACAGCCGTCTTTGATGACGCTACTGTTCTTAAAGCCTACATAAGGCATTTGTATTTTATTGAATTTATATAGCACTTTAATCCAAAGTGCTTTAAATGAGGAACAAGAGAATGTACAAGCATAAAATGGCATTTTTGGGTTTTTTTTTTACATTTTTTTTATTTTGATATAGCTGAGTTAATCAACTTTTCAAAATCAATAACACATCTGAAATGACAATTTCATTTAACACAGTAGCAGACAAACCTGCCAAGAAAAAGAAAATATTTACAAATTAAAACACACAAAATGAGATACAAACGAGCAATTGAATGAGAAAACTAAAATAGGTGACAAAAGAGTTACGAGGCGATGGGGTTAATAATTCTTTCACAGTTCACAAAACCGCTATGTAGTGTCTTAGCATTTACATCAAATTAGATACATGTTTCAGCAGGTAGAACAGCTTCCAAAAAATGCACCAGCGCCTTCATAACCGCAAATCTGACACTCTTACATAAAATGCTCCATATCTCATTTTCGTCAATTTCCATAGACGAATTAAGCAGATTATTAAAATATTTCTCTCGGGTAGCCTTCAGATTAGGGCAAGACACAATTATGTGTTGCAGGGTTTCTTTTACACTTTGGTTCTCACAAAAGCGACAGAAGTTTAAGTCGGCGTGAATCATTTTACGCCTCGCCAACACTTCTCTCGTCGGCCATAAATTTAGTCTCAGCCGCAATAAACTATTGCGGATTTTTGCAGATGGACATTTCAAAAGATAGCCCGCTGCTTGACCCACGCATTTTATCCCAAAGCGGTTAGCATCAAAGTCTCTGTATTTTATACATAGTTCATAGTTTTTAATCCAATCCCATTGGTAGTATTTTTTTTTAGCACGGATCGGGTTTTCAATGAGGAGCTGTAATGAGATGTTAGCTTCTACAAACGTGTCCAAAACATGATTTCGCCATTTTAAGGGAAAAACAGAGGTGGAGGCTGACAGATGGCGAGCTACTGTGCTCACAATGTTGTTATTGGCCACTCCAAGCACGCTTTTAAATGGCAATTGAATCACAACTCGAAAACAGTACAAGGAACAACTTACATTATTTCTGAAGTAAGGTGAGAGTGGAGAGGGTCAGATGTGTGAGAGGGAAAGGGAGGTATGAGTGGAGGTAGAAGCAGAAGTAAGAGGGAAGGCAAGAAGGTGTGAGGGAGAAGAGTGGAAAGAATAAGACTAGATAAGAGCGTGAGGTAGGGTAGAAGGGAGAAGAGAGGAAGGAGAGGGTGATGAAGTACAGAAGAGAGGGAGTAAGAAGTCAGGGATGAGGCGGTGGGAGAAATAGGAGAGGAATCGGAATGTGTTAGGGATAGGAATGGAAAAGGTAGGATTTTAGAAAACAGTGGAAAGAAGGGTAGGAGAGAGAAGATGCGGTTCCAGTGGAATAGAGCGAGGAGTTGGAAAGAGCGGAAGCGGGAGGGGGTGCAGGGTGGTGGAGGAGGAGAGAGTAGGAAAAGATCAGATGAGCGGAGAGAACGAGAAAGCGTATAGAAAGTAAGAAGGGAGGAAAGGTGGGGGGCAAGACCATAGAGGGATTTGAAGACAAGACAGAGGAACTTGAATTTGAGCTGGGAGTGAAATGAAAGCCCTCCTAGAGTGGTGCGAGAAGAGGAGATAGAGTCAAGAGGTGAGAGAAGGCAGAGGGAGCGGATGGTGGAGTGGTATACAGATTTGAGTGGGGAGAGGTGAGAGGAGGGGAGTCCAAAGAAAAAGGAGGAACAGTAGAAAAGGCTGGAGAGGATGAGGGAGTTAATTAAGAGTTTAGTAGCGTGAAAGATTAAGAGGGGTCGAATTTTACGAATGTTTTAAAGGTGAAAGCGACAAGACTTGGCAGTAAGAGAAATGTGGTGAGATAGGGAGAGGTGAGGGTCAATATGAAGACCAAGGTTACGGACATGTGGAGAGAAGGAGAGTTGGGAGGGGGTAAAGAGAATCAAAGGGGGAGGGGAGGGAGGAGGAAGAGTGTTGGCAAGGAAGAAAAGGAGTTCTGTTTTTCAGCATTAAGAGTAAGGAAGTGATAGGACATCCAGGATTTAATAGCAGAAAGGCAAGAAGAGAGTTTATCGTGAATGTCGGGAGAGAAGGAGGAGAAGGAGAGGAAAAGCTGGGTATCATCAGCGTAGAAATGGTGTGAGATACCAAATGAGGAGATGATAGGAGCTAAGAAGGAAGGATAGAGTGAGAAAAGAAAGGGACCAAGGACAGAAACTTGGGGGACGCCATGGTTGAGAGAATATGTGGGAGAGAAGAAGCCACATCAGGAGACAGAAAAGGTGCAGTTAGAAAGATAAAAGGAGAGCCAGTTAAGGACAGAGGGTTTGAGGCCAAATGAGGAGAGGGAGTTGAGGAGAAGAGGATGGTCAACAGTATCAAAAGCAGCGGCGAGGTCAAGGAGAATAAGAATGGAGGATTGCTTAGAATAGTGTGCAGAAAGGAGAGAGTTAAGAACAGAGATGAGGGCAGTTTCAGTGGAGGGTAGAGGGGGGATGCCGGATTGGGTAGAGGGAAGGAGGGAGTGGTTAGAGATGAAGGAAGAGAGTTGAGAATAGACAATATGTTCGAGAAGTTTGGAGAGGAAGGGTAGGAGAGCGATGGGGCGATAATTGGATGCAAGATGGGGATTAGCGGAATGTTTTTTGAGAATAGGGATAATAGTCACTTGTTTAAAAGTTGTAGGAAAAGTGGAAGTCGAGAGGCAGATGTTAAAAAAGAAAGTGAGAGGAAGGTATGAGGAGGGACCAGATTTTAGGGATGAGGGGGTAGGAATGGGGTCAGCGGGAGATGCAGTTGGATGAGTTTTGGTTAGAAGGAGGGTAACTTCGGAATGAGTGACAGGAGTAAAAGAGGAAATGGAAGAGGTTGGGGGACGGGGAGGAAGGTCCCTCAAAGCTGACAGCATGGACACTTCTGCACCACTGGTACACGAAACCTCTGGCACTTGACTGCCTACTTGGATAATCTACTTCATAACTTCATTGTTCCTGCTTGCACTGCAGACATTTACCCTTCACTTGTTAACTCTTACATAGTTTGTGGGTGCGGTTGTTACCTTCTGAGTGCCATTCTCCCTCTAGGACTTAGTAGAAGTCCTTTTAGGTGTCACCTAGCTCTCAACTTCGCATTGCTCTATCCATACTTCAACTTGACATTCATATTATTACCCACATGTTACTATTATGAACTCTCTAATATATATGTATGTCAGGATTGTTCGTTCCCCAACGTTCCTTCTGTGTTTTCCCTATCTGTTGAAATGACTCACAATAAGATGCATTGTTCATTCACTGATGCCATTATGTATTTCTCTTCCCCACCACCTCAGGTAATTTGTCATCCGTTTTTGTCATCATTTTCAATATGCATTCTTTAAATGTTTTCATCAAATATGCTTTATAGATTATACGGGGATTTAAATTAATATCCTGCAATGTGAAAGGGATTAACAATCCAATAAAAAGATGTAAGGTTCTCTCTCACCTAAAGAGATTCAATTCCTCAGTAGCCTGCATTCAATAAACCCACATATCCATGATTGAATCAATGAAAATAAAATAATTCTGGGTTCAAGATCTAATTGCCAACACTGCGGCAGCTAAGGAAAATGGTGTTGCAATTTTTATCAATAAGAACCTTCCCTATAAGATTATTAATCAAGGTACGGATGATGTTCGTAGGTGGGTATGGGTCAAGTTACACATAGGTGCTAATATAATTTCTATTATGAATATGCATGGTCCCACTGTACCGGATCCGTTTTCGGGACTCTGTGAAACAAAACATACTTCAATCCAATCTCTCTAATCTTGTTGTATGTGGATATTTCAACAATGTTCTTGAACCATTCAAGGAAAGGAGATCTAAGGGCACGTTTAGGGGCTCCAAATCTCACAACTCCTTTATCTGATGTGTTTTAGAAATGGGTTTGGTTGACTCATGGAGACTTTCCCACCCCTATGATTTTGATTTTACGTTTCACTCTTTGGCTCATGATACCTTCTCACGTCAGGACTACATATTTGTCACTAAGTCATTATCACATACAACTATTAACTCCTGCATCACAAATATTGTTCTCTCTGATCACGCCCCTGTTATAACCACGTTTTATTTTCTTGATATTCACAAACACTCCATTAGATGCCATTTCAATAACATTTTGTTGCAGGATAAGCAATTTATTGAATAATTTTCCCGTTTCCAGCAACAGTTTTTTCTTGACAACAGAAAAGATTATACCTCTACTGTTAACAACTGTGATGCCTTCAAAGCAGCATTGAGAGGACCTGTTTTAGTAGGAAGAATAACATAAAAAGGAACGTGATGATTTCTTTCTTAAGCTGAGAAAATATAATATCCGTCCCCTTCCCTATCACAACTTCACTGTGTATTGTTATTATATAATCAGATTAATAAAAGATTCATGGAACAGGCATCTAGTATCATCTTAAAATTGAAATCCAAGGTATACCAGACATCTAACAAGGCATGGAAGGCTCTTGCTTCCTATCTTAAATCCTGAAAAGAGAAAACCTTAATTTCTCATATCAAAAACGCCACGGGTACCAATGTTACTAGCACCAATGTGATTCTTGAGGTTTTTCAAAACCTTCACTCCAACATTTACTCCCCAGATGCGGCTATCAATCCAGACAATCTGCACTCCTTTTTCCATAACATAAGCAGAGAGTCCTACTGAAAAGTAGAACTTAGTAGCCTGGATGGTCAAATTTCCACTCAAGAAATTACTCAGGCTATCAGAGATATGAAAACAGGCAAAGCACCAGGCTCAGATGGTTTATCTCCTGAGTTCTATCATCGCTTTTCTGATATCTTATCCCCTAAACTTAAAACACTTTTCACCTACTTCACTAACAGGAACTTTTCCTCTGGGTCTTTTGCAGATGCCACATTAATCCTCTTCCTAAGGCACCTAAAGATTCTGACCTCCCCAAAAATGATAGGTCCATCTCCCTAATCGATGTCGAATGTAAGAAATTTGCTAGGATTCTTGCTAACAGAATGGAATCTTTCCTTCCCAAATTAATAAAAGCATATCAGGTTGGATATGAAAAAAGGCAGAAACATCTCATCAAACACAAGAGTCCTACTAGTTGCCATCCATCTTGTTGCAAATAATAAAATGGATAAACAAGGATATGCTGCAATTGCGATTGATGCTGAAAAGGCCTTTCATGGGGTCAGCTGGGAATTCATGTTCCAGTCTCTAAGATGGCATGGTTTTGGTGAAGGTTTTATCACTTGCGTCAAACTTCTATATTCTAATCGCAAATCCTTTATTTAATTAATGGCCGATCATTAGCTATTTTCGCCTTAAAAGGGGTACTAGAAAAGGTTGTCCCCTATCACCCATTTTATATGTCTTATTACTTGAACCATTACTATAATGTATCAGAAGAAACATTAACATTCCAGATGTGACCTGTGAGAAACAAGAGATCTAAATTGCAGTTTATGCTGATGACACACTTATCCTCCTAAAACACCCTAAAGATCATATTGCATACTTACTTTCAATCTTAAATGATTTCTCTAAGGCTTCCGGTTATAAATTGAACAAAGACAAATCAGAGATTTTACCGCTAAATTAATTTTGCCTCAAACACGAACTTGACATGTATGGCTTCAAGAGGTTTGACAGGTCACTTAAATATCTTGGTCTTCTCTATACCTCTTCTACTAAGGACACTGTTATACCTCACTCTGAATCTCTCATATATACACTTAAAGAGCTCACCTCTCTCTGGTCTCCATTATATCTATTTTGGTTGGGACGTCTAGAAACCACCAAGATGATACTTTCACACATTATCCTCTATTGATTACAAATGCTCACTGTCCCACTCCCTATAACCTTCTTCACTGCTATTAACTCTATCCTACTGAACTTCTTATGAGGCATTGGTAAAAACAAGAGAATCCCTGTTGGCAAACTTAGAGCCCCCTTTGAACAAGGTGGTTGGTGTCAGGTTTCCTGACTTTAGACATTATTATAATGCTTTCCTACTCAATAAAAACATGTATCTGGCTTACCTCCTCTGATCTACATGTCCTCCCCACTTGGTTTCTTTTTTAAAAGGAACTTATTGCCCTCATCAGAACTCAGGATTTGGTATATATGTCTTGGTCTAAATTAACCAACCCTATCAGAGCTGCTACGTCTGCCCTTCGAACCTTTCTCTTTCCATCAATAGGCTCAATAGCTCATAAATGTGCACCTTTTGTCTGGCACAACAGGTCTATTACATTCAATGGGAAACTGCTATATAGGACATTTTGGCTTGGTAAAGGCATCAGATTCATTGAACTCAAAATGAGCATGTTCCCAACCCTGCAAGACTTCTATTCATGACTAAGATCCCCAATGTCAGAGCTGCCCAATTGTACAAACTATTAGGTATCAAAGACTCTCCCATGGACAGATAGTCTATGCAAACTAAATGGGAAACCGACTGTAGACAACAATTTGATAATGCAACTTGGGAACTACTCTGGTCTAAAGTCAAATTTATCTCCATTCCGCTAACATATCACAAAACTTATATGTCACCCCATTGCGATTACTTAAAGCTAGACATGGTACTGATGGAAATTGCCAGACCTGTGGAGACATATGTGGCTCCTACATTCACATGTTTTTTCAATGCCCTTTTGTGCACTCGTTCGGGCGGGACATGTGGTCCCTCCTTAATATCATATTCAAATTCAATCTTCCTTTAACATTCACAAATGTGTTACTGACCAGTTCCGCCCTCGGTAGGAAGAAAAAAATACACTCCTCCTTTCATCTTGATGATTCGTTTATTGCTATTGCCATCAAACTTATCACAGCCAACTGGAAAAATTCCCAAAATCTCTGTCTGTGGAATAACATATGTCGCATTCACAGACTTGAACACGGTTTAGCAATAGGTCTCAATGCCAGATTCAAACATGAAACTAAATGGACTTATTTCACCAACTATCTTTCCTTTCACAATATGTCTACCCATGGCTCTTCAATATCAAATGTATTGCTGCTTCCATGGATGACCTCATTTTTTGTTTAATCATTCCTACCTAAACTGTATCACATGAAATCTTCCCCCGCATCTCTTGTGTTTCCCGTCTGTCTATTGTATATGTCACCCCCTTGTATATTCAACCACTTTTATCACTATTCTGATGGATCATTAGTTACCTGATTTGCCCCTCTGCTCTCAGGTTGCTGGTGCCGCCCCACATTATTTTGTATCATTTTTTAACGCCTTCATGCGCCATCTACATGTAAATGTGGCGACTTATCTATGCTGATCCAATCACTTGTATCACTTATGTATTCTAAACTCTTAATAAAAATATGATTAAACAAAAAAAATAGCATCTGTTTATGTTTTATATTAAAAACACTAATCTTTATCCCTTTCTAAAGAGTTTCGAGCCCTCCCTCTGGACATACTTCAGGCCCCCTAGTACGGCCAGCCCCCCAATTTGAAGACCACTGATGTACACCAATGGTGAAACGATTGCAAAACACCTCACCAACACCAAGGTTATTGTCCTGGCTTTTTCAATTTTTATTTGGTGTGACGATTTTACGCAAAGATCATTATTTTATTGTTTTACTTTCGTCTGTTTAGCGGATGAGATGAACGTTTTCACTGAATATTTCCAGAGGTTTACTGTCAGGCTATCAAGTGCTGTACGCTTGACTCCATTTGGGCCTAGGAATGTTCTCGAAAGAAAGTCCCACTACAAGCGTGTTCGTGCCTACTGCATTCGACCTTGAATGCATTCCCGTGCACGTGGCCTGCTGCTCACTCAGCAACATAGCATTTCCATGCCCTGCTCTTTAGGGCAAATATCCATTTAGAAATAATGATACCCTCCCTGGCATTGCGGCAGGAGGAGCGGGTAATGACATGCCATGTCTTACTAATTCCTGCGTGGAGACAATTGCCATGAATCTTTCAGATGCGGAATGCTAACGAGAATGCATTAATTACTGATCTTTTCTTGGGCCATGCTGCAGCAGGACACATTATTTTAATAGTGTCGTCACCATCACCACATCAAAATGGAGCTGAGAAGGCACTTGGCGAAGGAATTCTTTCCTTTTTTGTATTTGTACTGTGTGTAGTTAAAACATATTTCCCTGGAGAATACAAAATAATTTCATAAAATACTTTCAAACAAGGAGAAATATTTTATTGTTCTATACTTACCAAATGTGTATTGCGGACACCTTCTCTAGCTAAATAGCCAATGACAGTGAGTGAGCAAAGCATGTGACAGGGCAGCAGCCACCCTGTGCATAATTCATGAAGCCAATTCGCAAGGGTAAGGATCAGTGTGCGTGATTCATATTAGTAATTGCGACTATGTACAGTCACAAATCACACCCTGCTCTACTCTTCTCTAAAAGGCATGTGCTACAATTCAAAAATCCTGGAGCTGATTCACAGGAAGCTATGGATTCAGAGCATAGGTGTCATCATGATCCATATCAATAAATAGGTGCTCACCCAGTCTTGTTTTTTCTTTGCATTCTGGGACTTTTAGTTCTGTTTTTTCCATTACAGAATTCAGATGATTGGAAGTCCCAGAATGTAAAGAAATAAACAGGCCTGGACGAGCACCTCCTGAATGGAATGGATCATGTCGGTAACTATGTATGTGAGCCAAGTGCTCGCCCCTGATGTCTGTGTGCACCCTGCTGTGGCAGATTCGAATCCCGACAGGGTAAACTCAGCCTTTTATCCTCAATAAAATGAGTACCACTTTGTGGGATAATAATGCCTTCTGTTATTTAGTTATTTGAGCGCTCTGAGACCTATGGGTGTGTAGCGCTATATAAGAAATACATTATTATTATTGTTATTATATGTCAGAGTTCAGAGGGCAATTTACCCTTGGATGATGGGTCCTATGCATGCACTTGCAAGTCTCTTATGGTAAATGCGGTTTGTGAGATGCTCACACACGTGGCCAGGGGCACGACGCTCCATGAATATTTAAATGCTAGGCACTTTCCAGACACTTGTACATGTACTTTATCACTGACGGCATATGGGTGTGGGCTGGAGTTATTACCACCTAGGTCGAGTCAATTCATTACGAGTTCCCTGGTATCCTGCCGGTCATTCTGGCAGGATACCGGGGAACTACGGTACCGTTTCTGCCACCTGATAGCCCGGTGTTACTGGGATATTATGGGTGTGACTTCCTCCAACAAGTTCTCTGCTTAATATGGAATTAAAACCTATTTCTTGCTTGGCTGACACCATCCAGGCCTCAATTCTTATAGATGTTCTGAATCTCTTTGTAAGATTTTCCTAGACATGTTCTCGTCTTGCTGGAAACATTACATCGTTTGATGTTACTTCCTAGATCCTTATGCATTGTCCATCTATTGGCTCATTAGCATCCTCTCCTTCTGCTCAACGCTTTGGAAGCCATCGCCATGCCCCTACCCCAGGATCGTATCACCTGCCCGTCCAGACAATTTTCAACTATCGGAGTCATCAACTATTATCTATTTTAATGTGTTCTCTCCAAGTGGGAAAGGCTTTATATAATGGCCCTTGACACACAATCCACTCCTCAATTCTGGGACAAGGAACAGGCTGTTGATATATATATATATATATATATATATATATATATATTCAGTAAAAAAAACGTTGTTAAAGGGACGTTATGGTTAAGTTGCGCTACTAAAAACCTATGAAATTCACTAAAAAAAACTTTGTTAACGGGACATTATGGTTCGAAGCAAAGCCGAAAAACCCTTGCAATTCGCCAGTTATGGTAAGCTAAGCAACCATAACTCGTGCCACCACTGTGCACTGCTAAGACTAACACCCAGGACATCAAAGATGACATCACAAATATCATTGATGACATAATGTCATGACATATGTATGAACCATAATGTCCCATTAACAATGTTTTTTTTAGTGAATTTCATAGGTTTTTAGTAGCGCAACTTAACCATAACATCCCTTTAAAAACATTTTTTTTACTGAATTTCATACTTTTTTAGTTGCGCAACTTAATCATAACATCCCTTTAACAAAGTTTTTTTACTGAACATACACTTTCATCATGTGAATTTAGGAGATGTTTACTAGGATTCCCTTACTTTATATACATGTAACATAGAACATACTGAATCCCCCATGCTGATGATATTTGAAGGCCACAGACTGTGTGTATGTCCGCGGACGGGCGCGGACGACATCAACACTACCCAAACACTCAGGGGGTATCTGAAATTGTTCTATCATACCATATAAAAACTGCAAAAGTTTAAAAAGCAGCACATAAACACATTATAAGTAATAATAAATAATCAGTGGAACCTACAATTCTAACACATCAACCATCCATTTAAATACCATAGATAATGAAATGGATTATACCATAACAAAAAAATATATGCCTCCAACGTAATTACCTCACAGAAACTGCACAGCTAGGAGCGACAGTAGACAAACACAACACAACAAATACAAATTACAAGAAAGTAGTAAGTGACCTTTTTTCTTATATGTTTGTATACTTTTTGTATGAGGTGCAAAACAAATAATGTATTTCTGTTGTTTTCACACAGAAATGTGCAGTACGTTGGAGTGGCTGGAGGAGAATTTTCCGCATGACGAAATGTCGGAAGATAGCGATAATAATGATACACACTTCTCTGCATAAGAAAATTAATAGTCAGTACTTTATGTGTACTTAACATATATATATTTATTTTTAACAGACCATGCAAAAATTGAAGAAATTCCACCAAAAGACACAGTGCAAGACACCTTGAAATGCATAGAAGAGAAAGTGGACATGCTGAAAGAGAATTTCAGTGGTTTAAGGGAATTTGTGGAGGACCACGTCAAAGGAAAAATTAGATACCACTGCACTACCTGTACCTGTCCCCCTTCTCCATTTCCCAGTGAACTATCCCCAAACCCTCAAGAACAACATAAACGTTTCGACGAAACTTCCATCCCTTCATCCCCTCACAACCAGCCTGTGCAAACCCCTAATTCCCCTATATTTGTTTCAGTTTCTGCCTCCCCTGCTCTTTCTTAATTGCTGTATATTTGTGTAATAAAAAAATGTTATGTTAGATTTAATGGAATTGTGTGCGCCAATTTAAAAAAAAAAAAACAGTTAAAATGTCCACAGACCGCGCGCCTGTCCGGCCTCTCTGTAATTAACAAAATGTGGATGTCCTCAGGACAATACACCTGCCCCTATCATTCGCAACCAAGATGGAACTGTTCTTAGAACACACCAGCTGTCCGAGATGTCTGTAAATGAACAAAATGGGGGAGTCCTAAGGACATTATACCTCTCCGTACTGTTCGCAACCAAGATGAAACTGTTCTTAGAACACACCAGGTGTCCAGGATGTGCGTAAATGAACAAAATGGGAGTGTCCTAAGGATACTATACCTGTCGGTACCGTTCGCAGCCAAGATGGAATTGTCCGTAGAACATGCGCGGTGTCTGGGATGTCCGTAGTCAAACAAAATGCAGGTGTCCTAAGGACACTATACCTGGCCGTACAGTCAGCAGAACATCTACGCCGATGCGCACCACACCCGTAATTCCTGCAAACATTGTGCCTGTCCGTAACTGTCTGTGTCACTTGTGTCGCACTTTTAATTAGTTTCAGGACCTGAACACTGTCCGTAGAACACCGGTGCGCATGCGCACAACTGTTCCTGTGCATTTGGTGTCCTGTGGGAACCCATTTCCTTCGCGGATGTGTTCACGATGTCATCATGTGACCGCACCTACGCTGAGCGTGTGTTCTAATTTGCGCACTTTGTCCGCTTCCCCAACATTTTAAAAGAACTTATGCAGACAAGCCAAATTATTTTGCAGTAAGAAATCACCATTTCACATGTCCCATACAATTGCCCTAGCTTTCCACATATTTTTGGGACATTTTTGAATGCTTTTGAGTGATCGATATGGTCACGAGGCGCACCCCTCCTCCCCTATAAAAAGCCACACCCCAGAGGTCATTTTCATTGTACTTCTGACTATTGCAGATTGAATATTGCTGCCTCTAGTGCTCTAGCGGAGATTACCTCACCAACCCTGATGGCATCCATGGCTGCTGTTGCTACATCAGCCTCAGCACCACCCCCAAACCCTCCACCACCCAGGGGCCTGCAGAGGGGAATACGCATGAGAATGTAGAGAGCGAGGATGAAGAGGATGAAGAGAATGAGGTCGAGGAACTCCCTAAAACCAGCACTCGTCGGGAGTCGTGGGTGTGGCAGTTGTTTACCGTTTATGGTAACGTACCAAAAGCACATGCAAACCAGGTCACCTGTAACCAGTGCAAGTTGGTGCTGAGTCGTGGGAGACTCGGTGCGTACAGCTTTGGTACGACATCCATGAAGCGACACTTAACTTTGTTCCACGGTGCGGACATTCGCAAGGTTGTACCATGTAAAGAACATAGTAGTTTGAGTTCCTCCGCAGCATCCTCCATTTCCGATCCTCTCACCACAAGAGACACTCCTGTGGGAGAGCGCTTCCCTCCAGCTGCTTCATAGGCCATTTGCGATGCTGTTGACCCTTACCTTTCGAGGGTCACAATATTGTGTATGTACTGCGACACAATACTCTGCAGGGGGGAAGAGTCTTCGAAGTGCTTTCGAGATTACGCTCACGGAGCACCAGAAGAGCTGCTACCTACCTAAATAAGGCCCACCCTACGTCTTCCTCTCTCCACCTGCCCTCTCTTATCCCCGTGGTTGGTGTCCCTTCCTTACCCTCCTTTCCCCTCCTCTCCTAGTGTGTCGGGTGTATAAAAAGCCAAAAAAATATATAAAACAACGAAAAGGAAAAAAAAGGCTCTTTTCAGAGTCGCCTTTCTCAGTTTAAAAATAAAACTATCAAGTAAACGGTGCAGGCCCCTGCACATTTTTTAAAAGTCTGTGGACAGTCGTAGGACAGAAAAAATGTTGGGGTGCAACCCTAGCAAAACCAATGCTCTTTTCTCTGAGAGTAAGTGGTGGCTCTGAAAAGAGCCTTTTGGTGGTGTTTTGTGTGTTTGGAAAACTGGGAATCGGCAACCTGTAATGCAAAATAGATAACTATATTTCCAAAAAAGGTTGCAATGCATTTTGTACATTTCGAATAAAAATCTGATTGCCAGCATATGTAAGATGGATTCCATCTCTGTGAAAAATGAATGAATGTGCTACGAAAAATAATATTTTCATTGTGGAAAGAGGACATGCCAACATCTCTTAGAAAGGCACAAACAGCCTTATTGACATTGCGCCTCGCTTTCTCATTTGTGGACCAAATGAAGAAGAACGGAGGCACATTTGTGCAATACGAGAAAAAATTACTTGGCAATTTGGAAACATGTCCATGACCTTCTCAAGACCTTCCTTCATTGCAAATTGCAAAGAAATTCCAGACACATGCCCTAAACTGTTTCCTCCACAATGAATGATAATTATATCAGGATGACGCTCTGTCTGTAAAGTAGCACAGAGAGGTACCAAGTCCAGCCACTTCATTCCACGCACTCGATGCCAGTACACTTCTACATGAGGGAATCCAAGATCTGTAGATATACCACTATGTTCTGCATGCACCTTCAACCAATGTATCCATGAGTCTCCCAAAATCCAGATAATCTGTTTTCGAGCACACAGCTATAGCTGTCTCTTCTCCTCTCAGGAAAAAGACGTTCTCACTAAATCTCCCTGTTCACAACACACCCACTGAACTTTACTGACCAATCCCTAGCTCAGCTCATTCTCATTTGTATGCCTCTCCACCCCAGAATCCCTGTATGTAATACGCGCTGCCCGCAGACTACCGCCAAGTCCGCGAACATGTAGAGGATCTGAGCGTGACGACTGTACATTTAAATAGTGTTCCCCATTTCCCCTTTAAGATGGGCTCTGAAAAGAGCCTTTTTTTTGTTTTTTTGCAGATGCCTGACAGACACCTGTTATTTAGTTTTTTTTTCTTTTTTTTTTCTTCTTAGTTTACTCCTAAAATCGTCACATAACCTGCTCCAAAGCAAGCCTTACATTCCAAAAGAACATGGCATTTCCCAAAAAAGATAAAGAAACACCATCTGCTTCAAAATAAGCCGCATTACTGGAAACAATGTTCTCGTGGCCACAGAAAAACATACCACCTCTTAACATGAAAGCACGCATGCTGCGATTGATTGCACCTACCAATACTTTGATTAGGACAAAAAACAGAACTGTTGTCCCATTTTGCTCTAGGAAGTAATCCAGAAAAAATGACTATCGCATTTGGAAGGATGTTGATGACTGCTTGAACCAACTATTACAAATCTCCCAACAATGTAGGGGAACTCACTAGCCCAAATGGAACGCACCATAGTGCAAAACTACCACATGCAGACTGTTCATCCTACGCATATCTCTGCAAACTTGGAGAATTGCCTCTACATTGCAGTCAGTCGCAGCACTCCACACCACCTCCACTCCTCTGACATTGAAATTGTTTGCAGTCAGTCACAGCGCTCCACACCACCTCCACTCCTCTGACATCGAAATTGTTTGCCACATGCCTGCCTTGAGAATAGTGCTGTAAACCATGGACAAACATATCTCCGAGCACCAACACCCTGACTGTCTCCACCTCTGCCAGCTTCACTACACACACTCTCTTTCTACACAAATGAACAATGTCAACATCTGATTGGCTGATCCCGACAGTCCCCTTTACATGTTGGATTTGCTGTAAAACCCTGTATGTGGCACGTCCTACCCGCGGACAGGCACAGTGTCAGCACGGCACCTAACTCTTAGCCAGCCCTTCCACCCTTTCCACATCACTCGCAAATCCATTCTCTCATTGGACACAGCTAAGCAGTCACACAACCATCCATTAATCACATCCAAGACCTCTACATCTAACTCCATCATCACAGTTCCGCACTTCTAATGTACTGTTGAACACTCTGAATACAAGTCGCATATCATTGGAAATCACCTACTACAAAAACGACTGTGCAAGTCTTGAAGATTTCTACTTACAGCTCCATCCATATCCACATGCATGATTACAAAGTACAGGTATGCATAGTTTATTCAGAGTACATGTACAACTCTTATGATTCCATATAAACAGAGGAATGCCACTAAACCTGCATAGGCGATACATACATGCCAACGCTCCCGCTTTAAGCGCGAGACTCCCGATTTTTCATTGAAAAATCGCACTACTTTTTACTATCTCCCCCATAACCTATACATACATGTCAACCCTCCCGATTTACGTGCGAAACTTGATTTTTCATTAAAAAATGTCACAATTTTTTACTGTCTCCCGCCTACATTAATGCTAATCCCAATGCGATCGTATGAGAAAAATAAACGTTCCCGATTGCTATGGTGAAATCTCCCTCTCAGGTGCTCCCGATTGTTCCCATGTCTAGTTATAATATCAAATTATTCAAATTCAATACTATAATGAACTAACACTTCCAAATCTCTCTGCTATCTGCAACACAGCTGCAAAAAGACAAGGGAATTTCATGAACTTAAAATTCTACTCATTTGCGAAGCAGGTTGAAGTAACATACTGCAAATAAGATATAAAGGCGGCACATAGTCAAATGAAATGCATGCATGCACTATGTTCAGATATCAAACGAAAGTATTAGAAATCAACGTGTACATTAACAATAGTGCTATAAACACACAAAATTACTAACTTCTTCCTTTTACAATTGCAGTGAAGACTACTCTCCTGAAAATCAACAGCATCTTAAACTACAAACAACATAGCCGAAGAAACCTGCTCATTCCACAAAAAAAAGTAAGTACAATATTACCGTTATATTCTTACTGTTCCTCAAAGAGACGGTGTGGTTCATTCATGTAATTTGCGCACCAAAAAAAACAATTTATTAAACAAAGATTAACAGGCAGAATGGCACACAAATACCTGTTTTTTTGGAACACAAATAACATACTCAAGCCTTAGAATGTTAGTACTACAAAACAAATAACTGTTTTAATTTTATACCATTACATTTACTATTAATGCTTCTCCTCACCACTAGCGCACTTTCCACTCTCATCTGAAGCATAGTGTAGTAACATACAAACAGAAAAATAGCCTTCCCAACTCATTGTAACTGCCCAATGCACATTCACACACCACCACAAACATCTTCCCCATTAAACTCATACACGCATGCACACAGCACACATACATTGTCAAACAGACCAACCCATACCTTCTTTATTTTTCAACAGACCCCAAAGAATGCCTACCAAAAGCAAGTCCATAGGAAGCAACGCAGAAATATAACAAATGAAAATAAAAGTGCCCAAAATAAGCATCCATCTCTACCAGAGTTTGTACAAAACATTCAAACAAAACAGGTAATACAGTCATTTAGCAAAACAAAAGAAGCTTCAACTACAGCAACTTTGCCTCCTCTATCAAAATGTGCCACGAAACAGAAAATGCTTAACAAGAATTTGGCTACCACTACTGCTAACACTGCTCCTATAAATCCTGATATACTAGCATGAAACTATAGTAAAAAAAGTATTTTAGCAAAAATGTTCCGCCACAGAGTCCTTCAGAAGCTGATAAGAACAGGAGCGAAATCATCCACAACCCTTAAAACCTACCGTAGAAAATTAATCCTAGAAGCTCTCGTAGACAGAGCAATCCTTCTCAAAAGGAAGTTATTTATTGTAGTTTTAAACAGGATGAAACCACTAACAAAACTAAGTACTAAACTACAAAACAAACTTCTCAATAAATGAAATGTCAACAAAAAAAACGTCTTAAATATCTGTGGAGGTGAATGGAGTCACACGACAACCACATAACCATATTTTAATGAAGAAGCATACAAACAAAACCAAACAAACACAATTGCCATCCATAGCAGTGGACGAGGATATGAAAAAATTAATAATATCATCATGGAACAAGAAACACTGCTCACAAAATTATCCCCAGAAAAGTCAGAATTACCTCTCCATTCGACTGAACCAGAACATCCAGTATACAAATGGCCGTGCACGTCAACGTGTAACATTCCCAACAAATCTTTCAAATCTTTACGTCAGTTCCTCAGTCAGTATGTGAAAGGAAAAGACAATATCAAGATGAAAGTGCTGCAAAATATGGATACCTGTCCAGTGTGCAAATACACAGGACTACAAGGACATTCATTAGTTTGCATTTCAGGACCTATTTGCAAAAGCACCTTCCATGACATCAAAATGATATGAACACATCATTCAAATGTCAGAAGTCTAGTGTATAAACTGTACTATGCTAAAAGTCCTGCTTTAGAACTAGCCAATTTAAATAACACTCTTCTGCATGGTACACCCAAATACCTACAAGAAGAAATCAACTGTATCCAGAGAAAATATTTTGGAAGTGAAAGCCACTTACAAAATGCAATAGCTTTAGAACAGACTAGCAACAATTCTGCATATGTCAACCTTCTATTACACACATACAAAAAAGAAATACTAAAATTTAAGAGTACCTCCGCTGAAGTACCAAACCATGTGTGTGTGTGTTGCCGCAGAACTTTGTACAAAAGTAACACAAAAACTATAGACGTAACATACAAAATAGAAGACAATGAAGAATCCAAGTGGTTTGAATTAGCTCTCTACCTTAGCAGAAAACAAATACGAAATAAGTGAACCCTTCATATGTTGCAGTTACTGCACTACAAAACTTGACAACAACCAAACTCCTTCACGTGCTATCACATGTGCTATCACAAATAACTTGGAATTATTCCCACTACCAAAACCCCTGCAACAACTCAATTTGTATCAGAGCATCACAATTCAAACAGTACACCCATTTCAAGCAATAATACGCCTTCAACCAAAAACAGCAAAATTACCTCCCTCTGAATTGGTGAAAGACATTTGTGGCAAAGTAGTTTATTTACCATTAGATCTGACAGAAAATGTGCAACGTCCAATAGACCAATCTTTAATTGTCTTAGTAAATGGTGTACCAACAAAAGACAAAATAATTTGGCAACAACTCGTGGACTTACATAAAGTTAGACAAGGCTTGCAATATCTGAAAGACAATAATGAATACTACAAAGAAATAAATATTGAAGAAAGCTTAAGGGAAACAACTGAAATAATTCAAGAGTCATCAGAAACTGGTCAATTTTAACTTCTGGATCCTGCTGCAGTATCCACTCTTTTGGTCCATTATACAATTCATCCATTGCACTCTAATGACAGCATAGATGATGCACTAGAAACTTACCAAATGCGCCAAACCAAAGGTGCACCAATGAGTATATGGGAAAAAAGTATAGAAGCACATGCTTTTCCTCTACTATTTCCTACTGGCAAAGGAGGAAGATACGATGATAGACCCACTCAGATAACAGCATCAGAATACCGCTCATTGCGAATGTATTCTGAAGATCCCAGATTTAGACAAAATGTGGAGTGCATATTCCACCTACTCTTTGAAAGTGAACTAGCAATCCTATGTTATGGAGTTGCACACATATTGAAATCGAGTACTCACTTTCAAAATATGTCAGCTACGCAATTATCAATACCATATCAATACAAAAAGTGCAAGAAAAAGATGACGTTTTACAATCAAGCATAACAAATCTGTTTGCAAACATGCGTGGTACGAAAGAATACTGGTTCGGCCGTCACGGAGATGTACGTTGTATGATCAGAAATCTTGGACCACCCACTTGGTTTGTTACATTAAGTTGTGCAGAATATGCATGGGAAGATTTACATAATTTCCTACGCATATCAAACAAAAACAAAACCAATATAGATATACTAACACCTGGATAACTTTGCTCTCTAGATCCTGTTAATGTTTCAAGAGATTTTCACCATCGTTTCATTGCTATGCTACACTTTATTTGTAATAAAACTGTTCCTCCCCTCGGCGAAGTGTAACACCTCTTTTGGAGAAAAGAACACTAAGCCAGAGGAGCACCACATATCCACATGCATTTATGGATTAAAGGTGCACCTAAATTTGGTCAGGACAGGGATGCCACCGTTTTGCAGTACATCCAAAAATATGTCACTTGTGAAATCCCTTCACAAACGAGACATAGTGACTTTCATGGACAAATTGTGCAATTTCAAAGACACAAATGTGGCTAATATTGTCGTTGCAAATACAAAAACAAAGGGAAATACTGCACCAAATGCACAGAAACAGGTGAAGTGAACAACTTCATGTCTTCAGTTCGACATAGTGTTAAAGGTAAATCACATAAGAACACGTATTACATAAAAAGAACAGAAGAATCAAAATATATCAATGATTACAATGCAATCATTGCCCTCTTATGGAATGCAAACATAGATGTGGAGTACATTGCAGAAAATGTCACTGCAGTTGCATGATATGTGCAGCCTAGTTAACAAAAGCAGAAAAAACAGAGCTGCAAGACCTCTGGAATGACCTACCATCGAACAAAACACTATCTTAGAAAATGTACAGCCTAGGCATAAAAATGCTCTATAATAGAGAATGTGGCACCTATGAAGCTGCAGATCGTTTAACCGGTACTGCTTTGTATGGAAAATCTGAAAATATAGTATGGCTAAGTCTTGGTCCTGCTAAATCTAGACAAAGCATTCTCAAATCATATGAGGACATAGAAACAATAGCCAAAAATGATCCCAACAGCCAAGACATTTTGAAAAACAATTTACTAGTCACATACTACCCGAACAGGAGTACCACTTTGGAAACCATGTGTCTATACCACATAGCCCAAAACTTTGCATACAAAAATAATATAAAACCCGATGAAAGCAAAGGTAGATATAGAGTGACAGATTGTGAAGGCAGCTTAGTGCAAATTACCAAACAAAGCTTAATTAATCATGTCAAATTGTCATTAAAAACTCCTCAACAGACAGAACTATATTACATGTCCCTACTACAACTTTTTAAACCATGGAGAAAAGAAGAAGAGATACTAGATAACTATGACTGCTATGAAGACGCTTTCAAAGCAAATGAAAGCACTATGACCGATGTGAACTTTACACAGTACAAAACAATGTTGCACAATGAACAGCAACATGAAGAAGAACTCCAGGCCCAACTAGATAAGGACACTTCTGACAGTAGTCAACCTTCTGTAACAGGAAGCCAAGAACCACTAGGACAGCCACTAATAGCAAATAAGGCAGAATTAGCTATGACAGAAGTGGAAAACACCATGTGTCACTATGAAGACGATACAGAAGACTTAACTGTACTACAATCAAAACTTAACAAAGACCAGCGCACCATTTTTGATGAAGTAACAAAAGAAATTGCACATGGTGTACAGCACGAAAATAATGAATGTACCTGCCAAAATTACAAACCTATACTGCTGTACGTCAGTGGTGAAGCTGATTCAGGCAAAACATTCTTAATCAAAATCACCATCAAGTTTCTTCAACAATTGACAGACAACACACTGTCAGCTGTTGTAACTGCCCCCACAGGTTCAGCTGCCTACAACATGGGCGGTGTCACGTTATACCGATTACTACACCTTCCAGTAGAACACCAAAACAAATTAGACTATTATAAACTTTCTACAGAAGCTGCAATGGAACTACGCAGAGTATTAAAGGAAATTAAAATGCTACTAATAGGTGAAGTGAGCATGATCTCCAACCTAATGTTGGCTTTGATTCATCTCAGATTGCAAGAACTACTTAAAACAAACCACAAAGAAATCTTTGGAGGAAAACACATTATTGTTTTTGGAGATCTTCTACAATTGACACCAGTGAAAGGTGAACCAATTTCTAAAATCTTAGGACATAAACTCTGCCATAAAACTGTTGGCAGCATAGGAAATGTCAACCTTTGGCAACATTTACAATACAGAGAATTAACAGAAAACATGTGTCAATCTGCAGACCTCACTTATGCCACCATTTAAAAAAGTATTAGAGTTGGTGTACTATCTCAAGAAGCACAAGCAATATTGAAAATCCGGCACATCCATTCACTTTTTGGCAATAACGCATGTGCTACTGATGATATGAAACAATTAGCGCACATAAATGTCAATTGTATGGCTTTAATGCCAACTCTTGCAAGCTGTTCCAAATTCAATAAAACAATGTTAAAAAAAGGAAATGCAAGCAATAATTGAAATTTGCTCCACAGATAAACTGGATGTACAAACTGGACTGCAAGAAAGACAAACAATGGTGCACCAGCATCCAAAATGCCCTTTCCAATAAAGTCGCAGGCCTCCAAATCAAAATTAACAAGAAAGAGACCCCATCCAAGGCCAAACCTAACAACACCCCCACTCACACCATCCCTCAACACCCTCCCCACAAACCCCCCACTCGCTTCAGCTTCTCCAAAGTCTCCACGCTAGAAGTGGAAAAAATCATACTCGGCCTCAAACCTTCTAACTGCCAAGGCGACCTATGCCCACCTCAAATCATCAAAGACGTGGCCAGAGACCTATCTCCATTTATCACCAAACTCATCAACGCCTCCTTCTCTTCTGGCACCATCCCCAACAACCTCAAAGAATCCTGGGTCCTCCCCCTACTAAAAAACCCACACTCGGCCCAGCCGTACCCACTAACTACAGACCCATCACCACCATCTCCTTCCTACTAAAAATCCTCGACAAGACAGCCTACCTTCAAATTCAAAAATTCCTTGAACAAAACCACCTCCTAGGAGTCTGACAATCAGGTTTTAGACCCCAACACGGCACAGAAACCGCACTCATCGACCTCAAGGCCCAAATTGACACTCTGAGAGATAATGGGAAAACGGCCTTATTGCTCCTCTTAGACCTCTCGGCAGCCTTTGATCTTGTTGATCATAAAATCCTATGTAGCCACTTAGACTCGGCGGCCCACTTTTCCCAAGAAGCTATAGGCTGGGTCACATCATTCCTAAGCAACAGATCCATGCGCGTCTTCTCCACCACGTCCTCCGCTGACCCCATTCCCATTACATGCGGGGTCCCTCAGGGGTCATGTGTCTCCCCCACACTGTACAACGTGTTCACTAAGCCCCTGTTTGATGATCTCGACGGTTTGGGTATCACCTACACTAACTATGCTGATGATACCCAAATCCTTATCCCGTTGACGGGAGACTACAACACTGATTTGGCCCTGGTGAACAAGGTGTACCTCATCATCCAGGCATGGATGGCCTCCCATAGTCTATGTCTGAATGATGACAAGAGCAAACTCATCATCCTGGGTTCAGCCACTAACCTAAAAAAACTGGACCTCAACTACTCCAGCTTCACCATTGACGGCAACCCTATAAAGGTAGCTAAGGAAGTGAAAACCCTTGGCATCTATCTCGATTCCACCCTCTCCTTCCATAAACAGGTCAGCTCCATGGCATCCACTTCAGCCTATACATGCAAGCTTATACGCTCTGCCAAACCCTTCCTCTCCACCCAAAGTTGCATTACTCTAGCCAGAGCTCTCATACTATCTAAATTGGACTATTGTAACTCCCTGCATGTAGGCGCCAACAAACAGATTACCAATAAAATCCTGATCCTACAGAACAATGCCCTCAGAGCAGCGCTTAGCTTCCCTAAAAGAGAACACATCTCGAATACTAGTAGAACCCACAACTGGCTCACTACCTCGGACAAAATTCTGCTTAAGGTAGCCTCCCTCACCCACAAATGCCTTAACAACGCAGCTCCCCGTTATCTCTCAGACAGAATAACCAGATAAATGCCCAACAGACTCACCAGAAATAGCAATGCTAACCTGCTCGCTGTTCCCAGATTCAAGCGCATGAAAATGGGCGGCAACAGTTTCCAGGTAAAAGCAGCCCAACATTGGAACTCACTACCACCCTCCGTCAGAGCACCTCAAACCTACCACCAATTTAGGCGTAACTACCTCCTGTGGCTTAAGAACAAAGACCAAGAATGACAGCCAATAATGACACCTTGCAACCACTACACATTTGTTCAACTTTTAACTAAGTCGCAATGTTACTTTGTATCCTTGTAACTGTTTCTACTCACTGTAACTGCATCTACCCACTATGTATAATAATGTAAATAATGTACAGTTTTGTAACTAAGTTGAGAATATTCTTGTAATGCTTGCGCCCTCATACCTTCTGGTCCGGTGTGCCACATAAATAAATAAACAAACAAACAAACAAACATGGTATGACACTACCCATGTTTCAACAAGCCACAACAAGACTAAATACCTTAGAAAACTCAATCTCCAACACTGCTGGGTTGGAAAAAATATTAAAATTATCCTTAAATTGTAGAGTAATGCTTAAACGTAACCTTGATGTGGAGTAAGGACTAGTTAATGGAGCACTGGGTACAGTTGTTGGCTTTCAAACATACCCACGTGACAACAACATTCAATTTGTCAATATTCTCTTTGACAAACTTTCAGAAGTAAAAAGGATAGGGCGCTCAACGGCTCAATTCCTTCTCTTCAAAGACATGTATGTACGTAGAGAACACTTGTCTCTAACTCTTGCATATGCAGTCACCATTCATAAATCCCAAGGTCTTACCCTAGACAAAGCATTGATAGATATTGGAAACACAGTCTTTAAAGAAGGCATGAGCTACGTAGCACTATCACGCTTACATACACTTGACAGTCTATTTCTAATCAACTTTGATGCAAGTAAAGTAAACGCTGATATTCCTTGCATTTTAGAATACAATAGACTACGTTCAATGTACACCCCCCATCTGAAATCAATACCTTTTCCACAAAAAGGAAAACGTTGTAAAAGAAAAGTAATTCAAACAGAAATGCAACAGGATCTGACTGCAAATCCTTCAAAGAGAGTAAAAAAAGCTAATACTTCATCAATTACCACAATCAAAGAAGAACCTATTATTGAAGGTAACTCAGGTACTTCTTCAAAGAAACAACACAAACTCTGAAAAAATGACTCGGACACAGAAATATCTGGTCCATTCAAATTTTCAAATGTAACTGGTGTAAGTTGCTACGCAAATGTAGCAATGAATATTCTATTTCAATTGCCCCCAATTGTTAACAACATTTACTTACACAGTACAGACCAATTGTGTTTGCAAATGTTAGTCCTTCATAGAAACGCAACAAACAATCCTGACAACACGTATAGTGTACACAGAATAAGACAAGAATTGCACTACTGTGATGGAATGGTGAGGTTCACTATAAACTCACAAGAAGATTCACAATAATTTCTAATGTACTTATTACAAGTACTGGAAAACAAAAACATACCTATAAATGAAATCTTCCAGATTTCATACATGTGGAAACCTACATGCACTCTCTGCAACAATGTGACACAGGAATAAATCCCTAATGAGCGCTTCATGTATGTATCCATACCTAATTGTGAATCCATTTCTTTTCAACAACTTGTACAAAATGCAAACCATGGCAGATTATGTATTATCTGCAATTCAGATTATCGCTCCACTTTACTAATACAAACACATAGTAACTACGTAAATCTAATGCTTCTATGTTACAATGCAGATGGTACCAAAAACAACTGCAAGCTGACTGGATTCACACACGGTCAAGTGTCACTTGGTAAGAAAACCTTCACAACAATAGGTATAATCTACCACGTAGGAGCCACAACCAATGCAGGTCACTACACATATTAAAAAGAAATGTAGATGGTTCGGATGTAATGACAGTACCATTATCTAAAGCAGAGATTACCAGCAAATCTTACAAACGCTTATTTAATCTTCTTAAAGCCAAAATTTAATAACTAATCTGTACTTCAACATTTACAAAAATGCAATTAAAAGACCATAAACAGAATACGCCAACAGGTATCTATCTGCCCAAGATGGTATAACAACCACACAGATAAATGTAGAGCACTGAATTGTAACAAAAAATACACAGTTAGAATACGCCAACAGGTATCTAACTGCTTCGAAAATCTGCAACAAGCCAACAGATAGGACATTAACCAGAAACAACAAGTGAACACTGAAAGGAAACAAACAGATAGTTTGTAGCATAGCAAAAAAAGGTTTTTTTTAATCCGACAAGGATTTTTTTACTCCAGACCCAATGATTTGAAAAACAATCACAGAAACTGAGCAAAATGCACAGTACACTGGTTTGTAAACTAAATATGAGGGTTAAAAAAAGCTAAAATATCTATTATAAAATGTAATAAGTCTTTATAAAATACATACACTAACATGCTCTTTTCTTTTATCACAGAAATTGAAAAAGAATATTTCCTCCAAGTTCTAAAGTCATGTAAAGATATATATCGAATCTCAACAAATGAAACAGTAAGTATAATTTCACACATTTCATACATATTTGAATCTATAGGTGTGATCTATGGCTGTAATATGGTATGGTGGTTGTGGCCAGGGCCTAGAGGGTTGGGTGTATAGCCTACAGCCTACAGCTTGCGGCCATGCACCCAAGACTCTATGTCGTGCACACAACCACCACACCACATCACACCCATGCTGACTTATAACATCAGTGCTTATAACTTCAGTCTTGGGTGCATGTCCTTCGGCCATGCCTACGGCCTACGGCCATGTACCCAAGACTCTAGGCCCTGGCCACAACCACCGCAGCACATCACACCCATGGCAGCTTATAACTCAGTACCACACCCATAGAATCAAAAATGTTAACTGCGGCATGTACTCAATTTTAATGTTCGCTGACACCATGCGTGTCCTTAGAACAGTTTCAACTTGCCTGTGCACAGCACGGACGGAAATACTATCCCTATAAGGCCCCTCATTTTCAGTAATTACCAACATCCCGGACAGCGTGGGCATGGCGAATACATTATTAGGACCTGTCGCCTAAAGAAACACAGTATTTCACCCATCTCTTACTCCCTAAACCTCCCCAAGCACTCTAACACACCAAAACACTCCCCAAAACTGCATTTCGCCTCTGTTTGTCACCACGCTGTCGGCGGATCCTAGATGTCGGGCGCATCCGAACAATCTGATGCACATCACGCCTCACTCCAGCCAATCGGCAGGCACGCCGCGTGTCCGCGGTCATGACGCGAGCCCATTAGCCAATCGTTATCTTGTCCGTGGAGCGAACAGGGAAGTGTGACCGCTGAGCGGACATAGATATCACTAATCTTTTTAGACATACTTTTTGGTCGTTTTACAGAAAACTACTGGACGGATTGGCACCAAATTTACAAAAGCACGCTTTCGGACCAAGCTCCAGCTCCTGCCGTAAATTTGGTGAAAATCCGTCCAGCGGTTTGGGCTGTAGGCGTTTGCAAAGTTTTTCCCCCCTTCAGTCTATGGGAAAAAAGACGTTTTGGGACCCCCCTATAAATTTCCATCCCTTTTACCCCCCTTGATCAAACATCACCAAACTTTTTTTTGCAAAGTTTGGTGTGGATTCATGCAGGGGGAGCGAAGTTATAAGCCGCCCAAAAAGTGTTCTTCCTATGGAAACAGCATCTTAACCATAACTACATTCATCACAACACATATTAGATTTACCT
Source organism: Ambystoma mexicanum (assembly GCF_040938575.1). NCBI lineage: Eukaryota > Metazoa > Chordata > Amphibia > Caudata > Ambystomatidae > Ambystoma > Ambystoma mexicanum. Next base: position 295,256,909 of record NC_090927.1, read on the forward strand.
TCTCAAAAACGTCTTACATACCAACTTTTATTATTTAAAATAAGGTCAATGCAGAAGTGGTCCCCAGATGTATGCAGGGGATGTCAGCACAATGTTACTCAGTCAAAGACTGAGTGTGCACAAAAAAGAACATGCAACACCTGGATGAAAATTAATTAGACTAGGGGTGTGGGCTGAGGGACGCAACATCTCGACAGTATCTTAGCACGCTAATGACGGTGACATAGGCTGGGCAGCCAGAATTAGAATAGAAACATTTTAAGATGTTTGTGAAAGAGAAGGAGGTCTTCAAGTTTGCGTATCTGCCATAGCTTTTAGATCTTCAGAAGCGTGCAATGGACATGGTGTATTTGGATGGTGATCTCTGCGGCCGGTGGGGACAGCGTCATTTCAAATGATGTTTTATGTACAAGGGGGCATGTTCATACAAGACTTTATGAGCCATAGTGAGAAGTTTAAAAGAGATTCTGGATTTGATGAGAAGCCAATGGAGTGACCTTAAAACGGGGAAGATGTGATCATGTTTAGTGAGGTTCTTGACAGTACGGGGCGCAGTATTTTGTAATGGTAGAAGGGAGAGAGTGATGAGTCCAGTGGTGCCTGCATAGATGGAATTTGCAGCAGCCTAGCCTGGCTCCACACAATTGCCCTGGCTACTATGGCAGTGTGTGACTTTGATAGTATGGGGCAAATGTGTCTGAATAACATCAACTGGAAATTCGTGGCATACAGCATGTTAGTTTGTTGGTGATACATAGAGATGGTTCAGTCAAACCAGAAGCCGAGGCTTTTCACAGCACTAGATGGAGTAATGGAGTGTCCTGATTAAGAAATTCAGGGTATTGCTTCTGAATTTTGGTTTGATGCTGGGTGGAGCTGACAAGTAGGATTTCTGTGTTCTATTGGTTCAGACCTAGCCAGTTGTTACCTCATTTTTTTAATAAACAGTTTGAATATTGTTTTGGATAGTAAGGAGGTCACCTTCCATCTTAAAGACAATCTAGGAGTCATCTGCGTAGTTTTGGAATTCAACACTGAGGTCCATTAAGAGATCATGAAGTGGTTTAGGATAAAGGTTGTATAGCAATGGAGATATGTAGTCACCCTGGGGAGTAGAGTGTTCTTGATGACGAACAACACTTGTTTAGTACTCCGTGAAGGGTAAAAGCCAGATTGGCAATCTCCCTGTAGAGATTTGAACTCTAAATGTGCTTGCATATTGGTGGTGGCTACCTTATCAAGGATTTTCACAAGGAAAGGTGCTTTGGAATGGGGTGGTAATTGGAGCAGACTTGTGGATCCAGGTTGCTTCCTTCAAGTGTGGTGAGATCCAGGTTGCTTTAGGATTCTCTGAGACTGAACCATACCAAAAAGACACATTGACAATTTTTACAATTAGTAGAGAGATGTGATCTGCATGCATTTTTAGGGCCACCGAAGGACATGGATCTCCAGGACATGAGAAGGGGTTGAGGTGAAAGATAACGGATGTAACATCATCGGAGCAAACTGGGGTGAAGTTGAATTCCAGTAGCGGGCCCAAGGCGACTGCAGTTTTGGGGGACTGTTTTGGAAGCACCTTGTGGGAGTGGATATTGAGGTAATGCTACCAGCTTCTCTGCGATCTCATATCTGGTCTTTATTATTTTATTGAAGGAGTATGATTGAAACATGTTGCTTTGAGCAATTGAAGGTTTTATGGAGTTTGTACTAATTTGCTAATATTTTTGGCTATCAAGAAATGTTAAAAGCGCTTTTGCTGAATTAGCAGCTGTGTCATTTTGTTGTGCGAAGAAGGATTTTTTAACTTTTATGATGGAGATTTAATAATTCCATTGTGAGTTTAAGCTGGCGGCTATTGAACGTATTGGGGTTTCTACTCCATAGGCATTTTTATGTACACACTATCTTTTTAAGCATGTGCAGGTCAGTGTTATACCACGTGTTGTTATGGTCTTGAGTTTTACTTCCTTGGTTAATAGGGGGGGCACTCGGTCTGTGAGGTGAAAAAGATCCCTGCAATACATGTTGGTTATGTCTTCTGGGGAGGCATTCACTTAAACTTTAGAATCTAGTTTGTTCAGGCCAGCACTACGATTATTTATGGTTCAATTCTTTATGTTTCTATATAAAATGGACACTTTGTTATTATTATAGGGTGCCCCCCTATAACAATTTTTGGAAGCTCAAGATTTGGTGATCTCAAACCATATACCAGAAGAGACAAGCGCTATGAGCATTGCCCAGAAGGATGTTCATGCACAACCTGACTCTCCGGCCCGTCACGGGTGGAACAACGCTGGACAATGCCCCAAGTGCTTAGGGCTTAAGCAGAATAAACGCTCTATGAAATGGCAGATATTTCTACTGTTCTACCTTCAGGGCTCAGGACACATGAGTGCCAGACAACTGGAAGAGTGAGACACTACTTGGGCCTTACCACAAGTGTCATACAATATGGCACAGTCCAATGCACACCACGCTGGACTTAGTACCTCCATGAGCACAGCAATGCAGATTTGGTGGGACACCGCTAACATGCCAATGGAATTACCTGTATCAGACGCATTAATATTATGATTCTCACATTTTCTATTGAGGGGAATGAAGTTCTGCATTTTCTTTTAGATCTCATCAACTGTGGCTCTGTGGCCCACTTCCATGAACATGCATATGCATGCTTGGATATGCAATACTTTAGAGAATTGCAAGATGACTTGCCTCTTTGCGATCCGTATGATGCTGGAGGGTTTAGTGGGCTTGTTTGTGCTTCCCTCTATACCCGAGACATGGGTTCTTATATTGTTGTATTGGGGTCATGTTCCGGGACCCCAATGTTCCTGGTTATGTTCTTTGGTTGATCCTATTATTTGGGGATATCCATTGTCGTGCAGGATGGTTACTTTGCCACATGGCCGCACACACATGGTCTACCACCTGAGATTGTTTTTATAAATTCATCTACACTAATGTTATGGCATCCTTGACATGCATCTCACTCAACATTCAGGGTCTGGGTCACCCCATTAAATGTTGAAGATTACTCAATTGCATGAGAGACCTTCAGAGGGATGTCAAATTTCTGCATGAGACACATCTTTATGAGAATGAATTGGAGAAACTCTGTACGGGTTTTGTGGGCATGGTGGCTCACTCACCATCCCCTGGGAACTGAGGGGTTTCTCTCCTGGTGCCTAAGCATGTCCTGATGAAGATGCTAGATACCAAAACGGAAAAAAAGGCTCACTGTGTCTTGATACATGGACTGCTCCATAATCAGCGTGTTACCCCCTTAAAAATATATGGCCCTACGACTGATACCCCAAGGTTTTTCACTGACGCCATGCGTGCCCTACATGGGACATAGTACACTTATTGAAGGGGATATTAATGTAGACCTAGTACCGGATTTTGATGGATATAATCCATCCTCTATGTGCAGCAGTACTCTCCCGAAGAAAGCCACCACACTCTACATCCTGAAGCTGGACCTCAGACTGCTGGATGTGTGGAGGCACCCACAATAGTTTGACTGAGATAATGTTGTCTGCATCTAGGAATGTCACTGGGTCCCTCTTGACCTCTGCCAATTTATGGTTGCATCTATCCTTGAAATGTTTGTGCCCAGCTACCCGTGGGTTTGGTTTGTGCTGTACTAAATAAAGAAACAAACAAGCAAACAAACAAACATTCTACTCCAATCTCCACCATGGCTACTCTCACCTTGATTACTGTCTACTCCCAGCCAATCTGATTTGTGCCGTTGACAAATGCACTATCATGCCCATGACCTTGTCCAATAATGTGCCAGTTCTCATGCACATCGCGCTGCCTGATGCAATCCCTAGGTCCACCCCCCTGACAGATGAATCTCATGGCCCTCCAATATCCTGACATAATAGAGGCATTAGTACAAGATACAGAAAACCTTTGACTGACCAACCGAGAGGGGTATAATTCCCATCGCTGTTGGGATGCATATAAGTCGTACATAAGGGGATAATTTATCTCCAAATGGGCATTCGAAAGGAAGACCTGGGTGGTAAAAGAGGTGACCCTAGACACAGACCTATGTGTGGCGGAATGTACACATAAATCCAACCGAGACCAACTGTTTACTCTTGGATTCTCTGATTGTGGTCCGAGATAACCCACATTACCACTCTGCAGGCCCAGAAAGCTTTCTCGAAAGGTGCCCACACCCTATATGCAGAAGAGGATAGACCCTTGCATGTGATGCCATTGGGCCTTAAAGGGAGGCAACGTGCACTGCTCATTGTGTCGATTCATGATGCACATGGTAATTTATTTGCGGGACATCGGGCTGATTCATGACTTCTTACAACCACTCTCCCTCCTGGTCACAACCATGGCAAACCTGAGTCCCTAAATGCTCTGATCACTGATGAGAAAGTCAGGTGTGTCATTATGGATCTCTCTTCTGGCAAGGTAGCGGGGCTGGATGGATTCCTGATATATATTTAAAAATGAATGATCGATTCAAAGGCCCCTAGTCTGGGACAAGTGTTTAGAGAAGCGTTAGAGCTAGGAACCTTACTGCGTGCTATGCTGACCGCGAACATTGTCATCTTTCATAAACAGGGACGGGATCCTAATCTCTACAGCTCTTACTGCACAATATCTTTAGTCAACTCAGATGCGGAAATCCTAGAAAAGTGTCCAGCACACTGTCTAGAATCTCTTTTACCCAAACTCGTTCACAAGGATCAAACAGGTTTTTTATTGGGCAGACTTTCTACTGATAACATGAGATGATTTTTGTGTATTCTACAGGGAACTTCAAACTGTGAGGATGTGGCCCTATCAGATGCCAAGAAGGCATTTGATGGGACTACATGTTCATGGTTCCTCGAAGGTTTGGACTAGTGGGTGTATTCATCCAATTGGTGTGCCTACTGCATGATCGACCACAGGCAACAATATCCACGAATGGCCATACAACCACACTCTACATCCTGAAGCTGGACCTCAGACTGCTGGATGTGTGGAGGCACCCACAATAGTTTGACTGAGATAATGCTGTCTGCATCTAGGAATGTCACTGGGTCCCTCTTGACCTCTGCCAATTTATGGTTGCATTTATCCTTGAAATGTTTGTGCCCAGCTACCCGTGGGTTTGGTTTGTGCTGTACTAAATAAAGAAACAAACAAGCAAACAAACAAACATTCTACTCCAATCTCCACCATGGCTACTCTCACCTTGATTACTGTCTACTCCCAGCCAATCTGATTTGTGCCGTTGACAAATGCACTATCATGCCCATGACCTTGTCCAATAATGTGCCAGTTCTCATGCACATCGCGCTGCCTGATGCAATCCCTAGGTCCACCCCCCTGACAGATGAATCTCATGGCCCTCCAATATCCTGACATAATAGAGGCATTAGTACAAGATACAGAAAACCTTTGACTGACCAACCGAGAGGGGTATAATTCCCATCGCTGTTGGGATGCATATAAGTCGTATATAAGGGGATAATTTATCTCCAAATGGGCATTCAAAAGGAAGACCTGGGTGGAAAAAGAGGTGACCCTAGACACAGACCTATGTGTGGCGGAATGTACACATAAATCCAACCGAGACCAACTGTTTACTCCTGGATTCTCTGATTGTGGTCCGAGATAACCCACATTACCACTCTGCAGGCCCAGAAAGCTTTCTCGAAAGGTGCCCACACCCTATATGCAGAAGAGGATAGACCCTTGCATGTGATGCCATTGGGCCTTAAAGGGAGGCAACGTGCACTGCTCATTGTGTCGATTCATGATGCACATGGTAATTTATTTGCGGGACATCGGGCTGATTCATGACTTCTTACAACCACTCTCCCTCCTGGTCACAACCATGGCAAACCTGAGTCCCTAAATGCTCTGATCACTGATGAGAAAGTCAGGTGTGTCATTATGGATCTCTCTTCTGGCAAGGTAGCGGGGCTGGATGGATTCCTGATATATATTTAAAAATGAATGATCGATTCAAAGGCCCCTAGTCTGGGACAAGTGTTTAGAGAAGCGTTAGAGCTAGGAACCTTACTGCGTGCTATGCTGACCGCGAACATTGTCATCTTTCATAAACAGGGACGGGATCCTAATCTCTACAGCTCTTACTGCACAATATCTTTAGTCAACTCAAATGCGGAAATCCTAGAAAAGTGTCCAGCACACTGTCTAGAATCTCTTTTACCCAAACTCGTTCACAAGGATCAAACAGGTTTTTTATTGGGCAGACTTTCTACTGATAACATGAGATGATTTTTGTGTATTCTACAGGGAACTTCAAACTGTGAGGATGTGGCCCTATCAGATGCCAAGAAGGCATTTGATGGGACTACATGTTCATGGTTCCTCGAAGGTTTGGACTAGTGGGTGTATTCATCCAATTGGTGTGCCTACTGCATGATCGACCACAGGCAACAATATCCACGAATGGCCATACAACCACACTCTACATCCTGAAGCTGGACCTCAGACTGCTGGATGTGTGGAGGCACCCACAATAGTTTGACTGAGATAATGCTGTCTGCATCTAGGAATGTCACTGGGTCCCTCTTGACCTCTGCCAATTTATGGTTGCATTTATCCTTGAAATGTTTGTGCCCAGCTACCCGTGGGTTTGGTTTGTGCTGTACTAAATAAAGAAACAAACAAGCAAACAAACAAACATTCTACTCCAATCTCCACCATGGCTACTCTCACCTTGATTACTGTCTACTCCCAGCCAATCTGATTTGTGCCGTTGACAAATGCACTATCATGCCCATGACCTTGTCCAATAATGTGCCAGTTCTCATGCACATCGCGCTGCCTGATGCAATCCCTAGGTCCACCCCCCTGACAGATGAATCTCATGGCCCTCCAATATCCTGACATAATAGAGGCATTAGTACAAGATACAGAAAACCTTTGACTGACCAACCGAGAGGGGTATAATTCCCATCGCTGTTGGGATGCATATAAGTCGTATATAAGGGGATAATTTATCTCCAAATGGGCATTCAAAAGGAAGACCTGGGTGGAAAAAGAGGTGACCCTAGACACAGACCTATGTGTGGCGGAATGTACACATAAATCCAACCGAGACCAACTGTTTACTCCTGGATTCTCTGATTGTGGTCCGAGATAACCCACATTACCACTCTGCAGGCCCAGAAAGCTTTCTCGAAAGGTGCCCACACCCTATATGCAGAAGAGGATAGACCCTTGCATGTGATGCCATTGGGCCTTAAAGGGAGGCAACGTGCACTGCTCATTGTGTCGATTCATGATGCACATGGTAATTTATTTGCGGGACATCGGGCTGATTCATGACTTCTTACAACCACTCTCCCTCCTGGTCACAACCATGGCAAACCTGAGTCCCTAAATGCTCTGATCACTGATGAGAAAGTCAGGTGTGTCATTATGGATCTCTCTTCTGGCAAGGTAGCGGGGCTGGATGGATTCCTGATATATATTTAAAAATGAATGATCGATTCAAAGGCCCCTAGTCTGGGACAAGTGTTTAGAGAAGCGTTAGAGCTAGGAACCTTACTACGTGCTATGCTGACCGCGAACATTGTCATCTTTCATAAACAGGGACGGGATCCTAATCTCTACAGCTCTTACTGCACAATATCTTTAGTCAACTCAGATGCGGAAATCCTAGAAAAGTGTCCAGCAAACTGTCTAGAATCTCTTTTACCCAAACTCGTTCACAAGGATCAAACAGGTTTTTTATTGGGCAGACTTTCTACTGATAACATGAGATGATTTTTGTGTATTCTACAGGGAACTTCAAACTGTGAGGATGTGGCCCTATCAGATGCCAAGAAGGCATTTGATGGGACTACATTTTCACGGTTCCTCGAAGGTTTGGACTAGTGGGTGTATTCATCCAATTGGTGTGCCTACTGCATGATCGACCACAGGCAACAATATCCACGAATGGCCATACATCCACACCATTCCCTCTCTTTACTGGTACTAGATAGGGGTGGCCTCTATCACCCCACTTGTATGTTTCGAGCAGTTAGCGGCAAATCTATGCATGTATATCCAATGGGCATGCATATACAAGGGTACTAAGGAACATAGAATTTCATGGTACGCGGATGACATTCTGCTTTACATCATTCAATGCCCATGCTCCCTCCCCCAAATGTGTGAGATATTACAGCAATATGGCCTTATAGTGGGGTATAGTATGAATTGGGACACATCAGAGTTGATGTCCATACGTCTAGACGTTCTCTGTTACACGGGAGGGGTAGCCCCTTTCTGATTGCAATGTCAACATATAAAATATCCAGGTGTTTAGATCAGTCCCGACTTGAGGAAACTGATGGAGATAAATGATGGCTCTATGCTAGCTAGGATTAAACAGGGTATTGAGACATGGAACCTCTTGCCCCTCTTGTTCAAGCATAGGGTCAATGAATTCAAAATCAACACACTCTCCAAACTGATGTACATGTCTACCATGATACCAATGTCGCCAACGTAAATCTATGTTTGATGACTTAGATAGGTACATCATGAAGTTTATTTGGCATACTAAGAAAGCCTGACTAAACGAACATCTATTGCAGCCCTCCAAAGTGGATGGGCGTCACGCTCTCACCTCTTGGAGAATGTACTACCTTGCTGCTCAGTTCTGCTGGGCCAAATGCTGCTGAATGCTGATGATGCATCCACCTGGCACATTATAGAATTACAGGCACCCCTCTCACTTTCCCCAAAGGAGACTCTAGCCATTCCAACTTCCGAAAGCCCCTACAAGTCACCCAATACGTGGTCCGACATTGGCCCAGTGGCACCGAATGCAAATACTCACAATAACGGAAGTGCATGTGACCCCCTCAAGGATATCTATCAGAGCCCTCTTGATGTACAGTGCACGCACTCTAGTTCACCCACTCCAATGTAGAGAATGGCAGGATGTAAGGGTCCTTGATCTATTAGATGATACTTGTCTTATGTCATTCACTGATGCTAAAGACCTCTTGGGGCTGACCGACAATGAATGGCTCCAATATAAGACCATACAGTCCACCATTGGGTGACATACGGCACTTGAATCACATGCAAGGGAGCCATCAGACTGTGAAACTGAGTTTGCTAGGGACCTGGTGGAATACCTGAGGGTAAGAACATTTTATAATTGATGGATTCCTAATAATCGCCAACGGAATTCGACTTGGGTATCTCAATCAACAAAGCAGACATATATGAATATTTTGCTATCATTAAACACACGTTTAGCATGTGAAATAGAGAAATGCAATTTAAAATTAACCAAAAAGCATATTTGACCCCAACAAAGCTCCATGCCATGAGGCTTACATCCCCCACTGACTGCTGGAAGCAGTGTGGGGGAGTTGGCACCATAGGCCACATGTTCTGCTCATGTACAAAGATTTAGCCTTTCTTGGCTATGGTTTCCCACAAGCTAGCTTGCATACAGGGCATTACGCGCACTCCAACCCCCACCATCAATGTTGTTCTGTGTGAAGGTAGATGACTGGCACAATGAAGCCCTGACTTGTAAACTCATACATATTATACTCTTCACAGCACAGAAGGCCATACTCATTTATTGGAAGAATACAACCTCCCCCCGACCAAGAAGAAATGGCTTGCCCTGTTGATGAAAACAAACTCTGCTGAAAGAGCCAGCTACAGACGGGTGACAAGCAGATAGGTTCTGGGAACTGGTTGACTCGGTCCTATAGGCATAAACATGCATTGTGGAGAGCATCTGGTCTCAAGGGGATCATCGACAGGAACACATCACACTCAGCCTTAATTTGATTCCTGGATCATACCTCTGCATGATGACGCACTCCCAGATTCTTATATACAAACCTATGCATTATGGGTGGCTGATGGGAGGAGTATCCCAGCAGGTGGGAAACTGAGCCTCATGAATAAAGGTACATCTGCGGATGACATCCTGGGTGCTGAATGTGCTATAGAGGATTTTCTTTACTGATGGACTATGCTAACGACTATGGATTTCCGTCTGATTCTGATTTTAATTTTGACTTTAATTCTGTTACTGATCTGGAATTCTCATGTTGTTTTGATGTTTATGTGACATCTGATAATTGTTTGGCTGCTGACTTTGATTTTGATGTTTCACGTCCCTGTTTTGTGAGTGAAATATACTCTTGATAAAAAGATGGAATCCCCTCAAAAAAAGTAAATACAAAATACAACAGCAATAAAAAAGAAAAATGTCATGAAAAAACATGGGTATAAAAAATGAATATTTTAATTTTATTTTTTTATTTTATTAATAATGTGATACAGTTTATAAATAAACTTTACACATATGTATAAAACAAATCTGATCGAGTTCATAATACATCAAATTAGTTATCACATATTTCTCATGGAGAATATCATACTAAAAAAAATATTAGTTAAAACAATAACAATTACTTCTCAAATATAAAATAAAATCAGCTCATTACGGGGATAATTTTATCACACATTGATTATGGTAATAACAGTACTTATAAAGTCCCAGTAGGAGGTAGAATAGTAGGTGGAACTTAATAATTCACAATTTAACATCCAAAGCATCTATAATTTCCTCTATTGTTATTGTTATACAAAACAGTGATTAACCTTGAATATATCAGTGTATCTCTAAGTAATCCTATTTATTAAATGCCACTTTTAGTTAACCATAGACAGATGCCATCAAAATCAGATCTCAATGTGAGCTGTATATTGAACCAGTGATATAATTTGATTGTCTTAAATGGATATTCCTAAGAGATTTTCAATCCTCAGCCAGATATTGTACATTGCTATGAGTACCTTAGTGTGTTGCGAATTAAGACAATGATACCAGCATATGGGTTCACTTATAGATTCCAAATCATATATGTAGTTACCATAATGTAGCTGGTATATTTTTGTCATATCCATGCAACCAGTCAAAATATGTTTAGCTGTTTCACTAACAGCTCAATTTTTACAGATTCGACAATATCTTTCTGAGGAAGACAAATGCCTGTTAATACCTTTATTTGCTAAGACAGGTAAGTGATCAATTCTCAGAAGCAGTACAAATCATCTAAGTCTACTAGAGGGACATATGTTCATATATTTCTTTACATGTTTGAATGAATATAACATGTAGTGTACGAATTGGTATTTTCTAAGTTTACCCAAATGTTCCTAATTTTCTAACCAGTCCCAGAGATCAACCCTTTTAGGCAAAGCAATTTTCATAGAATCACTATTTTCCCCCTGTCTCGAGATCCAGCATATCTCTTTACAGAAACTTTCAATTTTCTTTATAAAGAGGGAATTCGAAGACTCCTTGAAAATTTCTTGGTGGGTGGATCCCAATAAAAGATTCTCGGGATTGCTACTCATTTTCAGATACATCTCTACCCTCCTTTACAAGACGGTTGATTTTAAAGAGACTAGACCTAGTTTTAGTATAATAATCACCATTGGTATACAAGGAGGAAGGCCTAATATTCTTATCCAAAATGTACCTTCCAACACTTGCAGCCATTTTAAATCAATGGGTAGGAGCACCTCCAAGCCATAGACTACCATTAGTGCCAGCACCTGTATGCACAATTGGCGGGCTCCCCATACAGTAGATCCACAGTTCTTGATGGTGAATTGATGTACCTATGGCGCACCTCGAAGTACCTGCAAGTACACTGTTTACTGGATGTAGCATCTTTGGAGCCGCTTTCGCCGTGTGAGCCGCTTTTGCTGTGTGAGGATTTCTTTTGGCGTGCTTTTACTTCGAGCTTTCATCCAAGCAGCGGACTTCCGTACAAGGAGAGGACGTCTTTCCGTGACACACGAGAGTTTGCCTGACTTAGAGAGTCAGTGATTGGTGTGTTGGTATAACCCCGCGTCCCAGCAGCTCCCAAACAGGTACTTTTACCCAGGGTGCAGAGCACCTGTGCGCGCCCCTCGAAGTGCCTGCAAGTACACTGTTCACTGGATGCAGCATCTTTGGAGCCGCTTTCGCCGTTAGAGCCGCTTTTGCTGTGTGAGGATTTCTTTTGGCGTGCTTTTACTTTGAGCTTTCATCCAAGCAGCGGACTTCCGTACAAGGAGAGGACGTCTTTCCGTGACACACGAGAGTTTGCCTGACTTAGGTAACTTTGTCACTGACACTTTGTGTTTGCAGCTACAAGTGCCCAGTCTTTGCTACGAGTGCCTAGTCTTTGCCTTTAACCTTTACCCTAGCCCAATCATTTGAATTTAAATATTCACCCGATGTGTAAATCAAAGCCTGACTCGCTTTCTCTTTTCTCTCTTCCGATCCCTATAGAGTCAGTGATTGGTGTGTTGCTATAACCCCACCTCCTAGCAGCTCCCAAACAGGTACTTTTACCCAGGTAGCAGCGCGCCTGCAAGCGCACCTCGAAGTACCGGCAAGGGCAAGTACACTGTTAACGGTGAACGGTGAGCAGTGAGTGGCAATTAGAATAGTGCCTGAATAATAAAAATAAACATACTTTTGTTAGACAGATTTGGGAGTCTGAGAAGGGGTAGGTAGCCCTCCGTGACTGAAGAGTGTATATATTTGTCTGCACATTGTTCTGTGTCTAAGCATTATTTTTTTTTTTAAAGATCGAGTTTCCTGGTGAGACTTTACTGATAATACTATTTAACTGTATTAATGGTAAAATTGTATACTTTGCGCACAAATATGCCAGAAATTGAACCTCTAACTGACCGACCTTATCATTTTCACACAACTCCCAAATGCATTGGAAATGGTTTTTTTCCACGCGGTTCATCGCGTGGTAGATCTATCGCATACCAGCGACATACAGAAGTTTTATTCTGAAGGTCTGTTGGGGGCTGATACCAATCTCTTAAAAGAGAAGGAAACCCATAAGTGACGAATCACAAACGGCAGCGGCGATCCCTGAAAATTCCAAACCGGGAGCGCCAGCGATCGATTTGTGTACACCGTCGGACTCACTACTAGCTGCCTTTACTGAACATAATCTGTTGGGCAATTATGTCCTACCTACAAACCCCAAACCTATGACTAATGTAATTATACATCCGGAACCTGCACAACCTACTGATAATATATGCCCTGTAAATAACGACCAGGAAGAAACGAATGCTGATCTGGAGACTCCGGAAGTAATAAATGGTCTGGCGTCACCGGCTAATGGTGAAGCAAAAAAAACAAAGCGATGAAGAAAATATCGAGGAACATTTATCACAATCACCAGTAATGTTCCCAGAAAGTTCCCAAGACTCTTCCATCTTATCGATATCATTTACACAACATTCCCCTAGGCATGCCAAGCATGGCAATTCAGGATCTAAATATCCTCAAAATCCTGTTCCAATGATTCCTACTGAAATAACGTAACAAGCGATGAACATGGCTTTGTTTACATTAGCCAAGCTTTATGAAACCCTAGATGCAAGAATAATGGACCAGAATTTTCTACTGAAAGAACTGTTAGAAAGTAAGAACACTGTGTTTCCGGTAACTGAAAATCTAATGATTGATAATCCAAGTGACCCGAAAGCATGCTTGCCTAAATTAACAGACATAAAAGTACCTATCTGTGTATTGCCTGATAATAGAAATACACTATATGAAGAAAGGCTAAGTCCTTTGTGTGTGAATGAAAGTAAAATGGGAGCTGGATGTGTGATGCATGACTAGAATTCAATAGAAATCATTGACCAAGAGGAAGTGGAAAAGGAAGAAATTATAGAAGAGAGATCTATTGAAAAAGGAAGTGTGTCAACCCTGCCCCATCTACAAACAATGAGACATATAATATATTTAGTGTGACTAAAAGAGGTAAAAAGAATTTGCTAATGAACACCCTGAGTAAAAATAAACGAAGAATCAAAAGATAACAAAAATGCAGAAAAACAAAAATTCCCATCAATTTGTTAAATTGCTATCTCTGCCTGACAAAAGAAGTCAAGAAAAAAGTGCAGCAATTATTCGGAAATATTCTGCACTTAATAAAAACAAAGCTACCTTGCCATCCTTACACCAGACTTCTCTTGAAACTAAAACTACACTGAAGATGGACCTTAAATATGATCCTCTAGATAATTTGTTAGAGGAGGTAGGAAAAAATGAACAGACCACCGGTGTATTGAGAACGTACCCTTCCTCCCAACTGATACAGTCGAATGAACAGGGAAGCAATCATGATAACAAATCACAAGTCTCATCATTGCTGACTCTAAAAGATAGAAGTGAAGAAATTATGAAATCAATGAGTATTTTTTTCTCGGGAAACTCGCAGGGTGATAAAACAAATGTTACGAGGTTTCCTGAAATTGAGACAAAGCAGCCTGGGAAATATAATCCGAAAATATACAATCAGAAATCCCATCAAAGTAACGTCTTTGGTGGAGCCAAAGTAACTCCTGTAAGTGCAAATGCTGTGGCGGCTAATAAACAGAAAGAAATGAAATTGTCACTGCGAAACAGGCATAACAAAATCAAATGATTTAACACATGTGAGTTTAATTTTACAATGTCGGGGCGGAGAGTATGGGTTATATGATCTGAATCGATCTTCAGTACTAAATATACTACAGAGTATTCCAGTCTTGCAAGGGTTGACATCTGATGACATATCACAAGTTGAATTCATTCATGATAACAAAAGGTCAGTTGTCAAGATATGGATGTCTTCAGCTATAGTCAAATGCACAATCTGGCAAGCAAAGGACGAAATATTCAAATTAGGTTTTCTGATGCACAACCCCACAGTAACATCAAATACAACAAACACTCTTCCTCTGAATGTAGCAAACATATACCCATCTAATGAAATCAACAAATATTCAAATGCCCCTAATGGAAAGGTACGGTTTTCAGATAGACCATCCGGACCGTTGACGATAAGATTATACAGATAATGGAAATCAGACAAGAATGGTAACTAGCTTCTCTTAGGGAAAAGGTACAAATGAATGTTAGCTACCTGCTGAAGAAAGTAAGCAATGCATTCAGTTAGCTTCTTGGAACACCCGAGGCCATGCTCATCTTTCATCAACTTCAACATCCATTTTGGGCACATATGACATTATCATGCTACAAGAAGTATGGCTTATTTCTCCCCCAGTGTGGGAGAATCATTATGTCATCTTGGAACCGGCTATTAAACGAACTAAAGGTCGACCAAAAGCAGTAAAAATGTCAAGTGGAATGAAAGTTGAAGCATGGGCCGCTCCGAACAGCTATATGCAGTTGGTTCGAATTATGTCAAATTGTCAGATTGTTGCCTGTTTTAACGTATACTGGAACCATATTAGTATTTCTGACAATTGATTTTTTAAAGATCTAATACAATGTTTGAATATGATTGATAAGTCAATTATACAGTTATTGCGGGTGATTTGAATATGCATTGCATTAATGAAAGAACTGGGAAGCTAAGAGATACGAAGAAAAAGTGGATGTGCCTAATGAAAGAGAGAGGTTTCAACATGATAAATGGGTCAGTGTCTGGCGATGTACCTCCGAAAATCACATGGCAGCAGGGGAATTACCTGCTTCTACAATTGATTATGTTTATACCAACAATGAGATATGTTGTCATGTTACCTCTTTCAAAGTTCTACAGCAGACAAAAAGTGATCATAACTTTCTTCAACTATCATGGATATGGCCTGCCAAAATGATTACAAATACCCCCCAAAAATACACCAAGAATCTAGAAATCTCTACTATCGGCAATCGCTTTAGATGGACCCCTATAATCTTAGATGAACTTCTTTTGGCAGTATCATATCCAAAAGATATTCTGAAACCAAATTTACACTATATAGAGGGAGACTATGTGGGAACGCTACAGCTATTTAAGAAACCGGAACAACCTTTCTCTATGAAGCAGAAAAAGCATGAACATGTATATGATGAAGATATTCGAACCAAGAAAGCTGTGCTTAGGAGAGAAGTGCGCTCTATTATGCAGTCGAATTATGGCAATAAAGCACTTATGATATCCAAGTACAAAAATAGCTATAAAAACTGGATAAAACAGCGGAAAGCAAAAATGATATTGAAAGATGCTCAAACCATGCTGTACTCAATAGCCTCAAAGAATTCTGCTTTAGTATGGGGGATTGATAAAAGCTACGTAAGGGAGTAAACAATCAATAAAACAAATAAATGCAGTTCGTGAGGAAATATGGGTACAATATTACAACTCTTTATATGCAGAAACACATATTCCGTTGAGACAAATAGATACTAGTCTCAAAGGACATGAACAATTAAGTTTCGATAATTTGGACATCGAAATTTATATAAAAATTAAGTAAATCTAGAGCCCCAGGACCTGACGGTCTGTCCAACCTTATGCTTAAAAAAAATCTAGAGGCATGGGCAGCTATATTAGGCGTTATATTTAATCAGATCATAATTAGCGGAAAATACCTCATTCCTGGCAGAAACTATTATTGTCCCCATTTATAAAAAAGGGGACCGATCAAATCCAAGAAACTACAGGCCTATCGCGCTACTTGATGCACCAGGAAAAATCTTTGCGCGTCTGCTCCTAAGAGACTTCAACAAATGGTCTAAAGTTCAGGGTCTAAATGATCCCTTCCAAACAGGTTTCGTGGTGGGCACAGGCACCTCTGTGAATCTACAGGTTTTGAATGCCATTAAGCAACATGGACTGCAAATCAAACAAGCAGTCTATGTGGCTTTCATTGATTTTGAAACCGCTTTCGATTCCGTATCAAGGAAATTATTATTCAACAAACTAGGCAAAAACTCATGTCCAAAATACTTACTACATTAGATAACTCAATTTCATACTGAAACTTCCATACAAGTACGATTGACAATGGATGGAACTTTATCCAAATCCATTAACACATTTAAAGGCCTGAAACAAGGGTGTCTTCTGGCTTCCACCCTGTTTAATTACTTCATAGCAGATGTGGTAAAGGAGTTTAGGGAGGTGATATCAGATGCACCACGGCTTGGAATACATGCAATCTCTTGGATGTTCTATGCCGATGACTTGGTACTGCTGGCAAAAACTCCAAGAGGGTTGCAAACCTTACTTAACCAACTGGGGAAATATGTGGAAAAAAATAATCTGATTATAAATGTCTCCAAAACAAAAACAATGACGATTGTAACCAACAACCAAACCAGAACATCTCGTGTCTCGTGGTCTCTAATGTCTCAATCTATAGAAGATGTAACTCAATATAAATACCTGGGGATGAATATGAATACATCTATTGCTGACACTCTGTATTTAGAAGAACGCAGAAAGAAAATTAGAACCGCTACCTCACAAGCTTCTATCATAAATCAAAAATATGGTAGTTTTTCTTTAAGACCTATAATCATGTTTTATTGTCAAAAAGTGGTTCCGACGGTACTATATGGTGCAGAGACGAGAGCGTGGAGAAACGGGATGGCTTGGATAAGATTGGAAGGCCAATTTTGGAAAAATATATTACATGTACCCAAGTCGGTGTCGATGTGCTTGTTAAGATATGAACTGGGGTTATCCTCTTTATACAGCATGTACATGTGGAGATTGTGTAGTCTTTACCGCAAATGCATCACGGATCAACAGCAAAGCTCCCTACTGCATATACTGTCTATGTATATAAAGACAAGTGAACACAAGGTCATGAGTTTGTGGCGCCAACATGTAAAACATTTCCTTCAAATAGCTGAAGTCTCTGAGGAACTATTAGTAATAAACCCTGATAGATCCAAAGAAAAAATTATGATATGGGATTGGATCAATACCTACCAGCAATGCCAAAACACAAAACACGCGAAAGCACACAAAATAATCATGAAGAAAGTGAGGACTGCGGAAAACTATTTACTGACATTTTCTGGTATTAAAGCTAGAGATTCATTTCTAAGATTCAGAATGAACCTATGGCACACATGAAGTGTTCTAACTAAATGGAATATTATAACAAAAAAAGACAACTTTTTCCGTTTCTGTAAAGATCCTAAAATTTCTGAAACCCTAGTTGTTCTTATTGCAGAATGCCCTATTTTACTGTACAAAAGAATTGAGTATTTCAAAAGACACTTTGAAACATATGTCCCTTTACGTTGAACGTTTCTGGATGTGGATTTACAATACTCAAATAACAACGATAGAAATAGCAGTTGTGAATTATCTAAGGGCTTTGAAATTAAAGGAAGACTTTAGGGAGAAACCTTAACAACAATTTGAGGAGAAATCCAAATGATAGAAATGGCAAATCAGATGTCTTAATTATTATTTTTATCCTTTTCATATGCAAAGACCCAAACAAAATATTTATATATTGTTTTACTAAGCGTGAAAGAGGAAATATGGGAAAATTGAATGTGATATCTCGCTCTTTCCGATTTTGAGGTAACATAATTTATTTTAATAGGATATGTTTTAATGTGTAAAAATGTGATGTGAATCTATTCGTTTTATATGCAAATCTTTGTCTTGTTTATACATTTTTGTACTTATGTATTGAAAAGTTGATTTATCAACTGTATCAATAAAAAATAAAAAAAAAGTATCTATACCGTTACTTGAGTGGCCCTGACTGTTCGTGATTGAATACAAGAAGTATAGTCACCTTTTATGTCTATTTCCACACCCAGATATTTATATTGGGGTGTGTACTTTATTTCTAATTCTTGTATGAATAGTCTAGGACGTGCAATCTTTCTACCTGAGAATACCATCAGCTGTGTTTTTTCCAGATTAATTAAGCCATTGCTCTCAGCATATTTCCACAGGGCACTGGCCAATCTTTGTAGCCTGCTGAATGTGTGATCCAAGATTATTAAATCGTCAGCGTAGGCTAATACTGGGCAATGGGCTGCTCCAATTATAGGGGGGTAATTATGCTCTGCCAATATGACCATAGGAATATCATAAGTATACAAATTGTATAGAAAAGGGGCCATCACGCAACCCTGCTTGACTCCTCTGTTCTGCACAATAGAATTGGTCATATTCCCCTGGGAGTCTAGCTTAAGTGTCACTGTGGTATTCTGATGCAATAGCCTTAAGCAATATAGGAGTTCTTCTGGGCAGCCCAAGACGTTCAATTTTGACCAGAGCTTTTCCCTTCGCACCAGGTCGAAGGCGGCTCGGAAATCTACGAAGAGAGCATAGAGTGGGGTATTGCAAATTTTCTTAGCTCTGGTTCGTAGAGTGTCCATTATTTTGAGATTTTGAGTTGTTGTGTATCCTTTCCTAAAGCCTCTTTGAAACCGATTAAGTATTCCTGCTTTAGCTAATCAATCTTCCAACTTCTCTAGTAATAGAGATGCAAATAATTTGCCTGTACAATCAAGCATAGATAATAATCTGAAGTTACCAGGTTCCATTTTATTTCCTCTCTTAAATATGGGGACTAGGATGACAGTTTGCCAAGATTTTTTTCAAACAGTATTTTAAGCAAGCAGGCCCAGAATTCAGGTTTACTCTTAGTACAATGCTTGCCAGGCCATTAGGGTCTGCCGCTCGCGAAGATTTCAAACATTTAATCTTAAAGATGAAATGATCCATAGAGAGCCAGAAGAGAATCTCAGGAGTAGCGACTACCATCTCTTGCTGACCCACTTCGCTAGACGGAATGTTTCAACAGATGGGGTTGATCATAGCAGTTTTCCCACTGCCCCTGGCATCCCCCAGCAGTGCCCAAATGCTTCTAGTATTTTTTTAGCACATAACTCACTTCCAAGTCCCAACTACCAAAGAAAGTCAACCAACATAACCCCTCAGGATCTTCAATTGTTTGGATCATTTCGCTTTTCAGTATTTATTGGGGGATTGGTAGAAGTACCCTCTGTGCCTCTCATGTGGCAATCAAAGTCCAGCAATAATAACAGATGTATTCTCCAAAGTCACGGTCCATTGGGCCAGGAGGTCATGTACAGCCTTCTGAATACTTTCTCTAATCTTGACTCCCGGTGGGTTATATAGGCTAACAAGCAGAATTCTTTCACTGACACCTTCATATTCCCCTTCCAATTCAACAGCAATGATGTTATCTTCTAAGTTAGTTCTCTTGCATCATGAATTTATTGTCTGTCTCACACCAACCACCAACCCCTCAAAGGTTCTTCCCCTCATTCCCTTTTTAGCTAGGGACTGATAAATCAAGTAGCCATTTAATGCAATGGGCGACGTTAACCACGTTTCCTGAAGACATTTGCAGGAGTGGTTAGCAATAGAAGCCGGTCAGGTGGCACAGCGAGTAGAGTGCTCGCTTTGACATCCGTGCAGAGCCTGCTAATGCAGGTTCGAATCCCAGCAGGGGCCAAACTCAGCCTTTCATCCTTCCGAGGTCGATAAATGAGCACCACACACCATGGGTAATAATTAGCAGCGCTCAGATACCTGAAGGTTCGTAGCACTATATAAATGACAAATTATTATTATTATTATTAGAAGAGAGAGATCCACCAGGGGCCAACAAGTTTCTGTGACCTCTACAGTTTCATGAGATGATTGGACTATCTCACTGTTTTTTATAGCCATAGGGAGAGATTCTGCAAGCCAGCTTAAAACTCTCTGAATGACTGCGATCTGAACTTGTTCTCCTTTGGGTAAGGAGGGTGCACTGACTGTTACGTCAGACCCATTATTGTCTTTCTTCGACCAACTGGGGTCTTCCTTTTCTGGGTCAGCATCTATTTCAATGTCTACCACAAGTAAACTCTCCTTATAGCTTTGCATCATTTGGGCTGAAGACAGACTCTTACAGTGAATCGCTGATACATTCAAGTTTGTCACCCATAATGGCTCAATGTACTCAAAGTCATCAGATCTAAGAACTCGTAGTTGTGGCACCGAATATAATCTGGTCATAAATTCAGATCTAGTTAACCAATTATGTCTGCTTTTTTGGTACAGAGTTTTAATGATACATACACAGTTGCCAGATTGGTCCGCTAGGTTCTCTTTATTCATTTCAGTTGGTTTATGTTTTTCCTTGTCTGAGGTTATCATTTTTAGATTTTTATTTGGAGTGGAAGAATTCTTGTCTTGATTATTGGTTAATTGTGTTGACCCCAAGTCCGTCAAGTCTTCTTCTTCTCTTAAATACTTATTATCATTGTCAGAAATGAGCCAGCTGGTTAAACAACCTGGACCATTCACATTACGTTTTTACTCATTGCAGCTCTTCTTGCGAGTCTCTGTTGTTTACGCTAATAAAATGTTGCAGATTTATACGCAGCATTTAAGTCAGACTCAGGCTCCGCAACAGACTTTGTTGTACCACACTCTGCTTGTGGCTGATTGATCTCTTCCTTAACACTGACAATGGGCATCATTACGAGTATGGAGGTAGCCATGCCACTTTTAGGGGCATGGCTACCACCATACCGTGTACCGGGTCCGGGTTCCTGGAATGGGGAAATACCGGGCCATTCTGAACTTGGAGGGCCTGGTAATTCCCTATAACTGGAACCCGGACCCGGTACATCCCCATTCCCATTTGAGCCCCCATAGGACTCAATGGGAATGGGGATGATGCTAACAACAGGCCCGTTAATGCCAGGCCCATTGACAGGCCCATTGTTAGCATCCTGGTCTGCTAGCGGGTCCCGCTAAGGGCGCCTGGTTTTACCACACATCCTTAGCGGGACCCGCAAGCAGACCTCGTAATGAGGCGGTAGAGGGTTAATGGCGCCGGCAGCTCTACCGGCGCTGTTAACCCTCTACCGCACTCCTCATAATAAGGCCCAATGTCTTTAACTGGGCCCCCTGGTGAGAGATTTAAAGTGGTCTCCAGTATTCGGCCGCACATTTTCAAAAGATTTTTTTAGCAAACTGAAGCGAGGCCATTGATGATTGTAATTTGGCCAGAGCTGCTGGACTTGAAAAAGAGGCTTCACTTGTCTCCATGTCTCTTCCATCTGCTGAAGATTACTGATGTATCGCTAAATTAGGGGAGGCCGACAGTCTACCTGATTGCTTCATACTGGTATGGGGGCTCTCCAGTATGCAAACCTTGAGAGTTTGTCTCCAATGTTTTTTATGGACTCCGGGGTCATCGATCTCTGCATTGATAAACATAATTCAAGAAGTGAGTTATTATCAATGTCTCCGTAATTAGTCTCATCTTGGGGGTTTGTGTTGTTTGGTGCAGTTAATTCCTCTTCTTCCATTATAGTAGAATTTTTTTTCCAGCTGTGCATTTATAGGAAAGAAGTCCCTTATTGGACCTTTTGTTAAAGGCTCTTGCTTTTTCTGTCTTCCTTTACTCATAGCACTATCGCTAGAGTTTGTGGTTATTTTACTTTTCCGATTGCGCAGATTGTAGTTGGATTGTGGACCTTTCTTAAGAGACGGCATATAATGTTCTCGATATGCTTTCACAGAAAGAAATTTGCTTGTCTTTACTCATGAACAAAAATAAAGTTAATTTCCACTTGGCTCGTCAGGCGCCCATTTCTTCTCAGTAAAAAATGCGTCTGAAGAATTGCCGCGGGGGCTTACGTACAGTTTAGTATAGTGCGTATATTTTCTGCCGACTAGAAGCCGCTGGGATATGGTAAGGGAATTATTTCTTTCTTGCAGTAACTACATGCAAGTGTAACGTTATGCAATGATGTGTTGCGTGTCAGAAGCTCAAGTGTTACAGTAAGATTAAGCAAAAGAAGCAGCCATTACCTTATGTGGGCTTCGGGCGATGGTAAAGCTTTGCAATACGTTCTGCTCAATAAATAACAGGATAACAATTCAGTTTCAGGATCTGCAGCTCTCATCTACCTCAACTCCCAAGATCACTGCAGATCACTTTCTCTCCACTATTCTCTACACTTTCTCCCCACTTAAATATTCAATTCCGCCGCTTTACACGGCGGAATTGAATATTTGAATACTTGTGATCAGATGCAGTCACGGCTGCCACACCTCCAGCAGTAAACGTTGTAGAAAGACTGCAGCACTTCTCCTCGGCAACGCAGATCACTTTCTCTCCACTTTCCGCTCCGCGTTCAGCGGCAGAATTGAGTATTTGAATATTTGTGATCAGATGCAGTCACGGCTGCCACACCTCCAGTAGTAAACGTTGCAGAAAGACAGCAGGGAGTCTTAGAACGTTAATCTACATAAAAAACATTACAATCTGTGAAATAGCTGTTTTATATATTTAGTTTAATACATTTTTAGAAAATAACACAATACAATTAAAAAGTAAATGGTGTAAATGTTGCGTTTACATTAGTTACAATAATTTCTAAAAAGGTATATAGTGTACTTTAAAGGATAGTTCCGGGACTTTTTTTTTATTGTCCCTACGGTTCGGCCATGTGTTTTTAAGCATAAATCGGTAGATCGTAGAAAACTTTCCTATGGACCTTACCCGACTTTTCGTCCATTAACGCACTCGAAATCAGCCGCCATTTTGTGATAATCCTATCATTTCCCCCCATCGACCTGGCTCACCTGCGTTTGCGGCACTAAATCAAATCCCCCGCCCCTGAAACAGACTTTATCAAAACATTCATATTCCTTGCCTCTATCCGTGACGTGACTGTGCTGCGTAGGCAAACGCGCCCAGGCGTCTTCTACGCGACTCCACACAGAACCCGGAAACCAACACAGATCAGCTCACAACACAGCGCGCCACAATTCGGAATATGAAACTGTACTTTTAAATCAAACCGCAAGATTGTAAATTTGGTAAAGTACATTTATTTGACATCAAATGTTTAGAGAATATTCAGCGATTTGCATTTTTCTTTGCTCTCGATCCAAAATAGTTCATCTTGAGGCAAGCGATGTTCGTGTGCAGTACACAGGGTGTTGGTTTACGATAAAATAAGCTCTTCGGTCGCACTGATAATCGCATGGCTGTTCCAACAACGAGGCACTAGGCCACCACAACGGTATGTATGTTGCATCTAGCCATTAGTACCGCGTAAGGGCATACTTGTACTTGGCGATCGTCCCATAAAATGGTCAGGGTGGTAACGTTGTTCACGCGGAGAAGCAACTGGCGGTTGTAAAAGCCATCCGCCGGTGTCTGGTACTCGTGACACATACAATAATGAAGGATGTACCTGTTTTAAAAACATAAAAAATGAAATTAGTCTCACCATCAGATCTTTATTAAAATTATTCATTTTATATATTAGGTTGGGAAATTATTTCATAGCTAGGACAGTGCAACTGGGTATTATACGTCATTTCCAGTAACCCACCCCCTCTCCTCCGCCTTTTTCAGAGCCGTCTGAGCGCCAGTGGACCACTTTGTCACTGATATGATATAACATGGCATTTGCAACGCGCCTATACACAAGTGTTTCAAGGCGTGGCGAGGCAGGGAGGGGGGGGGAACAAGGAGAAGACAGACAACTACTAGGCCAGGTGTCATTCAGATCGCGCAAGTGCAGGGGTAGGGGGAAGGTAAAAGTGCAAGGGGAAGGGGAGGGGGGAAGTGGAGTACAAGGTAAGTAGCATAAAATAATACATACATAGGGCCAGCTGGTGGCGAGTGCAAGGTAAGTGCAGAACAAGTGCTGGGAAGGGGGAGCTGTAGGATACTGAGACAGTCCCCTAGTGCAGGGGTTGACAGGGAGGCAGTGCAGGTGGAGAGTGGAAGGGCCCAGGACCGAGGTCGCAGACAGTGGACCAGTTGTAGCAGGGGAGAGGGAGAGAGAAAGCAGAAGCAAAGAGGAAGGTTTTGAGGTGCTTCCGTAAAAGGAGATGGTTCTCCTCAAGATAGTGCGCGGTACAAAACAATATGCCACATAGAACGAACAAGTACAACTTAACCCGTCTTTAAAGCTACTGTATAGTAATTAAATTGCGGTATAAACTCATCTAAAGATTTACTTACATTATATTTGCATTTTCCATTGTGTCTGTGCGTAGGGCATCCCCGAAATACCACTCCTTCTATGCCGACGTTATTTCTTCTAATGAACGAACATTAAATGGCTTTCGTTTCTGAAATTATATTCATTATCGTTTACGTTATTGCACCACACCCCCAAAAAGAAGTCTTTCGGGATGGTCCCGGCCTGTCAAGGTCAAATAACAATAGAACCTTATACTGAGTCGTGGGCCATTCCGGCACCCGAGCAAAAAATCAACGCAGCTGACCTTCACTTTGAACGAGCACACATTCCTAGTTAGCTACATTCAGTGTAAGGCCATCTCACAGGACTTGAAATTTACACTCCATCTTTGCATTTTGTCTGCGTGCATTTGCAGCCCCAGAGAACCATAAATACGGAGACATTCTATATTTTTTGAAAAATGATTTATATCACTGTTTGGTTTAATTTAATGCGCAAATGAACAAGGTTGGATAGACACATTGCATGTACACTGAGCAATCACTTTTATTTACACAATACATAGCTACACATATTCAATGGGCCTGCGACATGAGGAGACTCCAGAGCAAAGTCACAGGTGACACCCGGGTGGTTCGCACAACTGCACGGTGAAGGGAGGGGCAAGGGTGGAGAGACACATTGCATGTACACTGAGCAATCACTTTTATTTACACATTACATAGATACACATATTCAATGGGCCTGCAACATGAGGAGACTCGAGAGAACAGACAATGAAATTACAATCATTTAAACGGTGATGTGTATTTCTCAATGAGCTCTGCTTTAGGTGGACATGGAACAGAGGCAATGTTGGGTGGCAATGCAGTTGTCCCCTGCACAGGTTCGTTCACAACTCCATGTATGTGCCTATCTAGGACATCAACAATAAGTCTCTCAATAAACTCATATTGCATATCCTCAAACACTGGTTTGATCACCCATTGTTTACTTCTTTTAGTGAAGGCCTTATTGTAGCGAAGCGTCCCTAAAGTTCCGGTCGTCCTACTTTGTTGACGGCCAACATTATGGTTATGTGCCAAGACCGCTAGAAGAGTCCGATTTATCATGCCCTCCATGCCAAAATGCAATCGTTTTGGCCTGTACTTTAGGCACATATTGTGGAACACCTCCAAATCTCCTGTGTGGCAGAATTCCGTGAGTCCCCTCAAATCTCTTGTTATAGTTTTATCAAATACAATCTTTTCAATGGCTTTGTGAGTGGGTGATGAAGGAATCAACCACTTCTTCTTCCGTGCCTCCTCTGTGGACAAATGGCCATGTTCACAATTGTGGAAATGTTGGTTTGTGGTCCAGCGGTGAACGTTGCTACAGTGTAGCATTACTGACCGCCATTTTTCCAGTAGAACGACCCTCCACATGTTTTTGAGCTCCACCAAAGATGGTTGCTGATTGACTTGGACCACTGTGAAATACCTTGCATATCTTTTTTTTTACCTGCAGCCGACATTTTTTTATTGATTGTTTTTGCAAGATGCCATACGTCAAATTGGTGATTTATATTTTTGTACTCTTCTCTCATTGTCTTGGCAATTGAAACGTGTCTGTCCGTGGCTATCAGGTCGATCACCATTCCCCGCGATTGTAGTTCTTGCAATGATGCTACAAAGCCAACTTTCTCCATGGCCACTGAGGATGTACTTTGTGACACCTGCACGACCACCGAACTCACAATTTTCTTACTTTCCATGTCCTGAAAGTGGTAGGTGCAGTACTTGGCTGAAAATCCTGGGCTGTCGCACTGTCCATCACCGGCTAGCCTGAACCGTTTGCCCGCAAATGTACTATCAATAGACATTTTTTCCATTCTCCAAGCTTCGCTAATGGCTGGAAATAGATAATCAATTTGGTATTTGTAGAACTGATTTTCGCAATGAAATGGATTCCCACAAACTGAAAGAAATACTCTAACTTTTTAAAACTTGAACCACTAAAAAGTGCGGCCGCTGCACAAAGTAGATTGCCTGCTGGCAGTTGCCCCAGCATGGGTTGTGCAGACCATGAGAAAGGATGATATTTTGTACAGGTGGCATGTATTTTAAGGTTAGTGCCTCGAATTGCACGAGTCACATTAATCAATGGCTCCCCACATACTTCCCCACCAACCGAATGCCCACATTTCATCCTAATAATAATATCAATCAAACAACTATCGAATACATGAATTTGGCCTCTTTCCTTATACTGTCACTCTGCATCCCAGCTGGTTCGGCCTGTAACGTTGAGGACATGTCACTCACATGAAAGGTAGAATCTCTGATATCGTCTTCCGCTATGTTCAGTGATATTGATGGTGTTTCATTGTCGTCCACTTCATTCTCTTCCATTGCAACATCTGTTCCTTCTCCGGCGATGGGTGAATAAAACAATTTCTTCAACTTTCTCGCGGTCTTAGTTTTTGCGGGTGTGGATTCTGTGAATTGATCTCCGACTGCATCCGAACTACCAGGAGGACATTCACTATCAATGGCTGGTGGTGGTATAGCTCCGTTGTCAATCACTTCATATTCTTCCCATTGGCACGATGCATCTCCAGTCTCAAGTCCCTGCCAAAAGGTTTGACAAGCAACATCTCTCGTTCGCTTCACTGTCTGTGTAGATCTAGTTCGTACACCCACTCGCAACTAGAGGACAGATTGGAAAAGGGATGTTCAGTTTAAACACAACTTACAGTATTGAACTATTAACAGTGAAAAACAACATAATATAGTGACCAGGACACTAACCTTCTTTTGCTTTCTTTTCTTTGAAACTTTCTTGCCTCGAACTTCAACATCAGGACGCTGTTGCTCCGACTCGTGTGTGCATGTCTCCACTTCCTCTTGCGCTGCAACGACTATATTTTCATGATAAGCACATCCATCACGCACTGACGCTCCATCGACTCCCTGAAACATAGAACTTTCATTAGTATGTATAATAATATTGAAAACACAAAATGTACTTGGGGACCAATACCCACGTACATCTCAATAGCAAAACACGAATGAACGCATTGTGTAGAACATTCAAACGACAATTATTCACGCATTGATGATCTAGTTAGATGGAACTGTCAAGATCCATACCTCGGGCTCCGCATAGACTTCCATTGATGATATTATTGAAGATGACGCTTCAGCAACTCCCTGAAACACAGTAATTGCATTAGTATGGTTTTCTATTTTGTTAAAAAGAACATAAACTTTGTGCAGGCGTCAACGGCTCATCTAAATAGACCTGCAGAAATGATCAGTTGTCTAAAATAAGTAATGGATATCTAAATATGATTCGATTTGCTCGATCGTTGGAAGTGTCACCACCCAGAGATCTGCATCAACTACTAGGGGTGATGTTCTTGTAGAAGAAGCTCCGTCATCTCCCTGAAACATAGTACTTGCGTTAATAAAGAAGGAAGTATAGCGGATGTAATCACGTCATATGATCTCGCTTGATCGAACTGTCAGTATCCATACCTCGAAATGCATAAGAACATCAAGGGACGCTGTAACTGCGGTGCACACTTCTGCAAGCTGTTGCGCCGACCCGTAACTGCATGCTCCCCCTTCTTCTTGGACTAATGCTCCATCGACTCCCTGAAACATAGGACTTTCATTAGTAATGAACACAATATTGAAAAAAGAAGACACATAGGAGGGCGACGACAGAAGGACATATCAATGGCTAAAAACGAAAGAAACATTGTGTGTAACAATCACGCTACAAGAATGCAAGATCTGATGATCTCCATCGATGGAACTGTCCGGAAACGTACCTCGAGCATCTGAGTGACATCAACGGTTGTCGTCAATGCGTTGGACTCCTCAGCATCTCCCTGAAAGACAGTACTTGCATTATTTTGGCTAACAATAATTATAACTGAAAACAAAGACTAGAGGACGAGTACTAGGGTGTACCATTAGGTAAAATAATTACACGATAAATTAAAACTATTGATTTACATGCCTAAAACAAGTCAGTGGCAGAATAGCTAAGTAAGATTACCCGATAGGCGCTTGAAGTGGCTGATGACTGCAATAACGACACGGATGGAGAATCTTCCGCCTTCATATTGAGTGGATACATAAATGGGGAAATTATTGTTAGCTAATGCTACACACTACCGCAAGGCCGAGAGCTAAATCCGTAAACTTGACTCACCAGTGGAGGGATGTGGACGAATAGAGTGGGAATAGCGGTTGAGAGCAATTTTCGCTTCGCTCGCGGTGTGTTCTTCTTTATTAGCAATGATGTGGCGTACATGTCTGAGCTAAAGTGCCTGCTGCAGATGCGGTATCGATCACCCCTCTTGTCCGCAAAGACTTCTAGGACT
Source organism: Ambystoma mexicanum (assembly GCF_040938575.1). Classification (NCBI taxonomy): domain Eukaryota; kingdom Metazoa; phylum Chordata; class Amphibia; order Caudata; family Ambystomatidae; genus Ambystoma; species Ambystoma mexicanum. The sequence continues at coordinate 295,286,077 of NC_090927.1, forward strand.
CTACTTTCAAGCTCAGACGGTGGATATCCGCAATATCGGACCCATTCTCTTATCTGATCTATTGTCTTAGGGAAAACATGCATTATAGTACCTTCAGATTTATTATGGGTCTTCGAAGGGCAACCGCCAATGGAACAGGCAGGCATTGTGGAAAGTTCTGAAAAGTAAAGATCAACAATTCTCTATGAATACCAATGTGTTCAAAAATTAAATGACACATAAAAGGTTCAATGCAAGGTTCGTTTTGGTTCTTGGAACTATACACGTTATTCACATGCGGATAAGTATTTGAATAACTTTAAAAAAATAGAAAAATAATTTGACTAAACTCAGAACATGTGACTAGTTCCTTGCATGTACTGTCTTGAACGAAAAGAAAACATGGATGCAATCTGATGACTACTAGCAAATAGATATAAATTAAAAAATTGGACGCAAAATGATTATGGTACATGGCCTTACCTTGACGAACAAACAGTTAGATGCAGGGATCAGAGTAGTTTCTTGTCGTAGAACAGAGAGCAGTTCACAGGTTGCAAACTGACGAGTTTGCTCGAAGTGGTCACGGAAGTTCACAGAGACGAAGAGCAGATAACCAGCACCTTCACGGGTTGACTAGCAAAGCGCAAAGAAGTTCTCATTAGAAATATGAAGTGGGTTATAAAGAATTCGAAACAGGGGTGTGTTTGTGAATGAATGACGTGAATATGTCGTGGCATTATGCGGTTTGCAGGGGGGCGTCCAGCGTGAGGGGGGATGCTTGGCAGGAGACTCGGGGTCTGGAGGTAGACATGGGAACAACAACCCATGCTCTATAGACCACTTTGAAGTGTACATGGTCTTTGGCACCTCTTGGCCTTTATCGCTCCCTGACAGCTCCACTTGCCAGCGCAAGTACCCCGGTGCGAACTGCCTTTGATAGGGCGGGGGGTGGATTGGGGCGGTGGTCGTGCAGACAAGACACAGGAAGACTTGTGAATGGAGACACACTTATGTGGATTGCAGGGGGGCGTCCAGCGTGAGGGGGGATGCTTGGCAGGAGACACGGGGTCTGGAGGTAGACATGGGAACAACAACCCATGCTCTATAGACCACTTTGAAGTGTACATGGTCTTTGGCACCTCTTGGCCTTTATCGCTCCCTGACAGCTCCACTTGCCAGCGCAAGTACCCCGGTGCGAACTGCCTTTGATAGGGCGGGGGGTGGATTGGGGCGGTGGTCGTGCAGTCAAGACACAGGAAGACTCGTGAATGGAGACACACTTATGTGGATTGCAGGGGGGCGTCCAGCGTGAGGGGGGATGCTTGGCAGGAGACACGGGGTCTGGAGGTAGACATGGGAACAACAACCCATGCTCTATAGACCACTTTGAAGTGTACATGGTCTTTGGCACCTCTTGGCCTTTATCGCTCCCTGACAGCTCCACTTGCCAGCCCAAGTACCCCGGTGCGAACTGCCTTTGATAGGGCGGGGGTGGATTGGGGCGGTGGTCGTGCAGACAAGACTCGTTTGCCGCAGGGCCTCACCAAGGAGAGGCCATCTAACTGCATGTAAGAGGCAGGCTGCAGGATCTAGTACATGGAAGGCAGGGGGGTGAGTTTATAAATACCTCACCCTCCCAGGAGAATATATGGGTGCAGTTCACCCGGGAGACCCTGGATGCCTAGGCAGTTAGTCAGCAGCAGGCTGGCCTGTGGTGGCAAGGCGGCACATGCCAGAGGGGGTCATCTCTGTACCCGGTGCCCAAAAGGATGATTTATTATGATCAACCATATTGATTATTTACCTATAACCATGTTTTGTATCAATAAAATCCAACGGCCTTTTATTGCCAACGCTTGAACAAAGTGGTGTGGTAAGTATTTTTGGGGGAGGAGGCAAGGCCGGGAGGCTTGATGCCAACCCGCAAAATAACATATGTATGTCTGCTGCATATGGGTTCAACGGTTATGTGGATTGAAGGTGGGCGGCCATCGTGAGGGAGGATGCTGGCCGGAGACATGTGGTGTGACAAGACAAGGCACAGGAAGACTATTCAATGGAGACACACTAGATTCATTTAAAAAATCAAAACAACCATTGTTAAAATATATGTTGGGTTTTATTTTAGATCTTAATTTCAATTGAACATAAATAATAAACATTACACATTGTAAAGTTCCGGTTGCAGCACATCCAGGGAAAATCCGCGGTATTGTCCACTGTCGCTGGGGAAATGTTGTCTAATGGCAAGTACCGCACAGGCAGGTATTACTCTCCGAACGCGGTGTCCGAGCCTCCCGTGAAGCCACCAAGTGAAGCAACGATAGGCCACCAGCCTGTACCACCTGTGAAAAAGAAAGATGCAAACTGTATTAAAATGACAAAACTTTCTTATCAATGTCGATTCAGGTAAAAAATGTCATTCTGCTTTGAAAAAAATTCTATCTAGAAAATGCACAATATGGAACCAATTTACATGCGTTCGAATGATATGTAGATGTAATTTTATATGTGGGAGACGACCATGAAATAGTAGTGGCATCACTGACATCACAACCAGAGTATACTTACTCGTTACTCGGATTACGCGGACGAACAGTGCCGCGAAGTTCGTGCATAAGCACCATCATCATCCTCAACATGGTCCGTGAGAGGCAGGCTTCCCTGAACTCTGGCAGCTCGGTGATGCATTGCGGACTTGGCTCGCCTTCCGAAATGTAGGCCAAGCACCCGGAATTTTCACGGCAGCAGCAGTTCTCCTCCTCAGTTGGCATTAGCTCGCACCGATTGCACGTGCACCAGGTGGAGACGCCGTCCATGCGACATGGTCCAGGCTCTTCATCCGTTGACTGGTCCTCCCAACTGCCGTCCGAATCCCCATCGTTTTCGCGTGCTTGCCTTTCCAGTAGTTTCTCCTCGGTGCACTCGGGCTCGTACATATACGGCATTATTGTAGCCATTGTGTGGTAAAGAAAGTAAAATAATTTACAGAGATGGTACAGGTGTTCACAAGGCCTAGAAGCGGCGAAGGTAGCTGACCAGAGCACAGAAACGAGTCACAGAATACTCAAAGTAACACAGAGAGAGTAATGGAATCGAAAATCTGCTGCTGTGTGTTGTGAAACGGTGTGTTTATACTTATTGAGGAAAGAGGCGTCCTGCCATTTCCATGGCGACACTTCATTAGCTGAGGCGCAGCGATTGTTGACACGAAACATGCTTTGGCGTTGGGAAATGGGCGGTACGCGTCTGCTGATGTCAGGCTCAGGGGCGGGGGATTTGATTTAATGCCGCAAACGCAGGTGAGCCAGGTCGATGGGGGGAAATGATAGGATTATCACAAAATGGCGGCTGATTTCGAGTGCGTTAATGGACGAAAAGTCGGGTAAGGTCCATAGGAAAGTTTTCTACGATCTACCGATTTATGCTTAAAAACACATGGCCGAACCGTAGGGACAATAAAAAAAAAGTCCCGGAACTATCCTTTAAATTCGAGTTCCACAGGTCACCATCCTCCCAAAATGTAAAACAATGGGGATGGCAGTGGCTAGCCTGCCACCACAATGAACAAAGGAAGGCCAGCAAAATGGAGTCCACTTCCAGCAGATACAGTCAGTGCACCCTCTGCTTCTTCCCCTTGCCGTGCACGAGTAAGCATTTGCGCAGCCTGCCATTGCCCTTTTATGTCTGCCACCTTTGTTGTGCCGTTTTTGTACTACACTGCAGACTCACAAACACACGTTACATTCCAGTGCGAAAAATAAAAATAAATCAACATTTCTTTTGACAACAGACTCCTCCAAGCCGAGCATCCAACTAATTAGTTCTAATATATATATATTTGGGAACTGCCTGTGTTTTAATATGAACAATGTGTGATGCTTACTCAGTAGTCTGAAGGATGCATTACAATGTGTCTAGTCGTGAGGATCTAGCTCTCACATTGGTCCTGAGAGAAAAACAGAAAGTATTTGCTGCCTGTAGTGCATGGCAAGCTTGCATTTATCATCCTTTTCATCCGAAAGTAAACAAATATATATATATTTTATCAAACTGTGTTTTTCAGGAATACTTCTCCACCCTCCATTGGTTTAGTGTATATATATATATGCATATATATATTAGTGGAATTTGTTGTTCAGTTATAGCTGTGTGGGGGAAATAAAACGCAGCACTCCCAGAGTACCATTTTTCATGCTAATAATTGCATATGCATACTGTATTACCAGCTAACCTTGATTTGTGGGCATTTAAGAACATCTTTGCAACATCTTGACATTTGTGAAGTTTGGGCGTAAACTGAAAGAAGTACTGCTACTTCACGCAGCCCAAATCTTTATTAGAGGGTGGAGCTTGTGGTGGAAAGTCTGTGTTACCATGTTTACATTACTTTTCAATGAGATTTGTAATATCATCCGATGTACAATTCCCCGTTTGCCTGCTCATGAAACACTTGGTTTCGTCTGGTGACCTCTGTTTGATTTATATCTCTTTTCTTCTTGTCATTCCTAGAGAGAAAATAGCTGCGCCTCTCCACTCACTCAATGGTGTGGCACTAGATGGAAACCCCATTTAAATGGGTATGTTCTAGCCAAGCACATGGTGGCAAAAGGGTTCTCCCTCCTCAACTCTGTCCTCTGTGAAGCTGCAATTAGAGAAATAGAAACCCACCAATATTTAGCTTAAGTGTGAAATGCAGTAATGGTGCCTGGCTATCTTTGTCTATGTTGTACTTTCTCTCCAAACACGAAAATAAAGTCTGGTACTTTAATGCACTAAAACACTGAGGTACTAGAGCGATATTGTACATTACACAGCCACGCTAGTGGCTGTGTAGTTATGGTTAAGTTGCTAATCCCATAAGAAGAGCACTTTTTGGGCAGCTTATAACTTCGCTCCCCCTGGACGAATCCTCACCAAACATGGTAAAAAACGTATATGGCCCACTCTGAATTTTTTTTGCAAATTTTAGTGAGGTTTGGTCCATGGGAGGCAAAGTTATAGGGGGGTCCCAACATTTCTTTTTTTCCCATAGACATAATGGGAAAAAAACTTTGCGCATGCCTACAGCTCAAACCGCTGGATGATTTCCACCAAAATTATGGGAGGAACGGCGGCTTAGTCCCGAAAGCGTGCTTTTGTTAATTTGGTATAAATCGGTCCAGTCGTTTTTTTATAAACTGGCAAATGTAAGGCAAAATAATTAGTGATATCTATGTCCGCTCTTTCGGACACACTTCCCTGTTTGCTCCGCGGACAGTGCACCGATTGGCTAATCGGCTTACGTCATGTCCACGCGCACACGACGTGCTGTCTGATTGGCTGGGATGAGGCCTGAGGTGCGTCACATTGTTTCGATGCACCCGCCATCTTGGATCCGCCGACAGCGTGGTGACAAAGAGAGGCAAAATGCAATTTTGGGGAGTGTGTTGGTGTGCAGAAGTGCTTGGGGAAGGTTGGGGAGCAAGAGATGGGTGAAATACTGTATTTGTTTAGGTGGCAGGTTCCCCTGATGTGTTTGCCATGCCCTGCGGTCAATATCCCCTATTAGCAGCCTGTTTTTTTACCTTGAAACAAAGGGAGGATTGCGAACGGAATGCATGAAGGGAGGGATGTAAGACTTTCAAATATGATAATGTTCACTATTCAAAAATTGGAGAAAGCAACGTGTAATTTCATTTTATGACAATTCGTTGAAGTTGACGGAGTGCTTGTTTTACACCGATAGAATGGAAATGCTGAATATTATGTAAGTTTTACTTTGGGTGATTTTGTACACAAACTGGTAAAATTATAATTCGATGACAATATTGGTGGGGTAAATTGTATTGTGTGTTGTGTGTTGTATATTGCAATGACACGCAATTAGAACTTGTGTGTTTAGGTTTTTTTTATCATGGGGATATGGGCAGTGCAGCATCGATATGGATGTAGTGCAGTAGTGGGCTCCCCCAGGTTCACTAATGCATAATTGAGCGCTAATATTTAATAAAAATTCCGTGTATCTGTTGTTTTGGTTTTATTTAGCTCTCTGATTGCAGCGTCAGCGTTAGCATCCCATTTCGAGGTCACCATATTCCATAGCAATAACGTGTACAGTAAACTGAAGAGTAATTTGCACGTTTTTTGTTTGAGTTATCATTGTTTGACGTCTGTGTTTATCAATAGTTGTAATAGGGCCCAAATTGATGGTTAAAATGATAAACTGTAATAAGATTGGTTACTGAGACACATTTTTGTTATGTTTTTTGTAAACAGCTACATCTTGAGTTTCTGCGATTGTCATGGATCCCAGATACAAACTGTTGTTTTTTTAACCGTCAGCTACAAATATACGTCATTGGTTGGATGCTAGTGACACTTTTTTGGGATGATCGACACGGGCCCATATGCCCGTACGCTATACCAGCGATACGAGCAACTTCATATGTTTTGTGGTGGCCTAGAGGAAGTGTATGCCAAAGTCTTCACGGGAATATCGCGTGACTCACGATAAACATTTGTTTATCGAGAACTAAGAAAACAATTACATATTTGCTTGCATATGTAAGTCTCCGGATGTTCTCAGAGCGTTTATTGTGAAATAAAAGTACTTCACAAATTGTACAATTTGGTATTTCCTTTAAAAGTATGGTTTCATATTCAAAATTGGGATGCGCTGTGTTGTGAGATGATGTGTGTTGATATTCCGGGTTCTGCGTCAAGTAACTTCATCATGTAGGTGATGATTGGTTGCTTTTTACTACGCTGTAAAGTAATGTTCTGGAGATAGGTGGAGCATATCACTAGGTTTGGTGATGTTAGACTCAGGGGTGGGACATATGCATTGTTGCCGCCAGGGCAGTTCACCTTGGGCGATGCAGGAACGGATAAGATTATCACAAGATGGCTGCGCCCTGTTGCCTGATTTCGCATGTGTAAAAAAGAGTAAAAGTATTGTAAGGTGCATAGGAAATGTTTGTACGATCGATCAATGTATGCTTAGAAGTACATGCCTGAACACATGGGAAAATAATATTTCTGAGTGCACTATTATTTTAATAGATTAATTTTTTGCTGCATTCACTGCAGATGATTTTCTAAGGTCTGTTTCTGTATTATTTTAAATGTCTGTATGGTGTGTTTAAAACATTTTTATTTGCAAAGTAAACATAAAGTAATGGGCAATAATTTGTTTATATAGAGACGTGTGGTGTTTTCCATTACGAGGGCCGGTCTTAGAATGCACAGGCATTTACAAAAGGAATGCCACTGAGTTGTCTGTTGAGGGGGTGCACACTGTGAGCCTACTTAGCAGACTTCTGGTAAGAGGTTGTATACAACTGATTATGCTGGCATTTTCAAACACGACGAAGGAGGATTTCTGTGCTACAAAGAAAGTTGTTTCAATGCATAAATACACACATGCTTCCAATCACTGTATCAGTAACCAGTCTGCCAAACATTGGTTTCAGTCCGATATGCTTCACGCTACATTTAATGGTCGTCTTCCTATCCTGCTGTCCAGTCAGTGCTCTTTTGAGTCTTGCTTGCATTTGCAAACTCCCTGCCACTACTTGATGTCCAAGTGCATAGCTGTCACATGAGCCACTAAGAGCCATTGCTGGCTTTTCTCGTTGCATGATTGGATTTGTAGTTCCCTGTTTCTCGTGCTAAGTATGGGCCTACAAATTCCAGCATATAAAGTCAAAAGCAACAACAGGCTTGTGTTATCGGGCATAATATGGGAGCACATGACAGCTATGCAAGTGTTCATCAAAAACTCATGCTCCCGGCACGTTTTGCGACTGCTCTACACACTCTGCTTTGCCCAGTAGTGTGCTTTTAAATGCTCCTGTAGCAGATGTGTTATCACGTGTGGGTTTTTAGGTAAACTGAAGCATGTGTGCGTCCTATATTTTTAAGAAAACTGTCCCTCATCTCTGAGAACACCTCATGTTGTTCACAGTAGTGAGACGTTCAGTAAACGGTTATTCTCTTAAGTCCTATCAGTTTAAATTGAGGTTGTTAGGGTTTTCAGTTATACATGCATGATAGTATATATTCTAGAAGGCACAGAGATCTAAGTTAAGTGCTACGAGACGAGTGACTGGGCAGGTTCAACTTGACGGCGAACCAGTCCTGCTTCTCAGACACACGTGTGGTCTGGTGCTACATCCCGAGTCTCCCCACAGTGCTTAGCTCCTATGCCACAGGCATCCCTGGGTGTCTGAAGGTTCAGCATAGGCACCAGAGTTTTGAAGGGCGCACGTTTGTCTGAGAGTGTGTGTGTGTGTGTGTATTGGAGGCTGGCACATCAGGCAGCCACCTGCATGGCCTAATGCAAAGTTAGTATCAATGTTTTCACTTATTTCACCACGAGGAAAATGTTCTTCCAGCCATTCTGAAGTAGTAGACATTTCTGTGTAAAAAGAATATATATATTATTTTTACTGTACCTAATACAGAAAGTTTATAAATATATAAAATCAGTGAAAAAGACTTTGTTAAAGGGACGTTATGGTTAAGTTGCGCTACTAAACACCTATGAAATTCAGTGAAAAAAGTTGTTAAAGGGATGTTATCTTTCAAAGTAAAACCAAAAAACCCCAGAAATTTGCTAAGCTACCATAACTCGTGCCACCACTGTGCACTACTAAGACTAACACCCAGGACATCAAAGATGACATCACAAATATCATTGATGACATCACTGATGACATCACATGTCTAGCTCCTTCTTGTTTGTTCACTGCCATATCTAGGCCAGGTGGTTTTATTTACTGACAGTCAGAAACTTAACTTTCAAAAGTTATTACATTTATAGATGTTGCTATTCTCACATGTTCTTACACTACTGACCTTATAATTTAATCGCATCTTATGATGAACATATATAGAGGAAGAAGCAGGCCTGGAACACAGCAATCATTTTTGTGCGTGAATACAATCATGTAGATTATACACAGTTGCTAATGATACTGCATCTTGTTTGCATTGTAGTCTATGTTTTGTGTGTATTAGTAGAAATATGTAGTAAGTGATGCATTATTAGCTACTTAGTACATGTTTCACAGTACGGAAAAGTCTGATACAGAAGCATTCACTGTTTTATAATATAACTTTGGAAAATTACAAATATAGCAGCTCTGTGGTGTATGCTGCAGCCAATTCCTACATTTCTGTATTAGTAGGTTCCTGTACTAGAAAGAACACTGCAATAGAATGTTCTTTAGAACACTACATTGCGTGATGAAATATGTAGTTTATTGCACATTTGCCGATGATCCCTGATACGTTTTTGCGTTTTTGCCAACATTACATTCACAACCCCTTGTATGAAAAGTAAATGCACATGTGATGTCATCAATGATATTTGTGATGTCATCTTTGATGTCCTGGGTGTTAGTCTTAGCAGTGCACGGTGGTGGCGCGAGTTATGGTCGCTTAGCTTACCTTAACTTGCGAATTTCTGGGCTTTTTTTCAGTTTTACTTCGAACCATAACGTCCCTTTAACAAAGTTTTTTTTTCACTGAATATATATATATATATATATATATATATATATATATATATATATATATATACTAGCGTAAAGGCCTGTTTACATGGGCCAAAGTGCAGGTTTTCATTGATACAGCAGGACCACTAAATAGCCTAAGCCAACAGCTCCCTTCAGCGGTGACAACAGGTGAAACTATGCAAATCGGCATGTTTCTATGGGCCTGATCATGAGTTGGGTGTTATCCTGGCTGGGATACCGCCTAACTATATTAGCATTAGCGCCCACCGGTCCGACGGTATTACCACTGGATCAAGGGATGGGCGCTAACTGTTAATGCCCATTCCCCATTGGGTCCATTGGACGCAATGGGGATTTTTTTACACAATTACCGTGTGGTAATACTGCCAGAGGTAATTGCACCAAAAATGGGAATTTCTTTGACGAATTTACCCCCAGGTCAGATTTGGGGGTAAATCAGCCAGACCTGTGATAGGGCCATCCCTTAAATGTGGCAGTAATACCATTACTGCTGCATGTAAGGGCTACTTCCCAACTCGTGATGAGGCCCTATACATCCTAAGGCAACAGATCCCTCTAGTGGTGAAAACTGGTGGAGGTACTGCATCAGACAAATATACAGGCACAAACATACACCTGGCCTTTAATTATATTGTTATATATAATATACGTAATGATTGTGGTCATAGGCTGTGCAACGGAGGGCGAAAAGTTAAGGTGTATTTAGCTGAATTTCAGGGGTTTCGTTACATTAAGTTCTCACCTTAACGTCCTTGCAACTATTTTTTTCCTTGAATTTCAATGGTTTTGTTACAATGTATTGCTCACCTTAATGTCCCTGCAACTGATGTTTTTTCCTTGGATTTCAAGGGTTTTGTCATTCAATAGAAAGTTTCCGCACATGTCCAGTGGCCACGCTGTATGGCCACGCCCTCTGTATATTTTAGAACACTACCAGACCACTAGCCATGGCCTTTGCCCATGGCGAGTGGGCAGAAGGCCTTCAGTCGTGCCTGCCTGTCCATTTTATAACACTACTACCAGACCACTAGCCATGGCCTTTGGCCATGCCCACTGTACATTTTAGAACACAGCCAGACAACTAGTCATGTCCTTTGGCCATACCCACTGTCCATTTTAGAACATTACCAGATCACTAGCCTTGGAGACTACAAATACCAGAATCCAATTCAGCAAAGGGCCAAAAAATTGACTCTGAGTGCAATACATTCAATGACTGGGAGTAGCATTGTTTGAAATCAAATAATATAGATGCTGTGTGTTTTTATGAGATATTTAGAACTAACTAAAGACATGGATCCGGGGCTGTGGACTCTCTCCCATCCCTGCTGTAACCGGGAAAGACCCTGCTTAGTTTCAAAGAGAGGAAGGAGCCGACCCCCTCAGGGCATGCTGTTCTAAGTGGTCTTGTAACTTATTAGGCAACATGGCTTGAGGGGGATGGCCCCTTCCTGTTTTTGAAGCTAAACAGGGTTGGTCCCGGTTAACTGCATGGATGGGAAACTAGCATGCCTATTGTGTCTTTTCACAAAGACCTATTTTTAGAACAACTATTTTCTACAGCTGCGGGTACAGAACTACAGATACCCCCGGCTATCTTTAGTCATATTATAGGTGTGAATATCGGAAAAACGCCTGATAAAAATAAATTATTTCCTGCCCCCCAGGACCTCACCAAGTGTCCCCCTCCTCTGTGCTGCTTGCCACACACCCATGATGGCTTCCTCACCTCCCTGGCAATCTCCCATTCACCCCAAAACACTTGCTATTTCCATGACGCAGTTTGCTATGAAAAGTCAGCTATTTGTGGCTATTCTGTCCATAGGCGAGGCTACAGAAAATGTTTGTGATGCAAACTCTGTCCCTGGACCCCCTCCAAGTCCCAAATTTAACTTGATGTCCTCTTACCTCCCCTCCACCTCTAGACTGATGTCATGATCACGTTTTTTGACCTACACATGGCTTTTTTTCCTGCATTTCATTTTCTGACACCCTCGGCTATAGCTATGGCTATCTCTCGCAAGCGAGCAAAAAAAATGCAGCTGTTTCATCTATAAACACTGAGTTTCTCAGCAATTACCCATGATATAGCTATCTATTTTGAAGAAGGGGACATCCCCTTATCCATCAAATATTTAAAAATTGACTGCGTGGAATAACCCCAAACAACAAAAAGGCCTCCAGTCAACACTTCGTGCCCACGTTGTTTCATACTTGGTCCAATTCCATTCAGCGGTTTGGACTGTGCAGTCCATCAAAAATGTACAGGTTTTGTCTATGGGAAAGTGAATGGGCAGTAGACAGCAACAGTTTTTTTATTTTATTTCTTAATAGCTTTTTTTATTTTTTAACTAATCTTTACCAAACTTTTTCAATCTAGGGGGGCCTGCGTGTCCCTAATTGACACAAAATGTTAGAACACTACCAGACCACAAGCCATGGTCATGTCCCATGGGCACAGCCTTTGGCTGCACCCACTGTATATTTTTTAACACTACCAGATAACTAGCCATGTCCTTCCTCCGTGCCCACTGTCTGTTTTTAAACACTACCAGACCACTATCAGCACGGCCACTCTATTTTGTAAAACACTTGCAAACCATCGCTCAAAGACTTTCATCAATCACAATCTGATTCTGACCTTTTTTCACCATGGTATTCTTTTGTATAAATGATTGTAGGCTTTGAGAACTCAAAATGCCTTTGGTAAATGTGCAGTGAGATTAAATTATTCGCCAAGGATCACACACTTTGGTTAAACAACCTGCTGCACGCCCCTTGCTTTATGGCCGGTCTCTTGGTGACTGTTGTGATACATGACACAACCCCAACTAACCACATTTAAGCATTTTGGAAAAGGGAAAACATATTACTGGCTGCAAGAAAAACATATGCCCAGGTACTTTTGCCCCTAGAGCGAAAATCAAAAGGTGACACCCATGAATATACGCACAGTAAGTGAACATATATGTTAAAGTGAAACATACACACGTAGTTCAATTGAACTTCTCCTTAGAAGAAAGTGCGCAAGACAAAATTACCAAGGGACTTTAAAAAAGAGTAATGAACACCAGAAAAATAACCGGAGAGAGGAAATGTTCCAGTAAATATGATCTTAAAGTATACATTTTGGTCACCTTTTAAACCCAGCAATCTGTCACTAAATATTCCCTGGAAAACAAAATCCCAATATGAAACAGGTGCTTGTAGTCTTGTGGGTAATCATCTGCACTGGGAACATGACAGCCTAAGAAGAATTCTTGTAGCTAAATACTTGAGCAAGCTTGCCAACCTCAAAAAAAAAACAAGGGGTTGCATCCGCCCTCTGAGAAAAAGTTACGCCCTTCAACGACCCGTCGAAGAACTCTGCTGAACCAGGTACTTTGGGAAAGTAGAACCTTTTTAGAAGGAACCAAGACTATCTTAAACAAAATATGGACTGGGCTTGTTGATACTTTATTTACAGGTTGCCCAGGTAGGGGGTTCCTCACACAGAACTGTGTCTTTGGTAGGTACCAAGTATTCTGCCATTTATTTAACCCAACTTGTTTTCCTCCCATGTCTGGTGTTGGTTCACTTTACTATTAGACTTGTATGCCAATACAACTGTCAGCAGATGGTGCTTTTTAAAGGTGTCAAGATTCAGTAGACATTGTCCAAAATTACTATATTAGTATTGCAAAGCACAAAGTGTGTTATTGATTGTGTATATATGCTGAACCTTATTTATGTAAAGAACATTTGTGGGGGCTTCAGGATTACACTGTACTTAAGAACCAGCTGCATCCCCTCCTGAGAGCTTAAGCCTTGATTGCTCGTCCATTGCTACCCTATAGAGAATCTTGGCTGGGGTGCTCTGTGCTTCTACTCTGCCATATAGGGGGTAGGAGGACAGAAAAAAAACCCTCCAGTCTTTACACTTGTCATTACCCTTGCCCCTGGCCCTCACTGGCAAGTCAGCCATCTAGTTAGGGCCAGGTCAAAGGCCTTAAAACCTCATCCAAGACTCTCTTGGAGTTAGTCCTGGCGCCTTTGGCGCCAGGCTCATAACCATCATCAAGACCAACATTAGAATGGGACTATTTCCTTTGGACTATTTAACTTGGGGGGGGTTCAGCCAACATGGAGGCACACACATAGCTCAGTTACAAGGAACTGAGCTATGCAGTCTATTATTTTGGGTGTGGCAGGCCTGGGACTGCTTTACCTGGACTACTTTGGGTGTGGCAGGCCTAGGACTATTTTACCTGGACTACTTTACCTGAGACTATTTAAACCACACCCAAACAGCAGACCATGCTTTGCGTTATTCTGCTGTTGGCAGCGTAACGCTCACCGTGTCCAGTTCTTTGATGCCAGCTTACCTGAAACCAAGGACCTGCAGAGAGAGAAAGAACACTACGAAACTTACCTGGATAAGTATCCTGTCTACAATCCATCGCTGACTTCAGTTCCACTCACCTGAAGGTACGAACTGCATCATCCGGCACCACATGCATCCTGGAATACCATAACCTGGAAAGAGAAGAAAGAAAGACAGCATTAGTAAGCGTTTCCTCACGTTTCCTCCCGAATGAAGAAAGCCACACAATTCTTACCTGGGTAGTCGTCTCCTGGTCAGTATCATTTCTGGAACATTACGGCACTCGGCGAGGAAAATCGCAACCTGCAAGGAGAGAAAAACACAGGTTAGCAATATAAAAGGCGAAACAGCGCCGCGCATCGCGCATTACTCACCAGACAGCATCATGCACACCAGGCTTTCCCCTACCGGCCCATGCTCATCTTTAAACTGCATGACACCAAAATACCTTTCCATACCTAAAAGGAAAGAAGCAAGACATTATTATTTGAACTAAGAGGAACATAAGAACTGCATATAAAGACTGTAAAGCAGCAAACCTACGGAGTCGCAGCAGGCCTGGATTCCCACAGGGGATGGGCTTGCACCAGTGAAGTAACGTGGTCGCTGCTTGCCCCCCACATCTACGCACCCCTGCCACGAGGACGGAGAATCCGCCTTCTACAATATTAAGACCCATCTTTAACCAGAGGCCTTACAAAGCGACCGGGAGAGGGTTCGAGAGTGCAAATCATCCAACCAGGGCTGGGTGGCGACCCCGTGGATACTAGGTGAGCGTAACAGAATGCAAAGCTTCAATAATATTATCCACCTGGGTGTCATGGAGACTTCAGAGACTGACCAGTTAGTTTCAGTTGTTGGGACAATTACGCGCTGAGGTACATTCAGCCAGGCAAGAAACCAACGCTCTTAGGAGGGATTTGATTGTTACTAAGGATCGTACCGACGAAATAAGTAGACAATTACTCCAATCACATGCAGGACCTACCCCATTGCCTGGTAACATTCCATCAGCACCTGTACCAACTTCTTCCACCAATCCAGTACAAATAACCCTTCCTGGGGCAGTTCCTTTAGTTCCACCTGAACGATTTACAGGGGACCCCAAGAAGTACACAACGTTCATGAACCAGTGTCGTCTTAATTTCCTTTGCAGACCTGGGGCTTTTCCTAACAACCAAGCACGGATTACTTTTATTCTTATCATATCTGAGTGGCAGTGCTGCGGATTGGTCGGTCCCATTGATAAGTCAGGATAACCTGTTGTTACATGTCTTTGGGGGTTTCCAGATGGAAATGGAAAAACTCTTTGCTCGTCATACCCAAGGCCAAGCATTAGACAACAAACTTTTGTCACTCCGTCAAGGAAGTCAAGACTTGCTTACATATATAGCAACATTTAACAGACTAGTTGTTGAAGCTGGGTGGCCTGAGGAAAAAGGACCACACTATTTCATCGGGGTCTACGAGGGGAACTAAAGGATGTCCTTGTTCAAGTGGTTAACCTACCTAAATACTGTGGAGAATTCATCAACCTTGTGGTGCAATTAGATCACAGATTACAAGACCGAAAAGCGGACCAGATAAGGTTAGACACTCGAGCTGTGTATGTCCGGTCAAAGGATAATGTTCCACATACATTGGAAAACACGGTAGAACCCATGCAAATCGGGGGTGTACGGCCCCCTTTAACTAAAACTGAAAGAGACAAGAGAAGGCAACAGCAATTATGCTTATATTGCGGAAAATCAGGCCATTTCCTCAAAGAATGTTCAGTGAAACCACCAAGGAGAACTGTTGGAGCCACAGAGAAGGAAGATAATAACAAGGAGTCAGAAAACTACCAAGCCCGGCAAGCGTAGAGGTCTGCTTGTCGAGCGAAAAGGATGAGCCACAGACCTCACACTTTGCATTACCAGTAATTTTGATCAATCACCAACAACTGTCTCAGATGCATGCTGTCGAAGCATGCATAGACAGCGGAGCAGTTGGGAATTTTGTAGACCAAGATCGGGTAGCAGAGATGGGGCTTCACTTATGCTCTAAGTCGACTACTGAAAAAGTTACTACTGTTGATCGGACAGAAATAGCTTCCGGACCAGTAACCCAATGCACTAATCCTACTGTGCCAGGATGGACACCGAGAATCTATTGCATTCGATCTCATCAAAGCTCCTCAGTTTCGACTAATCTTAGGGATGCCATGGTTGATAGCTCACAACCCTCTAATAGATTGGCATGCCAAGAAGTTGGCCTTTTCAGATGATTGTGCTCACACCTGTTATTACCAAGAAAAGGGGAAAACAGACTTATGTACTTCTGCTATTCCCAGTACGGCGGCGATTGTACTAGGTGTGACTAGTACTCTACCAAATGAATACCAAGATTTTCAAGACGTGTTCCAGAAAGAACAAGCCAATATTCTACCACCGCACAGGCCCTACGATTGTCAGATCGACCTCATACCTGGTGCGCAAATTCCTTGTGGTTGAATCTATGCACTTACTGAGCCAGAAAACCTTCATTTGAAATCTTATCTTGATCAGTACCTGGCAAAGGGATTTATCCACCCATCTAAACAACCGGCAGCCAGCCCCTTATTCTTCGTACCAAAGAAGGAAGGAGATTTGAGGACTTGCATCGACTATGGCACATTAAACCAGATCACAGTAAAAAAACATTATCCATTGCCCTTATTCCCAAATTATTGGATCAAGTCAAAGACTCCCAAATTCATACCAAAATGGACCATTGGTGGGCATACCATCTTGTTCGAGTGAAGAAAGGAGACAAATGGAAAACTGCCTTTCGTACCAAATACGACTTGTATGAATGCCAGGTAACGCCTTTTGGACTTTGCAACGCTCCTGCTGTATTCCAGTACTTTATGAATGATGTTTTGCAGGAGTTCATTGACATTTGCGCCCTGGTTTACATTGATGACATCTTAGTGTATTCTGCTACAAAAGAAGACCATGTCAGGCATGTCTGTTCTGTCCTTACTAAACTCCACCAACATAAACTGTATGCTAAACTTGAAAAATGCTCTTTTCATGTCACAGAAGTGGAGTTCCTCGGTTTTATCCTCACACCAAAAGGTATCAGAATGGATAGGCACAAGGTAGATGCCATTCTTAACTGGCTGTCACCAACTTCATTTAAAGGAATCCAGAGTATGTTGGGCTTTGCAAACTTTTACCGCTGATTCATCACAGATTTTTCCCAAATAGTGCATCCAATTACATCACTGTTGAGAAAAAACAATAAAAAGTTCCATTAAACCAAAGAAGCAGAAAAGGCCTTTCAAGAGCTTAAGAAAAAATTCACTTCTCCTCCAGTTCTATGACATTCTCGCCCAGACCTCCCTTATATAGTTGAAACATATGCCTCTAGCATGGCTATGGGAGCTGTTCTCTCACAAAGAGACCCAGGAACTGGCCAGTTACACCATGTGGCGTTCTGGTCATGAAAATTCTCACTGCCCGAACTCAACTATGCTATCACAGACAAAGAAGTCTTGGCTATAAAATCAGCTTTTAAAGGCATGGCAACACTATTTCCTTGGCGCTAGACATACTGTCACGGTCATAACTGATCATCGAAACCTGCAATACCTAAAAACAGCAAAGGCTCAATCATCCCATCAACTGCAGTGGGCTCTTTTCTTTGCTGAATATAACTATGTGATCACCTACCGTCCAGGAGTCTGAAACCGAAAGGCTGATGCCTTGTCCTGCATGGGTGTTGATGAAAAGGTATACATAACTCCAGATCCAGTAGATATCATTCCAGAAGACAAACTCCTGGGTCTTACGACAACATTGACACACGGTGAACTCCAAAACAAGATCCAGCTATTAATGGACCCCACTTTCTCACAAGAGTGGTGTACTCAAGGAGAACATTAAACCTTTAAAGACCAGTTACCATATTTTAGGAACCGTCTATACTTGCCAAGTAAAGATTTACAAGAGCAGGTTATTTCGGGTTATCAAGACTCCCTGATTGAAGGTCATCCTGGAATTGCCAAAACTCTAGCTAAAGTAAAACAAAACTATGGGTGGCCCACAGGGCGTAAAGACATCATACAATTTATCCAATCTTGCAGTGTGTGTGCACAAAACAAGTCCCAAAAGCAGAAACCAGCTGGTCTTCTCCAACCATTGGAAATTCCTCCCGCACCATGACATACACTGTGACTTAATTTCATTACAGGTCTACCTCCCAGTCAAGGATTCAACACCATCTTAGTAGTTGTAGACTTGTTCTCTAAAAAAGCACACTTTATTCCTTTTAAGGGTCTTCCAAATGCATCCAATTTAGCAAAAGTATTCCTGGAGGAAATCGTACGGCTACAAGGCTTTCCATCGGTCTGGATCTCAGATCGAGGTAGTTAGTTTGTATCCAACTTCTGGAGGAAATGCTGTTCAATGGCCCAAATTGACATTTGACTATCCACAAGTCACCATCCTCAAACGGATGGCCAAACAGAAAGAACAAATCAAACCCTTGAGCAATACTTACGTTGCATGTTACATCAAGTGGAAAGAAATTGGAAGGATAGCTTGTTATGGATAGCTGAATATGCCTATAATAATTAATTACACACCAGCACTGGACAAACCCCTCTCTACACTATATATGGTAGACATCCACATACTTCAGAATTGGATCTCCCAACCCCTTTGGAAATGCCAGCAGATAAAACCCTACATACGACTATTTCCCAGGCCTTCAAAGAAACAGCAGAACATTTACTCCAAGCCAGGAACAGACAAAAGAAATTTGCTGAGCAATATCGTAGTAAAGCCCTCGACTATCAAATTGGAGAGAAGGTCTGCTTAGCATCAAAATATGTGCCCATAAAAGGCACACAGACATTTCGTCCCCGATATCTGGGACCTTATTCTATTGAATCCATAATAAATCCAGTGGCAGTTAAATTAGCCCTACCACCCACTATGCAGATTCATCCTGTGTTTCACGTATCACTCCTGAAACCGGTACATCCCGGTACTCGGGTTACAACACCAACAAAACCAGTATTAGTGACTGAGAACCAGAGTTGGAAGTAAAGGATATCCTAGACTCAAAATACACCAGATCCAAACTATACTACTTAGTTGATTGGAAAGGATACAGCCCTCAAGACAGATCATGGG
The DNA here is from genome assembly GCF_040938575.1 of Ambystoma mexicanum. Lineage (NCBI taxonomy): Eukaryota > Metazoa > Chordata > Amphibia > Caudata > Ambystomatidae > Ambystoma > Ambystoma mexicanum. Next base: position 295,305,108 of record NC_090927.1, read on the forward strand.
AACCTAGTGAATACATCCATGCACCTCGCTTAATTAAAAAGTTCCATCAGAATTACCCAGCCAAACCAGGGACCAGGCAGAAGTGCCACCGTGAGAGGGGCCTTGGCGGGGAGTGTTGTCATGACCCTTGCCCCTGGCCCTCACTGGCAGGTCAGCCTTCCAGTTAGGGCCAGGTCAAAGGCCTTACAACCTCATCCAAGACTCTCTTGGAGTCAGTCCTGGCGCCTTTGGAGCCAGGCTCATAACCATCATGAAGACCAACATTAGAATTGGACTATTTACCTGGGACTATTTAACTTGGGGTGTTCCCCAAGCTTCCTAACATGGAGGCATACACATAGCTCAGTTACAAGGAACTGAGCTATGCGGTCTAGTCTTTTGGGTGTGGCAGGCCTGGGACTACTTTACCTGGACTACTTCAGGTGTGGCAGGCCTGGGACTATTTTACCTGGACTACTTTACCTGAGACTATTTAAACCACACCCAAACAGCAGAACATGCTTTGCGTTATACTGCTGTGGGCAGCGTGCAGAGAGAGAAAGAACACTAGGAAACTTACCTGGAAAAGTATCCTGTCTTCAATCCATCGCCAACTTCAGTTCGACTCACCTCAAGGTACGAACTCCATCATCCGGCACCGCATGCGTCCTGGAATACCATAACCTGGAAATAGGAGAAAGAAAGACAGCATTAGTAAGTGTTTACTCACGTTTCCTCCCGAATGAAGAAAGCCACACAATTCTTACCTAGTCATCTCCTGGTCAGTATCATTGCTGGACCATTACGGCACTTGGCAAGGAACATTGCAACCTGCAAAGAGAGAAAAGACACAGGTTAGCAATATAAAAGGCGAAACAGTGCCGCGCATCGCGCATTACTCACCGGACAACATCGCGCACACCGCGCTTTCGCCTACAGGCCCATGCTCATCTTCAAACTGCATGACAACACCAAAATACCTTTCCATACCTAAAAGGAAAGAAGCAAGACATTATTATTTGAACTAAGAGGAACATAAGAACTGCATATAAAGACTGTACAGTAGCAAAGCTACGGAGTCGCAGCAGGCCTGGATTCCCACAGGGGGGGGGCTTGCACCAGTGAAGTAACTTGGTTGCTGCTCGGCCCCCACATCTGCACGCCCCTGCCATGAGGACCAGGACGGAGAATCCGGCTTCTACAATATTAAGACCCATCTTTAACCAGAGGCCTTACCAAGGGACCGGGAGAGGGTTCGAGAGTGCAAATCATCCAACCAGGGCTGCGTGGCGTCCCCGTGGATACCAGGTGAGCGTAACACACTGGTGGCAGCTGTGGGAGGCTTATGGTTTTAAGAATCAGTGTGTAACCTTGCCACTTACAAAATATCCACACTTTGTTGAATTTGAGGTTTAGTTGTGTACTAAGATAACTTTATTACAAGCAATGGAATATATTGCAAATGGTAAATTGACTAGGATGAGCTTAGAGGCTTTCCAGAGTGCTTGTGAAGCCAGGGAGTTAGACTTTGAAGAAAAGTCTAGGGCGGAGATGATAGCTTCCCTGGTGGACTACAAGACTGATTTCGAAGCTCTTACTACTTAGGTGAGTCCAGCCCATGCTCGCCGCAGCATAGATAACTACAAACGTTATCATGTAAATCCATTATAGACTACCGACTATCATCTTGCTACTACATCTTCACTCGCTGCGTTATGGACATTCATAACAAATTGCCTCTGTATGCCTAATTTAGCACATTCATTGGTGACTGTGACCACCACGCTTAGCTTTTGTACATTAGCATGTGAAAATATGAGTTCCCCACAAAGCCTATATGATTAGCACATGTATGACATCCACAACCTGTTGTCTATCCATTGTTATTGACTGCCTGCATATACAAATCGCCTTTTTTGATTATCTTTACTATTGCCTATAGTTACATCTGACTCATTAATACTGCCAGCCTTTCCTACATTTTCTAGCTTTACTACACTGTTCATGTTATGCTAACTATACCCTGCTACCCTGGAGATCCTTTAACTCAATTGCAACTGCTTATGCACTGTCCAAGTTTCTGTTTAGTTTGATCAGCCCATTGACTTAACCTAGTTTTTACCTGTGGGATGTATTTACCCATGCATCCGAGCCCTACCTCAAAACTGTGAAGTACTGACATGAAAACATCATGATGGCCAGAGCTTCCCAGAAAATGCCCAGGGAAGTGCATGAAGAATAGGCTGCCACTCATTTTTGCCGATGTTATGGGCACAGAAGGACACTGCCTAAAACCACCATTGGACTACCCACACAGTAGTCTGAAACCATTGGGAATGGCAATGCTGATTGCCAAAAGCAAACCCATAATTGTTGGGAATTCATTTTCTTAAATCCCAAAAAGGGGTGCAGTACCAGTACTCACCACTATCCAAAAGCCGGCGTTTTAAAACCCCAGATTTTGTAGAAAACTGAATAAATGAACCCAAAACATGCCAAAGAAAGACATTTTAAGAGGTGGATCCAATGTAAAGTTATATTCTGAAGTGACTTGAAGGTTTATAACAAGACTGGCTGAGCTGTGGATTTCAGCAGTTTAAGTAAATTTGGACTGAAAGACACTACAAATCTAAATGTTTAAAAGAAATGAGTGACCTACTTTGAGTGTCACATAGGTTGCAATTGTTTAAATGTCATAGTTTTAAACTTAGAATCAGCATCCTAGCTGCATATGTAAAAAAATGTCTTGACTTAAACTGGGGAACAGAAATGACATGTAGCTAAAAACTGGCTTAAAGAGATTCCAATTTTGCCTGGCAACTACCCCCCATCAGGAGTGAAACTTGAGTCACAGCTGTGTTCCCAGGCCTATCTGCCTTTTGCTGGCCACACTAAGGATATGCCATCTCTCTGATAATTGAATTAAGGGGAGCCCCCACAGAATACAGGAGCTCTGAACAAAGCCCTCTCCTGACTCAGGCAGATGGTTTATTGCAGATGTCGTAAAAGTAGCTTCCTCCTGAAGCAAAGGGGAGGAGCACTGCCTATGAGAGCAAGCTGGCTTGGCAGAACTGGAAAAAACAGAAATTCAACCTTGTGCTGGGGGAAAACCACACCCCTTTGGGGCCAGAACATAACTCTAAAAAGATTAATAACTCAGAGCGGACATGTGAAAATTTTATAAATGATACCATAATTCTTGTGATTTTTCTGCCCACATTTTAAGAGGTTTTTAGAACCGGTGGTATGTTCAGGGGAGTTTTAGCGGAAAAGAGGATATTACTCAAAATGTGTGCATGTGAAAAATCTGACACTTCATCAACTAATGTCCATACTCCTTGCGCACATGTGTGTAAATTTGGGGTAATGTCCGGTATTGCAAACCAGTTAAAAAGTGCAAAATATTGCCATTTCTGAATGCAAGCCCTCAGGAAGAGCAGATTTGGACAGGGTATACCTCCTGTAATGCATGATGGGTGCATATGATTTTAAAACAATATGTACCTCTGCAAATATGTATTTGGTTCAAATCTAGATTTGTGTGCAAGTTGACAGGAGGAGTGGACTCTCTGCAGGCTGTAAAATGACATCACTCTGACACAATTTAGCTCCCCCAATCAGGGGAGAAATGAAAGCTTGGCCAATGATAAGTGGAGAGGGGTAGGGTCTAGTGATGCTGCACACACACCCATAAAAAAAAACACATAAAAGCAGACAGACAGGACAGATAGGGACCTTCAAATCCATTTGCAGCTGGAAGCTCTGCCGGAAAATCCATACTTTACCTCCCTCAACCTTCAGAGAGCAGACATAGAGATTTCAAATCTATCAAATATCCAGAACCAGAAACCTAGACCAGACCAGCAGAGCAGAGCTGATCCAGACCACTGTTAGCAGAACCAGAGAGAACTGACCCAGATCACTGTGAAGTGCAGAGACCAGAGTCCAGTCTAAAACCTGACCAGATCCGTGGCAAGGCCCATTTAATTCAAGAATATAGTGTGAGTACCTAGCAAAACTGTGCAGAACCAATCTCTTAGTTAAAATAATATAATTCAATCCTATTTTAATCTAAGTAGAACTGTCTCCTAACTGTCACCTGTCATTTATAAAGCTGTCACTTGTCATTTTCTAGTTGCAAGCTGCACTTGTCTTTTTGAACTTTAAAATTTCAATCTGAAAAACGACCTTTATTTAATCGCTCATATCTCCGCGACCGTTTGTCCCAGAGACTTGCAGTAACTTTCCTCAGAAAGCTCAGAATCGTGGCTTTCCTACGAACCTAGAACCGCATCCCTATAGTTCTGCCGTAATCGTGAAAAACGTACTCGCGAATTTACCGCGATTTGCCAATTTCTCCACGTGTAAAAATCTGCTGCTGCTTGCCTTCCGTTGCAAAAATTCGTTTGCAACCTGACAACCATTATAGAGCATTGCTAAAGTGATCCTGAACTTATTCAAAGCATATACCACTCACCCTAAACCTCTAGAGGGAATTAAAAGCATTTTAGCATATTTTTTTCTTCATTGCCAGCACATTTAAAAGCATTTGGGCCTGTGTTTTCAACGTCTGTAGTCTAAGTTGCTGGGTGAACGGAATTACGTTTGAATTGCATGAGAATTCTGAGAATTGTGTGCCTTCCTTCCCTTTCCTTGCATTGCATAAAAGGGGGGGTGAATTGTACAAGAAAGTGATTACATTGTCTTTGCTGAAATCCTATCAAGTTATTTTCTTTACTGCATTTCATTCCACATTGCATCCATTTGAAACCATAAAAGTATTGTTGCTATCTTATCCATTTCATTTCAACTCCTTAGTGATTATCAAGAAGTGTGCTAGTGCCAGATTCTCTGTTGTTAATCTTTATCATACCAGATTAAGTGTGATATCCAATTATTAATTTATTATAAAGCGTGATATAATATATATTGTTTAAGTTATCAAATAAACCTTTAAACTTGCAAAACAGAACTACTTCTTGGCTCAGTGGGGTCAGGGGGATTCCAAGGGAGGGGTGTTATATAGGGGTAGTCATCCAGAACGCATGAACTGGACATAAAGATATATCAATAAGGGTTTTCATTCAGTATTCTAGACTAGGCGTTGACTTGGCTGTAGTGCTGAATTGAATCCTCTTACAAATTGGGGGCTCGTGCCGGACGTTTGGGTTAGATCTACCATTTGTGCAGATTAATACAGCGTGCCAGCTGACCAGATACACATATCCGGTCAGATCACCACGCTGTGTTACGCTGTAAAGCACTCCTCATAGGAACGCTCTAAGAAAAAGGTCTGTTTTGCAAAAATAAAATACTAATTTCTGTAAGTCAGGACAGAGACCAATCTCTAGAATGACGACCTTAGTAGACATGAAAATAGCCAGAGAACACCTCTTACATAAACTATTTGTGAGAGGTGAATGGACTGAACAGGGCCAGGATGCCTGGTTGCAGGCCATCACGCGACAGGTCACTGAAACAGGGTCAGACCTTTGGAGAGATCAGGGTCCATTACATGTGGCCCTGAGTGAACTATATATGGCTCCTAAAGCCAAAGATGAACACAATAAGATTGCCAGGGTAGCGGCATATTTATATTTACATATGGGAGCCATGCAGGACAAATGTGCTGAAGGCCAAGATCTGGCGAATAGGCAACTGCTGGCATTACAGAAGGCCCGATCTGATCTGGCCTCTTCTGAGCAGAGGCTGCAGAGGAGCCAGGAGTCAGAAAATAATAGTAGGCAATATATCATTAAAATAAAAGAGGATATGGGCATCCTACAACACGAAAAGACAGACCAGGATACCAGATTTCTGGCCCTGCAGAAGGAGCACCAAGACAGTTTGGACTCCTTACTGCAGAACCAGAAAAAGTTGGAGCAACAGATCAATTTCAACAGGGCATGCGCGGAGCAGGTAGTCACCCTGCAAAGCCAGCTAGATAGAGAGAAAGAGGAGAGCAATAAACTGAAAGACCTGGATACCCAGGCAGAGTTTGATGAGGAGCGCCAAAAAGCTGGTGCCTTTCAACGACAGAGGGACGACCTGGCAGCACAGATGCAGGCTCTCAGTCAGGAAAGAGACACTTTAGGCCAGGAAGTCTGCCACTTAAAAAAGGAAATTGAAGAAAATCACCTGGCCCTCCAGGGGCTGGGTGACCTCCAAAAAGAAAACCAGAACTTGGTAGAGCACACCAGAAGGGTGGAAGATGCTCTAACAAGAAAGGAGCAGGCCAATAGGGACACAGCTCAGGAGGTAACCCTCCTGCAGCAAAGACTGGTCCAGTGCTCCAGGACCAATCAGGAAACGCAGAGAGAGAATGAGGCTCTCTGCCAGCCAATGATAGGCTCCAGCAACAGGTAGCGATGCAGGAGAGACTGATAGTCTAGTAAGGCCTTAACTGAGGAACTGAAGGCACAAATGCAGGCTCTTGCATTGCAACAGGGAGCAGGGGCGGATAGAGATGAGGTTCGCTGGGAAAGGGAAGCTCCGGAGCATAACCTCAGGAGCCCTAGTACCAGAGGCCCTCATACCTCTCAGTCCCTGGACTCTGCCACCCCCATGTTCCCTGGCGCACATGAGCACCGGGCCACAGGGATGGCAGACTACTATCCAGACAAAAGTATGGGGCTCATAGGCCAGTACCACCCAGGTATGGAGGGGCGGGCATCCGGGTATGGGCACCCAAGCACAGTGCAATTTAATGGGGAACCCCAGGAGAGTAGGCCCATTAAGGGCATTCTGAAAACCTCTGCCCAGTTAGGTCAGTGGGGGGGGGGTACCCAGCAAATCCTGGCAGCAAGGAGGGATCTGAAGACTCCTCTGAGCGGTACAGGACACAGGAGACCAGGTCCCCACATTCTGCCAGCCATTCCCAGGCTCGCAGAATCCGGGAAAACCTGGAAGAACAGACAGGAACCTCTGGGAGCAGTGCCTCTGAGTCAGAGGATGAATGGACAAGGGTTACCCGAACCAAAAAGGCCAATAAGGCAAAAAGGGCCTTGCTTAAGGACCCCTTAAAGCAGATTAAGGCGATCAGGAGCGTCATCACGCCTTACCATAAGAACGCTAAGTATTCTGTTTGGGAGCACTTAGAGTTGTTTGAGCAAATGATGGAGACTTTCCATTTGAAGGACAGCCAAAGCTGTATTCAATATGTAAAGTGGACCTTCTCCCCGGAATACTCCAGTTTCTTTGCGGGGCTGGAGGACCAAAATCATTTAAGATGGTCCACCTATAAGGCGGCCATCTTGAAACATTTTTCCATTCATAGAAATCCTCAAGAGGCTCGCAAGGCAGCCTACAATTTGCAATGTGGGGAGGATCAGGCCCCACAAGAATTTGTGCAAGAACTGAAACGTGCTTTTGCGCAGACCACCAGAAGGGTGCGCACAGACAGTAGAGAATTCATTAATACATTTTTTCATGCCTTGCCCAAATACATAATGACCCAGCTCGTGAGGGATTTTCACGAGAAAAGATCTTTAGACTGGGTCATTGAACAGGCTACCCGGATCTATGAGGTGCAGAAACCGGTAGATAGCAAAAGTAATGCCCAGAAAAACCCCAAAGCCAACAGCACCCCTGCTGCTGCCAAGGTGGCAGAGGTAAAGGTCACCCCCGTTTTAGAGTTGGAGATGGGGGGGCCTAAAAACCTACCTGCACCTAATAATGCTAGGCCCAGAAGGTCCTCGGGCCAGGCACAGACAGGGAGCCAGGGAGGCAGCCCCACAAATGGGGTCCCTCGCTCTCCTGACTAAGTCCCCGTTACAAGGGAAATCGACCCATCCTGGGTTATGTGTGGACTCCTCCAGCCCAAGGGGGGGGATCCAGCCAAGCACCTAGCCCAGGGAACTTCCCTCCTAACTTCCCACCGGAGGGCAGAAATTCTCCAAATCCTGGGCAGAACTTTTTCCCCAGGTATCCACCCAACTTCCAACCCCAAAATCATCCATCCTTCTTTCCCCAATTCCCTGAGCCCAGACAACCTAATCCGGGAGAGGGGAGGCCAAGGGTGGAGGGGTACCCAAATCTTCCCAACCAGGGGTACTACCAAAGAAGGGATAGCTACCCTTCCCGGGATCAGCCCAGGGGAGAAAACAGGGCCCCGTATAAGCCTGAGCGGGTTTCCCAGTTAGAGCGCCAGGTTCAAAATATGGCACGGGATCTGGGTCACATACTGAGGGCTCAGCAGAACCCTCAGATCGGCATGCCGGCGCAGAACGCACCCAACTCTGGACCTGGTGCTCCAGAACAATGACGGGGGCAGCACCCCGATAACACACCGGTTCACAGGGAGGAGGCACAAGGGGAAGGGGGGTGTAAAGCCTTGGAGGAAGCTTCCTTCCTCACTTATAAACAGCCCCTGGAAACCCAGGAACCGGAAACAAAATCTCTTGCCCCTGAAAGTCTGCCTCCTAAGGAGCAGAGGGGGTGTAGGAGAAACAAAAGACCCAAACAGACCCAGTTTGAGGAGGAGGTACAGATCTTCCAATTTGAGGGAGAGGGATCCTCAGAGCAGCCTGGGAAAAGGATCTTCTCCTTCAGAGAGGGGGGAACTCCTCCCAAAGAAAAATTGGACCCTAGAGATGCAAATCCAGACTGGGGAGATGTGGAGACTGAGCTACCGCCGCCCACCATCTCATCCCAGAACCAACAGCAAGAAAATCCCCTGGTTCAAACCCATCCTGGTGACTGCCTCCAAAAAGGGGGGGGCGGCCCGGAACCGGAGCCAGGTGAACCCACAATGGCTCTGATCTCCAGTTGCCAACTTTTTCTTTCAGATTTCCCAGGCTCTCCACAGAATTCTGCCCAAATCTCTTCGCTAGCGATGTCCAAAACCAGAAAGTTAGCCCACCAGTTGTCCAAAAATGTGCATTATCTGTGCCCCCTTGAGGAGAAGGAGGGAAGATACTATGCCCCGGTACAAGTACAGGGGCAGGGGACAATTTTGGCACTGGTGGACACGGGATCTCAAGCTACCCTTCTGTCCTGAAGGGCCTTTGATGAACTGAATGCAAGAAGGGGAGGGAATTACCAAATTCCTCTCACCTCACTTCCTGGACAACTCCAGAACTTTGACGGGAAGGAAATTCCCGTCGAGGGGACTGCAGACTTGGACATTAAGATTGGGCGACACAAGGTGAAACACCCGGTCATAGTAGTGACTCCAGAGGGCACCCCTTGTTTACTAGGGAATGACCTCCTGAGAAGGTTGTCACCCCTAATAGATTGCGTAAACAAGGTCCTCTGGACCCAGACTAGCCGACCAATAATATTAAAACAGAGTGTCAACCATGTTAGTTTAAACGGCACCTGCCACATGGTTGAACAAAAATCTGACCAAGTAGAATTTCACTTCCAGAATAGCCAAATTCCAGACGTGACAGTAATAGCAGTAGGACAACAGACTGGTAATGGAGGGTCCTCTCTATTTCTAAAAATCAACCTTCCTTCCAGTCTAAAGTGGTACTCCACGCTGGAAGGAAACACCCTGAAATTCTATACTAATCCACAATCAGAAACTCCCACTCCTATAGTCCAGAAAGATGTGAAATCAGCTCAGAGCCTGGCTGATATTCAGCAAATTGGAGAGCAGTTGTTCATCCCTGTCCAATTAAATGATGGGAAGGACTCTGTTCTCGCTCGAGTGTGTGTGAACAACGGTAAGAGCTTCATCAGCGAAGCCATGTTCCGCCAACTCCCAAAAGATCCAGCCATTCCCACATTCAAACTGATAGACAAATGGGAAATGGACCTGGAAGCACCTAATTCCAAACATCTCCTGCCAAGCAGGTGTATGCTCAAAATCTCCATTGGCAACAAGAGCATAGTCCACAATTGTTGGGTCGTGCGAGACGTCCCTGCCGCCTTTTACTTAGGCAGTGACATTCTCAATCGCTTTGCCATTAGTTTGGACCTAATAAACTTCAAAGCTTGGTCCCGATTAGCGGATAATCCCATGGGCTTTGATTATCCAGAAAAAGCATTCAGGTCGGCTCAATTGCTACCTTATGCAGTTGAAATTCAGGTTAAAGAGGAAGTCACCATCCCAGAAAGGACCCGACAATTCTCCCTGGAAGTGAAAGTTAAAAGGGGACGAGAGTTGAAAAACCCTGATGCTTACATACATCTAAACGCTTCTCTCCAACAGCAAGGGTTGGCGGTAAACCCAACTCCATTAGTCAACATAGAACATGACACCATTCTAATAGAGGTGGATAACAGCGACTTAAAGAGTATTACTCTAGCCGCAGGCACCATTATTGGAATGGCGGTTGATGACCGACATTTTTCTATCGACTTAGTAAATGAACTGTTAGGACCAATCCCCAAGGACTGTTTTGACAGTGACAGTGAGGACAATACAACACCAGACAGGATTTTTACCCGGCATGGGGGGAACTTCCCGGTGTACACTTCTTGCCCTTATGGTAAGGAAGATGTGACTTGTGACTTCAGGAGGGATGAGGTGATTTTCCAAGTCCATGAGGGCTGCCTTTCCCACCTGAAGCCTCCAGTCCAAATCAGCACTCTGACCAGGGACTTCTCCACCCAGCTGGAGGAGGCCGCGGAGATAGCCAAACCAGAAGTCTTTCCAGGCTTCAGGCAGATGGTGGAAGAGAGAGTCAACCTAGCTGACGCCTGTGTGACTCTGGAACAAAAGCAAAAGTTGAAACAAGTTTTCTTGGAATTCCAAGATCTCTTTGCGGTAGACTCATATGACTGTGGCCGCACCGACATCCACACAACAACAATCCCCACGGACCCTGGCATGACTCCAGTGTTTGTGAAGCAATATCGCTTGCCTCTCGCATCAATGGAGTCCCTTACTGAAATAATTAAGAACCTTGAGTCCAGGGGAATAATCCGTCCCATCCACAGCACCTTCAATAATCCGGTGCTGGGAATATTAAAGCCAAACCGCCAGTGGAGACTCTGCGCCGACCTCAGGGAGCTCAACAAACAGGTCCATACTTCCCGATGGCCTCTGCCCTACATTGACCAAGGGCTGGCCCAGATCCAGGGGTCACAGGTATTCACTGCAATAGACCTGACCAATGGATACTGGACTGTGCCTGTCAGCAGGGAGGACCAATGCAAACTGGCTTTTACCTTTGGGGGCCAGCAGTACACATGGACCCGGACTCCCTTCGGATACCTCAACTCCGGTAATGAGTTCAACATTTTCCTACATAAGGCCATGCCCGACCTGGGTGCGAAGGGTAACCTGGCTTATGTATATGATGTCCTCATCAAAAGTTTATCTGTGGAGGAACACATAGCGGAGATCCGTTATGTTCTGACGCAGTTGAGGGCCGCCGGAGCAAAACTTTCCTTTCAGAAAGCACAGTGGTGTAGAACCCGTGTTAATTTCTTGGGGCATGAGATTACTCCTCAGGGTCTCTGTCCCCAGGAAAAGAAAGTGGAAGCACTTCAGAAACTGAAAGACCCCACAACTCTGCGAGAACTAAGGAGCCTCCTTGGACTGACTAATTACAGCAGAAAGTTCATTGAGGGCTACGCAGAGATCACCAGACCCCTGATTCATCTCCTGAAGGGGGGGGTCAAGTGGGAATGGGGTCCAGAACAAGCCGAGGCAGTAAGACAACTCAAGAGAAGCCTCTCACAAGCGCCTTGCCTAGCTTACCCTGTCAGAAACAAGGAGTTCTTCCTGGAGACGGGGTTCTCTAATACGTGCTTGACAGCAGTATTATACCAAAAGCATGACAAGGTCAATAAAGTAATCTCCTATGCGAGCAAAACTTTATCCTCTGTGGAGGAAAAATTCAACGATTGTGAGAAGGCACTCCTGGCAACGTTGTGGGCATTGTGGGAGCACTTAGAGTTGTTTGAGCAAATGATGGAGACTTTCCATTTGAAGGACAGCCAAAGCTGTATTCAATATGTAAAGTGGACCTTCTCCCCGGAATACTCCAGTTTCTTTGCGGGGCTGGAGGACCAAAATCATTTAAGATGGTCCACCTATAAGGCGGCCATCTTGAAACATTTTTCCATTCATAGAAATCCTCAAGAGGCTCGCAAGGCAGCCTACAATTTGCAATGTGGGGAGGATCAGGCCCCACAAGAATTTGTGCAAGAACTGAAACGTGCTTTTGCGCAGACCACCAGAAGGGTGCGCACAGACAGTAGAGAATTCATTAATACATTTTTTCATGCCTTGCCCAAATACATAATGACCCAGCTCGTGAGGGATTTTCACGAGAAAAGATCTTTAGACTGGGTCATTGAACAGGCTACCCGGATCTATGAGGTGCAGAAACCGGTAGATAGCAAAAGTAATGCCCAGAAAAACCCCAAAGCCAACAGCACCCCTGCTGCTGCCAAGGTGGCAGAGGTAAAGGTCACCCCCGTTTTAGAGTTGGAGATGGGGGGGCCTAAAAACCTACCTGCACCTAATAATGCTAGGCCCAGAAGGTCCTCGGGCCAGGCACAGACAGGGAGCCAGGGAGGCAGCCCCACAAATGGGGTCCCTCGCTCTCCTGACTATGTAAGTCCCCGTTACAAGGGAAATCGACCCATCCTGGGTTATGTGTGGACTCCTCCAGCCCAAGGGGGGGGATCCAGCCAAGCACCTAGCCCAGGGAACTTCCCTCCTAACTTCCCACCGGAGGGCAGAAATTCTCCAAATCCTGGGCAGAACTTTTTCCCCAGGTATCCACCCAACTTCCAACCCCAAAATCATCCATCCTTCTTTCCCCAATTCCCTGAGCCCAGACAACCTAATCCGGGAGAGGGGAGGCCAAGGGTGGAGGGGTACCCAAATCTTCCCAACCAGGGGTACTACCAAAGAAGGGATAGCTACCCTTCCCGGGATCAGCCCAGGGGAGAAAACAGGGCCCCGTATAAGCCTGAGCGGGTTTCCCAGTTAGAGCGCCAGGTTCAAAATATGGCACGGGATCTGGGTCACATACTGAGGGCTCAGCAGAACCCTCAGATCGGCATGCCGGCGCAGAACGCACCCAACTCTGGACCTGGTGCTCCAGAACAATGACGGGGGCAGCACCCCGATAACACACCGGTTCACAGGGAGGAGGCACAAGGGGAAGGGGGGTGTAAAGCCTTGGAGGAAGCTTCCTTCCTCACTTATAAACAGCCCCTGGAAACCCAGGAACCGGAAACAAAATCTCTTGCCCCTGAAAGTCTGCCTCCTAAGGAGCAGAGGGGGTGTAGGAGAAACAAAAGACCCAAACAGACCCAGTTTGAGGAGGAGGTACAGATCTTCCAATTTGAGGGAGAGGGATCCTCAGAGCAGCCTGGGAAAAGGATCTTCTCCTTCAGAGAGGGGGGAACTCCTCCCAAAGAAAAATTGGACCCTAGGGATGCAAATCCAGACTGGGGAGATGTGGAGACTGAGCTACCGCCGCCCACCATCTCATCCCAGAACCAACAGCAAGAAAATCCCCTGGTTCAAACCCATCCTGGTGACTGCCTCCAAAAAGGGGGGGGCGGCCCGGAACCGGAGCCAGGTGAACCCACAATGGCTCTGATCTCCAGTTGCCAACTTTTTCTTTCAGATTTCCCAGGCTCTCCACAGAATTCTGCCCAAATCTCTTCGCTAGCGATGTCCAAAACCAGAAAGTTAGCCCACCAGTTGTCCAAAAATGTGCATTATCTGTGCCCCCTTGAGGAGAAGGAGGGAAGATACTATGCCCCGGTACAAGTACAGGGGCAGGGGACAATTTTGGCACTGGTGGACACGGGATCTCAAGCTACCCTTCTGTCCTGAAGGGCCTTTGATGAACTGAATGCAAGAAGGGGAGGGAATTACCAAATTCCTCTCACCTCACTTCCTGGACAACTCCAGAACTTTGACGGGAAGGAAATTCCCGTCGAGGGGACTGCAGACTTGGACATTAAGATTGGGCGACACAAGGTGAAACACCCGGTCATAGTAGTGACTCCAGAGGGCACCCCTTGTTTACTAGGGAATGACCTCCTGAGAAGGTTGTCACCCCTAATAGATTGCGTAAACAAGGTCCTCTGGACCCAGACTAGCCGACCAATAATATTAAAACAGAGTGTCAACCATGTTAGTTTAAACGGCACCTGCCACATGGTTGAACAAAAATCTGACCAAGTAGAATTTCACTTCCAGAATAGCCAAATTCCAGACGTGACAGTAATAGCAGTAGGACAACAGACTGGTAATGGAGGGTCCTCTCTATTTCTAAAAATCAACCTTCCTTCCAGTCTAAAGTGGTACTCCACGCTGGAAGGAAACACCCTGAAATTCTATACTAATCCACAATCAGAAACTCCCACTCCTATAGTCCAGAAAGATGTGAAATCAGCTCAGAGCCTGGCTGATATTCAGCAAATTGGAGAGCAGTTGTTCATCCCTGTCCAATTAAATGATGGGAAGGACTCTGTTCTCGCTCGAGTGTGTGTGAACAACGGTAAGAGCTTCATCAGCGAAGCCATGTTCCGCCAACTCCCAAAAGATCCAGCCATTCCCACATTCAAACTGATAGACAAATGGGAAATGGACCTGGAAGCACCTAATTCCAAACATCTCCTGCCAAGCAGGTGTATGCTCAAAATCTCCATTGGCAACAAGAGCATAGTCCACAATTGTTGGGTCGTGCGAGACGTCCCTGCCGCCTTTTACTTAGGCAGTGACATTCTCAATCGCTTTGCCATTAGTTTGGACCTAATACACTTCAAAGCTTGGTCCCGATTAGCGGATAATCCCATGGGCTTTGATTATCCAGAAAAAGCATTCAGGTCGGCTCAATTGCTACCTTATGCAGTTGAAATTCAGGTTAAAGAGGAAGTCACCATCCCAGAAAGGACCCGACAATTCTCCCTGGAAGTGAAAGTTAAAAGGGGACGAGAGTTGAAAAACCCTGATGCTTACATACATCTAAACGCTTCTCTCCAACAGCAAGGGTTGGCGGTAAACCCAACTCCATTAGTCAACATAGAACATGACACCATTCTAATAGAGGTGGATAACAGCGACTTAAAGAGTATTACTCTAGCCGCAGGCACCATTATTGGAATGGCGGTTGATGACCGACATTTTTCTATCGACTTAGTAAATGAACTGTTAGGACCAATCCCCAAGGACTGTTTTGACAGTGACAGTGAGGACAATACAACACCAGACAGGATTTTTACCCGGCATGGGGGGAACTTCCTGGTGTACACTTCTTGCCCTTATGGTAAGGAAGATGTGACTTGTGACTTCAGGAGGGATGAGGTGATTTTCCAAGTCCATGAGGGCTGCCTTTCCCACCTGAAGCCTCCAGTCCAAATCAGCACTCTGACCAGGGACTTCTCCACCCAGCTGGAGGAGGCCGCGGAGATAGCCAAACCAGAAGTCTTTCCAGGCTTCAGGCAGATGGTGGAAGAGAGAGTCAACCTAGCTGACGCCTGTGTGACTCTGGAACAAAAGCAAAAGTTGAAACAAGTTTTCTTGGATTTCCAAGATCTCTTTGCGGTAGACTCATATGACTGTGGCCGCACCGACATCCACACAACAACAATCCCCACGGACCCTGGCATGACTCCAGTGTTTGTGAAGCAATATCGCTTGCCTCTCGCATCAATGGAGTCCCTTACTGAAATAATTAAGAACCTTGAGTCCAGGGGAATAATCCGTCCCATCCACAGCACCTTCAATAATCCGGTGCTGGGAATATTAAAGCCAAACCGCCAGTGGAGACTCTGCGCCGACCTCAGGGAGCTCAACAAACAGGTCCATACTTCCCGATGGCCTCTGCCCTACATTGACCAAGGGCTGGCCCAGATCCAGGGGTCACAGGTATTTACTGCAATAGACCTGACCAATGGATACTGGACTGTGCCTGTCAGCAGGGAGGACCAATGCAAACTGGCTTTTACCTTTGGGGGCCAGCAGTACACATGGACCCGGACTCCCTTCGGATACCTCAACTCCGGTAATGAGTTCAACATTTTCCTACATAAGGCCATGCCCGACCTGGGTGCGAAGGGTAACCTGGCTTATGTATATGATGTCCTCATCAAAAGTTTATCTGTGGAGGAACACATAGCGGAGATCCGTTATGTTCTGACGCAGTTGAGGGCCGCCGGAGCAAAACTTTCCTTTCAGAAAGCACAGTGGTGTAGAACCCGTGTTAATTTCTTGGGGCATGAGATTACTCCTCAGGGTCTCTGTCCCCAGGAAAAGAAAGTGGAAGCACTTCAGAAACTGAAAGACCCCACAACTCTGCGAGAACTAAGGAGCCTCCTTGGACTGACTAATTACAGCAGAAAGTTCATTGAGGGCTACGCAGAGATCACCAGACCCCTGATTCATCTCCTGAAGGGGGGGGTCAAGTGGGAATGGGGTCCAGAACAAGCCGAGGCAGTAAGACAACTCAAGAGAAGCCTCTCACAAGCGCCTTGCCTAGCTTACCCTGTCAGAAACAAGGAGTTCTTCCTGGAGACGGGGTTCTCTAATACGTGCTTGACAGCAGTATTATACCAAAAGCATGACAAGGTCAATAAAGTAATCTCCTATGCGAGCAAAACTTTATCCTCTGTGGAGGAAAAATTCAACGATTGTGAGAAGGCACTCCTGGCAACGTTGTGGGCATTGAAGAATTACCGCCCGTTTATCCATGGGGAACACATCATAGTGGAGACTCCACACCAGCCTCTGCAATATCTCCAAAGTGACAGAATCCGGGCCGGAAATGTGAGTAATTCCCGAATTACTTCCTGGATTCTGTCAATGCAAGGCTTTCCTGTGGAGGTCAGATATGGCCAAAACAAGACGAGTCCCCTCGCGCAAGGTCTGGCTGACTTGCATGATTGTGCCAGAGAAAACTGTCTCGAGGACGAAAGTCTAAAAATAAAGGACAACACGGAGGCATACCTTAATTCCCCACACAAAGTCTTTGAAGAGGACAAGTGTGAGGGAATGCCCACTGTCTATGTGGATGGATGCTCTTACCATGTTGACAACAACGGGGAGAAAGAACTGGTGGCTGGCGTAGGGAATGCATCGGTGAATGAGTCCCCAGAACCCTCCGCTGGATACAAAATTGGTCCCCGAAGTAGTCAGGTGGCAGAATTGATGGCTGTGCATCAGGCCATCCTCACTGCTGTCCAGCATCAACTCCACGAACTGGTCATAATCACAGATTCGGATTATGTACGGAACGGATTCGTGGAGCACCTGGTTAATTGGAAAACCAGAGGCATGTTATGTGCTAACAACAAACCCTTGAAACATGGGAAGTTGATCCAAAACATTGATGATCTGGTCACCTCGAATGAAATGACCATCTATTGGAAGAAGATCAAGGGTCATTCCAAAGTAGAGGGACCAGACAAAACTGGAAATGACTTAGCTGATCAGCTGGCCAAAACCGGGGCCATCCAAGGGGATCTAATTGAGATTGAGTCCCTGTTGGGGGAAATCCAGGTCACTGCTATCACTAGGTCCCAGACAAATGCTCACAATGACCTTTCAATTGCACAGTGTAGTAAGGAGACCCCTGATGCTGATTTGATTACCGCTCAGAAGGGGGATCCAATAATTGGTAAATTTTACCAGCACCTTGAGGACCCTGAGAACTTTCCCCTGACGGATACCGATTACACTGGGAAAGAGGACCTAAGAGTGTTGATGAAATGTCCAAAAATGTTCTGAATCCAAGACGGTTTGCTGGTAAGGAAATCCAAAGCTGGCCACGATCAGTGGGTGGTTCCTACCTCATTCCGAAGCCTGATGTTAAGTCACGCCCATGATGCGGCCACCGCCGGTCATAGGGGGTTTCACACAACACTGGAAATCTTAAGAGAGGTTGCATACTGGCCACACATGGGGCAGGACCTCGACCAATACTTGAAGGGGTGTCTTGTGTGTGCACAATTTCAGCCATCATCCCTCACGCACCGCGCGCCTCTCCAAAAGCGGGGGATGACACTGCCAAGGTCAGATTTACAAATCGACTTTGTAGGCCCTGTGATTCGCTCTGCTAGGGGGAATAAGTACATGTTGACTGTGACATGCTTGTTTACCAAGTAGGTGGAATGTCTCCCAGCCCCAAATTGCAAGGCAGAAACGGCAGCTGCCTTGATGATTAACCACATCTTTTCCCGTTTTGGTCTACCTCAAAGGATTGAGTCAGACAGAGGTAGCCACTTTACCAGTGAAGTAATGACAAAGATGTGGGAAATACTGGGGGTCAAGAGAAAGCTACACATTGCTTACCGGCCAGCTTCTTCTGGGGCAGCAGAGAGATATAACCGAACCATTGTGAGCATATTAAAGAAGTTTGTTGCAGATTCTGGGCCAAGTTGGGATATCCGATTACCTCTGGTCCTAATGGCCATCAGATCTACCCCTTCATCTGCAACCAAAATGTCGCCATTTGAGTTGATGACTGGGCGCAGGATGGTGCTTCCTCAGCATTTGCTCTACAGGACCCAAGAGCAGACACTAATAAATGCCTCCACAACTCATGAGTATGTGGAGAATTTAAGGAAACACCTTCAACATGCTTTTGCTTATGCTCAGCGGAATCTAGAAAGATCAAATGATATCATGAAGACCCACTATGACCTGAAAACTTCCAGGAAGGAATATCAGGTGGGAGACCGGGTCTATCTATACAACTTCCAAAGAAACCAGGCAAAACAGCGGAAATTCTTGCCTACATGGAAGGGACCCTTTGAGATCATCGACAAGATCTCCCCTGTGGCCTACAAAATCCACATCCCCAAAGGTCCTTTGGCAGCGGGGGAAGACAAGTGGGTCCACATAAACCAGTTGAAATGTTGCCATCCCAGGCACACTCTGCAACAACTGGAGGAATCCTCTGGAATCCTAGCGGGTACTGTCTCAGATTAATTCAGTTCCAACCATAAAACATACCACATCTAGTCTCTAAAATATTGTGATTTGCTTGAAACTGTCTCTTAGTTATACTGGTTTTTTTTCAAAATAAGAATGTAATGTTTCGTTATGATGAAATGCATATGCTGCCCCACTATCTCAACAGTGGTGGAAAAATGTCTATGAATAGGTATTGCCGCTCTTCCTTTGTCGTCCAAGGAGAAAGAAAACCTGGAGACGGGACAAGGAGGACGATCCGGAGACCAGTAGCGGAGACGCAACGGGCCCGGGGTACCGCCCAATATTCCCATCAGGACCGGCGAGGAGAACCGATCGACCAGTGCCGGATGGAGGAAAAGATGCTGAACTGTGCAATCTATTGGAAGAAGATGAGGAAACATCCCAGATCTTGCGAGTCCCATCAGTGAAACTGAATGGCCATCGCAAGAGGGGGGCTTGTGGGATGTATTTACCCATGCATCCGAGCCCTACCTCAAAACTGTGCAGTACTGACATGAAAACATCATGATGGCCAGAGCTTCCCAGAAAATGCCCAGGGAAGTGCATGAAGAATAGGCTGCCACTCATTTTTGCCGATGTTATGGGCACAGAAGGACACTGCCTAAAACCACCATTGGACTACCCACACAGTAGTCTGAAACCATTGGGAATGGCAATGCTGATTGCCAAAAGCAAACCCATAACTGTTGGGAATTCATTTTCTTAAATCCCAAAAAGGGGTGCAGTACCAGTACTCACCACTATCCAAAAGCCGGCGTTTTAAAACCACCAGATTTTGTAGAAAACTGAATAAATGAACCCAAAACATGCCAAAGAAAGACATTTTAAGAGGTGGATCCAATGTAAAGTTATATTCTGAAGTGACTTGAAGGTTTATAACAAGACTGGCTGAGCTGTGGATTTCAGCAGTTTAAGTAAATTTGGACTGAAAGACACTACAAATCTAAATGTTTAAAAGAAATGAGTGACCTACTTTGAGTGTCACATAGGTTGCAATTGTTTAAATGTCATAGTTTTAAACTTAGAATCAGCATCGTAGCTGCATATGTAAAAAAATGTCTTGACTTAAACTGGGGAACAGAAATGACATGTAGCTAAAAACTGGCTTAAAGAGATTCCAATTTTGCCTGGCAACTACCCCCCATCAGGAGTGAATCTTGAGTCACAGCTGTGTTCCCAGGCCTATCTGCCTTTTGCTGGCCACACTAAGGATATGCCATCTCTCTGATAATTGAATTAAGGGGAGCCCCCACAGAATACAGGAGCTCTGAACAAAGCCCTCTCCTGACTCAGGCAGATAGTTTATTGCAGATGTCGTAAAAGTAGCTTCCTCCTGAAGCAAAGGGGAGGAGCACTGCCTGTGAGAGCAAGCTGGCTTGGCAGAACTGGAAAAACCAGAAATTCAACCTTGTGCTGGGGGAAAACCACACCCCTTTGGGGCCAGAACATAACTCTAAAAAGATGAATAACTCATAGAGCGGACATGTGAAAATTTTATAAATGATACCATAATTCTTGTGATTTTTCTGCCCACATTTTAAGAGGTTTTTAGAACCGGTGGTATGTTCAGGGGAGTTTTAGCGGAAAAGAGGATATTACTCAAAATGTGTGCATGTGAAAAATGTTTATTATCTTCCTTCACCTGGCTGCCCTTAGATTGATAATGTCTCCTATGAACACACACACCCTAGATATGCCTATTGAAATCCGCAAATGTACTCTTAGACTGGGTGTGACCTCCCTAAGCATGGAACAGACCTTAGGAAAGGAACTTACTCCTAAACTTATTATAACTGACAGTCCATGTGACCTCACACAAAGGAACTCTAAGCTACGCTTGAGTTTACCGAAGATATACGAGCTGCCTGCTAGAAACCTTACTACCAGTGCTCATAATATGAATCATCACAAGGATACTGCTAAATTAAACTACTCCTCTGTATATACTACTACCAACTACAAAGATAAAACAGACGAAAACTGCAAATGACATACCAGCCTATCCAAACACAATAGATCTGCCTTACCCAGCCCCACCCTTAAAGGAGCACTCATTAATTCCAGGTAATTAAAAGCCCATGCCACAGAAATTGCCGACATTATAGAAATAGGTAACTACGACTTCTTAGCCATTACAGAATCTTGGTTATACAAAGCAGCCGGCCCAGCCCTAATGCTCGCTGTGCCCACCAATTATACAATTTTCAGGGAAGACAGAACTAATTCCTGTGCAGGAGACCTAGCACTCATTACCAAAACTGATTTGTCAATCAGAATAGAAACAGCCCTGCACACCAAATCCTGTGAGTCCCTAACTGTCAAGCTTCTAACTTCCAACTCACAAACCATTAACATACACCTTATCTATAGGCCACCAGGACCCATTGGTTCTTTTGAAGAGGACAGCTCTATGATACATTCTGATAATTAAAAAAATACATCTAAAGCCATACTATTAGGAGACCTGAGCCTGGGCTTCCAAAGACACACAAGCCACCAACATTGCCAATGTCCTATCGGAGCTCGGCTATATCCAAAGAGTGACACAGCCTACCCATAAGAAAGGCCA
This sequence comes from Ambystoma mexicanum, assembly GCF_040938575.1. Classification (NCBI taxonomy): domain Eukaryota; kingdom Metazoa; phylum Chordata; class Amphibia; order Caudata; family Ambystomatidae; genus Ambystoma; species Ambystoma mexicanum. The sequence continues at coordinate 295,326,515 of NC_090927.1, forward strand.
AACACTTGACTGGGTGGTGGACCATAAATGCAACACACCTATTACCTCCATTAGTCAACAAGCTTGGACAGACCATGCTCTTATAGCCTTCTCTATAGACGTTAAAATCCTCCAACCCCAACAGAACAGTATAGCACCTCCAACGCTAACAAGGAACAAAAGAAACATAACCACAGACAGGTTATTACGCTAATTCTACCTACCCTAAACTCACTGCCCGACAATCTTGATCCCTCATCGCTAGTCAACGAATCCAACACAATTATGGCCAATGCCCTTGACCATATTGCCCCGCTAAAAATGAGAAACAGCAAAGCTAGAGCACACCTAAATGCCTGGTTTACTCCCTATTTGAAATCACGAAGGCTAGAAAAACGCAGGTGCAAATCCTCCTGGAGACTAGCCCCTTCAGAAGTGAATAAAGCTACCCTTACCAACACAACTACAAAATATAAATCTGAAATCAAGCGAGCTAAAAGAGAAAGTTTTGACAATAGAATAATGCAAGCCAAATCAGGAAATAAGGAGCTCTTTACAATCCTAAAGGAACTGGAGAACCCTATCCCTGTACCTGATAACTGCGTCAAAAATAAAGTATGGTTTTTCTAACAGACAGAAAGCCTTGTGCGACAAAATCGCCACACTCCAAACTAAAATTGACAAGAAAAAACTAAACCTACCTCCCACAACCACCCAAACTAACACACCTCGCACTACGGCCAAACCTTAACTAAGATTCAACTTCACCAAAGTGTCCATACTGGAGGTTGAAAAAATAATCCTATAACTTAAACCATCAAACTGTCTAGGCGATAACTGCCCGGCACAAATAATAAAAGATACTGCTAGAGACTTATCACCATTTATCTCAAAACTCATCAACTCCTCATTCTCATCAGGTATTATACCAAGTAATCTTAAGCAATCTTGGGTCCTCCCCCTCCTAAAGAAGCAATCTCTAGACCCGACCATACCCACAAACTATGGGCCCATCACCACAGTGCCATTTTTACTAAAGATTTTAGATAGAGTGACCTACTAACAGATCCCAGAATTCTTGGAACTGCACCAACTCCCAAGCTTGCGGCAATCAGGCTTCTGACCACAGCACGGAACTGAAACAGCACTCATTGATCTTAAGACACAGGTCAATGAGCTGAGAGACCAGGGAACAATGGCCCTGCTTCTCCTTCTGGATCTCTCTGCAGCTTTCGACCTGGTGGATCAAAAAGTGCTCTGTAACCACCTAGAGTCTGCAGCACAAATCTCACCCCAGGCTATAGCATGGATCATATCCTTCTGAAGTGAAAGAACCATGAGGGTCTTCTCCACCTCAGCGGCTTCAAACCCCGCTCCTATTACGTGTGGTGTACCCCAAGGATCATGTGTCTCCCCTACTATGTATAACATTTTTACGAAGCCCCTGTTTGATGATTTGGACCTTCTAGGTGTCACCTACACTAACTATGCAGATGACACCCAGATTCTTATCCCACTTTCTGGGGATTACAAACAGGATTTGGCCTTGGTGAATAAAATATACCTCATCATCCAGGCATGGATGGCACGTCATGATCTATGCCTGAATGATGACAAAACAGAACTCATCATTCTGGGGACTACACTGAACATCAGGAAACTTAGCCAAGATTATACAACTTTTGTCATAGATGGCCATACAATTAAAGTAGCCAAGGAGGTAGAAACACTAGGTTTTTACCTCGACTCCTGTCTCACCTTGGCTAAGCAAGTAAATGCTATGGCATCCTCCACAGCCTATACTTGTAAATTTATCAGATCAGCTAGACCTTACCTCCCTATAAAGAGTTGCACCACATTTGCAAGAGCACTCGTGTTGTCCACACTGGATTATTGTAATGCCCTCTATTTGGGGTCTAATAAATACATCACGCAAAAAATCAAAATACTGCAAAACAATGCCCTTAGCGGCACAAGGAATCTCCAAGAGAGCTCATATATCATCGACTAGAAGACAATCTAACTGGCTTTCCACAGTCAACAAAATTAAACTAAAAACTGCTTCTCTAACTTTCAAATGTCTGAACAACCTAGCACCAAGCTTCCTAACAGAGAGATTTAAAAGAAGAGTTGCATCTAGACCCACTAGAGCTGCCTATGCAAACTGCCTATCAGTTCCCTGTTCAAAATGACCACAACTGGAGGAAACAGCTTCCCCGTCAAAGCTGCCCAGTTGTGGGACTCCCCCCTCCCTCATTAAGGACGGACCAATCATACCCACATTTTAGAATAAATTGATTAAGTGGCTTAAAGAAAATGACCAATAGCCTAGCCACACGACCCAGTTGACCTAGCAAACAAATTGGACTTTTTGACCTTTGTGCACGACCCACGCCTGCACTGCATTTGGACTACCTATTGTATTGAATATTCATTTGTAATGCATATGTATTACCTGCTGTATTCGTACTAATCTGCATGTTTGTCTTTGTAACCTTTGTAACTATAAGCAACTTGTAAGCCTAAAGTATTCTTGTTCCCGCACCCTGATACCTTCGGGTCTGGTGCGCGCTAAAAATAAATAAACAAACAAACAAACAAACAAACGCTGTTCACCGACAAGTGTTCTTTACTTGTGCCCTGAAAAGCAGCCACAATCGGGGGCAAATAACTGCACCAGTGTCCAGGATTACAAACTCTCTTGCCACATCGTGGGCAGATACTCATGACTTTCTTGCCCTCTCATCATTTCCCCTCCTATCGCGCATTTCTGGCTTTCAACAATATTCTGCTTTAAAAAGATAACTTTAAAAGTACACATATCATAGTGTCACTCAAATTTATAAATTCTCATAGGACTATGTTAGGCAGAAAGTGTGCAATTGTGGCATTGTTGCTCCATCTTGACTGGGAGACTACAAATACAATAATTCAATTCAGCAAAAGGTAACACAATGGTCTCTGAGTGGAATACTTTCAACGACTGACAGCAACACAGTTTAAAAAATAATACTGATGCTGTGTGTTTTTTTAGTGTGTTATGAGAAATGCAAAACTAAGAAAACACACGGCATTCGGGACTGTGGACTGTCTTCCATCCATGCAGACCAGGACTGACCCTACTTAGTTTCAAAGCGATGAAGGGAACAGCCACCTCAGGCCATGTTACTCTAAGTGGTCTTGGACTCAATTATTAGGCAACATGTCCTTGCTTTGGAGCTCCACAGAGTTGGCCTTGTTACTGCATGGATGGGAGACCTGGATGCCTATTGGATCACTGGTATTTGGCCATGGGCAGTGCTTTTTCACCCTCAACATCACTGCAGCTGTACAAATATCTATCTTTTAAAAAATGTTTGTCTTCTGTAGCCACGGGCACAGAACTACACATACCCTTGGCTATCTGTAGTCATGTTATGGCACAAATATCAGAAACACAGCTGATAACGTGTTCCTGCCCCTTCAGAACCTCATCAAGTATGCCCCTCATCTGTGCCTACTCCCCACACATCCATGATGGACTCCTCATCGCCCCTGCCCTCTCCCATTCACCCTACAACACACGCTGTTTCTGTGACGCAGTTTGTTTGAAATGTCTGCTATTTGCGGCTATTCTCTACATAGCTGAGGACGCAGAAAAGCTTTGTGTTGCAAAGACAGTTCCTAGAGCCCCTCCAACTCCCAGCTTTAACTTGGTGTCCTCTTACCAACCCCATACCTCTAGACTTTTGGCATAAGCATGTTTTTTGACCGGCAAATGGCTTTTTACCTGCGTTTCATTTTCTGTTACTCTTGGCTATAGCCGCGGTTACCTCTCGTAACGAGCAAAAATGAAGATTGCAGCTGTTCCATTTATAAACACCCAGTTTCTCTGCAATTTACCGAAGATACAGCTATCTATTTATTTCCACTAAATATTTTTAAAACGACTGCACGGAATAACCCCAAACCACGAAAAGGCCTCAAGTCAATGCTTCCACTATGCAGTGCAGCAAAAATTGACCTTTTTTTCTATGGGAAATGAGAAGTAGGCAACAACTTTGTTTTAATATTTTCTTATTTTTTTCTTAAACACGTTTTTATTTTTTAACAAATCTTTACCAAACTTAGCAGTCTGAGGGCCCACATATTCCTAATTGACTTCAAAATGTGGCCAAAAGCAGTCACACGAGTCAAACGTTATTAGAAATGTATTGTTTTGATGTCACCTTAACTACAGGGGTGGCGACCACCACCCAATAATATATATATCCTCAAAAAATATCTAAAAGTCCTGAGTGCAGACAAATACCTCAGTGGAATACTAAACAAATATCCAGACGTCACTTTTCGCAAAAGTAGCTCCTTCAGAGACACTGGTCAGTAGCTTCATGAAAGTGGGCGATATCAACTAAGTTGGCAGCTGGCTAAAAACCTGAAGCTGGCTGAAACACTTGTGTATGAGCGCGATATAAATAAAATATCATTTCATTTCATTTTTATGGCGAGGGCTTCTTCAAGTGTACGAGTTGCAAAATGTGTAAATATACCTTTAATTGTACTACTTACAACCATCCTGTATTGGGACACCCTGTTACTATCAAGGGAAAGATAACATGTGAGTCTGAATTTGTAGTTTACGTTCTCAAATTTCAATGCAACAAATGGTACATGGAAAGCTTGAAATGTAAATTGAAGACTCACATTTTACAGCATATAAGAGTGATTAAAAATAATGATGCTGCTTATCCCATAACCAAAGATTTCTCCGAACACCACGGAGGTTACCCTGTGGGATTCAGCTTATTTGGGATACATAGGATGGAAACAGAACCAAAAGGAGGGGACAAAGAACGTCTACTCTGACAGGAAGAATCACGATTCATCATAGATTTTGAAAGTAAAAACCCCAAAGGGCCTAATATTGATCAAGAATTGTATACATTCTTTGGCATCGAATGATTGTAATATGCAACTTAGCACTGTAAAGAATAGCATAAAGTTGCTTATAAAATATGCCAGAAGTGACCGGGAAAAGATTCTGAAAAAAGTGATTGAAACAGAAGAAAAAATGAGGCTGGTGTGTGAAAGTGAAGAGGGGAAGAAAATGAAAGGTAATATGGATATTAACTTAAAAACACATGAGGAAGAAATTAAGACAAGAAAACAACGTACATTTTTGAGCGACAAAGGAGAGTACAAAAATGGGCGTGTATACACATTTGTTTGCAGGTTTGACCATTTGAGACAACAAGCCAAAACATGGGCTAACCCATCCGTTAGCAATAATGAAAGTACTCTTCATGTAACCCGATCCACCTCAGAATCGGACGCCACAGGAAGTGAAAATGAAGAACTGTGTGTACGTCTTACTTTTTTTTTAGAAGAAATGAGGTTACAAGATGGCAGAGTAAACAGACAAGAGGAGGAAACTACAATATAAGAAGACAGGGGGGAGGGGAAGAAGAAAACGCAGAGGGGCCAGAGGGGCAGGAAACTCAACCAACAGCTTCCCAGGGAGATATCTGCACTCTGGGTAGTAGATAACACTATTCTGGAAGAATCAAGCAAAATTTAAGTCATCAACTTGTCAGATCATACTTTTACGAATGACCAAATCAGAGTACTAATCTTGGGATTTAATTTCTGCGCCACAGCTAGGTATGATTATGTACAAACAAGCATAGACCTTGACCGGTTTATGCGTAAGATATGCCTCAACAAATTATTTCCTACCAACATGTACTCTAAACCCCCAACACCTGCCCAAGAAGGTAGAACAGAGATTACAGTAGGGGAACTTAGTACTCTTTCCACAATAATACATTAGGAGAATGTAGAAATGCATAAAAAAAGCAAACTGAAATGTATGTCACATTTCAATCCTACAAGCGCATCAGGCAACAATATTGAAGCCTTTCAGAATTTAGTTACAGATGACCTAAAGAACATAGGGAAAACTGGTAAATAACAATACAAAGACCATCTGTCCAAAAAGAATAACAGGGTGCTAATTGAGCTCAGCCAGTTGCCTAACTGCATTATTAAATCCGCAAACAAGGGTATTAATATTGTCATTATGAAAAGAAGTGACTACATAAAGGAGTTTTATAGACAACTCAATGATACCAAGTGCTATGAAAAACTAGCCATAAATCCCATTAGTAAAGTACAAACTAAGGTACACACCTTTCTCAATGAATGGGAACAGAAAGGTATTCTAGATGAAGACAATGTCAGGTTCCTCTACACCAAACAGTCTATCATACCTACAAAAAACTTTCTTCCTAAAATACATAAACGTTTGATCAGACAGCCGGAAAGGCCTTTTGTTACACTTGTTGGCTCCCTCTTGGAAAACATGTTGAAAGTTGTGGACAAAATCCTGTTTCCATATCCTCATTACCATCTTACCTCTGTGATACCACAGACGTTCTTTCCAAAATGGATAAACTTCCCTGGAAACCGACATACATTTTGGCAACTATGGATGTGGTATCCCTGTATACCTCAATACAGCTTGAGTTTGGAAAGAAAGCATGCACATTATTCCTTTACAACACGTCACTCAATTATCTGAAACACACGAAAATGATTCTTGGTATGATTGACCTTTGTCTTAACAACAACGCATTTCTTTTCAATAATGAGTTTTTCAAACAGATGCAAAGGACAGCCATGGGCACTACATTTGCCATCTTATGCCAATTTGACTTGGGGTATTGGAAAAAATGTGCAGTTTGGTCAGAAAATAATGAGGTATACACTGATAACATAGTTTTGTGGCTACACTATATTGATGACTTGTTCGTCATTTGGAAAGGGAGTGAGAAAGGATGGGTCGACTTTGTGAAAGTACTTAACAAAAATGACTGCAATCTCAAATTCAAAGATACTCATAGCTTTGATTCCATAGTCTTTCTGGACGTCACAGTGAAAATAGTTGATCAACAAGGTATCTGCGAAATTTATCGGAAGCCAACAGGTTCCAACACTGCAATTCATGCGACTAGTGAACATCCCAAAGACCTCATATGGAGTATCCCCTATGGGGAGTTCATTAGGCTATGGAGAAATTGTACAACTTTTGAGGTCTTTGATGTAGCAAGCAAAACAACTGCATGGGGCTTCCGACGACAGACGTATCCCAAGTGGATTATAGAACGGGCCTACATAAAAGTGTGATCATTGAATAGACACATCATACTAACAGGACAGTCAGCGAATCGAACCAAGAGAATGTATGAAGACACCACAAGACTTATCTTGACTTTTGGCACCCAGGCCAAATCTATTCGCTATATGCTATAAAAGTATTGGAAAGTCCTGATGGCAGACAAAGACCTAAGCGCAATACTAAACGAATATCCAGACATCACTTTTCATAAAAGTAGCTCCTTCAGAGACTCTCCGGTCATTAGCTTAATGAAAGCAGACGATATCAACAAAGTTGGCAACTGGCTAAAAACCTATGGAGAGGGCTTCTTCAAGTGTACACGTTGCAAAATGTGTAAATATGCCTTAAAATGTATTACTTACAACCATCCTCTGTTGGGACACCGTGTTACTATAAAGGGTAAGATAACATGTGAGTCTGAATTTGTAGTTTACGTTCTCAAATGTCCATGCGAAAAATGGTATGTGGGAAGCACGAAATGTAAATTGAAGACACTCGCATTTTACAACATGCAAGAGCGGATAAAAATAATGATGCTGCTTATTGCATGGCCAAACATTTCTACAAATTCCAAGGAGGTAACCCTGAGGGATTCAGCTTCTTTAGGATACATAAGAGGGAAACAGGATGAAGAGAAGGGGACAAAGAACGTCTACTCCGACAGGAAGAAAAACGATTTATCAAAGGTTTTGGAAGTAAAAACCCTGGAGGGCATAATATTGATGAAGAATTGTATAAATTCTTGTCATAGAATGATCCTAACAAGCAACCTAGCACTGTAAAGAATAACATAAATCTGGACACTTATTGGCAGTAACTCGACACGTTGTGCAAGAATGCTATGTTGCTTGGTCTGTACCATCCTCAACAAGTTGATAGTAACTGGTGTTTTTTTGTCATTTACCTCTAATCTTTCCTCTTACAAGCTTAATATATTTCTCTCTGTATATTGGTGACACATTGTTTGATGCATTTGTCTATATATGTATATATCTTTTTAAAAAAATGTTGCCACTGATGTAAGTGTTTCCCAAATTGGGACTATATGCCCTAGCCTTAGTAAGTTCCTTTTACTTTCCAGCCCCCTTATATTGGATGGTTAGGAATATGTTTTATTGTGGGACTAATTATCAGTCTATATGAGATTTTACTGTCATGAAATGCCAAGATTAGCAGAGACCTTTATTTTACTTTTTGATGGATATGCTGCGTAAATGTATGGCTACCCTTAAGCAATGGGGTTATCTTCATGTGGTTGTTACTATATATATATATATCTCCAAAGTTTCAGAGCCGGTTCCACCGTTCTCTGAGTTGCACTCCTGTAAATAAAGGTCCAGTCGTTCACAGCCAGAGTCCAAAAAGATTAAAATATCAAATCTTTATTCCAAAAGGATAACATTTATGTATATTCGGGGAAAAACTTTATATGCAGGGACGATAAACTGAACATTTAAAACAACAAAACCCTTGAAATGTGCAGACAATTTAGGCAAATCCGCCTTAACTTGCAACCCCCTGTTGCACAGTAAATGACCACAATTAAGACATAAGGTATTACATCAGTGATGCCATCGCTGATGACATCACTGGTGACTTCACTGATTACATTACTGATGGCAACAAATAAGCATCTTATATGTCTTATCTAATGAAAGCTTTGATTATATAAACACAATTTTGAAATTGTAGGATTATTGTATTGCACATAAAACACATACATATTACATTATTTTCTACTACTGTAAATATAAGGCACATTTTATTCAGCTGTAATTTCTTTAAATATAGTGTATGCTCTACAGCTTGAACTGCATACAAAACTGAATATATAAAGAATAGCACAGTATGCAAAGATGTTTCTCCTTTTGCAGTTTATCTGTTTTACTTTATTATTAAGTTATAATTAATTCAGAGAATAGAAACTGAAAATAATACAAATGTAACAGCATGTTTACATGTAGAAATGTAATTTGTTAACTACATTTCTTTTCTATCTATATGCAATTTTGCAGTAATAATACTTTTTTAAGGATCCAATGATTAGGATGTCTATAATATATCCCAATACATACATGTTCTTTGTTTTTATAAAACTTCTCTTCTCATTTACAAAACAATACTTGGACATACTCTTTTTATAATAAGCACAATCAAACATTTAAATCTGTACAGTTACCATGTTTGAAAAATCAGTTTTCAACATGTTTCTATTTCTATTTAATTTGATTCATATTTTTTTACTATATTGAGTTCATTAGGTTAATGGATCCGTTGAATGATTACCAATTCAATTGTCCTCCCTACATTGGATCCATTAACCTAATGAACTGAATATAGGATAGCTTTTTAAGAACTGCTAAAGACACAAGTGTATACATACCATAATTAAAAGGCATAAAAATAAAGTAAAAAAAAACTTGAAGAAACTGCAGTGTGAATACGTTCATTATTTATACCTATTATCCAACAAATGCAATTGCAACCAGTGAAAGCGCGACTGGATTGTTATCTCTTTGGTCTATCAGTAATTTAGCCCTTGCCAGCTTCAGGGCACATGAATCACAGTTAGAAGCTCACTATCAACATAAACTAATTTTCCAACCTAAGCATTTGAAACCTGTAATGTGTAGCGCCAAGTGCTGAGATTAAGCTGGCATATTTTTTTTTACTGTTCTATATACATATTATATTATCGTGCACATGCTGTAATTAGGTACATTCTATACAATGGATATTGTCATTTGCTTGCTATTTAATACATATGTATACATATGTATATGTTAATTTACATCTTTTACCAAATACTACAAATGAAAGCTTCACAAACACTTAGGCCCTCATTACAAGTAAGGCGTTAAGGGGTTAACGGCACCATAAAGAGCGCCAGCGCCGTTAAACCCTTAACGCCTGATTCACACTTTAACGCCTGCATTTTGCAGGCGTTAAAGTCCAAGGCGCTAAGCGAACTTGGTGCTAATTAAGGCACTGTAATTTACGGTGCCGTAATTAGCGCCTTCCCCATCCCCATTATGCCCTATGGGGCAAAAAATGGGAATGGGGAAGGGCAAATGGTGAATGGGGAATTACCGCCCCACTCACCTTGGAATGGAGCGATAATTCCGCCATCCACCATGGCGGAATCCGGCATGAACCATGGTGTTAATAGCACCATGATCCACCGCCTGCCTTGTAATGAGGGCCTTAATGTTTTTTTCTACAATCTTCTCATTGTTATTAAGTATACTGAAAGCGCATAATTTGGAGGGGGTCCTATAAATAATGTAACATAGTTAATTAGTCATTTTATGTCTAATGCCATTGGTGATGTAATAAGTGATGTCATATATAGTGTATTTAGTAATGTCACCAGTGATGCCATCAGTGGTGTCATCAGTGATGTACTCTCTGATGTCATCATTGTGGTCATATGCTGCGCAAAAGTGGGTGGCAAGTTGAGCAAATTGAGGTGGCGTTGTCTGAATTGTCTGCTGAATTTGAGGGGTTTTGCTGCATTACATTTTCACCTTAACATCCCTGCAACTAATGTTTCTTCCCTGAATTTCAAAGGTTTTGTTACATTTTATTGCTCACCTTAACGTCCCTGCAACTAAGAATTTTTCCATGAATACTAATATAATTGTATATTATAGTGTGACAGTTGCACTAAAATATACAAAGAAGAAAACTATGTAAGCATTTATGTACTTTGGAAGGTAATCTGTTATATTAGAATAAACTTTCATAATGTATTTTTCAAAAGAAATGAATAAAACTATTAGTAATACCATTTCTATGTCTGTATTAAATATTTACTTTCTAATCTTCATTTCTTTTCTACCTGATTTATTTGCATATTAACCAAACTTCTAATTCTTAGATTATGCAACATCACAATGCACACGGGCAAGTTATTTCTTTTGTATGTTAAAACTTTCAGTAAAGAATGTGTTCATCTAATGTTATTACAGTAAGGAGAACTGTAAATTTAAATGTGAACATTGACTATTTATATTCATAAAACTTATTATTAACACTTATAAAACATATTATTAAACATGTTTTTACTTCTATTTATTCTTATTTTTGTTATATTATGTTTGTAATAACTGAAATAGATTTACCAGAATCAGGTACTTTCCCTTCAATGAAGTACTGTAATTGAGTACTAATACATGAACTTGAAACAATTTCTATATAGCGTTACATATTTTTATTTTAAACTTTATAAGTTGCTAAGTACTACAAATCAATGCTCCACATTTAATCATACTATACTTCTGTATCAGTGTGTTCTTCCTTGTCATGTTGTTATTATTTTAAGTGTAAGAAAACAGAATATGTATGAAAAGAGGTCAACACAAATAGTCTAACTTTTTTAATCAGTATAATGTCACATTTGATGAAATTATTGATCTCATCGGTGATGTCATGTATGATGTAATTAGTGATGTCACCACTGATGTTTTCTGTGATGTCATCAGTGTGGTAAGACACTCTCCAAAGTGGGGAGGGGGGGCACCCTTAAGGTGGACTTGCTTGAAAATTGCAATTGTTGTATTTCAGGGGTTTTGTTGTGTTAAATCTGATCACTGTAACGCTCTCTTAACCAAGGATTTTTTCACTGAATTTCAAAGGTGTTGTTGCTATGTATTTTTCACACTAAATCTGATAATCTTCATTCTCTAGTAACTACATTTTCTTCACTGAATTTCAAGGGGTTTGTTATACCGTAGCTGCGAAACTGTGGTGTTTTGCTTTTTTAAGAACATTTTAATTCCATAACGTTTTGCAGTATGGGGGTGGGGGCCTTGACAAATCTTTTGTTATGAACATTTCATTCAAATCCATTCAGCAGCTCAAAAGTTATTAGCAATAGAATTTTGGGAGAAAATAGCTTCTTTTTCATTTCTGAAATGCCTCTCAGCCTCTCTGCTGCAAAGCACCATGGGTGATATCTCTATGTTCTCTTTCAAATATTTAAAAAACTTCTGGACACAATAACCCCAAACTCCCCTGGATCTTGATTTAACGCTTGAAGGCTCACTCCCCGACTCATACGTGCAAATACAAATGAATATGAAACAGACCAATGGGGAATGAGACTATGAGAACAGGTTGCAAGAGTTGAGTTTTTCTTTATAAAGAATTGGCATCCAGAGAACTCTGCTGCCCCGAGAGCGCTCTGGCAAACATTACAAAATGTTATACATATAAAGCAAATCTGCGTCACAGTTAACATAGGGTACTAAACCAGGGCAGAATTGGCTGCACATTAAAGATACATATGGATGAATATGTGCTGCTTCATCCAGATTGGTTGCCCAGTTGGCGGGAGGGTGAACATCACGTGATCCGGCTGGCAACGTCCAGGAGGGGTGAGGGTGAGGTTGCGGTGAGTTACGGCGGACACTAACTAAGATAGTATGAGAAACTACCATTTAGACAGATAATAAATAATGATCATTAGTATAAGCTTAAGTACATTTTCTTGAACCTATAAATTGCATGCATAAAAATCTGAGCATCATTTATCATGACTTATATGGAGTTACCAGGCTTAGGGGTCTTGGTATGCATGATAACATCAATCATGGGGTGAGTCTGCACACATCAAAGCAATTATGGGGCATGCTGACATTTGTTAGTTCTAAGGTGCAATATACTATGACAGAGCTCTGATTTTAGTTGGGGGCACACTGGGGTGGGCTTCAAAGCAGGGTCACACGTCTGGTACATCAAGAGAATACCTTACGAGGGCACAGGGTTATAGTGGCAGTAATTTTCCAATAAGGGGGGTTAAGAGGGCACAGGCAGGTTTGTGGAGATGAATGAGTTACAAGTCATTGTTCGGGCCGGTTCACACACAGGACAGTGATCTCAGAGGAAGAGTGAGATGTTACATTCTTATGTTTGTTTCAATTGTCCCCGGCGCATCCGTCAGAAATGGAGCTGCAAGGCTTTCAGACACAGTGAGGAAAGGTCGGGGTCAGGAGCGCGGTGTGTGTGGCGCTGCAGAGGGGAGATAAGCTCCTTCATATTATCGCAATGAGGCCTAGTCCAAAGATGAGTCGAGGGTACACAAAATGGAAGCCCAAGTGTCCCGTACAACAACCCTGCATCTGCCACTGTTAGCATGCATGCGAGCATTGGAGGCGTCCCCCATTATTGTACGAGCAAGTGGTTTACATCGTGCTGAATGTAGGAGGGGGGCCTAAACGACTCCTCGCTCCCACACACTCTTCGTGCCCAAGTTGTTTCGTACGTGGTTCAAATCTATCCAGCAGTTTTCGCTGGGCTCTGGAGCACAAATAAGCCTTTTTTGTCCATGGGAAAATGAATAGGGACCAGGCCAAAACTGTGTTTTAGTTATATTCATAAATTCTTTTTTTAAGAGACTTAAAACCAAAAAGTCCAGTCTGGGGGCACCCGTATGAACATTTTTGCCTGCAGAATTTCAAGCAAAACCGTCATATGAGTGAAAATGTTATTAGCAAATCATTTTTTGGATTCCCTATGATACTCAACATGCACCTTAACTATAGTGTTGTGACCATCACACTAATTTAAATACATATAGGTTCAATGAAAACACTTTATTAAAGGGACGTTATGGTTAAGTTGCACTAATAAAATCCTATGAAATTCACTGAAAAAACATTGTTAAAGGGACGTTATGGTTAAGTTGCACTAATAAAACCTATTAAATTCAAAGAAAAAGCTGTGTTAAAGGGATGTTATGGTTACAAATGGTCTGGAAGCGTTCTAAAATCTATGAAATAACAAAAACTTTGAAATTCAAGGAAAAAGATTTAGTTGCAGAGACGTTAAGGTGAGAACTTAATGCAACAAAGCCCTGGAAATTCAGCTAAAGCCATCTTCTCTTCAGGCCCCCGGTTGCGCAGACTATGACCACAATGAGGACATCACAGATCACATCACCGATGACATCACTCATTACATTCCATACAACAGTAACTGGCATTAAGCATGGCCTTCTGACAAGGCCAGTGTGCATTGCCAAATATATTTTAACACATGAATGGGTACTGGTCTTGGCCTTCAGTTATGGACTGCGGTCACAACTCTCACCCATGGGCACTGAATATTTGAAAACATGAACAAGCTACCAACGATAGATTCTGGCCTTTACCAGTGGATGCAGTTTTAAACTGTGTCCACTGTATATTATATACACTGAACATGCACTAGCCATGGACTTTAGCACTATACTTGCTAGTGGCCACAATCTTTGACTGTGCCCACTATTTTTATCTAACAAAAATGGGCCACTAGCCCTGGCCTTTGACCTTGATCAGATTGTACATTGTTTGGCCATGTCCATTGTACATTTTAAAATAATAAAATGCAATAAGCGATGCCTACTGTGTATTACACAATACTAACGAGACGCTGGCTATGGTCTTCGAACGTACCCACTGTATATTACATACGCTAACCAGCCGCTAGCCATGGTTTTCAACACATACTAGCCAGTGGTCACAGCCTTTGGCTGTGCCGACTGTATATTCTGACATATTAATGGGCTCTAGCTATGGCCTTTAGCCATGGCCACTATCCACAGCTTTCAACGTTACCCACTGTATATTTCCAAATAGTGACAGGGTACTACGCATGGCTGTAAACAAAGTAAATGAATAAACCGAAAAAATACTTATTGTTAGGGCTCAGAAAGACAATCGGTATGGGGTGAATCTTATTTTTGCTTGAAACAGCAAATAGTCTCATGGTTTTGTAAACAAAGGAGTTCTGGTCACTCTCTTGTTAGCTGGACATAGTCTTTCATGTATCTAAATGACCAGGATGGCATCAAACTCTATAGAAAAGATGCAATTTCAAATTAACAAGAATCAAATAGCATAGACCTCTTTGATAACCAATGCTGCTTTTGGTTAAGAAAAATCAGGTTGGGCTCCCTTTGATAATTTATCTCTGTGAATTTTTTTTTTAAATTTTTAATATTAAACGTCAGTCTGATAAGAATTAATGAGGCCCCAAGCTTTTGTTACACGTGTTGTTCATCAGTATTCACAAAAATCCATATACATAAAGAGAAAAGGGTGTTATACACCGACGTAGGTATATATGTCGCTAGACAATCACAATTTGTCGAGCCTTAGTGAGTCTAAAAAGTCAACTACAGCACAACTCAATTTAATGCAGTGACCAGCACTAGCATAGGACCACCAATCTCGATTTCCTTCTGCAGCAGGCATAAATTCACTTAGGTGCTGTGTCCGTTGTGCTACAAGCCGCTTGCACTTTGTTAGAAGGTGTTCTGTTGTTTCTGTTTCACTATTAATTTATCTCTGTGAATTTTAGGTATGGCTTTAGGACATGGCAACACCGGCACAACTTAATTAGCACATTACACTGCTGTAGACTGGGCCAAGGAATTATTGGGCCCTTACAGACTAAAATAAAGTTGGCAGGCAATAGAAGAAAGCAGGAGTTTTAATCAAACTTCTCACAAATAGGGTGAACTTTTTACACAACCCGGTCTTTATATTTAGTGTGTGTGGTAAGTCAGAAGAAGGACACAGGCTCTGATTAGACATTTCACTAGTGTATTGGCACAGGTAGTATAGCTCAGTGGAAATGTAGAGCAACACAGGTTCGGGTCCACGCCTACAAACTTCTTCGGTATTAAGTGTGTTATAATTAACCAATTATAATTATTGTAATTATAATTATTTGTTAAAGAATATGAATAAAGACTGTCTTTCCCTATTCTACAAGGTGTCTCTAACTAACAAAACTAGATAAGGTGCTCGTCAGTCACCAGTGAATATCTACAAATAAACGTCCACCAACCGACTCTAACCTATCTGACACTACCACTAATTTTAACAACTCAAAGTCATGGGAATGCTCCCTCCTCCTGAGGTTTGTTGACTTATCGTTCAGCCACTTTTCAATAGATGATCTTCAGATAATCTCTAGTGATCACTTTTATCAGTTCGTACAGTTCATTTATTGTTGGTTTGGCCTTTTGTTTCTTCTCTTGCTTTCCTGTACAATAGGGGATTCTTCTCTCATCCCCTGGTGAATTTATCAAACAATTATGTTTCCTTCTGGGCTATTTCTTGTTTCTAAATAGTTTGTAGTCTCTAATTTCTCTTTTCTATTTATCCGGGTATGTTTTTACAAAATTCAGCCTGTTCTCAGGTCTCTCTTTTATAACCTGCTCTGTTATTTCACTTAGGCCTTCTCCGTATGAATTATTATGAATTGGGTCAGTCCCAAAATATATCTCTTCCTCTTCTCTTTGTACTAGTGGCACAACACTTCCTTGTAGGCTGTGAGTAGTATGAGTATTCCAACAATTTTTCTTATTCAATCTTGTTATGTTTTCTTTCTCTTAACTGTGACAAGTATGAACATTCCAATAATGTTTCTCAGTCACTCTCGTTATGTTTTCTCTCTCTCTCTTGATTGTGATGAGCATGAGCATTCCAATAATGACTCTCATTCTCTCTTGTTATGTATTCTCTCTCTTGACTGTGACGAGTATGAACATTCCAATAACACTGGTCCTCATACAGTGCTCCACAACTCCTGTTATCCCTATTACCTCCTGTTCTTAGTACTAATGTCAGCAGGGTTTTCATACACTGAGGATAGGCTTCCTTTCCTCCTAACCTGGCTTTTCTTGTCCTTTCACCAACTTTGCTTCCCTCTGTCCATCTTAAAAGACAATCTGGTATGTTGTGTATTGGCTTCTCACAAATCGGCTATGTTGGCATGGTTTCAGCGTTGTTACGAGGACCTTTTGTCCACCACAGTCCTCCCGTGGTCACCAACCAGTCTTGACCTCTTTATCTGTTTTGGGTTCGGGATGCCACATGTCCACCTTTAGTTCTCCCAGTTTCTCTGCTACTTCGGGTGGCACGTTTGTCACCTCTTGATCTCTCACGCCTCCAGGATGCTGCACGTCTTGCCTCTGTTTCTCTCTGGAGAAAGCATGGCAGCCCTTTTAAAAGTTGCAGGCTCTTCCTTCTGCTCCCCAGCCTCATCCCCCTTTTGGATTGATGCAGCTGTGTGAATTCTGCTATGCAATTCTTTGTTCCTTTTTCTATTTCTAATGTGGGTTATCTTCTCCTCCATAGGTCCTCTTCTTCACCCGGTGGAATGGGGGTTTATAAGGAGGTTTTCCATTTCATGTTGGCAAGAACACATATTGGCCTTCTCTTCACAAATATTGTCATCAGAAATGTTTAAAGATGTTGTTTTGCAATGTCCTCTAGTGAGTTCATCCTGGGAACAGGAGTCCTTGTCCCCAAAGGGGAGTATCTCCCAGTGAGGTCCTACTTGACTCTACCCCTAGGGGGGTATTGCGGAGCGGGCTCATCTCCTTAGCCTCACAGTGGGTCTCCCCCTTGGGGAGAAGGGACAAATTCTCACGATTCATCACAGGTGGCACACGTCAAAATCAAAAATGTCTGGCTTACATTGAATTGTAATCCAAGCAGTATTTTTGCACATGATATGTGTTTTGTTGTCTTGTATGTCTTGTATTCTTGCTTTGTATTGTACACATTGTCAGGCCGATTCATGGAATAATTAGCACGGCGCAAGTGGCCAAAAACGTGCGATTCGAAGTGGAATAGCGAAAATCGCAGTGCAAGTGCGAAAATTGCACAAAAAGCAGCGCACATCGATTCATGGAAGGCGTGCGCGAGAAAACCATTGGATGTGCGCTAAAAAAGTGCGCGGCGCACATTGGCGCACAGGCCATCTAATGGTGTGCGCCAGGTCACAGCGAAAATCGCACAGGCCACAGCGAAAATCGCACATAGCGCGGCGCACACAACAAAAGTAGGCGGAACACGGGGCGTAACACTCGGATTGGGGAACAAGTTGCCAAAATGTGGGTGTCACGGGGGAAGTACAGGGTGCAAGTGCGCGGAACGCCCACACGCTCGCCTACAAAACGTATTCATGGAATCCAATAGGGCAAAAAAGCGCACGGTCAAACCAGCGCACAGGCACAAACACGACCGCTACAAGAAAGCAGGCGGTAGCATCTCAGCGCCTGTAATAAATGTGCGCCAAAAGGTGCGCCAACAAATAGCACCTATATACAGCCATGATGAATGACCTATACTGTGGCCCTCCAGGACAAATGACGTGCAAAGGGGTACCCACAAACACGGACACCCGCTGACTGAAAAATAACGTGTGCGTGTATTCCGGTGTGCGCAGGAACTTTCACACGCGATTTGGCTGGGTACGTGGATCTCAGGGGTGCGCGGGAAGTCCCACACGCGATTTAGCTGGGTACGTGGATCTCAGGGGTGCATGGAAGTCCCACACGCGATTTGGCAGGGTACGTGGATTTCAGGGTTGCGCGGGAAGTTCCACACGTGATTTGGCCGGGTACGTGCGCGGGAATTTACACACACGACTTGGCTGGGTACGTGGATCTCAGGGGTGCGCGGGAAGTCTCACACGCGATTTGGCAGGGTATGTGGATTTCAGGGGTGCGCGGGAAGTTCCACACGCGATTTGGCCGGGTACGTGCGTGGGAATTTACACACGCGACTTGGCTGGGTACGTGGGTCTCAGGGGTGCGCGGGAAGTCTCACACGCGATTTGGCAGGGTACGTGGATTTCAGGGGTGCGTGGGAAGTTCCAAATGTGATTTGGCCGGGTACGTGCGCGGGAATTTACACACGCGACTTGACTGGGTACGTGGATCTCAGGGGTGCGCGGGAAGTCTCACACGCGATTTGGCAGGGTACGTGGATTTAAGGGGTGCGCGGGAAGTTCCACACGCGATTTGGCAGGGTACGTGTGCGGGAATTTACACACGCGATTTGGCTGGGTACGTGGATCTCAGGGGTGCGCGGGAAGTCTCACACGCGATTTGGCAGGGTACGTGGAATTCAGGGGTGCGTGGGAATTTCCACACGCGATTTTGCCGGGTACGTGCGCGGGAATTTATACACGCGATTTGGCTGGGTACGTGTATTTCAGGGGTACGCGGGAAATCTCACACGCGATTTGGCAGGGTACGTGGATTTCAGGGCTGCGCGGGAAGTTCCACATGCGATTTGGCCGGGTACGTGCGCGGGAATTTACACACGCGATTTGGCTGGGTACGTGGATCTCAGGGGTGCGCGGGAAGTCTCACGCGATTTGGCAGGGTACGTGGAATTCAGGGGTGCGCGGGAAGTTCCACACACGATTTTGCCGGGTACGTGCGCGGGAATTTACACACGCGATTTGGCTCGGTACGTGTATTTCAGGGGTACGCGGGAAATTCTACACGCGATTTGGCTGTGTGCTCCCAGGTATTCCCTGTACACCCTCCACGGCCCCTGCAGGCAGCCGACACCACAGGGGACTACCCTGCACACCTGTTCATGTCACCCAGCACCCCCACCCCCCAGCATCCAGGGGCAGCCTCCACAAGGCCCCCACTCATGTCTCCCACCACCCCCACCCCCCAGCCACCATCGGCATCCCCCACCAGGCCACCACCCATGTCTCCCACCACCCCCACCCCCCCAGTCACCATGGGCAGCCCCCACCAGGCCCCCACTCATGTCTCCCACCAACCCCAACCCCCAGCAGTGCAGGGGCAGCACCACCAGGCCCCCACTCATGTCCAACTCATGTCTCCCACCACCCCCACCCCCACCCCCCAGCCACCATGGGCATCCCCGACCAGGCCCCCACTAATGTCTCCCACCACCCCCACCCCCCAGCAGTGCAGGGGCAGCACCACCAGGCCCCCACCCATGTCTACCACCACCCCCACCCCCCAGCCACCATGGGCATCCCCCACCAGGCCCCCACTCATGTCTCCCACCCACCCCCACCCCTCAGCCACCATGGGCATCCCCCACCAGGCCCCCACTCATGTCTCCCACCCACCCCCACCCCCCAGCCACCATGGGCATCCCCCACCAGGCCCCCACTCATGTCTCCCACCCACCCCCACCCCCCAGCCACCATGGGCAGCCCCCACCAGGCCCCCACTCATGTCTCCACACACCCCCACAAACCCCAACCCCCCAGCCACCATGGGCAGCCCCCACCAGGCCCCCACTCATGTCTTCCACCCACCCCCACCCCCAGCCACCATAGGCATCCCCCACCAGGCCCCCACTCATGTCTCCCACCACCCCCACACCCCAGCAGTGCAGGGGCAGCACCACCAGGCCCTCACTCATGTCCAATTCATGTCTCCCACCACCCCCACCCCCCCAGCATCCAGGGGCACCCTCCACCAGGCCCCCACTCATGTCTCCCACCAGCCCCACCCCCCAGCCACAATGGGCATCCCCCACCAGGCCCCCACTCATGTCTCCCACCACCCCCAACCCCCAGCAGTGCAGGGGCAGCCTCCACCAGGCCCCCACTTATGGCCACTATCACCCGCACCCCCCCAGCATCCAGGGGCACCCTCCACCAGGCCCCCACTCATGTCTCCCACCACCCCCACCCCCCAGCCACCATGGGCATCCCCCACCAGGCCACCACCCATGTCTCCCACCACCCCCATCCCCCCAGCCACCATGGGCAGCCCCCACCAGGCCCCCACTCATGTCTCCCACCACCCCCACCCCCCAGCCACCATGGGCATCCCCCACCAGGCCCCCACTCATGTATCCCACCACCCCCACCCCCCAGCAGTGCAGGGGCAGCCTCCACCAGGCCCCCACTTATGGCCCCTATCACCCCCACTCCCAAGCCAACATGGGCATCCCCCACCAGGCCCCCACTCATGTCTCCCACCACCCCCACCCTCCAGCAGTGCAGGGGCAGCACCACCAAGCCCCCACTCATGTCCAACTCATGTCTCCCACCACCCCCACCCCCCCAGCCACCATGGGCATCCCCCACCAGGCCCCCACTCATGTCTCCCACCCACCCCCAACCCCCAGCGACCATGGGCATCCCCCACCAGGCCCCCACTCATGTCCAACACATGTCTCCCACCACCCCCACTCCCCCAGCCACCATGGGCATCCCCCACCAGGCCCCCACTCATGTCTCCCACCACCCCCACCCCCCAGCCACCATGGGCAGCCCCCACCAGGCCCCCACTCAAGTCTCCCACCACCCCCAACCCCCAGCATCCAATGGGCACCCTCCACCAGGCCCCCACTCATGTCTCCCACCACCCCCACCCCCCAGCCACCATGGGCATCCCCCACCAGGCCCCCATTCATGTCTCCCACCACCCCCACCCCCCCAGCCACCATGGGCAGCCCCCACCAGGCCCCCACTCATGTCTCCCACCACCCCCACCCCCCAGCAGTGCAGGGGCAGCACCACCAGGCCCCCACTCATGTCCAACTCATGTCTCCCACCACCCCCACCCCCCCAGCCACCATGGGCATCCCCCACCAGGACCCCACTCATGTCTCCCACCACCCTCACCCCCCAGCAGTGCAGGGGCACCCTCCACCAGGCCCCCACTTATGGCCCCTATCACCCCCACCCCCCAGCATCCAGGGGCACCCTCCACCAGGCCCCCACTCATGTCTCCCACCACCCCCACCCCCCAGCCACCATGGGCAGCCCCCACCAGGTCCCCACTCATGTCTCCCACCACCCCCACCCCCCAGCCACCATGGGCAGCCCCCACCAGGCCCCCACTCATGTCCAACTCATGTCTCCCATCACCCCCACCCCCCAGCCACCATGGGCATCCCCCAACAGGCCCCACTCATGCCTCCCACCACCCCACCCCCCGGCAGTGCAGGGGCAGCACCATCAGGCCCCCACTCATGTCCAACTCATGTCTCCCACCACCCCCACCCCCAGCCACCATGAGCAGCCCCCACCAGGCCCCGACTCATGTCTCCCACCACCCCCACCCCCCAGCCACCATGGGCAGCCCCCACCAGGCCCCCACTCATGTCCAACTCATGTCTCCCATCACCCCCACCCCCCAGCCACCATGGGCATCCCCCAACAGGCCCCACTCATGCCTCCCACCACCCCACCCCCCAGCAGTGCAGGGGCAGCCTCCACCAGGCCCCCACTTATGGCCCCTATCACCCCCCAGCATCCAGGGGCATCCTCCACCAGGCCCCCACCCATGTCTCCCACCACCCCCACCCCCCAGCCACCATGGGCATCCCCCACCAGGCCCCCACTCATGTCTCCCACCCACCCCCACCCCCCAGCATCCAGGGGCACCCTCCACCAGGCCCCCACTCATGTCTCCCACCACCCCCACCCCCCAGCCACCATGGGCATCCCCCACCAGACCCCCACTCATGTCTCCCACCACCCCCACCCCCCCAGCCACCATGGGCAGCCCCCACAAGGCCCCCACTCATGTCTCCCACCACCCCCACCCCCCAGCATCCAGGGGCACCCTCCACCAGGCCCCCACTCATGTCTCCCACCACCCCCACCCCCCAGCCACCATGGGCATCCCCCAACAGGCCAGCACCCATGTCTCCCACCACCCCCACCCCCCAGCCACCATGGGCATCCCCCACCAGGCCCCCACTCATGTCTCCCACCACCCCCACCCCCCAGCAGTGCAGGGGCAGCACCACCAGGCCCCCACCCAGGTCTAGCACCACCCCCACCCCCCAGCCACCATGGGCATCCCCCACCAGCCCCCACTCATGTCTCCCACCCACCCCCACCCCCCAGCCACCATGGGCAGCCCCACCAGGCCCCCACTCATATCTCCCACCACCCCCACCCCCCAGCCACCATGGGCAGCCCCCACCAGGCCCCCACTCATGTCTCCCACCACCCCACCCCCCAGCATCCAGGGGCACTCTCCACCAGGCCCCCACTCATGTCTCCCACCACCCCCACCCCCCAGCCACCATGGGCATCCCCCACCAGGCCACCACCCATGTCTCCCACCACCCCCACCCCCCAGCCACCATGGGCAGCCCCCACCAGGCCCCCACTCATGTCTCCCACCACCCCCACCCCCAGCAGTGCAGAGGCAGCACCACCAGGCCCCCACTCATGTCCAACTCATGTCTCCCACCACCCCCACCCCCCCAGCCACCATGGGCATCCCCCACCAGGCCCCCACTCATGTCTCCCACCACCCCCACGCCCCAGCAGTGCAGGGGCAGCCTCCACCAGGCCCCCACTTATGGCCCCTATCACCCCCACCCCCCAGCATCCAGGGGCACCCTCCACCAGGCCCCCACTCATGTCTCCCACCACCCCACCCCCCAGCCACCATGGGCAGCCCCCACCAGGCCCCCACTCATGTCTCCCGCCCACCCCCACCCCCCAGCAGTTCAGGGGCAGCACCATCAGGCCCCCACTCATGTCCAACTCATGTCTCCCACCACCCCCACTCCCCCAGCCACCATGGGCAGCCCCCACCAGACCCCCACTCATGTCTCCCGCCCACCCCCACCCCCCAGCCACCATGGGCAGCCCCCACCAGGCCCCCACTCATGTCCAACTCATGTCTCCCACCACCCCCACCCCACCAGCCACCATGGGCATCCCCCACCAGGCCCCCACTCATGTCTCCCACCACTCCCACCCCCAGCAGTGCAGGGGCAGCCTCCACCAGGCCCCCACTTATGGCCCCTATCACCCCCACCCCCCAGCATCCAGGGGCACCCTCCACCAGGCCCCCACTCATGTCTCCCACCACTCCCACCCCCCAGCCACCATGGGCATCCCCCATCAGGCCCCCACTCATGTCTCCCACCCACCCCCACCCCCCAGCATCCAGGGGCACCCTCCACCAGGCCCCCACTCATGTCTCCCACCACCCCCACCCCCCCTGCCACCATGGGCAGCCCCCACCAGGCCCCCACTCATGTATCCCAAAACCCCCACCCCCAGCATCCAGGGGCACCCTCCACCAGGCCCCTACTCATGTCTCCCACCACCCCCATCCCCCAGCCACCATGGGCGTCCCCCACCAGGCCACCACCCATGTCTCCCACCACCTCCACCCCCCAGCCACCATGGGCATCCCCCACCAGGCCCCCACTCATGTCTCCCACCACCCCCACCCCCCCAGCCACCATGGGCAGCCCCCACCAGGCCCCCACTCATGTCTCCCACCCACCCCCACCCCCCAGCCACCATGGGCAGCCCCCACCAGGCCCCCACTCATGTCTCCCACCACCCCCACCCCCCCAGCATCCAGGGGCACCATCCACCAGGCCCCCACTCATGTCTCCCGCCACCCACCCCCCCAGCCACCATGGGCATCCCCCACCAGGCCAGCACCCATGTCTCCCACCATCCCCACCCCCCAGCCACCATGGGCAGCCCCCACCAGGCCCCCACTCATGTCTCCCACCACCCACACCCCCCAGCCACCATGGGCATCCCCCACCAGGCCCCCACTCATGTCTCCCACCACCCACCCCCCCAGCCACCATGGGCAGCCACCACCAGGCCCCCACTCATGTCTCCCACCCACCCCCACCCCCCAGCCACCATGGGCATCCCCCACCAGGCCCCCACTCATGTCTCCCAACCACCCCCACCCCCCAGCCACCATGGGCAGCCCCCACCAGGCCCCCACTCATGTCTCCCACCACCCCCACCCCCCAGCCACCATGGGCATCACCCACCAGGCCCCCACTCATGTCTCCCACCACCCCCAACCCCAGCAGTGCAGGGGCAGCCTCCACCAGGCCCCCACTTATGGCCCCTATCACCCCCAGCCACCATGGGCATCCCCCACCAGGCCCCCACTCATGTCCCCCTGCACCCAGGTCCGCACAATCCCCAATCATGTGCGTTATGGTCAGCCTCCACAGCCAAAAGGCCCTACCAAGTAACCCATTCACCCACATGGAAATGGAAATTACATGTCACACCCCCAATGTTCATAAAGCAAATGAGCCCATGTCCGTCACACACAATGGTTGCAAATGAATGGGAAAACACCCAACATGACATGCATGAAACCAATGAGATGATACCACACAGTGAAGTATGAAAACAAAATTGTATTAAAAAAAATGGAATGCAAATGAAATGAAACAAACTACAATGGCAATGAAAAAAAGATAAGCTGCATGTCTGTCCAAAAAAATCAAAACTACAAATCCAAATCCAAAAAAATGTTGTTCAAAGTCACATTAAAAATAAAATCAATCCGAGAAAAAGAAATGCAAAGACC
Organism: Ambystoma mexicanum; assembly: GCF_040938575.1. Taxonomy (NCBI): domain Eukaryota; kingdom Metazoa; phylum Chordata; class Amphibia; order Caudata; family Ambystomatidae; genus Ambystoma; species Ambystoma mexicanum. Next base: position 295,351,771 of record NC_090927.1, read on the forward strand.
ATTGCTCCATGGAGAATAAATAAAATAAAAAAATAAAACAATCCAATGAAGAACTATGTACAAAACATCCAAGGGTCCATGAGCACAACTTAACAAAGGAAACCTACAAAATACCCTAACTAAAATCCAACTATATACAATAAGTGGAGAAGTGTCCGTCGACTCCAAATCATAAGAAGAAACAAAGGAAACCTAAAACTAAAGAACTATATACAAAGGCGGCGGGCAAGTCCAGCGGCTCACTCCGTGGTGTTCCGGGCCAGGGCATCATCAAACTCCTCGTCTATGTCCTGGAGGCGGTCCTGTTCCATGGCCCCGAGGGTCCGCAGGGACGACGCCATCTGCTCCTCCAACCCCCTGCGGATTGCCTCGAGGCACTCGGCCCGCCTCAGGGCCCTCTGCATGGAGTTCTCCGCCCTGACCATCGTGAGCCGCGCCTCTTCCGTCCGCCGCCGCTCCGCACCTATCTGCTGGCCCAACCGCAGCCACACGGAAGACACTTCCTGTCCTGGGTCCTCCTGCCCTCCGGCCGATGCCTGCCCCTCTGATATTGATGGCCCCGAGCCATGATGCCTCCCACGTTGACTCTGCTGCTGCCTCCGACGCAACTGCCTCTGCCAGCACGACGGCATCCAGGCTGATGGAATCCACCGACGCCGTTGTGCACGTGCCCTGCCTGATGATGCCGGCACATCCTCCATCTGCTGGGGTACAGTTGCTGTGGTGTCCACCCCTGCTGGACCTCCGACTCCCGACAGTGGCAGGGATGGGATCCCCACCGAGCTGGCTGCATTGGTCAGGGCAGGTCCACAGGGGGCCCTGGTGGCATCTGGGCCGGAAGACGGCAAGGAGAACGACCGGCGTATAGCCTCCACAGAGGAGGAGAGGGCCACCAGATTGGCCGACACATGCAGGAAACCCCTTGAACATGGAAGATCCCAAATGGGCCACGTCGGCACGGTGCTCTTCGTGATGATGTGCGTGCTCCTCCCGAGAAGCACGCACGTCATCACGAATTGCACCCGCGCGCATCGTGACCCCAATCAGGACCTTCTCCATACGGACACGGGTCCCCTCGTCCGCAGGTGGAAGGGAGTCAGGTGACATGGACATCCCCTCTACCTGCGGACGGGCCTGGGACGGGGCATCCCTGCTGGTGCATGGTGGTGCACTCACAGGGTCAGGGACAGCGACATGCACAGGCCCCTCCACGGTGACCTGTGCTGCCTCCTGCCCCTGGACTGCACCACTTGCACCAGCAGGGATGCCCCCACCAGGCCCCATGTGTGCCTCAGTGGCGGCATCCTCCTCCTCTGTGGAAACCACCAACCTGGATGGCTCCTCACCGTCTTCTGCCGTAGCAGGCCCCTGTGGGGGCTCACCCACCCCTTCCGCTGCAGCCGTGGGGGCATCCCCGCCGCCTTGCTCCACAGTGCCGTCTCCGCCCTCTTCTTCACTAGCCGCTGCGTAGAGGGAGACATAGAACACAAGCATCAGGGTACTGTTCAATGGTCCCCTAGACAGGAAGCAATAGCAGATGAGTACCACTGTCAAAGTACACTTCCATCATGTCCCTCCACAACACATGGGTCAGTCCTGGCAAAACACACACAGTAACAGGCACGGTGCATGCCATGGACATTTCCATACATGTCCAATGGACTCTTGAAACATACAATGATATGGAACTCACATGCATCATGGGTCATGCCTATCACATGCACACACTTCACCTCAGTCACATCCATCTGGCCTCATACACCCCAAACACAGCGGATACAAGGGTAACTAGGCTGCTTCAGTGAATCTGTGCATTGTCACACACATGTGTCATGCATCCATGGCATTCACAAGTCACAGACACGCAGGTCAGGCACACAGACATGGCTACCATATATGTACCTGGCATCAGCACCCATCCCTCACCCGCACCCATGTCCAGGAACAGAGACTGGCATGCTCTCATGTGTAAAATCTGCATAGGGCTCCCCATTTCGCATTTAAACACATGCACCAACCATGTGGTTCACACATCACTGGTCGCACATGTATTAACATGATGTCCCTGCACACATACATGCATACATGGCCTATGTCACACATACAGGCAAGTATCAGACAACCAGCACACCGCAACATGCCCTGTCTCACACAGAAATGCTTGGACACTTACCGCTCAACTCCAGACGGGTCTCCCTCTCAAGGATCTGGGCGTGGAGCGCTGGGCGTACGCGTTCCAGGACCCTCATCTGGATGGAACTCATGCGGCCACGGCCCCCCTCCACGAGGCGCCGGGCCTTCACGAGGGTCCTGGAGCTCAAGTCCTCCCAGCGCTTCTTGATCTTCTGGACGTCGCGGGTTGCCACCCCCTCCGCGTTGATGGCAACCACACAGTCGGCCCAGATCCTCTCCCGTCCTTCCTTGCTGGCGCGGGACGATCCAAAGAGGGCATCATACTGCCCCAGGACATGCTCCACCAGGACACCAACTTCGGTGGCAGTGAAGCTGGTGCCCCTCTGCCCCTCTGGCCTGGGGTTGCCACTGGTGCCAGATGTGGAAGTGCCCGACATGGCAACCCCAGAGGCAGGAGTGGGTGGGCAACTGGGTCCTGGGGCTGGGCTGTGGAGCGATGTTATCCCAGTCGGGAGTCTTCTGTTCCAGCAGGGGTGGACACAGCAACTGGACCCCTGCAGATGGCTGATGTGCAGGCACCAAATGGCAGGGCACGGTGGCAGCAGGCAGGCAGGCAGCAGCAGCAGATGGCACGTGGGAGGCTGCTCGGGGCACTGGGGGGCAGTAATTCGGCCTTCTGGGCAGGAGCGTGGTCTTCCGTGTGTTTTCGCGTGGCAAGCTTGATACGGAGTGATTTGGCATGTGAAAATCCTGCACGTCAGCGTGAAATTCGAGGAAAGGCCCTTAGCGCGTAAGCGTGTCAGCACGCATACGCGATTCTATTGGACCAAAGGCCCTCAGCGCGTAAGCGCGTCTGTGACGTGACCCGCACGGGTGTTTCCCTCATAGCACGTGATGACGGAGCACACGTGGAAAGACTGCACATCAGAGTGTCGTCGCGTGTAATTGGACAAAAGTGCGCGTACACGTGATTGGCCTATGTACGTGTATTTCAGGGGTGCGCGGGCACTTACACGCGAGTACATCAGCGCACATGTATACCGGGGTGTGCGGGAATTTCCACATGCTATTGGCCTGGGTACTGGATTTCAGGGGTGCGTGGGAAGTTTCACACGCGAGTACATCAGCGCACGTGTATACCGGGTTGCGCGGGAATTTCCACACGCTATTGGCCTGGGTACTGGATTTCAGGGGTGCGCGGGAAGTTTCACACGCTTGCCTACAATACACGCAAAGAAACACGCAAACGTCGACCCGCGACGCATAAATTTGCGCGCAAAAAAAATAACAAGCTCAGACGCCAGGATGAATATACCGTTCCTAGCAGCAGTGGCCGTGGGCTACCAAAGGAGGAGGAGGAGATTAGTCAGGGCCAGAATATTCACACCCAGAACCAGCCTTTTCGGGATGCCTGATGACCAGGTGTATGGGAGGTACAGGTTTCCACCACACATAATACTGGAACTGGTAAATGAGTGGGAGGATGACCTCACATCACCCACCCTGTGCTCCCAAGCACTCAGCCCCCTGGAGAAAGTCCTCAATGTACTGCACTTCTTAGCCACTGGATCATTTCAGCGGACAAGTGCCATAGTGGGTGGGGTGTCACAGGCCACGCAGTCACGCTGCCTACACCAGGTCTTGAACATCATCACTGCACGCCCATCAGTCCGCAGGCACATATACCTGCCCAGAACACCTGCAGAAAGGCATGCTGCCGCCCTGGATTTTTACGGTGTGGCACGATTCCCCAAAGTGCTAGGTGCCATCGACTGCACCCATGTGGCTCTACGTCCCCCCACGGCATCTGAGCACATCTATAGGAACCGCAAGCACTGGAATTCCATCAACGTGCAGGTAGTATGTAATGCCAAGGGAATCATCACCTCAGTATATGCCAACTATCCCGGGTCCACCCACGACAGCTTCATTTACCGAATGTCCACCCTAAGCCGGGACCTAGAAGCTGGGCATGGCGATACATGGCTGCTTGGTGAGTATGAATGCCACTGCACATGCATGCATGTCAGATACTGAGCAAGGTCACAACCCCACCAATGATACCAATCACCACCTCCACAGGGGACAGTGCCTACCCTCTCAGCCCCCACATGATGACGCCAATTCGGAACCCCACCACGCCACCCGAGGTAAGATATAACACAGCCCACATTGCAACCCAATGCATAGTGGAGCGCACATTCGGAGTGCTTAAGTCACGCTTTCACTCCCTTGACCGTTCTGGCGGGCAGCTGTTATACGCTCCCCCAGTAGTGTGCAGGATCATAGTGGCAGCATGTGTCCTGCACAACGTTGCAACACGCCGGGGCCTGTCCGTGGACATGGTGGTGGCCCCACACCCCCAACCACATGCCCGGCCGCTGCGCATGGGAGGGGAAAGGGCACGGGGGAGGCAGCTCGTTCACAGCTAGTGGCTAATTACTTCACATAGAAATCATACCCCTGTGGAGTGCACACTGCCCTGGCATATACCATCTGACAATCAATGATGACTCAACCTGACACTGATCCTGAATGTCTGGAGAATCAACCGTCAAAGCCATATCAGCCTGAGATTGTTCACCTGGAAATGTTACAATGTGTGCATCCCTACCTACACAGACACCACCAATGCAGTTTCGTGAAAAAACACATTCATGCAGCTAAAATGAATACCCACTTGCAAAATGCAACATGAGGACAGTGCCATGTCACCCAACCCATCCCCAGCACCGCCACACGACACACCGTGCCATGTCATGCTATGTGCAGGTACACAAAGTAATCCCCACAACATGACACAAGTGTCACAATGTACAGTGTCCCTAATTGAAACTCGCGACACCTGAAATGCTCACAGTAATGCAGGACCAACAACACACTTGAGCAGGTATTTAGCAATAACACTTATCAGCTACTGACCCTCAAAACTACCATTAACATGACATTACGAATGTAAGGAATTAGTAGTCTCACCACCTGGAAATGCCTGCTCTCCCACCACTTCCAACTGTACAGTGTTGCTGCCATGTAGAGTTGTAGGTGCACTGCTGCCAACATGGACCCCATCTCCAAAGTAGAGGGCCTTGTGTAGACATGAGGAAAGGACCTGCAAATTAGGAGGTAGACACGGATGATGAGTTACACATCAATGCAACATGCAGTGTACAACACAACAGCAATATGCACTAGGAATGTATACACAGTATTGACTAGACTACCCACACATGTAGTGGGAGTCCAATGTCACCATGTACGTCAATGTCACTTGGGCACACCCTTTGCAAGCCCATGGAAATGGGAAGCAGGAGGGGTGTGTGTGACAAAAACCCAAGCATCTGAACCAAATACATGACAAGCCTGCATGTGCCCAGCCACAATGCAGCGTATGCCCACAGGAGCCACAGAAGGCAACACATTGTCCCAAAAAAAATAAAAATAAAGATAAAAAAAAAAAAAAAATCAAAAATGGCCATTAATGGGCCCGGGGGGGTTGGGGAGGCCACCCAGGAGGTCCGAGGATAGGGTGCACACCAAAACCCACCTGTGTGGATCTTGCGAAAAAAAGAAAAACACCTCCATGGGCTCATGGCCCACACGGCTACCCTATTGTGGGAGTATCACTGCTGTCGCTATTATCACCCTGTGCAGCTGCATCCGGAGGTGGTTGCACTATGGGAGGCAGCCCACGCAAGGCCCTAGTCTGTTCCTCCATGGCTGCAAGCATGCGGGTGTGGTAGGTCTCGTTCTAGAGGATGAGTGTGCGGAGGTCCCCATGCAACAACTCACGGGATGCCCGGACCTCCGCCCTAGTTGCCTGCATCTCAGCTGAGAGCGTACGGGTGAGACGCTCCAGCTGCTGTTCTGTCCTTCGGTTTGTTGAAGCCTCAAGCTCAACAAGAGTCGTCCTGAGGTGAAGGAGCTCCAGCCTCAGGGCTTCCCTGTGGCCCTGGGACTCTATGGAGATGGCTTCCTGCAGAGTCGCCAGTGCCGCCCGCCTGTCCCTGTTGGACGCCAACATGTCCTCCCTGTGTGACTGGCAGATGGAGTCGTTTGCCTGCTGTAGTCGCTCCATCAGCCTTTCGGGGGGGACAATGGAAGTGGCCACCCTATCCATGGCCTGAGCCATCATCTCTGATGATGCTGCCTGTTGGGTTGCCATACCGTAAATGGATTGCTCCCATGCGGTATTGCCAGGTGGCGTACGGCCACCACGTCGGCGGGCACCACACCTGTCTGGGGCAAGGCGAACTGTGCCTTGCTGTGCCGGCACTGCCTGAGGCTGCAGGACTGCATTCCCCCTCTGATCTGCTGGCCCAGGAACAGGATCAGATGTCGCGGAGTGTGACCCTGCATCCGTAACCACCAAAGGCGTAGCTGGCAACACTGACATCCCCATTGAGGGTTCTGACCCTGGTGCAGGTGGGTGGGACAGAACAGAATCCCTCCCAAGAACACTCACCTGCGACGGCACGTAGGTCTCATCATCCGAATCAACACCTTAGTACAGCTCGGGGGACGTGCAGCCAGAGACACCCCTTGAGAGCACGACCTGCAGCAGTTGTGGGTTCTCACCCACCACCACACCACGTCCCTCACTGGTGGTCGGTCGGCCCTCGGATCCCTCCTGGGTCTTCACCATCTCCACAACCCCAGCAGTATCATGTGCGTCTTCCCTTGCAAAGACATAAAATCAAACAAATGGAAACAGGCATTACCACCATGGCACACAATGAGGGCTGAGAAGCAACAGAACCAGTACTTGATTGACACATGTCCCACATGACTTAAACCCTCCCATGCATGCACCCTCACTGCGTATGAAGGGCAGGCAAATGGCACACACTGATGACACCAAGATGGAAGATGAACACATTTTCTGCATGCTGCCTGGCAGTGGCATCACACATTGGCCTGTGACTGCCAGGTGAAATACACATGCCATCACACAGATGGCATGTACCATTGCTATTGAGTGAAGATGGAGAGGAGGGCAGCACTTATTCATTCAGTCCAGTTCCCTCATGTAATAGCTTTTCTAATTCAAACAGGTCTGATTTTTCACCTGGAGCTGCCAGTCCAAAATGGTCCGATTGCACAGGGACATGTGTGATCAAAGGATATCCAGGTAACAAAGTCACTCCACTTTACCATAGCCATGTCAGACATGTGACTAGAGGACTGAGAAATGCCTAGTAAAAGTGGTGGAATGCAAACAATCTGCCTGAATGAACAGAGAAAAATAAGCAACAATGTTGTGGCAAGGTGACACTTCAAGGGCAACTGGCGTGCTGTTGGGCTAGATGTCTACTGTTGGCAGAAGGGATACTGCTATGGCCAAATGCTGCTGCGCAGAATGTATTGCATGAAGCACATGGGTGACCCAAATGACTCAGGCGCACACACCCTCACCTGGCACACAAACAGAAGCCCTCACACACACACCATGCACATGGAATACACACACATGCATGTGCACTCACCGCACAATGCCTCATAATCAGGCAGATCTCCCATGCTTTGGATCTGTTCCTCGGTGACGTAGGTCCCAGCGACTGACTCATGTGGAGTGAGTTCCATGTCTTCTACTGGAGACCCACCTCCAGTCACTAGAGTTGCGGCATGACTTGAGGCCAGCTTATTCTTTGCCCTGCGCTTTAGGTCATTCCAGCGCTTATAGCAATCATTGGCTGTGCGCCTCACGATTCCAAGGGCACTTACGATGTCCGGAACGGTCTGCCAGTGTGCCTGGCGTTGTGCAGGTGTGGTCTTGGATCCTGCAACAATGACCATCTCGTTATCATGTGCGGACACATACTCGACAAGTGCATTCAGTTCGGCATCCGTGAAGCTGGGCTTCCTCGACGGGCCGGACTGTGTAGCCGTGTCTGGGGCATCAGCCTGTGCCGGACGAGCACTCTTCCTCTTCCGCTTGGAAGGTGGTGGTGATCCTGAGTGTCCTGCGCCGCTCTGGACACTAGGGGCAGGAGCCCTGGTGGACTCTGTATCAGGAGTGTGGGATTGCACACTCAGCATGGGAGTTGGTGCAGGCATTGGCTCAAGTGTAATGGTGTCAGGTGTTACTCACTGGAATGGAGAGTACGTAAACAGGCCGGACCTCTATTGCTGGGGAGTTGCTTGAAGGAGCTAGGGTTGGAGCCTCCTACCCAAGCCTCCTCTCTGTGAGGGAATGAGCTCTTTAAACCGATATGACCACTTGCTGAACTGTACAGACAAGGGGACCGATCGATCAAAAAAGCGGGGAGAACAGACCGTCTCAAACCCAGGCTGTAAAGGAAAGGATAACAAGTTAATAATCTGCCAACAATGAAACTGGTTTATTCCCAAGACTATTCCCCTTTAGTAGTACCTGGTTTAATCTCCCCTTAAGCCAAAGGAACCGGAGTAACCTATAAGGTAGAGAGGTCTTAGTATATGACTAACGTATAATTCTGCAGTATGGAAAAACCAAGAAAAACTATACTTTACCCCTGATGGAAATAGGATTGAAGTAAGTGTCCTGGGAAACAACGAAAGTATAAAATAAAAAAATAGGGAGGTTAGTAAGGTAGCTATCCCCGAACGGAACGAGGGTCGCACTGGTTTCGGGATGGTGCACCACAGCACAGCGTTCAAAAGATGCACTTAGGGATGAAGTCGAATTCCACAGAAAATGGTGTTCCAATTAGAGTTTTTCTTACCGGGGTAGTTCCTGTCTCAGAGTCCAGGAGGCAGGCAGGGGTCTGGTACACGGGCGGTCACGAAACAGCAGAATCAGTGTCCAAGAGTTCCGAAAGCAGGCAAGGGGTCTGGTACACGGGTGGTCACGAAACAGCAGAATCAGTGTCCAAGAGTTCTGAAAGCAGGCAAGGGGTCTGGTACACGGGTGGTCAGAAAACAGATCAATCGGGGATTCAGAATAAGGAGTCCGTGTGCAGGCAGGGTCGGTACACGGGAAAACAAGGACTTCACAATTCAAGATACCGGGAGAGCACTTCGGGAAGTATACCGGTTGTAACTTTAAACAGAAGCAGCGTTCTGTATGCCGCTGTGGAATAAATAACAACAAGAGGCGTATCGTTTGAAAATGAGGCTCTCCTCTCAACGCCGAGAACTACAACGTAACAGGTTTTCTGGATACTGTAGTTCGTGTAGAAATTTGCCATGGCAGTTGCCAGCGCGATAAGAAGGGCGCATGCCGGCGCCGTAACCCTTTATGAAGGGCGATCACTTTCCTGTCCCTTATTTTGGTTTTAACCGGAATTCCCCAATTGTTCTTGCTCATACGAGAGCAACGAGGCAGAACCCGGGAAACGCGGCACGGCCGAGGGCGAGGTGTAACAGCATCCACCCCCAAAGGCGGCGCAGACCCCCTCTGTGCATGGAAACGGCGTAAGAGAGCCGGAGAATGTATATTGCACAAGGGCTCCCAGGACCTGTCCTCGGGACCGTAACCCTTCCAATCCACCAAATAAAAGGGGCGCCCCCTACGGAGACGAAAATCCAGGATGTCCGCCACTTCGTATTCATCATCCCCATCCACCTGAATCGGAGGAGGGCGATCGGGCAGCCGAACAGAGGGTGGACAAGGCTTCAGGAGACATACGTGAAATACCGGATGTTGATTCCACGAGGAAGGCAAAGAAAGGCGTACAGCCACCGGATTAATAATCTCAATAATGGGAAAAGGACCCACGAATTTAGGTAACAACAAGCGTTTGCCAGGAATCCGCAAATTATGGGTGGACAACCAAACTTTCATGCCCACCTTGTAAGTAGGTGCCGGTTTTCTGTGACGATCAGCATTTTTCTTTGCCCTGGCCTGAGCTAGAAGTAGATGAGAGCGAACCGTACTACGGGTCGTCACCAATTCCCTTACACAGTCCAAAGCCGCCGGGTTATCAATGGGAAGCGTAGGATCAAACGGTAAAGATCGTGGATGGCAACCATATAGGGCAAAAAACGGGGAGACCCCTGAGGCGGTATGCATGGAATTATTGTACACAAATTCAGCAGAGGGAAGCATCGTCAACCAGGATGCTTGGAAACAAAGGCAGAGACACTGAAGAAATTGTTCAAGGGTGGCATTTACCCGTTCGGTTTGCCCGTCCGTCTGAGGATGATAAGCAGAACTGAACCGATCGTCAATACCCAATGAAGCAGTCAAAGCCCTCCAGAAACGTGATGTAAATTGAGAGCCACGATCCGAAACCAGGATGGCAGGCAATCCAAAGAACCGAAAAACGTTCTGGGGGAAAAGGGAAGCCAACACAGGGGCAGAAGGCAGACCTGTACAGGGAATGAACAACGCCATCTTGGTGAAATAATCAATTACTACCCAGATAGTGTCAAAACCTTTCACAGGGGGTAGGTCCACAATAAAGTCCATGGAAACCATGTACCAGGGTTTGTGAGGCACAGGGAGAGGGCGTAACAAACCCACAGGTCTAGAACGGGAGACCTTGCATTGGGAACATACAGAACAGGATGCCAAATAGTCAATCACATCCCTTGACATGGTAGGCCACCAGGACCAACGGCGTAATGCCTCCAGCGTCTTTTGCTGACCCTGATGAGCCGCACATAGGGAATCATGAGACCAGGCTAGAGCACGTAATCGTGCCTGTCCTGGAGGCACAAACAAGCGTCCTTGGATGTAGGGTAGGCCTTGAACCACATCAAGATTGAGAGTCTCACATTCTTCTTTATGCGCGGAGACCCAATCCGAAATCAAAGTCCACAGACTAGGTTGAGGAGTGCAGGCACAAACAACGTTACCAGGTAACAAGAGCGGTTTGTCAGAGGTATTGTTGTCAGAATGGAAGGCAATACGTGACAAAGCATCTGCACAAGTATTCAATCGGGCCGGTCGATATGTGATAGTGAAATAAAACTGGGAAAAGAAGAGATGCCAGCGAGCCTGTCGTGCAGTAAGACATTTCATTGATTTAAACGCCAAGAGGCTCCGATGATCCGAAAAGACTGTGACCTGATGTCGAGCCCCCAAAAGATGGTGCCGCCATTCGGAAAAGGCGTCTTTTATGGCCAGGAGTTCCCTTTCTGTGATTGGATAATTGCGCTCATAGGGCGTCAATTTTCTTGAGAAGAATGCAATCGGATGGGCTTCCCCTGAATCTGGACACTTTTGAGATAGAACCGCCCCAATAGCCGAGCCAGAGGCATCGGTCTCCACCAAAAACGGGAGTAACGGATTAGGGTGCTGTAACACTGGGGCGGAAGTGAAGGCTGCCTTAAGGGTGTCAAAGGCTCTTTGTGCCTCCTGGTTCCACTGATAGGATTTCTTAGAGCTGGTCAAAGCCGTCAACGGCGCTGATATAGAAGAAAAAGAACGGATGAAGCGCCTATAGAAGTTCGAGAACCCCAAAAAGGATTGCAAGGCTTTAATTGACGTAGGAACAGGCCAATCCAAGACAGCCCTGACTTTAGAGCGACTCATTCTTATACCCCTACTAGTCAGGTCGTAACCAAGAAACTCCACTTCAGTGGAGTTGAAGACACATTTTTCAGCTTTGACAAACAGGTGGTTTTCCCTCAACCGTTGCAATACGATTTGCACGTGCCTCGTGTGCTCCTCACTGGAGGGTGAATATATGAGGATATTGTCCAAATATACCACAACAAACTGATCCAAACAGTCGTGGAAAATGTCATTCATGAATGCCTGGAAGGTGGCAGGGGCATTACAGAGACCAAACGGCATCACCAGATATTCATATAGTCCGTAGCGTGTTTTGAATGCGGTCTTCCACTCGTCCCCTTTTCGCATTCGAACGAGATTATATGCCCCCCTAAGGTCTAGCTTGGTAAAGACTACAGAAGAACCGAGCTGGTCCAAGAGCACAGAAATGAGCGGGAGGGGATATTGATTCTTTACCGTCACCGCGTTTAATGCCCGATAATCAATACAGGGGCGGAGGTCGCCCTCCTTTTTCGGAACAAAAAAGAGCGGAGAAGCCGCAGGGGACCTGGAAGGTCTAATGAACCCCGTGGCCAACGCCTTGTCAATATAGTCCTTCAATATCTTATCTTCTGGAACCGTAAGGGAATAGACCCTACCCGCCGGGACCTTAGCACCTGGCAGTAAATCGATTGGGCAGTCGTAAGGCCTATGAGGTGGCAATTGGTCTGCCCCTCCCTTGTCAAACACATCACAGAAAGACTTGTATTCAGGCGGGATTTCGGTTTCGGGAGATTTAGTGATGGCTCCAATCATGGACATAGATGCTACCAAGGCTTGACAAGAAGACTCAGAGGACACACTAGTGTCTAGGAAACACTTTTCGTTACACTCAGTGGAAGGAAACTGCACAGTTTTACTTGTCCAGTCGATGGCTGGATTATGATGTTGCAACCAAGGGATGCCCAAGATGACCTGGAATTGAGGGGCTTTAATGAGATCGAAGGAGATCGACTCAGCATGTCCTTCCCTGGTTTGCATATGAATCAAGGAGGTATTTTGTGTGACTAGGCCAGAGACCAAGGATGTATCGTCCACCGCGTGAACAGCCTCGGGTTGGGCTTTAGAGACAACCGAAATGTTCTTACTTGTGGCGTAATCGTAATCCATATAATTCCCGGTGGCCCCGGAATCAATGATCGCCAATGAAGTAAAGGTACTATCTTCAGTGGTGAATACCACAGGAAGGCTAACAGGAACAGCAACAGCACCATGAGAGTCCAAGGAAAGCACCCCCGGCGTAGGGACCCTGTCTATCGCCGGGTTCTGGCGTTTCCCGGCTTTTTGACAGGTCTCTTAGGGCAGTCTTTCAAGAGGTGTTCATCAGATCCGCAATACATGCATAAATTATGCGTTCTGCGATAATCCCGTTGTGTAGAAGTCAAAGGACCTCTTACTGCCCCGATCTGCATAGGTTCTGGAAGCGAAGTAGAAGGAGAAGACTGTTCCACCTGCAGAGTAACAGGGGCTGGTGACTTGCGTTCACCCCTTCTTTCGGTTCTTCTAGCATCTATTTGTAATACCAGGTCTAATAGTTCACCAAAAGTGGTTGGAACCACTGGTACCGTGGCCAAAACGTCCTTTAATTCCTCTGACAACCCTTTGTAAAACACGGCTGATTTTTCCTCCTCCGGCCAATCAGTTTCAGCTGCCAACTGATTAAATTTAGTAAGGTATGTAAACAAAGAGGATGTGCCTTGACGCAGATTGAGGAACTCCAGGTCAGTAGCCTGGGATTTATAGCGGGTGTCAAATACTCTGTTCATGGCCGTGATGAGAGCATCACAGTCATATAGGACGTAACTATTGGATTCCAGTAACGGATTAGCCCAAGCGGCTGCGGTACCCCCAAGATGAGAGAGAACAAAGGCTGCCTTCGTTGTAGAATTAGGGAAAGCAGTGGGCCGACAGAGAAAATGTAATTTGCACTGGTTGATAAACGTGCGATAATGTTTAGGATCCCCAGAGAATCGTTCTGGGGGGGCCAGTGGGAATTGAGTAGCCATAAGCACCGGGGTAGTCGTAAAGCCAGAGGCAGAGGGTATGGGACCGGTTGAACCTGATGCCGTAGCAGCAGACGTATCCACCCCCAGGGTGTGGGGGCTTGGAAAACTCTGCAAATTGTCGATCCTTTGATGGAGAGCACTATGTGCGGTTGTCATATCAGAACGAAGTTCAGATACCAAGCGAACCAAGGTGGTTAAAGGATCAACTTCTTCCATGGCTTCTGTTTCTGTTACTCACCGGAATGGAGAGTACGTAAACAGGCCGGACCTCTATTGCTGAGGAGTTGCTTGAAGGAGCTAGGGTTGGAGCCTCCTACCCAAGCCTCCTCTCTGCGAGGGAATGAGCTCTTTAAACCGATATGACCACTTGCTGAACTGTACAGACAAGGGGACCGATCGATCAAAAAAGCGGGGAGAACAGACCGTCTCAAACCCAGGCTGTAAAGGAAAGGATAACAAGTTAATAATCTGCCAACAATGAAACTGGTTTATTCCCAAGACTATTCCCCTTTAGTAGTACCTGGTTTAATCTCCCCTTAAGCCAAAGGAACCGGAGTAACCTATAAGGTAGAGAGTTCTTAGTATATGACTAACGTATAATTCTGCAGTATGGAAAAACCAAGAAAAACTATACTTTACCCCCGATGGAAATAGGATTGAAGAAAGTATAAAATAAAAAAATAGGGAGGTTAGTAAGGTAGCTATCCCCGAACGGAACGAGGGTCGCACTGGTTTCGGGATGGTGCACCACAGCACAGCGTTCAAAAGATGCACTTAGGGATGAAGTCGAATTCCACAGAAAATGGTGTTCCAATTAGAGTTTTTCTTACCGGGGTAGTTCCTGTCTCAGAGTCCAGGAGGCAGGCAGGGGTCTGGTACACGGGCGGTCACGAAACAGCAGAATCAGTGTCCAAGAGTTCCGAAAGCAGGCAAGGGTTCTGGTACACGGGCGGTCACGAAACAGCAGAATCAGTGTCCAAGAGTTCCGAAAGCAGGCAAGGGGTCTGGTACACGGGTGGTCAGAAAACAGATCAATCGGGGATTCAGAATAAGGAGTCCGTGTGCAGGCAGGGTCGGTACACGGGAAAACAAGGACTTCACAATTCAAGATACCGGGAGAGCACTTCGGGAAGTATACCGGTTGTAACTTTAAACAGAAGCAGCGTTCTGTATGCCGCTGTGGAATAAATAACAACAAGAGGCGTATCGTTTGAAAATGAGGCTCTCCTCTCAACGCCGAGAACTACAACGTAACAGGTTTTCTGGATACTGTAGTTCGTGTAGAAATTTGCCATGGCAGCTGCCAGCGCGATAAGAAGGGCGCATGCCGGCGCCGTAACCCTTTATGAAGGGCGATCACTTTCCTGTCCCTTATTTTGGTTTTAACCGGAATTCCCCAATTGTTCTTGCTCATACGAGAGCAACGAGGCAGAACCCGGGAAACGCGGCACGGCCGAGGGCGAGGTGTAACATCAGGGGGAATGTCAGCAGGATGGACTAGGACCGACACTGTCCTGGCTGGGTGTGTGAGAGCTGGGGTGGATGGAGTCGCAGCTGCCCCTGCAGCCTCTCCACCCTGCCTACTTGGGGCAGCAGATGACCTTGCTGCCCCTGATCCACGTGGCCTGGGCCTGCTGACCTGGAAGTCAGCCATGGAGTCAGCCAGGTCTGGTGCCACAATGGGCTGGTCCAACAAGGGCTGAGCATGGATGGTGTCAGCCACATCAGCCTCAACCGGGGGGGGGGGGATTATGGGTGCCCTTGACTGGTCCTCCACACATGGGGGGACAGGGTCACCCTGCAAGTAACGACCACGTCCCCTACCGGATCCACCACGGCCACCACTTATGGCTCGTCCACCGTTGCCACCCTTACGGATTCCTCGCCTCCCAACCATGGCACTGATGTTAATGTGCGTATGGGAGTGGCTGTAAACTATTGTCCTGGGCAATTGGGGGTCAAAGGGGTTGGGTACCAGATGGTAATTGTACCCTAGTGCTCTCGCAAGGCTGTATGTGACCCCTGGGGAAATATAATGGGTCACGCAACGCACAGGAAGCCCAAAAAAGGGAGATGACGTGCACGCAACCCCTCCTAGACCACGTGTGCGGAAAAAAAAACCTGCACTACGCTGTGGCACCCAGTAACACAAGAATGAACGTATGCGTGTCACACGCAGCCTAGAATGACCTCTGAAGGGGTAGGCTACACACGGGGCAAGCACAGATGTTAGATACGTGCGTGACTCGCCGTCTGCCAGGAAAAAGAGCGTGAAAAAGAAGCGCGTTTGGTTGACAACACCCCCGCCAAAAGAAGAATTGTACGCTGTCTGAGGAGACAGGACAACAGTACAAGGGAACACTGTTTGAGGGAACAGGCCCAGGAAAACCAGAAAAAGAGAAAAAAGAGAAAAAGCTGTCAGAGGTAACAGGGAGTACGAACTTGAAACGCCGTGAAGTAAATCGCGTTTGAACCGACAAGAAGTACATATTTCACCCACTCGCTCTCCACGAAAAGCACGTACAAGGAAATGGTGTTCTACACGTACCTTTTATGCAGGCCCACACATCCAGCGTCACTTCCGCGTGTACGCGCTAGGGCCATTTCCACCAATTACACGCTTTGTCACTTCCGCGTGTACGCGCTCTTTCCACCAATTACACGCTTTGTCACTTCCGCGTGTACGCGCTATTTCCACCATTTACACGCTTTGTCACTTCCGCGTGTACGCGCTCTTTCCACCAATTACACGCTTTGTCACTTCCGCGTGTACGCGCTATTTCCACCAATTACACGCTTTGACACTCGGACGTGTCTTTCATTTTTTTAACACGCAACATTTCAAACGTGTGCCATATTCAACGTGCACATGACATCATAGACCCGCATACGCTGGTGGCCTTTGGGCCAATGAATGTACAGACGTGTGCTGACGCGCTTACGCGCTAAGGGCCTTCCCTCGAATTACACGCAGACGTGCTGGATTTGCACGTGCAAAATCTTTCCGTATCAAGCTGGCCACGCGTTCACACACGGAAGACCACGCTCCTGCCCAGAAGGCCGAATTACTGCCCCCCAGAGCCCTGAGCACGCTCCCACCTGCCATCTGCTGCTGCCTGACTGCCTGCTGCCCACGTGCCCTGCCATTTGCTGCCTGCACATCAGCCAGGGGTGCTGTTGCTGTGACCACCCCTGCTGGAACCGAAGACTCCCGACTGCTTTTCCATCGCCCCACAGCCCAGCCCCAGGACCCAGTTGCCCACCCACTCCTGCCTCTGGGGTTGCCATGTCGGTTACTGCAACATCTGGCACCAGTGGCAACCCCCGGCCAAGGAGGCAGAGGGGCACCAGCTTCACTGCCACCAAAGTTGGTGTCCTGGTGGAGCATGTCCTGGGGCAGTATGATGCCCTCTTTGGAAGGTTGCGCGCCGACAAGGAAGGACGGACTCGGATCTGGATGGACATCGTGACTGCCATCAACGCGGAGGTCCTTGAGAGGCAGACCCGTCTGGAGTCGAGCGATAAGTGTACATGCATACTGATTGTAAGCTGTGCGTGTGGTGTGCCAGGAGTGTGCAGGTTGAACATGTATTTTTATGTGGGCAAGTAGGGGGGGTGTACAGGGCCGTGAGGGTGACACATGCGAGGGGTCTCATGTGTGACACATGGATGGTGCTTGTGTGTGTGGGCTTGCATGGCACAGGATGTGGAGGAATGATTGTCAGGTGTGACATGGATGTCGATCGGAACACTGCGACAGTTGGCGGAGGTGTACACATGCATGCAAGTTTGGTGGTGTGTGTGCATGTGTAGTGTACTCCCTATGTTGCATGTGATGTGTGGATGACCTTTGGCTGCTCATGCTGTTGTATGTGAATGGATGGTGCTGGCTGTTGCAATATGCCTGTGGTATGGCTCATGTGTGCAAGTTGAAATGACATGTGTGTTGGGGATTGTGATGCCATGTCTGAGCTTTACCAATGCCACTCATGTATGACTGTCATGTGTGTATGAGTCCATTGGACAGTGCCCTGATGCCTGTGTTTTCTTTCTCCCTGTCTGCAGCGTCAACTGATGAAGAGGGCGGAGAAGGTGCTGTGGAGCACAGCGGCAGGGGTCGCACCACCAGCCGGAGACGCAAGGCCCGGATCCCCTCCCAGGTTCTGATCTCGTCGAGGAGTGAGGAGTCCGGTGCCGTGTCCCAGGCCGCAGCTGCCGAGGGGAGGTCCAAGAGGTGGAGGTTGGAGTTGGACTCCTCGGCAGCCGAAGGGGCAGCTGGGACCCCACAGGGCCCAACGGAGGAAGATGGCAGGGAGTCATCCAGGTTGGTGGGGGGTTTGGAGGAGGAGGAGGCCGTGCAAGCGACAGAGGCGGGGTCTGGAGGTGGGGATTCCACTGGTGCTAGTGGTGCAGTGCAGGATCTGGGACAGGAGGCAGCACAGGCCGCCGCGGAGGTGCCTGTGTGCAATCCTGTCCCTGCTCCTGTCACTGCATCATCTTGCACCAGCAGGGATGCCTACCTCCAGACCCGTTCTCAGGGAGGGGATTGGCTTACAACACCTGGCCTTCCTCTCCCTGCGGATGTGGCTATCCTGCACCAGGTTGAGCCTGTCCAGGGTGGGGTGGTGTTGCGTCAACGGGCCATGCAAGCTGACCTGCAGTCTTTTCATGATGAGTCTGCACGTCTTCTTGCATGGCTCGTTGACTGCGTTGACCCACTGGGACAGCTCACCAGGGCTGGATTCCTCCGTTTCCTGGACCTTGTTCCGACCCCCTCCTCCACGGAAACCCCTATGCCCCAGTTGTCCACCATGCCATCTTCCCACCCATGTGTCACCTGGGTGCCCTGTGGAGCTGCCTCCGACCGTGCGCCCAGGCTGGTGGACAACAGATCCCTGCCACAGTCGGGAGTCGGACGTCCAGCAGGGGTGGCCACATCAACGACTGCACCCCAGCTGGAGGAGGATGTGCAGGCACCATCGGACAGGGCACATGGACAGCAGCAGCTGCAGCAGCAGGAGGCTGTAGGTGGGAGCCACGATAGCTCGGGGCCTTCAACATCGGAGGGGCAGGCATCGGCCGGAGGGCAGGAGGACCCTGGACGGGAAGTGTCTTCCGTGTGGCAGCGGTTGGGCCACGCCATAGATGCGGAGCGGCAGCGGGCGGAAGAGGCGCGGCTCACGATGGTCAGGGCGGAGAACTCCATACGGAGGGCCCTGAGGCGGGCCGAGTGCCTCGAGGCAATCCGCAGGGAGTTGGAGGTGAACATGTCGGCGTCCCTGCGGACCCTCGGGGCCATGGAACAGGACCGCCTCCGGGACATAGACAAGGAGTTCGATGATGCCCTGGCCCGGAACACCACTAAGTGAGCCGCTGGACTGGCCCGCCGCCATTGTATATAGTTATTTAGTGATAGGTTTCCTTTATAGTTTGTTTTTATTTGGAGTCGACGGACACTGCTCCACCTTTTGTATATATTTCCATTTTAGATAGGTTTTTTGGTAGGTTTCATTTCTTCTGTTGGGATGATGGACCCTGAATACTTTGTACATAGTTGGACTTTGGATTTGGATATTTTTTTTACTATGGATATTTTTTTCCATGGAGCAATGGTTTTCATTTTCTTTTTTCCCTTCATTTCCTTTTTATGGACTTGAACTTTGGAAGAAATTTTTTAGGATTATCATTTATTGATTTAAATTTGAAAAGGGACAGCCAGCTTAATTTTTTTTTTTTACTTGTGTATTTTGTTTCATTTTGATTGCCATTACTGTTGTTATTAATACATTATTTGGATTTTTTAATTCTTCAATGTGTGGTTTCATCTCATTGTTTTCATGCATGTCATGATATGGGTTTTCAGGTTCACTTGCAACCATTGTGTGTGTGTGAGACACATGTGTTGATTTACATTGTTTCCATTGGAGTAGTATCATGGGTGCATGTAATACTTGGTTGTGTCTTTGGGCTGTGGTGGCTGGCCATGAGGCCAATGCTTGAGGATTGTCAGGGCCTGTGGGCAGGGGGACATGGGTGGGGGCCTGGTGGGGGATGCCCCTGCACTGCTGGGGGGGTGGGGGTGGTGGGAGACATGGGTGGGGGCCTGGTGGGGGATGCCCCTGCACTTCCGGGGGGTGGGGGTGGTGGGAGACATGAGTGGGGGCCTGGTGGAGGCTGCCCATGGTGGCTGGGGGAGTGGGGGTGGTGGGAGACATGAGTGGGGGCCTGGTGGAGGCTGCCCATGGTGGCTGGGGGGTGGGGGTGGTGGGAGACATGGTTGGGGGCCTGGTGGAGGCTGCCCCTGCACTGCTGGGGGGTGGGGGTGGTGGGAGACATGGTTGGACATGAGTGGGGGCCTGGTGGTGCTGCCTTTGCACTGCTGGGGGGTGGGGGTGGTGGGAGACATGAGTGGGGGCCTGGTGGGGGCTGCCCATGGTGGCTGGGGGCTGGGGGTTTTGGGAGACATGAGTGGGGCCTGGTGGGGGATGCCCATGGTGGCTGGGGGGGTGGGGGTGGTGGGAGACATGAATTGGACATGAGTGGGGGCCTGGTGGTGCTGCCCCTGCACTGCTGGGGGGTGGGGGTGATGGGAGACATGAGTGGGGGCCTGGTGGAGGCTGCCCATGGTGGCTGGGGGGTGGGGGTGGTGGGAGACGTGGGTGGGGGCCTGGTGGAGGCTGCCCCTGCACTGCTGGGGGGGTGGGAGTGGTGGGAGACATGGGTGGGGGCCTGGTGGGGGATGCCCCTGCACTGCCGGGGGGTGGGGGTGGTGGGAGACATGAGTGGGGGTCTGGTGGAGGCTGCCCATGGTGGCTGGGGGGTGGGGGTGGTGGGAGACATGGGTGGGGGCCTGGTGGGGGATGCCCATGGTGGCTGGGGGGTGGGGGTGGTGGGAGACATGAGTGGGGGCCTGGTGGAGGCTGCCCATGGTGGCTGGGGGTGGGGGTGGTGGGAGACATGGGTGGGGGCCTGGTGGAGGCTGCCCCTGCACTGCTGGGGGGGTGGTGGGAGACATGAGTGGGGGCCTGGTGGAGGCTGCCCATGGTGGCTGGGGGGTGGTGGTGGTGGGAGACATGGGTGGTGGCCTGGTGGGGGATGCCCCTGCACTGCTGGGGGGGTCGGGGTGGTGGGAGACATGAGTGGGGGCCTGGTGGGGGATGCCCATGGTGGCTGGGGGGGTGGGGGTGGTGGGAGACATGAGTTGGACATGAGTGGGGGCCTGGTGGTGCTGCCCCTGCACTGCTGGGGGTGGGGGTGGTGGGAGACATGAGTGGGGGCCTGGTGGAGGCT
This sequence comes from Ambystoma mexicanum, assembly GCF_040938575.1. NCBI lineage: Eukaryota > Metazoa > Chordata > Amphibia > Caudata > Ambystomatidae > Ambystoma > Ambystoma mexicanum. The sequence goes on from NC_090927.1 coordinate 295,372,678, forward strand.
GCCCATGGTGGCTGGGGGGTGGGGGTGGTGGGAGACATGGGTGGGGGCTGGCCCTGCACTGCTGGGGGGTGTGGGGATGGTGGGAGACATGGGTGGGGGCCTGGTGGAGGCTGCCCATGGTGGCTGGGGGGTGGGGGTGGTGGGAGACATGGGTGGGGGCCTGGTGGAGGCTGCCTCTGCACTGCTGGGGGGGTGGGGGTGGTGGGAGACATGAGTGGGGGCCTGGTGGTGCTGCCCATGGTGGCTGGGGGGTGGGGGTTTTGGGAGACATGAGTGGGGGCCTGGTGGGGGCTGCCTCTGCACTGCTGGGGGGTGGGGGTGGTAGGAGACATGAGTGGGGGCCTGGTGGAGGCTGCCCATGGTGGCTGGGGGGTGGGGGTTTTGGGAGACATGAGTGGTGGCCTGGTGGGGGATGCCCATGGTGGCTTTGGGGTGGGGGTGGTGGGAGACATGAGTGGGGGCCTGGTGGAGGCTGCCCATGGTGGCTGGGGGTGGGGGTGATGGGAGACATGGGTGATGGTCTGGTGAGGGATGCCCCTGCACTGCTGGGGTGGTGGGGTGGTGGGAGACATGAGTGGGGGCCTGGTGGAGGCTGCCCATGGTGGCTGGGGGGTGGGGGTTTTGGGAGACATGAGTGGGGGCCTGGTGGGGGATGCCCATGGTTGCTGGGGGGTGGGGGTGGTGGGAGACATGGGTGGGGGCCTGGTGGGGGCTGCCCATGGTGGCTGGGGGGTGGGGCTGGTGGGAGACATGGGTGGTGGCCTGGTGGGGGATGCCCCTGCACTGCTGGGGGGTGGTGGGAGACATGAGTGGGGGCCTGGTGGGGGCTGCCCATGGTGGCTGGGGGGTGGGGGTGGTGGGAGACATGAGTGGGGGCCTGGTGGGGGCTGCCCATGGTGGCTGGGGGGGTGGGGGTGGTGGGAGACATGAGTGGGGGCCTGGCGGGGGATGCCCATGGTGGCTGGGGGGGTGGGGGTGGTGGGAGACATGAGTTGGACATGAGTGGGGGCCTGGTGGTGCTGCCCCTGCATTGCTAGGGGGTGGGGGTGGTGGGAGACATGGGTGGGGGCCTGGTGGAGGCTGCCCATGGTGGCTGGGGGGTGGGGGTGGTGGGAGACATGGGTGGGGGCCTGGTGGAGTCTGCCCCTGCACTGCTGGGGGGTGGGGGTGGTGGGAGACATGAGTGGGGGCCTGGTGGAGGCTGCCCATGGTGGCTGGGGGGGTGGGGGGGTGGGAAACATGAGTGGGGGCCTGGTGGAGGCTGCCCATGGTGGCTGGAGGGTGGGGGTGGTAGGAGACATGGGTAGGGGCCTGGTGGAGGCTGCCCCTGCACTGCTGGGGGGTGTGGGGGTGGTGGGAGACATGAGTGGGGGCCTGGTGGGGGCTGCCCATGGTGGCTGGGGGGTGGGGGTGGTGGGAGACATGGGTGGGGGCCTGTTGGGGGCTGGCCATAGTGGCTGGGGGGTGGGGGTGGTGGGAGACATGAGTGGGGGCCTGGTGGGGGATGCCCATGGTGGTTGGGGGGTGGGGGTGGTGGGAGACATGGGTGGGGGCCTGGTGGAGGCTGCCCCTGCACTGCTGGGGGGGTGGGGTGGTGGGAGACATGAGTGGGGGTCTGGTGGAGGCTGCCCATGGTGGCTGGCGGGTGGGGGTGGTGGGAGACATGGGTGGGGGCCTGGTGGAGGCTGCCCCTGCACTGCTGGGGGGTGGGGGTGGTGGGAGACATGAGTGGGGGCCTGGTGGAGGCTGCCTCTGCACTGCTGGGGGGTGGGGGTGGTAGGAGACATGAGTGGGGGCCTGGTGGAGGCTGCCCATGGTGGCTGGGGGGTGGGGGTTTTGGGAGACATGAGTGGTGGCCTGGTGGGGGATGCCCATGGTGGCTGGGGGGTGGGGGTGGTGGGAGACATGAGTGGGGGCCTGGTGGAGGCTGCCCATGGTGGCTGGGGGTGGGGGTGGTGGGAGACATGGGTGATGGTCTGGTGAGGGATGCCCCTGCACTGCTGGGGTGGTGGGGTGGTGGGAGACATGAGTGGGGGCCTGGTGGAGGCTGCCCATGGTGGCTGGGGGGTGGGGGTTTTGGGAGACATGAGTGGGGGCCTGGTGGGGGATGCCCATGGTTGCTGGGGGGTGGGGGTGGTGGGAGACATGGGTGGGGGCCTGGTGGGGGCTGCCCATGGTGGCTGGGGGGTGGGGCTGGTGGGAGACATGGGTGGTGGCCTGGTGGGGGATGCCCCTGCACTGCTGGGGGGTGGGGGTGGTGGGAGACATGAGTGGGGGCCTGGTGGGGGCTGCCCATGGTGGCTGGGGGGTGGGGGTGGTGGGAGACATGAGTGGGGGCCTGGTGGGGGCTGCCCATTGTGGCTGGGGGGGTGGGGGTGGTGGGAGACATGAGTGGGGGCCTGGCGGGGGATGCCCATGGTGGCTGGGGGGGTGGGGGTGGTGGGAGACATGAGTTGGACATGAGTGGGGGCCTGGTGGTGCTGCCCCTGCATTGCTAGGGGGTGGGGGTGGTGGGAGACATGGGTGGGGGCCTGGTGGAGGCTGCCCATGGTGGCTGGGGGGTGGGGGTGGTGGGAGACATGGGTGGGGGCCTGGTGGAGTCTGCCCCTGCACTGCTGGGGGGTGGGGGTGGTGGGAGACATGAGTGGGGGCCTGGTGGAGGCTGCCCATGGTGGCTGGGGGGATGGGGGGGTGGGAAACATGAGTGGGGGCCTGGTGGAGGCTGCCCATGGTGGCTGGAGGGTGGGGGTGGTAGGAGACATGGGTAGGGGCCTGGTGGAGGCTGCCCCTGCACTGCTGGGGGGTGTGGGGGTGGTGGGAGACATGAGTGGGGGCCTGGTGGGGGCTGCCCATGGTGGCTGGGGGGTGGGGGTGGTGGGAGACATGGGTGGGGGCCTGTTGGGGGCTGGCCATAGTGGCTGGGGGGTGGGGGTGGTGGGAGACATGAGTGGGGGCCTGGTGGGGGATGCCCATGGTGGTTGGGGGGTGGGGGTGGTGGGAGACATGGGTGGGGGCCTGGTGGAGGCTGCCCCTGCACTGCTGGGGGGGTGGGGTGGTGGGAGACATGAGTGGGGTCTGGTGGAGGCTGCCCATGGTGGCTGGCGGGTGGGGGTGGTGGGAGACATGGGTGGGGGCCTGGTGGAGGCTGCCCCTGCACTGCTGGGGGGTGGGGGTGGTGGGAGACATGAGTGGGGGCCTGGTGGAGGCTGCCCATAGTGGCTGGGGGGTGGGGGTGGTGGGAAACATGGGTGGGGGCCTGGTGGAGGCTGCCCCTGCACTGCTGGGGGGGTGGGGGTGGTGGGAGACATGAGTGGGGGCCTGGTGGAGGCTTCCCATGGTGGCTGGGGGGGTGGGGGTGGTGGGAGACATGAGTGTGGGCCTGGTGGGGGATGCCCATGGTGGCTGTGGGGGTGGGGGTGGTGGGAGACATGGTGGGGGCCTGGTGGGGGATGCCCATGGTGGCTGCGGGGGTGGGAGTGGTGGGAGACATGAATTGGACATGAGTGGGGGCCTGGTGGTGCTGCCCCTGCACTGCTGGGGGGTGGGGGTGGTGGGAGACATGAGTGGGGGCCTGGTGGAGGCTGCCCATGGTGGCTGGGGGGTGGGGGTGGTGGGAGACATGGGTGGGGGCCTGGTGGGGGATTCCCCTGCACTGCTGGGGGGGTGGGGTGGTGGGAGACATGGGTGGGGGCCTGGTGGGGGATGCCCCTGCACTGCTGGGGGGGTGGGGGTGGTGGGAGACATGAGTGGGGGCCTGGTGGAGGCTGCCCATGGTGGCTGGGGGGGTGGGGGTGGTGGGAGACATGAGTGGGAGCCTGGTGGGGGATGCCCATGGTGGCTGGGGGGTGGGGGTGGTGGGAGACATGGGTGGGGGCCTGGTGGGGGCTGCCCATGGTGGCTGGGGGGTGGGTATGGTGGGAGACATGGATGGTGGCCTGGTGGGGGATGCCCCTGCACTGCTGGGGGGGTGGGGGTGGTGGGAGACATGAGTGGGGGCCTGGTGGGGGCTGCCCATGGTGGCTGGGGGGTGGGGGTGGGTGGGAGACATGAGTGGGGGCCTGGTGGGGGCTGCCCATGGTGGCTGGGGGGTGGGGGTGGTGGGAGACATGATTGGGGGCCTGGTGGAGGCTGCCCATGGTGGCTGGGGGGTGGGGGTGGTGGGAGACATGGTGGGGGCCTGGTGGGGGCTGCCCATGGTGGCTGGGGGGGTGGGGGTGGTGGAGACATGAGTGGGGGCCTGGTGGGGGATGCCCATGGTGGCTGGGGGGGTGGGGGTGGTGGGAGACATGAGTTGGACATGAGTGGGGGCCTGGTGGTGCTGCCCCTGCACTGCTGGGGGGTGGGGGTGGTGGGAGACATGAGTGAGGGCCTGGTGGAGGCTGCCCATGGTGGCTGGGGTGTGGGGGTGGTGGGAGACATGGGTGGGGGCCTGGTGGAGGCTGCCCCTGCACTGCTAGGGGGTGGGGGTGGTGGGAGACATGGGTGGGGGCCTGGTGGGGGATGCCCCTGCACTGCTGGGGGGGTGGGGCTGGTGGGAGACATGAGTGGGGGCCTGGTGGAGGCTGCCCATGGTGGCTGGGGGGTGGGGTGGTGGGAGACATGGGTGGGGGCCTGGTGGGGGATGCCCATGGTGGCTGGGGGGTGGGGGTAGTGGGAGACATGAGTGGGGGCCTGGTGGAGGCTGCCCATGGTGGCTGGGGAGTGGGGGTGGTGGGAGACATGGGTGGGGGCCTAGTGGAGGCTGCCCCTGCACTGCTGGGGGGGTGGGGGTGGTTGGAGACATGAGTGGGGGCCTGGTGGAGGCTGCCCATGGTGGCTGGGGGGTGGGGGTGGTAGGAGACATGGGTGGTGTCTCCTGGTGAAGGATGCCCCTGCACTGCTAGGGGGGTGGGGGTGGTGGGAGACATGAGTGGGGGCCTGGTGGAGGCTGCCCATGGTGGCTGGGGGGTGGGGGTGGTGGGAGACATGGGTGGGGGCCTGGTGGGGGCTGGCCATGGTGGCTGGGGGGTGGGGGTGGTGGGAGACATGAGTGGGGGCCTGGTGGGTGATGCCCATGGTGGCTGGGGGGTTGGGGTGGTGGGAGACATGAGTGGGGGCCTGGTGGGGGCTGCCCATGGTAGCTGGGGGGTGGGGGTGGGTGGGAGACATGAGTGGGGGCCTGGTGGGGGATGCCCATGGTGGCTGGGGGGGTGGGGGTGGTGGGAGACATAAGTGGGAGCCTGGTGGAGGCTGCACATGGTGGATGGGGGGTGGGGGTGCTGGGAGACATGGGTGGTGGCCTGGTGGGGGATGCCCCTGCACTGCTGGGGGGTGGGGGTGGTGGGAGACATGAGCAGGGGCCTGGGGGAGGCTGCCCATGTTGGCTGGGGGGTGGGGGTGGTGGGAGACATGAGTGGGGGCCTGGTGGGGGATGCCCATGGTGGCTGGGGGTGGTGGGGGTGGTAGGAGACATGAGATGAACATGAGTGGGGCCTGGTGGTATTGCCCCTGCACTGCTGGGGGGTGGGGGTGGTGGGAGACATGAGTGGGGGCCTGGTGGAGGCTGCCCATGGTGGCTGGGGGGTGGGGGTGGTGGAAGACATGGGTGGGGGCCCGGTGGAGGCTGCCCCTTCACTGCTGGGGTGGGGGAGGTGGGAGACATGAGTTGGGGCCTGGTGGAGGCTGCCCATGGTGGCTGGGGGGTGGGGGTGGTGGGAGACATGGGTGTGGGCCTGGTGGGGGATGCCCCTGCACTGCTGTGGGGGTGTCGGTGGTGGGAGACATGAGTGGGGGCCTGGTGGAGGCTGCCCATGGTGGCTGGGGGGTGGAGGTGGTGGGAGACATGGGTGGGGGCCTGGTGGGGGATGCCCATGGTGGCTGGGGGGTGGGGGCGGTGGTAGACATGGGTGGGGGCCTGGTGGAGGCTGCCCCTGCACTGCTGGGGGGGTGGGGGAGGTGGGAGACTTGAGTGGGGGCCTGGTGGAGGCTGCCCATGGTGGCTGGGGGGTGGGGGTGGTGGGAGACATGGGTGGGGGCCTGGTGAAGGGTGCCCCACACTGCTGGGGGGTGGGGGTGGTGGGAGACATGAGCAGGTGTGCAGGGTAGTCCCCTGTTTTGTGGGCTGCCTGCAGGGGCCGTGGAGGGTGTACAGGGTACACCTGTGAGGACCCACCCAGCCTAATCGCGTGTGATTATTCCCGCACACCCCTGTAATGCACGTACCCAGCCAAATCGCGTGTGATAATTCCCGCGCACCCCTGTAATACACGTACCCAGCCAAATCGTGTGTGATTATTCCCGCGCACCTCTGTAATACACGTACCCTGGCTAATGGCGTGTAAAACTTCACGCGTTCCCCTGTAATACACGTACCCAGCCAAATCGTGTGTGAAAATTCCCGCGTACCCCTGTAATACACGTACCCTGGCTAATCGCGTGTTTAACTTCACGCAACCCCTGTCATACACGTACCCTGGCTAATCGCATGTAAAACTTCCCGCATACCCCTGATATGCACGTTACCCGCTTTGGGTTCCTTGTTTGGCAGCCCTATCAACTGGTCCAGGGTTAGAGCAGCCCTTTGCGATGATTTAGCGATTTTGATGGCTTTTCCTTGCGCAAGGGCGTTCTTGGGGCGTTACTGGCGCTGCTGCAGGGTCGCTGCGATACTCTGCGCCACGGCTGGTTTGGGAGCCTAAAATCCATGAATACGCTGTGCGCGGAAATCAGTTTTGGCGCACGCGCCTGGCGCAGACAATTGCACGCGGACACTCTGCGCCAGCCGCTTGCGACACTTTTCTGCGAAATTCTATGAATTACCCTGTGTGTGTTTAGTGTAGGACAACTGTCGTGTATGCCACGTCATTGCAGATGTTTATGGTATTTACGTGAAGGTTTGGATATTTTTGGACTGTTGTATTTTAAATTAGGATTCGATCTGATTAAACATTTTCTGTATAGCATGATCAAATGATAAAATATTGTTTTAAACGTCAGCCTTGTTACTAAATTAACACTTAATACAGAGTTGCTTCTAAATTATGTATGAACAAGTAATGAGGTTCCTTTTATTGTGTTGAAGTTTGGGGTAATATCTGTTTGCATGTGGCCTCTTGCACCTTTTCAGATGGGTGATTTCTATCAACCCAGAATGGAGAATGTCCAGAGGCCCTGATGTCATTTCCAAATGTCAATGGCTGCACATAAGATGGTACTCGAGGAAAACAGAGGAGTGAGTGGAGTTTCAGCTCAAAAGCACAGTGGCTCAGGTATTGTGGGTGTTTACTAAGTCAGCACTCAGTCATAAATAAAATAAATAAAAATAAAAATAAATAAAATAGGTGCTCGTGAATGAGTTGGGAGTTAAAGGCAGAGAAGGGGGGACATTGTAGCTTCTTGAAGATTGACTCTATGATGGCTTTTAGTCGGTGCCAATATACTTACTGGAGATCAAATAGGTCTGTGTTTGTGCCCTGGGAACCAGGGGCTGTGTTTTGGCACAAAGTACTTCCCATTATTGTAGTCCTCTGCAATCTGTCATGTGTGAAAGGCTGTAGAAGTGAAGCAGTGGAGAGCGAGAGCAGGGCAGCCTGTATTGAACATCACTTTTGAACATGGTAGTGGTTTGTGGTGGGGAAGGGGCCAGCGAGAAGTGGTGTTTAAAATTGCTGGAGATAAAGCAACACCAAAACCATAAATACTAAATAAATGCTATGGGTGTAATGGTATCACTAAAAAACGTTGCATATCATTACTGCGAGGTAGAAAACCTTGCTTGTAAAACAACGTTTTTAAATGACAAAAATAGATGGGGTTTGGGTTGGGGTATCTATTAAAATGGCGGGATGTGGAGGGGGCTGTGGGGGTTCTCTCTCCGCATTTTAAAAAGAAGGAAAACATTATTTCATATTCAAGATTTTCGACTCTGCAGTAAAAAATGTGTTGTTTTAACGTAGATCCAGGTGTAATGTGTATGCTTTGTAGAATCCATTAAAGGTAATACCGGTGGGGTGGATAAAGCCCTGGGGCAAGTTGATGGGGTCACCCGGCTGATAAGGGAGTTGCCCATTGGAGCAGGCTCCCGCCAGGTTCTCACATTGGCCTGGCATCTCTCTTCCGTGTATCAAGTCGAAGCTCTACTCTTTAGCTACTGCTACACCAAAGCGCAAGGTGCATCTGAATGCCAATGTGTTTGAAAGGGTGCTTACGTTACACCCACTTCCCACTCACAGCACGCATGTGGCCAGGTCACAGACATGGCGGTGCATGTGCGTCCACCGCCATTAATTGGCAAGGAGTGGTGAAATGTTAAACATCTTGAAAGGCTTTCTATGGCAAGTATCATAGATCCATTGGGGCCAAAATAGTGTCAGGGTGTGTGGACCCGTGGCTCCAAGGTACTGCACTTGAAGGCCGAAGGCTAATATTGAATCAGACATAATAAACCATTTTCTGACTTTTTTGGTCAAATTCAGCAGGAATACCCAGGAGATTTAGTTTTTGGTTGTTAAAACATAGGCTACTATTTATCAACAATTTCTGAATATTCATTCAAGCTGCGATGCTCTGGTGGTGGTCAGCTTCCATAGCCGAGCGAGTCATGATGCAGTGGCCTACAGGAGAGGCCAGGGATCTTGTGGGTATCCAGTGATTATCAGGACAAGAAAATAGAGTCAACGGCTACCCCTGATCATAGCCGCACAGGAGGTGTGCCTATGCTACAGTGCGGCTAGATTTGCATGTGCTAGCCTAAGGGTCACAGGTAGGTAAGAAGTATCATAAAACAAATTTTAATTGATAAATCAACACACATTTAAAAGAAGGCATGAGCCTATGACAATGATTACGTACCGCTACCTATGCCGCAGTACATGAAATTACAAGCACCATTGCTACTAACCCACACAACTGTTTTCCTTGTTTTTGCTTGTGTTCAACTCTATTCATGTTCCATAGGCTCATGCCTACTTTTAAAAGTGTGTTGATTTATCAATTACATTTTGTTTTATTATACTTCTTCTGCTAGCACATGCACATCTAGCCGCACTGTAGCATAGACACACCTCCTCTGCGCCTATGATCAGGGGTAGCCGTTGACTCTATATTCTTGTCCTGTTAGTCTCTACTAACCCTCCAGAGTCAGGCCCCCCTATACAAAAAAGAGGGTTTTCTGCCCCCCTATATACTTCGGGCATCCAGTGATTACAGCGACATCTTGTGATTGGGTTAATACGCAAATGGGAGAGACAGCTGAGCCCTGCGAGCCTCCACAGGTAACCTGATTGAGGTTCTGAAAGGAAATTGCCTACTTTTGACTTGAGAGTACAGTTTACTAAGAAAAGAAGCAAGCAAGCTGAAGGCTTTCACTTCATCTTCCATTGTCCGGCAAAGAGTGGAAGAGGTTGGAACTGTCAGCCATGTAATAAGCCACTGGCTGATCGAGACAGCTGGAAGTGGTTTGATGTACAGCATTCCCAAATGTTCCTATCTGATCTGTAGTTATGTTTTTTCTTATTGATATATAATTAACAGTCCGCAAACTCAAACACTAGACACTTATATGACAAAGCACGAGCCGAGATGGACATTTGAATTCTCTGATCAGAGCTAGTCTGAATCAGTATTGGTGTTCAGAGGCCTAGCCAAGATTGTCTAACATGTGGGGCCCGAAGCTAATGTAGTGAGTCCACCACAGTGACATTACCACCTGTAAATGCCCACACAGCGCTGCTGAGTGGACATTTATAGATTTAGGGTTGGTCCTGCCCACACAGTCTCAACCCTGTCTAAGCCTCAGTTGGTGACCGTGAAAGAGGGAGTTAGTCAATGCTATACATTATTAGATGGAATGTTTATTTCCTTACAACTAGTCAGCAGACTTTGGCCGGACTTTGCATGGCAAAATTACACTTTGCACGGTTCCATGAATCAGGGTTTGTGTCGGCAATGCAAAATTACTTTTCAGCACTACAAATTCACTTTGCACCTGCCAACTATTCCATGAATCGGGCCCCAAGAATGAAAAATTAGAGAAGTGTTGCCAAATTACCAAATTGTCAAAAATATGTTTGAAAATGTGTAAATCGTCCATTAAACAGAGACCTGAAATGTCATTTGAAGAAATACCTAATCTGCCTGGACTAAAAGAATATCAGACACATTCATGACTAAGATCAACTGTTGGGTATGGAAGGACATTTTAGAAGTAAGCAATTTTTAGTGTAATTGTGTTGGTGATTCACGTCAATAGTATCAATTCATGGGAATTATGTAATATTACACTATCATTGTACATGCTTTAGCTCTGTGTGCCTTAGGAGTGTGCATTATTTTCTATGTCCCTGGTCCCTGGGTGTAATTAATTATTATCATTATAAGCCCAGTCCCTTCAGATTGCTTTTTGATTGGCTACATATAAACTACAAATAATAAAGTACAAAAAAGGGTAAGCTCTCTATTGGAATGCCAGGATTTCAAGTTGCGCAACTAGGGGACTCCTCCTATTATCTGGACTTCGGACTTTATATTTTCTTACCATGGATTTTGCATACTTTATTTTCTTGGATGTGTTCTTGTTGTATTCAAAACAAAGGAAATGCGCGTCATGCCATGACCATACTGTCAGTGCAGTTGAACCTGATCAATGCACTCGTTCTCAGAGTTATTGCAAAAAGGTATGACATTTTCATTATATACTACTTTGTAGACTCAACAATCAACTGTTTTTCAAAGGTAATGACCATGAGATTCAATATTTATTAACTGTGGTTTACGTCAATATAGAAATGTCACCCTCACTGTTGGGTGGATTTTTCTAAATGAGAATTCGTGTCCCCTGGGCTAGTAATAGAAAGTTTGCAGTTCACAGCATTTTGCTTCTCACGTGAATTACAATCACCCTAGTTTTAAAGTTTTAAAATCCCCTGCAGCAGAAAGAAACATGAATCTATAATTTAATATGTGAGCTTGGCTAGGCACTGCCTAGTCTCTGATATTATATACAAATATGTGACTCTCGACTTACGGCACACCACGCACAATGAAGATCCATTGTTTACTGAGATACTTCCTGGGAAATAGAATAGCCAAATCAGCTGCAGCGGTTAGGACTTTGCAGGGTTACCTCCATTATCAGGCCATCCACTATCTACAGAGAGCCAGAGCTCTCGCTCGCATCAGTATGTAGAGGCACCCTGATGTCAATATGCTTGCTACACCATGGTGCATAAAACGTGCATCCAAGTGAAAGGTCTGTTATGGTGCCGGCCAGTTTGTAGAAGGTAGTGCATCAATGTCATTTGTAGAGAGAGTTGTTGAATGTTGCTTTAAAACGTTTCTGTCTTTTCAGTGCTGTTTGGTGCATCAGTCTGTTCCCCTTTTGTGCTGCATTGCATGTTTTGTTGTTAGCATTGGTGTTATGGAAACATTTATTAAGGTTTTTTGGTGAGCACGAACCTATCTCCGGGAAGCATCAGCATGCTTTACAATCATAGAGGGAAGAATGCAGTGAGAAAAGCAGAGAACAAGGGAGCGGGAGGATGAGCAATTGGCAGCAGGGAATCAACAGGCAACCAGAGAAGCAGACAGTGGGGAGAAGATTACTGAGTCTGAAGGGAGGGGAGTGAAGACTGTGCGGACCTAGGTGTTAAGGAGGAGCCTTTCCCAGAGGAGAAAGGTCTTGAGCTTTTTCCTGAACTGCAGAAGTAATGGGTCAAGTCTGATGTTGACAGGGAGAAGGTTCCATAGTCTTTCAGGTCAGACAGGGAAGGCCGGTCTTCTGGTTCTTTCCTTCCTGCACCGTTAGAGTTCAGGTTTGCACATTTCCTTACTTCTGGTGGATGGCAGGTCTCCAGAAATGCTCAGTTTCACAGTGAGTTAGCTTTTGGACTTCAGGTTGACAGCCTTGCAGATGATGCAGCAGGATTTGAAGATGATACAGGCTTGCAACAGTAGCCAGTGCAGTGTGATGAGGGTCCAGCAATGTTGTCAAATTTGCAGTGTCCTTAGATGAGTCTTGCTGCAGATTACATGACATATCTCAGGGTTGCCACAGTAGTTAGTGGAAGGCCTTCAAAAATGACATTGCCATCATACAAGTGAAGAGGCCCAAAGATTGGACAGCAGCACTTAATTTGCTTTCTGGGGTAAAGGGCTTGATTGTCTGTTGGACATAAAGTTGATATCAAGCAGTTTGTGTCTTCCTTTCTATATGCTGTTTGAACATGAGGTGCCTGTCAATGTTGGACCCAAGGGTCATAACAGAGAGCCAGGTCTGGATGTCAGGGTTTTCGGTGTTGCTAGTTAGCAGTAGGAATTCCGTTTTTTAGAGGGGCTGAGCTTCAGGCAAGCACTGGATATCCAGGACTGCATCAATGTGAGGCAACCCTTGAGCCTGTTGATGTTTTCAATGGAGGATATCTTGAGGTAGATCTGCGTGTCATCTGTGTATTGGTGGATGTGGATGTTGTGTGACACGAGGAGGGTTATGAGCATTTCCATGTAAAGATTGAAGATCACGGGGAACAGGATGGATCCATATGGGACTCCACAGGTGATGGCTAGAGTTGGTGATCTGGAAGAATCTATTTGTTCGAACGGTTGGCGATTTGCAATGTAGAATTTGTTTTAGCAGAGGATGATCTCTCTGATCCACATGCAGCGATGTAGTTTGTCGGTGAGTGTCTGGGGGTCTAGTGTGTCAAATGCTGCTGAGGGGTCAAGGAGAACTAGGAGGCAAAGATGGCCATCATCGAGGCTTAGTTAGTATGGTTCAAAATATAAAACTGAAACTCCAAATAACTGAAGTCAGGTTCTCTGTGATGCAGAGAGTGTCTCCCATTGGCCCTTGCACCTTAATTAAAGCAGTATTTTGCAGGCACTGTCCTGTAAAGATGTTATATGTCAGATCCATGACAATGTTTCTAGTTATTGATTGTTTCCCTTCTGTGTGACAACTTTGAGCGGTGGCGTGTAATGATCAAATTGGATCACAATAATTCTCTGCCTTATATAATAGGAAACTTAGTTTGCACAGAAATTACTCTTTGTATAAGATAGTTTAACTGTTTCTGTGGTTTATTGCAAAGCTAACACCAACCACAAAGAAGGCTTTGGCACATGATTTTTCAAGTAGTTCATTTTCAAAGTCAGTCCACTGGTCTGGTGCATAAACCCTGTCAGGGAGGCCAGATTGTGCAGACAGTATATGTGTATGGGAACCCTACACCCGAACATCAAAGAGAGTCCTCAAGACGAAAGTTATTAAACAACACTAAACCCACCATCGACGGGACCTTTTTGGACACCTCAAAGGTCTGGGTTGCTTAGTTAACACCTTTGTGCTGTGACAAGTGAACCTTCTTCCCCATGATGGAATGCTGCTCTCCCTTCCATGCAAATCAATGTGTGACATTCCGGTACCACTGGCTTTTCTATTTCTCTTCTGATACCACAAATATTAGTCACCTGCACACGGATGTGACAACACGGCTAGGGCCTGTGCTATCTCCATTGCATTTCCACTGGGTTGTGAACCTGCTTTTGTGTCACAGACAATTTTTCACACTTATATATGCTTCAGTTTGATTTTGCTCAAACAATAGCAGGCATTGTGTAAACAATCGTAATTAGGCGCTAAACATCAACTTTACCAACAATTCTAGCAGAATGAAGGACCTTGCGATGGGAGTGCCCAGCGCTTGGCAGTAAACTGTCAATGAGTTGATAATCTGCTAGTCAAGAAATTCAGTTTTCCAAAGTACTAGGCAGGACACCCACACATTTTTCCATCTTTGTTTGACCCATGGAAACAGAGGCAGCTGAACTTCTTTATTAGCAGAGCCTAAATTACAAGAAACGTAGCAAAATAAAAAATTGCTGTCTAAATATAAGTCATCACCTGCATAATAGGTTTACTGGCTGGATATATCAAAGGCACTAGAAGGCAGGTAAACATGTGTAGAGAAGGAGCCAAGTACCCCCACCTGAGACACGTGCAGTACCAGTGAAAATACGGATAGCAAGGAGAATCCTGGAGGCAAGGTTCCCATTAAGGAAGCCATATCTGCATACGAGGCAGTATGATGGCAATTTTAATGAAATCCCAAAAGAAGCAGGGCCAATTTTCGCGCGCATACCTATTGATGTAACACATTGCGCGTGGCTTATCTGATACCTGCGCTGAATCCGCGCAGGTCCAACCCGTTACTGTGACACCACGAACGCTTTGCGCAATAAGGCCAGCGAAGGCAAACACCATCCAGCGCACACACCTAAAAAGGGGGCGTAACACGTGAAATGGGGAACAACACGCGGAAATGTGGGCGTTATGGGGGAAGCACTGCAGTAAAATCCTTGCAACTCCCACGCCCGCGCTAACAAACAGGGCTCACCCGTGCACAGCAAAAGACGCGCAAACCCGGAAAACACTTACGCCAGGAAAAAGCAGGCAGAAGCACCCCTGCGCACCAAAGCAAATACATAAAAGTGCGCGCAAACAACAAACGTGCATATACTGCTACGATGAATGTACCATTCCTCGCAGCAGTGATCGTGGGACACCGCAGGAGGAGGAGGATAGCAAGGCCCTGCATTTTTGTACCTAGGATCAGCTTTTTGGGATGCCTGATGACCAGGTCTTTGTCAGGTTTATGCCTCATATCATCCTAGACCTGGTGACTGAGTGGAAGGATGACTTCACATCACCCACCCTGTGCTCCGAAGCACTGAGCTCCTGGGAAAAGGTGCTAAATGTCCTGCATGTTTTGGCCACTGGGTCATTTCAGCAGACAACTGCCATAGTTGGTGGTGTCTCACAGCCCACGCAGTCACGTTGCCTACACCAGGTGTTGGCAATCATGACTGCACGCCCCTCACTCCGCAGGCACATATACATGCCCAGAACACCTGCAGAAAGGCAGCCGTGGTCCAGGACTTTTACAGGGTGGCACACTTCCCAAAAGTGCTTGGTGCCATTGATTGCACCCATGTGGCCCTCCGTCCACCTAAGGCCACTGAGCATATCTATCGCAACCGCAAGCACTGGCATTCCATCAACTTGCAGGTTGTATGCGATGCAGAGGGAATCATCACCTCTGTCTATGCAAACTATCCAGGGTCCACCCATGAAAGTTTCATATTCAGAATGTCACCCCTAAACCGGGACCTGGATGCTGGGAGGCATGGTAACATATGGCTCATTGGTGAGAACAAATGCCTATGCACATGCATCCATGTCACACACAGACAAATAGACAAACCACACTAATGACAACCATTATCACCTCCCCAGGGGACACTGCCTACCCTCTGAGCACCTACACGATGATGCCAATACGGAATCCCACCACGCCACCTCAGGTAAGATACAACGCAGCGCATATTGCAACCAGGGCCAAAGTCCCTTGACCACTCTGGTGGACAGCTACTATATGCACCCCTAGTATTGTGCAGGATCATTGTGGCAGCATGTGTCCTTCACAATGTTGCAACACGGCGGGGCGTACCGGTGGAGCCCCCACATCCCCAACCACATGCACGCCGGCTGCCCATGGGAGGGGAAAGGGCACATGGCGAGGCAGCCAGTACCCATCTTGTGGCTCAATTTTGACCAAAAGGCACACATTCAAGGTGCATAATCCACTACTCCCTTGCAAAACAGCACATCCAAATACTGGTATGTCACCTAAACCCTCCCAAACCCCATGTCACCCGCCCGACACACCATGCCATGGTATGCAATGTGAAAACAACAAAATAAATGCACAACACATGACACAATTGTCACAAAGTGCACCGTGACAAATGGAAACAGGCCTGAGACAAATCCCTCTGACACATCAAACTCAAACCGTACACATGAACATATATTTACCAGCATAACATATAATGACCACAGGACCCAACAGTGACGACGTCAGACAGTAAACAATCACAATAGCACAAGTGTCTCAATGTGACAAAGCCTCCACATGGGCCCCTCCCATCCTGAGTGTGTCGCTGCTAGCTAAATTTGGCAGGGTACCACATACAGCATGAAGTGCATCAACAATGGAGACAGGCAAAGTAATACATGAAGATGTAACATGTAAATATGCACAATTAGCAATATACAAACGAAAATGCATGTCAACCATGCACTGGAGAAACCATCATGAATCCCCACTTGGGGTGTATACTTCAGACTGGCCACAGAAATGATGGAAGCCCAATGCCACTGTGTAAGTTAATGTCACACAGTGCCCTCCAGGCAAGCCCATGCAAAGGGGAAGCAGGAGTGGCATATGTGTCTGGACCCCAAGCCTCAAACACAAACATGAGACAAGCTTGTATGGGCTCAGCCGGAACACACAGTGGATGCCTTTGGATGCCACACAAAGCAACACACTGTTACATGAATGCACAATAGAAACAAAAATTAAAACAAAAAAAAGTGCAAAAAAACAACAAAAAAGGCCATGGTTGACCAGAGGGGTTGGGGGGAACCACCCAGGAGGGAGGAGGTGCAGGGTGCACCTCAACACCCACATGCGTGGATGCTGAGAATTAAAAAAAAAACATCCATGGGCTCATAGCCTTCACGGCTAGCCTATAGTGGGAGTACTGTTGCCACTGTCGTCACCGTCTGGTGCAGTATGAGAAGGTGTGCGTGGTACTGGAGGCTGACCACGCAAAGCCCTGGCATGTTCCACCATGGCAGCAAGCATGCAGGTCTGAATGGTCTGGTTCTGCAGGATGATGGTCCGAGGTCCCCATGCAGCACCTCACGTGTAGCACGGAGTTCCGCCTGCAAGGCCTCACGTGTTGCACGGACTTCTGCCTGCAAGCCCTCACGTGACACACAGACCTCCTCACAGGTTACTTGGAGCTCAGCCGAGATGTTGTGTGTCAGCTGCTCCATCTACTGTTCTGCCTATCTACTGTGGGCCACCTCAAGTGCACCCAGAGTAGCTCTGAGCGGGGTGTTCTCTTCCCTCAGGGCATCCCTGTGGGCCTGTGTCTCTGAAGCCATGGCTGTGCGCAGAGCCCCCAGTTCAGCCCATCGGTCCCTGTTGGCGGCCAACATGTCATGCCTGTGTGAGCAGCATGTGGACTGCATTGCCTGCTGCTGGAGCTCCACCTGCCTTCCCGTGGGGGGAATGGAATTGGCCATCCTTTCCACGCCATCTCACATGATGCCCCCTGTTGCTGTTCAATGGCATACATGGAATTCTCCCACACAGTGTTACCCGGTGGCTCATGGCCCCTGCGTTGCCACACACCAAGCCTGTTGGGCCCAAAGAGACCTGGCCCTTGCTGTGCTGGCACTGCCTGTGGCTGCAGGACTGCATTCCTCCTTTGATCTACTGCCCCCAGGAACAGGATCAAATAGTGTGGAGCATGACTCTGCATCCGTAACCGCCGCAGGCGGACATACCAACACTGAATGGCCCCTTGAGGGGTCGACCCCCACTGCAGGTGTGTCAGAGAGAACAGCATCCATGCCAGAATCACTCACCTGCGACAGCATTGTTAGGCACAATCACATGCAGTACCCTTAGGGAACACTACATGCAATTAAGACAGTACAATTTCACATTTGGTACAAGCCTGTACTACACAGTAATGTGGTAGCAGTGGCTTAGCAGCCAGACATATCTCAAGAGTAAAGTAAGCAGTAGAACAAGTTACACAAAGGACCAACAAATACAGTGATTCAAACAAACACTTACTCAAGGTTTCTCGGTAAAAGAATATACATTTATTTACACAGTCATTTGGAAAACATTACACTAGCAAGAGCAGCTCAATATCATATACCAATATACTACAAATGCACAACCAATAAGTTACTGAACAAGTTCAGCTCCCCTGAAGTGGGAGCAAAATGGCACTTCAGTTACTTTAAAAAGGGGTAAAAAAACAAGGTTATAAGAATCAACAGCACAAATACTTTCATGGGCAGGGCAAAGGGTTTCAGTTAACTACAACCAGCAATTCAGTTCATGGCCTGGGCCAAAGTCAATGGTTCAGAGTCTTTGTATAGGAAAGCACAGTTCTGGTAGTAAACGGTTAAGTCTTTGCCACGGATCTTAGAAGAATTTGGCCAGACGAAAAGTTAGATGTTGGTTTAGGGAAGGACAAGCCTTCGAAGTCGGAAAATGTTCACAAACTTTCACCGTGGCCGAAAAGATTTCTGGACCGCGTTTGCACAGTACCTTTAAAGTGAAGAAGATCTGTAGCTGAGTCAGTTGTTCCTGGCAGTTCGAGCAGATCTCGCTGTTCCTGAGCTTCAGTCTTGGGGACAAGAAGGAGGACATCGGGAAGTTCCTGCACTGCCCAGGGAAGATGCCATAAGCTTGGCAAAATGTCAGTTTAAGGTGTGAGTGTCTTAAAGACCACAAACTGGTATCCTTCCCACTGGCTATCCGGTTTTCCACAGCACTCGAAATTCGACCAGGAGGAGACGGTGTCCAGGCGTCTTGGAAGTTGGTTGTTCCCACCAAACTCAAGGGAAGAAGTTAATCTTGAAAGGCTTCAATGGCAATGGAATTTCAGGCAATTCAGACCTGCAGAAGTGCTTTACCAGTCGTCCAAGTGTTGCAGCAGTCATCTTCCTTCAGCTCGTCTTCGGTTCTTTCATTCCAGTGGTCGGCTCTGCTTTCCAAGTCCCAGAGACCTGCTTTTAACCAGTTTTCCACCATCCATTCATTCCAGCCTGGCTGTCACTCACACAGCAAAGTGGCTGTCATTGCCAGACATCCAGCTGGCCAATCACGCTAGAGTGCATTCAGGTCTCTTAGGAGACTAAGCACAGGGAGTTTCGGGCACCTCCCCCACATCCTGTCCACCGCAGACACTCAGGCGCCAGAGGAGGGCTTCAGCACTGAAGCCCGCCAAAGGCCAACGGACAAAGGGACCAAAACTGGTGGACCGTTCCAAAAAGAAATGGGGAAAAAAGTTGACCGGAGTCTGTTTTTACAGATAGGTCCTGGGCACCATATTGAAAAACATGGCTGACCCGCTTTTTAGCTACCACTGTTTGCGGTCGGGTAAAATCATGGTAGTTTGATCTAAACCACTGCCACCAGCCATTTCAAGTAGGAAAGGGTAGCATTTGACTGTTACATGAGTGTTTTGACTCAGGGGATGCTAGGCAACCCCTGCAGCACTCTATAGGAAGATAGTGTGTGCTGCGTCTGTACATTTAAAGAGACTAGTAAAGTCAATTTAACTTTACATGTTCTGGGAGACAGTAGTCAGTCCCAGTGAAGGTATTTAAACCCTGGGAAGTCTGAAAGACATTCCTGTGCCACTGCACTGAAGGTGCTGTGTGACACACAGAAAAAGATGATGCCAATGGAGTTGTTTTAAAACTCCATAACCAAAGAACACAAAAGTAAAACACATCTCAAAATACATGGAAGAGTGGGAGAAAAGGCACACACCCTCCCAGGTGAAAAATAAAATGCTAGAAATCCAGCAAAGTTGCTGGGAGTCTCAAATGGTAAGGGAAATTAGCACATTCTTGAGAATTCTCCCTAACACACATATGGTTCAAAATCTGATTCTGCACCAGAGGCACTGAGATCCTCAGAGGTGTACTCAGAGACACTCCTGACCAGGATGGTCTGTAGCACCAATGGATTTTTGTGCGCTACCACCCCACAGCCTCCACTGGTGCCTGGTTGGGGCTCTGAATATTCCACCATCTCCTCCTACTCCACTGCTTCCAGTGCCTCATCACCTGCACAAAATCAAAAAGAAGACATGACCACACATGTTAACAGCATAGGTCACACACATAGGTATTACAATGTTGACAGGCAACACATGAAGCAGCCATGTGACACATGACACAAACTCAGGCATGCACGCAGTGCCAATGTAATGGAACAGGACCCTGAAAGCAAATATGGATGCCTGTCAAATGGCAAAATAAGACATGTACTGCATTGGTGCATAGCACCTGCATCACACACCAGCTTGTGACTGGCATAGTCCTTCCACAAACATGACAGATGCCAACACACAGATGGCACGTAGAATAGCCATGCCAGAACTGTCAACCAGCCCCAGATGGAAGTTAAATACTACTGTCCATGATCCATGTAAAATGCATGTCATCAGACAATACATGGAAATCACTACGCCAAAACACACATATGTCACAGGATGCAACAACACTAGGGTGTTGAAATACAGTGAAGGGAGGCACATGGATACATTAATGCTAGGCCACTTTGACATCACACAAGTGAATAGGCATGTTGAAGGGTGAAACAGGGCTCAGAAGTGTGTGGGTGCAGTGCAGTACGTGTGTACGGCCTCAACGATCAATAAAGAGACAAAACCAGTAATTTCAATGTCGTGTCATGATGGCAGTGTAAGGGCAAGTGCTTTCATCATGTGCAACATGTTGGCAGTGGGTTGTAGGGATACAGTGAACCCCAAGGTCCAGGCCAAAGGATGTTCCACACAGTACAGGTCTGGCAGAGTTGCAGAGGGAAGAGTGTATATTCACAGAAAATCAGGAACAGGCTGTTGCAGTAGTCTGCCATGGGAATCACCAGTCACATGGAGACAGTGAGCTGCTGGGGGATAGAGAGACAAGGAAGGGTGCCCCTGTGGAGAATCAGCTTGCACGGTGACCTCACACAGACGTCAGTCATGTGACGACAGAGGGCGAGTGTTGAGTGGAAGATCATCACAGGTTATCTGCAAACATGTTTTGGAGCAAGAATATGGACAAGAGAGGCTGGCGAGTGATTGACATGGAAGGAGGGTGCAGGTGAGTTGATGAGGATTGTCTCTGTGCGCAGCACATGTCCTGTATGCAGTCTGCATCACTACAAGCACGTATCAGTCAAGCATCGCATTGGTCACACATGGCAGTCATGACTACATAGCCTGAATTGGCAGTCAATCACAACACATCACCCAAGCAACATACACATGGCCTGGACACACACACATGAACACTCACCGGACATCATCTCATAATCCGGGAGGTCTCCCACGCCTTGGATCTGACCCTCTGCAATGTACCCTCCACCAATTGCTTCATGTTTAGTGAGTTCATCGTCCTCTGGTGGTGATTCACTGCGAGTTACCAGAGTAGAGGCGTTATTAGAAGCCCACTTGATTTTTGCTCGGCGTCGGAGGTCATTCCAACGCTTTGAGCAATCATCAGCTGTGCGCTTCTCACATCCCAAGCAACTAATATGGTCCGCGATGCACTGCCAGTGGGCCCTATGTGGAGCAGGCATACTTTTTCACCCTGCTGTCACCAGCATGTCACAGCCGTGTACCGACACATAGCCCACAAGTATGCCCAGTTCCACTTCATTGAAACTCTGCTTTCTTGAGGTTTTCCGCTTCTTCCTCTTGGGAGGTGCTGCAGACCCTGAGGGGCTTCTGGCACTCCTGTCAGTAGGGTCTGAAGCGCAGGTGGACTGGCAACTGGAGGCAGGCAATGCACTGGAGGAAGGTCTGACTGCATGCATTGGCTGCTGGGTGCTGTCGCAACGACCCAGCGCCACAACTGGCTCGGTGTCAAGGGCCGGGACTAACACAGTCCTGGCTGGGGGACTCAGAGCCGGGGTGGTGTCAGCTGCAGCTGCCCCTGCAGCTTCCACACCCTGGCTGCTCGGGGCAGCAGTTGATTTTGCTGCCCCAGATCCACGTGGCCTGGTGACAGCAACTTTCACCACCATAAGTGGCTTGGACTTCCTGACATGGAAGTCAGCCTGTGAGTCATGCCGTGACTGTTCCGTGACCAATCCAGGCAGGGCTAGCAGGCCCTGAGCTGGGGTGGTGTCAGCTGCATCTCCCTGAACTGCTAGGGGGGCATAGCTGTCCCTGAATGGGCCTGGACACACTGCCCTCATTGGCCACCCTGCCCAAGTTGCCCACTGCGGCCACATTGGCCACCCTGGCCACCCTGGGCACATCCCCTACCACAGCCACCTCTGGGAGGTCACCCAGCTTTGCCTCCCTTACCACTTGTTGGTCATATCAGTCATGGCACTGATATACTAGTGCGAATGGGAGGTGCAGACAACAATTGTCCTGAGCAATTGGGGTGAAGAGGGCAGGGTACATGATGGAAAATGTACCCCTGTACTCCTGCAATGCTGTCTGTGACCCCTTGGGAATAATGACGGGTCACACAATGCTCAGGCACCCCAAACCAAAACAAAATGTGGATGTAACCCCTCGGTAGCCAACGTGCATGGAATTAATTTTCCGCAGTACGCTGTGGCACACAGAAACACAAAAAATGCATACATGTGGAATGTGCAGGCTACTATGACCTCGAAAATGGGGTGTGCGACACACAGGGGCAACCACAGTGGGAAAAATATGTGCGTGACTCACCGTCTGCCTGGAAAAATGAAAAAAAACACACGCAACTCCCCCGTTGAAAAAGAAATAAGCACTTCCGCAGTAAACAAGAAGTAAGCACTGCCACAGTAAACAAGAAGTACACACTGCCACAGTAGTGAACAAACACGTGTGAACCCACAAGAAGAAGAATCTCACGCGTCGGTCCCCACGAAAAGCACATACACTGCACTGGTGTCCTACGTGGACCTTTATCCCGTACTGAATGACAACGCCCAAAGTCCCATGTGCATCACGTAACTTACACACATAGGGCCTTTCCTCTGATTACACGCTGTTTCCGCACGTGCGCAGGTACTCTGCATTCAGATGGCCACACTAAAGCACACGAGCTGCCTCCTACGAGCCATCTGCTGCTGCCAGCCCACTCTGTGTGCCTGCTGCCCACGTGGTCTGCAATTTGGTGCCTGCACATCAGCCATTGCCAGAAATCATGTTGCTGAGACCACCTCTGCTAACCCAGAAGACTCCCGACTGCCATTCCATCGCTCCACAGCCACGCCCCAAGACCCAGATGCCCACACACACCTGCCTCGGGGGTTGCCATGTCGGACCAAGCAACATCTGGGGCAAGTGGCAACCCCCCGGCAGAGAGCCAGAGGGCTGCCAGCTTCTCTTGCAAAGAAGTTGGCATCCTGGTGGAGCAGGATCTGGGGCATTATGATGCCCTCTTCTCTGGACCATCGCAACTTGACAAGGAAGGACGGAGTAAGATCTGGGCGGACATCGTGGGTGCCATCAACGCGGAGGGGGTGGCACCCCGCGACTACAAACATGTCCGGAAGCGCTGGGAAGACGTCAGGGCCAGGACCCCCAACAAGGCCCAGCACTTCATCGTGTCTGGTGATGGAGTGGGGCTGGGCCGGTTGACCAACAATGAGATGAGGGTCCTGGAGGGCATCAACCCAGCGCTGCACGCCCAGGTCTTAGAGTTGGAGCGTGTCCGGAGTCGAGTGGTAAGTGTCCATGTGTTCTTGTCCAGCGTAGTGCAAGTTGAGGGGTGGATGGAGTGTGCACCTTGGCTTTATGTCTGGCATGCCTCATGTACGGATGTCTGTGTGCATGTTCATGACAGTGCTGCATGTGAGTCCAATCAAGCGTGTTCCACATCAATGGTGTCTGTGTTGCAATACATGATGTGCACCAGCATGTGACGATGCACACATGTTTGCATCCCTGGTCTGGACTTGGCAATGCGAGAGGTGTGAGACATGGATGCGTATGTCACCTTCATGGACATGCATGGTGTATATGTGCATGTGTATGAATGGTGAGTGTGTGACTGGCCAACCCCATGGATGCATGACACATGTGCATCTCAATGCGTGATTGACTCATACGGCCCAGTTCTCCACAAGTGCTCTGTGACGGGAGATCTACATGGCCTGATACATGACTGTCAGGTGATGTGTGTGCATGTGATGTGCATGTTTCATGATACATGTGAGGTTCATCCCCTCTTCTGATGTGCCCACAGTGCCTTGAACATGGATTCAAATGTCTGTTGCACGTGGCAAGCAAGTGTGTGCATATGTGTTACTTGCACTGACCTGTGTTTTGTGGAGGGTGATGATGGTTGTGATGTTTGACAGTGACACTCATGTGCATTTGCTTTGAGTAAAGCAGACATTTGTTTGGTGCACTGATGCATGTGTTCAATGTCTCCCTATCCACAGCGGTGATAGCAAAAGAGTACCGAGACGGCACTGTAGATGCCGTGGCGGGGATGCCTCGGCCAGGCGGAGACGCAAGGCCCAGTCATCCTCCCAGGTTACTACATCTTCCGGGAGCAAGGAGACTGATGCCGCGTCCACAACTACAGCCACAGCTGCTGAGGGGAGGCCCAAGAAGGTAAAGTTGGAAGTGGGCTCCTTGGCAGCGGGAGGGACAGGTGAGCCCCCACAGGGGCAATCGAATTCCGAACACAGTTCGGAGTCATCCAGATTGGTGGTGGGCGAGGGGGAGGCCGCATCAGACCAGCACATGGGGCCTGGCGGGCATGATGAGGCAGCTACAACTGGTGCAGTCCAGGGTCACTGTGGAGGGGCCTGTCCCTGAAACTGCACCTGCATCAGTATACACCTGCGGGCATGCCTCAGGCCAGACCGGTCCGCAGGTAGCGGATGTGTCCACGTTAACTGACATTCCACTACCTGCGGACCAGGCAATCCATGACAGGGTGGAGCCCATGCTAGCCGGTATCGCGAGGTGCACAGGCGCCATTCGTGATGATGGGCAGGCTTCCTGGCGGGTGCTTGCACATCATCACGAAGAGGTCTGGGCCCTCATGAACTGGCTAGCTCAGCTCATCATCGCGGGTTTGCTACATGTGCTGGGCACTGCTGTGACCCCCTCCTTGTCTTCCTCCACTATGCACCAGTCGTCCTCCCTGCCATCTTCCAGATGCCACCAGGGCCCCCTGTGGACCTGTCCCAACCACGGCTGCCAGTCTGGTGGAGACCACATCTCTGCCACAGTCGGGAGTCAGAGGTTCTGCAGAGGTGGTCACCCCAGCAACAGGAACAGTGGCAATGGAGGTTGTGCTACCTGTATGGTCTGGGAACACTGAGACAATTTCTGTTTCAGGAGGTGAACCTCCTTTTTCTGCACATTTAGAGCCTCTATGTCCTGCTCTAACGTGTGTTCCATTTGTCTCCTAAGTCCCATTGATTTATCACAATCTTCTTTTATGCCAGTCAGTCCCTGGAGATCTGACTCCCTTCTCTCCAGAATTGGTTTTTAAATAGCACATTTCCTGGTATAGGGCCTCATTCTCCTGATACAGAGCACCCCTTTGTTTAGACAGATCATCCTTTTTTGTGTTATGGCACCTAATTTCTGGCACTATTCATCAAATTCTGATTGAGAGTGGTGTTCTTTCATAATTAATTAATTATTTTCCTCTTCCAATTTTTTTTATCTGATTCTGTAAAGTGACCATTTGCTCTGCGCTGGCGTTATTGTATCTCACTTGTTGTTTTAATCTCAGGCCTTTTGATCTTCATTATTTTGCTGTTGTAGAGCCAGGTCCTCTTTTAACTGTTTGATGTAGCTCTCAACTTGGACCTCAGAATATTGACTCTTTTGCAATTTTTGTTTCGCTAATTTTAGTTCAGTCTGGATTTGAGTTCAGATTGGTTTTGCACAAGAGTTCTATTTTCTTCATGTTTTGTCTGCATCACTCCCATATGGAGATACATGTAGGCTGCGATTCTGACCATTTTAACCTGCTCTTCTTTGAGATTTGGAGTCATGTAGAACTCACTTAAGGCTTGATCTAACAGGCTACCGTCTTGCCACACATCCATGTCCATGGCGGTGACCTGTTGCATCATCTCTCCTAGCCCGACCTCCTCCTCTTAGTGCGCCCATTCTCCTCTGACCAATATTTTGTGCAGAAGGTGCTCCCTGGCCATATTTATCTCTACTGATGTCATTTTGGAGAGTGTTCTTTCTTTATTCATTTATTTATATAAGTGTAATCTGTATTCTGTAGCTTTTTGTCTATTTTGGGGTTGATTTTGCTTTAATTTTATACACAGGCCTGGTACTTAGGGTCTATGCTTGGGGAGGCACTTTTTACAGAGTAACACAGCTTTCTAGCCACACAATTATCACTATCTTGAATGTTGCCTGCTGTGTTAAACTGCCATGGGTGCCAACACTTACCCAATCCCCGACACTCTTGCCCTTAGCCTAGGCTGTAGCGCTCAATTAGAATACTTTTTCTTTATTTCCTAGAATTCAGGCTGAGCTGGCACCCAACCCATCTCACACCCCCTTTTACAAATACTCGAGGTCACCATGGACCATGAACCAGGCCGGTGGGTGTGAACACAATATGTATTTATTTGAAATTGAAAGAAAATCGCACAATTTTAATATTGGGGAGAAATAACCAATGGGGTCATAGTTACAATGTAAACTGATTTAAATATACTTGGTTGACCTTCTACTAGAACATATGCAAAGCAAAGATGAATAGGAGCAATTTTATTGTTCAGTTATGTAAGAGGATTCAATTCAGCACTACAGCTAAGTTAACGCCTAGTCTAGAATACTGAATGAAAACCCTTATTGATATCTCTTTAGGTCCAGTTCATGCGTTCTGGATGACTACCCTTATATAACACCCCTCTCTTGGAATCCCCCTGACCCCACTGAGCCAAGAAGTAGTTCTGTTTTGCAAGTTAAAAGGGTTTATTTGATGATTTAAACAATAGATATATATATGACACTTTATAATAAATTAATAATTGACTAGCACACTTAATCTGATATGATAAAGATTGACAACAGAGAATCTGGCAGTAGCACACTTCTTTATAATTACTAAGGAGTTGAGATGAAATGGATAAGGTAGCACACTGGTAATTAGGAACAAAAGTATAATGTGGTAGAGGATGCTTTATGTAAGCTCAGGTGGATGCAATATTCAATGAATGCAGTACAGAAAATACTCAATATGATTTCAACCAAACAATGTAATCACTTTTCTCTGGCTATTCACTCCCCCCCTCTTTATGCAATGCAAGGAAATGGGAGGAAACACACCCAGTTCTCAGAAATGCAATCAATGTAATCAGTTCAATCCCGCACGCTTAGACAACAGAAAACAGATAGGAGTTTTGAAATCACAGGCCCAAATTGCTTTGATATGTGCTGGCAATGAATGAGAAATATGCTGGAAACGCTTTTAATTCCCTTTTAGAGGTTCAGGGTGAGTGGTATCTAGTTAATATTAGTCCAGGCTCACACTAGCAATGATGCAGGGATAGTTAGCAGGTTAAACGAATTTCTGGCAAATGGAAAGCCAGCAGCAGCAGTTTTTTTACATGTGAAGAAATTGCAAATCGCGGTAAAATTCGCGGATGCGTGTTCCGCGATTGCGGTAAAACTATAAGGGGTAGGAATGCGGTTCTAGGTTCATAGGAAAGCCACGATTCTAAGCTTTCAGATAAAAGTTATTGCAAGTCTCTAGCACGGTTGCGGAGATATGAGCGATTGAATAGAGGTCGTTTTTCAGATTTGAAATTCTAAAGT
The DNA here is from genome assembly GCF_040938575.1 of Ambystoma mexicanum. Lineage (NCBI taxonomy): Eukaryota > Metazoa > Chordata > Amphibia > Caudata > Ambystomatidae > Ambystoma > Ambystoma mexicanum. Next base: position 295,400,083 of record NC_090927.1, read on the forward strand.
TCCAAAAGACAAGTGCAGCTTGCGACTAGAAATGACAAGTGACAGCTAGGAGGCAGTTCTATTTAGGTTAAATAGATTGAATTAGATGAATTTAAACTAAGAGATTGGTTCTACACAGTTCTGCTGGGTACTCACACTATATTCTTGAATTAAATGGGCCTCATCACGGATCTGGTCAGGGTTTTAGACTGGGCTCTGGTCACTCTCTCTGCTGGTCTCTTAGTACAGCACTGCTTTCTCTCTGGTCTGGTCTCTTAGTTCTGGATAGATTGATGAATTTGAAGTCTGGATCTCTGGATGTTGTATGGAGGTAAGTATGGATTTTTCCGGCAGAGCGTCCCGCTGCAGATGGATTTGGAAAGTCCCTATCTGTCCTGTCTGTCTGCTTTTATGTGTTTAGAATGTGGGTGTGTTCTAGCATCACTGACCCTACCTCTCTCTCAGCTTCTAATTGGTCAAACTTCCATTTATCATTTGATTGGGGAATGAACTGTGAGTCAGAGTGATGTCATTTTACAGCCTGCAGAAAGTCCACTCCTCCTGTCAACTTACACACAAATCTAGATTTGAAACAAATACATATTTGCAGAGGTACATATTGTTTTAAAATCATATGCACCCATCATGCATTACAGGAGGTATCCCCTGTTCAAACTCTGCTCTTCCTGGGAGCTTGCATTCAGAACTGGCACATATTTCACTTTTTAACTGATTTTGCAATTTCTGACATGGACCCAACTTTACATACATGTGTGCAGGGAGTAGGGACATTAACTGATGAAGTTTCAGATTTTTAACATGCATACATTTAGAGTAATATCCACTTTTCCGCTAAAACCCCCCTGAACATGCCACCGGGTCGAAAAACCTCTTAAATTGTGGGCAGAAAAATCACAAGAATTATGGTATCATTTATAAAATTTTCACATGTCCGCTCGATGAGTTATTCATCTTTTTAAAGTTATGTTCTGGCTCCAAAGGGGTGTGGTTTCCCAGGTCACATGGTATAGAAACCAGTCTTTCCAGTTTCTGCCAAGCCAGCTTGCTCTCACAGGCAGTGCTCCTCCCAGCTCCTGCCAAGAGGAAGCTACAATTTACGACTGCGGTAATAAAAACCTTTGCCTGAGTGAAGAGGGCTTTGTTCACTCTCTTGCAGAGCACAGATAATTCAATTATCAGATAGATGGCATATCCTTAGTTTGGGCAGCAAAAGGAAGGTTGGCCTGGGAACACAGTTGTGACTCAAATTTCACTCCTGATGGGGGTAGTGGCCAGGCAGAATTAAGTTCCTTAAGCCAGACTTTCAGCTACTGTCATGTTATTTGTTGCGTTTTAAATTAACTTGCAATTTTACACATGCAGCTAGAATGCTGATTCTAAGTGCAAAACTATGACATTTAAACAATTTCAACCTATGTGACACTCAAAAGTAGGTCACTCAGTCAATTTGAACATTTAGATTTGTAGTGTCTTTCAGTCCAATGCAACTTAAACTGCTGAAATCCACAGCGCAGCCAGTCTGGTTATAAGCATTTTTCTGGGCTCTTCATTTCCCCGATTTTGTAGGCACACAAAACTCCATTCTACCAAATGTCTGCTGGTGTTCAGTAAATATTTTGCACATATTGCAATGTTTGAAAATAGGCATTTTGACTTGCCTTCAGGGAAACAGAGTGGTTTTAAAACGCCGGCTTTTGGATAGTGGTGAGTACTGGTACTGCACCCATTTTTGGGATTTAAGAAATGAATTCCCCACAATTCTAGGTTGCATTTGGCAATCAGCATTGCCATTCCCAATGGTTTCAGACTACTGTGCGGGTAGTCCAATGGTGGTTTTAGGCAGTGTCCTTCTGTGCCCATAACATCGGCAAAAATGGGTGGCAGCCTATTCTTCCTGCATTTCCCTGTGCATTTTCTGGGAAGCTCTGGCCATCATGATGTTTTCATGTCAGTACTGCACAGTTTTGAGGTAGGGCTCGGATGCATGGGTAAATACATCCCACAAGCCCCCCTCTTGCGATGGCCATTCGGTTTCACTGATGGGACTCGCAAGATCTGGGATGTTTCCTCATCTTCTTCCAATAGATGGCACAGTTCAGCATCTTTTCCTCCATCCGGTCAGATCGATCGGTTCTCCTTGCCGGTCCTGATGGGAATATTGGGCGGTACCCCGAGCCCGTTGCGTCTCAGCTCCCGGTCTCCGGATCGTCCTCCTTGGCCCGTCTCAAGGTTTTCTTTCTCCTAGGACGACAAAGGAAGAGCGGCAATACCTATTCATAGACGTTTTTCCACCACCGTTGAGATAGTGGGGCAGCATATGCATTTCATCATCACGAAACATTACATTCTTATTTTGAAAAAAAAAAACAGTATAACTAAGAGACAGTTTCATGCAAATCACAATATTTTAGAGACTAGATGTGGTATGTTTTATGATTGGAACTGAATTAGTCTGAGACAGTGCCTGCTAGGATTCCAGAGGATTCCTCCAGTTGTTGCAGAGTGTGCCTGGGATGGCAACATTTCAACTGGTTTATGTGGACCCACTTGTCTTCCCCCTCTGCCGAACCGCCTTTGGGGATGTGGATTTCGTAGGCCACAGGGGAGATCTTGTCGATGATCTCAAAGGGTCCCTTCCATGTAGGCAAAAATTTGCGCTGCTTGGCCTGGTTCCTTTGGAAGTTGTATAGATAGACCCGGTCCCCCACCTGATATTCCTTCCTGGAAGTTTTCAGGTCATAATGGGTCTTCATGCTATCAGCCGATCTTTCTAGATTCCGCTGAGCATAAGCAAAAGCATGTTGGAGGTGTTTCCTTAAATTCTCTACATACTCATGAGTAGTGGAGGCATTTATCAGTGTCTGCTCCTGGGTCCTGTAGAGCAAATGCTGAGGAAGCACCATCTTGCGCCCAGTCATCAACTCAAATGGTGACATTTTGGTTGCAGATGAAGGGGTAGATCTGATGGCCATTAGGACCAGAGGTAATCGGATATCCCAACTTGGCCCAGAATCTGCCACAAACTTCTTTAATATGCTCACAATTGTCCGGTTATATCTCTCTACTGCCCCAGAAGAAGCTGGCCGATAAGCAATATGCAACGTCCTTTTGACCCCCAGTATCTCCCACATCTTTGTCATTACTTCACTGGTGAAGTGGCTACCTCTGTCTGACTCAATCCTTTGAGGTAGACCAAAACGGGAAAAGATGTGGTTAATCATCAAGGCAGCTGCAGTTTCTGCCTTGCAATTTGGGGCTGGGAGACATTCCACCCACTTGGTAAACAAGCATGTCACAGTCAACATGTACTTATTCCCCCTAGCCGAGCGAATCACAGGGCCTACAAAGTCGATTTGTAAATCTGACCATGGCAGTGTCATTCCCCTCTTTTGTAAAGGCGCCCGGTGTGTGAGGGATGTCGGCTGAAATTGTGCACACACAAGACAACCCTTCAAATATTGGTTGAGGTCCTGGCCCATGTGTGGCCAGTATGCAACCTCTCTTAAGATTTCCAATGTTGTGTGAAACCCCCTATGACCGGCGGTGGCCGCATCATGGGCGTGACTTAACATCAGGCTTCGGAATGAGGTAGGAACCACCCACTGATCGTGGCCAGCTTTGGATTTCCTTACCAGCAAACCGTCTTGGATTCGGAACATTTTTGGACATTTCATCAACACTCTTAGGTCCTCTTTCCCAATGTAATCGGTATCCGTCAGGGGAAAGTTCTCAGGGTCCTCAAGGTGCTGGTAAAATTTACCAATTATTGGATCCCCCTTCTGAGCAGTAATCAAATCAGCATCAGGGGTCTCCTTACTCCATTGTGCAATTGAAAGGTCATTGTGAGCATTTGTCTGGGACCTAGTGATAGCAGTGACCTGGATTTCCCCCAACAGGGACTCAATCTCAATTAGATCCCCTTGGATGGCCCCGGTTTTGGCCAGCTGATCAGCTAAGTCATTTCCAGTTTTGTCTGGTCCCTCTACTTTGGAATGACCCTTGATCTTTTTCCAATAGATGGTCATCTCATTCGAGGTGACCAAATCATCAATGTTTTGGATCAACTTCCCATGCTTCAGGGGTTTGTTGTTAGCGCATAACATGCCTCTGGTTTTCCAATTAACCAGGTGCTCCACGAACCCGTTCCGTACATAATCCGAATCTGTGATTATGACCAGTTCGTGGAGTTGATGCTGGACAGCAGTGAGGATGGCCTGATGCACAGCCATCAATTCTGCCACCTGACTACTTCGGGGACCAATTTTGTATCCAGCGGAGGGTTCTGGGGACTCATTCACCCATGCATTCCCTACGCCGGCCACCAGTTCTTTCTCCCCGTTGGTGTCAACATGGTAAGAGCATCCATCCACATACACAGTGGGCATTCCCTCACACTTGTCTTCTTCAAAGACTTTGTGGGGGGAATTAAGGTATGCCTCCATGTTGTCCTTTATTTTTAGACTTTCGTCCTCGAGACAGTTTTCTCTGGCACAATCATGCAAGTCAGCCAGACCTTGCGCAAGGGGACTCTTCTTGTTTTGGCCATATCTGACCTCCACAGGAAAGCCTTGCATTGACAGAATCCAGGAAGTAATTCGGGAATTACTCACATTTCCGGCCCGGATTCTGTCACTTTGGAGATATTGCAGAGGCTGGTGTGGAGTCTCCACTATGATGTGTTCCCCCTGGATAAACGGGCGGTAATTCTTCAATGCCCACACCGTTGCCAGGAGTGCCTTCTCACAATCGTTGAATTTTTCCTCCACAGAGGATAAAGTTTTGCTCGCATAGGAGATTACTTTATTGACCTTGTCATGCTTTTGGTATAATACTGCCGTCAAGCACGTATCAGAGAACCCCGTCTCCAGGAAGAACTCCTTGTTTCTGACAGGGTAAGCTAGGCAAGGCGCTTGTGAGAGGCTTCTTTTGAGTTGTCTTACTGCCTCGGATTGTTCTGGACCCCATTCCCACTTGACCCCCCCCTTCAGGAGATGAATCAGGGGTCTGGTGATCTCTGCGTAGCCCTCAATGAACTTTCTGCTGTAATTAGTCAGTCCAAGGAGGCTCCTTAGTTCCCGCAGAGTTGTGGGGTCTTTCAGTTTCTGAAGTGCTTCCACTTTCTTTTCCTGGGGACAGAGGCCCTGAGGAGTAATCTCATGCCCCAAGAAATTAACACGGGTTCTACACCACTGTGCTTTCTGAAAGGAAAGTTTTGCTCCGGCGGCCCTCAACTGTGTCAGAACATAACGGATTTCCGCTATGTGTTCCTCCACAGATGAACTTTTGATGAGGACATCATCTACATAGGCCAGGTTACCCCTCGCACCCAGGTCGGGCATGGCCTTATGTAGGAAAATATTGAACTCATTACCGGAGTTGAGGTATCCGAAGGGAGTCCGGGTCCATGTGTACTGCTGGCCCCCAAATGTAAAAGCCAGTTTGTATTGGTCCTCCCTACTGACAGGCACAGTCCAGTATCCATTGGTCAGGTCTATTGCAGTGAATACCTGTGACCCCTGGATCTGGGCCAGCCCTTGGTCAATGTAGGGCAGAGGCCATCGGGAAGTATGGACCCGTTTGTTGAGCTCCCTGAGGTCGGCGCAGAGTCTCCACTGGCCGTTTGGCTTCAATATCCCCAGCACCGGATTATTGAAGGTGCTGTGGACTGGACGGATTATTCCCCGGGACTCAAGGTTCTTAATTATTTCAGTAAGGGACTCCATTGATGCGAGAGGCAAGCGATATTGCTTCACAAACACAGGAGTCATGCCAGGGTCCGTGGGGATTGTTGTTGTGTGGATGTCAGTGCGACCACAGTCATATGAGTCTACCGCAAAGAGATCTTGGAAATCCAAGAAAACTTGTTTCAACTTTTGCTTTTGTTCCAGAGTCACACAGGCATCAGCTAGGTTGACTCTCTCTTCCACCATCTGCCTGAAGCCTGGAAAGACTTCTGGTTTGGCTATCTCCGCGGCCTCCTCCAGCTGGGTGGAGAAGTCCCTGGTCAGAGTGCTGATTTGGACCGGAGGCTTCAGGTGGGAAAGGCAGCCCTCATGTACCTGGAAAATCACCTCATCCCTCCTGAAGTCACACGTCACATCTTCCTTACCATAGGGGCAGGAAGTGTACACCAGGAAGTTCCCCCCATGCCGGGTAAAAATCCTGTCTGGTGTTGTATTGTCATCACTGTCACTGTCAAAACAGTCCTTGGGGATTGGTCCTAACAGTTCATTTACTAAGTCGATGGAAAAATGTCGGTCATCAACCGCCATTCCAATAATGGTGCCTGCGGCTAGAGTAATACTCTTTAAGTCGCTGTTATCCGCCTCTATTGGAATGGTGTCATGTTCTATGTTGACTAATGGAGTTGGGTTTACCCCCCAACCCTTGCTGTTGGAGAGAAGCATTTAGATGTATGTAAGCATCAGGGTTTTTCAACTCTTGTCCCCTTTTAACTTTCACTTCCAGGGAGAATTGTCGGGTCCTTTCTGGGATGGTGACTTCCTCTTTGATCTGAATTTCAACTGCATAAGGTAGCAATTGAGCTGACCTAAATGCTTTTTCTGGATCATCAAAGCCCATGGGATTATCCGCTAATCGGGACCAAGCTTTGAAGTTTATTAGGTCCAAACTAATGGCAAAGCGATTGAGAATGTCACTGCCTAAGTAAAAGGCGGCAGGGACGTCTGGCACGACCCAACAATTGTGGACTATGCTCTTGTTGCCAATGGAGATTTTGAGCATACACCTGCTTGGCAGGAGATGTTTGGAATTAGGTGCTTCCAGGTCCATTTCCCATTTGTCTATCAGTTTGAAGGTGGGAATGGCTGGATCTTTTGGGAGTTGGCGGAACATGGCTTCGCTGATGAAGCTCTTACCGTTGTTCACACACACTCGAGCGAGAACAGAGTCCTTCCCATCATTTAACTGAACAGGGATGAACAACTGCTCTCCAATTTGCTGAATATCAGCCAGGCTCTGAGCTGATTTCACATCTTTCTGGACTATAGGAGTGGGAGTTTCAGATTGTGGATTGGTATAGAATTTCAGAGTGTTTCCTTCCAGCGTGGAGTACCACTTTAGACTGGAAGGAAGGTTGATTTTCAGAAATAGAGGGGACCCTCCACCACCAGTCTCTTGTCCTACTGCTATTACTGTCACGTCTGGAATTTGGCTATTCTGGAAGTGAAATTCTACTTGGTCAGATTTTTGTTCAACCATGTGGCAGGTGCCGTTTAAACTAACATGGTTGACACTCTGTTTTAATTTTATTGGTCGGCTAGTCTGGGTCCAGAGGACCTTGTTTACACAATCTATTAGGGGTGACAACCTTCTCAGGAGGTCATTCCCTAGTAAACAAGGGGTGCCCTCCGGGGTCACAACTATGACCGGGTGTTTCAACTTGTGTCGCCCAATTTTAATGTCCAAGTCTGCAGTCCCCTCAACGGGAATTTCCTTCCCGTCAAAGTTCTGCAGTTGTCCAGGAAGAGAGGTGAGAGGAATTTGGTAATTCCCTCCCCTTCCTGCATTCAGTTCGTCAAAGGCCCTTCTGGACAGAAGGGTAGCTTGAGATCCAGTGTCCACCAGTGCCGAGATTGTACCCTGCCCCTGTACTTGTACCGGGGCATAATATCTTCCCTCCTTCTCCTCAAGGGGGCACAGATAATGTACATTTTTGGACAACTGGTGGGCTAATTTTCTGGTTCTGGACATCGCGAGAGAAGAATTTTGGGCAGAATTCTGTGGAGAGCCTTGGGAATCTGAAAGAAAAATTTGGCAACTGGAGATCAGAGACATTGTGGGTTCCCCTGGTTCCGGTTCTGGGCCGCCCCCCCCTTTTTGGAGGCAGTCCCCAGGGTGGGTTTGAACCAGGGGATTTTCTTGCTGTTGGTTCTGGGATGAGATGGTGGGCGGCGGTAGCTCATTCTCCACATCTCCCCAGTCTGGATTTGCATCCCTAGGGACCCATTTTTCTTTGGGAGGAGTTCCCCCCTCTCTGAAGGAGAAGATCCTTTTCTCAGGATCCTCTGAGGATCCCTCTCCCTCAAATTGGAAGATCTGTACCTCCTCCTCAAACTGAGTCTGTTTGGGTCTTTTGTTTCTCCTACCCCCCCTCTGCTCCTTAGGAGGCAGACTTTCAGGGGCAAGAGATTTTGTTTCCGGTTCCTGGGTTTCCAGGGGCTGTTTACAAGTGAGGAAGGAAGCTTCCTCCAAGGCTTTACACCCCCCTCCCCTTTGTGCCTCCTCCCTGGGAACCGGTGAGTTATCGGGGTGCTGCCCCCGTCATTGTTCTGGAGCACCAGGTCCAGAGTTGGGTGCGTTCTGCGCCGGCACGCCCATCTGAGGGTTCTGCTGAGCCCTCAGTATGTGACCCAGATCCCGCGCCATGTTTTGAACCTGGCGCTCTAACTGGGAAACCCGCTCAGGCTGATACGGGGCCCTGTTTTCTCCCCTGGGCTGATCCCGGGAAGGGTAGCTGTCCCTCCTCTGGTAATACCCCGGGTTGGGAAGGTTTGGGTACCCCTCCACCCTTGGCCTCCCCTCTCCCGGATTCAGTGGTCTGGGCTCAGGGAATTGGGGAAAGAAGGATGGATGGTTTTGGGGCTGAAAGTCGGGTGGATATCTGGGGAAAAAGTTCTGCCCAGGGTTTGGTAAATTTCTGCCCTCCGGTGGGAAGTTTGGAGGGAAGTTCCCTGGGTTAGGTGCTTGGCTGGATCCCCCCCCTTGGGCTGGAGGAGTCCACACATAACCCAGGATGGGTCGATTTCCCTTGTAACGTGGACTTACATAATCAGGAGAGCGAGGGACCCCATTTGTGGGGCTGCCTCCCTGGCTCCCTGTCTGTGACTGGCCCGAGGACCTTCTGGGCCTAGCATTATTAGGTGCAGGTAGGTTTTTAGGCCCCCCCATCTCCAAATCCAAAACGGGGGTGACCTTTACCTCTGCCACCTTGGCAGCAGCAGGGGTGCTGTTGGCTTTGGGGTTTTTCTGGGCATTGCTTTTATTTTCTATGGGCTTCTGCACCTCATAGATCCGGGTAGCCTGTTCAATGACCCAGTCTAAAGATCTTTTCTCATGAAAATCCCTCACAAGCTGGGTCATGATATATTTGGGCAAGGCATGGAAAAATGTATTGACAAACTCTCTACTATCTGTGCGCACCCTTCTGGTGGTTTGCGCAAAAGCACGCTTTAACTCCTGCACAAATTCTCGTGGGGCCTGATCCTCCCCACATTGCAAATTGTAGGCCGCCTTGCGAGCCTCTTGAGGATTTCTGTGAACAGAAAAATGTTTCAGGATGGCCGCCTTATATGTGGACCATCTTAAATGATTTTGGTCCTCCAGCCCCGCAAAGAAACTGGAGTATTCCGGGGAGAATGTCCACTTTACATATTGAATACAGCTTTGGCTGTCCTTCAAATGGAAAGTCTCCATCATTTGTTCAAACAACTCTAAGTGCTCCCAAACAGAATACTTAGCGTTCTTATGGTAAGGCGTGATGACGCTCCTGATCGCCTTAATCTGCTTTAAGGGGTCCTTAAGCAAGGCCCTTTTTGCCTTATTGGCCTTTTTGGTTCGGGTAACCCTTGTCCATTCTTCCTCGGACTCAGAGGCACTGCTCCCAGAGGTTCCCGTCTGTTCTTCCAGGTTTTCCCGGATTCTGCGAGCCTGGGAATGGCTGGCAGAATGTGGGGACCTGGTCTCCTGTGTCCTGCGCAGTTCAGAGGAGTCTTCAGATTCCTCCTTGCTGCCAGGATTTGATGGGTACCCCCTCCACTGACCTAACTGGGCAGAGGTTTTCAGGATGCCCTTAATGGGCCTACTCTCCTGGGGTTCCCCATTGAACTGTACTGTACTTGGGTGCCCATACCCGGATGCCCACCCCTCCATTCCTGAGTGGTACTGGCCTATGAGCCCCATACTCTTAGCTGGATAGTGATCTGCCATCCCTGCGGCCCTGTGCTCATGTGCGCCAGGGGACATGGGGGTGGTAGAGTCCAGGGACTGGGGGAGATGAAGGCCCCTGGTGTTAGGGCTCCTGCGGTTATGGTCAGGAATCTCTCTTTCCCAGCGGACCTCATCTCTATCCGCCCCTGCTCCCTGTTGCAATGCAAGAGCCTGCATTTGTGCTTTCAGTTCCTCTGTTAAGGCCTTACTCGACTCTATCAGTTTCTCCTGCATCGCTACCTGTTGCTGGAGCCTATCATTGTGTTGACAGAGGGCCTCATTCTCCCTCTGTGCTTCCTGGTTGGTCCTGGAGAACTGGGCCAGTCTTTGCTGCAGGAGGTTTACCTCCTGGGCAATGTCCCTATTGGCCTGCTCCTTTCTTGCTAGAGCATCTTCCACCCTTCTGGTGTGCTCTACCAAGTTCTGGTTTTCTTTTTGGAGATCACCCAGCCCCTGGTGGGCCAGGTGATTTTCTTCCATTTTTCTTTTTAAATGGCAGACTTCCTGGCCTAAGGCGTCTCTTTCCTGACTAAGAGCCTGCATTTGTGCCGCCAGGTCGTCCCTTTGCCTTTGGAAGGCACCAGCTTTCTGGCGCTCCTGATCAAACTCTGCCTGGGTATCCAGGTCTTTCAGAATCAGTTTATTGCTCTCCTCCTTCACTCTATCTAGGTGGCCTTGCAGGGTGACTACCTGCTCAGCACATGCCCTATTGAAGTCTAGCTGTTGCTCCAGCTTTTTCTGGCTTTGCAGTAGGGAGTCCAAACCTTCTTGGTGTTCCTTCTGCAAGGCCAGAAATCTGGTATCCTGTTCTGACTTTTCCTTTTGCAGCACATCCATATCCTCCTTTATTTTAGTGATGTACTGTCTGGTCTCATTTTCTGACTCCTGGCTTCTGTGCAGCCTTTGCTCAGAAGAGTCCAGATCAGATTGGGCCTTCTCTAACGCCATCTGTTGCCTTTTTGCCAGATCATGGCCTTCAGCACATTTATTCTGTATGGCTCCCATGTATAAATATAAATATGCCGCTATCCTAACAATCTTGTCGTGCTCATCTTTGGCCTTAGGAGCCATATATAGTTCACTCAGGGCCACGTGTAATGGACCCTGATCTCTATATATATCTGACCCTGTTTCAGTGACCTGTTGCGTGATGGCCTGCAACCAGACTGTTTGGTCCTGGTGAGTCCATTCACCTCTCACAAATAGTTTGTGTAAGAAGTGCTCTCTGGCTATTTTCATATCTACCAAGGTCGTCATTCTAGAGATTGGTCTCTGTCCTGACTTACGGAAGTTAGTATTTTAGTTTTGCAGAACAGAACTTTTCTTGGAGTGTCCCTTTTGAGGAATGCTTCACAGCGTAATGCAGCGTGGTGATCCGACTGGATGTATGTATCCCGTCAGTTAGCACACTGTATTAAGCTGCACAAATGGTAAATCTAACCCAACATCCCGGACGAGCCCCCACTTTGTAAGAGGATTCAATTCAGCACTACAGCTAAGTTAACGCCTAGTCTAGAATACTGAATGAAAACCCTTATTGATATCTCTTTAGGTCCAGTTCATGCGTTCTGGATGACTACCCTTATATAACACCCCTCTCTTGGAATCCCCCTGACCCCACTGAGCCAAGAAGTAGTTCTGTTTTGCAAGTTAAAAGGGTTTATTTGATGATTTAAACAATAGATATATATATGACACTTTATAATAAATTAATAATTGACTAGCACACTTAATCTGATATGATAAAGATTGACAACAGAGAATCTGGCACTAGCACACTTCTTTATAATTACTAAGGAGTTGAGATGAAATGGATAAGGTAGCACACTGGTAATTAGGAACAAAAGTATAATGTGGTAGAGGATGCTTTATGTAAGCTCAGGTGGATGCAATATTCAATGAATGCAGTACAGAAAATACTCAATATGATTTCAACCAAACAATGTAATCACTTTTCTCTGGCTATTCACTCCCCCCCCTCTTTATGCAATGCAAGGAAATGGGAGGAAACACACCCAGTTCTCAGAAATGCAATCAATGTAATCAGTTCAATCCCGCACGCTTAGACAACAGAAAACAGATAGGAGTTTTGAAATCACAGGCCCAAATTGCTTTGATATGTGCTGGCAATGAATGAGAAATATGCTGGAAACGCTTTTAATTCCCTTTTAGAGGTTCAGGGTGAGTGGTATCTAGTTAATATTAGTCCAGGCTCACACTAGCAATGATGCAGGGATAGTTAGCAGGTTAAACGAATTTCTGGCAAATGGAAAGCCAGCAGCAGCAGTTTTTTTACATGTGAAGAAATTGCAAATCGCGGTAAAATTCGCGGATGCGTGTTCCGCGATTGCGGTAAAACTATAAGGGATAGGAATGCGGTTCTAGGTTCATAGGAAAGCCACGATTCTAAGCTTTCAGATAAAAGTTATTGCAAGTCTCTAGCACAAACGGTTGCGGAGATATGAGCGATTGAATAGAGGTCGTTTTTCAGATTTGAAATTCTAAAGTTCCAAAAGACAAGTGCAGCTTGCGACTAGAAATGACAAGTGACAGCTAGGAGGCAGTTCTATTTAGGTTAAATAGATTGAATTAGATGAATTTAAACTAAGAGATTGGTTCTACACAGTTCTGCTGGGTACTCACACTATATTCTTGAATTAAATGGGCCTCATCACGGATCTGGTCAGGGTTTTAGACTGGGCTCTGGTCACTCTCTCTGCTGGTCTCTTAGTACAGCACTGCTTTCTCTCTGGTCTGGTCTCTTAGTTCTGGATAGATTGATGAATTTGAAGTCTGGATCTCTGGATGTTGTATGGAGGTAAGTATGGATTTTTCCGGCAGAGCGTCCCGCTGCAGATGGATTTGGAAAGTCCCTATCTGTCCTGTCTGTCTGCTTTTATGTGTTTAGAATGTGGGTGTGTTCTAGCATCACTGACCCTACCTCTCTCTCAGCTTCTAATTGGTCAAACTTCCATTTATCATTTGATTGGGGAATGAACTGTGAGTCAGAGTGATGTCATTTTACAGCCTGCAGAAAGTCCACTCCTCCTGTCAACTTACACACAAATCTAGATTTGAAACAAATACATATTTGCAGAGGTACATATTGTTTTAAAATCATATGCACCCATCATGCATTACAGGAGGTATCCCCTGTTCAAACTCTGCTCTTCCTGGGAGCTTGCATTCAGAACTGGCACATATTTCACTTTTTAACTGATTTTGCAATTTCTGACATGGACCCAACTTTACATACATGTGTGCAGGGAGTAGGGACATTAACTGATGAAGTTTCAGATTTTTAACATGCATACATTTAGAGTAATATCCACTTTTCCGCTAAAACCCCCCTGAACATGCCACCGGGTCGAAAAACCTCTTAAATTGTGGGCAGAAAAATCACAAGAATTATGGTATCATTTATAAAATTTTCACATGTCCGCTCGATGAGTTATTCATCTTTTTAAAGTTATGTTCTGGCTCCAAAGGGGTGTGGTTTCCCAGGTCACATGGTATAGAAACCAGTCTTTCCAGTTTCTGCCAAGCCAGCTTGCTCTCACAGGCAGTGCTCCTCCCAGCTCCTGCCAAGAGGAAGCTACAATTTACGACTGCGGTAATAAAAACCTTTGCCTGAGTGAAGAGGGCTTTGTTCACTCTCTTGCAGAGCACAGATAATTCAATTATCAGATAGATGGCATATCCTTAGTTTGGGCAGCAAAAGGAAGGTTGGCCTGGGAACACAGTTGTGACTCAAATTTCACTCCTGATGGGGGTAGTGGCCAGGCAGAATTAAGTTCCTTAAGCCAGACTTTCAGCTACTGTCATGTTATTTGTTGCGTTTTAAATTAACTTGCAATTTTACACATGCAGCTAGAATGCTGATTCTAAGTGCAAAACTATGACATTTAAACAATTTCAACCTATGTGACACTCAAAAGTAGGTCACTCAGTCAATTTGAACATTTAGATTTGTAGTGTCTTTCAGTCCAATGCAACTTAAACTGCTGAAATCCACAGCGCAGCCAGTCTGGTTATAAGCATTTTTCTGGGCTCTTCATTTCCCCGATTTTGTAGGCACACAAAACTCCATTCTACCAAATGTCTGCTGGTGTTCAGTAAATATTTTGCACATATTGCAATGTTTGAAAATAGGCATTTTGACTTGCCTTCAGGGAAACAGAGTGGTTTTAAAACGCCGGCTTTTGGATAGTGGTGAGTACTGGTACTGCACCCATTTTTGGGATTTAAGAAATGAATTCCCCACAATTCTAGGTTGCATTTGGCAATCAGCATTGCCATTCCCAATGGTTTCAGACTACTGTGCGGGTAGTCCAATGGTGGTTTTAGGCAGTGTCCTTCTGTGCCCATAACATCGGCAAAAATGGGTGGCAGCCTATTCTTCCTGCATTTCCCTGTGCATTTTCTGGGAAGCTCTGGCCATCATGATGTTTTCATGTCAGTACTGCACAGTTTTGAGGTAGGGCTCGGATGCATGGGTAAATACATCCCACAAGCCCCCCTCTTGCGATGGCCATTCGGTTTCACTGATGGGACTCGCAAGATCTGGGATGTTTCCTCATCTTCTTCCAATAGATGGCACAGTTCAGCATCTTTTCCTCCATCCGGTCAGATCGATCGGTTCTCCTTGCCGGTCCTGATGGGAATATTGGGCGGTACCCCGAGCCCGTTGCGTCTCAGCTCCCGGTCTCCGGATCGTCCTCCTTGGCCCGTCTCAAGGTTTTCTTTCTCCTAGGACGACAAAGGAAGAGCGGCAATACCTATTCATAGACGTTTTTCCACCACCGTTGAGATAGTGGGGCAGCATATGCATTTCATCATCACGAAACATTACATTCTTATTTTGAAAAAAAAAAACAGTATAACTAAGAGACAGTTTCATGCAAATCACAATATTTTAGAGACTAGATGTGGTATGTTTTATGATTGGAACTGAATTAGTCTGAGACAGTGCCTGCTAGGATTCCAGAGGATTCCTCCAGTTGTTGCAGAGTGTGCCTGGGATGGCAACATTTCAACTGGTTTATGTGGACCCACTTGTCTTCCCCCTCTGCCGAACCGCCTTTGGGGATGTGGATTTCGTAGGCCACAGGGGAGATCTTGTCGATGATCTCAAAGGGTCCCTTCCATGTAGGCAAAAATTTGCGCTGCTTGGCCTGGTTCCTTTGGAAGTTGTATAGATAGACCCGGTCCCCCACCTGATATTCCTTCCTGGAAGTTTTCAGGTCATAATGGGTCTTCATGCTATCAGCCGATCTTTCTAGATTCCGCTGAGCATAAGCAAAAGCATGTTGGAGGTGTTTCCTTAAATTCTCTACATACTCATGAGTAGTGGAGGCATTTATCAGTGTCTGCTCCTGGGTCCTGTAGAGCAAATGCTGAGGAAGCACCATCTTGCGCCCAGTCATCAACTCAAATGGTGACATTTTGGTTGCAGATGAAGGGGTAGATCTGATGGCCATTAGGACCAGAGGTAATCGGATATCCCAACTTGGCCCAGAATCTGCCACAAACTTCTTTAATATGCTCACAGTTGTCCGGTTATATCTCTCTACTGCCCCAGAAGAAGCTGGCCGATAAGCAATATGCAACTTCCTTTTGACCCCCAGTATCTCCCACATCTTTGTCATTACTTCACTGGTGAAGTGGCTACCTCTGTCTGACTCAATCCTTTGAGGTAGACCAAAACGGGAAAAGATGTGGTTAATCATCAAGGCAGCTGCAGTTTCTGCCTTGCAATTTGGGGCTGGGAGACATTCCACCCACTTGGTAAACAAGCATGTCACAGTCAACATGTACTTATTCCCCCTAGCCGAGCGAATCACAGGGCCTACAAAGTCGATTTGTAAATCTGACCATGGCAGTGTCATTCCCCTCTTTTGTAAAGGCGCCCGGTGTGTGAGGGATGTCGGCTGAAATTGTGCACACACAAGACAACCCTTCAAATATTGGTTGAGGTCCTGGCCCATGTGTGGCCAGTATGCAACCTCTCTTAAGATTTCCAATGTTGTGTGAAACCCCCTATGACCGGCGGTGGCCGCATCATGGGCGTGACTTAACATCAGGCTTCGGAATGAGGTAGGAACCACCCACTGATCGTGGCCAGCTTTGGATTTCCTTACCAGCAAACCGTCTTGGATTCGGAACATTTTTGGACATTTCATCAACACTCTTAGGTCCTCTTTCCCAATGTAATCGGTATCCGTCAGGGGAAAGTTCTCAGGGTCCTCAAGGTGCTGGTAAAATTTACCAATTATTGGATCCCCCTTCTGAGCAGTAATCAAATCAGCATCAGGGGTCTCCTTACTCCATTGTGCAATTGAAAGGTCATTGTGAGCATTTGTCTGGGACCTAGTGATAGCAGTGACCTGGATTTCCCCCAACAGGGACTCAATCTCAATTAGATCCCCTTGGATGGCCCCGGTTTTGGCCAGCTGATCAGCTAAGTCATTTCCAGTTTTGTCTGGTCCCTCTACTTTGGAATGACCCTTGATCTTTTTCCAATAGATGGTCATCTCATTCGAGGTGACCAAATCATCAATGTTTTGGATCAACTTCCCATGCTTCAGGGGTTTGTTGTTAGCGCATAACATGCCTCTGGTTTTCCAATTAACCAGGTGCTCCACGAACCCGTTCCGTACATAATCCGAATCTGTGATTATGACCAGTTCGTGGAGTTGATGCTGGACAGCAGTGAGGATGGCCTGATGCACAGCCATCAATTCTGCCACCTGACTACTTCGGGGACCAATTTTGTATCCAGCGGAGGGTTCTGGGGACTCATTCACCCATGCATTCCCTACGCCGGCCACCAGTTCTTTCTCCCCGTTGGTGTCAACATGGTAAGAGCATCCATCCACATACACAGTGGGCATTCCCTCACACTTGTCTTCTTCAAAGACTTTGTGGGGGGAATTAAGGTATGCCTCCATGTTGTCCTTTATTTTTAGACTTTCGTCCTCGAGACAGTTTTCTCTGGCACAATCATGCAAGTCAGCCAGACCTTGCGCAAGGGGACTCTTCTTGTTTTGGCCATATCTGACCTCCACAGGAAAGCCTTGCATTGACAGAATCCAGGAAGTAATTCGGGAATTACTCACATTTCCGGCCCGGATTCTGTCACTTTGGAGATATTGCAGAGGCTGGTGTGGAGTCTCCACTATGATGTGTTCCCCCTGGATAAACGGGCGGTAATTCTTCAATGCCCACACCGTTGCCAGGAGTGCCTTCTCACAATCGTTGAATTTTTCCTCCACAGAGGATAAAGTTTTGCTCGCATAGGAGATTACTTTATTGACCTTGTCATGCTTTTGGTATAATACTGCCGTCAAGCACGTATCAGAGAACCCCGTCTCCAGGAAGAACTCCTTGTTTCTGACAGGGTAAGCTAGGCAAGGCGCTTGTGAGAGGCTTCTTTTGAGTTGTCTTACTGCCTCGGATTGTTCTGGACCCCATTCCCACTTGACCCCCCCCTTCAGGAGATGAATCAGGGGTCTGGTGATCTCTGCGTAGCCCTCAATGAACTTTCTGCTGTAATTAGTCAGTCCAAGGAGGCTCCTTAGTTCCCGCAGAGTTGTGGGGTCTTTCAGTTTCTGAAGTGCTTCCACTTTCTTTTCCTGGGGACAGAGGCCCTGAGGAGTAATCTCATGCCCCAAGAAATTAACACGGGTTCTACACCACTGTGCTTTCTGAAAGGAAAGTTTTGCTCCGGCGGCCCTCAACTGTGTCAGAACATAACGGATTTCCGCTATGTGTTCCTCCACAGATGAACTTTTGATGAGGACATCATCTACATAGGCCAGGTTACCCCTCGCACCCAGGTCGGGCATGGCCTTATGTAGGAAAATATTGAACTCATTACCGGAGTTGAGGTATCCGAAGGGAGTCCGGGTCCATGTGTACTGCTGGCCCCCAAATGTAAAAGCCAGTTTGTATTGGTCCTCCCTACTGACAGGCACAGTCCAGTATCCATTGGTCAGGTCTATTGCAGTGAATACCTGTGACCCCTGGATCTGGGCCAGCCCTTGGTCAATGTAGGGCAGAGGCCATCGGGAAGTATGGACCCGTTTGTTGCGCTCCCTGAGGTCGGCGCAGAGTCTCCACTGGCCGTTTGGCTTCAATATCCCCAGCACCGGATTATTGAAGGTGCTGTGGACTGGACGGATTATTCCCCGGGACTCAAGGTTCTTAATTATTTCAGTAAGGGACTCCATTGATGCGAGAGGCAAGCGATATTGCTTCACAAACACAGGAGTCATGCCAGGGTCCGTGGGGATTGTTGTTGTGTGGATGTCAGTGCGACCACAGTCATATGAGTCTACCGCAAAGAGATCTTGGAAATCCAAGAAAACTTGTTTCAACTTTTGCTTTTGTTCCAGAGTCACACAGGCATCAGCTAGGTTGACTCTCTCTTCCACCATCTGCCTGAAGCCTGGAAAGACTTCTGGTTTGGCTATCTCCGCGGCCTCCTCCAGCTGGGTGGAGAAGTCCCTGGTCAGAGTGCTGATTTGGACCGGAGGCTTCAGGTGGGAAAGGCAGCCCTCATGTACCTGGAAAATCACCTCATCCCTCCTGAAGTCACACGTCACATCTTCCTTACCATAGGGGCAGGAAGTGTACACCAGGAAGTTCCCCCCATGCCGGGTAAAAATCCTGTCTGGTGTTGTATTGTCATCACTGTCACTGTCAAAACAGTCCTTGGGGATTGGTCCTAACAGTTCATTTACTAAGTTGATGGAAAAATGTCGGTCATCAACCGCCATTCCAATAATGGTGCCTGCGGCTAGAGTAATACTCTTTAAGTCGCTGTTATCCGCCTCTATTGGAATGGTGTCATGTTCTATGTTGACTAATGGAGTTGGGTTTACCCCCCAACCCTTGCTGTTGGAGAGAAGCATTTAGATGTATGTAAGCATCAGGGTTTTTCAACTCTTGTCCCCTTTTAACTTTCACTTCCAGGGAGAATTGTCGGGTCCTTTCTGGGATGGTGACTTCCTCTTTGATCTGAATTTCAACTGCATAAGGTAGCAATTGAGCTGACCTAAATGCTTTTTCTGGATCATCAAAGCCCATGGGATTATCCGCTAATCGGGACCAAGCTTTGAAGTTTATTAGGTCCAAACTAATGGCAAAGCGATTGAGAATGTCACTGCCTAAGTAAAAGGCGGCAGGGACGTCTGGCACGACCCAACAATTGTGGACTATGCTCTTGTTGCCAATGGAGATTTTGAGCATACACCTGCTTGGCAGGAGATGTTTGGAATTAGGTGCTTCCAGGTCCATTTCCCATTTGTCTATCAGTTTGAAGGTGGGAATGGCTGGATCTTTTGGGAGTTGGCGGAACATGGCTTCGCTGATGAAGCTCTTACCGTTGTTCACACACACTCGAGCGAGAACAGAGTCCTTCCCATCATTTAACTGAACAGGGATGAACAACTGCTCTCCAATTTGCTGAATATCAGCCAGGCTCTGAGCTGATTTCACATCTTTCTGGACTATAGGAGTGGGAGTTTCAGATTGTGGATTGGTATAGAATTTCAGAGTGTTTCCTTCCAGCGTGGAGTACCACTTTAGACTGGAAGGAAGGTTGATTTTCAGAAATAGAGGGGACCCTCCACCACCAGTCTCTTGTCCTACTGCTATTACTGTCACGTCTGGAATTTGGCTATTCTGGAAGTGAAATTCTACTTGGTCAGATTTTTGTTCAACCATGTGGCAGGTGCCGTTTAAACTAACATGGTTGACACTCTGTTTTAATTTTATTGGTCGGCTAGTCTGGGTCCAGAGGACCTTGTTTACACAATCTATTAGGGGTGACAACCTTCTCAGGAGGTCATTCCCTAGTAAACAAGGGGTGCCCTCCGGGGTCACAACTATGACCGGGTGTTTCAACTTGTGTCGCCCAATTTTAATGTCCAAGTCTGCAGTCCCCTCAACGGGAATTTCCTTCCCGTCAAAGTTCTGCAGTTGTCCAGGAAGAGAGGTGAGAGGAATTTGGTAATTCCCTCCCCTTCCTGCATTCAGTTCGTCAAAGGCCCTTCTGGACAGAAGGGTAGCTTGAGATCCAGTGTCCACCAGTGCCGAGATTGTACCCTGCCCCTGTACTTGTACCGGGGCATAATATCTTCCCTCCTTCTCCTCAAGGGGGCACAGATAATGTACATTTTTGGACAACTGGTGGGCTAATTTTCTGGTTCTGGACATCGCGAGAGAAGAATTTTGGGCAGAATTCTGTGGAGAGCCCTGGGAATCTGAAAGAAAAATTTGGCAACTGGAGATCAGAGACATTGTGGGTTCCCCTGGTTCCGGTTCTGGGCCGCCCCCCCCTTTTTGGAGGCAGTCCCCAGGGTGGGTTTGAACCAGGGGATTTTCTTGCTGTTGGTTCTGGGATGAGATGGTGGGCGGCGGTAGCTCATTCTCCACATCTCCCCAGTCTGGATTTGCATCCCTAGGGACCCATTTTTCTTTGGGAGGAGTTCCCCCCTCTCTGAAGGAGAAGATCCTTTTCTCAGGATCCTCTGAGGATCCCTCTCCCTCAAATTGGAAGATCTGTACCTCCTCCTCAAACTGAGTCTGTTTGGGTCTTTTGTTTCTCCTACCCCCCCTCTGCTCCTTAGGAGGCAGACTTTCAGGGGCAAGAGATTTTGTTTCCGGTTCCTGGGTTTCCAGGGGCTGTTTACAAGTGAGGAAGGAAGCTTCCTCCAAGGCTTTACACCCCCCTCCCCTTTGTGCCTCCTCCCTGGGAACCGGTGAGTTATCGGGGTGCTGCCCCCGTCATTGTTCTGGAGCACCAGGTCCAGAGTTGGGTGCGTTCTGTGCCGGCACGCCCATCTGAGGGTTCTGCTGAGCCCTCAGTATGTGACCCAGATCCCGCGCCATGTTTTGAACCTGGCGCTCTAACTGGGAAACCCGCTCAGGCTG
Organism: Ambystoma mexicanum; assembly: GCF_040938575.1. Taxonomy (NCBI): domain Eukaryota; kingdom Metazoa; phylum Chordata; class Amphibia; order Caudata; family Ambystomatidae; genus Ambystoma; species Ambystoma mexicanum. Next base: position 295,420,969 of record NC_090927.1, read on the forward strand.
ATACGGGGCCCTGTTTTCTCCCCTGGGCTGATCCCGGGAAGGGTAGCTGTCCCTCCTCTGGTAATACCCCGGGTTGGGAAGGTTTGGGTACCCCTCCACCCTTGGCCTCCCCTCTCCCGGATTCAGTGGTCTGGGCTCAGGGAATTGGGGAAAGAAGGATGGATGGTTTTGGGGCTGAAAGTCGGGTGGATATCTGGGGAAAAAGTTCTGCCCAGGGTTTGGTAAATTTCTGCCCTCCGGTGGGAAGTTTGGAGGGAAGTTCCCTGGGTTAGGTGCTTGGCTGGATCCCCCCCCTTGGGCTGGAGGAGTCCACACATAACCCAGGATGGGTCGATTTCCCTTGTAACGTGGACTTACATAATCAGGAGAGCGAGGGACCCCATTTGTGGGGCTGCCTCCCTGGCTCCCTGTCTGTGACTGGCCCGAGGACCTTCTGGGCCTAGCATTATTAGGTGCAGGTAGGTTTTTAGGCCCCCCCATCTCCAAATCCAAAACGGGGGTGACCTTTACCTCTGCCACCTTGGCAGCAGCAGGGGTGCTGTTGGCTTTGGGGTTTTTCTGGGCATTGCTTTTATTTTCTATGGGCTTCTGCACCTCATAGATCCGGGTAGCCTGTTCAATGACCCAGTCTAAAGATCTTTTCTCATGAAAATCCCTCACAAGCTGGGTCATGATATATTTGGGCAAGGCATGGAAAAATGTATTGACAAACTCTCTACTATCTGTGCGCACCCTTCTGGTGGTTTGCGCAAAAGCACGCTTTAACTCCTGCACAAATTCTCGTGGGGCCTGATCCTCCCCACATTGCAAATTGTAGGCCGCCTTGCGAGCCTCTTGAGGATTTCTGTGAACAGAAAAATGTTTCAGGATGGCCGCCTTATATGTGGACCATCTTAAATGATTTTGGTCCTCCAGCCCCGCAAAGAAACTGGAGTATTCCGGGGAGAATGTCCACTTTACATATTGAATACAGCTTTGGCTGTCCTTCAAATGGAAAGTCTCCATCATTTGTTCAAACAACTCTAAGTGCTCCCAAACAGAATACTTAGCGTTCTTATGGTAAGGCGTGATGACGCTCCTGATCGCCTTAATCTGCTTTAAGGGGTCCTTAAGCAAGGCCCTTTTTGCCTTATTGGCCTTTTTGGTTCGGGTAACCCTTGTCCATTCTTCCTCGGACTCAGAGGCACTGCTCCCAGAGGTTCCCGTCTGTTCTTCCAGGTTTTCCCGGATTCTGCGAGCCTGGGAATGGCTGGCAGAATGTGGGGACCTGGTCTCCTGTGTCCTGCGCAGTTCAGAGGAGTCTTCAGATTCCTCCTTGCTGCCAGGATTTGATGGGTACCCCCTCCACTGACCTAACTGGGCAGAGGTTTTCAGGATGCCCTTAATGGGCCTACTCTCCTGGGGTTCCCCATTGAACTGTACTGTACTTGGGTGCCCATACCCGGATGCCCACCCCTCCATTCCTGAGTGGTACTGGCCTATGAGCCCCATACTCTTAGCTGGATAGTGATCTGCCATCCCTGCGGCCCTGTGCTCATGTGCGCCAGGGGACATGGGGGTGGTAGAGTCCAGGGACTGGGGGAGATGAAGGCCCCTGGTGTTAGGGCTCCTGCGGTTATGGTCAGGAATCTCTCTTTCCCAGCGGACCTCATCTCTATCCGCCCCTGCTCCCTGTTGCAATGCAAGAGCCTGCATTTGTGCTTTCAGTTCCTCTGTTAAGGCCTTACTCGACTCTATCAGTTTCTCCTGCATCGCTACCTGTTGCTGGAGCCTATCATTGTGTTGACAGAGGGCCTCATTCTCCCTCTGTGCTTCCTGGTTGGTCCTGGAGAACTGGGCCAGTCTTTGCTGCAGGAGGTTTACCTCCTGGGCAATGTCCCTATTGGCCTGCTCCTTTCTTGCTAGAGCATCTTCCACCCTTCTGGTGTGCTCTACCAAGTTCTGGTTTTCTTTTTGGAGATCACCCAGCCCCTGGTGGGCCAGGTGATTTTCTTCCATTTTTCTTTTTAAATGGCAGACTTCCTGGCCTAAGGCGTCTCTTTCCTGACTAAGAGCCTGCATTTGTGCCGCCAGGTCGTCCCTTTGCCTTTGGAAGGCACCAGCTTTCTGGCGCTCCTGATCAAACTCTGCCTGGGTATCCAGGTCTTTCAGAATCAGTTTATTGCTCTCCTCCTTCACTCTATCTAGGTGGCCTTGCAGGGTGACTACCTGCTCAGCACATGCCCTATTGAAGTCTAGCTGTTGCTCCAGCTTTTTCTGGCTTTGCAGTAGGGAGTCCAAACCTTCTTGGTGTTCCTTCTGCAAGGCCAGAAATCTGGTATCCTGTTCTGACTTTTCCTTTTGCAGCACATCCATATCCTCCTTTATTTTAGTGATGTACTGTCTGGTCTCATTTTCTGACTCCTGGCTTCTGTGCAGCCTTTGCTCAGAAGAGTCCAGATCAGATTGGGCCTTCTCTAACGCCATCTGTTGCCTTTTTGCCAGATCATGGCCTTCAGCACATTTATTCTGTATGGCTCCCATGTATAAATATAAATATGCCGCTATCCTAACAATCTTGTCGTGCTCATCTTTGGCCTTAGGAGCCATATATAGTTCACTCAGGGCCACGTGTAATGGACCCTGATCTCTATATATATCTGACCCTGTTTCAGTGACCTGTTGCGTGATGGCCTGCAACCAGACTGTTTGGTCCTGGTGAGTCCATTCACCTCTCACAAATAGTTTGTGTAAGAAGTGCTCTCTGGCTATTTTCATATCTACCAAGGTCGTCATTCTAGAGATTGGTCTCTGTCCTGACTTACGGAAGTTAGTATTTTAGTTTTGCAGAACAGAACTTTTCTTGGAGTGTCCCTTTTGAGGAATGCTTCACAGCGTAATGCAGCGTGGTGATCCGACTGGATGTATGTATCCCGTCAGTTAGCACACTGTATTAAGCTGCACAAATGGTAAATCTAACCCAACATCCCGGACGAGCCCCCACTTTGTAAGAGGATTCAATTCAGCACTACAGCTAAGTTAACGCCTAGTCTAGAATACTGAATGAAAACCCTTATTGATATCTCTTTAGGTCCAGTTCATGCGTTCTGGATGACTACCCTTATATAACACCCCTCTCTTGGAATCCCCCTGACCCCACTGAGCCAAGAAGTAGTTCTGTTTTGCAAGTTAAAAGGGTTTATTTGATGATTTAAACAATAGATATATATATGACACTTTATAATAAATTAATAATTGACTAGCACACTTAATCTGATATGATAAAGATTGACAACAGAGAATCTGGCACTAGCACACTTCTTTATAATTACTAAGGAGTTGAGATGAAATGGATAAGGTAGCACACTGGTAATTAGGAACAAAAGTATAATGTGGTAGAGGATGCTTTATGTAAGCTCAGGTGGATGCAATATTCAATGAATGCAGTACAGAAAATACTCAATATGATTTCAACCAAACAATGTAATCACTTTTCTCTGGCTATTCACTCCCCCCCCTCTTTATGCAATGCAAGGAAATGGGAGGAAACACACCCAGTTCTCAGAAATGCAATCAATGTAATCAGTTCAATCCCGCACGCTTAGACAACAGAAAACAGATAGGAGTTTTGAAATCACAGGCCCAAATTGCTTTGATATGTGCTGGCAATGAATGAGAAATATGCTGGAAACGCTTTTAATTCCCTTTTAGAGGTTCAGGGTGAGTGGTATCTAGTTAATATTAGTCCAGGCTCACACTAGCAATGATGCAGGGATAGTTAGCAGGTTAAACGAATTTCTGGCAAATGGAAAGCCAGCAGCAGCAGTTTTTTTACATGTGAAGAAATTGCAAATTGCGGTAAAATTCGCGGATGCGTGTTCCGCGATTGCGGTAAAACTATAAGGGGTAGGAATGCGGTTCTAGGTTCATAGGAAAGCCATGATTCTAAGCTTTCAGATAAAAGTTATTGCAAGTCTCTAGCACAAACGGTTGCGGAGATATGAGCGATTGAATAGAGGTCGTTTTTCAGATTTGAAATTCTAAAGTTCCAAAAGACAAGTGCAGCTTGCGACTAGAAATGACAAGTGACAGCTAGGAGGCAGTTCTATTTAGGTTAAATAGATTGAATTAGATGAATTTAAACTAAGAGATTGGTTCTACACAGTTCTGCTGGGTACTCACACTATATTCTTGAATTAAATGGGCCTCATCACGGATCTGGTCAGGGTTTTAGACTGGGCTCTGGTCACTCTCTCTGCTGGTCTCTTAGTACAGCACTGCTTTCTCTCTGGTCTGGTCTCTTAGTTCTGGATAGATTGATGAATTTGAAGTCTGGATCTCTGGATGTTGTATGGAGGTAAGTATGGATTTTTCCGGCAGAGCGTCCCGCTGCAGATGGATTTGGAAAGTCCCTATCTGTCCTGTCTGTCTGCTTTTATGTGTTTAGAATGTGGGTGTGTTCTAGCATCACTGACCCTACCTCTCTCTCAGCTTCTAATTGGTCAAACTTCCATTTATCATTTGATTGGGGAATGAACTGTGAGTCAGAGTGATGTCATTTTACAGCCTGCAGAAAGTCCACTCCTCCTGTCAACTTACACACAAATCTAGATTTGAAACAAATACATATTTGCAGAGGTACATATTGTTTTAAAATCATATGCACCCATCATGCATTACAGGAGGTATCCCCTGTTCAAACTCTGCTCTTCCTGGGAGCTTGCATTCAGAACTGGCACATATTTCACTTTTTAACTGATTTTGCAATTTCTGACATGGACCCAACTTTACATACATGTGTGCAGGGAGTAGGGACATTAACTGATGAAGTTTCAGATTTTTAACATGCATACATTTAGAGTAATATCCACTTTTCCGCTAAAACCCCCCTGAACATGCCACCGGGTCGAAAAACCTCTTAAATTGTGGGCAGAAAAATCACAAGAATTATGGTATCATTTATAAAATTTTCACATGTCCGCTCGATGAGTTATTCATCTTTTTAAAGTTATGTTCTGGCTCCAAAGGGGTGTGGTTTCCCAGGTCACATGGTATAGAAACCAGTCTTTCCAGTTTCTGCCAAGCCAGCTTGCTCTCACAGGCAGTGCTCCTCCCAGCTCCTGCCAAGAGGAAGCTACAATTTACGACTGCGGTAATAAAAACCTTTGCCTGAGTGAAGAGGGCTTTGTTCACTCTCTTGCAGAGCACAGATAATTCAATTATCAGATAGATGGCATATCCTTAGTTTGGGCAGCAAAAGGAAGGTTGGCCTGGGAACACAGTTGTGACTCAAATTTCACTCCTGATGGGGGTAGTGGCCAGGCAGAATTAAGTTCCTTAAGCCAGACTTTCAGCTACTGTCATGTTATTTGTTGCTTTTTAAATTAACTTGCAATTTTACACATGCAGCTAGAATGCTGATTCTAAGTGCAAAACTATGACATTTAAACAATTTCAACCTATGTGACACTCAAAAGTAGGTCACTCAGTCAATTTGAACATTTAGATTTGTAGTGTCTTTCAGTCCAATGCAACTTAAACTGCTGAAATCCACAGCGCAGCCAGTCTGGTTATAAGCATTTTTCTGGGCTCTTCATTTCCCCGATTTTGTAGGCACACAAAACTCCATTCTACCAAATGTCTGCTGGTGTTCAGTAAATATTTTGCACATATTGCAATGTTTGAAAATAGGCATTTTGACTTGCCTTCAGGGAAACAGAGTGGTTTTAAAACGCCGGCTTTTGGATAGTGGTGAGTACTGGTACTGCACCCATTTTTGGGATTTAAGAAATGAATTCCCCACAATTCTAGGTTGCATTTGGCAATCAGCATTGCCATTCCCAATGGTTTCAGACTACTGTGCGGGTAGTCCAATGGTGGTTTTAGGCAGTGTCCTTCTGTGCCCATAACATCGGCAAAAATGGGTGGCAGCCTATTCTTCCTGCATTTCCCTGTGCATTTTCTGGGAAGCTCTGGCCATCATGATGTTTTCATGTCAGTACTGCACAGTTTTGAGGTAGGGCTCGGATGCATGGGTAAATACATCCCACAGTTAGATAGCACCCGAGTTAAGATACCCCCCTGCAATTCTCCCTCAAACCCCAATTAATTGAATTTTGAGTGGATGGAAAGCAGCAGCAAGGAGTCAGGGATACTAGCCTGCAAACAGAATTAAAATCTCATGAAATGGGAAGCAAAAACATTTGCTATTGCATGAATAACACTCAGAATTGGCAAATAATTAATGTACATGTGCGGTTGAATAAATGGGGTAAATTTGAGTGATACAGTATTAGCGATGTAAGAACACTAGCAACTGCAAGGTATCAACAAAGGGCACACATTTCAAAATCAACTTGAAAGTAAGAACACAGTGCAGCCAAAATCACACAGTTGCATTTTCCTCTTTTTACAGTTTTAAATGTCAAAACAGTTTAGAAAAAACAACGGGTGAAATAGGCAGAATCAGAATGTGGATTTTAGGCTGGGTGATAGATGCACATCACAGGGATAGTAGACAAGTGCTACTATAACTATATCTTTGTAACTAGATTGTCAAGAAGATAACGCTGCCTTTGAAACAGGTTAAACGGCCGTCTTAACCCCCTTCACGTTGCATGTCTCTTTATGTGAAATTAATTAATTTACTCCAAATAACACTTATGCAATGGACTAAAGGCATGGGAAAGAATGGCGCCAACACATGAAATTAAGAAACAGGATACACAGAGGATTCATACTATCTTAAACGAGTTATCAGGGTATGGATGGGATTACTGAAAAGGTGGATCAAAGACAAGGTATTGAGATAGGTTAGGCTATGTGTTGTTATGGGATGGGGAGATACTCACAATCAGCGGTGGATTTGGGATTTGGGACAGCCAACCGGGTTTCTGGACTCAAGGGATCTGGTCATGGCACCATGGCAGGACTCTCCTAGCAGAAAACAGCTGGGCCTGTCTGGTCACGGCACAGCAGCATGCAGGTAGTGGGGCAAAAAGCCGGTCGGGTCACCGAATACTCTCCAAAAGGGTACTACAGCTTTCCCCCTTTCTCCATGAGTTAGTGGGATTTTGGTATGGGGTTTAGTTCTGAAGGGTGGTTCTGCCTGGATAGGGTCAGCTATGCTCTGGCCTGGCAGTGGATCTGGAATCTGTAGGATGACTATGAAATGTCTGGATACGCAGCAGCTGTAAAAATCAGAAGAGTCTGTGTGTCCCTGTGAGCTTCCCCCTTTTATAAGGTGGGTGACATCACAGGATTTTCTGTGGGGCAGAACTAAGCTAGACCTACCTTTAAGAATCGGATATGCCAGCCAATGTCATGTTGCCTCCTCCCTGGAATCAGATTGGGCTTGAGGTGGGGACTGAGTTTCATGGGGTGTGTTTTTATGAGGTACAGAGCCATCCCCCAGTCATTTTTGAAAAAAATGACAAAAATTAGTTAAGCCATAAATTGAACATTTTTACAGTTGTGGCACTTTTGAAAATCGCATAGGCAAATGACATATTCTAAACAGAGCATAACATTTCACCTCACAGATCTGTGTGACATTGTTCTTTCCTTCCAATAATTTTTCGTGATTTTCAGTGGGAAATATTTCACTTACAGTTCTATAACTTTACACATGTGTACATATTATCATGAGGCATGGTAGTATTGAATTTCAATGCGGCACCATATACACTTTCCTCAGAATATAAAATGTTCTGCCATTTCCATCCCCAACATGCTAGTGAAAGCTACCACGTCTTAAAGTGATGCCCCAAAAATTGCATTTGAACTGTAAAACTTTCGCATCACTGCATTGTCCAATAGCAGAAATAACAGTCTTAAAGTTTATCAATAAAAATAGTCTTTTGAGCCAGATGGCCAGCATTGTCTCCCAAATAAGGGCATAATCTCCAAGGAGGCTGCTCTGTAGTTGGCTGTGAAGCCCCCCAGTTGAAGTTGAGGGGAGGTGTTATTTGCAATTTCACACCTAAGTGTCCTGGAACTCCATTGTACCAGGCTCAAACCCAGACACAAAGTCTGACGAGCGTGTGGAATGCGTCCTCTTGGTCCATTCATAGTTTTCAAGGGACTGGCCCCTTTGGGGGAAGGCAAATCCTGTTCCCAGCAAGCACATTTCCTTTGAAGCCAAGCAGGAAAACATGTTCTGTGGCTTCCACAGTAAATGCACTTATTTATTTACTTATTTATTTTTTGTTCTAAATCAGAAGCAAGTCTGTTAAAATAAAACATCCCATATATGTTTTCAAACAAAACCCCCCGTAATTCAACATTACACTTTTAAAACAGACATTTTTCTTGTTTGCAAAAGCAACCCTTTTTACATGTGGTGAATTTTCCTTTATCTGTCACCTCCCAATGTGGTTTTCTCTTCCATCTAGATTCTAAACATTGTTTGCAGCCCTAGTCAGTTTCCCTTACACAGCAATATGTTCAAGGCAAAGGTCCACTGATACTACATAGGCACAGAGGGATAGGGCTTCTTTTGAAAAGTTCAGCTATGATATTCTGTTGCAAAGTGAGGCCTTTTCCCTGTACGGCTGGGTGTAAAGTTGTTTGTGATTTCACAGATTTTGCCTGACACAGCCTGTCATTCAGTGGGAAATGCTTTCTTTTGCTGGAGCACAACCTGAATATGGCTGGGCATAGCTGGGTCTCATTGGATCAGAACCAGCTCCATCATTTTAATGCAAAATATTTCCTTTTTCATTTGGAAATTTTGAGTGAGCAGCCAAGCAGCGCTGCTTTTCAATTCTCTTCTTTGGTGCGCATAAGGAAACACACTGGCAGCCTTTCTCGGTGTGTTCCCTGTTCCATCTTGCCCAATAGGTGCTTGGCAAAGACAACGCAGCCATCATTTTTGTAGCTGCAAATGCAGTTTTGATGCAAGGGAATGGCGCTCAAAGGAGCAAGGGCCACCATTCTGCTAGTAACTGCTGAAGTGCAGATTGATGATGGAGGGGAATTCTGCTGGGTGGGAAAATGTACCCCACAGCTTCCACAGCAGCCCTTTACATGAGCCTGATGATCCCACTGACGGCATGACACCTGATCCCGGGCCTCCCTCAACCACGTGGCCCATTTGCTTAATGATTCTAGATGGGAGTGAAAATCTAAATTTTTCCTCGCCGTGCGGCAGTCCACCAGCGGCCGACTTCTCCCACGTGCTGGAGCACGGCAGAGCATGCGGCCCGGCAGGTGGGTGGCTCTGAGCTTGCGAGCACGACGCAGCTCCACTGTTATAGGCTACAGGCAGCCGGTTGAGGGCCATCACCATGTTCCCAGTGTTCTCCAACACTACAACGTGTGCAGGATTCCACCTGCTTCCAGCTACTCAGTCTATGCCCTGTCCTCGGTGCACTGGCCTGATTCATCTGATCGTGAGAACAGTAGATGCACTGGCAATTCACTGGTTCTTGTCATCTATCGGGTGCCACTCCACTGCAGTACATCATCAGCAGAGGGTCTATCTGAAACATGGAGGAGAGCTAACCCATTCCGAATATCATGATGATGATGCAACTCTATAACTGTTCTATGGATAGTCATAGCTCTTATGCACGATGGTTCATGAATTTGTGGGTTGAATAATTCATGGATATAGAGTTCATAAGAACCTTAATGGAGCTGCGTTTCCTTGATGCTCATACATTGTTCCTATTATTAAGGAACAACACTGGACCCAATTCTTTTTGGACCCCATTTACTTTTCAAAAATCATTGAAGCAACAAGAATAAATATGGAAAGGCCAGTACTAGAACCAGTGATAGAGCTAGCCTTTATGTTTGCATAGCCCAGAAACGCCCAGAACTCTGGAGGATTCAGTAAACTATTCTATATCAATTATCAGAGGAGAATAACGCACCCTATGTAACATTTGCTAAATCACTTTCTCTCTCATAGTCGATGTCACGCAAAAACAGGAATCTGTTTGTGAACCTGGGGAAAGGCTGCCTGAAATGCACATCTTACAGACCCATTGCATTGTTGGACGTCAGTCCTATGGTTTGTTCTGTGAAGTGTAGATGAAGTAAGGAGTATGTAGGACTAATGGACCACAGCGTTCCACGCCCACCCCAGGCAGCCGTCTGGCAAAAGAAGAGGCTTCCCTTTCAATGAAGCAGAGCTGGAGCAGCAGAACACAGGCACTCTTTCTACATGCGGAGGCACACACTGTGAAATGTCTATGCTGCAATCGCAGAGTACATCTAAGATTGCTATACATAAAGCCTGAGCGAGAGAAAAGCATTTCTAGCTAGACCTCAAAGCGTGGTCAAGATGGGTGGGGACAGTGCCTTAAGTGGCACTACAAATCGAGCCGGGGCTCATCCAGGGGGCGTAGCCTAACGGCGGGGTCCTGCTGGCCCATTAGGCCACGCCCCCTTGACCAGCCCCAGCTCAATGGGCTACTGGCACCCCTGCCAGACAGCCCTTTGCCTTCTGCATTTATTTTGTATAGTCTTGCCTGGCAGGGGACTGTGCCTCGCCTATTCAGCCTTAATGGTGGCGCTGCCCTTCGCCAGCTGGAGACAGCGTCACCATTGAGGCTGAAAGGGTGACGCCGCTGGAAGCTGAGGCCTTTTTCCTAAAGACCGAAACTCCTGCGAATCCGCCGGGAGCTTCAGTATTTAGAAAGCAAGGCCTCTGCTTCCAGCGGCCTCACGTTTTCTCCATAATGGTGGCGCCGGCCCACGTGCATCCCTTGATTAAAGGGATGACTCGCAGGTGCAGCGCCACCATTACGGCTGAAAGGCCTTTTTTTCTGAAGCCTGAAGCTCTCGCACACGAGCGAGAGCTTCAGGCTGTAGAAAAAAATGCCTTTCCGTGTAGTGGCCGGGGCTGCCAGTGGAGATTAGTGGGCCCCGGCAGGGCCCCGCCTCAAAACGAAATTTTGGAGCCTGCCGGGGCCCAGCCCGGGCAGGCCCCGGCCCACTTAAAGCCCTGGGTGGGGAAAGGGTGCATGCGTTAGAATGTATAGACATATTAATCTGTGAGGAGGCACACGTATCTGTCCCATAAAATAAGCATTCGGTGACACAGTATTTGTAAGCATTTAGAATTCATAGTCATACAGTTCAGACTGCTGTCACACATAAAGATGGATAAAGGGTTTGTAAAGTTCTATTTATGCAGACCGCCATTGAGTTAAAAAAAGAAACATTTAATGGGCAAATACCGTAAATAAACATGACCCATTTTTAGACGTTGAAGTTGAAAAAGACCTTAATGTTAACATGAAGCAAATTAGTGACAGCGAGCAGAGTACTGTATGGTGTGCATCTAGGCTTCTTTTTTATATATAGAACTTTAGCGTCTTATAAAATGAGTAAATAACAAGTTAAGTGTATTTCCAACTACGCAAAAAACAGAATCGCCATACACTAGAGCAAATGAACATACAGGGTGTATTCGTATGGCTGCACCAAGAGTGTGAGATATCATATAAAATAACCAAGTGATTGTCTTCCTCCGTTAAAACCTGTTAAAGGAGTTTCCTTCCCCTTCATGCCTCATATTCGTGTCACTAAGTGCAGCTCATTATAACGAAGCTTGCATGCTACCCGCATCTCACAGTGTGAACTGGATCCCCTTCTGAGAATCTTAAAACGAACCCCGCCAGTCATCCTCACGAAGGTGACCGCAGAAACTATAGGCAATGCCGAATTCTTCAATGGCAATTGAAGGTTTAACAATAGATGCTTCTGCTTTGACCAGCAGGAGCGGCTTTGCTGTTAAATGCTTCCATGTTCATTACAGAGACAGCAACAATGACTGAGGTTTCTTTTGGACTCACCATAGGAAGAACTCCTTTTCAGATATGTATAACTTTGGCAGAGTGCAATATAACTGATGAGAACAAATAGACATTGGGCATTGGAAAGATCTAAGCTTTGATTCTGACTGTGCTCAAGACTGTCCAGTCAGCCTTTTATTTCCTGAAGCGAATCATCAGCAGTTTGCAATATGGTAAGCCCCTTGTTCCTTATCTGACATTCACATTCAAACATTCGTGATTTAGTTGCCTCAATGTGTGAAACCAGCAAATGTGGCCAACGCTCCATCTGCCAATTTGCAGATCAACCTAAATGCAATGCTCGCTGCGAGAGCTGCTTCTGAAAACTGCAAATATTTTACGTAACTCCATAACCTTCCCATGCAATTGCTTCAAGCTGTTTTGCATAATTGGAACATCACATCAGGAAAATGGGCATGTGCGAATCCTTGCTGGACGATTAAAAGGAGAGTCTGTCATGACAGTTCTCCTTGTTCCTCGTTGTACCACCAGACGTTGTCAAAGCCTGGTTGGCAGCTTTTTTCATCTCTACGCTGCCTCTTCAAGATGAGTCCACACCAAACATCTACAGGATGCCTAAGGGTCAGGAAGGGCTGTGATACCTATGTAGTGGTGGGTGAGAGGATGTTACTGTGCAGCTGAGCTGGAAGGCTGGTATGCATGTGCTGTGAGGTTGCAGCCCTTACCAAGCATGTAGAAATCGGGGGAGGTGTTATGAAGGCTAACATTCTTTTTTCGTAGGCCATTCTGTCCAGACCTTGACTCTGCAGATCTCTTTCTTTTGTTCTAAGCATGGGGTCACCATTTGGCTGTTGTAAACCCTTCCACATGATGGATCAACATAATTGATGCCATGTTAGAATTGGCTGAGCCATCAATTTCCTGTCCTGGCCGATTTCCTGGGGAATGTTTAGCCCGAGACCCTTCCTGATGGCCAGAATATATCCAGATAATCCCAATAGTGGAATAATGAATGCCCTGTGTCTCAACCAGGTGTCTCAGTAACTTCGCTAGATGAGGCACACTATACGTGACAAAGTGAGCTGTTCTGGTCAAAATCTACATCCAGAGATTCAAAGGTGTCACGCTCTATATCTTTCTCTCTCTCTTCGGCTCCCTCCCTAATTGTTTTTTATTTTTTTATTTATTGTTCACTTGTTAGGCGCTTATACAGGAAGCAAATATTGTTTCCAAGCACCCATATGGCTACAGGGAGGGGGACAGAGGATCATAAACATGAAATTACAACAATGTTAAATCATTAAATGCAACAATATAAGAAGAGACAATGGGGAGGGGAAGACAAACCTACTATGCCTTGTGAGTGTTCAGTACGTGCAAGTTCAGAAGGGAGAGGGGTATGGGATATGTGCTGTGATGCTCATGGAGAGCAGCAGGTGAAGTGCTATGAAGAAAGGTAAGTGCAACCTCCAGTGGTGGAGGGTGAGTCGAGGCAAGTGTAGAGGATAATAGCAAGCGAGGCAAGTGTAGAGGATAGTAGCAAGTATGATAGGATGTAGGAGTTCATGGCCCGAAGATGCATAAGGGCCCTGCACACCAATCAAGCTACTGTGCAATTAGCAGGGGAGAGAGGGAGGGAAGGATGAGGTAAAGAGGAAGGTATTGAGGCTTTTCTGGAACTTAAGGAGGTCTTGCTCAAGACAAAGAGTGAGACTGCTCTAAAGAAGGAAGCCTGCTGAGGAAAGTGATCGACCACCTGCTCTCTGTTTAGCAAACTGCTTTACACACATGGAGGTGGTGCCAGAGGAGCGTAGGTGTCTAGAGGGGGAATGTTTAGCCAGAAAGAGTTGCCCCAGACAGCCTTGTGGATGATGCAGAGGGATTTGAATTTAATCTTTGCTGCGATCTGGAGCCAGTGAAGACTTTGTAGGGCAGGAGAGATGCAGTCCCTGGGCTTGAGGCCAAGGATAAGTCTCGCTGCCCTATTCTGGATTAGGTGGAGGGGTCGCAGAGTGGACGAAGGTAGATTAAGGAGGAGGCTATTGCAATAGTCAAGCCTAGAAAGAACCAAAGCCCGGGTAACATTGAGTCTCTGGGGGAAGGTGAGGAAAGGTAGAATTCCTTTCAGAAGGAAAAGCTGAAAGTGGGACTTCTTGGCAATGTCCTGGGTATGAGGGAGGAAGGAGAGAGAGGAGTTGAAGATGACTCCAAGGTTTCTGGATTCCGTAGAGGGTGCAGGGGGAGAGCCCATGGACAGAGGCCAGAGTGAAAGGAAGAGGTGGAGTGCCCGGGTCCCAATAGGGAGGATCTCTGTGTTGCTGACATTGAGGCAGAGACCATTAGAAGTAGACCAGGCTTGGATGGCTGAGAGGCAGTCAGGGATGATGGAGGGGGCAAGGGTGTCTGTAGGAAGCTTGAAGACGAGTTGTGTGTTGTCACCATAGCACTGGAAGTTGGGGGAGAAGGAGGAAATTAGGCGTGCCAGCAGAGTAAGTTAGATATTAAAAAGCCAAGGCAAAAGAATGGAGCCCTGGAGGACGCCACAGAAGGAGAAGGAAGTAGGGGAGGAGAAGGTTCCCAGAATGACTTTGGAAGAGCGGTCATTTAGGAAGGAGGTAAGCCAGTCCAGTGCCCACTCCGACATACCAAAGGTGTCATGGAGCCTTTTTATGAGGATGGTGTGGTTCAGTGTCAAATGCAGAAGAGAGATCAAGGAGGATGCGGACAGCAGGGGAGTTGGAATCAAGGGATGCGAGCAGTTCTTCACGGTTGTTCAGAAGAGCAGTTTCCATGCCTCTGGATGCTCGGAATACAGATTGATGGTTGTGGGGACCACCAACAAGTTCACTGTGAGAGTTAAGTTGGGGCAGAGCCAGTCTCTCAAGCAGTTTCCCCAGGAAAATGGTGATGGAGATAGGGCGATAGTTGGCTGGGCAGGAGGGGTCTGCTGATGTTTTTTTAAGGAGGGGGTGCGCAAGGGAGTACTTGAGGGAGGATGGAAAAGAACCAGTAGAAAAGCAGTGGGTATAAATATCAGTGACAGGAGGGATGAGAGAGAAAATGTTGTCATTGATGGTTCCTGTTTGGAAGAGACCTTCATGGGGTTGACACCTCTGGTGAGACAGAGGCAAAGGAGGAAAAGAAGGAAGTAGGAGGCTGAGTGGTTAGGAGAGGCAAGAGAGGAGGGATCGGTTGGAAGGATGCGGGACAAGGCTGTTCAAGGCTGCTCTCATTCTCATACTCTCTTGCTCCCTCTTTCAATTGGAATTAATCGCACTCTCTCTGTCTTGCTCCATATAAGTATATCCCCTATAGCTACATCTCTTTCAATCTCTACACTCTTTCTCTCTATCTTAATCATCCCCTCTCGCTCATACTGAAACAGCTGTAGTAAAGTTATGGCTAATTGCACCAATAAAAACCTATGAAATTGAATGAAACAACTTAGTTAAACGGACGTTATGGTTACAAGTAAAACCGAAAAAACTCAGAAATTCACCAGTTATGGTAAACTGAGCAACCTTAACTCGCACCACCACTGTGCACTGCTAAGACTAAGACCCAGGACATCAAAGATGATATCACAAATGTTATTGATGATATCATTGATGACATCACATATGAAATTGATTTTGATGAGAAATTCCCTACACAGAACTGTGCTTAGCTATAACGTCCATTTAACACATTTTTTCAGTGAATTTCATAGGTTTTTATTAGTGTAACTTAACCATAACGTCCCTTTAACAATGTTTTTTCTGCAATGGTCTAAATGAGAATTTTCCAAATCTTTAGTCCAAAGCGTGCTTGCTTTCCACAGTAGAAAATAAGACCCCCAAATATATCAACCTGCCCCAACTTCATATCATTTAATAAAAATTTAAATTTCACACTTTTCTTCACCGTTGGACTTGTTCTAACTATCTTATCATTGGTTTTCACTGAATTAATTGTTAGTTCCAGATCCTTAAGATATAAATTGACCGCTGCCACACTTCTCAGAAGACCTATGGCTGTTTGGTCAAAGATCACAATAACATCAGCATTGTATAGTTAATGGTACAAGTCGAGGAGTGTACATATTAAGATTCTCAAAAGCTGAATGTATACAATTTAAAAAGAAAAGGGGCTTGTACGCATCCCTGCTGTAAATCACAACTGGTCTCAATCCAATTACTGAAAAAACCTTTATTACTAAGTCTGATGCGTTTATGTGTTCCATTGTAGGGGACAATTAAGATATTTAGAACATTATTTGGGCGGTATCTCAACTTGGCCAAGAGCTTAGTTCTGTTCATGCAATCAAATACCTGGGATACGTCTAGAAAAGCTAACAAGAGCAAATCATTCTGGGCTCTAACCTGTGAAATTAATAATCGCAAGATGAAACAATTCTAAGCTGTCCCAACTCCTTTTTTATAACCAAATTGAAACTTGTCCATAGAACCCTCTTGGTAGGCCCACTGTTGTAAGTCATTCAAAAGAATTTTGGAAAAAATCTTTCTACCTGCGTCTATTAGTGAGATAGGTCAGTAGTTTATCAGATTGTCCCTATCTGCTTTTTTAAAATAAGCACTACATGGGCATCTTTCCAGCAGTCTGGTAAATGACAAAGGCACACAAAATCATTAAATAACTTAAACATGAAGGCTGCCCATATTGAAGGATTAGATTTGAATGTACAGTTAGATAAACCATCTGGGCCAGGAGCCCTAGAGGGATTAAACTTCATTATTATAAATAGGAAGTCATCCAAATCAAACTTCAGAGACCAATCAACAGTCAGATCGTATGACCTAGTGTCAAATACTGTTCCATAGTATAGAATGGAAAAGCGGCTGATGCAAATAGTTTCAACGATCATAATAGCTCGAGAAGCAAATTGGGTACCCACGTTCTTAATTAGGGATCAGGATAGGTTGGAATCGTTGATGAAATAGCACTCACCATACTTTCTGAATCTCTCTGCATCATATGTGCCTTGTGACCAAGCAACCAGTTCTGAAAGTTCTGCTTCAATTTACGTCCCTTAGCCAAACAAATATCCATATTTAAATGGATCAAAGCCTAAAGGTTATGACATAATTCTATCTTCTTTACTTCTATCCGTCCATTACAAACTTGTGCATGTGTTTTTACATTCAAACCCTTCTTAGTGTCTGGCCTGTCGACAAATTTACCTAACAACTGTTGGATCTTGCTTGCGTAATACAAGGGGTTGACAAGATCAACATCACTATTTCCCAGCATTTTGTCTATTTGAACGTTAAAATAAATACCCAGCTTTGCAGGCCAGATCAGTGAACTGTTATTTTCTCTCACTTCAACTAACAGTGGAGTTTCAAGCCTATTTGCAGTCCTGAACTTGTGTGCACATTTTAGCAACATCAATTTATGATCATTGACATCAGTTTCGATCACAAGCAGCTTAACACAATTTAAATAGATTTTCCTGGAGACAAAAATGTAATCTATGGTACATTTCCAGAAGAAAAACGTGTGGCAGGTAAAATTCAGAGGCTTATCACCCTCAATCTTTCCTTTTAAAATATGTAAATCTCACGACTACAATTCTTGGCGGATTATTAGACCATGCCCTATTTGGGCCGCATCTTTTCTCTCCTTCGGCTGTTGTTCGTACCACACTGGATCCAGACACTCACAGTTGAAGTCAACCACAGTAATAAAATCTGCACCATGTTCCACTAACCAATACAATACAATTTCCAAAGTTTCCTCCAAAAAAGCAAAAGACGACTTGCTAACATTAAAACATACATAGATCAAAATACATGTTTCTAGGCCAGAATTGCCCTCCCTACTATGTTGTATGTTTACTGCCAAAATATCTGAAGACCTGGTTTCAACTTTCTGTGTAAGAAAGCACAAATTGTTACGAATCGCACACAACAATCCACCAGCTGGATGTCCCCTAGGCCCATTGGTAGCTAAGGATACATATGTCATAAATCTATTGATAATGGGGGCTCACTCCGACCAGGTTTCTTGAACGCATACAATGTCAGCTTCTTCATTGCCAACCATCCCAAACGTATCAAATAGCAAGTGTGAGAAACCACGAGTATTCCAACTAAACAATATTAGATGTTTATCCTCCCGTCACTGTTCTTTAAACTGTGGTGATACCCTTTCATGTAGGGACTTTGAGATGTGAGGGCAGTTGTTCTGAATACTCAACAAGTTACCCGGCTTGTCCCCTACGAACAAAACAGTTTGACAGGATTGTCCCGCCAAGGGCACATTAACCCATACAAGCAACTTATCTGTTTGGGCATTAGAACCTTCGTAGGTTCTGTCAGAAGTGACTTATTTCACAGGCTTCTCAATACTCTCTATCTTGCTATTGGTTACTTTGCTAGAATGCAACCTTCCCTGATCCTGAAATGATCCCATAGCTTAATGAATTAAAGAATGCACTCTGCAGGTCAATTATTGGTTGTATTGGCATGGTAAAGTCACTGCTTGGTTGCCGCATAGCCACAGCGTGTATTTCATCATGTATTTCCGCCGTTGTGAGAATGTGCATCTTGTCAGACACTCCCGGACGAGTTTCAGGGTGAGCAGAGTCTTTTGCAGAGGGCACTTTACGGGGAGTCGTGTCCTTTTGCAGAAGACATGATAGACTGCTGGCCCTCTGCTCTGGGGGAGATACAGATGCTGTCCGCTTGTCGGGGCCCCCAGCAGGGTGCCCCATAATGGCGTCGTGGGAGTTGGTGACTGGCTACTTTGCGCTGCTCCCCTGCTGGCAATCCATTCCTGGTATGCAAACATCGCCTCTGCTGATGGGCGGGGCTGGAGAAAGGGCCAGCCAACCCGCCCTTCGACGGGCTCGGCTTGCAAACCTCTTGGCGTGGCGGAACTCCGGCCCGCGTTGGCGCACACCCTGGGATCAGCGGTCGCTGGAAAGGCAGGTGATGGAGCTGTTGCAGCGGCGGCCATTCTGGCTGCGTCGGCCCCCATCACAGGTGAGCAATGTAAAGTTTGGTCCAGTTTAGTTAATTCATAGGCAAGGACACTAAGGTGTATGCCTAAGGGTGAAGGCGAAGGCGAGGGCAAGGGCGGGGACTCTATGAGGGCACCAGAGTTCTTACCTCTCATGGGCGCCGACTTTCTATCGTACTGGGGGAGAGCCTTCGAGTTGCTCCGCAGGCATCTTATCGGCTCAGCCCAGGCTCCAGCTTCGACTCCAACTCCGCTCTGGACCGGCGAGACAGCTAGGCCACCCCCCTGCATCCGCCTGCTTTTGCATGCAGAGGACTGCAAGACTGCTGAACTCAGCGAACTCTGCGTTCTGCTCCGCGGAAACCAAAGCTGTATTTTAGGTCCTCCCACAAAACAATGGCAATCAATGGCAGACTGTAGAGCCGGTGCTTCAGGACTGCTAATGTGAATATTTATAATACAGATTTCAGTTCTTGATCACAGAGTTGTTTGTATCTCTTTTTTCATATTCTGCATTTGGTTTACTTTGGTTTTGGTATGCATTTGTTATGTGACTGTTGCGTGGGTGGGGGCCCTCACTGTGGATGTGTGGGATACGCTCATCACTTGTGCAGTGGTTATTCAATAGGTGTGTCCCTCCTGATGCATGGCCAACCACCTACGCACATCAGCTACCACCCATTGGATTATAATTATAATTGTTCTTTTATAACACGCTTAATAACAGATATTGGTTTCTAAGCACGAGATCAGCATTTGAACCTATGTTGCACTGCATAGTCTTCCTTCCAAGACAGACGTGTTGCCCCTGAGCTATGCCCACTTACTCTCTTTTGTCATGCTGCATAGCTGCCACTGAAATGCTAAATCTTCACATGTGAGTTCTTTAAGTCTGAGTGTACACATCATCCATCTCCTTGGCTCACACACTCAGACATCCTTCAAATCGCCCGAACACATTCCTGATCAACTTGTGCTAGTGCAGGGGCTTTGACTGCTATGCTTTCCTACCTGACTCCCTTCATTCATTCATTTTTACATTCTACTATGCACGCACATTATATGTGACTCTGTCCTATCAGTGATGTCTTGGACTAGTGTCCTCCTAAGTCATTCACCTACAGCACTTTGAGGCCATTCCAATAGCACATGTGCACAATGATACGTGGCATTGCATTACATTGTTCTACTATGTCGCATGTAGATGGTGCTACATTCTGCTGTCCTGTTGCTGTGCAACTGGTTGTGATGTACCAGGGAGTCCTGTGATGAGCTAAGGACATGAATTATACATCAGCTCCCCCAGTTGTTCAGTCGACGGGTGGATATGTAGCTGGTGTGCTTCATGTTGGTAGCAGGCCAGTGAAGTTGAGGTAAGTTGTTGGTCAACATTGGACTAGTAGGGGTGTTATGTGGTAGGGCCAGGCTGGGGTGGTGCTGGAGGTTAGCAGAGATGTTGGGTGGTATCAGGGCCTGAGGGGCTGCCTGGGGGTGGTGTCAGAGGTAATGGTGGCGGGTGGGTGGTGTCAGGAGCTGGGGGTTGCCTGGGGATGCTTTTGGAGGTGAGGGGGCTGGTGGGTGACGGCAGGATCTGGGGGCTGCCTGGGGATGGTGTCAGAGGTTTGGTGTCAGGACCAGCAGGCTGCCTGGGGTGGTGTCAGAAGTGAGGGGGCTGGTGGGTGGTGTCAGGACCTGTGGGTGACTGGGGGGTGGTGTCAGAGGTGAGTGGGGCTGGTGGGGGGTGGCAGGGCCTGGGGGGCTGCCTGGAGGTGGTGTCAGAGGTGAAGGGGGCTGGTGGGTGGTGTCAGGGCCTGAGGAGTGCCTGGGGGTAGGGTCAGAGGTGAGCAGGGCTGGCAGGTGTTGTCAGGACCTGGGGGTGGTGTTGGAGGTGAGAAGGGCTGGTGGGAAGTGTCACGACCAGAGGGGCTGCCTGTGGGCGGTGTCTGAGGTGTGGGGGGTTGGTGAGTGGTGTCTAAGCTTGGGGGGCTTCTGTGCAGTCGGGGTAGATGGAAGCAGTTTGGGTGCGTTGGGAGTATGGTGAAGGGGTGCAGTCATTTGTAACATGGGACCCTGTGCAGATTTACAGGGGTGCAGCCGTTAGTTACGTGGGACCATGTGCAGATTGGCAGGGGTGCAGCTGTTAGTTCCATGGATTTGTAACATAAGGGATAGCCTGTAGTCGGGCAGGACATGAAGGCTATATAAGTATTTTGTACAGGGGGTGGTCCTGTCCTCGAACATTTGTACTGCAATGGATAATTGTAGTAACAGTTTCAACACATCTCCATATTGAAGTTTAATACATCTGTATAAGTATGTATCGTTGGAGGGAAGTACAAATCCAAGTCCTGGAGAAAAAAACAATTTCAGTGACCTTTATTAATTAGGTCTCAGGTTTCAAACATTGGTGAGTCAATGTAAATGCAAAAAAATTAAACATGCAAATAATTTTTAGAACATGAAAAGAAAGTAGAATAAACCTTGTCACCCACTTGGTGGGTTATCTAGAACAAGAGTACATGTATTTCAAATATTAAGTACATATTTAAATAGCAAGACATGTCCAGTGTGGACAGGTAATCACTCAATTGAGCCTGTTTAGTCCATACAGTGCAACATTCAGAGGTGATTTTCTAGAAATGTACCAACAATTCATAAAAACAGTACATTTGCAGAGTGAATATAGTGTGTTATATGCACACGACTATACTGGTGCTGTGTTGTATAGTTGAATTGCCAAGTATTGCATCATATTGGTCAACCTATTGGAATATTGTCCTAGTCATATACAACATTTACACAGCACTATGCTTAAAAGGAACCTAAAAATAGGGTCTGCTATACGGCGACGTCAACATGAAGGTGGTATTAAGGATTCTGGTCATCAGTCTGGAAGATGTAGGCTCAAGGCACGATGACAAATAGACGTTTTGGTTGTGAAAAGGAGACAGCCTTCTTCTGGGGACAAGTAAAGCAGGACTCCCTATCGATAAAAACAATATAAAGATATATTGTTGAATGGTCCAGGGGATGGATCATTACTGAAATTTTTAGAAAAAGCATGTGAGAGGCTACCTAGAGGGCTGTCCCTCCAGTCCCCGCCACTAACCTTGCATATGAAGGACGAGGTTCTACCGCGTGTTCTTAGAACCCTCTGGTTAGGTAATTGATGTCCAGGTGAAAACGTGGTTCGCTTTGGGGTGATCTGAAAGTTATCAGGACACGTGTGTTGGTATAGCTAGTAAGAGGCAAAAATGCCTGATTGTGAATGGGAGAGAGAAAGAAAACAGATAATGAGGTACCTGGTTGGGGCAGTAGCGTAGGGGCGGTACTGCAGGGCTCCCGTGGTGAGCGAGATGTTTTCTGAGGCAGGAGATGAGTTCTTGCCTGTTGGTCTGAGGCTCTGGTGGAGAGTCTAGGGAGCAAGGAGGCAAGTGGGTAAACTGCCCAGACTTAAGTATGCTTCAAAAGGGGTAGATCGCAAGCTGAGTGTGCTGTCAGGTCTGGTCAAAACACCAGATAGTGAAATCTCACCTTAATCTCTCTGATGAGCCGCTCGCGCTGTGTGCGATCAGGAATGGCGCTCGCGTTCGTTATGGAGTGAGCTGTGTGGAAATATAAGCACCACGCATGCGTTGAGGAATAGTATGTAGTTACATGGGACCTTGTGCAGATTGGCAGGGGTGCAGCCGTTTAGTTACGTGGGACTGTGTGCAAATTGGCAGGGGTGCAGCTGTTACGGGGTGCTCGCGCATGATTGCAGGGGTGCAGCCGTTAGTTACGTGGGACACTGCACAGATTGTCAGGGGTGTAGCCCTTAGTTACAAGGGACCTTGTGCGAATTGGCAGGGGTGCAGCCGTTAGTTACGTGGGACTGTGTGCAGATTGGCAGGGGTGCAGCTATTATGTGGGTGCTCACGGAGGATCGCAGGGGCGCAGCCATTAGTTACGTGGGACCTCACGCAGATTGGTTGGGGTGCAGCCACTTACAGGAGACATCGCACAGTGTCGGCGGGCTGCTGTATGTTGGGTCAGTGGTGGACACAGAGGTTTGCGGATGGTTGGTGTATGGCTATGGTTTCGGCTTGCGGGGGGCGTCTTATGGGCGTTCCTCACGCAGCTCGGTTTTCTTTGTGGGTTGGGTTGAAATGTACATTTGAATCCATGAATACACAGAAGGCGCATTGGAAACTTTGCGCGTAGGGCTGCACAGAGTAATTCTTGGTGCACAGACTTTGCGGGTTCAATACACACTTTTCCATTAATTGGGCCCACGTTGGGGCTAGCAATGAGCTACTTAGGCTCGCATGCCCAGGTATATTTCCAGGACTGGTTGACCGCCTGCTCTTAGAACATGGATGAAGAAGAAAGGCACATTTGTAATGTTATTCCTAACTGATTGAGAGCTCAAAATACTACTATTTTGTTGACTATTACCTTAGAGAACATTAGTGGCTTTGTATGGCTACAATTTGGATTTAGCGTCACAGTTAATCAGACATGCGATCAAACAGTCACCATCCCGAGGTAGTGAATATGTTATGGATAATACCTAGGCAACATTGTGTGGCATAACGTTCCCTTATAACATGTTTACAGGGCTTTCTAGCAGTTTTCTTTCAATGGAATGATTGCATTGCTGCATTGCTTTGGAGCATGTTTTCACAGATGGTTTCAATATATATCTTTATTTGTGTCTTGCTTTAGGATTACACCTGAAACGTATATCCACCTTAATTGCACATGTAGTTGCACAATAACTAAAGCAGACATTGAGCCCTGCAGAAAGCAGCATACATTCACGAAGGCTTACCCCACATAAAAGTGATTTATGTGCCCCACTTCAGCAATATGCCATAGGTAATTGATCGTCGCTAGACACATGATCTGGGGAAATTTTGTGCAAAGCTATAGGATATCTCACCTAGAAACCCAATGACAATCCCCACCAGTGCTGACATGGAGCAGGTGGAAATGCTGATGCCATGTGTAGCTCAGTGAGCATCAAAAGACCCGGGCTATAGAGAATAGGCAACATGCGCTTTAAGGAAGGGGGGGTTCTTTAAAAGGAACGCAGTGACTACTGCACTTGCATGTACTGTACATCTGACAGTTGACAAAGACCAGCCAATTCCTCTCTAAATTGGACAGTAATTATGAGTCATGACGTTGGGCATGGATGTGCTTTCAGATAAACTCTGCTCTGGGTATACGTTGCACGTCTCAGGAAGATAGCTCAGGGGCAACGTGCTCGTATTTGGAAGCAAGCCGACAAAGAGCAACACAGCTTCGATCCGCGGGTCCGCGCTTAGAAACCTCTGGGTGTTAAGCGCGTTATAAATAACGAGCCATCATATCATCTACTGGCATGAGTTGAATGTCAGACTGAAGTGTTAATCTGCAAGTTCAAGTAGGTTACCGTAATCAGGCAAAACAGCTGTGTGTGGCGGCGCACCTAGGGAGGCAACGGCCCAACAGAGTTAACCGGGTAGCGTATAACGAGGCGCTATAACAAGCGTGGCAGGCCATACTGCCAATGCAAACGGCCCGCATGACATTATTGCCATGAGGCAATCTGTCACCAAAACCAGTCCCCAAACCCAAAACAGCACTTAAAAAAAAAAATGAACAGTGAACAAAGTGAATAGCGACGAGTTCTTACGCAACCGAGTCTGTTTTCAGTGTCAACAGCAGCCATGGCAGAAAAAGGAAAATGTGTGGTCATGTGGAGGGTACTTCCGCGGGCATAGATGTAAGTGTACAGCATGGAGCATAATGGCAAGAGTGGAGGAGAAGCAGTGGCAGGAGAGAGGCACTAGTGGGGTAGGGTGTGTGCAGGAAGTGAAACAAGTGGAATGTGTCAGCAGAGGCCCACGTCACCCTTCAATGGCAGGCCTATACCGAAGAATAAAGCACGCATCTCAAGCTCGCTGATTGGTGTAGGCATTGGAACGAGGGCCGCTAAAAGAATCAAACCTAAAACATATGGTTGCTTAAACGAATTGACTTGTCATATCTCACTCTACCAATATCATACTACATAGGTGCCTCCCAATAGTGTTCAGTTCTTCTAGGCGCGGCTACATAAAATTCATTCTTTCAAATCGCCCATTTGGTCATGTGATTCCTTTGAGGGATAGTTAGACTGGCGCCTTATGTGCAGTGGAAAGATGAGATTCAATCAACGCAGGTAGTTTTATAACTAGAAGAAAACATGCTGCAGTCCCTACCTTCTGCAGCGCTAAGTACATTATTCAAAATGAAGACCAGGAAATATACATTCTTATAATGTGATGCAGTAAAGTGTGCCTGTCCCTCAAGGGTCTACCAGACTTTTTATGAGATGGGTCTCTTTTTTCCTTTTCTGATATTAGATTTAAAAGGATCTAACATGTCTCTCCTGCCTCCTTCCACAAGGATGTCTCATTGGGGTCGATGCTGCTGGTTTGTGCTCCCTCTAATGGAGTCATTTTGATTGTGGTTAGAAAGTGGTATTCATAGAGAGAAGTGATATTATGTGTATTTGCTTCCCTTTTGGGGTTTGTTCATTATGTTGGTGAATACTAAATATAATAAAAGTAGAGGCACTTCGGGCATCATTATGAGTTCAGCTATGTTGGCCACACGGCCAAACTTATAATGAGGCCCAAAGTGCCTCCACTTTTATTATTTTATTATTTAATATTATTTATTATTTATTACTTTTAGTATTCACCAAAATAATGAGCAAACCCCAAAAGGGGCGCAAATTCACATAATACCATTTCTCTGCGTGAACACCACTGTCTAACCACATTCCAAACGACTGGCCACACCGCCAAACTCATAATGATGATAACCTCCTCATTATGGCACCACTGAACCATGTGTTTGGAGGAAAACCCCCCAGCAAGATTCTGGAGGTAATTCCACCACCTTACTACCAAAAAACAGCAATTTGGAAGAATTAGCACCAGCGGAAATTCTGCCGAAATCCCCATGGAGTCCTATCGACTCCATAAATCGGACTAACACTGCCATAGACCACCTTCAGTAATTCTGCCTGACCAAATGGCAGTAACAGTAAATTTGGTTCATGGTATCTCAGCAGATTTACCACTGAGATACCACCAAACCTGGAATGAGGCTAATTTTGTTAACATTTTTTTTTACTCCATTTTACTTGTTTCCAGCAATGTTTCCGATAAAGTTGGATCCATACCATATACTGTCACACGTGTTTAGGGCCCATTATTACCATCACATTTATAACGTCACGGTAGTTGTGCAAGTAAGTCAGGTGCACAGCCAATACCTGGCAATGGAATGAGTACTGCAGAATCTAATGGAACCTGGGAAATGGTGTGAGTACCCAGCATGTTGATGGTGATACTGGTATATGATAGCAATACCAGATATATGATTCTGAGCAGAGCAGAGCACCTCATGGCAATGCCTGCAAATTATGACACTTTCTCATGACGCACAAAGCTAGTAAAGGGTTTGAATCCCTGGGCATATGATGGCAATTCTTGCCTATACTATGGCCATATATCAGCCAAAACGAGTGGCTTTGTCAGTGCCTGTTATATGTGCCTGTGAGTCCATCTTGCAGGTAAAATGCCCTAGGTGCAATGTCCCTGGTATAATCTGGGTGGAAAGGACTGTGATCTCTCAGTGCAATCTGAAATACCCGACTATTTTGCATGGAATAAAATACCCACTACCATAGTCACAGAGCAGTTCCAAGGCTAAATAGAGGAACGGGGCCAAAGTCAGACATCCTTTATAAGGCCACGGACTGAGGTGACTTGCAATATCCTTTTTGTGTATGGTAGGGAAAATGGTATTACTTATAATAAATGACCATACACTGTCATGCACTTTAATACCTGATCATTTGCTTAATGTAATGTATCAGTTGCTTCAATTTCTAATACAAACAATGTATGTAGAAGATGTTTGGATTAGGAAAAGCAATACAAATGCAGCTTCGAATAATAAATAATGTAAACGATTTAATAAAATGCATCTACATTCATTTACGTTCTGGGCTTTAATATAAGTAAAGACATTGACAGGGTAATTCATAGAATTCAGCGCACAAGTGGCGCACGCGGCTGGCGCACAGTGTGCGCGTGCGACTTTCTGCGCCAGCCGCGTGCGCTAAAATCCATTTCCGTGCACAGCGTATTCATGGATTTTAGCATCCAAAACCAGCCATGGCGCAGAGTGGCTCAGCGACCCTGCAGCAGCGCCAGTTACACCCCCAACCCCTCCCCGTGCGCCATGCACAGCGCACAAATCCCGTACTTGGTGCACAGGCCCTGAAGCAAGAAAACGGCAGTAAAAGTCCTCGCCAACCCTCAGAATACATGTACACCCCGGCGTGGGGAGTTTCCCACGCGATTGGCCCTGTACGAGCGGGTTACGTGTATTACTGGGGTGCGTGCACGGGAACTTTCACACGCGATTGGCCCTGTGCGAGTGGGGTACACGTGTATTACTGGTGTGCGCGGGAACTTCTCACATGCGATTGGACCTGTGCGAGCGGGGTATGTGTGTTACTGGGGTGCGCAGGTACTTTCACACGCGATTGGCCCTGTGCGAGCGGGGTACGTGTGTTACTGGGGTGCGCAGGAACTTTCACACACGATTGGACCTGTGCGAGCGGGGTACACATGTGTTACTGGAGTGCGCGGGAACGTTCACACGTGATTGGCCCTGTGCGAGCAGGGTACGTGTGTTACTGGGGTGCGCGAGAACTTTCACATGTGATTGTCCTTGTGCGAGCGGGGTACGTGTGTTACTGGGGTGTGCTGGAACTTTCACATGCGATTGGCCCTGTGCGAGTGGGGTACGTGTGTTACTGGGGTGTGCGGGAACTTTCACACGCGATTGGCCCTGTGCGAGTGGGGTACGTGTGTTACTGGGGTGCGCGGGAACTTTCACACGCGATTGGCCCTGTGCGAGCGGGGTACGTGTGTTACTGGGGTGCGCGGGAACTTGCACACGCGATTGGCCCTGTGCGAGCGGGGTATGTGTGTTACTGGGGTGCGCAGGAACTTTCACACGCGATTGGTCCTGTGCGAGCGTCGTACATGGGTTACTGGGGTGCACGGGATCTTTCACACATGATTGGCCCTGTGCGAGTGGGATATGTGTGTTACTGAGGTGCGTGGGAACTTTCACACGCGATTGGCCCTGTGCGAGCGGGGTACGTGTGTTACTGGGGTGTGCAGGAACTTTCACACGCGATTGGCCCTGTGCGAGCGGGGTACGTGTGTTACTGGGGTGCGCAGGAACTTTCACACACGATTGGACCTGTGCGAGCGGGGTACACATGTGTTACTGGAGTGCGCGGGAATGTTCACACGTGATTGGCCCTGTGCGAGCAGGGTACGTGTGTTACTGGGGTGCGCGGGAACTTTCACATGTGATTGTCCTTGTGCGAGCGGGGTACGTGTGTTACTGGGGTGTGCTGGAACTTTCACATGCGATTGGCCCTGTGCGAGTGGGGTACGTGTGTTACTGGGGTGTGCGGGAACTTTCACACGCGATTGGCCCTGTGCGAGTGGGGTACGTGTGTTACTGGGGTGCGCGGGAACTTTCACACGCGATTGGCCCTGTGCGAGCGGAGTACGTGTGTTACTGGGGTGCGCGGGAACTTGCACACGCGATTGGCCCTGTGCGAGCGGGGTATGTGTGTTACTGGGTTGCGCAGGAACTTTCACACGCGATTGGTCCTGTGCGAGCGTCGTACATGGGTTACTGGGGTGCACGGGATCTTTCACACATGATTGGCCCTGTGCGAGTGGGATATGTGTGTTACTGAGGTGCGTGGGAACTTTCACACGCGATTGGCCCTGTGCGAGCGGGGTACGTGTGTTACTGGGGTGTGCAGGAACTTTCACACGCGATTGGCCCTGTGCGAGCGGGGTACGTGTGTTACTGGTGTGTGCGGGAACTTTCACACGCGATTGGCCCTGTGCGAGCGGAGTACATGTGTTACTGGGGTGCGCGGGAACTTTCACACACGATTGGCCCTGTGCGAGCGGGTACGTGTGTTACTGGGGTGCGTGGGAACTTTCACACGTGATTGGCCCTGTGCGAGCGAGGTACGTGTGTTACTGGGGTGCGTGGGAACTTTCACACGTGATTGGCCCTGTGCGAGCGGGGTACGTGTGTTACTGGGGTGCGCGGGAACTTTCACATGTGATTGGCCCTGTGCGAGCAGGGTACGTGTGTTACTGGGGTGCGCGGGAACTTTCACACGCGATTGGCCCTGTGCAAGTGGGGTACGTGTGTTACTGGGGTGCGTGGGAACTTTCACACGCGATTGGCCCTGTGAGAGCGGGGTACTTGTGTTACTGGGGTGTGTGGGAACTTTTACACTCGAATTTGCTGTCAGAACGGGGTACGTGTATCCAGTGTGGTGCGCGGGGAGTCCTACACGTGAATTGGCAGTGTGGGTCCTCCCAGGTGTCCCCTCTACCCCCTCCATGGCTCCTGCAGGCAGCCCACACCACAGGGGACTATCCTGCACCCCTGGACATGTCCCGCAGGCAGCCCGTCCACCATGGCTATGCCCCCCAGCCAGGCAACGTGTCACGTTGCACTAGTGATCACCAACTCATGTCCCCCTGGGGCCGCAACCCCATCAGTGAGGGGCACCTGCCAGCAGGCCCCCACTCATGTCCCACACATGTCCCCCTGCACCCCCACCCCCATCAGTGAGGGGCACCTGCCAGCAGGCCCCCACTCATGTCCCCCCCTACATGAAATAAAGGTGCACAATCATGGCCCACTTTTACACCAAAATGCCACAGCACGCCACCCCATTACTGAGATGCAATGATTTCCCAATCAAACCCACACTGACATGCCCATCTCAAGACACAAACCAAAAGTCTACTATGTACATCAACACATGTCCGTCACATACACACACTAGTTGGCATTGATTGTGTAAACCCACATTTTCACATGCATTAACCCAATGAGCAAATCCCACACATGGAACTAAAATATGTAAATGTATTATGTACAAAAATAAATCAATAAAATGAAAGCATAACAAAATAGCAAACATGAAATGAAAAGCATGTGCAAAAGAAGAGTAAATGAAAAGTATAACCAATACAAAGAAATCCAAAAGAAAAATAGTCTAAACTCTCCCTCCACCAACGCAAATCCAAAGGAAACGTAAAAAATAATCCATTGATCGATGGTGAAATTAAAAGAAAAAGTTCAAAATAATCCATTGTCCAACTATGTACAATCCATTGTCCAAAAGAAAAATCCATTAATCCATGTACAAAATCAAAATCAATCCAACGTCCAAATATGTACAATCAAATTTCCAAGGGTCCATGAGCCCAACGAAACAAATGAAACCTATCTAATAACCTAGCTAACAAAAAAACTATTTACAAAAGTGTGGGGCATAGTCCAAAAGCCCCAAAATAAAGAACAAAAAGCTAACCTAACACTATAAACTATTTACAATGGCGACGGGCAAGTCCTGCGGCTCACTCAGTGATGTTTTCGGCCAGGGCATCATCGAACTCCATGTCTATTTGCTGGAGGCGGGCCTCTGTTCTGGCCCCGAGGTCTCGCAGGGAGGCACTCATGGCCTGTTCCAACTCCCTGCGAGTCACCTCGAGGCACTATGCCGGCCTCAACGCCCGACGCATGAAGAACTCCGCCCTGACCATGGAGAGCCGCGCCTCTTCCGCCTGCCGCCGCTCTGCCACCTATACGCTGGCCCAACCACAGCGACACAGAAGACACATCCATTCCAGGGTTCTCCTGCCATCTGGCCGATGCATGCCCCCCTGATGTCGATGGCCCTGAGCCATCATTGCTCCCACCCAGAACCTGCTCCTGCTGCTGCTGCTGCTGTCCATGTGCCCTGTCCGATGATGCCTGCACATCCTCCATCAGCTGGTCTCCAGTTGTGGTGTCCACCTCTGCTGGATCGCCGACTCCCGACTGTGGCAGGGATGGGATCTCCACCAAACTGGCTGTCTTCGTCAGGCCAGGTCCACAGGGGGCCCTGGTGGAATCTGGGCCAGAAGACGGCAGGGAGAACGACTGGTGCATAGTGCATAGTCTCCACAGAGGAGGAGGAGAGGTCCGCCAGAGTGCGCAACCCACCAACCAGGGCCCCTCCCAACAGTACCACATCGCAACGCTGCTGTTCGTGATGGCGTGTGATCTCCGCCCAGGAAGAACACACGTCATCACGAATGTCACACATGCGCAACTCGACACCAATCAGGACGGAGCCCATACGTTCATTGGACCCCTCGTCCGCAGGTAGTGGAGAGGCAGATGACATGGCACTCTCCACTACCTCCGGATGGGCCTGGGACGGGGCATCCCTGCTGGTGCATGGTGGTGCAGTCACAGGGTCAAGGACAGGGACATGCACAGGCCCCTCCGCGGTGACCTGTGCTGCCTCCTGACCCTGGCCCTGGACTGCACCACTTGCACCATTGGTACTACCCCCACCAGGCCCCATGTGAGGCTCAGTAGCGGGCTCCTCCTCCTCTGTGGAGACCACCAACCTGGATGTCTCCGTACCGTCTTCTGCCATTCCAAGCCCCTGTGGGGGCTCACCCCCCCTTCCGCCACAGCCGTAGTGGCACACGCGGCACCATCCCCCTCACTCCCGGATGATGGCGAGTCCTAGGAGGGTGGCTGGGCCTTGTGTCGCCGCCCAGTGGAGGCATCCCCGCCGCTTGGCTCCACAGTGCCGACACCACCCTCTTCTTCACTTGACGCTGCATAGAAGGAGACATAGAACACAAGCATCAGGGTACAGTACAATATTCGCCTAGACAGGAAGCAATAACACATGAGTGACAGTGTCTAACGTCACTTCCATCCTGTTCCTCCACAACACGTGTGTGAATGAACGCAACACACATGCATAAACAGGCACGGCGCCTGCAATCAACATCAGCATCCATGTACAAGGGCCTCTATTAATCCAAATATCACCTTCAAACTCACATGCATCATGGCTCACACTGATCCCATGCACACACATCACCGGAGGGTCATGCGTCATGCCTTGTACACCACAGACACATTGGATAGACACAGTGCATACAACGGTGACCGCCCTGCATGAGTGAATATACACATCATCACGGACATGTGTCATGAATCCATGGTGTATCAAAGTCACAGACACACTTCTCAGACACACACACATGTGCACCATACATTTTCATGACAGCAGCACCCATCCCTCACACCCCCACTATGTGCAAGAACAGACACTGGAATGCTTTCATGTGTGCATTTGCCATACAGCTCCCCATGTTGCATTGGAACTCATGCACCAACCATGTGGTTCACACATTACTGGTCTCACATGCATGAACATGATGTCCCTGCACACACACCTCCATACATGGCCCATGTCACACATACAGGCAAGTATCAGACTACCAGCACACTGCAACATGCCCTGTCTCACACAACAATGCTTGGCCACTTACCGCTCAACTCCAGACGGGTCTTCCTCCGAAGGATCTGGTCGTGGAGCGCTGGGCATACGTGTTACAGGACCCTCATTTGGATGTCACTCATGCTGACCCGGCCCCCCTCCGCAAGGCGCTGGGCCTTGTGGAGGGTCCTGGACCTGAAGTCCTCCCACCGCTTCTTGACGTGCTTGATGTCGGGGGTTGCCACCCCCTCCGAGTTGATGGCAACCACTACGTCATCCCAGATCCTCTCCCGTCCTTCCTTGTTGGCGCGTGATGTTCCGAAGAGGGCATCATACTGCCCCAGGACATGCTCCACCAGGACACCAACTTCCTTCACACTGAAGCTGGTGGCCCTCTGCCTCTCTGGCTGGGTCGTCGCCAGTGGTCTCAGGGGGTGTTTGCCCTGACATGGCGACCCCCAAGGCAGGCGTGGGTGGGCAACTGGGTCCTGGGGCTGGGCTGTGGAGTGATGGTATACCAGTCTGGAGTCTTCTGTTCCAGCAGGGGTGGACACAGCAACTGGAACCCTGGCTGATGTGCAGGCACCAAATACCAGGGCACGTGGACAGCAGGCAGGCAGCAGCAGATGGCAGGTGGGAGTGTGCTCGGGACTCTGGTGGCAGTAATTCGGCCTTCTGGGCAGGAGTGTGGTCTTCCGTGTGTTGTTGCGTGGCCAGCTTGATATGGAGTGATTTGGCACGTGAAAATCTTGCATGTTAGCGTCTAATTCTAGGAAAGGCCCTTCGCGCGTAAGCGCGTCAGCACACATACGCGGTTTCATTGGACCAAAGTCCCTTAGCGCGTAAGCGCTTCTGTGACGTGACTCGCGTGGGCATTTCCCTCGTGACGTGAGCATAGTGGTTCAGTGCATGAAAAAACTGCACGTCCGCGTGTGAATGCGTGGAATCTGAGGAAAGGGCCTACGCGCGTATGTGACGTGACGTGTGCTGGCGTTTCCATCAACACGGGTGCATGTTCATCGTACACGTCCAAAAACTGCACGTCCGAGTGTCAGCTCGTGTAATTGGAGGAAAGGGCCTTAGCGCATACACACGTAAGTGATGCTGTACGTGCAGCCCGCTTTAAAAGGTACATACATGTAGGACCCCATTCCCTTGTACGTGCTTTTCGTGCAGAGCGAGTGGGTGAATTCTGTACTTATTGTCGGTTAACACACGATTACTTCACAGTGTTTCAAGTTCGTACTCCCTGTTACCTCTGTTGGCCTTTTTTTTGGGCCTGTTTCCTCAAACAGCGTTCACTTCTTCTTTTGCCCTGTCTCCTCAGACAGCGTACAATTCTTCTTTTGGCGGGGGTGTTGCCAACGCGCACATGCACGTTTTTTCACGTTCTTTTTCCAGGCAGACGGTGAGTCGCGCACGCATTTACCAATTGTGCTTGCCCCGTGTGTCGCGTACCCCTTCAGAGGTCAGTGTAGGCTGTGTGTAACACGCATACGCTAATTTTTGTGTTTCTGGGTGCCACAGCGTAGTGCGGGTTCATTTTTCCATGCACGTGGTCTACGAGGGGTTGCGTGCATGTTACTATTTGTTTTTGGGGTGCCTGTGCTTTGCGTGACCCGTCATCTTCCCCCAGGGGTCACAGAGAGCGTTGCTGGAGCACTATGGTACGAATTCCATCTAGTACCCTACCCCTTTCACCCCCAATTGCCCAGGACTTTTTTACTGCATTGTTTACTGCAAACCCATACGCACAACAACATCAGTGCCATGGTTGGGATGCGACCAAGCGGTAAGGGAGGCAAAGGTGGCCGACCTCCAAAAGGTGGGCGTGGTGGGCATGGTAGGGGACATGGCCAGGATTTGCAGGATGCCCCTAGACCCCCATGTGTGGAGCACCAATCAGGGACACCCATTCTCCTCCCCACATGGTTGAGGGAAACGTGGCTGACACCATCCCAGCTCAACCCTTATTGGACCAGCCCATTGTGGCACCTAACCCGGCACAGGATGACTCCCAGGCTGACTTCCAGGTCAGCAAGTCTAAGCCACGTGTGCCGGTGCAAGTTGGTGTCACCAGGCCACGTGGATCTGGGGCAGCGATGTCATCTGCTGCCCCAAGTAGGCAGGGTGGGGAGGCTGCAGGGGCAGATGCAGCTCTTTCCACCCCAGCTCTGAGTCTCCCAGCCGGGACAGTTCGGTCCTGGTAAACTGACATTGCCCCTACCAACATCCCACTTCAGCCAATGCCTGCACCACGACCTATGGTCATTGTGCCTTTGCACACTCCCAGTACCCAGTCCACCTGCGCTTCTGCCCCTACTGACCAGAGAGGCGCAAGCCACTCAGGCTCTGCTCCACCTTTGAAAAAGAGGAAGAAGGGTGCTCTGGCACTACAGGCTGAGACCCCAGACACGGCAACACAGTCCGGCACGTCAAGGCAGCACTTGAACTATCATCTTGCAACAACATTGTTCTGATTTTTTCTGTGTTCATTCAGGCTGATTGTTTAGATTATCCCATTTTTCATATGCTTTTTTCATCCCCAATGCCACATATGTGACATGCTTCTGTCATTATTTACACCCCACATTGTGCCACTTTAGTTATCTGGTTATGTGAATGATTAAACCATTCAGGGCGAGGGAATATTGGCCTGCTGAAATTTAATTTTAGGGCCTGTATGCATGTGGAACATGATAGTTGTTTCCTGTCATGTTGAAGTGACCAACCATTGATGTGTACATCTGCCTACAATCACTGTCTAATTGTCCACTGGATGTGTTGCAGTGTGTGGCACATGCATATTTTGCAACACTATTCTGCATTAATCTTCTCATCATGTCCATGTGACATTGATGTGTGACAGTACTCATTCACTGACATATCGCTGTAGTTGTCTAATTTACCATGGCTATGCTACATGACATCTGTGTGCTGGCATGTGTCATGTATGTGTATTGGACATGCCACTCACAGGCTGATGTGTGATGCCAGTGCTACACGACATGCTGCGAATGTGTTGCTTTTCCATCTTGGTGTCCTCATTGTCGGCCTTTTTGACTCCCCTTCAAAATCATTGGCAGTGCATTCATGCCAGGGTTATAGTTATGTGGGACATGTGTAAACCTTCTATAGGATCTCTGTCTTGTCAGCCCTATGTGTGTGCTATGGTGCTCATGCCTGTTTCCATTTCTTGTATTTCATGTTTTTGCAGGTGACAACGCACTTGATGCTGGTGAGGTTCAGGAGATGGTGCAGACCCAGGAGGATTCTCAGCCACGACCAGGCACCAGTGGGGGACGTGGTGTGGTGGTGGGTGAAAACACTTTGGTACTGCAGACCATACTGTCGAGGGGTGCCTCTGGGTGCAGCTCCCCAGACCTCCATTCAGGTGCTGAGTCGGATGATGAGACTTATATGCTGTCGCAGGTCAGTGCTTCTGGCAGGGATTCTGTTCTGTCCAACACACCTGCACCAGGGGTAGAACCCTCTATGGGGATGTCAGTGTTGGTAGGTCCTTCTTTGGCGGTTATGGATGCAGGGTCGCACTCCACAGCATCTGATCTTATTCCTGGGCCAGCAGATCAGAGGGGGAATGCAGTTCTGCAGCCTCAGGCAGTGCCAGCACAGCAAGGTACAGATCGCCTTGCCCCGAACAGGTGTGGTGCCCGCTGACGCGGTGGCTGTGCGCCACCAGGCAATACTGTATGGGAAAACTCCATGTACGGTATGGCAACCCAACAGGCAGCATCAGTAGAAATGATGGCTCAGGCAATGGAGAGGGTGGCCACTTCCATTATCCCCCCTGAAAGGCAGATGGAGCAGCAGCGTGCTCGACTTGGAAACAAGACGACACAAGCAACACAGGTTCGATCCCTGGGTCCGCGCTTAGAAACCTCTGGGTATTAAGCGCGTTATAAATAACCTATCATATCATATCATATCATATCATAACAACAGCAAGCAACAGACTCCATTAATCACACAGGGAAGACATGTTGGCGTCCAACAGGGACCGACGGGCGGCACTGGAGACACTGCGCGAATCCATATCAATAGAGTCACAGGGCCACAGGGAAGCCCTGAGAGTGGAACGCCATAACCTCAGGCAGAGTCTGCTTGAACTTGAGGCTTCCCGAAATGTTAGGGCAGAACAGCAGCTGGAGCAGCTCACAAGTTCGCTCTCAGCTGAGCTGCAGGCAACACGTGAGGAGATCCGGGCATCCCGCGAGGCCATGCGTGCAGAAGTGCAGGCAACCCGTGACGTGCTGCATGGGGATCTCCACACTTTAATCCTCCAGAATAAGACCTTCCAGACCCGCATGCTTGCTGCCATGGAGGACCATACCAGGGCTTTGTGTGGGCTGCCTCCCATAGTGCCACCACCTCCTGATGCAGCAGCAGAGGGTGAAGTGAGCGACAGCAGTTCTCCCACAATGGCATAGCCATGCAGGCCATGAGCCCATGGAGGTATTTTATTTTTCGCTGCATCTATGCAGGTGGGTGATAGTGTGCACCCTGTCCTCGAACCTCCTGGGTGCCCACCCTGCCCCCACTTGGCCATTTTTGATTTTTTTAAAAAAATGTTTTACGTGTGTTGCCGTGTATGGCTCCCGTGGGCATCCACTGTATTCCGGCTGGGCACATGCAGGCTTGTCCTGAGTTTGGGTTAGATGCTTGGGTTTGTGACACACACACCCCTCCTGCTTCCCGTTTCCATGGGCTTGCAAAGGGTGTGACCAAGTAACAGTGACTTACACAGTGACATTGGGCTCCCATGAGCTGTCAGGGCAGTCTGTAGTCAATACTGTGTGTACATCCCTATTGGGTATTCTTGTTGTATTGTACACTGCATGGTGCATTGATATGTGCGTGTGCATCCATGTCTTCCTCCTAATTTACAGGTTCCTTCCTCATGTCTTTACAAGGCCGTCTCCTTTGCAGATAGAGTTCATGTTGTATGCAGTACACTGACACATTTGCGTGGCAGCAACACTCTACAGTTGGAAGGGGTCGATGTGCTGGCTTATTCAGGTTGTTAGACTACCACTACTTTGACTTAGTACTGTCATGTTTTTGCAATGTTTCATGGTGTGTTGCTGTATTGTGTTGGTGGTAAGTATTTGTTCATGTGTGCTGTTTGTTATTGATTACTGGGAGCATATTGTCTGTGGGCAGTTTCCATTTGGGACAGTGCACTTTGTGACACTTGTGTCAGGTCTTGTGCATTGCTTTGTTTGCTTTCACATTGCATGACATGTCATGGTGTGTTGGGTGGCGGAGCTGGGGAGGGGTTGGGTGACAATGCACTATTTTCATGTTGTATTTTGCAAGGGGGTAGTCATTCATGCAGCATAAATGTGTGTTTTTTTTTGACACAGCATTGGTTGTCTTTCGGCAGGTAGGGATGCACACAATGTAAAAATTCCAGGTGACCAATCTCAGGCTGGTATGGTTGTGACAGTTGACTGTCCCTTATGTCATCATCACTGATTGTCAGCTGGTATGTGCCAGGGCTGTGTGCACTCCACAGGGGTGTGATTTTAGGTGAAGTAATTAGCCACCAGCTGCGTACGGGCTGCCTCACCACGTGCCCTTTCCCCTTCCATGCACAGCAGCCTTGCTTGTGGTTGGGGATGTGGGGGCACCACCATGTCCACCGGCAGGCCCCGGCGTGTTGCGATGTTGTGCAGGACACATGCTGCTACTATGATCCTGCACATTACTGGGGGCGCGTATAGCAGCTGCCCACCAGAGCGGTCAAGGGAGCGAAAGCGTGACTTGAGCAATCCGAATGTGCGCTCCACTATGCCCCGGGTTGCAATATGGGCTGTGTTGTATCTTACCTCGGGTGGTGTGGTGGGGTTCCGAATTGGCGTCATCATGTGGGTGCTCAGTGGGTAGGCACTGTCCCCTGGGGAGGTGATGATGGGTATCATTAGTGGGGTTGTGACATTACTCAGTATCTGACATGCAAGCATGTGCAGGGGCATTTATACTCACCAAGCAGCCATGTATCGCCATGCCGCCCAGCTTCTAGGTCCCGGTTTAGGGTTGACGTTCTGTAAATGAAACTGTCATGGGTGGACCATGGATAGTTGGGATATACTGAGGTAATGATTCCCTTGGCATCACATACTACCTGCACGTTGATGGAATGCCAGTGCTTGCGGTTTCTGTAGATGTGCTCAGTTGCCCTGGGAGGACGTAGAGCCACATGGGTGCAGTCAATGGCACCTAGCTCTTTGAGGAAGTGTGCCACCCCATAAAAATCCTGGACGACAGCCTGCCTTTCTGCAGGTGTTCTGGGCAGGTATATGTACCTGCGGACTCATGGGCGTGCAGTCATGATGGCCAACACCTGGTGCAGGCAGCGTGACTGCGTGGCCTGTGAGACCCCCCCCACTATGGCAGTTGTCCGCTGAAATGAACCAGTGGCCAAGAAGTGCAGTACATTGAGCACCTTTTCCAAGGGGCTCAGTGCTTGGGAGCACAGGGTGGGTGATGTGAGGTCATCCTCCCACTCACTCACCAGGT
This sequence comes from Ambystoma mexicanum, assembly GCF_040938575.1. Lineage (NCBI taxonomy): Eukaryota > Metazoa > Chordata > Amphibia > Caudata > Ambystomatidae > Ambystoma > Ambystoma mexicanum. The sequence goes on from NC_090927.1 coordinate 295,459,660, forward strand.
CAAGTATTATGTGAGGTGGAAACCTGTACCTCCCATACACCTGGTCATCAGGCATCCCAAAAAAGCTAGTTCTGGGTGTAAAAATTCTGGGCCTGACTATCCCCCTCCTCCTTCTGCGGTATCCCATGACCACTGCTGCGAGGAGCGGTATATTCATCTTGGCGTCTGAGCTTGATTGTTGTTTGCGCGCACTGTTATGCTTCGCGGGTCCACGTACGCCTGCTTCCTGCTGGCGCACGTGTTTCTGGATTAGCGCGTCTTTTTTGGCGCACGCGTTAGCCCCGTTCGATTCCATGAATACATGTTGTAGACGCGTGTGTGGGCGTTCCGCACATTTGCCTCCTGTACTTCCCCCGTGATGCCCACATTTTCACGCGCTGTTCCCCATTCCGCGTGTTATGCCCGTGTTATGCCTACTTTTGTTGTGTGCGCTTTGCTATGTGCGCTTTCGCTGTGCGCGTAGCGCACGCTGTTTGAAGACGTGTGCGCCAGCATGCGCCACGCAGGATTTTAGCGCACATCCATGGATTTACACGCGCACGGACTTCCATGAATCGCTGTGCACGGGTTTCGCTGCAATTTTCGCACTTGCGCTGCGATTCGCATGCTTTCTCATGCTTGTGCGGGAATTTTCAGCGCACATTAATTCCATGAATCGGCCTCTGAGATTCTTGCTCGCCAGTGGTAAACTCCAGCAGTGCATAAAATACTACAATAAACAGTTGCTTATCAATTGACATCTGTAAAGTGGCATAAAAGCTATTTTACAAGGAAGGCATTTGCCATAAACAGTACCTTATCAATTGATCAAGCGTCAGAAAAAGCTTTTTTTACAAGAAAAAATCTGTAAATAGTGTGATGGCTTGGGTCGTTTCCTGAATTTTTATCCAGATTGAACTGTAAACGAAAGATGAAACACAGAATAAGATAAGTAATTTTAAATGGGTTTTGTTGCTTTTATTCTGTTTTATATAAATAAGAATGTACAGATGGAATGTTTTGATTATTTGCAAATTAGTTCTTTCTTTCTTTCTTTCTTTCTTTCTTTCTTTCTTTCTTTCTTTCTTTCTTTCTTTCTTTCTTTCTTTCTTTCTTTCTTTCTTTCAATTAGGGACCCTGAACTATTATGGGGTTTGGTGTAAGGGGGACAGAGAGATTTCCTATATGTTTTGCAAATTTTCATGATGATTCATGGTTGAGATTTCTTTGTATTTTTTGATTTGTATATATTATTATGTGTTTATATGAAGGTAAAGTGAATATACTAGTTAAAATAATAGTTTGATGGCTTCAATCAAGGTCCGTGGTGACAGCTGAAATTCTGTCCTATGCTGGCTCAAGCAGCAATCATTGGGACGTCACAACTGAAACATAGTAGCTGATTACAGAGTGGTAATGAAGACATTTTCGTATTAGCTGTGACTAGTGATGTCACAATAATGCAAACATTATTGAAATGCTTTTATACAGGTATTGCAGGCTACCTTGTATTATAAGAACAGTACAGACAACATCGAAAAATGGTCTCCTTACTTTCTGGATGTCATGAAAGACTAGATATTATAACGATGATCTTCACCCCCACTATAGTGGATGATTTGATATTTGCACGCAGAGAAGGGCGCTCAGCCAATCCTGTGGCTCGAAACACGGGGGGGAACTGACAGTGCACTGCCCACATTTACAGTCACCTAAGACCCTTACACGGGTGTCACCATTTATTTTGGAACCCCCTCAGCAATTTCTCAAGTCCCCACCCTTCCCTGCCACTGTATCAACCCCCACTTCATTCCCGAACTCCCACCCACCCCCAACCCGCTTAGCTGCAGGGGCTTCAAGCATCGCTGCTCCTTTCCGTCGGCTGCGGTAATGGAAATAGAAAACCAACTTGGTCCCTTTTCTATGGTGCTAGTCATCTTGTCTTTTTTTTTTCCGACAGGTGATTGGGCTCACATAAAAATGCAAAGCGCCTGTCTCCAGTGAAAAAATAAATGTAAAATATTTTCACACCGGATGGAGCCCCAAAGTGCAAATAGCTATCCCCTCTTTTTGGAGAGGGTAGACATAACAGGGCCAGTAACATTACTCAACCCTTACCAAAGCTACACTTCATTCTGGACTGCCTACGCTCGCACTGGTGGGTGTTACCAGCCCTGGCAAGCCCCCTGAGACGTTGGTGATTGCTATAAAATATCTCAGTGAGTTATGCAGCAAATTAAACCGCCTATCACAGGTTTGAATCCCAACAAGGCAGACTCAGTCTGTCATCCTTTAGGGGTCTTTAGATTGAGTAATCACACCAGTTATTACAGTATTTAGAAAGCAGAATAATCCTTCCAGAAGCGCCAACTAAAGAATGCGATGTTCGTTTTCCCTCGTTATTCTCCAAAAAGTTCTACAATGGTTTCAACATGTTTTCAAAATCCCCATGAGCTAAAGAAACACCAGCAGAATATGTCACGACACACAAAGTCACACAGGAAGGGTCAATGTCCCTCATTACTTTGGGATGAAAGTAATGGTCACAAGCCCTCGTGGCTTAACTTTGAAGAATGGCTTTATCACCCGTTTGTGTTGAAAACATTTCTCACCATGAATGCATTGACAAACCAGCTATGTCATTACCAATATTTCAAGGAAGGCCTGTGAGGACTGTTCTGATGGTCATGGACCAGACTATGAAATATGGGGCAGACGGTCAATCTGGAAAAATACCTTTTTAATGACGTGGTGCATGTCCCGCAAGATGAACTTTTCTTACCAAACAACTTCATTATGTAGCTCATTACAATCTATTGTCTCACTTCAAGGACACTACTGTCTTAATGAATGGACGTGTAAGGTACACTAAACTATACATATGAGCTGTGGCATCCGCTATAGGTAACCTCAATTTGCCAGAGGGATAATATTGAGGCAATGCTGCTGTAAGATGCCAATCCCTTTTATATGGCCAATAGAGCTTTTCATGAGATCCAGCTGAATTCAGGTACAGCCACATGGTAACAGATATCACATGTGGGATGTATTGACCCACTCCGCTATCTTATGTGGCATCACTCTGTTACTTATGGTGCAAGAAATACCAACAATGGCGGCAAAACTCTTGTGTGCACCAAAAACCTCCAAAACCGCACGTCTAAACGCACAAAAAGATGGATGCGCAACCTGTCACCCACGGTGCATGTTTGGTGGAATAGAGCACACCCTGCAGAAAATGTGCCAGTGGGCACCATGACCAGCAAACAGAGTTCAGAGAGAGAAGCAGTGCTTTGCAAATGAACTCCAAAATGTGCCTATAAATGACATTTGCTTTGATGCTAACAACTCCAAAATGCCTATAACACAACACTTCTCAACATTCAAACTCTTGCTTGGTGCTAAAATTCAGGTAATCTAATGAAACATGGCGAATAGATAAAGTCCTAAAGTGTAAAGAGCAAAACATTTCCTCAGACAAACTGGATTGTCTGTAAACTGACAGCCCCTGTCAGAATCGGTGTGCAGTACCCTGGGCTACCTGTGAATGGGAGCTGTCAGATGAGCTCCTGATGAAACTTCAAAGAGATCTAAACTAAAAGTCTGCCAAATTAGTAAACATAAAAGGATTGTTGCTAAAAGGAATACAGATCTCAGTTGTGTTTTGATCCCTCAGATTTAAAGCTAAGAAAGTTATGTAATTATGTTTGATGCAACACATTTGGTTTTTCCTGGATTTAAGAAGTGAAGAATAAATTAGCGTGGCTGAGCTGCAAGGAGTGGACAAACAGGTTTCTCCCATAGGGAGGGAAATCCTCTCAGCAGAAACTCACTGGTATATTATAATTGTGGGTTAGGCCAGACTCTTGCCTACAGAACCAGAATGAACAATGCCAGACCCTCCAGCCAAGGAAACGGAGGTGTGAAAGGATCATAAACTGCTCCTGGAAGGACTTCCCCAAGGAGGGGGATGCTCCTGGACTCCAGGGAGAGACAAAGGGGCGGAGCCAAGCAACCATTTGCTGTTAAGAATGAACAATTAACAATTTTTAAGAGACTCATAACTTGTGATTCCAAGTGGTGAAAAATATACAAAGGATAGATCTGTTAGTCTAATTTTTGGCTGTACGTTTTAAGAGGCGGTAGAACTGTGTAACATGCTCTGGACAGGAATGGCAATATATGTGGTTTTATGTGAAATGTGTTAATACTAGAATTGTGAAACTTTACACACACACCCCTATGTTAATCGCAGACATTTGTGGTAATTTGCAGAACATTTGGAAAATGTGTTCATGGCAAAAAGGACACAATTCTGTAGAAAGGTGAAACAAGATCCCACAGCTGCAGCATTTTGAGGAACAGATGCTACATAAAATATGGAATCTTTGTGTGTTATTTGTGTAGAGGTGACCAATGCAGAAATATGTATTTAGGATAAAATCTGATTTTGAGACCAGTGGCTAAAGGGAGGTTTCTAAGGACTGAAGTAAATCATAAAATGTGACATCATCCGGCCTTGATCCAATCACTCGGATGCATGGCGGAGATGAGGTTTTGATCCAATCCCAGCTCACAGGGGCAGGCTTAGTTAAGCCGGCCCATACACCCATTTTGTGATGTCATTTGAAAGGATAAATAGAGACAGCTGAAAACACATAAGGACTCACTGATTCACTCACTTCCCTGATTCCGGTGAAGCACTTTGATCCAGCATTCTACATCCAGCCTTAACATCCTTCCAGATCCAGATGCCAAGACTCTTGCCAAGCAGTAGAGACTATTGACTTTCAGCAAGGCCTAAATTCTCAAACTTATTCTCACAACCCAGTGAAGCGCTGTGGTGTGGGAAGGCCTTTTGAACTAATATCCACAAACTCTCTGGCTTGCTACCAAAAGACTTGCCTGAGGAATCCGCTATCCAGCTAATTGAAATACCCAGAAACAAGAAGGGCAGATCCTGTGCAAAACCGGTGACCGGTTGATCCAGTCCCGCGCCTGATTTGCTATCCTTCCTTGACAGACCCAATCCATGACCAGAACTGACGGTCCAATTTAATAACTGATTCTGTAAGTATTAATAGGAAGAACAGTGACCCTAATATATCTGCATTGTATGATCCCAATCTCAAATCCATCCCATCTTCAATTCAGAACCATAGTATTGCTAGAACTATCTTTGTGCTGACTCTTTTCTAATCTGTGTTATTAACCATAACTTCTTATTGATTTGATTAAGAAAAGTGAATCCCAGGAAGAAGTAGAGTATCCACAAGAGGCGGGTTGCGCTGATCACATGACTGTAAGATCCATCTTTGGCATTCTCTTTTTCATAGTCATAATATAGTGTAATCAAACCCATCTGTCATTTTCAAAAGTGCATTTCTGTTTTCCATTCTCGCGCCTATTTTGCAAAAACGACCCTTACTAAAACCTGTATAACTCCCTCAGTTTTTATGATAGAAGCAAAATTTCAACTCCTACTTGTACCTCACATCCTTAGCTATTTATAGAACACAATTGGCCCGTTATAGCCATTTGTGGATTAGCTTTAAATTGTTTCTTACTTTGACTTTGAGATTTCAAATGTTTCCTTCTGACTAAATCATTGCTTGTGATTGTTTGTATCTATTCAAAGCGGCTCCCATAGGAATGTATAATAATTTAAGTATTTTTGACATTTGGTGTTTTTGCTCAGTCAATTCCAAAGACAATTTCAAAGCCATTCTGACAGCTGAAAAGTCAATTCCGTTTTTCTCTTATGTTTGAAGGGGGAAGGTGGGAGTGATATTCTGTTTGATTTATGTTATTCCTGAATACCTGCTCTCTCCTCAAATCTATGTAATTGCCTATTGGGGGGTCGAGGGGTGTTACAGGGGGAACCCCTAACCATAGTGCCATCTGTTCCAAACCAACCCAAAAGTATTCTATTCTGTGTCGCATTTGCTTTTGTGCTCATTATTTGATTCCTAGTCCATTAAAGATAATATTCAGTGTTCTGTCACCCCATTGGTGATTGTTGTTACCTTTTAAAATATATTGTGATAAAATTCTAAATACACAAATAAATATTTCCCTTTGCAAACTAGCCTGATTCCTGGTTCAGTGTGACCGGGGGGGTCTCAGGAGAAGGGTGTGATATGAGTGGTATATCATTCAGAATATTGAACTCACAGATAAAAAATAAATAAGGGTTTCATTTGTGCACTACATGCTGGGCGTGACTTGGGTATGTGCCAGATTGGAATTGCTTACAGCTTGGGGTCACGGCTCTGGGATCCTGAATTTGACATACCACTCGTGACAGCCTAACACAGCATACTAGCCGGCGGGGTACATACACCCTGTTGGGTTGGCATACTGCGCTACGCTATACAAGCACCCCTCAAAATAAATACTCACAGGAGTTGGGCCTGTTTGCAAAAGTAAAGTAACCCTAAGATAAGTCAGAAGGAAATTAATATTTCCGAAATGGCAACCCCAGTTGAAATTAATATTGCTAGGTAGGGAACACTTCCTGCACAAAGGATGATCAGGTATGGTTGCAGGAAATAAAACAGAAAATCACTGCAATCAACCTTGATACCTGGCAGGACAAGGGTCCATTACATCAAGCACTTAGCAAATTGTATATGGCCCAAAAAATAAAAGAGGAGCAGTGTAAAATTGCCAAAATATTGGCATACCTGTACCTCCACATAGGAGTCATACAGGAAAAGCACGCAGACCATATAGATTTGACAATATGGCAAGGGGAAGTGCTGCACAAAATCCAGAGCAATCCGGACTCTGCAGATCAAAGGCTCCAGGATAGCAAAGAATCTGAAACAGAGGATAGGCAGTATGCCACCAAACTCCAAGAATATCTGTCTCTCTTACTGCAAAAGAATGCAGAGCAAGATACACAGGTACAGACACTGCAAAAAGAGTGCCAGAAAAGGTTGGACTCTTTAAAACAGAGTCAACAAAAGCTGTCGCACCAATTAACTTTTAATAGAGTCTGTGTAGAACAGATGGTCGTCTTACAAGACCAGATAGACCAATTAAAAGAGGAAAATAATAAATTAATTATTAAAGACCTACAATCCCAAGCAGAGTTTGATGAGGAGGGCCAGAAAGCTGGTGCATTTAAAAAACAGAGGGACGACCTGGCTGAGCATAGGGGAACTCTAAGTCAGGAGAGGGACGCCTTAGGCCAGGTAGTCAGGCATTTAAAAACAAAGTTAGAGGAAAGAAAGCTGGCCCTTAAGGAATTTGATGAAATCAAAACTGAGTCCAAAAAGCTACTAGAGCACACCAGGCGGGTGGAGAATGCTTTGGAAAAGAATACTCAGACCAATAAGCACCAAACTCAGGGGGTGAGCCCAGTATTCCCAATCTAGGCAGGAAGCACAGATAGACATGAGGCTCTCTGTGAAAAGAATTACAGGCTCCACAAACAGATAGCCATGCAAGAACAAATCATAGAGACCAGTAAGGTCTTAATAGAGGAGCAAAAGGGTCAGATTTTGGCATGTTATCAGGGTGCAGGGGCTGAAAGAGATGAGGTAAGATGGGAAAGAGAAAACCCTGAGCATAACCTCAGGACCCCTGGCATCAGGGACTTTCATACCTTCAGTTCCATGGACTCTGCCACCCTCATGTCCACTGGCTCATATGAGCCAAGGGCCATGGGGATGGTAGACTTCAGCACAATGGGAAATATGGGACTGAAGGATCAGCGCCTCCCAGAAATGGATGGGCCGGCATCTATGTACAGGTTCCCAAATATTAGGGCCATCCTCTCTGATCAGGGAGACTCCAGTGAGGGGAGAATCAGAGAACTAGATCCTCAGAAATATCACCTACCAAGAGATCAGTCAGTTAAATTTGGTGGGAAATTCCATGAAACTAGGCCCACAAAGAGCATCTTAAAATCCTCTTCCCAGCTAGGGCAGTGGGGTGGGGTACTCAGCCAATCCTGGGAGCAAGAGAGAGTCAGATGACTCCTCTGATTGCCACAGGTCTCAAGAGACTAAGCCCCCACATTCTGCAAGCCATTCCCAAGCCCGCAGAATCAGGGAGAGCCTAGAGGATCAGCCAGCCACCTCTGGTAGCAGTGACTCTGAGTCAGAGGATGAGTGGACAAGGGTGACCAAAACTAAAAAGGCCAACAAAATTAAGAGGGCCCTACTGAAAGATCCCCTGAAGTAAATCAAGGCTATTAAGAGCGTCATAACGCCCTACCATAAAAATGCCAAATATTCTGTTTGGGAGCACCTCGATTTGTATGAGCAAATGATGGAAACCTTCCACCTGAAGGACAGCCAAAGTTGTATTCAGTATGTCAAGTGGACATTTTCCCTTGAATACTCCAGCTTCTTTGCGGGGCTGGAGGATCAGAACCACTCATTGTGGTCCACCTATAGGAAAGCCATCTTAAAGCATTTCTCAACACACAGAATCCCTCAAGAGGCCCGCAAGGCGGCCTACACTCTGCAATGTGGGGAAGACCAGGCCCCACAAGAATTTGTCCAAGAGTTGAAACGTGCCTTTGAGCAGACCACCAGGAGGGTGCGCACAGACAGCAGGGAGTTCATCAATACCTTCTTTCATGCACTCACTAAATACATTATGACCCAGCTGGTGAGGGACTTTCATGAGAAAAGATCACTAGACTGGGTCATTGAACAAGCAACTCACATTTATGAAGTGCAGAAACCAGTAGAGAATAAAAGTGCTAATAAAAGCCCAAAGCCACCAAACACCCCTGCTGCTGCTAAGGTGGCAAAGGTGAAGGTTGCCCCCATTTTAGATCTGGAGATGTGGGGGCCTAAAGACCCAGAAGGCCCTCGGGCCAATCACAAACCGGGAGTCAGGGAGGTTACCCCACAAATTGGACCCCTAACTCCCCTGACTACATCAGCCCCTGTTACAAGGGTAGCAGACTCATCCTGGGCTATGTGTGGACTCCCCCAGCCCAAAGGAGGGGATCCAACCAGGCAGATGCCAACTCAGGAAACTTCCCTCCTAACTTTCCCCAGGAGGGCAGTAATACCCCAAATACCGGGTTGAGTTTCTTTCCCCGGTACCCGCCAAACATCAACCCCAAAACAACCCTTCTTTCTTTTCCCACTTTCCTGAGCCCAGAAAGCCCAATCCGGGAGAGGGGAGGCCAAGGGTGGAGGGGTACCAAAACTATCCCAACCAAGGGTATTATGGGAGAAGGGACAGTTACCCTTCCCGTGATCAACCTAGGGTAGACCAGAGGATCCCGTACCAGCCAGAGCGGGTGTCCCAACTGGAGCGCCAGGTACAGAACATGGCACAGGATCTGGGTCGCATGTTGAGGGTGCAGCAAAACCCTCAAATGAACATGGCGGCCCAGAACCCCTCAAATGAAGAGCCTGGTACTCCAGAGCAATGATGGGTAGAGAACCCCGACAACCCACCGGTTCCCAGGGAGAAGGTACAGGGGGAAGGGGGGTGTAAAGCCTTAGAGGAAGCTTCCTTCCCCACTTGTGAAAAGCCCCTGGAAACCGAGGAACCGGAACCAGAATCTCCTGCTCCCGAAAGTCTCCAACCTTATGATCAGAGGGCGGGTAGGAGAAATAAAGAGCCTAAAAAGCCCATTTTGTGGAGGAGGTAAAAATCCTCCTATTTGAACGAGAGGGGCCCTCAGAGGATTCTGGGAAAAGGATCTTCTCCTTCAGGAATGGGGGAACTCCTCCCAAAGAAAAATGGGTCCCAAGAGATCCTGATCAAGACTGGGTAGATGTGGGGACCGAGTTAAAATCGTTCATCATCAAACCCCATAATGACCAGCAAGAAAATCACCTTGTTCAAACCAATTCTGGTGACTGCCTCCAAACAAGGGGGTGAGGAGGGCAGCCCAGAATCAGAACCACTGGAGCTCATAACTCCCCGCATATCCAACTGTCCCATTTTTTTTTTACAGATTCCCAAGCTCCCACACAGGATCATGCCCAAACCTATTCTGGGGACTGCCTCTAAAAAGGGGGGGCGGCCCAGAACCAGAGAACGAAGAGTACCTAGCTCCCCAAAGCCATTCTGAGGACTGTCTCCAAAAAGGGGGGGACATCCCTGCATCAGAAAAGGAGGAGCCCGAGACTCTTCAAATCACTGAGTGTGAAATTGTGTGCTCAGATTCCCAAACTACCCAACTTCATTCTGGGGACCGCCTCCTAGAAGGGGGGAGCAACCCAGAACCAGCAAGAGGAACTCCATACCTCACCAACCACTTCTCTTGACTGCCTCCAGAAAGGGGGGGACAGCCCAGAAACAGACCAAGGGGAGCCCGAAACTCCCCAAATAGCGGTGTGCCAAAATTCTGTGCTAGATTCCTCAACTCCAACACCATCTCTTGACCCAACTATCCCGGTGTCAGAGTCAGAAATGAGCATATTGACCATCAAGCTTACCAAGAGCACCCATTACCTTTGCCCCTTGGAGGAGAAGGGAGGTAGATTCTATGCCTCCATCCAAGTGCAAGGGCAATGTGCAATTCCAGCACTGGTGGACACTGGATCCCAAGCAACTTTTCTATCAAAGAGGATCTTTGAGCAGCTAAATTCGGGAAGGGGGGAGAGATACCGAATTCCTCTCTCCCCTCTTCCTGGACAGCTCCAGAACTTTGACAGGAAGGAAATTCCCATTGAAGGGTCTGCTGAGCTGGAAATTAAAATTGGACGACACAAAATGAAGCACCCGGTCCTAGTTGTGGTGCCAGAGAGAACCCTCTGTCTATTAGGGAATGACATCCTTCAGAGGCTGTCTCCCCTCATAGACTGTGTAAACAAGGTCCTCTGGACCCAGAATCACAGGCCAATTAAATTAAAATAGAGCATCAACCATGTTAGTCTAAATGGCACATGCCACACGGTTGAACAAAAACTGGACCAAATTAGGTTCTACTTTCAAAACAATGACACACCCTACGTCACCGTCATAGCTGTGGGACCACCAAACAGTGATGAGAACTCTTCTCCATTTCTTCAAATCAGCCTCCCTTCCAGTCTCAAGTGGCATTCCACCCTGGAGGGAGATACATTGAAATTTTATACTAATGTATAATCCGAAAAAATCCCAAGTCCATAGCCAAAATTGATATCAAACCAGCACAAAACTTAGCTAGCATTCTGAAAAAGGGTGAACAGCTCTTCCTCCCGATTCATTTAAATGATTTGAAGGAGTCTGTCCTCGCCCAAGTTGACTTGAATAGCAAAGAAAGCTTCATCAGCGAAGCATTATTAAAAAAACTCCCAAAAGACTGGACCCTACCCGCCGTAGAGTCAGTGCAGCAATGGGTACAGGACCTGGAAGCGTCCCGCTCCAAACATCCTCTGCTTATCAGTTGTATGATCAAACTTTCTAAGGATGACAAAAGCATAATACATACTTGTTGGGTTGTGCGAGGTGTTCCTTCTGCCTTTTATAAGAGCCGTGACCTCATTTGGACCCTAGTTATTGCCAAGCCCGGTCCCAACTGGAGAATAAATCTCAGGGTACTGGCAACCTAAAGAAAGCCTTCCGGTCAGCACTAGTGCTGCGGTAGGCAATGGAATTTCAGAAATGGAGGAGAGGTGACCATTCCAGGCCTCACCTACAGAATCCACCTGTTAAGACCATTATTAAACATGGATGGGGAATATTGCCAATTGTCAGGGAATGCAAGTGTCTTTCCCACTGCTGACATCTGCCGAAGATGTGTGGACACAGTAGTAGGAACATTTCCATGCTATGTTCTAGTTTATAGCATTGAATTAAGAATCATCCCAAGAATCACCAAGAAGGACCACTCGGGAACCGGGAGGAAAGACCCAAGGAGCCCAGAGTGCCGCTCCATACTCCCAACCAGAACCAGTGAGGAGAGCGGGTCACCTAAATCAATGACAGGAGAAGCAACTGATTTCTCCACAAGGACAGAAAAGAACATCCCAATCTCCCGACTCCCCCTCGACTGGAGGTCAAAGCCAAGTCGGGAGGGGGGATCTGTGGGATGTATTGACCCACTCCGCTATCTTATGCGCCATCATTCTGCTACTTATATGTTGCAAGAAATAGCAACAATGGCGGCAAAACTCTTGTGTGCGCCAAAAACCTCCAAACCGCCTGTCTAAATGCACAAAAAGATTGATGGACAACCTGCCACCCATGGTGCATGTGTGATGCAAAAGAGCACGCCCTGCAGAAAATGTGCCAGCGTGCTCCATGACCAGCAAACAGAGTGCAGAGAGAGAAGCAGCACTTTGCAAATGAAACTCCAAAATGTGCCTATAAATGACATTTGCTTTGTTGCTAAAAACTCCAAACTGCCTATAACACAACACTTCTCCACATTTAAAATCTTGCTTGGTGCTAAAATTCATCTAATGAAGCATGGCGAATATATAAAGTCCAAAAGTGTAAAGAGCAAAACATTTCCCCAGACAAACTGGATTGTCTGTAAACTGACAGCCCCTGTCAGAATCTGCGTGCAGTACCCTGGGCTCCCCGTGAATGACAGCTGTCAGAGGAGCTCCTGATGAAACTTCAAAGTGATCTAAGCTAAAAGTCTGCCGGATTAGTAAACGTAAAAGGATTGTTGCTAAAAGGAATACAGAACTCAGTTGTGTTTTTGATCCCACAGATTTAAAGGTAAGAAAGTAATGTATTTATGTTTGATGCAACAAATTTGGTTTTTCTTGGATTTAAGAAGTTAAAGTAATGTAATGTACTATAATGTAATGTAATGTAGACTTCTATAGTGCCGGTAGTCCGCAGGCATCAGGGCGCGTTGACAAAGACAGATACTAACTATCTAGGGGACCTAACTAGACCAACTAGGAGAGCTGTGAATATAGAAGGATGGAGTTACTTGAAGAGATGTATCTTCAGTAGGTTTCGAAATTGTAATGTAATGTAGACTTCTATAGTGCCGGTAGTCCGCAGGCATCAGGGCGCGTTGACAAAGACAGATACTAACTATCTAGGGGACCTAACTAGACCAACTAGGAGAGCTGTGAATATAGAAGGATGGAGTTACTTGAAGAGATGTATCTTCAGTAGGTTTCGAAATTGTAGATGGTTCTCCCGTATTCTCAAAGCCAAAGGAAGGGAATTCCATAGCTGAGCTGCCTGCACTACAAAGGATCTATCCATGGCTGATTTGAGTTTATGTTTGTGTACAACTAGCAGGTTTTTCCTGCTGAGCACAGCTGTCTCTTCAGGGTATAGGGTACAAGACTCCTCTTCAGGTAATTGGGTGCCTTTCCGAAGAGGCATTTGTGCACAAGAGTTAGGGATTTAAACTTAATCCTCTCTTCGACTCTGAGCCAGTGGAGCGATCTTCTGGCCATAGTAGTATGGTCTCTTCTCGTGAGATGTTTTACTAGCCTTACAACATCATTCTGAATGACTTGACAGGTATGCAGGTCATTGGCGAGAGCACCTATAAGAAGGGCGTTGCCATAGTCTAGCCTGGATAACACAACAGCCCTAGCGATGGTGGACATATTGTTTTCACTTAGAAAGGGTCTAATGGCCCTCGTAAGCCACAGATGATAGGCTGTATTTTTTTGCAAGAGTTTGGCCTATGCTACTGAGTTAACAGAAGAGTTCATCATCATACCCAGTGTTTTGACCTGGTTAGATACTGTGATGATGGCCTCCTTAATCTGGAATGATTTGTACTCCCCCCCCAGTTTATCTAGAAGGCGGCTGGACCCAAACAAGTTCTGTCTTAGAATCGTTGAGGCATACCCAATTGGATTGCATCCAGTCATCGATTTTACTATATATTTGTCCAATCTTTATGCTGTCTACCCTATGTGATCCCTCTAGCGTTATTATAAACTGCGTGTCATCTGCATATTTAGTGAAAAAAAACTCCAGTTTCCATCAAGATATCACACAGTGCACACATATACAAATTAAAGAGCATGAGCGAAAGACTGGCTCCCTGGGGCACACCAAATCGTATTAGAATGGGATCTGAAAAATGGTCTCCCCAATGAACTCTGGCTTCGCGATTTGTGAGAAAAGAGACTAACCACTTCAGTGCCATGTCAGAGCAGCCCACATTGTCTCGCAAATCTTTGACCAGCAATTTGTGATCGACCAGGTCAAATAACACACTGAGATCCAGCAGCATCAGAATCCCAATTTTACCCTTGTCCATAAGGCATAGCATGTGGTTCTGAAGGTCCAACATAGCCGTTTCCATGCTGTGTGAGGCTCTGAAACCAGACTGTTGGTGATGTAGGGATGTATGGGTTTCCACATGATCCTGCAACTGCTGGGTGGCTATTTATCTAAGATTTTAAGTAGGAAGTTGGAGTTGGTAATCGGCCGTAAGTTTCCTGGGACTTTCTTGACTAAAGGTGTAATGGTGACCTTCTTAATTTCCTCAGGAACTATACCCTCTTTAAAGGAGGAGTTAATGATTCTTAACAAAATAGGAGCAAATTGCTCTTTATTTTGAAGAATGATGTTTGGTGGTAATGCATTTTCCACGCAGGACGTGAGCTTCATATGGCCAAGCACCTCCAATAAGAATACATTAGCCTGGCTGAGCTGCAAGGAGTGGACAAAGAGGCTTCTCCCAGGGGGAGGGAAATCCTCTCAGCAGAAACTAACTGGTAGATGATAATTGTGGGTTAGGCCGGACTCTTGTCTACAGAAAGAGAATGAATAATGCCAGACCCTCCAGCCCAGGAAACGGAGGTGTTAAAGGGTCATAAACTGCTCGTGGAAGGATTTCCCCAAGGAGGGGGGTGCTCCTGGATTCCAGGGAGAGACAAAGGGGTAGAGCCAAGCAACCATTTGCTGTTAAGAATGAACAATGAACAATTTTTAAGAGACTCATAACTTGTGATTCATAGTGGTGAACAATATACAAAGGACAGATCTGTTAGTCTAATTTGTGGCTGTATGTTTTAAGAGGCGGTAGAACTGTCTAACATGTTCTGGACAGGAATGGCAATATATGTGGTTTTATGTGAAATGTATTAATACTAGAATTGTGAAACTTTACACAAACATCCATATGTTAAACGCACACATTTGTGGTAATTTGCAGAAAATTTGGAACATGTGTTCATGGCAAAATGACAAAATTCTGTAGAAAGGTGAAACAAGATCCCACAGCAGCGGGAGTTTGAGGAACAGATGCTACATAAAATATGGAATCATTGTGTGTGATTTGTGCAGAGGTGACCAATGTAGAAATATGTATTTAGGATAAAATCCGATTTTGAGACCAGTGGGTAAAGGGAGGTTTCTAAGGACTGTAAAGCAAACCTTTAATGTGACATCATCCAGCCTTGATCCAATCACTCAGATGCAAGGTGGAGATGAGGTTTTGATCCAATCCCAACTCACAGGGGCAAGCTTAGTTAAACCGGCTCATACACCCATTTTGTGATGTCATTTGAAAGGATAAATAGAGACAGCTGACAACACATAAGGACTCACTGATTCACTCACTTTCCTGATTCCGGCGAAGCACTTTGATCCAGCATTCGACATCCAGCCTTAACATCTTTCCAGATCCAGATGCCAAGACTCTTACCAAGCAGTAGAGACTATTGACTTTCAGCAAGGCCTAACTTCTCAAACTTATTATCACAACCCAGTGAAGCGCTGTGGTGTGGGAAGGCCTTTTGAACTAGTATCCTAAAACTGTCTGGCTTGCTACCACAAGGCTTGCCTGAGGAACTTGCTATTCAGCTGATTGAAATACCCAGAAACAAGAAGGGCAGATCCTGTGCAAATCTGGCGACCAGCCTAGCTGAACCAGTCCCGCGCCTCATGTGCTATCCTTCCTTGACAGACCCAATCCATGACCAGAACTGACTGTCCAATTTAATAACTGATTCTGTAAGTATTAATAGGAAGAACAGTGACCCTAATATAGCTGCATTGTATGATCCCAATCTCAAACCCATCCCATCTTTAATTTAGAACCATAGTATTGCTAGCACTATCTTTGCTCTGACTCTTTTCTCATCTGTCTTATTAAACCCTAACTTTTTATTGATTTGATTAAGAAAAGTAAATCCCAGGAAGAAGTAGAGTATCCACAACAGGCGGGTTACGCTGATCATGTGACTGTAAGATCCATCTATGGCATCTCTTTTTCATAGTCATAATGTAGTGTAATCAAACCCATCTGTCATTTTCAAAAGTGCATTTCTGTTTTCCATTCTCGCGCCTATTTTGCAAAAACGACTCTTATTAAAACCTCTATAACTCCCTCTGTTTTTATGATAGAGGCGAAATTTCAACTCCTACTTGTACCTAACATTCTTAGCTATCCACAGTGAAACAGCGTGATTGGCCTGTTATAGCGAAAAATCGCATTAGGAAACATTTGCCACAATTTGATATTCTGAGAGGTTTTACATGTGTGAATTAGCTTTAAATTGTTTCCTACTTTGATATTGAGATTTCAAATGTTTCCTTCTGACTAAATCATTGCTTGTGATTGTTTGTATCTATTCAAAGCGGCTCCTATAGGAATTTATAATAATTTAAGTATTTTTTACCACATTTGTTGTTTTTGCTCAGTCATTTCCAAATACTATTGCTAAGCCATTCTGACAGCTGAAAAGTCAATTCCATTTTTCTCTTATGTTTGAAGGGGAAGGTGGGAGTGATATTCTGTTTGATTTATGTTATTCCTGAATACCTGCTCTCTCCTTAAATATATTTAATTGCCTATTGGGGGGGTTTAGGGGTGTTGCAGGGGGAAGCCCTAACAATAGTGCCATCTCTTCCAAACCAACCCAAACGTATTCTTTTCTGTGCCCTATTTGCTTTTGTGCTCATTATTTGGTTCCTAGTGCATTAAAGATATAGTGTTCTGTCACCCCATTTGGTGATTGTTGTTACCTATTAAAATATATTGTGATCAAATTCTAAATACATAAATAAATATTCACCTTTGCAAACTAGCCTGATTCCTGGTTCAGTGTGACCGGGGGCGTGTCAGGAGAAGGGTGTGATATGAGTGGTATATCGTTCAGAATATTGAACTCATAGATAAAAATAAATAAGAGTTTCATTATTGCACTACATGCTCGGCGTGACTTGGGTGTTTTCCAGATTGAAATCACTTACAGACAAGTATGGCTAACAAAGTCCCTGTTTCGCCTTGATGACACCTAATAGAGATCACAGGTGTTGCCAATAAACAAAGTTTCACACAGAGTGAATGTGAGAACATTGGCACAAATTATCATTTTTATGTTCTGTTCATCCCCAATATTCATTTTGGGTTTTGGCAAATATGGTGGTACCAAGGTCCCTATGTGCATCACTAACACAAGGAAAAAGCATGGGTGTACAGTAGCAGGATATTTGGTTGACAAGCTAACTGGAAATGCTCAAATCTGCTGCATCAAAAATTGTTACTTGTGTGTTGCTGGGCCATTAAAACCAATGTTTAGGTGTTTTACAATGAATCTACCAATCAGTAGTCTAGTTGGAAAGCACACACTTTCATAATATACTGGTCTAGTGATTCTTCCTTTACTTGCTCACCCCTCTCCTGTCTGTCTTTTAACGCTCTCTCATTCAGCGTTGCTAGATTGGGCTGTTTCCCGCACAGCTGGGCTGCTCAAAAACCATTTGTGTGGGAAGCTTCAGCAGTGATTCCAGGCTTTTCTGGGCTACGCGGCACAGCATTGAATTTGGAAACACATTGACCCTGATTCATGGAATGAATTGCGCCGAAAAAGGGGGACTTGTGCGCGCAAGCGCCCATTTAACGATTCATGGAACACACTGCACTGGGCTTACCAGTGACTTGGGAGGAATCTGCACGGGTCCAACATGTTACTGCAACACTAAAAACACCTTGCATGAGACTCCTAGCAAAGGGGCGTACTGTCTTGCGCAGTCACCTAAAATGGGGAACAACAAGCAAAATGTGGGCGGAACAAGGGAAGTACCATGATAGTTTCATGTTCAGAATGTCACCCCTACACCAGGGCCTGGAAGCTGGGAGGCATGGCAAAACATGGCTCATTGGCGAGTATAAATGCCCCTGCACATGCATGTCACACACACACACACAAATGCACACCACTGACAAGCATTCTCACCTCTACAGGGGACAGTGCCTACCCCCTGAGCACCTACATGATGACGCCAATACGGAAGCCTGCCACACCACCCCAGGTAAGCTACAACGCAGCCCCTATTGCAACTTGGGCCATAGTGGAGCACACAATCGGTGTGCTCAAGTCACGCTTCCACTCCCTTGAACGCTCCGGTGGTGAGCTGCTATATGCACCACCAGTAGTGTGCAGGTTCATTGTGGCAGCATATGTCCTGCACAATGTTGCAACACAGCATGGTGTACCAGTGGATATGGTGGTGCCTCCACATCCCCAACCACATGCACGTCGCCTGCGCATGGTAGGGGAAAGGGCATGTGCCGAGGCTGCCCGTGCCCAGCTTGTGGCAATATTTTTCATCTAAAATCCAACCCCTCCGGAGTGCATACAGCCCTGGCACATTCCAGGTGCCATTCAATAATGACAAAGGGACAATCGCCTGTGCTCACCAAACCACCCTGATAATGTGTCCTTGTAAGTGCTACATTGTGTGCATCCATTAGAACTTAAACTAATTCAATCTGGTGTGTACAAAAGGAACACATACAAGAGGGAGTATGCCACTAACACCATGTCAAAGTACACATCTAATTGCCAGTGTGTCACATAAACCGTCCCACACGTCATGTAAAATTATCGCCACACTGTGCCATGGCATGCAATGTCAAACGAGATTCATAAACGGCCAACACATAACACTACTATCACAAAGCGCTCAACAATGCATGGAACAGGTTGAGAATTAACATACGCTCATACAATTCCATAATAATGTTGACAAGAACAGTAATTGCCTAGTACAACATACCATAAACACTGGACCTAACAGTGAATCTGTCTGACAGTGACTCATCATATTTCCACAAGTGCCTCAATGTGTTGTAACTTGCACAGGGTACCCATGTAGGTTTTGCGTGGCTCTGCTAATTTAAGGGGCCAGGTAAGCGCATACAGCAGGAAGTCAAACAAGAATGGAGATAGGCAAGTTAATTCATAACGACGGAACAGGAACAAAGGATGGATCTCAATGTTCAACCAGAAAGGGATGAGAACCATGCACTGGACAAACAATGAGGAAACCCGCTAGGGGTATACACACAGGTTGGACTCGAGACTGCCCACAGATATAAGGGAAGCCCAATGCCTCTGTGTAAGTTACTTTTACAGGCACCACCCCCAAGCCGATGGAAATGGGAAGCACAAGTGGGTTCCGTGTCTGGATCTAAAGGCACAAACAAGGAGTGTACTAACATGCTACAAGCTGGTATGGGTCCAGCCGGAACCTACAGTGGATGCCCTCAGAGGGAACAGAAGGCAACACACTGTTACATGAATTCACAATAGACCACAGGTAAAACAAGGAAGGGAAGGTGCACAGATTGCCTGCTGGGAACCCCAGCAGCCTAACTGTGATCAAAGGAATAAAGATGTACAAGTGGGGACAAGAACAGCAACTAAAATAACTAGGGGTAAATAGGCAGTAAAGTCAGCAAGGTTCAGGTTAAGAAGGGGAAAAACAAGTAAATAAAAATCAAAAATGTCCAGGGTGGAGGGCCAGGGTGCACATCAACACCCACATGTGTCGATGTTGAGGAAAGAAAAACCTCCACGGGTTCATGGGCCGCATGGCTATAATGGATTGGGATGGCTCTCACTGCTGTCACCACCTTCCTGTGTAGCATCTGAAGATGGTAGTGGTAAGGGAGGTAAGGGAGGTTTACCACAAATAGCCCTGGCTACCACCAACTCTTTGTTAGGAGAAGTAACTGACCCTGAGGGAGTAGGAGAGGGATGATTTAAGAGCTTGAGAAGGAAGATATTTAGGAAGATACAGTTGAAGGTATTGCGGCCCCAGCACCCAGAAGGGTATCAGGTAATAAAAATTGCAGCAAAAATTACGCTGGTAAAAAAGATCACAGCAAAAATGCAGTGGTTTGAACCGTTAAAGGTGTTCCCTATTATACCATTTAGGGGGAGCAGGGTTACCTTAAATGGTATAATTGGTCCGGTGGTTGCCAGGGTGTCCCCCGCATCCTATACATGATTGTGGAGCAAAAAACCACAGCATTTTTGCCGCAATATTTTGTATTCATTGCCATTTTAGCCGCGATTTTAAGACATGTAACAAGAAGGCCTTGTGGACAATGCAGTGGGTTTTGAACTTAATAATTGTAGCCACTGGGAGCCAGTGCCATGATTACAGTCCTGGAGAGATACGATACCTGGGCTGGAGAACAATGACCATTTTCACAGTCCTGTTCTGGATGAGTCGCAGAGGGCAGAGAGTTGAAGCAGGCAAATTAAGAAAGAGGCTGATGCAGTAGCCCAGCCTAGAGAGAACCAGTGCCCTGGAGACAGTGGGCCTCATTACGTGTTTGGAGGAAGCCATGGTGCTATTAGCGCCATGGCTGCCTCCAAACTCGTGTCCGGGTCCGTGTTCATTGAATGAGGAATTACCGGGCCATTCCAACCTTGGAGAACCCGGTATTCCTAATTCAAATATCCATCCTCATTCCAATTCGAGCCCGCATAGTGCTCAATGGGGACCCGCTAAAGGTGCTCGGAATGCGGCCCAGTGAGTTGCTGGTGGTAAAGGGTTAATGGCATCCTTACCGGCACTGTTAACCCCTTAACACCGCATTCGGAATGAGGCCCAGTGAGTTGCTGGTGGAAGGAGAGGAAAGGACGAATACCTCTGAGGAGGTGCAGTTGGTAGTTTGACCTCTCAGAGACGTCAGAGATGTGAGGAGAGAAGGAGAGTGTGGAGTCGAACATTAACCCAAGGTATCCAGCATCACAGGTGGGAGCAGGAAGAGGGCCAACAGAGGCCAGCCAGAGAGTGACAGGAAAGGAGGGAGCAGGTTTGGTGATGAGTAGAATCTCGGTGTGCAGCACATCGGTTGTATGCAGTCTGCAGGACACCAAGCACGGGTCAGTACACCATGACCTGGTTCACCCACGGCAGTCATGGGATTGCATGCATAAGTGCTACACAATCAGAACAATTCATTCAATCGACATACACATAATCTGGATGCACACGCTTCATCACACACCGGACATACTCTCATAATTTGGCAGGCCTCCCATGCCTTGGACCTGCTCCGCATTAATCAACTCACTAATGGCTTCTTCATGTGGTGTGAGATCCTCGTCCTCTTGTGGTGACCCACCTCCAGTCACCAGACTAGAGGCAAAGTTGGTACCCAGCTTGTGTTTGGTTCGACGTGTAGGTCATTTCACCTTTTCACCACCTCATGAGCGGTGCACCTCTCATTGCCCAAGGTGTAGATTCTATCCCTGTCTCGCTGACAGTTGACCATACACTGAGCAGGTGTACGAGTGCTCCCTGCCCGCGTGAGCATGTCACTGTAGTGTACCCTCACGTAGTCCATGAGGATCTGGATTTCTTCATCATTGAAGCTCCTCTTCCTCGACTTGGAGGTCTCCTGTGCCGTGCTTTGGGATTGAGCCTGTTCTGCTACTGCATGCTTTACCTTCTTGCAAGGTTGTGCAGACCCTGTGTGGCTGGGACCACTCGGGTCAGTAGGGGCTGGAGCACTACTGATGGCATGACCCACTGATGCTGGGACAGTAGGTGCCCCTGGAGGTAGCTGTACATGGGTGCTGGTGCCAGGTCATTTCAGTGTACGTCCCTTCCCTTTGGATGCACTGACGCACGGACAACATCTGCCCCTGCGTCTCTGTGGACCTGGGCCGTGACCACTACAGCCATGGGAGGCACAGCAAGCAAATGTCCTGGGCAATTTGAGCGAGGGGGAAGGGCACGTGATGTAAGACGTACTAGTATGGCCCAGCAAGGTTCAATTTCACCCCTGGTGGGAAAAAAAACAGGACATGTAAGGCACAGGCACCCAAAATATCAAAAATGCATGTGCGCGAAACCTTGTTAGCTCAAGTGAAAAAAAAATGCATTACACGGTATGCTGTGGCAACCAGCAACACGAAAAATGCATATGTGAGGTCCATGCAAGCTGATGTTGAGAATGGGGGTACGTGATGCACAGGGGCAACCAGAGAATGGATAATGCATGCACGACTCACCGCTAGCCTCTATAAATAGGGAAAAGTATACACGCATGTACGCAGAGGCAAATCCCCCACCAAAATAAGAAGCTTGCACTGTCACAGAACTGAACAAAATTCGTGGCACCCCAAAAATCTACAAAGCCCACACATCCATCCGCTCCAACTCTCACAAGCAGTGTGATGTTCTTCTGTGCACTCCTTTATCCCGAATCTGAACGGCAACGCCCAACCGCCAGCGTGTGTCACATATATTACGCAATTAGACCGTTTCCTCTGATTTGACATGTATGCGCTAATTTTACACGCATGAAGTAACCGTCACTCTGTTTTCAGCTACCCACGTGAGTACCACGGAAGACCCATGCGCTCCTGCCTATGAACCATTTTACCTGCCTCCTACTGCCGTGAGCTGCCTCCTACAAGCCATCTGCTGCTGCCTACCCACTGTGTGTACCTGCTGCTCACCTGCCCTGCAATTTGAGTGCCTGCTGTCAAGCCATTGCCAGTGCTCCTGTCCTTGGCCCTGTGACCACCTCAGCTGATTCAGAAGACTTCCAATGTGCCAGAACATCACCACAGCTCCACAGCCCAGCCCCAGGACTACCTTGCCCACCCACACCTGTCTCAGGGGTTGCCATGTCTAAGCAAACATCTCCGAGGCAAGTGGCAACCCCACAGCAGCGAGGCAGAGGGCTGTCAACTTCACAGCCAGGGAAGTTGATATCCTGGTGGAGCATGTCCTGGGGCATTATGATGCCCTCTTCCACGGACCAACGCAAGTCAGCAAGGAAGGACGGAAGCTGATCTGGGACCAGATCGTGGATGCCATCAAAGCGGAGAGGGTGGCACCCCGGGACTACCACCATATGCACAAGCGCTGGGAGGACCTCAAATCTAGAACCCACACCAAGGCCCAGTGCTTCCTCCAGGCTGGTGCCAACCAAGGGGGCACTGGGGCTGGTTGAACACCACCAAGATGCAGGTCCTGGAGTAGTTTTACCCAGCGCTGCATGCCCAGGTCAGTGATTTGCAGCACTGACTGGAGTCGTCAGGTGAGTGTCCATATGTTGCTGGCCTACACAGTGCATGTGCATGTTGTTGTATGGTAGGAGTGTGCACCTTGGCCCTACAGCAAGTATGCCTCTTGTACGGATGTCTGTGTGCATGTCCGAGCCAGTGCCCTAAATGTGTTCTATGAAGCATGTGTAAATTTGACGGTGTTAATGTTGCAATGTGGGTTGTATTGCAGCATATGATGACGTCCACATGGTTACTCACATGTGTCTGAGACGTGCCTGTATGAGAGGTGTGACAGATGGTTGGTGTTGTCAACATCATGAACAGGCATGGTGTTCATGTGCATGTGTCTCAGATGTGACTGTGTGAGTGGGCATCACTACTGGTGGATGTAGCTGATACATTTCAATGTGTGCCCTAGTCTTGTTGCCTGATTGCTGTTGAGGGGATTCAGATGTGTTAGCTCAGTGCACTGCTTCAGGACTGTCAGGTGATGTGTGTGCATGATTTGTGTATGGCCAATGGTGCATGTGTGTGTAGCATGCACAATTTGTAGGTGGTGACAGTGCCATGTCCAAGGATATGATTGTCTGTTGTGAAGGACAGACATGTATGTGCATGTATGTACAGTGCATGCACCGGTGTGTTGTGGAGGGTGATGATGGTTGTGACCTTTGGCAGTGTACTTCATGTGCATATGTTTTGTACCAAACACTCATAGGTACAGTACCCTGATGTTTGTGTTCTATGTCTCCTTATCCACACCGGCGTTGGAAGAAGAGGGTGGAGAAAATGCTGTGGAGCAAGGAGGCAGGGATGCCTCCACCGGACAGAGATGCAAGGCCCAGTCATGCCCCCAGGAAACAACATCATGGGGAGGGAAGAGACTGGTGCCGCATCTTAACCATCGGCCACAGCTGCTGAGGGGAGGTCCAAGAGGATGAAGGTGGACATGGACTCCTCGGGAGCAGGGGGGACAGGTGAGCTCACACAGGGGCAATCCACTGTGGAAGATGCTGGGGAGGCATCCAGGTTGGTGGGGAGGAGGCCGTATTTGCCCAGTCCATGGGGCCCTGCGGGGGTGTTGAGGTGGGTGTGACTGGTGCAGTCCTGAGTCAGGGTCAGGAGGTAGTGCAGATCACTGTGGAGGTGCCTGTGCCAAATCCTGTCCCTCGACCAGCACCTGCACCAGTATGCACCTGCCAGCATGCCCCAGGCCGGACCCATCCGCAGGTGTCAGATGTTTCCACCAAAACCGACACCCCAATGCCTGCAGATCAGGCCATTCAAAACAGAGTGGAACTCCTGCTAGTTGGTATTGTGAGGCATACAGCCGTCATTCGTGATGATGTGCAGGCTTACACTCATAGGCTTGCACATCATCACAATGAGGTTTGGCATCTCCTGAACTGGCTGGCAGAATTCCTGGTGTCGAATTGGCTGCATAGCCTGGCCACTTATGCAACCCCCTCCTCGTCTTGCTCTTCAGTGCACCAGTCATCCTCCATGGCGCCTTCCGGCCGAGATACCACCAGGGCCCCCTCATTACCTATCCCACCCACGTTGGCCCGTCTGGTGGATATAACATCCCTGTCAACGTTGGATCAGCCGAGGTGGTCACCACATCAATCCAGGGAATAACAGGAGCAATGACAATGGCGGGAGAGCAGGCACCCAGGAGCAGGGCACAGGCCTGATGCCCCCGGGTGATGTCATCAGGCCGGAGGGTGTCTTTATGAAGCAGGCACCAGACACTTTGGCAGCAGCAGGCTCAAAGTAGGAGGCTATTGCACTCAGGGCATCCCATCCCAGGGAGGCAGGTATACAGCATCAGGAAGGACACAAATGTGGACCTTCGTACAAGGATATCTTCCGTGTTTGTGTGGTATGGGTAGTGAATTGGGGTAGAGAGACAGCGGGTTCTGGAGGCGAGAGTCACCATAGCCAGGGTGGAGATTGCACTGCGTCAGACAGAGACACAGTTATGTAGCTGTACGTTTCCTTTTATTTTTCTATTTTTATTTTGGAGTGGACTGTGGACTTTCCTCCATTTTTTATTGTACATCGTTTGTTGTGTGTTTGAGGAGGTTTTTTTCTTCATTTTGGAGATTTTTAGGAGGACATATTTTGGTACACATGGACATTCTTCGGATTTCGATTATTACGTGGAAATCTTTTCATATTATGATCTAATATTGTATTTGCAGTATGAATGTTGGAAATACAACTGTTCATTATAATTTTATTTTACTCTCACACTCATTGTCGTTCAGTTATTTTGCAGTGTGCCTGTTTGGTAGTCCATTTAGTAGCCCAGATCCTGACCATTAATGGTCATGTGTGTGTTTTCTCACTTGCTTGTGTTATGTTCTGGGTTTCTTTGCAGGGTGAGTATACACATGGGCGGCCCGTGGGTGCTGTGTGGAGTGGGATTTTGTGTGTGCACAGGCAAATGGCATTTCCCTTCACATGTGCAGCATCTCTGTGTATTTGCCCTGACTGTGTCTGTGAGTTAAGTGGCTGGGGTGACTGTGGGAGTGTTGCATGTTCAGTACATTTGCACATGATTTGCTTGATGTGCTCTGTGATACACAGGTGGTGCTTTCCCAATTCAAACGCATGTGCTTTTACACTTATAATCATCTCTGGTGTTGGTCAACCTCTTGCACTGGGATACACTTTTTCCATTTCATAGTATTTACAAATTGGCTGCCCATAGCAGCTGACTCGGTGCGTGCTGCACTGTCTGATTGCCATGTCCTTCACACATGGGCATACCAGTATGGGCATACCAGTGAACTGGTTATTAGGAATTCTCTTGAAGAAGCTCAATGAAGCTCAGGCTGTGGGGAACATGGCCAGTGTTTGCTCATGTGGCACACATTGAGGGCATTTGGGATTCTGTCATTGGGGAACAATGTGTCCATGGGTGTTGATGTCATGACATTGTCACATGGCTAGCAGGCACACACTTTTACATTCACTTGTTTCATGTGTATGTTGGGAGACGGTTGCGGACAGCTAATCTGTTTGCCCAGCGGCCACACTCATGATGTGGCCCGGGTGGATGCATTCATTTTTGCTTGCAGGATACATGTTCCAGTGGATATTCTGGCTGGTGTCACTAGCCGGCATTCAAGGTGCACGACACGCAGTCGATGGAGTGATAATGTGTCACTGTGTCAGGCTTCAACATGCAGGTGATGTCCCATCTGGAGGGGGCTGCCTGCAGGGTGACGGGTGATGGGGGCTGAAGTGTCCCGTTTGGAGTAGGCTGCCTGCACGGTGACGGGTGATGGGGGCTTGGGTTTCCCGTCTGGAGGGGGCTGCCTGCAGAGTGAAGGTTGATGGGGGCTGGGGTGTTCCAACTGGAGGGGGCTGCCTGCAGGGTGACGGGTGATGAAGGCTGGGTTGGCCCATCTGGAGGGGGCTGCCTGCACAGTGGGGTGATGGGGCTAGGGGTGTCCCATGTGGATGGGGCTACCTGCAGGGTGACGGATGATGGGGGCTGGTTTGGCCCGTCTGAAGGGGGCTGCCTGCAGGGTGACAGGTGATGGGGGCTGGGGTGTCCCGTCTGGAGGGGGCTGCCTACAGGATGACAGGTGACGGGTGATGGGTGCTGGGTTGACCTGTCTGGAGAGGGCTGCCTGCAGGGTGGGGTGACGGGGGCTGGGATGTCCCATTTGGAGGGTGCTGCCTGCAGGGTGGGGTGACGGGGCGGAGTGTCCCATGAGGAAGGGGCTGCCTGCAGGGTGGCCTCACAGGTGATGGGGGCTGGGCTGGGGGTGTCCTGTCTGGAGGGGGCTGCCTACAGGGTGACAAGTGATGGGGGCTGGGGTGTTCCATCTAGAGGGGGCTGCCTGCAGGGTGACGGGTGATGGGGGCTGGGGTATCCCATCTGGAGGGGGCTGCCTGCAGGGTGAGGTGACAGGGGCTGGGTGTAACGCTCACCTGATTCTCGCAGAGGCGCCAGTCTTGACTGGGCGACTACCGTATCTCTTCAAAAGTGATGTGTAGCACCCGGTTGGCTCTTTGGGCTGGACCTCTGTGCACTGTATGCCTGACTCGAAGAGTAAGATGTCTGCAGATAGAAAATATGGGATTAATGAACTGGGGTTATTGGGGTGTCCCTATCTCTTTCCTTTTCTCCTCTCCTGTAGAACCCCAAAGGTTAACGCTCTCACCTTAGGTAAGTGAACGCCGAGCTCTCCATCTGCCTCGGGGCAGGGTGCTGTACCCAGTTTCTTCACTGGATAGGTAGTGCAGGCCTCTTGACTTCAGAGGACTGCTGTCCGTCGTTTACTTCACGAACGGTGAGTTCCGAGTATTTCAAATGTCTTTAAAAGTCTTTTGTAATGCTGTCTCTTATTTTGCAGGGTTCCGGCGATGGCGGTTGACTGGCTGAAGTGAGTTGAGGATGGACCCGTATGCGGAATCGAAGCGCCTGGAAGCGCGTAAGTAAGCGCTTGTTGCTTGCTTCACGATGCGCACTAACTGTCCTTTTATTTTGCAGGTACCATTTCGGAGCTGCTGAAGGATGCCGGAATGCCCACTGAGTTCGGCGTGGATGGAGTAATGGCACGTGAGTATTTAACGTTACCCAATGTCTTTAAACGCACCTTCTTTCGTCTTACAGATGCGGGATGCAGCGCCGAAGGCCTCCAGAGCGTGCGAAGAGTTGGTAAGCTTTTGTCTTTCAGATGCCGGAATGCAGTGCGATGACCTCCGGAGCGCGTGAAGAGTAGGTAAGCCTTTGTCTTTCAGATGCAGGAATGCTGCGCGAGGCGTTGATGACAGCCGATGGACCAGGTAAGAGATGCGCTGTCACTGAAGACCGTAGTGCTAACCTGTTCTTTCTTGTCTTTATAGATGTTGCTGAAGACTGGATTCAGGATGGTAAGCCTTTTTCCTTTAGGCCCAGGATCAGATGCAGAAGACACGATGAGCGTTCTGCTGCAGAGGATGCAGAATAACGCAAAGCAAGATTCATCCATCGGGTGTGGTTTAAATAGCCTCCTGTAGTGCTTAGGTGTCTCCTTCCACAGCCACGCCTAGGTAAGAAAAGAGTTCTTGCTTTCCAGAAGAGTTCCAGTGTTCTGAACCTAGGGAGTGGCTCCTGCCCCACCCAACAGGAAAAGTAGTCCCAAACAGAAGAGGATCAGGGGTTCAACTGGCAGGTAAGTAAGCAGCATGGTCTGCTGCAGGTAAGTCCACCCAAGCATTATGAGCCCGGCGCTTGCAGCGCTGGGACTGGGCATATTTATGAGCCTGGCGCCACTGGCGCCAGGAGAGGGTCCAAAAGGTCCCAATTGGGACTGGCTGGCACTCGGAACCTGGGTTATGGGTCTGCTTCCAAGGGAGTTGGGTAAGTCCTGGCCTTTTGGAAGCAGAAATCATGACAGTACCCCCCCTCAAGGCCCCTCCCAAACCGGGCTTCCCCAGGGGTTTTGGCTTGTCAGGAAATGTTTGATGAAATCTTTTGATTAGACGAGGAGCGTGGACATATTGTGCAGGTTCCCAGGATCTTTCTTGAGGGCCGTAGCCTTTCCAGTCAATTAGGTAAAATAGCTTAGATTTGGAGATCTTGGAGTCCAGGATGCTTTTGACTTCAAACTCGAGTTCTCCATCAACTAGGATAGGTTTTGGGGATTTAGTTAGTCGGGTTTGAGGTTGCACGGGTTTTAAAAGAGAGACGTGGAAGACCGGATGTATCTTCATGTGAGGGGGCAAGTCCAACTTGACCGCTACTGGGTTTACTATGGTAGTGATGGAATAGGGACCAAGGTATCTCGGGTTGAATGTACGTGGTCCTTTTAGAGGTAGATATTTGGTGGATAACCAGACTTGATCTCCTACTTGATATTGGGGGGCTTCCTTCCGATGTTGATCTGCTCCTTTCTTGTATTGTTCCTTAGCCCTTTGAAGGTGAGAAACGGCTTCCTTAAAAGCTTGGGTGATTGTAGAGTGCAGGTAGTCTACTGCTGGTGTTCCAAGATCTTGGGGTGGATCCAACTCTGAGGTTCGAGGGTGACAGCCGTATAAAAGAAAAAACGGGGTTTTCCCAGTTCCTGAGTGGACAGAGTTGTTGTAGGCATACTCGGCGATCCAAAGGATATCTTTCCAAGTTTTTTCAGTTTGTTGCAGCATGCAGCGTAAATACTGTTCCAGAGTTTGATTGGTCCTCTCGGTTTGTCCGTCGGTTTGAGGGTGGTGACTGGTCGATAATCTCACATCAATTTGAGCCGACCGACAACAACTTCGCCAAAAATGAGAAATAAATTGACTACCTCGATCCGAAATTAGCACTGAAGGAAAACCGTGCAGTCGGACGATGTTTTGGAGAAATTTTTGGGCCAGAGTTGTTGCTGTTGGCAAGCCTTTGAGTGGAATGAAATGCGCCATCTTGGAGAATAAGTCCACGATTACCAGGATCGTATTGTATCCGGAGCATGGAGGTAGGTCGGTGAAAAAGTCCATAGAAAGCGTATGCCAAGGGCGAGGTGGGATGTCAATAGGGCGTAAGAGGCCGGCTGGTCTTTCCTTTTGACTCTTGTTTTGGGCGCATACTCCACAGGACATTATAAAGTCTCTGATATCTTTTTTCCAAGACGGCCACCAGAAGTAGCGCTTGATCTTTTCTGAGGTTTTGGCCATACCGGGATGTCCTTCCATTAGAGACTCGTGATAACAAGAGATCACCTTTTTCTGTAAATCTGTGCTGGGCAGGTATAATCGTTCTTGGAAATACAATAAGTTGTCCTTTACTGCAAAGTCCTTTCCCTGCAGATGCCAATTCTGTATTTCTGCTGGAGTTATAAGTTGCCTCGTTTTATCCTTAATTTCCTCTATGGATTGTGTGGTTATTACACCCTGAATTCTTTGTTCGGGAATGATAGGTACAGGTTTAGGGTTGGTCAAGTGTTCCTCCACTCCCATCCGAGAAAGGGCATCAGCTTTACCGTTTTTTGTACCAGGTCGATAGGTAATTATGAAGTCAAACTCGGCAAAGAATAGTGCCCAACGGAGTTGTCTAGAGGATTGGGCTTTTGCGGTTTTCAAATATTGCAGGTTTCGGTGATCCGTAATCACAGTAACGGTGTGTCGGGCCCCCAGAAGATAATGCCGCCAAGCATTAAAGGCAGACTTGATAGGCAGAAGTTCCTTATCAGTAATAGTGTAATTGATCTCAGGAGGCGAGAATTTGCGAGACCAGAATGCCACGGGATGTAACTGATTGCTTACTGGGTCCTTCTGTGATAGAACTGCCCCCATGGCAAGGCTCGAAGCATCAGTTTCAACGATGTAGGGGAGTTCGGGGCGAGGATGTTTTAGAATTGGTGCAGAGATAAATTTTGTCTTCAAATTCTGGAAAGCTTGTTCCGCCTCGGTAGACCATTCAAAACGTTTGTTTTTCTTTAACAAGGCGGTGATGGGCTGGACTATTCGAGAGAATTCGGGGATACACCTGCGGTAAAAGTTGGCGAAGCCTAACATGCTTTGAACCCCTTTTACGGAGGATGGTGATGGCCATTTGAGAATTGCATCGACCTTCCTTGAATCCATACGCACTCCGCTAGGTGATAATATGAATCCCAAGAATTCAACTTCAGTCACATTGAAAACACATTTTTCCAACTTAGCGAAAAGTCTGTGTTGACGCAACCTCTCGAGGACCATTTTCACGTGTTTCCGATGTTCAGATTCCGATGAAGAATAAACGAGGATGTCGTCAATGTAAACGACAACACATACATCTATGAGTTCTCTGAGGACATCGTTCATAAAATATTGAAAGGCGGCCGGGGCATTGCAAAGTCCGAAGGGCATGACCTGATATTCAAATAGCCCATACTTGGTGCGGAA
This sequence comes from Ambystoma mexicanum, assembly GCF_040938575.1. Classification (NCBI taxonomy): domain Eukaryota; kingdom Metazoa; phylum Chordata; class Amphibia; order Caudata; family Ambystomatidae; genus Ambystoma; species Ambystoma mexicanum. The sequence goes on from NC_090927.1 coordinate 295,490,670, forward strand.
GGCCGTCTTCCATTCATCGCCCTCTTTTACTCGTACCAAGTGGTAGGCTCCTCTAAGATCCAGCTTTGTATATATGCATGCTCTTCTGACTTGGTCCAGGAGTTCAGGGATTAAAGGTAACAGATATCTATTCTTAACGGTGATCTGGTTCAGGGCGCGGTAATCTATACAAGTTCTAAGGTCCCCTTCTTTTTTTGGAAAGAAGAACAAAGCTGAAGAAGCAGGGGACTTAGAAGGATGAATAAACCCATTCGCTAGGTATTGATCCAGGTATTGTCGGAGGTGAAGGTTCTCAGGCTCGGTGAGGGCATAAATTCTGCTACACGGAGGAGTAGATCCAGGTATCAGGTCTATCTGGCAGTCATAGTACCTATGAGGAGGTAGAGAGTTAGCCTGATCCTTCCGGAAAACATCTTGGAATTCTAGGTATTCGGGAGGTAACTGGGGAGTCTCCGAAGAAATTGCTGCTAGAGCAACACCAGGTGGAGGGTGACAAGTAGAGACACATTCTGGGAACTGAACCGTTCTTGCTCGCCAATCGATCCGAGGATTGTGTTTCTCTAACCAAGGTATCCCTAGAATAATCTGGAACTGAGGGGCCTTGATCACATCGAACACGATCTTCTCATGGTGTCCATCTTGACTTACTAGCGTCACTTCTTGAGTGGTATGCGTTACTGGTCCGGAGGCTATCTCCGTACCATCCACCGTAGTAATGACGTCCTTTACAGCCTTGGGACAAAGAGTTAGATTCATCCTCAAAACCATTTCATGATCCACATAATTGCCGATGGCACCGCTGTCGACGTAAGCTTCAATCGCATGTAATCGATCCGGATGATCAGGGCTAATGAGGACCATAGGTATCACGAAATGCGAGGTCACGGAACTGGTTTTAACGCTCGGCAAGAGGACCTCTATTCTTGTCGGGCAAGGGCGTTTCCCTGCTCAGAGTTTGTGACCTTGGTAACTGCAGCTCCTACCGCCTTCTTGGCTGGTTTCACCGGACAGTCTCGAAGAAAGTGCCCTGAGTTTCCGCAATAGAGGCATAATTGCAACTGTTTTCTCCTTTCCCGCTCCTTTTGTGTTAGTGGTCCTTTCAGGCCCCCTATTTGCATGGGTTCCCCGGAGTCTACTCCTTTGGAAGGAGTTGGTGGTTTGGAAAATCAAACTTGGAACGATCGGCCTTCCTGTTCTGCAGTCTGTGATCTATTTGAACGACTAAGTCTATATAGTCCGAACAGTCTTGTGGGGGATTCACTACTTGGGCTAAAACGTCTTTGAGCTCTCCACGTAGACCTCTATAAAACAGCGTAATCCTTTTGTCCTCAGGCCATTGAGTTTCCACTATTAGTCTGTTGAAAGATGCAATATAAGCCAAAAGATCTTGATTACCCTGTCGCAACGAAAGAAGCTCATTGTCCAGGGCCTGCCCCTGTGAATGTCTTGCGAACAGTTTTTCCATACTAAGCTGAAAGGCTTGAAAATCATGGAGAACCGGATCATCTTGATTAACAAGAGGGATCGACCAGTCTGCCGCATTGCCACTAAGGTACGAAAGCACAAAAGCTACTTTAGCTTGATCAGTTGGAAAGGCTGCTGGCCGGCATAAAAAATGCAACCGGCTCTGATTGATAAATACTGCAAACCTCTTTGGGTCACCAGAAAATCGTTCGGGCGGAGCCAGAGGTACATTCCCAGGTAGGTTGATCTGCACTGGATTCATAGGGGATGTTGAAGGAAGATTTGCCCCTGATGCGGGTAACGGGGTCTGTCCGGCTTGTGACTGTAGCAATTGTCTAGCAAGATCGTCTGTTCGCTCCTTGGAAATAATTAGTTCCCTTCTTAGAGCATTTGTTTCCTGACGAGCTGCATGCACTTCTGCCCTTAGTTCCCCAAGTAACCGGGCTAGGTGGTCGGTATCCGAGGTTTCCATAGCGCTTGGGCGAGAGTTTTGCGGTGGGCTTTGCGTTCTGTAACGCTCACCTGATTCTCGCAGAGGCGCCGGTCTTGACTGGGCGACTACCGTATCTTCAAAAGTGATGTGTAGCACCCGGTTGGCTCTTTGGGCTGGACCTCTGTGCACTGTATGCCTGACTCGAAGAGTAAGATGTCTGCAGATAGAAAATATGGGATTAATGAACTGGGGTTATTGGGGTGTCCCTATCTCTTTCCTTTTCTCCTCTCCTGTAGAACCCCAAAGGTTAACGCTCTCACCTTAGGTAAGTGAACGCCGAGCTCTCCATCTGCCTCGGGGCAGGGTGCTGTAACCAGTTTCTTCACTGGATAGGTAGCGCAGGCCTCTTGACTTCAGAGGACTGCTGTCCGTCGTTTACTTCACGAACGGTGAGATCCGAGTATTTCAAATGTCTTTAAAAGTCTTTTGTAATGCTGTCTCTTATTTTGCAGGGTTCCGGCGATGGCGGTTGACTGGCTGAAGTGAGTTGAGGATGGACCCGTATGCGGAATAGAAGCGCCTGGAAGCGCGTAAGTAAGCGCTTGTTGCTTGCTTCACGATGCGCACTAACTGTCCTTTTATTTTGCAGGTACCAGTTCGGAGCTGCTGAAGGATGCCGGAATGCCCACTGAGTTCGGCGTGGATGGAGTAATGGCACGTGAGTATCTAACGTTACCCAATGTCTTTAAACGCACCTTCTTTTGTCTTACAGATGCGGGATGCAGCGCCGAAGGCCTCCGGAGCGTGCGAAGAGTTGGTAAGCTTTTGTCTTTCAGATGCCGGAATGCAGTGCGATGACCTCCGGAGCGCGTGAAGAGTAGGTAAGCCTTTGTCTTTCAGATGCAGGAATGCTGCGCGAGGCGTTGATGACAGCCGATGGACCAGGTAAGAGATGCGCTGTCACTGAAGACCGTAGTGCTAACCTGTTCTTTCTTGTCTTTATAGATGTTGCTGAAGACTGGATTCAGGATGGTAAGCCTTTTTCCTTTAGGCCCAGGATCAGATGCAGAAGACACGATGAGCGTTCTGCTGCAGAGGATGCAGAATAACGCAAAGCAAGATTCATCCATCGGGTGTGGTTTAAATAGCCTCCTGTAGTGCTTAGGTGTCTCCTTCCACAGCCACGCCTAGGTAAGAAAAGAGTTCCTGCTTTCCAGAAGAGTTCCAGTGTTCTGAACCTAGGGAGTGGCTCCTGCCCCACCCAACAGGAAAAGTTGTCCCAAACAGAAGAGGATCAGGGGTTCAACTGGCAGGTAAGTAAGCAGCATGGTCTGCTGCAGGTAAGTCCACCCAAGCATTATGAGCCCGGCGCTTGCAGCGCTGGGACTGGGCATATTTATGAGCCTGGCGCCACTGGCGCCAGGAGAGGGTCCAAAAGGTCCCAATTGGGACTGGCTGGCACTCGGAACCTGGGTTATGGGTCTGCTTCCAAGGGAGTTGGGTAAGTCCTGGCCTTTTGGAAGCAGAGATCATGACACTGGGGTGTCCCATGTGGAGGGGGCTGCCTGTAGGGTGGCATCACAAGTGATGGGGCTAGGCTGGGGGTGTCCCATCTGGAAGGGGCTGCCTGCAGGGTGATGGGTGATGGGGGCTTGGGTGTCTCGTCTGAAGGGGGCTGCCTGCAGTGTGACGGGCGACAGGGGTTGGGGTGTCCTGTCTGGAAGGTGCTGCCTGCAGGGTGACAGGAGATGGGGGCTGGGGTGTCCCGTCTGGAGGGGGCTGCCTGCAGGGTGGGGTGATAGGGGCTGGAGTGTCCCATGTGGAGGGGGCTGCCTACAGTGTGATGTGTTGGTGCACAATGTGGCTGCTGGAGGGGCATGCCTTGTTTGGGAGGGCACTTGTTTTCACTGGGGTGCGACTGGGGATCACAAGGTGTTGGCGTGCAATGTGGCTGCTGGAGGGGCAGGCCTTGTGTCGGATGGCATGTGTTTTCTCGGGGTTGCGGCCGGTGATCGTGCAGAGTTTTCATGTGATTTGGCTGGGGTGTGGCCGGGGATTGCGAAGTGTTTTTGCGCAATTACGCTGTGGTGCGGCCGTGGTTCGCGCTGAGTTTTCACGCCATTTGGCAGGGGTGTGGCTGGGGATTGCTAGGAGTTTCCGTGCAATGAGTCTGGGGTGCGGTCGGCGATCGTGCAGAGTTTTCACATGATTTGGCAGGGTTGCAGCCGGAGATTGCAAGGTGTTTTCCCACGATTACGCTGAGGTGCGGCCGAGGATCGCAAAATGTTTTCACACGATTTGGATTGGGGGATGTATGCTGGCCCAGGCATGGCGCAGAGGCTTGCGCTGTGTTAGGCATTTTACGTGCTTTTTATTGCGCATCGGGGCGTGTTGGGGGCGTTACTGGCGCAGCTTGCTGTTTCTTGCGCCAAGGCTACTGATGCCTCTGGAAATCCATGAATACTTGTGCAGCGCAATCAATTCTCTGCACCACGGCTGGCGCACGCTCCTTCTCGGTGCGCAATGCTTGCGCCTTTTCTGCACCAGATTCTATGAATTCTATGAATCGGGACCAATGTTTGTTTATTTGTGTCCAGAGGTGGCGGTGTAAAACAATTAGTAAGTTCAAAGCACACATTTTCATAGGATCACTTTATTTTTCAGGATTCTGGGCTCATTTTCTTTCTAAATTTATAATCAACTAAGTTGCAAGACAAAACCTGTCAAAGACAAATACACAGTGTCATGTCTCTGCAGCTAGCACCTTGATAACCATGCAAACCCATTTCTATTTTTATCAGCACCAGAGCCTTTCTTATGCATGATGGGATAAAGCCCGTTTTAAAGGTTTGCTTTATGTCCATGGCCAAATATTCTTAACATCATACATAACAATGAGTTGGAAGTTTGTAACAAAGAACTAACTTAAGCGATGATTCATGGAACAAACGTGTGCCGAAAATCTTGGCGCAAGCAGGTGCAATCATGAAAAAACGGGTGCACGCGCACGCGTGCGATTCATGGAAGTCCCTGCGCGTGTTTTCCTTGGGATGTGCAGCAAACCCGAGCGTGGCGCACACCATGTCATTGCAACAGCTCAAACGCTATGCGCGACGTGCACAGGAAAAGCGCACGACGTCCGTGCACACACCAAAAAGGGGGCGGGACACGGGGCGTAACACGCGGAATGGGGAACAACGCGTGAAAAAGAAGGCGTAACTGGGGAAGTACTGCTGGGAAGTACATGGAACGCCCACACGCACGCGAAGCACACGTATTCATGGAATCGAATAGGGCAAACCCGCGCACGGGCAAAGACACGCACAGGCCTAAACACGTCCGCCACACGAAGACAGGCGGTAGCGTCCCTGCGCATTACAAAAGTGTGCGCAAACAAAAAGCACGTATATACAGCTATGATGAATGTCCCATACTGTGGCCCCCTAGGATAAATGACGTGCACGCAACACACAGGCACCCCATAAAAAGAAGAAAAAGAGACAAGCGCCCCCCAGTAGCCCACATGCGTGCAAAAATGACACACGTAGTACGGTGTGGCAGTCAGGAGCCCAAAAAAAACATACGTGATCAACAGGCAGGCCAGTATGGCAGTAAAGAAAAAGGGGTACGCGACAAACACGGACACCCGCTGTGTGTGCGTGTATTTCGGGGGAGCGCGGGAAGTTTCACATGCGATAGGCCCTGTGCGAGTTAGGTACGTGTATTACTGGGGTTCGTGGGAAGTTTTACACGCGAAAGGGCCCTCTGCGAGTGGGGTACGTGTATTACTGGGGTGCGTGGGAAGTTTCACACACGATTGGCCCTGTGCGAGTGGGGTACGTGTATTACTGGGGTTCGCGGGAAGTTTTACACGGGAAAGGGCCCTGTGCGAGTGGGGTACATGTATTACTGGGGTTTGCGGGAAGTTTTACACGCGATTGGCCCTGTGTGAGTGGGGTACGTGTATTACTGGGGTTCGCAGGAAGTTTTACACGCAAAAGGGCCCTGTGCGGGTTGGGTACGTGTATTACTGGGGTGCGCGGGAAGTTTCACACGCAATTGGCCCTGTGCGAGTGGGGTACGTGTATTACTGGGGTTCGCAGGAAGTTTTACACGAGAAAGGGCCCTGTGCGAGTGGTGTATGTGTATTACTGGGGTGCGTGGGAAGTTTCACACGGGATTGGCCCTATGTGAGTGGGGTACGTGTATTACTGGGGTTCGTGGGAAGTTTTACACGCGATTGGCCATGTGCGAGTGGGGTACGTGTATTACTGGGGTTCGCGGGAAGTTTTACACGCGAAAGGGCCCTGTGTGAGTGGGGTACGTGTATTACTGGAGTGCGCGGGAAGTTTTACACGTGATTGGCCCTGTGCGAGTGGGGTACGTGTATTCCTGGGGTTCGCGGGAAGTTTCACACGCGATTGGCCCTGCGCGAGTGGGGTACGTGTATTACTGGGGTTCGCGGGAGGTTTTACACGCAAAAGGGCCCTGTGCGTGTGGGGTATGTGTATTACTGGGGTTCCCGGGTAGTTTCACATGCGATTGGACATGGGTGAGCGGGATACCACTCACCATCTGCCTTGTGTGTAGAAGAACACGTAGCTAACACCCACCCGCTGTGAAGTAATAGCGTGTGAACCCCAACGGCTGGAAAACACACACCTGCACCCCACGAAAAGCACGTACAGAGCAATGGAAAGCCACATGGGATCTTCAACCCGTGCAGGGCAACGCCCGTGCGCGATACGTCACAGACGCGCTTGTGCACTAAGGGCCTTTGGTCCAATGAAATTGCGTACGTGTGCTGATACGCTTACGCGCTAAGGGCCTTTCCTCGGATTTCACACTGACGTGCACTTTTTTCACGTGCCAATTCACTCAGTATCAAGCTGGCCACGCGTTCACACACGGAAGACCACGCTCCTGCCCTGAAGGCCATTTCCCTGCCCCCCAGAGCCACGAGCACGCTCCCACCTGCCATCTGCTGCTGTCTGACTGTCTGCTGCCCACGTGCCCTGCTATTTGGTGCCTGCACGTCAGCTAGGGTTCCAGTTGCTGTGTCCACCCCTGCTGGAACAAAAGACTCCCGACTGGGATACCATCACTCCACAGCCCAGCCCCAGGACCCAGTTGCCCACCCACGCCTGCCTCGGGGGTTTCCATGTTGGGGCAAACACCATCTGAGACCACTGGCGACCCCCAGCCAGAGAGGCAGAGGGCCACGAGCTTCAGTGTGAAGGAAGTTGGTGTCCTGGTGGAGCATGTCCTGGGGCATTATGATGCCCTCTTTGGAACATCACGCACCAACAAGGAAGGACGGGAGAGGATCTGGGACGACGTAGTAGTTGCCATCAACGCGGAGGGGTCTCAACCAGCGACATCAAACACGTCAAGAAGCACTGGTAGGACTTCAGTTCCAGGACCCTCCACAAGGCCTGGCGCCTAGCGGAGGGGGGCCGGGTCAGCATGAGTGACATCCAGATGAGGGTCCTGGAACACGTATGCCCAGCGCTCCATGCCCAGATCCTTCAGAGGAAGACCCGTCTCGAGTTGAGGGTAAGTAGCCAAGCATTGGTGTGTGAGACTGGGCATGTTGCAGTGTGCTGGTAGTCTGATACTTGCCTGTATGTGTGACATGGGCCATGTATGGATGTGTGTGTGCAGGGACATCATGGTCATGCATGTGAGACCAGTAATGTGCGAACCACATGGTTGGTGCTTGAGTTCCAATGCTACATGAGGAGCTGTTTGGCAAATGCACACATGAAAGCATGCCAGTGTCTGTTCTTGCACATGGTGGGGGTGTGAGGGATGGGTGCTGCTGTCATGTACATGTATGGTGCACATGTGTGTGTGTCTTAGAAGTGTGTCTGTGACTTCGATACGCCATGGATTCATGACACATGTCCGTGATGATGTGTAGATTCACTCATGCAGTTCGGTCACCGTTGTATGCATTGTGTCTATCCACTGTGTCTATGGTGTACAAGGCATGATGCATGACCCTCCGGTGATGTGTGTGCATGGGATCAGTGGGAGCCAGGATGCATGTGAGTTTGAAGGCAACATTTTGATTAATAGAGGCCCTTGTACATGGATGCTGATGTTGATTGCAGGCGCCATGCCTGTTTATGCATGTGTGTTGTGTGCATTCACCCATGTGTTGTGGAGGGACAGGATGGAAGTGACGTTTGAGACTGCCACTCTTGTGTTATTGCTTCCTGTCTAGGGGAATATTGTACTGTACCCTGATGCTTGTGTTCTATTTCTCCCTCTACGCAGCGTCAAATGAAGAAGAGGGCGGAGACGGCGCTGTGGAGCCAAGCGGCGGGGATGCCTCCACCGGGCGGTGACACAAGGCCCAGCCACCCTCCCAGGACTTGCCATCATCCGGGAGCGATGGGGCTGGTGCCGCGTCTGCCACTACGGCTGTGGCGGAAGGGCGGGTGAGACCCCACAGGGGCTTGCAATGGCGGAAGACGGTACAGAGACATCCAGGTTGGTGGTCTCCACAGAGGAGGAGGAGCCCGCTACTGAGCCACACATGGGGCCTGGTGGGGGTAGTACCACTGGTGCAAGTGGTGCAGTCCAGGGCCAGGGTCAGGAAGCAGCACAGGTCACCGCGGAGGGGCCTGTGCATGTCCCTGTCCTTGACCCTGTGACTGCACCACCATGCACCAGCAGGGAGGCACCGTCCCAGGCCCGTCCGCAGGTAGGGGAGAGTGCCATGTCATCTGCCTCTCCACTACCTGCGGACGAGGGGTCCCATGAACGTATGGGCTCCGTCCTGATTGGTGTCGCGTTGCGCACGCGTGACATTCATGATGATGTGAGTTCCTCCTGGGCAGAGAACACACGCCATCATGAAGAGCAGCGTCGCGACGTGGCACTGTTGGGAGGGGCCCTGGTTGGTGGGTTCCTACATGTGACGCGCACTCTGGCGGACCTCTCCTCTTCTGTGGAGACTATGCACCAGTCGTTCTCCCTGCCGTCTTCCGGCCCAGATTCCACCAGGGCCCCCTGTGGACCTGGCCTGACCAACACAGCCAGCTTGGTGGAGATCCCATCCCTGCCACAGTCGGGAGTCGGCGGTCCAGCAGGGGTGGACACCACAACTGGAGACCAGCTGATGGAGGATGTGCAGGCATCATGGGATAGGGCACATGGTCAGCAGCAGCAGCAGGAGCAGGCTCTAGGTGGGAGCAATGATGGCTCGGGGCCATCAACATCAGGGGGGCAGGCATTGGCCAGAGGGCAGGAGGTCCCTGGAATGGATGTGTCTTCCGTGTGGCTACGGTTGGGCCAGCGTATAGGTGCGGAGTGGCGGTGGGCAGAAGAGGTGCGGCTCACCATGGTCAGGTCGGAGTTATCCATGCATCGGGCGTTGAGGCGGGCAGAGTGCCTCGAGGCGACTCGCAGGGAGTTGGAACAGGCCATGAGTGCCTCCCTGCGAGACCTCGGGGCCAGGGCAGAGGCCCGCTTCCGGGACATCGACATGGAGTTCGATGATGCCCTGGTCCGGGACACCACAGAGTGAGCCGCAGGACTTGCCCGCCGCCCTTGTATATAGTTAGATAGTGTTAGGTTTCCTTTCCTTTTTTTTTTTATTTTGGTTGTGCTTGGACAATGCACCACGTTTTTGTATATAGTTTTTTATTAGGTAGTATTTTTGGTAGGTTTCATTTCATCAGTTGGGCTCATGGACCCTGGATTGTTCATTTGTACATAGTTCACCATTGGATTATTCTCATTCTTTTTATTTTCACCATGGAGCAATGGATTTCACTTTCTTTTTTCCCTTGGATTTGCTTTGTTGGACTGCAACTTTGGGCACCATTTCTTTTGGATTTCTTTGGATTATGATTTCTTGTTTTTTATTCTTTTACGGACATGCAGCATTTCTTTAATTATTCCCATTGTTGTGTGTTTTCTTTTAATTACATTCATGTTGTGTTTAATACATTTTTTTCTTCATACTTCGATGTGTGGTATTATTTTATTGGTTTCATGCATGTCATGATATGGGTTTTCACATTCACTTGCACCCATTGTGTGTGTGTGACGGACATGTGTTCATTTACATACTTGCCTTTGGGGTTGTATCATGTAATTGGCTTTTCTATGTGGGTGGATGCAATACTTGGTTGGGTGTTTGGGCTGGGGAGGCTGGCCATAAGGGCCATGATTGATGATCGTCATGACGTGGGGGCAGGGGGACATGAGTGGGACATGAGTGGGGGCCTGCTGGCAGGTGCCTTGCACTGCTGGGTGGTGGGGGTGCATGGGGACATGAGTCGGGGCCTGCTGGCAGGTGCCCTGCACTGCTGGGGGGTGGAGGTGCAGGGGGACATGAGTGGGACATGATTGGGGGCCTGCTGGCAGGTGCCCTGCACTGCTGGGGGGTGGTGGTGCAGGGGGACATGAGTGGGGTATGAGTGGGGGCCTGCTGGCAGGTACCCTGCACTGCTGGCAGTGGGAGTTCAGGGGGACATGAGTGGGGGCCTGCTGGCAGGTACCCTGCACTGCTGGGGGGTGGGGGTGCAGGGGGACATGAGTGGGACATGAGTGGGGGCCTGCTGGCAGGTGCCCTGCACTGCTGGGGGGTGGGTGTGCAGGGGGACATGAGTGGGACATGAGTGGGGGCCTGCTGGTAGGTGCCCCGCACTGCTGGGGGGTGGTGGTGCTGGGGGACATGAGTTGGTGATCAGTAGTGCAAGCTGACATGTGGCTTGGCTGGGGGGCAGGCCCATGGTGGATGGGCTGCCTGCGGGACATGACCAGGGGTGCAGGGTAGTCCCCTGTGGTGTGGGCTGCCTGCAGGGGCTGTGGAGGGTGTAGAGGGAACACCTGGGAGGACCCATACTGCCAATTCATGTGTAGGACTCCCTGCGCACCCCTGAAATACACGTACCCTGCTCAAATCGCGTGTGAGACTTCACGCGAACCCCAGTTATACACGTACCCCCCTCGCAGAGGGCCAATCGCGTGTGAAACTTCCCGCGCACCTCAGTAATACACATACCCCACTCGCACAGGGTCAATCACGTGTGAAACTTCCCTCGCACCCCCCGAAATACACGTACATGGCAAATCGCGTGTGAGACTTCACGCGAACCCCAGTTATACACGTACCCCGCTTGCACAGGGCCAATCGCGTGTGAAACTTCCTGCGAACCCCAGTAATACACGTACCCCACTCGCACAGGGCATATCGCGTGTGAAACTTCCCGCGAACCCCAGTAATACACGTACCCCACTCGCACAGGGCCACTCGCGTGTGAAACTTCCCACGAACCCCAGTAATACACATACCCCACTCGCACAGGGCCAATCGTGTGTGAAACTTCCCGCGAACCCCAGTAATACACGTTCCCCGCTTGCCGTGTGCTGTGTGCCGGCCATGTATACTGGTACAGGGTTAGCGCAGCCCTTTGCGCTGGATTTGGGATTTTTATGGCTTTTCCCTGCGTGAGGGGCATTCTTGGGGGCGTAACTGGCGCTGCTGCAGGGTCGCTGCGCCACTGTGCGCCATGGCCGGTTTTGGCACCTAAAATCCATGAATACGCTGTGAGCGGAAATGGATTTTAGCGCACGCGGCTGGCGCAGATATTCGCACGTGCACACTGCGCCAGCCGCATGTGCCACTTGTGCGCTAAATTCTATGAATTACCCCCTAAATCTCACTCTGACTTAACTGCACACATTAGATCAATTATAAGTCATTACAATCACGCTGCAAAAAGAGGTCCCAATAATGGGGCAGATTTAATGATTTTAGGAACCAAATAATGTACCCTCAGGCTCTTCTTTTAGTGCCCCTCAAATTAATCACCTATAATTGCATAATTGTTGCAAACTCATTAATGAGGTATCTTCCTTTGTCCTTTGACTACTTGAGCATTGTTTTGACTCCCATAGCAGTCAACATGCCAAGCTAAACTGCTCATCAAAAGCCATGTTTAAATTCTGAAGCAATCATGGACGTAGAGCAATGGGGCCTACCTTACAAGTATGCAAAGCATAGGTCAGACAGGTTTCTTGGTTTGGAGCTGAACCATGGAGGTATTCCAATATCTCACTCCTTCAAATAATAAAGAATCATTTTCTGAAAAGAGTTGTGTGCTTGTCAAAATCAGCTCCAAACTCAATTATTAATCTCAAACTCAATTAGCATACCTTAGACAAGCTACTGAAAGTGAAATGTCTGTTTTTTCTGAATAAGCCACTGGTCATATCCAACTCTTTTTAAACATACCTCACAGCGCTCATTACCCTTCCATGCCTAATGCTGCCTCTCAGCATTTTCTCTGCTAGCCCTGGGCATCTGTGCTTCACTCCTTCCTCCCCATCCGCCCATCCCTGATTGGAGCTTGAACTTGTTCATGCAAACCACATGGAAGCTCTTGGCCCTGCAGAGACCATGAGCAAGCCACTTTACTAGCGATCCGCCCAGCACTCCCAGCGCTATCTTTATTGCCCCTTCAGGCCTAACGCAGCCTCTCGGTATTTTCTCAGCATGCCCTGGCCATCCATGCACCACTCCTTCCTCCCTGCCCACCCACCGCTGATTGGAGCCTGCACCTGGATCACACAACCCACACGGAAGCTCTTGGCCCTGCACAGACCACACGCAGGCCATTTTACCAGTGATCTCTGAAGAACAGGTGAGACTCCAAGCCTATCCCAACACTGCCACCTACCTTCTCGGACATCCGGCTCATGAAGCATGTGTCAGTTGAGGCTTTTGTCGCCACTTTCACTCCCCCCCCTTCACTTTTGGCTGTCTCACATCCTGAAACAGCCCTGTCTCTGCGCTACTCTTCAATTTCTGATACGCTTGATGCTCTTGCCCCTGTCATGAGGATCCGTTTAAAGTCCAAAGCCAAGTGCAATTCCTGGTATGACTCTGACGTAGCTACACTTAAACGTAAGTGTAGGGCAGCTGAGAGGAAATGGAGGACTTCCTGTTCATCCTCTGACAAACTGGCCTGTCTCCTGCTACAAAGGCAATAACGACACTCTGTCCTCACCAAGAAGAGAGTCCACATTCAAGCTCGTGTCTCTGCAGCATCTAACAACTCGGCGGAACTCTTTAAAATCTGCAAGGAGCTGGCCAACCCTGCTGCAGGTTCTACCCCTCCTGTTGCCTCCAAGGCTCTTTGCAATGCCCTTGCCTCTCACTTAATTTAAAAAACCCAGGACATCCTGTCCACCCTCTCCACCCACACTCCTCCTCTTCCCTCTCCATCTGTGCTTGCTGACCCTCCTTTAGCCACCTCCTCCCACCATCCTTCGCGTCCTTTCCTCTTTTCACCTCTAACGAGGTTGCTAGACAAGTCCGATCTATGAAAGCCTCTTCAAAACAGGTTCATCCCTGTACCTCTAAAACCATCAAGGACCACATTGACACCCTTGCGATTTTTGCAACCACTCCTTTGCCTCTGGATCCTTCCCCTCCCCTCTGAAGCACTCCTTTGTGCATCCTCTTCTCAGGAAACCCACAGCTGATCCTTCTTTTCCAGCTAACTATCGCCCAATTTCCATTACTCCCTTTCTTGGCAAACTCCTGGAAAAGTTGGCCATCTCTCAGCTTAACCTTCATTCCAATTCTGTTGGCTGTCTCCATGACCACCAGTCTGGCTTCAGAGCTGCCAGAAGCACGTAAACTGCTCTCCTAAACATCTGTGAAGATCTGCTCACCAACCTTGACTCAAACATTCCCTCTGTCCTCATCCTCCTCAATCTCTCTTCTGCCTTCGACACGGTCAACCATGCCATCCTGCTCAACTGTCTCCGTGAAAACCTGGGTATCACTGATCAGGCTCTTGCCTGGCTGACCTCTTTCCTCTCAGATCGACCCTCCCAGGTCCAACTTGGGTCCTTCCTTTCTTCTATATTCCTCTCTACCTGTGGTGTTCCCCAGGGGTCTAACCTCTTGCCCCGGCTTTTCAACCAATACCTGGCAACTCTCGCCCACTGCATTGCCATTTTCTGCTCAAATTTCCAGTGCTACGACACTCAACTCATTTTCAGGCTGCCCTCTGCCACCTTCTCTCCCTCTCTCATCTCTGATTGCCTAACTGCCATTCAAGATTGGTGTGCCGCCAATGATCTTTGTCTTAATGCCAGCAAGACAGAGATCCTCCTCATTGGCACACCTTCACCATCCTTTCCCCTCATTCTCTGGCCGGCCTCCCTTGGCCCTCCTCCTACCCCCACCTGCGAGGCTAAGAACCTTGGGGTCATCTTTGACTCCACCCTTTCCTTCTCCGCCCACATCTCTGAGGTCTCTAAAAAGTCAAATTTCCTACTGCACCTCCTCAGAGGTACTCTGCCTTTCCTCTCCTTCCCTGAGAAGCTCATGGTATCTCAAGCTCTGGTTCTCTCTAGCTTGGACTATTGTAACAGCCTCTTTCTAAATCTACCTGCCTCCACTTTCCGCCCTCTGCAACTAATCCAGAACAGGACTGCGAAACTTGTCCTTGGTCTCAAGTCCTGGGATCGTATCTCTCCAGCTCTGAAATCTCTCCACTGGCTCCCAGTGGATGCAAGGATTAAATTCAAAACCCTCTGCATTGTCCACAAGGCTTTCTGGGGCCTGGGTCCAAAATACCTTCAGCTATCCCTCTGCAAATACCTCCCCTCTCGAGCTCTTCGCTCCTCTACCTCCAACTCACTCAGGGTCAGTCGTTTTTCTAAGAAACGAGCTGGGGGTAGATATCTGTCTTCATCTGGGGCCTCCCTCTGGAACAGCCTTCCTGCCACTCTAAAACTTGAGGAGAACTATCTCCGGTTCCGGAAGCACCTCAAGACCTTCCTCTTTTCTTCTGCCTTCGCTCCCCCTCTCCCCTGCTGGTCCGTTCTCTCTTGGCACCATGCACCTGGCCACCCTCTGTCTTTTGGGCACAGGTACCTTCTCATCCTGCCACCCTCCCGCACTGCCTCCGGGCCACCCCTTGCACTGGGGTCTGTATCTGTACCCATACAGCCCCCCCCTTGTCTTCCTGCACTTATCAGACCTACACTGTCTGCTGCCTTAAACCTAGCACTTGCAAATTGCTGGCTGCATTACCACTGTCTGTTGCCTTTATTATTTATTTATTGTTATTTATCTGTTTCTCCTCTGCTTCGCACTTTCCACCTCTCCCCCCTTCCATGCACTTTTCCCCTCCCCCCTCTCCCATGCACTTACGCGTTCTCAATGTCACTGGGCCTAGTAATATCGCTGTTTTGTTCTCCCCTGTTCCCCCTCCCTTGCCTTGTCGCGCTCTGAAACACTTGTGTACGAGCATGATAGAAATAAAATATCAATCAATTAATCAATCAATCAAACCCACCCGAAGGGGACCTTGCAGTGCTCCCAGTTCCATCTTTATTGCCCCTCCAGGCCTCATGTGGCCTCTCTGCATTTCTCAGACTGCCCCTGCCATCCGTGCTGCACTCCCTCCTCCCCGAAGCAGCTGGTTCTTGCAACCAACACAGAAGCTCTTGACCCTGCACAGACCACGCATAATCCACTTTTCTGGTGATCTATGAAGGACAGTTGACAACCCACCTGAAGGGGAACTCACATCGCTCCCAGTGCCATCTATATTGCCCCAGCTGGTTCAAGCGACCCACACTAGAAATTAGACCCTCACAGGGCCGCCTTGCCCAGGCAGCCCGCGAAGGGCTCAGGCAAAGAGCACTTTCCTTGGGCACCTTCCATCCCTGCTTGCCTGTTCTCTCTGGTGCTCCCAGCCCTGCCAGGTGCTGCTCTTGCCATATTCAACAACACCCAGGTAGGAGACTTCATCCTTTATGCAGTGTTACATTTTGATGTTTGCTAGTGTTGTGTTCCACCAATTGTATCATCTTACCACAGTGCTTCCAGGGTTGGGTTTGTCTCCTTTTTTTAGACTGCTGTTTTAATCTTGCCATTGTTTGTATTTCTCCATACTTGTATTTTGCGGGCCTGGGTTTCCCTTTAAAAAAAAAAAAAGCAGTTTCAAACATGCCACTGCTTGTATTTCACAACACTTGCATTTGCGGGCCTGTGTTTCCTTTGTTGTTAGGTTGCTGCTTCGGTCTTGCCAATGTTTGTGTTTGCCATACTGGATTATTGCAGGACTGGGTTACCCTTTAAAAAAAATGCAGTTTCAATCTTTCCACTGTTTGCATTTGCAGGGCTCGGGTTCTCTTTCTTTTTTAAATCAATGTTGTTTCAATCATGCCACTGTTTGTATTTGACAACAATTGCATTTGCAGGCCTGGGTTTCCCTTGTTAGGTTGCTGCTTCACTCTTGCCAATATTTGTATTTTACCACTCTTGCATTTTGCAAGCCTAAGTCTCCTATTTAAATTGCTGTTTCAATCATGCACTGTCTGTATTTTGCCATACTTGTATTGTGTGCTCACTAGGGCTCCTAACTTAGATTCCATTAGACATAGCCTCCCACATTTGACATGCACACTATTTGACTACACCCTACACTAAACATACATCACCCTCTGCGTGAGCGCCACAACTCATAAAATACAGCGTGGCCCCTCAAACAATTTGTTCCAGTTGTTCACATATCTCGACTCGTATGACAAATGGGCACAGCACCCATCCCACACCTTATAATAGGGGCTGCTGTTTGTGGCCTGGACACACCCTACCTCTCTTCTATCAGGCTATAAATGCACACATGCATGTTAACATTCCTCCCACTACTTCCCAACTCAGACTACAGTCTTCGAAAGGGCCTTCATCATTACAGTGCTCAGAGGCCATACCAATGGCAGTAGGTGCTATGCAAATGTTAAATAACATAACATAACATACAGATTCCTTGCTGTACATGCTAAACCTTCTAAATAGTGGCTCTCTTTAATGGGTAAGACATGCGAAGGTCATGAGCCTCACCCTGGGAGTGGGCCAATGGCAGATCCAGTCAAATTAGACAAACATACTGTGATGCTGGAAATGCATTGGAGGGACAGGGCCTCCATGTCCTTGTCATGTACTCCCTTATAATGTGTGTTCTGTGTTGTTTTCTGCACAGGAGTCCATGTGGGACTCATGGCAGTGCAGATCTTCCTCTTTTTGGTTGTGGTGAACAGACCCTTGGGATACCCTTATGGCACCCATGGGAGGGGGTACAACCCTGTACCCCTAGTGTATGTTTTTGGGCACCAGGATATGGGCTGCCCCTAGTGTATGTTTATGGGCACTAGTAATGGGTTTGTGGCAGCTCCATGCTGAATTTGACAGGTGCTCTGGGTATCCTCCATTGTGGGATACCCAGGCCCTGCCATAGTAATCAGTGTATTTCTGATGGGAGACAAGATGGCCCCTGTGGCCTGTTGGTTTCTATAACCTGTAACCTTGTTTTCCCAAAGACTGTCTGTTGGGTGGAATTTCAATATATGGTATTGTGGGGAAATCCATGCCAGACTGGCTGGAGCCCTCCCAGTGACTGTATGTTGTGGGTACACCCTTGTGGTGGGACCTGGGTGAATGGAGTGTGTGACCAATATGCACTTCATGTTATAGGTGTCTGGTATCTGTGTGGGTGACACAAAGAATGAGGCAGCCCTGCCTGAAACTGACATGAATGTAGGGTGTTGTGCTGAAAGGCTGGGTGCTTGCCCCAATCCGCATTCCTTGTTATGGGTGTCTGGATGGAAGAAAATGGCCTGAATGCACCATGAGCCTGATTGGCTGATTGGCTGATTGCCTGCATTAATGTCCTTCGAAATGAGCTCAGCTCAGCAGTGTGAATGAGAGACAGAACAGTGTATCTGGGTGCACCGCAAAGGTCTACGCTGCTGTCCCGACAACAGTGTTCACATGTTCTTCGTGGAATCTCGATGCCCTGTGGCTCCTGCTTTAAAGGGAGTTCACCCACGAGGATCCGTTGACACACTGTCGAAGGAGCTCTGCTAAACCAGGTACATTGGAGTAGCAGAACATGTTTAGCAGGAAACAAGACTATGTTAAACATATATGGGATGGGCTTGTTAATACACTTTATTTACAAGTTGGCCAGGTGGGGGGATTCTCACACAGAACTGTGTCTTGGGCAGGGGCAAAGTATTCTGCCATTTGTTTAACCTAACTTGCCTTCCTCCCCATGTCTATTGTTGATTCACTTTACTATTTGATTTGTATGCCATTGAGACTGTCAGCAGTTGGTGCATTTTAAAGGAGTCAAGAATTAACTGTGGTACCACATAGACATTGTACATGTTTATAAACCTTATTTATATAAAGAACTATGTTATCACAGAACATAGTGTGTGGACATTCAATTCTGGGGGCTTGGGGACTGCACTGTACTTAAGAAGCAGCCCACATCACCTCCTGAGAACTAAGCCTTGATTGCTCGTCCATTGCTACCACAATAGAGAATCTTGGCTGGGATGCTCTGTGCTTCTACTCTTCCACATAGAGGGCATGAGTACTGATAACCCCGCTCCAGTCTTTACACATATTATTGTTAAAAAAGCATTTCTATGATTGGAAGGTACAGGAGACCTTCACCAATTGTAGACACATTAGTCTCACTATACCTTACCTGTGCATCAAGGACATAGGCACACAAACTATATTTAGATGAGATTAACAACTCACTCACATACACTTTACTACCTTACCACTAGCAACATTCACCAGTACCTAGAAAGACGGCTCTTCTCAAATGTGTCATTTTTGCCAGGTTTTCAAAGAAACAGTCAACCACTTCCTGTTTACATGCCCACACAATGCAAAATTCAGGCAAGGAAATCTAAAACATTGTCTAAAAAATCATGATGTAATAGATTTTCATACAGCAGGAAGGCTATGTATGTAAGAGCACCATGCGTATTGGCATGATATTCTCAGTAACTCAATACTTAGCCCAAGCCTGGAAATGGAGAGGGCGTTAATGAAATTAAGGGAGTTGTATAAGAGATGAACACTTATCATGAGTGGATGACATCATAATCATGACTTGGCATGTTTTTAGCCATATGTAATTCTTATCTTGATTGCGTTCTCCATTATAGATGTTTTTATTTTGGTTGTGTTTAATTGTATATTTGTATCTGTGATCTGCATTATATTGGGTAATCATGCTCTTATGACACATTGGGCCTCATTCCGAGATTGGAGGTAGTCATGGCGCTATTTGCGCCATGACTTCCTCCAATAACGGTACTAGCACCGGTATGGTTCAATGGGGACTTACCAGTGTAGTCCGACCTTTGCGGGACCGGTAAGTCCACATTGAAAAAGCCATTCCCCATTTGAGCCCCCATAGGGCTCAATGGGAAGGGGGAATGCGCTAATAACGGTACCGCAAAATGCAGTACCGTTATTAGCTCTGAAGTCCCTTAACGGGTCCCGTCCATAACGCCTGGTCAGACCAGGCGTCAACGGAGGGACCCGATAAGGGACCTCGTAGTAGGGCGGTAAGGGATTACCGGCACTGGTCTCCTTACCGGACCCCGGTATCCCTTACCGCCATACTCAGAATGAGGCCCATTGTGTCAAAACAAAGCTAAGTACAGATATTATTTTAGCTTAACATGTTTTTTCAAGGATTGCATGCTGTCAGGTTGCTGAAATTAATGTATTTTGGAAATAAATTCTATCATACAGTGTTAATGTAGGACTTGAAATATGAGTACCACATAAAGCTTGAAAGGTGTCTGGTCAAGTGCTTAAATTGAAGAGTGCATTAAAATCCCTGATTCACTTTTTAGCCAAAGTGCGTCTTCCTAGGCAAAATATTCACTCTCACCCTGACTTAACTGCACACATCACAGTCCTAGTAAATGACTAAGATTCACACAATATGGATAAAGCGGTTCTAACAATGGGGCAGAATAAATGATTTTAGGCACCAAATTATTTACCCACAGGGTTCTCTGTTAGTGTCCCCCAATGTCATCTCCTAGACTTGCTTACAGTTGCATTGACCCTAACTCAGTCCCATATAAGTTGATTTGACAGGCAGATATATCATCTCACCAGCCTATCAGTGCACTAGATATTCATTGATAGTGGGGGTAGTGCAGTAGAACTCTCTCTCCATGCATTGTCTCTCTGTCTCTCCCTGCTCTGTCACTCCCTCTATGTGCTGTTGCTCTCTCTCTCTGCACTGTCACTCTCTTTGCACTGTCATTCTCTGACTCCACTGTCACTCTTGTCCACTATCTCTGCACTGTCTCTCTCTGCACTGTCTCCCTCTCTCTCCCTCTCTGTGCACAGCATCTCTCTCTCTCTCTCTCTCTGTCTTTATGTGCGCTGTAATTCTCTTTCTGTGGACTGCCACTTTCTCTCTCTTGCTATGTCACTCTCTCTCCCTTGAGCAGTCCCTCTCCTTCACCTTGTGCTGTCAATCTCTCTCTCTCCCCTTCTTCCGCATGCTCTTATTCTCCCTCTCACCGTGGCACCCTTGAAGAAATCCCCTCTTGCAATCTCATGCCATTAATTCTTCTCCTACCTTCCCACTCTTGCCTTTTCTCGCTCGTATTTCCTCTTGCTCACCATCAATGGCAACCTCTCTCTATTGCTTCATCGCTTTAACTATACCCCTTCCCAATCTCTTGCACATATGCATCCCTTCTCGCATTATCCCTTGAACCTTTGTGCTGAGGATTGAAGTTCTTTGGAAATAATTTGAAATCATCAACAATGTTCTCAGCATGGGTGCCTTGAATGGTAGCAGAACTTGGTTATCCTTATCCCCACCACTTCCCTCATATGGACATGGCTAACTGAAGCCATGTCAAGATCAACAAGGAAAATATAATCTCTATTCTTTATTTTACAGTGATAATATAACCTCTATTCTTTGTTTTATAGCGACGTTCATAGTGTTCCGGAAAAATATTTCAGGCCAAAGTAAAGGACCAGCCACAATGCTGGAGGTTTTACCAGTATTTTGCTTGCTTGGAATGCATGCTCTTATTCTGTACTACACAAGCCCAAAAGTAATGACTACATTTGGACTGCAAATTCTCTGGTTAGACCAACATCATGCCCTCAAAACTTTACCTTCTGTACCCTTCATCTATAATATAATCATCATCAAGAAACAAAATAAAATATCCCAATTCTCTGATGACAACTGGAAAGGTCCTTCATCTTTCACATTCACGTGGAACCTTGCATGTTTGGCCCATGTATTGGAACAATCACTTTACAATTAACTTGAACCTCTCAATCTCTCAGTTGTTGCAAAATGACACCATTTTAGTTCCAAAAACAACTTAGAACTAACTCTTCCATGAATTGTTTGCAGGCGTCCTACCATCCACCAGCTCCCAAAAAATGGTTGCCCATTTTTGAGCGCCCAAACAAATCCCAATAATAACACCGGGGGTTCAACAAAGTACAATAAGTGATAAAGAAAGTTTTCTCGGGCTAGGGAAGCAAAGGAAGGAAAGATGAGCACACAAAGTCACAATACATCAACCAATTCGAAAAGTAAATAGCCACAGGGATAAGTACCCCTCATAAATATATGTTCATATTTTTCAAAATTCACAGGGCCTCATCACAAGCCTGGCGGTATCCATGCCGATTAAACAGAGGTATTCTGACCCCGGCGGCCGGAAAGTCAGGCGCCAGTAAAAACCCATCACTGGTTTGGGGAACATGAGTCGGGGCCTGCTGGCAGGTGTCTGTCACATTAGTTTGGGGGAGACATAAGTCAGGGCCTGCTGGCAGGTGCCCATCACTGGTGGGTGGGTGGGGGACATGTGTCAGTGCTCCCGAGTGCATGGTGCCATGTGGGCTGCCTGTGGGGCATGGTGTGGGGCGATGGGCTGTCTGTGGGGCATGGGGAGGGGGGCACACCCAGGAGGGCACTCATTGCCAAATCCTGTGTGAAAGTCCACGCACACCCCCGGAATGCACATATTCCGCCCACGCTATCGAAAACGAGTGTGAAAGTCCACGCCATCCCAGCTAGGACAGGCTCAACCGGGTCCTGGATTGCCACGTCCGGAGGGAGAGGAAGGCCAGTTGTTGTTCGCGCATCCCCTCACTGAAAACGGGTCTGGACGAAGGCATCCCTGCTGGTGCAGGATGATGCAGTCACAGGATCGGGGACAGGATTACACACAGGCACCTCCGTGGCGGCCTGTGCTGCCTCCTGTCCCTGCCCCTGGACTGCACCATTAGCACCAGTGGAATGCCCCCCTCCAGGCACCGCATGTGGGCCTTCCACGGCCTCCTCCTCAACCAAACTCCCCACCAACCTGGATGACTCTGTGCCGTCTTCCTCCACAGGCCCCTGTGGGGGCTCAACTGCCCCTACTGCTGCCGAGGTATCCACCTCCAACCTCTGCCTCTTGGACCTTCCCTCGGCAGCTGCAGCCAGGGACGCGGCACCAGACTTCTCACTCCCGGAAGAGATGACAATGTGGGAGGAGATCTGGGCCTTGCGTCTCCGGCTGGCAGTGGGATCCCTGCCTCTGTGCTCCACAGCACCGTCTCCGCCCTCTTCATCAGTCGACGCTGCAGACAGGGAGAGACAGAACACAGGCATCAATGGTCAGATACACATGTCAAAGTTGCACATGAGTGGCAGTGTCAAACTTCACAGATGCCATCACACTCCCCAACATGCATATTATTTGAACCCACACACATGCAGAATTTGACAGGGATCGTGCAGCAGGCAGCAACATCCATACGCACACAACAGCATGAACATCCGAAGGTGGCATGACGTCACAAGCAACATGGGGAGTGCCGAACACATGCACACGCGCCAACAGACAGACATGCATCTGTACATATCCACCAGCTGTCATAGTGCAATCATCGGCAACTATGTCGCATCTGCCAATTGTGTTCCTACATGTCTGTGTCACATGCATCCATGGCGTTTCACATGTCAAACACGCACATGCACATGTATGCCGTGCGCGTACATGAAGGTGGAACCAGCATCCATGTGTCACACCCCAACCATGCCATAGTACATACACAGAAATGCCAACATGTGTACATCTCCACATGCAGTTGTGCATCATGCTTTCAAACACATACAGCATTGATGTGCATCACACATGACAGGACTTACATGCAGCATGGTCATGTCCCTGCGCATACACATCCATACATGGGCCTTTTCAGACATATGTCCAAGCTGCACACTCCTGGCACACCTCAACATGGACTCTTGACTCGGCTGGACTCCGGACTGCTCTGCCTCTCGATGATCTAGTGGTGAAGCATTGGGTTAATGCGTTCCAGGACCCTCATGTTGTCAGTGGTAAGGTGGACCCAGCGCCTCACTGCACCTGCTGCTGCCAAGAGGCGCCGAGCCTTCCTGAGGGTCCTGGACCTTAAGTCTTCTCAGCGCTTCCGGACGTGTTGTATGTCGCGGACTGCCACCCCCTCCATGTTGATGGCAGCCACAATGTCCTTCCAGATCCCCTCACGTCCATCCTTTTCAGCGCGTCTTCTTCCGTAGAGGGCATCATAATGCCCGAGGACTTGCTCCACCAGGATACCAACTTCTGCGGCACTGAAGCTGGTAGCCCTCTGCCTCTCTGGCTGAGGGTTGCCTGTGGTGTCTGATGGTGTTTCCCCTGACATGGCAACCCCTGAGGCAGGTGTGGGTGGGCAACTGGGTCCCGGGGCTGGGCTGTGGAGGGATGGAACTTCAGTCGGGAGTCTTCTGTTCCAGCAGGGATGGTCACAGCAACTGCAGATGACTGACATGCAGGCAACAAATGGCAGGGCATGTGGTCAGCAGGCAGGCAGGCAGCAGCAGATGGCAGGTGGGAGTCTGCTTGGGGTTCTCGGGGGCAGGAAAATGGCCTTCTGGGCAGCAGCGTGGTCTTACGTGTGTTGTCGCGTGGCCAGCTTGATACGGAGTGGTTTGGCACATGAAAAAACAGCACGTCAGCGTGTAATTTGAGGAAAGGCCCTTAGCGTGTAAGCGCATATGTGACGTGATCCGCGCTGGCGTTTCCCTCGTCACGGGTGCATGGTGATTTTGCACATGAAAAAACAGCATGTCCACATGTTAATGCATGTAATTCGAGAAAAGGCACTAAGGGCGTAAATGAAGTGATGCGCGCGGGCATTTCCCTCAGCATGGGTTAAAGGTGAGCAGGGCCAGCAGTTCGCTGTACGTGCCTTTCATGGAGACCGATGTGTGTTGCTACTTCTGGTTGTTTTGCGCGCCATCACAACTTGACAGCAGATCAAGGACGTATCCCTTCTTTTGGCGGGGGGATTGGCTATACGTGTTTTTCATTATCACGCTAGTCAGACGGTGGTGAGTCGCGCATGCTATTTTTCCCACTACGGGTCCCCCTGTGTATCGCCCGTTTTTGAGGTCATAGTAGCCTGCATGTCCCATGCGTATGTGTTTTTCGTGTCCCTGGGTGCCACCGTGTACTGCGGGCGGTTAATTCCACACACGTGGGCTACCGAGGGTTGCGTGCACAGTTTTACTGCAGTTTAGGGGTGCCTGAGCGTTGCTTGACCCATCATATTATCACCGGGGTCACATACAGCCTTGCAGGTGCACAGGGGTGCTGTTAACATCTTGTATCCCACCCCCTTCACCCCAATTGCCCAGGGCAATTGTCGTGTACACCTCTAATTGGCACTACTACATCTGTGCCAGCACTACTCCATCTTTGCCATGGCTGGGAGGCCACGAAAAATGAGGGGTGCCTCTGCTGGGCGTACTCCATGTGGTGGGCATGGTCAGGGACGTGGCCGGGATGACCAGGGATTAGGGGGACTCCTGGGTGTACAGGGTGGCTGCAGAGGGGGAAGAGGCAGGGGGGCCCCACTTCGGCACGATGTTGTGCCACCTGTTGGTGCAGTCATGCCACCACCCCATGTGGTTGCGGGAGATGCAGCTCTTGCATCTGGCACTGGCGCCCATGTGACCCGGCAGTCCGTTTCATCGACTGCCACAGGCCCAAGGGTAGCGGTAGCTGCAGGTGCAGCTGTGAACACCACCGCCCAGTTTTAGGGTCTGCCAGCGCAAGCTGCGTTGGCACCTGAAGAGTCCCAGGATGGTTTCCAGGAGGTCAGGAGGCCCACGGTAAGTGCACGCAGGGCTGCCCTGACTGAGGCACACGTCCCTGGGGCAGTATTGTCATCTGCTGCCCCTAGCAGCTGGGTGTTGGCAAGTGCATGGGCAGATGCAGCCGACACCACCCCGGCTGTGAGTCTACCATCCAGGACAGTCCCGGTCAATGACCTTAGCACAGCAGATGTTGCTGCGCAGGGTCAAGTCAAGGGCACCCAGCAGCCACTGACGCTAGTCAGGGCTTCCATCCTTGTACCACCTGCCACTCCCTTGGTTCAGTCCACTAGCGCCACTGCCCATACAGATCAGGGCGGCATTTGCCCGTCAGGGTCCGGACCACTGTCCAAGAGGAGGAAGGTTGCACCTTCAGTAGAGGCTGGGACCCCAGACACGGCTCCGGCTTCCGGCACGTCGAGGAAGAAGCCTTTCTGCAAGCATGAACTGGACTTCCTTGTGAACTACGTGTGGGGACACAACCGTGATATGCTAGTGGGCCCGAATTGTCACACTACGGCTGCCCAGCGTATGTCCCACTGGAAGCATGTTGCGGAGAGTGTCGGTGCATTCGGACATGAGGTGCGCACATCTCAGGAGTGCAAAAAGCGTTGGGAGGACCTCCAACGCTGTGCTAATGTGAAGCATGCCTCCAATTATGCCATGACTCAGGTGACTGGCGGTGGGTCACCACCTGAGGAGGTAGATCTCACTCTGCACGAGTCAATTGTTGCGGAGTTCATACCACAGAATTGTACGAAGGAGTGGGAGAGATGCTGGACTTTGATGCCCTGTCCAGTGAGTGTTGTCGCATGTTTGTCCAGCCCATGTGTGGTTTGCTTGTGTGATGTGTTGTGCTTGACTGCCATTACATGCTATGTGTACATGGTTCTCATGTGCGAGTCATGCAATGCTTCACTGATGCGTGCCTGCTGTGCAGCATGCTGGACATGTAGAGCAGATGGGGACTGTCCTCATCACCATACCTGCACCCTGCTCACATGCTAGTCACCCGGCTGCCCCTCCGGTCCATGTTCCAGTTCACTGGCCATTCTGCATGTAGCCTGGGGTATCTTTCCACTCAGCACTGGGACTATGTCATTGCATGACTGACGTGCATGTGTGTTCTGCATGTATGTGGGTACTCCACGTAGGCATGCTCCCTTGCCCCGACAACCCCCTACACCCCAATTTCACCATGGCACTGGTGGGTATCATGTTGGAGTACAGCAATGGCCTGTTCAATGCTCCTGTGTACATGCACACTTCCCCCTGCCAACCTGCCAGACACATACAGGGGTACATCCTTTGTCCTTGATACAGGGTGTCTTACTCGGACTGTGCAGATGGCAGATGCTCCGCAGGGACATGAGTGCCCATTCATGCTCCATGTGCATTCCATGCATGCCCCTATGTGTCCTTGCCTGGATGATCATTGTAGTACGTGTCCAGGATGACCTACATTTAATGGCCTTTGATCATCCATTCCATGCCCACTCTGGCTCAGTCCTGCATCACCCACATGTTTAGGGTGTCAGTCTGTGTGGGGCACAGGCCTCCCCCTGTTTCAGGCCCCCTGACTCTGTTCAACTGGTGTAGTGGCTTCTGCACACATGGGTGTACTACTGAGGGTTCATCATGTGTCCTGCTTACTTCCCATTCTCATCTGCTGTGTTGTCAGTTGACTCAGTTGATGCAATTGACACTAGTCAACACTGTCTGTTACTTTAGCTGCCATGAAATGCCTCCCTGCATTTTCACATTGCACGTGATGCCTGAACTTGCCCTTACACTACCTTCATATTTATTGCTTGACATCATAATGTACTTGTTCATGTAGATAGTGGGTAACGTACGCATGTTCTGCACTGCATCAACCCACTTCTGAGCCGTGTTACACCGCTCTACATGCCTACTCACTGCTGCAATGTCAAAGTGACCTGGCATGGATGGTCAGATTTTCATCCCTTCTCTGTCATGAATGCCACGGGCACTGGTGCATCATGTGACACATGTACTCAGGATTGGAACTCCCTAGTGAGTGTTTAGCAAAGTTGATTGGTCAATCTGCGCCTATACCAACTGGTATAGGCCACAGATTGAATGTAGCCTGCCAATTGGGTTGTAATGACTGTGGAGCTGCCTTCACGTGTGTATGTGTACACTTTCACATACATCAAAGCAAGCAGCGTTGTAGCTGCTTGCTTTTCTGTATTGGATGCTGTTCATGTTCACAATACAGGTGTATAGGGAAAGGGGTGTTTGGAACACTTTCACATGTACATATGCAAGCAGCTAAAACGCTGTGTAGTGCAACATTGCGGCTACTCACTTATGTGTGTGTGAAAGTGTTCATTTACACATGTGTCTTCCGTAGCTTTTTTGTTGACTGACTAATATGTAGTTGATTGATGTTAATGCTGGTGAGATTTCAGCATTGCGCACGTTAAGTTCAACTGGCACATTCCTGAAGGTGCACTGTTGTGCAGTATTTGTACACACAGGCCAACTTAGCTAATATGGTGGGGCCTGGCCGTGAAGAATTCACACACGGAATAATGGAATAGGGCACTTTCATAACACAATGTGCTCAATCAGTCCCTGAGGGGTTTTCTGGAGGCTTCATGCCTGCAGCTCGGACCGTACTGGGCGTTATGGTCCCTCCTGACTGGTTGCAGGCCCTTGCTTTGCTCGGGACATTCACTATATCTACACGGGCCATGACACCCGGTATGGGCCGAGCTGCAGATGGATGAAGCTATATTGGTGATGATGATTTAGTGATGCATGTGCACATGCATAATATGTGTGTCATTTTGTGTTTGGATTCACTTGAGCAGTGGTTAATTTGTAGTTCAGATCATGCTTATGGTATGTGCCATCTCTTTGCTGCCATTTGTCTTTTCTGCCTGTGACATGTGCCTGACCAATGTCGTGTCTGATGGAGGTGATATACTACATTTTGTATTTGTGTAGGCTTTGCTATTTGGACACATCAATTTCTGCTTTTGGGATGTGTTTGCATATCAATGCCACTGGATGCATGCCAGGTTCTCATTTGTGCATGACATGTCTGCTTCATGTGTTGGCTGTCGATGTGATGTCTACGTGTGTGTGGGTTATGTGATTCTGACATGTGTACTCATGTTTGTTTTTTTTTCCCCTTTTCAGATGACGACGCAATGGAGCCAGAGGATGGTGATGTCATGCCAGACACAGGGTTGCTATCACACCAGCAACCCGGCACAAGTGGGGGTCGTGGGGTGGTAGAACATGAGAACCCACTTGTGCTCTAGACCATCGTGTCTAGGGCTGGCAAGGAGTCTAGCCATGATGATCACTCTGATGACAATTTCGAGTTGGACGCGCATCATGTCCATTCTTCAACCGTGAGTGATTCTGATGTGGACGATCCATTGTCCACGACACCTGCACTGAGGGGCCAGACGGTGGTGGGACCTCTGGCTGTGGTGGGTCGGGACACACAGTCATACTCCACACTAGTTGCTGATGTGCCTGGTGCATCACGTCAACGGAGGAATGTAGTCCTGCAGCCGCGGGCGGTGCCAACCCAACAAGGACTGTGGCTCCTTGGGCCCCGCGGGTGTCAAGCCCAGCAACGCGGTGGCCGTGCGTGACTGGGGTATACTGAGTGGGAGCAAGCCATGGTTGCCAATTCCAAACAGGGGGCAGCAATTGATAATATCGCTCAGAGCATGGAACGTGTGGCCCAATCCGTGCTCCCCCCTGCCAGGCAGGTGGATCTCCAGCAGCGGGCGGCACAGACAATGGCCTGTTCGCTCAGGCTGGGCATGGTGGCCTCAGACAGGGCACACCGGGGTGAAATGGTGTCTCTGCATCAAGCAATTGCTGCTCATGCAGAGGTACACAGGTAGGCCCTGAGGGTTGACCATAAATCCCTCCGATCTACTCTGGGTGTGCTCTTGATGTCCCAGATGCAGCAGACAGAGGAGAGGTTGGAGAAGCTTGAGAATACCATCTCGGCTGAGCTACATGCTTGCCGGGAGGTGCTCCAGATGTCATGCCATGCCATGCAGGAAAAACTCTGTGTTACACGTGTTACCTTGCAAGAGGAAGCACGCGTATCACGCAAGGTTCTGCATGCTGAACTACGTGTCATCGCCGCACAGAACCAGGCTCAACGGTCCCACAGACTTGCTGCCAACGAGGGGCAAGCTGCACATAGGCGTGGTCAGTGTACTGTGCCACGTCAATCTTTTGAGTCAGAGAGTGAGGAGGACGACGACTTATCGCCCACACAGGTCGGGCCGTGCAGGTGCTGAGCCCATGGAGTTTTTTGTTATCTCAACCTCATCGCATGTGGGTGTTGAAGTGCACCCTGTACCTCCCCCTCCTGGGTGCCTTCCCCCCTCCCCTGGTTTGTATGTGACCATTTTTGATTTTTATAGTTAGTTTAATTAGTTAATATAGTTTAAAATTGCTTGTCTGTTGTGCATTCATGTGACGGTGTGGTGCTTTGTGGCTTTTGAAAGCATCCACTGTCTGTTCCAGCTGGGCCCTTCAAGCTTGTCTCGTGCATGTGTTTGCAGCTTAGGGTCCTGACTCGCATATGCCACTCCTGCTTCCCCTATCCATGGGCTCTCAAGGATGGTTTGGTGTTACAACCATTTACACAAGGGCATTGGACTTTCGTCATATCTGTGGCCTGTCAGCTGCTGTACTACTTGTGTTAACACCCCTCGTGGGGATTATGGAAGTTTTCTGTGCGGTAGTGTCTGCAATCAATTTTGGTGAGTACATTATTGATATGTCAATTTATTGATGTTGATTGTGATGTATGTTCTTTTCTTGCCTATAGATGTGCTTGATGCACTTCATGCTGTAGACAGTAACTTTGCCTGTCAGAGTCACACTGATGGGAGGGGGCCGGATTTTGACAATGTCAAGTTGGTGCATGTTGAGGTCAGCCCCTGGGGATTGTGGCAAAGGAGGATGCATTAGGAATGTGACCCAAGAGGCACAAGTCACGGTCCAGTCCTCACCTGAGATGTCCGCCTATACTACTACCATCATCTTTTTTGCACGTTGTGTCTGTCTTCCCTCTTGGACTTTGATGCTGCCTGAGGGCACAGTTGTCCTACTGGACTACTGCTCTTTTACTTGTTTTTCACACACTGGTGCCTTTAGTCTCATTTTTCTTTCTGCTACTGTCCTTGATGCAGATCTGTCCACCTATCTGTCGGGCTGTTATTTCCACATACTGTTACACTGCCTACGTTTGCCTCTGTAGAATTCTGTTCAACAGCATCTTTCTGTCACTCCTCCTGTCATTCATCTATTACATCCATGGCTTTATGTTGGCTGTTGGCTTTTACCAATGCTATTCAACTGTTATGGCTCTTGACTTGCTGTCAGCTGTTTCCGGCTATCTCACATTCTCTGTGCCTTTCAAGACTTCTACTGTGTCTGCCTTTCTTTGTTCACACTATCAATGATTGATTGGATTTCAGATCAAACATCCTGTTGTGCCAGCTTCCTTGGTTATTTTTGACTCAAGTTCCATCTCTACCTGTCAGGGTACGGAACCTGGGGTTGTGTGGGTGGAGGTGGGATGTAGGTCTCAGACATGGCCCATTAACAACCAGCATGAAGACACACATAGTAAACTTTCAAGACTTATTGATGCATTTTATGCCCTTTCTGCAGGAAAAGGAGCATACACACTACCTTTGCCAGCAGACACCGGTCCAAGAACTACTAAACCCTTGTAAAGTTGGGTGGGGCACACGTGCGCATGTGACCGCAAGCAGAAGCATGGGGCTTGTGCTCAGACGTCCGACAGAAGCAGACGTGTTTCCAGGAGCTCCAAGCAAGGTGAGCAGCACGAGGGGCCATGCGCCAGCCGACCTTCCTCCAGGCCCCTCACACATGCAAGCTAAACTGTGCCAGTCCTGGGGAGGTTGGCCAGGCGTTGGGGAAGATGCGCACAGTACAGCTAAGCCGCGCTGAGGACAAAATGGCAATATGCTTTCCCAGTTGTCAGGGGCACACGCAGGGGGCATCGGACAGGTCCTCAAGTCCACCCTGCTCCATAGAAGCAAAGTTATTAGCGCAGTAGCGTTCCGAGACACAAAGTGATACAGCGCAAGGGGGGGACCCAGCACCACACAAACTCGAGTGCAGTGCATATCATTAGCATATGCAAATTGCCACGTGCGCTACCTATAGAAATCCACGGCTGGCAGAACGCAACTTGTACTGAAGTCGCACCTCGCCACACGCTTCTAGCAGGTCACCCTTGACCATCTTATCATGTGTGATTCTGACTACATGCTATTCCATTTACCGCGGGGCCACGTGTGGCTGCCTTAACGATTTAACAGTGTATGAACCATCACGGGGGCAAGGACAATTATACAAATGAAGCAGAAGACAAGAGTGCTTGTTTGGGGAGGAGTCACTAAGTTTGAGGCATGAATGGTGTCATGTGTGTGGGGAAAACACACACAGAATAGTAACTCACGCTCTCTTTTCAGCATTGAACTGCTCCTGTTACCGGACCTGAGAGTGCGCAGGCAGGAGGCCAGCACTCACCCCAGAGATAAGTCTGTCTTTGTCTCGGCTTTGAGCCATGTTGTACAATGTGCATGAGGAAGATGGTTTCTCTGATTGAGTATGTGTAATTGTCAATAGTAGGATTTTGTCTGTTGCCTACTTTCCCTGCCCATCCACCTCCCCTCTCCTGACCCTCTTTCCGGTTATCCTGAATACCGATGCCTATCCAACCAACGGATCCCTGACCCTCTTTCCCTGCCGGGGTCTCGGAGGCCTGTGTAAATTTGACCTTGCAGGTGCCCAGACCGCGGAGGGGGTGGTTGGTTTGTGCCACTCCTGCGCTTGGAGACCGGAGCTGTGACACTACCCATCAGTTGTTGCATCCTCATTGATTATTGTGTACTGAAAATGCTACCCATCCTGTTGATCCATTGTTCAACTGTGCTACCTTGGTAGTTCTTCTATCATTCTGCTTGGACATGTGCTTGCTCATATTCAACAACTTCAAGTCATCTACTGGTGACTCTTCTAGGGATTTTTTGTGGGCTACATGCTTCTTCCCTGGTTTTCGGGTTTGGCTCCTTGGAGTTCTCTGCGATTTGGTATTTTTACCAGTCAAGGTGGCCTCTGAAGGGGCTGGACCCTATTTCCACGCAGGTTAGAACAAGGAAACCAAGGGGTAGGAGGATCCTGAAGCCAGGTAGACTAGAAGGAATAAGCCAACAGACCCCAGACACATTTCTTCTGAAGGTCATGGTGATGAGTAACTGAGGTAGGGCCTTTTGTTGTGGGACAGTGTACTTGGGCTACACTCTGACATTCTCATGGTGGGGTACTATGTACATGATATGTTCTGCAGGTCAATGGCTGTTCCTGTGTTGGCTTTACTTTCTGGTGTCAGGGGATTGTTGTGGTTTGACATACAGGGGTGTACATATGGGCAATGTTCACATGTGATGAGTACAGGACACTGAGGGTCACTTGCATTCACATGCATTTATTGCATGCATGTCTGTACTGACACACACACTTACACAATGCTCCACCACACATACAACCACCCTTGCATGCCCACACGTGCACACAGATTGCCTTCTCTGCCATGCTGTGTCCCTGCAGCGCATGATCACTTACCATTTGGGGATCGTGTACATGAGTCAATGTTTTATTGTGTTGCTTGTCCTTTTTATATGATGCTCAAGGTGTATCCCCAACAGAATGGATGCTCACTGTGCTGTGTGCTGAGCGGTGTGTTGCAAGAGACACACACAACACACAGGTTTGTGATTTGCGGATTTGGATTGGCCAATGTGCATGCCAACAGGCATTCTGTCTTTTGTTGATGGTACCGCTGGTGGCATGCATTTGTGTATGACTTTGTATATGTGGGAGGTTGTTGGTCAGTCATTTGACCTGATTCCATGTCAGGTGTGATTGTCTCAGTCCTGTTTCCATTTATCACGTGTCACTTCGTATCTAATTGGTCATGTGTTGGGCTTTTAGTTTGCTCTTTTGCTGTTGCATGGTATGTCATGGTGTGGCAGACAAGGGTGATGTGGGTTGGGAGGTTATGGGTGACATACCAGTGATTGTCATGGCCTGTTTTGCAGTGGGGTGGTGTGATGTACACCCTGCATGTGTTCCTTTTGGACACACAGGATTGGTTGTGTTTAAGTATCTAGGGATGCACACAATGTAGCACTTCCGTGGCAACATTCTCAGGGTGGTAGGGTTGTGACAGTTGACTGTCTCTTTGTCATCATCGATTGTCACCTGGTATTACCAGGCTTGTGTGCACTCCGCAGGGGTGGGAGTTTAGGTAAAAAATGTGGCCACAAGCTGGGTCCGGGCTGCCTCGCGGGAAGTTCCACACGCGATTCCATCAGAGTACGTGTATTTCGGGGTGCGCGTGAAGTTCCACACGCGATTTCATCAGGGTACGTGTATTTTGGGGAGCGGGGGAAGTTCGACACGTGATTCCATCAGGGTACGTGTATTACAGGGGTGCGCGGGGAGCACCACACGTGAATTGCACGTGTGGGCCCTCCCAGGTGTTCCCTCTACACCCTCCACGGCACCTGCAGGTGGCTCACACCACAGGGGCCTACCCTGCACATGTCCTGCAGGCACCCCATCCACCATGGCCATGCCCCCCAGCCAACCCACATGTCAACTTGCACTACTGCCCACCAACGCATGTCCCCCTGCACCCCCAGCCACCAGGGGCACCAACCACCAGGCCCCCACCCATGTCTCCCACCACCCCCACCCCCCCAGTCACCAGGGGCAGCCTCCACCAGGCCCCCACCCATGTCTCCCACCACCCCCACCCCCCAGCCACCAGGGGCACCAACCACCAGGCCCCCACCCATGTCTACCACCACCCCCACCCCCCAGTCACCGGGGGCAGCCTCCACCAGGCCCCCACCCATGTCTCCCACCACCCACGCCCCCCAGCAGTGCAGGGGCACCCACCACCAGGCCCCCACCCATGTCTCCCACCACCCCCACCCCCCAGTCACCAGGGGCAGCCTCCACCAGGCCCCCACCCATGTCTCCCACCACCCCCGCCCCCCAGCAGTGCAGGGGCACCCACCACCAGGCCCCCACCCATGTCTCCCACCACCCCCACCCCCCAGCCACCAGGGGCAGCCTCCACCAGGCCCCCACCCATGTCTCCCACCACCCCCACCCCCCAGCACTGAGGGGCACCTGCCACCAGGCCCCCACCCATGTCCAACTCATGTTCCCCACCACCCCCAAGCACTGTGGGGCACCCCCCACCAGGCCCCACCCATGTCCAACTCATGTTCCCCACCACCCCCACCCCCCCGGTCACCAGGGGCAGCCTCCACCAGGCCCCCACCCATGTCTCCCACCACCCCCACCCCCCAGCAGTGCAGGGGCACCCACCACCAGACCCCCACCCATGCCCCCCACCACCCCCACCCCCCAGCCACCAGGGGCACCAACCACCAGGCCCCCACCCATGTCTCCCACCACCCCCACCCCCCCAGTCACCAGGGGCAGCCTCCACCAGGCCCCCACCCCTGTCTCCCACCACCCTCACCCCCCAGCCACCGGGGGCACCAACCACCAGGCCCCCACCCATGTCTCCCAGCACCCCCACCCCCCCAGTCACCAGGGGCAGCCTCCACCAGGCCCCCACCCATGTCTCCCACCACCCACACCCCCCAGCAGTGCAGGGGCACCCACCACCAGGCCCCCACCCATGTCTTTCACCACCCCCACCCCCCAGTCACCAGGGGCAGCCTCCACCAGGCCCCCACCCATGTCTCCCAGCAGCCCCACCCCCCAGCACTGTGGGGCACCTGCCAGCAGGCCCCCACCCATGTCTCCCAGCACCCCCACCCCCCCAGTCACCAGAGGCAGCCTCCACCAGGCCCCCACCCATGTCTCCCACCACCCGCCAGCCACCAGGGGCACCAACCACCAGGCCCCCACCCATGTCTCCCAGCATCCCACCCCCCCAGTCACCAGGGGCAGCCTCCACCAGGCCCCCACCCATGTCTCCCAGCACCCCCACCCCCCAGCACTGTGGGGCACCTGCCAGCAGGCCCCCACCCATGTCCAAATCATGTTCCCCACCACCCCCACCCCCCAGCACTGTGGGGCACCGGCCAGCAGGCCCCACCCATGTCTCCCACCACCCCCACCCCCCCAGTCACCAGGGGCAGCCTCCACCAGGCCCCCACCCATGTCTCCCACCACCCCCACCCCCCAGCCACCAGGGGCACCAACCACCAGGCCCCCACCCATGTCTCCCAGCACCCCCACCCCCCCAGTCACCAGGGGCAGTCTCCACCAGGCCCCCACCCATGTCTCCCACCACCCACACCCCCCAGCCACCAGGGGCACCAACCACCAGGCCCCCACCCATGTCTACCACCACCCCCACCACCCCAGTCACCAGGGGCAGCCTCCACCAGGCCCCCACCCATGTCTCCCACCACCCCCGCCCCCCAGCAGTGCAGGGGCACCCACCACCAGGCCCCACCCATGTCTCCCAGCACCCCCACCCCCCCAGTCACCAGGGGCAGCCTCCACCAGGCCCCCACCCATGTCTCCCAGCACCCCAACCCCCCAGCACTGTGGGGCACCTGCCAGCAGGCCCCCACCCATGTACAACTCATGTTCCCCACCACCCCCACCCCCCAGCACTGTGGGGCACCTGCCAGCAGGCCCCACCCATGTCTCCCAGCTCCCCCACCCCCCCAGTCACCAGGGGCAGCCTCCACCAGGCCCCCACCCATGTCTAACACCACCCCCGCCCCCCAGCCACCAGGGGCACCAACCACCAGGCCACCACCCATGTCTCCCAGCACCCCCACCCCCCCAGTCACCAGGGGCAGCCTCCACCAGGCCCCCACCCATGTCTCCCACCACCCACACCCCCCAGCAGTGCAGGGGCACACACCACCAGGCCCCCACCCATATCTCCCACTACCCCCACCCCCCAGCCACCAGGGGCACCAACCACCAGGCCCCCACCCATGTCTACCACCACCCCCACCCCCCCCAGTCACCAGGGGCAGCCTCCACCAGGCCCCCACCCATGTCTCCCACCACCCCCGCCCCCCAGCAGTGCAGGGGCACCCACGACCAGGCCCCCACCCATGTCTCCCAGCACCCCCACCCCCCAGTCACCAGGGGCAGCCTCCACCAGGCCCCCACCCATGTCTCCCAGCACCCCCACCCCCCAGCACTGTGGGGCACCTGCCAGCAGGCCCCACCCATGTCTCCCACCACCCCCACCCCCCCAGTCACCAGGGGCAGCCTCCAGCAGGCCCTTACCCATGTCTCCCACCCCCCCAACCCCCAGCAGTGCAGGGGCAGCCTCCACCAGGCCCCCACCCATGTCTCCCACCACCCCCACCCCCCAGCCACCATGGCCAGCCACCACCAGGCCCCCACTCATGTCCCCTATCACCCCCACCCCCCAGCCACCATGGGCAGCCTCCACCAGGTCCTCACAATCCCCAATCATGTGCGTTATGGTCAGCCTCCACAGCCAAAAAGCCCTACCAAGTAACCCATTCACCTACATGGAAATGGAAATTACATGTTACACCCCCAATGTTCATAAAGCAAATGAACCCATGTCCGTCAAACACAATGGTTGCAATTGAATGGGAAAACACCCAACATGACATGCATGAAACCAATGAGATGATACCACACAGTGAAGTATGAAAACAAAATTGTATTAAAAAAAAAAGAATGCAAAAGAAATGAAACAAACTACAATGGCAATGAAAAAAAGATAAGCTGCATGTCCGTTTAAAAAATTAAAAACACCAAATCCTAATCCAAAAAAAAGTTGTCCAAAGTCAAATGAAAAATAAAATCAATCCAATGAAGAACTATGTACAAAACTTCCAAGGGTCCATGAGCCCAACTGATCAAAGGAAACCTACAAAAAACCCTAACTAAAATGCAACTATATACAAAAAGTGGAGCAGTGTCCGTCGACTCCAAATCATAAGAACAAACAAAGGAAACCTAAAACTAAATAACTATATACAAAGGCGGCGGGCAAGTCCAGCGGCTCACTCCGTGGTGTTCCGGGCCAGGGCATCATCGAACTCCTGTTCGATGTCCCGGAGGCGGTCCTGTTCCATGGCCCCGAGGGTCCGCAGGGACGACTCCGTGTCCTCCTCCAACCCCCTGCGGATTGCCTCGAGGCACTCGGCCCGCCTCAGGGCCCTCCGCATGGAGTTTTCCGCCCTGACCATTGTGAGCCGCGCCTCTTCCGCCCGCCGCCGCTCCGCATCTATGGCGTGGCCCAACCGCTGCCACACGGAAGACACTCTCTGTCCTGGGTCCTCCTGCCCTCAGGCCGATGCCTGCCCCTCTGATGTCGAAGGCCCCGAGCCTTCGTGGCTCCCACCATGTTGCTGCTGCTGCTGCTCTGCCTCTGCCCGTGCACTGCCTCCTGCTGCCTGCACATCCTCCGCCGGCTGGGGTGCAGTCATAGATGTGGCCACCCCTGCTGGACGTCCGACTCCCGACTGGCAGGGATGCCTCCTCCACCAGCCTGGCCGCACCGTCAGAGGCAGCTCCACAGGGCACCCAGGTGACTGATGGGTGGGAAGATGGCACAGAGGACGACTGGCGCGTAGGGGGTCCAGTTGAGGAGGGGGTCGGAGCAAGCCCCATCAGATGGAGGAATCCGGCCTGGGTGACCTGTCCCAGCAGGCTGACGTGGTCAACGAGCCATTCGAGATGACGTGCAGTCTCTCCATGAAAAGACTGCAGGTCACCTCGCATGGCCTGTTGACGCAATGCCACACCAGCCAGGACAGGCCAACCCGGACCTGGATAGCCACGTCCGCAGGCAGAGGAAGGCCAGTTGACGTCAGCTCATCCCCTGCCTGAAAACGGGTCTGGACGTAGGCATCCCTGTTGGTGCAAGATGATGCAGGGACAGGATCGGGGACAGGATTGCACACAGGCACCTCCGCGGCGGCCTGTGCTGCCTCCTGTCCCTGGTCCTGCACTGCACCACTAGCACCAGTGGGATCCCCATCTCCAGACCCCGTCTCTGGTGCTTGCACGGCCTCCTCCTCCACCAAACCCCCCACCAACCTGGATGACTCCGTGCCATCTTCCCCTGTTGGGCCCTGTGGGGTCCCAGCTGCCCCTTCTGCTGCTGAGGAGTCCAACTCCAACCTCCGCCTCTTGGACCTCCTCCCGGCAGCTGTGGCCTGGGACGCGGCACCGGACTCCTCACTCCCCGACGAGATGACAACACGGGAGGGGAGCCAGGCCTTGCGTCTCCGGCTGGCGGTGGGATCCCCGCCGCTGTGCTCCACAGCACCTTCTCCGCCCTCTTCATCAGTTGACGCTGCAGACAGGGAGAAACAAAACACAGGCATCAGGGCACTGTACAATGGACACATACACACATGACAGTTGCACATGAGTGGCATTGGCAAACCTCAGACATGTCATCACAATCCCCAACACACATGTCATTACAACTCGCACACATGAGCCATACCACAGCCATATCGCAACTGCCACCACCATCCATACACATACAACAGCATGATCAGCCAAAGGTGAGCAGACATCACATGCAACACAGGAAGTGCACCACACATGTACACACACCACCACACTTGCATGCATGTGTACACCTCTGCCAAGTGTCGCACTGTTCAGACGGGCATCCATGTCACATCTGCCAATCAGGCTTCCACATACCGCTGTCACATGCATCCATGTTGCATCACTGTTGCACCCTTGTCAAATACACACACATGCACATGTACACAGTGCTGATACATGCTGCCGAAAACAACATACATGCGTGACATCACGGACATGTCTACTTACATACACATTCATCCAAACATGTGTGCCCACACAACTGCATTTGGCATGCAAGCCTACACACACAAGCACCATCCATGTCTCACACATTACAGCCCTCGCATGTGTCATCCCCACGGCCCTGTACACCCCCACCCATACTTGACCCCATACAAACAGATGTGCAACCTGCACACTACCGAATAATCACCACACGCACTGCTCACAATCAGGATGCATGTACACTCTCCGCTCGACTCCAGACGGGTCTGCTTCTCTAGGACCTGGACGTGGAGCGCTGGCGATATGCGTTCCAGGACCCTCATCTGTTCTTCCGACAAGTGGCCCCGGCGCCCCTTGGCATCTGCTGCCTTCAAGAGGCGCCGGGCCTTGTTCAGGGTCCTGGACCTGAAGTCCTCCCAGCGCTTCCTGACATGTTGTAAGTCGCGGACTGCCACCCCCTCCGCGTTGATGGCAGTCACGATGTCAGTCCAGATCCGAGTCCGTCCTTCCTTGTCGGCGCGGGAACTTCCGAAGAGGGCATCATACTGCCCCAGGACTTGCTCCACCAGGACACCAACTTCGGTGGCACTGAAGCTGGTGCCCCTCTGCCTCTCTGGCCGGGGGTTGTCAGTGGTCACAGATGGTGTTTGCCCCGGCATGACAACGCCAGAGGCAGGAGTGGGTGGGCAACTGGGTCCTGGGGCTGGGCTTTGGAGCGATGGAATCCCAGTCGGGAGTCTTCGGTTCCAGCAGGGGTGGTCACAGCAACAGCACCCCTGGCTGATTTGCAGGCAGCAAATGGCAGTGCACGTGGGCAGCAGGCAGTCAGGCAGCAGCAGATGGCAGGTGGGAGCGTGCTCGGGGCTCTGGGGGGCAGTTGTTCGGCCTTGTGGGCAGGAGCGTGGTCTTCCGTGTGCATACGCGTGGCCAGCTTGATACGGAGTGATTTGGCACGTGAAAAATCTGCACGTCAGCGTGTAATTCGAGGAAAGGCCCTTAGCGCGTAAGCGCGTCTGCATGCATACGCATTTTCATTGGACAGAAGTCCCCTCAAGCGCAAGCGCCCCTGTGACGTGACGTGTACAGACGTGCATGCGCATTTCAGTGCGCATGAAAAACTGCACGTCCGCGTGTAATACGTGGAAAGGGCCCATGCGCGTAAGCGCGTGTGGAAACTTCACGTCCGCGTGTAATACGTGGAAAGGGCCATGCGCGTAAGCGCGCGTGGAAACTGCACGTCCGCGTGTGATACAGGAAAGGGCCTATGCGCGTAAGTGACGTGACGCGCGCGTGCATTTCCCTCAGCACGGGTTAAAGGTGAGCGGGCCCAGCAGTTCGCTGTACGTGCCTTTCGTGGAGGCCGACGTGTGTTGCTGCTTCCTGTTGTTTCGCGCGCCATCACAACTTCACAGCTATCAAGGACGTATCTCTTCTTTTGGCGGGGGTATTGGCTACGCGTGTTTTTCTGCATCGCGCTAGTCAGACCGTGAGTCACACACGCTATTTTTCCCACTGCGGGTGCCCCTGTGTATCGCACCCATTTTTGATGTCATAGTAGCCTGCGTGTCCCACGCGTACGCGTTATTCGTGTTACTGGGTGCCACCGCGTACTGCGGGAGGTTGAATCCACGCACGTAGGCTGCAGAGTTGCGTGCACGGTTTTACTGCAGTTTTGGGGTGCCTGAGCGTTGCGTGACCCGTCACCACATCACCAGGGTCACATACAGCCTTGCAGGTGCAGGGGGGCTGTTAACATCTTGCTTCCCACCCCCTTCACCCCAATTGCCCAGGTCAATTGTGGTGTATACCTCCCATTGGCACCACTCCATCTGTGCCAGCACTACTACATCTGTGCCATGGTTGGGAGGCCACCAAAGGTGAGGGGCGCCTCAGCTGGGCGTACTCCTCGTGGCAGGCGTGGTCGGGGACGTGGCCGCGGTGACCAGGGAGTAGGGGGACTCCAGGGTGTCCAGGGCAGCCACAGAGGGGGAAGAGGCAGGGGTGCGCCACTTGAGCACAATGTTGTGCCATGTGTCGGTGCAGCCATGCCACCACCCCCTGTGGTTCCGGGGGATGCAGCTCCTGCATCTGGCACTGGCACCCATATGACCCGGCAGTCCGTTCCATCGACTGCCACGGGCCCAAGGGTGGTGGTAGCTGCAGGTGCAGCTGTGGACACCGCCACCCAGGCTCAGGGTCTGCCAGCGCAGGCTGCGTTGGCACTTGAAGAGCCCTTGGTAGATCTCCAACAGGCCAGGTGGGAAACCATAGGGGCAGGCCGGGCTGCTCAGACCAAGACACGTGTCCCTGGGGCAGTCATGTCATCTGCTGCCCCGAACAGCCGGGAGTTGGCAAGTGCAGGGGCAGATGCACCC
This sequence comes from Ambystoma mexicanum, assembly GCF_040938575.1. NCBI lineage: Eukaryota > Metazoa > Chordata > Amphibia > Caudata > Ambystomatidae > Ambystoma > Ambystoma mexicanum. The sequence goes on from NC_090927.1 coordinate 295,531,841, forward strand.
AACAGCACCCCGGTTGTGAGTCTGCCAACCAGGACCGTTGCGGCCAAACACCCTGCCACAGCTGATGTTGCTGCGCAGGGTCCATTAGTGGGCACCCAGCTGCCACTGACACAAGTCAGGCCTCTGATCATCCCTCCACCTGCCACTCCCTTGGCTCAATCAACCGAACCCACTGGCCATGCTGGTCAGGGCAGCATTAGCCAGCCAGGGTCTGTGCCACAGTCCAAGAGGAGGAAGGTTGCACCTGCAGCATAGGCTGGGACCCCACACACAGCCACGACCTCCTGCACGTCGAGGAAGAAGCCTTTCTGTAAGCAGGAACTGGACTTCCTCGTGGACTATGTGCGGGGCCACAGCCGTGACATGCTAGTGGGTGCCAATAGTCAGACCACGGCTGCCCAACGTGACACCCACTGGAAGCATGTTGCGGAACATGTCCGTTCATTCGGCCATGAGGTGCGCACGGCGCAGGAGTGCAAAAAGCGTTGGAATGACATCAAGCGCAGCACTAAGGCCAAGCGTGCCTCAAATTACAACTTGACTCTGGTGACTGGCGGTGGGCTGCACCAGAGGAGGAAGAACTCACTCCGCATGAGGCTCTCGTTGCGGAGTTCATACCACCTGAATTGGTCGAAGGAGTGGGAGAGAAGCTGGACTTTGATGCCCAGTCCAGTGAGTGTTGATGCGTGTTTGTTGAGGACGTGTGTGTTTCACTTGTGGGATGTGTTGTGCATGATTGCTGCTACATGTGACGTGTACATGGTCCTGATGTGTAAGTAATGCAATGCTACCGTCATGCATGTCTCCTCTGCCTGCATGTGGGACTCCATGTAGGCATGCTCCCTTGCCCCTCCTCCGCCACACTGCACCCCAGTTCCACCTTTGTACTGGTCTGCTCCAATCTTGCCAATGTGTAGTTTCTTGTTCATGTGTCCTGTGTAGAATCTGCCAGACATATGCCATGTGGTACAGCCTTAGTACTCGATGCAGGGAATCTCACTTGTACTGTGCATGGGTCAGATGTCCTGCAGGGACATGAGTGCCCATTCATGCTCCATGTGCATTGCACGCATGCCCCTGTGTGTCCTTGACTGGATGATCACTGTAATATAAGTCCTTGGTTACATACATTGCCTGCCATCTCATCAGCCTTCCCATGTCAACTGTGGCTGAGTCCTGCATTGCACACATGTTTAGGCTCTGACAATCTGTGTGGCTCACAGGCCTCAGCCTGTTCAATGGCCAATGACTCTGTCCAACTCTTGTTGTGTCTTCTTCACACGTGGGCGCCCTCCGGAGTTTCCATCATGTGTCCTGCCCACTGTCCCAGCATCATTTGCAGTGTTGTAATTTGAATCACATTAAGCTGTTGATGCCAGTCAACACTGCCTGTCAATACACAGGTGTATGGTCAGCCTTTTGATACCATGCTAGGCATCCCTGCTTTGGTACTGGGGTGGAGGGGTGCTTGGCTTCTAGACATGGTACACATTGAATGCACAATGCACGTGATGTCTGATTTTGACATTGCACTGCATTCATATTTCCTGGCACACACCATGTAGTGCTTGTACATGTAGGTAGTGAGTGGCGTACACATTTTCTGCACTGCATAGACCCACTTCCATGGAAACTGCCACCTTTCAACAGGTCTGATCACAGAAGCTATTCAAAGTAGACCCAGCATGCATGCCAGGTCATATGTTGTGTGTCACATGTCTGCCTGATGCCTTTGCTGTCGGTGTGTGTGTGTCGTGTGCTTCTGACATGTGTATTGACCTTTTCCTCTCTATTTTTCAGGTGATGACGCAATGGAGGCAGAGGATGGTGTTGTCATGCCAGACACAGGGTTGGTAACGCCACATCAACCCGGCACTAGTGGGGGTCGTGGGGTGGTAGGCCACAAAAACTCCCAAGTGCTGCAGTCCATCTTGTCTCTGGCTGCCTATGAGTCCAGCCTTGATGACGACTCTGACGTCCATGTTGAGTTGGATGACTATCAAGTCCATGTGTCAGGGGTTAGTGATTCTGATGTGGACACTCCTCTGTCTGCGACCCCTGCATTGAGGGATCAGACAGTCTTGGTTCCTCTGCCCGTGGTGGATCGGGACGCAGGGTCACCCTCCACACCAGTCACTGATGTGCCTGGAACATCACGTCGACGGGGGCATGTAGTCGTGCAGCCGCAGGCGGTGCCAACACAGCGAGGACCCCCGGTCCTTGGGTCCCGCAGGGGTCAAGCCCGGCAACGCGGTCGCCACGCGCAACCGCTGTATACTGAGTGGGAGCAAGACATGACTGCCAATTCCGAACGGCAGGGGGCAGCAATGGAGAACATCGCTGAGAGCATGGAGCGTGTGGCCCGATCTGTGCTCCCCACTGCTAGGCAGGTGCTTCTCCAGCAGCAGGCGGCACTGTCCACGGCCCGCTCGCTCAGGCTGGGCATAGCGGCCTCAGACAGGGCACGCCAGGCTGAAATGTCGTCTCTGCGTCAAGCAATTGCTGCTCACGCAGAGGCGCACATGGATGCCTTGAGGGAGGAGTATGCTTCCCTCAGATCCACTCTGGGTGTCCTTATGATGTCCCAGAGGCAGCGGGCAGAGGAGAGGTTTGCACAGCTTGAGTGTACCATCTCGGCTGAGCTACAGGCTTGCCGGGAGGTGCAGCAGTTGTCCAGCCAGGCCTTGCAGGAGGAACTCCGTGTTACACGTGCTACCTTGCAAGAGGAAGCACGTGTATTACCGGAGGTTCTGCATGCAGACCTACGTCACATCGCCACACAGAACCAGGCTCACCCGTCCGGCAGACTTGCTGCCGACGAGGGGCAAGCTGTGGCTAGGCGTGTCCAGGCTACTGTGCCACGTCCTCCTTTCCAGGATGAGCCAGACTCGGACGACCAACTATCTCCCACATAGGTCGTGCTGTGCAGGCGTTGAGCCCATGGAGGATTTTTTTTTGGCTCAGCATCATCGCATGTGGATGTTGAGCAGCACCCTGTACCTCCCCCCTCCTGGGTGCCTCCCCTCCCCCCGGGTCGTATGTGGCCATTTTTGATTTTTCTTTTAGTTTAGTTAGTTAAGTTTCTGTTTGATAGTTAGTTTAAATAGGTAATGTAGGTTTTCCATAGTTAGTGTAATTAGTTAATAGTTGATTTAGTTTAAAATTGCTCGTCTATTGTGCTTTCATGTGACGGTGCGGTGCTTTGTGGCTTTTGAAGGCATCCACTGTCTGTTCCAGCTGGGCCCATCATGGTTGTCTTGTGTATGTGTTTGCTGCTTGGGTTCCTTGACTCACATATGCCACTCTTGCCCCCCTTATCCATGGGCTCGCAAGGATGGTTCGGTGTTACAGCATTTTACACAAGGGCATTGGACTGTCATATCTGTGGCATGTCTGGTGCTGTGTGACTTGTGTTGACACCCCTAGTGGGGATGATTTAGGTGTCATTGTCCACTGTTCAGCTTTTGCTAGATGGGGTGTGCCATGATTAATGTGGACATTGATTGCTATGCATTGTGTAGTATGTTTCATTTCTTTCCTGTACATGTGCTTGTAGCAATTCATGCTGTAGATAGTGTTCCACACTTTGTAGGTGAAAGACGCACTGATGGTGTGATTTGTGATGTGACTCTCTGACATGGTCAAGTAATGAGATGCCTGATGAGACACACACAGATGACTTTGAAGCATTAATCATGTGTTTCATGCCCTTTCTGCAGGGGGATGAGCCTCCAGAGCACCTTTGCCAGCAGACATGTCCCATTGGACGACGGAATTCTGGACCCGTTTGTTGGTGCCCACATGCACATGTGTGGAGAAGCAGAGGCACAGTGATTGCAGACCCACATCCTAGAACTGCTGACATGTTCCAAGGAACTCCAGGCAAGGTGAGCATCACAGGGGGTCCACGACACAGCAAAGCTTGCACCAGGCGAGTTGCACATGCAGGCTTAGTCACAGCACTGAGGGTGAGCTTAGATGAATATTGGTGTTGAAGCACACAATGCAGCTCAGATGTGTTTGTGGACTGATGGCTGCTGATAGTAGGGTTGTCTGGGACACATGCAGGGGCAGTGGAACATACCCTCCGGTACACCAAGGTCCATTGAGGCACTTGTATCAACCATGTAGCCTTCCGAGACATGGAAAGGAGCAGCTCACAGGGACATGCAGCAAGGGACATACTCGGGTGCAGTGCATGTCTTTTCCATGTACTTCATGATAAATGCACTGCCAACTTTGTTTCGGTCATGGTGGTACGCAACTTGCTCTGTAGTCATGGCTTGCTATATGGGTCTGTCTGCTTACCCAGGGAACATTGCATGTTGTGTGAATTGTGACACATTGGTGTTCCATTTGCCACGCACCCAGCAGCGGCTGCCTTACTGCATTGACTGTGTATGACCCGTCACAGGGGTGATGTTATATATGGGTACGAAGCATCAACCACAGATTGTCTGTTTGTAGAGTAGTCTGTTGCTATGGGGCATGTTCGGTGTTGTGTTTTTGTGCAATTGGCACGTACAGGTTGTTGACTGTGTCTCTCTTTGCAGCATTGCAGTGCTCCTGTAACCAGACCTGAGAGTGCGCAGGCAGGAGGCCAGCACTCAAAACCAGAGCTAAGTGTCTTGTTGTTTTTCTTACAAACTGCTCTGCATAGGCTTGCTGGGGAGTGTACTGATGCATGGATGTATGTGTGGTTCAATTTGGTATGTTTTTTTCTCCCTAATCACCCGTGATCCTATGCAATTTTGAAACCTGTACCCTCTACCCAGTGTTCCTGCTTCCCGTGCCTATCCAAGCAACGTTCCCTGACCCTCTTTCCCCATTGGGGTTGCGGATGCCTGTGTAAGCCACGAACTTGCAGGCACCAAAACCCTAGAGGGGGTGGTTGGTTCGTACCACTCCTGAGCCTGGACTACAGAAGGCCATGACAATGATGTCCAAGTCTGTTTGGATTGTGTATGTGTTCATGCAGGTTGTACATTTTCGTGCATTCCCTAGTTTCATGTGTCATTCCTCCTCCCCTCTCCTGCCGCTCATTCCAGTCATCCAGTGTGTCAACACCTGTCCCGACTGCATATCCCTGAACCTCCTTCCCCACCAGGGTCTCAGGGGCCTGTGTGAGTTTGACCTTGCAGGCACCCGGACATGGTGGGGGTGGTTGTTTCATGAAACTCCCGCGCCTGTACAGGGGACCTCTGACAGTACACATCCATTCATGGTGCATCATCCTATGTCAAGTACCACACATGTCTCACATCCTGTCGTGACATTGTTTTGCTGTGCTACCTTGGTTGTTGCATCATTGTGGTAGTACTTGGCCTTTGTGAGGTACTGCTACGTCAAGTCATCTACTGGAGGGTGTTTGGGTTTGTTTTTATGCCTTGGATTTTGTGATTTCGGAAATGAGTGTGGATTCTGAGGGTTCAGGCATCTTTTTACAGGTTGCCAGACATTTGGTCGAAAAAAATTGGTCGACCAGACAAATGGTCGAACCAATTTGGTCGAAAACCAAATGGTCGAAATTTTTTTTTTTTATTTTAACCCTTTTTATTATTTTTTGGGGGGGTCCCCCCCAACCCCCTTTTTTTCTCTAAAAAACCCTTTTTTTACTAAACGAAAACCCGAAAAATAAATATATAAATAAAAAAAAAAATTCTACCATTTGGTTTTCGACCAAATTGCGTCGACCAAATTGCAGTCGACCAGTTTTTTTCGACCAATTGACTGGACACCCTTTTTACACACAAGGTAGGAGATGGTGACGAAGGGTAAAGGTGATCCTGTGGCCAGGTGGAATTGAGGTTTGGAGACTCCATGACCCAGGTGCAGTTGTTCAGTGGGTCATGGTCATTTGTGAGGGAGGGGGTGGGGGTTGTTGTTGATAGTTGCCTTGCCCTGCAGTGTGATGGGAACTCTGACATAGTAATGGTGGTATCCCATGTACATGTTGTGTTCTGCTGATCAATGCCTGTTCATGTGTTGTGTTTTCCTTTCAGGTGCGAGGGGATAGTTGTGGTTTGACATGCTGGGGTGTACACATGGTGGATGTTCACATGTGATGTGTAGGGAACACTGATGGTCACTTGAGTGCACATGCATATGTGGAGTGCATGTCCTTGCAGAACCACACACTTGCACTCTGATGCACTACATGTACTCCCACCCTTGCATATCCACGTGTACACTGTTTGCCTTCTGGTGCCCACTGTGTCCCGGCAGCACATGTTCTGTGACCGATCATGGATCCAGTACATGCCTAATTTGCTGTTTGACGTGGTCTGTCACTTAGATGTGATGCTCAGGGTGTGCATCACACACAATGGCTGTTCACTGTGCTGTGCGCTGAGCAGTGTGATGCAGGAGTAGGACACTGCACACATGAGCTGCAGTGTTGATTTTGCAATGCATAATGTGCATGTAGACAGGCATTCATTGTGATGTTACGTCTACGACTGTTGTAATGCATTTGGAAATGACTTATTTTGGGTGTGAGGTTGTTGGTCTGTCATTTCATCTGATTCCGGGTCAGGCAGCACTGTCCGATGCCACTGTGCATTTAGGACATGTCAATGTGTACCTTATCGTTACTGCATTGGTGTATGGGTATTGCGTGCCATGTCATGTTGATGTTTGGGAGGGTTTGAGTGACATGACAGTGATGGCCATGGCCTGGTTTGCAGGTGTGTGTGATGCACACCTTGCATGTCCGTGTCATCCGCTTCTCAGAGCAACTAGCTGGGGGTAGATTTCTCTCCGCAGCAGGGCCCTCCCCCTGGAACAGACTTCCGGCCTGACTTGAACTTGAGGGGAATCATCTCCAGTTCTGGAAGCACCTCAAGACCTTCCTCTTTGCTTCTGCTTACTGTCTGCCTCTCCCTTGCAGAATTCTCCACTGGAACTGCACAGGAGCTGCAACTGGGCCACTCTCACCGACCTCGGTCCCTGGCCCAGCCACTCTCCACTTGCACTGCCTCCCTGGCAACCCCTGCACTGCAGTACTGTCTCTCTATCCCTACAGCCCTCCCTTCCCAGCACTTGTCTGCACTTACCTTTGTAGTTGCCACCAGGCGACCTATGTATTATTTTTTTGGGCTACTTCCCCTGTACTGGACTCCCCCCCACCCTTCCCCTTGCACTTTTCCCATTCCCCCTACCCCTGCACTTGCACGATCCCAATGACACCTGGCCTAGTAGTACCGTTCTCTGTGTTCCCTTGTTCCCCCTCCCTGCCTCATTGCGCCTTGGAATACTTGTGTATGGCCCATATCATGTCATATGTCATATGTGTGCATTTTGGTCACACAGGATAGCTTGTGTTTAAGTAGCTAGGGATGCAGACGATGTGGCACTTCCATGGCAACTATCTCAGGGTGGTAAGGTTGTGACAGTTGACTGTCTCTTTGTCATCATCGATTGTCACCTGGTATGTGCCAGGCCTGTGTGCACTCTGCAGGGGTGGGAGTTTAGGTGAAAAATGTGGCCACAAGCTGGGTCCGGGCTTCCTCGCCACGTGCCCTGTCCCCTCCCATGGGCAGCGCCTGTGGTTGGGGATGTGGGGGCACCACCATGTCCACCGGGACGCCCTGCCGTGTTGCAACATTGTGCAGGACACATGTTGCCACAATGATCCTGCACACTACTGGTGGTGCATGGAGTAGTTGCCCACCAGAGCGGTCAAGGGAGCGGAAACGTGACTTGAGCACTCCGAATGTGCGCTCCACTATGCCCCTGGTTGCAATATGGGCGGCGTTGTATCTTACCTGGGGTGGTGTGGTGGGGTTCCGGATTGGCGTCATCATGTGGTTGCTCAGAGGGTAGGCACTGTCCCCTGGGGAGATGATAATAGTTGAGATTATTAGGGTTTGGATATTTGTCTGTGTGTGACTTGCATGCATGTGCAAGGGCATTTGTACTGACCTAGGAGCCATGTGTCGCCATGCTGCCCAGCTTCCAGGGCCCGGCTCAGGGCGGACATTCTGTATATGAAACTGTCATGGGTGGAGCCAGGGTAGTTTGCATAGACAGAGGTGATGATTCCCTTTGCCTCACATACCACCTGTACATTGATGGAATGCCAGTGCTTGCAGTTTCGGTAGATGTGCTCAATGGCCCTAGGTGGACGTAGGGCCACATGGGTGCAATCTATGGCACCGAGCACTTTGGGGAAGTGTGCCACCCTGAAAAAATCCAGGACAACGGCCTGCCTTTCTGCGGGTGTTCTGGGCATGTATATGTGCCTGCGGACTGGGGGGCGCGCTGTCATGATTGCCAGTACCTGGTGTAGGCAGCGTGACTGCGTGGCCTGTGAGACCCACCCCACTATGGCAGTGGTCCGCTGAAATGACCCAGTGGCCAAAAAATGCAGGACATTGAGCAGCTTCTCCAAGGGGCTCAAAGCTTGGGAGCAAAGGGTGGGGGATGTGAGGTCATCTTCCCACTCGCTGACCAGGTCTAGGATGATATGGGGTGGAAACCTATACCTGCCATAGACCTGGTCGTCAGGCATCCCAAAAAGGCTTGTCCGTGGTGCGAAAATGTGAGCCCTGGCTATTCTCCTCCTCCTGCGGTGTCCCACGATCAGTGCAGCGACAAATGGGACATTCATCGTAGCCGCATATACGCGTTTGTTGTTTGCGCGCACTTTTATGCTGTGCGCGGGGACGCTTCCGCCTGCCTTCGTGTGGCAGACGCGTTGACGCCTGTGCACGTCTTTTGCCGTGCGCGTGTTTCCCGTATTCGGATACGGTCCGAGTGTCATCGCGTGTGATTGGAGGGGAGTGTGCGTACACGCAACTGGCCTGGGTACGTGTGTTTCGGGGTGCGCGGGAAGTTCCACACACGATTAGCCTGGGTACGTGTGTTCCGGGGTGCCGGGAACTTTCACACGCGATTGGTGGAAATCCACGTGTGTTCTGTCATCACGTGCAATGAGGGAAACACCTGCGCGCGTCACGTCACAGACGTGCTCACGCACTAAGGGCCTTTGGTCCAATGAAATCGCATATGTGTGGTGCCGTGCATACGCGCATGGCCCTTTCCTCGTATTACACGTGGACGTGCAGTTTTTCACGCGCGCTGAAATGCGCATGCACGTCTGTACGCGTCACGTCACAGGGGCGCTTGCGCTTGAGGGGCCTTCTGTCCAATGAAAATGCGTATGCGTGCAGACGCGCTTACGCGCTAAGGGCCTTTCCTCGAATTACACGCTGACCTGCAGATTTTTCACGTGCCAAATCACTCCGTATCAAGCTGGCCACGCGTATGCACACGGAAGACCACGCTCCTGCCCAGAAGGCCGAACTACTGCCCCCCAGAGCCCCGAGCACGCTCCCACCTGCCATCTGCTGCTGCCTTACTGCCTGCTGCCCACGTGCACTGCCATTTGCTGCCTGCACATCAGCCAGGGGTGCTGTTGCTGTGACCACCCCTGCTGGAACCGAAGACTCCCGACTGGGATTCCATCGCTCCACAGCCCAGCCCCAGGACCCAGTTGCCCACCCACTCCTGCCTCTGGGGTTGTCATGTCGGGGCAAACACCATCTGTGACCACTGACAACCCCCGGCCAGAGAGGCAGAGGGGCACCAGCTTCAGTGCCACCGAAGTTGGTGTCCTGGTGGAGCAAGTCCTGGGGCAGTATGATGCCCTCTTCGGAGGTTCCCGCGCCGACAAGGAAGGACGGACTCGGATCTGGACTGACATCGTGACTGCCATCAACGCAGAGAGGGTGGCAGTCCACGACTTACAACATGTCAGGAAGCGCTGGGAGGACTTCAGGTCCAAGACCCTCAACAAGGCCCGGCTCCTCTTGAAGGCAGCGGATGCCAGGGGACGCCGGGGCCACTTGTCGGAAGAACAGATGAGGGTCCTGGAACGCATATCCCCAGCGCTCCACGTCCAGGTCCTAGAGAAGCAGACCCGTCTGGAGTCGAGCGGTTAGTGTACATGCATCCTGATTGTGAGCAGTGCGTGTGGTGATTATTCGGTAGTGTGCAGGTTGCACATCTGTTTGTATGGGGTTGAGTATGGGTGGGGGTGTACAGGGCCGTGGGGCTGACGCATGCGAGGGCTGTACTGTGTGAGACATGGATGGTGCTTGTGTGTGTAGGCTTGCATGCCAAATGCAGTTGTGTGGGCACACATGTTCGGATGAATGTGTATGTAAGTAGACATGTCCGTGATGTCACGCATGTATGGTGTTTTCGGCAGCATGTATCAGCACTGTGTACATGTGCATGTGTGTGTATTTGACAAGGGTGCAACAGTGATGCAACATGGATGCATGTGACAGCGGTATGTGGAAGCCTGATTGGCAGATGTGACATGGATGCCCGTCTGAACAGTGCGACACTTGGCAGAGGTGTACACATGCATGCAAGTGTGGTGGTGTGTGTACATGTGTGGTGCACTTCCTGTGTTGCATGTGATGTCTGGCTCACCTTTGGCTGCTCATGCTGTTGTATGTGTATGGATGGTGGCGGCAGTTGCGATATGGCTGTGGTATGGCTCATGTGTGCAAGTTGTAATGACATGTGTGTTGGGGATTGTGATGACATGTCTGAGGTTTGCCAATGCCACTCATGTGCAACTGTCATGTGTGTATGTGTCCATTGTACAGTGCCCTGATGCCTGTGTTTTCTTTCTCCCTGTCTGCAGCGTCAACTGATGAAGAGGGCGGAGAAGGTGCTGTGGAGCACAGCAGCGGGGATCCCACCGCCAGCCGGAGACGCAAGGCCCGGCTCCCCTCCCGTGTTGTCATCTCGTCGGGGAGTGAGGAGTCCGGTGCCGCGTCCCAGGCCGCAGCTGCCGGGGGGAGGTCCAAGAGGGGGAGGTTGGAGTTGGACTCCTCGGCAGCAGAAGGGGCAGCTGGGACCCCACAGGGCCCAACAGGGGAAGATGGCACGGAGTCATCCAGGTTGGTGGGGGTTTGGTGGAGGAGGAGGCCGTGCAAGCACCAGAGACGGGGTCTGGAGGTGGGGATCCCACTGGTGCTAGTGGTGCAGTGCAGGACCAGGGACAGGAGGCAGCACAGGCCGCCGCGGAGGTGCCTGTGTGCAATCCTGTCCCCGATCCTGTCCCTGCATCATCTTGCACCAGCAGGGATGCCTACGTCCAGACCCGTTTTCAGGCAGGGGATGAGCTGACGTCAACTGGCCTTCCTCTGCCTGCGGACGTGGCTATCCAGGTCCGGGTTGAGCCTGCCCTGGCTGGTGTGGCGCTGCGTCAACAGGCCATGCGAGGTGACCTGCAGTCTTTTCATGGAGAGACTGCACGTCATCTCGAATGGCTCGTTGACTACGTCAGCCTGCTAGGACAGGTCAACCAGGCCGGATTCCTCCGTCTGATGGGGCTTGCTCCGACCCCCTCCTCAACTGGACCCCCTACTTGCCAGTCGTCCTCTGTGCCATCTTCCCACCCATCAGTCACCTGGGTGCCCTGTGGAGCTGCCTCTGACGGTGCGGCCAGGCTGGTGGAGGAGGCATCCCTGCCACAGTCGGGAGTCGGACGTCCAGCAGGGGTGGCCACATCTACGACTTCACCCCAGCCGGCGGAGGATGTGCAGGCAGCAGGAGGCAGTGCACGGGCAGAGGCAGAGCAGCAGCAGCAACATGGTGGGAGCATGAAGGCTCGGGGCCTTCGACATCGGAGGGGCAGGCATCGGCCGGAGGGCAGGAGGACCCAGGACAGAGAGTGTCTTCCATGTGGCAGCCGTTGGGCCACGCCATAGATGCGGAGCGGCGGCGGGCGGAAGAGGCGCGGCTCACAATGGTCAGGGCGGAGAACTCCATGCGGAGGGCCCTGAGGCGGGCCGAGTGCCTTGAGGCAATCCGCAGGTCGTTGGAGGAGGACACGGCGTCGTCCCTGCGGACCCTCAGGGCCATGGAACAGGACCGCCTCCGGGACATCCAACAGGAGTTCGATGATGCCCTGGCCCGGAACACCACGGAGTGAGCCGCTGGACTTGCCCGCCGCCTTTGTATATAGTTCTTTAGTTTTAGGTTTCCTTTGTTTGTTCTTATGATTTGGAGTCGACGGACACTGCTCCACTTTTTGTATATAGTTGCATTTTAGTTAGGGTTTTTTGTAGGTTTCCTTTGTTCAGTTGGGCTCATGGACCCTTGGAAGTTTTGTACATAGTTCTTCATTGGATTGATTTTATTTTTCATTTGACTTTGGACAACTTTTTTTTGGATTAGGATTTGGTGTTTTTAATTTTTTAAACGGACATGCAGCTTATCTTTTTTTCATTGCCATTGTAGTTTGTTTCATTTCTTTTGCATTCTTTTTTTTTTAATACAATTTTGTTTTCATACTTCACTGCGTGGTATCATCTCATTGGTTTCATGCATGTCATGTTGGGTGTTTTCCCATTCAATTGCAACCATTGTGTGTGACGGACATGGGTTCATTTGCTTTATGAACATTGGGGGTGTAACATGTAATTTCCATTTCCATGTGGGTGATTGGGTTACTTGGTAGGGCTTTTTGGCTGTGGAGGCTGACCATAACGCACATGATTGGGGATTGTGAGGACCTGGTGGAGGCTGCCCATGGTGGCTGGGGCGTGGGGGTGATAGGGGACATGAGTGGGGGCCTGGTGGGGGCTGGCCATGGTGGCTGGGGGGTGGGGGTGGTTGGAGACATGGGTGGGGGCCTGGTGGAGGCTGCCCCTGCACTGCTCGGGGGTGGGGGTGGTGGGAGACATGGGTGGGGGCCTGGTGGAGGCTGCCTCTGGTTACTGGGGGGGTGGGGGTGGTGGGAGACATGGGTGGGGCCTGCTGGCAGGTGCCCCACAGTGCTGGGCGGTGGGGGTGGTGGGGAACATGAGTTGGACATGGGTGGGGGCTTGCTGGCAGGTGCCCCACAGTGCTGGGGGTGGGGGTGCTGTGAGACATGGGTGGGGGCCTGGTGGAGGCTGTCCCTGGTGACTGGGGGGGTGGGGGTGCTGGGAGTCATGGGTGGGGGCCTGGTGGTGGGTGCCCCTGCACTGCTGGGGGGTGGGGGTGGTGGGAGACATGGGTGGGGGCCTGGTGGAGGCTGCCCCTGGTGACTGGGGGGGTGGGGGTGGTGGTAGGCATGGGTGGGGGCCTGGTGGTTGGTGCCCCTGGTGGCTGGGGGGTGGGGGTGGTGGGAGACATGGGTGGGGGCCTGCTGGCAGGTGCCCCACAGTGCTGGGGGGTGGGGGTGGTGGGGAACATGAGTTGGACATGGGTGGGGGCCTGCTGGCAGGTGCCCCACAGTGCTGGGTGGTGGGGGTGCTGGGAGACATGGGTGGGGGCCTGGTGGAGGCTGCCCCTGGTGACTGGGGGGGTGGGGGTGCTGGGAGACATGGGTGGGGGCCTGGTGGTGGGTGCCCCTGCACCGCTGGGGGGTGGGGGTTGTGGGAGACATGGGTGGGGGCCTGGTGGAGGCTGCCCCTGGTGACTGGGGGGGGTGGGGGTGGTGGTAGACATGGGTGGGGGCCTGGTGGTTGGTGCCCCTGGTGGCTGGGGGGTGTGGGTGGTGGGAGACATGGGTGGGGGCCTGGTGGAGGCTGCCCCTGGTGACTGGGGGGGGTGGGGGAGCTGGGAGACATGGGTGGGGCCTGCTGGCATGTGCCCCACAGTGCTGGGGGGTGGGGGTTGTGGGGAACATGAGTTGGACATGGGTGGGGCCTGGTGGTGGGTGCCCCTGCACTGCTGGGGGGCGGGGGTGGTGGGAGACATGGGTGGGGGCCTGGTGGAGGCTGCCCCTGGTGACTGGGGGGGTGGGGGTGGTGTTAGACATGGGTGGGGGCCTGGTGGTTGGTGCCCCTGGTGGCTGGGGGGTGGGGGTGGTGGGAGACATGGGTGGGGGCCTGGTGGAGGCTGCCCCTGTTGACTGGGGGGGTGGGGGTGGTGGGAGACATGGGTGGGGGCCTGGTGGTTGGTGCCCCTGGTGGCTGGGGGGTGGGGGTGGTGGGAGACATGGGTGGGGGCCTGGTGGTGGGTGCCCCTGCACTGCTGGGGGGGTGGGGGTGGTGGGAGACATGGGTTGGGGCCTGGTGGAGGCTGCCCCTGGTGACTGGGGCGGTGGGGGTGGTGGGGAACATGAGTTGGACATGGGTGGGGGCCTGGTGGCAGGTGCCCCACAGTGCTGGGGGGTGGGGGTGGTGGGGAACATGAGTTGGACATGGGTGGGGGCCTGGTGGCAGGTGCCCCTGGTGGCTGGGGGGTGGGGGAGGTGGGAGACATGGGTGGGGGCCTGGTGGTGGGTGCCCCTGCACTGCTGGGAGGCGGGGGTGGTGGGAGACATGGGTGGGGGCCTGGTGGAGGCTGCCCCTGGTGACTGGGGGGTGGGGGTGGTGGGAGACATGGGTGGGGGCCTGGTGGTGGGTGCCCCTGGTCGCTGGGGGTCGGGGGTGGTGGGAGACATGGGTGGGGGCCTGGTGGAGGCTGCCCCTGGTGACTGGGGGGGTGGGGGTGGTGGGAGACATGGGTGGGGGCCTGGTGGTTGGTGCCCCTGGTAGCTGGGGGTGCAGGGGGACATGCGTTGGTGGGCAGTAGTGCAAGTTGACATGTGGGTTGGCTGGGGGGCATGGCCATGGTGGATGGGGTGCCTGCAGGACATGTGCAGGGTAGGCCCCTGTGGTGTGAGCCACCTGCAGGTGCCGTGGAGGGTGTAGAGGGAACACATGGGAGGGCCCACACGTGCAATTCACGTGTGGTGCTCCCCGCGCACCCCTGTAATACACGTACCCTGATGGAATCACGTGTCGAACTTCCCCCGCACCCCGAAATATACGTACCCTGATGGAATCGCGTGTGGAACTTCACGCGCACCCCGAAATACACGTACCCTGATGGAATCGCATGTGGAACTTCCCGCGCACCCCTGAGATACGCGTACCCTGCTCGCACGGGCCCAATCGCGTGTGGAATTGACAAACTGAATGTTGTTGTCACGTGGGTATGTTTGAAAGCCAACAACTGTACCCAGTGCTCCATTAACTTGGTCCACGTCAAGGTTACGTTTAAGCATTACTCTGCAATTGAAGGATAATTTTAATATTTTTTCCAATCCAGCTGTGTTGGAGAATGAATTTAAGCTAGTTAGTCTTGTTGTGGCTTGTTCACACATGGGTAGTGTCATACCATGTACGTCTAGTTTGCCAGTGGTGCTAATTTCCAATATTGGTTGCATTTCTTTTTTTTAACATTGTTTCATTGAATTTGAAACAGCTTGCAAGAGTTGGCATTAAGGCCATACAATTGACATTTCTGTGGGCTAATTGTTCCATAACATCTGTAGAACATGCATTATTGCCATAAAGTGCATGAATGTGCTGGGTTTTCAATATTGATTGTGCTTCTTGAGATAGTATACCAACTCTAATACTTTTTAAGATGTTAGCATAAGTGAGATCTGCAGATTGCCGCATGTTTTCTGTTAATTCTCTGTATTGGAAATGTTGCCAAAGGTTGACATTTCCTATGCTGCCAACAGTTTTACAGCAGAGTTTGTGTCCTAAGGTTTTAAAAATAGGCTCAACTTTCACTGGTGTCAATTGAAGAAGATCTCCGAAAACAATAATGTGTTTTCCTGCAAAGAGCTCTTCGTAGTTTGTTTTCAGTACTTCTTGTAATCTGAGGTGAATCAAAGCCAACATTGGGTTGGAGACCATGCTCACTTCATCTATTAATAGCATTTTCATTTGTTTTAATACTCTGCGTAGTTCCATTGCAGCTTCTGTAGAAAGTTTGTAATAGTCTAATTTGTTTTGGTGTTCTACTGGCAGGAGTAATAATCGGTGTAAAGTGACACCGCCTATGTTGTAGGCAGCTAAACCTGTGGGGGCAGTGACATCAGCTGACAGTTTGTTGTTTGTCAATTGTTGAAGGAATTTACTGATGATTTTGATTAAGAATGTTTTGCCAGAACCAGCTTCACCACTGACGTACAGTAGTATAGGTTTCTAATTTTGACAGGTGCATTCTTTGTTTTCATGTTGTACACCATGTGCAATTTCTTTTGTTACTTCTTGAAAAATGCTACGTTGCTCATTGTTTAGTTTTGATTGTAGTATAGTTAAGTCTTCTTTATCTTCATACTGACACATGGTGTTTTCTACTTCTGTCATAGCTAATTCTGCCTCATGTGTTATTAGTGGTTCTCCCAGTGGTTCTTGGATTCCTGTTACAGAAGGTTGACTACTGTCAGGAGTGTCCTTATCTAGTGGGCCTGGAGTTCTTCTTCGTGTTGCTGTGCATTGTGCAACATTGTTTTGTACTGTGTAAAGTTTACATCAGTTAAAGTGCTTTCATTTGCTTTGAAAGCGTCTTCATATGAGTCATAGTTATCTAGTATTTCTTCTTCTTTTCTCCATGGTTTAAAGAGTGTAGCAGGGGCATGTAATATAGTTCTTTATGTTAAGGATTCTTTAATGACAATTTGATATGATTAATTAAATTTCGCTTGTTGAGTTTTACTAAGCTGCCTTCACAATTTGTCACTCTGTATTTACCTTTTTTTTCGTCGGGTTTTATATTATTTTTGTATGTGAAGTTTTGGGCTATGTGGTATAGACACATGGTTTCCAAAGTGTTACTTCTGTTTGGGTAGTATGTGTCCAGTAAATTGTTTTTTAAAATGTCTTGGCTGTTGGGATCATGTTTGGCTATTGTTTCTATATCTTCGTATGATTTTAGAACTCTTTTTCTAGATTTAGCAGGACCAAGACTTAGCTATACTATATTTTCAGATTTTCCATACAAAGCAGTACCAGTTAAACGATCTGCTGCTTCATAGGAGCCACATTCTCTATGGGAGAACATTTTTATGCCCAAGCTGTATAATTTCTGAGTCAGTGTTTTGTTTGATGACAGGTCATTCCAAAGGTCTTGGAGCTCTGTTTTTTCTGCTTTTGTTAAGTATGCTGTAACATATCGTGCAACTGCAGTGGAATTGTCTGCAATGTACTGCACATCTATGTTTGCATTCCATAGGTGGGCAATGATTGCATTGTAAGCATTGATATATTTTTCTTCTTCTGTTCTTTTTATGTAATATGTATTTTTAGGTGATTTGCCTTTAACACTATGTCTAACTACAGACATGAAGTTGTTCACTTGACCTGTTTTTGTAACCAGTCTAGAGAAACCAAAGCAGCATTTGGTGTAGTATTTCCCTTTGTTTTTGTATTTGCAACGACAATATTTGCCACATTTGTGTCTTTGAAATTGTAAAATTTGTGCATGAAGATCACTATTTGTTGCTTCTGATGGAATTTCACAAGTGACATATTTTTCAATAAACTGTAAAACAGTGGCATCACTGTCTTGACCAAATTTAGGAGCCTCTTTAATCCATAAAAGCATGTGGATATGTGGTTTTCCTCTGGCTTGGTATTCTTTTCTCCAAAAGAAGTGTTGCACTTCTCCGAGGGGAGGAGCAGTTTTATTACAAATAAAGTGTAGCATAGCATCTTGAAACATTAACAGGATCTAGAGAACAAAGTTATCCAGGTGTTAGTATATCTATGTTTGTTTTTGCTTGATATGGGTAGGAAGTAATGTAAATCTTCCCATGCATATTCTGCACAACTTAATGTAACAAACCAAGTGGGTGGGCCAAGGTTTCTTATCATACAACGTACATCTCCAAGACGTCGAAACCAGTACTCTTTAGTACCATGCATATACGCTAATAGATTTGTAATGTTTGATTGTAAAACCTCATCTTTTTGTTGCACTTTTTGTAATAATTGTGTAGCTGACATATTTTGAAAGTGGTATTCTGATTTTAATGTGTGTGCAACTCCGTAACATAAAGTTGCTAGTTCACTTTCAAAGAATAGGTTGAAAGATTTACTCCACATTTTGTCTAAATCTGGGATCTTCAGAATACATCCATAAGGAGCGGTATTCTGATGCTGTTATTTGAATAGATCTATCATCGTACTTTCCTCCTTTGCCAGTAGGAAAGAGTAGAGGAAAAGCACGTGCTTCTATACTTTTTCCCCATATGCTGATTGGTGATCCTTTTGTTTGACGCATTTGGTACGTTTCTAGTGCATCTTCTACGGTGTCATTTGAGTGCAATGGGTGAATTGTATAATGGTCTAAAGTATTGGATATTGTAGCAGGATCTAGGAGCTCAAATTGACCAGCTTCTTGTGTCTCTTGAATTATTTCAGTGGTATCCTTCAAGTTTTCTTCAATATTAATTTCTTTTTAGTATTCCTTATTGTCTTTTAGATATTGCAAGGCTTGTCTTACTTTATGTTAATCTACCAGTCGTTGCCAAATTTTTTCGTCTTTTGTAGGTACACCGTTTACTAAGATAATTAAAGATTGCTCCATTGGACGTTGCACTCCTAGAGTGTGCACATTTTCCTTTAGATCTAATGGTAAATACACTACTTTGCCCCGAATACCTTTCACTAATTCAGAGGGAGGTAATTTTGCTGTTTTTGGTTGAAGGCGTATTATTGCTTGAAATGGGTGCACTGTATAAATTATGATGCTCTCATATAAATTGAGTTGTTGTAGCGGTTTTGGTAGTGGAAATAATTCCAAAATATTTGTGATAGCACGTGAAGGGGTTTGGTTGTTGTCAAGTTTTGTTGTGCAGTAACTACAAAGTATTGAGGGGTCAGTTATTTCGTATTTGTTTTCTGCTATAAGGTAGAGAGCAAATTCAAACCATTTAGAATCTTCATTGTCTTCTATTTGGTATGTTAGGTCTACAGTTTTTGTGTTACTTTTATAAAACGTTCTACGGCAACATACACACACATGGTTTGGTACTTCAGCAGATGTACTTTTAAATTTCAGTATTTCTTTTTTGTAAGTGTGTAGTAGAAGGTTGCCATGCACAGAATTGTTGCCAATTTTCTTTAACGCTATTTCATTCTGTAAGTGGCTTTCACTTCGAAAATATTTTTTCCGGATATAGTCGATTTCTTCAAGTAGGTCTTTTGCTGTACCATGTAGAAGAATGTTATTTAAATTGGCTAGTGCTAAAGCAGGACTTTTAGCATAGTACAGTTTATAGACTAGATTTTTTATAGTTGAATGATGTGTTGATATAATTTTGATATAATGGAAGGTGGTTTTGCAAGTAGGTCCTGAAATGCAGGCCAATGAATGTCCTTGTAGTCCTGTGTACTTGCGCACTGGACAGGTATGCATATTTTGCAGTAGTTTAATTTTGATTTTGTCTTTTCCTTTCACATATTGATTGAGGAATTGGCGTAAAGACTTGAAAGATTTTTTGGGAATGTTGCACATTGACGTGCATGGCCATTTGTATACTAGACGTTCTGATTCAGTTGAATGGAGAGGTAATTCTAAGTTTTCTGAGGATACGTTTGTAAGCAGTATTTCATGTTCCACTATGGTATTATTAACTTTTTCATAACCTCGTCCACTGCTATGTATGGCAATTTTATTTGTTTGCTTTTGTTTATATGCTTCTTCATTAAAGTATGGTTCTGTGCTCTTAGTGTGACTCCATTCACCTCCACAGATACTTAAGAAGTTATTTCTGTTGACATTTCGTTTATTGAGACGTCTTTTTTGTAATTTAGTCATTAGTTTTGTTAGTGGTTTCATTTTGTTTAACACTAAAATAAATAACTTTCTTTTGAGAAGGATTGCACTGTCTATCAACACTTCTAAATTTAATTTCCTACGATAGGTTTTAAGAGTTGAGCCTGATTTCTCTCCTGTTTCTATAAGACTTTGAACGACTCCGTGACGGAACATTTTTGCTAAAATACTTTTTTTGGTATGCTTACTTTGCACTACATCAAGATTTATAGGAGCAGTTTTATCTGTAGTGGTAGCTGATTTTTTGTTAATTGTTTTGCGATTAATTTTACATTTTGATAGAGGAGGCAAAGTTTATGTAGTTGAAGCTTGTTTTGTTTCACTAAATAGCTGTTTTGTTTTAACTTTTTTTACAAATTCTGCTAGCGATGGATGTTTGTTTTGGACACCTTTATTTTCATTTGCTCTGCTTCTCCGTTGCTTTCTTCGGACTTGATTTTTGGTAGGCATTCTTTAGGGTCTGTTGAAAAAAATAAAGAAGGTATGGTTTGGGGTGTTCTTAATGTATGTGTGCTATGTGCATGAGTGTCTGAGTAAGATGATAAAGATGTATGTAATGGTGTGTGATTGTGCATTGGGCAACTACAACTAGTTGGGATGGGTATTCTTGAATTTATGTGCTACTAAACTGGGGTTCAGATGACAGTAGAAAGTAAGCTAGTGGTGTGGAGAAGTAGAAATAATAAATCTAATGGTATACAATTAAAACAGTTGTTTGTTCTATAATATCAAAATTCTAGGGGCTGAGTTGGGTCATTTGTGTGTCGAAAAAAATATGAAATTGTGTGCCATTCTGTCTGTAAATCTCTGTTTAAGAAATGGGGATTTGTAGACAGAATGGTGCACAATCTCTATTTTTAGGCACAGAAATAGCATGAATTAACCTTCGTGTGTTTGAATAATAGTACAAATAATATGGTGGTATTTAACTTACTTTTTTTTCTGAACTGAGCAGGTTTCTTCTTAGTTGTTCTTTGTACTTCACATTTGGCTACTTCTTTTCAGGAGAATGGTCTTCACTGCAATTGTAAAGGAAACACATTAGTAATTTTGTTTGTATATAGCACTGTTTTTAATTTAGACATGGATTTTTTTAATTGACATTGACCCTCAGCGCCTTCCTCAAAATCATGAAAAACTATCTTATTCACATAAGATGCGTTGCGCCAGTTGAATACATATCATATGTTCTTAATGCATAAACTGTATTGTAATGACTAACTGTACCAACCAAAATATCATTTGTATGCCTTGTGGAATTCATAATGTACCACTGAATACAACTATTTATGTAACTTAGCTGCTTGCACAGTATATAAATATAAGTAAATAAATGTTTATGTTTTTGTACAAGTATTGTTGTTTGATATTTGAACATACTGTGTGCATGCAATTTTGTTTGAGTATTTTAACTCTTCATATTGTACTTTAAATATGTTAGTTCAACATGCTTTGAAAATGTGTGTAAAAAGAAATTAAATAGCAGATAGGTTTGGAAGTGACAGTTGATTTTAGGAGATGGAAAAAGTGACAAATTAATTTTATAGATTATACAAGCTAAAAGTCAGTTAATCTGTTCATATGAATCTATAAGAATTGTACATGTACTATACAGAAAATATTCATACCTGTAGTTTGTGTTCATGCATATGGATATGCATGCAGCTGCAAGTAGAAATCTTGGAGACTTGTACAGTATTTATGGTAGAATGTGCTTTCCAATGATATGACACTTGTGCTCAGAGAGATTAACAGTACATTTGAAGTGCTGATCTATGATGATGCAGTTATATGTAGAGGTCTTGGATGTGATTGGTGGATGTTCATGTGACTTCTTAGCTATATCCAAGGAGGGAATGGCACAGAAAGTGAGATGGAAATGGTAGAAGGACTGTCCATGTTACGATATGTCCGTGGACATGGCGGTAGTCCGCGGACATCGGGTGTTACATCCGGGGATTTTGGGTTGAGGAGCCATGCAAATGTGAATGAGCAGAGAAAGGGATTGGTCAGGAAAGTTTAGTACGTGTGTTGTGCCAGGAGAGAGTTTCTCAGATACTCTTTTTGCTGAGAGAAGAACAGAGAGCTATGGCTGTGTGTTTCAGAAAACAGATTGTTTGGATTTTGGGAGACTCGTGGATACGTTGATTGAAGGTGCATGCAGAAAGCTGTGGAGTAGCTGTAGATCTTGGATTCCCACATGTGGAAGTGCACTGCAGGGAGTATGTGGAATGAAGTGGTTGGACTTGTTACCTCTCTGTGCTACTTTGGAGACAGAGCAAAATCCAGATATAATTGTAATTCATTGTGGAGGGAACAGTTTAGGACATGTGTCTGGAATTTATTTGCAATTTGCAATGAAAGAAGGACTTAGGAAGGTCATGGACATGTTTCCAAATTCTCAAGTAATTTTTTCACGGATTGCGCAGAGACAAATGTGGCTTCATTCTTCTTCATTTGGTCCACAAATGGAGAAAGCAAGGCACAATGTCAATAAGGCTGTTTGTGCCTTTCTGAGAGATTTTGACATGTCCTCTTTCACAATGAAAATATTATGTTTCGTAGTACATACATTTTTCGCAGAGATGGAGTCCATCTTACTTATGCTGGCAGTCAGATTTTTCTGAGAAATGTACAAAATGAGTTGCGACCTTTCTTGGAATTACAGCATCCATTTTGTAGTAGGTGTTGAGCATTTCAAATTCTTCAAACACAAACAAACACCACCAAAAGGCTCTTTTCAGAGCCACCACTTCCTCCCAGATAGAGATAGAGACACTTGTGTATAGCCGTGTTATAAATGCCATATCATATCAGAGCAGCACCCCAACATTTTAGATGTCTGCGGACTGTCCGCGGACTTCTAAAAAATACACAGGGCGCTGATCATTTATTTTCACTTCTATTTCTTAACTGTGAAAGGCGGCTCTGAAAGGAGCCTTTTTTTATTTTTGTTGTTTTATATTTTTTTGGGTTGTTTATACACGACACACTAGGAGAGGAGGGGAAAGGAGGGTAAGAGGGGACACCAACCACAGGGATAAGAAAGTGCAAGCTGAGAGAGGAAGATGTAGAGTGGGTTTTACTTGGGTAGTGAGCAGATCTTCTCGTGCTCTGAGACAATAGCCTCAAAAGCACTACGAAGTCTCTCCCCCCTGCACAGTACTGCATCACAGTACATACACACAACTGTGATCCTCGAAAGGTAAGGGTCATCAGTATTGCGTATGGCCTGTGAGGCAGCTTGAGGAATACACTGTCCCACAGGAGTGTTCCTTGTGGTGACAGGATCAGAAATGGAGGATGAAGTAGAGGAAGTCAACCTGCTATGCTCCTCGCAAGGAACAACCTTGCGAATGGCCCCAGTGTGGAATGCCTTTAGGTGTCGCTTCATGGTAGTTGTCCCAAAGCTGTATGAACCAGGCCTCCCGAGACTTAGTACATTGCAGGTGACTTGGTTTGCATGCGCCTTAGGAGCATTACCATGAATGGTAAATAACCACCACACCCAAGACTCACGCCGAGTGCTGGTAGTAGGGACTTCCACTAACTCATTCTCGTCATCCTCTTCATCCTCCTGTGCATCCTCACTCCTGTTCTCCTCTTCATGCCCTTGGGGAGGTGGTGGTGGTGGAGGGGGTGGGGGTTGTGCTGAGGCAGATGCAGCACCAGGTGGCATGAGTGGAGCCATGGAAGCCATCAGCTTGGAGATGAAAATCTGCAAATTGGCAGCAAAATTCGCTGTGTTCTGTAGGATAGCCAGAAACACAATGAGAATGAGCTCTATGGCATGGTCTTTTATAGGGGTCTTGTGTGCGGTTCGTGGACATGCGCGCTGTCCGCGGACAGATCGAACAGAAACAAAGGTTCAAAAAGTCACAAAAAGTATGTAGAAACTCAGGATTACTATGTGGAACTTGTTCTATGGTGAGTTTTTATTGAAAAATATTGTAGATTACTTGAAAATGTAGTTTTAAATTGTTCGGGGACACGAACAGTGTTCGCAATCAAAACATGCGCTCATCGTGGGTGCGGTCACATGATAGGTTCGCAAACATGTTCACGAAGGGTGCGGGTGTCCGCAAGACACAAAATGCACTGAAACTGTTCTGCGCATGCGCGTTGGTGTTCTATGGACACTGTTCGGGTCCTGAAGTGATTAAAAGTGCGTTACAAGTGACACGAACAGTTACAGACAGGTGTTTGTTCTTAGAACAGTTTCAGCATCCCTGCGAACAATAAGGACAGGAATAGCATCCTCAGGACACCCCCATTTTGTTTATTTATGAACATCCCAGGACACTTGATGTGTTCTAGAACAGTTTCAACCTGTCTACGAACAGTAAGGGCAGGTACAGTGTCCTCAGGACACCCCCATTTCGTTAATCTATGAACATTTCAGGACACAGCCTGTGTTCTTAGAACAGTTTCAGCCTGCCTGCGAACAATACGGGCAGGCATAGCGTCCTCAGGTCACCCCCATTTTGTTTCTTTACGAACATTTCAGGACACTGCGTGTGTTCTTAGAACAGTTTAAACTTGCGTTTAAACATTATGGACAGATATAGTGTCCTTAGGACGCTCCCATTTTCGTTTCTTTACGGACATTCCGGACACCGGCGTTGTCCGCGGAACCCTGAACTGATTTTTAAAAAAAGACAAGAAATTAATTAGGACACAATATAATAATTTTACTTTATTTTACATAGATGTACAATTTATGACAGAGAAGGTGAGGCAGAAACTGAAACAAAAACAGGAGAATTGGGGGTTTCAATAGGATTTATATGAAGTGAAGAAGGGATGGAAGTCTCATCAAAACATTTTGGTTCATGGAGAGGGTTTGGGGATAATTGAGTGGGATATGGTGAGGGGGACAGGTACATGTGGGACAATGGTATGTAGTTGTTTGTTTCAAGTGATCCTCCACAAAGTTTTTTAATTATTAAAATTTGCCAAGAGTAGGTCCATTTTTTCTTCTATGTGCTGAAGAGTCTTATCGAATACTGCTTTTTCTTTAGTATTTTCAATTTTTGTATGGTCTGTACAAAAAAAAATATATATGTTAAACATATATGAAATAATATGTATTAATTGGTTTATATAGCAAAGTGTCTACCATTAGGTTCATTATCTTCTGACCTTTCCTCACGTGGAAAATGCTCCTCTAGCCACTCCAGAGTACTAGACATTTCGGTGAGAAAAAAAAACATAATATCATTTTTTTTCTATCTAATACAGAAAGTTTACAAATATAT
This sequence comes from Ambystoma mexicanum, assembly GCF_040938575.1. Classification (NCBI taxonomy): domain Eukaryota; kingdom Metazoa; phylum Chordata; class Amphibia; order Caudata; family Ambystomatidae; genus Ambystoma; species Ambystoma mexicanum. The sequence goes on from NC_090927.1 coordinate 295,556,674, forward strand.
GAGTAACATGCAGTACACTTACTAGCTTCTGGTAAGGTGTGTTCTGAGTGGTCTGTAGATCTGCTGTTGCTCTTAGTTGTGGAGTTTCTGTGAGGTAATCATGTTCGAAGACTATCTTTCTTCTTTTGGTATATTCCATTTTAGAACATATTGTATTTAAATGAATGGTTAGTGTGTTATATATATGGGTTACAATTCTTATTTATTGCTACATATAATGTGCATGTGTGCTGGTTTGTGAATTTGTAAAATGTTCATATGTTATGATATAACAATTAAACATACCCCCTAGACTTTTTGGGTAGTGGTGCTGTTGTCCGCATCTGTCCGCGGACATTAAAAGAGTTTGCGGACATTAAATTCAGTAGAGGGGGTTCAGTATGTTCTATGTTACTTGTACATAAAGTCAGAGTTATTATTGTTAAGTTGCCCTACTAAAAACCTATGAAATTCAGTAAAAAAATCTTTGTTAAAGGGATGTTATGGTTCCAAGTAAAACTGAAAAACCCCTGAAATTCGCCAGTTATGGTAAGCTTAGCAACCATAACTCGCGCCACCACCGTGCACTGCTAAGACTAACACCCACGACATCAAAGATGACATCACAAATTTCATTGATGACATCACTGATGACATCACATATGAATTTACTTTTCATGAAATGTCTGTATAAGGCATTCTTATTATAATGTTGAGAAAAAAGTGTCAAGGATCATTGGAATAAATATCATGAGCTAATTAGTGCATTAAGCAATGCATTTATATAAATAGCATTCTATTATGAATTTCTATCGAGTATACTAAGCTACTCATGCAGAAACTTATCAAGAAGGAGGGAAAAACACATAGTTATGAAGGTATGAATGTTATGGGAGTCCAGATTCCTTAGAATAAGTGAGGTAGCATTATCATGGAAGTTCAGATGCAGGGGTGACATTTACGTACCTCAAGCAGTGTTCTGGTAGCAGTCAGGGAGCAGACAGGGGCCTTTGTTGTGGGCCTTATGTGTAATGGCCGGTGCCCACCACCTGGTTGCTCTGATTGGCTTTACAAGCCAACTGCAACCAATGGGAGGGGGAGCTGTGCCAGGCACAAGACTTTCCGAACCGGTGGAAGGTAATGTAGCCATGTTGAATGGCTGGAAAGCAGTGAGGCAAGAATGCAGGTGCCGACTAAAATGGCACGAAGTAGTCAGGGATAGTAAAAGCATCTCTCTGGTGTAAACGGAGGAGATCCTCGACGTGCATCTTCACAAATTGCAAATTTAAAAGCAGAAAATATTCAAACTGTAATCGCACCGATGTGCGCTTCCAAAAAAAGGTACCAGGCTTACACCAGTATGTTGCAGGCAGGGAGAGGCATGATGTTGATGTCGATGGTCGGAGAAGTGATGAAAGAATGGAAACCTTGTTGGCCAGGCTGAATCTCACAATCCAAGCACATGTTCCTAGCACACTGGAAGTTATGAGCGCCCAGCCTGCCATCTTCCGTCCACCTCCCTCCGCTCTATCCCCCACACAATCCCACATGCCTGATTACTGTGGTGGCATCACTGCCACTGGTGCTCCCGCTTCCCATGCCATTTTAGGTGATAGAATACATGGGATGGATCAAGCGTGCAACCCATTAATGCAAACAAATAGACAGCTACCAGAACCCTGGATTAAAAGCCTGCAGGGAATGTGTCAAGCATGCAACCCATTAATGCAAAAAAAAATAGACAGCTATCAGTAGACTGGATTAAAAACCCAGGATGCTAACAGCAATGATACCTGAGCTAGCGGGCTGGATTAGGTGGCAAATTAAACCCCAGGCCTATACCACCCAAACCAGGCTTGGGTATTATTGTTGCATTCTCACAGATATGGTTGGATACTTACTGGCCCTCCTCTATTGGGTGTTGCCTGATTCCAGCACAATAACATGGGAATATGGGAGTCTGGTGTGATTCTTGATTGTCACTGACACTCATATCAGTATATTCTCTAGAACATGCTTTTCATATTCAAACTCACAAGAGATTGTGGACTATTTTACTTTGTCACATAAGGTAAAATACTGAATGATTTTGTTTCTAGCTTGGTTTTGTCAATGCTCTACATTTTGGACTACCAAAAGCATATCTTTATGGATAGCCTCAAGAAGTTTAATTGCACTTAACATGACATGTTAAAGTATTCATCACCATAAAAGCAAACATGTGCGTTGGTAAACAGACTTACATGAACCATTAAGCAAAGCATCACAAAGTGCTGTTTATTCAACTCATGTGCTGTCCATGAGCTTCCAAGTTGAATCCAGGGCAAGCGTAAGTATATATATTTCCCTTGGTTTTATAATAGCTCATACATACCACTGACCCCATATGCAAAAGCGAAAATCACTTATGACTTTTTAACAATAAGGTCCTCCTCATGCTGATACTAAATTCACATTGGCTGTGATATTTAATAATTAGTAAAATGAGAAAGAAATAATAAATGTATGAAGCAGTAGGCCAAATAGTATGTTGCCTGTCCAACCATGCACCTGAAAGCACACATTCAAATAATCTTGGTTTAATTGAGTGTGCATAGTGCTTTCATAAATTAGTATACAAATTATAATAATTCAATGAAAATGGGGTGTGTATTAAATCAGAGTCTCTAACTATGTGATAGTCCAGTGGACGAACATGGGCAATCACATAGTGTGATATAATTAAGCCATAAGGTGGGAATTTTGGACTTTTTAAAAATAGCGTTATCACATATGAGAGCATTTGGATTCTGGAAAAGTTGCAGGGAAGCAGGACACCTGCCCACATTAGATGAGTACTGCATCTGGATACCATTTGGAAAGTCTTGCCGTTGAGGGATCCTGAACTTAACCTGCTGCAAACTTCCTTTCCAAGAGGAATGAGACCCTGACCAGGAGTTCTTTTAGAATCACATGATGGCCCATTTTGACTAGGACCCTTAAAATAAAGATTTCAAAGTGATTATAAAAACTCCCCAAATAAAATAGATATGTTTCCTAGAAATATTGCCCTAACTGCCTGAATTGCAAGGCAATTGGGGTGGTTGTTGCCACTAGGGGGCACTCATTCCAAATAAAACAATCTTCATATTTGTGTACAATGCAACAGTGTTTTACATGATATTTAAAACCTGGTGAGATATGACTGCATGTACAAAATATAGCAGTTCTGCACACAGAGTGCAGGGGCTGATAAAAAGTATTTATTATAAAGAGGATAGGATGTTGAAGTCAGGCATTGTGAGATAAATACAGTTTTTTTCATTGTATTGGATGATGTAGGAGATTGCATTGAACTAAATGTTAAAATGCCTTTTCTGTCCTGTGAGCTCGGTGCAAATTAGGGAATGTTTCCCAGTGCTGAGACCGGTATATAAAGTGTACAGATGTAGCCGACAATAGACCATGCATTAATGAGTGTTGTGCTATACAAATCAAATTACCATAAAACACCATACCAAACTCATGGAGGAGTGTGGTAACTAGATATTGAGGGGAAGGGGGAAGATGCAATAGGATATACACTTACTAAAGATATGCAGCAAATGATTTTGACTGTTTTGCAATTGCCCTTCTTTGTTTCTTTGAAGTAAGAACTTGTTTTTAAGATAATGCAATATCTAGTAGGAAGGGGTACACTATGGTTGCTGTGATCCTTTTGGTGGTTTTGAGGGATTAGAATGGATTAGATGTCCATTTGCAAATCCTTCAAATGTCCAGTGCTGTCTTTGGAACATTATTGTTTCCGTGACTGTAAATGTTCATCTTGAGTTCTGGTTCATCTGAGCCAAAGGTGTTGTATGATACAATCACACAACATATCTTTATAGAATTCAAAGTTTAGTGTGTGAAAGAGTAAATCATTTATAACATGAAGGTTGATGTTATCAGTGATGAGGGTTGCAGAAATGTATTTTAATCTGCCATATTCGTTCATTTTCCTTGTATCCCTGGAAAAGACCTTGAGGGGTGGAGCAGGTATCTAATGTCTAAACCTAAGAGTGGCGGTTTTTCGAAGCTTGCATGTCGAGATTCGTTGTGAGGTTTTCCTGTTGCATCAGGAGGTCAGAGGAAGATGGCTGATTTGCAGGTGAAAGGGTTTTAGGAATGAACGTGTGGGTCGGTCAGTCGATTGGGTGTTGCTAGGAAGCTATTTGCAGTGGGGCCCCATCCCATCATGTAATACTAGAGCAGCTACTGTTCGCATTCGCGTTCGCATAATATTTAATAATATTTAAGCTAATCCTGTTGACAATAATTATACCAATTTAAGAACTGTTTATATATTAAACATTTTACGTGACAGGATTTGTTCAGTTTGAGATGCATTAGCCAGATTAAGTCACACCTTTTCTGGGACATCATTCGAGACTGAGAAGTCATCAAACATGTCTGATTATTATACCTGCAGAGAGTTTTGGAACTTTGAAAAAAGCACAGAGCGAAGCTGCCTGACACCTTTATTCTGTTTCTCAATACATGCTTTCTGTGCCTACAGCTACTTGCCATGCGTAACCTCATGTGTGCAATAATTCTCTGTGCTGGTGTTTAAACCTCATGAATGCGTGTGGCTAATAGTTAAACTAATACTTACACTCCAGTTCAGTGATTGGAGTCCTCTTGACTGCTTTGTGCAGATTTTGTTTTCCACTTAAAGGCATTCAATTGGAGAAGTATGTGGGAGGGTCACAGCATGGAAAATACAATTGAATTACCAAATTATTATGCAAACAGCTGGTCGGATCTACAAATGTGGGTCACATGACCGTACAGTCAAAAGACTACTGAAGAGTGACAACTTCAAGTAATTTCCATGTTCATGTTGTTGGATTGTTCTTCACAAGATGGTGAGTGATCACAAGTCCTCTTTCTATGTTCATATAAATTGTTGATCGTTTTAACACAAAATTGCCAACAGATGAAACTCATCTTTTACATTCAATAAATGTCTCAAAATATAGCAGCTAATTTGTATCTAATAACTCCTGAGGCACGGGGCATGATCACCTGGTAATCGGTGGAAGCCTGATGAGATAGACACCCAAGCACATTGATTGCCATAATGAAGGTCTAATTAGATACAGAAAACAAGACAGCATGATTAGGAAGAAGGAGGTGGCAGCAAGAGGAAGGTGGGCGTGGCCAGTGGAGGGATCTACGTGATTATTGCACCTAAAGAATTTGAATCCCAAAACACAGACATTTCTTTTTTAACACATTTTACCACATATATATATATACGGGGGAGACCCCCTGCAGCCTCTCCCCGATACCCTGCTACATTTCTTGTTAACTCAACAGACCCCTCCCCCACCCCCACACACATATACAGTAAAATGGGGTTCTTGAGATTCGGTATTTTGGGCTTTGACATTTTTACATTCTTTATTGTGGTATGATCCCCAGTGGAGGAGTCCAGCAAGGCCCAGAGACGATGCAGTGAGGAGCAATGGGCCAGATGTGCGAGGATGGAGAGACCAGAGCACAGGATGGGGATGAGCACCAGAGGCAGGGTGAGAGAGATTGAGGCAGCAGTGGAGCGCGCAGGTGATGTCACAGTAAAAACGGTGGAGGGGTAACGAACTACAACATGAGGTAAGGCATGTATATGGCCTATAGGAGGCTGCCAAACTGCCACCATGGGTAGTAATGTCTTACAGTGTTTCCCAGGGTGATTGCTGTGAGCAAATATTCTTGCCAAGGAATAGAGGATTTTTTCACTATGGGCATGAAGTCTGTACAATAATTCTTTAATTGAGTTTCTGTGCACACTTGCTACCTTGCTACTATCTGCTACAGACCAGAGACGGGAGTCTGTCTTCCCTGCTTACTGTGCTGGAGGAGGAGCTATAACACACTAAGCCTCGCGGAGTGTGCTGAGTGTTCTGTGTTCAGTGCGAGGTGAGAGTGAGCCCGTCCCCCTCCAACTTGCCGGATTATGTAAACCTCTGTGCACGTTGATTTTAAACCACAATGATAAGAGACGAGCTAAAGCAGCCCACCGCTGATGGAAAGACCCTTTCAATGACTGGAACAAGGACATGCATGCAAATGCGACTGCTGGAAGCTCCCGGATGTATCAGTAAAAAGCAGACTTTAAAACATTTAAATACAGAGGGAGACAAAGTGATGACTGCCGAGGCTGATGAAAGTACAGGGATGGTTGCAGAGGTTCTGGAGACTCTGAATTTCACGAGCCCTGCCCTGGTGGGCTGCAATACGCTGATTCTGAATTTGAACCTGTGAGGAATCCCAAATGTAATCCCAAAGGTAAACGCTGATTCTGAATTTGAACCTGTGAGGAATCCCAAAGGTAAACTCAATCAGTGGCATGGAGATGCCAAATAAAGAAATAGGGGGGGGGGGAGAGACGGCTCAAGCCCATATACAAGACGGCCAGACAAACCCCTCTCTCTCAGATCTACCATCAAACCTGACATCCACCCAGATGCCATTACCCATAACTACTGAAGACCAGGCAGAGAAAACGAGCCTGCGGTCGGAGTGGACAGGAACTCGGAGTGCCTTGCTGAGGCTAGTCTATCTAGTCAGTTCAATCAAAATGGGAGAGAGGGTTCCAGATAAGCGTGCAGAAAGGGTGATGGAAGCCAGTAAATATTTGAAAGTTGGCGAGCAAAAGAAGTCTGTCTTGGCAGCCCGACTGTCGAAAGACATTCTGGCTCTAAACTCTAAGATCTCAGCAAAAAAGACGATGGAGCCTTCCGGCTGGTGAGATCAGGATGGATGAGATGATAGGCAGTCCCTGTGGCGAAATGAATAGTAAAAATGCGCAATGGCCCAGGACATTGGAACAGAACATGTCGACCCAGGATAGGTGGAATTTGGGTGGGGAGAGTTCAAAAAGATTTTGCTCAAATCGTGAAGCCAAGGGAAGCCAAGAGCCAGAAAGCCCCACAAGGTGGCTCTTGCAGAATGATTTGATATATCGGTCCACCTCGCAGTCGGATTTGGACTCCGGCTAATCAAAGAGTGGCCAATACTCAATCCCCAGAAGAGATCAAAGACTGAACTGAGAAACTGGTGGGGAGAATGGCCTTGAAGATAGCCGAATGATGAGAGAGATGATGGCACAAGTGCAAAATACAGTCATGGCCTCTCTAGCCATCTCAATAGCCCCCCTTCACAAAGCTTTACGAAACCATTAATGATTCCCTGAAAGTTCCCTGAAAGTTCAAGCCACACTTGTAGCCATGGCACACTCTAAGATGCCCTTCCTGGAAACCTTTGTAGTAAATAAATTAATAAATAACATTGTTTATGCAGAGGAAACCTGCAACACGGGTTTTCTCTATATATGCACAGGATCTGTGTGCCTCCACTAGATCCGTATCAATGGGTAACCGGCAGGTGTAGTCCTTCAGAATGAAGGTTTCCATGATTGCTAATTGTGGCCCTCATGACTTATATCTGCCATGCATGCTTGACAGACATCCGTTTGATTTCCCAGGTAGAGTGGCGATAAACACGTGAAGCAAGAGTCTTACTGGGTTCCTGTGAATGCCTCTGAGAGAGCACCACAGAAGCAGTCCTTCCAGACAGATTATCTTCCTCTTGAACTGGCTGTAAATAAAATATTAGTGTTCCCTGTGTATTTTCCATTCTATATGTTATTGAGCCGATTTTATTTGTTGAAACACAAATTGGCTAAATTTATTTTCACTGACACTTTTACCACAAAATGTAGGGGTTGACCCCACGCATGCCCTTTACCTACTCCCTCAGTCCCCTCTCTATATACTTAACATCCAACTCACCTTCTACCTATGTGCAGTACAAACATGTTCAGTAAAAACATTCTACAAATTTGTATTCTACCAAAAGGGGGAATACCCAATTTTCCACAAGATCCTTGCAATGAGAGTGGCCAATTTGCTTGATGAAATATAATGAAAATTGATCCAAATGAATCACTGCTTACAGGTGAAAATAAATAGTGGAATAAACCACCTCCCAAATTACCAAAAATGTTATCTATTCAAGGAAACCCTGGAAACTGATGTGCTGCCTCGAAGTGTCTTTTGGTACTGTTAGAATGGACTAAAAACGAAAATATGGTGTGGGAAGACTCAAAGAGAGAGAAACAGGCCTACAGATCCTTTCCAAGGGGGGGGCACATGAATATGCCTCAGATAGTGAGAGAGTTCCAGAGAGCTGAAGCCTGGCGTGAAGTGGCCCCAGCTTCCCAACGAGCGCTATGAGATCTCAACGTCCTGGCTTCAAGATGAGTGTAATGGGTCAATTATTAAAAAGACACTTTTATTAAGTATGAACATGGCCCACAGGTGTGATGTACAGCAACAACATTGTAATATCCGTATCCAAAACCCTACTTTACCTGGAGCTCAGCTCAAAAGGATATCCCCTTGCCTACCAAGCAATAAGAGAAACCCAGTAACATCTTGGATCCTATCTATTATGAGCATACAGTCGCCTGGCATGCCTAGATATAAGGCAGTGCCATTGTGGAGGTGCAACGATATTGTGGCACTGTCTTTTGTCATCTGCACTTTTCTATCTGAAGGGGATCATTTGAAAATATACAACTGATAGTCATATGAGCCGGCCACTGCCTGGACTTGCGGGGACGGTGGAAGGCCCAAATGTAATCTAAAGCCAACAGCTGGTGAAATCGAGGGGCACCTTCAATGCATAGCTGCCGTCTATTCTACCATTCATGATCTTGCACAGTTCCTAACCATGTGGAAGTGAGACCCACATGTCAAATTGGTCTTGTTTTTTGGTTTAGTGATCTGGCAGAAAATGAGGAAAATATCCTGGATGTAGGACACCTCTTCCACCTTTCCACAGATGCGTATCACTGTACTGATTGTAAAACTTTGTGGTTTAACCTTCACAAATAAGTTGTTTCTGGATTAATTGATATTGTGATTGATTTTTGTTCTCCACTAATACTCAGGTTCAGATAAAGATGGTGATTAAAGGTGCAACTCCTGATCAAAACATGTTAAATAATAGTGATGGGTATGGCTTACCGTTTTGTTTATCCTGCACATGCCTGATTAACTGAAGAAGCTAAGCCAGGTCAAAACCTTTCCCCTTAAATTGGCAATGATTTGCACACCGATACAGATGCGCGCCAGTGATTTCATCCTGTTGGATGTTACTGCATGTTATCTGTCTCTGACTCTCTTACGTGATTAAGCCAAACAAACTAATGCAGTGGTTGGTTCTGGGAAACCTAAGATCATGATTTGTGGTAATGGACCAATGGGCTTTTGGAATGGGTCCAGGGATATGGCTACTTGGAGAGCGATTCTTGAGGATCGCCTTGGAGGTAACTGCTGATGTATATCAATGGGAATGGTGAGGTCATGATGGAAATCCATTGGGTTTGAGATGAAATGTGTTGTATGATCAGCAGCTGCTCTGCTCCACAGCATTGATGGAGGCCCTCCACTGTACTCAATAAACTTAGCTAGGCTTAAGGCTATTTTTGGTATATACTAGTCATCTATGGCATGCTCCAACTGATTTGCTTCTCTTATGTTTGCCTTATGTTTGTCTATGAGGAAATATCTAAATAATGGCACGTCCGGGAGCAGTGATTCCAAGCTTTGTCCAATACGCTGTCACGATGTTTGCAAATGAATGGCCTACGATCCATTTCTGAAAGGATCCTCTTCAACATCTGCCACGGTCAGTAGAGCATGCACACACATTTCTCAGAGAAACAACAAGCACAAATGTATTGAGCAGAGCATCCAAGTTTGACTGGCTGGGGTACAGCAATTCAAGGATAGGTAATGAAGGTCCCCCCACTTCTGTTTGGCGTGAGTTACTGTGATAATGTGCAGGCACTTCGGCCAGTGTTCTGGATCTTCAGTAGAGTGAGCTACATAATGCTTGTATAGTCCAGTCAGGCCGACAAACAGTCTACCTCTGCTTCATTCACAAGGATGGGCTGGGCTGGGCTATTTTAAGCTCACTACAGCAGGGAAGATAGCTCAGAGTATCAAGCCGTTGCCAAAGTAGTACCTGGTCAGAATGCTTCATGCTGTGTGTTTCCTTTGCAGAGTTGCCTCCACGCCCCGATGAAAATATAGAGATGCGGCCTACAGGCTATAAAGGCCTCTGAGCAAGTTTCTGCAGGAAACATAAATATGATTAGTGCTCGGTTTCCACCACTGCACGCCTACATGCAGGATTATGGTTTGCTGCCAAATTCATAGGATAAGCATGACAATATACCTCCTCTTATAAAGAGATTCTCCAAGTGCTTTTTTGAAATGGAAAACAAAATATGATGCTTAAGAGCAGCGCTGAAAATTGAAGAAATGTACAGGATTTGGTTTAGGGGTTCTGTTTATGTAGGCGGGGCTGAGTGACAGAGCCCGAGCCCCATTGGAGCAGTGCCTATCAGTATAAAATCCTTCTGATCAAGTAAGGCAAATTGTGTTCTCCGCTCCTTTCATTTCTCTTAATACTCAACTTAATAGAAACATGTCTTTAAATTGCAAGCCATATATACCAATGTGGACAGCTTTTTGACATGGTGTGAGGTATGGACTGTTTCTGCAGGAAGCTCGGAAATGAAAACATTCTGTCTCGCTTGCAGGTGTCTCCTAAAGCCTGCTCCAGGTGTCTCCTAAAGCCTGCCCCTGAGTGAGAGCACCCAACCACCTTGCTTGGGAGCCGATATTGGGGACTGCTGTGCTAGCGATGGGTGTGGGCTTTGGGATGGAATGGTGCTCTGGCCAAACAAACTTTGCCTCATCACAGCTCTGTCTTGTTCCCGCCTATTTCCTACCCTGCTCAATGGGCCTCATTACGAGTTGGGTGGTATTTTGAAGGTAAATCGGCCGGAATACCAGCTAATGGAATTACTGTTACTGCTACTTGGTCCGGCTGCATTAATCCCATTTTTCCACCTTCCATTGCACTCTATGGGGCTTTTCTTGGTGAGATCATTGTGGCAGTATTTCCGCTGCAGTAACTCTGCCGCTTTTGCCGTTTTTTCAGCTGTAAGTAGGCGGATTCAGCTCCAGCATGATGCTGGCGGTAAATTATTTATTTATTTGTAAGGCGTTGAAAGCATGCAGGCATCGGGGCGCCAACATAGAGACAGGACAGAGCGCGCAAGACGTAAAATACAGGACGGTTGGCCAGGGAGAAGGCCAAACAGTGATACATTCAGATTATCTTTCTAGCTGTCTAGTGGTTTTATTCATTTGAACCCCACTTTTTACCCTCAGTTAATTCCCCCACTCCAGGGCCATACTCGTAGTATGGCAGAGCAGGAAAAGCGGCAGTAATTCCGTTACCACCAATTTCTTCCCGCTCTGCCATACTTGTACGCATTTCTTGTATGTTATGTAATTATTGTTATGGATGATTGTCAGAGCATTATGTCTCCGTTCTACAAAGGTAATTTAACTATTCTAATCTATAGGCGTCCTCATTGAGGTGTAGTGTGGGTCTCTATGCCGAGCAGGCTGAAGAAAAGTAGCCTGGCTGGTTTTCAGAGCAATGCCAGAGGTTAGGATTAATACAACACCGTCCAGCCATCAACCTTCAGTTGTGCAAACAACAATATGAACTAGGGCATATATTCTAGGAGTATATACTGAGCCAAAGAATACATGCATATCTGAGGCATCTGCGAGCTACCCGGTGTATTTATTATGCAGCAATTGTATTGGCACCCTTGTTTACCTGTTCAGGACTGGAACAAGCCTGCACTCCCATTGGCATTGTTTCTTTCTGAAAATAAATTGTTCCCGCTCATGAATATATATGAATCAGCTGTTATGCTTATCAGAGAAGACACGTGCAATACAAATGCTGAAGCACAATGTAGCTAAATGTCAAAGCTGCACAGCCTACTTGAATTGTTTACAGAGAGAGTGGCTTTTAGATGTCATAGTAAACGGCCAAAGTGGTGCTCTGTCAGGCCCATGTTATTCATCTGGACCTCAATGGGCGGTCCTTCGGATTAAAGCCAGGCCACATTTGCATATTCCTCATTCTATTAAATGCGCTTCTTGTTTAGAATGCTTCCAAGTTGTCTTCGAATGCTCGGTGCAGAACAATTCTAAAAAGATATGTATTTCCATCTTTTACATATGTGTATGTAAGGGAAAAATAGATAGCAAGAAACAGTGCTGTCCAAAAAAGGGGAAGAATGCAGAGCGAACAGGGCAGAGGAGAGGACAGGTGACACGTGGGTCAATAGTTGTTATCAGAGATCAACAAGGGACGAGGTGCCTTGACAAGCATGGCCTTCAGTACCTCCCAATAGGACGCCTAGATGGGGTCGCTCGAATGTGCATCATTGTGTTACTGCAGAGTGTGGGGCCAGAGCAGAAGGCCTGTTTCCTGGTCCTTTTCTTTCTAGCTTGGTGACGTTGTGCCTTCACTCCTTGAAGAGGTCTCCAGCGTTGATGAGTGTTTCAGCAAGTTAGGATGAAAGTTTGTTTAAGTCATTGCCTTGTATTTGATGTGGGCTATTTTCAAGGTGATTATGGATTGGAGGAGTAACAATTGACTTTTGTCTGCTTTACTGCCACACAAAAGCTATACCTGAAGTGTGGTGAATGTAACTGCAGCATGAGCAGCGATCACGCGGCCTTCCCGATCTCTGCAATCGATAAGGATCGCGCAGGACATAGCTGGCCGAATCCTGCAAGGATCATTTGCCTATTGATTAATAAACAAGTCACAAGGAAAACAATATTATGCTGTGGTTAGTATCATAAAAAACAAAGACATGTGAACTTTACCTACAAGATATAGGTTCTCATGGGGCTAGTATGACCAGGGAGGCCACACCCATTAGTTGCACTTTGTGTTTCCTTTGGAATGGTGGGTGTCAGGATATCAGGGAATTTATCTCAGGAAATAAAGCTCAAATGGGATCACCAATAGGACCATATGATGGCGAGCAACACCTTGTTGGATTCCTTATTGCACAGAAAACAAAGTGCAGAGCAGTATCCACTTTAAAACAGCTTCAATCAAATCAGTATCCAAGAGCCAAAGCTGTTAGTTGTGGAGCAAGAGTTCCATGTTGTGCAATAGCCACTTGGACTATAGACGTTATAATAAAGTGTAGGCGCTGAAGCCAGGAGGCTTGATCATCAGCTTGCATAGGTGTCTGTCATTTTTTCGAACGTAAAAGTTTCCAATGGCGATTTGTTTGAAAAAAATTCGAAAGTGCCGTCGACATGGCTTAGGGTTAGGGTTGGGGCTTGGGTTAGAGTTGCGGGGTGGGAGGGTGGCGTGGGGGTTGGAGGGGCTGGGGAGAAACCTCCACAATATACACTAAAACCTTGAAACGTTGCATGGAGCTGTCCAGTGCTGAAATTACAGAACTGGACAGCTCAATGTAACATTGCAAAGTTACAAAAAAAAAGCATTGAAATGCTACTTTTAACATGTAAAAGTGCATTTCAATTGAAACCAGTCCATGACTATTGTCGACGGATTGGTTTTGAAAGAAATGCACTTTGCATGTTAAATGAGGCTGTCACAGCTTTGTTTTTCGAAACTTTGTTTTCAACACTTTTCTTAGTCGAAACATTCTTTTTCAAACGTATCACTATGAACCATCACATAACCTAATCAGGTCGCCAAACAGGAGACTGTGTAGCCTCTGCCTTGCACACCAGGCTGTGCAGGGAGTATTTAAACCTGATAACGGCAGCGGATGTAGCATTTGCCTCTGGTGTGTGGCCAGCCTGTACTTGGTCATTTCAATTCACAACAGCAGTGACAAAACTGTTCATCCTTCCAAGGGTTATACGTTGAGTACCGTTGAGTTGAGCAATAATAATGACTCTTAGGACCAGGTCATTGTGCTGTAGCCAATCAGAAAGGCCAGAATGCTGACTGCCAATATTGTTAGGCATCCCAAGAGCTTTGTCTGGTTTCCCGAACAGCCTTCTTGCTTCTGTCCCGTTACTGGATTTGCCCAACTTCACCTATTTCCGCATTAGAGATCCATAACCTGGCTTGCTCCGCGCTTCCTGTGCCTGCCCTGCTTCTCATCTACAGGCACACTCCCATGGAAACTAAAATGCTGCATCATGTTTTAAGATGGGACTCACATTCAGTTTTCGTACTGGCATCCTTGGTTGCTATTATTCGATTCCATACATGTGCCATAGGTGTAGAATTCGGAGCACACCATCTTTCACACTGAGGCACTTTTAGCACCTGGGCCTGCCCTTCCTGGCAATAGTATTCTTGTAATCTACACCGATGGCAAAAGTGCCGTTTTAATAACCCTCAGTAATAATTGACACATTACTTTGCCCTGGCCATTAATTTGGGATTTCCTGGCCATAGACTGAAGGTGGATCCTGCAAGTGCACGCTATAAGACAATTTTGTTTCAGCACTTAGAAGCAGCAGGAATCCTTTATGAAGCCCTATATAAAAGCATCATAACATTGTTATGATCATTTAAACAGCAGTGCTTTGTTCTAGAATATACTTTCACACTATGCATTCAAATATCAGATTATGGGTCTTCTGACTACCTTTTGTTAGTGCAAGTCTTCTAGCTTTGGTTTCCTCAAGGACAGAATGAAAAAGAGCATAGCTGTTGGACAAGGTGGATGCCTAAGTCTCCAATACAGCTGTGGGTAGATGGCAGTCTTATATTGTCTGGTACAGTCCTTGCTTATGAAGGGAAACACACAAGTCATCAGATACATTTAGTAAATACATTAGGATATTCAATAAAAACACTGTCAATCCTTATGTGTCAATAGATTTTGCCTACACTCCTAAAAATGAAATGTTCAGATAGGGTAATTAAAAGGCGGGTATCCTTACCTGAGTTCTAGGCAAAGAACCTTCTAATGTAAACTAGTCTAGAACTAATGAAAGAGTTTTTTTAGGGTGGGACTGGGAAATGCAAGCAATAAGATTACATTCACGGCTACCTGAATCAGAGTTCATCCGGCCTCTTTCAAACTGTCAGGAAAACATACCAACCTTACAAATCTCTATTTTCAATCTGAGCAATATATTCGTAGATGAACATCCAAACTATACATTAAGTGAAGGGTTATCCTTTGTCCGTCAGTGACAATAATCTTTACATTTACAAATGCAAGATTCTCTAGAAGAAGAGAATGAACATATTTTTACTGAAGTAGATGAAATAAACACAGGGTTAAGTCCTAAACTGCTTTTTGTGCTGCAAACAGTTCTTTGTTACCTGAGATCCTGACATTTTAAAAAATGGTGCCCGAGGGATTGAGGGAAATTAAATTTGCAAAATGTTTTCAGAAATATAGCATCACCAGGGAAAAAGCAGATGCCTCCCAAAATGTGAAGATAACATTGTTATACAGCCGCCAGATAAGGCCGAAGCAATTGTCATTTTTGATATCCAGCAGTCCGATGAAGAAGTAAATACATCACTCAATAACTCGATAACTCGTCATTACATCAAGCTAGAAACAATTCCTATGTCTAATGCTAACATAATCATTTCTGATTTGGCTAAACCAGCAAATTTGATTCGTTCAAAATTAACTGAGTTTCTAAATTACCCTGCACCTAGAACACCACTGTCCCATATTGTTCCTAAAATTCTCAAGAAAACAGCAACCCCTCTGACAAGACGAATCGTCTCTGAATATGGCCCTTTGCAGAAATCAGTGTCCCACTATATATAGCTTTTCCTTAAGCTTTTAGCATTAAAAACTACAGCATATTTACACGATACTACAGATATCATCAACACAGCATGACGCCCATATTCCAATCCGAATTAAGAACCTCTAGTGTGCGTGTACATAGAGTTTAAGGGATCATTACGTTAAAAAGGGTCTACACCTGTACACTTTATGTGTATGGGCAGCTGATGACTGAACTGGGTCCACACCTCTCAAGAGGTGATTGAGTATTGTACCATGTAATTTTACATGAAATGGTTTGATATGTATTATGTTTACGTTGCTGTTGACACTTAATGTACAGTCCATTGCCTTACCATTTTCCAAAGATCACCATAAACATAGTGTAAACCTTTGCTGGGGCTGGGATGATTATGGTGGGGAGGGTAATCCCGTAAAAAGTGGCTGGCCATGGAAGAATTCACAGCATCAAAAATGTTTTGTCAATGGTTATTTCCTTCAGTGGGCTGTCACCAATGTATAATCTGTGGCAGCTACAATATAATGTATGCCCCTAACATGTATATATCAACCCATAACACAGTCACACTAGAAGCCCCCTACACAGATTGTGCTACTTTCACCAACTCACCCCACTGATACAATAAACAGATCAGGGTGGATCTTAGAATCAACAGAAACAGCCCATCTGCCCCTCGTGCTCCACTTTACTTTATCCCCTCCACTTTTGAACACATTGCTGTCCAACGCCTTCCTCCTACTTTTCTAACCATTGTCCTCATCTTTAACCCCACTAGCTCTCTCAACCTATTTTTCAACAGGTTACTCATCTAATTTGATTCCTTACTGACAGATGGCTTAAACAGCATCCTGAACATGACACAAACGCTACCTTCAGCTTGATTCCCACCCCATACCATCCTTTGGTTTTAATCCACAATCAACCTTTTCAAACCCATGGACACTCCCCAATGCCCTTTATTGAACTCTACCCCTCTGACCACTCCCTACTATACTTCATCAGAATTTGTCTGTCTTCTCATTACTCGTCCAGAGCATCCTAATGATCAAACCAAACCTCATATTCTCTCTCTCCCTCTCTCCCTCTCTCCCTCTCTCCCTCCTCTTGAAGTGTGCCCTGCTGCAGGCATTTTGTATGTGTCACTCGTGCGTGACATGACATCACCCACCCAGATTTTATTATGATATGATTTATAACGTGCTTAATACCCAGAGGTTTCTAAGCGTGGACCAGGGGATCAACCTGTGCTATTTGTCTTGCTTCAAAGGAAAGCACATTGCCCCTGGGCTATCCTCCCCAATTATTATTATAATTTTACAACAGGGTTAATACCAGCGAGTGGTTTCTAAGTACTTTTGCACTGCATTGTTTTGCTTCCAAGCCAAATAAGTTACCCCTGAGCTATCCTTCCTAAGGTTGGCCGCACGTACCACCGGAGCAGCCATTATAGTTTCCCCTCTCACCTGCTGAAATCTGGACAATGTTCTCTGCTCATGGAGCTCCAGGGGGGCAGTGTTCTGTCCCCACTATCCAGCCGAGCGCTGCTGCTGTAGCCACCAAGACAGCTGTGCAGCCTAAGCAGCCCCGTGGACTGCCCCAGTGCCTTGCTCCAGTACGCCCTGGATCACGGCCCTTGAGAGCTTCTGCAGCACCGGCAGCCGTCACACCAACGACATTCACAGCCAGTCAGATGTGATACACAGGTCTGAAGGCAGCGGGTATGTTCCAGTGCCTGCAGCGACTGCTCAGGCTATTCTAACACGAAGTAAGAAGGAATCGGTCGCACTCAATTTGAAATATGTTAAATTGGTGCTGGGCAGACACCCAAGACACCAGGGGCATGGCAGTTCCACTATTGTCATGATATTTGAAAGTTTTCACTGAGATGCAAGCTCTGAAATATCATCGAAGATGTTTATTCAAATGAGATGTGCTATACTGTGCTGGTGTAAACATGTAGTATAACTCCCTGGGCATGTAGTTTTCACTAAACTACCGCTCCCAGAGTGCAATACAACTCAGTTGGAGAGCAGTGGTGTGTGGCACATCTGATAACGGATCGCCGCTGGACGTGCTCTGTTAGCTTGCTAACGCAGCCTTTAGTCTCTAGTAATCCTCCCATCTGCCTTATGCAGCGAAATCCGCTGAATTCCACTTGCTGCTTCTCCCTCGCCCTCACGTGTAGCAGCAGGGTTGGAGAAACCGTAATCGCTTTCATGTATTTGATATGATGGCCCCCCTCTTCCTTCTTTCGGAGTCTCTTCTACCTCAATCTACTGGAATTCGAATACCACTCTGTTGATAATGTCCAAATATTGTTCCCTTCACTTTTTTCAAACCAGGTCTTTCTTCCCAGATCACTGACTACTTGAGCACAATCGGACTCTGAAAGGCACTTTTTTGTCTGAAAATGAATCAAAAATTCAGTTAACCCACCTTTCAGAAACACATGTCTCGTCTCTCCCTTCCACTGACACCCTTACTCCATTCCTTTGACTCGCATTGTGAGTGTACTCTTTGAGAACGAGCCGAAGCTATCAAATAGTCAACGTTCCCACTTCCAAAACTCGTATTTCCACACGTGTCCTTAGCAGACTAGACTACTGCCCCCGACTCCTCATGGGGTTCCATCTATACTCCTTGACAAGGTACTCTAGAATCCCCCGTGATTCTCATCCACCTCTGCCCACTGCATCTAACGATGATGGTTTTCCATTCAAACAAACTCACACGTTCTAGTCTATAAACCTGCACCCACCCACCAGACTATCTCCCTGTCTGGCTACTAACCCTCTTGCACTCTGGGTACTCAGGGAAACGTCACCCTCTCTGTACCACATCTCTTCTTTGCTACCTCTCTCCATTCCACCCTGTGCTTGCCTAACCATGGTTACTTCTAACCACCAACATCAAAACCCTCCCCACTTTAGTGAGCTTCAAAACACTTTTTCACAACTGTTTAATTGAAGATGACGCCATGTTGTCAGCAGTAATAGCCGCCCCCTGAGCCTCCTCTTGTCCTCGTCTTTAATTAAAGTATATTCTGCATATGACAATGCTATGATTTATGTAAATATTCCATATTGTAAATTCTATTCCTCGCACATTGTAATAGCATCTTGTCAGTGATGTCCCTTCTTTCTGTCCCATTGGCTCCCTATTTGAAACAAATAATGTTTTTTCTCACTACTACTTTATTGTAAGGCACCCTACAGTGGGAGTGCCCAGATATCTATACTTCCTTATGTACAATGCTTTTTGTCAAAGCACTTCTTGCTAATTTATAAATACGAAATGCAAATATAGTACTGAAAATTACAATGAAAAAATAAATAATTATTGAATAAACATACTTATGCCATCATATGCTATGTGCTTCAATTGTGGAGTCAGGGGTGATGTCCCCATGACCCCTGCTGGGATGGGCTGTGGGGTTGCACTGGGGCTCCTGTTCTACCAAGAGAAATACATCCCAACCAAACATGAGATCATGCTAAATTGACAGTACTTCTAGACTGATGATAATTCAGCGTGGGGAAATTTAGGGGTACAAATTGATGTTTTGCTGAACTAAGAGTAAAGCAAGCTTGCTAAAAAAGCGAGGTTCTGTTTTACTGGGAGCTCCCGCTCCTTGCTGCTCGGAGATATCGCGCTCTGCCCCTGCACTGCCATTGCTGTCTGATGGAGTATAAAAGGCAATATGTTACGTCGTGTTCCCGTACTCATAGGTGAGAAGGCGAATGAAAAGCCAGAGAGCGAACACTGATAACAATCAGTTTATTAATCAGAGAGCCGCACCATGCCTCATCATACCGCGTGCCAAATTAATAGCGCTTCGCCTCCCACTCCATGCCAACTGCCTCTCAAGTTTCAAACCTTGCACTGTGCTTGACATGGCGCACGGAGGCCAGCCCCGACACGGCATGCGAGGCACGGCTCAACTACAAGTACCAGTCCACTACACAACTTCCCCTTTGAACAAACAATCTCAGCACAGAGTCTTTTAACGTGGAGAGAGCTCGGAGTAATCATGCCCCCCTTCCCACTTCATCTCCACTCCTCTGCTGTTCCCCCTGCTCCTTTTCTGACACTTGCTCCCAATACTGCTCTTCAGGTGTAATTGTAGAACTCCGACCTTCAGTCTCTTCTCATCATGTCATGTCTTCACATAGCCTATGTGTGCCACCCGTTCGTGTAGCTCCAGCCCTACATGAAATATTTCTTGGAGAGTCCACAACACCTGAACCAAACAGTCTACCACCAGCATCACTCTTGGTCGTTTCCACAGTCATTTCACCTAACAATGCATCCACAACTTCTTTTTCGTCTCCATTGACTCTCCATTGCTCAGCTCTCCATTCTGCTTTGTGACATTTACTCACTTTCTTTCGACTCCATTTTGTTACATCACTCAATATTACCACAGTTCCAATTACCTTTCCGATTCTCAGCACCCTCTCACTCTTGTATTGCTAACATGTACTTTATCGCCTACTCTAAACGGCTCCACATAAACACGCCTCTTCTGAAACCATTTCTTATTATTCTCCTGACCATTTTCAGCCTTACTGATTAGTTCTTCCTCCTACTTTGAATGGTCCTGGAGTACGTAGCCATTCTGGTGCCATTTCACTCACAGGTTTCCTCCCTTTCAAAGAGACACACAGAGACGCCGCTGTAGTGGCGTGTGATGTTGTTCTATATGCCCAAATCATATCTCTTATCAATATCTCCACATTCAGCTTTGACATCAGAGATAGTTTAGTGTCCCTTTAATGACTCAATTCCAATCTGCCTATGACAGTATAGCACTATCGTCTTATGCCTCACCCCTGCACCAGTTAAGAAGTTGGTAACCACACTCGACTGGAAACGAACTCCATTATCCATCAAAAGCCCTAAAAGAAAACTTTCAACCCTAAAAACCCTATTCAAAAAATCCACAACCGAGTTGGCAATAACATCATCTGACCATTCCACACATGGCCACTTTCCCTGATAATCCATCAACACAAACATGAACTTCCTCCCTTGATAACATCCTGGCAATTGACCAATTGTATCCAATGCCAACTTCTCTAATGGCCTAGCTGATATTTCCACAGGACATAAAGGTGGCTCTACCACAAGAGGCGTCTTATCACTAGCCGCACACGGCAAACAATAGGCCACCATGTGTTTACTTCTGGATCCATATTGGTCCCCCAATACATTTCTTTGATTTTCCTCTTTGTCATGCTCTTCTCTACATGACCTCTATGTGCAATCTCCAAAATAATTGGCCCCATATCATTAGGCAGAACTATCGTCTCACCCCTACACAATTTATCAACTTCACCCATAATTCATTACGAACTTGGTCAAACTGTGCGCTCACTCCAGATTAATTCGTGGGTCACCCCTCTTCTAATAACTGACGTGTTCTCAGCATTTCAGAATAAGTACCATTTTTCTAATGCCATCTTGCTAACTCCAAATCACTGCCCTTCATCACTTGTGCTATCATTAACCACTTCTCCACAGGTGGTACTTCTCCAGATTCCAAATAAAGTTGCGACAAAAAATCAGCCACAACATGACCAAGTCCAGGAGTATATACCACAGTAGAAAATGTACTTTTGCAGGGCCACGGACCAGTGATTTATCTATCTAATGGTTTGTGATCAGTCTTAATCAAAAACGGTACACCACGCAAAAAAACCTTTAAATGGCTTTAATGGCATGGTAAAGCTTCCCATTCAGTTGTAGAATAATTATTCTCAGCACCTTGCAACGCCATTGAAGTAAATGGCACCACCATCTCACAGCCATCTCCTACTTGTATCAATGTCTCCCCTAAGCCTAGCCCCCTCGCATCTGTTGTCAGCACAGTTTTATCACAAGGATAAAACATGCTCAAGGTTGGAGCTCCCACAAACTTTTCTTGTATTCGCATGAATACTTCATCACGTGGTCCTGTCCTAACAAAACATACATTTTTCTTCAGAAATTCCCTTAAGGGAGCACTCAAATTTGCAAAATGTTCCACAAACCTAGAGTAATATGCAGCAAGGTCCATAAATGGCCTAAGTGTGTCTTTGTTGTGAGTCACTGGTGCTTTCAACACAGCATTAACTAAATTTGTCTTCGGCCTAAAATCTCGATCATTAATCACATGCCCCAGGTATGATACCTTCCCTACTTTGAATGGACACTTTTCTTCCTTAATCGTCAGTCCTGCCTGTTTGAGGATTTCAAGCATCTGTCCCCCGAGCATAAATCAATGGTGCTGAGAAACATCAATGAATATCAGAAAGTCATTCTGTAAACATTTAGCATTCAAAATTTGACTAAATAACATTTCCATCACAGTTTGAAAAACAGCTGCCACTGAGGCAAGACCAAAAGACATTCTTCTAAATCTATAAGCTCCAAACGGCATCACAGATGAGGTTGGTGGTCATGAATCAGGATGCAATTCAATTTGATGGTACGCACTCAATGGTCGTAAAGTACTCTGCACCATGAAGAAGAGATATCATCTCTTGTACCTTGGGAACTGGATGACGATCTACACATATTATGCTGTTGAGTGATCTCAAGTCAACACACATCCTAATCGTCCCATCAGATTTTTTTCCAGTCACTTCGCAGCTTCAATAGGGTCAATCACCTCACTCCTACACAATCTGTCTTGTTCCTCTTTAAGTTTACTTCACAACAACAAACGTACCAGTCTCACTTTATAAACAACTGGTTTTGCTCCTTTCTTCAGTATAATCTTGTGATTGAAATTCTTCAGGCACCCTACTTTGTTATCAAAAACATCCCTAAACGTATAACAAAGATCATTTAGTCCTGTGGGACTCGAATGGGAATGGGGAGTGACATTTTTTGGTGCCTGGTTTCAGGCACCACCGGTGCTGTAATGCCCTGGTAATTCCCCAAAGCCAGGCGCCGGTAAAAATTACCAACTCCAGCAGAGCCTGCAGTTTTTACCGCCACGGCTACCACCAGGGTTGTAATGAACACCATGGTCCCAATTATTCAGATTTAAAATAATCCCCAAACATTTGTGGTGCTTCACACTCCACAATGGCACACCCCTTTCAGCAACATACTGAACTCTGTTTATCATCCTATCTTTAAATCTAATATCTACCACTTTTGAACCTAGCATTCAGATTGGCAACCCCCCATAGCCTCTCTGGTATATATCAAGTACACAAGCTCTGTCAGACTATACCCCAATCTTTGGTAAAGTGTCCATGCCAAACATAATGTACTTGGACCCCAAGTCGGCCATCAGTCTCAAATCATGCCCATCAATTTATACTTCCTAACAAGGAACATCTATATCTTCTTCTACAATTACAATTAGCAAATCATTCATATCATCCTGAAAGAAATGTAATTCACCATCTAAATATCTCACATTCCCTGTAGAACTGCCTCTACTAATATTGGGCAGGTGATCATGGCTATTGCATGATATGATATGACCTGATATGGCATTTATAAGGCGCCTATACACAAGTGTTTCAAGGCGCGACGAGGCAAGGGAGGGGAAACAGAGGGAAGACAGACAACGGTCTTACTAGGCCATGTGTAATTCAGATCGCGCAAGTGCATGGGAAGGGGAAAGGGAAACATGCCGGGGGCAAGGAGGAAGGCAAGTGCAGTACATGGGATGAGAATAAATAAGATAAATAAATAAGATAAATTAAAAAAAACGGCCAGCTGGTGGCAAGTGCAAGGTAAGTGCAGAAATAAGTGCTGGTAGGGGGAATGTAGGGATACAGAAAACAGTCCCCAGGTGCAGGGATTACCAGGGAGGCAGTGCAGGTGTGAACTGGCATGGCCTGGGCCAGAGATCAGAAGGGCGGCCAGGTAACCAGTGCAGTTTCAGTTCCAGCCAGGAATTCAGCAGGGGAGAGGGGGAGAGAAAGCGGGAGCAAAGAGGAAGGTGTTAAGGCGCGTCCGGAACCGGAGATGGTTCTCCTCAAGTTTCAGGGAGGCAGGGACGCTGTTCCAGAGGGAGGCCCCAGCGGAAGAGAGAGATCTACCACCAACTTGTTGCTTGGAGAAGCGACTGACACTGAGGGAGTTGGGGGCAGATGAGCAAAGAGCTTGAGAAGGAAGATATTTAGGAAGAGAGAGTTGGAGGTATTGAGGCTGCATGCCCCAGAAGGACTTGTGGACAATGCAGAGGGTTTTGAACATAATCCTCGCAGCCACTGGGAGCCAGTGCAGAGATTTCAATACTGGAGAGATATGGTCCCTGGGCTTGAGACCAAGGACAAGTCTTGCAGTCCTGTTCTGGATGAGTTGAAGAGGGAGGAGAAAAGAAGCAGGCAGATTTAGAAAGAGGCTGTTGCAGTAGTCCAGCCTAGAGAGAACTCGAGCTCTGAAGACAGTGAGCTTCTGGGTGAAGGAGAGGAAAGGAAGACTACCTTTAAGGAGGTGCAGCTGGGAGTCGAAGATGACCCCAAGGTTTTCAGCCTTGTAGGTGGGAGCAGGAAGAGGGCCATGAGAGGCCGGCCAGAGAGTGGCAGGAAAGGAGGGAGTGGGTGTGCTGATGTGGAGAATCTCAGTCTTACTGGCATTAAGGCAGAGATCATTGGCGGCACACCTCTCCTGGATAGCAGACAGACAGTCAGAGATGAGTGAAGGAGAAGAGATGGCTGAAGGTAGCCTGAAAATTATGTCATCCGCATAGCACTGGAAGTTGGGGCAGAGAGTGGCATTGTGGTGGGCAAGAAGTGCCAGGTATTGTTTGAACAGCCAGGGAGAGAGGTTAGACACCTGGAGAACATCACAGGTAGAGATAGAGCTAGAGAAGAGGGAGGACCCAAGTTGGACCTGGGAGGGTCGGTCAGAGAGGAAAGAAGGCAACCACGCCAGGGCTTGACTGGTGATAACCAAGTTATCACGGAGACAGTTGAGCAGGATGGCATGGTTGACTGTGTCAAAGGCAGAGGAGAGATCAAGCAAGATGGCACAGGGGGTGTAAGAATCAAGGTTGCAGAGCAGGGCTTCACGGATGTTCAGGAGAGCAGTTTCCGTGCTTCTGGCAGCTCCGAAGGCAGACTGATGATCATGAAGACAACCAACAGATTCAGTGTGGAGATTTAGCTGGGAGATGGCCAGCTTTTCCATGAGTTTGCCCAGGAAAGGAGTAATGGAGATTGGGCTATAGTTGGCCAGTAAGGACGGCTCTGCAGAGGGTTTCTTCAGTGTACAAGGGAGTGCTTCAGGGGGGATGGGAATACTTCAGTGGTGAAGGAGTGGTTGCAGAAGTCAGCCAGAGCAGGAGCCAGGGAGTTAATGTGGTCCTTGATAGCTTTGGAGGAACAGGGATGAACCTGTTTTGACGAGACTTTCATAGATCGGACTTGTCTAGAAACCTCATCAGGGGAGAACAGGGGAAAGGCAAAGAAGGAGGGAGGAGAAGAGGTGGCAAAGAAGGACCAGAGGAAGAGCAGGGATTCAAGGGAGGAGGGGTAGAGGAAGAGAGAGAGGACAGTTTTAGAGATGAAATGAGACGCTAGAGCCATGCAAAGGGCCTGGGAAGGGACAGGAAAGGTACAGACTGCAGCAGGATTGAGCAGTTCCTTGCAGATTTTAAAGAGTTCGGCTGAGTTGTTAGATGCCGTAGAGACGCGGGCTTGGATGTAAGCCCGGTGTTGCCTTTGGAGCAGGCGACGGCAAGTTTGTTAGAGGATGAACCAGAAGCACGCCATTTCCTCTCAGCCACCCTGTACTTGCGTTTGAGGGTGACAAGGTCTGAGTCGTACCAGGAGTTGCACTTGGCTTTGGACTTCAAGCGGATCCTCATGACAGGGGCAAGTACATTGAAAGTATCAGATATAGCAGAGTGGAGCATGGAAAGGGCTGTGTCAGGGTGTGAGTCAGCCAGAGGGGGACAGGGGGGTGTGAAAGTGGTGGCAAAAGCCTCAACTGACACGCGCTTCATGGGTCGGATGACCGAGAAGGTGGGTGGCATTGCTGGAGTTTCCTTGGCCTGAGGGGTAGAGATTGTGAGTTGTGAGGAGAGGACAAAGTGATCACTCCAGGAGAGAGGAGTGGTGAGAGGGATAGAAAGGGGAAGGTCTGAAGAGATCAGAACATCCAGAGTGTGCCCTGCAGAGTGAGTCGGGCCGGAGGGGAGAATAGAGAGTGAGGGAGAGTCGCAGAGGTCACAAAAGAATCCGCAGGAAGGACAAGTAGTATCCAGGTGGATGTTAAAGTCTCCAAGAAGTATGAGTTCTGTGGTCGAGACCAGGAGGGAAGAGGAGAGGTTCACCCATTCAGAGAGGAAGGAGGAGATCTGATCAGGTGGCTGATAGCTAGTAGCCAGAGTAAGTGAATGGCTAGGAGAGAGAGAGAGAGTGTGCAGACGAGGCATTCAAAAGAGGAGTAGGCCTGCGTAGGGATGACAGAGGCAGGAATCCACTTCGGGAAGATCAGGGCTGCACCCCCTCCGGAACGGTTGGACCTGGCCACAGAGAGGATCTTGAAGCCATCAGGGAGGAGAGTGTCAAAGCTTGTGACAGAGCAGGCCATGAAGCATGTCTCAGTGAGACCAAGGACATCGAGTGCAAGTTCCTCTAGGAGGCAGCAGATGTCAGAGGAGTGTTTGACAGCAGAGCGAGAGTTAAGAGTGGCAATATGGAGAATGTTGCCACCCTTGAAAGACTTCTGTGGAGGGGTACAAATCAGAGGTACGCCCTGCAGAAGTGTAGAGGAAGCCCGAGGGGGGGGGGGGGGCAGAAGAGGAAGGAGAAAAGAGCAAGGTAGCCAAGAAGGACACAGCAGGGGGAGGCAAGGAATCAGTGGCTGGAAGAGAGGGGACAGCAGGAGAAGAAAGGAAGATGATGAGGCGCAGGAAGCATCTATCAAAGAGGAGAAGATTGGCCTGAGGGCCTTGGACCAAGACGGTACCATTCAAGTAAACATTAATGATGACCTTGGAGGAGTGGAAGGAGGGTAGGAGGGCCTCCCACTGGGTGCCACCATTAATGGGAGATGAAGAGAGAGGAGAAAGCACAGAGATCATATGAAGAGTCCATAGGTCTGGCGAGGGAACGACAAAGAGGATGTCGGTGAGGGTTTGCCTAGAGGAGGCACTGGTATAGGTGTCAGTGATAGGAAAGCCTGGGTTGGAGACCAGATATCCTTTTTTAACTTCTTCCTACCAGATTTAGTGAGGAGAGCAGGATAGTCAATAGAGAAGCAGTTAGAAAATATAGGAGATACAGAGAGCGCCATTTAATCGGAGCAGAGGAAACACTAGGGAAGGACGCAAGGAGAGGCGCAAGCAGACGAGACGGGGGAAGGGACAAGTGGACAATACAACAAGCGCATAGATGCTAGTAGAAGGTTGCTAGATGAATGCTTTTCACAATACACTTCTCGCAGAACAATATTCATTGGTTGATATTTGATCACTGTCACTGCATGCATCACTTATATTTTTGCTCTTGACCCATTCATATTTGTCCACCGTCTGTCTGCTAGAACTCCATTGTACTTTAGAGTTGTTTTCACATTCTTTGACTCTCTTATCAGCATTGGAGCTCTCAAGTTCTTATTGTTAGAACTGTTGTCTTCACTTTTTGATTCACTTGCCAGGGTGACAGAATAAGATGCTGACTGTTCTTCTAGCTCTGCTATCATTATTGCGTGCTCCAGGGTAAGTTCCTTTATCATGATTAGCCTTTATTCCAACCTCTTTTCAATAGTACCCTTCACTATCTGATCATGTATCAAAAATCGTCTGCCAGAGTCCCAAATTCACAGTTCTCACCAACCCATGCAATTTTGCTATATATATACGCTCACTTTGTCATTAAGTTCTTGTGAGCGAGAGAAAAAATAAATGATGTTTCATCACAACATTTATGCAAGAGCCAAACTGTTCTGCCAATCTGTGCTCAGCTGGTTCATAAATATCATGTGCATCACCAGCACCCTCTCCTAGCCATGGCTACAGTAAAGTCCCGGAAATTCTCCTGCCTTCCACACCTAGGCTATTCAACAATACATCCTGCTTTATCGCAGGATCAAAAGTCTTCCCTCCTATGGCAATCAGGTAAGTATCAAACATCTTTTTCTATTGAACCCAAATTATCCGAGATTCTGAGGTGGTGGGCTGACAAGCAGGTGAAGCCTGATTGTGGCTTCCATGTTCTTTGGCCCAGAGACACTTGTCATCAGCTAACACAATAAATTAACACACAAGTTAAATTAACAAGTTAAAACAACAAGCAAAAATAAAAAGTTAAAGGAATTTCTGCAGCACTGCTCCCTTCCACTTTTTTCACAGTGTATCTGTTCACACAGCTGGATTAACTCCACAAAGCACTTGCTTCTCCTTCCCTTAGCAATTGTAATGCCCTTCTGGATTCCTTAAGCGTTGAATGTACTGGAATACACAAAACCCTGCAATTATCTACTTAGCCAGTAGAGGCACAGGTGTATCCTATAAACGCACGTCGGGCTGCGTAGACCCTCCTGGGTTTCTCCTGCTTCTCACCAATTGTAATATCCTGTCCATTTACAAACAGAAGAGAAGGTGAATGAAGAGCCAGAGAGCGAACACTGATTCAACACCTTAATTGGAGAGTTAGGATCCAGAGAGCAGCACTGTGCCTCAACACACCACCTGCCACATTAACAGCGCTTTGCCTACCCACTCCAAGCCTACTGCGGCTCTGGTTTCACACACTGTACTATGCTTGATATGGTATGGGTAGACCAGCACCGACACTGCATATGAGGCATGACTTGAGCACAAGCTTAATTCCACTACACAATACTTGTAAAGATAGAAAATGCGTTTAGAAACAGTAAACATACTTTCACGTGCATTATAAAATGTGGATGATCACTCAGTTTACCAAAGAAGGTAGATGCAAACTAGTTGAAAGTACATTTTTACTGCATAATTGTAAGTAAGTTTATTTGATATACTTGTAGCAAAAGCTTTGTATAACATTTCATAAAGAGCAATACAATTCATTCATAGTACAAGCTGCGTAAGATAAAACATTTCATTAACAACAGTTTAAAACCAATCCACAGTTAACACAAGGAAGTTATATTAAACAGTTAAAAATCTCTATAAAATGCAGGTAAAACCGAACAATGAAATATATTAGGTTGATGTCATTGCCTTGTATGAATGTCAACCATAGACAGGGAATCTCTAGCACCGTAACAGCATTATTATATGATTTAAAATATTGCATTCAGAGACAGTTTAGACTTTCACATACAACAATCAAATGGTGTAAGGTTTCTTCCAGCAAGTTTCCACATAGTCTACAGTATTTATGATTATAGACTGTCTTAGTCATCCAGCTTGATGGTGATAGTGCAACAGATATGTTAAATTAAAGAAGGAGGTAAACCCGAAATGTATTCGGATTCGGATATGCTAATATGTATTGTGGAATGAGTTTACGGTCCCTTCTGTAATGACAATAATGAGTGGCTGATGTCAATGTTTCTAGATGAAGGATATTTGACAAAAATGCAGATGCATTTAATTTGCGTTTAAGCCAAAATTTGATATTGCCTGAGACGTAAATACTGCTTCCTTCATATAGCCAATGATAATGAATAGATTTCAATAGACCAATTGTACCCAATGGTGTGGTGGCATCCAAACTTAAGAAGGCCTGCATATGTGGGGAGATTATCGTATCAGTAGCTACAGTAGTCACTTGTTGGAAGAGCATTACACATTGAGATAGATAGATATTCCAAATTCCTTTTATATTGAACTCCAGGTATAAATATTCGATACTTATGCATTGCGGTAAACGAAACAATCGCCTCAGTAATTTGGCTTCGAATCTGATGAGGGCTGTTTTAAATTTATGTCCCCATATGGCTATTGCATAGGAGAGCATGGTTGTTATTTTAGATTTGTAAATAGATAGAACAACCAATGCACTAAAGCCCTTATTGCGACCAATGAAAGCACTTAGTGAATTGATCGAGGCCTCACACTTCAGTTTTGCCCTATGAGCACATGCAGAACATTATTGCAGTCTAGTTTACTCTGTGTTTGACAGGGCACACGTCAATTTGATATGTGCCTATTGCTAGTCTGCCAGTTTGTCATTGGGGACAATAGGATGGGCAGGATGGCTGATGGCTGATAGGCAGAGAATCATATCAGGAATAAAACATACTAGCTGAGATTCAAAATGGTGATAATAACTAATTTCCACGAACATGAGTTATGAATTTACACCCACAATCCTGTTCCCGCAGGACTAGAGATTTACATCATTTAGGTGCTCACTTAACTTCACCAGTTAAAGGTTTCGAATATGGAGAAATGGGTGTCATATAAGAATCCCTTTTTATTGCAATGAAATCTCTTACAAGATTAATAATAACCAAGTGGAGTTTCCAGATTGCCATTTTTTTGCCTTGGGAGATCAAAAGTGTGAACTATTTTGTTGGTGTGTAGTGCTGAAATGTTGATTTGCATTTGTTGTGCCACTTTATCTTTTGGACAGTGGCAGGCGGTTGGGCAAGACTGCCTGAATTGTGGTCCAGCTCAACAGAAGACATCTCATTTTCAAGATTAATTTAAGAATAAAAAGGTGTCTTGAATGTTTTCTTTACTTGAGTTTATTTGTACACTGCTTAACAAATCAGAATACTGTTTGCATATCCTGCAAGATAGTCCAGAGAGTTATTGCACTAATTAGATATCTTTCAGTAAGAGTCACAGGTTTCAGTTCTGCAGAATGTAATTTTTTTTTTTCCATTACAGGGTACCATAAGGAGTACCAGTAGGTGGGCTAATAGACATAACTGTTATATATAAATGCATGAAACATCAAGAATATGGTGCATTTACACAATACTAACTGTACCCAGTGAATCATACCCTGATCTAAATCATTCTTTTTCTCTCTTTCTCTCTTTCTCTATTTGTCTATATGTCTGTGTCTCTGCCTTTGTCTCTGTCTGTCTCTCTCTCTCTCTCTCTCTCTCTCTCTCTGTCTCTCTCTATCTCTCTCTCTCTCTATCTCCCTCTCTCTGTGGGCAGGAGTTGTCACATACTTGTTTGGTAGAGTCACCCCAGCCATTGCTGACTGCAGCACAACCAGAGAAAAGATGCAGAAGACCTTGAAGAGGAGTGGGTGCACTGCTTTTTTGAAAAGGAAGCTATTCAAAAAGAAAGGTATGCTATATTTTTATGACGGATTAGTTGTAGAACGTATGTTATATATTGTATTTGTCTACTCTCAAAACACGTTAAAAAAAAAAATAGAACATACGTATTATGACAGAAATGTCTGAGATATACTGAATTAGCAGCAACACAACCCCGGAAATTCAGCTAAAGCCAACTTAACTTCATGCCCCCTGTTGCACATGATATGACCACAATGATGACACCAAAGATCACAACACTGATGACATCACTAATTACATTACAACAGTAGCTGACATTAAGCATGCCTTCAGCCATGGTTAGCGTACATGGCCAAATATATTTTAACACATGACTGGGTACTAGTCATGACCTTCAGTTATGGACAGTGGTCACAACCTTCACCCATGTGCACTGAATATTTTAAAACACTAACAGGCTACCAACCACAGATTGTGACCTTTAACAGTGGATGCAGTTTTCAACCGTGTCCACTATATATTATATACACTGATCAGGCACTAGAAATGGACTTTCGCACAATACTGGCCAGTGGTCCCAATCTTTGGCTGTGCCCACTATATATTGTAACATATAAATGTGCCACTAGCCATGACTTTTGACCTAGAGCAGTTTGTACAACTTTTGGCAATGTATGGTATATTTCAAAAAAATTAAATACAATAAGCGATTCCCTACGGCTGTGCCCACTGTGTATTATACAACACTTACCAGCCACTAGCTATGGTCTTCGACGACCGTGCCCACTGTATCTATATATATATATAAAACAAAGTCGTGTTTGTTTGTGGGTTTGTAGGTTTGTATGTGGCATTCTTGGGGACGTAACTCCTCATGAACGGTGAGGTCTGGTGTCATGAATTTTGCATGGAATAGTCTTTAGTTCATTGCTGAATTAATGTAACTATTTCTGGCTTGATAGGTCAGCTTGTTCCCCAGATAATTAATCCTTTTGGTTTTGCGGCAATGTATTTTGGCATTACGTTTAGTAGTGGTACACAGCCATCTACAGCTCATTTGTAGAAAGTGCTCACCATCGCACATTGAAGCTGAAAAAGATCACCACCAGATTAATTTCTATTGCAAAATTTTGTAAAGGACAGGTACTTCGCCCTCATCACATCAAAGGGAATTTTGCTGCAATTTGAAGATGACATAGTTGAATCAGTTGATGTGAATCAAGTTTAATGTTTTAAAAAAAATACTTCTTTATTCTGTATTGTCTCCTTTCATTAATGTTTTAATCCTACAAATATATTTCTACAGAAATGCCTCGAAAAACGAGAGCAGTATTTAATCCCACCCAAATCAAAAAAAAGCATTGAAATCTGAAACATGATCAATGTTCTGAAGGAAGATCTCAAGACACTGAAGCTGATAGAATTCAACATGCATTGAGACAGAACAATGAAAGTGCTGAACAACCTGAAGCAAGACTCACTAATCAGAGAATTTGCGAGAACGCAAAATGTTTTTAGGCAATAAGAAGTGAGATTAAATGATTTAAATGATTTGCCATGGACCACACACTTTGGTAAGCAGTGTGCTCCAAGCGGTACACTTTTCGTGGCTGTTATTTTGACAATGGCTGATTTGGCACACTCATTGCGGTGTCACACCCATTTCGGTGGGCAAGCCATTACAGCGCCATTATTTTGGCACCAGGGATGTTTGGAAGTTGTTGACATTGCAATCATGTCTAAACACCCTCATGCCAAATAAGATAAATTAAATGAGTTAAATAAAATTAAAAAAAACAAGCAGCCTTGGAACATGGTCTGCCACAGTTCAAGGCACAGCATTTAACCACTAGGCCACAATGGCCTGGTTCTTCACAAGGCATACATTTCATACTTAGCCTATCATTTAATATGTTCAATGATAAAAGGCTAGGTATGAAACTTGTGAGAATCCAAACAATAGTATCATTGTAGCATAATGGTTAAGTGCTGCGTCTGAAACTCCTGCTGACCAGGGTTCTCCAATGGCAGTGTTCAGCACAAAAGTGTTTTTATTTCATTTTTTCAGTTTTATAATACTGCCCAGTGTTTGGTGTAATACATGTTCCATTCTGTTTTATCATGTTGCAGTAAATATATGTGTTTCATGTTTAATATGTGTTCAATTCTTCAACAACGGTTTAATACATGCCCCATCCTGTTTTAAAATGTTGCAGTAAATAAATGTTTTTCACATTTAATCCATATCACAAAATGCAAAGTGTCTGCAGCTTCATGCCAATTGTGACCTCTCTCGCCGAAACATCCTTGTACCGAGAGGTCCCTGCACCCAACAGGCTGCGTCTAACTCGGCGCGCTCCGTCAGGATCTGTGGCAAAACGGTTGTGCCATAACAGGATGCACTTAACTGGCCACGCAGAAATGTCCTGTCCTGTGCTCCAAGCCCCTTGCTTTATGACCTGTCTCTTAGTGACTGTTGTCATACATCGCACAACCCCAACTAACTGCATTTAAGCAGCATGTAAAAGGCAAAAAAATGACCAGCTGTAAAAATAACATATGGCCAGGTACTTTTGCCCCATTGTGAAAATCAAAAGATGGCACCCATCAATATATGCACACTAAGTGAACATATATCTTAAAGTGAAATACAGACCTGCTCCCTAGATGAAAGTGCGGAAGACAAAATAGCATTGAACTTTTATAAAAAGTACTGAACACCAGAAAAATAACCTGAGAGAGGAAATGTTCCAATCCATATGCTGGCAAAGTATGAAAGGTGCTCACCTATTAAACCCAGCAATCTGTCATGAAATAGTCCCTGGACAACTAAATCCCAAAACGAAACAAGTGCTTGTGGTCTTGTGAGTAAGCGTCTGCACTGGGAACAAGACAACCTGAGTAAAATCATTGTAGCCAAATACTTGAGCAAGCTTGCCAACCTCTCAAAAACCCAAGGGATTGCATCTTCCCGCTGAAGAAAAGTTATGCCATCCACCCACACGTGTCCTTTACTGGTGCGCTGAAAAGCAGCCACAATCAGGGGGAAATAACTGCACCAGTATCCAGGATTGCAAACTCTCTTGCCACATCATGGACAAATACTCATGACTTACTTGCCCACTCATCATTTTCCTTCCTCAGCCCCATGTCTGGTTTTCAACAATACTGGACCCCGGGGGCTCTTTTACTCAAAGTAACATGTCGTACTATGGATGGGACAGAAAATAACTTCTCACACTAAAAGACAGACTCAGGAAGTTGGCAAGTAACTCGGTTTTAATATGAATTGTCTAAAACAGGGAGTACAATGGGCATCAATGAACGTCGCACAGCATAATCTGAATACAACTTGTAAAAAAATCACAGTTATATAATAAAGATTTTTCAAACATGACGTCATACTACGTGGCAAATTAAGAAAACCTACGGGAGATTATAATTGGCTCTAGGGGAATGTCTAAGTATACTTTCTATATGGGCTAGGACCGTGATTGGACCTCTATAGTCAGGTGGGCACTCACGCCCTCCCTAAGTGCAAGTCATAGTGCAAGTCATCATTGATGGCTACTAGAAACACAACATTTCATTGGCTCTCAAGCTATAAGGCTCTTGGTTATACAGCCTTCTCCAATTGGTTGGCACGCTTGTACCCTTCTGGAATATTCGATGCTCTAGCAGCATATAAGCTGGTACCCCGTGTGTTTTTCCACCATCTGAAAACAATACAGCTGTATGTATAACATTCGGACAGGCCTTAATGAAAAGTCTGAAAGCACTAGAGTTGAATCTCCAGTTTGTACATAACAACTGTAGTAGGGAAGAACTGGAGGCACTAACAGCACTATCCAACAACAATGAGATCACAATCAAACCCGCAGATAAGGGGGGGCAATCGTGATAATGAACACCAAGGACTACCAACACATGGTCCATTCCATAGTGGATGACAACGACAGCTACAGACCACTACCAGCAGATCCAACCCCACAACTGAGGTCACTGATTGCTCCTATTATGGAAGAGGCACTAATTGAGGGCTTTATCCATGAAAAAGAGGCAGAGTTCCTGACACCTAGACATCCTAGAATCCCGGCATTCTATGGACTACCAAAAGCGCATACGGGGATAACACCTCTCCCAGGACAGCCCAGAGAATCTGGGATAAACTCGATACTCAAACCTTTATCACAGTATGTTGATTGCTTTCTACGAGAGGAGATTACCAAGATGACATCATATGTGAAGGACTCCACAGCCATTTTGAATCTACTTACAACATTACCTTTTGATAATAACAACCAGTGGCTTGTCACTATGGACATAGAGGCGCTATATACAAATATTCCACAAGCAGAAACAATCAAAATGGTTAGACGACATCTCACGAATGACCAACGCCTGTCACCAGGTCATGCAGGCTTCATCACACACCTGGCAGAAGTTTCATTGACACGTAACTATTTTCTCTACGAAGACACTTTTTTCCAACAGACATCGTGCACGGCCATGGGGGCTACATTTGCCCCGATCCTGGCAAACCTGTATGTCGAGTACTTTGAAGTAGAACATATATACGCCAGAACCAATCCCTTCCTGACCAACATCACATTGTGGAAGAGATATATTGACAATGTGCTCCTTATTTTCCAATGCACAGGGGAGGAGCTAATTGCATTCCAGAATGGCTTAATACTTGCAACATCCATCTTAAATTCAGTATGGACTCCAGTTGACTGGAGACACACTTCCTGGACCTCCATATAACTTTACAAAATGACAGGCTGATCTCAAGAATATACAGAAAGGACACGGATAGGAACTCATTATCACAATATAACAGCTACCATCCAAATGCGCTTAGGGATAACTTACCCTCTGGCCAGTTTCTAAGGTATGAGAGGACACGTACCCTGACCAATGATTACAATACAGAAACAGGAACCTTGAAGATACAACTCAAAGAGAGGGGCTACCCTAAAAAAATCATGAATGAGCCAGGAACATACCGAGGTAAATCACACTACAAAAACAAGCGAAGACAACTGAAAGAGAAGGAATCACAGCATTAATTAGCTATTCGACTTTGTTTAACTCATTAAAGAGAGACAATAAGAGACTTTGGCCTATCCTCAATACAGGCACTAGCTCCCTGGCCATGCCATCTTTTGCAATCAAAAGGCGAAGAAATATAAGAGACTGTCTGGTACACTCCCTCAAAGAAAACCATACGATATCTAGGGAACCCACTATTTGGGGGACCGAAAAACCAATGGGTCATATACCACAATGTGCCCCCAAACGTCTAGGAGCAGGACAATCGAAATAGGGTGGAAAACTCCCTGGGAACAAAGGCACCTAACCAACTGTAAGAGCAAAGGAGTCATATATCTCATCACTTGCCCCTGTGAGCTACACTATGTGGGTATGACTATGAGAGAAGTGAAGAAAAGACTTATCAAACACAAGCCATGTATTCGAACTAGTAGACTCTCAGCCCCCCTGGTGGAACATTTTAAAACACATGGTCATACACAGGATGATTTCAAATGGACCATCCTCTAAAAGGTGAGACCACCTAGAAGAGGAGGAAACTTTGGCAAAATGCTTTTGAAACGGGAACAACTGTGGATATTCTGTCTGGAAACAGTCAAAAATGGCCTCAATTAAGAGATCCAATGGCACCACCTGGCTCTGATGAGGTAACACACCATTGGAGGGATCTCCTTCTCTCTCTGAAAAAATGAAGATATGGCTCAGCATTTCATCAAATTTTATCATCAAACCAGAGGCGCCACATTGCTCCCCACAAGTTCTAATTGACACGTGGACATTACAACAATAAATGACATGCACGCTAATAGGATCCCTCATTAATGTGAGATCTGCGGTGGCCCATGCCACAGAAATTGCTGACATCCTAAATAATGACAACGTGGACCTCTGGCCATAACTGAGACCTGGCTTCACAAGGCTGCAGGACCAACATTAATGCTAGTAGTGCCCGATAAATACCAAATTGTCAGAGCTGACAGGCCATATGCCAGATGCGGTGGACTAGCCATAATCTTCAAATCTACCCATCCCATCAGACCTCCCACATCAGCTTCCTACTAATCCTGTGAAACACTCACAGCCAAAATGTCCCTTTCTAATAATCGCACGCTCTCAATCCATTTGATATACAGACCTCCTGGGCCATTAGGTACCTTTTGAAGACGATCTAACCAGTCTTATAACCAACAACACCAAAGATCATTCCCAAACCCTACTATTGGGAGACTTTAACCCTGGCTTTGATGAAACTGACAATAAACATGCAGAGTCAGTTGCAGCCCTGATCAAGGACCATGGGTTCGATCAAAAAGTGGTCTCCCCTACCCACATCAAAGGAAGGACCCTCGACTGGGTATCTGAATTGAATTGCAATGCCAGTATTATAGATATTGGTCCACAAACATGGACTGATCACTATCTAATAACTTTCTCTGCCACACTAGATCTCCTGAGCCCCAAAATCAACAACATTGTTCCCCCTCTCCCGACTAGAAGCAAGAAGGATATGACTGTTGAAAACATCATCCCTCTCCTCCTTCTAGTCATATCTGGATTGGAAAGCAATAACCCTGACGTCTTAGTAATTACTTTCAATGATGCTATGATCAAAGCACTAGACGCAACTGCCCCGATCAAATTGCGCAAAGCTAAACAGGAAGCTCACCTAAATGCCTGATTTACGCCCCACCTCAAATCTCTAAGACTACAAAAAAGAAAGCTCCAATCTATCTGGCGCCACTCACCCACTGAAAACAACAAAAATAACCTAACTGAATTTCCCAAATCTTACAAAAAAAGAAATAATCAAAACTAAGAAGAACACCTTTAACGACAGGATCGCGGAAGCTAACTCTAATACTAAAGAGTTATTCGCCATCCTCCATGAACTGGAATCCCCTATTCAACCTACAGACAATGGCCCTCATTACGATACTGGCGCTAAACCATGGCTCTATTAACACCATGGTTGGTGCCGGTATCGTAAGGAGTCCGCCAATGTTCAATGGGGAATTACCACCCCATTCCAAGGTTGGCGGGGCGGTAATTCCCCATTGAACATTGGCCCTTCCCCATTCCCATTTTTGCCCCATAGGGCTCAATGGGACTGGGGAAGGCGCTTAGTACGGTACCGCAAATTGCGGTACCGTACTTAGCACCAAGGTCCCTTTGCGGGTCCCTACTTTAACGGCTGGTCTAGACCAGCCGTTCAGGTCGGGTCCCGCAGAGGGACCTCGTAGTAAGGCGCTAATGGGTTAATGGCACCGCAGCCTTTTACGGCGCCGTTAACCCATTAGCGCCAGGGTCGTAATGAGGCCCAATGTCCCTAAAAACAAAGCTTGGTGCACCAACATACAAAATGCCCTCTCTAACAAAATTTCATCACTTCAATGCAAAATAAAAAAAAAAGGCCACATTGTCACCCTCGGACCAACAAATACCCCAATCTCAGGAGAATAAGTTTACCGCACCTTTCAGATTCAAGACTATCTCCATAATCGACACAGAAAAAATAATACTGTCCCTCAAACCGTCAAACTGCAAGGGCGACTCCTGCCCAGCACAAATAATAAAGAGGACGCAGCTAGGGACTTAACTCCCTTCATTACCAAGCCCATAAACTCCTCCTTTAAATCCAACACGGTACCCACCAACCTCAAAGAATCCTGGTTCCTAACACTATTGAAAAAACAAACCTTGGACCCCAATATCCCTACCAACTACAGACCTATCACCACTGTGCCATTTCTACTTAAAATCCTAGACAGAGCCGCCTACATACAAATCCAGGATTACCTGGAAGCTAACCACCTGCTTGGCTCACGGCAATCTGGCTTCCGCCCACTCCATGGTACGGAAAGAGCTCTGTTAGACCTCAAAACACAAATTGAAGAACTAAAGGATAATGGAAAAACAGCCTTGCTCCTCCTACTAGACTTGTCGGCAGCCTTCGACTTGGTGGACCATGCAGTCCTATGCAACCACCTCGAATCTGCCGCCAACTTCACTGGAGATGCCATAGCTTGGGTCCAATCCTTCTTAGCTAATTGCACTATGCGAGTCTTCTCCACCTCCGACCCTGCTGACCCTATCAAAATAACCTGTGGTGTCCCACAAGGATCATGTGTCTCCCCCACCATGTACAACATCTTCACCAAGCCTTTTTTTGAACAGTTGTCCAGACTGGGTGTCACCTCTACAAACTACGCAGACGACACCCAGATCCTCATACTCCTTTTGGGCGACTACGAGACAGGCTCAGCCTTGGTGAACAAGATATACACCCTCATTCAGGCATGGATGGCCTCACATGGCCTCTGCCTGAATGACGATAAAACGGAGATACTAATCCTAGGCTCTGAAGCCTATATCCAAACACTAAGCCCAAACTGAACATCCTTCAGCATTGATAATAACCCTATCAAGGTGATGTCTGTGGTTAAAACCCTTGGATTCTATCTGGTCTCCTCCCTCACTCTCAAGAAGCAGGTCAACTCCCTCGCCTCCTACACCACTTACACCTGCAAACTCATGTGCGCTTCCAGACCTTACCTCTCTAGTGCTAGCTGCACCACTCTAGCTAATGTCTAGGTTAGGCTATTGCAATGCCCTGTGCTCAGGAGCCAACAAATACATCACAGACAAAATCCAAAGACTGCAGAACAATGCCCTGAGAGCAGCACTAAACATCCCTCACAGAGAGCACGTCACCAAATTCAGGAAAGAGGTTAATTGGCAAAAAATAACGGATAGAATCCTACTCAAAAAAGATTCCCTCACCTCTAAATGTCTGAACAACCTAGACCCCCTGTACCTAATGGAAAAAATCACGAGGAAAACTTCCACGAGATCCACTAACACCTTTAAACTAGAGATTCCTAGATTTAAACGCTCGACCGCGGGAGGAACTACTTTTCCTGTCAAAGCTGCTTACTGCTGGAACAAGTTACTGCTCAACGTCAGAACTGAACAACCATACACTAAATTCAGACACAAGATAATTAATTGGTTGTGGGCAATGACACATAACTTTGACTAAGACCCTACCCACACCCACCTTCGTCCCTTACCATATCTCCTGCTTCCATGTATTTCTCCTTACTTAGATATCCGAGCATGCATCCCCACTCTCCTACCTAGCCCACATATGATACTTAATCTTGCTAGAGTGCCTCAGACTTTTGCCTTGTATTTGTACATATGTTTGTATATATTCTTGCACATATTTCTTGCCTATGCTCTTCATGCCATATATTGTAATAAGCTTAAGATTTCTTGTACACTGTTGCGCCCGGCTACCCAAGGGTTTGGCGTGCATTACCAAATAAACAAACAAACAAACCACTGGCACGATTGGTTAACAGAACTAATTTGATCCACCCATGTGACAATTCCAAGTTGGCCGATAACACAGGGTCATGCGCCCCTTCTATTGGTGCATTTGGAGTCCACCATTGAAATGTGCCATCACGCTTCTGACATACTTTCTGCTATAGTCTAGTCTTTTCCAAGATGGCCGCCGCCGGCTTTCAAGACAGATGCCCGCCGACGGCCGATCGCGTTGTAACTTTCCAGGTCTCTCTCCTTTGTTGTCACTCTGCCAAGTTTTCTCTAGGCTTTGCTAAGCCCCCATTACTTGGTACGCCCGGACCCCTTGTTGCTTTCTGTTTCCCTCTTTTCCTTCTCACTATTCTCTCTCCATTCCATGGTTCTCTGTCACTCCGAATTCCTGCTACGACTGCCCATTAAGCCGCCACCCTCTGGATCTTTTGGCAGCGGTCCTTCCTCTCTCTTACCTACACTTAACCCGAACCTTACCTGCTCTCTGACGGTAAAATTAATCAAAGAGTTTTCCAATTCACAGGTAAAATAACATTTAAACTAAATTGATGCATTGCATAGGTATTATTGATCAATATCAAAGCAAATACCACATACCAGTTGTACCGCCCCTGCTACAACTGTTATGTGGTTTTTGCTTTGATATTGATCAATAATACCCATGCAATGCATCAATTTACTTTAAATGTTATTTTACCTGCGAATTGGACAACTTTTTGATTAATGTGTGTTCCTTTATATTTAATAATGTCCAATAATGTATAAATTTGTAATGTGGGAATCAACACAGCCTTGAGAACAATCTGTAGGTCGAAACACGTGTTGGATGCTTATGTTTGTCAGCATTTGAACAGATTCAATGTCTTCACCTGAATGCAGGGACGACACCATACCTGAAGTATTAGAACTGGAATTAACATTTGCGCCTTGAGAACGACCCGTAGGTCGAAACACGTGTCGGCTGTCCAAGTTTTGAATAAATTCATCTTTCTAAAGCAAACATATGAGACTTGAAGAGGTTTTTCAATCAAGACATTTTGTAGACTATTATACAACACATGGTGTTAACAAGAGCGTGTGGTCCCTACCCACTATTAATAATTTAGACTTCATAGTCTATTGGCCCAATTCACAAGGTTACACTTGTATCATGGTGACAGTGGATTCGCTCACCAAACTCTCCCACTCTCTCCTTTTCCGGGAGTACCATCAGCATCTAACATGGCAGAGGTGTTCATACGTGACATTTTTCGACTTCATGGGCTACCTGATCAAATCATCTCTGATCGTGGTAGCCAGTACATCTCTCGCTTCTGGCAAGCTCTAAGCAACAGGTTAGCCATAGAGTGGTAATCTCTCATCAGGATTCCACCCACAAACAAACAGCCAGACCGAACGGCTCAATGGTACTTTAGAACAATACCTAAGGTGCTATGTTAATCTCAATCAGGATAATTGGTTTTCGCTTCTGCCCACAGCGGAGTTCACATATAATAACTCCATTCACTCTGCTCTACGATTCAGTCCATTTTTTTTGTACCTACAGTTTACATCCCAGAGGGATCCTCCCAGTGGTTAACTCCGATACCAACATCCCTTCCATCGAAGACAGAATCAGGGAGATCGCGGAAGCACATGCAACAGCCAAGAAAGCTCTTACCAAAGCCCGACAGAGGAACAAGACATATTCTGACTGCAAACGTACTACTGAACCCGGGATACAGGTGGGTTCCAAGGTTTGGTTATCAACCAAATACCTCCCAAGATCGGTGCACCCAACTAAACGATCTCCTTGTTTCAAATCAACCCAGTGGCCTTTCGTTTAAGACTACCCAAAAGCCTCAGTAGAATCCATCCTGTTTTTAATGTGTGCCTTGTATGCCCGGTGGAGTGCAATGTTACAACCTCCTCAGTACGCCAACCAAAGAATCAAAGGCCCCTTAATGACACTGAATACGAAGTTTCAGCCATCAGAGATTCCTGCTACAGGAAAGGAAGGTTGGAGTATCTGGTATCTTGGAAAGGCTACCCCTCATCGGAAAACTCACAGGAACTAAGGTCATTTGTCAAGGCTCCTCGCTTGGTGCGAAAGTTCCACTTCACCCATCCAGGCAAACCCAGGTTTCCGGAGGGTCAAGGGGGGCATACTGTCGTGCGCCCGTTCTATCGGCGCATTTGGAGTCGATGGAAGCTATTCCACCATTGAAATGTGCCATCATGCTTCTGACGTACTTTCTGCAATGGTCTAGTCTTTTCCAAGATGGCTACTGCCGGCTTTCAAGACAGGCGCCCATCCACGCCCGATCGTGTTACAACTTTCCAGGACTCTCTCCTTTATTGTCACGCTGTCAAGTTTTCTCTAGGCTTTGCTAAGCCCCCTATACTTGGTACGCCCAGATCTCTTGTTGCTTTCTGTTTCCCTCTTTTCCTTCCCGCCATTCTCTCTCCATTCCATGGTTCTCTGTCACTCCGAATTCCTAATACGACTGCCCATTAAGTCGCCACCCTCTGGCTCCTTTGGCAGGGTCCTTCCTCTCTCTTACCTCCACTTACCCCGAACCTTACTTGCTCTCTGACGGATTCCCTCCTCAGAGTCTCACCGCTTGGTTGCTCCTGCTTACCAGTCATTCCTGCCTAGTTTCATCCACAGACAAAATTCAATGGACAGAAGAAAGGCATTGCAGATTCCGCTCTGAACACTACGGCAAACAAATCTTCAGAGGTTTTTGCCTTGTTAAAGAATTTTTTTCCCCACTTTGGCTGTCGCAGGACTGGGGCCACAGGTCTTTTGGTTCCTTAACCGACATGTCAGCATCTCGCGGCAGACCATATCTGCAAAAAAAAGAGACTTAATCAGACCGAAGGGAAAAAAGAAATTGCCTATCAAGCCTCCCTCCAGTTCAGGTGAGGAGTGGGATCTAAGTCCAGAGCAAAACCGTGATTCTGATACAACGGCTCAGATATCAGTAATAAAGATGTTCACTAAAAGGACCTGCCTTAACCCAAATATCATAATTGACACATGGACATTACAAGAATAAATGTCTTGCACCACCAGCGCAATTGGTTAACACACTAATTTGATCCAACCATGTGACAACTTCATTCAAAGTTGGCCGATAACACAGGCTCAGATATTAGCAATGAAGATGTCCACTAAAAGGACCTGCCTTAACCTAAATATCATAATCAAATTAGAGGCACCACATTGCGCTCCTTGAGTTTTAATAAACACATGGATATCACAGCAATAAATGGCCTACACCACCGGGGTAATTGGCTAATATAACCAATTTGATCCATCCATCCATCTATTCACTATAACTATGACCTCTCTAACTCCATTCAAAGATGGCCGACAATACAGCATTAGATATAAACACTAAAGATGTCCTTTAAAAGACCAAATCAGGCTGCCTAGCAACCGTTTGGTATACGGGAACCTGAATAGTACGGTGTCCCTTCCATCCTGCAGGCTGGGATCTCAGATACTAACGGTAAGCAAGCAATCTTGCACAAGATGCGATGCATAATTGAGGCACTGCTTAATACAATTAAAATCTTGAGCGTTAAAGCCCTGACACATAGATTTATATGCAACACACGGGCCAGCTTGCTAAGCACCGCGTTTCTGAGTGGCACACGATCCTGCAGTAGCTGTAATAATAACGCGCTTGTCTAAAATAAGTACAGCATGTAAGATGCAAAGGGGCAGCAGATATCAAGCGGAACACAAGAATGTGTACCGCATACATTATATGCTCTTGGAAATGAAAGCCTATGCAGGCACTTGACAATATAAGTCAAAAGACGTAGAAACGGTCTACATACAACACACAGATTAGCTTTGCAAGCACTGTGCACCCGAGCGGCATATGTTTTTAGCATCAGCCACAATAGCAACGTGCCCATTTTAGAACAGTAATACAACACGCCAGAAGGGCAACATACAACATGCAGGACTTATGATTAGAAATCTCTGCCATAATAATAG
Organism: Ambystoma mexicanum; assembly: GCF_040938575.1. NCBI lineage: Eukaryota > Metazoa > Chordata > Amphibia > Caudata > Ambystomatidae > Ambystoma > Ambystoma mexicanum. The sequence continues at coordinate 295,600,879 of NC_090927.1, forward strand.
AATTAGGATCAACATCCAGCCTAACACTGAGTGCACTTCGAGGCAAAAGCCTGAGCTATACGACCCAAAAAGGCTCCACTGTGTAATATCTAACACGGGCATGGTGGTATACCATATTTCTTTTGAAATTATTGCAATATTCCACATGTGATTATTAGCGCGGAACTGAGCATCTTACGTGGCTTGCCTTTATCAGTCTATGGACATTCTGATGGCCAGCACTCATTGATTTTTACACCCCAGCTCTCACTTGAGCATGCACCGTTGGAAGCTTCTAACGTGGTGCAGTAATACCAGATTGTGGACTCGACAATGGCCAGTACACCTCCCGCTTTCATTTGAGTGCACACCGGTGGATAGCCCATATAGACTTATAGCCCAGATATTAAGTGTAACATCCACTCGTTCCTGCCCCAGGGGACCCAAAACCGCAACAGGAAGTTTCTGGATCTCAATTAAACTACTGATGACCCGGACCTCACAAGAAAATATCACCCACACGCAAGGCTTCCGTGTGGGCTGAAGGTAACACTCAACTACGGTTGGATCTCTTTGAAATGTCATACATCTAGGTGGCATGGGAGCACCAGGAGGCTATAGAGAGAGCCACTATTAATCAAGAATAGGTTGTTACCATATTTACTGAAGTAATGCAAGCTAATGCTAATATGCATATTTAAAGCAATTCCTTACCTACCGAACCTAGACCAAAACTAGATCTCAATATCTCTCCCTAGGCAGATGTGGTGACCAACCGCCATATCCATTGGGAACGCTGATCTGATCCAGACAGAATGAAATGACCTGGTCCTGTAGAAGATGATACACTTTTGAAAATCATTGAAATCAGTCAACCACGTGGACGGTCGATATTCCTGAAGGCACGCGGGATACGGGACAAAACCAATGTGACTGCAGTGAAGAAAAGCCCTTCTTTGCCCCTTACTAACTGAAAAAGCTTTGTGTTGCAAACTCAGTCCCGATACCACCCCCAGCTCCCAAATTTAACTTGGTGCCCACCAGCCCACCTATAGTCTGATGGCATTTGCATGTTTTTTGACCTGCAAATAGCTTTTTTCCTGTGTTTCATTTTTTCATATCCTCGTATAAGCTTGAATATTTCTTGCACCGAGAAAAAAAAAAGATGGCGGCTTTTTCATTTCTAAAAACCATGATCCTGCTATGCACCATGGAAGATACTATCCATTTTTGAGAAGGAGGCACCTCCTTCTCCATCAAATATTTAAATAATTACTGTACAGAATAACCCCAAACCATGCATGGATCACAAGTCATTGCTTTGTGCCCAAGTTGTTTCGGACCTGGTCCTAATCCATCCAGTGGTTTGGGCTGTGCGCTTTGGCAAAAATTGACCTTGTTTGTGTATGGGAAAATTAATTGGAAGTAGGCCACAACTTTAAAAAATATATATTTTTGTCTTCTTAATAACTTTCTTATTTTTTAATCTATATTTATGAAACTTTGCAGTCTGCAGGGGGCCCACAAGTCCCTAATGACTTTCAGAATTTTGGATAAATCTATTACTCGAATCAATATAATTTTGAGGGGTTCCTATGGGAGTCCGACTCACCTTAACCATAGGGCGCTATCGCAGCCCTATAATATATATATATATATATATATATATATATATATATATATATATATATATATATATATATATATAAATATAACAAAGGGATATTCTAGTTTCCCTCGCACGTACAAGCTGGTTTTGCAATTCTCAATATATTCGAAGCTCCTTACCCAGAGATAGAAGCTCTTTTCATGTGGGCCTAATGGCAACTTGACTTTTAGAGTGCAATACTTTCAAAGTCTGACTAATGCGGATGCCGTGTGTTTTCTTGGTGCGTTATGAGATATTTAAAACAAGGAAAACACACGGCTTCAAGGACTGTGGACTGTCTCCCACCAGTGCAGTACCTGGGACCAACCCTGCTTAGCTTCAAAGTGAGGAGGGGGCTGGCCACCACAAACCATGTTAAGTGGTCTTGTAAATTGTGCTCATTTATTAGGCAACATGACCTGAGGGGGCCATGCCCTTAGTCGCTTTGAAGCTAAGCAGGGTTTTTCCTGGTTACTGCATGGAGGAGAGTCCCGGATTCCGATTTTGTTTTTACAGTTCACATTCTTGATGACATCACTGATGACATTTTTGGTGACATCATTAAATACTTCATCTACGACATTACTGTTGGCATCACTAACTAAACTACAACCCTAACCACCCATGGGCAGGGGCAACAGCGTTTGGCCATGCCCACTGTATATTTTAAGACACTAAGGGGCCTCTGTAAACAGTAATGTCATCATTGTGGTAATAGGCTGCGTAACAGGGGTCAAGAAGTTAAGGAGGCTTTAGCTGAATTTCAGGGGTTCTGTGCATCAAGTTCTTACCTTAAAGTCCCTCGAATTAGTGTTTTATTTTTCCTTGAATTGAAAGGTTTTTTTTTTACAATGTATTGCTCATCACCTTAAAGTCCCCTCAACTAACGTTTTTTCCTTGAATATATATATATATATATATATATTGCCGTACACAAAGATGGAACCTTTTCATTTGTTACTTCCTGACTGGTAGTGAAGAAAAGCACCTGGCCTACTTATATCAATGAACAAAAAAGGGGCAGCCACGCATGTGATGTCATCAATGGTGTCATCAATGCAATTTGTGATGGCATCTTTGATGTCATGGGTGTTAGTCCTTGCAGTGCACACTGGTGGCGCAAGTTATGGTTGCTTGGCTTACCATAACTGGTGAATTTAGGGGGTTTTCAGTTTTACCTGTAACCATAACGTCTCTGTAACAATGTTTTTCCATTGAATTTCATAAGTTTTTGCTAGTGCAACTTAACCATTACGTCCCTTTAACAACATTTTTTGTTACTGAATTTCATAGCATTTTAGTAGGGCACTCTAAGCAGAATGTTGCATTAGCATAGTGTTTTCTGTAAAGAAGATAGCTGTTTGGTACTGCAACGGAACCAAAATGTCCCGTTAACAATGGTTTGTTGCTGATTCCTTGACTACCCTCATGATAAACATGCGGAAAGGGCAAATTGTGTGGTGTATGTATCCATTTGCGCTACCCCTTCCTTTTCCGAATAGTGTTGGTGTATCATAGAAGTTACAGATGTACATGGTAAATGTTGGTGAGTGTTTCAGTAGTTTCTCTTTTTGTGTTAGCATTGCATGGTGAATCTGTGGCGCACAGTACTGGCCGAGATGACTACAGATGAACAATATGGATGTTTACTAGGGAGACTGCACCTGGTTTGCGTATGTGCAAGCACACTGCAAATAACCGAAGTACTTCATTAGTGTCTGCATGTCTGCATCTTCTAATGCACTTTTAAGAAGTTGTGGAAGTTCACGTGTATCCGTTCCACACCTATACCCATGCATAGGTCATCCACTGTGTGCTGGTAACACTGCCCCTGTCGCCAGCCCTACGGATTCATACAGTAGGCTACCGCATTTCAAGTACTCCTGCCAACTACGTGAGTGGCTCTGCAAACCTACCAATGCGTGGCTAAAGCACGCCTGACTGTATGACGCCCACTGGTAAACAAGGATCAGCAACCTGCAGTGCAACGTTGGCAAGGTAAATGTTGCATTAATTTCATTGATGTGCTGCTTGCCTTTCCATGACCTGTGAAAGAGACACATCGTGTCTGCACTGAGCAGTGTGACAGAAAGTGTGAAGAGGTCGCCTGCGGGTCATACAGTTGAAGAAAACATGTAACTGTAGGTGGGACAGTTTGTAGTCAGTCTGCAAAATGGCAAAGTTGGTGCAGCTTGCTCATGCACATACTAGTGCATGTAAAGGCAAACAAGCAAACAGTCCAATATGCAGAGCGCAAACAATGTTAGTTGTGCTTAGAAAAGTACCGTGCCTGCATGGGTCACACAGAATAAATGCCTTCCTCCTCCACATAATGAAGCTGTGTTTCCCGTTGTTGTAAACATTCTTGTATTCCAGAATGTATACATCTCCATCAATGCTACTCCTAAGAGTAATGGCATAGCATAAAGCGTTTGTATGGCATGTAAGGCAACTGAAATGAAAGCACAAGGGACCAGTGGGCTGTCTACTGTCCTTTCAATGGTTACGTAGGGTAATTGCATATGCAGCATTTGCCATATCTGCTGTGGGCAACAAAAGGGGCACTCCTGTAGGGCAGTGGAGCTCCAAAACATCCTTGCAGCCCATATGCCGCGCTACAGACCCTTACCCGCGAAAGGGCATTGTATTGTGCATGTACTGCAACGTGCTACTCTACAGAGGGAAGGTACTTGGTATTGCATGAGAAGGGTGCGGCTGGTAGCATAACAATGACTGGCGCCTATGTAGGTGAGCGCCACCCAATCATTCCTTCTCTCGGCATGTCCCCTATGGTATCCATGCAGGTGCTGCCCCTTCTGTACCAGGCCTTTTCTGACGTTCCTTCTGTGGGGTGTGTCAGAAGACCATAATAAATGGAAATTATCTTGGAAAGGAAAAAGGGAAATAAAAAGAGCACCTTTCAGAGATGAACAATAGAATTGCCAATGAACGGATGCAGGGCGGGAGGCGTGGCACTTTGCAAAACACTGTAGTGCAATCTGTTGGAAAGGGAGTCGCTGTAGAAAGTGGTTTCTTTACGTGTTGCATAGCGTTTTAAAGACTGTCAGTGTGCAACACGTACTATAAAAAATGTTCCACTACTTTCAAGAAGGTCACCAAGGCAATTTGGATGGGGTGTGCAGAAATCGAGATGGCAGGCATAGTAAGATAAACGTTATAGCTGGGGCAAACTGTGCTGTGAAACATCATTTTCCCATGTGTAAAGTATGCCATTGGCACATGTCGTACACAGGCACAAATAGACTTCTTTGCAATATACCACGCTTTCTTCTTTTGCGTACCAAAAGAAAAAATGAAGCAGTCACATCGGTGTCTGCATAATGCAATAGAAAATTATGCAAAAGATTGAAAACAAACGCATTACCTGTGTAAGTCGCGCTTGCATCGAAAACGGCACTGAAACGCATGTAAATGAGGTGCAATTTTCCCTCCACAATGAACAACAATAAAGTTAGGTAGGTGCTCCATAGCACTACACATCCACATGATATATTCCAAAATGGGCAGATACTGCACAGTGTTTTACATTCACTTTAATCAATGTATTTTGAACTCCCATAGAACCCACACACTGTGGCTCCTGAAACACACAGCCATAACCGCACCCTCTATATTTGTGTCCACAAATAAACTGTGTGCCACAGTCTGTGCACACACACCACACCCAAAAACCATATTGACCAATCCCGTCGCCTCTACAGGCCCATTTCTATGGCCGTCATCTGCAAAAGGGGCATATCTAACACGTGCTACCCTGCAACTATCGCAATATTCATGGACTTTTCATGCTGTGCGCGCCAGGGAATGGGGGAGTAACTTTCAACCAGGGTAGGGGCGTTGTTAGTTGTGGCGGCTCTTAAAAGAGATTTATTTTTTGAAAATCTTTTTTTTTTTTAAAGGTGCTTCCATAGAAACACCTTTTTGTGCGGTTATTTCTGTGTTTTCTACGGCAGCTCCCATTTTTACGATAGGGTCTTCACTGCAGCCTGTAGATTGTGAAAGAAAATGTAATTGCCACTGGTCGACAAAGACATGCCATTTCCTTTGAAAAGGTGTATATAGCAAGAACAAATGTTGTCATTCTCACAAGAAATCATCCCAGCAGCACTCAATAAGTCACAATTGCTTCTGTTAATGAGACCCCTTCCAACCTCTGGCTGGCGACAGGAATCATTGGAATAGTTCCACACTATTTTTGGGGGTATACATGAGAAAAGCACCTTGGCAGTGGGAAAAATGTGCTGCACTGCTTTCATCATCTTCTTCAGTTGACGGTACACATGGGAACAAGGCATGCAACCGAAAAAGAAGGCTCCAAAGTGCATGACCACAACATGTACAGGTCCAGAAGTGGCCATGTGTTGAAATTCTATAAAAGCACTCTGCCGAAACTGCTGTGCGGGTCCCCAAGTATGTTGAGAGCCGGGTCCGAGTGAAGCAGGAGTCCCTCTTCCTATTGGCACACCCTAAGTATCTCATTGGACAATCCCCACAGTTCCATTTCTGTGGCCGCCACCCGCAAAATCCCCAGTTGTGGCTTTTCGATGTGGGGGTGTCGGGGCAGTGGCGGGATAAACAATATCAAACTGGGTAGGGGATTCGGTCTTCCATCATTTATTTTTTTGTCTTATTTTACGTGCGTTCAAGCAACTTTTTTAGTTTTTTCTCTTTACATGCATTTCTGTTTGCCTCTCCTCACATTTCTACCACATTCTGTTCAAAGCTTCATGCACAGTGTAAAAGAAAACAATATTGCCAATGGTGCTCAAATAAATGCCATTTCTACGGAACCACTGCATATTTTGCGACCTCGTGATCTCATAGTGGGTCGAGAACAATTCACGCATAATTCTGTTTATAGCATACCTTCCGACCTCTGGCTGGGGACAAATTACACTGTCATGGACCCATACTCTTCTTGGTGTTATGCATGAGAGAACAACCTTGGCAGTAGCTAAAATCTGCATCACTGAGGTCAGTAACCTCTTCAGGTGATGGATTAATTGTCCACACGACATGTAACCCAAATGTAGACTTTCATAGTGCACCACGACAAAGTCAACGTTCGTGACGGACGCCACATATCTGCAAAGGGGAACCATCCCGCCGAAACTGCAGTCACCCTGACAGGCCCAGAAAGTGTCCACTCCTTCCAACCAGCAACACCTCTTTGTGCACAACATCTGTGCAGATGACTCACAAAGGTATCACTGACGATAGGCACTGTGCGTCTCTCCATCTTGACCAACCTCACAACACAGTATTGGGATGAAATGGTACCGCCCCTTCCTGTGAACCACAATTCCATTTCCATTTCCACCCTGCTCATAATGGCAGGGTGTGGCATGTGTGCTTTCCCATCTACAGTGAGGGCCACGGCCCAGTAAAGCACACACAATACTTCTACCTTTTGGACGGTCATTTTTGCAGCACTCCCCCAATTTTGCGTGCTGTAAAATTTTCAAACACGCATGTAGCAATCACATACAAAACCTCTGTATTGTACACTGTCCTTTCTGTAAAGCCCTCCATATTTACTGTTAAACACTCTCAGTGCATGTTCCGTTTGATTGCAAAGCCCCTCCACCAGAAACCTCTGCTAAAGAATGCACGATTACAGCATCCACAAAGATCCTAAGACGCACCCAGCACACTTTTGGCCATGCACACAACAATGCAGCCCTTTCTACACCCACCACAACACTATACATCCAAGCAAGCGACCATGCGGGCACCTAACATTATGCACAAACGTAACATACATAGCAGCACTTCTACCCAACTCCCTCACATCATAAAACACCCATTCATGAAAATGTGACACACTTAGCAGAATCCACAAACATTCCACAGCCTGCACCACCCCTACGCACTGCCATTCACAATGTAGTGTGTCACTGGCAACCTATGCACAATGGCTTTACAACATTGGGCCTACTTCAATAAATCTACATACAGCAGAGTAACCAACCACACATAAGCTGCACTTCAACCATACCCTCTTCCATACTCACGTTATATACACAATGCACCCTGTGGCCACACCACAAAACTGCTCAGTGCACCATCTCCTGCCGCACACCAAATACTGCAGCATGTTGCAACTATCACCACAACCATGTGCAACTCACTTGTGGTGCTGTAGCACGTCAACAATGTGCTCCACACCCATTCTCCAAAGATCACCACCCTGTGCCTGATGCGCTGTCAAACCTGCATTGCTGCAGTGGGTGTTCTCCTTGCACACATTCCCTGCACCGTAATGCAACCATGCATGTCAACATGTCACCAACTACCACTATGCACATAGGCACCACTGGCACCAGCACTCCTAGCCAAACTCCACACCGCAATGGATATGCACATCGTTTCATGCAACAGTTACCATAATGTATAAACATTACACTGGGCGTCATTACAATAGTGGTGGCCACGGTATGAACGGTGCCATTAAGGCACTGGCACTGTTCATACCGGGCCGTCGCATTACGAGTTCTGCTCGCGGGTTCCTGACAGCCAGCCAGGTCTTACCTGGCGGGCTGTGCGGCACCCGCAAGCAGAACTCGTGATTGCACCAGCACCGTTATCAACGGTGCCGGTGCAACCATGCTCCCTACCCCCATTGTGCCCTATGGGGCAGAATGGGGATCGGTATCCGGCATTACCGCCTCCTGCGAATGGGCAATTATCAGCCCCTTCATCACGTAATGGGCCAGTTATTGCCCAATCGTGGGAGGCAGTGCCGGTAGCGAGCATGGCGCCATGCTCGTAATGAGGCCCACTGTCTCCAGCACCCCTACACCCTTTCATTCACATAGGGCCTCATCACGACCTCGGCGGTAACGGTAACGCTATTAGCGCGGGGGCTATTAGAGCGACCGCCATAGCCCCCGGCGCTAATAGCGCGGGATCACGACTTGGGCAGACTTGGAAGTTCCCATTCCCCATTGAGCCCATTCGGGAATGCCCTATTCCCCATTGGGCTCAATGTGGAATTTTCGCGCTTTTACCGCCGGCGGATTTCCCGCCGGCGGTAATAGCGCGAATTTTCGGCGGATTTCCCCCAGCTAAGAGCTGGGGCGAAATCCGCCGAAGTCCTGATGCGGCGGACCGTTAAATCTGGCGGTAATAGCGCTATCGCCGGATTTAAGGGTTACCGCGGAGGTCGTGATGAGGCCCATACTATTGTCTTACCCACTTCCACTCAGAATGTATTGTGCCACTGCCAAATTAACCACAAAATGTTTACAACATTGCCCATACTGCAAGCATTGTGCACACAGAACACTATCCAAACACATATAAGCTGCCCTTCAACCATACCCTCTACCATACTGACAGTATGCAAACACTGCCAAAACTGCGTGACTTTTCACTGCAGCATCTCCAACCACAGCGCACCGCCATGGAACTATGCAACAACAAATTACAGCAGTTACCATAATGTACAAACAAAACACTCTCTCCTGCATCCCTGTGCACTTTCAGTCACATACTATAGGCGTACCCACTTCCATTCACAAAGTATTGTGCCAATGCCAACCTACCCACATTCTGTTTGCAACACTGGCCTATGGCAGCTGAAATGTGTTCCAAACCATTCCTTATATGTCACCACCCTCTAACTGATGCACAATCAAAACTGCATTACTGCCATGGGTGTCCTCAAGTCCTCGGCTCTTGAGTGCATGGCCTACGCCCTTCAGACTTCGTCCAGGCACCCAATATTCTAGGCCTTCAACACATCCAGAGCAACTTAATGCCACCATGCAGGTCACCATGTCACCACATACACACCAATGCCAAAAGCACTCCTACCCAACCTGCACACCGCCATGGAGCTATGCAGCAACACATTTCAACAGTTAACATAACACCCATGTGGGCAGCTAACAGTATGCACAAACGTAACATATGTAGGTAGCGGCACTTCACCCCAACTCCCCACACCATAAAACACCCATTCACAAAAACAGGTTGCAATTAGCAGAATCCACAAACATACCACAGCCTCCACCACCCCTACCCACAGCCATTCACAAAGTATTGTGTTACTAAGCACCACATTTCCACAACATTGGGCCTACTTCAACAAATCTGCACACAGCATAGGCCTTGAACACACCCACTGCAACGTAATGGCACCATGCATGTCATCAACTACGCAAATCACATACACATCACTGCCAAAAGCACTCCTACCCTACCAGCGCACTGCCATGGAGCTATGCACCAACAAATTACCATAATGTATAAACAAAACACTCTCTCCTGCACCCCTGTGCACTTTCATTCACATATTATGGGCGCACCCACTTCCATCCACAAAGTACTGTTTCATTACCAACCTACCCACATTCTGTTCGCAACACTGGACCTACTGCAACCAATCTGCACACACCACACTATACAAGCATCACCCTCTACCGGATGCAGAGTCAAACATGCGTTCCTCTGGTGGGCAGTGTTGAAGCCCTACGCTCTTGAGTGCATGCCCTGCAGCCTACGACCTACGGCCTTCGGCCATGCACCCAATAGTCTAACCCTTCTACAGACCCACCACAACTTCATTCACCCATGCATGACACCATGTGCCCAAATACTGAATTCCATCCACAGCGCACAGCCAACCGCACTCCCACCCAACCTATGTCATGTGCAATTCACTCCCCTTCTGCAATTGGCCTGCCATCACTCACCATGAAAAGAGGTCACTGCAAACAGGTCATGGCAGAAGCAATGGGGGTGTTACGACAGCTGCCTCCAATCACCACACACAGTACTCGCCTGTCTAGGTACCTGTGAATTGGCGCAATATGCACAAATACTACAGCCACTCCTCCGTCTTCTTCCACCTTTGTACATATGTCACATGAACCACTTCTCACTCCCCCACCCGTTCCCTCCCTTATTGCCGCCAACACATTGCATACAGTACATTTTCCAAACCCTTCCTCCACTGCACTGTCCTCAGATACGCCATCGCGGCTTTCCCCAAAAATGTTGACGCACAGATTGCTTACCTCCAGCCAACCACCGGCCATGTCCAAGCTTCTCCAACAGCACGCCGTATTGCGAGCCAATGACACTTCTTTCAGCGGAGGGAAATCGGTCAGCGGAGCGGACCCAGATATCACTCATTTTTGGGGATGTGCATTTCAGTTCTTTGCAACAAAAGTACTGGTCAGATTTCCACCAAACACACAAAAGCACGCTTTCTGACCCAAGCTGCAAATTTGGTTAAAATCCGTCCAGCCGTTCAGCCTGTAGCCGTGCCCAAAGTTTTTCCCCGTTCAGTCTATACAAAAAAAAATTGGGACCCCCCACTATAACTTTGCCCCCTGACACAATACCTCACCAAAAAAAATTCAGAGCCGGCCATATACTTTTTTTGCAAAGTTTGCTGACGATTCCTCCAGGGGAAGCGAAGTTATAAGCTGCCAAAAAAGTGGTCTTCCTATGAGTTTAGCAACTTAACCATACCAAGGGCTGTGTAATATATATATATATATATATATATATATATATATATATATATATATATATATATATATATATATATATATATATGTTCACTAACAAAAAACGCTGTTAAAGGGACGTTATGGTTAAGTTTTACTAGCAAAAACCTATGAAATTCACTGGAAAAACGTTTTTACAGGGATGTTATTGTTACAGGTCAAACCGAACAACCCCAGAAATTTGCCAGTTATGGTAAGCTAAGCAACCATAACTTTCGCCAGCCCTGTCTTCTGCTAAGACTAACACCCATGCCATCAAAGATGATATCACCAATGGGGGGGGGTTGTAAAACAGGATTGTGGATTGTGTCTTTAGTACTATCTCTAAAAACACTTATATATATTTTTTTGGTTTTATCGTGTTTGTCTTATATACGTGCATTCATACATTTATCTTTTGTTGTTTTTGCTCTCTTTTGCTCACTGTTTGCTTCTCCTCTTGACTCTTCCAAAGCCCCTCCAACAGAAACTTTAGCTACAGGATGCCCTATTACAGCATCTACAATGATCCTGCGGCGCACCCAGCACACCTTTTGCCATGCACACAACGGTCCGCCCTTGCCCACACCCAGCACAACACTATGAATCCATTCATGTGACCATGTGGGCAGCTAACATTGTGCACAAATGTAACATTTGTAGCAGCACTTCAACGCAACTTCCTCACACCATAAAACACCCATTCAGTAAAACAGGTTGCAATTAACAGCATCCCCAAACATACCACAGACTCCACCACCCCTACCCACTGCCATTCACAAAGTATTGTGTCACAACCAACCTAACCACAATATTTTCACAACATTGGCCCTACTTCACCAAATCTACACATAGCACAGCAACAAACCCATAATAGCTGCACTTCAACCATACTGTCTTCCATACTGACAATATGCACACACTGCACCCAGTACCCACAATGTTTGTCTTTTCATTGCACCATCTGCAATCACACATCCAAAATGTTACTGTGTTGTACCAGCGACCTTACCTGCGGAACCAAACTTACACACCTGCCAGCTCACTTCTGCTGCTATATGGCGTCTGAAATGTGCTCCACAACCATTCTTTACAGGTCAGCACTCTCTACCTGATGTACACTGAAAATTGCATTAGTGGCATGGCTTTCCTCAAGTCCTAGACTCTTCAATGCATGGCCTATGGCCTCCTGCGGCGCACCCAGCACACCTTTCGCCATGCACACAACAGTCCACCGTTGCCCACACACAGCACAACACTATGAATCCATGCATGCAACCATGTGGGCAGCTAACATTGTGCACAAACGTAACATACGTTGCAGCACTTTAACCCAACTCCCTCACACCATAGAACACCCATTCTTGAAAACAGGTCACAATAAGCAGCATCCACAAACATACCACAGCCTCCACCAACCCTACCTACTGCCATTAACAAAGTATTGTGCTACTACCAACCTAACCACAACATTTTCACAACATTGGCCCTACTTCAACAAATCTGCACACAGAATAGTAACAAACCCATATAAACTGCACTTCAACCATACCCTCTTCCATACTGACAGTATGCATGCACTGCACCCAGTGCCCACACTACGTGACTTCTCATTTCACCATCTCCAATCACACATCCAAATGTTTACCATGTTGTACCAGCGGCCTCACCTGAAAAAACAAACATACACACCTGCCAGCTCCCTTCTGCTGCTCTATTGCATCTGAAATGTGCTCCACTACCATTCTTTACAGGTCACCACCCTCTACCAGATGCACAGTGAAAATTACATTAGGTGCATGGGTTTGCTCAAGTCCTAGGCTCTTCAATGCATGGCCTAGGGTCTGTGGCCAATAGGGTAGGCCTTGAACACATGCACTGCAACGTAATACCACCATGCATATCACCATATCATCAACTACGCCAATCCACATACACACCACTGCCACCAGCACTCCCACCCAACCTGCACACGCATCCATCAATCACATACTGCACCGCTGCATTGCACACTATCATTTCTGTACGCCACTCCATATTTACTGTTAAACACTCCCAGTGCACATTTGCTTTTGCATCCAAAGCCACTCCACCAGGAACATGTGCTAAATGATGCACTATTTGAACATCCCAAAAAATTCTGAGGCGCACCCAGCACACCTTTGGCCATGCACACAGCAGTCCACCCTTGCCCACACCCACCACAACACTATGGATCCATGCATGCAACCATGTGGGCAGCTCACATTATACAGAAACGTTACATACACAGATAGCAGCACTTCTACCCAACTACCCCACACCATAAAACACCCATTCACACAAACAGGTCACTATCAGCAGAATCCACAAACATACCACAACCTCCACCACCCATTCACAAACTATTGTGTGACTACCAACCTAACCACTGCATTTTCACAACATTGTCCCTACTTCACCAAAGTAGCACACAGCATAGTAACCAAGCACATTTAAGGTGCACTTCTACCATATGCTCTTCCATACTGACAATATGCAAACCCAGCACCCAGTGCCCACACTGCATGACTTTTCACAGCCCCATCAACAAGTATACAGCAAACACTTTACCATGCTGTAACAGTGTCATCACCTGCGAAACCAAATATGCACGCATGGCAGCTCATTGCTGCTGCTCTATTGCATCTAAAATGTGCTTCACACTCATTCTTTACAGGTCAGCACCCTCTAACTGATACAGAATCCAAACTGCATTACTGCTGTGTGTGTCCTCAAGTCCTAGCCTCTTGAGTGCATAGCCCATGGCCTTGGCCGTAGGCCATGCACCCAACAGGCAACGCCTTCAACACTCTCACAGCTACATAATGGCACCATCATTTCACCATGTCAGCAACTTCGACTATCCACATACACAGCACTACCACCAGTACTCCTACCCAACCTGCGCACCGCCCTGGAACTATGCAGCAATAAATTGCAACAGTTACCATAATGTAGAAAGAAAACACTGTGTCCTGCACCCCTGTGCACTTTCATTCACATACTGTGGCCATCCCCACTTCATTCCCAAACTATTGTGTCACGGCCAAACTACCCACATTTCGTTCGCAACACTGGCCCTACTCCAACCAATCTGCACACATCGCACTATGCAAGCACCACCCTCTACCGGATGCACAGCCACACTTGCATTGCTGCAATGTGTATGCTGAAGCCCTATGCTTTTGAGAGCATGCCCTATGGTCTACACCCTTCGCCCATGCACCCAAAAGTCTAATCCTTCATGCCACCATGTGCCCAACTACTGCATTCTATCCACATAGCACAGCCACCTGCGCTCCCACCCAACCTATGTCATGTGCAAATCATTCCCCTTCTGAAGTTCACCTGCCACCACTCACCACGGAAAGAGGTCGCCGCAAACAGGTTGCGCCAGAAGCTATCGGGCCATTATGACACCTGCGTACAATCACCACACAAAGTACTCGCCTGTCTAGCTACCCGCGATTTGCCGCCGTATGCGTGAAAACTGGAGGCACTCCTCCATCTTCTTCCACCTATCTACATATGTCTCATGAACCACTTCTCACTCTGCCCCCCGTTCCCTCCCTTCTTGCCGCCAACACTTGGCATACGGTACATTTTCTAGAGCCTTCCGCTGCCGCACTGTCCTCCGATACACAAACTTTGACACACAGCATGCTTCCCCCCCAGCCAACCACCGGCCACGTCCAATGTTTGCAGACATCACGGCGTACTGTAGGCCAATGAGACTTCCATCCACAGAGTGAACAGGGAAATGGGTCTGGAGAGCGGACCCAGATATCACTACTTTTATGGGACATACATTTCACTAATTTGCAACAAAAATACTGGTCGGATTTTCACCAAACACACAAAAGCACGCTTCCTGACCCAAACCCCTGCTCCTGCCACACGTTTGGTGAAAATCCATCCAGCCTTTCAGCATGTAGCCGTGCGCAAAATTTTTCCCCATTCAGTCTATTAGCAACCATTTTTTTGGGAACCCCTATAACTTTTCTCCCTTCACAAAACCTCACCCAACTTGGAAAAGAATTCAGAGCCGCCCATAAACATTTTTTGCAGTTTGGTGAGGATTCGTCCAGGGGGAGCGAAGTTATAAGCCGCTGAAAAAGTGTTCTTCCTATGAGTTTAGCAACTTAACCATAACTAAACATCCGCTATCATATATATATATATATACATATATATATATATGCAAACAAAACAAGAGGGGTCATAGGGGCGCTACTCTGTGTCGCAGCTGCAGTAAGCTCAGTCAAACAGTCTAAAGAGTTCTCTTCCTAACACGCTTTCATATATATAGAGAGGACAAAGTGAGTCAGACAGCAAGGGCAGCAGCAGGGCTCAGGGGTGTCATGGAGAGTAGCATATAGTCCAGCATAGAGACAGCACCAACTGTCCAAGTACAGGGTCTGCGACTGAAGGACCATCCACTGGACAAAGAAATGGGAAAGCTAGCTTTGCCTGCAAGGACAAACCTTTATGAGGAGACTCAATGGGGTCTGTTTGGCAGCCATGATGAAACCCATTCCGAAAGAGGGGGGTTTGGGAAGACTTTTCCGTTCCTTTGAGTGCCTTTTGACTAGGCTTCTGTGAGTCTGGTAGATGTGGCATTTTTAGACCTACAGAAACCACCCAAGACTGAGGTTGCTTGATGTTTGAGCATGCTGCAAAGTCCCGCAGCATATGTTCCTTAAGAAGCAGCCAGTTTTTGGATGCCTTGGGGTCACCCAACCCCCTATTTGCTCTTTCATCAATGGTGCAGGTAGTCTGGACACACTGTAATGCTCTGTATCTTGCTCAGCCCCTCTATCTATTTCACCGTCACCAGATCCTACAAAACATGGCTGCAAGAAGGTTCACAGGGGCCCCTTTCCATGCCTCAGCCTCTCCCATCCTGGTCTCTTTGCACTGGTTGCCTTTAGCCAGGTGTGTCGATGTTAAGCCACTCTGTTTGGTGTGCTGGGTCTTCTACGGCCAGGGCCCTGAATTTCTGCAGGAGAAACGTCTTCCCTATGTTCCCTCCTGTTACCTTCCTTCTGCTTTCCTGTTCTTGGTCTAGGTGCTTCTCTTCCACCACTCAAGAACCAGAGGTCAAGCTTTTTCGGTGTTAGCGGCCAGGCTATGGAACTCTCTTCCGCTGGCACTGTGCACGACACAGGACCATTTATCATTTCGTCGTGCATTAAAGACTTTCCTTTTTAATTAAAATATTTAGAACTCTTTCTGTTTTTTCCAGGATTGTTTGTCAATCTTTCTTACCAGTAGCGCCATGATGCCTTCAATGGTGTAGTTACACTTTATAAGTGCTTTAAATAAAAAAAAAAGAAGTTCACTTTCAAATATTCTAATTATCTCTAAATTGTCATTTTAATACTACTTTTCTAATCTGTGTAAGTTTGTTTTTGGCCACCTACACACATTGGAAGTTAATAACAATTTTGTTTATCCTATTATATAAAGATTCATTGATAGTTCTTTAAAAATATTTTTTTTTCATATTTTCTTTTTTTTAAAGTCCAGAGTGTAATCACAGAACACATTCTCAGACTTATGTAGAAACTACCACATTTGAAATAAAAGTACTTCAGAGAATCCACCAACTAGTACTTAAAGTAGTCTACTTTCCTTTTTAATGTAATTACAATACAACATGTGTAAAGTTTGAGTGTTCCCTTTTTTGGTCACCTTAACACATAAGAAATAAAAGTCAATATACCTAAATCGCCCCAAAATATTCTAATTAGAGGTCAGATCTCATTTCTTTTTAAAACTCTGTTCTTTTCTTGATTTTTGTTCTAACTTCTACTGTTTACTTTTTGAGATGTGAATAGTTATCAGCATCTACAATCCCTAGCACTCAAAATAATATACATGGAACCACTTATATAACCAAGCACTTATATGGAACACTTGACCATATTGTATTATACAATGTTTTACACAATAAAACAGAAGTAAAAGATAGCAGAATGTTTTTTGTGTTTTATATAATCTTGACAATCTAATATATACATGTATTCAGTAGTGATTTTATGTTGTAAGCTAGTAAATGTCTATCCTTTAGTTTACATAAAACACTTACTGCTTCGTATCACATTTCAAACATCAACTTTACATGTTTATATTCACAAAGAATATACAACTCATTGTAAACCTTTGGTTCTAGCAACATTAAGTAAGCATTCTTTAAACCCTTTGGCAATCTAGCTTGGTGTGTGACTATAGAGTCATTGCAACACGCCAATCTACTTATGTATGCACCCATGTTGTAAATTGTCCACAGTGAATGGATACTCCCCTCGTGAAAAATAATTGCGTGTGTTTTAAAGGTTTTGTTGCAAATAGAAAGCTGAATATTTACAAAATGTATAATCAATGTGCTTAGTTCCCTAACATCTATACTATATCTTTGAATCATTATTAAAAAGTACTTATTAAAACATTTATTTGGCAGTGTTCACTGTAAATTAAAACCACAGTAACTGCATTGCATGTCATGAAAAGCTGTTGTTACGAGATCAGACAAAATCACACTTTTCTGATCAGAAACAGGAAGACATAAAAACCTCTCTGTAACATATCGAGTGATTTGCTCTTTGTAACATTCATGCTTCCACTCATTAGAAATTCCTACATATCTATCTACACTGTTTCCTGCACTAGCACCTCAAAAATAGTAATGACAAATTCTTGACTATCTTCCTGTGTATTATGAGAAAAATGTTCTGTTCCGCTTGCAACAGCTACTATAATTCAGATTGACTTTGCTGAATGTATGTTGTCTGGTCTTTCATCTACATATACTTTAAGAATTGAAAGTTCCACACATTGCTGTTTCTCTACTGTTGAAGCTATTTCTTGCATCAGTGGTATCATTTGAAAGACCATGCACAAAGCTGCATTTGAATAGCATTAAACTCCTGATTGAATAATAAATCTACAGTGGGAGTATGTCATATTTGTTTGACTTTCCAACATTGCTAGATTATTTTTTTTTGCAGACTTAACAGGAACCACTTTATTTGAATGTAGCTTCACTGGTTGCTTATGTTTGTATTGCTAAAAGCTTAACAGGAAGCGGTATAAGGTCAGGGTGGGGAGCATATAATACACATAATCTATTATATTCTTTAATGCAAGAAATGCCAGCTGTCACTTTCGATTCCTCAAAGTTTATTAAAAATAAGCCTTCAATATTTTCTACATGTGATAGGGCTACATATGACAATCCTTCTTTGTACACTGTGTGACCAATGTCAATCAGTGTTGCTTCTAAAGTAAGCCCTTGTCATTTATAAATAGTAATAATGGAAATTATGTTTTTTTTACAAAGATATCCTTAAAAAGCATGAAGTATGCAGAGGTCAGAGAAATCAAATGAGGTTCCTCTACATGATCAAACTTTACAAGAACATGATAAATATTTGTACTATGAGGAAAAGTGTGAAATGCAACCAATCTTCCCATTGCTCCATTGACTAGACCATTTTCTACATGAAAGTTCCCCTTTAACATTACTCATGCACTGAAACATAAGGCGTCATTACGAGGAATGCAGTAAAGTGATAATGGCGCCAGTAGAGCTGCCAGCGCCATTATCACTCTACTGCCCCATTACGAAGTCTGCCAGCGGGTGCTGCTGAGGACGCCTGGTCAGACCAGAATTCCTTAGTGGGACCCGCTGGCAGACCAGGATGCTAACAACGGGCCTGTCATTTACAGGCCCGTTGTTAGCATCCTCCCCATTCCCATTGAGCCCGATGCGGCTCAAATGGGAATGGGGATGTACCGGGTCTGGGTCCCGGAAATGGGAATTAGCTGGCCCGCTAAAGTCGAATGGCCTGGTAATTCCCTATTTCTCTGACCCGGTACCCGGTATGGGGGTAGCCATGCCGGTAAGAATGGCATGGCTACCTCCATACTCGTTATGAGGCCCATAGTTTTAAAAAACTGATTCTAGACCTGCTGCTTTAGAAATTGAACTGTCTAAATGAATTTATCATGCCTTTGCTCTTTTATCTAACTCTAATATCATAAGATGGCCATCTAAAACATTGCACAATGTTATCTCTTCTAGGTCTTGCTTATCAGAGAGCAGCATTGTAGAGTTAAACTTATCACACTCTCCAAGTGTAAACATCAAAGCAACATGAGAAATGCTATTTTCTTGAAGAGTCAACATGATATCAGGTGCAGTGCAACCTGCATGAAAAATGTTATAAATGAGTCCCCATTTTTAGACTGTTTTCATATTCTCCTCAAGGATACCTATACAAATCCTATTAAGCATATCTTCACACTCTAAGTATGCAGATTGCCTCATATTAATGGTAAATTCCTGGAATTCAAAACAATGCCAAAGGTTGAAATTACCAATGTTGCCTATAGTTTCTCGGCTATCCTTAGAATGCAGCATCTTGAAGACTGGTTCGTTCCATGTGTAAATATCCCCAAACAATATTACCATACAAAAGTACCCCCGCTACCCATGCACCCAAATAAAACCAAAACGATCCCCCTAAAAAATATCGCCTATGGCCATTCCAGACCACCATATATATTCTGCGATATTTTTGGTGGGGATAATATGTAGCGATACCGACTGGTTGACCTTTCACAGGAGTTCATTGTAACAAATCTCCAAATACAAGGACATGTATACCTCCAAAAGAAAATCATAGTCAGTCTACAAGACCTCTTGCATTCACAAGTGAATGAAAGCTAGCATCAAGTTAGACACCATGCTTACTTCATTTACAATCAAGGTATTTTATTTTCTTAGAACTTGTCCTACTTCTTGTGCTGCACTTGATACAAGTTGTTGATACTAACTTTACATCAATTGTTGATGGTACCAGTGGAGCATGATAATAAACATAACACCCCCTATGTTGAATGCTGCTGAACCTATTGGAGAAGTTATAATACATGACATAGAGCAATCAGTTACATTCTAAATCATTGCTCTCAATGCATGAATTAAAATGTTTTTTCATGTTCATGCTTGAATGCTGACATACATCAACAGAGGTCTGTATTGGACACAATGTTGTCATGTTGAAAGCCATGTAAAAACCTATCTTTGATTTTACAAAAGACTTCCTTCTGCTCAAAATTAAGCTTACTTACGAATGTCTTATAATTAGCATCTGCAACTTTAGCCTGTTGCATTGCACTTTCTAATTCTTCCATGGTGAACTCAACATCACTTTGAATAATTGGTTTGTCTAAAACATTTTAACTTCCTTTTGCAGAATCCTGACTACCCACTGGAGTCTCTTTTGCTAATTTAGCTGCCAAAAGTTCTTCTTGATGTAGTTCTTTTTCCAGTTACTCTAAGTATTGTTCAAATTTTGGATATCGAATGTAGTTGTTTTTTTTCAAAAAATGAATATTCAAAAGTTTCAAAACTTCAAAGCAAATCACTCTCTTCCCACCATGAGAAGAACACTGCAAATGGTAGAAATAAAATAATTCCTTTTCCTCTGCAATATGAAAAGACAGTTTCATGTGGTTGATGAGACTTGTCTGTTCATGTCTCACTAGGCAGCCAGTACATCCATACACTCCACACCGTCCACGGTCATTGTTTGCTTAAATATTTCGATATGAATAGCGTTCTGCTACTTAATACAAACAAAACTCCTCCAACTCTGCAGACCTATTTGGATAATAGGCATCTATGAAGTTGGTTTTGAGAATCTCTGTACTGTCAGGTACTCATTCAGCTAACTGCTGAATTTCGCTCAAAGACTTTGGTACCTGATTTCTTGTAGTAGCTGAGTCAATACTTAACCATAGTACATTAATGCTATGTCCATACAGAGGCAAACTAGTCAGCCAATCTGTAGCTTCATAGCTTCCACACTCTCAATGAGAGAGCATCTTGAAACCAAAGCTTAGATGTTTCTGACTTTTGTCCGCTGATAAGTCTGCCCATATTTCAGCTGCATTGCTCTTTTTAGCTTTTGTCATGCATACTATAACATAACGAGCAACAGCTGTTGTATCATCTGCAATGAACTTTACATCAGTATTTGCATTCCAAAGCTGAGCAATGACAGGATTGTAATCATTAATGAATTGGCCTTCCTTATCTCTTTTTAAATGTTATCTATTCATGGGGGACTTACCAGTAACATGGTATTGAGCAGATGACCTTAGACTATTTGCTCGGCCAACGGGTGTAACAAGCCTAGGAAAACAAAATCTGCACTGAATGTAGTAGTGCTTTTGAAACCTTTTCAATATGTTCCGTAAAATCAGCAATATCATACAGCCATCCCTTTCTTTACCAAACCGAAGAGCATCTTCAATCAACAATTGCATTTGTATATACAGTAAGTACAAAATATATTCATTATTGGTGCGGAATCAGGAATCTTTAGAATGCCTTTGGGTGCAATGATATTCTGAAGAAGAAATTGGAACCTTCGGATCATCCAATCTGCCTCCTTCACCATTAGGAAAAAGCATAGGGAAACAATGAGCTTCTAAAGATTTTTCCCCAGACACTGATTGGTGCAACTTTTGTTGCTTTCATCTCATATCATTCTAAACTTTCGGCCGATGACTTCTTGTGAGTATAGAGGATGAATTATGTAATGTTCATGCAAACTATTCCTTCTGCAACAGTTAGACGTTGGAACTGGCCTTCAATGCTCTTGCTTGTTGATTCATCATCAAGCATAGACACATCTGGCAAAATCAGACTGCCTTTATACAAATCAATGCGCTTCAGTAGAAACTATAAAGCTTCTTTCACCTTTCTGGTGTCTATAAACTGTTGCCAAACTTGCTTATCTTTTGTGGCAACACCATTTACTAAAACAAAGAACCTGCAATATCATGTTTCACTACTAGAGTGTCAGCATGTTCTTGCAAATTGAGAGGCAAATACATAATATTGTCTCTCACACCTTGCACTGATGATTTCTTCGGCAGTCGTGTCATCTTTGTTTGCAGTTTAACAATAACTTGGAAAGGATTAACAGTTTGCAATGCAATAACTTCAAACATCAATTGTTGAAGCATAACAGGAATATTAGGCACTACCATGTCATATAAGATACTTCTAGAAGGAATGCATTTTCTTTCTTAAATACCAATGGAGTGTCTCCAAACATATAGTGCCTTACTTGTGTCAAATCGCTTTTCTACAAACAAATACAGGTAGAGGTCTTTCCAAACATCTTGTATGCTATGATGTGTAACCAGCATCCAAGTTGTAATAAATCTGCTCTCACATCTGTTTTGATCAAGACAAGCTAGAGAGTCGCCCAGAAGTTAAGTTTACTCATGAACTTCAAAGTCTTCTATATCTGCAACATCTGGATTTGTCTTTGAACATTATCATTTTGTGTAAAACTTACAAAAATCTCTTTAAAAGTTTACTGGAAAACTTGTCAATATTGCGCAAAGGCGTACACATCCATACCAGAGTTTATTTTCTCTGTTTTATCGCAGCCGGTCCTAAACTTTCTGATTCACTAGTAACTGTCTTTCGGATTTCTTCTTTTTCAGAAATCACACCATTTTGTACTTCATAGCTCTGTCCAGTGTAGGTTTTTATTAGTGGAACTTAACCATAACGTCCCTTTACATGTTTCATTTTCCACCCAAAAAAAGATAGCTGCTGTTTCATTTATAAACACCTGGTTTTGTGGTAATTTAACTGAGATGTAGCTATCTATTTTGAATAACTAGTCACCCCCTTCTCCATCAAATATTTAAAAAGCGACTGGACAGAATAACTCCAAACCACACAAGAGCTTGAGACCACACTTCATTCCGAAGTTGCTTTGAACCTGGTCCAAATCCGTCCAGCGGTTTTGGCTGTGTGGTCCAGCAAAAATGTACCTCTTTTGTCTGTGGGAAAATGAATGGGGACTAGGCCGCAACTTTGGGTTTTATTTTCTTTTCTTAATAAGTGTTTTATTTTGTAACAAATCTTGCCCAGGATGTGCAGACAGGCATCATACCCAGTTGTCTTCACAGTTTTGACCAAGTCCGTTGAATGAGTCAAATTTTATTAGCAATTCATTTTTTGGGGTTTCCTATGGGAGTCCAAATCAGCTTGGCCATGTGGCCATGTAGCTATGGTTAAGTTGTTGTTTCCATAGTAAGAGCATTTTTTGGGTGGCTTATAACTTCGCTCCCCCTGGACGAATCATCACCAAACTTTGCAAAAAAAGTATATAGCCCACTCCAAATTTTGGTGATGATTCGTCCAGGGGGGTCAAAGTTATAAGGAGGGCCCAAAACATTTTTTTCCCATAGACTGAATGGGGAAAAAACTTTGCTCGTGACTACAGCCCAAACCGCTGGACGGAATTTCACCAAATTTGGACCAGGAGTAGCGGCTTGGTCCCGAAAGCGTGCTTTTGCAAATTTGGTGAACATCTGTCCAGTAGTTTTTTAAAAAATAACCAAAAAGTAGGTAAAAAATTTGCGATATCTGTGTTCGGTCCGCGGACACACTTCCCTGTTCGCTCGCGGACAGTGTTCTGATTGGCCAATCGGCTTACATCATGTCCGCGGACATGCGACGTGTTCGCTGATTGGAGGGCGTAGAGCGTTAAGCGTGTCAGATTTTCGGTAGCGCCCGCCCTCTTGGACACCGCGGTGAAACTTGGTATACAAATTGTATTTAGTAGAGTGTGTTGGTGTGTAAGAGTGTTTGGGGAGGGTAGCAGAGTATGTGATAGGTTAAACGTTGTATTTTTTATGTGGTAGACCCTCTTGTTGTGTTCGATTTGTCTGCGGACAACACGGCTGTTCTGAAATGTTCTAAATAAACTAAATGGGGGTGTTCTGAGGATGCAATATTTGTCTATGTTGTTCGCAAGCAAGCTGAAACTGTTCTAAGAACACTCGCGGTGTCCTGAAATGTCCTTAAGTAAACAAGTATGGGGGTTTACTGAGGGCGCTGTCCATATTGTTTGCTGGTAAGTTGAAATTGTTCTATTCGCGGTGTCCTGAAATGTTCGTAAATAAACAAAATGGGGGTGTCCTAAGGATGCTGTCTGTATTGTTCGCTGGCAGGTTGAATGTGTTCTAAGAACACTCGCGGTGTCCTGAAATGCCTGTAAATAAACAAAATGGGTGTGTCCTGAGGACGCTGTCTGTATTGTTCGCTGGCAAATTGAATGTGTGGTAAGAACACTCAAGGTGTCCTGAAATGTTTGTAAATAAACAAAATGGGGGTGTCCTGAGGACGCTGTCCGTATTGTTCGCTGGTAAGTTGAATGTGTTCTAAGAACACTTGCGGTGCCCTGAAATGTTCGTAAATAAACAAAATGGGGGTGTCCTGAGGACGCTGTCCATATTGATCGCTGGCAAGTTGAAAGTGTTCTAAGAACTCTCGCGGTGTCCTGAAATGTTCGTAAATAAACAAAATGGGGGTGTCCTGAGGACGCTGTCGGTATTGTTCGCTTGCAAGTTGAATGTGTTCTAACAACACTCGCGGTGTCCTGAAATGTTCGTAAATAAACAAAATGGGGGTGTCCTGAGGACGCTGTCGGTATTGTTCACTTGCAAGTTGAATGTGTTCTAAGACCCCTCACGGTGTCCTGAAATGTTCATAAATTAACAAAATGGGGGTGTCCTGAGGACGCTGTCCGTATTGTTCGCTGGCAAGTTGAATGTGTTCTAAGAACACTCACGGTGTCCTGAAATGTTCGTAAATAAACAAAATGGGGGTGTCCTGAGGACGCTGTCCGTATTGTTCGCTGGCAAGTTGAATGTGTTCTAAGAACACTCGCGGTGTCTTGAAATGTTCGTAAATTAAAAAAATGGGTGTATCCTGAGGACGCTGTTGGTATTGTTCGCTGGCAAGTTGAAAGTGTTCTAAGAACACTCGCGGTGTCCTGAAATGTTCGTAAATAAACAAAATGGTGGTGTCCTGAGGACGCTGTCCGTATTGTTCACTGGCAAGTCTAAAGTGTTCTAAGAACACTCATTATGTCCGCGGACATTAAAAGTTCCCATAAGGCATAGTTAAAATGTTTGACTCTATGGGTGTGATATGCTGCGGTGGTTGTGGCCAGGGCATAGAGTCTTGGGAGCATGGCCACATGGCCATGCTCGCAAGACTCTATGCCCTGGCCACAACCACTGCAGCATAGTGTCTTATAACTTTGGGATCCAAAAACAAATTTATAAGGAACAAAGTTATAAGCCACTATGGGTGTGATATGCTGCGATGGTTGTACTTATTATAATATACTTACTGTTTGGTTTAGTAACTGGAGAACATGTATTTCTTGTTCATTTCTGTGATAAAAGAAAATATCATGTTAGTATTGGTATTTTGTAACGACTTATAACATTGAATAATCAATATTTTTTTTTTTACCCTCATATTTAGTAGATTACAAACCAGAGTACTGTGCAATTTGCTCAGTTTCTGTGTTTGTTGCTAAAATCATTGGGTCTGTGGAAGAAAAAAAAATCCATGTTGGATTTAAAAAAAATCTTTTTCTGTTATGCTACAGTTTATTTGTTGGTTTTCAGTGTTCACTTGTTTCTGGCAAATGCTGTATATATTGGCTTGTTGCAGTTTTATGGAGCAGTAACATATAATTTATTTGTTTGGATATTGTAAAATTTTGGAGCAGTTAGATACCAGTAGGCGTATTCTAACTGTCTATTTTTTTTAATATATTTTAATGGTATTGATTTATCTGTTTGGATATTGTAAACTTTTGTGACAGTAAGATACCAATTGGCATATTCTAACTGTCTATTTTCTGATATAATTTAGTGGTATTGATTTATCAGTTTGGATATTGTAAAATTTTGGGTTAGTTAGATACCAGTTGGTGTATTCTAACTATCTATTTTTTGCTCTAATTTAGTGGTATTCATTTATCTGATTAGATGTTGTAGAATCTTTAGGCAGTTAGATACCTGTTGGAATATTGTAACAGTTTATATTATTTTACTACAAGTTTAGTTAAGGTTTAAGTACAGTTTAGTTAATAAATTTTGGTTTTAAGAAGATTAAATAAGTGTTTGAAAGATTTGCTGGTAATCTCTGCTTTAGAGTAATGGTAGTATCATTACATTCAAAGGATCCACATTTCTTTTTTATATATGCAGTGTAGTGACCTGAATTGGTTGTGGCTCCTGCGTGGTAGATTATACCTATTGTTGTGAAGCTTTTCTTACCAAGTGATACTTGACCATGTGTGAATACAGTCAGCTTGCAGTTGTTTTTGGTACCATCTGCATTGTAACGTAGAAGCATTAGTATTACATATTTACTATGTGTTTGTATTAGTAAGGTGGAGCGATTATCCAAATTGCAGGTAGTACATAATCTACCATGGTTTGCATTTTGTACAAGTTGCTGAAATGGAATGGATTCACAATTAGTTATTGATATATATACGAAGCGTTCGTTGGGGATTTCTTCTTGTGTCACATTGTTGCAGAGAGTGCATGTATGTTTCCACATGTATGAAATCTGGAAGATTTCATTTATAGGTATCTTTTTATTTTCCAGTACTTGTAGTAAGTACATTAGAAATTTTTCTGGATCTTCTTGTGAGTTTCTAGTGAATTTAACCATTCCAGCACAGTAGTCCAATTGTTGTCTTATTCCATAAACACCATACGTGATATCAGGATTGTTTGTGCATTTCTGTGAATTACTAACATTTGCAAACACAATTGGTCTGTACTGTGTAAGTAAATATTGTCAACAATTGGTGGCAATTGAAATAGAATATTCATTGCTACATTTGCGTAGCAACTTACTCCAACTATATTTGAGAGTTTAAATGGACCAGGTTGTTCTGTATCTGATTGATTTTTTTTTAGTTTGTCTTCCTTCTTTGACGAAGTACCTGGTTTACTTTCCCTAATTGGTTCTTTTATGTTTGTGGTACTTCATGAAGTTTTAGTTTCTTTTACTCTCTTTGGAGGATTTGCAGTGACATCCTGTTGCATTTCTGTTTGATTTAGTTTTCTTTTACAACGTTTTACTTTTTGTGTAACAGAATATGTGTTTAGATGGGGGTGTATAGTGAGCGAAGTCTATTGTATTCTAAACGCAAGGAAAATCAGCGTTTACTTTACTTGCATCAAAGTTGATTAGAAATAGACCGTCAAGTGTACGTAAGCATGATAGTGCTACGTAGATCATGCCTTCTTTAAAGACTGTGTTACCAATGTCTACCATTGCGTTGTCTAGGGTAAGACCTTGTGATTTATGAATGGTGTCTGCGTACGCAAGAGTTAGAGAAAATGGTTCTCTGCGTACATACATGTCTTTGAAGAGAAGGAATCGAGCTGTTAAGCGTCCTATCCTTTTCACTTCTGATAGTTTGTCAAAGAGAATATTGACAAACTGAATTTTGTTGTCACGTGGGTATGTTTGAAAGCCAACAACTATACCCAGTGCTCCATTAACTAGTCCTTGGTCCACGTCAAGGTTACGTTTAAGCATTACTTTGCAATTTAAGGATAATTTTAATATCTTTTCCAACCCAGCTGTGTTTCTAAACTATTTAGTCTTGTTGTGGCTTGCTCACACATGGGTAGTGTCATACCATGTACATCTAGTTTGTCTGTGGCGCTAATTTCCATTATTGGTTGCATTTCTTTATTTAACATTGTTTCACTGAATTTGAAACAGCTTGCAAAAGTTGGCATTAAGGCCATACAAATGACATTTCTATGGGCTAATTGTTCCATAACATATGTAGCACATGCATTATCGCCATCAAGTGCATGAATGTGCCAGGTTTTCAATATTGCTTGTGCTTCTTTAGATACTATACCAACTCTAATACTTTTTAAGATGTTGGCATAAGTGAGATCTGCAGATTGCTGCATGTTTTCTGTTAATTCTCTGTATAGGAAATGTTGCCAAAGGTTGACATTTCCAATGCTGCCAACAGTTTTACGGCAGAGTTTGTCTCCTAATGTTTTAAAAATAAGCCCACCTTTTACTGGTGTCAATTGAAGAAGATCTCAGAAAACAATAATGTGTTTTCCTGCAAATAGCTCTTCATAGTTTGTTTTGAGTACTTCTTGTAATCTGAGGTGAATCAAAGCCAACATTAGGTGTGACACCATGCTCACTTCATCTATTAGTAGCATTTTCATTTGTTTTACTACTCTGCGTAGTTCCATTGCAGTTTCTGTAGAAAGTGTGTAATAGTCTAATTTGTTTTGGTGTTCTACTGGCAGGAGTAGTAATCGGTGTAAAGTAACACTGCCTATGTTGTAGGCAGCTAAACCTGTGGGGGCAGTGACAACAGCTGACAGTTTGCTGTTTGTCAATTGTTGAAGGAACTTACTGATGATATTGATTTGGAATGTTTTGCCAGAACCAGCTTCACCACTGACGTACAGTAGTATAGGTTTGTAATTTTGGCAGGTGCATTCTTCGTTTTCATGTTGTACACCATGTGCAATTTCTTTTGTTACTTCTTGAAAAATGCTACGTTGCTCATTGTTTAGTTTTGATTGTAGTATAGTTAAGTCTTCTTCATCTTCATACTGACACATGGTGTTTTCTACTTCTGTCATAGCTAATTCTGCCTCATTTGTTATTAGTGGTTCTCCCAGTGGTTCTTGGCTTGCTGTTACAGAAGGTTGACTACTGTCAGGAGTGTCCTTATCTTGTTGGGTCTGGAGTTCTTCTTCGTGTTGCTGTTCATTGTGCAACATTGTTTTGTACTGTGTAAAGTTTACATCAGTTATAGTGCTTTCATTTGCTTTGAAAGCGTCTTCATATGAGTCATAGTTATCTAGTATTTCTTCTTCTTTTCTCCATGGTTTAAAGAGTTGTAGCAGGGACATGTAATATACTTCTTTATGTTGAGGAGTCTTTAATGACAATTTGATATGATTAATTATAAATTTGGTTTGGTGAGTTTTACTAAGCTGCCTTCACAGTTTGTCACTCTGTATTTACCATTTTTTTCATCAGGTTTTATATTATTTCTGTATGTGAAGTTTTGGGCTATCTGATATAGACACAAATTATTACTTCTGTTTGGGTAGTATGTGTCTAATAAATTGTTTTTTAAAATGTCTTGGCTGTTGGAATCATGTTTGGCTATTGTATCTATATCTTCGTATGATTTTAGAACTCTTTTTATAGATTTAGCTGGGCCAAGACATAGCCATACTATATTTTCAGATTTACCATACAATGCAGTACGAGTTAAACAATCAGCTGCTTCATAGGATCCACATTCTCTATGGGAGAGCATTTTTATGCCCAAGCTGTATAATTTCTGAGATACTGTTTTATCTGATGACAGGTCATTCCAGAGGTCTTGGAGCTCTGTCTTTTCTGCTTTGGTAAAGTATGCTGTGACATATCGTGCAACTGCAGTAGAATTGTCTGCAATGTACTGCACATCTATGTTTGCATTCCATAAGTGGGCAATGATTTCATTGTAATCATTGATATATTTTTCTTCTTCTGTTCTTTTTATGTAATATGTATTTTTACGTGACTTACCTTTAACACTATGTCTAACTGAAAACATGAGGTTTTTCACTTGACCTGTATTTGTAACTGGTCTAGGGAAACCATATTGGCATTTGGTGTAGTATTTCCCTTTGTTTTTGTATTTGCTACAACAATGTTTGCCACATTTGTGTCTTTGAAATTGTAAAATTTGTGCACGAAGATCACTATTTGTGGCTTCTGATGGAATTTCACAAGTGACATATTTTTCAATAAACTGTAAACAGTGGCATCACTGTCTTGAGCTAATTTAGGAGCACTGTTTAATCAATAAAAGCATGTGGATATGTGATGCTCCTCTGGCTTGGTATTCTTTTCTCCAAAAGAAGTGTTGCACTTCTCCAAGGGGAGGAACAGTTTTATTACAAATAAAATGTAGCATAGCAATGAAGCGATGGTGAAAATATCTTGAAACATTAACAGGATCTAGAGAACAAAGTTCTCCAGGTGTTAGTATATCTATGTTTGTTTTGTTTTTGTTTGATATGCGTAGGAAATCATGTAAATCTTCCCAAGCATATTCTGCACAACTTAATGTAACAAACCAAGTGGGTGGGCCAAGGTTTCTGATCATACAACGTACATCTCCATGACGTCGAAACCAGTACTCTTTAGTACCACGCATGTTTGCTAATAGATTTGTAATATGTGATTGTAAAACTTCATCTTTTTGTTGCACTTTTTGTAATAATTGTGTAGCTGTCATATTTTGAAAGTGGGATCCTGATTTTAATGTGTGTGCAACTCCGTAACATAAAGTTGCTTGTTCACTTTCAAAGAGTAGGTGGAATATGTATTCCAAATTTTGTCTAAATCTGGAGAGACCTGCTAATAGGCACCGGAAAAAACTCTGAGTGGGAACAGAGAGAGAGAGATACAAACCCGACAGAAGCCGGGAAAGGAAGCAGAAGCAGGAAACCAGGATGAAGGTGGCAAGCGCCGGCGAGCAGGAGAACAGACGAGAAGAGGGAGGAGCTGCACGGAGAGCGTGAGCGAGAGGAGAAGAGCGAAAAGGCTACAAGGAATAGCGGCAGAGGAAACAACAGGTAAGCGGGCAGACACCCACAAGAAAAAATGATACAGAGCGTTACAACACAGGAGAAAACCTAGAAAGTTGCAACGCATCCATCACCCGGAAGTAGCTGGTAATAAGCTTCCGGTGGCAGACGCGAGACAGAAAAACTAGACCGACAATTCAACACAGGGGAGGGCGTGATGGAACCATCAATGGCGGCCCCCTTTCCAGCGATCCCAGATGCGCCACTTTCCCCAGGGCATGACACTATCTGTGCAAATATGCAATATACAGCTTAGTACTGAAAAAGTGCAGAGTGCATTTTAGCAGCTAAATGATAGCATTCCCTATGTAGGGATACATAAAGTGCTTAGTGCATGTAATAGCCCCCCAGCAGTGCAGGGCACCCTCACCATGCCCCCACACATGTCTCCCAGCACCCCCACTCCCCAGCATCCAGGGGCACCCTCCACCAGGCCCCAACTCATGTCCCCCTGCACCCCCACTCCCCAGCAGTGCAGGGCACCCTCCACCAGGCACCATTCATGTCTCCCAGCACCCCCATCCCCCAGCAGTGCAGGGCACCCTCCACCATGCCCCCACACATGTCTCCCAACACCCCCACCCCCCAGCATCCAGGGGCACACTCCACCAGGCCCCCACACATGTCTCCCAGCACCTCCACCCCCCAGCAGTGCAGTGCACCCTCCACCAGGCCCCCACACATGTCTCCCAGCAACCCCACCCCCAGCATCCAGGGGCACCCTCCACCAGGCCCCCACTCATGTCCAACTCATGTCCCCCTTCACCCCCAGCCCCCAGCACTGTGGGGCACCCTCCACCAGGCCCCCACTCATGTCTCCCAGCACCCCGACACCCCAGCAGTGCAGGGCACCCTCCACCATATCCCACACATGTCTCCCAGCACCCCCACCCCCCAGCATCCAGGATAGGAACCTTTGATAAAAGACAGTCTGAATAATACTGTGCAAATACTAAGTATAATTTTGCAATTTGTATGCTAAATGTGATTTTTGTCCATGCCATGAACAAATCTCTCTTAGCATGTTTTAACCATCTACTTTGCCAATTCTGTTTAATTCACTGTTTATGTATCTGAACAATCTATGTACAAATCCTTATTGGATTGTTTAGAACTGTTTTTCTTTCATTTTTGTTTATACATTGGACATTTTAACCAATTTCCTTTTTGTTTCATTAAAATGTGTGGTCAGTTTCGCTCCAGTTGTTCTTCTTGGTACTTTCCTATTTTCTGACTCTTTAGGAGCAGAACATACATTGGTTTGGTAAATTTAGCAATAATTAGACCTTAACTTCTTTGTCAACTTACAGTGTGAGTTATATTCTTTTTTGTTTACTTTGTACTTTGCCCTGAACCCACACTGAACACGCTGGGGGCTCCCCTATTTTTTCGTAAAACTTTCTAAGAGATTTTGGCATGTCCTCTTTTCACAATGAAAATATTATGTTTCGTAGTACATACATTTTTCGCAGAGATGGAGTACATCTTACTTATGCTGGCAATCAGATTTTTCTGAGAAATATACAAAATGCATTGCGACCTTTTTTAGAATTACAGCATCCGTTTTGTAGTAGGTGTTGAATATTTATAATTTTTCAAACACAAACACCACCAAAAGGCTCTTTTAAGAGCCACCACTTCCTCCCAGAGAAAATTGCAATGGTTATGATAGGGCAGCACCCCAAAATTTTAGATGTCCGCGGACTGACCGACCGCTCTTGACATTTATTCCAATGATCTTTGACACTTTTTTCTCACCATTATAATAAGAATCCCTTGTACAGACATTTCATGAAAAGTAATTGCATATGTGATGTCATCAGTGATGTCATCTTTGATGTCGTGGGTGTTAGTGTTAGCAGTGCACGGTGGTGGCGTGGGTTATGGTTGCTTAGCTTACCATAACTGGCGAATTTCAGGGGTTTTCCGGTTTTACTTGGAACCATAACGTCCCTTTAACAAAGTTTTTTCACTGAATTTCATAGGTTTTTAGTAGCGCAACTTAACCATAACGTCCCTTTAGCAAAGTTTTATCACTGAATATAATATATATATATATATGGAGAAAAAAAACCTTGTACAGCAGTACAATACAAAAGTCAACGGAGTGCACTCCAGAAAGCAGTTCAGAGTGTGTAATCCACACTAAACATTCAAGTCAGGAAGCCAGGTTGCCAAGGTAAAAAATTATATTTCTTTAATTCAAATAATGTTGAGGACAAAGAAAGAAACACACAAAAATGATACGTTTCGCGGCTGACACACTGCTTGATCACATTCAGGGTGTGAACACGGAGGAAGGATTTTTCAACTGGATTACTCTCTATGATTCCGATATATAGAACGACACATTTGTGCAGTCTGCCTGTTGAAAGGAGCCACCATCTTGAAACATTGCACATAACATGGTTATCATTGTAAATTCACATTAAGATGTACAGAAAAGAAGGCATACAAGTCATTAAAGTGATTAATCAATATGCCACATTTATAAACTTTATTTAATGTTAAAATTGTACAACCTCGATGTAATTTCCAAAATATGAGAGATAAACCCTCGCAACTCCGGCTTGCATAAAATGTATGCTGTGCAATATACCTGCGTGTGTGCTGCTTGTTTGTCGTATACATTCCCAATACGGGAAGGCATACGGCAATTAGAACATGTGTTCCTATGCACAATAAGATAAAACAAAATAAAATAAAATGGACACATAGATTGGGTGAATGCGTGATCAAGGTGACCATTAGATCTAGCCCCACAAGTCCAAGAAGTTGCCATATCAATGGAAGGTCTGTGTCTTACCGTATGCCTTCTAAAGGTAAATGCTGCAAGTTTAGTGTGTTAGCTGGCCAGATGAATTTAAAGGTGTTGAGTATATTACTCATTAGATATAATACTCACAAGGTTATGAGGTGCTTAAGTTGAAATGCATAGTGCTCATGGTAATGCCATATTTAGGTTCCTATGTCGAGAATTACCTCTCAAAGTACAATTGCCTATTTTAACTGTCCGTGCAAATATGCAGTATACAGCCTAATGCTGATAAAGTGCAATGTACATATAGAAGCTAAATAATGGTATCCCCTATATCGAGAATGACCTCTTAAAGTGCAAATGCCAATTTTTACTATCTGCCACATGTGTTTGAAATATCCTCTTCCTCCAAAGAGGACTCCGTCTCCCCTCCTTTTCCTTCCTCCTCACCTTTAATTTTCCACTTGGGGTCTGGTTTCTTTCTCCCTTTCAGATCTGGCTTCTCCTTTTTTTGTGAAGGTAGGGTCGGCAACATAAGGACGCCACAGCACCACTAAATCGGTGAGACTGTGGTCGACCCTCCGTGACCTCAAGTAATGGGGAAAAAGCAAGAGGGACAAAAAACCCCAAGAATGGTTTGAGACGACGGGAGGCTGGACCAATAACAAAATGGATCAGCTGGTGAACAGCGGCTTGCAAAGGGCTAGAGGAGTAACAACTGGAGAGACCTGCCAATAGGCACCGGAAAAAACTCTGAGTGGGAACAGAGAGAGAGAGATACAAACCCGACAGAAGCCGGGAAAGGAAGCAGAAGCAGGAAACCAGGATGAAGGTGGCAAGCGCCGGCGAGCAGGAGATCAGACGAGAAGAGGGAGGAGCTGCATGGAGAGCGTGAGCGAGAGGAGAAGAGCAAAAAGGCTACAAGGAATAGCGGCAGAGGAAACAACAGGTGAGCGGGCGGACAACCGCAAGAAGAAATGATACAGAACGGTACAACACAGGAGAAAACCTAGAAAGTTGCAACGCATCCATCACCCGGAAGTAGCTGGTAATAAGCTTCCGGTGGCTGACGCGAGACAGAAAAACTAGACCGACAATGCAACACAGGGGAGGGCATGATGGAACCATCAATGGCAGCCCCCTTTCCAGCGATCCCAGATGCGCCACTTTCCCCAGGGCATGACACTATCTGTGCAAATATGCAATATACAGCTTAGTACTGAAAAAGTGCAGAGTGCATTTTAGCAGCTAAATGGTAGTATTCCCTATGTAGGGATACATAAAGTGCTTAGTGCATGTAATAGCAAGACATTGAAGAACCGTATTGAACATCACCAAGTAAGCTAAATGTTATTAGAGTACATAGATAAAAGCAAACAAAAACACCATAGAAAACCTTAATGCATAGTAAAACACCTTAGATATTTGCTGACCGAATGTGCAATTTAAAAGAAGGTGGACTGAATGGATAGAGTACTTTAAATAATCGAGCTTCTAGTTAGCCTGTGTTCCTAAATGTAAAAGCAAAAACATTGCTCACCCTATATAAAGAAAGAAGTTTAAAATAAGATAGCAGAAAGGGAGATAATCAAAATTCATTCAATTACTTTTTGTGAGTGAAATATTGAATTAATGATCACTCAATCCATAATGCTTCAGCATTATATAAGCCAATATTTATAATTAATCAATTTCAAAATGAATTCCTTAAAAACCACCAATGTAAAAAACGTTAGACATGCTAAAAATTGTGCTACAGATTACAAAAAATTATTGTTATGAAAAAGTCTCTGTGGGAAGAAGAATGATGATAAGAAAATGCTGAAAACTATCTAGAATCTATGCAGGGTATTTTCATAACAGGTTCCAAATATAAATACAAACTTGATGCTTAAGTGCCCAAGAAAGTATAAAGTTCTTTGTCCAGATTATGGCCCTTTGGTTTCTTTGATTCCAAGTCTAGAATGTATTTGGTCTCAGATTGTCTTAGAAGAAGCTCCCGATTACCTCCTCTGGGTGCTGTCAGAACAGTGTATATGCCAAAATAGGAAAAGCATTCAAGTGTCCCTCTGTGTTTTTCCTGAAAATGTAGAGCCATAGGGTATGTGGGGTCAATGTTTTTTATGGCTCTTATGTGTTGCAGTATCCTAAGGTTCAATTTGCCAATGGTACTCCCCACATATCATTTGTCACAGGGACAGGTGAGTACACACACAGCATACTCTCTTTCACAGGTGATCCTCGATCTGATGATCACATTATTGTGTAGTACCGGATATAGGTAACTTTTGATGTTTTTGGCAAATTTACACGCCTTGCATTTCATGCATTTCTGAAAGTCTTCTGTGTTGGCACTAAGCCAACCTTGACCTGTTAGGATGGTTTTAGGGCTCATATAGCTGGATACTAGGTTATCCTTAAGCGAAGTGGAGCGTCTGAAATTGATATTGATATTATTACCCAAAATGCTTCCCAGATGTTCATCTTGTTTAAGTATATGCCAGTGTTTCTACATTTCTACATTATATAGCGTATGTTATTTGAGGCTTTAATATACATCAAGATGAGTTTAGTGTCGGTTTCATCTGCGTTTGCCTGGCTTTTAACTTAAGACATCAATAAGGTGGAAATATTTCTTTCCTGTGCTTTTTAGTACGCTCTTTCCAACACTTTCTTAGGGTAACCTCTTTGTTGGAACTTCAAAGCCATGCTGCTGCATTCCTTATCAAAGGTTTCAAGTTGGGAACAGTTGCGTCTTATACAAATAAATTTGCCATAGGGCATGCTACACTTTAATGCTGTGGGATGGTTACTTTTAGCATGTAAAGGTATGTTGGAGCTTGTGGGTTTACGGTAAAGTTCAGTCACTAATGCACCTTGTGCGACAGTTATAAGAATATCTAGATAAACGATAGCATTTTTGCTGTGGTACTTGGTGAATTGCAAGTTAAGTTCATTCACATTTAGTGACTCAACAAACTCCAACCATTCCACAGCCGGTCCATCCCAATTTACAAACAAGTCATCTATATAGCGTAACCAAAGTACGATTTTATCTGTATTGTGACTGTTAATAGGGGTCCAGACTGTAAACTTCTCCCATCAGCCCATAGTTAGATTGGCGTATGAGGAAGCAAAGGTCATTCCCTTGGCTGTTCCTTGCAACTGTGTATAAAAGTTCTTATTGAACAGAAAGCTATTGCTGGTCAAACAGAGATTGGTCAACTCTAAAATCATCTTCCCATGTTCTAAATAGTTAAATGATCTGGTTTGTAGGGAATACTTACATGATTTCAAACCATCCGTATGTTTAATTGATGTGTAAAGGGAGACCACATCCAGTGTAGCCAGCAAGTAAGTTTTTTCCCCAAGGTATGCCGTCAATTTTGTTAAGGAAGTCCTTGGTGTCTTTCAAGTATGACGGTAAACTCGTTACAAATTTAACCAGCGTTTCATCCACTAGTTTTGACACATTTTCTAAGAGTGCTCCACAGAGTGTAACTATAGGCCTCCCAGGTGGTTTAGTTTTATTTTTATGTACCTTGGGCAAAAAGTAGATGGTGGGCATCATCAGAAATTTTCAGGGTAATTCATAGAATTTCGCACAAAAGTGGCGCACGATGCTGGCGCACAGTGTCCCCGTGCGATACGTGTATTCCAGGGGTGCGCGGGAAGTTTCACACGCAAATTCAGCAGGGTACGTGTATTTTACGGGTGCGCGGGAAGTTCCACACGCGATTGTCCTAGGTACATGTGTTCCAGGGGTGCGCGTGAAGTTTCACACGCGAATTCAGCAGGGTATGTGTATTTCAGGGGTGCGCGTGAAGTTTCACACGCGATTCCATCAGGGCATGTGTATTTCAGGGGTGCGCAGGAAGTTTCACACGCAAATTCAGCAGGGTACGTATATTTCAGGGGTGCGCAGGAAGTTCCACATGCGATTCCATCAGGGCATGTGTATTTCAGGGGTGCGCCGGGAGTACTACACGTGAATTGGCCGTGTGGGTCCGCCCAGGTGTTCGCTCTACACCCTCCACGGCCCCTGCAGGCAGCCCACACCACAGGGGACTACCCTGCACCCCTGCTCATGTCCCGCAGGCAGCCCATCCACCATGGGCATGCCCCCCAGCCAAGCCACATGTCACCTTGCACTACTGATCAACAACGCATGCCTCCCAGCACCCCCACCCCCCAGCACTGTGGGGCACCTGCCAGCAGGCCCCCACTCATGTCCAACTCATGTCCCCCTGCTCCCTCACCCCCCAGCAGTGCAGGGCACCCTCCACCAGGCACCCACTCATGTCTCCCAGCACCCCCACCCCCCAGCAGTGCAGGGCACCCTCACCATGCCCCCACACATGTCTCCCAGCACCCCCACCCCCCAGCATCCAGGGGCACCCTCCACCAGGCCCCCACTCATGTCCAACTCATCTCCCCCTGCACCCCCACCCCCAAGCACTGTGGGGCACCCTCCACCAGGCCCCCACACATGTCTCCCAGCACCCCCACCCCCCAGCATCCAGGGGCACCCTCCACCAGGCCCCCACTCATGTCCAACTCATGTCCCACTGCACCCCCTCACCCCAGCAGTCCGGGGCACCCTCCACCAGGCCCCGACTCATGTCCAACTCATGTCCCACTGCACCCCCTCACCCCAGCAGTCAGGGGCACCCTCCACCAGGCCCCGACTCATGTCCCCCAGCCAACACGTCATCACAATCTAGATCCCTGGCCCTTATGGGCTGCCTCCACATGCCAAACACCCACCCAAGTATTGCATCCACCCACTTAGAAATGCCAATTACATGATACAACCCCAATGGCAAGTATGTAAATGAACACATGTCCCTCACATACACACAATGGGTGTCAGTGAATGTCAAAACCCATATCATGATATGCATGAAACCAATGAGATGATACTACAAATTGAATTTTGATGAAGAAAATGTATTAAAAGCAACATAAATGGAATCAAAAATAAACAAACGACAATGGGAATTAAAAAGCAAAAGCAGCATGTCCGTAAAATAATGTAAAACCACAAATCATAATCCAAAGGAAAGGTGTCCAAAGTCACAGTTCAAAAAAGTAAATCCAATGGAAAATCAAAACCGAAAACCATTGCTCCATGGGTAAATTCAAAATAAAAAAATAAAATCCAACTGTCAACTATATACAGATAAACAATCCAGGGTCCATGATCCCAACAGAAGAAATGAAACCTATCTAATAATACTACCTAATAAAAAAACTATATACAAAAATGTGGTCCATTGTCCAAAAGCTCCAAAAAAAATAAAAAAGCAAAGGAAACCTAACACTAACTACATAACTATTTACAAGGGCAGCGGGCTAGTCCGACGGCTCACTGGTTGTTGTCATGGGCCAGGGCATCATCGAACTCCTGTCCAATGGCTTGGAGGCGGGCATGTTCCCTGGCCCCGAGGTCTCGCAGGGATAATGCAGTGTCCAGCTCCAACTCCCTGCGAATACCCTTGAGGCACTCAGCACGCCTCAGTGCCCTCTGCATGGAGTTCTCCGCCCTGACCATTGTGAGCCGTTCCTCCTCTGCCCGCTGCAGCTCCGCACCTATTTGCTGGCCCAACCGCTCCCACACGGAAGTCACTCCCATTCCAGGGTTCTCCTGCCCTCCGGCCGATGCCTGCACCCCTGATGTTGATGGCCCCGAGCCATGATGCCTCCCACGTCGAGCCTGGCGCTGCCTCCGTCGCAACTGCCTGTGCCATCACGACGGCATCCAGGCTGATGGAATCCACCGACACTGTTGTGCATGTGCCCTGCCCGATCATGCCGTCACATCCTCCATCTGCTGGGGTCCAGTTGCTGGTGTGTCCACCCCTGCTGGACCTCCGACTCCCGACTGCGGCAGGGATGGGATCCCCACTGAGTTGGCTGCGTTGGTCGGGACAGGTCCACAGGGGGCCCTGGTGGCATCTGGGCCGGAAGACGGCATGGAGAACGACTGGCGCATAGCCTCCACAGAGGAGGAGAGGGTCGCCAGAGTGCCCGACACATGTACGAGACCCCCGAGCACGGCCGCTCCCAACTGGGCCATGTTGGCACGGTGCTCTTCGTGATGACGTGCGTGCTCCCCCCGGGAAGCACGCACCTCATCACGAATGACACCCGTGCGCAACGCGACACCAATCAGGACCTTCTCCATACGACCAGGGGTCCCCTCGTCCGCAGGTGGAGGGGAGTCAGATGACATGGACATCCCCCCTACTTGCGGACGGGCCTGGGATCGGGCATCCCTGCTGGTGCATGGTGGTGCAGTCACAGTGTCAGGGACAGTGACATGCACAGGCACCTCCACGGAAACCTGTGCTGCCTCCTGCCCCTGCCCCTGGACTGCACCACTTGCACCAGCAGGGATGCCCCCACCAGGCCCCATGTGCGGCTCAGTAGCGGCCTCCTCCTCCTCTGTAGAAACCACCAACCTGGATGGCTCCACCCCGTCTTCCGCCGTTGCAAGCCCCTGTGAGGGCTCACCCACCCCTTCCGCTGCAGCCATGGGGGCATCCCTGCCGCTTTGCTCCACAGCGCCGTCTCCGCCCTCTTCTTCACTTTGGGCTGTGTAGAGGGAGATATAGAACACAAGCATCAGGGTACTGTACAATGGTCCCCTAGACAGGAAGCAATAGCAGATGAGTGGCATTGTCAAAGATCCCTTCCATCATGTCCCTCCACAACATATGGGTCAGTGCAGGCAAAACATATGCAGTAACAGGCATGGCGCCTGCTATGGACATTAGCAAACATGTCCAAGGGACTCTTGAAACATACAATGTTGTTTTTGAACTCACATGCATCATGGGTCATGCCTATCACATGCACACACTTCACCGTACTTTCATCCATCTGGACTCCTACACCCCAGACACAGTGGATGCAAGGATAACTAGGCTGCATCAGTGATTCTGAACATTGTCACAGACATGTGTAATGCATCCATGGCATTCACAAGTCACAGACACGCAGGTCAGACACACAGACATGGACACCATACATGTATATGGCATCAGCACCCATCCCTCACCCCCACCCATGTCCAGGAACAGAGACTGGCATGCTCTCATGTGTCCATTCTGCATAGGGCTCTCCATGTTGCATTTAAACACATACACCAACCGTGTGTTTCACACATTACTGTTCTCACATGCATGACCATGATGTCCATGCACACACACACATGTACATGGCCTATGTCACACGTACAGGCAAGTATCAGACAACCAGCACACTGCAACATGCCCTGTCTCACACAGCAATGCTTGGCCACCTACCGCTTAACTCCAGACGGGTCTGCCTCTCAAGGACCTGGACGTGGAGCGCTGGGGATATGCGTTCCAGGACCCTCATCTGATCGTCCGATAAGTGGCCCCGGCGCCCCTTAGCATACGCTGCCTTCAAGAGGCGCCAGGCCTTGTTGAAGGTCCTGGACCTGAAGTCCTCCCAGCGCTTCTTGACATGATGGAATAGTCGGACTGCCACCCCCTCCCCGTTGATGGCAGTCACGATGTCCGTCCAGATCCGAGTCCGTCCTTCCTTGTCGGCGCGCAAACCTCCGAAGAGGGCATCATACTGCCCCAGGACTTGCTCCACCAGGACACCAACTTTGGTGGCAGTGAAGCTGGTGCCCCTCTGCCTCTCTGGCCGGGGGTTGCCAGTGGTGCCAGATGTTGCAGTGCCCGACATGACAACCCCAGAGGCAGGAGCGGATGGGCAACTGGGTCCTGGGGCTGGTCTGTGGAGCGATGGAGTCCCAGTCTGGAGTCTTCGGTTCCAGCAGGGGTGGTCACAGCAACAACACCCCTGGCTGATGTGCAGGCAGAAAATGGCAGGGCACGTGGGCAGTAGGCAATCAGGCAGCAGCAGATGGCAGGTGGGAGCGTGCTCGGGGCTCTGGGGGGCAGTAATTTGGCCTTCTGGGCAGGAGCGTGGTCTTCCGTGTGCTTACGCGTGGCCAGCTTGATACGGAGTGATTTGGCACGTGAAAATCCAGCACGTCTGCGTGTAATTCGAGGAAAGGGCCTTAGCGTGTAAGCATTCAGCACAAGTACGCGAATTCATTGGCCAAAAGGCCCCCAGCGTGTAGGTGCATCTATGACGTTACACGCACGTGCGTTTTCCATGGAGCGTAGAAAAAATAAGCACGTCAGAGTGTCATAGCGTGTAATTGGTGGAAAGGGCCTCAGCACGTATGCGTGTCTGTGACGTGCGTGCGCGGGCGTTTCCCTGCACACGGGTGCATCTTACACGTCCAATGACTGCACGTCAGAGTGTCAGCTCGTGTAATTGGAGGATAGGGCCTTAGCTCGTACACGCGGAAGTGACGCTGGACGTGTGGACATGTTTAAAAGGTACATGTAGAACGCCATTTCCATTTACGTGCTTTTCGTGGAGAGCGAGTGGGCGAAATCTGTTTTTCTTGTCGGCTCACACGCGATTTACTTCACGGCGTTCCAAGTTCGTACTCCCTGTTACCTCTGACAGCTTTTTCTCTTTTTGACTTTTTCCTGGGCCTGTTTCCTCAAACAGCGTTCACTTCTTCTGTTGTCCTGTCTCCTCAGACAGCGTACAATACTTCTTTTGGCGGGGGTGTTGCCAACGCGCACACGCGTGTATTTTTTCACACGATTTTTCCAGGCAGATGGTGAGTCGCACACGTATTTAACATCTTTGCTTGCCCCGTGTGTTGCGTACCCCTTCAGAGTTCATTCTAGGCTGAGTGTGACACGCATACATTCATTTTTGTGTTTCTGGGTGCCACAGCGTAGTGCAGGTTTATTTTTCCGTGCACGTGGTCTAGGAGGGGTTACGTGCACATTATCTCCCTTTTTTGGGGTGCCTGTGCGTTGCGTGACCCGTCATCTTCCCCCAGGGGTCATATACAGCCTTGCTAGAGCACAAGGGTACGAATTCCATCTAGTACCCTACCCCTTTGACCCCCAATTGCCCAGGACAATAGTTTACTGCAACTCCCATACGCACAACAACATCAGTGCCATGGTTGGGAGGCGAGCACGCGGTAAGGGTGGCAAAGGTGGCCGAGCCTCAAGAGGTGGCCATGGTGGATACGGTAGGGGACGTGGCCGGAACTTGCAGGGTGCCCCTAGCCCCCCATGTGTGGGTGACCAGTCAGGGACACCAATGCCCCCCCCGGTTGAGGGTAACGTGGCTGACACCATCCCTGCTCAGTCCTTGTTGGACCAGCCCATTGTGGCACCAGACCTGGCACAGGGTGACTCCATGGCTGACTTTCAGGTCAGCAGGTCTAGGCCGCGTGTGGCGGTGCACGTTGGTGTCACCAGGCCACGTGGATCAGGGGCAGCTATGTCATCTGCTGCCCCGAGTAGGCAGGGTGGGGATGCTGCAGGGGCAGCTGCGGCTCCATCCACCCCAGCTCTGAGTATCCCAGCCAGGACAGTGTCGGTCCCAGTCCATCCTGCTGACGTTCCCCCTGACTACATCACACTTCAGCTAATGCCTGAACCATGTCCCATGGTGAGTGTTCATTCCCATACTCCTAGTCCACAGTCCACCGGGGCTCCTGCCCGTAGTGTCCAGAGCGGCGTAAGACACTCAGGATCCCCACCACCTTCCAAACGGAAGAGGAAGAGTGCTCGTCCAGTACAGGCTGATGCCCCAGACACGGCTACACAGTCCGGCCCACCAAGGAAGCCCAGCTTCAATGAGGCCGAACTTGATGCACTTGTGGAGTATGTGTCCGCACATGATAGCGAAATGGTGATTACTGCAGGATGCAAGACCACACCTGCACAACGTCTGGCACACTGGCAGACCATCGCAGACATCATAAGTGCCCTTGGATTCGTGAGGCGCACAGCTAATGATTGCTACAAGTGCTGGAATGACCTGAAGCGCAGGGCAAAGAAAAAGCTGGCCTCAAGTCATGCCGCTACTCTAGTGACTGGAGGTGGGTCTCCAGCAGAGGACATTGAACTCACTCCAAATGAGTATGTTGCTGGGACCTACGTCACGGAGGGACAGAACCAAGGCATGGGAGACCTGCCAGATTACGAGGCATTGTCCGGTGAGTGCACATGCATGTGTGTGTCATCCATGTGCATGGTGTGTGTGTGAGGGCTTCTGATTGAGTGCCAGGTGAGGGTGTGTGTGCCTGAGTGGTTTGGGTCACCCATGTGCTTCATTCAATACATTCTGTGCACCAGGATTTGGGTATTGCAGTATCCCTTCTGGAAACAGTAGACATTTAGCCCAACCTCACGCCAGTTGCCCTTGAAGTGTCACCTTGCCACAACATAGATGGTATTATTCTGTGTTCATTCAGGCTGATTGTTTGCATTCCACCACTTTCACTAGGCATTTCTCAGTCCTATTGTCACATGTGTGACATGGCTATGGTACATGCCATCTGTGTGATGGCATGTCTCATGTATGTGTATTGGACATGCCAATCACAGGCCAATGTGTGATGGCACTGCTAGCCAGCATGCAGCAAATGTGTTGGTCTTCCATCTTGGTGTCATCAATGTGTGCCATTTGTCTCCCCTTCATACGCAGTGACGGTGCATGCATGGGAGGGTTATAGTCATGTGGGACATGTGTCAATAAGGTACTGTTTCTGTTGCTTCTCAGCCCTAATTCTGTGCCATAGTGCTAATGCCTGTTCCCATTTCTTTTCTTTCATGTCTTTGCAGGGGATGACGTACTTGATACTGCTGGGGTTTTGGAGATGGTGCAGACCCAGGAGGGGTCTAAGGCCCGACCAG
Organism: Ambystoma mexicanum; assembly: GCF_040938575.1. Taxonomy (NCBI): domain Eukaryota; kingdom Metazoa; phylum Chordata; class Amphibia; order Caudata; family Ambystomatidae; genus Ambystoma; species Ambystoma mexicanum. Next base: position 295,645,147 of record NC_090927.1, read on the forward strand.
GCACCAGTGAGGGACGTGGTGTGGTGGTGGGTGAGAACCTACACTTGCTGCAGACCATTATCTCAAGGGGTGTCTCTGGGTGCACCTCCCCCGAGCTCTATTCAGGTGTCGATTCGGATGATGAGACCTATGTGCGGTCGCAGGTAAGTGTTTCTGGGAGGGATTCTGTACTGTCCAACCCACCTGCACCAGGGGTAGAACCCTCAATGGGGATGTCATTGTTGGTAGGTCCCCCTTTGGTGGTTACGGATGCAGGGTCACACTCTGCAACATCTGATCCTGTTCCTGGGCCAGCAGATCAGAGGGGGAATGCAGTCCTGCAGCCTCAGGCAGTGCCGGCACAGCAAGGCGCAGTTCGCCTTGCCCCAGACAGGTGTGGTGCCCGCCGACGTGGTGGCCGTACGCCACCTGGCAATACCGCAAGGGAGCAATCCATATACGGTATGGCAAACCAACAGGCAGCATCATCTGAGATGATGGCTCAGGCCATGGATAGGGTGGCCACTTCCATTGTCCCCCAAGAAAGGCTGATGGAACAACTACAGCAGGCAACAGACTCCATTTGCCAGTCACACAGGGAGGACATGTTGGCGTCCAAGAGGGACAGACGGGCGGCACTGGAGACTCTGCGGGAAGCCATTTCTATTGAGTCCCAGGGCCACAGGTAAGCCCTGAGGGCGGAACTCCGTCATCTCAGGGTGACTCTTGTTGAGCTTGAGGCTTCAACTGACACGAGGACAGAACAGCAGCTGGAGCAGCTCACACGTACGCTCTCAGCTGAGATGCAGGCAACTAGGGAGGAGGTCCGGGCATCCCGTGAGTTGTTGCATGGGGACCTCCGCACGATTATCCTCCAGAACCAGACCTTCCACACCCGCATGCTTACTGCCATGGAGGACCAGACTAGGGCCTTGCGTGTGCTGCCTCCCATAGTGCCACCACCTCCTGATGCAGCTGCAGAGGGTGAGGAGAGCGACAGCAGCAAATTTCTCACAATAGGGTAGCCGTGCAGGCCATGAGCCCATGGAGGTGTTTTTTTTTTCCCCAAGATCCACACAGGTGGGTTTTGGTGTGCACCCTGTCCTCGGACCTCATGGGTGGCCTCCCCCACCCCCACCTGGCCCATTCATGGCCATTTTTGATTTTTGATTTTTGATTTTTGATTTTTGATTTTTGATTTTTGATTTTGGATTTCTTTTTACAGTGTGTTGCCTTGTGTGGCTCCCATGGGCATACGCTGTACTGTGGCTGGGCACATGCAGGCTTGTCCTGAATTTGGGTTAGATGCTTGGGTTTGTGTGACACACACCCCTCCTGCTTCCCGTTTCCATGGGCTTGCAAAGGGTGTGCCCAAGTGACATTGACTTACACAGTGACGTTGGACTCACATTTGATGTGTGGGCAGTCTGTAGTCAATACTGTGTATACATTCCTAGTGCATATTGTTGTTGTATTGTACACTGCATGGTGTATTGATATGTGCCTCTGCATCCATCTCATCCTCCTAATTTGCAGGTCCATTTCTCATGTCTTCACAAGGCGGTCTACTTTGGAAATGGAGTCCATGTTGCAAGCAGTGCATCTACACTTTTGCGCGGCGCTAACACTGTACATTTGGAAGTGTTCGAAGTGCTGGCATTATCAGGTAGTGAGACTACTAATTTTTTAAATCCATACTGTCATGTTTATGGTAGGTTGGAGTTTGTGTAAGTGATTAGTATTATTGCTAAATATTTGGTAATGTGTGTTGTTGGTCCTGCATTATTGTGAGCATTTCATGTGTGGCCAGTTTCCATTAGGGACACTGTAGTTTGTGACACTTGTGTCATGTTGTGGGGATTAATTTGTTTGCTCTCAAATAGCATGACATGCCATGGTGTGTTGTGTGGCGGTGCCGGGGAGGGGTTGGGCGACATGGCACTGTTCCCATGTTGTATTTTGCAAGTGGGTATTCATTTTTGCTGCATAGAAGTGTGTCTTTTGATGACACTGCATTGGTGGTGTTTGTTTAGGTAGGGATGCACACATTGTGACACTTCCAGGTGAACAATCTCAGGCTGCTATGGTTCTGACAGTTGACTGTCCCTTAATTCATCAGAATTGTCAGATTGAGTCATCATTGATTGTCAGATGGTATGTGTCAGGGCTGTGTGCACTCCACAGGGGTGTGATTTCTATGTGAAGTAATTAGCCACCAGCTGCGTACAGGCTGCCTCACCCCGTGCCCTTTCCCCTCCCATGCACAGCGGGCGTGCATGTGGTTGGGGATGTGGTGGCACCACCATGTCCACAGCCAGGCCCCGGCGTGTTGCAACATTGTGCAGGACACATGCTGCCACTATGTTCCTGCACACTACTGGGGGAGCGTATAACAGCTGCCCGGCAGAACGGTCAAGGGAGCAAAAGCGTGACTTGAGCACTCCGAATGTGCGCTCCACTATGCCCCGGGTTGCAATATGGGCTGTGTTGTATCTTACCTCGGGAGGCGTGATGGGGTTCCGAATTGGCGTCGTCATGTGGGTGCTCAGAGGGTAGGCACTGACCCCTGGGGAGGTGGTGATGGGGATCATTAGTGGGGTAGTGACATTACTCTGTATCTGTCATGCATGCATGTGCTGTGGCATTTATACTCACCAAGCTGCCATGCATCGCCATGCCGCCCAGCTTCCATGTCCCGGTTTAGGGTTGACATCCTGTAAATGAAGCTGTCGTGGGTGGACCCTGGATAGTTGGCATATACTGAGGTGATGATTCCCTTGGCATCACATACTGCCTGGACGTTGATGGAATGCCAGTGCTTGCGGTTTCTATAGATGTGCTCAGATGCCCTGTGGGGACGAAGAGCCACATGGGTGCAATCAATGACACCTAGCACTTTGGGGAATTGTGCCACCCTGTAGAAATCCTGGCTGACAGCCTGCCTTTCTGCAGGTGTTCTGGGCAAGTATATGTGCCTGCGGACTGATGGGCGTGCAGTGATGATGGCCAACACCTGGTGTAGGCACCGTGACTGCATGGCCTGTGACACCCCCCCACTATGGCACTTGTCCGCTGAAATGATCTGGTAGCCAAGAAGTGCAGTACATTGAGGACCTACTCCACGGGGCTGAGTGCTTGGGACCACAGGGTGGGTGATGTGAGGTCATCCTCCCACTCACTGACCAGGTTGAGTATTATGTGAGGTGGAAACCTGTACCTCCCATACACCTGGTCATCAGGTATACCAAAAAGGCAGGTTCTGGGTGTGAAGATTCTGGCCCTGACTATCCTCCTCCTCCTCCTGCGGTATCCCACGACCACTGCTGCTAGGAACGGTATATTCATCCTGGCGTCTGAGCTTGTTTGTTGTTTGCGCACACTTTTATGCTGCGCGGGACGTGCGCCTGCTTCATGCTGGCGTACGTGTTTCTGGATTGGACCTTTTTTTTGGCACATTGTAGGCGACCGTGTAAATCTTCCCGCCCACCCCAGGAATACACGTAACACGCTCTCCCAGGCCCAGTCACGAGTGAATCTTCCCACCCACCTCAGGAATACACGTACCCCACTCTCCCAGGCCCAGTCGCGTGTGGAATTTAACGCAAACCCGTAATACACGTACCCTGCTGATATCGCGTGTGGAAGTTCACGCGGACCCGTAATACACGTACCCTGCTGATATCGCGTGTGGAAGTTCACGCGGACCCGTAATACACGTACCCTGATGGTATCGCATGTGGAAGTTCACGCGAACACCGTAATACACGTACCCTGCTAATATCGCGTGTGGAAGTTCACGCGAACCCCGTAATACACGTACCCTGCTGATATCGCGTGTGGAAGTTCACGCGGACCCGCAATACACGTACCCTGCTGATATCGCGTGTGGAAGTTCACGCGAACCCGTAATACACGTACCCTGATGGAATTGCATGTAAGACTACCCGCGCACCCCTGAAATACACGTACCCAGGCAAATCGCACTGCTGGGGGTGGGGGTGCAGGGAGACATGAGTGGGGGCCTGGTGGAGGGTGCCCCTGGATGCTGGGGGGTGGGGGTGCAGGGAGACATGAGTGGGGGCCTAGTGGAGGGTGCCCCACAGTGCTGGGGGGAGGGGGGGAGACATGAGTAGGGCCTGGTGGAGGGTGCCCCTGGATGCTGGGGGGTGGGGGTGCAGGGAGACATGAGTGGGGGCCTGGTGGAGGGTGCCCCACAGTGCTGTGGGGTGGGGGTGCAGGGGGACATGAATTGGACATGAGTGGGGGCCTGGTGGAGGGTGCCCCTGGATGCTGGGGGGTGGGGGTGCTGGGAGACATGAGTGGGGGCCTGATGGAGAGTGCTCCTGACTGCTGGGGGGGTGGGGGTGCAGGGAGATATGAGTGGGGGCCTGGTGGAGGGTGCCCCTGACTGCTGGGGTGTGGGGGTGCAGGGAGACATGAGTGGGGGCCTGGTGGAGGGTGCCCCTGGATGCTTGGGGGTGCTGGGAGACATGAGTGGGGGCCTGGTGGAGGGTGTCCCTGGATGCTGGGGGGTGGGGGTGCAGGGAGACATGACGGGGTCTTAGTGGAGGGTGCCCCTGACTGCTGGGGGGGTGGGGGTGCAGGGGGACATGAGTTGGACATGAGTGGGGGCCTGGTGGAGGGACCCCTGGATGCTGGGGGGTGGGGGTGCAGGGAGACATGACTGGGGGCCTGGTGGAGGGTGCCCCTGGATGCTGGGGGGTGGGGGTGCAGGGAGACATGAGTGGGGTCCTGGCGGAGGGTGTCCCTGACTGCTGGGGGTGGGGGTGCAGGGGGACATGAGTTGGACATGAGTGGGGGCCTGGTGGAGGGTGCCCCTGGATGCTGGGCGGTGGGGGTGCAGGGAGACATGAGTGGGGGCCTGGTGGCGGGTGCCCCTGGATGCTGGGGGGTGGGGGTGCAGGGAGACATGAGTGGGGGCCTGGTGGAGGGTGCCCCACAGTGCTGAGGGGTGGGGGGGAGACATGAGTGGGGGCCTGGTGGAGGGTGCCCCTGGATGCTGGGGGGTGGGGGTGCAGGGGGACATGAGTTGGACATGAGTGGGGGCCTGGTGGAGGGTGCCCCTGGATGCTGGGGGTGGGGGTGCAGGAAGACATGAGTGGGGGCCTGGTGGAGGGTGCCCCTGGATGCTGGTGGGTGGGGGTGCAGTGAGACATGAGTGGGGGCCTGGTGGAGGGTGCCCCACAGTGCTGGGGGGTGGGGGGGGAGACATGAGTGGGGGCCTGGTGGAGGTTGCCCCTGGATGCTGGGGGGTGCTGGGAGACATGAATGGGGGCCTGGTGGAGGGTGCCCCTGGATGCTGGGGGGTGAGGGTGCAGGGAGACATGTGTGTGGGCCTTGTGGAGGGTGCCCCTGGATGCTGGGGGGTGGGGGTGCTGGGAGACATGAGTGGGGGCCTGGTGGAGGGTGCCCCTGGATGCTGGGGGGTGGGGGTGCAGGGAGACATGAGTGGGGGCCTGGTGGAGGGTGCCCCTAAATGCTGGGGGGTGGGGGTGCTGGGAGACATGAGTGGGGGCCTGGTGGATGGTGCCCCACAGTGCTGGGGGATGGGGGTGCAGGGGGACATGAGTGGGGGCCTGGTGGAGAGTGCCCCTGACTACTGGGGGGTGGGGGGGTGGGAGACATGAGTGGGGGCCTGGTGAAGGGTGCCCCTGACTGCTGGGGGGTGGGGGTGCAGGGGGGCATGAATTGGACATGTATGGGGCCTGGTGGAGGTTGCCCCTGGATTCTGGGGGGTGGGGGGGCCGGGAGACATGAGTGGGGGCCTGGTGGAGGGTGCCCCTGACTGCTGGGGGGTTGGGGGGGTGGGAGACATGAGTGGGGGCCTGGTGGAGTGTGCCCCTGGATGCTGGGGGGTGGGGGTGCTGGGAGACATGAGTGGGGGCCTGGTGGAGGGTGCCCCTGGATGCTGGGGGGTGGGGGTGCAGGGAGACATGAGTGGGGGCCTGGTGGAGGGTGCCCCACAATGCTGGGGGGTGGGGGTGCTGGGAGACATGAGTGGGGGCCTGGTGGAGGGTGCCCCTGACTGCTGGGGGGTGGGGGTGCAGGGGGACATGAGTTGGACATGAGTGGGGCCTGGTGGAAGGTGCCCCTGGATGCTGGGGGGTGGGGGTGCAGGGAGACATGTGTGGGGGCCTGGTGGAGTGTGCCCCTGGATGCTGGGGGGTGGGGGTGCTGGGAGACATGAGTGGGGGCCTGGTGGAGGGTGCCCCTGGATGCTGGGGGGTGGGGGTGCAGGGAGACATGAGTGGGGGCCTGGTGGAGGGTGCCCCACAATGCTGGGGGGTGGGGGTGCTGGGAGACATGAGTGGGGGCCTGGTGGAGGGTGCCCCTGGATGCTGGGGGGTAGGGGTGCTGGGAGAAATGCGTTGGTGGGCAGTAGTGCAAGGTGACATGTGGGTTGGCTAGGGGGCATGGCCATGGTGGATGGGCTGCCTGCGGGACATGTGCAGGGGTGCACGGTAGTCCCCTGTGGTGTGGGCCGCCTGCAGGGGCCGTGGTGGGTGTAGAGGGAACAGCTGGGAGGACTCACACGGCCAATTCACGTGTAAGACACCCCTGCACCCCCGAAATACATGTAGGCTGCTGGATTTGCGTGTGAATTTCCCGCGCACACGGAGTACATGTACCCTGCTGAAATCGCGTGTGGAACTTCACGCGCACACCGAAATACACATACCCTGCAAATTCGCGTGTGAAACTTCCCGCGCACCTTGAAGTACACGTACCCTGCTAAAATCGCGTAACTACACGCGTACCCCGAAATACACGTACCACGGACAATCGCGTGTGGAATTTCCCGCACACCCCGAAATACACGTACCCAGGCCAATCGCGTGTGGAACTTCCTGCGCTCCCCAAAATACACGCACACGCTATTTTTCACACAGCGGGTGTCCGTGTTTGTCGGTACCCCTTTGCACCTCATTTGTCCTAGAGGGCCACATATGGATCATTCATCATAGCTGTATATAGGTGCTTTTTGTTAGCGCACATTTTGGTGCACATTTATTTCAGCCACAGGGACGCTACCGCCTGCTTTCTTGTGGAGGACTTGTTTGGCCCTGTGCGCGTCTTTGACCGTGCGCTGGTTTGCCCTATTCGATTCCATGAATACGAGTTGTAGGCGAGCGTGTGGGCATTCCGCGCACTTGCCTCCTGTACTTCCCCCGTGACGCCCATATTTTCACACGTTGTTACCCATTCCGAGTGTTACGCCCCGTGTTCCGCCTACTTTTGTTATGTGCGCCGCGCTATGTGCGATTTCGCTGTGGCCGTTGCGCACGCCGTTGGAGGACCTGTGCGCCGGCGTGCACAGCGAACTTTTTCAGCGCACATCCAATATTTTTCTCGCGCACGGACTTCCATGAATCGATGTGCGCTGGTTTCCCTGCGATTTTCGCACTTGCACTGCGATTTGCACGTTTTGGCACCTCTGCGCCGGAATTTTCGGTGCACATTAATTCCATGAATCGGCCAGTTTGTATGTAAGTATTTACACATATCTTCATCAAGTAGGCCTCTCTCTTTCCATTTACTCAATAACTCGAATAGTGTGTCATTCATTTGTGCTGTGGGATCGATGTCCAATAAATTGTAACATTCTGAATCTCCAAGTTGTCTATTGGCTTCCTTGATATAATCTTGTCGGCGCATTATGACTATGTTGGTGCCCTTGTCCTATGGTTAAATTACATAGTCATCCAATATTCATATTTTGGACAGGATCTCCCGCTCCGGCGAGTCAGGTTATCTTTAGTGTCAATTTTAGTTTTTCTGAATTTATTTAGATCTCCTACGACCACATCTTGGAAGGCCTCAATATTCCACCCTGAATTGAACATGGGGTTAAAGTGTGACTTCAGTTTTAGTTTGCTTTTGCTAGGCCAATCAGTTTGTATATCCATAAGGTCCCATTGTGGGTCACTCATATCTTCATTTTCTTGCCATTCCGTTTCTAGATGGATGAGATCTCGTAATATATGTGCATCTTCTATCACCATTGGGGTGTAACCACTCAAGGGTTCATTCCTCTTTGCCTTAGAAGGATTGACGGCAATGAATTTCTTCAAGCGTATTTTATGCATATATCTGTCGAAGTCTATTCTCGTTTCAGCATAGTTGTAGGGAGAGGAGGGGCAAAAATGTAAGCCTAATTTCAATACTTGTTGCTCTTCAGAGGAGAAATCCTGTGATATTAAATTAATAACGGACAAATCTGGTAACTTACTTTGTATTGCCATTCATTTTTGTCCCAGAGTGTATTTGTCTGTCCGTCTTGTCCTTTACCGTAGGATCTGCGGCAGTTGCCACTCCTTGTTTTTTTGCTCCTCTTGGCCTGATCGATTTTCCCCGTCCTCTCCCTCTTGCTTTTTTGCTGTTGTTGTTGCTTCTTCCATCCATTCCTAAGAGTCTCATCTCTTCTAAAAAATAAAATTTTCTCAGGGGCTGTTCATTTTCACTTTCTATAGTTTCTATATCTGAGGACGATGGTTCGCTGGGTGTGTCATATTCTGTATTCGATACTACTATTTCTGTCTTAGAGTGTCAAACCTTTTAGCAAATGTAAGCACTCTCCCCTTCTTGTAGTCATCCTTATCCCAGAGAAATTTACGTTGATTCCTCAGCTTGATTTCTTCCTCAAATATTTTATACCCCTTTTCCATGTTTAAACGAATGGCTTTCCCTTGTTCACTTTGACTGGTGGCCTGTAGCTGTTCTTCAATCTCTTGTATTTTGGACAATATTTTCTGTCTATCAGTTTTGGCGTATTTAATTAAGATGTTAAGAAATTACACAGAGCAAGCATTGCTTCATTCTCCCCATTCTTCTAACATTGCAGGGTCATGTTCTTCAAAGGTGGGTGTTGTTAGTATACGTAGGCCTCTAGGGATGCGGCCCACGTCAACATAATTTTGCAATGAATACTCTTCCCACCATTTACTGATTTCCCGTTTTTGTAGTTTCTCCAGTTCTCTTAAAAGTCTTACTTCATCGTTAGACTGTGCATCTGGAGGTTTGTTGCTGGGCTTATTAGCTGTCAGGCAGGTTTGCTTTTCACAGAATAAAAACACAGCTTGCCCTTTGCGTGCACTTTCTTTGTCCATTTGCGTAGACATGTTGTAATTAGAAAAATACCTGGATATGCGTGCCTGACTCAGTTGAGAAATAATTCTCGCTTTCTATGCAAGGTTTCCAATGACAATACTTTAGAAACTTTCCTTTCACGGATGTCCAGTAGAGGTGAAGCTTAATTTTAGTACAAAACACAGGTATCAATGCAAACAGCTATGGACTCACCAACACGGATGAACACACCTCCACCCTCCAATGGTAATGGTTCCTAACCGCAGGTCCTTCGAAGAATGCAGAGACTGCTGCTTCCCAATGTCATGATAGTCCTGGGTTGTCTGGAGCAAATTTCTGTGGTTCCCTTATGTAATATAGGCGGATGCCGCGCAATTCTACAGTTCAGGAGAGGGTGCACCTTCCAACGCCGTTTTTCCCTCGGCGTGCAAATACAAAAAAAAAAACCTTGTACAGCAATACAAAAGTCAATTGAGTGCACTCCAGAAAGCAGTTCAGAGTGTGTAATCCACACTAAACATTCGAGTCAGGAAGCCAGGTTGCCAGGTAAAAAATAATATTTCTTTAATTCATATAATGTCGAGGACAAAGAAAGAAACACACAAAAATGACGCATTTCGCGGCTGACACACCGCTTGATCACGTTCAGGGTGTGAACACAGAGGAAGGACTTTTCAACTGGATTACTCTCTATGGTTCCGATATATAGAAGGACACATTCATGCAGCCTGCCTGTTGACAGGAGCCACCATCTTGAAACATTGCACATAACATGGTTATCATTGTAAATTCACATAAAGATGTACAGAAAAGAAGGCATGCAAGTCATTAAAGTGGTCAATCAATATGCCACATGTATAAACATTATTTAATGTTAAAATTGCACAACCTCACTGTCATTTCCAAAATATATATATTCACTGAAACAACTTTGTTAAAGAGATGTCATGGTTAAGTTGCACTGATAAAAACCTAGGAAAGTGACCCAGATGTCATCAGTGATGTCATCAATGCCATTTGTGATGTCATTGTTGATGTCCTGGGTGTTAGTCTTAGTAGTGCAAGGCAAGGGGGTGGCGCGAGTTATGGTTGCTTAGCTTACAATAACTGGTGAATTTCTGAGGTTTTTCGGTTTTAATTATAACCATAACGACTCATTAACTACGTTTTTTCATAGAATTTCGTAGGTTTTTATTAGTGCAACTTAACCACAACATCCCTTTAACAAGTTTTTTCAGTGAATTTTATAGGTTTTTATTAGTGCAATTTAACCATAGCGTCCCTTTAACAAAGTTGTTTTAATGAATTTCATGTATTTTTACAATGGCAGGCTATTTTCCTACAACTTACTAATTACATGCTTACCCCATGCGCTCACTCCAGACGCTGACGCTTGTGAAAGAAACTACCTCTTGCGAGGTGGGATTTACCCATGAACATGACCGTCAACAAACTCTAGAATTGATCTATAATTGTCATCTATTAGCCCTGATTGAAAAAGGCGATTGAGTCGCCGAAACACGTGTCTCACAAAGGGCAATTCTTGAATATATTTTCAACTTCCTACAACTCTTGAGTGTGTACTCGTCATTTATTTTGTGGTGCTTGATTACAAGTGAAGTGGGGTTCACCTGAGCCCCGAGCATGTTCTAGTATTCATAATCGGAGTAGAGGGTTTCTACTCCATTACTCCACTGAACAGCTGCCACCTTTTTTTTAGCGCAGGACACAGATGGTTGATATTATTTTTTTAAAAACGGTTTAATTGTATCAATTCTTTCCGCTCTGCTCGACCCTCCCAGGTCCAACTTGGGCCCTTCCTTTCCTCTATCTCCCTCTCTACCTGCGGTGTTCTTCAGGGGTCTAACCTCTCTCCCTGGCTTTTCAATCAATACCTGGCAACTCTCACTCATCGCATTGCCTCTTTCTGCTCCAATTTTCAGTGCTATGTGGATGACACTCAACTATTTTTGGGCTTCACTTGGCCAGCTCTTTGCCGACTCTAATCACTGATTGGCCTGTCTGCTATTCAGGAGGGGTGTACTGCCAACGTTCTCTGCCTTAATGCCAGTAAGACAGAGATCCTCCTCATTGGCACACCTTCATCCTCCTTTCCTGTCACTCTCTGGCTGGCCTCCCTTGGCCATCCTCCTATCCCCACCAGCGAGGGTAAGAACCTTGGGGTCATCTTTGACTCCATGCTTTCCTTTTCTGCCCACATCTCTGATGTCTCTAAAAAGTCAAACTTCCAACTGCACCTCCTCAGAGGTATTCTGCCTTTCCTCTCCTTCCGAAGGAAGCTCACTGTATCTCGAGCCCTGGTTCTCTCTTGGTTGTACTACTGCAACAGCCTCTTTCTAAATCTACCTGCTTCTACTCTCCGCCCTCTGCAACCTATCCAGAACAGGACTGCAAGACTTGTCCAGGGCCTCAAACCCTGGGATCGTTTCTCTCCCAACCTGAAATCTCGTCTTTGGCTCCCAGTGGCTGCAAGGTCTAAATTCAAGACCCTTTGCATTGTCCACAACGCTTTCTGGGGCCTGTGTACAAAATACCTTCAACTGTCCCTCTGCAAATATCTTCCCTCTCAAGCTCTTCACTCCGCCAACTCCCTCAGGGTCAATCGTTTCTTAACGAAATGTGTTGGTGTAGATCTCTGTATTCGGCTAGGGCCTCCCTCTGGAACAGCGTCCCTGCCACTCTAAAACTTGAGGAGAACCATCTCCGGTTCCAGAAGCTCCTCAAGACCTTCCTCTTTGCTTCTGCCTTCTCTCCTCCTCTCCTCTGTTGATCTGTATTGCTTTGGCATCGTGCACCCGGTTACCCTCTGATTTCGGGCCCAGGTACTTGCCCACTCTGCCACGCACCCGCACTGCCTCCTGGTAACGCTTGCACTTTGGGTCTGGTTCTGTAATCCTACAGTCCCCCCCTTTCCCTGCACTTATCAGACACCCCCGGTCTCTTCCTTAAACCTAGCACTTGCCGGCGGCACTACCATTTGTTGTTGTTTTCATTCCTATGCTCAGCACTTTCCACTTCCCCCTCCCCCTTAGCAGTCCCTCCCCTCACCCTCCACTAAACTTGCGCGCTCTCAATATCACTGGGCCTTGTAAGATCATTGTTTTTGTTGTCCCTTGTTCTCCTCCCTTGCCTCGGAGCTCTCAGAAACACAAGTGTATGAGCGTGATTCAAATAAAATATCAGTATCAATACCAATGAAACATGTCAGTGGAAGGACCCCTGACAAATTCAGGGGTCACGCCTGGGGCACACTAAGGAAAGGACATTTGCCTAAGTAAATTAAATGAATTGCTGAGAACATTCAATGTGTGCAATTGTTTTAAGACAAAACAATTCAAAGTAAAAACTGATTGCATTCTATGTGGTGAAAAAACATAAGCACACATTATCTCTCGGTTTGAAAGATTATTCACATGGAACAGTGTTCTTTGGCACATGGCCAGTAAAGTTTTCTGATTTTGAACAGATTCCAAAAGTGCACATTTATGTACATGTGCAAGACATGTTGATTTACATATGGACAGCATTCATCATATAACGAGATAGTAGAAACAGATATCTATATATAGGAGGGACCAAAGTGAAGACCAGATCTGAGGTCTAGACGTGTCTTCTCCAATGTACGACTCATTTCGGGCCTAAGATGTCTGTTGATGTGTGGATTTCCTATGAATTAAAGTAAAGCAATAAGCTTGTAAGTGTGGGTGTACTTCAAATATATAATGGTGTCACTAGTGACAAGTGTTCCAGGTTACCTGACCTATGAAAAAGCAGAAGAGCTGCTGGACTCTGCACTGTTGCACAAGACTTCAACGTATCTGATGACAAAAAATCTCATGCATGGAAGCAGTCGAACTGTAGAGGAGGAACTCTAATAGCTGCGATCAGGACATGGGACCAGTCGCTAGGTTGCTGCACTGGCTCCCACATCATGACAGCTGTGTCTAACAATGACAGGTAATTCATCTCTATGCTGGACACTCACCCGATCAGGGATAAAGATGGTTGCGCTGCAATGTGATGTTTGTGGTAAAAGGTTAGTGCAGAGGACGCGCTGCTACTTGGACCTTGCAATAGGATTCGAGTGTACGCGGAACTTGTCCTGCTGGGACAAAAGCAGCCATATTTAAAAGTGCGGTGAAATGTACAGCATGAACATGCCAAATTAAATGTGCCATCCGTCGCTGGTTAGATGACAGATGTTCCAAAATACAATAGATCTGACAAGTATTTCCTCGCCAGACTTACTGAGTACGTGCCTAAAATCCAGTCTGCTACGAGTGACTGGCTGCGTTTGGTGTGGCGCGTTGGAGTAAATAGACTCTGATCGCGTCAAGTCGCTAGGTGACACTAGGTGCATACGTTTTAGGATAAAGACATGTACTTAAATAATTGTATGAAGACAGCGTGCCATCTTGGAATTGAAGAGGTGTGGCACCTGACGTGTGTGGGTACAGTCTTATGGCATGCATACTGAAATGTTCAGTGTGTACTTGTGCCGTTGGTAAAAAGCAACATCCAAGTAAACTAATTTCGGTGTAGAGTGTACAGCCTGCGGGGAGTAAAAACTCAGTAACCAAAAAATAGGTAATTACCTTTGTGTTAACAAGGCCAACAATTTAGTAGAGATGATCGGGTCAGTGTTCAGCATAGAGATTAATTACCTGTCATTGTTACACACCGCCTGGAACAGTGTCCTACACTTTAACAGTTACCACCCACAGTGCATGAAAGAGAATCTCCCATGTTGGCAGTTTCTTAGAATCAGAGGAAACTGCACAAATTGAGGGGATTTATAAAGGGAGGCACAGACCTTGGAGGAAAAACTATATAGGCGAGGTTATCCCAGAAAGCTTTACAATGTAAAAGGAGGGCATCCAATATTCCCAAAGAGGCATCAACAGAAACGGGAGAAAAAGGAGAGAATTCTTTGTGTCACTACTTTCAGTCCTCTCAGCAACCTCATAAGAAGAGAAGTGAGAAAAAAGTGCTCTTTCTTCAGCCAAAACGTTTTTAATATCAACAAATCCCTTTTCGCCTTCAAATGCAATACTAACATAAGACACAGCTTGGTAAGAGCAAAACATCAAAGAACTGAGGAGAAAACAGACAAATATGGGGCCTTGCACCGATAGTGGACCACTATACATGGGGCGGCTGCTCAGTCTGAGACTGCACCAGAAATATTAAAGAAATTGAAATCAATGGTACACATTGGAAACAGAAGGGTTGGTCAAACTGTAAAAGCAAATGGCTCTTTTACGGAATTAGGTGTCCATGTAATCTTGTGTACCTAGGAAAGACCAAGAGGGAAGTGAGACAAAGGGTTTGTGAGCACCGGTCATGCATGTACAACCAGGTACAGGATAAACCACTGGTAGAACATTGGGTCAGCAAGCAGCATAAAATAGAGGACTTTTTTGTGGTTTGTGATAATACTAAAAACAGACTAAATCAGGGCTCCTTGAGGCAGAACAACATATTAACAGAATGGAACAGAGGTTGATTAAGCAGTTTGACACTGTTATGAAGTGCCTGAATATATGTGTTGAATGGGGCCCTTTACTATAAGCGGTACAGTGCATTTGTGGCATGCATCTGGATCCATTGTTCGTTCATCGTACCCCAGAGTTTGCCCACTGAATCATTATTTTTAGTTTTTGCTCCCTCGTAGGGTTAGGCATCTGTAACCAGGGGTGAATGTTAGCAGCCCTCTATTATAAGATGTACAGTGCATTTGTTACATACAGCTGTATTTATTGTTTTTCCCTCTGTACAATTTTGTACGTACCACTGAGTGGCCCACTGCATTTTTGCATTTTGTTTTTCCCCCTCATATTGCTAGGCATATGTAACCAGGGGCGAGCATCAGCAATTTCTAGTGATTGGCACTCAGGAAGGATCATATAGTTAATTGAGGTCCTTTTTCAATCGGTCCAGTAATACTGGGGTTTAAGATGTTACAGCCATCCTGATTTATAATTGAAAGCCTAAGGGAGGTGTGTAAGTACTAGTAGAAAGGAAACACCTCTACATATTGTATTGAGAGTTGTTCCTGCTTACAGACCTATACCAAGACGGCCACGCGATGCTGACATGGCAGAGAACCAGAGTTCTCGTTCCAGGCGGAGCCTACGTTACTAAGGAAACGCAGACTCCGCCATGGAAGGAGAAATCAGTTACCATAGTGAGCAAACGCACTCACAGGCAGCCGAAGGAAGCGCATCTGTCCATCAGAGCACCAGGGGACCATTCCGGTGGTGATAGTGCATGGTATAAATATCCTTTAACATTAACATTAACATGTGAGCGCACCAGCATCGCAGGTAAGGTCACGCCTGATAAAGAAGAAGCTGGACAGAAGCACGATGTAGTCAGAAGTTAAGAAAATGTGTAAATGTACACATTGCTTCACTTAAGGACTAGCGGTGCTGCCGCACTTAGCACCTTCTCCATACATAATGTTAGAAATGCGGGAACATGTAAAGTGTATTTCTTTGGCACATGCGATAGTGTATTTGTGCTGCATAGACATTATTTGAAGCAAACAGAGCCCAAGTACCTCTGTGGAACAGTGAATTATCTGGCCACAATTTTAAAGAATATTGGAGAACCGATGCACGATTCAGCAGGACAGTGAGACCCTCTACAGCCATAGAGGAATGTGGGCAGTAGGGGGGAATCTTTTTAGCGGTCCTCTGGATACCAGCAGCAAGGGAGCACAGGCATTTGCTCCAGTATGCATATATTAATTGTAAATGTGTATTTATAACGCGCTTAATATCCAGAGGTTTCTAAGCACAGACCCATGGATTGAACCTGTGTTGCTCCACATCATCTTGCTTCCAAAGCGAGAGCATTGCCTCTGAGCTATCCTCCCAGCCCAAGTAGTAATTCAGAGAAGTCCTTCGATGTAGAATCCAATACATATTTGGCTTATTTAATTCTTCGCTACAGATTAAGCAGAGGGTGACAAAGGGCGCCAGTACAGCAAGGTTTTTCTCGAGAAGCTGTGGGTCACTGGATACTAGATGCTACGAGAGGAGAGTGTTTCCAGGAAACGGTAGGCTCTCTGAATACATGATTAATAATGTAAAGGCACATAGGGAAGCAAGTCCGTAGGCAGAATTTAAACAGCACGCAAATGGTGCAATCAAGCATTCCATTCATTTCTCTTTCATTAATGCAGGGCGTGGAGTTTTTGGGCATCCTGCGAGGCAAATGGCTAACATTTATGCAAGAAGGCTATCTCTGAAATGAGTATGATACGAATTGGGTTTACTCCAGAAGTGGAGGCAGTTTAAGGTTCTATGTAAGTGACACTCTGTTCTGTGGCGACAACAAATTATCGTCTTCGAAACAGTCCCAAATAAATACACCCAATTTCTGCTTGATTGCAGGCATTTTGAATGATGAAGTGAAAGAGTTCTTATTGTACCTTGTGAAATACACAACTTTTAAGATAATCAAGACATGGATAAATTGGTTTGTGAAGTCCTGATGAAGGCCCGTTTTGAAGCAAGACGGCTCCCAAGCATCCTGCAAAGGAGAACCTAGAAACTTTGGGGCCGAAAAACAGTAGTGTCAACGATATATATTTTGAGACATTCTATGAGATGACATTGGTTAACATTAGAAGTGTGCAGTCTGGCACACAAGCATTATACTATTGAACAATGTCTGGATGCGAGCACAGTGCTACAACTGAAAAATGAATTCCAAATTTGATGTGAAATTATCAACTGTTGTTTCTAAAAATGTGTTCAGTGCACTGTGGAAGACCACCCATGTATACAATGAGAAGAAAGTAGAGAGACCCAGTCATATTTACACTGGGACTGAGTAATCAGCCTCCCGTACTTACCCCCAACATAGCAGCAGATTGCTAAGTATGCTTGTAGTGTGCATGATGTATATGGAAGGAGATTGTGGGCCTGATCATGACTTGGCCGTTACCACCGGCGGTAATACCGCCGGCGGTAATAGCCCTACCGCCGAGCTCCCCGGCGCTAATAGCACCAGATCACGAGTTTGGCGGTAAAGTAATTCCCCATTGAGCCCATTCGGGAATGCCCCATTTCCCATTGGGCTCAATGGGAAATTTTCGTGCTCTTACCGCTGGCAGATTTCCCGCCGGCGGTAATAGCGCGAATTTTCGGCGGATTTCCCCCCAGCTCAGAGCTGGGGCGAAATCTGCCAAAGCCCTGATTCGGCGGACCCTTAAATCTGACGGTATTAGCCCTACCGCCGGATTTAAGGTTTACCGCCGAAGTCGGGATCAGGCCCTGTGTCTGAGAGAGCAGCACTTGTACTATTTTTAATTTTGTGTGGTTCATATTAAATGCTTTATTTTTCTAAAGAGCTCAGTCAGAGTGTAAGTTGTGGCAACTATATGCAGGGTGTATGTGAAGATTATTTAATGGTTTGGATAGGAGTGTCCATGTTCATTGTTTTTTGGTACTGCCATTTCGGTGTTTAGTATCTTTTCTGAATATTTACCCAGGAGTTGTGGGAGTACATCACTGGGTCCCCACTAATATTGTGAGTATGAAATAAGTGCATATATGGTATGTAAAAAAGCAGCATTGTTATATTTCAAAGTGAAATAAATCCAAATAGTGCTATCAGTTATGTCATGTATGATGTCATTAGTGATGCCACCAGTGCTGTCATCTGTGATGTCACATTGCAGTCAAATGCTGCGTAAAAGGGGGTGCAAAGTTAAGGTATACTTCAAATGCGAGTGCTGATTTTCAAGTGTTTTTTTAACATTAAATCTCATCACCCTAGCTCCCTCTTGACAAAGTGCTTTTCATAGAGTTTCAATGGTTTTATTATAACATTGTTGTTTTTGGGCCCACTAGCCATGGCCTTCAGCCTTGGCCACTGTATGTGTTGCACCAATAGCTTTCTTTGGGGCCCACTAGCCATGCCCTTTAGCCGGGCCCACTGTACATGTTGCACCAATGCGTTTCTTCTGGGCCCATTACCCCCAGCCTACTAGATGTGATCACTGTAGGTGTAAAAACTTCCTTTTTTCACTCTGTTCGATTCCTACTTGATTCCCCTGATAATGGCAATAAACTACACATCCAGTGGCAATGAACTACCCATGTCCACAGTATTCCACCTGTATTCCCACTTGCCAAGTGCCCCCTCCTCTTTCCACAGCCCCCCCCACTTCCCTCAGCTGTTTGTTCCCTCCCGGGCTCTATCTCATTACCACTTTTAAACTCTTTTGTTTGTGTGTCACATTTCCTTTTCCGAGTGCGTCTTCCATTGTAGGTGCAGGCATCTCGCAGGATTCCCCTCTGTATTTCCCTGATCATCCGAAAATGTTCAAACTGTACCTGACTCTGCAGAACACCCACAATTTCACATTGTATCCTCTTCCTCCACACCACTTCTAGCCTGATGTAATTGCATCCTTTTTCCTCTTCCAATTAGCTTTCTGTGCACTTTTCGTTTTTGCATTACCTTGGAATTCCCACGGTAATCTCTCGCAATGCACACAAATAAATGTTGTCTTTTCATGTGTGTAAAACCTCCCTGCTGCAAAGCACCATGGGAGAGATGTCTATTTGTATGGAGCAGTGGGCATCCCCTTCCCATCAAATGTCTTAAAAACTATATGAATGGATTAACCCGAAACCTGTCCTGGAAATTATGCCAATGTTTCATGCGCAAATTGTTTCTTATTTGGTCCAAATCCGTCCAGTAGTTTCTGTGCTTCAGCTTTACCCAATTTCGACTTTTTATTTTCCTTCTAACCTTTTCAATTTTTAATGAATGGTTCCCACAATGTCCAATTTGGTGGGGGGTGGGGTCCTTGACAAACGTTTTGTTTGGAAAATATAATTCAAATGCGTCAATCAAGTTAAAAGTTATCAGCAATAGAATTTTCGGATTTTGGATGACTGAATGTTCTCAACTAAAACTACAAGTACAAGTCATTGATGATGATTTCGTTTTTAAGAATGGTGCTTGTTGAAGAGACCGTCTTCTACTGAAATACAGAGATATTTTAATCTACTCTGGAAAGTACAACCAGGTTATTCTATGGAGAGCGAATTCTGATCAGTCCATTGAGAATTCACTTAAATCATGTGGCAAGTTCAGAATAGTCGGATAAAGTCAACTGCACATTAAAAATATGGACAGACAATGGATCTGCAACACACATTAATGTTGTCTCATATTTGGCAGGTACATAATTCCACAGCTGTAAAAACAACATATAAAACAAAACTGCTGTTTGCTATTCTAAAATTGGGAGAATTTGCTTCTTTTACTGCTGGCAATACAGAAGCACCTTTCAGAGCCAGCAGTGCTGAGAGGTGGGGCCGAATTAGCGTTTGAAATGCCCAGATGCTAATGCGGCCGCACCCACCAACTACAGCCAAATGTACCGAGCAACAGTTCCCTCCAGCGGTACACTGCCTCCCCCTCCCCCCATGGGAACTACTGTCCGGTACCACCACACCATCCACTTGTACCCATTTCCATAATGGGACCTCAGGTGTGTTGTAAGACTATTAGAATGTGTGGGTAAATGAGGTAACATTCTTATGATTTCAAATGAGTGCAATTAATTGTCTTCACATTATCTGTTATCCTGCTTTTCCTTTCGATTTTAATTTATTTTGACTCTTTGTGTATATGATTTGTGCTGCACAAACTGCCACTGTATAATCGATTAGATGTTTGCCTGACTTCTGTTTTCAATCACAACATAAGGAACCTTTGAAAGTGAACCTGATTTCTCACCGACTGGATTTTCTATAAGCCTGTGCTCCAGTTGTCTGTGCAAAGAATGGGGCGCGCGCAATGTCTGCTAAATCGGTCCTATCTGCAAGTCCACTGATTGCAAGCAATGTACATGTGCAATAAAGAAAATGAAGAAACAGAAGAGCAGATTTCAGTTTCAGATTGCCCGCAAATCATTCACGAAAGTAAACATTATTTGCCTCAGTTATTTATTTTACAGTATTTGAATGCAGCATGTAATTGTTTGAAATAGTCACATGTTTAGTTATTAGTCTGAAAGCTGTGGTTTGCCGCTCACATGTTTTAACTACGTAATAATTCTCAGGTAATGCTGTGACTCTATCAAGGCAACCTTCATTTTAGGACCACCGTCTATGCATAGGTTAGCTACATGTCTGATCATTTTAGACTACGGCCCCTCTCATTCCACCCCAATAAGTCAAAGACTTCTAGCATGAAACCCAAAATACAAAACAGACACATCCACTGATACCAGTCTCCTATTTCAATTGTCTATAAAAAGAGCTGCTCTACTCGAAACCAGCGGACACTGCGAGCAGGCGAATTCACTGCTCTAATGGCAGGATAGTGATTGTTGAACCTCCAGCATCCATAGGAAGGAATGACAGTATCACCTTGCCTGATACCCCAGTACCCACGACCTTGGGAAATTGGATTTCCTTTATAAGTAGCAGTCAAGAGGCCTCTGCCAAGGCCAGCCTTGTGGAAAACCCTGGGTGGTAAATCTTTCCTGAGCGACCATGAGGTTAACCATGGTGGGAAGTCCCCAACAAATGTACTTATTAACCGAATTGCATCGGAGTTACGGGTGTATGGCCCTCCTGTGCCAGCTACAATCAGGGCCCTTTTGGGTTTCACCTTTTTGAATATCTATCATGGCAAGGTGTTATACAGAGGCTTCTTGGATTAAAACCACCCTCCTCTTCATTAGATCCTTTCCAAGCCAAATTTACAATAATTATATCCACATTTTGGAAGACGACCTCCTAGTTATCAGAAATGCTCCAGAGAGGCATATTCTGAAGCCAGCAGAAGGAAGCTTCTGTCGCACCCCTGCCGAAAAAGGCCCATTCAGACTCCATGATCCCAATCAATTCTAGATCTATATACAACCTCTCCTTTACAAGCAACATTTAGGAAGGAGAAGTTACAGCCCAACTATATAATTAACTTGAAAGAGAAAATCTTCATGCTGATAGCCAATCAGGCTTCTGTCCTGGATGGAGTACTAAGACAGCAAATTTGCTGATCCAGAAAAAAATGTTCCACCTGGGTGATGGGGAAGACAGACTGCCTTCATTTTATTAGATCTGACAACTGCTTTTGATCCCTTGGATCACAGCATTTCAATTCACATGCTGGAAAATACAATGAAGATAATGCGACCAGTTTCAGCCTGGATGTTATCCTTCTTGAAGAAGCGCAGTCAGAGACTTTGGCCCTCATTTCGCGTTCGGAGGTAACCATGGAGCTATTAGCTTAATGGGAATGGGGAAGGAGGTAATTACGGTACCGTAAATGATGGTACCGTAATTACCTTCAAAGTCACTTTGCGGGTTCGTTTTTTAACGCCTGCTAAAAGCAGGCGTTAAGTACCAACCCGCAAAGGGAATTCGGAATAGGGCGGTAAGGGTTTAATGGCACCGGTCTCGTTACCGGTGACTGCTAACCCTTACCGCCCTACTCGGAATGACCCCCTTTGTCTGGGTAATTTTATCTCACCTAGAAGTGTGGTCCCCTGTTGAGTCCTGGAGGGCTCTTGGCTGTCTGTTTCCCTTTGTAACTTCCATATGTGCTCTTTGGCCCAGGTGGTGAAGAGAATTAGTCTTGAGTCTCAGATGCATGCTGAGGACATGCAGACTCTGGTAGATCTCTATGGGATCTGGGGATGCTTCAAAGATGTAGGCTTGTTTGGGGTCAGTTCAGCAAGAGATGGAAGATAACTGTCTACTCTTAATGGAGAAAAGACTGAAGTTATGCTCATGGACTGTCCCCTTGGAGTGCCTCTACCCTTCCAGTGACCAACAAAGCTGGTCCGCTCTTCAACACCTGTGGAGACTGTCAGGAATGTGAGCATCCTTTTCAACTGCTGTGTCTTTCTCCCATCAAGTGGGAGCAGATGCAATGTTCATACATTTCCTTCTATAAAACCTTTGTGGACGCAATAGTGCTATCTAGAATACAATGCTGCATTTCTCTTTATTTAGGGATATCTAAGAAACTCCTGTACAAACGTTCAGCAGTGCAGTATCAAGCAATAAGGGTGATTACTCACTTAAGGAAGTATGATCATTTTTCCCAAGCCCGCTAGACACTGGGCTGAATTCCAATAAAGGACCAAACCCATGCATGGACAATGGACAATGCTCCAGATCTGGAAAACCGGTAATAGCCTTTGTACAACATGCAAGTGTGTGTTTGCAATAGGACCAGTCCAAAGCAAGCACAACACTGCAGGTACGTATTTGCTTGAAACCATGAACTCACTCAGGAAGAAAGCAAAATCTTCATAGTTTGCATTTATTTTAGCAAAAAGTAGATAACAAGACAAATAATCACTACTAATTGCACGGGACCTTATGCTGGCAAATGAGAAAATGCAAATCACAATGAGAACAGTTCTCATGTTCCTTAGGTATTTGGCTACGCCAGGGATCCCCTCGTCTGGACTGCCACCCCCTCTGGTCAGCACCCAATGAGATGCAGCAAGACAGGAACGGATGGAAACGGCCTTCAGTCCCAGGATGCTTTGTGTGTACACGGCACAAGTTCACGGGCGAACCCTCCTATGCCCCAGAAGGTATGAAGTTTTATCAAGTGATCCTGTCTATCAAATATTACGTAGACCCTTTCTCAAAGTTTCTGCAGAAATATCTTTTCAACGGAAAAGTACTACGCCTGTGTCCAACTCACTCCTGCCCCACCTCCCTAGACATGGCCTGGGATGAGCGCTCTCGAATGCATTCTTATCAAATTGACCCAGGTCAATGTGAACTCTCCAGACCATCGTGTGTCTGTTGACGCACAGCGTTGCAGGGGAAAGCTAAACACTGAAATCTGCAGGCTTTCCGTGCATGCTTCGAAAAGCAATGAACTCGTAGCAAGCCAGCTTTTCAGGCCTACTGACTATGCTGCCTGTTCTGTCATCACACGACTGCCTCCACGCAGGTTAGCTGGCATTCGGCATCACCGAGTGTGCTACTGACACTGATGTACCTGCTAGAACTGAACTTGCCGAGCACTATAAGGACCTGCGCCATTGCTAGCAACGCGGATGTTGGACAGGCAGTAACGGATGTATTTGGGGGTCCAGGATTATCAACAATGAAGGGCAACCCTGAATAACTCCTCAAATTATGTATGTACCCACTTTCTAAGATTAATGCAGCTGCTGCATAGATAAAGATTGAGACCTCAGAGGAGCCAACATCAGCAGCATGTGATATTGAATGATGCAGTTCTTGAAAGACAAATTGCATGTTGCACAGAAGCGGAAAGACAATGCAACAATTGAAGTGTTCAACAAACGACCAGCAATGCCATGAGCATTGTCTTCATCGACATCAGGATGTACCTCCTCCTTCTTGCTGCTTGCACCTGATCCATCATCTGTGAATGCTACTGATGACTGATGGTTTCACTGCAGACAGCCAAAAGAGCCCTGTAGGAAATGTTTTTCACTGCATGGTAAATCCTCAGTCGGGATGGGTCTACAAGAGAATACAGCAGACCAACAGCAGCTCAGGTGGTCGCTGCCTTTTTGATGCATCTCACATTGGTATGGACGGCAATACTCTATAGTACTGTTGAAGTAATCGATTTAACTAGGCAACAGCTCGCGTGAATCTAACCATAGAAACCCCAAATTGCCCACCTGCCAGTGTAAAATCTTAGAAGGTCTTTAGCACAGCCATAAATATTGTGTTGACTTCAGGTGAAGACTTGCACTTCCTCAGTTGAACAATTATAGTCAATTAGATTAGGCTGGGCATGTAAGCCTATGTGCACACCGACTCATGATTCTCAAACCTTTAAGAGATTCAGGTAATAGATTTTGGAGAGACAGGTGTGCCTATCTAAAGAGGGAACCTGCTCCTGGTGCTCATCATCAGTCACTGGGAATCATCAAGAGAGGAGAGAGGGAGAAGTATGTTGCTGTTTGTGAGCTGGAGCATTTTGATTTAGGCAGGGCATCTAAGCACTGGTTTTAGGGTTAGTTTTAAGCAGTTCTGAACAGAATACAATTGTATTTTTACATACATGTTTACACGGAATCATGCGTACTTCAGAAAGGTAGGCTAGGATCACCTTTGTAGGGCTCTGAGGTGTTGTTTGTGGCAGATTTCACTTTGTCTCCCAGTCCCATCATATTTTAAGTTGGGGTGAGTTGATGAAACATGCACTCACACACAACTTGAATTTGTGCAATAATGGCATGGGATTTTGATTGAAAACATGCACACCAATTAATAAAGTGCAATAGCTGAGACAAGTATGTGAATTTATTTAACTTCATCACCATACCTATAGGGCAATAGAAAATGTGTTTGAGACATGTTAGGAACATTGTTCTCAAACTGTTGGTGACCAGGCAGTGCCTCTGCCTTTAATTAAGTGCCAAGGATGAGTATGCTCGTCCTTTTTGCATAGATTTGCATAATAGAGTGGTAGTTAAGGGATTACGGCGATTGGGTGTATGTGATGCACTTCACAACTTGCCAGGATGGAGGAGGAATGTGGGCTTGCACACAACTTGTTTTATCACAAAAGGTGACACAAGCGTGTGAGTCTATTTAATTATCACTTACCTTCACTTTGACGAAAGGGGAAAAAAATGCTTGGCGTACTGGGACCAATTGTGGGCAGTGAGCTGGTGATCAGACAGTGGCATCAGTGGAAGGGTGACTGAGTGTGTGTGGTGCGATACACCACATATCCTGAATGGAGGGGAGTTTACGCTGAGACACCTGGATTAAACACACTCTCCTACATCGTAATATACCACAACAGCTGACATGAGGAGCATTTAGCTCTATGTCACTGTATTACTTTAACGTTGAGGCAAGGGAAATTGTGTTTAACAGGTGCTGGATGAATTTGTTTTTAGGGTGTTGCCGATCAGGCAGTGGTACTATTGGCCTGAGTGACTTGGTGTGTGATGCAATGCACCACTTAGCTGGACATAGGATAAATTTGTGTAATCATGATTTATTTAAAGGCATGCTCACACACTGCTTGATTTAGTGCAATCGCTGTTTCACATTGGCCCCTGCCTGGATATTGTGGTGAAGGGTGTCATAGCCATGAATACCAGGTGCTCCCACCCTGAAGTGATGTTGAGCCAAGTATCACAGCAAAGAGAATCCATTGGCTGACCCCACTACACCATTTTTCTATGGCAGTGGTTTGCCACCATTGGAAATCCTTAACTTTGTGTCTTTAAGAGATCCTAATATTCTGAATGTGTCCTTTAAATGTTACACGTTCCCTAAGTCTAGCGTTCTGCAAATCAGTATTTTGCTGAAATATCAGCAGCGTGGAGCAGAAGAGAAATGACCAGCGAATTGAATAGGGTTGTGCGGGGTGTGCATAAATGTAGGAATGGTGTGAGAGGTCCACAGAATCAGTTTATGTGAGCTGCAAAGTTCCGCATATGAGCAGCTGGTGTGAGGGAGAACTGTGGCACCCTCATCCTGAATAAGAGCAGTTTGATAATTTAATATGATAATATGGCCTGCATCTATAAAGACGTAGTACCCTGATCAAGATAAGGGTGGGCCAAGGCCTCCTCGGTGGCCGGAAGGTTCAGGGAAATGGAGTTTGACCAAACCCATCCTAGAACACAACACTCCACACAACCGCACATAGATAAGCAAGGGCAGGACCCTGAACGATCCAGGACTCAAGCGCCTCCATTAGGCATAAGTGTTGTCAGATGAATGAGGTCATTTGGAGAGAGCGATGGAGAAATGCACAAGCATTTTGGAGGCAGGAGCAGAAGGATTCCAGAGAAGAGGTGGTGGATCTGGAGAAGGGGTAAGGAGACTCGGGCAAGGAGGTTTGGAAAGAAATGGGGAGAAAGTTGTAGAGGAGCAGGTAGACGCTATTCTGCCAGTCCCCCCCCTCACCACCGTCGTATTTTTACAGTCAGAGAAAAGCTATCAGTGGGACCCTCTGCTTTGTTCCTATACCGCATCGAGTGTATGAGAGACATTATGCACTCAGACAGTCATACAGAATGTACCCTTGCACTGAAAGTGCAGAAGGATGTCACATGGAAGAATGCTACATGGAAGGATGCTGCCTGCTGAGATGTCAGAATGCATCAATGAATATCATGGATGGACGTTAAAGTAACATCTGACAAGGACAAAGTGATGTCATGAAGAAGATATATGAACCTATGTTGAAACAATATGAAAATACTAACTAACAATGTAACTGAAGCACTAAGAGTAACATGAACCTAAAAGCTAAATTAATCATGGATCTAAAAAAGATGAAGTAACTTACTGACCAATAACTGTAAATACGCAGTAATTCAAGATAGAAAGAAAACATATAGAAGCTTGCTATGCATATATTGTGGCAAATACAGCCATATTAGGAAAATGGACGCTACCTCACATTGAACATAACCAAGCTACCTAAGGGACAGGCCGAGGCTGTACAAATCTGGAGAGGCAGGAAAATTACTTGGTGCACAGGGCCGACGATGAGTCAACGTTGGCCCAGAGCGTATATGTTATTTTCAAAGGATAAGCACAGAGCACAAAGGGAGTACATGGATAAGCTCTGATGTGGGACATTCTTCATATATTGGTCAATTAAAAGTGTATAAAGTTCATATGAGATAGAGTAAGTCTAGAGGACAAGAGGAGCAATAGCACTCTTCTTAATTAAATTAAATAGCAGGAAATGGAAGGCTGAAATAGACAAATTTGTGGTCTCTTCACGTGACACAGAAGTCGAAAACAAAGACTATTCATTAGAGATTTAGGCTAAGATAGTGATGTGCTCACACTCCCTTACAGTGAGCAGCAACATGGTCAACTACAAATGGAAGACTTTGGCTGATGGCCTACCGATAAGAGATGATGGACTAATTGGGAAAATGTGAAGTAGTCAGATGGGATTCAAACACTTCACGTACGTGCTGCTAATGAGTCAAAAGACCAAGGTTGGAATAGTATGTCAAACAATCAGTGGGGTTTGGGGATAACCTACCACACAATGTTGCAAGGGCCAATCCACTGTTGTTTCGTCCACTATAATCAATACTATGGGCATCATTACACGGTAGGCGGTGAGCCTTGGCGCTATTAGCGCCATGCTCATGCCGGTAAAATACCGGCACCGCCTTGGTGGAAAGGGGATTTACCGCCCCATTCCAAGGTTGGAGGGGCGGTAAATCCCCCTTCCACCATTGCCCTTCCCCATTCCCATTTCTGCCCCATAGGGCTCTATTGGAATGGGGAAGGCGCTAATTACGGCACCGCAATTTTGCGGTGCCGTAATTAGCTCCGAGGTCCCTTAGCAGGTTGGATTTTAACGCCTGCAAAAAGCAGGCGTTAAATCCCCCAACCCGCAAAGGGACCTCGTAGTAAGGCGGTAAGGATTTACCAGTACCGGTATTTTACTGGTACCGGTAAATCCTTACCACCATCCATGTAATGAGGCCCTATATATGTTAAGAGGTAGTTCAAGGTTTGCCCTACAGATAAGGGGTAGCCAATGATGCACTAATCCGTATATGTTCTATAAGTAGATATGTTCCCTTAACCAATCCCTACCCTTGATAGGTTTTGTATTTTGCCACATAAAATGACATCATAGATTACTCATATTTGGGTATAAGGCTTCCATGCAATTGAGTTTGTTTGTGAGTGTGCATGCATCAGTCTGATGTCTGCCAGTTGACCCTGCTTTATTCAATCGATAATAAAGTAGTACTTTGCCATATTCCCTGAGTCTGTCCGATTATTTGGTCTGAGATCTACTATTGTAATCCCATCTAGCACAAAAGATTCGTCAAGGTGCTAGAGCACAAAGTCATGAGGGCATATGATTCAGAAGGAGTTGGCAACAAGTAAGGAGGAGGAGGCGAAAAAAAGTAAAATGGTGGAGGGGAAGAATAAGGAGAAGACAGAGAAGAGTGAAGAGCTTGGGAAGCAACGGGAAGAAGAAAATCCTAAGGTTGGGAATATGGGGCTAATAGGTCAATGCCTCCCAGAAATGGATGGACAGGTATCTATGTGCAGGTTCCCAAGTGCTAGGGCCATCTTCTCTGATCAGGGAGACTCCAGTGAGGGGAGAATCAGAGAAATGGATCCTCAGAAATATAACTTACCAAGAGATCAGGCAGTGAAATTTGGTGGGGAATTCCATGAGACTAGGCCCACTAAGAGCATACTAAAAACCTCTTCCCAGCTAGGACAGTGGGGGTGGGGGGTACTCAACCAATCCTGGGAACAAGGAAGAGTCAGAAGACTCTTCTGAGCGCCACAGGTCCCAAGAGACTAGACCCCCACATTCTGCCAGCCATTCCCAAGCTCACAGAATCTGGGAGACTCTAGAAGACCAGACAGCCACCTCTGGTAGCAGTGCCTCTGAGTCAGAGGATGAGTGGACCAGGGTGCCCGGAACTAAAAAGGCCAACAAAGTTAAGAGGGCTTTACTCAAGGATCCCCTGAAACAAATAAAAGCTATTAGAAGCATCATCACGCCCTACCACAAAAATGCCAAATATTCGGTTTGGGAGCACCTCGAATTTTTTGAGCAGATGATGGAGACTTTCCATCTGAAGGACAGCCAAAGCCGTATTCATTATGTAAAGTGGATGTTTTCTCCTGAGTACTCCAGCTTCTTTGCGGGGCTGGAGGATCAGAACCATTCCAGATGGTCCACCTATAGGGCGGCAATCTTGAAACATTTTTCCATTCATAGGAACCCTCAAGAGGTTCGCAAGGCAGCCTACAACTCACAATGTGGGGAAGACCAGGCCCCACAAGAATTTGTTCAGGAATTGAAACGCGCATTTGCGCAGACCACTAGAAGGGTGCGCACTGACAGTAAGGAATTTGTGCACATCTTTTTTCGTGCTCTCCCTAAGTACATTATGACCCAGCTAGTGAGGGACTTTCATGAGAAAAGATCACTAGACTGGGTCATTGAACAAGCAATGCGCATCTATGAAGTACAGAAGCCGTTGGAAAGTAAAAATATTAGCAAAAGACGCAAACCACCCAACAACCCTGCTGCTGCTAAGGTGGCGGAGGTAAAGGTTGTCGCCATTTTAAATCTGGAAATGGAGGTGCCTAAAAACCTTCCCGCGCAGAATCGACCAACCCCAGGCCCATAAGGCCTTCATGCCAATCTCAAAGCCAGGGAGGTAACCCCACAAATGGGACCCCTAACTCCCCTGACTACATCAGCCCACACTATAAGGGAAATAGACCCATCCTGGGGTATGTGTGGACTCCTCCAGCCCAAGGGCGGGGGATCCAACCAGACAGCTGGAAACCCAGGAATGTTCCCTCCTCACTTTCCCCAGGAGGGCAGTAATCCCAGACCAAATTTTGTTCCCGGTACCCGCCCCACTTCAACCTCCAAAACAACCCTTCTTTCTTTCCCCACTTTCCTGAGCCCAGACAGCCCAATCCGGGAGAGGGGAGGCCAAGCGTGGAGGGGTACCTGAACTATCCTAACCAGGGGTATTATGAGAGAAGGGATAATTACCCTTCCCAGGATCAACCCAGGGCAGATATGAGGACCTCGTACCAGTCAAAGCGGGTGTCCCAACTAGAGCGCCAAGTCCAGAACATGGCACAGGATCTGGGTCACATGCTGAGGGCTCAACAGAACCCTCAGATGAGCATTGCGGCTCAGAACACCTCAAATCCAGGGTCTGGTGCCCCAGAACAATGACGGGGAAGAACCCCAACAACCCACTGGTTCCCAGGGAGGAGGCAGAGGGGGGAAGGGGTTGTAAATCCTTAGAGGAAGCTTCCTTACCCATGTGTGGAAAGCCCCTGGAAACCCACGAACTGGAACCAAAATCTCCTGCCCCCGAAAGTCTGCAACCCAAGGAACAGAGGGGGGTAGGAGAAATAAGGCCCATTTTGTGGAGGAGGTACTCATCTTCCAGTTTGAAGGAGAGGGGTCCTCAGAGGATCCTGGGAAAAGGATCTTCTCCTTCAGGGATGGGGGAACTCCTTCCAAAGAAAAATGGGTCCCAAAGGATCCCAATCCAGACTGGGTAGATGTGGGGACCGAGTTAAAACTGCCCATCATCAAACCCCAGAATGACCAGCATGAAAATCCCCTTGTTAAAACCCATTCTGGTGACTGCCTCCAAAAAGGGGGGGGGGCAGCCAAGAATCAGAACCAGGGGAACCCTAAACTTCCCCCATATCTAGCTGTCACCTTTTTCTTACAGGTTCTCAAGATCCCAAACGGAATCCTGACCAAATCACCTCTCTATCAGTATCCAAAGCAAAGAAATTAACCCACCAATTGGCCAACAATGTGCATTATCTTTGCCCCCTCGTGGAAAAGGAGGGAAGATTTTGTGCCCTGTTCCAAATACAGGAGCAATGTACAATTTTGGTACTGGTGGACACTGGATCCCAAGCCACCCTTCTGTCAAAAAGGGCCTTTGATCAGCTGAATTCAGGGAAGGGGGAGAAATACCAAATTCCATTCACCCCTCTTTCTGGACACTTCAGAACTTTGATGGGAAGGACATTCCTGTCGAGGGGACTGTGGATTTTGACATTAAAATTGGGTGACACAAGGTGAAGCATCCGGTCATAGTTGTGACTCCAGAGGGCACACCCTGTTTACTAGGGAATGAAATCCTGTGTAGATTGTCTCCCCTCATAGATTGCGGACTAACCGACCAATAAAATTAAAACAGAGTGCCAACCATGTTAGTTTAAATGGCACATGCCACATGGTTGAACAAAAACCTGACCAAATTGAGTTCCACTTTCAGAACAATCAAATCCCAGACGTGACAGTAATTGCAGTAGGACAACAAACTGGTGAGGGGGGAGTCCTCTCTATTTCTGAAAATCAACCTTCCTTCCAGGCTAAAATGGCATTTCACACTGGAAGGAAATACTCTGAAATTCTATACAAATTCACAATCAGAAAATCCTATTCCTATAGTCCAAAAAGATGAGAAATCAGCTCAAAGCTTGGCTGATATTCAGAAAACTGGAGAGCAGTTGCTCATCCCTAGTCAGTTGAATGAGGGGAAGGACTCTGTTCTCGCCTGAGTGTGTGTGAACAACGGTAAGAGCTTCATCAGCGGGGCCATGTTCCGCAAACTCCCAAAAGATCCAGCCATTCCCACATTTAAACTGTTAGACAAATGGGAAATGGACCTGGAAACACCCAATTCCAAACATCTCCTGCCAGGCAGGTGTATGCTCCAAATTTCCATAGGCAACAAGAGCATAGTCCATAATTGTTGGGTTGTGCGAGATGTCCCTGCTGCATTTTATGTAGGCAGTGACATTCTCAATTGCTTTGCCATTAGTTTGGACCTAATAAACTTCAAAGCCTGGTCCCAATTAGCGGGTTACCCCATGGACTTTGATGATCCAGAGAAAGCATTTCGGTCAGCTCAACTGCTGCCATATGCAGTTGAAATTCAGATTGGAGAAGAAGTCACCATCCCAGAATGAACCCGACAATTCTCACTGGAAGTAAAAATTAAAAGAGGACAGAAACTGAAAAATCCTGACGCCTATGTCCATCTCAATGCTCATTTCCAACAGCAAGGGTTAGGGGTAAACCCAACACCACTAGTCAACATAGAACACAACATCATTCCAATAGATGTGGATAACAGAGACCTAAAGAGTATCACTCTGGGCGCAGGCACCATATTGGAATAGCGGTTAATGACCGACATTTTTCCATAGATTTATGTAACAAACTGTTAGGACCAATCCCCAAGAACTGTTTTGACAGTGATAGCGATGACGACACAACACCAGACAGGATCTTCACCCGGCATGAGGGGAATTTCCTGGTGTACTCTTCCTGCCCTTATGGGAAGGAAGATGTGACAAGTGACTTCAGGAGGGATGAGGTGATCTGTTAAGTCCACGAGGACTGCCTTCCCCACCAGAAGCCATCAGTCCAAATCAACACTTTGACATGGGACTTCTCCAACCAGCTGGAGAAGGTCGCTGAGATAGCCAAACCGGAAGTCTTTCCAGACGTCAGGCAGATGGTTGAAGAGAGAGCAAACCTAACTGATGCCTGCGAGACTCCGGAGCAAAAGCAAAAATTGAAACAAGTGTTCTTAGATTTTCAAGATCTCTTTGCAATGGACTCATATGACTGTGGTCGCACCTACATCCAGACAACAACCATTCCCATGAACCCTGGCATGCCTCTCGCATCAATGGAGTCCCTTACTGAAATAATTACGAACCTTGAGTCCTGTGGGATAATTCGTCCTGTCCACAGCACCTTCAATAATCCGGTGCTGGGGATTTTGAAAACAAACGGCCAGTGGAGACTCTCTGCTGACCTAAGGGAGCTCAACAAACAGGTCCATACTTCCCGATGGCCTCTTCCCTACATTGACCAAGGGCTGGCCCAGATTCAGGGGTCAAAGGTATTCACTGCCATTGACCTGATCAATGGGTACTGGACTGTACCTGTCAGTAGGGAGGACCAATACAAGCTGGCCTTTACCTTCGGGGGTCAGCAGTACACGTGGACCCGGACTCCCTTCGGATACATCAACTCCGGCAATGAATTTAACATCTTTCTACATAAGGCCATGCCTGACCTGGTTGAAAGGGGTAACCTGGCCTATGTAGATGATGTTCTAGTCAAAAGCTCAACTGTGGAGGAACACATAGCAGAAATCTGTTATGTTCTGACCCAGTTAAGGGCTGCCGGAGCAAAAACAGTGGTGCAGAACCCGTGTCAGTTTCTTGGGGCATGAGATAACTCCTCAGAGTCTCTGTCCCCAGGAAAAGAAAGTAGAAGCCCTCCAGAAAATAAAAGACCTCACAACTCTGCGGATTGACTAATTATAGCAAAAAGTTCATTGAGGATTACGCAGAGATCACAAGACCCCTGATCCATCTTTTGAAGGGGGGTCAAGTGGGAGTGGACTCCAGAACAAGCTGAGGCAGTAAGACAACTCAAAAGAAGCCTCTCATAAGTGCCTTGCCTAGCCTACTCTGTCAAAAACATTGAGTTCTTCTTGGAGACAGGGTTCTCAAATACATGCTTGACTGCAGTATTTTATCAAAAGCATGACAAGGTCAATAAAGTAATCTCCTATGCGAGTAAAACTTTATCCTCTGTTGAGGAAATATTCAACGATTGTGAAAGGCACTCCTGGCAATGGTGCGGGCACTGAAGAACTAAAGCCTGTTTATCCAGGGGGAACACATCATAGTGGAGACTCTACACCAACCTTTGCAATATCTTCAAAGTGACAGAATCCGGGCCGGAAATGTGAGTAATTCCCGAATTACTTCCTGGATTCTGTCAATGCAAGGCTTTCCTGTGGAGGTCAGATATGGCCAATACAAGAAGCGTCCCCTCGCGCAAGGTCTGGTTGACTTGCATGATTGTGCAAGAGAAAACTGTCTCGAGGACGAAAGTCTTAAAATCAAGGACAATATGGAGGCATATCTTAATTCCACACACAAAGTCTATGAAGAAGACCAGTGTGAAGGAATGCCCACTGTCTATGTGGATGGATGCTCCTACCATGTGTGAATGATGCCCCAGAACCCACCGCTGGGTACAAAAACGGTACCCGAAGTAGTCAAGTGGCAGAGCTGATGGCTGTGCATCAAGCCATCCTCACTGCTGTCCAACGCCAACTCCACAAACTGGTCATACTCACAGATTCAGATTATGTACGGAACGGGTTTGTGGAGCACCTGGTAAACTGGAAAACCAGAGGCATGCTATGTGCTAATAATAAAACTTTAAAACATGGAAAATTAATACAAAATATTGACGATCTGGTCACCTCAAATTGGAGGACCATCTACTGGAAAAATATCAATGGTCATTCTAAAATAGAGGGACCAGACAAAACTGGAAATGACCTAGCTGATCAGCTGGCTAAAACCAGAGCCATCCAAGGGGATCTACTTGAGATCGATTCCCTGTTGGGGGAAATCCAGGTCACTGCTATCACTAGGTCCCAGACAAATGCT
Organism: Ambystoma mexicanum; assembly: GCF_040938575.1. Taxonomy (NCBI): domain Eukaryota; kingdom Metazoa; phylum Chordata; class Amphibia; order Caudata; family Ambystomatidae; genus Ambystoma; species Ambystoma mexicanum. The sequence continues at coordinate 295,679,253 of NC_090927.1, forward strand.
CACAATGAACTCTCAACTGCACAATGGAGTAAGGAGACCCCAGATGATGATTTGATTGCAGCTCAAAAGGGGGTTCCAATAATTGGTATGTTTTATCAACACATTGAGTACCCTGAGGACTTTCCCCTGACGGATACCGATTACATAGGGAAAGAGGACCTTAGAGTATTGATGAATGTTCAAATATTTTCTAAATCCAAGACGGTTTGTTGGTGAGGAGATCCATAGCCGGCCATGACCAGTGGGTGGTCCCTACCTCATTCCGAAGCCTGATACTAAATCACACCCATGATGCGGCCACAGCCGGTCATCAGCGGTTTCATACGACAGTAGAAATCTTGCGAGAGGTTGCACACTGGCAACTCATGGGGCAGGACCTCAACCAATACTTGAAGGGGTGTCTTGTCTGTGCACAATTTCATCCAACATCACTCAAACACCGTGCTCCCCTCCAAAAGAGGGGGATGACACTGCCTTGGTCAGATTTACAAGTCGATTTTATCAGGCCCGTGATTCGCTCCTCTAGGGGGAACAAGTACATGTTGACCGTAACATACTTGTCCACTAAATGGGTGGAATGCCTCCTGGCCCCAAATTGCAAGGCAGAAACAGCAGCTGCCCTGATGATCAACCACATCTTTTTGCGTTTTGGACTACCTCAAAGGACTGAGTCAGACCGAGGTAGCCACCTCACTAGCGAAGTGATGACAAAGATGTGGGAGATACTTGTGGTCAAAAGGAAACTACACATTGCTTACCGGCCATTCTCTAGTGGTGGAGTTGAGAGATGCAACAAGACTATTGTGAGCATATTAAAACAGTTTGTGGCAGATTCTGGGCCCAGTTGGGACATTCGATTACCCCTTGTCCAGTTGGCCATCAGAGCTACCCCTTCTTCTGCAACAAAAATGTCTCCATTTGAGCTGATGACTGGACAAAGGATGTGCTACCCCACCATCTGCTCTACAGAACCCAAGAGCCGACCTTGATAAATGCCTCCACAACTCATGAGTATGTTGAGAATCTGAAAAAAAACCTTCAACATGCTTTTGCCTATGTTCAGCAGAATCTAGAAAGATCTGCAGACAGTATGAAGACCCACTATGACCTTAAGACAACTAAAAAAGAATACCAAGCCGGAGACTGGGTCTACTTGTACAATTTCCAAAGGAACCAAGCCAAGCAGCGCAAATTCCTCCCAACTTGGCCAGGTCCTTTTGAAATTTTAGACAGAATCTCACCAGTCGCCTACAAAATTTGCATCCCCAAGGGCAGTTTGGCAGAAGGGGAAGATAAGTGCATCCACATAAACCAGCTGAAGAGTTGCCATCCCAGGCATACTTTGCGGCAAATAGAGGAGCCAACCAGAAACCCAGAGGGGGACATTCCGGATACCTAGAATAAGCCACATGTTAAAACCAGTAGTAAATACAGGCGGGGAATATTGCAAATGGTATTCAATGCATGCATCTGCCCCACTACATGAGTAGTAGTGGGGACATTTCCATAACCATGCTCTGTTCTATCTGATAGCATTGGAACCCAGAATTTCTAATTAACAGGGAGAACCACTCAGCGACCGGGAGGAAATACCCAAGGAGCCCAGAATATCGCTCCATACTCCTATCCAGAACCGGCGGGGAGAGCATGTCGATCCAGCACTGATGGGAGAAGCAGACGACTTTCTCCACCTGGACCAAAGAAAGAAAGAACATCCCAATCTCCCAACTTCCCCTTGACGGGTGGTTAAACTCAAGTCGTGAGGGGGGCTATGTGGGATGTTTTAACCCACTTTTGCTCTGCTATGCGGCATCACTTTGTTATAATGGTGCCAGAAATAGCAAAATAGCCTCAAAACCCTTGTGCGTGCCAAAACCTCTGAAAATCCCGCTTTGCAATGCACAAAAAGATGGTTGCCCAATATGCCACGCATGTTGTCTGTGGTGGAACAGAGATCTCACTCCTGAAATATGTCACTAGGCTCCACAACAAGTGAAAATGGAGTACAGAAGGAAACAGAAGGAAAAAGCAGTGTTTTGCTAATAAACCCCGCAAATCTTGCTTTATATCCCTTTTTCTTTGTTGCTGAAACTGCAGAATGCCGGTACAAAACACCCTCAAACATCCAAAATTCTGGCTGGGTGCTACAATTCACTTAGTTAAAGAAATCATTGTGAACCTGCAAGGTCCTGAAAAGCTGAAAGCATAAATTGATTTCCACAGCAAAAGTGGGCTGTCTGTGGATGTCAAAAATATTTCTGCAGCAGAGGACTGCAGAGATGACAGCTGTCAGGAGCATGCCTGATTGAACTTAAACATGTATATAAACTGAAATCAAATGTTGCAATCTAAGAGGCCTGCTTCTGATAGTAACCCATATTGTAATTGTTTTGATCCCATGGTTTAAAATCTTAAATCAGAATTCTAGCTGCTATTTGACATCACAAGTTTGTTTTAAGCTAAGGAAAAATGCAACAGAATTAACAATTAAATGAAGCCTGGCTAAAAGCTACCAAACTGGAACATCAGGTTTCTCCACAGAAGGATGGCCTTTCCCCCCATCAGGAAATCACACCAATGTGATCATTATAGGGTTTGGAAAGAACCTGGTCTACAGAGGCAAAAGGGAACAATGAACAGCTGCTGCTAAGGAAATGCGAGGTGTGAGGACAGTTGTAAATGGCCTCTGCAATGAGCAAACATGGGGGATGGCGCCTTGCTTCCAGGGAGAGACCAAGGGGTAGAGCTAAAACAACCATTTGTTGCTTAACAAGGACAAAGAACACATTTTAAAAAGACAGATAACTTACTGTTTAAAATTGTGAAAAATATGAAAATGACAGATTTGTGAATCTACATTTTGGCTGCACGTTTCAAGAAGCGGCAAAATCATGTGACATGTTCTGGAAAGGAATGGCAGGAAATTAGATTTTACACAAAATGTATTTCCGCTAGATGTATGAAACTTTATCCACTTATGCCCATGTTAAACATGCACACTTGTAGAAATTTGCTTAATAATTGGACATTGTGTTCCTGATGAAAAGGGCAAAATTCTAGGAAAATCAGAGACAAGATCCCACAGCTACAGGGTTTTGAGGAATAGCTGCCATATAAAATATGTAATCTGTATATGTGATTCTTATAGAGGTTGCACATGTGTAAATATGTATGGTACCAAAAGTAGATTTTGTGTTGAAGGGGTTAGGGGTAGATTCTCAGCCTCATAAAATCACACCATAAAGGTGACACACTGTTTGTCTCCTCCTATCAAGGTAGAGGGGAGACTCTCACCCAATCACCTGTCAAAGGGGCGAGCTTAGGATAAACCAGCCCAAACACCCCTTTATCATAGCATAAATAGAGACAGCTCACCACTCAAAAAGACAGACAGATTCACTCACTATCCCGATGCTGGCAGAGCACCCTGCTGCTGAACTCTACATCTTCCTTGCTCCAGACTCCAGAAACTTGGCAAATCAGAAACCCATTGCATAGCTGAACCATTTTCAGCTAGGCCTCAAATTCCAGAACCAGAACCCCACCAACCTAAGGGGAAGCATCATAATACGGCCGCGCTGCGCTGTACTGCTTGCCTGCTAAAGGAATTATCATCAAAACCAAGAAGGGCAGATCCAATCCAGTCCTGTGCCGTGCTGTGACCAGAGTGACTTGTTGATTGCAGATCCAATCCAATGTGCCCAGCCGTCTGTCCTAGAACCAGATCCAATTCCCTGACCAGAATTTTGACGGACCAGAATCCTGACGGTTCCATTTAAAAACATATCTAGTGAGTATCTATAGATAGAACGGTGTCACTAGCATATGTACCTTGCTTAGTTAATCCCTATGTTAAACCCATCCTATGTGATATTCAGAACATGTGTTGTTAGGAGTAGTTTGAATTGTCTGGGCCCTCTATCCAATCCCTCCTACATTCCTCTATACTAGTATTGTTAAACTATCTTTGCGCTGATCTTTTCTCATCTAAAGAAAGCAAATTTCCTCTGCAGACATTCATTCTGATCAAGCGGCTGTGTTCCTGTGGGGTATTTGTTTTGTTCAATGTCATCCTCTTGTGTAAGAAACCCATTTGTAATATTAGAAGTGCATTCCTGTTTTCCATACTGAAAAAAACTACCTCCACTAAAACGTCCATACTTTCCTCGGTTTTTGTGCTAGAAACAAATTTTCAACTTTTGCTTGTAGCTAACATCCACAGCTTTAAATTTAATGTAAAATGCATTCCAAATCCATACGGTTCTCCCGTTATCGCGATTATTGCGCAGTGAAAAGTTTGCCATGAATTTAATTTTTGGGAAATTCTTACACGTGTAAAACAGTTTTTGATTGCTTCCGACCTGAATTTTAAAATTTAAAATTGTTTCTTGGTATTAAATCATTGCTTGTGTTTGTGTGCAACTATCCAAAGTGGCTCCCATAAGAATGTATAACAATTTCAACAATTTAGATCATATTTAGTGTTTTTGCCCAGTCCATTCTCAAGATAACTCTAAAAGCCATTCTGACAGCTTGACAGTCAATTCTGTTTTTCTCTTTTGTTTGCTGGTGGAAAGTGAGATTGATATTTTGAATTTTACCATTCCTGAATTCCTGCTCTCTCCTCCTCTTTCTTTACATTGCCTATTGGGGGGTTGAGGGTTGTGCAGGGGGAACCTTTAACCACAGTGCGATCTGATCTGAACACACACACAAAAGTATCACTTTTGCTCACTATTACTCCTTGTGTATTAAAGAGATTATTCAGTGTTATATCACCCAATTGGTGATTCTCGTGTACCCATTAAAACATAGTGTGATTAAATTGTAAATACATAAATAAATCTTTTAACTTTGCAAGCCAGCCTGATTCCTGGTTCAGTGTGACTGCGGGGGCGGGGGTTCCAGGAGAGGGGCGTGATATGAGTGGTATATCGTTCAGAATAAAGAACATTTACACAAAAATAAATAAGGATTTCAATTGTGAATTACACACTAAGTGTTGACTTGGGTGCGTGCTGGATTGAAATCACTTACAGTTCAATGCTACTGGTGTGATTTAATATGGAAACAGGTGAAATATCTCAGTACCAACTGTCATTCATAAAAATATACATTATAACATTGCTTTTCCAAGCACAGCAACAGTATTTTCATAGTCAACATTAATTCATATATCACTTTTTTTTGTGCCTGACAAGTTATGGGCCTTATGGTGCATGATACCATGTGGTCATGTGCAGAAACACAGCATGCAGTAAATTCTGTCTGATGCTGAAATTAAATCGCTCCTATTTTCAATACATTGTTACTATTACTGTAAAGATTGGACAAAAATCATCTGCAGTTTAAAACATTTGTTTTACTGTATTGAAGAGAAGCACGTGCACTTTACTTCAATGCAGGAAAAAGCTTTCTGAATGAGAAATTAGAAGACGTCAGAATTGTGTCAATTTCTGATGTCCACCTCCCACCGTTTTCCAAAGGAATGCAGAAAAGGGTAAACAATGTTTTTTCTGCATTTTTAAAACACTGTAGAGAAAGGGTATTATCTAGTACACTGCTCAATTGAGGTCCATCCTCCAAAAAACCTTAAAAATCGACCAACATCGCAACTAGTCTGCAAAGAGAGGAACCGCAAAAAAGCCTTCTCTTGTCACGTACCCACCCTCTGGAACACGTTCCCAGTTTCAAATCAGAATGCCTCCACAATTCTCCAATTTAGAAAATATCTCAAAACATAGCTTTTACAACAGCACCTGGCCCTGGACTAATCCCAATGGATGCACACCCTGCAACTGACAGTACTGTGCTACTGTTAAAAGGTGCCAGCCCAAACGTTGGCTACCCAAACCTTGTACAGCTCTCCACAGGACTCGAGGTAGGTCCTCGCTTTAAACAATAACATTAAAAAAAGTTGACAATTAAATGAAAATAGTGCATGGATATTTTTAGATCTCTGCATGTTTCTTCAAACTAAACAGTACAATCCTATAATCGGGCCAACTCATAGAGCGTATGCAGTAAGGGCTCGGAATAATCCCCAAAATGCATCATAATGCCCCAAGTAAAGGGTTCCAAAATATCGGTGGGTGGCCAGTGCGGTGAGCTTTTGAAATTGAATGGTGCACTGAATCAAACAGATTTTTTTTGTTAATATTGGACATCCATCATTGTATTAATACAACTAGTGAGATCCGAAATTTGCAATTTATTTTCATGTGAGCTCTGCAAATCTATGCAGGCATGTATGGGAGCAGCAATGAGAAACCGCGCCGGAAATGGCCTAGCACCACAGCAGCCGTGGCATGAACTGTGAGTGCATGGCACTCCTTTGCTTCAGCATGTTAGATTGCTTAGTTCCCTCAGGGGCAGAGCAGAATGCCATGCATTTATATGCCTTTAAATGAGGCGGGCTGCCTGTTCTTCATGGACAAATGAAGCTTTGATGGAATGCGGCATGTAAGATTAACAGGGTGCGTTCATTCAGGCACAATGCGCAGTAAACAAGCATATCTTTCAAAGAACATGCATAAGTGAGGGAAAACACCATTTGCATAGACAATTTAGAATGCGCTTCCTCATATGAAGAGGTTTTGTTTGTCATCGAAACGTCGTTTTGAATTTTGCTTTGATCGTCACTCCCCACCTCTCTCTTAGCGCCAAAATAGCGGCAAAATATCTAAGTTGCACTCTATGTTCACTTTATCTTAAATTATATTAAGTTACATGTCACTGCTTATAAAAATTAATAAACAGAGGGCACACATTGTTAACATGTGATTACCAATGTGTGCCACCAAGGGGCATATGTTGAGCTGACAACGGGTATTCGTACGGCGGGGGTGATTGCTGCAGCGGGCATGGGGAGCAAATGCACTGCGGCAGACGTCGGTATAGACATGAATCTTCGGAGCTATGTGGCCGAGTGCCAAACACAGCGAGCAAACCCAGGGGAACTAGGGGGCTGGCGAGAAATACCAATGAATTTTGGAGACCTGTGAGCCGGTTGGTGGAACTCCAAAAACCTCACGGCTTCCACGCTGCAGGAAAAACAGATCTGCTGCCCTCAGGGCCAGGTCAAGTGGTTCACAACAAGATGGCAAACAGCCGCCGGACAGCAGAGGTGAGTGGGCCGAGCAGCGGGTAAGGTGCTTGAGCAGGGCTCTCCTGGTTTAATCACTGGTGCCAGGAAACAAACATTTTAGCTCACTGCACAAAAACCCAAACTCGCTTATAGTGGAAAAGGTTGCTTTAATGTGACAGGCCAAAGCTTACAACTAACCGCTTACCTGGCTCCATGGCCATACAGACTAACCACATATTTTAAACAACCAATCAATAATTCAACACTGTCATTTCCCCAACAATTAAATAATTAAATAGTTCCACTTCCTCCCTGACTATCCCTTGGCCCCTACCGTCTACTTACCACTTCTCAAGGCGTCCCGCTTTCTCCCCGGGGCCATGCCCCTCCAGGTTCAATACCTGTTCCCCGGGGTAGCCCGTTTGTGCAAACAGCACCAACCCCATCCTTTCCCGAGCCATTCGCTCATTGTGCTTCCCTCCCCCCACATCTAAAGGGGCCATGCCCCCGGCAACCAAACAACTTCAAAAACCCATAAAAACTCCCCTCTACACCAATCTCCACCTTCCTATGGCCTGCAGCCAGTCTGACCTGCCACATCAGCAACAGACATTTTACATCACAACTTCCCCGACTAATGCCCCAATATGTCACACAAAAACTACCCAAAAACAATAAATGCCTTAAACAGAGACTAAAAAACCCTGTGCAAAATGAAAAGAGGGGTTATCCCGATAGAAACCAAATTACAGGGACCCCCCCTGGAAATTAAAATCAAATACCTGCCATATAACCCAATAAATGGGGTGGGAGGGCGTGTCAATCTCACGTCCCAACCGTCACCTGCTCTTAGGACCTTCCCTGACTCCTTAAATACTCCCCGGGGGGCGCTCTATGCGCAGGCCATCTCGCTGGCCTGTGCAGTGCCAAAAATCACCCTGGGGAGGAAACGCTTTGCATTCCCCCCGGGGCCCCATTTTGGCTTACTGCACAAAAACCCAGACTCGCTTATAGTGGAAAAGATTGCTTTAATGTGACAGGCCAAAGCTTACAACTAACCACTTACCGGGCTCCATGCCCTTACAGACTAACCAAATATTTTAAACAACCAATTAATAATTCAACACTTTCATTTTCCCTAACAATTAAATAATTAAATAGTTCCACTTCCTCCCTGACTATCTCTTGGCCCCTACCGTCTCCTTACCACTTCTCAAGGCATCCCGCTTTCTCCTCGGGGCCATGCCCCTCCAGGTTCAATAATTGTTCCCCCGGAGTAGCCCGTTTGTGCAAACAGCACCACCGCCCTCCTTTCCCGAGCCATTCCCCCATTGTGCTTCCCTCCCCCACATCTAAAAGGGCCATGCGCCCGGCAACAGAAAAACCCTCCACCGAGGTATTCTTTCTGCCCCACCCCCCACCATTCTTTCTACTTCCAACTACTTACTATATCTCTCACCAACCAGGTCAAATCCGTTAGATAATAACTATTTCCGAAAACTGACAAGTGGACACCGTCCTCTCTAAATATCATGAAGCCTTCATAAACTATTTCTTTGTGGTCCAAAACCTTTACCGCCACCGAGGCACAACATTTTTCCATCTCTCTGTTTATCCCCTTCCTTGCCTGCTATATCGCTACCTCACTTCTCGCTCCCCTCCAAACTCTCCGCGGCAACAACTTAGTACAAACTACACATGTTTGAGGCCACATTTCTCAGACCCATAACAAATCCCTTTTCATTTTTCTAAGAAGAGCCACACCTTTATCTCTTACCAGGTCATTTTCCCCTGCATGAATAATCACCCCCTCTGGAGACCCACAGCGTTCCCTCAACCCTGCCAACATAGGCAGTAGCTGATCCCAGTGAAGCCCCCCTAAACCAGACCATTTTACCAATACCTCTTTATAGCTGCAACCCAACTGCCTGCCAAAAACCCTTTTCTCTGCTTCCTTCCCCACCCATTTAACAATCGAGTGGCCAACGATCCAAATTTGTGCCATCTCCCCCAGCCTTCGAGCAGCATCTGAAAAAGAAATGACAAAATCACTTACAAATCAAACCATCCAACCACATACCACGCTCCTGTGGTCCTCTGAAAACTTATTTCAAACGTCCCCTTTACCCAATTCCCTGACATACCCTTTGTATCTCCCGGATCTCCAACGCCCCAAACTTTTCACCTTATCCTCCGAAAAGCCCAGCCTACTACCTTCAGATGCTGCACCAGTCCTAAATGAATGAGTTCCAAAATCCTCTGCCTTTTCCCCTACTGCTACCAGCACCTTACGCAGCACCCCCAAACCTTGTGCCACTGATACTGGCGCCCCATCCTCATGCTGAAAAACCAAACCTGTCCTCCCCCCACAACACTCCTTCGACACCAAAACTGTCTGAACTGGGCATAAATCCTTGCTCCCCCGACCCAGAAAAACCCAAGAGCCCCTTCCCTTTTGATCTGTCTTAGAGCTCTTAATCTTGATGTCCAAACCTAACTCTGTAAAATGAACTTCATCCCAACGCAGATCATTTACCCCACTTTTTCCCCCCACCAGCTCAGAAACCCTAAAGGTCCCAAAAAATAGCCATGTAAAACAAGTCGCAAACAACTCTCCTTCCCAGGCCGACCAGCAAACCCCCCCTACAGCCTGACACAACCTTGTTAGAAATTCTGCCGATACCGGTCTCCTCTTATCCTTTTCCCTCTTACTTTCCCTTGCCCATCCTTCCAAAATCCTGTTTGCCATTTCACCACCACTCGGTTGAAAACCCCAAAACCACTTCCCATAGAAAGCAATCCCTGCCAATTTCCCTTTTACGGTTGCCCTAGACCAGCCCCTATCCATGCACCTCAAGAGGAAGTTAGTGACATTATCCCTTCTCCGTTCTTCCGCATCTCCTCTACCCTTCCAACTCCGAGCTCCCCCTCCTATGAAATCCTCCCAAGCTTTCCTGTACGCCTCTCTAGATGCCGGAGCAAGCAAACCCTTCACCAATGCAAGCGCTCTCAGCTTCCCATCTTCCACAGCTCCTCTGGAATCCGCTGCCCCTCCTGATCCGCTTCTGGAGCCAATCCACAGAATTTCAGCCATTGAAAACGAGATAATGCATCAGTGATGCCATTATCCTTCCCCGGCACATGTGTTGCCTTAAACACCACATTCCATTCCATGCAACGGAGAACAAATTCTCTCATCAGTCTCACCACCCTCTGATCTCTTGCCGACTGCCTGTTCACTACATGAACCACGAATTTGTTGTCAATGTTGAAATTCACTTTCTTGTTTTGCAAATCCTTCTCCAATGCAACCAGCAAAGGAAAAAACTCAAGGAATTCTATGCTCCTTCCTTCCTTCAACCAAAGCTATGGCCACTTCTCTGCGCACCACTTTCCTCCCCAGAACACTCCAAAACCTCCCGCACCTGCTGCATCTGAGAATATTTGCACCTCCCATGACACTGGATCTCCCTGCAACCACATGGACAATCCGTTAAAGCTCTCCAAAAAACACAGCCAAATCCTACAATCTTCCCGAACTGTACCTGATACCCTTACCCGATGATGTGGGCACTTTGCTCCCACCATAGACCGTGCCATGTTTCTGCAAAAAGTCCGCCCTAGAGCCACCACCTTGCATGCAAAATTCAAATGCCCCACCAATCTCTGCATTTCCACTAGCATCATCTTCCTGGCCCCCACCACTTTCTCCAGCAATCCTACCAGTTTGCTCACCTTATTATGCGGCAAGCATGAGGTCATGGCCACTGAATCCAGTTCAATCCCTAGAAATGTCAACACCCCTGCCGGCCCTTCTGTTTTGTCTTCTGCTAAAGGCACACCCAACTCACCCATCAAATCCTGAAACAACTTTAGCATCTCCTCGCACTCCCTCTCTCTGTCTGCCCCGCTAATTAACAGAAAATAATCTAGGTAATGCAGTACACCTTCCCAACCAGAACTGTATGAAAAACCCACTGTAAGAAGGAACTGAAACGCTCAAACAAGGCACAGGAAATTGCGCACCCCATTGGCAAAGCTTTGTCGATGTAGATGTGCTCTTTAAATTGCAATCCCAACAGGCAAAAATCCTCCAGGTGCACCAGCAACAAACTGAAAGCTGCCTTAATGTCACACTTGGCCATGAAGGCCCCACACACCGCATTCCTCACCAAATCCACCGCCTGGTCCACACTTACGTATACAACCCCATACTCCTCAAGGGCAATGAAATCATTAACAGACATGCCCTCGGGCCATGACAAATGGTGTATCAATCTGGATTCCCCCGGAGCACAACACCCAGTGGGGATACAATTAAATCACCCGGCAGATCATCAAATGGCCCTACTATCCTCCCTGCTGCTATTTCATTGCCCATTTTCTGCCTTACCACCTCCACATTTTCTTTGGCAGACTTCACATTTTCTGCCCACCGACGCACTCTTGGCCCCTGATAACCCAGCCTGAAACAATGACAAAAACCCTCATTCAAAATCTGAGCCCCTTCCCTGTCCAGATAAAATTCCAACCACTTCTCCAGCACATCCAATTTAATTGGAGTAAAAGCCTTTCCCCACAACCCCTCTTCTGGATCCTCTCCCCCTCCCCCTGTCTCCTTGTTGGAAACACTGAGTGAGAGGGTGCTTCCCTGCACATTTGCTACATTCATCTCTGAATGTACATAAGTTCCTTGTGCAGCCATCTTTATTAAATGCCAAACATGCCGCCAATGGCTGCCCTCTGCCCCCTTCCCCCCACCCCCTCATGGGCGGGGCAGCCAAGAAAGGGCCGGAAAGACACAGGCAAACCACTTGCTGGGTGCAATGTCGGGCCAGGTCTCGTCGGTGCCATCCACTGAAGCCATAGATCCATGTCCATTTCCCCCCATACAGCCTGACTATCCTCTGCCATCCTTGTGCTAAATTCTTCGTTGTAACGCACCCACGCAAAGCCTCCAAAATTAGTAAATGCCTTCCTAAACACATCCATATATTTTAGCAGGGCCACGCATCGCTCCGGAAATTTCTCGCAATAGACACTAGCGTAAATAAGAAATGCTGACGTCCAATTTTCAATTGTCACTGGGACCCTTGGGCGCGAGGCCAGTTCTCTCTCTTCTTCCTTAGAACCCTCCTTAGCTCTCACTTCCTCACTTCCCTATGAAGTAGCTTAAAAACATCCACAATTTCCCCTGCCTGAATCGTATCCTTAGTTGCTGTCATCAAGTGTGCCCCTAAAGGTTTTGTGATGCCCATGTAAGGTAGCTTTTTTCCCTGCCCTTCACTTCAACCTGTTTTCCTTTGAAACCTGTACCTCAAGCGCCAATGGTTTCATTACCTTCTCTGTTTGTACCTCCACCAAACAATTTCCTTTTTCATGCACCAAGGCTCCAATAGCCTGTACACCAATCTCTCTCCTTACCCCTTGCAATCCAGACACTTCATTTCCTGCCCCCGTTCTCGTGTACCCACTCTGCCAGGCAGTTGACCAGTCCGTCTCCCGCTCACCTCTTTCCGCCCTGCCATCGCCCGTCTGTGGTCTGGCCTACCCCCCAATGCTCTGCATCTCTTTTCTTACTGGGATCCAGCTGCGGGGACAAAACATGTCAGCAGTCTCACCCAGCCAATTATACCCCCAACCTCTTGCCCTCCAACCCCCTTGCTCCTGTCTTTCACAATCCCACCTAAAACCCCTTCTTTCCTTCCCCCTCCTCCTTACCGTGCTAAAACCTTCATCCTCCCACTGCCGCACATATTCCTCCATCCCAACTTCATTACACCTGAAATACCATTGCTGATGTGAGTTCATGCTCGGGTTGAGTAGATCTTATTCTTGTGAGCCCGGGGCATCCGCCCCGCCACTCCTTTGGCGTCTTCTCGGCGGTTCTGCAGAAACCTCTTCCTGGTCCTCTTCTCTCGGGCGAGGTGTGCTCTCCTCCACCCTGTGGTCTTCATCGCTAGGGGCTGTGCTGCGCCCTCTAGACTGTCCTTGCAGTGACCGCGGAGGGGCCGTTCCTAAACCCTCTCCATATTCATCCTCTGGAACAGCAGGGGCTGGTCTGCGCCCTCTGCCCAAAATCCTCCTAGCCAGGGGGACCATTCCACGGCCCTCCCTAACCTCACTAAATGATGGGGACCTCTCTCGCCTCCTCCCACCTGCACTCTTCCGCAGGTATTTATCCCCCTTGCCCCATTGTCCTGTCACCCCCCTCTGTGCCCAATCACCTCCACCTTCGTGGACCCCTTGACCTACCCCTTTCTGGATACTCCTCACAACCCCTACCTCCCCCTGGTCCTTATCAATCACATCCCTATCTGACTCTCCACCCAAATGCACTTCTCCCCTGGATGCTCTCCTGTCAATCTCCCTCCTCATCTTCCTGCCCCTGGATTCCCAGACCTCCCCTCTACCAGCCGCAGGGGTGCAGGCCACCACTGTCGTGAAAGCCCCATCTGCCACTGCTCTACGCTGGGGCCTGCCCCTACCTACCTCACCCTGTCCCGTGACCTCAAACACCACCCCTTCCAATTGGGCCTTAGAAGCCTTGCTAATAATTTCTAGGGCCTCCCTCAGTGCCCTGGCATCCACCAGACACTTCTTACTGGCTCCCTGACCCACCATGGTGCACCTAAAACTATGGCAGCACACTAAAATATGCCCCTTAGACAGACACCTAGCTGCACTAACACTCCCGAGCCAGAACCTACCCGGGGCAACTACCACTAAAATACAACACCCTGGAAAACAGGGGGGGGCACCCCAAGAATATAGCCCTCTTAAAGAGATAATAACATCCTCTTATATAATAATAAGCTTATTAAAACTTCTGAGAAATTAATTTAAACATTTTTCTTTTTTTATAAACAGCAACCCTACCTGAAAACCCCTACACCAGAATCAAAATAGCCCCCAAACTACCCAATATCCACAAAACCAGCTGCCCTTAACAAGAGGGGGGCAGAAGAGACCGAAAAAGCGCTGCCCCCTGGGTGCGCGGTGAAAACCACGCAGCTATTCCAAAACACAGAAATAACAGTGCGGTAGCAGCCCGAACATGGCAGATAACTCCCTAACCCGAAGCTGGAGCTGAAAAAGGGGCAGCTTCAAAACGCGCTTACACCCCTGCCCCGGAGCGAGTGGACCCGCGGCCGCCTCCCAACCCAGGAACTCAACAGAGAGCTGTGGCTGGCAGCAGAGGCTCCGCCGGCACCCACACCAAACCCCCAACGACGCGCACTAAACTAACAAACTGAGGGAGAAATTAAACCAGCCCCAAGATCCCTACCAAGAACTACAAGAAAGCGGACAGACCAGGTGGCGACAAACAGCCTAAAGTAAGTGGAGGTACCTTATTTACGGTACCTCCAGCTGAACCTTTTTTTACATTTTTTTTTATAATACCAATGTTAACTGCCTACCTGCCCTAATACTACACTACCCACTCCTCACCTCACAACAAACCCCTAACCAGGGCCAGATCAGGGAAGGCTCGGGCGCAGGCGATCAGGACTGCTCAATCTCACATCCCAACTGTCGCCTGCTCCTAGAACCTTCCCTGACCCCTTAAATACCCCCCGGGGGGCGCTCTATGTGCAGGCCATCTCGCTGGCCTGTGCAGCACCAAAAATCACCCCAGGGGAAACGCTTCACGTTCCCCCCGGGCCCTCCCAAGTAGAGCACTGGGGGACCGTAGCCTCGTCCCGCCCACGGAATGGATCAGGCCCCCTGAGATGCAGGGAATGCCCAGACTAGCAGGCCCTGGTCCGCATGCAGCATGGTAGATGAATGAGGCACGGGTGGGTGGACGGTCTCCTCAGCCGGCCCTCTTTCCCCTCCCCCTTGCAGGGTCTAGCATGCAGTGGAGAGGCTGTAAAGCCACCATAGTACCGGGGAGGAGCTGTGTGTTTGCGCGGCGGCGGCCCTGTCAAGCAGGAAGTGGGGCTTCCAAATCTGAGCCATCAGGAGCGACCCCAAGCCTAGTAACTTTGAGCACAGGGGAAGCAGGGAGCGGATTTACGTCCTTCAAGGTCTCCTTTGCCTCTCGGGGGTACCTACATATAGCACTGTATTTGCTAGGGCCACATTTATTATTATTTACATATGTATATAGCGGCAAAAAGCCAGCAGGCATCAAGGCGCACAAAAAAAAAACACAAGGACCTCAAGAGACCAAGACAAGAGACAGACTCATAAAATAACTGCTCCAATGTCAATACAGGGGATTTCCAAGAGAGTCAGAGTAGGTAGGGGAGACTATTCAAACAGGAATGTTTTTAACAATTTTCTAAAAATTAGATGACGTGCTTCCAATCGATTGGAAGAGAATTTCATGCTTGTGCTGCTTGAACATGGCAAGAACGTCTGTAACCACATGTTTTTTTGGGTTTGGGAATATTCAAAAGACCACTGGGATTAGAGCAGAGCGACCTGGAGGGAGTGTATCATTTCAAACACTCTTTGAGGTAAATAGGTGCCTCCTGAGAGAGTGAGCCCTAAATCTTACTCTAGCTGGTCCTGCTAACCAATGAAGTTTCCTTCTTTCACCCAAAACACGCTCTGATTTAGGAAGGTCACACATCACTCTGTAATACCTGAAGTCTATCTAGGCCACCCTTATTTGCTCCAATCAGCAGGGCGTTGCAATAATCAATGCGTGGCATTATAATGGCCCTGACTAAAGTCTCTTGTTTTTTAATGACAGAAGGGGTTTGATGTTTCTTAATACTCTCAGATGGTAGTTAGCAATGATGCCTTCCACCTGTGTCGCAGAGCTCACAGATGCCTCGAGATAGAGAACTAGAGTCTTGACCTTGTTTATGACTCCAATGCGATTGCCTTCAATATTCAGGTGTCTATCATCCAAACTTAGTTTGGCTCTAGATTGTGGAGAGTCAAAAATCATCAGTTCAGTTTTGTTACTATTTAAACACATCCGACTATTGGACATCCAATGTTTTATGGTGTTGATGATTTACTCGAGTCTGGCAGAGTCACAGCTATAATAGCCACTCAGCTCCATCAGGAGCTGAGTGTCATCTGTATTGTTGGTGAAATGAATTTCCATAGATGTTAGTAGGTCACACAGGGGTCTAATGGTCTAATGTACAAATTAAACAAGGTCCAGGACAATCATCAGGACTGGCCCACGTCTCTCCATAACCTCCAGGATATGAGTCTGGCAATCCAGGGGGGCTCTATCAGTCCTATGATGTACTCTGAGCCCTGATTGTTTTGGGTGAAGGATACCTACAGTTTCTAGATGTTGCTGAAATTGAACAATTGCTGCCTTACCTACAATCTTCAGGATAAATACTGTATTGGTAATGTGGCGCAAGTTGTTTGAATCCCCTGGACTTAGGCTTTGCTTTTTCATCAAAGGTGTCACAACCACATGCTTAATGGACTCAGGTACAGACCAGGCTTGGTTCAGCAGAGCTGCTGCGGCTCCAGGGCTGCTGGCAGGGGATGGTGGAGCCCTTAGTTCATTCTGACAGAAGATGGGGGAGACTTTTGTCTGTTCTGACAATCGAGCTTAACCCCAGAACTTCAGCAACATTTATCTCAGTGGCAATACCCTTGTCTTCTACTGGAGCTGCAGTGGCAGTGTCCTAATCAAGAAGCAAGGCACCTTTGTTAAATCCTGATGCCAAAGTTCATGCACTGCTTCATGTTCAATCTCAAGGACGAAATCCTGACTTTTGAAAGAACCGTGGGTGCCATCCTGTGAAGAGGGCTGAGCAACACCTGTTTTCGGTGACCTGGAAAATCTCATGCACTTGATTCGTCTGTGCCTGTCTTGCTCCTAGGACACCTAGTGAGTTAATTGTGCTTTGTGCAGTTTCTCTGTATCTCTCTCTCTCCCCTTCCATCTCTCTGCCCTCAACCTCCACGGCGCTCACCATTTCCCCTATTTACTCTAACTGCTACTCTATCACCTATCCTACCTCTATTTGAAGCATGGAAGGAAAAAGTTAAAAACATATCTCCTGGTCTCCAACCCAGGCCTGCCTGCATTGCGGACACCTATGTCAATGCTTCCCCCAGGCAGACTGTCGCTGACATTCTCTTTGTCGTTCCCTCTCCGACCTATGGAACCCCACACATGGTCTCTGTCCTGTCCCGTTTCTATTCTTCTTCCATTAATGGTAGCACCAGATGGGAAGTATTCTTGGCATGCTTCTCATCCTATATGTGCATCATTAATGTCTATCAGTATGGAACTGTCATGGCCTAGGGCTCTCAGCCCAACCTCCTCCTTCTTGATAGGCCTCTTCCATCTCTCATCAACTTCGCCCTTTCTCCTGCCACTCCTCCATTGGTCAACCCTCGTGCCCCTTCTCGACCACCAACAGGCGTACCACATCCCTGTACCTCTCTTCAGAAGACCTTCAAAAGCTGAAAACATCTTCACCTAGCTACCATCAACTATAGCTCAGCTGTTAACAATCCTCTGATATCTGTCTCCTTCTTGAAGACTTTGACATTAATGTTCTCGCTCTCATTGAGACGTGGTTTACTGACAGCTCTGTCACTGCTTTTGACACACTCCTCAGTGAGGGTTACAAGATCCTCTCTAAGCCCCAACCAAACTGCACTGGTTGCAGAGTGGCCTCGATCTTCCCATAATTGGACCCTGCTACTATCATTCCCACTCAGACCTACTCTTCCTTCGAATGCCTCATCTGCAGCCTTGGTGTCTCTGCAACTCTCTCGTTGACTCTCGCTACCATCTACAGGACGCCTGGTCCCATCTCCTTGTTCCTCTCGGAGTGGTCTGAACTCCCCTCTGCTGTTCTTGCCTCTGCTTCCAAGCTTCGCCTCCTCGCAGACTTCAATATTCACCTGGACTCTTCTGTTCGGCCATGGACTCTTCTGCAGCCTCTGCTAATTTCTTTCCCTCACCATTCATCCATCCAATCTGATGCAGTCAGCCGGACATACCTGGGATGCTCTCCTCTCAACAGCCATCCCTATCTCCATCCCTCTCACCACACCTCTCTCGTGGTCTGATCAGGCTCTCCTGTCCTCTTACCCATATCTCTTAGGTCTCCCAGCTAAGTCTCTGCCTGTACTGCCAGTCTCCTTTTCCGTTATTCGACAGATGAAGTGAGCATCAGTTGCTGCTTTTGTCACCGCTTCCCCCTCCCACTGCTACCACGCACTCCCACACTGACTCTGTCCATGCTAATCTTCACCTCTCCATCACCAACTCCCTGGACATCCTTACCCCTGTCATGAGGATCCGCATGAAGACTGCCTCCAAGAAGTGGTGGGCATCGGGCATATCCTGTGACAAACTGCCCTGTTTCCTGCTCCAAAGGCAATACAGATTCTTCATCCGCTCGAAGAAGAGGACCCACATCCAGCCTGCATATCTGGGGCCACTAACAACAGGGGTGAACCGCTTAAAATCTGCAAGGAAACTTGGCAATCATACTGCAGTCTCCACTTCTCCACTGACATCCCTGACCCTCTGTACTTCACTGGCCTCTCACCTCTTAACCAAATCTTCCAACATCCTGTCCTCACTATTCTCTAATTCCCTCCCTCTTCCCTCCCCTGCTCTTAAGTCTCCCTTGGACCCCTATTCCTGTACGTCATACTCTCCTCTTCCTCTTCCTTAGCACCATAGGAGTTCTCTTGACAAGTTGTCTCTATGAAAGTATCCTCTAAACAGGTGCTCCCCTGCTCTTCCAGAACTATCAAGGACAACACTGCCTCACTTGTGCCTGCCTTGGCTGATTTCTGTAATCACTCATTTGCCACTGGCTGCTTCTCTTTGCCCCGCTAGCACTCCTTTGTGCATCCTCTCCACAAAAGCGCTCTGCCGACCCCTCCTGCCTGGCTAACTACCACCATATCTCCATTATTCCCTTCTTTAGCAAACTCCTGTAAAAGCTGGTCATCTCCCGACTGATCCAACACACTGAATCTGTTGTATGTCTCCATGACCACCAGTCTGGCTTCAGAGCTGCCAGAGGCATGGAAACTGCCATACTGAACAACCATTAAGACCTGCTCTCAAATCTCAAATCCACCTCTCCATCTGTCCTTATTCTTCTACACTGTCAATAATGCCACCCTGGCAAATCGGCTCTGTGACACCCTTGGCATCACGGGCCTGGCACTTGACTGGTTGACCTCATTACTTTGACCGTCCCTCAACGGTCCAACTGGGCCCTTTTCTCTACCCTATCACTCTCTGCACCTGTGGCATCCCTCAAGGCTCTATCCTCTTGCCATGGCCAGGGGCTCAACATCTAGCTTGCCCCTCTGGCCCCCCTGAATTTCTCCTTCTCTCCTCACTTGCAGACAACATACAATTCTTCTTAAAGCTTTCCTCTACTGCCTCTTCTTCCTCCTCTCTCATTGCTGACTGTCTGACTTCTATTCAGGCATGGTGTGCTGACAATGATCTCTGCCTTAATGCGAGTAAGAATGACATCCTTCTGATTGGGAACTTAGCTCCCTCTTTCTCTCCCATCCATCTGGCAACTCTCCATGGGCCACCTCCCCTCAACCACTTATGAGGCAAAAACCCTTGTTGTCATCTTTGACTCCTCTCTATCCTTCTCTTCTCACATCACGGACCTTGCCAAGAAATCCCACTAACATCTGCACTCCTCAGAGGCAAAACGAAAAGGTGATGGTTGGAAGGTTTTGAATAAATCATAACCACGGGCAAAGCGCTGGGCAACACTCCAGACCATCGTTTTTCAGTCTGCCAAGCCATTACAGAAGGGGAAAAACCATATGCAAATCAGGCTTGGTCCTACCCCAAAAGGGGCAGTCCAGCCCGAACTGCTAGGTCACATCCCTTCTGCACGAGACCACAAGCATCGCCAGACATGTTTCAGCCTTGTTGGGCGTCATCAGTGAGGAGTAGCTTGGGTCTCTAGGCCCGGCAGACTCGGGACCCACGTCTGGGCATACCCGTTCCACTCGGGGTGACTTTAGCAAAACAAAAAGGTGATGGCTGGAAGGTTTTGAATTAATCATAACCACGGGCAAAGCTCTGGGCAACACTCCAGACCATCGTTTTTCAGTCTGCCAAGCCATTACAGAAGGGCGGGGGGGGAAACCATATGGAAATCAGGCTTGGTCCTACCACAAAAGGGGCAGTCCAGCCTGAACTGCAAGGTCACATCCGCAGACGGGCTAAAAAACGATGGTGTGGAAGGTTTCCCAGAGCAATTGCCAGTGGTTCAGATTCATTTGAAACCTTCCACCCATCACTTTTGTGGTCACAGTTTGTCTCTCATTGTGAGAGAGGGTATGCCCAGACGTGGGTCCCTTGCTCGCTGCACCATAGGGAACCAGGCTGCACCTCACTGAGGAGGTCCAGCAAGGCCGTAACATGTCTGGGGTTGCTTGGTTTTCTGTGCAGAGGGGACCTGGCCTAGCAGTTCGGGCTGGGCTGCTACCATTGGTGACGGCAGCTGACTGATTTGCACATGGCTGGACCCCTTTTGCAATGGCGCAGACAGGCTAAAAAACGGTCGTGTGGAAGGTTGCCCAGAGCAATTGCCAGTGGTTCAGATTCATTCGAAACCTTCCACCCATCACTTTTGTGGTCGCACTCCTCAGAGGCATCCTCCCTTTCCTCACTTTCCCCCAGAAACTCAACCTCTAAGCTCTGGTCCTCTCTAAGCTTGACTAGGGCAACAGTCTCTTTCTCAATATTTCTTTATCCTCCCTTTGCCCCCTCCAACTAATCCAGAATCGGACAGCGTGATTTATCCTTGACCCAAGCCCTAAAATATCTACACTGGCTCCCGGTTTCTGCTAGGATCAAATTCAAGACCCTTTGCATCATCCACAAGGCTTTCTGGGGCCTGGGACCCCACTGCATCCAACTCTCTCTCCCTACATACCTTGCCGCTAGAGCGATTCCATGCTCTAGCTCCCCATCTCTGCAGATCAGACACTTCTCACAGCAGAAAGTATATCAGCACGTGGTACTGGTGTAGTAATTGTGTTCTGGTATTTTTAAAGTTGAGAAACAATGGGTTTGCTATTTCTCAACTTAAAAGAAAATACAAAATAAGATGGCTGCTATGGATTGGGGATAAGGGAACTATCCATCTCCCTTTCCCAATGGCGGCTAGTTGTGTGTCGGGGTTGTGCCGGTTAAACTGTTGTTGGGCGTGGGTTTGAGGGGTTGCTAAATATGTGGAAAAAATCTGCACTAAGGGATGGAAGGATGGGGACATGGAGGTGCAGGGGAACACACCTGATTATTCGGTGGGGGGGAGATGGCGGCCTCAAGCTCTGAGGAGGCTCAGAGCGGGGGTTTTGCCATGTGGTAAAGCCCTTGTTCTGACCCTCCTCATTGACTGGGAAGCCGAAACCATGCCCCTGCCAGGTACTAATATCGGGTCAGGCCTGGTTGGATAATGAAAATGCTGGATTTCTTGTATTTGTTATGTATTTATATGTATTCATAGCATAAACATTCCCGCTAACAAGATCTAGGAGTAACATAAAATCAAGGTTGCGTACATATGTCCTCCACATTTCTACCCACATGGTCCGAAGTGAAATGAAAATCTGAGTAGAAGTTACCATTCTAAGGTAGCCAAATAATGTATTTCAATACTGTTTGCCACGTGGCCTTCAACAGGGTAGAGTGAAGGATCAGAGGCATTTCTTAAATACAAGCCCTAGCAGCATGGCTATTTTATGCCATATGTACGGGGTGGGGGTGTTCATGCATAGAACCCTGTAACCCACAAACATGGCCTTAAATAGGATGTTTTTCACTGCTGGTATCAGGTGCCATTTTCTAAGGACTCTAGAGCACTAACAGCATTTGTTGTCCCAATGAGTGTTAAGGAGTTGAGGATGCATCAGGTTTTGTCTACTCTTGTCAGATACCTGCTGATTGCTGCACACTTCCAAGCTTGTGACTTGGCACTGGGACTTCATGTAAGAAACATGCATTTGTATAGCAGTGGATGATTTCGAGTGGTTGTTAAAGCTTCATTTCAGCGAACCACTGAGTATGGACATTGGCAACCTGTGTGCCTTATTCCCTCATCAGAGTGTTGTATGCTGAGGTAGCCGTGCAGGTACTAAATGCACATTTTTTTTTCTGTGTGCCACTAATAGCACAAATGTTGATAGTTATGGACAGCTTGTAAAATCTGAACGAAATCCTGTTGCTCACGGTTGCTTGTGTGTATGAGCAGTCTACCGTGTCTCCGTACATTGGCTAGACCGTTTCCACAGATATGCAGCCTTTGTATGAATATGTTTTAAGAAATGCATGTTTTCGCATAAACTACACGTTATTTTTTTTTGATAAAACATTTTTTATTGTTTATTTTAGTATAAGAATCACAAAAACAAAACCAACATAAGGACTATCATGTTCATTCAAAATCAAAAGGTATTACACACGTTATCGATGGTCGAAAGGCATATCAAATAGTTACATTGTTAATTAGATCACACTCCAAAGCGTATAGAAACGAGTCTTAGGTCACCACTTCCTCCCACCTATCCCATATTTTCGAGGCTTTGTTGGGACAGCCCTTTGCTGAATAGATCCTATGCTCCATCATGGCACATGTGTCCATGTCCGTCTTTCATTGGTCCAATGTCGGGGTGTCAGGGGCTCCCCATTTCTGCGCTATATTACGCTTAACTAATCCTGTTGCCGTATGCAGGAGCAGTGTCTCCCTTTTGTTAGCCTCTATCTCGTAGGGTACGCCCAGGAGTAGGGCTCTTGGGTCTAGTGGTAAGGTACGGGCCAATACTTTGGAAAGTTCATGACAGCATTCATTCCAAAAGGTTTGTATCCAGGGACATGTCCAAAGGATATGAATTAAGGTTCCCTCTCCCTCCCCGCATCGAAGACAGTTTGGATTCGGGGCATGTTTCCAGCCATATAGGGGTGTCCTGGGGTAATATACCCGGTGTAATAATTTGAGCTGTACAAGTCGAAGCCTAGAGGAAATAGCAATTTCTCGGGGGTGCATGAGAACCTGTATCCAGTCCTCTTGGTCTATTTCCCCCACATCCGCCTCCCATTTTGCTTTAAGATTGTTCAGTTTAGGGGTGGCAAAGGATGATATAGCGTTATATAGGATGGAAGTGCATTTAGTGGGGATGTATTCCGGTAAGATATTACGCTCGATAGGGGTGTATTCCGGTACATCAGTGTCTGCCAGTAGGTGGGTTTTTAAGGCATGGGCCAGGCGTGTATAGTGATACAGTTCTGTATTCGGTATCTGGAATTGTAGTTGCAGAGCATCGAGTGAGGCCAGCTTCCTGTCAGTGAGTATATCCCCAACCCTTATGACCCCAGCCCTCACCCATTTGGGCCATGGCTCGAATTTCCGGACTTCAGCCATGTTGCTATTTTGCCATAGAGGTTGTGCGGTAGTGACTTTGTTTCCTCACCCAATAAAATGGTGTGCTTGTTTCCAAACCGTAATAAGGTGGGTTGTGGTTGTGGGTGGAGAGGCTCTCGGGAGGGGTTGATAAAGGAGGGTCAGTGGGTCCATGTTCTGGATGGTGGCTATCTCAGCCCGTATGTGGGGCAGTTCGCGGTCTCCATGGAGAAGGTCATTGATCACAGCCATTTGCGATGCCCAATAATAAGTTTGGAGACGAGGGACTCCCAATCCGCCTTCCCAGATCGTTCTCTGGAGTGTGGTTAGCACAATGCGTGGTTGACCTCCCCCCCACATGAGTTCTCTGAGGAGTGCCTCCACTTGGTGAAACTCCAGGTCTGGGATCCTGAGCGGGGCATTCTGGAGGATATAGAGGAATCTAGGAAGGGTCATCATCTTAAAGAGCGCAGCTCTGCCCATAAGGGTCAAGGGGAGGAGTTTCCAGTGTTGAACATCGACAATGAAGCGGTCCGTGACCGGTTGGAGATTATGTTTTATGTATCCGGTCAAGTCCACAGATATCCAAATTCCAAGATATCGGAAGCCTTGTCGTTCCACTCGGTACGGGCAATCCTGGGGGATGGCCGGTGCTCCGCCCTTTACAGGAAAAAAGACGGATTTACCCCAATTGATTCTAAGTCCGCTAAATTCACCAAAACGGACGAGCATCTGTGTCACAGTGGGGCAGGACCGGGTCGGGTCCCCCAAGTATATCAGGAGATGGTCTGCGTATAGAGATGTACGATCTTCATGACCCTCCGGCCATGTAAACCCTATCCATGCTGCATTTTGGCAAAGCCAAAGAGCAAGAGGCTCAATTGCGAGGGCAAAGAGGAGGGGAGAGAGTGGGCATCCTTGCCGCGTGCCCCTACCAAGAAGGAAGGATCGAGAGGACCATCCGTTTACTTTTACTTCTGCTTGGATTTTAGTGTAAAGTAACTGTACCCATCCCAAAAAGGCCTCTCCGAATCCCATACGGTGCATGATTTCCCAAAGGCTATCCCATCGAATTGAGTCGAACGCCTTTTCGAAATCAATTGCCAGTAGAGCTAAAGGCCCGTCTACAATCGGAGACCTTTCCAATGCTAGATGGAAGCACCGTAGATTCATCCGGGTCGATTTATGTGGCATGAATCCACACTGGTCCGGGTGGATCAGGGTGGGTGCAACCAGTTGTAATCGGTTTGCTAGGAGCTTGGCTAGGACCTTGGCTTCCCCGTTAATCAGTGATATGGGTCTGTAGGAAGCACATTTATGAGGAGGTTTGTCGGGTTTGGGGATGATTACTATGGTCGCCTTACATAGGTCTGGGGGGAGGGTTCCTTGTTCTCGGGTGCTAAGAAACATTCTGTAAAGGGGGGGCGCTATTCTATCTGCTCCTAATTTTTGCCAGGTTTCAACTGGAAATCCTTTCGGGCCCGGCGTTTTCCCTGTTTGTAGTTGAGATAACGCTGCTGAAATTTCAGCCTCTGATAAGTATGAGTCTAATTGTTCCTTCTGTTGCTCGGAAAGAGTTGGCAGCTTTATGGCATCTAATAGAGAGAGGTCTAACAGGAGAGGTGGGGCTCGGTATAGATCTGCATAAAACTCGGCAAAAGCTTCTGCTATTTCGGCATCTAAAAACTATTTCGGCAAATTGATGTTGGTTGCCCTGTGAAGTGATTATTTCCCGGACATGGCGCTGTCCTTCGTCCCTTTTCTCCAACCAGGCAAGCATCTTGCCCGCCTTGTCCCCCAGTTCATATACTCTCGCTCTAGCTTGCCAATGGGCCTGTTTAGCGTTATCCATGATTTTGTTCCGAAGGCGCTCTTGGGCGCATTGAAGGGATCGGTGAGTATCAGGAGTTGGATCAGAAATGTGCTTAGTTTCCCAATTGCTCACTTCACTCTCGGCCTCCAGTATCTCCCGGAGCCGAGTGTTCCTTTTGTGTGCCGTCCAGGAGAGAATCTCTCCTCTCAACACTGTTTTGTACGCTTCCCATGTTATCACCGGGTTATCTACCGATTCTTCATTAAGTTCAAAATATTCGGCTGACACTTCCTCAAGACGCTCGATCAATTCTGGGAACCCTAGATAATAGTTGTTTAGTATCCATGTTCTAGGGGGAAGAATACCCTGCATACGTATTTCCATTAATAAAGGGGAGTGGTCCGAGATACCTCGGGGGAGCATTTCCGCTGACATTGCCTTATGAAGGTCGGTATGTGATATAAGGAAGTAATCTAGCCTGGACATGGAGCCATGGGCTCCCGAGTGGAACGAGTATTCTCTAGCATCGGGGTGTAATTCCCGCCACACATCCCGGAGCCCCAGAGCAGATGTAAAGTTGGCCAGTCTGGTAGGGGTTTCTAGGCTACGATTCCTAAGGTGGGAGCAGTCAGTGCTATTACTCATGGTATCGTTGAAATCCCCTCCTAGGATGTATATGTCAGGGTGGTGTTTCCCTATAAGGGTTGTGAGGTCATCCAATAGTTCCTGTCCCAGTCCGGGTGGAGAGTAGATTGAAGCAACAGCCACTTTCTCACCCCAGAGCGTACCTAGGATGAAGACGTAGCGGCCCCTGGGGTCCTATTCTACAGTTTGCAGGATAAACGGGATGCGTTTGTGTATTAGAATAAGGGTGCCCCTAGATCCCATAGTGTACCCCGCATGGAAGGCAGGACGATAATTGGTTCTTTGGAAAAAGGCACATTTTGACCCGGCCAGATGTGTCTCCGTTAAAAGGGCCATATCAGGAGAGTGTCTATTAAAAAATTGCATAATGAGGCTTCTTTTGATCCCTATACCCATCCCGTTCACATTCCAAGTGAGTAGTTTTAGAGATCTGGGATGTCGCCCGGGTGGTATCTGGCTTTGTGTGAACATCATTTACGGCGCATGGTGGGGATCTTCAGGTAATTGTTGCCAAAGAGAGATGGCGGTATCCTTCCCGCCTGTACTGTGGGAGTGGTGCTACCATGTGGAGTGGTACGAGGTGGCCTGAATGGAGGATAGTGATTAGATCAACCTGTGAACATGTAATAGTCCTGAAACAACAAACCCCCCCAACCCACACCCACCCTATACTCCACCCCAACACGAAGTACCTGTCACCCAAACATTGCTGATCCTCAAATTTAAGGCATCAGCACGAAAAACCAAACCCTTGGATAGAGTCCAAAAAGAGAGTGGGGGTTCAACAGGGGAGGGGAGAGTTTGAGCCTTCCCCGGAGTCCCTTCTCTTGTGCCCAATGTCAAGATCATTCATGGTGGATACATCATGTAGCGGGTCGGAGGCGTGGGCGCGGTGCCTCCGCGTGAAGTGGCATCACCCTTACCCATTCTTTCAGGGAATAGTAGTTTGTTCAGCGTTCATCCTGTTCTGCAACTGGCTCCGGGGCATCTTGTTCCGCCAGTTCTAGGTTTCTCCTCGGGGAGGCCCGCCTTGGCCTGGGTCGGGACCTTCCTCTTTGTCTCCTTGGTCTTGTGGCCAATCCCCCTCTATGTGAGCCTCTGCCCATTTCCAGGCCTCCTGTGGATCATTAAAGTGAACAGTGGTTCCTTTGTGATAAATCTTGAGTTGAGCCGGGAACAGCAGTCCGTATTTCACATTCTGCTCGGTGAGATGTTTTTTAAGTGGTTCAAACGATTGTTGTGCCCGCTGCACCTCTCGGGTATGGTCCGGGAAGAAGGTAATTCGTGAGCCGTTATGGGTGACCATTCCTTTTGTGCGTGACATCTGCAGGAGAGCGTCCCTGTCGCGATAATTAAGTAGGCGAGCAATGATTGTACGGGGCGGAGCACCTGGAAGCGGTTTGCCCGATGGCATTCTGTGGGCCCTCTCCACTGAAAAGAATTTTGAAAAAGAGTGGGGCTCAAAGATGTCCACGAGCCACTGTTCGAGGAACAGTTCCATGCACTGTCCCTCCTCCCCCTCCGGCAGGCCAAGAATGCGGACGTTATTGCGGCGGGTCCTTCCTTCTCCCTCACCCACTCTAGATTCTAGAGTTTCCAGGCGGTTTAAGGCTTGGGACAGATGCTGATTGATCCCGTTGATGTTGTCCTCTGCTTTGGAGATACGGTGTTCCGCCTCTCCTGTTCTGGAAGTTAGCTTCTGCAAGTTGTGGCGCAGGAAGGAGACATCTGCCGTGATACTGTCCATTTTTATCTCCATGGAGGAGCGGGATCTGGCGATGGCCGCCATCACGTCTCGTAAGGATAAATGGTCATCGCCTGCGGGGGAGTTTGGCCGTGTTGCTGGGCCCGTTGAGGCCGGGGCGGTAGCAACCACGAACTGGTCCATGCTGCCCTGTGTGGACGATTTCTTTAGCCTATCTTTACCCATTTTTCCCCGGAGGCTATGAAACTTATATTGCAGAGGAAGGATCCACCCGGTGCGTTCCCAACCAGGGGTGAAAGACCGGCGCGCCGGGGTCTGATGTCTCTGATAATGCAAAGTCAACATAGTTGCCCCGTAGGTGTACTGTGTTGCGGCTGTATGGTGGGTCCAGTGGGTGGTTGCCAGTGTCACAGCGCGATGTCCACACAGATTATGGGGTCAGAGTCCCTTAAGCAGCTCTCGCCTAGGACCCGATGTCCCTTGTGGGCCCTTCCTGCCCTCTCAGTGCCTGTGGGCCTTCAGCGCCTTTATCTGCCCTCTCCAGTGTGTAGTGGCAACCCTGCGCCTCTGGTGTGCTTCAGTCTCCACTCTCAGCAGTCAGTGGGCACTGTTCACAGGGTTCGGTCAGCGGGGGCGAGGGGGCACTTACTTCTGGTTTGTTCCGGCCACTCCTCGCCGGGACGGGCCGCTCCTTCTCCACCAGAGCAGAGCCAGGTTCAGGATTTCAGGAGTCAGGACGCCCCCCCGCGCCAGGCGACGGACGATCCCTGTGGGCAGGGGCCGCACGTTTGTAGGAACCCCAGGAGGCCCCGCTCTCTTCCCCTCGCCTTTCGGGCACCACGCCCTTCCACTGAGTGCACGGGTCCAGGGAATCCAGTCTATCAGGACCTCTTCCGATCTCCGGGTGCTCAGCTGGTGGGCGTCCGCAGCCCCAACGGTCCCCGCTCTCCACCCTTCCTTTGTGTTTTGGGGGAGGTCGCCGACATCCGCCTCTCTGTCTTCTCTGTGCCCTGCAGCGGCGGGCCGTAGAGACGTCTGGTGGAGGCTGTCCTCAGGCACCGGCGGCCATCTTGGTCGCGCGGTTCCAGCGCTGCTGGCACTCGGTGTTTTATGGATTTCCTCCCTCGGTTGGCCAAGTAGGCACTGTAAACTCCGTTGGTTCAAACCCACCGTCTCACGGGTTCGGTCGAGGTGCTTGTTCAGCACTAGATCCCCAGAAATCCAACTACACTTTATTTTAAACAAATATAATTATAAAAAGTTGCATTGAGTGAGGTGAGTTAATTAAGAAATTAGAGATGCATTGAGTGCTAATAGAATATCAAATAGCCCAATTAATGGCTTGTTGTTACAAAAATCAACAGATAAAGTAATATAAGCACTCTTAATAGGAGGATCAACTGTGGAATATTTAATAGTGGCAACCGTTAAGAGCAGTTATTAAATCCAACTCAAAACAAATTGCATATTTTGGATTACCCTGGTGTAATGGTTCCAATATAGAACAAGTCTACCCGCACACTCTGAAACAAAAAACTGTTTTGTAACCGTTGCTTATTTAAGAATTGAAAAATGCACACTATATAAACTATATTGACCGACAAACCAGGGCCTGATTGTTTCCAAATACAGAGTTCCGCCATAGAGACAATAACATGCAATGATGTCTGCCTGTTTAAATCTCACTCCCTTCATTCATCAAGTAACATATGTGGGAAATTGCATTTACAATGAGCAATGCCCCTTGTAATACATTTCTTCACGTCAAAATATATGGAATTCTGAATTGTGTTGTCATCTGTTACTGGATTTGGAATGATTTTTGAGCAGTCACAATGGCATTGTAATTCGTGTTTTCATTTAGTATGCTTGTTTAAATAACTTTGCAACGACAATTTAACCACAGCAAATTGCTGGAATTGTGTACATTTCGAAAGATTACAATGTAAAATGTATTCAACATTTACACACTGGGCTGGATTAAGGTATTTTGGTTAAAACAAAGTAATATCTTTTGTGTTTATGAGTTCCTGTACAATAAAGTGGTTGGAAAGCATACATAACATGATGATTTATTTCACATAGGAAAGCTGGTACAACACCTATTAGGAGCAACACACTTTTATATTCATAAAAAAATAATAGCACCCTAGAGATTTGTATTATATTAAAATAGACTCTGGTTAAGACATTTCTCTGCCTAAACTGTTTGCATGAGGATCTAGTTTTATAAGCTTACAACAAGGCATATATTACAGAAATGAGCTTGAGCAAAAAAAACATTTTATTTTGTAACGCATAGTCTTAATGAGTGCATATCATGGCACAAAGTATAGTACATAAGACCCTAATTCTCAGTGAGCATAATGATGACTTCTCATAAAAATATTCTCTGGGTTTATTTTATTTTTTATTTATTTATGTATTTATTTATTTATTCAACATTTGTATGGCCTATACATCAAAAAAGGTTTCCAGGCACCACAAGAAAAGGAGGGGTACTAGGGAAAGAATAACAGTAACAGTCCTACTAGGCCTTGTGACATTTGGCTTGTACAAGTGCAATTAACAGGAAGTATAGCGAGAGGGGAGGAGGGAGAAATGTAAGGGGGAAGGGGCCAAGGGGCTGGGCAAGTACTAAAGGAGGTCCAGGAGGGCAAGTGAAGGGGATAGAAGTCAACTATTGCAAGGGAGGGGCGGTGGACCAGACTCAGTAGGCTAGTAGTTGAAGGGTGCCCAAAGGCAAGTGCTGGTAAGGGGAGACTGGTCAAAGGAGGGCCTTCCCCAGTAAGGCTCATGAGGGAACAGGCCAGCAGACATAGAGACTGGTGGGGCTACCAAAGGAGGGGGGGGGGAGGAAGGTCTTGAGAAGCTTCTGGAATTTAAGGAGATCTTACTCAAGATGGAGAGGGGCAGGAAGGCCATTCCGGAGGGCGGCTCCTGCTGAAGAAAGAGATCTATCCCCCACTCTCTGCTTAGAGAAGCGTCTGACTTGCAGAAAG
Source organism: Ambystoma mexicanum (assembly GCF_040938575.1). Classification (NCBI taxonomy): domain Eukaryota; kingdom Metazoa; phylum Chordata; class Amphibia; order Caudata; family Ambystomatidae; genus Ambystoma; species Ambystoma mexicanum. Next base: position 295,709,845 of record NC_090927.1, read on the forward strand.
TTCGAGCTACAAGACTGAAAAATTATAGCAAGGAGGTATTTAGGGATAGAGAGTTGGATGTAGTTTCGTTCCAGGCCCCAGAAAGCCTTGTGGATGACGCAGAGGTTCTTGAATGTGATCCTTGCAGCCACAAGGAGCCAGTGGAAACATGCTAGGGCTAGAGAGATGCAGTCCCTGGGCTTGAGGCCAAGGATAAATCATGCAGTCCTATTCTGGATTAGATGAAGAGAGAAGAGGGAGGAAAGAGGCAGATTAAGGAAGAGGATGTTGCAGTAGTCAAGCCTAGAGAGAACCAGCGCTCTGGAGACATTGAGTTAATGGGGGAAGGTGAGGAAAAGTAGAATGTCTCTGAAGAGGTGATGCTGAAAGTGAGATTTCTTGACAAGGTTAGAGGGTGAGGGTAGGTGTGCGAAGGAGGGTGTCCAGGGAGTATAGGATAATGAGGGGAGAGGAGTCCCAATGAAAAGGATCTCAGTCTTATTGGCATTAAGGCAGAGATCATTAGAAGTATACTATGCCTGAATAGCAGTCAGACAGTTGGGAATGAGAGAGGAGGAAGAGGAGGGAAGATTAAAGGAGAGCTATCTATAGCACCAATTGCCTTCATGAGGCAGCAATTCCTCAGATCTAATTTCCCATTGGCTATGTAGTTTGTTAGCATGCCCATTTAAGAGGATAACAAATTGAGCAACCTTATCGCTTAGATTGTGAGTAATTAACTAATAGGAGAATAAAACATGATCAGACCCCGTTGTGGCAAGACCTGTAGAAATAATACAAGCATGCATGCAAAAATAGACCTGTTAACTTGACATGTCCCGAATGTGGATGTAAAAAGCAGTCATCGATCCTAGAGAAGCCAATGGACTACATATGATATCAGTCTTGGTGCATTAAAAGAAAGAAGTAGAAATAGTACTGTAAAGACTGGAGGGGGTGTCTGTACTTCTGCTCTCTATATGGTAGAGGAGAGACACAGAGGACCCCAGCCAAGATTCTCTATTCAGTAGCTATGGTCGAGCAATCAAAGCCTAGTTTCTCAGGAGGGGATGCAGGCTGGTTCTTAAGTACAGTGTAGTCCCCAAGCCCCCACAAAGGAATGTCCACACACTGGGCCTCATTACACGGATGGCGGTGGACCAAGGTGCTGTTAGCACCTTGGTCCATGCCGGTAAAATACCGGCACCGCCTTGGAAGAAAGGGGAATTACCGCCCTATTCCAAGGTTGGTGGGGCGGTAATTCCCCCTTCCCCCATTGCCCTTCCCCATTCCCATTTTTGCCCCATAGGGCTCTATGGGAATGGGGAAGGTGCTAATTACGGTACCGCAAATTGCGGTACCGTAATTAGCTCCCTGGTCCCTTTGCGGGTTGGTTTTTACTGGCTGCAAAAAGCAGGCGTTAAATTCCCCAACCCGCAAAGGGACCTCGTAGTAAGGCGGTAAGGATTTACCGGTACCGGTAAAATACCGGTACCGGTATACCCTTACCGCCTACCGTGTAATGAGGCCCACTGTATTAGTTAAAACACAGTCTTTATATAATTAATATTCAAGGTTATATACACTATCACAATAACTCACTTTGTGCTCCGAAAATCAATAATGGTAAATATAGACAGTTCTAAAGTGGTACCACAATTATTATCAGATCTCATTAAAGTGCATCAACTATACTGTCAAAATGCCACACAGATCAATAAAGAGGAAACCAGCAGTAGAGAGGGGAAGGAAAGCAAGAGGGTTGAACAATTGGCAGAATACTGGCCTTTACCAAATAGGCACAATTCTGTGTGGAGATCCCCCCACCTGGACAACCTGTAAAGCAAAGATGTATCCCAAGCCCAGTCCATATATTCTTCTATGAGTCTTATTTCCCTCTACAATAGTTCTACAGCCCAATGTACCTGGAATTGTAGCGTTCGTCGTTGGGGAATTGACGGCCCTTCTTGAGTGCCCTCCCTTTAAGGCAGGAGTCATGGGTCGTCGAACGTCCGACAGAGAACAGGGTGAACTACGGCAGTGAAGTGGCAGCTTAGTTCCTAGCGGTGCTCCTCGATGATGGAGTGTTGGCGTCCTGCAAGGAAGAGGCGTGCGGGGCACCGCGGTGATGGTAGTTCGGGACCGCAAAGAGATGTTGAAGAACTGTGGCCCAGCAAGGGCGTCGAGTCGTCAGCGTCTCTGTGGTCTTCAGGTGGTGGGAAACCCACCGGTTGATGCTCCTCGGCACGTCGGCGGTCGGGCCTTCTCCAGCGGGATAAAGCGGGCGGTGATGCAGACGAGAGTGTCCTTGGATCAAATGAAGTTCTTAGGCAAACGGGAGCACGGCGGCTCCAGTCGGCGATGGTGGTCGTCGACAGAGGCGGACAACAGTCTGGGCGCTTCTCTTTGGGATTCCGCGGCAGTCCCCAACTCCGGTCGGCAGCCTGTCGTAGGATTGTCTACCAGGGAGCTTTGGCAAAGATCAGCTGGTGCACGATGGTCCCTCGTAGCTTGGGAAGAGAGCGCCTTACCAGGTCCTCTCTGGGTCAGTTCTTGGAGACACAGCAGCTTTTAGATTGTGAAGGAGAGCAACAGCAATTCTTCTCTTCCAGCAGGGCTTCAAGGTTAAGATTCATTTTCACGCCAGTTACTCTTCAGCTTCTGAACACGAATTCTAGCAGTGAGAGGCCCCCGATATACTAGTTGATCTCCCATTCATTCTGCTGGGTCACTCTCAAGCAACCAATCGGTCAGAAGGGCATTCATGCAGGCAGGCATCCAATCAGGTGCATAGTGCATTCAGGCCATTCACTCCTCTCCAGACACTCACAACAAGTTATGTGTATTGGGACAAGTACCCAGCCATTCAACACTCCACACTGCATTCATACCAGTTTCGGGCAGGGCTGTCTCAGTCATTGTGTCAAACACCAGATACTAGACACCCACAACACAGAATGCGTATTCGTCACACACTCCATTCACCCAGGTCCCACCCACAGGGTGTACCCAAAACATACAGTCACTGGGAAGGCTCCAGCCAGTCTGGCCTGGACTTCACAACAACACCATATATGGAACCTCCACCCAACAGCCGGTCAGGGGGAAGGGACAGATTCAGGGCTTCCCAGGACTTTGGGAAAACAAGGTAACAGGCAATAGAAAGCAAGAGGCCACAGGGCCATCTTGTTTCCTATCAGGAATCAACTGATTTCAATGGCAGGGCCTGGGTATCCCAAAATGGAGGATACTCAGAGCACCTGTCAAATTCAGCATGGTGCTTCCACCAGCCCATACCCTGCTCTGTGGACCACACACAGGTTCCCAAAAACATATACTAGGGGCACAGGGTTGTACCCCAACCCATTTGTGCCATAAGGGTATCCCATGGGTCTGTACACAAAACCAAAAGAGACAGCTGCACCGCCAGGAGTCCCACATGAACTCCTGCGCGGAAAACACAACAGAAGACACGATAAAAAGCAGTAAAGGACAAGGATACAAAGGCCCTGTCCCTCCGATGCATTTCCAGCATCACAAGTGCAATGATTTCAGTGGTGCCATGTGGCTTTACATACGTTTTCAGTTCACAGAGTAGTCTCAGTAACAGTGCTATCTTGAAACGCTGTGTTGGGATTAACCCAGATATTTGGGCTGTGGACTCAAGTACCACCATTTTCCCCACAAGGATTTAGCAGCTCAGGTCATTGAAGGAGGATTTGTTTAAATAGTTGTTTTCATATCTTAGAACAACATAAATCCTGAAGGTCCTTCCTGCGAGCAGGCGAGGGAATGTTGTCAGGATACCATTAGGAACTTAAACAGTGGCGTCAACAGCAGCGTCGCCACCCTCTGTTTCTTCTCACTTTCAGATTAGCTGAACCTTTATAAACAGGGTAATTCTATGTGTATCTGTAGGGCACACCCAAAATCCAATTGATAAACAAAACAGTTCAGATGAATCACAATTGAGTGCATGGCTTGCTAGAAAAACAAAGTTTTTACATGCAAATATGGCTGGAAGTGTCAGTCAGTCTTGTAGAAACTGAAACCACACTCGACACACCTGCCCTGTTTTAAGTTACATCTTTAAAGCGGAAAACCGCACATTAGCATAAGCAAAATGTAACAGATACCACATAATCCAACATTCCCCACTCGCTAACACCTATACAAATATTAAACATCCCTTATAGTTCATTGAGCCATTGGCCGTGCATAGCTAAATACAACCCCTTATTTTTGTTACTTGAATTGTTGGAAGCGGCACCTGTGTGTGTTCGGGGTGCGGCTTTACTTTGTGATGTGAGACACAGAGATACAGAGACATTGCACACGTGGACGCTTAGAATTCCTTTCGTTAGAGCATCCATGGCATCCAAGGTGCTGCATCTTGCGACAAATTCCCAGGATTGAAAAACATATTAACGCCTTAACGGGGCCGTACAGTGGGAATGCGAGAAAGTCCCTGTAAGTAAGTGGCATGGTGGTCGGACCTCATTTAAGTACTTCAGTAGTTGGGCAAAAATGCATGTGTTTAACCATACGGCCCCAGAAGGGGATAAACCTTAAGTGACAACTGTGTTGGTAATCAACACCCCTATCAACATATCTGATTTGATATTAAAGGTTATTCATAACGCGCTTAATACCCAGAGGTTTTTAAGTGCAGACCCGGGGATCGAACGTGTGTGGCTCTGTGTAGTCTTGCTTCCAAGGCATGCACGTTGCCATTGAGCTATACTCCCGAGAGGATTTATTAAACCTATCTAAAAGGTTAAGGCAGAAGCAGTGTGTAGCCTGGGGTCTGTGGTAGGGCAACCCAGTCCCTGAGATTTATATATTTCACTGGGGTCTGTGGTAGGGGCTATTTTATTACATACCTTAATACAATTAATGAAAAAATTCAATTCACCCACGAATACTCCAAAAGAAGCATTCATTTTCTTGATGTAAAGGTGGAATCTATGGAACACGAATACAAAACCAACATATACACGAAGACAACAGATTGCAACAATTTACTTCTAGATTAAGTTCACATGAACCCAGTTTGATCAAAAACCTACCATACAGTCAGATGCTCAGAGTAAAGCACATCATCAGTGATCCAAGGGACTATGACAAAGAACTTCACGAAATGGGTGAGAAGTTTTTGAAACGTGGCTATAGAGAGGAAGAGATAACAGAAGCCAAACATAAGGTGGACCGAAAAAACAGTAACAAACTACTCACAGCTGCGAGGAAAGTGAAAACAGAACCATCACTGGTATATGTCACTCGATTCTCAACGCAAAGTGGTCGCATTAAATCAATCATAAAAAAGCACTGGCAGGTGTTATCTTGCAACCAAAAAACAGAGGAACTCTTTAAAGAACCACCAACATTTGCCTACCAACGAAGTAGAAACTTTCTAGACAGTTTAGTTCAAACGAGACAACGAAAGAAACAACCAGATACTAAACGTGTTGGAACCTTTCTATGCCTACAATGTAGTAATTGCAGTTATGTGCTGAAAGGATCAACCATCTCCATACGGGGAAAAAAATCATGTTGAAATCATTCGCTACCTGTGACACTACAAACATTATTTACGGTATCAAGTGTCCCTGTGGACAATTCTATGTGGGTCAGTCCAAAAGAAAGGCTAAACTCCGTTGGAACGAGCACCGCTCGTGTATACGGAATAAGAATTTGAATTCTGCAGTCGCAAGACATTGGATCAAAGAGAGACATAATTTGATACAAATCCGATTTATGATGTTGGAGGTAGTTTTGAGTAATGATCCTCATGAGAACATACAAACAAACCTAGATAGGAGAGAGTGTTATTGGATCGAAACTTTGGGGTGTCTTACCCCACGAGGAATGAACAAGGAGATCAATTGGGCGTGCTTTTTATAAGCCTGCAAATGATCGCAATGTTATGAGGGTAACACCAACATGGACACAGCTACTGTAGAAAGTTGATGGTTGATGATACACATTAAGGAAGCGCAGTATCGATGTGACGAAGAAAACATGTGTCCTCTTGAAGGATTCACTAAAACAGTTGTTGTTCAATGTGCAATGTGCATGCATAAATAAGTTACTACTATTATTGTTCATTATATATGCATACGTAATGTTCTTTGTGTATACTATTTTGACAATCCACTATTATTGTTATTTCCGTTAATAATTTTGCACGCATGGATTAAGATGAGGATTACATTCAGTGTAACAAATTTAAAATAAATGTGCAACTTCCACACGGGAATATATGTTAGAACCATATGAAGTACCTCCGTGGTTGGATATCGAACGCCATATTAAAGCCACAGAGAGAAGCGATCACATCAGAGAGAAAAGTAACTCTACAGATGTAGGACATCCCGATCATCCCGTCTCCCCATTTCCATGTGCCATGAGCCACGCGTGAGCGAACGCTTCACGGGGTAGCCACATGAACCCGCATTTATAGTTGAATCAGAACTTTCCCACTTTCTGTGATGTTTTTTAACACATTTTTTTATTCAAATTCAACACTTCATAAAGGTAACCAAAGATAAGAACTTAACAATCAACAGTAGCAGTGAGAGTACTTACATAATCGAACATACAGACCGTCCGGCCTCCCCGTTTCCATTGGGACGCAGGACGCGAGACGTCGCCACTCAGACCATGAGCCACGTGACAGCGCACGCCGGATGGTGTTGCCTTAGTAACCGCACAGAAGCTCATCTACTGTTTTCCCACGGGACGCCGGTTCGCGGGAATAGTTTACACGTTGCACAGGTAGAGCACAACAGAAACGGTTGCCCAGAGATAATACATACGAAAGCATATTCCAACGGGTCAGTCTAAACCCCATACTTTGGATGAACATAACAGGATGTAGGAGTGCCTATATAGCAACTATTTGAACATATGTTACTTTTTGATTTAGAGCACGGGCGGCTGTATTGTTGCACGCAGAGTGTTGTTTACTCTAGAAAGGTGTTAGGCACCACAGGAGACTACGAAGGTAATTTGAATACATTTCAGATACATTTTTTAATTTGGCAGTTAATTTGCGCAACCATGTATTAACATTTACCTAACAAGGGCTCCATGTTGTTGTTGTTTCCTTCCCCATAACCCCATCTTCTGACTATTGGGAATTACCTTTATTGAGTATGTATGATTTTCCTTTACTTATTATATATTTGTTGATTTATGATCTTTATAATGGCGGACTGTGTCAATGTTTATAATCTACTTTCTGAATTCTATTGGAATTGTGATTTTCCTCTAACATGAAACCAACATATGCTTTGTGTTGAAACTTTTTTGACTTGTTTATGTATTATAACAATAGAAGAAGCTATATTAAATAGTGTGGTTAATGCCCTGATGAAGGGGATCCGCTCAGAAATGCATTGGCATTAAAATAGCCATACATAAAACTAAACAAGTCTGCTCCTTGCTTGACAGAATACCTAGCTGTTGACAAACTAGAGACTTAGTACCATTGCTTTGAAGATCAGTTTCGAGTTGTTTCTAACAGCACCTTTGACATCTACCGTTTATTTACACATGAATTTTCAGTAGGATGAAAACTTCGATTAAGTTTCACATTAAAAAACATGTAATTTAACGAATGAGCTCCACAAGAGCTCCCACGGAGCGCGCCAGACTTAGTTGGATGAGTTCATCCAACTTCTTTTCTGCAAGGTGCTACAGCTCTGCCTCCTCACTGTCTTGGAATTGGCACATGTGAGGGAAGAATTGTGTAAAACAGTGGCAGAGAGTGTTGGCAAGAGTAGTCGACGAGTCAACAAGTTCCCCGGCACCTATCTATGGTAATGCTCTGACTTTCCTTTACCCCCTCATACTGGTTTTCATACTCCTGCCCTCTCCTGGTTGCTATGAAGGGGATCAAGGCCGTCAGGGTAAGGAAAACCGGTCTGTGACGTGCTAGGGCAGGGAAATTGGTCCCAGCGGGTGTTGCAGGGTCCCATGCTGATGTTCTGAACTTGCTCAGCGATGACCCCACAACCTCTACTAACCTGATTACAGGATACTTTGGTCAATGGGGGGCAAACCTATTGCCAGTTGGGGCGGTCAGTCCCTCCATTTCTCCCATCCCTCCTCGAGCTGAGCCTTGTGCAAGGGCGATCACGGACAAATAGGGGTTGCCGGGTCAACACTGGAACCTCCTTTGTCAGCTTCCTCACCATCTGGCCCATGAGCGGAACTTGTGCCTCCTAGTGAGGAACTTGGGCCAGGGTTTGAACTGTTTTGTCTAGCCACTCCTTGTGACCCTTGTTCCACCTCAATTGCCAATAACAATTGAGGTGTTGTCATGGAATTACTCCGGGACTCACTCGGGGTGGCTGCCAATAGTAAAAAGGCTGCCAGCCCACCAACTCGTCAATGATAACATCATTGGAACCCAGTTGTCCGCTACTCCGGATCTGCAGAGGCTGCTGTCTACCTCCTTTTCATCCAGCAGGCCTTCTGACGACAGTGGTGGTGCATGTGACACAAATTCTGGCCCCGATCGAAGGGCCATACTAAAGGGACAAACCCAGCTTAGGTACCCAACTAGTCAGGCGAAGTGCCTTGGGACACACCTTATGTCTCTGAGCGCCACACTGGATATCTTACTACAACTGTGCACCACAATGGCCAAGGACCAAATTGCCATCAGGGTGCTGCTAACTACTTACCTTCATACCCCACCAGTCAATACCCCCAAAGTAATGCGAGACCTGCACTAACACAAATTCTGTCTGTGTATGTAATAATATCTTGCACTCAATGATGCCCAGATGTGCCCAACCCAGTCTGGCGTTCCTGGTTCGATTATTGATCTAATAAGCCAGGCTCAGGGGTTGGGCTGGTTGGACATGAATAATGAGGACCGCTCTACTCTATATTCCCCTGCTTCAGGTGTGAAGGACGAAGAGGAGGCTTCCGACCTAACCCCTGATTACCCGCACAGGCTTTCGACCTAACCCCATTCCACCCGCCCAGCTGCTCTGCTCCACTCTGGCCATTGCCTCAACGGGGATGGGTTCCTTTTTCAAGGCATCCCGTCACTGAGTAATATCTGTAGCAGGCACATTAACAAAATTGTGCTCCCAAAAGTCAACAGCAGGACTACCTGGGCTGTTTGGGAATTCCCAACCCAGCGATCTCTGATTTTTATGATCCTTCATGATACGGTTTTGTACATAATGGGTTTCTGATTCACAATCTGCAGACAAGCATCTGATTTAAGGGTTAAATGTAGGTAAAACATCTGGCTTGATATGCCCAACAACCACATGCCCCATCCTCTAGTCAACAGTCTCGATGCACTCAACCTCTCCCAACATACCACTGGTCCAACTTACTCAAGTCACTTATCTGGACAGACTACTTTGCCATCCCTTTCTCAATCCACACACCAGCCCCACCTCTGCTTGCCTCACCTCTGTTCACAGATGCTGGAACAAAGTCAAGATACTGCTCGACTTAGCTGAAGCCCTGCTAAACCATCCTTCTACAACACTGTCCTGTGGTAGACCCTTAACCATCAAATCTTTTGACTCCTGGCTTGAAGAGTCACTAATTCCGCTCACACCCTCATGCTTCACAACCTCACGCAAAGGACCTTCCTCCAAATGGTTCACATCCCACCTGAAGACACTCAAAAAACAAAATAACTCTCTCGAAAGCAGATGGCGAGCATCTAAAACCAATCTCAGCAGATCCATGTTCGCCCTCCACCACCGTAATTACAAGTCCAAGGTCCATAAAGCCAAAAAATGCCTATTACAATATAAGAATTCTGGACTGTTACAGCAGCAGAAAAGAAATCCACAAGATCATCTCCAAATTCGTGAAACCTACTTGCACCTCTGCCCAATCCACTCCCACACAATCACTCTGCGACTCACTCTCGCTACATCTCTGCAACATCGCACTTGACAGGACGGCAACCCTTCATTCCAAATTGTCTTTGCTAAAACCCTACCCTACACTGACCCGTCTTGATCCCAGATGCTCAGACGCCCACTCGACCAACTTTCGACTCTTTCAAACCCATCTCCAGAGACAAGTTCCTTGACCTACTATCAACCAGCAGACTCTCCCGATCACCCCTCGACCTCTGTCCTGCCTCTGTTCTGAAAGAAATATTCTCATTTACCTGCGCAGAAGAACAAGCAAGAGCCATACTAAATGACTCCCTCACCTATGGTCTCTTCTGAGAAGCCTTTAAAATAGCACAGCTCCAGCCACTTCTAAAAAAGGCATCCCTCGACCCACTTGATCCCGAGAATTACAGAACGATCTCCAACACCAGATTTCTAGCGAAACTCATTGACCGTGCTGCATATTCCCAGCCAACTGCTTTGTAGAATTGAACAATCTCCTTGACACCACACGATCAGGCTTCAGACCTCGACATGGAATGGAAACCACTCTGATCTCGATCTGGGGTAGTCGCAAGATCATGGCAGACTCTGAGGATTGCACAGTGCTGATACTCCTCAATCTCTCTGCAGCCTTTGACACTGTTAACCATTCAATCCTCCTTGATTGCCTCCACTTCCTAAGAATCTGTGGCTTGGCACTCAAATAATTGCCTCTTTCCTCAGCAACAGGAAAGAAACCGTCTTCCTCTCCCCTTTTGTCTCAACTGCTCGCCCGTGAACAATGGAGTACCCCAAGGTGTATGCCTCTCTGCACTCCTCCTCAACCTCTATATGACCACTCTACCAGGAATCATCCACGCATGCAACCTCTCCTGTTAAAAATACACCAACGATACCCAAATTATCCTAAGAATCCCCAAGACAAGCACCAACCCACGTCCTGATCTTGAAGCTTGTCTCCATGATGTTGACCGATGGATGACGTGTAACCACCTCCTTTTGAACACTTATAAAACCAAAATCATGGTGTGCAGCAATACCACTCTTCTCCCACAACCGCTCCCTTGGCCGCCCTCACTCGGCCCACTGCCCCCTCCCTCCGAGATAGTCAAAAACCTCGGCTGCACTATGAATTCAGGCCTAACACTCTCCTGTCAGATCAATAATGTTTAAAAATGCTGTCACTATCACATCAAACTTCTAAGGCACATTGTTCCTTGCCTCTCCTACTCTAACAGACTTGCCGCTGTTCTGTCCATTGTTATGTCGAGACTGGACTATGCCTACTCCTTATACCTGGGAGCACTGACATACCAACTCAACAAACTACAAAGAGCCCAAGATGTTGCAGCCAAACTCCTCCACGCCCTGGGACACAGAGACCACATCTCTCCCACTCTTCGAACAATCCACTGGCTCCCAGTCGGATGAAGAGCCACCTTCAAGACCCTATGCATTACACACTGAGCAGTGCACAAGACCGGCCTAACCTACCTACAAGAGAATATAAAACCCTACCAACTTCCCTCATGCACCCTAAGATCAAACACTGCCCTCTTTCTAGTGATTCCAACATCCAATTCTGCCAGGATCGGAGGTTCTGCTTTTTGAACCTTGGCCCCCAACTCTGTGGAACTCACTCCTCCCACATATTCAACACACCCAAGACTACATGGCCTTCCGCAAAGTTCTAAAAACCTGGCTCTTTCCATAATGCCGATCATGACCATCTAAGACTGCTGAGACCTTGCAACCTGATGACAAATGTTCAGAAAGTCCCGAGCAATACGCCACTGAATGCGGCTATTAAATTACGAATAGGTTTACTCGGAACACGGCAATTGCAAACACGGACTCAAAATCTAGAATAGAGAGCTTGTTAGATCAAGACTTCCTCCCAGACACTCACCTCTCATATCACTACGCTCACTCTCTGCTCTACACAAACACACAATTTGAGTGCAGCTGCACCCCTCGAACAATTTCGGCCTAGCTGCTCACATCTGAACAATACTTCATGAACACCTCAACACCCTGATAAAACGCAGCTATACCCCTGAAATTCGACCTAGCTGCACACATAAGAATCCTACACAGACCGAATGCAGCCAGAACCCGGTCCTAGTGACCATTCTCAAGACTGCACATATTCAACCGATATCAAATCCCATCACACCTAATGCTAGGATGCAGCCACCATCAGGCAATCACTTCAGCTGCACACATAGTCGGTGCACCCAAGCACCCTATGACACCTTACTCTCTCAACTGACCTGGACTACGGTCCTCAAGGGCGCTCAACCTACCAGTGCTTTGAGGTCATACCAATGATATATAGAGCGCTATATAAATGCCAAATAACATAACATAAATAACATAACATTATTGACTTTCGGTCCCCTTCGGTTTGGTCCAGCTGTGCCACTTATTCCAATGATCTTGGTCACCCGTGATAACCAAAGGCTACACAGCCACTAAAGTGGGCCTCCTGGAACTCTAGAGGGCTCAGCTCTTTTTTGGCACACCCAAACGTCCTAAAATTGTTGACTTCTTTTGACATAATCTACCTTTAGGAGACATGGTGCCTTGATAATTTTCAAAAAGATGGCTATAATGTGATCTGTATGCCCGGTAAGAAAGGTATGAGGGGGCAGCTCAGGGTGGGTTGGCTATTAGGGCAAAATGTAATTTAAACCTCACCACTTTTCATGTGAGCAGCAAAGATGTGGAGGTCCTGGCCGCCGTGCTAAATGAAACAGAGCTCTTTCCCAACCTATTCTGAGAATTAACCTCTACAACCCCCTGGGGGCGTGCTCGGTGGGGGCGGTCAGGGTGAGAGTGAGGGAACTGCTCTCACAGTGGTATTTTTGCTACCCTTGGATGGTCTCTCATTGCCGGGGATTTCAACAAACACATGCTTACCCCAGCAGGGCGGGGGCACCCTAGAACTTAAAACGATCTCCCATCCGGGATGTGCGGTTCCTGTGCGGTTCCTGTGCGAATACTACTTCAAAGGGCTGGTGTGCTCTATCTGGTCTGTCTTAACACCAAGCTGTCTGGGGATGAAGAGATTGGGTACGCTTGGTCTAACGGTAAATCCCAGTCTTGTATTGATTATGTGTTTGTATGTCAGGAAATATGGGGTGTGCTGAGTACAATCAAGTTCGTTCAGACGAACCTGAGTGATCATCTGCTGTTGGCCTTGGACTGGCCTCTTGTGAGTGCTAGAAGGATGTCCAATCTTCTCTGCTCTGGTGTGGTGGCCAACAACGTCGGCTATCGCCTGCGTTGGAGTTATAGGGGGATCGCCACGATGAACCCACTCCTTGAAGAAGAGGGTCATTTCATCTCGAATAGTCTACTATCGGGGGGGTCTGCTGGCTATTCTGTGCCACTTTTAAAACCACCTCAAACTCATACGAGTAGGGGCCCAGCATGCTAGATTTGGGCTGGTCCCCTTCGACCCGGCAATACAACAGAGGAAAAGGGCTTTTAGAGCTGAGGTGATTGGCACCAAGAAAGGTACATACCTTGACCGGCTAGCTCGTGAATACAAACTTAGAGCACTATCCACAACCTACAAAAACAGGATTCAACAGCATCAGGGCTCACTGCAAAGTGCAAGGTGGGTAAATAAGTTGGACCTACTGCATACCAATGGTAGTGTAAAATTCTGGTCTTTCTTTAGGACCTTCATGGAAGGTCAATCCCCAAAAGAGCTGAATCCAATTTCTGCGGAAACTTGGCTGGCATATATGGGGTCTTTGTATCATGATCCGACAATAGCATACCCAGGGACCGGCGCTCGGCCTGTCAATTGGCGGATACTGTGCAGTTGGCCTGGACTCAATTCCCAACACAGTATTCAAGGCTAATGCGACCGCATGGGCCTCAATCATGGCTCCATGGTTCCAAAGTATCCTCTCTTCTGGAAGCATTCCTAGTAGTTGGTGGGAGTCCATCCTGATAGCAGTGTTCAAGTGGGGGGGGCACCCGGGGCCCCCTCAAACTACAGACTCCTCTCCATGCTAGACTCTTGTGCCAAGATTTTGTCCACCTTATTGCTGAAGTAACTTAATGCCTGGGCTGAGTCATCTGGCTGGCTACACAGTTGTCAAACTGGGTTTTGTAGGGGCCACATCACCCTCCATAACAACTGTGTGGTGCAATTCCTACTGGCCGACATGATAGCCTCAAAGCAGGAGATTTTTATGTTCTTTGTGGACTATTCTAAGGCATTTTACATGGTCTGTCAGGATAGGCTTTGGCACAAACTAGCAAGGGGAGGCCTGGACCCAGTTCTCCATTTCATTAAGGAATTGCACATTGAGAGTTTGGTATCTATCTGATTATTGCATGGGGGGGCCCCATCTGACACCATTAAAACAAACATCGGCCTGAAACAGGGCTGCGCCCTAACCCCACTACTTTATAACCTCTATACGTCTGACTTAGACCCTGCGATGCTGCGTATTAGAACATTTCTGACTAGGCTCAGGGGTGTTACCATTCCATGGCTGGTGTAGGCAGATAGTACCATCCTTATGGACTGTACGCACATTGGGCTCCAGTAAGCCATCAATACTCTGTAGGAATATGTCAGTGCAAATAACCTGACAATAAATCCATCTAAGACTAAGGTCATGATGCTGGGCAAAAGGCCAAAATGGCGGCCCCACACATCGGGATGGGGAGTTAGAGGTAGTGGAATGGTAGTGGAATGGTATACATATCTGGGTTCCCCATTCGCTCTAATCCACCCATGAGATTCTATTGTGAAATTGTCTCCTGTTGCACCTTTAAGAAATGGTACTTGATAAAACATTTTGTCTCTAGTTCAGGTGGGAATAACATACAGGGTATGAACAGGATATACCAGATCAGTATAATCCCTGCACTGACCTATGGTCTGGAGCTTATAACTGTGGGTCAAGTGGCTTGGCTAGAGACCATAGAGGGGAAGCTTTTAAGGTCCATTTTGAATGTTCCCAGGACTACCCCGGTTGAAGCTTTAACATTGTACCTGGGGGTCCATCCTTATGGGCTAATTGGCCCCTTAAGCACTGTAAATGTGACTGTGCCCTGTGATTGTGCCGACTAGATGATCATAAACTGCTGAGTCTGGTAGCACAGGGTCTGGGGGCCGCCTCTTTAATCCTTTTTTGGTTTCATTGAGGAAGATGGCTGAGACACACTGTGAGGAGATAGGCTTCCAACTCTAACAGTTAACAGACACGCCCAACTATCTGAACCTGCTGAAGTGAAAAAAGTGGGAGTGGGATAGAAATACCCCTTTCAATAAATTGGCCCTGAAAAGGTGCTATGTAGAATTCACCCACCAGTCATTTAAAATCAATGGTCCATGCTCCTATCTAACCAGACCTTGCTCCCAAACAATGAGAGAATTTGTGATATATCTATGTCCGAACATCTTACCATTAAATGAACACATTTTTTTTTAAACACTTTTTATTGTTTTTACAAGTGCATAGATCAGGCATACATTCATAAAGCTGAAGACAAGGAAATCACTGGTGTATACATTCATCTTCCAACCGAGTCTCTGCCGGCAGTAGGCCGGGGGTAGGGAGGGAAGAAAATGGGGGAACACCTCTGGCGGTACCATCGGGGGCAGGGGGGGGATCATCCTCAGTGTTCGTCTGACCATTTACCCCAGACCTTTTCGAACTTGCGTGGGCAACCTCTTGCTGTGTAAATTTGCTGCTACAAAGAGGCGCACCTAGTGACCTTATTTGACCTTCGGACAAGGCTCAATGCCGCTGCCGATCCACAGTTTGCAGCAATCAGTCTCTTGCCCGCCCCCAGTGCCACTGCAGTGAACAGTTTCTCATGCTTGGTTTGGAGTTGCCTGGGAGGAGTGTCTCTGTGGGCTGTGCTCTAAGTACATCAAATCCAGCTGACATATCCTGACCCAATGTGGTAGTTTAGAGAAAACATACAGTTTGGCATACTCATACCTTGGAATGAACCTTGAAAGTATTCAGGGTAATCAAGTTCGGTCCTTGTTATATGGGGCCAACTCTCTTGTGGTCACAGGGGCTGGACACTATGTCTAGAAGGAGGCTTTAAAATGTTTGGCTGGTGTGGTATGATGGGCATTATCCTGGGACGATTGACAATCAATTATCTCAAGCTCGATTGGGTTGTAGTCGAGTTGTGTTTGGGTTTGTATCTGATTTATCTTTTTTGTGTATCTGATGATATGCAGAATAATGTAACCCTTTTAAACTGGTTCGCATCTCCCTGTGTTATGTTATTTTATCTTATTTTTAAATAGTTTCACTTGATGAAATGTAGAATATTGTTATTATTTTCGAGAATTTTATGTTGAATACATTTTCTTTTAGTGTTATTGTAGTTTATGTGCGATTCAATTATTAATTTGGTGTTAAGGTTATTTCTTTAACCAAAATGCACTAATAACAAGAACAAAAAAAAACAACTCCTTACAAGATAACCTAATTGTGTCATCAGCAGAAAACACTGTAATGTGATCGGTCCATTACACTCAGGTGAATTGTTACAATAATGTACCCTACTTATTGGTCAAGACAACGTTGGACAACTCGTGATGAGCATACCCCCGAGAGGACCCAATCAGTGTGACCTGTGAACAACGAGGTCAACCTTGTCTGGTAATACAATGGCAACCCCATGAGACAATTTGGCACTCCGGAATGGCTCATTTGACCTTGCAGCTGTACTCTTTGGCATCATCTCTTGTGACCCCTGTTTGAAAACACACGCTCCACACCTAACAAGGCCCCTACTCTATCTCTCTTGGAAACCTGGAGCTTTATTAAAAAACATAGTGGAGGCACCGCTTTTAGAAATTAATTTCTTGTATTTGTTTTCTCGAGTTGAAGAAAATACCTGCAGTTCAAATGGTCTTGCCATTTTTCACCGGGTGCACTATTGCTCAAAACCTAGTTCAACATCCTGGCAGTGTGCGATCCCAGGCCATGTTCTCATAAAACTCGTCCTTCATAGATGAAGCGTTAATATAATCGTCTAAGTCCAACATTCCGTTCACTGCTCAAACTGACATAATTAATTTGCTATCTGCGCTGCACATCTATCTTCTTTCCTCAACCTGGGCTTTTTGATCCCTCAATGGGGGAAGGATTCATACATTCTAATTACATGGACAAAGCAAAAGCTCCAAAGAGCGGCCAAATTCTCTGGCACACAACCCTTATTTTACAAAAACACTACATTTCACCCTATCTCGCTTTTGGACACTTCAATTACCTTCAGCGCCCAAAAAGTTGGCTAAATCCTTAATGCAACCAGAACACTATATGGTCACTACTACTAGCTTTAACACAGCACAGGGAGAGGTTATTCAAGATTTTGTTTACTAATTCTTTCTTTAGTGACCTACCTCAATTACCTCTTGGAAAGTTTAACTATCTCTACATTTTTATTCACTAACCCTAGTTACCGCTGATGTTCCGCCTATCTAGAACAGGGATAGAGAAGAGTCTGTCCCTAGCCTCTCTCACTACTTTCCTTTTTCTAAAATACTCTTTCAGAAGTATGAAATTATTTATTACTTCCTTCTAGAGTAATATTGTAAAATCAAAAGTCTACATGTGTATCAACAACTTGTAAAACAGTGTTAATCCGATGTTTAAAACAACAATAGTTATTTATTCCCTATGCTCTCAATCAATTTGAGGGTCTTGGGGGTTCAGGATTCTAACCTGAACCTCTAAAATATGGTTGACCGGTGTCAGCGGGGTTGGCCTAAGTCTAGCTGCTTCCTTCAGGACAGTGTCCAATTTCTCAGATTGTGGTCACTAGTATAGGTATGGCATCCTTTTTCTCAGGGACTCCATCAATTTCTTTGGAGTATGTCTCTTCTTCTTATTGGCCCTTTCAAATTACTCCTGTGTCACAGAGATGCTCAGGCCATGTTAGCATTCACGCAGCTAACCTAGTTGTTTTTAATCATAGTTCCTTCCACACGTATTTCAGCTAGCTTCTTCCGTACCAATTTTGCCTATGCACTTGGAGCTTGTTCCGCTATATCATTTTCTTTCTTTTGTCTCCTTTAGAAATGATGTACTATATTTGACTTCATTTTGTTCATTTCTTCCCTTCAATGTCAACCACTTTATCAAAATTGTTCTGCACTTCCTTGGTGGAGGCCCTCATGTAGTATGTGATACAATATTGGTATATTCTTATACCATGTCTCTCCTGTTTCGGCTCGCCACATCTTGTTAATATATAATGTGGGGTCCTCATCTGCCTTCAAGGTACAAGCCATGATTGAGTTCATGTCAGGTGTGTCTGGCTATGCCACCCTCAAAGATTTCTGTAAATGAGCTCAAAGGTTATTAAATGATGCTCCATCGTGATGATCACTGTTCATCCGATCCCCTGGGTACCCCACCTTCTTCCAGATCTCCTGTCCCCTACAGCTAACATGATCTCTGCAGTCTGCTTTTCTAGTGCATATATCCACTTGCCCACTCCCACTGTAAGCGAGGATAGTGCCTTCATTAAGTTTATCCTGTGCACATGAAGCCAGGACATGTAATGTGCCTTACCTAGCCCCTTTTGCAACAATGGGAACTTTGCTCCCCTCTTCTTAGACTGCTATGGTCTTCCTCCCTGCTCCCCTTTTGCCATGGCCATTCGGCCCGGGCGCATTATAAGCCTCAGTCCCCATAATGTTCCTGCCCGCTGTCCTTCCTCTTCATCCCCCTGCGCCTCATCTGTGATATCCATCTCCCTGATGCTATCTACTGAATTATAATCTACATTATCGGAGTGATTGACCCCTGCAGCGTACTTTCTATGTTTCCTCCTAATTTGGGGCATTCTTCACCTGGCGCCACCTCAAAATCTTTGATGTCCTGCTATCAATTATAAAAATAATTTCTCTGCCTCTCCATTGGTCCATTCCTATCGCAGCACTTTGCCCTCCATTTGTCCTTTTGACGCTTACGCTAGTCCCTCTGCTGTTTTTTGCATTGCTGTTTCTATTTCTCTTTGCGCCCTATTCTCCACTTCCATCATCAATGGGCCACATGTGGTATCATTATGCCCCGCTGGTGTTCCCCACCTGGGCTCAATGGGGTGGGGCATACTGGGGGTTGGTGTAACATGCAGCCGGCTGTAGAGGAAAGCACCCATAATGGGGTGGGGCAGTATGTTATGTTATGTTTGCAATTCTTATAGAGCGCACATTCACCCGGAGGTATCTAAGGCATGACCATCAAGACGGCTTAGACAAGGAGTGTTTTAGGAATCGACAAAATTGAAGGTGGTTCTCCATGCTCCAAAGAGATACTGGGATGTCGTTCCACAAGGTTTCTGCCACAACAGAGAAAGCCCTACCTCCAACCCGCGTCAACTGAAATTTGGGTATGGCCATAAAATTGGCCAATCTAGACCACAACAGATGGCCCGGAGTGTAGGGAAGATATGTATCCTGCAAATACTCTGTCCCTTGGAGTTAGAATGTCTGGTGTACCAGGCAGAGGGCTTTAATTTGTATCCTTTTAGCCACAGGCAGCCAAGGAAGGGAACGAAGGACGGGCTAATATGGGCTCCATATGGAGATCCTCTGATAACCCTTGCAGCCATATTTTGCAAATGCTGCAGCCTCTGGACCAGGCCTTTTGGCTGGGCCAAATAGAGCGCACTACAGTAATCAATGTGGCTAGTAATTAGGGATGCCACCACTCGAGGGTGGACGGCAGCCAGAAGAAAAAGGCAATATTTTCCAGAGTACCCTCAGAGAGTAAAAGCTCATCTTAATGGCCATAGACATAGAGGAGGAGAAATGGACACCCAGTTTCTTCACCATGGACACAAGGATAGGAGAGATGCCTAGAACTGATGGCTAAAAATAAGGAGTCCAGAGAGTAGTCTTAGGAGAGGAGCCCACCAACAGTGCCTACGTCTTGCCCCATTCAGCTTTAGCCAGTTGCTATCCATCCAGCTCTTCATGGACATCAGACACTCGCACAGCTGTGCAGACACCTCTGTCTGCTCATGATCTAACCTGACCAGAATTTGGATGTTGTCAGCATAGGCTTAGCATCTGAAGCCATGAGAGCGGAAGAGAGCAACCAGCGGCTGAACATAGATGTTGAAAAGAATTGGGGACAAGGCAAAACCGGGGGGAACACCAAAGGACAGAGAGTGAGAATGAGAAAGAAAAGGTGGTAGTGAACGGGCTGGCCCCGTTCAGATTAAAAAGAGGACAATCAGTCCTCTTGGTTCCCATGAGGAATGCTGCTGCTAGAATAGCAAGGGGGATGGCATGGTCGACTGTGTTGAATGCCGCTGATAGATCAAGCAATATCAGGGCTCCTACCCCACCTTGATTGACCAGCATGATAAGATCATCAATTACCAACACCAGGACAATCTTGTTACCTCACCCGGATGGAAGCCTGAATGAAATGGATTGAGGCCAGAGATTCCATTAATTTCATAAAGAATGGTAGCAAAGAAATGGGCCAATAGTTGGCATGAACCAGGGGGTCCAATTAAGGCTTTGTTAAAAGAGGAAGAGCAGTAGCTTGTTTAAACTCTAGGGCAATACTACATTGTTTGCAAAGCTATTTACTTCAATTATAACCCAAGTAATCACAGCTGGAAGGATCTCCTGAAGCACCACTACTGGATTGGGATTTGAGGGGAGGAAGATTTCAACCGGCCAATCGCCCTAGCCACTTCCACAGTAGACAATTCCAGAAAGCAGGACCAGGAATGCTGAGCTGGTTTCCGAGCTATATTTAAGCAAGTAGTATTGCCAGTCAAGGCATTAAGTTGAATATGGTCCTGAATGCCAGTGACTTTGGTAATAGAGAAAATGGCCAACCAGTCACACAAGATTTTAGAGGATGCCACCCTGTCCACTCTTTGAGCTGTAGATGAGAAAGATTTAACTACAGCAAACAGCTCTTTAGATTGATTTAGAGCCGACAATACCCTACCTGTAAAGAATGCTTGTTTAGCTAATGCTGTGCGATAACTGTTCATCAGCTTCTGAAATACGATTTTTTCAGGCAAGCCGTATGAATGGCAGCACTTATGCTCTGCTTGCCTGACCTCCAGGTGGAGAGCTTTCAAATCCACAGAGTACCATGGCTGCAGAAGGGCGCCTGTGGGAATGGAAAAGTTTAAGGGGAGCGACTGAATCAGCAGCCTGTTCTAGGAACTGAGCTAGTATGAACAAATATTGCAAGAAATAACAGATTGGGTAAAACATACCTAAAAGCAGAAAAAATATAGAAATAAAGAAAGGAAAATGTAATGAGAGGGGTGGAATGTAGGTGTAAAAAAAATCATAAAAGAGATTTAGCTTACAATTGGGATAAAGGGGAGGTAGACAAGGAGAGTTTACGAGTAGGAGAGGTAAGGGGGGGATTGCCCCCCGTAATTAGATATTTTTACAATGTGCACTGTAAAAGGCATTTCAATATTTTTTCATGCAACTTTTACTACACTTTGTAACTTTTTGTCACTTTTATTTTTGCAATACAATCACAGTGAACCAGTAAAGCAAGATCTAGATTAGAAGTTGACCTACAATTGTTAGTGATGATAGAGATCAGCACATTAAGATCTGCTGCCTGCCAGTTAAGGTGAAATACCAGGCTTTATAGAAGATATGCTAGCCCGCATCAACAGAGAAATAAGATGGTGGTCAGACCAGATTACTGATCTGATAGTATGGATGCAAGCCTTAGAATCATTTTAGAATATAATACCTAGAATACCTCCATAGAGGTGAGTAGATTCAGTTACTAGCTAGGCCAATCCCAGATCAGCCAAGGTCTCCAAAAAATGAGCAAAACCAGGGGCACGTGGAAGCTTGTTTCTGATATTAACATCACCTAACCCCAGTAGATTGGAAAATTCGTTTTGAAGGCCTGCAATGAGGTCCACAAAAGATCAATAAAACCATGACATGGACCAATGGTGCGGTATACAATAAGATGTGTTTAGGAGGGAGAGACTTGAAAGCAAACTAAGAGGGCTTCCATTTTTAAGGTATGAGAAAGCAGAATCTGCGCTAAAACTAGCGATGATTTAAAAATAATTGCAACCCCTCCCTCGGTGTGGTGAGCCACAATATATAGATGAATACATAGATGATGAATACATAGATGATAGCTCAGGGAAAACACGCTCGCATTAGAAGCAAGACTTCACAAAGCAACACAGGTTCGATCCCCGGGTCTGCGCTTAGAATCCTCTAGGTATTAAGCATGTTATAAATAACCAATTACAATAACAATGAATGACATCATGCTTCTGGGGAAATGCGGCAATAAGAGTCGGAGCCCAGGCTTCCAATAACCAAGTTTCTGTGAGACAAAGCAACTTAGGGCAGCGGTCCTCCAACAAGCCATTTATTGAAGCTGAGTGTGCAGTAAAAGAGCGTGTGTTGAACAGTAATAGACTCATCGACACACTGTTCCACTTGTTACCAATATCTGCCTCAGAGTCGGCTGAAGCAAAGTTATTAGGAAGTCTAGTTTCGGAAGGTGCAAGCTGTAAAATCGGCTTCCTGTTAAGCCTGCCGGGCCTGTCTTTAGTCCTGTGGGGGTGACGATGGATGGGTGTGTGTGCCGGATCTGTTCTTTCCTTGCTGCAATCAGAGGCGTTCTCTAAACCCTTAAACATCTTCCATAGTTTGAGTATGTTCTGCCTACTTTTTATTTTTTCCTTTATATTTTGATTTCAAATAACTATACATATGTTCAAAAATCAACTTGTCGTTTGTGCCCTCCTCGTACTAAGATTTCATAATTTTTCCTTCTGTCCCTTGAACCCACTCATGATGATGTTTGCTTTATATTCTGGCAGCGCCGCACACATGTAATCCAACAGAGTACTCATGCTTCTTCTCAAATCCACCCTTAGCTAGAGTTCTATATATACAAATCACTGGTCCAGCAGCATCTCTGTTCAAAACACCAATAGCGCAACAAAAACACTTGCTCTTCCCACAATCCAAAATCCAAACCCAACTTCCTTTACAAACACTTATATTCATACACTCACCACATCACAACCCCTATCAATACAACTAGCTAACCATCACCCCACACCAAAAAAACTAATATATACACAACTATTAACAAAATCATCAAATAAAAACACTGTTATTTACACAATGGAGTAGACCCTACCTCTGTCTCCTGCTCTCAAGACAAGGGAATTCTACTCTCCTTATGTCCCCTTTATATAGGACAGAGGGATAACGAGTCCTTTCTCTACAGGACTGTCACCTCAAATACAGCAATGTCGTTCTTCTTCTATAGGGAGATATACCACATCAATTCTTCGCTTTCATCACTGTTACACTACTATGATGTCAACTTTCCCTGCAACGGCGGAGATCCACCTTCCTGCTACTCAAAAATGATATAATATCACCACATAGCCTTTTGTCACACTAATACACACCCAAACTACAACTTTCACCGACCTCCTGTTTTTTCCGCATGGGTGCACTCATATTTTACCCTTCTTCTGAGCACCTCAGATGTGGTATCCCCTTCCACAGCTGGACACAGTGCACCCCTCCAATGATCACGCAAGCTTTCTTGCAACACAGTGCCTGCAACCCTATTGAGTGTGTACACATCGACTGGTCAATGTAGATAGGCACCACAATCGAGGATGCTTGGTGGGGAAGCCCATAGACTCATGGAGGATCAGGAATCACGTCAGGGTCACCAACAACTGTAAAGCAGACTGAAAAAAAATTATTAATACAAAATCACGCCAGAGGTGGTCAATAATGAGTGCACGGCTTGCAAGAAAAACAAAGTCATTTTAAATGCAAATAGGGCCAGGAGTGTCAGTCAGTCAGTCTGGCAAACTGAAAACTGAAACCACGCTCGACATTCCTATTCTAAGTTACATCTTTTCTAGCAGAAAAACTCACATTAGCATAAGCAAAATATATCAGATACAACATAATCCTATGTTCCCCATTGGCTAAGACCATTACAAAAATCTAAACATCCCCTATAGTTAATGTCCCTATTGGTCGTGTATATCTCAATAAACCCTTTACAAGATAACCTAATGGTGCCATATGCAGGAAACACTGTAATGTGATTGGTTCATTATGAACATTCCTACAATAATGTTCTCTTCTTATTGGCCAAGACAACTGTGGATATCTCGTGATGTGCATACTCCCGAGAGGACCCAATCAGGGGGCTAGTGTGAAAAATGAAGTCTAACCTGCCTAGTAATACAATGACTTCCTAATGAGATCATACAATTTGGCACTACCGAATGGCTCATTATACCTTGCAGCTGTACTCTGTGGCATAATAGGATATGATATGATATGGCATTTATAATGCGCCTCTACAAAAGTGTTTCTAGGCACCATAAGACAAGGGTGGGAAGACAAAGGGAAGACAAGACAAATTATCTTACTAGGCCTTGTGTTATTCAGATCGTGCAAGTGCGGCACAAGAAGTGCAGGGTTAAGTGAAAGGAGGAAGTTGAAGGGAGAGGGTAGGGGAAAGTGCGAATATGGCAGCAGGTTAAGAGTAGTGCAGTAAGTGCCGCCAGTGCAGCGCAGTACTGGCCAAGTGCAAGGAGGCAGTGGGGCTGTAGGGGTTACAGTTACAGGTCCTAAGTGCATGGAAGGTGAGGAGGCAGTGCAAGGAGGACATGTCATGGAGGAGCTTGGTACCCAGTGAGACTCTGAGGGTACTAAGTAATCACTCGGTTCAGCAGACAGGTAAGTTAGCAAGGAAGTGAGAGAGAGAAGGCAGAGGAGAAAAGGAAGGTCTTGAGCCACTTCTGGAACTTTAGATGGTCCTGCTCAAGTCTGAGAGGAGTTGGAAGGCCATTCCAGAGGGAGGCGCCCGCAGAGGAGAGGGATCTACCCCTCTCTCTGCTTGGAAATAATCTGACCCTCAGAGAGTTGAAGGTAGCTGAGCAAAGGGCTTTAGAAGGAAGGTAGACAGTTGAATGTAGTGCAGGCCCCAACCCCAAAAAGCCTTGTGGACTTTGCAGAGGGTCTTGATCTTGATCCCTGCAGCCACCGGGAGCCAGTGGAGGGATGTCAGGTCTGGAGAGATACATTCCCTGGGTTTGAGGCCAAGGACAAGTCTTGCAGTCCTGTTCTGGATTAGTTCTGGGGGAAAGTGAGAAAGGTAGAATACCTCTGAGGAGGTGATGCTGGAAGTGGGCCTCCTTGGCAAGGTCAGTGATGTGAGGAGAGAAGGGGAGCGTGGGGTCAAAGATGACACCAAGGCTTTTTCCCTCACAACAAGCTGAGGGTAGTGGGCCAAAGGAGGGTGGTCAGAGTGAGAGAGGGAATGCAGAAGCAGGGGTCCCAATGAGAAGGATCTCCATCTTACTGGTGTTAAGGCAGAGATCATTGGAGGGGCACAATCCTGAATTGCCAATAGACAGTTAGGAATGAGTGAGGGGGGAGAGGAGG
Organism: Ambystoma mexicanum; assembly: GCF_040938575.1. NCBI lineage: Eukaryota > Metazoa > Chordata > Amphibia > Caudata > Ambystomatidae > Ambystoma > Ambystoma mexicanum. The sequence goes on from NC_090927.1 coordinate 295,735,183, forward strand.
CTGAGGGAAGCCTGAAAGAGACCTGTGTGTCATCCGCATAACACTGAAAGTTAGAAGAGAAGGTGGAGATCAGGTGTTCCAAAGTTGCCAGATAGACATTGAAGAGCCAGGGTGAGAGGATAGAGCACTGGGGGGCACCACATGTGAAGAGAGAGGTGGTGGAGAGAAAGGACTCAAGTTGGACGTGAGAGGGTCGGTTCAGGAGGAAGGAGGTCAGCCATACCAGAGCCTGATCAGGTATGCCCAGGTTCTCACAGAGACACTTGATCGGGATGGCATGATTGACTGTCTCAAACACAGAGGAAAGATCAATGAGGGTAAGGACAGAGTGAGAGCTGGAGTCAAGATTATAGAGTGCATCTTTGCAGGTGTTCGGGAGAGCAGTTTCCATGCCACCAGCTGAGCTGAAGTGAGATTGATGATCATGGCATCACCTCTTGTGAATACCATCTGAAAACACTTTTCACCACTAGCAAGGCCCTTACTCAATCTCTCCTGGGAACAAGGTGCTTCATAAAAAAACATAGTGGAGGCCCCGTTCTTGGGAATACAATTCTCATATTTGTTTGCTCTAGTTGATAACAATACCTGCAGTTCAAATGGTCTGACCACTTGCTCCAAACCTAGCCCAACATCCTGTGCAAGCCCAATACCAGGACCTTTTCTCATAAAACTCATCCTTCACAGCTGCATCACTAATATAATCAACTAAGACAAACATTCCGTTCCCAGCTTCTGTACGCTGCTCAACCTGACACAATTAATTTGCTATCTGCGCAGCACCCTGCCTTCTTTTCTCAACCTTGGCTGTTAAATTGCTCTCTGGTGGAAGGAGGCATACGTTATAATTAAATGAACAAAGCAAAAACTCCAAGAATTCTCTAACTATTGAAATAGCATTGTCTATTGAATCCTAATCCTAAATGGCGGAACTCTTACTACTGTGTCACATAGTCCTTACTTTACTAAAACACTACTTTTTACTGTATCTCACTTTTGGACACCTCAATTACCTTTTACCAGTGCTCAAAAGTTGTTCTAAATCCTTAATACAACCAAAACACTATATGGTCACTACTAATAGCTACAAACATATTAAACAATGCCCTGGCTCTAACCTCTAAATATAATAAGCAACATTCATGTAATCAATGCAGTTGATTAAATATGAAATATAAATGCAAGTATCTGGCCAGCCCTATTTGGGTGTGCATAAATTGATAGCGAACTCTAGAACATATCTGCCTTTATAAGTTGGTGGATGTATATTATCTCCTAAGGAACATTTTTCTCTGTTCCTTCAAACACTGCAGGAAGTCTGCCATGCTCTTGAAATTGAGTCAAATTCAATTTTAGATAAAACCATATAATTAGAGATGGGGTGCTTTATTAATAATTAATCTATATGCTGTTGCAGACGTGCACGCTATTTCCAATGGCAGAATATTTCTAGTGCTGTGAAATTACTGAAGAGTAAATAACATGAGGTTTGCAATGCAGCACAGGAATCGGGGCCTCTCAAAGTTTGGATGGAATGGTATAGAAATGACTGTTTATATGTGATTCTCACTTTAAAGGTATCACATCTTTCTAAATACAGCAAAGGGCTTCCATTGAAAATATTTTACTGTTGTATTTAAGTGTAAAATACTGGGGATCATTACAAGTTTGCTGGTATCCTTGTGGCAAATCCACCAGGATACGTCAAATGGTAATTAGGGTATTACATTCCCTAGAGGCCACATGACTCCATGGGGGTAATACTGGCTGCTTTTGCATCTGAAGTGTTTTAATTCTTTTTTCCTTCTTGTATTCTGGCCCAACGCGTTTTGGGGTTTGGACCACTTCTTCAGGAACAAACAAGTTCTGAAAACAACATATATGAGGGATCCATATCAGACCCAAACTTCCATAAATTATCATATCGTAATCAAAAGCATTTTATTGATCTTCCATAACAGAGGTGCCATTCCCATATAGGTGTATTCAATGCCAACAGTGATTGTTGCCTTCATGATATTCTCAAAATCTCAATGCCAATCCGGGATACTATTAAATTCCCCAAAGATTAGTAATCCAAACCTGCGTGTTTGTGCTCAATCAATCTTAAATGTATAACGTGATGTTCCTCCATGTTCAAACACATTATCACCTCTCACCCTGTGATCAATATCCTGTAAAGTTCAACATACCTTTGACCTGGTATCCAAGGACCAGTGTCAAGTACACCTAAACTGCAGGAAAGGTGAAACAAGATATAATCAACCATTCTTAAACAAGCCTCTATAAGTCCAGTATCAATACCATGGCACTTTTCCCTACCTGTAGTGACAGGCGGACTTCTAGGCACTGTTAGACCGATAGGTAATTATTCAGTAAATAGTTGAGGGCCTCCAAACCTCCAAGCTTCTCTACATGTAGATTCTCAGACTCAAATTTGCACAGTCCACTCTCCAACTGTCCTGCAATGACGAGCAATATTTCATTATACTGTGCGTAACCCCATTTGCAATCTCTTGCTACTTCTCCTTATTGTAACGGTCCTTCCACATAACTCCCAATAGCCCTCTACATATTCATAAAGCATGGTTACCTACTATTGGAGTATTCTGCATGCTTATCCAGGGTTTTCCTCCTGTATTCTCCCGTGGCACGAAACTCAGCGATCTATCCTTCCCATAGAACGTCACGTGGAAAATCACGTGATCGCGCTGAAATAGGAAGTAATGCGCCCGTGAGGCATGATATGATATGATATGATATGGCATTTGTAACGCGCCTATACACAAGTGTTTCAAGGCGCGACGAGGCAGGGAGGGGGAACAAGGGGAAGACAGACAACGATCCTACTAGGCCAGGTGTCATTTAGATTGCGCAAGTGCAGGGGTAGGGGGGAGGGAAAAGTGCAAGGGGAGGGGGAGGGGGGGAAGTGCAGTACAGGGTAAGTAGAATACAAAATAAATAATAGGGCCAGCTGGTGGCAAGTGCAAGGTAAGTGCAGACAAGTGCTGGGGAGGGGGGGCTGTAGGAATACAGTCCCGCAGTGCAGGGGTTGCCAGGGAGGCAGTGCAAGTGGAGAGTGGCTGGGCCAAGGACCGAGGTCGGAGAGAGTGGCCCAGTTGCAGATTCAGTGCAGTTTCAGTGAAGAATTTAGCAGGGGAGAGGGAGAGAGAAAGCAGAAGCAAAGAGGAAGGTTCTGAGGTGCTTTCGGAACCGGAGATGGTTCTCCTCAAGTTTCAGGGAGGCAGGAAGGCTGTTCCAGAGGGAGGCCCCTGCCGCGGAGAGAGATCTACCCCCAGCTCGTTGCTTCGAGAAGCGGCTGACCCTGAGGGAGTTGGAGACGGATGAGCGAAGGGCTCGGGAAGGAAGATATTTAGGAAGAGAGAGTTGAAGGTATTTAGGCCCCAGGCCCCAGAAGGCCTTGTGGCAATGCAGAGGGGTTGAACTTAATCCTCGCAGCCACTGGGAGCCAGTGTAGAGATATCAGTCTTGGAGAGATACAGTCCCTGGGCTTGAGGCCAAGGACAAGTCTCGCAGTCCTGTTCTGGATGAGTTGCAGAGGGCGGAGAGTGGAGGCAGGCAGATTAAGATAGAGGCTGTTACAGTAGTCCAGCTTCGAGAGAACCAGGGCTCGGGAGACAGTGAGCTTCTGGGGGAAGGAGAGGAAGGGAAGAATACTTCTGAGGAGGTGCAGCTGGTAGTGTGACTTCTTAGAGACGTCAGATATATGAGGAGAGAAGGAGAGTGTGGAGTCGAAGATTACCCTGAGGTTTTTTGCCTTGCAGGTAGGAGCAGGAAGAGGGCCAAGAGAGGCTGGCCAGAGAGCTGCAGGGAAGGAGGGAGTGGGTGTGCCGATGAGTAGAATCTCAGTCTTACTGGCATTAAGGCAAAGGTCATTGGCGGCATACCATTCCTGGATAGCAGACAGACAGTCAGAGATGAGGGAAGGAGAGGAGGAGGCCGAGAGTAGCCTGAAAATGAGCTGGGTATCGTCCGCATAGCACTGAAAGTTGGGGCAGAGAGCGGCGATGCGGTGGGCAAGGAGTGCCAGATACTGGTTGAAAAGCCAGGGAGAGAGATTAGATCCCTGGGGGACACCACAGGTAGAGAAAAAGATGTCAGAGAGGAAGGACCCCAGTTGGACCTGGGAGGGTCGATTGGAAAGGAAAGAGGACAGCCACGCCAGAGCCTGACCAGTGATACCCAGGTTATCACGGACACGGTTGAGCAGGATGGCATGGTTGACAGTGTCAAAGGCAGAAGAGAGATCGAGCAGAATGAGAACACACAGAGTGTTGGAGTCGAGGTTCGAGAGCAGGTCCTCACGGATGTTCAGGAGAGCAGTTTCCGTGCTTCTGGCAGCTCTAAAGCCAGATTGTTTGTCATGAAGACTACCAACAGATTCAGCATGGAGGTTAAGCTGGGAGATGGCCAGTTTCTCCAGGAGCCTGCCCAGGAAGGGAGTGATGGAGATTGGGCGATAGTTAGTCGGGCAGGAGGGGTCGGAAGAGGGTTTCTTAAGAAGAGGGTGCACAAGGGAGTGCTTAAGGGGGGATGGGAAGACTCCAGAGGCGAAGGAGTGGTTGCAAAAGTCAGCCAGGGCAGGAGCCAGGGAGTCGATGTGGTCCTTGATAGTTTTGGAGGAACAGGGGTGAACCTGTTTAGACGAGACTTTCATAGATCTGGAAACCTCGTCAGCAGAGAAAAGGGGAAAGGCAGAGAAGGAGGGAGGAGGGGTGGCTGCAGAAGGGCCGGAGGAAGAGCCGGGAAGAGAGGGAGGGAGGTGATAGGAGGAGAGTGAGGACAGGATGTCCTGAGTTTTAGAGATGAAGTGAGAGGCCAGTGCAGTGCAGAGGGCCTGGGAGGGGACAGGAGAGGTAGAGACTGCAGCAGGGTTGGCAAGCTCCTTGCAGATTTTAAAGAGTTTGGCCGAATTGTTAGATGCCGCAGAAATGCGGGCTTGGATAAGGGCTCTCTTCTTGGTGAGAACGGAGAGACGGTATTGCCTTTGGAGCAGGCGGCAGGCCAGTTTGTCAGAGGATGAACATGAAGCACGCCATTTCCTCTCTGCCACCCTGCACTTGCGCTTTAGGGGGACGCGATCCGAGTCATACCAGGAGTTACATTTGGCTTTGGGCTTCAGGCGGATTCTCATGACAGGGGAAAGGATATCAAGAGTATCAGATATAGCAGAGTGGAGCGTGGAGAGGGCTGTGTCAGGGTGGGAGTCAGACAAAGGGGGCGGGGGGGCGAGAAGGTGGCAGCGAAAGCCTCAACTGACACGCGGTTCATGGGTCAGATGACCGAGAAGGTGGGTGGCAGTGATGAGGGTGGCTTTGCCTGTCGGGTAGGGAGGGTGAGGTGGGAGGATAGGGGAAAGTGATCACTCCAGGAGAGAGGAGTGGAGAGAGGGACGGAGAGGGGAAGGTCAGAAGAGATCAGAGCATCAAGAGTGTGCCCTGCAGAATGAGTAGGCCCAGACGGGAGAATAGAGAGTGAGAGAGAGTTGCAGAGGTCACGAAAGAGTCCAGAGGGGGGACAGGAGGCATCCAGGTGGATGTTGAAGTCACCAAGAAAGAGGAGTTGAGTGGTTGAGGACAGGAGTGAGGAGGAGAGGTCAGCCCACTCAGAGAGGAAGGAGGAAATTTGACCAGGTGGCCGATAGATAGTATAATATAACAGAATTGTACCAGGAGAACGGTTCTCCTGGTACAATTCTGTTATATTATATGTTTCTACCTCAGGTACCAGTGAAAGTTGAGGTTCCCACCTTGGGTTTGTTGGCCGATAGATAGTAGCCACGGTAAGGGAATGGCTAGGAGAGAGAGAGAGAGTCGGCAGACAAGACATTCAAAAGAGAGTCCTGGAGGGACTACGAGGACAGCCAATCAGAGGGGGGTGGGCGGGCATGTAAAGTACTAGTGCGTTCCTTCTGAAGAAGAGGTCCTTCGTGAAGGCAGTCACATTTCTCTAGTGAAATAATTGAATGTTGATTTGTGAAACGATGCGTTCAGCATTCAGAACTCAGCACTAAACTCAGTAACCTGTCCATCCCACAGCACGTCACGTTAGAAATCATGTGGCCGTGCTAAAATGGGAAGTCATGCGTCCGTTTGGCGTGCAAAACACTGGTGCACTCCCTCTGCACTAGAGATCCTACGTGAAGAGAGTCACTTCTCTCTATTGGAATGATTCAAAGCTGATATGTGAAATAGTGCATTCAGCATCAGTAATGAACGTATGTTCCTTTTAAACCAATATTCTGTAATGAAAAAGTCATGTCTCTTCATCATGGTGATTCAATGATGATCATTATTATTGTTAACTATAATCATCCCTAGAAATGTTCACTTATATATCAGTCCTACATTCATGGGCTACACAGTGGAGATGTCATTCTCCCAGCAATTACCCTTAATACTGCGCAAGCCATATTCTGTATATTCTAGACTAACCTCTTAACTTACTGGGACATTCATGAATGTCTACAGTCCCAAGAGTTTGAAAAGCCTCATTCTCGAAAGATTCAATGTAAACAATGTCTGTATACCTTGCACTAGTGAATGTCAATCAAATGACTTGATAACCAGATTTACAAGATGACCTGTCCATCTGAGATTCTCCGCTCTACAAACTGTTTAGGGATGCTACCCTTTTAAACAGTCTAGGTCATGTTTATCCATGTCCTGATGCTCCTACTCAACCACAGCTCAGTTACTTCATTACAATTAGATAAAGCAGTACAATTAGAAGTCCTCATTCATTCCCCTTGGTTGTTGTGTGTCAAGAAGGTCTATCCAATACATTTCTCTTTGTGTGAGACGTATATTAAAGTCCCCCCCTCTGGGTAGACTTCTCACCACTATCAAAATGGTAAACAGAATTTGGGCTATTTAATGTGGCTGCTCTTTAAAATGTCTCGCCACAGGTGATTTCATATTAGCACAACTTATGTGTCATGATGCCTACCCCCGGGGACCCAGACCAGGTCCAGCAACCCCGGAAGCAGGCATCAAGTTATTTTGAGCAAGCCCAAAAACCCCTGCTAGGGGCTGTTTGTGTGCGGTCCTGGTGCCTATGGTGCCAGGCTCATATGGAGAGTCAGTCCTGGCGCCATAGGCGCCAGGCTCATAGAGTAGAATTTACCTGATGCAGACCATGCTGCAAGCTTACCTGATGCAGACCATGCTGCAAGAGCTCCAAGCCAAATGAGGCTTGGAAGGGACTATTTTACCTAGGGACTATTTTTTTTACTCGGGTGGGGCTGGGGAGGAATACTTACCTGGGACTACTTTGGAGGCTATTTAAACCACGCCCGAAGAGCAGCACATGCTTCGCGTTATTCTGCATCCAGCAGCGTAACACTCACCATGCCTGCAAGCCTGCATCCAGTCTTCTGCCACGCCCGCCTCGAGTTTGGAGCTCCTAGAAAAAGGGAGAAAGCAAGAGAAAAGGTTAGAATAAGAGCAATACCTTTGATCCTTACCTGAATTCCCGATCCATCGCGCCTTCGAGCTGGAAGAAAGATGTTATTTTATGCGCGTCGCCTCGCCTGCTGCAGCGCCGCGCTGAACTCTCCGGCCTTCGCAGCATCTTCACATTCCACCGCATCCTCCTGCATGTTTCTGCCGCATTCCGGCACCTAAGGAGTAGACAAAAACAGCAAGGTGAGCCAAGGGAATACACAGAGGAATATTAGTTACCCCCCATAGACTTACCTGATTTTACCACCGGGGGTACTATTCCTCTTCACGGGTTGGCACAGCTTCCACTGCATCTTCGCCGAACCCCAACCCCAAAGGGGAAACAAAAGGACAGCAAGGTGAAACAAAGGGACTATCAAGGGGAACCCTCCTCACCACAATAGACTTACCTGATTTTACCGCCGGAGGTATTATTCCCTGAGACTTCATACTTTCTCTCAGCGCCTGAATAAGAGAGAAAGCAACAGGTTACATATTGACATTATTTATCGAACTGTTTTGGAAATACAAATCCTTACCAGAATATTACTGGTTACCACGAGGAACTTTTCACTAGGGTCAAGCTGCAATTTGCAAGGAATCGGACAAGAGTGAAAGTCAGGCATTTGAACTCTTACGAACTACATACTTTTCGGAGTCAATATTGTTCTGAACTCACCAATTCCTTCAAGCCAGTGAAGCAACTGGTTATCAACGCGCCCCTGCGCTCAATGCAGGATGGAGAGCTCATCTTTTCAAACCATCAGGTGAGACTATAAGAGGGGACATCAAAGGTGATCTGTGGGGAGAACAGCGGGGGTGGGGGGATTTACACTCAACTCCACGGGTGGTTAATTCCCTTTCTCCATTTGCAGAAGAATATTCCTACGGGCCAAGCAAACGAAGCTAGGTGGGCCAGTCCAGTCCGTCATCTCAGCCCTACGTGTCACATTGGTGAAGACCGCAGCTGTCCAGTTCAGATCGACGCCTCTGTGGGAGCCAGGTGTGCGTAACAGAACGCGAAGAATACCCACAAATTCCCACCCGGGCGTTATGGATACCTCAGAGACTGACCAATTGGCCCAATTACTAGGGGAACTGAGGGCAGAAGTGCATTCCACCCGTCAAGAAACCAATGCTCTTAGGAGAGAACTGATTTTAACAAAGGAGCGAACTGATAACCTTGCTAGGCAACTATTGCAAAGCCAGGTTGGACAAGCACCCCTACCTGGTTCCGGGGGAAATCCAGCTCCTGTGTTATCGAGTAACCCTGTGCAAATAAACCTACAAGGAAATATTCCATTAGCTCCACTCGAACGCTTTGCATGAGATCCCAAAAGGTTTGCCGTGTTTATGAACCAATGCCGCTTGCACTTTTTATGCAGACCTGAAGCCTTCCCAAACGATCAAGCCAAAGTAGCCTTTGTATTGTCATATCTCAGCAGCAGTGCAGCTGATTGGTCAATTCCACTAGTTACTCAGGATGACCCAATTCTTCGGGATTTTCAGGGCTTTCAAACGAGCATGGAAAGACTATTTGCCCGGCACTCCCAAGGACAGGCCCTGGATTACGAACTTTTGTCCCTATGACAGGGTAACCAGGACCTTCTATCCTACATCGCAACCTTTAACAGGTTGATAGTGGAAACTGGATGGCCTGAGATAAAACGAATCACGTCATTTCATCAAGGGCTTCGAGGAGAACTCAAGGATGTCTTGGCTCAAGTCGTGAACCCACCTCAAGACTGCGCTGAATATATAGACTTAGTGGTCCAGTTAGATCACAGACTTCAGAACAGAAAGGCTGATCGAGCCAAGTTTGAGAATCGGGTGTTGGTCAAAACCCACGCTAACCCCAAAGGAGCAGATGCTTCAGAACCCAGGCAAATCGGAGGGGTTAAAGGACCCTTAATCCAGAAGGAAAGAGAAAGGAGACGGCAAATGCAATTGTGTCTATATTGTGGAACTTCTGGGCATTTTCTACGGGATTGCCCTGTAAAATCACCCAAGAAGGTGGTAGGAGCTGCTGATAAAAGCCATATGGAGTCAGACTCGGGAAACGACCACGCCCGACAAGCGTAGAGGTCCGCTTGCCGAGCTTGAAGAAGGATACTCAGACCTCGCATTTCATAATACCAATGGTCCTCGTAGATCCAGGGCATCCATCGCGTATGCACACAGTAAAGGCATACATTGATAGCGGGGCCATAGGAAACTATGTGGACTATGAATTGGCTTCCAGGATGAATCTACCTCTCTGCCGAAAAACCACCTCAGATGTCATCACCACAGTCGATGGAACTGAAATTGCCTCTGGTCCTGTAACTCATTCCACCACAGAGATGACACTATTGGGTCAGGATGGGCATCGATAGACTATTGTGTTTGATCTAATCAAAGCCCCACAGTTCCAAATAATACTGGGGATACCTTGGTTGGAAACACATAATCCTTGTATTGATTGGCGAGAGAAGAGAATAACCTTCCCGGATTGTGCACAAACCTGTTACCCAAAGAAAATCAGAATGCAGGCCTGGCCACAGTAACCACAGCAGTCATGCAACTGCCTCCAGAATACCAAGAATTCCAGGATGTCTTCCAAAAAGAACAGGCAAACACCTTACCTCCTCACAGATCGTACGATTGTCAAATCGATCTCATACCCGGTGCACAACCGCCTTGTAGCAGGATCTATGCCCTTACGGAACCTGAGAACCTTCACCTACGACAATACTTAGACCAGTACCTTGCTAATGGCTTTATTCGCCCATCCAAGTCCCCTGCATCTTCAGCTTTGTTCTTCGTGCCCAAAAAGGAAGGTGACCTCAGAACATGCATAGACTACCACGCATTGAACCAGATAACTGTTAAGAACCGATACCCATTGCCTCTGATCCCTGAACTACTAGACCAAGTGAAGGACGCTTGTATATACACTAAATTAGATCTCCGGGAGGCATACCATCTGGTACGTATAAAAGAGAGCAACAAATGGAAGACTGCTTTCCGCACTAAGTATGGGTTTTTCGAATACCAGGTGATGCCTTTTGGGTTGTGCAATGCACCAGCAGCCTTCCAATACTTCATGAACGATGTACTTCGTGGACTCATTGACATTTGTGTTGTCATATATATCGATGATATTCTAGTATACTCCTCTTCAGAATCTGACCATGTGAAGCACGTCCGAGCAGTCCTTGAGAAATTGCGCCAGCACAAACTATATGCAAAACTAGAAAAATGTGTTTTTCATGACAGAGAAGTTGAATTCCTTGGGTTTATCCTGACCCCAAAGGGAGTCCGAATGGACTCACGAAAGGTGGACACAATCCTTAAGTGGCCATCACCAATTTCAGTTAAAGGAGTACAAAGCATGGTCAGCTTTGCCAATTTCTACTGCAGATTCATCCCAGATTTTTCACATGTCGTACATCCCATCACAGCACTCTTGCGAAAAAATAAACGCTTTATGTGGACTGAAGAAGCTGAAAATGCCTTCCAAGAGCTGAAAGCGAAATTCACGTCTGCACCTGTTTTAAAGCACCCGTGCCCTGACCTTCCATACATAGTGGAAACTGATGCATCCAGTCTAGCCATGGGAGCTGTCCTGTCTCAAAAGGACCCTAAAACTGGCCAGCTTCACCCAGTAGCATTTTGGTCCAGAAAGTTCTCGGCACCCAAGTTAAACTATGCGGTTACCGACAAGGAGTTATTAGCCGTTAAATCCGCCTTCAAGGCTTGGCGGCACTATCTTCTCGGTTCCAGGCATACCATTACTGTGATCACCAGAACTTACAGTATTTAAAAACAGCCAAGGCCCAATTGTCACGTGAACTCCGATGGGCATTGTTCTTTGCCGAGTTCGATTTCGTGATAACCTATCGACCAGGTTGTAAGAATGGTAAAGCAGACGCCTTATCCCGAATAGGCATGGGAGAGGCAGAAGTGAACCCAGAACCAGTACCTATAATTTCCGAACAAAGGATTCTTGGCATGACTACTCTACAGACACTAGAGGACATACAGGTAAAGATCCAGCAACTCTTTGATCCTACAGCCCTGCAGGACTGGGTAAAGAAAGGCCCGGACTACTCTGTTACCAATGATCTGCTTTGTTACCAAGGGCGGCTATTTCTGCCACACAAGGAACTACAAGAGCTAGTCATTTCCCGTTATCATGATACCCTAATGGAGGGGCACCCAGGTATTGCAAAAACTGAAGCTAAAATTAAGAGACAATTCTGGTGGCCCACCTGGCGAAAGGATATAAAATCATTTGTGATGTCTTGTGGCATTTGCGCCCAAAACAAAAGTCAAAAGAAAAAAACAGCTGGACTCTTACAACCTTTAGACATTCCGCCCACATCATATCGTTAGACTTCATTACTAATCTACCTGCTTGTAATGGATTTAACACATTCTAGTTATTGTGGATCTTTTTTCCAAGATGGCCCACTTTATTCCTTTAAAAGGATTACCTTCAGCCTCAATTCTGGCCAAAGAGTTCCTCGAAAACATTGTTCGCATACATGGATTTCCGTCTGTGTTGGTCTCTGACCGGGGCAGTCAATTCATTTCACATTTTTGGAAGAAATGTTGTCAGGTGGCGCAAATCGACGTGAGATTATCGACCAGTCACCACCCCCAGACCGATGGTCAAACAGAGAGGACCAACCAGACTCTTGAACAATACCTGCGTTGTATGTTACATGAGACTCAGAGTAATTGGAGAGACATTCTTTGGATCGCCGAATATGCACACAATAATTCAGTACATTCTGGAACTGGACAAAGCCCCTTTTATACCCTATATGGGCACCATCCTCGAACCTCAGACCTTGACTCACCCCAACACATAGAAATGCCTGCAGTGGACCATCTACACGTTACGATTACACAAGCCTTTAAGGAGGCAACTGCACATTTAAAACAAGCGAAGGAGAAATATAAGAAAGTTGCTGATCGGCATAGAAGTGATACTCCACAGTACCAGATAGGGGATCAAGTATGGTTGGCCACAAAACACATACCTCTGAAGGGAACGCGGACCTTTAACCCTAGATATTTGAGACTTCACTCTATTAAGGCCATTATCAACCCGGTGGCCGTCAAGTTGGGCTTACCTGCTAATATGCGAATTCACCCCGTCTTTCATGTGTCACTTTTGAAGCCAGTGCAACCAGGGACAAGACTAACCAAGCCACCAGACCCCATCCTTATAGACGGGGAACCCGAATTTGAGGTTAAAAACATCCTGGACTCCAAGATGGGGAAGTCAAAACTTTTTTATTTAAGCGAATGGAAAGGTTACGGACCACAGGAAAGGTCTTGGGACCCTAGTGACCACGTGCATGCACCTCGATTGGTGAAAAGATTCCACCGAAATTTCCCAGACAAACCAAACCCACGGGGAAGAACGACTTTAGGAGGGGCCTTGGGGGGGAGTGCTGTCATGATACCTACCCCCGGGGACCCAGACCAGGTCCAGCAACCCCGGAAGCAGGCATCAAGTTATTTTGAGCAAGCCCAAAAACCCCTGCAAGGGGCTGTTTGTGTGCGGTCCTGGCACCTATGGTGCCAGGCTCATATGGAGAGTTAGTCCTGGCGCCATAGGCGCCAGGCTCATAGAGTAGAACTTACCTGATGCAGACCATGCTGCAAGCTTACCTGATGCAGACCATGCTGCAAGAGCTCCAAGCCAAATGAGGCTTGGAAGGGACTATTTTACCTAGGGACTATTTTTTTACTCCAGTGGGGCAGGGGAGGAATACTTACCTGGGACTACTTTGGAGGCTATTTAAACCACGCCCGAAGAGCAGCACATGCTTCGTGTTACTCTGCATCCAGCAGCGTAACGCTCACTGTGCCTGCAAGCCTGCCTCCAGTCTTCTGCCACGCCCGCCTCGAGTTTGGAGCTCCAAGAAAAAGGGAGAAAGCAAGAGAAAAGGTTAGAACAAGAGCAATACCTTTGATCCTTACCTGAATTCCCGATCCATCGCGCCTTTGAGCTGGAAGAAAGAAGTTATTTTATGCGCGTCGCCTCGCCTGCTGCAGCGCCGCGCTGAACTCTCCGGCCTTCGCAGCATCTTCACATTCCACCGCATCCTCCTGCATGTTCCTGCCGCATTCCAGCACCTAAGGAGTAGACAAGAACAGCAAGGTGAGCCAAGGGAATACACAGAGGAATATTAGTTACCCCCCATAGACTTACCTGATTTTACCACCGGGGGTACTATTCCTCTTCACGGGTTGGCGCAGCTTCCACTGCATCTTCGCCGAACCCCGGCCCCTAAGGGGAAACAAAAGGAAAGCAAGGTGAAACAAAGGGACTATCAAGGGGAATCCTCCTCACCACAATAGACTTACCTGATTTTACCGCCGGAGGTATTATTCCCTTAGACTTCATACTTTCTCTCAGCGCCTGAATAAGGGAGAAAGCAACAGGTTACATATTGACATTATTTATCGAACTGTTTTGGAAATACAAATCCTTACCAGAATATTACTGCTTACCACGAGGAACTTTTCACTAGGGTCAAGCTGCAATTTGCAAGGAATCGGACAAGAGTAAAAGTCAGGCATTTGAACACTTACGAACTACATACTTTTCGGAGTCAATATTGTTCTGAAACTCACCAATTCCTTCAAGCCAGTGAAGCAACTGGTTATCAACGCGCCCCTGCGCTCAATGCAGGATGGAGAGCTCATCTTTTCAAACCATCATGTGAGACTATAAAATGGGACATCAAAGGTGATCTGTGGGGAGAACAGCAGGGGTGGGGGGATTTACACTTAACTCCACGGGTGGTTAATTCCCTTTCTCCATTTGCAGAAGAATATTCCTACGGGCCAAGCAAACGAAGCTAGGTGGGCCAGTCCAGTCCGTCATCTCGGCCCTACACGTCACATTGGTGAAGACCGCAGCTGTCCAGTTCAGATCGACGCCTCTGTGGGAGCCAGGTGAGTGCAACATTATGTTAGGTTTATGTTCATTACACCGTTCCTGGGCTGATCTCAAAGTTTGTCCAATACATAGCAGCCCACATGGGCACTTTATACTATATATCCCTCCAGTCGTCCTGCAGGTAGCAAAATCTCTGAGGTATATTTTTTTCACAGTCCACGGGTGTGTGATGTGGTCTCCTTTGTGTACATTATTGCAATGGCTACATGCCAAGCAGGGAAAAGTGCCTTTCCATTTAGTTGCAAATGTTTTTTGATCCTGTTGCGGTACCCTTTCTGCTTTCACCAATTTATCCCGTAGGTTGGTGCCTCATTTGTATACCATCATCGGGGGTTCAAGGAATAATCTCAACAAAATGGGGTTCTTATGTAAAACTGACCAATGTTTATGAATAATCTTTCTAATGTGAAGACTCTGTCTTGAATATTTTGAAATATAAAGGAGCAATGTCAAATCCTTTTTTGGTTTTGGTGTCAAAAGTTGTTCCTTAGAAATATGGGTGGCCCTTGTGTTAGCCTCCTGTAACACATCCTCTGGATAACCTCTCTTAGAAAATCTTTCTGACAGTTCTATACATTCTGTCGCAAAGGTCGCTGAATCCGAGATGATTCCCTTCAGTCGTAATATTTGGCTGTAATGTAAACTTTTCATCATCGCTTTAGGATGGAAACTTGCGAAATGTAGGACATTGTTCACATCAGTTGTTTGTGAAAAATCGAGGTGTTTATTCTAGTGTTCACTATAGCTAACTGGACATCCAAAAAATGTAGGGAAGGATTGCCAATCTTCAGTGTAAATTTAATACGTGAATGAACACTATTGAGATACTCAAAGAATTCATCCAGTTCCTGTCTTGTCCCACCACACCAAATACCAAAGATATCATCTATAAGTCGCTTCATATTAGGATTTTAGAGGCCCATTCCATTCTGTCAAGTACATACTGTTTTTCAAATACATACATGAAAATGTTTGCGTACGCCAGTGCCATGGCAGACCCCATTGAGGTGCCCGACATCTAGGCATAGAATCTGTCATGGTATCGGAAGAAATTGTTGTATAGGATTATGTTTACAAATTTGATAATCAATTGTACTTCACATTGAACATTATAGGACTGTAATAAGATACATTCAATAGCCTCTATTGCCCCATTATGTGGTATGGAAGTGTACAAACTGCACACATCCACAGAGAATAGTATGCAGTCGGGTGATACACATACAATGTCATTCAGAAAAATCGGTTGTATCTCTTATGTAGGTAGGGATATTCTGTAAAAAAGGTTGCAGGATCTTGTCAACATATGTCGCTAAGGGATCCAGTATATTTTCCATCCCCACCACTATCGGTCTAAAAGGTGGCTTCAAGTTATCTTTATGGATCTTGGACAATCCATAAAACACTGGGATAACTGGGAATTTTTTTAAAGAAATGATTTCGTTTTTTCCGAAATCCACTCATTGTCATATGCTTTTTCCACAATTGTCTCAATCAACGTTCTAATTTGGGGTATAGGATTCTGGTCCAAAAGGGCATATGTTGACGTATCACTCAACAAGTCCATACAGCTGTTATGATAAAAGGTGGTGTTCATTACAATGATGTAATGGACACCACCTTTTATCATAACAGAATAGCATGCAGTCAGGTGATACACATACAGCGTCATTCAGACAGTGTTACGCTCACCTGGTTCCCACAGGATTGTCAAGCGGAACGGGACAGCCACGGTCTCCACCAACGTGATGCGTAGTGCAGAGATGACTGACTGGACTGGCCCACCTAGCTTAGTCTGCTTTACCCGTAGAAGTAGTCTCCTTATAGTTTTGAATGATGAGCTCTCCATCCTGCGAGGAACGCAGGGGCGCGTTGATGGCCAGTTACTTCACTGGCTTGAGGATATTGGAAGAGTTCTAGACTAATCTTGGCTCCAAACCTCCTGGCGAAGGACCGTAAGTATATAGTTCTTAAGTGTTCAAAAATGTCTGAATAATCACTCTTGTCCAATTCCTTTGTTTATCTTGCAGCTTAGACCCAAAAGAAGATAGTCTTGTGGCAGCTGAAAGCGTTCAGGTAAGAGTCTGTGTTATCCCACACTGTCCGTTAAATGATGCCTAGGTTTAACTCGCTGCTTTCTCTTTTCTTACAGGTAGCGGCGTAAGAAGATTTGGCATGCTGATGAATAATACCTCCTGCGGTAAAATCAGGTAAGTATATGGTGGCAAGAGACTGTCCTTGTTTGTTCCCTCGGCTCACCTTGTTATTTTCTTGTCCCCCTTAGGTGCTGGAATGCGGCAACATAATGATGGAGATTGCGCCGGATCGTAGAGATGCTGCCAGGAACGGTGAGTAAGGCGCGGCGCTGCTGCTGGCAAAGCGGCGTGTTTAAAATAAAGTCTGTTTCTGGTTCAAAGGTGTGATGAATCTGGAATCAGGTAAGAAACCCAATAATGTTCTTGTTCTAACCTTTCTTCTTCTTTCCCTTCCTTCTAGGCGCTCTGGACTCGAGGCGGGCGTGGCAAGAGGCTAGATGCTGACTGCAGGCACAGTGAGCGTTACGCTGCAGGATGCAGAATAACGCGAAACGTGTGCTGCTCTTCGGGCGTGGTTTAAATAGCCTCCAAAGTAGTCCCAGGTAAGTATTCCTCCACAACCACACCCAAGTAACAAAATAGTCACTAGGTAAAGTAGTCCCTTCCAAGCCTCACATGGGCTTGGATCTCTTGCAGCATGGTCTGCATCAGGTAAGTTTTAACATATGAGCCTGGCGCCTATGGCACCAGGACTGATGCCCCATATGAGCCTGGCGCCATAGATGCCAGGACTGTACCCATATAGCCCCTAACAGGGGTTGCTGGGCATTCTCTGGGTAACATGATGCCTGCTTCCGGGATTGATGGACTTGGTCTGGATGCCCGGGGATAGACATCGTGACAGACAGGTAAAAAATCAGTGGTATCTCTTAAGTAGGTAGGAATATTCTGTACTAAAGGTTGCAACATCATGTCAACATATGTCGCTAAGGGATCCAGGATACTTTCTGTCCCCACCACTATCGGTCTAAAAGGTGGCTTCAAGTAATCTTTATGGATCTTGGGCAATCCATAAAACACTGGGATAATCGGGAATTATTTTGAAAGATTTTTTTTCTTTTTCCGAAATCCACTCATTGTCATATGCTTTTTCCACAATTGTCTCAATCAATGTTCTAATTTGGGGTGTAGGATCCTGGTCCAAAAGGACATATGTTGACATATCACTCAACAAGTCCATACAAATTGGAAGACCAACCACCATAGGAAAAGTACCATATAGAGTGAGATATGGGGCAAGGTGGTGGCCGTGGAAACAGTGCCAACAGAATGCAAGGACCTCTGAAAAAGGTGTAATGACTTGAAAGCCAGGTTTGCACCCTAGGAGCCAACTACAATGGGAGACAAAAGCTACTGGTGGAGGGACAGAGGAACCTCTGAAACTCGCACCATGGGAGGAGACTGTGAGCATCATACTCCATATGGTGGGCCTGGGGGGTGTATGAGAAGCAGAGGTTGGAGCAGGCAGCCAGGACTAGAATGCCATCCGACACACTTGCAGTCATTCATGCAGAGCCTGGATCAGATAATGCACAAGCACAAAGAACGCATCCAACACCATGGAATTGTATGTTTGAAGGAACGTCAGGCGAATTCCCCCAGAATGGGCCACCATAGAGAGGTAGGAGGCCATTCCTGAAGAGCACTCATCAGTGATAGCTGACAACATGTGTCCTGGAGTGACAGTGAATCACAAAGTACACAATTAACCAACATTGCTAGTAGGCATCCCATCCATGTACCCACAACACTTTCAGCCAAAGAGCCCCACCCAGAAATCACATAGTGCTAATCCAATAGGTCCAATAGGGCAATAGCAGCAAGCTACAGTGTGACCCCCCAATTGTTGCTGTCACACCAAGACAAGCACACATGCACCTCCCAGGTGAGAAGACAACTCAATTCAAAAACACGTTCTCAGGTGTACTGGAAACCCATGAGATTGCGCAACCTGACAGTCCTTAAAACCACAGGTCAGCCAGCTTCACATTCCACACGCATTCAAATATGGTCACTACTAATAGCTACAAACATATTAAACCATGACCTGGCTCTAACTTCTAAATATCATGAGCAACGTTATTATACTGCTGCTCCTTTTTCATCATGTAAGGCTCAGGGATGCTTTTGTGCCAAAGCTTAACTACAAATAACAGGTGTGCCTAAATGGCAATCCAAGTGGCAAAATGCATACACTAAATGACCAACTCTCTTTGGTAATACAATTTGCTGGGTCTGAACCTCTGTCCATGGTTGGGGCATTCACCCGCATCCCAACCTATCCCTAACAAGAAGGAACATAACATTAGATTCTACTGTATCCACAGCTCGATTTTTCTTTCCCCACATTTCCGAATTAAAACATTTGAATCAAAAGAGTGGAGAGCTTCAGATAACTAAGCATCAGAACTTACATCAGGGATGAGTCCCACTTCTATAATAGACAGGTCAGCCTAAGTCTGGCAAGTGATAAAGGGCACTTATGCACCTTCACTCTCTTTTCAAAATTGGACCATTCCCCTTATCTACTAAACACAGCACGAAGAAAATATTCCTTCATTAATTACAAAGAACTAATGGATACATAAGCTGGAAACCTCACCTTTTAATATTGCAAGGCCTCCATTGTTGAAGACAGTAAATCATCATGTATAGGTCACCCACTACCTCCACAACGGTGTCCCAGTGCTGCGGCTTGCCTGAATATATGTGTAATGGAGAGCTTGACTGGTGTGTCCAGACTAGAGTCTGTGGTAGGAGAATTAAAGGGGGAGAGCAAGCGGGAAGTGTCGAAGGGAGGGCAGAGGCAGGCATGCTAGGTAGGTCTGGAAGGCGGAAGTGGGAGTGATTGTGCAAACATGGGTGCTCAAATGCTCTGTTTTGTGATGAGGAGGGGTAAGATGCTAAGTACAACATGTAGCCTAGTGTTAATTTGGCTACTCTCCAACTTTGTTAGATAGTAACTATGGGGTTATGTATGGTTGCATGGTATCCTTAGAAGGTACATGTTCTTTCCAGTGTGGTTTAGTAGAAGAGTTAAGGAGGAACATTAATTTACAGATATCTTGATCCCTCTGGTCAAATCCTGGGATTTCTGAGGCTAGTAATATTTAAAGCAGCAATGTCAAGAGCTGTCGGATTGTGAAGGGTAATGGGAGGGGCAAGCAACTGGATAGGGCAGGGAATGTAGGAAGCTGGGATGATTGCATTGCAAGTCGAAACACACTAGTGCAGGTGATTCCCAGGATTGTGACTTGCACCCAGGGCCTAAGTAGTTAACCTTTCTGGGCCTCGAAAGATTTCACAAACTTAGCCAACTTTTCTCACCCTCAATTGTTCTTCTAAACATAGCGTGTTGTCAATGTTTTGTATTGAAAGCCATTCAAACAGACATAGCTGTACTGCCTAACACACATTTTCAAGTCAGGTACACAATTAGAATGGGTTAGAAGTTAGGTAACAATGCATTATTTTAATTGTATAACACATTCTCTAAGTGACTCTCGTTCTACTACAAAATAGCATGACATTAATCAATGTCAACATATTTGTAAAAAAATAATACGTGAAAGAACACAATTCTGAGGGCCTACATCAGTTTGAAGGCTAAGGTTACTGTGCAAGAAACAGCTCTTAAGGACGCTCACATCAGTTCTGATTGGACGTGTGCGTGCAATGCTTTTAAGCTAAGGAGTTTAGAATGTAGCAGAAGGTTAGCGAAGGGCAGTTTTTTTTGTCCTTACGGTACTTCTGTTGCAAATTGCTTTTATGGTTTCATGGCTAGTTAGGGGTGTTAAAAAGGAAGGTTTTAAGTGTTTACTGAGGATTCCCATTTGGGCTTGAGCAGTAATTAGCTCCTATACAGCCTTATTACGAGGTGGGCGGAATGGGATTAATGGCGCCGGTAATGCTACCAGCGCCGTTAATTCCATTCCGCCCTATTACAAGGTTCCCTCGCGGGACTCGCTCTGGACATCTGCTTCTACCAGACGTCCAGAGCGGGTCCCGCGAGGGGACCAGGGAGCTAACAACGGGCCCGTCATTAACAGGCCCGTTGTTAGCTCCCTCCCCATTCCCATTGAGCCCTATGGGGGCTTGAATGGGAATGGGGAAGGACCGGGTCCGGGTTCCCTGAAGGAGGAAATACCGGGCCCTCCAAAGTCGGAATGGCCCTGTATTTCCCCATTCAGGGAACCCAGACCCGGACACCATTTTGGAGGCAGCCATGCCGTTATTAAGGGCATGGCTACCTCCAAAGTCGTAATGAGGCCCATAGTGTTTAGGAGCATCCTGGACTGAGAGCAGGGAGTAAAATGAATATTAATGGGTCTCATTACGAGTTTGGCGGCAGCTATTAGCTCCATGGCTGCCGCCAAACTGGGCTCCTTTACCGGGCTCCCAGAATGGGGAATTACCAGGCCATTCCGAGTACGGAGGGCCCGGTAATTCCTCCCTCTGAGAACCCGGGCCCGGGCCTTCCCCATTCCCATCTGAGCCCCCATAGGGCTCAATGGGAATGGGAGGGGGAGTAACAACGGGCCGATTACGAGTGGCCCGTTGTTTGCTCCTTCTTCCCCTCGCGGGACCCGGTAACGACGCCTGGTTTTGCCAGGCGTCCTTACCGGGTCCCGCAAGGGGACATCGTAATTTCGTGGGACGGGTTTAATGGGTCTGCCTCCATTAGCGGAGCCCGTTAACCCATTCCGTGAACCTCGTAATGAGGCCCAATATGTCTATTATATTCAAATTAAAGGATCAGTGCCCTTGAGGTGATTTTCAGAGGAAATGTGTAGAATTTCCATAACATGAAGGCATTACATATTTTATTTTTTATATAATTAATAAGTCAATACATTTATGAAATCTTAGTAGCTGTCATTTTATCATAGCTCTGTTTGCACTGAACATGCATCCTGGGTTAATATAAAATGAGAATTTTCAAATATACCTCTTATTTTAAACCACAAAAAAGTCTATTATGGGCCTCATTACACGGATGGCGGAGAACCATGGCGCTATTAGCGCCATGGTTCATGCAGGTAAAATACCGGCACCGCCTTGGCGGAAAGGGGAATTACCGCCCCATTCCAAGGTTGGCAGGGCGGTAATTCCCCCTTCCACCATTGCCCTCCCCCATTCCCATTTTTGCCCCATAGGGCATAATGGGAATGGGGAAGGCGCTAATTACGGTACCGCAAATTGCGGTACCGTAATTGGCTCTCTGGGTCCCTTTGCGGGTTGGTTTTTAACGCCTGCAAAAAGCAGGTGTTAAATCCCCCAACCCGCAAAGGGACCTTGTAGTAAGGCGGTAAGGATTTACCGGTACCGGTATTTTACAGGTACCGGTAAATCCTTACCGCCATCCGTGTAATGAGGCCCAATACATGCATTTCAATGAATATGCTTACAATGGGCCTCATTACGAATCAGGCGTTAAGCCTGATTCCGAGGTCCCTTTGCGCCATGGTGAGTTTAACGCCTGCTTTTTGCAGGCGTTAAAATCCATGGCGCTAAGGGACCATGGTGCTAATTACGCCACCGTAATTTACGGTGGCGTAATTAGCGCCTTCCCCACTCCCATTATGCCCTATGGGGCAAAAATGGGAATGGGGAAGGGTAAAATGCGAAATGGGGATTTACCGCCCCACTCACCTTGGAATGGGGCGGTAAATCCGCCATCCACCATGGTGTAAACATAGTTTACACCATGGTGGTAAGGGTATGACCCAGGCGGTAACTTACCGCCTGGGTCGTAAAGGGGCCCAATATATGCTTGCAACGCCCTGCAAACAGTTTTTTGGTGTGTTACCATCCTTAACTAACTACATGTATTCTACATATGAACAATTGGAAAGTATCTTCGATCAGAGTGAGGACAACTGCATGCAACCATTGTGCCTCATTCAACTCAAAGGGAAACCTTATCCACATAAAGCAGCCAAGCTGCCAGAAACTTTCTGCCTCTACTTCTTCCTGCAAGACGATTTACACACATCAACTATGCATTCCTGATATAGCCTGCTAGCATGAACTCAGCAGACTTCCGCAGCTGAACACCAAAGCCACTTCTTCCTACAAGACGACTCACACACATCAACCATGCATTCCTGATATAGCCTGCTAGTATGAACTCAGCCGACTCCCCCACTTGAACACCAAAGCCACTTCTTCCTACAAGACGACTCACACACATCAACCATGCATTCCTGATATAACCTGCTAGCAAGAATTCAGCAGACTCCCCCACCTGAACACCGAAGCCATTTTTTCCTACAAGATGACTCACACACATCAACCATGCATTCCTGATATAACCTGCTAGCATGAACTCAGCATACTCCCCCACTTGAACACCAAAGCCACTTCTTCCTACAAGACGACTCACACACATCAACCATGCATTCCTGATATAACATGCTAGCATGAACTCAGCAGACTCAACCACCTAAACACCAAAGCCACTTCTTCTTTCACGACGACTCACACACATCAACCATGCATTCCTGATGTAACCTGCTAGCATGAACTCAGCAGACTCCCCCACCTGAACACCGAAGCCATTTTTTCCTACAAGATGACTCACACACATCAACCATGCATTCCTGATATAACATGCTAGCATGAACTCAGCAGACTCCCCCACTTGAAAACCAAAGCCACGACGACTCACACACATCAACCATGCATTCCAGATATAACCTGCTAGCATGAACTCAGCAGACTCCCCCACCTGAACACCAAAGCCACTTCTACAAGAGGACTCACACACATCAGCCATGCCTTCCTGATATAACCTGCTAGCATGAACTCAGCTGACTCCCCCACCTGAAAACCAAAGCCACTTTTTCCTACAAGATGACTCACACACATCAACCATGCATTCCTGATACAACATGCTAGCATGAACTCAGCAGACTGCCCCACCTGAACACCAAAGCCACTTCTTCCTACAAGACGACTCACACACATCAACCGTGCATTCCTGATATAAGCTGCTAGCATGAACTCAGCAGACTCCCCCAGCTGAACACCAAAGCCACTTATTCCTACAAGACGACTCACACACACCAACCATGCATTCCTGATATAAGCTGCTAGCATGAACTCAGCAGACTCCCCCAGCTGAACACCAAAGCCACTTTGGCCTATCGAAATCTGTGGAAATTCGTTTGTCTCAGAGTTTACCCAAATAGGTTCACCTGGCCTAGTTAGGTTTGCGTAGATTACTTATTAGAATGTAGTTCTTAGACATTCTGTTAATGCTCGAGATCCATATCGAAAATGTATGTTACCCATAATTAAAATTAAAATTGTCCTCCCACAGCAACCTTGACTTCACAGTTTTCCAAAATCATCATTCATATTTGAAGATGGGAAATGTCTGAACATTAAAACTTTAATTAAGCTATGGAAAGGTAGGTGGGTGTACCGCACAGTAACTTAGATTAGTCAACACATTTCCCTAAGAATTTTTTTTTGTACACTCTGTTGCACTTCCCTTGTCATCTAACTGATTAGGAATCAGGTTCAGGTAATGAATGCAGATGATTAAATATGAAATATAGTATCTGGCCAGCCCTCTGTGGGTGTGCATAAATTGATAGCAAACTGTAGAACATAAACTGTCTTTATAAGTTGGCGGATGTATATTCCGTCCTAAGGAAAATTATTCTCTGTTCCTTCAAACACTACAGGTAGCCTGCCCTGCTCTTGAAATTGAGTCAAATTCAATTTGAGATCAAACCATATAATTAGAGATGGTGTGGGTTATTAATAACTAATCTATACATTGTTGTAGATTTGCACGCTCTGTATGAGAAGATATGCTTGTCATGCAAGGAAAGCCATTCCTTGCTCTTACAATTGGCAGAGTATTGCTGGCGCTGTGAAACTACTGAAGAGTAAATAACATGAGGTCTGCATTGCAGCACAGGAATCAGGGGTCTGCCACTGTTTGGATGGGGTAGTATAGAAATGGCTATTTATATGTATATAAGTGTAAGACACTGGGGATCATTATTTGTTTGCCAGAATCTTGGCAGTAAATCGACCATGATACTAGCAAACGGTAATACCGTTACCGGCGCCTGACCTGACGGTATTACTGCAAGGGTATAGTATTCCCCATTCCATGGAGCCCACAGGACTCCATCGGGGTAATACCGTGTGTTTTTGCCGGTGGGGTGTCTGATTTACCATCAGCTTTTAGCTGGAGGTAAGTCAGGGAACCCCAACAGAAAACTTGTCGTTTGCCGGTCCGGAATGGTGCTGGTATACGTTATTACCGGCACTTATTTTCCAGAGTGGCAAACATGTAATGGCCCCCACTGAGTAAGGAGTTATTCTCGTGGGATGATTCACTGCATTGGGGAAAGGCAATTATCCAGAGTGAGAACTACAGCTCTTCAGGTCTATAATGATCTTAACACATTGAGCCTCATTACTGGTTCGGCAATAAAAATAGCGCTATGTCTGCTGGTGGAATTACCATAACCACCATGAGGTCCAGTGGAAATAGCCCCAAATTACAAGGCCATGGGCCTCATTATGAGTCTGGGGGTCCAGAATGCGGTGATTCCATGACAACGGTGACACAGTTTCCGCGTCTGCAAGGTTGCGGAATGAATGGCCAATTATGGCTTGTCTGTCACTCGCACCACACCAACGCAGAAACGGTGTCACCGTCGTCATGTAAACACTCACGCAAACTGTAATTCCACCACAAAAAGCAATGCACAACCCGTGGCCACCCCCGCCGTCATGGACACAGAATCATCGGAAGTGGAAATACCATGACCGCGAAAACCGGAAACAGAGAGGCGGACATTATTTAAAACACAATCCACTGCCATCTTCAGACACCACAGGCCTGATCACCTCCCTGAGCAGCAAAAACCATCAACCACCATGGCATCCAGGATCCCAGCACGAAGACAGCATAAGCAGCGCTTCAATGAGGCAGAGCTGACAGTGCTTGTGGACCATATAGTGCAGCATGCTTTTCAGCGCAGACCAGTGGCGTGCCACCCAGCAACACAGTAAGGAGGTGTTGGCTGAAGCAGCTCGCAAGTGCACAGCAGTAGGGGTGACAACACGCAGCGTAAAGGACTGCCACAAGAGGTGGGATGACCTCAGGCTCAGTGTGCGCAACCTCATTGCTGCACACCACCAGCACAGCACTGGCACTGGTGGAGGCCCTGCATCCCCACTGAAACTGCAGTCGTGGAAGGAGCGCTGCAGCACTCTCCTGCACCTTGAAGGCATACACAGCATTGACGACGCAGAGGCAGGAGTGAGCCCACCTTTAGATGCCGGTAAGTGCACAGAGTACAAAGTCATGAGTGTGAATGGACCCCAGGAGTGACCCAATGGACCCACTGATAAATCCCCCCCCCAGCCAGGGCAGGAGTGACCCAATGGACCCACTGATACCCCCCAGCCAGGGCAGGAGTGACCCAATGGACCCTCTGATAACCCCCCCAGCCAGGGCAGGAGTGACCCAATGGACCCACCGATAACCCCTCCCAGCCAGGGTAGGAGTGACCCAATGGACCCACTGATAGCCCAGATGAGAAGCAACACAACCCCAATGCATGGCCCCTGGACATGCACACAGTGCGTGACTGAGTACAAGCAGAGACACATACACCTGAGTGCATCAACAGTCATATATGTGTACATGCAAGTGCTCACAGATTGTCCAGTTTGATGCATGTGATGGACCCATCAAGTACCACCACAAAACTAACAGCATGCCCTCTATATCCCCACAGCCATGTTAAGTGACAGCGACAATGCCCAACAGGTGACGCAACGTCCACCTGCACGTAACCAATGCAGCACTCCTGCCCAGGAGGACGAGGCAAGCTGCTCTGGAACACAGGCACCAGCTGCATCTGGCACGGATGCACCAGCCGACACCACCATCCCCATGCAGACTGCCGCCACACAAGTGGCACACACACCCACCATGGCCACAGATCCCATCCTGCAGACCATCTGAACTGCGGAGGGGGCTGCATCCACTGACGACAGTGCCCCAGCCATGCAGGTTGAAGTAGGAGGACAGGGGGAGGGGGACAACATGGATGACCTGTCATCCCTCCACAACCTACAGTTCAGTCCCCCTCAATACACAGCCCCATGAGGTCACCAACGCCCTCCATGGCAGAGCTAAGTGCCCGCATGCAGCGGATGGAGGACCAGCAGGCCACCCTAACGCATCTTGTGGAAAGGCAGCTGGAGGAGGCCAGGCTGCAGCGGTAGGAGGCGAGGCCGCAGCGGGAGGAGGTGAGGCTGCAGCGAGAGAGCAATGCCACATCAGTGCGTGGGCTCTCCAGGGCCACTGGACATTTCACCACCACCATTGTCACCTTGGCACACCATGTCCGGGAAGGCAACAGTGTCACATCTACCATTGCAGAGTCCATGTTGGTTGCCCAGCAGGCGTTTCTAGGATGTGTGCAAACAGTAACACCACCACTGCCATCCACCAGCACCACCCCATCAAGCTCCATCACAGCCAGCCCACGGAGGTGCGCTAGTCGGTTGACTGGACCCTCCAGCAAGGACGCTCATGCGAACAAGCACCCCCGGAAATAGTGCCATGTGGGAATGGCTGTCCAGAAGACATTCAGGACCACAATGGGTGTATGGGGGTGGGCACGTTAGGGTGGTGGGGGAGGTCCATTATGGGGTTAGTGTTTTGGGGCCTGGTTGGGGGTGGGTACGTTTGGGTGGTGGGGGAGGTCCATTATGGGGTTAGTGTTTTTGGGCCTGGTTGGGGTTGGGTACGTTTGGGTGGTGGGTGTGCACGGGTGTACGGCTTTCCTATCCAATACACCTTCTTTCCTGCTTTGTTAAAAATAAATCACCTTTGAAAACTCTTTCACGAGTGGACATCCGTAATTTCATTTGCAATCAATACATTTATTTACCTGCATCTTCATATACATGCAATGCTGTTCATGTGCAGTCTCTCAAAAGTAAATGTGAATGAGTGTATCCCGTGAATGTTGTCCATCTTGTGCCCCCCAGCGAGGGAGTGCAGCCATCCCATCCCCATCTTCATCATCAACTCCATCATCATCCTCTGTGTCTGCGGGCAGCGGAATATTCCTGTGCATGCACACACAAGCACTATTTTACCCGTCTTCACTGGGTTGTCCAGCAGTTGTACAGCAGTGTT
This sequence comes from Ambystoma mexicanum, assembly GCF_040938575.1. Taxonomy (NCBI): domain Eukaryota; kingdom Metazoa; phylum Chordata; class Amphibia; order Caudata; family Ambystomatidae; genus Ambystoma; species Ambystoma mexicanum. Next base: position 295,762,894 of record NC_090927.1, read on the forward strand.
CTGCCAGATCTGCTCAAGCAGCGGAACCTGGCCTTCAGTAGGCCAAATGTCCTCTCGATCATGCCACGCGTGCGGACGTGTGCCCTGTTGTAAGCCTCCTCATGCATGTTCCTTGGCCTCCGTACGGGCGTCATCAGCCATGGACTGAGTGCATATCCTGCATCACCTACATGGGATGTAAATGGAGGGGACATGTCAGTGTTTGTGGTATACATGTCTTCATCAGATGCAGTGCAATCATGTGGCATTAGTCAATCATCCATACGGGCCAAGCAGTGGTCTAACCAGTGGGTGATTACCATTCCTGGTTCATTGTTGTCCACATTGGCTTTTGGACTTTCCCAACAACTTGCTGTGCATATGGAGTTGCTCTTGAGCTCAGTGGTGGTTGGCGAGTATGGCATTATGCAGTGATGTACACACATGGATGAGTCAGTCAATAGACTGTAATGAAGTGGTAGATGCAGTAGGTCTCATGTGCACACATCATGTGCATTGGGGGGCAGTGGTGCATATTGTGGGTGGCTGTATCAAGTGGCTCAAGTAGTATGAGCTTGTACTAGTCTTGGTTGTGCATCTCCGCTGCCAGGGTGTGTACGGGCACACTGTGGCCACCTGTCATGTCTAGCTTTGTGACGTGTGGGTTTTGATGACTGTCCATTACATGGGACAGGGGGTGATGCATTTGCAGTTGTAGCAGGCCAGTCACACAGGTCATTGCCCTGGGCACCACCCCCTTTCACAGGGCCCATGTATTGGCAGTTGTACTCACCCAATAGCCAAGTGCTTTGACCAGTATAGCGTTCCATGTACCGTGGCAATGTCGAATTCCGCAGGACCATTGATTCACGTGTTGACCCCGGGAAACATGCGCAGCAATGTGTTATCACTTGTCCAGCGTCACATACCATCTGTACATTCAGTGAGTGGTACAGTTTTCTATTGAGGTACACCATCTCCATTGCACGTGGTACTGTGAGCTCTATGTGGGTGCAGTCTACTGCACCAATGCAATTTGCATTGTCCGCAGTGGCATGGAAGGCCAACTTGGTGGCAATGACCTGGGCAAGTGTACGGGGTAGGGCGATGTGTTCCGACACATGGCGCAGCAGGGCATCCAGTACCTGGCCCAGTATTATTGAAAAGCAGGGTTGTGAGAGCCCGTGCAGCTCACCAACAGTGTGCTGATACGTTCCTGTGCCAAGAAAATGCAGTACCAACACCACCTTCAGAAGGGGGGATTGTGGTCGAAATGCCAATGCGACTGCTGATGCCGTCCTCAATCATGGTGGTGATGTACATGATTGTTGGACGGTCCAGCCGGTATAATGTTTGGACCTGTCCTGGAGTCAGGTTCCAGGGTGAGGCCCTGATGCGGGGTATTGCAGGCTGACTGCGGGGTTGTGCCACCTGCACAGTTGAGTTTGGCATGGGTGCAGGGTTTGCTAACTGCCGCCTGTGCCTCCTCCGCCTCTGCCTCCTCCTGCTCTGCAAATACTGCCACTGTGTGCAGTGCTGCCTGTAGTTTCAATAGCCCCAGTCCCAATGCTGCTACTGCAGCTGCCTGCATAGTTTTGTTTGGAGTTGGCCTGGGTGTGGGTGTGGCCCTTTTGTAGGCTCCCAATAGCCTGGTGGGTCCAGCTGGGCTCATTTGTTGCACCTGTGGACTGATTCAGCTCACCAGACACTGTTTAACATCATGTTGCGGTGGCGCCGATACCGCCACTGTGTCCACAGAGTTTCTGCCATTTTTATGGCAGAGTTTCCATGTCTGTGCTACTTGTAATGCGCACAGCGTTATGTATTGCCAGTAACGGGGGGTTTCTGTGCCGATGCAGTTTTCGGGTGCGTTGACTCCACGGTGGCAGTTTCTGGTGATGGTGTTTCCAGGTTCGAAGTTTAGAATTAGCTGATACGGTGCCGGTATGGTTATACCAGCAATGTTAAGTCCGGACCGGCGGACTCGTATGTGTGCATCCCAAACATCGGCGATAATGGTAATTCCACCCTGTGGAATTAGTGCAAAAAGGTATCACCTACCGAAGAAAATCGGGCACTTTTCGGAAGAATTAGTGCTACCACCAGAAAATTGGCGGAATTACCAACTGATAATTCTGACACGCGGAAGTAGCATCAGAAAGCAAATCTGGCCATCTTGAAGGATATAACCCACTTAAAATCACACATTTGGAAGTGTCATCCGAGCCTGAAAAACTGGGAAAAGATGTTAGGAGCAAATCAAAAGGCCAGGTGCTGAAATGTGGCTCAAAAAGCGAAAATCTACTGATGCAGAACTACTTGTGCTTGTGGCTGAGCATGTAATGGCCCATGCAGAGGAGCAATATGGGGCACAAAAATGGAAGACCAAACACCATATGAAAAATGCCATATATAGTGAGATGTGGGACAAGGTGGTGGCCGTGGAAACAATGCCAACAGACTGCAAGGACCTCTGGAAAAGGTGTAATGACCTGAAAGCCAGGGTCGCACCCTAATAGCCAACTACAATGGGAGAAAGTAGCTACTGGAGGAGGGACAGTGGAACTTCTGCAACTCACACCATGGAAGTAGAATGTGAGCATCATACTCCATCTTAAATCTGCCTCACATCCCGCATATGCAGTGACGTGAGGTGCAATAAAGGGGGCGCCCTGCAGGAAGGCAGGCAGTTCGGGGCACAAACTAAAACTGGTGTGACGTGTGTTCTGTGCCTCCCACGCCTTGCACCAGAAGGCCCAAAGATGCGGCCCCCTTTGATCCCTCTCCCCATCGATGGCACTGGCAGGAGGGATAGAACACTGGTGATGAGCATGGGATACGAACCAATGCGTGCACTATTATCAGGCATTTTTCCACACGTGGTGAAGGAAACAGCAACGGCTGCCTCAAAACAATGCAACATGAAGGCTCTGGAGAGGAACATGCACTGCTGAGTTACTGACCATCACCTAGACTCTGGAAAACACAGGTGAGGAGCTACTGCTAATCAGCACAGAGAGGTTCACAACAGAATAAGGGCAACATGGCAACCAAGAATCCCGGGGCTGACCGAGTGCGGATGGAGAAAGGAGAAACTGCCCAGCACAAGGAACCACGTGTGGAGCATGCGGCCGGAAGGACCACTGCGCACATGTCTGCAGATCCTCATGACAGCCTCAACGCCCACAACCACAACTGCAACAGCCCAAACAGTTCTCCAAGAAGAAGAAAGAAGTGGATACATGTCAAGTAGCAATGGAGGACAACTCGTCCACATTCGCATCTGGGGACGACCATGAAAAAGCCGTGACGGCTGTGGTAACTGGGAGAATGAGGAGGAGCCAAAAAAGAAAAGGAGAAGACCCACATCCCCAGTAAACATACATGGTCAAGAGACGCTCATGCCAATCGACACAGGAGCATCAGTGAATGTAATGCTAACCACCATGTTCTGGGCACTGAATCCCCAACCAGAACTCAAGACAACTGAAACACTCCTTTTCGCCTATGGCAGCAAGAGTCCACTCCCGGTAGAGGGACGGTTCAGAACCATACTAAACAGAGGAGAGACCACAATCAAATCAAAGATCTACGTTGTCAATGCTGGAACCGAATGCCTACTCAGAGGGGATGCAGCTGAAGATCTGGGATTGATCCGGTTCATCTATGATGTTGCTGATCCACTGATGTCACTGACCTACAAGCCAAACACCCTGGCATCCTCAACGATGCCTATCACACAAGGCCCAGACGACTAGTTTAGTTTAGTTTATTTATTTATAGAGCGCCCCGAGCCCTTGGGCAACTGGGTGCTAAATGTACAAGTTGCAGTAATACAGACATTTATGGAGAAAAAAACAACAATGGAAACAGCGTTTACAAAGATACATGGTATGACAGAAAAATAGAACACATTTAGGTATATACAAAAATTTACAAAGTACAGGTAATTACAGGGAGATGTGTGTCGGAACAAGCTAAGCGTTAGATGTAGGATCTTGCTCTTGGAGCCAATCTTTTTTTTTTTTCCTGAATAAGTGGTAGAACGGTTCCTCTCTTAATGAAAGAGATGATGTATGGCGAGAGAAAGTGTTGGCCAGACGAATGGGTGCCTGGTTGGAAATGCATTTGTGCATGAGAGCCAGTGTTTTGAAGGCTATTCTTTGGTTGATATTAAGCCATTTTAGTGATAGTCTAATTTCAGAGATGTGATGATTCCTTGGGATATTTAGCGCTGCTCAGATGGCATTATTTTGCAGGACTTGCATTTTATTGAGGTTTTGTAGAGATGTGCCGAGGTATAGTGCATTGCAATAGTCTAGCTTAGAAAGCACTAGGGCTCTGGCTATTGTGATGCAGTTAGCTGGTGATAGGCAAGGTCTACAGGCGGTGATAAGCTTACAGGTGTAAGCGGAGGAGAAAGCCAGTGTGTTAGTTTGCCTAATTGGATTTGGTGCAGAGTCTATGTGAATCCTAGTGTTTTCTCCACACTGGCACTTTAATTATGTTGCTGTCAATGTTTGAAGCAGGAAAATGACACGTCCAATTTATTCAGGTTGGCAAGCGAACCCAGGAGTAGCAACTCTGTCTTATCATCAATAAGACAGAGTCCATGCTTCACCATCCATGCTTGTATGATGAGATAAATCTTGTTGAGGGTCCCACTGTCCACAGTGCAATCACCAGTCATGGGGATCAGTATCTGGGTATCATCTGCGTAGTTGGTATAGGTGACACCCAGATAGTCAGGCTTTTCGAAAAGTGGCTTGGTAAATACATTGTAGAGAGTAGGGGACATGCAAGAACCTTGGGGCACCCCATAGGTGACGGTGACGGTGTGGTCGAGGCAGAAGGTGCAAAGACCCTCCTAGATCGGTTTTTAAGGAAGGTTTCAATCCAGGCATTGGCTTGATCTGAGAAGTGTGCAGCTGATGATGGATGTTTACATAAAATGTTATTGTTCACCAAATCAAAAGCTGCTGATAAGTCAAGTAAGAGAAGCAGAGACAGTTTACCTTTGTCTTTCAGGGACTAGATTTGGGTCTTGAGGTCGATAAGGGCGATTTCAGTTCTGTGTCTAGGTCTGAAACCGGATTGCCTCAGTCCTAATAAGTTATTGGATTCAAGGTGTTGTTGTATCTGTAGTTATGCAGCTCAGTCTAGTATTTTTAATAGAAATGAAACCGCCGTGATAGGTCTGTAATTGGCTGGGTTATTCAGGTCTAGGGAGGGTTTTTTTTTTAAAAGCAGGAGTGCCCAAGCATCTTTCAAGTTGTTAGGTACAATGCTAGATATGAAGGAAGCATTGATGACTGAAGTGATAAAAGGGGCTAAATCCTTTGCAGCTTCCTTGACAAGGGGGGCAGGACATGCATCACCCTGACAATTTGACGATTTGAGCATGGTAATTTTGTCTTGGAGTGCATTCTGTATATTGGAACACCATTGGGTGTATTTGATGCACGTGTCGGGGGTGGGGCAGGAGATTCTAACTCCTGAAGGATGTTGAAGAGTTCCTTGGTGTTGGACTCAGCTTTGGAGATGCGGTCATTGTAGTTGTCTTTTTTGGATTGGGTCATGGCTATTTTATAGTTAAAGGAGGCTGTGGCGGACTTGGCTTTATTTTCTGATGAGGGGGTATTCGCCTTAAGAATGGTGTGATTGTATAAGTCGACTAGAGCTGTAAGGTCTGGGGTGGTTGTGGTGGGGTTGGTAATTGGCTGCAATAATGGGATAAGGTTATCTAAGGTTAGATTTTGTTTGTTCCTAATCATCATGTGTGTGCTTGTTTAGTTAGAGGAGTGGATGAGGCAATTAGTTTGATGTTGAACACAATGAGATGATGGTCAGTCCAGGCACAGGGAGCATTAGAAAGGTGGTCGATATTACAGTTAAGGTCAGCTATCCAATCTAGGATTCTGCCTTTATTATGGGTAGGTGATAACATTGAAAAAGAAATAGGGCACCAAATCATTAATGGCATGTGCTCAGAGAAACTGCTCAGAATGGTTTTGGGTGAAAAAGGCATCACCCTAGCCAGGATTCTCAAATATGGATGCCAGAGGGGACTGTTTCACATGAGGGCAGCACAAATGTGCACCACACTACAGAAACTCCAACTGGCACTGACGACAGCGACAATAGCCCAAATCTCCAACCGTTAAGCGCCAATGACTACAGTGAAACAAACAATTCACCAAGGTGGCCACAGGCAAATGGGGACGTGGAAAGATTCATTAGTACCATCAACAAAGAGTTGTGCATATCAGATCCCAAAACAGCCCCTGGAAAGTGGATCTGTACCGATTCTTATGGAACTACAGGGTGACAGCCCAGAGCTCCTCGAAGGTATCCCCAGCAGACCTCATGTATTGGATCCTGGTAAACTCAACCATACTGCATCACCCTAACAGGGGGGTCGACGTTCTGGACATCGACCACATCCAAAGAAAAAGAGTTGCAGCAAACAGTCATATGAGTTTCAGGAGACACGCAAGAAGATCCAAGCACAAGGTCGGAGATCATGTATTGGTATTACGAAACTGCACTAAGTCCAAGCTGGAAACACGCAATGACTACACACGCTGGACAGTGAGCCGAACGGAAGGACCAATGGTGATGGCGGCACAAGGACAGCAGACAATTTCCAGGAACACATCCTGGTTCAAGAGGGTGCCCCATCAGATGTGGACAGACAGGGAGAGACAATCACAGGAAGACGATAAGCATTCACAGCACACCCTGAGCCATAGATACGAAGGAGATGCGACACAGAGCGGTGTACCAGGAGAGGCGCAGGAAGATGATGGAGGTGAGCCAGAGGGGGGAGATAACCCAGAGTCAACACCCTGACAGGGGTCCCGTAGCTACAAACTAAGGGCAGCCCTGAAGGCCCCAGGGAGACTAACAGACTATGAATGGTGAGAGAAAAGAGCATGCACCTGTTCCAGATTAGATTTGCACAGAGGTGTTTCAGATGTTCTTTGAGTACTGTTATAGGTTTGTGTTCACTTTGATGGGAAAAAGGAGAAATGTTATCTCCACCTCACGTCCCGCATGCATGGTGATGTGAGGAGCAATAAAGTGCCCGCCCTGTTGTAAGGTAGGCAGTTCGGGGCACAACATAAAACTGGTGTGATGCGTGTTCTGTGCCTCCGCGTCGCACACCAGAAGGCCCATAGATGCGGCTCCCTTTGATCCCTCTCCACAGGCGGTAATGACAAGAGGGATAGACCAATCCACATGGTGGGCCTGGGAGGTATAGGAGAGGAAGAGGTTGGAGCAGGCAGCCAGGAATAGAATGCCATCCGACGCAGTTGCAGTCATCCTGCAGGTCCTGGATCAGACAATGCACAAGCACAACAAACACATCCAACACCATTGAACTGTATGTTTGAAGGCACGGCAGGTGAATTCCCCAAGAATGGTCCACCATAGAGAAGTAGGAGGACATTCCTGTAGAGCATTCATCAGTGATAGCTGACAACTTGTATCCTGGAATGACAGTGAATCACAAAGTACACAATCAACCAACATTTCCCACCAAACTCACCTCCATCCTTTACAACTCTATATCAGCCTTTGCCACTCCAGAACTGGCCAATCTAAAAACTAAATGAGAAGCAGATTTAGGAGCTATAGAACCGGAGGACTGGATATTGGTGCTGATGCACCCACGAGAGATTGAAATCTCCTCCGGACTCCGCCTGATCCAGCTCAAGATACTTCACCGAATTTACTACCCCAGAACTGTATTTATATAGCTGGAAACATGCCACAAATCCAAACGGTGCTGAGATGAGGAAGGTACCTTTATGCACATCCTGTGGAAGTGCCCTCGAATCAAAACCTTTTGACGGAAGTGCTGTGATAAACTGTCGGTGATCCTTGCCCGGTCCATACCATTAGACACGTAAACACTGCTGTTAGGTATCCCTAATGAAAACACTGCTAACAAATGGGAAGGACTATTCTTAACCACGGCAGCAGGTCTGATGAAACACAACATATTTCAGACATGGGGCGCTCCAGAGTGCCCGACCTCGGACCAGTGGGCAGCAGACTTGGACGTCTGTGCAGCTGTAGAGCATAGAGTATACACAGCAAGAAGCTGCCCCGCGAAAGCCAATGAGATGGGAGGAGTGAGTGAACTAAAGATTTATGGTGATTTACGGTAATGTGGGTATGTGTTGACACATGGTACTTATACAACTTATCTGACTTGGATTATGTGCGTGACTGTTATTACTATGGCTATGGGCAGAATATATGATTGGGGATGGGTTTTGTAAGTTTTCTTTTCTTTTGTTCATCTCAAAAACAATAAAAAATCTATAACAAATGTTTTATGAATACCAACATTGCCAGTAGGCATCCCACCCATGTATCCACAACACTTTCAGCCAAAGAGCCCCCACCCAGAAATCACATAGTGCTAATCCAATAGATGCAATAGATGCAATAGAGCAAAAGAAGCAAGCTACAGTGTGGTCCCCCAATTATTTCTGTCACACCAAGACAAGCGCATGTGCACCTCTCAGGTGAGAAGACTACTCAATTCAAAAACATGTGTACAGAGGCATCCATGAGATTAAACAACCTGACAGTCCATAAAACCACAGGTCAGCCAGCTTCACATTCCATACGCATTCAAATCTGAGACGATCATCAACCCTGTCAGCTGTTACATTGCCTACCATAACGACAAACCCCATTTGGGAGTTTTGGATCCTACCCACCACATCCTTCATGTTATGTTATGTTATGTCATGAGACCTGGTCTCTCATGAGCCACACAGATCACCAAGCCCCCTCCGACCATTCCTCTCCCTCCCAACCTCCTTGCTGATTCCCCCCCTGCCGTTGCAATTGGCTCCCTTGGTCTCCCTCATGATCCTTACAGGGCACCAGTCCCCTCTGACCTGTCTATACCAGCACCCCCCATACCAGCACTGCCTTTCTGGGCCTCCTTACAGACTGCCGGGTGGGTTGACTTCCCTCCTGTCTCTGGTTGACACCCTGTTCTATTACTTAGATGTTGGTCCTACCCTGGCATCCCTTGCCACTTGCCCCCTGGTGGGCTGGGCATCGCTCCCATGTCTGGTCCACAGCCCATCCAAAAACCTAGCTGGTGGTCCTCCCCTGGCCTCCCCGGCACTTGCCCCCCACGGGCAACCGTCCCAGTACTTGCCCAAACCTTGGCCATTCCTTCTCCCGCCTCCACTTCCCATCACACCACTCCCACCCCTTTGCACATCTTGTTACTGTACTTGCACAATCCGAATGTGACAAGGCCCAGTAGGACTGTTTAATTTTGTTTATCTCCCCTGTTAAATAAATACATGTTATGTTATGTTATACGTACTTATATAGTGCACTATCATCAAAGGTATCTTGGTGCTGAGAGGATATGCAGGTTCAACCAACAAGGCTAAAATCGAAAAACAGAACAAGGTCAAATAAACAGTTTTTAGAGCATGTGATTTCCTGAGCTCTTAACTGATACGGAATTGAATTCCATAGTTTAGCAGCTACAATAGAAAATGCTCGGCCACCGATTCTAATTAATCTAAAGGGAGGAACCTGAACCAAACCCTTATCTTGAGACCCTAGCCACCTACCAGGAACATAATGCAGAAATTTAGATTTCACATACTCTGCACCTTGCACAAAAAAAGCTTGATGCGCAATTCAGAGAGATGTAAAGGTGGCCTGTTTCTCAACAGGAAGCCAATGAATTTGACAAAGAACCAGAGAAATATGGGACCCAAAGAAGATGCCAGTAGTCACCTTGGCTGCCAGGCTTTGCAAAAGCTGCAGACGGCATATCAGATAATGTAATGAGTTGCAGTAGTCTATTCTACTCAATCGCAGTGCTGCCACTACCGGCACATGTAAAGCATCTGGGAGGAAAGCAGAATTGTCCTCAAGATTTAAAGATGAAAGTGACCAGATTGGCAGACAGCACTGATGTGTGTCTCCATTGTAAGAGAGGAAGCAATCTTTACCCCAAGGTCCTTAACCACAGAGACAGGTACAGGAAGCGGACCAAGTGACGGGTGCCAAAACGCTGGGCACCACAAAGAAGCAGGAGAAGAAGAACCACCCACCAAGTTTTCTGTCTTGTCTTCGTTTAACTTCAGCAAATTGTCACCCGTCCAATACCCAACAGCCTCCTGTCGACCCCTAAACTGGGACAGGTAACTAGGATCCCAAATATTAAAGTGGACAATAAACGGAGTGTCATCAGCAGCAGCAAAAGGTGTGGGAGTGGATGAGGCTGCATGTAGGTATTAAACAGGATTGGAGACAAGGCGGACCCCGGAGGAGCACCACATGTGAGAGCCTCAGAGCAAGAAGAGAAAGGGACAAGAGATAGAATTTGCGTTCTGCAGCCAAGAAAGATCAAAATCAGGTGAGAAGAAGATTCGAGAGACCTGCAATGGCAATGCAGGCCAATAAGATGAAATAATTGACAATAATTGACAATTCTGAAGGCGGCTGACAGATCGAACAAAATCAAGCCGCTCACTCCACCTTGGTCTGCCACCCGTGTCAGGTCATCCACAGCAGATACAAGGACACTACCAGTACCACGGCCAGGCCTGAACCCAGACTGAAATGAATAAAAAAAGAAAACATGTTCAAGAAAAGAGCTCAATAGTGGAGAGATGAGAAACTCCATGAGTTACATAAAATAGGACAGAAGAGAAATCGGTGGAAAATTGGCTGGGATCGTGAGGTCCAGAGAAGGTTTTATCAATAGACGCCCTACCAGTGTCTGTTTTAAAACAGACAGAATAAGACCTTAAGCATAAGACATGTTCACTGCCTAGGTAACCCAGGGAGCCAACTCTGGCATAATCGTCTTAAGCACTTCCATTGGAATTGGGTCCAAAGACCAATTTTAATGTGGCACTGGTGGTCAGAATATCCCCATTTGTAAAAATTGTGAATTGAGACCAAAAATGAGAAGAGTAAGGTACAGGCTTCTCACCCAGCACCTGACTGGTCCTAGGGAAAGAACATGAGATTTATTTTCTGAATATATGAGAACTCTGGGATAAAAAAAAACCTTGACAATGAGTTGCAAAGAATCTGAGTTGCAACAACCCTAGCTAACAAAGGGGAGTTAGAGGACACAGCACACAAGGGAAAACAGCTCTTTAGATTTGTTTAGGGCATTTTCTACCTGTACAATATAGTAGCCATGCTTGGCTTTGCAAATAGCACCAAAGTAGCGCTTGGAAATGTCCTTACATTTTAGCTTAGCATTAGGGCAATACAGAATGCCACTTGCATGCAGTCTGCTTGTATTTAAGACACAGGTCTTTCAGATTCGTATTTAACCAGGGCTCCGAAGGCCGTTGCCGTCCCCTCATCAGGCAGAGTAGTGCGAGACAGTCAGCAGTAGCAGAAAAAGCTTGAGCTAATGAGCACTGATTAGTAGACTGAACTGGGCCACAATGTTCAATAATAGAAGAAGCCATCCTAGCCTTTTCCACCAAATGCTATTTTAGTTTAGATAGAGGTGGTGGAGTAAACACAACTGAAGCAACCTGAGATTTAATACATAACGATATGACCATATGATATGACCAGATAATCAGCTGTGCAGAAAAGACTTTTACCAGCGATTCAGAAGCCAGAAGCATGTCCAGTTTGTTTGCAAGGCAGTGCATAGTGCCATACACCAATTGCGCAAGGTTTAGGTCGTGCATTGCATTTAGAAATCGGGCAGAGGAATCCGAGGGAGAGTTACAGCTTAAATTAAAGTTTCCATCTATAACCAAATGAGTGTATCTGGCCTGAAGGTCTGCAATGGGTTCAAGAAGCGAATCACAAAAAGCTTAATCAACACCAGGAGGATGGTCAACTATTAAAATATGTATTACATAAGAAGCAGAGACTACAAAACGGGTCAATATTGCTTCCATTTGTGTACAATGAGTTAGTGGAAGAGTGAACAGAGTAAACCACTGTTGTCACCAAGTTGGTGGTGCAATTCATCAACACCACCTCTGACCCAAATGATCCTGTTTGCCAGCCCACTGCGGAGGACGCCAACGCCTCACCTCACCACCTTGCCACAACTGTGGCAGGTACCACTGGCCAAACATCTGCAGATGCTACAGTGAGCCACTTTGTGATGGATTCCTCTCCCCTTGTAAGCCTCTCTCCTCTGTAAACCAGTACTTCCCTCTTATCAACTCACTGCTCACTGCATTGGCCTCATGGTGATGACACAGACACACCTTGAGTGGGTGATGGTGCTGAAGGTAGATAGTAATAACATGAAGAAGGAATATGAAGGTGACAGCTTCAAATGCACACTAGAAAACTCAATTAATTGAACATGGAAGGAAATCTCACATTAAAATGTGTAGTCACGAAAGGAATTGGTGCATCGTGACAGAACCTCTGATTAACTTCAAATGTTGATATGTAGTATAGATTATGTCATAGAAATAGGGATCTCCATGTTGTGAATAAAAAATAAATGTGTACAATTGTCAAATTTCATCTCACAATGTTCATTAAAATCTTTAAATGTGTGCACCAACTTGCAGAATCTAAAAATACAAGTTTCAACATTCTCACATATTTTACACAGAAATTAGAGTATAAAAAACAATATTAGCATCTTTTCATAAAGAACATTTTTCTTCCCACCTTTCCTTGTCATGAGGATAAGAAACAACACCCCTGTCACAAGGCAGGAGTCAAGTAAAAAGTCTATACGAATGGAATCCACTGGGAGGAAGGATTATGGAATATTGGTTGATGAAGATTAAGCAGTGGTACGAGCTGGGGATTGGAGAGCAGAATGACGGACTCTATGCAGATTGGGAGACCCTTCCTTAAGAGAAGGAAACCAGTTCAGTTAGGCACGAGTGACCAGTCCTTTGGATATTGATTTCCAGATAAGCCACAAGAACAGATGATTTTCTGACAAAATGATGTCTCTATGAGTGGGTTCCTTGCAGGCTTTCCTAAGACTGTAAGTTACATCTGGAAAGGAAAACTAACCCCAGCTAACACCAAATTGTCAAAATTAATCAGAGAAAAATCTAGGAGGGCAAAGATAAGGGAATTACGGGGAAGTGCAATTTGAAAACCTGAATACAGGTGTCGATAAATGCATGCCCTGTGTTCCCACATCTATATTAACCCCCAAGTGAGGGGTTGTCCTTTAAAGCTCAATTGACTCTGCATTTAAAAACAACTTTTACAACTGAATAACTGTTGGTGCCAGTACAAGGTGGAATTGCTTTTGTAGCATTAAGTCATTTTTGAAATATAAGTAATTGTTTAAACCAGTGTAGACTCACATTGGGCTATAGTATAAATGCATAATACTATTACCTGGAGGGAAATCATGCATTTCATGTTATTGGGGAGAGCCAGAGGGCCTTGTTATAACTTTGCTGGTGCGGAATGTATGTGGCGGGATTACCGTATACTGACACGTTTACGCAACGGCAAAGTAGAAGTTTACCGGTGGGGTGGAGGAATTACCTCCGGCTAAAAGCTAGAGCCAATTCCCCACCCTAATAGCAAAAATAGTAGGTATTACCAGCACCGGTTTTACCGGTGTGGGCAATACTGGTAAATCCCCCATGGAGTCCTATGGCATTCAATGGAATGGGGATTTACTGCTGTTATCGGCAGACATAATCCAGCAGTAATTCTGCCAGATGGAGTGCTGGTAACGGTTTTATACCATTACCCGTTACCCTTACTTTGCAGGTAAACCCCTGAGACTCTGTCGCTAGAGAATATAATAAAAATTCACATTTATATAGGGATACAAACCCTCAGGCATTTGAGACATTACTTTATGGCCTTTATCCAGGCGCACAGACATTGGGGAAGTCCCATTTTCCAGAACACCAGGTACAGCAGTGTTTCCATTGAAATATTATGTGTATGTTACATGATGAATTTTCTGTAAGCCTTTAAAGATACTTACTAAAATATTGGATCAATATTGTGTCTTTATAGAGCCCATCCTGAGGAAGGACAGCTGCCTGAAATGCGTCGGTGAGGGCCTCTGCACGGCAAAAATCAAAAATCAAAAATAAAATAGAAGCGTTTTTACACTTAAGAATCTGGCATTATTATGTTTTGATATTATGTTGCAAGTAGAACATTTGTGTAAATGTCATAGTATGCAGAAGTATTCACTACACCCCTGGCGTCCTCAGGTCTGCTGCTTGTCTAACCAGACATGTTTGTGCTTTTGGTTGCTGGTAATGGTATTACCATTTGCTGGTATCCTGGTGGAATTACCGGCAGGATACTGGCAATGTCATAATGAGGCCCAGTACTGTCTTTGATTTGATGTCGGCACAACAAAATGTATGTCGAAAGAATTCATTCTATTTATTAAGAATTGTGCAAAGTGAAATCTTCTGCATTCCCTTTTCTTTGAATGCATAGGTAGATCAAGTGTAATGTGGGAAGGAACAAGACTTTTAACTAAGTATCTGTTACTGGAGAATAGACATCTTGGGCTCAGAAATATAAAGAGACAATAGGACTGATACATGGAATTCTTTGCACTGTTCAAAGTGATTTTGCACTGCTGAAAAGAGAATGTGCACTGCAAACACAAACCCTGAATCATGGAACCGTGCAACGTGTATTTCTGCACTGCAAAGTCAGTGCAAAATCATTTTTGCAGTATACAATTAACTGACTTTGTACTGCAACAATACACTTTGCACTATTCCATGAATCAGGGTTTGTGTCAGCAGTGCAAAGTCACTTTTCAGCAGTGCAAAGTCACTTTGAAAAATGCAAAAAATATCCATGAATCGGTCACTTAATGCATTACATGCAGGCCCGTTTGGAACTGTGAGGACATCCAGATTGACAGGAATGCATTCATGTTCCAGGAAAGCTGACACACACTGATACATGAACAAAACAAATCCATGTTTAGTGAAAGCCACATGCACATGCCTATAGAGAGCTGCACCCACACATTCAGAGAACATAGTGTACATGGGGGTTCAATGCAGGTTCAGAGCAGAACATGTAGATTCCCTAGAATATTACCTACAAATTCAAACTTGAGTAAGCCAATGCAAACACGTCACCTTTTGACATCACTAAATCATTGACTGTTTGGATTAACTTCCCATGTTTCAGGGGTTTGTTGTTCTGATCACGCATACCTCTAGCTTTCTAGTTTACTCAGTGCGCAAGAAATCCATTTTCAACATAATCTTAATTAGTTATCATTATGAGTTCCTGGAGTTGATGGGTTACAGCAGTAAGGGCAGCTTTATATATAAAGCCATGAATTCCAACCACTGGCTACTCTGGGAACCAACTTTATAGCCACCTGAGGGCTCAGGGATGTCATTCACCCAAGCATTTCTGATGCATGCTACTAATTCGTTTTCTCACCATTTTCTTAAATGTGGTAGGAACATCCATCTAGATCAACTATGGGCATTTCCAGATAGGTGTTTTCATCATACACCTTGTGAGTTGAAGCTAGATATGTCTCCATATTTTTGGTTCTTGGCAATACCACTTAATCTAAACAATTGTCTTGAGCACGGTCATGTGGATAGGCTAACACTTGCGCAATCAGATGCGTTTTATTGTCACAGTTTCTGGCTTCTACGGCATTACCATGCATGAACAACATCCAGCAAGTAATCCTGGAGTTAGACATGAACAGTTTGTATTTAGTCGCTGTGCAAATAATGAAGAGGTTGATGGGAGGTCTCAACTATTATTTGTTCCCCATGAATCCACGGTAAGGAGTGCTTCAACACCTATTACGTTGTCGGGTGATTTTTCACATTCATTAAATTTGATATCAATAAGTGATAACGTTTTGAATATTAAATCATTATATTGAACTTGTCATTCTGATTTTACACCACCGTCAAACAGGTGTTTGAAAATTTTGTTTCCTGGAACAATTATTTATTTTATATGGGGTATGTCAATCATGGAGCATGGAATAGACTTCTTGTCAGTTGTTTCACTGCTTCTGTTTGAGTACCCCCCATTCCCACTTGACTCCTGCCTTCAAAAGATGGATCAAGGGCTGAGTTACTGCTGTCTAATGCTCTATGAATTATTAATTTTTTATTTGATTTTTTCATTGTTGAATTTAATCATGAAATTGATTTTTTTACAACATCTTCAGCATCTTAGTAGAATGGTAGCTTAGCCAAGTAGATTGTATCTTGTTGAAATGTCTAGAAAATGTCCAAAAAGAAAATGTCTAAAGAAACCTGGTGGATCCTAAGTTGCCAACTTGTGTTTAGTTTCCAGTTTTGCCATTATTTGCTGCAGAATTTCAAAAGTAGCTATTTGCCAAGAGACTCTATCCCCGCTGATAATCCTTGACCACCAGGTTTCTTCTTCTGCCATTGATGGATGTGTAAAGAAATGCTTCATATATTGAGATCGAATTTCCACCGTGCCAGAACCGGACATCAGTAAGTGGCAGATTGTCTCCTTTTCGGTGCTGCAAATTTTGCAGACATTGGTCATCGAGAGTCCTCTGATTTGGCGTATTTCGTTGGTGTCAAAAAGGTTCAATCTAGCTCTCATTTTGGCGTTTCACGCTAATCGACTGGGAAACTTTTTGATATAGCTCTGTAGCACATTCAATTTGCTCAATGTAGAAGGTAGATGAGATGTAAGTTTACTACTACTCGTTGCAGTTAAAGTGCATATCCAGTCCAATTCTTTTATTTTATTCAGTACTCTTGTTGGGTTATTCATCAAATCTTCTTCTGTGCACTCTACGCCTTTTAGTAGCGCTAGGTTGTCATCTCTCCATGATTTTAGCATTTTACAGTTTGATTCACATGTTTCTTTGAAAAACAAACCGTGGAGGAAAGTGCTGTTTGGAATGACGCATTTCCCGTAGAGTATAAGTGTATTGCAGTATAGGGTGCTCTGTAGTGAAAGTAGACTTAATTCATGACTGATCAAGGAGGCAGAGATTGAGCTAGGCAACCCCAACATAGTTCTCCAAAAATAGGCCTCCAATTTTGGCCATGTTGTTTTGGGTAGGGAAGGCAGAGCCTCTATACTGTAGGTCACTGTTGGGACGACCTTCAACTTATAAAAGTTTAGGACTGGGATGGTGGAAAAGCAACCACATTTTCTGTCTATCGCCTTTCCTTGCGTCGCCAAGTTCCTGATCTGCAGATGGAGAGCTGCTTGCATGGCGATTTCTTTTTTGGAACTTTCTAAAACCACGCCCAAATATTTAAACTTTTTGACTTTGTCAACGTCGATGTTATTCAGTGACCAGTTTAGTTTTTCCAGTTTCTTAGTTGAGCGTTCCACAACTATTATTTTCGTGTTTTCGATGTTTATTTCAAGGTTTTTTTCAATTGTAAATTTGTGTAGGTTGGCCAATTGACGCTGCAGGCCAATAGGGGTCTGATCTATTAAAAGGAGATTGTCAGCGTATAGTAATCTGCTGATTTTTACTTGGGCTAGTTTAAATGGGAATGATCTGATAGCCTCCTCTGTGTATTGGTAGTACCCCATGTAGGCCACAAAAAGGGCCGGTGCCAGAGGGCACCCCTGTTTCACTCCTCTTTTCGTCACAATGGGCACTGATAGGCTTCCTTGCTGATTCAAACGTACTTTTATATTAGTATCCGTATGCAAGACCTTGATGGGTTCAAGGATGTCGTTTGGGCACTCCCAGGTTTCCAGCTTTTCCCAGAGCCTAGCTCAATCGACCCTGTCGAAAGCCTGGGAAAAGTCTATGAATGCAGTGAACAGTCTTGGTCCGTCCTCCATCACCTTACTTTTCAGAATGGCCAGGAAAATATGTTTATGGCTGTTCCTAAGGTCTTTTTCAATCCTGTCTGAAAGTTGTCATTACATGGAGCTTGAGTCGCCCATTTTTGGAATTTTTTTAACGGCAGTGATCTGTAGACTTTCACGATCAGGGCCAAAAGTGCGATTGGACGGTGGTTAGAGAGATCAGTGTTATCACCTTTTTTGTAGATTGGTACCATGATCGCTTTAACCATGAAGGTGGAACAGATTGAGAGTGCACATCTAATAAAGACGGATCTTATAAACTTTGACCATTCTTTAGGGTAGGTTTTCAAATCTAAATTGCTAATGCCATCGGGTCCTGGTGCCCTGGATTTTTTCAATTTTTTTCAAAGGTTGCAGATTTCCTCTTGGTTATCGAATTTCACCCACCCCGGGTGAATTTAATCCCATTTGACTCATCCTGGGGCAAAAACAATGGAGACCTCATCAGCGGTTTGTCCATAGAAAGTTGGAAAAGAGTCCAGAAGTAGTTTATCCAGGTGACTTTGCTGATGCTGTTTAAGATGGCCACACCTTTTGGTCCTATTGTCGTTTTCAGCAGCGACCAAAATTCCCTGGAGTTCTTACTACAGATTGCTTTGAGTGATATGTGTATGTGTACCCTCTAATTCAATTTCCCTAGGTCTGCACAGAGTATCCATTATCCATTGGCTTTCAATAATCCTAGATACTGTGAATTGGTAGAATAATCAAGTATTTGATAATCTCTATTAGTTATTCCATGAACGTTAGTCCTAACTGGTATTGTCATACAAACACTGATGCCAAATCAGGGATCATAGGCATAGTGATATAATGAAGAGACATATGTCCAAATCATAGGAATCGACGGAGAACATTTTCTGAAAGTCTACAAATACCGAGCTTAAATGTAGCTTTTACTCCTCTGTGTCAAAGCCAACTGCCATGCTAATTTGTTCTTCAGTCATCTGACAGAAATATTTCTGTGGATGGCTATATTTGAGGTTCTGTTAATGATGGAGGGTCTCACCTGAGATTCGACATCACTGTCGCTGGAGGACGCGGTGGATTCCAAGAGGTCTGCATTGGTTTTTTCGGGAGCACTCTTCTTTTTGAAGCGATAGGGTCTGGACTTGGAAATGTCCATCTTGTTTGGACTAAGAAACAGTACCAATAAGAATGGTGTCCTCCCTGCACAGCCCTGCAAGGGAAAAAAGGCACACAAAAAAACCTGATCGGTATTCCGGCGTGATGGGCGACTCCAAGAAGTGAATAGATGGAAATGTCCGGGTCAATGATGGGAGGATGAGATGCAAAAGAAGTCCAAGGCAAGAGTGTCCAATAAATCAAAAGCAATGAAGAGTTGTCCAGGTGTCTTCAGGAGGGAAAACAATGAAGGAGAGAGATTTGCCGTCAAGCAGGAGGAATCGACAAATACAGCAGCTGATGTGAGCAAGTGGGAGAGTCCTGGGAGAAGTAGACAGAGAGAGGCCAAGGAGAAATACAAGAAGGAAGGTAAGAGGCTAAGCAAAGCAGAGTATACAAGGAAAGGGTTAAGAGATAGCTGAGAGAAAGGCAACCAGCACAGTGCTCCACACTATACCTACACATAGCAAAGCCGGCAGTAAACTCTCGCCAACGCTGAAGAGGGAGCAGATGAAAAGAGTAAACTAAGACAATGCTCCACCACCCAAAAGAATACAGAGAGAGTAAGAGTGCCGGTACCATGCAAGGATGAATAACAGCACGAACCATGGCCCGTCACAAAAGTAAACTAGAAATTAATAAATCACACCAAACAGAAAGCAGGAAAGAAGAGAGAGAGTGCCAGCAGGAGTTGCGTGCTAGACGAGACTCACGACTGGCAATCGAGCAAAGAAAAACAACAGCAGAACAAAAAGGCAAGGAAGGCAATACAAGGAAGGGCTAGGTCGGGACCAAGAAGGGAAGAAAGGCACTAGGCAATATGACTTCAAGCAAGAGAACAGAAAGTATCGCGTGCTTAGACTGCTAGAGTTGCAATGCACTGGGGGGCCTGGCTAAGAGGTACTTATGGAAAGAGGAGCGGAATGACTAGAACGCTGCTGGAAAACGTGATGGCATGTTAATGGCGGTGCTGCCACCTTTACAAAAGCTTCCAGGAATTGTTCCCCATGACAGTGTGCCTCCTTTTCAGGGGCTTCGCCCCAGCTTTACCCGGATGCAGGGTGTGAAACCTCCAGATACATTAGGGTGCTGAGGCTTTAGATACAGGTTCCCAGGAATCTTCCACCAGGGAATAACCCTTACACCTGACAAGGTACTGCAGTCTTCCTCTGTGAAGACGGGAGTCGACAATCTTTTCCACTTCATAGTTGTCTAGAGATGGATCCCTGAAAGTTGTCCGGAGGGTTGTCCTTCATAAATGTATGTCAGGCACATACGGCTTTAAGAAGGAGGTGTGAAACACTGGGTGAATACGCTTGGCTTGGGTAGTTTTAGTCTAAATGTCACAAGATTAATGCGAGACAAAATGGGAAAGGGTCCCAGAAACCTGCTAGTTAGAAAGGTCATGTCCATCTGGGTAGGTATTTAGTAGAAAGCCAAACTAGATCACCTTCCTTTCATTCTGGCACTTGGCTGTAATGTTTGTCAGCTTGATGTTTGTATCTGTGGCGGCTCTCTTCCAGGTTTGCAATGGCTGTCTTCTGAGAGGTGGAAATAGACTCCAAAAAAGAATATACTGTAGGCAAGTTGGAAGATGAGCTTAGATTAGCTGGAAATTATCTGGGATGACGTCCGTACCTACAAAAGAAGGGGGACATCTTTATGGCTGAATGGGTGGCGTTATTGTACGCAAATGTGGCCCTGGACAGGAGAGAGAACCAATTGTTCTGCTCCTCATTGGCAAAGCATCGGAGGTACTACTCCATGATGGCATTCAAATGTTCAGTCTGCCCATTAGACTGAGGATGATATCCTGATGTTAATGCCCTCTTTGTGCCTATGAGATCACACAATGTCGTCCAGAATATCCAGGTATACTGGGTACCTCTACCGGACAAAATGGTCTCTGCGATTCCATGCAATCTAACCTTGTCTTGAGAATATCATGAGCTAGTTCTGGTGCGGAAGGTATGCCTTTCAGAGGGGAGAAGTGAGCCATTTTGCTCAAACTGTCGATGGTTACCATGATTGTCGTGTGACCCTGCGATGGAAGGAGATCAACCACGAAATCGGTGGATATATGTAACGAGGGCTCCTTTGGGAGTGTGGGTTGTTCCAGCTATTCGATAGGTTTAGAAGTGGGACTTTTACTTCTGGCACAAAGTGGGCATGATGGCACATATTGCTTGATGTCTGCTTGCATTGAAGGCCACCAAAACATTTGGTTAATAAGATTGGTGGTTGCTGCCACTCCTTTGTGTCCTACTAATCTTGACTCATGGCCCCAGGACAAAATCAGCAACTGTTGTTTGGGCTCTGGTATGAACAGACGGTTACAAAAGAACCAAAGTCTGTCGATTTCAGACAAGCGGTTCTGCAGAACCATGTGGAGCGGTTTGGTTGCTGGAGGAGAGGCAGATCTTATGTCTTGGATGAATCTGGAGATGGTTCCCACAATTCTAACATCCTGAAGCAGGCGGTCTCCTCGAAAAGGAGGGTTGCAGTAGACTGATGGACTTCTGGACAGACATTAGACTGATGGACCTCTGGACAGACAGTCAGCAACAATGTTCTTGCTGCCCGGTAGATAGGTGATACAAAAATCGTATTGGGCAAAGAAATATGCCCATCTGGCTTGGGGTGTATTCTTGAATTCCATCTGCTGCAGTATTTTGAGATTGCTATGATCCGTACGGATCTCGAAGGGATACATGGAACTTTGTAAAAGGTGTCGCCATTCTGTAGAAGCTTGTTTTATCGCAAGCAACTCCTTCTCAATGACCAAGTAGTGGGTCTCGCTTGTTGTAAGAGTTCAGGAGAGATAAACAACAGGGTGTTCTAATCCCTCGTGTCCCTGTTTCAGGACCACTTCTATTGCTCCAGCTGAGGCGTCTGTCTCCACGATAAAGGGCAGTTGTTAGTCGGGTTGTTTGAGTATGGTAGTCAAACAAAAGGCAATTTTTAAGCCCTGGAAAGCCACTTTGGCTCAGTTATCCCAGACTAAAGGACTATCCTTCTGAAGTAATGCCGTGATTGGGAGGACCTGATCTGAAAAGTTGACGATGAACTTCCTATAAAAGTTTGCTAGTCCAAGAAAAGATTGAACCTCCTTAACAGATGTAGGAGCAGGCCACTCCATGTTGGAAGACACCTTATTGGGGTCCATATCTATGCCCTGGGTGGATAGGATAAAACCTAACTGTGGTACTGAGGAGGCTGCTATAAGGCATGTTTCTGGTTTGGTGTAAAGGTTGTGGTGTCTTAGTCATTCCAAGACTTCTGTGAGGTTTTGAAGGTTGAAGGTGGAGGTTGTGGTAATTGGAGAACACCAATATGTCGTTCATGCACACAATGACGTTCACAAACAGCAAATCAGAAAAATGACGGTCCAAAACCACTGAAACACAGCAGGTGCTTTAACCAAACCAAATGACATGACACAATATTCATATAGGTTGAAAGGGGTGCGGACGACCATTTTCCACTCATCCCCTTCTTCAATTCTCAGTAAGTGTTAAGTGTCCCTCCGATCGAGCTCACTGAAAATCACAGCCCCTTCCACTCCATCAAGAATATCCTTAATCAAAGGCATGGGGTACCAGTCCCTTACTGTGACCTTGCCTGAGTTCCTGCCAGTCCTTCTTTCTAATAAAGAACAATGATGCTCCTACAGGGGATTTGGATGGACGGATGAGAACATTTTGCAGATTTTGGTCCAGATATTCCCGTAGGGCTCTTCGTTCAGGGATTGTCAAGGAGAACATCCATCCTCAGGATGATGTAGTGTCAGTTCCTTCGGAATGCGGTCTTCAAAAACATCTGCAAATGTCTGAAAAACAGAGGCCAGGCTGTTAACCCCTGTGGACGTTTGTGATTAATAGGACACAGTGGCACAGTCCGCCAAGGATACATGGGTACAGTGTGTCTTGCAGTATTCTGAGCAGAATTGGAGAGTGTTAAGCGTCCAGTTAATGAGAGGATCATTCTTATACAGCCAGGATATCCCCAGTATGATAGGGAAGTGTGCTGCTTGGATAACATCGAAAACGATGGTCTCTTGATGATTTTGGATAGAAACCGGTATAGAAGTGGTGGTCAGGATGTTGGGAGCAGAGCAGAGAGGGTGGCTATCCACCGCTTCCATCTTCTGTTCTTCCTCTTTGTGTACAAGACTGATACCCTCTTGTTTGGCCCAGTTGGCATCAACAAAGTTTGACAGCTGCACCGCTGTCGACCAAGGCGAGAACCTTTCTCTCTGGCAGTTTTTTTTCCATTGTAGGGAAATGTCTAACACCATCAAACGGGAGTCCTCCTCTCTCCTTCTGGAGCTTTGAGAGCCTTCAGTAGAACCCTGGTTAGCGCCTCCTCCTAAAACGGGGGTCTGTCGTTTCCCCGTTTCCACTGGGGTACTTCAGGACAAACCCTTAATAAATGGGTGTCAGAGGCACAGTACATATATAGACCCTTGTTGTGACGTTGGTTTCTTTCTGTTGGTGTCAAAGGGCCTCTGGCTGCCCCTATTTGCATTGGCTCATCCCCAGGACGAGCCTGTGGGGGAGTGGTTGACGTCTGTGATTCAGGTGTGGAAGGGAAGGCACCCGACTTCTTTTCCTTTCAGATCTCCTCTCAGATATTCGGAAATCGATTTTAAGGTCCACAAAACATAATTATTGAAGCGTTGAAGGGTGGGAAATCCAAGCCAATTCATCTTTAAGCTCCTTATCGAGTCCCCTTTGTAATACTGTAACTTGCACTGAATCTGGCCAACCTACCTCACTGGCTAGCCAATTGAAGGGTGATATGTACGACAACAGGTCTATTGAGCCCTGTTTGATATCCAATAGTGCTTCACCTGCTGAGAAGCCTATCTCTTGCCTTTCAAAGGTTTGTTGGAGTAAGTTTACAAAGGCATTATAATCCTGAAGAATGGGATTAGGCGATGTTACTAATGGAGTAGCCCAGGCTAGCGCGTTTCCAACCATGTTGGATATGTGATCCCCACCTTGGTGTGGTCTAAAGCATATGTGGCCAGCCTGAAGGTGAAGTAAACAAGGCAGGCATCAATACATTCCTTAACCCTCTTTGGGTATCTGCTAAACTTTCCTGCTGCTAATATTAACGGGGGGAGATCAGACTGATGGGCTTCTAGAACCAATCCCATCTGACACAGGACAGTATTTTCTGCTTTGAGTCCTTTTAAATCCATTGAAAGCCCTTGGATGGCATTGACCAGCTATTTTACCTGTTCTGCGGTTGCCATATCTGGGCAGTGCAATCTGTCACTGATGGAGGGTCTCACCTGAGATTCGACATCGCTGTCGCTGGAGGACGCAGTAGATTCCAAGAGGTCTGCAGTAGTTTCTTCAGGACCACCCTTCTTTTTGAAGAGATAGGGCCTGTTCCGGGAACTCCCCACCTTGTTTGGACTGAGAAACAGTACCAACAAGAATGGCGTCCTCCATGCACAACCCAGGAAGGGGAAAAAGCCTAAAGGCACACAAAAAACATGATCAGTATTCCGGCGTGATGGGCAACTCCAAGAAGTGAAGCTATGGAAATTTCCGGGTCAATGACGGGAGGATGAGATGAAAAAGAAGTCCAAGGCAAGAGTGTCCAATAACTCAAAAGCAATGAAGAGTTGTCGAGATGTCTTCAGGAGGGAAAACAATGAAAGAGAGAGATTTGCCGTCAAGCAGGAGGAAATGACAAATGTAGCAGCTGATGTGAACAAGGGGGAGAGTCCTGGGAGAAGTAGACAGAGAGAGGCCAAGGAGAAATGATATTGAAATTTATATCACGCTCGTACACAAGTGAGAAATACAAGAAGAAAGGTAAGAGGCTAAGCAAAGTATACAAGGAAAGGGTTAAGAGATGGCTGAGAGAGGGGCAACCGGCACAGTGCTCCACGCTATACACACACGCAGTGAGTCTGGCACTAAACACTCACCAAGGCTGAAGAGCAAGCAGATGAAAAGAGTAAACTAAGACAATGCTCCACCACCCAAAAGTATGCAGAGAGAGTGAGAGCACCGGTACCGTGCAAGGATGGATAACAGCACAAACCACGGCTCATCACAAAAGTAAACTGGAAATTAATAATTCACACCAAACAGAAAGCAGGAAAGGTGAGAGAGGGTGCCGGCGGGAAGTGAGCGCGAGTCGAGACTTGCAACCATCAAACAATTAAAGGAAAGCAACAGAGGAACAAAAAGGCAAGGAAGGCAGTACAAGGAAGGGTTCAGCCGAGACCAAGAAGGGAATAAAAGGCACTAGGCAATATGACTTGAAGCAAGAGAACGGAAAGTATCATGCGCTTAGACTGCTAGAGTTGCAACGCACTGGGGGCGGGGCTAACAGGTGCTTATGGGAAGAGGAGGAGAATTGCAACGCACTGGGGGCGGGGCTAACAGGTGCTTATGGGAAGAGGAGGAGAATGACTAGAAAGCTGCTGGAAAATGTGATGGCTCGTTAATGGTGGATCTGCCACCTTGACCAAAGCTTCCAGGAATTGTTCCCCAGGACAGGTATCTTCATGTTGTTCTGAGAGGCCCATGATTATGTCACTAGTGACTCTAAATACTAGCTTATCTTCTAGCATGTCACAAGCAACATCCTGCGCTTCATAAAGGCACAGGGAGTACATCATAAAATCCCCCCCTTGTCGGGTGTATATATAGTTTCTGGCCTGCTACAATCAGTATTGTTATAACAATCCTCCAGTATCGGACCCATGATAGGATTAGCCAAGTCCATGTAAAAGTATCTGAAATCAACAACAACTCACATGGAGGTATCTGGGGATAAAATGACATATTTGGGATCATTTTTATAAACCAACATTTGAATAGTGTCTTCTTTCAGATCTACTAACAGAGTTGGAAGTAGAGATAGGCCCTGTTGCTGAAGATCATTATTAAAAATTAAGAAAAGCTTCTTCATTTAGCAAGGTCTGCCCCTTTCTTATTTTTATTGGCAGCATGCATTGTTGAGTATTTCCTGGAATAGCAATTTCTGTTAACTTTGAATTTCAGCAGCAATTGAGCTCAGCTAAGTACTTTTTCATGATACATTGGGTTTCCATCGATTCTCGACCAGACTTTGTTATTAATAAGATTCAAATTAATTGTGAATTGATGAAACATATAAATATCCATAAAAAACAGAAAGAACATTTCTTATGACCAAACGATTATGATTTATTTTTTGTTTCCAACTTTGATCTCCAGCATGCATCTGCTGGTAATCATGTTTTGTCGCTCATCATCGCTCATCAAGTTCAGATTCTCATGTATCTCTCAGATTAAATGTGGGAATTCGCTGATCCTTCTGTAATTGCCTAAGCAATATTTCACTAATCAAGCTATTTGCCTTCATTGAGTTAAATATGGAAGAAGATGAGTTTGCCTTTCTTTTTTATTGTAGCTAAACGGCTGCTTTTTCTCTGCTGGATTATCCATCGTTTGACCTTGATCCTTACAGGAGGCCAGCTGCAGACAGAATTTCAATATATTTCCCCCTAAAGTGGAGGAAGATTTATTCTCAAAGGTTCTTTTGGGTGCCTTCATTGTGATCTTATTCTTTCACAGATATGATAGTAATTCCTAGGACTTGAATATTCTGGAAATGAATCTCCAAGTTTTTTAATCAAACTGTAAGTGCCATTCAAACTGAGATAGTTTTGTTAATTGATCAAAGGTAGATTTGGATCCAGGGGACCTCGTTCATGCAATTTAAACCTCTGAAGGAAATTGTTTCCCAGTAAAAAACAGGTGTGTTATGGGGAGCCACGAATATCACTGTACGTTGCACTAGTTTTATTTCTTATTCCAAAACTTCATTTTATCGGATCTCTTTTCCATCAAAATTATGTATATCCCCAAGGTGGGGTCATTTATTTACTCTGCACCTTTGTTCAGTGGTCCAAATACTTCTCGAGATATCAAAGTTGCCTGAGAACCTGTATCTATGAGAGCCAATAGGTCACACTGTCCCTGAACTTGGATAGCCGCTAAAGACCTTTCATCTTTCATCTGCAACCTACAGAGAAAAAGTGAGTTAGTAGATAATTCTGATTACATTTTGTTAATGTTTGTAATTTTAAGAATTTGACCTTGGCAGGCTCCTCATGGGTATTACCCTAAGGATCAAGTGCATGTATGTTTGTCAAGGACTGTGTAGGAATACAAATGCACTTGGAGGTCATCATTGGCACAAGGACTGGGGTTCCAAGTAACTGCTGTTGATTGGATTGTGACACCTAGAAAAACCTGTAGAGGAAGGAAAATTGTTCTGTTCTCATAGATCTGTTCAAATGATCGATTGGATTCTTCTCAAGGCTTGCCACTAGAGGTTTCTTTGCTATTCTCTTGCCTATTATTTATGTTCCTTGTCATACACGTAATTACATTTGCAAAAGAAGACACGCTGGGTTCTATCTCCAATAGTCCTTCTCTTTTTCAAATGGAATTGTTTATTTTCTCTGATTTTATTTCAAGGAATGAAGAGGATTCACTGTTGGCCTTTGTGAGTTATCTAGCAATCTCAGGGGTAAACAAAGCATCCCTTAAGGCTTGGCTTGGCATATCTTTTCTGTTCTATCCATTGTCCTCTTATCCTTGTGCAGTTTTAACTGGAACAATTTTCTCCTTTTATCGTCTATCCTAACCTGTTGATTCATTCTGGACAAGGTTTCTGTGGGCATTAGAATCATCAGGAATTACCTGCTGGGATCCCATGATACATTTTGGTAGCTCTGATAAATAGTTTTTATATGTATTGCTTGGTCTCCACTTGCCCCAGTACTGGAATCTGTTATCCCGGAATGCAGGGGGAGGAGGACAATAATGTTCTTAGTAATACATTCTAGGGGGTGATTATTGTATTCTTTCTCTGGGAATATCCAGTTTGGATTTCCCTGGGAACCTACTATTCTCATCTGACTATGTCTCCCTGAGGGAGGAACATATTTGGAGCCCAAGATAGGACTAGATCCTAAATACTGAGGAGTAATTTAAATCTCTGGTTATGTGCGATCTGTATTCTGCGTGCACTGTGGACAAGTTGGCTGGCTATGAACAGAGAGTCTTCTCAGTCTGTTAATATCCTCAACAGCTGAGGAACATGTTTTTTAACCCCCTTTCTCTAAGTCAAACATAGGAGTACTCTTCACCTCAGCCACCCTAATGGTGACTCTGAGCAGGCATGTGTTTGGGATTCTTTCCTTTGTTCTCAGGACTTGTCGGGTGTTGTACTTCATAGATCTTTATAGCTTGCATGATGATTCTCTTAAGAATTATTGAGTCATCTACTTATTTTGAAGGACATGGAGGAATGTCGTTTTGATATCTTTACTCTAGTTATCAACACCTTGAGACATCTGGGCAAATGCATGCTTTAGTTCTTGAGCAAACTTCCTAGGAGATTGATCCTTAGCACACATTAAATTATTAGCTGCCTTAAGGGCCTCTTGGGGATATCTGTGAGTTGAAAATATGAGATAATGGCCACCATCTAAGGGGACATTTTGTAATGGCTTTGATCTTCCAGCCCAGCAAAGAAACTACAAAACACAGGCAAGAAAATCTATGTTGTTTGGGCCATTTTTCAATCCAAATGATGCCATCATCCATTTGTCCAGTTCAAGATGTTCTGTGATGAATCCCAGGACATTTTCACTGCTTTCATGGGGGAAGCCCCTTCCCATGTGGCAAGGTGGTGATGGCCCTACGCATTGATCCCCCTGGGG
This sequence comes from Ambystoma mexicanum, assembly GCF_040938575.1. Lineage (NCBI taxonomy): Eukaryota > Metazoa > Chordata > Amphibia > Caudata > Ambystomatidae > Ambystoma > Ambystoma mexicanum. The sequence continues at coordinate 295,791,566 of NC_090927.1, forward strand.
GTGGTACTCAGTGGGTGGATCTCATGGGAACGGAGCCCATCCATGGGACCAGTGAAAATCAATTTAGGAGAATGCGGTACTCCCCTCCTTTCTGTCCACCCTCTCCTTCCATAGTCACAACTCAGTACCCTTTAGTTCCTCACACTTACATTCACCTTTGTAGAGTGGAGGAAGTTAAGTCTCAAGAAAATACTGAGACAGAGAAGAGTGATACTGGACTCTATAGAGATCAGCCGTTCAGTACTGCAATGAAGAGCAACGGCGGAGCAATGAGGACTATTGATGTGAATCAGAATAGGTAGTCTAGTTGTTGGAGGCTAGTTTAGCTGTCTAGTCTATTGGCCATACAGAATATAGATTAGACGATGGACTAACCCAGGTTCATGCCTGCCCCGGAGGAACCCGAGAGCGAAGTTTGAATGCTGCAAAGGTAAAACCACGGGAAGAAGCTATAGACCAGAAGCATGGTTGGACAGATGAACTGTCCCTGAAGTGGCTGCCATGAACGGCCAAACCCAAGGAAGTGAGAGAAAAACTTGGGACGCCTCCTGGAGCCAAGCTGCGTAGCCCGACACACTGAAGAACAGTGGCACACAGCCAGACACAATGAAGGCAAACCAGGGTTGCAGAAGACAGCACGAGCAGAACCAACAGAAACAGAAGATCGCCCAGAGTGTCGAAGTAGCTGAATGAGAGAACCTGTAGAGGAGAACAAAAGACAGCCCAGAGGGATCTGGGATCAGTTTGAAAGAATCCGGAAGAACCAGAGACAGCCCAGAGGAATCTGGGACCCATGCGAAAGAGTCAGGTACAACCCGATATAGCCCAGAGGGATCTGGATCCAGGGACGTCATTTCACCAAAATACCAGGGGTAGCATAAGTGGCATCACATGATCCTTGAACTCGGAAGACATCACAGGAAGTGGTGGCATTTAACCCCGCCTTAAAGTGACATCACGGGAAGTGATGGCACACAACCTGTCACCATTTGACAAAACAGGAAGTGGCATTGCATAGCATTGTACCTCAGTACACTAAGAAACATATGGTTACTATATCACTGTAATATTATAAACATTTCATACAAAAATGGATCACCATATGTAGGGTTAATATCAGTGTGTAAAGGCACATATTACCAAATGACTGTGAATGTAAGCAGACGCCCAGAACAACAACATGGACTATTGTACATCACTCAGGCTAAACTGTAAACAGACAGAGCATTTCGAAGAGGCCTAAACCCCAAAACACCGACATATAGTGCCTGCCAAGTGTCTGGCCACAGACTGGAAACAGCAATTGACCATCACAAGTTCAATGAGAAAAACGATGGTCTGGAGGGTTTCTCGGAGCTTTGCCAGTGGTTATGAATGATTTGAAACCTTCTCGCCATCATCTTTCTGTTTTTCCTATTTGGTAAGTAATCCGCAGTTTTGTTAGACAGGAACAATGTTTTGCAGGTCACAGTAATTGATGGGCTTTTTATTTTAAAATGTAAACAGCAGCAGCAGCTCCATGACATCACCTATAAAAAAGAAAGGCTCATTTTATCTCTGGTCCTTTATATCTTCCCTAATGCCAGGCCCAGCCTCCTCCAGCTTCTAAGAACTGGAACAGGAACTGAACTCAAGTTGCACTGCATCTTGTTCCCTAAGCAAGCACATTACACCTGAGCTATCCTTCCATATATTTATTTGCTTTTGCTTGAGGGAGCAACAGATGGTTTACTTTAGAGGCAGAGGGCAACTTCATGTAAATTAATTATCTCACCTTGCATATATCATGGGTGATGCAGGTCTGGAAGATCATGGTCAGGTCACACAGTGCTGAGGCAGGATTGGTGGCAGAAGCCACTGGGGCACACCTCTCTCATCACAGGCCCAGTGTCTCACTGGATGTGCAAAGCAAACAACGAGACACACAGATGAGATTTACATTCATGCTCTCCAGTCACTGAGTACTGCAGGCTGCTCTAACCCATCACCAGCTAGCTAGACATAGCCCCCACACCCTTTCTTTTGATAGAGCACTGTGTAGGAGCTGCACTGAAATCCCTGCCTCTGAACCCAACCATTCAGTCATTCTTCACAAATGAACTGCCAATCTGTTAGTGATGGCAGCTTCATGGTTTTTCCTGCATCCCTCCTATTTCTCCAGCTAACGAGATTGAGATTCCAGGTGAAAAAACACTGGCACATTTAGTTGCATTTACAACCGACTTTTTCAGGTGCAACACAGATATCTTCTTTTTGTAATATTTATATTGCATGGAGTCATAAAAGATGGTATGGTCTCATTCTGCTTGATTGTTTCTTTCACAAACTGTGATTGTGGTTTTCATTATTATGTTTCCTCACTTGAATCCAACTACCCTCATCGGAGTCAGAGCCCTCCCTGCTTGCATATGTGTACAATATAGGGGATCCTCTCTGCTCATCTTCTCATTGGTCTTCTGGGTTTTGGGTCTCAAATCTTTTCTGAGGGGATGGATAGCAGGGTATGTCATCATATTGTCACCCAGAGTTAATGTTTCTCCATCTATATATTATAATAATTCTAATTCTAATTATAATTGTTCTTTTATAAAATGCTTAATATCAGCGACGGTATCGGGATTGAAAATTGTGTTGCACCCCATTGTCTTGCTTCCAAGACAAAGGGCCTCATTACACGGATGGCGTTAGGGGTTTACCGGTACCGCCTTACTACGAGGTCCCTTTGCGGGTTGGGGGATTTAACGCCTGCTTTTTGCAGGCATTAAAATCCAATCCGCTAAGGGACCTCAGAGCTAATTATGGCACCTCAAAATTGCGGTGCCGTAATTAGCGCCTTCCCCATTCCCATAGAACCCTATGGGGCAGAAATGGGAATGGGGAAGGGCAATGGTGGAAGGGGGATTTACCGCCCCTCCAACCTTGGAATGGGGCGGTAAATCCCCTTTCCGCCAAGGCGGTGCCGGTATTTTACCGCTAATAGCGCCATGGCTCACCGCCTACCGTGTAATGAGGCCCAAACTCTTTGTCCCTGAGCTATCCTTCTACGTATGAGTTATGGGTTATCCCTGTAATCCTTGGCACAGATAGGACATAATTAAAATGCCCTTTATGGTTTGCATTTTCTGCCTCTCAATGTCAGCCAAATGGGGCATATGGTCTCTCTGTTAGATGATATCTGGTAATGTGTGTTCCCTTAGCTCAATTTCATGTCTTGATTCACTAATTGTCTGTATATGATTGCTCTCATTTCCTCTCATTAACGCTTCTGATATAATCATCATATACCTCTTTCCTCTCACCTGAATTTATCTATATTTATCTCTCTATGACAGGGAAATCAAGTCTTCTTGTGCATCTGAATGAGTATGAGAAGAGGAAACGTTATACATGGTACTTCATAGTTCCTGATTATGGCTAGGTGTGCCAAAAACACAAGTATGACTATGGGAAGTTCTGGGCAGTGGAGAGAAAGTCTCAGGAATTGGGTATAATCTCCCTTCTTCAATGAAACAGATCTGTCTTCGAACTTTAGATTGCCATTCTGAACTCTACTGAATGTGTTTCATTTGTCTCGAACTTGCATTATGGTATATTTCAATTATCATTTGCTGTTTATTATTTACCAATTGTTTCCTCGATCCATTCAGACTTGCCTGGCAAGTATCAAATGATGTAGTTTTGGAAGTCTAGACCCTCAACTTGAAGCAATGGCTCCTCCCTAACACCTGGGCCCATACACCCTTCACTTCCCACCCTACCTGTGACTGGGTGATCTGATTTCCTCCATTGTTTGCTTATAGATCCTGTGCTGATAAATTGTGCATCCACAAACTCCCCTGTTGTTAGAGCCTCACGCCCTTATTTCTCTGATTCCCTCACCATGTTCTTCCCCCTATAAATGTAAAGTGGTCTTTTGCTACCTGAACCTAGGTCCACGCTCAATCAATTCCCTAATAATAATAATAATAATAATGCTAAAAATAATAATGATTCAAATGATAATAATAATAAAAATAATAATGATTATAAAAGCTTTGCAAGTCCTCCTGCAAGTAATATTTTTCTTTCTGATTAATATGTGTTTCTTCCACTGGCTCTTGGCTGATAGTCGGTCAGCTAGTTGATTTTCTTCGGGTGCTCATTCTCTGACAATATTTCATCAATATCTTTCCTTAATGGTTCTGACTTCTCTCTCAGTGTTACATGCTCTTCTATTATTTGGATTAACTTTTGTGCTGTCACCTTTCTTTGATCACCCTGTGCTTGTGCCTGCCTCATATGTAAGGTGAGCTCATGTTTTTCCTGGATTGCATTGTCTTTTCCTGTACTGAGTGCTTTGCTTCATAAGGATTTTTATATCATTATATAGCTGATCCAATTCAACCTGTGAATCAACCTCCTTCAACACAAATGTTGCATTTGTTTCTTTACTCTCTTTCAATTGTATTTTCATATAGATCATGTAATCTAATTTTGCATTGGTATAAGTAGCCTGATCACTTTTCTTGGCCTTTCATTAATCATGCACCTGTAGATAGTGGCTATGGATATGATTAGTGTTTACAAGGTATATCTATAGCTATTGTTTGGCTTCACTGCACAAGCCCAGTTCGAGGGGAAGTAAAAGCGGCATGCTCCCTTCATCTTGCTCAGTGGGTGCGCCTGACTTGAAAGAGTCAATCAACCTTGTTTCCTGGGAGGACTTGCTGCTCATGCCGACATGAACGTGGCACAAAAATAAATGACCTGAGTCTCGTTAACACATTTCACCTGCTGCCTATCATTACAGAAACAAAATCAAATTGGGAACGTTAACAGTTCCATTGGGATTTCACAAAATTCAATTTGACTGCCAGCATACACCTGCACCAAAGCCAGATTAGAAGCATACTGTACTATACACTAGCTATGAGAGTGTGAATGGTCTCAGGTTCTGTTCTGTACCTTATGCCTTGCAAGACTCATTATGTTTTTTGCCTACTGAACATCCGTGTCACCACTGGAAAGGGAAAGGAAGAGACAGAGATGGGCGTTTGTACATTGTGAGAAGAGGCCTTTTATTATAAATGTACATGTGTGTTAAACTCTATCTGAAACACACCAGTGCCACACTAAAAGCTGTTCTTAACTGCTCAACAATGATACAACTATGTTAGCCAGGGAAAACATGCAGAAACCCATGCTCCTTAGCTCTGGGTCAGTGCAAATCTCCACCTGACAACAGGTTAAGAGATAATGCATCCTGTCATACAAGTAATGCTAACTTGTTTATTAGGATGATAGTGTCAGCCATTGCCCTGCATGTTGTTTAGCTGCTACAGAAGTATTCAACTCCCCCTTCTCCTAAGGTCTTCTCAACGTCCATTCATTCCCAGGTACATTTCATATGTTTAGATCTGTTTTTCAATATTACCCTGCATGCTGTATTCCATAGCGCAACTAGATCTTATTGAAATTGTCCATAAACCTCCTCACGGTCGATGCAGTCATGGAGCACAGCATGTAAGCTCTCTCACCTGCACAGCATTGCTCCCTGACTTTACTCGAAAAAATGTAGAGGGGTCGGAGACCCAGAAATGTCAGGAGGGAGCGCAGTGACTAAAGATGCCATGCTTTCTTCCACTGCTGATGACGCCTTAACAGAGTCTTTACATCACGCTACATGTGGGAGACCAGCCCCTGAGTGCTGGACCAGGAATCAGACCTAAAAAGCTCAACAGAGACAGCAGAAAAAGTGTCAGAGAAATGCAGAAAAGAAAATGGGAACAATATGATAACAGAATAATACAAACCGGGATACAAAGAGAGAGAGGGTTCTACATGGTAAATGTCCTATAATGGTTCTATGTGAAAATGTCCCCTGGGAAAAAGTCACCAGGCAGGTGATTCTATTCTCTACAACCCTAAAAGCCTTCCCCCGCACATTCTCAGAAGGCTATTATTTTCTATTCTAACTGCAGTCCTAGAATATTTAGGAAACTGCTTGATTTTCTTGGGCGTGCACATTCGCAGAAACCTTTTCGTAGGAACATTTTTCACTGAATACCCCTTTAATGTGCGGCAGAATAGTCACTTTTTTTTAGTTTTGCATTTAGTTCAATGTCGATGTTCTGTGCATGTGAATGCACACCATTCTATGGCAAGACTGGAGGCGAGCATTATGCTTCAACTTCTTTTATTTACTACTCCTCAGCAGTTTCAACAACTAATAACCAAACACTGAAAATGTCTCAAGTGACTTTTCTTCCTTTAGAAATACAATCCCTAAAGTCCCTGTAGTCCATCTCACTCCATGCTCAGCTATGACCACTTCCTGTCCCTGAGCTCCTCCTCTTCTTTTACTGCTCTTAATGCAGATAAGTACCTTTTCTACTCATCTCCCTTTATAGCATGTCTGGGGGTTGTAGATAATAGGAATATAGAAATTATGTTGACATTTATAGCATTATTAGGATAATATACACGAAGCGCGTAGTAACGTGAAAAGTAATACCTTGTATAATATTGTAGACTACGTGTGAGAATTTGTCCGCGCGACCTCACGGATTACTGAGCAGTATTTATTGAATTAAGAGTAGCGCCTCGCCATGCTCTTGCCTCGTGCCGCACCACCGGCACATCAGGTGTAAGCTTGCAGCGTCTGCAGGGCCCATGGAGCCTCATTGGGAGCAGGAGTATGCTGAGCCGCTCTGGCCCCCTCCTCTGGGGAGGCGGGGCTGGAGCTCCTTAGCGCTCGCATCGCATTTGAATTGCGACACGAAGCGAGAACATAGCAGACCTGGGCACGGCGGTGAACGGTGCCACAACACGTTCTGACCTTAGTCGGATAAAGTAAAATATGGATCACGCTCTCGACAACGGCCACAGCAGCGGAGCACGAGCGGGGAGTGGAGAAGCTCCACAAGGCACACGCTCCACACACTCTCGGAGCAGATAAGCTCCAGAGAAGCTTACGAGCACAGAAGCTCGAAGAATCTGGGCCACAAAGGTCCTATTGAAGTAAAATCACCATTTCAGGTGTTTAGAACATAATACATCCGGTGCAGTCACAAAGAAGTGACAAAAAAAAACACAAGAATAATAATTATTACGATAGTAACACAGATATAGTTACTGGAAGAAATATATACAGGCCAGCAAGTGAGGTGAGCGTGCTCAGACACCTGTCTCAGGTACTTCAGGCACACAGAAGCCTGCAAGAATGTCAGAATTCGAATGGAGTGAAGAGCAGCAGTGTTTGGATTTAGCTGCCAGCTTCAAGGAGGTGCTGGGTAACTCACTAGTGGAGGCTGTGGCTCAAGGGGTAAAACCCCTACAGGAAAGGATGGAAACCTTGGAAGCAATCCTACACCAGCCAAAGGATAGCACCGGCATATCAGATCGCACGCCCACAGAGCCCTCTACAGCAGGGACTATGGGGTGTACCTAGTCTCGTAAGAGGAAAGCCTCTTGTGACCCCCAGGGCCCTTCGGATGGGGCGAAACCAAAGGCCCCAGAGGTAGTCAACGCCTTTGCAAAGCTCAGGGAAGCATATTTGCGGCGTAAGACGGTGCCAGACCTCATGACACCGACTTCCGGGGAAGAAGTTGATAGGGAGTATGACCCAGGCTCAAAAGAGGAGCCAGCGGAAGGCGACCTACCATCCCAGAACGAGGAGGAGATAGTGGAGGAGGAAGAGGTCAAGCCCAGCGGAGGCAAAAGAGCCTGCAAAGAGAAACACTTCGAGGAGGTGGAAGAGGATATGTTCGACCCAGACAGTATCCAGAACCCAAGGTCATCAGATTGGCAACCATCACCAAGAGTTGCACAATACATGACCATGAGACTAAGGAAAGTGCTTGACACAGAGGTTTGCCAGCGCCTGCCTGCAGAATGCCCAAGGCCAGACCTCCCGAGTAAAGTAGCCAAAACTCGAGAGCTGGATCCCAAGATGCTTACTTTCATATCTAAGACCAGCAAGGACCCTCGCAAGGGCATCGACAGATCTTGGAAGAGTTGCCAAGGAAAGGTACTGGACCTTGCAGGCCCACTGGCAAAGATCATGGACCTTGCCGAGAGAGCCAGAGACACAGGGGAAGAAGTAGACCCCGACACCCTGGCAGGCTGGGCACAGAGAGCAGTCTGCTTAGTAGGCAATGCCAACTGCGCTATAGCCTCGGAACAGAGGAGAGGCTTATTGCTAAAGATCGATCCCAAGCTCAGTGACCTTGCATCATACGAAGCGGGAGAAGCAGCACAAGGGCTCCTTTTAGGAGAAACATTTGGGAAAGAGATGGGCCGCTTCGTCGGCACCTATACCTCTCTAGAGAAGACTCAGGCTTCGATTCGGAAAATTTTCCCTAACCAAGTTTTTACCGGGACCAGCCGCTACAGGGGTCGCGCAGCTGATCGAAACCAAGGAGGAAGACGACCCCCGAATCCCAGAGCCCAATACTGGGAGAACAGGCAGCAGGATTCCTTCTTCCCGGCTAGAGGACGCTTCCTGAGGGGACGCAGAGGGAGAGGACCCGGCCGTGGACAAGGATTCCCACAAGGTGAGAGTAGCACATTACCCTCCAGTTGGGGGGAGAACTGGTATGTTCTGGAGAAACTGGCGCGCGCTTTCCAGCGATGCTTGGGTATTGCAAACCGTATTGGGTCTGCATCTAGAATTTATAGAGCCGCCCATTCAAGAGCGCAAGCCACACCACCAGCAACTAGCGTGCGCAGAGCAGAGCCTTCTAGGTCATGAGCTATTGCAGCTCGCCCAGAAAAACGCCATAGAGAGATGCTCGAGGATGCCCAGTTTTGTGAGCAACATGTTCTTAGTACACAGGAAAGAGAAAGTAAGGCCAGTAATAAACCTGAAGGAACTGAACGGCTGGGTAGTTTACCGGCATTTCAAGATGGAGGGCATCCACCAGCTCCGAGACTCGGGGAGGGAGATTGGCTGACAAAACTGGACCTGAAGGATGGGTACCTGACGGTCCCAGTATTAGAGGAATTCAAGACCTTCCTAGCTTTTCGCTGGAGAGGACGGTTCTGGCAATTCAAGACCATGCCCTTCGGCTTGCATCAGCTCCATGGGCTTTTACCAAGCTGATGAAGCCAGTGGCTGCAGCGATACGAGAGAAGGGCATCAGGTTGATTATATACCTAGACGATCTCCTACTGCTTGCCGAGGACCGAGAGGCACTGGTATACCAGACGAAATGGGTACAGAGCCTGCTACTATCTTTAGGATTTCTAGTCAATGTGGTGAAGTCAGATACCACACCGGCACAGAGACTAGACTTTCTGGGATTTATCCTAGACACCAAGAGAGCCACTCTAGAGTTTCCAGCTCGGAAGATGCGAGACATCAAAAAAGAGATAAGGGGATGTCTCCAGAAGCAAGTGGTGTCGCTCAGGACATTAGCAAGAATAATTGGGTTGCTGGCAGCCTATTTCCCAGGCCCTTACACTATTGAGCGCTGCAGAGACTAAAGATAAGACACTTGCCGCAGGGCTTGAGGTATCATCAATTAGTACCTTTGGATCAAGAGTCGATGACCGAACTGGAATGGTGGTTGAAGAATATGGACGCCTGGAATGGGCGAGCCATTTTTTGGAGACCGACCACACCTGATCATAGAATCCGACGCAAGCCGATTGGGCTGGGGAGCCCCATGTGGGGACCTGCAGACAGGAAGGAAATGGAGCGAAGCAGAGCTTCAACTTCACATAAACTGACTAGAGCTGTTAGCAGGATCCTTCGCGATCAAGGCCTTCACAAAGAGGAAGATACAATCCTGAGTACTGCTGAAGATGGACAACATCTCAGCAGTCCGATACATAAACCACCAGGACGGCACCAAGTCCAGGATGTTAGCAGAGTTAGCGAAGGATTTTTGGCACTTTTGCCTTCAGTCAGAGATGTCAGTGACAGCGGAATACCTGCCCGGAATGCTGAACATAGTGATGGACTGGAATTCACGCTATCTCACGGACTCCAGCGATTGGAAACTGGATCCGACAGTATTTCAGAGGATCCACTGGAAGTGGGGTCCGCTTCACATAGACCTCTTCGCCTCCCGGCTGAACTCACAGACAGCCGATTACTTCAGATGGAGACTGGACCCAGGTGCTCAAGGAACAAATGCATTCCTACAAGAATGAAGCAGAGGCCCGCACTACGCTTTTCCCCCATTCATGATGCTGAGCAGAGCTCTAGCGAAATGTCGGAGGGAGAGAGCAGAACTGCTGTTAGTAGCACCACTGTGGAAATCACAAGTATGGTTTCCGACGCTAATGGAACTAGCGGTAGACCTGCCGAGAGTACTGCCGGAAGGAGAGCAACTGCTCACGGACCCAGTTGGGTCATTTCATCCTCTGAGAGTGAGAGGGACACTTCCGCTCATCGCGTGCAGGATATCAGGAGACGTTGGGTGTTGCCAGGCATTTCGGAGCAGGCTGCAGAGCTTATTGCTGAATCCTGGGCTCCATCCACCAAAAGGAGCTACGACACGACTTGGGCCAAGTGGGTTAGCTGGTGCAAAAGGAGAAGTGTTCATCCCGTTTCAGCGCCTGTAGTGATGATCCTGAACTTTCTAGCAGAGTTACTGCAAGACGGACAAGATTTCCGCACAATAGAAGTATACAGATCAGCGATATCAGCAGGACACCTGCCAATCGAAGGTGTACCAGCGGGTGAACACCCAGCGGTAGTGAGATTGATACGAGGGGCCAAATTTAAGATTCCCCCAGATCCTCGTTATCATACGATGTGGGACGTATCAGCGGTCCTTCAGCTCCTAGAGAGTTGGCAAGCAAACAGGTATCTGTCCCTTAAGCAACTGTTGGGGAAGTTGGCAATGCTCCTATGTCTAGTCTCATGTAAACGCGTATCAGATGTACGTGCGCTAGAGATAAATAGAAGGTCCTTTGGACCGGAAGGAGTCACCTTCTCGGTAGTAAAGAGAACTAAAACAGGGACATCCTCGGTCCATTATCCATATTTTCGAATAGATCGAAGCTGTGTGTAGCGAACTGTATCAAAGAATATGAAAACAGGACAGCAGAGCAGAGAGCAGCAGGTACCACGCAGTTGCTCATAGTGCGTAGGAAGCCTTTTCGAGGGGTAGCTACAGCAACCATTGCTAAATGGGTGAAGGAAATTATACAAGCAGCTAACATAGATTTGAGGAAGTATGGAGCTCACTCAGTGCGGGGAGCTACAACATCTAAAGCATTCACAACTGGAGTGTCCTTGAGAGACATTATGCTAGCGGCAGACTGGGCTAATGATTGCACTTTTAAGGAGTTTTACTTTAAGCGAACAGAAAGCCTAGCAGCAACTGTAGTGGGAAGCTTTGAACAAGCATAATGCTCGCCTCCAGTCTTGCCATAGAATAAAGATTACCCCTGCTTTCTGCGCAGGGAGTATTAATTCAATTAAAGACTAGGAGGAGAGCATTAAATTCCCGCCTAAGGGTGAATTGTGCATACCATCGTATTTATGCAACAAAGGTAGCAGGTGCCCATCTCTCGGAAGAACAAGGCATGATAACCTGTTCAGTGGTTGTTAACCCCATTGAGAGTTCGCAGCCATCTGCTTTTTGTTCACTGTACCTTTCACAGATGGGAAATATCCATTTGCATATCAGTCTTAGTCTCGCCCACATGGGCAGTCCAGCACCGAAATGCTATGGCAATTCCTCTCTGAACAAGAGTACCAACAGCAACCCCATGCACGTGTTTCAGCCTTGTTGGGCATCATCAGTGAGGTGAAGCTAAGCCTCTCTAAGTAAGGGAGTCCACGTCTGGTTGCCCCCAGGTAACCTAGGGTGACCAACCCCAAGTTCCTTCAAAGAATTCAACAAAGGTAGCAGGAGCCCCTCAGAGAGGCAAAGCTTTACCTCACTGATGAGGCCCAACAAGGCTGAAACACGTGTATGGGATTGCTGTTGGTACTCTTGTTCAGAGAGGAATTGCCATAGCATTTCGGTGCTAGACTGCCCATGTGGGCGGGACAAAGACTGATGTGCAAATGGATATTTCCCATCTGTGAAAGGTACAGTGAGCAAAAAGCGTGTGCTGCAAACTCTCATCTCAGAACAGGTTACATTGCCATGTTCTTTCTGGAGAGGAGCGCCTGCTACCTTTTTAGAAATATTTGCAAGGAACTTGGGGTTGGTCACCCTGAGTTACCTGGGGGCAACCAGACGTGGACTCCCTGTGTTCAAAGAGGCAAAGCTTCATCTCACTGACGAGACCCAACAAGGCTGAAACATGTGTATGGGGTTGCTGTTGGTGCTCTTGTTCAGAGAGGAATTGCTATAGCATTTCGGTGCTGGACTGCCCATGTGGGCGGGACAAAGACTGATATGCAAATGGTTTTTCCCATCTGTGAAAAGTACATTGAGGAAAAAGCGTGTGCTGCGAACTCTCATCTCAGAACAGGTTACATTGCCATGTTCTTTCTGGAGAGGAGCGCCTGCTACCTTTTTTTAAATATTTGCATTGAACCTGGGGTTGGTCACCCTGAATTACCTGGGGGCAACCAGACGTGGACTCCCTGCTCACTGTGCTCAGAGAGGCAAAGCTTCACCTCACTGATGAGGCCCAACAAGGCTGAAACTCGTGTATTCGGTTGCTGTTGGTACTCTTGTAAAGAGAGGAATTGCCATAGCATTTCAGTGCTGGACTGCCCATGTGGGCAGGACAAAGAATGATATGCAAATTGATATTTCCCATCTGTGAAAGGTACAGTGAGCAAAAAGCGTGTGCTGCAAACTCTCATCTCAGAACAGGTTACATTGCCATGTTCTTTCTGGAGAGGAGCGCCTGCTACCCTTTTTGAAATATTTGCAAGGAACTTGGGGTTGGTCACCCTGAGTTACCTGGGGGCACCCAGACCGTGGACTCCCTGCTCACTGTGCTCAGAAAGGCAAAGCTTCACCTCACTGATGAGGCCCAACAAGGCTGAAACACGTGTATGGGGTTGCTGTTGGTACTCTTGTTCAGAGAGGAATTGCCATAGCATTTCGGTGCTGGACTGCCCATGTGGGCGGGACTAAGACTGATATGCAAATGGATATTTCCCATCTGTGAAAGGTACAGTGATCAAAAAGAGTGTGCTGCGAACTCTCATCTCAGAACAGGTTACATTGCCATGTTCTTTCTGGAGAGGAGCGCCTGCTACCTTTTTTTGAAATATTTGTATTGAACTTGGGGTTGGTCACCCTGAATTACCTGGGGGCAACCAGACATGGACTCCCTGCTCACTGTGCTCAGAGAGGCAAAGCTTCACCTCACTGATGAGGCCCAACAAGGCTGAAACACGTGTATGGGGTTGCTGTTGGTACTCTTGTTCAGAGAGGAATTGCCATAGCATTTCGTTGCTGGACTGTCCATGTGGGTGGGACAAAGACTGATATGCAAATTGATATTTCCCATCTGTGAAAGGTACAGTGAGCAAAAAGCGTGTGCTGCAAACTCTCATCTCAGAACAGGTTACATTGCCATGTTCTTTTTGGAAAGGAGCGCCTGCTACCTTTTTTTGAAATATTTGCAAGGAACTTGGGGTTGGTCACCCTGAGTTACCTGGGGGCAACCAGACGTGGACTCCCTGTGCTCAGAGAGGCAAGGCTTCATCTCACTGACGAGGCCCAACAAGGCTGAAACATGTGTATGGGGTTGCTGTTGGTGCTCTTGTTCAGAGAGGAATTGCTATAGCATTTCGGTGCTGGACTGCCCATGTGGGCGGGACAAAGACTGATATGCAAATGGATTTTTCCCTTCTGTGAAAGGTACAGTGAGCAAAAAGCGTGTGCTGCAAACTCTCATCTCAGAACAGGTTACATTGCCATGTTCTTTCTGTAGAGGAGCGCCTGCTACCTTTTTTGAAATACCATCGCATTTATGTATTGTAGAAGATAATACTGCGTTGGATAGTATCAATACACGGATGCCACCCTGATGTTTCTCTTTTCTATTATCCCGAGGGCAAGAGCAGAAGAACAACTGAGATGTGTAACTAACAACTGGAGTCGTTGGGAGTCGAGGAAGATCGACATCCGGTTTGGAAGGATGTTAAGTCTTCGCTCTATTGGCAAGACCTGTTTGGAATGATGTTAAGTCTTCGCTCTGTTGGCAGGACTTTGTGTGGAGTTAAAGTGACAGTTCAGAGCGAGTAAAAGAGAGGAGGAGCTCAGGGACAGGAAGTGGAAATAGCTGAGCATGGAGTGAGATGGACTACAGAGACTTTGGGGATTGTAGTTCTAAAGGAAGAAAAGTCACTTGATACATTTCCAGTGTTTGGTTATTAGTTGTTGAAACTGCTGAGGAGTAGTAAATAAAAGAATTTGAAGCATAATGCTCGCCTCCTACTCTTTAATAAAATTAATACTCCCTGCGTAGAAAGCAGGCGTAATCTTTATTGTTACACATATATGACTTCTATTGTGGTGGTCAGTGTCTCTTCCACTAAGATATCTGCTTTCAGAAGTATGCGTAATGCATAGCATGTTCCTCATCATTTTGGATTATCTGTATTTCTTGCCGCAAGTACCTACTCCTCTTTCCTTCTATTTGTTGGACCAGAGAATGGAATAGTGCTGGAGTTGTGCTTCGAAGCACTGTTCTTCTTTCTGCTTATATTTAGGGCTCAACACTTGAAATAATTACATTTTTGATGGTTCAGTAGCAATTGAAGGTTTTTTTCTTGTGCTTTCTTATATTTGTTCCTGATCAGAGCTGTTTCTCCTATGCTTCATCATCATCGTCATCATTTGTATAGCGCCTTTCATCATAAGTTTGGGCCCAACGCGTTGTAGGTTGATTGCCCTCTGTGGGACTGAAGTACAAATAATATGGGAAAATTGGAGATTCTATTATGCGTGTGTGCATTATGGCTAGTAAAGTAACGAAAGGGTGGGCATGTCCCTAGTATACATCCATGTCTAAATGGTCTGAATGTGTGGAAAGGGGTAAGCTAGAGAACTAAACAGGAAAGATGTGTACGTGGATAGGAACTGTCTACATACGGTCCGAATGTTTGTCCTGAAAGGTAGCAGCTTTCTTATGACAGGGCTGATGTGCAAAATGTTTGAATTGTGACTGGATGCAGATGTGTGTATGAGTGGAGCTATGCCTTAGGCTAAACTCCCGAGGCTTAGGGTGCGGGAAGGAATACATCTGTTAGCTATATATTAAACATTTTCAAATGAGCATATTCACATCCTTAGTTCATGGATTTCTAATTTGTTTCTAGTGGTTCCAGTCGGAAGTGACTAAGGTTGCATCTCTCCCTCAATCTGTGCTAGAGGCCTGTCAGGAGGCCTATGCAGGATGTGCAGAAGATTGTTCACATGTTTTTATTGGTTTTTAGCTCAACCAGAATGGGGTAAAAGATACCAAAACAAAAAGCCAAGTCTCTCACACTGGGTGTGATACCATTTCACATTTTAGTGGAATTGCAGGTTTCCGAAGGGTTCCAGAATCCATTCTTCAGACCTTGCTTCCCAAGTGTAAATGGTTTCTGAGTAAGTTATGCTACCACTAGAACCAGTTGTTGATTCAGCTGCAGTATTACTGTCGGGGTGAGAAGATTCCAAAGGCCATCATTCCTACGTGTTGGTACTTTGGCCTCCTTAAAGGCATGATCCGGTAAAAAATGTTATTGTCCCTACGGGTCGGCCATGTTTTTTTAAGCCTAAGTGGTTCGATTTTAGAATAATTTCCTATGGACCTTACCCGAGTTTTCGTCCATTAAACGCACGCGAAAACAGGCACCTGGGCGCTGCCATTTTGTGATAATCCTATCATTTCTCCCATCCCCCTGGCTGACCTGCTTTTGCGACACTAAATCAAATCCCCCGCCCCTGAGCCTGACATTATCAAAACATTCATATTCCCCGCCTCTCTCCGTGACGTTACTGTGCTGCGTAGGCAAACGCGCCCAGTCGTCTTCTGCGCAACTCCACACAGAACCCGGAAACCAACACAGATCAACTCACAATACAGCGTGCCACAATCCGGAATATGAAACTGTACTTTAAAATGAAACAGCAACATGGTACATTTGGTAAAGTACATTTATTTGACATTAAATGTTTAGAGAATATTCAGCAATTGCCATATGAACTCCGAAAGCCATTTATTTTCTTTTATCTGTATCCGCAATAACTGTTCCGTTTCATCTTGAGTCACGCGCTGTTCCTTTATGGTACACAGGGTGGTCATTTTCATAAAAAGAATCACTTTGGAAGCACGGTGAACCGCAAGGCTGTTCCATCAACTAGGCACTAGTCCAGCGTAAAGGTTGATATGTTGTTTCTAGCCACTAGTACAGCGTAAGGGCATGTGGGCCCTTGGCGATCGTCCCATAATATGGTGATCGTGCTCCAGTTGTTGACACGAAGCTGCAGGCGTCTGCTGAAGAATCCATCCGCCGGTGTCTCAAACAGATGGCAGTGGCAGAATGGGATCAAATACCTGTTATGAAAACAAAAAAATTATAATTAGTCTCGCTAGCCGAACTTCATTAATATTACTCATTTTATTTATTACGGCCGATCAGAAACGATTTGCTTGCAAGGATAGTTCAATGGAGTATGTTTGTCTCTAAAATCAATGCGAAAAGTAACGAGATAAATCGAGGCCAACACACAATGAGAAACGACTGTTTGTCTACATGTCTGTGTAATGATATGATATATGATATGGCATGTGTAACGCGCCTATACACAAGTGTTTCAAGGCACGACGAGGCAGGGGGGGAACAAGGGGAGACAGACAACGATACTACTAGGCCAGGTGTCATTCAGATCGCACAAGGGGAAGAGGAGAGGGGGGCAAAAGTGCTGTACATGGTTAGAAGAATACAAGATAAATAATAGGGCCAGCTGGTGGCAAGTGCAAGGTAAGTGCCGGGAGAAGGGGCTGAAGGATACAGAGACAGTCCAGTAGTGCAGGTAGGCAGTGCGGGGAAGAGTGGCTGGGCCAAGGAACGAGATAGTTGAGACCTATGGACCTGCATGCCCATGTGCCTACTACGAACACGTTTCCCTTTCTTTTCCTTGCTCTTCATTCATTAATTTATTCATGCATCCATTCATTAATTCTTCATTCTGGTATAAAAGCGTCTAAAGATTTACTCACATTATATTTGAAATTTCCATTGTGTCTCTGCGTAATGCAGTCTGTAAATCCGACTGTGCTCTTGACAACGATTTTTCGTATACTGAACTAACATGAAACTCGGTCTAGTTTCAGAATTTTCTGTCTTATCGTCTCTTACGTTATTGTACACCCCCTTCAAATGAAGTTCTTTCGGCATGGTCCCTGTCTTAAGGTCAAAAAACAATACAACCTTATACTTCCAGTGTGACTTGTGGGCCCTTCGGATTCATAATTTATTTGCAACATCCCGTAGTAAAGGCATCTGTGAGAACTTGAAGTTTCGAATCCATCTATGTAGTGCGCCTCAATGTGAAAATGCGAACTGGCTTCTCTCCCAAATGCCACGGCCCGCTTGGCGCGTTCTAAGGCCCCCAATTTTGTCCCCTTTGTCTGCGAGCTTTGCAGACCCAAAGAATCATAACTATGGAGACGTTTAATTTTTGGATGAAGGTCAGGGAAAGTATAAAGTACCAGAGGAGTTCAGTTAAAAGTGAGATTTATTGTTTGTTTGTTTTATTGTTTGCAATACGCAAGCCTCCCCTCCAATAACAGTGCGCAACAGTGCGCAGCATTTACATTTACATGAGATGAGACATGAGAAAAATATATAAATATATATATATATATGAGGTGAATAGAGAGAGAATTCAAAGATGACACCAAGCAATTTCGCCACCCATGATGGTGAAGGTAGGGGTTAGGGTTCCAGGTACACTGTACAATAACATTTATTTACAAAAAGACAATCGTATTGCAATTATAGACATATAGATATGGTCAGCAATATTCAGACAATGGTCAGCTTGTTCGCCACCCATGATGGTGAAGGTAGGGGTTAGGGTTCCAGGTACACTGTACAATAACATTTATTTACAAAAAGACACTCATTTTGCAATTATAGACATATAGGGCCTCATTACACGGTAGGCGGTGAGCCATGGCGCTATTAGCGCCATGGCTCATGCCGGTAAAATACCGGCATCGCCTTGGCGGAAAGGGAATTTACCGCCCCATTCCGAGGTTGGAGGGGCGGTAAATCCCCCTTCCGCCATTGCCCTTCCCCATTCCCATTTCTGCCCCATAGGGCTCTATGGGAATGGGGAAGGCGCTAATTACGGCACTGCAATTTTGCGGTGCCGTAATTAGCTCTGAGGTCCCTTAGCGGGTTGGTTTTTAACGCCTGCAAAAAGCAGGCGTTAAAGCACCAACCCACTAAGGGACCTCGTAGTAAGGCGGTAGGGATTTACCGGTACCGGTATTTTACCGGTACCGGTAAATCCCTACTGCCGTCCGTGTGATGAGGCCCATAGACATGGTCAGCAATATTCAGACAATGGTCAGCTTGTTCGCCACCCATGATGGTGAAGGTAGGGGTTAGGGTTCCAGGTACACTGTACAGTAACATGTATTTACAAAAAGACAATTGTGTTGTAATTATTTAAACCGGGATTTGTACCTCACAACCAGCTCCCCTTTGGGTGGACATGGCACAGTTGCAATGTTCGGTGGCAACGCATCACTGCTCTGCACAGAAACGTTCAAAATTCCATATCTGTGCTTCTCTAACACAGCAACAATAAGGCCTTTCACAAAGTCGAACTGCATTTCATCATAGACTGGTTGGATCACCCATTGCTTCATTCGTTTTGAAAAGCGCTTATTGTAGCGAGGCATCCTTACTTTACCCCTAGTCCTAGATTGTTCACGTCCGACATTGCTGTTATGAGCCAAGACCGCTACTAGAGTGCGATGTTTCATGCCCCGATAGCTAAAATGCAAGCGCTTTGGTCTGTACTTGAGGCACATATTGTGGAACACCTCCAAACCTCCTGTGTGACAGAATTCTGTCAGTCCTCTCAAATCTTTTGATAGAGTTTTGTCGAAAACAATCTTCTCAATGGCTTTGTGTGTCGGTGAAGATGGAATCAACCACTTCTTCTTCCTTGCCTCCTCTGGGGACAATGGCCCATGTTCACATTGGTTGAAATGTCGGTTTTCTGACCAGCGGTGAACGTTGGTACAGTGGTGCATCAGTGACTGCCATTTTTCAAGTAGTATTTCCACTGACCCTTCACAAGTTTTTGAGCTCCACCAAAGATGGTTTGTGATAGACTGGGACCACTGCAAAATACTTTCAAAACCTTTCTTTTTTCCTGCAGCCGAGATTTTCTTACTGATTGATTTAGCAAGATGCCATACGTCAAATTGATGATTAATATTTGGGAACTGCTCTCTCATTGTCTTGGCAATTGAAACGTGTCTGTCCGTGGCTATGAGTTAGACATCCATTCCCCTTGATTGTAGATCTTGCACTGATTTTATAAATCCTAGTTTCTCCATGGCCACTGAGGATGTACATTGTGACACCTGCACAACCAACAAACTCACAATTTTCTTACTATCCATGTCCTGAAAGTGGTAGGTGCAGTACTTGGCAGAAAATCCAGGGCTGTCGCACTGTCAATCGCCAGCTAGCCTGAATCGTTTCCCTTCGAATGTACTTGCTAGAGACAATTGTTCAATTTTCCAAGCATCACTAATGGCCGGAAACAGATAATCATGTTGGTATTTGTAGTACTGCGTTTTAGAAATGAAATGGAGTCCCACAAATTGAAAGAAAGCCTCTAACTTTCTAAAACTGGAGCCACTAAAAAGTGATGCAGCTGCACACAGTAGATTGCCTGCTGGCATTTTCCACAGCATCGGTTGTGCAGACCATGATAACATATGATTTAATCTACAGGCAGCCTTTATTTTGACGTTACTGCCTATTATTTGACGAGTCACATTATTCAATGGCTTCCCACATACTTTCCCTCTAATGGAATGCCCACATTTCAGCATACTTATAATATCCATCAAACAACTGTCGAATACAATGTATTTGCTCTCTTTCATTAGATTGTCATCCGGCGGCAACGTTGTTTTTTTCGGCCTGTGACGTTGTGGAGATTTCAATTGGAAAGTAATATCGCTGATATCAAGTTCTGATGCGTCTATGGATGCTGCGGCTGGTTCATTCTCTGTCATTTCGACATCTATTACTTCAATATTGATGGGAGAACACAACAATGTCGACAGGTTTTTGGGTGGCAATTGTTTGGCGGGTGTAGATTGTGTGAATTGATCTTCAATATGCGGTGGTGCGGTCTCACTGTAGCAATGGTCCAATGCAACTTTGCTGTATTCTCCAAACTCAGCAAATTCAGTTTCTGGCCATTGGACAGGAGCATCTCGAGCCTGAACACGCTGCGCCTCAATGAATAGTTCCTCCATGGTCTAGCAAGCAACATCTCTCATTCGCTTCACTGTCTGTGTATGTATAGTTCTGACACCCACGGGTAACTAGAGGAGAGATTGGAAAAGGGATGTTCAGTTTAAACACAAGATAAAGTGTAGTCCAATTGACTGGAAAAAAACATATAATAGTCCCCAGCACAAACATTTTTCAAAAGTTATGAACTGTTTGTGACTAACCTTTTTTTGGTTTCTTTTCTTTGCAACTTTTTTGACTCGACCTTCAACATCTGCACGCTGTAGCTCCGATTCGTTTCCGCATGTCCTCCCTTCCTCTTGCGCTGCAACGACTATATTTCCTGTATCCGCATAGACAGCACGGAATGAGGCTCCATCGACTCCCTGAAACATAGTACTTTCATTATTATGTATCAAAATATTGTTAGCATAAAACATACGTGAGGACAAACACACAGGTACCTCTCAATAGCCAAACACGATTTAAACATTGTTTGGAACAATCAAACAACAAGTATTCGACCAGTGATGATGTAGTTCGATGGAACTGTTAGTATCCATACCTCTGGCTCCGCATGGACTGCCATGAATGGTTGTATTGGAGCGGAGGCATCAGCATCTCCCTGAAACACAGTACTTGCATTAGTATGGTTTTCAATATTTGCAACATAACACACACTTGGCGTCGACGGCACAGGTACATATAAAGAGATAAACACAAATGATGCATTGTCTAAAACAATAAAGGAAACTCAAAATATGCAGATTTCAACGACTGATTTCACCGATTCCTTTACATCTGCATCTAAATGGGATGTTGTGATTGTAGTGGAAGCTCCGTCGTCTCCCTGAAACACAGCACTTGCGTTAATAGGGAAGAAAGTCTAGCAAATGTATTCACGTTATATGATCACGCATGATGGAGCTGTCAGCATCCATACCTCGTGCTGCTGAAGAATATCTATGGATGTTGCAAATGTAGTGCGCACTTCCGAAAGCTGTTGCGCCGATTCGTATACGCAAGGTCCCGCTTCCACTTCCCCTGGAATCACTTGAATGTCAGGCTCTGCATCAAGTGCAGGGGTTGACGCTCCATCAACTGCCTGAAACATAGTACTCGCATTAGTAAGGATTACAATATTGAAAACATAACACACACTTGGTGTCGACAGCACTGGTACATATCAATGGCTAACCACGAATGAAACATTGCGTAGAACAATCAAACAACAAGTATTACAGCTCTGATGATGACGCTCGATGGAGCTGTCAGTATCCATAACTCCTGCTGGTGAGGAACATCTAGAAATGTTGTAGATGCGGCGGACGCTTCAGCATCTCCCTGAAAGACAGTACTTGCATTAGCATGGATAACACTAATTATAACTGAAAACAAACACCAATGGACGGTAACTAAGGTGTATATCAATTGGAAAGCACTAACCAAACATTCGAAAAAATAGTTACACGATAGAATAAAATTATTACTTGACACGCATAAAACAAGTCTGTAGCGGAGTAGCGAAGCAAGATTACCTGATACGCGCTAGAAGTGGTTGATAACTGCGAGCACGTCAAGGATGTAGAATGTTCTTGCTTCAGATTGAAGGGAGAGTCAAGAAGTTGTAAAGGTAAATTATTGATTGGTAATGAAATGCCAATATTAAAAATAGCCATGTAAGACGACAGAATACTTGAAAAATGCGCAATATAGCGCAGTTCCCTGTTCCAATATATATACATTTCGTTTGTGGGTTATGAAATCGAAAAAGAATTTATTGAAAAATGCCATTATTCAAAAAGCTATACACTCATATCAATATCGAAAGTATTACAAGGGATACAACACCTAAAATATCAATTAATCCATTAGGCTACCTACACACTGCCGCAAGGCCTAAAGCTAAATCCGGACACTTGACTCACCAGAGGCGGAATGTGGATGAATAGAGTGGGAATTGCGTTTGCGAGCAATTTCCGTGTCGTTCGCTGTTTATTCTTCTTTGTTACCCAAGATGTGGCGTACATGTCCGGGGAAACGTGCAGGCTACAGAAGCGGTATCGATCACCCCTCTTGTCCTGTAAGACTTGTTGAACTCTACTTTCAAGCTCATCCAGTGGATATCCGCAATGTCTGACCCATTCTCTGATTCGATCAACAGTTTTCTGGAAGACATGCATTGTAGTGCCTTCAGATTTCGCATGGGTCTTCGAAGGGCAACCGCTAATCGAACAGGCAGGCATTGTTGACAAATCTGAAAAGTAAATATCGACATTATTATACAATATTCATGAATAAAGATTTGATGCAAAACTCTATACTAAACTCTGAACATGTGACTCGTCCCTTGGATGTTCTGTCTTGCACGAGAAGGAAACATGCTTACATTATAGACTGGACCCCCGAAGGATGCAATTTGATGACAATTGACACAGATGAAAATAAATAGATCTACTGATAGCATAGCAATGGAAATTCAAGTCAATAGCAATGAGACCAATGAACATAGCACTATTGGGTACTCTACTCGCAAATAGTTAGAAATTTAAAAATCTGCGAAATATGACCAGGATACATGCCTTACCTTGACCAACAAACAGTTGGATTCAGCAAGCAGAGCAGTATGTTGCGGGAGAATAGGTGGATGGCCACAGGTAGAGCACTGATGGGTATGCTCGAAGCGGTCACAGAAGTTCACGGATAGCACGACGACGAGCAGATTAGCATAGATCTCAGTGGTTCCCAGGTAGCACGTTCAGGAGTTGACTTGCAAAGCACAAAGATGTTCTCATGAGACATATAGAGTGGTTTTTTAAGTATTAGAAACTGGGGTGTGTTTGTGAATGAATGACGTATGTATGTCATGGTATTAGGGGGCGGCCTGCTTGAAGGGGAGGCCTGCATGGAGACACAGTGTCTGAGGAGGCCATGTGACCGATGGCCCCTTGGCGTGGGATACCTTTTCAAGTGTACATGTAGTTTAGCACCTTTGCCTTTCGCGCCCCTGACAGCGCGCATCCACTGGCGCGCACCTCCTTTGATAGAGGGTGGGTGGGATCGAGGGGCCTGAGGCATGCAGATAAGGCACAGGAAGACTGCCGAATGGTGACACACTTATGTGGATTGCAGGGGGGCGGCCTGCATCAAGGGGAGGCCTGCATGGAGACACGGTGTCTGAGGAGGCCATGTGACTGATGGCCCCTTGGCATGGGATACCTTTTCAAGTGTACATGTAGTTTAGCACCTTTGCCTTTTGAGCCCCTGACAGCGCGCATCCACTGGCGCGCACCTCCTTTGATAGAGGGTGGGTGGGATCGAGGGGCCTGGGGCGTGCAGATAAGGCACAGGAAGACTGCCGAATGGTGACACACTTATGTGGATTGCAGGGGGGCGGCCTGCATCAAGGGGAGGCCTGCATGGAGACACAGTGTCTGAGGAGGCCATGTGACCGATGGCCCCTTGGCGTGGGATACCTTTTCAAGTGTACATGTAGTTTAGCACCTTTGCCTTTCGCGCCCCTGACAGCGCGCATCCACTGGCGCGCACCTCCTTTGATAGAGGCTGGGTGGGATGGAGGGGCCTGGGGCGTGCAGATAAGGCACAGGAAGACTGCTGAATGGAGACCCCTTGCCCTCTACTGCAGTATATCGTTGCCTATCAATAACAAATGCCACATACCGGAGATTCTTGTGAGCACAGACCCACACTTCAACCAGTGTATTATAGTGGTCACGACCCTTGACCTAAGGCCTGTATAATCCAATGTTAATTTATATTATAGATATATGTGTGGCTTTTATAGAGACATAACCTACTGAAAGACTTCGAACAAGTGTTATTTAGTGCATGCATTATCGAGAATATTTTATTTTAGCTTAGATAGATAGTGACCACCATGCTTCACAGCGACCATAACCTTCACCAATTCGGCGCACAGATGTCTGACGTCCATCCTTGAGACACACTTGATTCATTTAAAAAATCGAAACAACCGTTGTTAAAATATATGTGGTGTTTTATTTTGTAACTTATTTTCATGACACAAAAATACAAGACTTTAAAGATTATACAGGTCAGGTTGCAGCACAGCGAGAGAAAATCCCCTGTACTGACCGCTGTCACTCGGGAACGTTTCTCTTATGGCACGAACGGCACAGGCGGGTATCACTCTTCGAACGCGGTGTCCAAGCCTCCCGTGGAGCCAACATTTAAAGGAACGATAGGCCACCAGCCTGTACCACCTGTGAAAAGGAATGAAACAAACTGTTTTTAAATGACCAAGATAAGTTTTCCCCCCCAGTGCCAAGCCCTTTTTGGTGATTTCGGTATTGCAACACTCAATACTTTATAACATTTTCTCCTCAATTAACCCCTTCAGTGCCAAGGACGAGCTATCTCGTCCTTGGCACTGTGGAGGTAATCCCAAGGACGAGATATCTCGTCCTTGGCACTTAAAAGGTTAATAAGCGTTTGTTGTCAATGACAATTCTTGTAACTAATGGCATTCAGCACGGACAAATGCTATCTAGACAATGCACACTATTGAACAACTTTCATGCGTTACTATGAGATGAATATATAATTTTGGATGTAGTAGAAGACCATGAAATAGGAGTGGCATGACAAGCAGAGTATACTTACTCGTTACTCGGATTACGAGGACGAACAGTTGCGCGAAGTTCGTGCATAAGCACCATCATTATTCTCAAAACAGCCCGTGTGAGGCAGGCTGCCCTGAAGTCCGGCAGCTCGGTGATGCATTGCGGTCGTGGCTCGCCTTCCGAAATGTAGGCCAGGCATCCCGAGTTTTCTCGGCAGCAGCAGTTCTCGTCCTCGGTTGGCATTAGCTCGCACCGATTGCATGTGCACCAGGTGGAGACGCCGTCCATGCGACTAGGCCGAGGCGCTTCATCTGTTGAATCAGTCCTCCCAACTGTTGTCCGAATTCCCATCGTTTTCGCGTGCTTCCCTTTCCAGTAGTTCCTCCTCGGTATACTCGGGCTCGTACATGTAGGGCATTATTGTAGCCATTGTGTGGTAAACAAAGTACAATAATTTATAGAGATGGTACAGGTGTTCACACGGGCTACAAGCGGCGAAGGTATCTGACCAGAGCACAGAAACAGGTTACAGAATACTCAAAGTAACACAGAGAGAGGAATGGAATCAAAAATCTGCTGCTGTGTGTTGTGAAATGGTCTGTTTATACTTATTGAGGAAAGAGGCATCCTGCCATTTCCATGGCGACACGTCATTAGCTGAGGCACAGCAATTGTTGACATGAGACGTGCTTTGGCGTTGGGAAATGGGCGGTACGCGTCTGCTGATGACAGGCTCAGGGGCGGGGGATTTGATTTAGTGCCGCAAAAGCAGGTCAGCCAGGGCGATGGGCGAAATGATAGGACTATCACAAAATGGCAGCGCCCAGGTGCCTGTTTTCGCGTGCGTTTAATGGACGAAAACTCGGGTAAGGTCATAGGAAATTTTTCTAAAATCTAGCCACTTAGTCTTAAAAAAACATGGCCGACCCGTAGGGACAATAACAGTTTTTACCGGATCATGCCTTTAACTCAGGGGTATCTTCTCACTCTAATCTCATAGACCCCTCACCACCAAGCTGACAACTACTCCTCTGTCCTCCTTGCCTACGTCTGAGTTCCATCTACAGACGTCCTTGGGCCAACCCGGCCTTGTCATGCCTTCCTCTTCTTACTGGCCAGAAGTAAGACCTTTTTCTTTCCCTTAGCTCTTGTTATTTCCGTTATCCTCACGCCCCTTTTGTTACCTCCTCTACTGTTAATACCACCTCCTCTGCTGAGAGAATTAACTCCTCCTTTGTCATTCCCACCTATTTCCCTGATACTGCCACTTCCTCCTCTGTTGTCATTGCCTCGTCCTCTATTGTTAACACCCCCTCCCCTGACACCATCACACCTGCTGCTGTCTTCAACCCCTCTGGCTTTCAGCACCTTCTAATCGCTCCTCCTATTACACTCCAAACTGGTCCACTGCTCACCAGAACCTTCTCAAACAACACACACTGAGTAAAGGAGGCTTGATGCTGTATTATTGTCCTCACCTCCACCTGGGTAAGCTGTTCAGGGAGGGCCCGTGTCTAGTATTTGGGTGATGACTAGGATTGGTGGTTGTTAGATAGTCCACGTGGTCTGCTTTGGGTTCAAGGGTATGGACCCAGCCTATTCTGTCACTTTGCTCCCCAAGTCGAATCTTCAGTGTTTGGGAAGTCACAGACCTTCACATTGCACCCACAAACTGTGTAGGGTGATTTATTTGATGTTTTGGCATATACGTCAAGAGACACTACTGTTATGTTATGAGAAGAGAAGTTAATTATCATAAAGGCAAAGTTATCAATAATCCTATCGAAGTTCGGGGTCTCTTCAGAGGGAGCTTTAAGCTTTCTCATTTGTAGAGAGGGTGCCAGTTCCTTGTTCTGCAAGGTCTCAGAAGGGGGTTGGTCAGGGCTAGGAATGTTAGAGCCTTTCCTAACTGAGATAAAGTGGGATGACGTGTAATGTGGCACTGTGAATGTCCCCTGTCCTATGATGGGTTAAAAGGTAGGATGAACCGGAAATCTTCCCCATACAGCCCCCAGTAGCAACGCCGACTTGCTTGGGGTGACAACCAGCCCAGTGAGTCACCACCTAGGAGTTGCCCAGAACCAGACAGGGGACTTCATTCATAGGTCACGGAATGTGTGTTTAAGTTTGCTTCAATAATACCCTCTCCTGTATTTTCATCTTCCATAACACAGTGTATTTTTGTCTGGGTTGTACCCATTTTCAACCAGGGTTAAAGCAATTATTTCTTGGTTGTTTCACCTGTGACTGTTCTGTATGATTAATCAAATCAGAGCTTTTGTCTCTTTGTTTTTGCCTACAGAAAACTCATGTAGTTTTCTGAATTTCTCTAGTAGCATCCACTTAAGATGTCCTCACACTATGCAAGGGTGATGGGATGTATCTGCCTGAAGCTGTGCCATAACAGGGGTGTAAAAAGGTATCTAATAAACCAAAGTTATGAAGTGTGTTTTGTTAGTGTTAACACTGCAAATAAATCCAAACTGAATGCAAGATGGCAGCAGATATAAGGGACCAATGTTTTTCTACACGGCTGTAAAGAAACAGCCCGGGAAACCAACAGTGTATCCTTATCGCGAGAATTAAACTGAACCTAGATTTGTCTGATTTTTACTACCAAGCAATACACTTCCAATCAAAACATCCCATTTATTTTGGTACTTTAATCAATGTAACCATATATCTTGCTTGTCCAATTCAATTTTCCCTACCATGTGAAATAGTCATGGAAGATCCTTCCACCAAATGTAATCAGCTTCTGTTAACCAACATCCCACGTGAAATTCCCTCTGGTTCCAGGTGAAACCAAACCTCACCTTCATAAATGACATGTTAATTATTTGTGTCACTGGGAGTGGCTATGTTCTGAACAGGGGCTTTTGACCCAGACTACTGGCCCTACGGAGTTCGTGCCAACCAATAGTGGCTTCTCACGGCTCAGCTGTGGCCTTTCATTAATTATGGCTGTGGTGCTGCTCTATTCCTGGTGAGTGGGTACACTGTGTGCATAGTAAAACATAAAATATTCACTCAGTAATCAAAGTTGGATGGAAATGGGGATACATTGGTCTAACTTTGCAGCAGCAAAAACCTATGACACGAATTACATTTGATCATTTCAAACAATGTAATGGTCTTTCAAAGGGAACATATTAATACAACACTGGGATAAGAGAGTGGATCTGTCCAGAAATTCTGTATCTATAAAAAAAGGTGCTGAAACTCAGATGACAAGACTGGACTTACTATCTAATGCTACTGCGGTAAAGGTGCAATGGGGGACGCACCTACCAGTTATGTGACTGATGGGGGAGGGGGCACTCCTAGAGGTGGGGACAATATTGACAGCTGCACAGTGTAACGTATGCCCAGTGTGCTCAGGTGTAGCAAGAGAGGTTTATGTGGAAGAGGGAGGTTGGGGGCATCAATGGTGATTTGGGGCGAATGGGGCACACCAGGGATAGAAATGAGGGTTAGGGGTAGGGGATAGAAGTGGTTGTATAGCATGAAATAAAAAACATAGCAACCACATTGAAGCATAGGTAAGTAAAGCAGTAGTCTTTCGAAACTCCAGGCCCAGGTCACGGAGCCAACATGAATTTCTTGAAATGCTCAGCTGCTGCAGTGTGCTGGAGAAATGTTGCAAGTTGGCCGTTCCCAGCAGATCTTGGCCCCAGGGGAATGGGACCGACTGATGCATTTGAAGACAGCGAGCCAGGCACCTGGGTGCTTGCTGGGAAATGTAGAGAATTAACAGATAAATGCAGGCAAATAAAAATAATATCAAAATGGGGTAAGTAGTTTCAAATCACCTCTTGGCAGATGTCCGTGGGTAGAGGGCTGTGGGGTGAGGGGGTGAGTCGGAAGGGGACCAGTCACTTGGAGATTTTCAGTGTCCCTAGAGTGCAACAGTGTTTTGAGTGTTTGCTGATTTCCACAGGGCACCTCATTGGTCGGTTGCCGTGTGAATGTCGCCCATTTGCCAAGCTCGGGTTGTATTGTGTGTTTCATGAGAAGCTGACCAACGGCAGATTAATAAAGTTCCAGTGGTCAGCACAATCACATAATTCTATTGAACGTCATTGTGGAGTGGTATGGGAAGGTTTGTGATGCCACAAGGGAAGGTGTTGCACAACGCGGGTCAGGATGTCCGGCACCAATCATGAGTAGTATAGGTATACTTAAGTATAGGGGACTGACCTAGTCCCACCAATCAGTTCCGTAGAGAATTTCTTGAAAAGTTCCAACTGTGCCCATGCAAATTAGGTTGATTCTGTATAAAATGTTTGCCCACAGTGGGTGGCGTTGACAGCTCTCTGCACTCAGTTTTGCTCCACCGTGCTGTGTGAATCGTGCTCTCCCAGCTGCGTCTGGGCCTATAATAAACTGCGTTACCTCCTGCTTGGTGTACACTCCTTTTTGGATAACTTTTGTGTTCTAGTTGTTACTTGCCTTTGAAGGATCCCTGATACATTTGGAGGCCCCAGCGAGATCCTCCGTTCCCTAGGCCAGCTGAAGGTATTCAGGCCACCCTCCTAGGGAGCACAGACAAGTTGAGCGCAGTCCAGTCTCATGTGCACAACTGAGGAGGCTCCTGCAAACGCAGAGTTCATGAAGGTCTGTTTTGTCCCGATCGCTGCCCGTGCTCAGGTGGACAGGTGGGCCATAGGGATGATTCGTGGCAGGAGGACTCGAGGATCTCTAGGACATGTGAGTACACCCTCGCATGAACACCTGACACTGTGGTTGCATTCCAATGGAGGGGGGAGAGATATTTTATGGTGTTTAGGCCACATCCTACATGGGAGAGTTTAGTTCAACTCCTCCGATAGGGAGCAGGCTTGTGGCGTGCATGTCTGCGTTAGAGCAGAAGAGTGCGTAGAAGGTGGCGGACTCCATTAAATGGGAGTTTTGCATTGTGCAGGCATTTTTATAGTTCTGACATTTTTGGGGACAGGATGTTTATGATTTGTCGATTTCCTGAAGAAGGGCACAAAATAGGATAGTATACGTTGGGTATGCGTGTTGTTTTGGTTGTTGGTGTTTCGTTGATTTAGTAGCGTTTGGAGTATTTTCTGGTTTATGTGTAGTTGGCCAAGGTGGAAGGGTCGGTCTTGGCAGATGCTGGGCCAGAGAAGGGGCATGGCCATGCATTTGCATGCTAGCATAGAGTGTTTAGGAAGCAAGTGGACCTTTGGAAACAGGCATTATTGTACTAACACAGAGTCAGTGGGCAGGTCTGTTGAGAAGGCCGGTGAGTGTGACATGTGTGTGGGTGGACCTGTGGAGAGGGCCAGTGAATGTGGATAGGGTGCCAGCAGAAGGAATTGTAAATATGACTGTGTGTGGAGAAAGTGGGGATGCAAGAAAGGTGAGAATGGGATGCAGGGATTTGGGGGGAGGTGTGAAGGGCATAAGGGTAATGTGAACCGTGGGGAAGGTTTAAAGTAAATAGGGGGGGTGGGAGCACCAGACGATAGTACAGGTGGTGTGCCCACAAGTTGAGAATGGCTTTTAGGATGGACACGCCCCTGGACCACTTATGTAATAATGTGCCCCAATATCATGATAAAATATTAAAATACCACTTCCAGTGTGTTCAGAACACTGTGGGACAGTGTTTTGTGAATGGCCAGGAGAGGGAATGTTTTACAGTGAAATAATAGAACATAAGTTCTGGCATTTGTTAGCAACAAATAAAGGATCGAAGCTCAGGAGTAGGCAAACTATTTAAAGGCTTTGGAAACTCTACGAGGAGAAAAAGGAGGAGCCTATCAAGGGGGGGACGGCAGGACAATGATGCGACAGTGCAACCCAGTGCTCCATAACTGCTGATACCTGCTGCGGGATACACAACCCCACAGCGTGTGTCCCTAAGCAGAGGGGGACTGAATACGAAAAAGGGAAGCCTGAGGAGAACAATGATAGGGGACAATAGAAAAAGAGCGACCGAAAGTCCCTTGGCTGACATAGAATAGAGCATGCTACGACAATTGGACACTATGTTCAAGGGGACCGAGAGGGTGATAGTAAAGGAGGTGCATAGACAGGACAAAGAACAAGGTGCAGCAGGTGATAGAGATGGGTTGATGTCAGGGAAGATAAAGTTTAAATTGCACAGCAAGGCCTCTGATGAGGGGGACAAACCATATACATCTGAAGAGGATTTATCATCTTGGATGAGGAGGAGGAAGGAGGAAGACTACCGGTACGATGACCCCAGAGATGCAGATAGGGAGAAGGAGAGCGGATGGAAAGAAATGAAAAAGGGGATGGGGGAACGAGCAAGGAATGGTCTAAGAGCCTCACCAGTAGAAAGGCAAAGATAGTGGTGGCAAAGGTCCCAAAGGGCATGCCCCAGATCCCGGGCCACCAAAATGCCCCTGCTACAGAAAGGAAGGGGAGACGTGCACTATGTGCCATGACAGATGATGGAAAGAGACAACTTGATTTACAGCTTGCCCTCTCTTATTGCAGGGGCGAGCAGATGCATATACGCTCTAGAGAAGGCAATAGCAGAGGTCAGCCTAATGATCGGGGACATGAAGTGTTTGTTCACGGCAATAATGGGGGAGTGAGAAGTCAAAATATAGGAACAAGCAGGATACAATGGGGTAAAATTGAGTTGCAATATACACAATGGGGCGCCCTTTAATAACTGCCACTCCCACATGTGGAAGGTCTTAAGAAGTATGTATCCTGATACTTCAGACCTGGGGGTAGTATTGGCCCATAAAATGAAACCAGATGAGACTCTGCAGAATATATACAACAAGTCCAGGAGCTTTGTAACTTATAGACATGGGATGATTACATACCCATCTTTTGCCATATACTGGTCTGAGGGCTCCCCCCGGGTGTACAGACTCCTCTAAATAAAATAGCAGGGAAAAGGGCAAAGGGGTGGCCAGCGATGCAATCGACTATCAGACACTATTATAAAAGGAATTCAGGGAGTCAGCAGATAGTTCCACAAAGGCAGAAAATAAGTTAGCACAGAAGAAGCTAGCAAAACTATCCATGGAAGGGGCAGTGCTCACACCAGGCCCCAAATAAGTGAGGGTCCAGGGGTTTGGGTACTGAGGGGCAGGGCCTAGGTTTTTAGGGCTATGTTTTCTCTGTGGTCAACAGGGCCATTTCACATGAATATGCCCCTTTGGGCAACAGCTCTATTACAATCCCGAGGGACACCAGCAAGGGGGCCAACTGACACAGCCGCAGGCCCCAGCACAGCAGCAGGTGCTACCCACAGCCCTAGCAACCCCTGTCCAAGCAAATACAGAGGTATGCCAAAGCAGGGCTGATAGGGATAACAGGGCTTCCCACAAATGCATTGCAAGCACCCACAGACACACCCACAGGGGGACCGTACACTGCTAAACCAGAACGTAGTACCCCATAAAACAGGAGTAACAGTTCTGGGAGGAAATTCCTTCCCATTCCCACAGACTATGATGCCCCATAAAGGAGTGCCAACAGAAAGTGTGCGTGTGTATAAAGTCCTTGCTGTAATTGAAGACCCCAAAGAGGAATTCAAGGAAGGAGTGAAGATAGGACAAAAATATTTATCCTTCTTGATAGATACTCAGGCCACCAAATGGTGCATAAAGGAGGGTGGATTCCCACTGTCAAATAAAGTAATGGACACACATGGCTTCTCTGGGGCTATTGTCATGGTTCCAGTTACACAGGATTTACCACTATAGGCACACAACATCTTGTATTTGAAATATACTTCCATTAACAAACTGGGGAGAGACTTGTTAAGTAAGCTAAATGCAACTTTTCCCTTCTTGGAAAAGGTATGGTGTGCTGTATGGCTGGAAACCATTATACAGGCCTATTGTGAACACAGCACATTACAAGGGCAACCCATGCATCCCGAGGTGTTCCTCTACAGGGTCCAAATACTATTGGGATGGGTGTCAGGGATGAAAGGAAAGACATTCTGACTATCTGCAGAATTTCTGTTCAGGCCCTTGTGGCACAAGAATATTGCCCCAGGTGTGTGAATACCATATTACTTAGAGGAGGTGATAACACGAAAAGACATGCTTATTCTATGTGGCACAAATGAGGATAACACTGAATGGCATAACATTCTCTGTACTGACCCCATGTTGACATAGATGAATGTGTCTAATGAGCAGCTTTTTGCAGATGTGGAGGAGGACGAGGAGCAAGAAGTAGTGCTTCAACTGAAAATCTCTTGTCCAGTAGATAGAAAGGTTAATGCCGCAACTGACACAAATAGTGAAGAAGCAGGCCATCTACTCTCAGGAAGGCTTGAATAAGATCCCAGATATTTTATGAACCAAAGAGCCCCACAATGTGGGAGTGTTCAAGAGAGCAGCTGAAGTCAGTATAAAATTAAAAGAGGGGGCTTTGCTTCCCCAGGTAAAAACATAAAAACAATACACTTTCCTGCAAGACAGATGAGGGCATTTACGACACTCTCCTCGTGTTATGGCAGCAGGGCATAATACAGATCACAACATCCCCATTCAACACGGCCATATATCTGATTTAAAAAGCAAAGGGAGGGGATTTATACAGGATATATGCCCCCTGAACAATGTGGTATAGACTGAGTTCCCATTTGTGCCGAACCCTGTAACACTATTGTGTAACATTCCAGCAAACTCAAAATACTTCACAGTGATTGATCTCAAAAACACATACTTTTCCATCCCATTACATCTCGACTGCAGATATATCACAACGTTAATAATAAAAAATAATAATAATTTGGCATTTATATAGCGCTACGAACCCTCAGGTATCTGAGCGCTGCTTATTATTACCCACGGTGTGTGGTGCTCATTTATTGACCTCGGAAGGATGAAAGGCTGATTTTGGCCCCGCCGGGATTCGAACCTGCGTTAGCAATCTCTGCACGATGTCAAAGCAAGCACTCTACTCGCTGTGCCACTTGACCGGCTTACACATATCGGGGGTCCGATTTGAACACACAAGGTTACCACAGGGTTACTGCGAGTTCCCCAGTGTGCTCAACAGGGCGATCCAGAGTTGGTATTTTTCACTTACATTTATGGTTGTATAATTCAATCTCATGGACAGAAATGAGTGCTTGGGATGTCTTGAGGCCTCTCTTCAGTTGGCAGTGTCCCCTGCTTGAAATTGGGAAGGCACTAGCTAGGCATTCAGATAATTCGATTCCCCTTGGATCTAAGACAGTGTTCTTATCCTCTGGTCTGCCTCAGAACTGGTTATTCAATTCTTTCTAGACGCAGTACTCTTCCCATTCTGCTCATTTCGGTGTAGATTTCTTTAGCTAAATTGGGTGTATGTCAGCAGGCAGTGAGAACATGAAATTAGTCAGTTCCTTATTTGCCTTCTATGGAAACATCACCCTTTATACTAGAGCACACCAACCCTTACAGCGTCATTTGACACAACAATTTAGATTCGATGGACCCTGTGATAGGTTCCCTCCATTTTCACACTAACCAGGGCTCTTTTCCTTTCTTCTATTGTCCCAGCGAATTTGATGTGTCATAAAGGAGATATATCAGTTGCAAACTAGCTAAACAACCCAAAAATGAAAAGTAATACTGAACCAAAATATTGCAGCTTATTTGTTATATAGGTGTGCTATATTGGTGAAAAGAACATGTTGAGTTGTGTAAGAGTATTCAGAATCTGGAAGCATCATTTTTGTTACTTCCACTTCATTCATGATAGAGATATTAAAACATGCAAATTATTCACAAAACTACATTTTAATATGCACATTTTGTTCCCTTTTCATCTGAATTCAGACCTGCATTGTTCTTTTCAATGAGGCAAATCGTTCAAAGGTTGTAGTTGAAATTATGTTCTCCATTTGTCCTTTTGAATGCATTTATTTTTAATTGACTTCTGTCGTTCCTTAGCTGAGCTTCATATGTGTGTGGCTTCATCATTTTCAAAAGAAACCATATGTTATTTGAAAAGGCTATTCAACGTGACAAAAACAGAACCTCATAATCTAGTTTCCATTATCTAAGGCCTAATGAAACAGCTACATATTCTTTCTACGGTGTAACGCGTGTGAATATCATGGGTTAAAGACCACTTCTATCAATGGTTGTATTTCGCATTAGCTTGGTAATAGAAGGCAGCGCTTTGGGCTGGATTCCAAATATAAGGTTTGCATCTAATATTATTTTGGGAGTTTGGGACCAGGGCTTGTTGTCTGGAGTACAGCTGTTCTGCTTAGCTTATATACATAGATTAAGTTGTATGCTAGTGGAGATCTGGAGCTAACTATTGGTAGTTTTGTACAGACGGTTTCAAGTTAATTGAAGATCACAGAATGTTAATACTGCATGAGATATATTCTGTCACATGTAAAATAGAAAATGTCTAATTAAAACCTTTGTACTTGTAGTAGTAATCAAACAATAGGTTGTCCTATCCATATATAAATGGCTTTCCGATGTGATTTATAATAAATATTCTGAGTATCATTTCCTTATTAAACAGTAATATTCAAGCTGTACAGTCTAGTAGGTGGACATGCATAATGACATTTATTATTTCAATACAGACTACAATAACAACAATCCTCCACCTTCATCCTGCTTGGCCACTCTGCAGCCTTAGACAGTGTGGACCATCATTCCATCGTTTGGACTCTCTTTTCTCTTGGCTTCAAGGACAATGGACTTGATTGGGTGGCCTCTTCTCTGTCTGACTGCACCTTCTCTATCTCATGGACCCCTAACACCCTCCCACCTCCTTCAGATCTCCCCACCCCCCATCTGGGAGGCCCCCACAGATCAGTTATTGCCTCGCTCCTATTTAATGTTGCATCTCCCTGGAAAAACTAATCTCATCTTTGGCTTCCACTACCCCATCTTGGCTGATGATATTAAGACCTTTTTTTCTCATTTCCCTATTTAACCCTAGGACTGTGTGAAGTTGCTGGACTTTGCCTTCACACATCTAGTGATGTTTACTCCGCATATTTGCAAACGTCATGAAGTTGCAACGTTTATTTCAGGAATCATTAAAAGCTTGGAAATTGGAATGGTGTGTATTTAATTATGCATATGTGAATATTAGCAAAATAAATGCCTCTCTGGCATTTTTGTGTTTTCCACGTAAGATAACAACTGTAACCAAAAAGCATTGATGACGAAGACCAGCAGGCCATACACTACATCTAGCTGGCTGCACAGTATGCAATTTCCGTTTTCAGTTTTTCTCTAGTCACTTCCATGTGAATGATTTTTAACTACACCCTTGTGACTGCAATCATCTAGATGCACCATTTGTTCTGATGTGTGATACTCATATTTCATTGATACAAAAACACAGGTAACTACTTATTACATTTATTAGAAAGAATGTGTTTCTTTTTTGGCAACCTTTTTAAATATGTTTTGGTGAGCGATGCAACTGGCCAAATGGGATGCAAATGTGGTTATGTGTGTTTCAATGTCTGCTAAAAGTTCTTTATCTAGTCATAACGTTTGTAAATGGGGTTATGCTTATTTGTCTTTAATAGCTGTATGTTGATAAACTTCACATACTTATATGTGTGCAATGATTTTAGCCACAATGATAATGGACAGGAAATGTAATCTGCTAAATGAATGGTGTGGACAGAAAATGTACTCTTACTGTGGTTTTAAAGAATGGAAGACATTGGAGGTCATTCCGAGAATGGAGGTAGCCATGCTGCTTTTAGAGGCATGGCTACCCCCATACCGGATACCGGGTCCGGGTTCCCTGAATGGGGAAATACCAGCCCATTCCGCCTTGGAGGGCCCGTTATTTCCCTATTCAGGAAACCCAGTCACTGTGCATCCCCATTCCCATTCGTGCCCCAATAGGGCTCAATGGGAATGGGGAGCATGCTAGCAACAGGCCCGTTAATGACGGGCCCGTTGTTAGCATGCTGGACCGCTCACGGGACCCGCTAAGGAAGCCTGGTTATACCAGGCGTCCTTAGCGGGTCCTGCGAGCGGACCTCGTAATGAGGCGGTAGGGGGTTAATGGGGCCGGCAGCTCTACCGGCCCCGTTAACCTCCTACCGCCAGGGTCGGAATGACCCCCATTGTAACTTCAATGAGTTGTGACATTGGGAAGATTGCACAATTATACTGGAAGAAAAATAAAAGGTTGCACACATCTTCTTGACCGTGATATTTAAAAATGAATCACCAGTGGCTTCAACGAGATCTGTCACTCAATTGTTCCACACTGCCCGATGCTAATCTTCTCTAAAGCGAAAGTCATCTTTCTTCCTGCCCCAATGCAAACCTCCTATCTTCTCCTCTCCTGGCCTCCCCACTCCTACAATGAAATAGAACTCCAGCAGGTTATCATGGCAGTTGCCACTGTTTTCAAGATTAACCTTCACAATACAAGGAAGGTCTGCTCCAACATCTCCCACTACTCAGCCAAAATTCTAATCACTACCCTTGTACTCATCACATTTGATTACAGTTTGGGCTGACTCCTCGATGTTGCCCTCTACTCCTTCTCTCCCTGAAGCAAGTTGACATACTTGATGTTCCTACCTTCTACAAACTACACATTCCTCCCGCTCCTCCTTGCTATGCTGGAAACCTCTTCTTAATACAAAATCACTCTCTTTAAATTCTTACTCTATGTCTGTAAATCTATCCATGCCCCCAACCACCTTGCTGACTGCATCTCTCCTTTCTCTTCTTCTTGGATTCTGTGATCCTAGTTCCTTCTCTTCTGTCCCCTGCCTACCATGTGCTTCCTCCCACTCTTTCTCTCTACATAAACTCCTCCACTGGAATACCCACCCCTTGACCATAAAGACAGCCCATCAGTGCAACTGCTTTAGCCCAGACTTAAGCTCCACTTGTTAGCCAAGGAGGAGGTGCTTTCCATCCCCACCACTGCACCTCATCAAGTGACCCCAGCCTTAGTCCCCTGACAGTGCCACATACATGTATTCCCAAAGTAACTGTGTATATTTATCAAACCTTACGGCACTAGGCACTTTTTGTTTCCCTATTGTGTGTCTGTCCTTAGGCTCTGCCCCTGGACTATGTCACAGTACAGTTCCCAGAGATCAACTGGTCTACTGACTTTTAGAACACCTGCTATTGTAAATGCACCATACCCAGGGATTGCTTTTGCCATCTCTACTGCTTCCTTTGAACCTCATTTCTAGTCAAAATGATATCCATATTGCTAATTAAAATAAAAAAATCAATTTATATTGTGGAGGCATAGCTTCCAATGCCATGAATTTAGTTATGTGGGAAGATTTACCTAGAGAAAGACTATTTGTACTTGTTTCGTTTATAGGTAAATTAGAAAGTGTCACTGCAAAGGTTCATAGTAAATCATTTTGTTTCTCACCACAATATGGAGGAAATAAATTGCAATACCTGGATTAGAACAACAGTATTGATTGTTTCTGTGTAAACGTGGAATGGGTTACACCTTGGGAGTAAAGCACCCTTTAGTTCGTTGATTGACAATAATTTTGGTTTATGCTTGCAGAGCAAGACGTTTTTGCTCTGGCAGGTTAAACACTTGCATTGTTAGATGAATCTTGCATTATAAAAATGTGCATGTTATTAGTCAAGCAAGGAATTCAGGGAATATTGGAATATTGGAAAAATGCTATTGCATTGCTTCAATGATTTTCCTGGTAGTATCATCTACATAACATACTGTCAAAGAATAAACATCTATGATTACTACAACCAAATATTCTGTAGTAGTAGCAAGGACATTTATTCAACAAAATCTTCCATAAATGTAGCACAACAGGTAAACAAATAAAAGATTCAGCATAATAATACACTGATACCACACAAAGTGCTAAAACATTGAAAGTAAACATTTCAACACACAATAAAACCAAGGCAAATCCTAGAAATTGAATAGATTCCTTACAGAGTTAGTGCCTTCACATATTTATGGCTGAAGAACCAAGCTGAAAATTAACAATCAGTATCTGATAATTTTTTGAATTTCAGGGCCTGAAAAGTAGTTCTCATACCCGGAATTCTTATGGGCGTAAGGATCTAGTTCGACCTGGCTGGGGCATAAGCATGACAGAGTAATATAAAATGTGCTTCAGATTCAACTGCGTTCAAACATAACGGGCAATTAGAGCTACAGCTGGAATTCCATGTTCGTAAAAACAGTGAGCACTTATGTGGGTGACTGTTCCAGTTTAGATAATGTTTGAAAGTACTGTGATGCTTCATCAAAAGATAATCTGCCATGCGTAAAGGGTGCTTTTGACATAAAATGATCCACTGACCAAATTTTAGGTGTGTTTTCAATGTTAGAAATATTGCTGCAGGATGGCTGTGCATCACTATGCCAAAGGTGTTAGTGTCCAAGGATACATTTTATATGTGCAGCCAGTCCCACATGCGACCTTCATTGTTCAATGCCATATTCCAAATGATGTTCCTGCATACTCTCAATTCCTTCACACTGTGAATGCGCAGCCAGAACATCATTTGTCTCACATGTGCCTCATAATGTAACAGACAGAGTTGTAGTGTCAGTGTAATGTAGGGTTAGAATAACAATCACTTGAGAAACCTTATTTCCAGAAGATCCAGAGGCTCACATCTGCGATGACCCTAGAGCTCAAATGCCATTATTTTATATGCTGTAAACTGAATAATCCCTCATATTTGCTCCTCTGTTTTTCCTTTGTATTTTCTTAATGTAATTTTCTTTTTCATATCTACATGCACTATGCTTTTGTTCCCTTTGATATTTTGAAAGTACTTATTTAAGCAATAAACCAGAGGTGTGGTGCTATACGGTCTCGTAATATCATGTGGCCCACATTACAGGACTGAGAGAAGTGTGGTCCTTAAAGGGGTAGTTCACTCAAAAATGTTGTTGTTTAAAAAGAATGCCCATGCAAAATATATATATATAAAAAATATTTTTACAAAAAGTTCCTATGAAAAATATTTGGTAAATGAGCCTCAAAGTTGATATTTTTAATCACTGGGAGACCTCTATTTTGTGAAATGAACAAATCTCCTGTTAGCCTACTGGGAGCTTTTGCTTATTGCTGCCGGAGAGTAGAGAATGCTGTCAGGCTCCTGCTGGAGTCTACACCGCACCGTACCTGTGCTCATGGTGAGTGCTGCCCCCACCCCTTCATTTAAATGTTTACTTCCTCCAGCTTTGTACACATAATTGTCGTGAATTTTGTTTTAAGTCTTCCGGACTCCCCTAGCCCGGGGGAGCCCGGGAGAATTAAAATGAAAATACCGGCAATTATAAATATTAAGCCACATGCCATGATCGACATGCAGTGTAGTATTCATGATTGCTGTGACTTTCGTTTTAAGTCTCGGGTGTTCCCCCTGAGGCTTAAAATTAAGTACTGGCAATTCAAAATACTAAGCAGCATGACGCATTCTGGGTTCATCGTAGTAATCATAATTCTCGTGAATTTCATTTTCCCCGGCTCCTCCGGCAAGGGCGAGTCCAGGAGACTAAGTCACAGCAATTATACATTCTACACCATCCACTGCGATTTTTAGGAGGTTTAGTATTTAGAATTGCTGTGACTTTTGCTTTAAGTGTCCTGGGATCCTCCTGGCCTGGGGAGCCCAGGAAACATAATAAATCAATGGCAATTATAAATACTACACCTTCTGCTGCAATGGGCAGGAGGCAAAAAGGAAAGTACAGGCCGATAATTGCTGTGACTTTCACTTGAAGTTTCCTGGGCTCCCAGAAAACCTGAAGCGAAAGTAACTGCAGTTATGAAGACAATTCTCTGCTCTCTGGCAGCAATAAGCAAAAGCTCCAAGTAGAGGCTTTTGCTCGATTACTGCCACGAGGGCAGAGTCATTGTACAAAATGTACGCCTCCTAGTGCTCGATTTTGAGGCTCATTTCCTGAATATTTGACATAGGAACTTTTTGTAAAAATATGTTTTATATATATTTTTTGTCATGGCCAATCTTTTTAAGCAATAACAGTTTTGAATGAACTACCCCTTTAGCCTATGCCCTGGTGCCAATGCCACCCAGTAAAGACCCCAACCCAATGTTTTATAGACCTGGACATGTTTTCATGGTGGCAATAAACATTTTGATTTGTGAAACAACACAGTGGTCCTTAAAAAACTACAAATCGTAATGGAGAAGTAACTACTCCTAGTATTTTGTTCATTTCAATGGTTGGCTCTGGAGATGGAGGGAAGAATAGTGAGGCCAATTAAGCATGGTGGTCATGAGAAAATGAATAGTACGGGACGTGGTGGGAAGAGGGAAGATCGGAGTGTGTAGAGAGTGAGGGGAAAGTGTGGCGAGGGGCTATGGCAAATAGAGGCCAGGACCCAGGAGGAAAGATGGCAGTGTCCCATTGATCAGGGATCAGAAGCTGGGGGCTAATGTTATTTAAAGTTCAAAGGGATGCCAACATTATGGTTAGCACTATTGGCTGCCTGTATCCTGCGGTTATGTGAAAATACAAAGGTCGAAGTAGTAAAACATTTAGTTCAAGACTACAGTATATTCGCAGAAGCACAAAAGCAGTTTTCACAGATGGAATTACGACAAGAGCAAATGCATTCCTAAATCATTATCACTGGAATTAATGCAATTATCCCAGTTCAAGAGTTGTTTGCACATGTACAAAAATGCCTTTCCTGTCGGAGAGAACCACAAGTGAGCTTGAGTTAAAAAGTTCCCCTAAAGGTATACTGAAGAAACACAGTAACCCATGGGATGCTATTAAATGCACTGAGCTGAGCTAACCGGAGGATATTTACTTGCAAATGTAACAATATACTGTTTTACTTACAAATTAGAACATTTCCAACGTCCTATTAAATAAATTTAAGCAGAGCAGATAATTCAGCTTAAACCCCCAGGAAATGTGCCTTGTGAATGTAACAAATGCATTTACTTTGACCAATTAATTATTGTAATTGAACTTTTCTTCAATGAAAACAGAGGAAAACAGAACGAAGGATACCAATACGTGTGACACTGGGGAAAATGCAATAATTGCTCGGTCAGAGAATTAGCGGTTAACATTTTATAAATTAATGTGTCAAAATAGCATAGTTAAGCACTGTAATAAAGATTATTTCAGCACTATCAGAATTTCTGTCACTAAAGCTCGCACTGAAAGCGAGTCTTTTGGAGAAGGTATTTGTTAAGAGGCTAAAAATGGAATGTCAACGTATATTATACGGAAGGCAACAATTCCATGAATCAGGCAGATTTTGTTTACAGAAAGCCATATCAGAGGTCTAAATGAGAGTATTGAATAGGCACAGATGATGTGAACACAACATAGCCAATACTCCATTTATTGGGTAATCTTCTCTATAAAATAAGCTCCCCCGGTACATGTGTTTTAATTGTTGGTAGATATCTGTTTTGTCCAAATGTTTAATAATTTACTAGTATCACGGTTCGTATTTCCTCAGCAGCTAAAAATAAGTTCTGGCATGTACCCAAATGCTTCTTGTCTTTATTTTGCATCCAGTGTGAAGCCTTAACAAGTTGGCATCACACTTTTTTTAAAATTAGTTTTGTTTACAAGGTCATTGGGATTTGTATTATTATTAAATGGAAATGACATTGTTGATGGCCATATAGGATGCCAACGTTTCCACCTCCCTAAAATGGTGTAAAATGTAATGGTGTGGTCCTTAAAATGGTGTAAAAACAGGAACTTTTATTATCTTTTCATGTCATAATAGTGTCTACTTTTGGGGGCCGATTCATGGAACAAACGTGCGTCAAAAATCCATGCGCAATCAGGCGCAAGGGAGCGCAAGCGTGAGAAACGCAGCGCACGCGCACGCGTGCGATTCAATGAAGACGCTGCGCGTGTTTCCCGCTGTCCGTGCGCCCAATCCAGCCATGGCGCACGCAGGCATACACGGCGTGCGCTATGTGCACAGCAAAAGCGCACATAGTGGGCGGAACAGTGGGCGTAACACGCGGAATGGGGAACAACGCGTGAAAAAGAAGGCGTAACTGAGGAAGTACTGCAGGGAACTACACGGAACGCCCACACGCACGCGAACAACCCGTATTCATGGATCTGAATACGGGAAACCCACGCACACAGGCGTCAACGCGTCCGCCACACGAAGGCAGGCGGAAGCGTCCCCGCGCACAGTACAAAAGTGCGCGCAAACAACAAACATGTATATACAGCTACGATGAATGCCCCATTTGTCGCAGCACTGATCGTGGGACACCGCAGGAGGAGGAGAATAGCCACGGCACGCATTTTCGCACCACGGACAAGCCTTTTTGGGATGCCTGACGACCAGGTCTATGGCAGGTATAGGTTTCCACCCCACATCATCCTAGACCTGGTCAGGGAGTGGGAAGATGACCTTACATCCCCCACCCTTTGCTCCCAAGCATTGAGCCCCTTGGAGAAGGTGCTCAATGTCCTGCATTTTTTGGCCACTGGGTCATTTCAGCAGACTACTTCCATAGTGGGGGGGGGGGTCTCACAGGCCACGCAGTCACGCTGCCTACACCAGGTACTGGCAATCATGACAGCGTGCCCCCCAGTCCGCAGGCACATATACATGCCCAGAACACCCGCAGAAAGGCAGGCCGTTGTCCTGGATTTTTTCAGGGTGGCACACTTCCCCAAAGTGCTCGGTGCCATAGATTGCACCCATGTGGCCCTACGTCCACCTAGGGCCACTGAGCACATCTACCGAAACCGCAAGCACTGGCATTCCATCAATGTACAGGTGGTATGCAATGCAAAGGGAATCATCACCTCTGTCTATGCAAACTACCCTGGCTCCACCCATGAGAGTTTCATATACAGAATGTCCGCCCTGAGCCGGGCCCTGGAAGCTGGGCAGCATGGCGACACATGGCTCCTAGGTGAGTACAAATGCCCTTGCACATGCATGCAAGTCACACACAGAAAAATACCCAAACCCTAATAATCTCAACTATTATCACCTCCCCAGAGGACAGTGCCTAGCCTCTGAGCAACCACATGATGACGCCAATCCGGAACCCCACCACACCACCCCAGGTAAGATACAACGCCGCCCATATTGCAACCAGGGCCATAGTGGAGCGCACATTCGGAGTGCTCAAGTCACGTTTCCGTTCCCTTGAACGCTCTGGCGGGCAACTACTCTATGCACCACCAGTAGTGTGCAGGATCATTGTGGCAGCATGTGTCCTGCACAATGTTGCAACACGGCAGGGCGTCCCGGTGGACATGGTGGTGCCCCCACATCCCCAACCACAGGCACAGGTGCTGCCCATGGGAGGGGACAGGGCACGTGGCGAGGAAGCCCAGACCCAGCTTGTGGCCACATTTTTCACCTAAACTCCCACCCCTGCGGAGTGCACACAGGCCTGGCACATACCAGGTGACAATCGATGATGACAAAGAGACAGTCAACTGTCACAACCCTACCACCCTGAGATAGTTGCCATGGAAGTGCCACATCGTCTGCATCCCTAGCTACTTAAACACAAGCTATCCTGTGTGACCAAAAGGCACACATATGACATATGACATGATAGGGCCTATACACAAGTATTTCAAGGTGCGATGAGGCAGGGAGGGGGGAACAAGGGAAGACAGACAACAGTACTACTAGGCCAGGTGTCATTTAGATTGTGG
The DNA here is from genome assembly GCF_040938575.1 of Ambystoma mexicanum. Classification (NCBI taxonomy): domain Eukaryota; kingdom Metazoa; phylum Chordata; class Amphibia; order Caudata; family Ambystomatidae; genus Ambystoma; species Ambystoma mexicanum. The sequence goes on from NC_090927.1 coordinate 295,836,188, forward strand.
AAGTGCAGGGGTAGGGGGAAGGGAAATGTGCAAGGGGAAGGGGACGGGGGGAGTGCAGTACAGGGGAAGTAGACCAAAAAACAAATACATAGGTCAGCTGGTGGCAACTGCAAAGGTAAGTGCAGACAAGTGCTGGGAAGGGGGGGCTGTAGGGATAGAGAGACAGTACTGCAGTGCAGGGGTTGCCAGGGAGGCAGTGCAAGTGGAGAGTGGCTGGGCCAGGGACCGAGGTCGGTGAGAGTGGCCCAGTTGCAGATCCAGTGCAGTTCCAGTGAAGAATTCGGCAAGGGAGAGGCAGAGAGAAAGCAGAAGCAAAGAGGAAGGTCTTGAGGTGCTTCCCGAACCGGAGATGGTTCCCCTCAAGTTCAAGTGAGGCAGGAAGGCTGTTCCAGAGGGAGGGCCCTGCCGCGGAGAGAGATCTACCCCCAGCTAGTTGCTCTGAGAAGCGGATGACCCTGACATGCAAGGTGTGCATCACACACACCTGCAAAACAGGCCATGGCCATCACTGTTATGTCACTCAAACCCTCCCAAACCACAACATGACATGGCAAGCAATACCCATACACCAACACAGTAACAATAAGGTACACATTGCCATGTCCAAAATGTACAGTGGCATCAGACAATGATGCCTGACCTGGAATCAGATGAAATGACAGACCAACAACCTCCCACCCAAAATAAGTCATTTCCAAATGCATTACAAGAGTTGTAGACGTAACATAACAATGAATACCTGTCTACATGCACATTGTGCAATGCAAAATCAACACTGCAGCTTCTGTGTTCTGTGTCCTACTCCTGCAACACACTGCTCAGCGCACAGCACAGTGAACAGCCATTGTGTGTGATGCACACCCTGAGCATCACATCTAAGCGACAGACCACATCAAAAAGCAAATTAGGCATGTACAGGATCCATAATTGGTCACAGAACATGCGCTGCAGGGACACAATGGCCACCAGAAGGCAAACAGTGTACACGTGGATATGCAAGGGTGGGAGTACATGTAGTGCATCAGAGTGCAAGTGTGTGGGTCTGCAAGGACATGCACTCAACATATGCATGTGCACTCAAGTGACCATCAGTGTTCTCTACACATCACATGTGAACATGCACCATGTGTACACCCCAGCATGTCAAACCACAACTATCCCCTCGCACCTGAAAGGTAAACACAACACATGAACAGGCATTGATCAGCAGAACACAACATGTACAAAGGATACCACCATTACAATGTCAGAGTTCCCATCACACTTCAGGGCAAGGCAACTATCAAAAACAACCCCCCTCCTCCCTCACAAATGACCATGACCCACTGAACAACTGCACCTGCGTCGTGGAGCCTTCAACCCTCAATTCCACCTGGCCACAGGATCACCTTTACCCTTTGTCACCATCTCCCACCTTGTGTGTAAAAAGGTGCCTGCACCCTCAGAATCCACACTCATATCCAAAATCACAAAATCCAAGGCATAAAAACGAACCAGAACACCCTCCAGTAGATGACTTGACGTAGCAGTACCTCACAAAGGCCAAGTACTACCACAATGATGCAACAACCAAGGTAGCACAGTAAAACAATGTCACAACAGGATGTGAACCATGTGTGGTACATAACATAGGATGATGCACCATGAACAGATGTGTACTGTCACAGGTCCCGTGTACAGGCGCGGGAGTGTCACGAAACAACCACCCCCACCGTGTACCGGGTGCCTGCAAGGTCAAACTCACACAGGCCCCTGAGACCCTGGTGGGGAAGGAGGTTCGGGGATATGCAGTCGGGACAGGTGTTGGCACACTGGATAACTGTAATGAGTGGCAGGAGAGGGGAGGAGGAATGACACATGAAAGTAGGGAATGCACAAAAAGGTACTACCTGCATGAACACATACACAATCCAAACAAACTTGGACATCATTGCCATGGCCTTCTGTAGTCCAGGCTTAGGAGTGGTACGAACCAACCACCCCCTCTAGGGTTTTGGCGCCTGCAAGTTTGGGGCTTACACAGGCATCCGCAACCCCAGCGGGGAAAGAGGGTTAGGGAACGTTGCTTGGATAGGTACGGGAAGCAGGAACACCGGGTAGAGGGTACAGGGTTCAAAATTGCATAGGATTCCGGGTGATTAGGGGGAAAAAAACATACCAAATTGAATCACACAAATTGAATCCATGAATTAGTGCACCCCCCAGAAAGCCTATGCAGAGCAGTTTGAAAGAAAAACAACAAGACACTTAGCTCTGGTTTTGAGTGCTGGCATCCTGCCTGCGCACTTTCAGGTCTGGTTCCAGGAGCACTGCAATGCTGCAAAGAGAGCCACAGTCAACAACCTGTATGTGCCAATTACACAAAAACACACCACCAAACATGCCCCATAGCAACAAACTACTCTACAAACAGGCAGTCTGGTGTAGATGCTTCGTACCCATATATAACATTACCCCTGTGACGGGTCATACACAGTCAATGCAGTAAGTCAGCCGCGGGTGGGTGCGTGGCAAATGGAACACCAATGTGTCACATTTCACACAACATGCAATGTTCCCTGGGTAAGCAGACAGACCCATATAGAAAGCCATGACTTCAGAGCAAGTTGCGTACCACCATGACCGAAACAAAGTTGGCAGTGCATTTATCATAAAGTACATGGAAATGAAATGCACTGCACCCGAGTATGTCCCTTGCCGTATGTCCCTGTGAGCTGCCCCTTTCCATGTCTCGGAAGGCTACATGTTTGATACAAGTGCCTCAATGGACCTTGATGTACCGGAGGGTATGTGCCACTGCCCCTGCAGGTGTCCCAGACAACCTTACAATCAACAGCCATCAGTCCACCAACACATCTGAGCTGCATTGTGTGCTTCAACACCAATATTCGTCCAAGCTCACCCTCAGTGCTGTGACTAAGCCTGCATGTGCAACTCGCCTGGTGCAAGCTTTGCTGTGTTGTGGCCTCCCTGTGCTGCTCACCTTGCCTGGAGTTCCTTGGAACACGTCAGCAGTTCTAGGCTGTAGGTCTGCAATCCCTGTGCCTCTGCTTGTGCACACATGTGCATGTGGGCACCAACAAACGTGTCCAGAATTCTGTCATCCAATGGGCCATGTCTGCTGGCAAAGGTGCTCTGGAGGCTCATCCCCCTGCAGAAAGGGCATGAAACACATGATTAATGCGTCAAAGTCATCTGTGTGTGTCTCTTCAGGCATCTCATTACTTGACCATGACAGAGAGTCACATCATAAACCACACCATCAGTCCATCTTTCACATCCAAAGTGTGGAACACACTATCTATGGCATGAATTGCAACAAGCACGTGTACAGTAAAGATAAGAAACATACTACACAATGCATAGCAATTAATGTAAACATTAATCATGAAACACCCCATCTAGCAAAAGCTGAACAGTGGACAATAACACCAAAATAATCCCCACTAGGGGTGTAAACACAAGTCACACAGCACCAGACATGCCACAGATATGAACGTCCAAAGCCCTTGTGTAAAAGTTTGTGACACCGAACCATCCTTGCGGCCCATGGATAAGGGAGGCAGGAGTGGCATATGTGAGTCAAGGACCCCAAGCAGCAAATACATACACAAGACAAGCCTGATGGGCCCAGCTGGAACAGACAGTGGATGCCTTCAAAAGCCACAAAGCACTGCACCGTCACATGAAAGCACAATAGACAAGCAATTTTAAACTATATTAACTATTAACTAATTAAACTAACTATCAAACAGAAACTTAACTAACTAAACTAAAAGAAAAATCAAAAATGGCCACATACGACCCGGGGGGAGGGGAGGCAGCCGGGAGGGGGGAGGTACAGGGTGCTGCTCAACATCCACATGCGATGCTGCTGAGCCAAAAAAAAAACCTCCATGGGCTCAACGCCTGCACAGCCCGACCTATGTGGGAGATAGATAGTCGTCCGAGTCTGGCTCATCCTGTAAAGGAGGACGTGGCACAGTAGCCTGGCCACACCTAGCCGCAACTTGCCCCTCGTCGGCAGCAAGTCTGCCGGATGGGTGAGCCTGGTTCTGTGTGGCGATGTGACGTAGGTCTGCATGCAGAACCTCACGTGATACACGTGCTTCCTGTTGCAAGGTAGCACGTGTAACACGGAGTTCCTCCTGCAAGGCCTGGCTGGACAACCGCTGCACCTCCCGGCAAGCCTGTAGCTCAGCCGAGATGGTAAGCTCAAGCTGTGCAAACCTCTCCTCTGCCTGCTGCCTCTGGGACATCATAAGGACACCCAGAATGGATCTGAGGGAAGCATACTCCTCCCTCAGGGCATCCATGTGCGCCTCTGTGTGAGCAGCAATTGCTTGATGCAGAGACTACATTTCAGCCTGGCGTGCCCTGTCTGAGGCCGCCATGCCCAGCCTGAGCGTGCGGGCCGTGGACCGTGCCGCCTGCTGCTGGAGAAGCACCTGCCTAGCAGGGGGGAGCACAGATCGGGCCACACGCTCCATGCTCTCAGCGATGTTCTCCATTGCTGCCCCCTGCCGTTCTGAATTGGCAGTCATGTCTTGCTCCCACTCAGTATACTGCGGTTGCGCGCGGCGACCGCGTTGCCGGGCTTGACCCCTGCGGGACCCAAGGACCGGGGGTCCTCACTGTGTTGGCACCGCCCGCGGCTGCATGACTACATGCCCCCGTCAACGTGATGTCCCAGGCACATCAGTGACTGGTGTGGAGGGTGACCCTGCGTCCCGATCCACCACGGGCGGAGGAACCAAGACTGTCTGATCCCTCAGTGCAGGTGTCGCAGACAGAGGAGTGTCCACATCAGAATCACTCACCCCTGACACATGGACTTGATGCTCATCCAACTCAACATGGAAGTCAGGGTCGTCATCAAGGCTGGACTCATAGGCAGCCAGAGACAAGATGGACTGTAGCACTTGGGGGTTTTCGTGGCCTACCACCCCACAACCCCCACTAGTGCCGGGTTGATGTACTGGTAACAACCCTGTGTCTGGCATGACAACACCATCCTCCGCCTCCATTGCATCATCACCTGAAAAATAGAGAGAAAAAAGGTCACTACACATGTCAGAAGCACACAACACACACACACCGACAGCAAACGCATCAGGCAGACATGTGACACACAACATATAACCTGGCATGCATGCTGGGTCAACTTTGTTTTGCTTCTGTGATCAGACCTGTTGAAAGGTGGCAGTTTCCATGGAAGTGGGTCTATGCAGTGCAGAAAATGTGTGTGCCACTCACTACCTACATGTACAAGGACTCCATGGTGTGTGCCAGGAAATGTGAAGGCAGTGCAATGTCAAATTCAGACATCACGTGCATTGTGCATTCAATGTGTACCATATCTAGAAGCCAAGCACCCCTCCACCCCAGTACCAAAGCAGGGATGCCTAGCATGGTATCAAAAGGCTGACCATACACCTGTGTATTGACAGGCAGTGTTGACTGGCATCAACAGCTTAATGTGATTCAAGTGACAACACTGCAAATGATGCTGGGACAGTAAGCAGGACACATGATGAAAACTCTGGATTCCGCCCATGTGTGAAGAAGACACAACAAGAGTTGGACAGAGTCATTGGCCATTGAACAGGCTGAGGCCTGTGAGCCACACAGATTGTCAGAGCCTAAACATGTGTGCAACGCAGGACTGAGCCACAGTTGACATGGGAAGGCTGATGAGATGGCAGGCAATGTATGTAACCAAGGACTTGTATTACACTGATCATCCAGTCAAGGACACATAGGGGCATGCGTGCAATGCACATGGAGCATGAATGGGCACTCATGTCCCTGCGGGACATCTGACCTATGCACAATACAAGTGAGATACCCTGCATCAAGTACTAAGGCTGTACCATACGGCATATGTTTGGCAGATTCTACGCTGGAAGTTAGCATCTACACAGGACGCATGAACAAGAAAGTACACATTGGCAAGATTGAAGAACACCAGTGCAAAGGTGGAACTGGGGTGCAGAGTGGCGGAGGAGGGGCAAGGGAGCATGCCTACATGGAGTCCCCGCATGCAGGCAGAGGAGACATGCATGACGGAAGCATTGCATTACTTACACATCAGAACCATGTACATGTCACATGTAGCGGCAATCATGCACAACACATCCCACAAGTGAAACACACACGTCCTCAACAAACACGCATCAACACTCACTGGACTGGGCATCAAGTCCAGCATCTCTCCCACTCCTTCGACCAATTCAGGTGGTATGAACTCCGCAACGAGTGCCTCATGCGGAGTGAGCTCTTCCTCCTCTGGTGCAGGCCCACCGCCAGTCACCAGAGTCAAGTTGTAATTAGAGGCATGCTTAGCCTTAGTGCTGCGTTTGATGTCATTCCAACGCTTTTTGCACTCTTGCGCCGTGCGCACCTCATGGCCGAATGAACTGACATGTTCCGCAACATGCGTCCAGTGGGTGTCACGTTGGTCAGCCGTAGTCTGACTATTGGCACCCACTAGCATGTCACGGCTGTGGCCCCGCACGTAGTCCACGAGGAAGTCCAGTTCCTGCTTACAGAAAGGCTTCTTCCTCGACATGCAGGAGGTCGTGGCTGTGTGTGGGGTCCCAGCCTGTGCTGCAGGTGCAACCTTCCTCCTCTTGGACTGTGGTGCAGACCCTGGCTGGCTAATGCCACCCTGACCAGTATGGCCAGTGGGTTCGGTGGATTGAGCCAAGGGAGTGGCAGGTGGAGGGATGACCAAAGGCCTGACTTGTGTCAGTGGCAGCTGGCAGCCCACTAATGGACCCTGCGCAGCAACATCAGCTGTGGCAGGGTCATTGACCGCAACGGTCCTGGTTGGCAGACTCACAACCGGGGAGCTGTTGAGTGCATCTGCCCCTGCACTTGCCAACACCCGGCTGTTCGGGGCAGCAGATGACATGACTGCCCCAGGGACATGTGTCTTGGTCTGAGCAGCCAGGCCTGCCACTATGGTTTCCCCCCTGGCCTGTTGGAGATCTACCAAGGGCTCTTCAAGTGCCAACGCAGCCTGCGCTGGCAGACCCCGAGCCTGGGTGGCGGTGTTCACAGCTGCACCTGCAGCTACCACTACCCTTCGGCCCGTGGCAGTCGATGGAACGGACTGCAAGGTCACACGGGCGCCAGTGCCAGATGCAGAAGCTGCATCCCCCGGAAACACAGGGGGTGGTGGCATGACTGCACCGACACATGGCACAACATTGTGCTCAAGTGGCGCACCCCTGCCTCTTCCCCCTCTGTGGCCGCCCTGGACACCCTGGAGTCCCCCTACTCCCTGGTCACCACGGCCACGTCCCCGACCACGCCCGCCACGAGGAGGACGCCCAGCTGAGGCGCCCCTCACCTTTGGTGGCCTCCCAACCAGGGCACAGATGTAGTAGTGCCGGCACAGATGGAGTGGTGCCAATGGGAGGTGTACACCACAATTGACCTGGGCAATTGGAGTGAAGGGGGTGGGAAGCAAGATGTTAACAGCCCCCCTGCACCTGCTGTATGTGACCCCGGTGATGTAGTGACGGGTCACGCAACGCTCAGGCACCCCAAAACTGCAGTAAAACCATTCACGCAACCCTGCAGCCTACGTACGTGGATTCAACCTCCCGCAGTACGTGGTGGCACCCAGTAACACGAATAACGCGTACGTGTGGGACACGCAGGCTACTATGACATCGAAAATGGGTGCGATACACAGGGGCACCTGCAGTTGGAAAAAGAGCGTGTGCGACTCACCGTCTGACTAGCGCGATGCAGAAAAACACGCGTAGCCAATACCCACGCCAAAAGAAGAGATACGTCCTTGATAGCTGTGAAGTTGTGATGGCGTGTGAAACAACAGGAAGCAGCAACACGCGTCGGTCTCCACGAAAAGGCACGTACAGCGAACTGCTGGGCCCGCTCAACTTTAACCCATGCTGAGGGAAACGCACGCGCGCGTCACGTCACTTACGCGCATAGGCCCTTTCCTCGTATTACACGCGGACGTGCAGTTTTTCACGCGCGTTGTAATGCCCATTCACGCCTGTGCGCGTCACGTCACAGGGGCGCTTGCGCTTGAGGGGCCTTCTGTCCAATGAAATTGCGAATGCGTGCAGACGCGCTTACGCGCTAAGGGCCTTTCCTCGAATTACACGCTGACGTGCCGAATTTTCACGTGCCAAATCACTCCGTATCAAGCTGGCCATGCGTAAGCACACGGAAGACCACGCTCCTGCCCAGAAGGCCGAACTACTGCCCCCCAGAGCCCCGAGCACGCTCCCACCTGCCATCTGCTGCTGCCTGACTGCCTGCTGCCCTCGTGCCCTGCCATTTGCTGCCTGCACATCAGCCAGGGGTGCTGTTGCTGTGACCACCCCTGCTGGAACTGAAGACTCCCGACTGGGATTCCATCGCTCCACAGCCCAGCCCCAGGACCCAGTTGCCCACCCACTCCTGCCTCTGGGGTTGTCATGTCGGGCACTGCAACATCTGGCACCACTGACAACCCCCGGCCGGAGAGGTAGAGGGGCACCAGCTTCAGTGGTAGGGAAGTTGGTGTCCTGTTGGAGCAAGTCCTGGGGCAATATGATGCCCTCTTCGGAAGTTCCCCCGCCGACAAGGAAGGACGGACTCGGATCTGGACTGACATCGTGACTGCCATCAACACGGAGGGGGTGGCAGTCCGCGACTTCCAACATGTCAAGAAGCGTTGGGAGGACTTCAGGTCCAGGACCCTGAACAAGGCCCGGCGCCTCTTGAAGGCAGCGGATGCCAAGTGGCGCCGGGGCCACTTGTCGGAAGATCAGATGAGGGTCCTGGAACGCATATCCCCAGTGCTCCACGTCCAGGTCCTTGAGAGGCAGACCCATCTGGAGTCGAGCGGTAAGTGTACATGCATCCTGATTGTGAGCTGTGCGTGTGGTGATGTTTCAGTAGTGTGCAGGTTGCACATATGTTTGTATGGGGTCGAGTATGGGTGGGGGTGTACAGGGCCGTGGGGCTAACGCATGCGAGGGCTGTAATGTGTGAGACATGGATGGTGCTTGTGTGTGTAGGCTTGCATGCCAAATGCAGTTGTGTGGGCACACATGTTTGGATGAATGTGTATGTAAGTAGACATGTCCGTGATGTCACGCATGTATGTTGTTTTCAGCTGCATGTATCAGCACTGTGTACATGTGCATTTGTGTGTATTTGGCAAGGGTGCAACAGTGATGCAACATGGATGCATGTGACAGTGGGATGTGGAAGCCTGATTGGCAGATGTGACATGGATGCCCATCTGAACACTGCGACACTTGGCAGATGTGTACACATGCATGCAAGTGTGGTGGTGTGTGTACATGTGTGGTGCACTTCCTGTGTTGCATGTGATGTCTGGCTCAGCTTTGCCTGCTCATGCTGTTGTATGTGTATGGATGGTGCTGGCATTTGCGATATGGCTGTGGTATGGCTCATGTGTGCGAGTTGAAATGACATATGTGTTGGGGATTGTGATGGCATGTCTGAGGTTTGCCAATGCCACTCATGTACAACTGTCATGTGTGTTTGTGTCCATTGTACAGTGCCCTGATGCCTGTGTTTTATTTCTTCCTGTCTGCAGCGTCAACTGATGAAGAGGGCGGAGAAGGTGCTGTGGAGCACAGCGGCGGGGATCCCACCGCCAGCCGGAGACGCAAGGCCCGGCTCCCCTCCCATGTTGTCATCTCGTCGGGGAGTGAGGAGTCCGGTGCCGCGTCCCAGGCCGCAGCTGCCGGGGAGAGGTCCAAGAGGCAGAGGTTGGAGTTGGAATCCTCGGCAGCAGAAGGGGCAGCTGGGACACCACAGGGCCCAACGGGGGAAGATGGCACGGAGTCATCCAGGTTGGTGGGGGGTTTGGTGGAGGAGGAGGCCGTGCAAGCAACAGAGACAGGGTCTGGAGGTGGGGATCCCACTGGTGCTAGTGGTGCAGTGCAGGACCAGGGACAGGAGGCAGCACAGGCCACCGCGGAGGTGCCTGTGTGCAATCATGTCCCTGATCCTGTCCCTGCATCATCTTACACCAGCAGGGATGCCTACGTCCAGACCCGTTTTCAGGCAGCGGATGAGCAAACGACAACTGGCCTTCCTCTGCCTGCGGACGTGGCTATCCGGGTCCAGGTTGAGCCTGTCCTGACTGGTGTGGCGTTGCATCAACGGGCCATGCGAGGTGACCTGCAGTCTTTTCATGAGGAGACTGCACATCATCTCGAATGGCTCGTTGACCACGTCAGCCTACTGGGACAGGTCACCCAGGCCGGATTCCTCCGTTTGATGGGGCTTGCTATGACCCCCTCCTCAACTGAAACCCCTACGCACCAGTCATCCTCCGTGCCATCTTCCCACGCATCAGTCACCTGGGTGCCCTGTGGAGCTGCCTCTGACGGTGCAGCCACGCTGGTGGAGGAGGCATCCCTGCCACAGTCGGGAGTCGGATGTCCAGCAGGGGTGGCCACATCAACGACTGCACCCCAGCCGGCGGAGGATGTGCAGGCAGCAGGAGGCAGTGCACGGGCAGAGGCACACCAGCAGCAGCAATGTGGTGGGAGCCATGAAGGCTCAGGGCCTTCAACATTGGAGGGGCAGGCATCGGCCGGAGGGCAGGAGGACCCAGGACAGAGAGTGTCTTCCGTGTGGCAGCGGTTGGGCCACGCCATAGATGCGGAGCGGCGGCGGGTGGAAGAGGCACGGCTCACAATGGCCAGGGCGGAGAACTCCATGCGGAGGGCCCTGAGGCGGGCCAAGTGCCTCGAGGCAATCCGCAGGGGGTTGGAGGTGGACACATCGACGGCACTGCGGACCCTCGGGGCCATGGAGGAGGACCGCCTCCGGGACATTGAGCAGGAGTTCGATGATGCCCTGGCCCGGGACATCCAAAAGTGAGCCGTCAGACTAGCCCGCTGCCCTTGTACATAGCTATGTAGTTAGTGTTAGGTTTCCTTTGTTTTTGGATTTATTTTGGACCTTTTGGACATTGGCCACATTTTTGTATATAGTTTATTTTATTAGTTAGTGTTGTTAGATAGGTTTCATTTCTTTTGTTGGGATAATGGACCCTGGCTTGTTCGTCTGTCCATAGTTCACTCTTGGATTTTATTTTTCTTTCACAATTTACCCATGGAGCAATGTTTTTCAATTATTATTTCCCATTGGATTTTCTTTTGTGGACAGTGACTTTGGACACCATTCCTTTGGATTATGATTTTTGGTTTTGCTTTTTTTCACGGACATGCTTCTTTTCATGTTTGTACATTCCCATTTCTGTTTCTTTATTTTTGAATCTATTTAAGTTTCCTTTAATACATATTTTTTTATCGAACTTCAATGTGTAGTATCATCTCATTGGTTTCATGCATATCATGATATGGGTTTTGAGATTCACTGACACCCATTGGGTGCATGTGAGGGACATGTGTTTGTTTCGAAACTTGCAATTGGTGTTCTGTCATGTAATTGCCATTTCTGAATGGGTGGATGCAATACTCGGGTGGCTGTTTTGCATTTGGAGGCTGACCATAGGGACCAGGGATCTAGATTGTGATGACATGTTGGCTGGGGAACATGAGTTGGGGCCTGCTGGCAGGTGCCCCACAGTGCTGGGGGGTGGGGGTGGTGGGGAACATGAGTTGGACATGGGTGGGGGCCTGCCGGCAGGTGCCCCACAGTGCTGGGGGTGGGGGTGGTGGGAGACATGAGTTGGACATGGGTGGGGGTCTGGTGGAGGGTGCCCCGGCACTGCTGGGGGGTGGGGGTGGTGGGAGACATGGGTGGGGGCCTGGTGGATGGTGCCCCTGCACTGGTGGGGGTGGTGGGGACATGAGTTGGACATGGGTGGGGGCCTGGTGGAGGGTGCACCTGCACTGATGGGGGGTGGGGGCGGTGATAGACATGGGTGGGGGCCTGGTGGAGGGTGCCCCTGCACTGCTGGGGGGTGGTGGTGGTGGGGACATGAGTTGGACATGGGTGGGGGCCTGGTGGAGGGTGCCCCTGCACTGCTGGGGGGTGGGGGTGGTGGGGAACATGAGTTCGACATGGGTGGGGGCCTGCTGGCAGGTGCCCCACAGTGCTGGGGGGTGCGGGTGGTGGGGGTGGTGGGAGACATGAGTTGGACATGGGGGGACCTGGTGGAGGGTGCCCCTGCACTGCTGGGGGGTGGGGATGGTGGGAGACATGGTTGGGGGCCTGGTGGAGGGTGCCCCTGCACTGCTGGGGGGTGGGGGTGGTGGGGAACATGAGTTGGACATGGGTGGGGGCCTGCTGGCAGGTGCCCCACAGTGCTGGCGGGTGGGGGTGGTCGGAGACATGAGTTGGACATGGGTGGGGGCCTGGTGGAGGGTGCCCCTGCACTGCTGGGAGGTGGGGTGGTGGGAGACATGGGTGGGGGCCTGGTGGAGGGTGCCCCTGCACTGCTGGGGGGTGGGGGCGGTGGGAGACATGGGTGGGGGCCTGGTGGAGGGTGCCCCTGCACTGCTGGGGGTTGGGGGTGGTGGGGACATGAGTTGGACATGGGTGGGGGCCTGGTGGAGGGTGCCCCTGCACTGCTGGGGGGTGGGGGTGGTGGGAGACATGGGTGGGGGCCTGGTGGAGGCTGCCCCTGCACTGCTGGGGGGTGGGGGTGGGGGGAGACATGGGTGGGGGCCTGGTGGAGGGTGCCCCTGCACTGCTGGGGGGTGTGGGTGGTGGGAGACATGGGTGTGGGCCTGGTGGAGGGTGCCCCTGCACTGCTGGGGGGTGGGGGTGGTGGGGAACATGAGTTGGACATGGGTGGGGGCCTGGTGGAGGGTGCCCCACAGTGCTGGGGGGTGGGGGTTGTGGGAGACATGAGTTGGACATGGGTGGGGGCCTGGTGGAGGCTGCCCCTGCACTGCTGGGGGGTGGGGGTGGTGGGAGACATGGGTGGGGGCCTGGTGGAGGGTGCCCCTGCACTGCTGGGGGGTGGGGTGGTGGGGACATGAGTTGGACATGGGTGGGGGCCTGGTGGAGGCTGCCTCTGGTGGCTGGGGGGTGGGGGTCGTGTGAGACATGGTTGGGGTCTGGTGGAGGCTGCCCCTGCAGTGCTGGGGGGTGGGGGTGGTAGGAGACATGGGTGGGGGCCTGGTGGAGGGTGCCCCTGCACTGCTGGGGGGTGGGGGTGGTGGGGACATGAGTTGGACATGGGTGGGGGCCTGGTGGAGGCTGCCCCTGCACTGCTGGGGGGTGGGGGTGGTGGGAGACATGGGTGGGGGCCTGGTGGAGGGTGCCCCTGCACTGCTGCGGGGTGGGGGTGGTGGGGAACATGAGTTGGACATGGGTGGGGGCCTGCTGGCAGGTGCCCCACAGTGCTGGGGGGTGGGGGTGGTGGGAGACATGAGTTGGACATGGGTGGGGGCCTGGTGGAGGCTGCCCCTGCACTGCTGGGGGGTGGGGGTGGTGGGAGACATGGGTGGGGGCCTGGTGGAGGGTGCCCCTGCACTGCTGGGGGGTGGGGGTGGTGGGGAACATGAGTTGGACATGGGTGGAGGCCTGCTGGCAGGTGCCCCACAGTGCTGGGGGGTGGGGGTCATGGGGAACATGATTTGGACATGGGTGGGGGCCTGCTGGCAGGTGCCCCACAGTGCTGGGGGTGGGGGTGGTGGGGAACATGAGTTGGACCTGGGTGGGGGCCTGCTGGCAGGTGCCCCATAGTGCTGGAGGGTGGGGGTGGTGGGAAACATGAGTTGGACATGGGTGGGGGCCTGCTGGCAGGTGCCCCACAGTGCTGGGGGTGGGGGTGGTGGGAGACATGAGTTGGACATGGGTGGGGCATGGTGGAGGGTGCCCCTGCACTGCTGGGGGTGGGGGTGGTGGGAGACATGGGTGGGGGCCTGGTGGAGGGTGCCCCTGCACTGCTGGGGGTTGGGGGTGGTGGGAGACATGGGTGGGGGCCTGGTGGAGGGTGCCCCTGCACTGCTGGGGGTGGGGGAGTGGGAGACATGGGTGGGGGCCTGGTGGAGGGTCCCCCTGCACTGCTGGGGGGTGGGGGTGGTGGGGAACATGAGTTGGATATGGGTGGGGGCCTGCTGGCAGGTGCCCCACAGTGCTGGGGGGGTGGTGGTGGTGGGAGACATGAGTTGGACATGGGTGGGGGCCTGGTGGAGGGTGCCCCTGCACTACTGGGGGGTGGGGGTGGTGGGAGACATGGGTGGGGGCCTGGTGGAGGGTGCCCCTGGTGGCTGGGAGTGCAGGGGGACATGCGTTGGTGGGCAGTAGTGCAAGTTGACATGTGAGTTGGCTGGGGGGCATTGCCATGGTGGATGGGGTGCCTGCAGGACATGTGCAGGGTAGGCCCCTGTGGTGTGAGCTACCTGCAGGGTCCATGGAGGGTGTAGAGGGAACACCTGGGAGGACCCACATGTGCAATTCACGTGTGGTGCTCCCCGCGCACCCCTGTAATACACGTACCCTGATGGAATCGCGTGTGATACTTTCCGTGCCCCCCTGATATGCACGTACCCTGCTGATATCGCGTGTGAAACGTCCCGCGCACCCCGAAATACACGTAGCCAGGAGATTCGCGTGTGTAACTTCCCGCGCACCCCTGATATACATGTACCCTGCTGACTTCGCGTGTGAAACTTCCCACGCACCCCAAGATACACGTAGCCAGGAGATTTGTGTGTGTAACTTCCCGCGCACCCCGAAATACACGTAGCCAAGAGATTTGCGTGTGGAACTTCCCGCGCACCCTGAAATACACATAGCCAGGACACTTGCGTGTGGAACTTCCGGCGCACCCCTGGAATACATGTACCCTGCTGATATTGCGTGTGAAACTTCCTGTGCACCCCGAAATACACGTAGCCTGGACATTCGCGTGTGGAACTTCCCGCGCACCCCTGGAATACATGTACCCTGCTGATATTGCATGTGAAACTTCCCGCGCACCCCGAAATACACGTAGCCTGGACATTCGCGTGTGGAACTTCCCGCGCACCCCTGATATACACGTACCAAGCTGAATTCACGTGTGAAAATTCCCACACACCCCTGATGTACACGTACCCTGATGGAATCGCGTGTGGAACTTCAAGCGCACACCTGTAATACACGTACCCTGCTGAAATCGCGTGTGGAACTTCCCGCGCACCCCTGAAATACACGTACCCTGCTGAAATCGCGTGTGGAACTTCCCGCGCACCCCTGAAATACACGTACCCTGATGGAATCGCGTGTGAAACTTCCCGCGCACCCCTGAAATGCAAGTACCCAGCTGAAATGACGTGAGGTACTTCCCGCACACCCCAGTGATACACGTAGCCCGCTTGCCGTGCTGGTACAGGGTTAGCGCAGCCCTTTGCGCTGGATTGGGGATTTTGGTGGCTTTTCCCTGCGCGAGAGGCGTTCTTGGGGGCGTAACTGGCGCTGCTGCAGGGTCGCTGCGCCACTGTGTGCCACGGCTGGTTTTGGTAGCTGGAATCCATGAATACCCTGTGCGTGGAAATGGGTTTTGGCACACGCGGCTGGCGCAGGGATTCGTACGCGCACACTGTGCGCCAGCCGCGTGCGCCACTTGTGCGTTGAATTCTATGAATTACACCCAGTGTGTTTCTGGAGCACCGCTTCCATTCTCTACATCAAAATATGTTGTTTGGTCAACATAACTTCACAACGTATTGTGGTGATGCCTAGATGTTTTTAAGCTGACAATTCCATGGTGTCCACAAATGTAGCTTAATTTTTTGGAAAGCCTATTGGGGATTTAAGGACTATTATAGATAAACAATATTTTAGCCAGCCAATTCAGCTATTTAGAAGGGCCTGGACATTATAACAATTCTTGGCAGTAAGTAGTGACTCAAATTCGTACCTCTTGTGTTTACTAATTATTGATCCATACCAGATAAACATGGACTCTGATAAAATAATGGTTCATGCTAAAAAAAACTAATTAAAATGTTTTTTAATATAGATCAACTCACACATTGTTGGTTGATTTAGACTGTACATGGAATCATGTACCTCTAGTGGATTGGGCAACATATCACTATCAAAGGTATTTTCCAATGTGTTGTAGTATTACCACTGAGAAGTCAGGTCTGAGCAACATGCCATTAAGTATGTCTTTTTTGGAAGTAACTAATTGGATGTTGTTATCCCATCCAACTGCTTTAATCATAGTACTACGCTTTTGAAGACATACATTCACAAAGAAATGAATGTGAGTTAGGTAAGCTTAATAATATTCTAGACATTTTTTATATGTTTCTGCACCTTTGAAGGTAGTCTTCAGTTTGAAACCTGGTGTGTTCTTTTCGGCATAGTAATACATCTGAGTTAATCATGAACTCATCCACAATAATTCTTATGGTATTGCCCATAAATGAGGACTAATGATAAGGTAGACGTTAAATTATATTTTGATTAAAAAGATAGAAAGAAATACTACCTGTTTATTTACCGCCCTTTCAGGGAGATTAAAATTCAGATCAAGAATATTTAAGAAGGCCTTGCCTTCTCCTGTCTGCCACTGATGAAGATCCCAAATTGTGATAAGGGACCGAAAAATGTAGCAATATGGTGCATATGTGTGACCCAACATTTTTTGGTTTATTTGAAAACCTTTACAATTCTTTTACATAGAATCATACAAATTTACATATAAGCACTATGTTTATAAAGAATTAAAATGCACATTAAAGACACAAAATTTTTTAAATCAATTCACCCTAGGACAGCATTACCTTACGTAGTGCATTGCAGGTCAAACACCAAAATCAATACGTCACAATAACATACCCCAGGTCAGATTCAACACATAACAAGTGATACGCTTAAATACAAGTGCTAAGCATACAGAAGATATGGACACATTGGATTCAAACACCGAGTATATACAGTGAGCACAAAGGACATTTTGAAGCCAGAGCATTGCATGATATTAGGAAGTTACACTGTTTACACTAGCGGCAGTACTTCCGTCAGCTTGGTCTCAATTATTCCCAACAGATTAATTAGGTTAAGACTAAGTTTTTGACTGTGGCCTTCCATACATCGTTTCCATAAAAAATCCTTAGCAGTCTCTGAATTCGAATAATAATGCTCAAAAATTTGAAAACGGGATTTCTCAAAGTATGGTGTGTGACCCAACATTGATATAATAGGCAGACATAATTAGGGAATTTCTATTTTATCTGTGAACATTTTTGAGATATGTGTAATGTTTTTACAATGATGCCTAAAAATGTTTGATTATGTATTTGACATAGCTTATATTAAAATGGTTTCTGTTCACAAGAAGTTGCAATCAATTGTAATTTTCATTGTAGTTATAATATAATGTTGATATAAAGAAATAAACAGAAAACATATAATAAGAATTTTGAAGAAAAATGTAAAATGTCTGGATTCTTGCAAGCATGTTACTCTATGAGGTAATGTTGACAGAATTCCAAAATGTAAAACTCTGAAGAGGATGTGAGGTGATATTACAGAAGTGACTAGTTAGGGGGGCACATTGTTGAACATCCTGGCTGATTTGCTCTATATATGTTCTATCTTATAGACATTGATGATCAGGGGTTGATGGTGGTGAGTTTACTGAAGCAACAGTCTAGATGTTTTACATTTTTGAAAAGTGCAAGAAATTACTGATACGCATAAAACATGGACATTCACCCTAGTAGTGTATGCATTTCTGGTTGCTGCACTCACATGAATAGTATACCAAACATTTTCATTTTTGTGGCTTTCCTTTCAGAATGGGAACTGAAAAGGAAAGTAAAGTCTGTGGGAGACCTGGTCAACGGTCAGGGTGAGGAGAGGGATGCGGTAAAGGCTTATAGATTGAGTCTAGTCCTGTGCATAGTGTTGATTCAGAGGCGGTGCCCAGCTTGATCCCAGAATGTCCCTGACACACAGTATGATTGCACAGAGTGCAGGTGGTGTAGTGTTGTCATAATGTTGTGCTGTACTATGAACAACATCCACAATTTGACCTTACTTGCTGGAGCAAAATGATGTGTCCTTCCCTCTGTGAAGGTGTTGCTGAATCAGAAACAGTCAGGGCTGTGGCTGCCATGTTCTGATGTTGTGCACATTCAGATCTGACAGACTATCGTTGAAAGACCTTGTACAAATATAGCTTTGTATTTCCCTCCTATCTCTGTAACTGTGGTCTTAACATTATCCTCCCTTGTATCCGCTGTATCTCTGCATTCCAAAACATGATTTTAAGGGGCATTAACCTAGATGGGCCATCACCTTTATCTAGATTGTCAACATTTTCAACATCAAAAACAGTCCATATCCTGCACCCCTTCCTTTGTTTCTCTGTGCTCATCATCTGATGCAGCCTGTAACTCAGCTTCCCTGTCTGCCACATAAACAGTGAAGTGAAATGTCTCCATATACCTCCCTCTAAACATGGCACTTATAGGTGTTCCGGGCACCTTTGCACTCAAAATGGCCACTACTACATAGTGAAAGAAAGACTGGACATGGAAGACTCAATCATAACAACACTGTATAATCTCCTTCTGCCTTCCAGAATGCTAAGACGTTTTCTTTGCCATGTGTAATGACTAATATTTGGTGTGGTAAAATAAGAAGGGGAGAGGCGCGCACTCCAGTTCCTGGCCAATATATTACCTGAAAAAAAGTTACGGGGTTGAATCCCAAAGTATCCAGTTCATTCACAGGGTTGAATCCCTTCTGGCACTGCTGTTCTCCTCCAGTAAAATGTGTGTTTTTGGAGGGGAGTCTTTACAAGTTTGCCAGTATTCTGTCTGTAAATCTACCAGCATACCAGCAAACTGTCTTACCGTTACCGGCACTTGGTCTGGCAGTAACACCACCAGAGTGTCAGTAGATGATGTTACTCCCCGTTAGAGTCTTTAGACTCCTTTTGGACTCCATGCGGGATTTTGCCTGTATTACCGGCACCGATATTACCAGCAATTTTTGCCTGTGAGGTGGCGAAATGACTTCCAGCTTGCAGCTTGCAGCTGGAGGTCATTCGGTCACTTCACCGGCAAACTCATAGTTGGCAGGTGTGGTAGCGTGCCAGTATATGTCAATACTGGCACAATATTACTGCACCAACCAACCTGTAATCAGGCACAATATTGAATATACTTTAGTCACTGTAATCTGAGACGACTTGTAGAGCTAAGCACAGACCCAAAGGTGAATGTACCAACTCCTTTTCAGTGAACAAGGGGGTGGGTCAAGGATGCACACTGGCACTATTTATATTTCTAATATATATAAATAAATTGGCAAATTTGATTTTTTTTAAACTCCAAATTCTGCTTTATGCAGATGATGTGGCTTTATTTTCTAATAACAACTTCTGGCGTTAAAAAGCAGTTACATCCTTCGAACAGTTTCGCAAAGGATTTCAAGTTGCAAATAAATAATACTGAGGCAGTGGCAATGGTCTGTCAACACACCCGTGCAAGGAAGCTAACACAACATTTGAGCTGAATAGCGAAAAGATTCACTTAGTCTATTCATTATTTAGGTGTTGGGATTTCTTGCAATGGTGAGTTGAATCACCAATTAAAATGTTGCAATTGCACACTGACACAATGGGTGGTGGGACCCTCTCATTAGTGCATTAAATTGGGGGTAGGTGGTAATGTCATTATTTCTATCCCGAAAGTGTACAAAGCAGCGGTGCACTCAGCCACGCTGTACGGATCATAATTTTGGGATAATTCGATGGTAGATAAATTCGGTTTGGCTGAGCGGAAATTCTTACAACAGATGCTGGTGCTTCCAGCCTCTGCTCCCACCATGCCAATGTATTTTCAAGTGGCTATCCGTCTCTTTTGTGTGAGATCAACTTGAAACCTTTATTTTTCTGAGTCTGTACATATCCAAGTACTGATGTATTACTTGATAAAAGGATTCAAAGGTCCATTAACAATGATCTCCAGGGCAGTAACTAGATATGGCTCAAGATTGTAAAAAATATGCTGACAAAACTTGGCCTAGGCTCTCTGTGGAGAACGCCAGTCAGCAATGAAAATTTGACCAAAACGATAGTTAAAGTAGCATTTCAGGATATCACCCTTTCTCATTTTATTAATTTAAGGACTATTGATTCTAAACTTCCTTATATTTGAAGATAGATTATTTATTGTTGCGGGTTTCAAATAGTATTTTTTTAATTGAGAACAAAAAACACAGAATGTTGCTTACTTGATTACTTCTAGATATTTTGCCACTCGCAGCTTTCATCTCAAAATTGGCCCCAGGTAGCTCTATGTGTTGACTCTTCTGTGGTACTGTAACAGAAACAGGCATCCATTTTGTATTGGGTTTTTCTATGTATATTATCCAAAGGAACGTATTGATTCATCCCCAGCTTAAAACACATAGGATTAGACATATTGATGAAGCCTTGCACTTCATCTCAGCATGAGGTGAAAAAAAGAAACATCTGTTGCCTTAGCACATTTCCTTCACATAGATTTTATAACAAGGAAGGCAGTGAGACATAGCAGATGTGATTCCTCCTTCACTCAGTCATGCTTGTATCTAGCCACGCCTTTTGGCGTGACCTTTAACCCTACCAACGTTTTACACTCTGCCTCTCTTTTTAGTGTCAACAATTGTTCGTGGTTTTAGATATATATATATATATATATATATATATATATATATATATATATATATATATATATATATATATATATATATACACGTTTTTTAACATGTTTACACAATTGTGACATGAAATGGATAACTGACTATGAACTTCTATGAATTTGTATTATTTTTTTATCATTCGTATTGTTGATGAGATGGATTGAGTTTTCTTCTTGTCTGTATTGTTTGCTGTTTTGCACTTTCATGGCTAATCGCAGAATAAAATATTGCTAACAGTAATAATATCTTCCCCCTGCTTTCCAGGACCTGCATGCATTTCTTTCTGCAACTACTGATTCAGTCTGACCACTAAAACATGTGTAATCACAATCACAGCTTGGAGGTGGTCTCTTGTTTCAGATGATGCCAGAGCTGACGCTGGTTTTGTGCAAAACTATTCAACCTGCCATCCTGTCTATGATGCGGCGGATACATTGTGTTGCGTTGTAGGACAGCGAAAGAGTGATTGGTGCAATCATCATGAGACTTCCATAGGTGCTAGGTTGCCAGATTTTGATTAATTCGGTTCCCTCTGGTTGGGAGGACAATAGTAGGCATTGCCAACAGCATGGAAGGAGGGCAGACACTTCTAGACACTGGTTTTGGTCTGTGATAGACCTGCCCTTTATTTTCTATTTTTCTATTCTTAATTTTATTTATTTAATTTTAAATTATTTTTATTGGCCTGGGAGGTGTTTCCTTATTTTGATATTCTTGAAGCTGTTGATCGTCTGGCTGTTGGCCAAGATGCCAAGATCAACCAAAGCTATGAAATGTGCCTTGAAAGGTTTTAGGCCTGCCAAGCAAAACTTGTAAGGAGTGGTTAAGGCAAATGTGCAGCTTCCAATGAGATGGATAACAGATATGCAGGTACCAAAGCAGTTGTTGCTTCAAACTCTGAGCTTCTACTATGTTAGGTCTGTTACATTGTACATTTCTGATTCTGCACTCTCTTTTGGTTTCTTTGAGATGCATCGGATACGAATGGACTGGCCTTGCCAAAGGACTGGCCTAACAACTAACAGCCATGAAAGTGATGAAAGCGATGGCGCAGAGAACAACAGCTCATCTGTGGAATGCTGCAGACCTCAGAGGTCAGCATGAGAACAGCCCTCCCTCCTTGAGAAGTACACAGTTCTGAAGCTGCTGGCTCAAGTCCCAAGGCTGCTTCAGGCTGCCATACAAAGACATTATGTTGTTACAAAATACATTTTCTCTCCCCCTCTCCTGCGAAATGACCAGTTGTTATGATACGTACGGCTAATGGGAGAAGAATAATATGTAGCTTTTGCATTGTACATAAGTATGAGCCAGGCCTGGGAGGGGCAGAGACGAATGCAGCCCTCCAGAGCCTGGTGTGTATGTTAACATTACTGTGCTTTTCACCCAACTTCTGGCCTTGTGTACTATTTGTGTCCGAGTGCCGAGTGCCTGGAATGCCTGAGATGGGGTGAGGGAGCTAGATGAGCACTGGTATCGTGGGGAGCAGGACAAACCTGTGGTATGTGGTGCCGATCCCTGGAGCTCCCCTTCATAAAGTGCATTACTGGAGATTACAGCAATACAACGGGTAAGTGAAAACATTTTTTTGCACGTTTGACTAGTGGAATTTGTGGAATTTGGAGTCTTCAGGGACTCTAGGAATAATACTGAAATAAGGTCAGAGCATTCTTAGGCAACTGTGATACAGTCAGAGTACCTGTCGTGGAGAGGCTGTGTAGGGTCGATGCTGTAAAGGGCACAGAGTGGGAGGTTTTAAGCTTGAGTTAAAGTGGAATAAGACAGATTACAGAATACAAATTACAGAATACAGTTTCAAAGACAATATGGCAGATGCCAGTCCACTGACCAGACAAGAGGAGGGGGCAGATCTGTCATATAAGGCGAGGTGCGGGCTTTGCTGGAGAGGCTGAAGAGCATGGTGGACAATTGGGATGTGGTCCCCCAGTTGGTACAAAGGAAGAAGGAGGTAGGAGTTGCCCAGGAACATCAATTACAAAGGGTACTGCAGGGAAGGGACAAGGGAGATAGTGCTGAATCACAAGCAAAGCACAAAGATATCACAAAGGGGATGAAGGTAGAGAGTGATCAGAGACACTCAGATTTTGAAGTAATGCTTACACAAATTTTCAGTATCAGGTAATATTATCCCCATATATATGTTCGCCGTAAATAATATTGCTGCGAAAAGGACGCAGCAATATTAAATGGGTGACTATATATATGGGGACAGGGGCAAAAATAAAACATTTAAAAAAAGAAAAAAAACATTTGCGGGTTGCGGGGGTGTCCCCCGCATGTTCCATGCAATAATGTCGCCACAAAAAACGGCCATTTTTCAGCGATATTTTTTCATGGAGAGATTTTTGTGGCGACATTATTACATGGAAAACATTTTTCATGAGGGGCACAATATGGCAGCTGTTGCCAGACGAGATAAGGAGGGTAGTGGAAGGGAATGTGGATGTAGAGGAAAAATCAAAATCCGCCCAGGGGTGGGCAGACATTCTGAATGCAGCTGATGACGCATGGCTGAGAATGAAAAAAGCAGTGTCAGTGAAGGAGTGGGAGGAGGGAGAACACACAGAGGGGCAGGAATGTGAGGTGCCCGTGGGGGTTGGGATGGATGACACAGCACACTTTGGGGGTGACTCTATGTATTTCCAAGAGAGGGGAGGAAGAGGAAGAGGGGGAGACAGGGGCTCGCTGGGTACCAGAGGAGGCAACTGTGTGCAACAGAGGGGAGGGAGGACATTTTGTAAAAAAGAGATTCAATGACGGATTTGACAAACAGGGTCCTGACAGCATGGAGGGAGACATGCCCAGACAAAGGGGCAAGAAATAAACTGGATTTCAGAAGGATGGGTGACTGTTTAGCGTGCACCATAGAAGAGGCAATGAACAAAATCTCAGTAGAAGGTGGACAGTGTCAGTGTGACTTAGGAGTGTTTGGGGGAAAGAGCACAGTATGTTGAATTACAATAAGTGGTTTTGGAAAGAGGAAGAAAGAAGATAATTCCATCTGAGCAAGAGTGTCCCGTGACACCTGACAATGACCCACAGCTACAGCCAATGGCATCCATAGAAGATGAGGAGTGTCATGTAATGGAGGGCCCACAGTTTGAAATGGTGGAGATTATCCTACAGAAGAGCAAGAAGGAGGATCAAATGAAATGTGAGCGGCTCCTGGCCATTAGGAAAGGGGAAGATGAACAAATGATGCAACATATCAATGCAGAGAAAGGGCAAGGCAATGCATGTCAGTGCCTGACAGAGATGGCCTTGTGGCCTATGGCAAAAGAAGGCTGGCAGGAGCATGTGGACATTTGTGTGGCTCATTGGAAAGAAAAACAGAAAGAGGAGCCAGAAAAGGAGCAGTACTAGCAGATGGATGTGAAAGGCACACAGTAGGAAGAATCGCTGTCGATGTTCTCCATGGACTACTGAAAGTGCGGTCAGCGACCAGGTATTCACCATGCAAGATGCTACTTGGGAGAAATATGACAAGCACTGACAAGTTGCTGCTGACACTGACTGTGGGTGTACCTAGCGACTGGGAGGTACTAGAGGCTTACTATATGCTGGAAAGTAAGGGCGACATTGACTTTGACTTGGACAGTGCACACAAACATAACAGATACATGGAAGGGGTGTTGCTGTATGTGAGAGTGACAGGGATGCTCAGATCTAGAAAAGGCAGGACATGTAGTGATGCATGATTTTGTTGTTTTAGATGCACCCTAGATTATGGCTGATGCTGATAGGTAGAGGTGGTTATGCAACAGAATACAGGGAATTAATGGCTTTAGATGAGTAAAGACGTAAATAAGTTGTCTTAGTTTGATAATGTTTTTAATTTGTCTTGTTTCCTTATTGAGTGAGAATAGTTTAATTGCAGTATGCTTTATGTACAAGTAGTGCAAGGATTTGGTCAGCGATTCATAGATAAAATGAGAAGAGAGGGAAAAAAGTGGGCACATGTTACATGGTACATTTCTGATT
Source organism: Ambystoma mexicanum (assembly GCF_040938575.1). NCBI lineage: Eukaryota > Metazoa > Chordata > Amphibia > Caudata > Ambystomatidae > Ambystoma > Ambystoma mexicanum. The sequence goes on from NC_090927.1 coordinate 295,860,809, forward strand.
CAGCACTCTCTTTTGGTTTCTTTGAGATGCATCGGATACGAAAGGACTGGCCTTGCCAAAGGACTGGCCTAACAACTAACAGCCATGAAAGTGATGAAATTGATGGCGCAGAGAACAGCAGCTCATCTGTGGAATGCTGCAGACCTCAGAGGTCGGCATGAGAACAGCCCTCCTTCGTCGAGAAGTACACAGTTCTGAAGCTGCTGGCTCAATCCCAAGGCTGCTTCAGGCTGCCATACAAAGACATTATGCTGTTACAAAATATGTTTTCTCTCCCCCTCTTTGGTGAAATGTTGTTATGATACGTATGGCTAATGGGGAAGAATAATATGTAGCTTTTGCATTGCACATATGTATGAGACAGGCCTCGGAGGGGCAGAGACAAATGCAGCCCTCCAGAGCCCGGTGTGTGTGTTAACATTACAGCGCTTTTCACCCAACTTCTGGCCTTGTGTATTATTTGTGTCCGAATGCCGAGTTCCTGGAAGGCCCGAGACAGTGTGAGGGAGCTAGATGAGCAAAGGTTTCATGTGGAGCAGGACGAACCTGTGACAAGGTCTTACGTAATCGCATCTCAAATAGTTCGTCCACAGTGACTTGGATTCCATAAATTGTACAAATAATTATAGTTTGTTAACACAGCCCTTTATGCCCTCAGGAACATGTCTGCTGCTAATACTGAGCAAACGCAGCTCACTGATTTAATCAGCAAATCCTTACGCCCCTTTCCCTAAGTCCTGCTCTTAATGACCCTAATGATGTTTGTAATAGTGCCTGGGAATATAGCTCAGAGGCAACGCAGTTACCTTGGAAGCAAGACAATGCAGTGCAACACAGGATTGTATCCTGGTTCTGCGCTTAGAGACTGATCTCCAGTTTGTAGCGTGTTATAAAAGATTCAATTAATTAACCTTTAAATGGGCTCCACTAGATCTATGGGGTGTATTGAGGATCCAGTAGCTACAATTGATAGGGATTTGGCCATTGAGAGGAAGAACAACTTGGATTTGGCCTGAGCTGGTAATTTCATGGACCACTGTATGGCCTTAAGGACAGTAGTGTGGTCCATGAAAAAGGCAGTAATATATTAATTTATGAGACTAGGAAGGTGGGCAAAGAGTAGAATCCATTCATCCCTCTACTCTGGCCCTATCCCACAATTGGGAATGTCATTATTGGATAAACTCTGTTGTCTGGGGCCATATTAGAGAACTTTTCACCGGTGCAAGTGCAAAGTTTGCACAGTATTAGCACTAGGGCAAAGTTTACCCTATTGTTAAAAACAATGGGACACATTACAATACTATTGCACCATGAGAAGTGCAGTTTGGCAGGGTATAAGCACCAGGGTAAAATTTGCACTTGGGCAAAAAAGATACATTTCACTGCATTATTGCAACAAGTCAAAGTTTGCCCTACTGCTAATACAGAATGGTATTAGCACTAGGGAAAACTTTACCATGGTGAGAAAACGCATTGGAGGCATTTCTGCTGCTTTAGCCATACCAAACTGCACTTGTCATGGTGGAATAGTTTTCAAATATTTACCAGTGTTTTTAAAAACAGGGCAACCTTTGCCCTAGTATTAATACCATGAAACCTTGCACTTGTACCGGTGCAAAGTTTGTGTAATCTGGCCCCAGGTGTCTAGCACCACTAATAGTCATTTGAGTGGGAGTAATTTAAATAGGGTGTGTAAGCCCAGCACTACACACTCATTGAGAAAACATTTGGGGTAGATCCTGCAACCTTAAGGAAGAAATATTAGCACACTTGCTTGACTACATAAGTGACTCTGAACGAACTGCAATCAAATGACGCGACTATGTCCTCTGTATGTTTGGAAACAAAACAGACCTTCCTAAGCAGTAACATTGAATCTACTCATGTTCTGACTGTTTCACTGCTTCAGTATGTAGGGATATATGGCATTGATTCATGCAAATAAAGATGACAGTGTTTTCAATGGAAACAGCTAATAAAATGTATGCAGATAACAGTCATTTTAAAAAGCAAATGGGTGCAAATGGGGGTAGCAGATTAAGGACCCAGGTCAACATTTTAATGGAATTAGTCTGAATGCCGAAAAGAGATGGGAAATTATATGAAGCGGGTGAAATGCCACATGGAGTCATTATAACAGTGAGTTAGGCCTGCAATGACAAAGCAGAGTGTTTGCAAAAAAGACAGTTGGTTCAGTGTGCATTATCCACATACAAATTATGAGAATTCCCATCTGTGTAAATTGCATTGAAAATAACCCAGACTAACTGATTAACTTCCCTATTAATAATACCCAATAATTAAGTAGATCTACTGATTAACATTACAATGCAATTTCAATAAACACGGATGGAAATCCTGTGATTTTGCTCTCTCTTTCGCTTCATGGAAGGAGATGCATAAAAAAACAAAACCACAAATGAATGAATTGTCTTTTGTACACATTCTGAAGCTTCTTTTGTTTGCACAGGAAATAGGTAGATACATGAAGGCCCTCATGAAGTGATTGGACAGTGGAGTCAGAAGTATAGGAAGTGTGAGATACGTCAAGAGGAAGGCAGTGCTACTCTTGATTGACAGGGAGATTGATAAAATAGGGAGTTGAACCGAGAGGCTGGGGTTTTTTGCTGTTCTTTCCTGCACCACTGCTGGGTGCTGGACGTGCTCCTGCTGGCTGCAGAGGGGCTGCCGTCCTATCTGCCTGGGAGGTCAAGGCCATTTCGGAAGTGCCAGAGATCATGTGGCTGGGGAAGACTTCAGTGCAGGCAGGAGCAAGGAGGGGTCGCAATGATAAATTACAGCTACTTCAAGTCCTTATGTAAGCAATTGTGGAATTGAGGAAAGTGTGGATGACTGCCAATTTTCTGTGTGACTGTTTAGACAAGAATAGAGCTTTCTTTTTAAATAGGTAATTGTGGGTTATTTTGCACACAGTGAACTAACAAAAACAAAAGAAAACATTCTTGAAATGCATTTGTTTTTTGTTTCTCAGAGAATCGCAGCTGTGCCAGCCTGTTGGTAAGAGATTATAACTGTCTTATCATGAAAAGTCATATTTTGTTTCTTGTTATATATTGCTGCCTTTAAAAAATAAATAACTGCCATAGCAGAAACAATGCTGGTTTTTAGTGTTTTCTCTTTCACTTCGTACTTCTGATGGTCACTATTTCAGTGGGGGAAAGTAACTAAAAGGCTCTGGTGTTTGCACCACACTAATAAAGAATGTACCGCTTTATTTACTGCAGGAGGCAAAATCAGAGAAAAAAGGGAAATATATATGCAAGCTAGAAGGTTTGTGTGTTGGTATGAATGTGTTCCACCCTGCATGCTAAAAGGGGGATCAGTGACTTCCAAGGGCATAGGCCTCTCATGTAAATAAACCATTGGCACAATCTATATGCAATAATTGACATGATTTATGTTCTTACTGGGTTCCCTACTAATGTGCTAAGCCTGGGTGGATGTTTACAGTCAGCCCAAAGTGTATCATATTTATAAAGGCTGAGGGTTTGTCTTATCATAGGGCAGTGTTATAAAAGGTACTCTCACCACTAAATTACCACCAAAATGAGGTAATGCCAATTTACCACCGAAATACCACAATACCAAAATACTGCCAAGTTAGGTAATAGTCCCAGAGACAAATCCGCTTACAAGTAGCAACAAAATGACTGTCTACATACTGCTGGCAGATCCAGTCCTTTGAGTGATGGAAAAGAGTCTTCACTTGACTTGAGTAGTACTGACTTTCGTGGCAACCATAGCTCCCGAAATGACAAGTGTCACTTAAGGGTGTAACTCATATGGTGACATATTTACTGGAAGAAAGCATCCAGAACCAAATTCTATTGGTGAAAAGTCTTGACTTAATAAAAGATTGAACTCTTCTGGGGAAGCCTGGACAACATGCCTAACGAATCACATTATTGAGGAACCAACACTTGGTCAGAACAATGCTTTTGTGAATTCTATAAATTGCTCAGCAATATTACTATTATTTCTCAGCTCCCGAAATGACAAGTGTCACTTAAGGGTGTAACTCATATGGTGACATATTTACTGGAAGAAAGCATACAGAACCAAATTCTATTGGTGAAAAGTCTTGACTTAATAAAAGATTGAACTCTTCAGGGGGAGCCTGGACAACATGCCTAACGAATCACATTATTGAGGAACCAACACTTGGTCAGAACAATGCTTTTGTGAATTCTACAAATTGCTGAACAATATTACTATGATTTCTCAGTTCAAGTCAAATAATCATCTGTATCTCATGGCCCAAATAGGACCCGGCTCGATACAGCGACATGCTTGTCCCCTAAGGGAATCTAGAAATAAAGGAACAGATACAAAGGGGTATAAATAAAATACTGTATTAAGTGTAATGTTTGTGCTTAGTGTATGTTGTGCTTCGCCATGCAAGGACACATCCATCCAGCTCACCCTAGTGGGCTAGATTGAATGTTGGATGAATAAAGGAAGACAGAACCACAAAGAAAGAGCTCCCCTACCCTAGAAGTGGGCAGGGCAGCAGATAGGATTCTAGAGAATAAGAAAAGTTGAGAAAGAAAAAAGAAAAACCATTGAAGGGAGAAGAGGTAAGGGAAGACAGAAGCAGGGAGGAAAGGAAACCATTGCCTCTTTAGGGGTCATGGACATAAGCAGCGCCAGGGCTGATCCTTACCATATCACTGGACTGCATGCCCATAGCAGCTCATGTCCCCTACAGGGGGGAAAGGATCAAGAGCTGCCCAGTCCGGCCCATGTGGATGGGGAGGACTACACTTGGAAACCTGACTGTGCTCCTTGTTGGCCCGCCTCATGGCCGAAAAATTGGGCTCTGATGTGAAGTCTTCTCATGCTGTGTATGCCAGGTGTGTTAGGAGGGGAAAGTCTGCCATGTTGGAGCAGCCTGGCTAAAGCAGGGAACTCGAGCACAGTGGCTGGAGCTCCAGAAGATCTGCGGCCTGCCCCACACATTTCTCTAATGCAATGCAGAGAGGGCAGCGCCACAAGGCTGAAGATAACTCTGGAGACATAGTGGCTAATTACAGCAGAAGTCCCCAGGGCAAGGAGGATGCAGCTTGAAGAATACATGGTCCTGGAGTTGTGTCAGTGATTGTGCGTGGCTTCCCACAGTATGGTGCCATTCAGGAGGTTTAAAAGTTTGAGGGCTGCAGCAGTGGCATTGGGGGCATTCCCTCAGGAAAAGAGGGTTGCCGAAGAGCACATGGTGTACCGCTGAGCTATGGCAGTGATTGTGTGTGGCCCCCCAAGAGCACAAGGCAGTGGGTGCAGCAGTCATTAGGCCAGGCCCCCTCCTGGGCATGGAAGCCACCTATAAAATGGTTTGTGTGCATGGGGCAGGCGCGCTGTGAGCCCTGGGACCAGATTACAGAAATGTTAAACCAGTGCAATTGCAAATGTGCACAGTATTAGCACTAGGGCAAGGTTTGCCCTATTTTTCAAATTGATGGGACATATTGGAAAACCATTGAGTCGTGGGAAGTGCATTTGGGAATGTTATAAGCACCAGTGCAAAAATGTCCCTATCGCAAAAAACATAAACTTTCAATGCATTTTTGCTCCATAGCAAACTTTGTCCTAGTACTAATACCAATCCGTATTAGCACTAGGGCAAACTTTGCCCTCGTTAAAAAATGTGTTCAAAATGTATCTTTTTTTGCACAAGGGCAATGTTTGCTCTGGTGCTCATAACATGCCAAGCTGCACTTGTCACTGCGAAAAGGTTTTCTAATGTGTTGCAGTGTTTTTAAAAATAGGGCAAACTTTGCTCCAGTGCTAATACCGTGCAAACTTGCACTTGCACCAGTGCAAAGTTTCTGTGATCTGGCCCAGGTGGCCAAATGTGATGGACGGGGCTACCCAGAAGATCAGACTGAGGGAGCAGCCCTCATTTCATCTGAGGCAGACACCAACCACTAGGACACCACCACAAAGGTTCCTTAAAAGGGTGGCAGACTGCGGCAGCCACACCTGTATAAAATAATATGTATCATATTGTATTGTTGTTTTGTTGTATTGTTGATGTATATGTATATTTACAGTTATGGGTGGTTATAGTTATGTTTATATATGAATCTCGCTAGTTAAGTGTTGGAATGTTAATAGTTAAGTAGGAGGTTAGAGTATGTATATAGCATTGGGTGGGAGTTTAGAAAAGACGCAAAAGGAAATGGGAATTTGTACCCTGGCATGAGTCGTGTGAGTGAAATGGTGGCCTGCCCAATGTCCCTCATGTGTGGGGCCACCCATCAAGGCCATCCTCTGGCCTTTGTCTCCAGTGGGTGATGCCAGGCTAAGGAAAGGGGACTGCTCCACCGTATGGGTCTTCCTGTGATCCATCTAAAGAACGTGGGCTGATAGGATGGATCCTTTTAGATAGGACTCATGCGAGGGGGAATTTAAAAGGGAATTTGTAATTAGAAGGGTATGAATGGTTAATAATAACGGTTTAAGTGGGGTACCCATTGGGATCCCTAATAAATTCACCTTATTGTATGTGGCTCATGAAGTAGTAAGGTAAGGACTCAGGGCGAAGCCCATCTCCTGTTAACAGTGATATTGTTTTGCAGTTGTAAATCCCTTCCCTTTCTGGTTTACGTAAGGGGGTGAAGGTGGAGGTGGTTGGTTCCCATGGGGGCTGCCCCTAGTTTGAGGTAAGGGAGGTGGATACCCTTTCCCCGGACCAGGCCCGGAAAAGCGGGGCTAGACATCCACTGAGGCATCCTCAGAATGTTTGAACACAGACCGATTTCATCATGGATGGCAGGTGGTCAAATATTTTGGTTTTGAGTAAATCGAAAGAGTGGCTGGATGATCTTGCCAGTCCTCCATTGAACTATAATGTGTCCAATATAAATCTGCCACTAGGTGTTACGCCTTGTTTGCCATTAACCAACAGCATAATACATCGCAGAGGCATTGGCATGGCAACCATAATAAGAATGCCTACCATAGGTAACAGTCATTGGTTCTCTCTGACATTATAGGTATTGTTGGAAATGTTCTACCCTTAATACAGATTTTATATGACTTGCTGTTTGTTGGGGATGTAGCTTAAGAGTTACCTTTGGAGATTCAAGAATTTGAAATTTGTTTTGTAATAAGTAGAAGAACTTTTCAGGTGGGGGCAGTGAAATGTATTTGGACAGCAGGGCTAAACAGTGTAATCTTCAAGAACATTGGAATATCCATAAAGCAGCTCAGAGTTTACAGCATGGGATCCTTGAAACTGGCAGAAAGACTTTATCTAATGTACCTGTTGCCAATTGTATGGATTTGAAACCAAAGGCAATTGAGTGAGCATTGGGTAGACCCTCAAAGCTAGAACTGTGCACTCAGGCTAGAGACCCTGGAAACATAACCACCAGATAGCCAATTTAATTTAAGATCCATATTTTTCCGACCTCCATGGATGGCATTTTTTAATAGTTTCATGGTTTTTTTAATAGTTTCCTGGAGAATTGCTGCACCAGGTAGACAGATAAACGACCCAGAGTTTGATATTATTTAGTTTAAGGCGAAGTGGTCACTTGTCTCAATTTCTGTGGATGGTTTTGGTAGTTTAAATCCCCCAGCAAAGAAACGTCAGAGTGGAAGAAATAAGGGGTGTTTAGCGATCTTTGTGAAAAACTGGCTTTTTGAGAACTGTACTTTGTCATGTGCCACTGATACACTTACGGCTGTTTCATTAAAGTTAGCCAGAGGTGTCTTCCTGTTCATTTTTAAATATTATATAGCCTTATAGATCGTGGGAGGGGTCATTCTGGCGGTCACCAGCATGTTTTGGCCTGAGGCGAAGCCAAGCGATAATGACCCCTCTTGAGGACCATAAGCACATACTGGTAATAGTAATGCATGTTTTGGAGTTATTGTCGTGAAATAAAAACGTTAGTCTTTTAGTGAGTAAAGTAAAGAGATAAGCTTAGTAAATTAAACATGTTTTTATTTTGTTGTATTTAAATAAGGTTTTCTACATATATTAAGTATTTGAACTGCAAACTTGATTTTAATGGAGCAGGTCTAACATGAGCATGCGTAAGAAGTCATGTAAAAGTAAACATTTTTCTATAAGAAAGTGAAAGTACTTTCCAATATTTTAACTTTTTCTATGTTTTGTTAAATAGAACGTTGCAGCAGAAAATATCTCCCTATGAAAGCAAATGTCTGGATAAAAAAAAAGTCTTGCATTGTTGTTTTCCTGTTTGCATCTGAAGACAGAATGTTCAGAATCGAGTCAATACCATTTGTTATTGACTGAGCCCTAAGCGTGCTGATTGGCTGAGAGGAGGCCAATAACGATCTCCATGTGCTATAATGCTTATGAAGGTTATGACTCGTTCAATGACGGTATGGGTTTTCTAGACTTGTTTGCCAGACCTTTGGATCTGTGGGAAGATGAAGATGTATACACTCTACCTTTTTTAGCAGGGGAGAGGATTTTAATTTGTGATTGGGTGATTGCTCAGTAATGGAGGATGAAGATAGCGCTTTTAATATTCGTCATTCAGTGTTTAAAGATTCAACTTCCAGCAATAGTGTTCAGTTACTTTTAGCATATCTAGTTGAGTTAGGCTTTTGTTTTGTTCATTGGAGGTTTGCTTCAGACAAACCTGGCCATTTTACCTTTCAAAACAGTAGATATACCTCCATACTTCCATAAGTGATTATTTTTAACCTGTGTTTGTGACTGGAATTGTGTGCTCGAAGAATAGTGGCAAATGCATTTATGTTTCTGCTATTACTGCCCAGGTGTTGAAATTGGATGACATAGATGAAGGTTTTGCATCAAATAAGTTTATGTGTGCCACATTGCCAATTACTGAAGTTTGCCTTTCTGATCCTGTTCAAGGATCTCATGATGTTAAGTTTCATGCTAGTATTTCATTGACTGCAAGAAATCTCCTGACATCAAGGCATCTTGGTACGAACGGGGCAGTCACCTGTTTAGGCTAGTATGCTAAGGAATGCAGGCATTCTAAGAACTGTCTTTTAAAACCCTTAAAAGTCCCATTTAGGCCTTGGAATGTACTATTAGTGCTAAGAAGCCTTTTTGTACTCTTTCTGAGAGGAATATTACCTATACAGTAAATAGTTTTGCTGCAAATATGTGGGAATATATGGCAAAGGATATTGCAGTCACACACAGTCACTGAAGATAATCTCCTCCTGCCTTTCATGAAATGCAACTCCTCAATGAGTATTTTGCTTGACAACTAAAAGGTAGCACACCCAGTTGCAAACACTGTATTTAATCTCCACCTGCCTTCCAAGATTTATATGACTTTTATCTACAACTGTTAATAACTTCTATTTGGTCTGGCCACTGAAGAATGGTGCACTTACATCCACACAAGTTAATCTCACCCTCCCTACCAAGAATAATAAAAGGTTTTCTCTCCAACCGATATGTCTTATTTGGTTTAGATACTAAAAGATGGCACAGTCACTTACAGCCACTCAAAGTAATTCAATATCCTGTTTTCCTCCAAACAACGGTGTGGTGTTCTCCTCCACCTGATAATAATTATGTTTAATTAATGCAAGATCGTCTAGGCAATGTCATGCAGCAGAGTCTGTAGCAGTGAAGGAAAAAAACAGCCCATCCTTTTTCATTGTCCTGCCTGTCCCTAAACGAAATCCCATTTCAATGTTCTGTATTATGCTCAATTGAATCCTACTGATATTTTCTGTATATCCCTTAAGTACGTCCTATACTAATGTGTAGCTCTCCATCGACTCTAAAGCATATTTCTTCAATTGCACTAGCAAACACTTGTCTCATCGTCTGCCTAACAAAACCTATCCCAAAATGGAACCAAGCTGGCCCTGTTGCAGCATAAACCACCAAAGCCACCTTATCTGAAACACTGATAATGTTCAGAACAATGCTGGCCTCGTCTAGCATTTGACACCTCAGTATTGCCATAAAATGCATAAATATACCTATGGTTTGAACAGCTCTCAATTCAAGCAAAACCATATATAAATAGGACTTTCCTATGGACTTTGACTGGGTTGGTAAAAACATAGAGGTGAATATTCATATATGTGCATTTACAGCTATTGGCCTTGGCAGATATTTCTTTTTGAGCAATAATGTACATTTTCAGACCATTGTGGAACCTTTTTTGATTGTGTGATAAGGTAAAAACATGTTCATTGCAAATGACATGAGTAAGTGCTGACTTAAACCTAGATGAGGAATTGCTTTTCAAATACACTTTTTTCTAAGCAATTAGTACAGAAATTGGGAAACTACAGAAAGGGTTCATATCTGATTTGTAATGTTTCCAAATTATGTTGTCAAAGCCATGTTTCATGCTCTGCCAAATGAGCACGTGTAGCAACATTTCTTTTCCTCTATTATAGAAACGGCAAAGAACACAACATTTTAAAAGCACATCTGGTTGCTAAACATGAGATGCTATTTTGAAAACAGTTCTTTTTACACTGTAATAGAAACACGTTTACATTCTAACATGTCACAGCTTTGCAAATTGTAAAATAGTCAATTTAAATGACTCTGCAAGATCCATATAACACAAAAACGGAGAAATCTGCTATATTGAAATGTATACATTAATCAAACATAAAATGCTCGGTCATGAGCCGTCAGTTATACGAAGCAGATGCTAATATGCTGCAATTATAACTAGTGGTAGTACATGTCCTAATCTGAAGTTGCTTGTGTAAACAAATGGTGGTCTTCCATGTTAGTTAATGAGAAGTAAAACTGAACAGGTGGGAATGGTTTATTAAATAAGCTGATGAGGCCATAAAGGATTTTTACTATGATTGAAGCTGCCATTCTATTCATTTTGTGAAGGACAATAGCTAAGGGGCTACATTTTGTCATTAGGCCATGACTGTACTTTACTTCTAACCTAACGGACAGAAAATTGGCACTTCGCCAATTTTCCAAACTCTGATTCGTAATGCTTGCTTCAAAAGTTTGGAGGCAAAACTAAATTACAGAGCTGAACCTCTTTGGAAACAAGAAGCGAACAGCATTCATATTATTTCACCATGAAAGAATAAACTGCTCCTGACATGCAAAGTCTGAATAGGCAGCACTTTTTGACTATTTCAATATTTTGGAGGCTGAGACAAGCCATTTTTACTCATGTTTGGTGCATATACCTTTCTTTTCCATGGTTACACCATTATGAAATAACATGTATTTTTGTTGGGTAAGCCTTTTGATTTTTAATGTGCTGGTGAAACATGAGTATTCTATTGTACTGAGTTTTGTCACAGCACCTAAAGATGGCCTGTGCTGCCCTGGGATACATGGATCCATCAAAGCACAAAGGAAGGGCTAGAGAACTCTGTGCTGGGGGGAGGAGTGGGTTAAAATACTTTACCTGTATTTTTACTATTCAATACCCAGAGCCATTACACCGCTCACCCAGATCAGTGTAACCGATGTGTAGTTCATGGAACCGCCCAGTAGGGCGGGACAAGGTACCCCATAACGTTCATAGTGTCATTCCTGTATTGAAACTCTGACATGTGCAATGTACCACTATTTCTGTAATGCTCTCCTGGATGTCTGGTATAAACAAGTCCTCCTGCATATCTGCTGCTATGTGCTGCTTCGAACTTAGGGATAGGTAATGTAACTGTTCAAAAGCTACTGCTAGCAGCTCCTGGCGCATTACTGTCTTCCCATAGCTCTCTTTCCTCCATAACAGGTCTGTTAGGGCTTGCTTGCAACCTCTCTGTAATCACAACTCTTTCTCCCTCTCAGGCACCCTTCCTTGTAGCTGGATATTCTGGGAGATTGGCAATGCTGTATAAGGTTCTGGATGGTCTCTTGTGGGCAGGGCCGTCATAACGTATTCACTGAGTGTTTCATTTGGCAGATACGCTGCCATTTTGGCTGCCCCATCAGTGGCTGTGTTCCCCATTGATATTTCGTCTGTCCAGTTAGTGTGGGCAGCACAATTGATGCCCACCACAGCAGATGGCTGTGATAATGCTTCTATCAGTATTTCCAATAGTGCTGCATGCTGCACTGAGGATTCATCTGCCCTCTGAATCCCCCTCCTCTTCCAACGGGATAGACCAGCATGCACTGTTGTTGTGACACACCCTGAGTCTGAATATATTGTTATAGAACACCCTTTAGGCACTCTCATTGCTTCAATGAGCGCTATGAGTTCTGCTGCCTGTGCAGAGTAATGGATGGGCAGCCTTTTCATGACCACTGTCTTGTACGCTCTTTCCTCAAGTCATTCCAATGCTGCCTCTGTACGACTTTGCCCATCCTCCTGATCAATTGTGTACAAACCATCAACGAAGAGTACCTCACCGTTCATCAATGCGCAATCCTTTGCTTTGGGGAAATCATCCTCCTCCCCCTCGTATATGGAACAGTCATGCATTGTCAGATCTTTTGCATTGGGCATAACTGTTAAAAAGGTAGCTGGATTCACTGTTTTACACCTAACCACATAAATGTGGGGCTTTGAAAGAATAATCTCATATGCCCAAGAAGTTTGTGTAGTCAGTAGATTTTGATCTTTCTAGAATGGCAAACAAAGAATGTTCGACATGCAATGTAACTGAGCACCCATTACAATTGTAGAACTTTTCTCTATTGTGAAAATAGCAGCTGCTAGAGCTTGTTCGCACACAAACTACCCTTGCATCACTGCATCCAGAGTGCCGCTATAATAGGCCAATGGCTTATGGTCCATAGTACTCTTCTGAGTCAGTACTGCTGTCATAAAATGGCCATCTGAATGTGAAAACAAGTAAAATTCCTGTGTGTAATCTGGCGGTTCCATGTCATTTCATCGTGGGATGTTTTTTCATGGGGTTTTATTACCGTGATTTTTTTAATGAAAAAAACAACATTTTTTAAATCATTTTTGGGGGGTTCCCCCCCCCCAACCGCCCGATTTTCTAAAAAATGTGGTGGTTTTTTTTGAGAAAAAAAATCACTGTAAAAAACTCCACGAAAAAACATCCTGCATTGAAACATCGTCGTACCAATCTGGGGTGGCCAGTATCGGTGCCGAACTAATGACTTCTTTTAAATCATCAAACTGTTTGATCATGTCTGCCATCCACTGTAACTTATGGTCCTTTGTTGTTTGTGCTTCCCTAAGGGCTTGCGAAAGTTGTCTTGTGTATGCCACGTAATCTAGAATCCATGCACCGCATAGAGGTCACATCTTTCAATAATCCTACATCATGTGGATTTGTAGTCCACAACTGTGAAGGCATGTGTGCAAATCTTCATCAAGAAATAGGGGTGGGGTTAATACTGCCATCAGGGGGCACTGTCAAACAACTCATCATCTGTCCTTTTTCTGTGCTGTTGGATCTATAGAGAACAGTGTACAACCCTCACACCCGTCCCTGACGATTCCTATCATGATAACCTTCTTGTCGGAATCGAACAATCCCTGCAAATCCAGCGATAATATCATTCCCGCCACCACCTCAGGTGACACTGCTGGACGAAAGATGAAATCTGTGGGCTCTCACCAACAGTGTTTAGCAATCTGAGGCACTGCCTCCATGTGCACAGTAATACAGTAAATGAACGTGTCAGGGTCCACGGGAATCCGGCAGACAAACACTTCCCTTGTTATTGTGTGTATTATCAACATTGCTCTTATAGCGCACATACCACAATCTGGAAATGATATTGTCATGTTTAATTTGCTGAGCAGGTACCTGACCAGCAAATTAACAGGAGAACATTTGAAATATTGTAAGGGCACCCGCACTACCTTCCTTCCCACCTTTACGTCCAGCTCTGCCTTGTATGGAACCTTGGAAATAGCCCTAGGGAATCCATGTGCGTCAAGATATTTTCCTGATAAGGGAAAATGTCCCTCCATGATACATGATTTAGTTGCACCTGAGTCCAGCATAAATATGAACTGTTTCCTATCTCTGCCCCCACTAAAGGTTCCTCTTCAGCTTGGTAGTCATTGACAAGACCGGACACACGAGTGCTCTCTGTGGGCTGTCCTAATCAGGATATGTGTTTGTTCCAGGGAACGAGAAAGGGTCACTGCTGCTCCTTTTGTCGGGGTGATTATCCCGGGGTCGGCTGAGCCATCCGCGGACCTCCGGGCTGGGAGGCCCCAACTCCTCCCGTGCTTCCGTGAATGAGTATGAGACACACACAAGAAGCAAGGTGGTTCTGCTGTTTATTATAACAACGGCAGGGATGGGTCTTGGATCGCACGCGTCCGTCCAGACTCTCAATCTTAGTGGGGCTCCCAGGCCCTTTTTACAGCAGTATGACGCGCTACTAGCGTCCCCTGGGAAAGTTAGCAAAAAACCTATTGCCACTTCGGATTGGTTCCCCGAGTGGTAGGGTTAGTATAGGATACATATAGAGAAGAATATTAGTGGTTAAGGATGGGTCAGGTGGTATACTTGGGCTGTCCCTACTATTAGATACTTGAAAATCATTACAAGAAGACCCCTGATGATTGGCTCATGTTAGTGGCATCAGTGATGAGTCCCCCCGTGTTCTGATTGGTCCTCTCGCGAGCCCCCATGCCTGGGACCATCGCCGTTCCCAGCTCACGGTGTACCTGTCACTAGCAACAATGTGTAACTATGTGTTTGTGCAGACAACGTACGGGTCTGCTCATAGGCTTGTGAGCAGGTCGTTCCCATCGCCGTAGGTGTCCATCTTGCCGCTTCGCTGTTGTAACCTGTGTCCAAGACGTGGGACCCAGGAGACTTCTGTCTCGTGGGTCTGTCACCTTGTCAGACCAGCTTGGTTACGTGTGGAGAGACTGTAGCTGGAGCGGAATTCTGCACATTTAGAGTTGTATTTCATTTCTGCATGCTTGGCTTTTCTTACAGGTGTAACCTTGGTGCTGGCTGGTGGCATACAAGTTGCAACATTGTGGCCTTGGCTATGAGCTCCTGCTGGGGCTCGTTCTGTGTGATCAGCACTTGTATTCTTGCTCTGAGAGAGTTTTCATGATGAGGCTCTTGCTTGCGGCCTACTCGGGCCTAGTTCATGGGTGGTGATGCATAATCCATGGTACAGAGGTCGCGGTTTGACATGGCGTCACAAGCAATGTTAGGTCTACATGATGGGGTCATCACAGGGCGAGTGGTGGGAGAAGCGTCAGCAAGCGTATAAGCGAGTTCTTCAAGTGTCTTGCATTTCGGAATTACTATAAAAGGGCCTATGTGAAAAATAACAATGATGCACGTCAGTGGGTGTGTCAGTCACCTACGTCATAGCACTGCGTATGTTCTTCGTGTAGGCTGGTGCGTGAGTGACCAGTGTGCATGGTGGCACGTGTGTTCTTGGCAGTTGGCTAGGTCGTTGTGGCATCTCTAACGATGTGGGTGCTTGTGGCTGTTGTCTTAGTCAAGTTCATCCATGCCGCAGGTGTCAGCTTGTGTCGGACAGGCTGGTGGGCATATCCTTATGTTCCTGAACCAGGGTATTTTGTCATCTGGTAGATAGACAAACTCGTCCCGTTGGGGGTGCCTGGGCAATGATCCTCTAGGCCATGATCGTGGGGGGAGCTTGTTCTCCCATTCTCCCACTTCAGTCCCCCCTCTGGTCGACTTGTCGACCACAAACATATCCTTTTCTTTATCTCCTCTTACTCTCCATAATTTAGTTATTCCAGCCAAGTGTCCATAGTGGTTGACATGGCCTTCGAATGACCAGTACATATAAACACAGCTCCCTCATGGTTTGCAGTATACCCATCTTCCAACATAGCTCTCGGGTTTCTTGGGTTCTCCAATTTTACAGATGGCGGATCCAAGTGGTTGGTAATGATCTGTTTATGCAGTCTCTCTCTTTCCTTTATTATCACGTCGGTGTGCTGGTCATCATCAGTTGGCATCAAGGTGTGCATGCCAACCATTTCAATCATTTTGTCTGTAGTGCGTGCTTTACTGGCTTTCCAGAACCTTATTACAATCAATACTGCTGCAGCTAATATTATGCATCCAACTATTACCTTCAGTCCATCTGACAGCCATGATGGCATCCATGACCATAACAATGAAAAACAACTAGTATCCTTCTTCACTCCTTTGCTTTCTTCCATCATTTTGGAGTGCATCTGGGCCAGTTGTGATACTGCTTCAGTAAGTGTCCCATTATCTGCATCGTTAGCAGGGATAAATGTGCAACATGATTGTCCAATTTTTGCACAAACTCCTCCTTCCATAGCCATGAGAAGATCCAGTACATATCTGTTTTGTAGTGCTAGCATTCTTACCGCTCGCAGCTGTCCTTTTATGGCGTTGAATCTGTTTACTGTTGAATTAATCGTCATCATCAGTTCCCATCGGGTGATCTGAAGCCATTTTTGCGTGTACATATGCTTGTAGTCCTGGGTGTATTATTGACGAGAAGAACATTGCAGCCCTGCTGAATAATCTGTGTTCTGGTGGGATGGAGGTGAGTGCAGTTTCCGATCTTCCCCACAGGTAGTTTCCTGTCAGGGGTTCTCCTTGTCTTTTCATTCTCAGTAGAATGTTATTGTTGTTGTTGTTCTCTCCTTCTTGTGATTGTACAGACCTTCTCCTCCTCTTGTTCCCTTCGTCCATCTTGGGGAAATTGGCCATGTTAACATGTTTTTGGGGCACTACTAGTGATGGTACATTGATGTGTACCATGGTGCATATTCCATTCCACAACGGAGGCAAGGTGTGGTATGCCTTATCTCCGCAGGCCCAATAGTGGTCCATTATTACTGCTGTTCCAGCACCCCCTCTGGTAGTTCTAATACGCTTCCACAGTTGGTGTTGTATCTCACCTCCACATATCCTTTGTGTTGGTAGCATAGCTTGGGTGCGGTCAGCAGTAGTATGCTTATTGGGTCTTCATCCTTCTCCATCCATGTCAGCATGGGTACATATTTACCCCATGTCGTTTACTTTGTGATCTCGTGACCATGGGGTGGGCTATGGGCAAGCGTCCAACGTCTATGGCAGTGGTTGTGTCAGGGGAATCTGGGGGGAGGTCAAGTGTAGTGACTCAATTGTCCTCAGCGGTGGTTGATGTATCCTTCCCTGTAGCCGACGTTGTTGATGTTGTTGATCTTGCAATAGCCCTGTCGTCAACGCTAGGGCGGGTCTGAAGTTTGTAGGGCTTTACGTCGTGTAGGTGATTCCAGGCGCGCTTATCGTGCAGTTTCACTGCTCTGAGAGCCACTTCCTCTACCAAGTGGGGTCCGGTAAAGCGTGGGCTGTTCCACTTTCTATTGAAGTTGCGGAGAAGCACATGGTCGCCCTCCGCAATAGTGCATAGTCCTTCCTTTTCCTGTTCCTTGTTGGTGTCTTCTTGTTGAGAATTCTTCGACCCGCCTCGCATGTGGTCCAGCTGTTGAGATACAAAGGCAACACTAGTAATCAAGGAAGACACATATTGATACATTTCGTCACCAAGAACAGTTGCAGTGTTTTCATGGTCAGTAAATGCTCTTGATGTTGGAGTTAAAGGAAGGCGCATTTGACGTCCTGTCACCACCTCGTGGGGAGTGAGGTGGTGATCAGACATTGGCCTGTTCCTCAGCTCAAATAGAGCCAGTGGAAGGCAGTACAACCAGCTCTTTTTAGTTGTCTGCTGAATTTTTGCGATCGCCTCTTTCAATAGGCCATCCAGGCATTCACAGAAACCGTTGGCCTGCGGGTAGTATGCACATGCAAATTTATGTTTAATACCCAGCAAAGATGTGATGTGTTGAAACATTTCATTAGCAAAGTGTGGGCCGTTGTCCGATCGCAGCACTTCGCAAACACCCCACCTGGGGAAGACCTCTCTCACTAGAAATTTAGCTGCTCTAAACACATCCGCGTGTGAGCAGAGTCCGGCCTGGATCCACCTGCAGAATGGATATACCACTGCAATCATGTACCTATGTAATTGACATACATTGATCAAGTCAACGTAGTCCATATGAAGGTCTAGGAAGGGTCCTTCGGGCCGGGGTATAGTACCTTTTATCACTTGCAGCGTGTGACCGGCCGTAAACTGTTGGCATGTGAGGCAGTTGCTGATGAAATTAGTGACATGAGAATTTAACTCGGGGCAGAACCAAGCCACCCTAATTCATGCTGCAATCACTTCCTTTCCTGTATGTGCTGGATGATGGAGCTGGGCCAGGGTGGTGTTCAACAGTGCCAATGGCATGACCACTTTTCCGGTATTATTTTGACGCCACAGTGCGTCTGTTGGGGACATCGCATCCTCTTTTTACCCATAGTTCCTTTTCTGTCATTGGTGCGGCTGCCTGTAATTCCATTATCTGTGTTGCAGGGAGATGAGTGTACTGTTCCTTCAGCATCATCTGTCTTGCCATTGCCCTCCCCCTCCCTCTCTCTGATTCTGGGGGGGTCCATAATTCACCAAAATATGCCGCATGCTTGGCATGTGCGTCTGCTGTTTAATTTCCTTTCGAGATATAGTCATCTCCATTAGTGTGTGCTGGGCATTTAACCAAAGCTATCTCTTGGGGGTCATTAATTACTTCAATCAATTCTGCTAGCAAGAGGGCATGTTGTACTGGGGTGCCATCAGCTCTTCTAAAGCCCCTTCTCTGCCATTTTATCAACCCGGAGTGCACTGTTGATGTGACATATGCGCTGTCAGAATATATAGTAACTCTATTGTCAACACTTTCCTTTAGTGCCAAAATCAGTGCAACCAATTCTGCTGCCTGAGCCGAATAATGCTGCGGTAATTTCACGCATTTTACCGGGACATACATCAAATCTTCTGTCATTTTTACTACTGCTGCCCCAGTTCTCCTTATCCCATCGCTTTTTTCAATTGTTGACGAACCATCAATGTACCGAATCTCGCCCCCTTTAAGTGCATCCTCCTCAACTTTCCTTGTGCTGGAGTACATTTCAATAGTCTGTGTGCAATCGTGAGCATAATCACCTTCCTCAACAACTTCCGCTATGAATCTGGCTGGGTTTACGGTACTGCATCTGACAATTGTCAATTCGGGTCTAGATAAGATGATCTCATAACCTGACGCCCTCTGTGTGGTCAGTGTGGACTTAGGCTTGTTCAAAATTGCAAACAGCGCATGCTCCACAAATAATGTGGTGGGGCACCCCATTGTTCTCGATGATGATTTCTCCACCGCAAATGCAGCTGAGGCTAGACCCTGTTCTGAAGGGAAATGTCCTAGCATAACAGGGTCCAAGTGACCGCTGTAGAATGCTATTGGCTTGTGTCCCATGCTAGTTTTCTGAGTCAATACTGCTTTCATTACTGCTGAGTCGCAATGTGAAAAGATGAAAAATTGATGTTCGTAATTTGTGGTGGCTAGTACGGGAGTTGTGAATATGGCGTGTTTCAACTCATCAAACGTCTCCTTCATTTCTCTTGTCAACCCCAATGTCATGTCCCCTTTTTGTGCTTCTCTCAATGCCTCGAGCAGGGATCCTATGTATGAGCTGTAGTCAAAAACCCATGCTCTACAGTAGTTGCATAAGCCCAGGAACTGCTGCAGTTCCCTCACAGTTTGTGGTTGTGACGTGTTGGATATGGCTTGTGCTCTTTGTGGTGCAATCTTTCTTCCGTGCTGGGATATTAGTTGACCAATGTATAGTACCTGTTGCTGACAGTACTGTAACTTTTCCTTGTCTACCTTGTACCCCTTTTCAGCCAACACTGTCAGCATTTTCACTGAGTCTTCACTGCACCTCTCCTCAGTTGTGCTGCAAATTATTATATCATCAACATATTGCAGCACTGTACTTTCCAATTCAATTTTTCCCAAATCCATCTGTATTACTCTGTTGAAAATTGAGGGTGACTCGCAGTACCTTTGTGGTAACCTTGTGTGTTTCCATTTTGTGTTCCTGTATGTGGAGCTTGTCAAATCCTGTGAATCTGGGTGAAGTGGTATTGAGAAAAAGGCATTTTTTAGGTCAATTACAGTGAACCGTGATGCGTCTGCTGGTATTCCGCATAGTATCGTGGCTGGGTTTGCTGCTATGGGGTATTCTGCCTCTAAAAAGTAATTCAGGGCCTAAGGTCATGGATAAAATGCCAAGACCCCCCTTTAGCCTTGTGCACTGGGTACACAGCCGTGTTACATGCTGACTCTGATGGTACCAATATGCCATTATTTATCAGGGCTGTTATGGTTTCGTATATGCATTCATCTGCCTCTTTTGATAGTGGGTATTGCTTCACTCTAGGTAGCATTGCGCCCTTTTTCAACTTTATTTTTACTCCTCCAATACTCTTTATGCAACCCACGTCATAGGGACTGGTGGTCCACAGTGATGCTGGAACCTTAGCCATATCTTACTCATAATATGTTACTGGGGTAAATGCAGGTGCCTCGAGTGCCATAGCCATTTTCAGTGCTACTTGCTTATACATCACTCTTAGCCATATATCTACACTCATCATAAATACCATCTCTCCTTCTCCCCTGTTTTCTGAAAAGAGCTCTTCATCAGAGACTTGGGTGAGCCTGCATCCCTCAGCCAGGGCTATCACTGCTCTCCATGCTCTCCCTTCCCTGTCTTGGGCATGTACTGCGATGTAATCTGCAGTTGCTATAATGCTCTCGATGCTCACCAAAATCACCTTCCCCTCTGGTTCACTAGCTGGTGTCTCAGGCCTGAACAAATATGCTGCTGGCCTCCTCCAAATCTTTCCTTCTATTCCTGGCATCCATGCAAATGCCATGTCTGTTCCATATTGGAACAGCTCGCCATCCACTTGCTCAGCTCGAGCTACTGTCTGGCCACAGTACGCTTGCAGTATTTGTCGTGCAGTAAGCATGTTTATTCCTGGTGTGGAGTAAATTATGCCATTCTCCGTGAAGGAGATTGTCATATTTAATCTGCTCATTATGTCCCTTCCAAGTATGTTCACTGACGACTCCCTTGAATACAGGAGTGGGACGGACATGTCATAATCTCCTATAGATAAGGAGATGTTATCAGTAAAGGGAACCAACCCTCTAGCCCCAGAAAATCCTTGGGTGTGCATGGCCTCGCCTGACATTTTAAATCTACCATCCCTTATGCAAGACCTGGTTGCCCCAGTGTCAACAAGGAAGGAGAATTTTTTGTCACCTATCGCTACCACAATGCGCGGTTCCTCTGCACTATTAGGTGTTATCGACAGGATGGGACACACCAAAGACGTCTGTGGGCTGTCCTATTGTGGGTACAGTGACTGACCGCTTCCTGTGTAAGGGTTGTGTCCCAAGATAGTCACCCTCCCCAACTGTGTTTGTTGCAGCAGTGTATCGATGGGGGTCAATGTATGGTCCTGTATTTGAGTGAGCTGTTGTACTGGTTGTACTTGGTGTTTTTGCGTTATTGCCACCTACTGCTGCGGTGGTGAGTATGTCTGCAACTGTTGTTGTGGTGATACTTGCTGCTGCGTGTTGCTCTGTTTTGTTCCCTGCAGTTGCTGGTAAACCTGCTGCTCCCTCATAGGCCCTTGTGGTCCCTGTTCCCCCAGGCTGGGGGGGGGGTGGGTCTCATTCTACATGTGCGTGACATGTGTCCTAACATTCCACAAACCCAACATACAGGTGGTTCCCTGGCCTGCCATGGGAAACTCCCTACATTGTCTTGGTACCCTTGTTGCCCATTGGGGTAGTAACTCTGAAATCCTCCCCCTTGCTGTTGTGCAGGTGGCCCATATCCCCTCCCTCTCATCATTCCGCCCCTTCCCCTGGTGTTGTTAAAATATCAATTTCCCGGTAGCATGTATCCTCCTCCTGTGGGAGCCGTGTATGGTGGGGGTGGCGGCATCTGTTGTGTTATAAGTTGTGGTGGTTGTGGTAATGGTGCTATTTGTAAATGTGTGGGATCTTGTGCAGCCCCTACTTGCGTGGGGTTTGGTGTCATTGTTGTCGGTGTAGTTATTAGTGCTCCTTCCATGGTGTACTTAGTTAGTTTTTTCTGCACTAATTTTGCCTCCTCTGCTTTCATATCTTCTTCCTTTTGTTTCATCTTTTCTTGCCATATCCTACAGTGGTGTACTATTGTTAGTTGTATTTCCGGCCAGGCCTTAGCTTCCATTTCCACTATCCTCTTCAGTTGTCTTTGTACTGCCTCCGGAAGCCCTTGTACTAGTATGTGATAAAAAATTGCCGGTGTCTTGTCCCATTGCTCTCTAGTTTCCATGCGCCGCTTCTCCTGAATGTCCTGGATATAATCAACAGGATCTTCATTCTCACGCATCTTACGTGACGTAATTGCTCCTATATCTGATGTGTCTGGATACTGCACCCTCAGTGCTTGCCATACTGCATGCCTGCAGTTCGCAAATGGCGCCCCGTCATGTGATGTGTTTGTTATTGTATCGTTTCTGTCCTGCAGTGTGTTTTTCCATCTCGTATATCCATTTCCCCGCTCCTCCGCTTAGTGATGGGAGCCTGAACTTTATATTCTCCTTATCGGCATGCTTCCAATGGACGTATTGTGGTCTAACCCCTCCCCTTTCCAATAGTGGCATTAAATTGTACCCCATCTGTCCCCCTAGTTGTCGCGGGGTGGAATCCATGTACTCCTCCTCTTCCTCTGTGTCAAGTAAATCTGCTGCCATATCTATATTACCACTGCTTGTCGTATCTTCTCCTTCATTTCTCCCCTTTCTCCTATTGCTCTCTTTGTTTACTGTAGGTATGTGTGTCTGTTCTTCCTGCCTGCATCCTGGGAGGTCTCTGAGCCTGCCGACGTGTGGGGTGTGTTCAGGAGCGGGCGTGGGCGGGCATATTGGGCGCAACGATGTGGTGTAACTGCACGTGTTTGTCCTCCTGCCACTTCTCTTCCCTGCTCCTCACTTCCCTGCACTTCTTCCTTCTTTTTACATGCCCATGGTGATTCCCTGTTTGTGCGTGTGATGTACAATTTATCTAAGCTCTCCCTACCACCGCTTCTTCCTTCTCCCCCCGCTCCCTCGTCTTCTTCGCTGCAAAATTCATCCAGGAGCGACAACCCCCAATCTGTTCTTTTCCCCCTGATTGTCACCATTTTTAAGTCTATTAAATCCGTTCCTTCCTGTTCTCCTTTACCAGTTACTCCCCTTTGTGCTGATGTTGTAGCTACTTCTGCATCCCGACGCACATATGTTCTTACCCCACTCCCCCATTTCGTCTCTCTTTTTTCCTCTTCCTTCTTTTCCACTATTTCACCACCTATTTCCTCTCTTTTCTTTTTCATTTCCTCCATCACCTGACTACTTACCTTCTCTAATATCCTTTCTTCCTCTCTCCTCCTTTTCCATTTCTCTTTATCCCTTTCTAATATGCTTTCTATTACTTTACCTTCTTTGTATTTCCTGGTGCTCTCAGAGAGTATTTTCTTCTTCCATAGTTCCATTTCCTTTTCTTTCTCTTCTTCCTCTCTTTTCCTGTCACACTGTGCTGCTCGGGATACCCTTTCTGCTATTGCCTTCATCCTCTCCGCTTCCCTCTTCCTTTCTTCAGTTCGCTCCTTCATTCTCTCTAACTCATCCCTAATTTCCTCCCTTTCCCTCCTTCGTCCTTGTTCCTCTTTCTCGAGCTGCTTAATCAGTGCACTCCGCTCATCCCTTAATTCAGCCAATTGTTCCTCCAACATCTCCTCCTCTTCTTGTGATAGCTCTCCGTCTCTCGTGTTATTCTCCCCGCCTCTTATTCCAGTGCTACCCGCGTCGTCCTTATTCATTCTCCTCACCACCTCCCCCCGCAGCTTTAAGAGCACCTGCGCTGCTATCCACTCGTCTTGTCCTATGTTTGAAATGGGCTCTTCGCTGTTCCTCCCTCCCTTTGTGCTTGTCACCTCCTCCCCCCCGGTAGCTACCTGTAGCTTTATATGGTGGAGGGCTGTACATGGGGTTTGAGTACCCCTCAGCTGCCATCAGTTGTTGCCTCGCTGCCTCTCGTAGCTCTGTCACAGTATATAATCCACCTTCCTCCTTCTTCACTACCTTCGCTAGGGGCATGTCTTCTGTCCCTTTCTTTTTTACTTCTACTTCATGTACAGTATCAGGCTTTTCACGCCCCCTTCCTGTCTTTCCCCGCACACTGTGCGCTACTGGTCGCCCTTTCCCCGTTTCCTTCTTCCTCCTTGATCTCCTTCCCCTCCTTTGTTTCCTCGCTCCCCTTCCCTTCTGTCGTCCCTTCCACGGTGAACATTCCGGTTGACCCTGGTTGGGATCCCTGGAATATCCTCCACAACTTAAACACCTCCACGTGATGTGCCAACTTCTTCCCTTTGTACGTGTTGTATATGTGTGTCAGTAGTGAGTGTTGGACGTATGGGTCAAAACTGCCGTTAGGCGGCCATGGTGTCGTCATTTTGTTGTCTGTTCCTTGTGTCCATTCTATGCTATATTTGATGAGTTTTTCCCTATGGGGTGACAGTGTTTTACAAATATGCTGGAGGGGGTTAGTCAGGGTGTTCCCCCACCCTCCCGATCCCAACCCGTATGACATGGTTACACTGTGTTTTAGCTCCCCTCAGTACAGCCGTCGTTATCTGGCCCCGTAGATTGGGGACTTTCGACCGTCCGCTAAAAGTGAAACAACCAAATATAACAATTACAAATATACAGTCCTTTTCCTCTGTTTGTTTTCTTCCTTGATACCGTTGGTACGGCCCCCTGCGGCCACGGTGCACGAAGCCCCCTGTGGCTGTGTGCTCTGTGTGACGTGCTTGTACAGCCGCCCCACTTTTTCCACTCCCCTCCTTCTTCCACCTCACTCAGCGTGGCCGGCATTCTCCCTGCAAGGTCACTTCCCCCTCCCCACCTTTCCCGTATTTGGGGTGGCCGGCGGTCTCCGTGCGCACCACCCACCTCCGTTTTACTGCCCTTGTCCTCAGTTTACTCCCCCACCACCCTTCAACAACTCAAGTTGGTCAAGGTGTTCTATGAAGGCCCTACGGGTGACGTCACCAACCTCTTTCAACTACTACAGGTAAGATCTTTATCTTTACACTTCAAGAGAGCGCGCAATAAGTTTTAACTTCTTGTCCTCGTTAACCCCACAGCTGTCCTCTTGTTACGCCCGGAACAAGGTAACCAACAATACACTCTTATAATCGGATTGCGCACACTGCGTCGCCTTGCGTGTGACACGCCCCTCGCCGGGAGGGCTTAACCAGCCAATTATCTTCCGTACTTGGCAACAATCTAGCTACCTCCTACAGGAAAACATAATCTATCTATCGAGTTTCACTGCTCGATCAATAGGGATCCTCATCTACTCATTGATCGAAAACGCCAATTCGTAGGAAAGCCACACCCCCCTTCTGCAGGTGGCCACGATCTAGACCAATCAGTATCTACGAGCAACCGCACGTGGTGCCTTCTCACTCCACCCACCCTGCTTCCGTGATGTGGTAGACGACGGCCCTCGTGCCTGTCCCGTTACCGCTCACTTGTCTATCAACACTAATTGATCAAATCTTCGCCACACACTTTAATAACACCTCCCGCCGCCCTTATTACAACTCCTCCCCCCTCCCTCATGATCTCATATTCCTTTTTGGGTGTGTCATACTCACCAAGTTCTCTTGATGCGGGGCTGCTCGACTGCGTGCACCCCTCCAAGCGGCTCGCCACCTCGACTCGTCTGGACCATGTCTGGACACTCGCCAACCGCGGGCGGGATACTTCTCAACCGGCTCCCGAGGGCCAATATCCGGATTGTGCTGTCCGGTCTTCTCGCAGTTCCGCGATGGTCCTGTAGTCCTCTAAAGGGGGCAGCGGCAGAGGGGGCCGCGCCACCGGGCCTCCTCGCAACGAGAGGCCTTGGAAAATAAAAACTGAAAAGGTAGACCTTAAACAGATCTCAGCAGTGCCTCCAACTTGTCGGAGTGATTATCCCAGGGTCGGCTGAGCCGTCCGCGGACCTCCGAGCTGGGAGGCCCCAACTCCTCCCGTGCTTCCGTGAATGAGTATGAGACACACACAAGGAGCAAGGTGGTTCTGCTGTTTATTATAACAACGGCAGGGATGGGTCTTGAATCGTACGTGTCCGTCCAGACTCTCAATCTTAGTGGGGCTCCCAGGCCCTTTTTACAGCAGTATGACGCGCTACTTGCGTCACCTGGGAAAGTTAGCAAAAAACCTATTGCCACTTCGGATTGGTTCCCCGAGTGGTAGGGTTAGTATAGGATACATATAGAGAAGAATATTAGTGGTTAAGGATGAGGTGGTATACTTGGGCTGTCCCTACTATTAGATACTTGAAAATCATTATAAGAAGACCCCTGATGATTGGCTAATGTTAGTGGCGCAGTGATGAGTCCCCCCGTGTTCTGATTGGTCCTCTCGCGAGCCCCCAAGCCTGGGACCATCGCTGTTCCCAGCTCGCGGTGTACCTGTCACTAGCAACAATGTGTAATTATGTGTTTGTGCAGACAATGTACGGGTCTGCTCATAGGCTTGTGAGCAGGTTGTTCCCATCGCCGTAGGTTTCCATCTTGCTGATTCGCTGTTGCAACCTGTGTCCCAGATGTCGTACCCAGGCGACTTCTGTCTCGTGGGTCTGGCACCTTGTCAGATCAGCTTGGTCACGTGTGGAGAGACTGTAGCTGGAGCGGAATTCTGCACATTTAGAGTTGTATTTCTGCATGCTTGGCTTTTCTTACAGGTGTAACATTGGCGCCAGCTGGTAACATACAAGTTGCAACATCGTGGCCTTCGTTATGAGCTCTCGCTGGGGCTCATTCTGCGTGATCAGCACTTGTATTCTTGCTCTGAGAGAGTTTTCATGATGAGGCTCTTGCTTGCGTCCTACTCGGGCCTAGTTCATGGTTGGTGATGCATAATCCATGGTGTCACAAGCAATGTTAGGTCTACATGATGGGGTCATTAGAGGGCGAGTGGTGGGAGAACCGTCAGCAAGTGTATACGTGAGTTCTTCAAGCGTCTTGTGTTTCTGCATTACTATAAAAGGGCCCCTGTGAAAAATAACAACGATGCACGTCAGTGGGTGTGTCAGTCACCTACGTCATAGCACTGAATATGTTCTTCGTGTAGGCTGGTGCGTGAGTGACCAGTGTGCATGGTGGCACGTGTGTTCTTGGCAGTTGGCTAGGTCGTTGTGGCATCTCTAACGATGTGGGTGCTTGTGGCTGTTGTATTAGTCAAGTGCATCCATGCCACAGGTGTCTGCTTGTGTCGGACAGGCTGGTGGGCATAACCTTATGTTCCTGAACCAGGGTATTTTGTCATCTGGTAGATAGACAAACTTGTCCCGTGGGGGGTGCCTGGGCCGCGATCTTCTAAGCCATGGTCGTGATGAGATAGGGGGGAGCTTGTTCTCCCATTCTCCCACTTCACTTTGCTGCTGTGGAGGATGCCGCACTTGCATGTCAGCTACTTGAAGCTGCTGATTATATGTTTGGTGCTGCCCCTGCGGATACCCTTGGTTCTGATATTCTTGACCTTTTTGCAGATACTTTAGTCCTTGGGGCCCTTAGGGCCCTTGGCCCTGCAGCTGTGATCCATAATTATACCCCATTGCAGACTTGCTCCTACATTCTCTTGCACAATGCCCCTTCCTTAAACAATTCCAATATTGGGATGGTCTAACCCCACCCCACCTGGGTTCAAAACCTCCCCCTCTCTCTTGCTCATCTAAATTCCCCTCTTCCTCGCTGTGGTCCACCTTGTTGCCACTGTGAGCAAGGATACTGTTGTCCCTCTCCCCACTGTCCTTGTCCTCTTTCAACCCAGAGCACAGCAATAGTGACACTCATTACCTGCTGGGAGCTCTCTGGCCCTTCCACCTGTACTGGTGTCAATGCAGGTACTTGAACGACAACCTTTGAACATTTCTTTTTTACCAATTTTTCTTCTTCCGCCTGACGACTTTGAGCTGTTTCCCTCTCCCGTTCCTTTATCCTTTTGCAAAGATGCACTATTATACTCTGTATTTCCAGCACCCCTTTGCCTCAGTACCCACAATTTCATATAGGGTCGCCTGCACTTTATTTGGCAATCCTCTCTTTGCTATAAAATAGAAGAATGGTATTGAATGATAACACGGTCCTCCCATTTCAGCTCTCCACATCTCTTGTAATTTAAGAGTAAATGTAGCTGGATTCTCATCATCAACCATTGTGCACCGCATCAAGGACTCTAAATCGGGGGTATCTGAGAAAGCCCTCCTTAACGCTTCCCACACTTTTATCCTAATTCCGTTAAACAGTGCTCCATCATGTTCATCATCTCATAGGGTTATTCCCGTATATACAGCTTTAAGCCACACATCCCCAGCCTTGTCCCCAATCATAGCAAGTATCAAGCTCTTAAGATCCCCTTTTGCTAGGGGCACCCCTGCAGTTTGCTTTTCAAATTAACATATCCACTTGCTCACCTCTGCTGTGAGCTATGGGAGGGTCTTAATTAAATTATTCTTGTCCATCTGGGGCCAGGGCAAATACTGAGTTCTCCCCGCCCCCTTATGTATTAGGGACATCTCCATCTTTACCCAACTTCCCATACCCTTCTTCACACTTCTCGTTTTTCTCAATGACACCTTCTGGCCGGTCCTACTCCTCAACCTGCCCCTCCCCCACGTACCTACTGCTTGGGGGGTACTCTCAGCCGCCACTTCAACCCTTCCTTCATGTTCACCATGTTCCTCAGTGAACAAGTCACTATTATCTTCGCTCTCAACATCTCCCAGTACTGTATCTGATCCAAAATATGCCCACTTACCCCCAACTCCTTCCTGTTAGACACACACATTTGTTATTGCTCCCTGATTCATTCTAAGCAAGATATCTCCTGGTCTCCATTTTCCTATTCTCTCTTCCGGTGCCCCTACATCCCTTACCTCTCTTGAGGATGCTTGTATCCTGTTTGATTCTGTTAATAGCTCTGACAACCTATTTTCAAACTCTCTTGACCTGACACCCGTGGATGATGATACTCCATGCTGGTTTGTGTATGGGGGTGGGTGAGCGGTAGCCTGTGGTGTTACTGGTGCTGAAGGGGTCACTACCACAGCTGAAAGGTTCCTAATCACAGCGGGTACAGAGGTTGGATTTGTGTACCCTTCTGCGGGACATGCTGTCAAGAGATATGATCCCCCATGCTCTGCTGGCACCCCGTGCTCTTCTCCTCCCTTCCAGAACCTTCCATCTTTCTTTCTCTGCACCCCTACTCCGCCCCCTTGATCTTCTGTGTCTTTGAACATGCACCAGCGATCTAAGATTTGTTTTATCTTCTGTAGCTGCTTCCCTTTATATTTAGCTACTAAAAATGTGGACATATGTTCCAAAATGCCCTTATTGTGTGAGCCATTCCTTGGCCATGGGCAGGGCATCCCCCCTCCTCCTGTCTCTGTGATCCACTGCTTATGATATTTCTCCACCCTGTCACCATGGCAGGGCATTATACATGTGCTTTATTGATGTTCCTTCCCCCCTGCTAGTGATATCTATTTCTGACTGACCCAACTAATGAGCCGCACATGCTGCTGCTTGCTTGTGACAAAAAACAAAATCAATCCCCACCCTTTTCTGTCCCCCTTCCTTACGCACACACACCACTTCACAAAACCACCTAATACCACACCACACCAAACCGTGACACACACAATTCCCGCCCCTACTAGTGTCTGTTCCTTATCCAATAGAACACAAATACAATACACTTAAATAACAAGCTAAAATAACAACCACTATTTATTCCAGGCCTACTATGAGACCACTACTTTTATGTCTGTATTCATCCATCAAATAACATACTTTATTGTGGTACCACCTTCCCTCCCCTTCTGAGGAAGGGCTCCCTGCCTTACCTTTACCTTACCTTATAATGCCTTACCGAAAAAATCTCTTCACAATACAAACACCAATAAGAAATAACACACATTTCACCCACTTCACATCAACAACCTTGCTCTCCATGTGCTCACACCTCTCACATTTCCCCATGCATCTGTCCCCTACTTGTTATCGCTTACAAGGATCTACTCACGTGTGTATGCTCACCCGAACTGCTCCATCACAGGGTTCCAACACTGGCCCGCACTCTCTTTGGAGCCGCGCCCCACTTCAAAGAGCAGAGAGGTCTTCTCTTGAAATGGCTCCTGCTAGATCACTCGGAACACATGTTTTTTCAGGACCGGTCACTGTAGGTGGGCGCGGCTCCTCCCGGAGAAACAGCCTGGAAACCTCTGCAAATACAGGGGGTGCTGGGATCACATTGAGGTCACCAATTTAAAGCACAGCCCTCACACCAGAGAGAGTGCAAGCCACTAGGGAAGGAAGACCCAGGTGAATCTTGCAAAGAACCCTGCTGCTAATAACATTCTGCCGAAGAATAGAACAAGCAGAATCTTACAAAGGAAAACATTATCATAGATGACGCAATACATATAGTAAAACACGCGTGGCTGATTGGTGTGCGCTTGTACATGATCCGCCGTTCCATAAGAGATGTCAGGCCATTGGTTCCAGCCCAATCTGTCCGTCTTCCATCACGCGGGTGCTGCAGTGATTATCTTCTTCTCACACCATAGGTCAAAGAACAAATTAATTACACTCCTGACATAATTCTGTTTTGTCATTATACTGTGTACCTGGCAGACCTTAATACAGGCCCAAAGGAGGTTCTGGGACACTCTACCCTTCACACACACACACATTTCACTCACTCCCTTCCATGTCATCCGGCTCCAAGGTCTCCACCCTTGTTTTGAACTATAATGTATCCTCCCAGCACCTTGCAATACAAATCACACAATTGTCGATCAACGATGTAATTTGTCCGTCCTCTTTGAACATGTCAAGACTTTGGGGTTGGTGGTCAAAGGGCACCTGGTACCAGGGTGTTTAAGGATCTTAAGTTTTTGTCAGTTATATGGGCTATAACTCGTGGTCGCCTGGGGATGGGCCGGGTCATACTTTGGCCAGTGGGAGATAACATGAACACCAGGCGCTGATCTGTGATCATGGGCTTGTCGGGCACATTTCTCATGAGTAAAAAACAAATCTTTGTAACACTGTTAAAACAATGAATAAATGTTGTGGTGTTTGGGGGCTGTCCCCATGGGAGCTCGGGCATGGCCAGAGTTTTCCCTTTTGTCGCAATTTGGGCTAAGTACATGCACTGCTGCATTCGCCGTGTAAGCCTTACCTTCTACCTATGATTACTAATATCAACACAAAACAGCAATGTTGCTCGTACCCTGCGCTACTCTATGTGGGTCATTATATTTGGTTATATTGAAGTGGGTCCTTTATTTTGGGAGGTGGTCCTTTCAGTGTCCCCTCTTCCTCCTGGCCCATCATAGTGCTTCAAATGCATCTCTTCATCACTCTAAATCGCTTAGGGGGTGGGATGGGGCTAATTTAGGGTGGAGACATACAAGTACAGGAAAAGTTCTGATGCCCAAAGGGTTGGCTTTAGTGGCGTTCAACCAACTTCATTACCCTGCCCAAGTGTCCAAACAGCATATTGCTGCTGACATCCAAGAGGATTGGTATGTTCCCAATATTATTGTTTTTGTAATAAGATGAATAACCTCCAGTAATAATCTAGCATTGGATGAAATATTTCTTCCTTTAATAAAACTAGCTTCATCGGGGGGCGCTGTTGCGCACAATGAAAATGGCTGCCTGATTGTGAGCTCCTGCTCCGACTGAAAATCCTTGGTTCAAACATCCTGATGGACGCCGCCTGGGGTGCTGCAATTTCAGACACAGATGGCCTGAATACCCGGCTGTAAGCTGTAAAAATCCTGGACAGCTGTGTGGTCACTGTCGGAGGTTGCACCCGCTCAATCTTAGACTGGCCCATGCCGGGGGCACGATCCGCCTGAGGGCTCCACGATGACGCTACCAGCGGCCGCTGGCGGGGGAGGGCGCAAGGCCGCGGTGGGCCGGGCTAGCGCTGGAGCAGAGCGCTGGGCCTCCGCACACGGAGTGGAACTGCATCGTTGGCCACAGGGAACCGATCACGTGTCGGCGAGCTGGGACCTGTCTGCGACACCCCGAGACCGGAGCGGGGACCGCACTGCGCGGTCCGGAGCCCCCTGCTGTTCAATCGGCCCGTGACTGCGGTTCGCGCAGGGCCCTGAGACACTTGGGGGGGGACGGTGCAGCTGGGACGGGGCGGGGGGCCCTTCCACACAGAGGCGCGGGGTGGAAATCACTTGACTCCCGGGCCCCCTCTGCTACTGGGTGGCTGAACGTGCTCGACCCGGCATCGTCGAGGAGCCGGATTCATCTGGAGTAGTGTTTCCCCGGGCTAAGGGGGGCGTCGGCGTGCAGAGTTTGATCTATCCTGGGCTTGTTGTGCCTGTCTGGGTTGGCCCTACCTGAAGTGCCCGCACAACAGACCGTCACATCGGGCCCCGGAATTCCCCCCCCCGGAGAGGAACATTAATTCATAATCGGCCGCGGAGGCCGTGGGGGGTGGGAGATCCCGCCTGCAATCTGCAGACTGCGGCTGACGTGACCTCATTCTTTTCTGTGCGCTGGACATACTGGGGCCCTCTACCAGCTTGCCCCGCGGTGCTCGCATGCTCTTCTATCTGAGAATACCTTGCAAGTTAATTGGGGGACAGGTAAAACTCCGAAGTTGGCCCGTGCAAAGGCCGAAGCTGCTCTGTCACAAACTTATTTCGCTGGAGGACCCCTGCGGACTTCTGGTGGACAACAGCGCTAGATCACCCCATACTTGTATCCTTTGTTTTCAACCTACAGACACCCTATTAGACAGCTTGGGGCCAGGAAAAACACTGTATTTGGCCCGCAGAGAGCCTGTGTTGGCCTTGCAACATAAAAATAATGTGGGAGGCTCCCTGCGCTACCCTGGCCAGCGGCAACACTGGATTGCTCCGTACTGGTATCCTGTGTCAAATACACGTGGGAGGACACAGACCACTCACAGTTCACATCCCCTGCCCCCCATTGACCCCCTCTTTCGTGTTAAACTCTTCTTGACAAGGTCAGTTTATTCATATAATGTGGGTCAAGGGGCTGGAAAAGGGAAAGGGGGATGCCACAGAACTGCGTAATATCTGATACTACCATGAGTGAACCTCAGAAATCGGGGAGAGGGAACAAGACCCCCAGCAGCAAGAAAAAAGGCCCAATGGATTCCTACACAGGCGGCCAGGCCCAGGCCACGGCCGTAGAGGTACCCGCCAACTCCAGAGAGGCCCTGAGCACTGTGGGCGAGGAACAGGAAGACAGACTTACAACAATAGTTCAAAATGGGTTCCGAGCAGTGAATATTAAGTTGGATGACATAGTATCCACCATAGGCTCGCTTAAGGCAAGGATTGAAAAGGAGAGTGCACGTGTCACGGAAACAGAGAACAGGGTAAGCACTAATGAGGATACTATAGCACACCACAGTCGGGACATCAACCAACTCAAGGAAGCCATGTCAAAAATGCAAAATAAGGGCGAGGACCTGGAGTCGCGTTCAAGGCGCAACAATATCTGAGTGTTGGGAGTGATGGAATCATTCGGCAAAGGCCAGATGGAGAAACAACTGGAAGGGCTGCTCGAAACTGTGTTCAGCTCGGAGGCTTTTTCAGAAAATTTCCTAGTGGAAAGGGCACATCGAACCTTGGCCCCAGCCCCTAAACCTGGCGTGCCGCCGCGCACGATAATTGCAAGGCTCCTGAATTATAGGGACAGAGACACAATCCCACGCTTGGCAAGGGAGGCTGGAACACTCCAGTATGAAGGGAACCGTATTCATATATATCCAGATTTTTCCGCCGGGGTTCAGGCCAGCAGGAGATCCTATGAATGGGTAAAAAGACTCCTCAGAGACCGCCAAGTGTCATACACCTTGATATTTCCGGCTAAAATGAGGATACAGCACGCAGGAAGGGCGCACTTCTTCGAAACTCCGGCTGAGGCCATGCATTACATTGAGACTTCTATATCTCCTCCGCCCAGAAGGGGCAGACCGGCACAAAACAACAGGCCCAGGCCGGAGGACTAGGACACGTGTGGTGTTGGCTTAAGTGTGGGCCACTCTGTTTAATGGAATGCAGATTGGTTGAAAAATTGGTCTGGGCGGCTCTGTCCATGTTTAATACTGGAGTGTTGGTGCCAATCGGCGGTCATGTGGAGCGACATGTCCACCCCTGGAATGCTCCATCAGTTAACTGGGTTATGTCATCAAGTTGGGGATGATGATTTGGGAGGGGAGGAGGGAAGGGTGTGGGGGGTAATGTTATAGAAGGGAGAAGTTCTGGTCACCAAGGGAAGAGTGACCCAGGTTACAGTTTGGTTGTGGTTGACTGCTTGTTTTATGTTAAATAAAAGGTCACATTGGGAGTGGCGTTGGTCGGCTGGCACAAACGGCACGGCCATAATGGTCATGGCTTTGGGTTGATTTGTTTTTACATAATACTGGTGACGGGATGCGAATAAAACTGCTTACATGGAATGTAAGGGGTCTGAATAAACAGATGAAGGTCAAAAAAAATTCTAATTATGTCACTAGGCATAGCCCCCAAATATTGATGTTGCAAGAAACGTATACAACGGGAAGCAGCAATTTGCACATGTTGCCTAAATGGGGTACCCAGCATTTCCATATGGACTATTCCACAGAGGCCAGAGGGGTAATCACTCTTATCCATCCAAGCCTGGGGTTTGGGCTGGAGGGCCACAAGGTGGATCAACAGGGTAGATATGTGGTCGTATGGGGTAGGCTCGCTGGACAACAACTACTTTTGATTAATACGTATGGGACGAATATAGACAACCCCACATTTTACAAAAATATGTACCAGATGATTGTCGCCTGTGGTTTGCCCAACGTGCTATGGGGGGGAGACTTCAATGTGGCACTGGACCCTGTGTTAGATAGGGTTTCCAGAGTCAATAGAACCCCTAGTAAAACGGCCTCCACCCTGAATAGCGTTCTCTCATAATTGTCAATGGTAGATGCCTGGCATATGTTACACCCAAGAGACAGGAAATATACATATTACTCCTCGGTTCACGACTCCGAGTCCAGGATAGATTATTGGTTTGTTGCATCGGGTATGTCCTCTTCGCTGCAGAAATGTGAAATCTTGCCCTGCACGTTTTCTGACCACTCCCCAGTGGCGGTAGAACTGAAGTTTCAAAATGCCCCCTGTCCCACAAAAAGATGGAGAATGCCGAATGGAATGTTGGGAGACTCAGGGGTGGTGGAAGCATTACATATTGAGATAAAGGAATTTTTTGTTAATAATGTGGGAACGGTAAGCAAGTACTCTATTGTGTGGGAATCCTTTAAAGTATGGATCAGGGGAGTCCTATTGTCCAAATCCGTTGGCATGCTGAAGAGTGTGCGCACTGAATTATCTAATATTGAAAGTAAATTGGCCGTATTGGAGGTGAACTACACCCTGACACAGAATAGGGAACTGTTGGCAGACATACACACACACTTACAGGACTTTAATAAACTGGCCGCTAGAGAGGTGCAGTATGTGGCGGCTCCCATGCGTGCACGGAGATATGGGGAGGGGAACAAGGCCGGTAGGACACTGTCTTATCTTCTCAAAGGTGATAAGCAACCTAACCTAATCACTAGTATACAAACAGAACTAGGGGAGGTGCTCTTGTGGGAGGATGAGATAAACCGAGAATTTGTAAAATTTTATACCAAGCTGTATTCCAACCAAGATAAAAAGACACCCATAGACATTAAAAACTATCTTGCGTCCCTTAGTTTACCCCAGCTCTCGGAGGCTGATCGCGCCGCTTTGGACCAACCGATAACGGCAGAAGAGGTCACACAAGCCATTAAAATGTTGACATCTGGTAAGGCACCTGGGTCTGATGGGATAGGGGCAGAATTCTACAAGGAATTCCAGGAAGAGCTTGTCCCAGTACTTCTCTAGGTTTGGGAGGAATCCCTAGAATGCAGTATACTTCCTCCATCTATGAGAGAGGCAATGATCATGGTCCTTCCCAAGCCACGGCGACCACCACAGGATGTGTCGTCCTATAGACCCCTGTCACTTATAAACACTGATGCCAGAATATTCGCAAAAAAGGGATGGCCAATAGACTTTTACCAGCGGTCCCTGGGCTAGTACACCCCGATCAAAATGGGTTCATTCCTGCTAGGTCCACAGCCATCAACCTTCGTAGGCTCTTCGGTCTAATGGCGTAAATAGACCCCAAGAGAAGTGCAGCTGCAATATCCCTAGACGCCAACAAAGCTTCGATTCTGTGTCCTGAGCTTACCTTCTGGCAGTACTAGAAGCATTTGGGATGGGCCCTAACTTTATTAGGTATGTCAAGCTACTATACACCGAGCCTGGAGCTCGAGTTCTGACCAATAAATCCATCTCTGACCTGTTCTTACTGGGTAGGGGCACTAGACAGGGCTGTCCATGTTATCCCCTTCTGTTCGCATTGACTATAGAGCCCATGGCTGCCGCGGTGAGATTAAGACACGCAGATAAGGACATAAATATAAAGCACACAATCCAACTAATCTCACTATATGCCGATGATACTCTATTGTACATTCGTGAACCCAGGACGAATATAGCACCCGTAATGGCGGAAATACAGGAATTTGTGGCCTACTCTGGGTATGCGGTGAATAGAGCCAAATCGGAAATATTTCCACTCACGCCATCCACCAAATGCCCAGACATGCTGCATGGACTTAAATGGTCAGATCGACACATTAGGTATCTGGGGATCCTTGTGTCCAGAGATAGGAATACACCATACCAGGACAATCATGAGACTACACTGCGGACCATTACTACGAAATTCCAGTTGTGGGGGTGATTGCCTATCTCACTGCAGGGCAGACTGGCGGTCCTTAAAATGATAGTCCTCCCCAATCTGCTCTATTTATTTGTTAATATTCCCATATGGCCGGGTAGAACTTTTTTCACCAGACTCCGCTCCGTAGTGGTGACGTTCCTGTGGAACAGGAAAACTGCCAGAATCAGTTGGGAGAAGATGACTGAATCATATTCCACTGGCGGAAAAGCAGCTCCCGACTTTGAGCTTTATTTCAAGCTTTCAAGCACAATTTGCAAAACACTGGTATGATACCACGCAGGAGACGCCCCATGCGCTAATATAGAGGAATATACCACACACCCCACAAATATACAGTCCGTCATTTTTGATACACAATACAGGGACACTTGCGAATACAATCCAGTTAGCTGTACGGTTAAAGCATGGGAGGCCATTTACAGAAAATTACAATTACAAACGCCCTACAATCCAGAGGTACCCCTCTGGAACTACCCAGTTATACCCCCCATGCACGACAGTTCCACCCAGGAATCCTGGGACCTCAACATGAAAATGAAAGTGGGTGATATGTTTCTAAATGGCAAATTTGTGGCCCTGGAGGACATACTGAGAGCGTTCGGAGGTGGCCAACTCAGGACACTTCAATATTACCGTATGAGATCAGCGTTCCAAAAGAAATGGCCACTGTTCCCAGATGAACCCCAACCGCACCCAGGTCTGCAGATGGTGACGGCTGTGGGAGGCCTGGGAATTTCTAAACTATACACGGCGGTACAGACTCACACCCCCACTGTAAACCATATAAAAGAAAAATGGGAAAGGGACCTGCAGGCGCCCATAGAGGACGAGAAGTGGAATACATATTGCTCGCTGACAAAGAGGGTCTCTCTGAACGCTGGCTTATGATTAATCCAACTCAAGATCCTGAATAGGCTACACTGCACCACAAATAAAATAGCAAATTTACTCCTGGTGCGTCAGACGCATGCCCCAAATGTAACATGCCACAGGCAGGAGAGTAGCATATGTATTTGGAATGTCGGGTGGTGAAGAGCTTCTGGAGAGAGGTTGCTGAAATGTTGGGAGAAATTACACAGATCCCCCCAGACCTGAAGCCCCAGAAATATCTATTTGGGGACATAGGCAAATGCTCCGAAAAAACTAGACGATTGTTTAATGTAACATGTGCAATTGCCAAAAAATGTATTCTGTTGAAGTGGAAAAGCGCGAGCCCACCCAGCATGAACCAATTTCTTCGCGAACATACACATGTTAATGAGGCGGAAGAACAGTATGTGATGACCCAACCCACAGCCTGCAGACCCAAAGATATATGGGGCCCATTCAGGACTTATTTGTGTAACCTGTCCTCGGATGAAGATGAATCGTTGTAAGACTAAGCAAATGTCATGATCATGTTTTCATAATTTTGTTGTATAAGTATTGCGCGGGTTGAGAAGAGTTGTGTATCCCTGTGTGACCACCAATAAAGAGAGTTTAAAAAAAATAAATAAATAACTTCATCTGTCTTTACTAACGTGGGAAGAAAAGATTCAATTCCACCAGAGAGCAATTTGGCAAATATCTTGCACTCAACGTTAATCAGGGCAATAAATCTTTGAAAGATCAATGTCTTTCTGTGACTTTGGAAAGAGAATTAAAAGTGCATCTGCGTAGGAATCAGATGAAAAACCTCAATTAGAAAAGTATGCAAAGACTCCTTCTAGTTTAGAGGATAACATTTTGGAGAAGTGACTCAAAATTTCAATATATAAACCGTCTGGGTAAGGAGACGTCCCTTTCCATAAGTCTTTGATGGCTTGAGCAATTCCACATATACTGATCGTATGTTATTATCCAATAAATCAAGATCAAGAGTTTGGCTGAGATTCTCCTGATATTATAATTAAAAGATCTTCGCTTAGATGGAGGACATACTGTTTCAGGTGAATAGAGAATACTATAACATTTTCTAAAGGCTTCCATGATCGCTCCCGTATCCATGATTGCAGCACCTTTATCATTTTTTATGTGGGAGATGGAGACTCTATCCTTTTCAGCTTTAATATGAGATGCAGATGCTCTACTGGCTTTGTTAGTGGTTTGGTACATTTTAGATATATATTTCAGAATAACACCTGAGGCGTGTTCAGTTCACTTTTTATTCATTTGAAAGTGTAAGACAAAACCCTAAGGCGTCCGAGGGTAGTAATAATATTGTTTCTCAAAATTATTGAGCTGCATAAACAGCGCCTCAAATTCTTTATTAGGTTCTTTTCACTGCTTGCTCACATAAGCAATGACATGTCCTCTTAAAGCTGGTGCAAAATTATAAAAATACTGCTGTCAGAATGTGAAGAAAGATTGTTCAAACTGCTTATTTTGCAACAATGAGTTATTGAATCTCCATCCTCTATGATGCTTTTTCATATCTAATAAGTCAAAAGGCGTGATTATTGGAGCATGGTCAGATATAATAATATTCACGATTTTCGAGTCAGTTATAGCCCCAGATAGGGACATGGCTACAAAAATATAATCCAAGTGAGATAGCATATTATGAGGGAGGGATTGAAACGTAAAATCAAATTCAGTAGGATGACACAACCGCCAAGTGTCCACCAGCCCAGTCTCCATTAAGCAATGCGTAAATGATTTATAAGATCTAGAACTATTACAAACACATTTTGATCTCCTGTCCATGAAGGGGCCTATAGCGTTATTGAAATCGACCCACACACAATGAGATTAGACTGAAGAACAACCTGTCGGACAGTACCTAAAACACCAGATCAGGATATGTCGGCCCACAAATATTCATAATAGACACAACTTCCGATCCCATTTGTGATTTAACCCAGACCAACCTACCCTTATTGTCAGACTCCTCATGAAGAATTAGGTAGGTTCTTGTTAATTATGATTGCGACTCCATTTTTGTTCCTGTCTGCTGGGCTTGCAATAACATCCAAGACCCAAAAGGTTTTAAGTGTCATAGAATCGGGCAAGGATAAATGGGTTTTCTTGGATACATGAGAGGCTGAATTTCTTCAAGTGGGAGATTATCTTATATCTTTTAATTGGGTTATTGCTACCCTTAACATTCCATGATACACGCTTAAACGCCATTATATAAATTCAAAGAGTATCAGATGACAAACAATACATACAAGTATGAGCATAATACAATAGTGGTGGTGGTGGATTAATCAATCATTTGAACATTTTGGAGTTACATTAATTTATGAAAGTTGCACCTAACACAAAAGGGGTAGGGAAGATGTGAAAATTTACATCAATAATCACAGAGATTGGAGAATATGGAGAGAGTAAGACTAGAGGGTGATTTAAAGGAAAATACGAAGAATATAGTAAGAATTAGTCACATTTACAAAAGGAGAAGGGAGAGAGAATAATGTATGACTATGTGGCGCCAGAAGGGCTTGGAGAAAAGAGGCTCAGTGGAAGAGGTACCCATCCGATACTTTCAATACAACACATATAACTGAACTCTGTAAGACCCAAAAAAACACAGAATAAGGAAATCAAGAGTCATGTATAAAGGCATTCAAAAAATTGTCACAGCTTTGTGTGTGAATCTACATTCAATGGCAGCGATTGGTCCATACTATCTGATTTTAGTGATCGTATGAAAGTCTTGAGGTCTGCTGAATCATCGAAAACAGAAGTTCTTCCAATAAAGGTGACCTTGAACGAACATATGTGGTAGAGGCCACATCTGACATTGAGTTGTTTTAGAACCGGGCAAAAGGATAAAAACAATCCTTTTCTGCGTGGTGCTGTTTTCTTGAGATATGTACATTCTGTTGCCTTTCCCCATAAGACTATTCTTTTCCTTTGCTTTAGTAATGATGGGTATTAGTTGGGTATATTCCAATATTAAAAGACTAACGTGTGAGGTACTGAGCATGAAGCCTGAGAACATATAACCGGTCCATTGTGATGTGCCCGTTGGATGTTAGGAACTACTTCTGGTGAAATATGAAGCAGAGCAGGAAGCTTTGTCTGTAGAAATAAAATATAATCACTCCCCTCTCAACCATCTGGCAGAGATAATAAGAAAAAGTTTGTTGTGTCTGCTTCAATTTTCCAAATCCTTATTATACTTTTGACTTCTTTGATTTGTTTTCAAGGTGTGGAAATCTGGGCAATATATGTATTATTATTATTATTATTATTATTATTATTATTATTATTATTATTATTATTGTAATATTGAGTGCAGACCTAGCTTTGGGAAGCAATGGAGTGCTTTACAATCATATGGGGAAGAACACAGTGAGAGAAGCAGAGTAAAAAAGGAACGGGAGCTAACAGTGGAGGGTGGGCAATTGGTAGCATGGGGAAGACAGTGGGAAGCAGATCACTGAGTCTCAGGTAGGGTAGGGAGTGCAGGGTGTGTCTAGGTGTTAAGGAGGAGTCATTCCTTGAAGAGGAAGGTCTTGAGCTCTTTCCTGAACTGGAGAAATGATAGGGCAAGTCTGATTTTGATGGGGAGGGGGATCCAGAGCATAGACAGAGAAGGACTTTTTTCTGGTTCTTTCCTTCCTGCAGTTTCATAATTCAAGTCTGCACATGTCCTTAATTCATGTGGATCGCAGGCCTCCAGAGATGCTGAGTTTCTCAGTGAGATAGCTTGGGGACTTCCGGGGGACTGCCAGTAGATGATACAACAATATTTGAGGATGAAACATGTTTGCAGTTGGAGCTAGTGCAGTTCGATGAAGGTTAGGGTGATGTGGTCAAATTTGCGGATTCCTTTAACGAGTCTTGCTGCAGAATGCAGGACAAATTTCAGGGGGGCCTGGGCAGTCATTGGAAGGCCTTCCAAAAGGGCATTGCTACCATTCAGGTCAGACAGCAGTTCTGAAGTTGTTTTCTGGGATAAACAGCTTGATTTTCCATAGGAGAGAAAGTTGGTACCAGGCCCTTTTTGTATTCCTTGCTATGTGCTGTTTGAACATGTGGTGTCTGTCAATGTTCAACCCAATGGACTTGGCACAGGGGGGCAGCTTGGTTGTAAATACCTCAAGGTGCATAGCAGAGCGCCAGGTCTGGATGTCAGTGTGTTCTGTAATGTTGGTCAGCAGTAGGAATTTGTTCTTGGAGGGGTTGAGCTTCAGGTAAGCACTGGACATCCAAGACTGGATCAATGTGAGGCAGGCCTGGAGCTTGTGGATATCTTCGATGGAGGATATCTTGAGGTAGAACTGCGGGGCATCCACGTATTGGTGAATGTGGATGTTGTGTGGAAAGAGGGTGGTTCAGAGCGGTTACATGTAGAGATTGAAGATCACTGGGGAACATGATGGATCCTAGCAGAATTTCATAGGTGCTGGGTACAGTTGGTGATCGAGAAGAATCTATTTGTATGAACTGTCGGAGGTTTGCAAGGTAAGATTTGAACCAGCTGATGTAGATTGTCGGCGAGTGTCTGGTGGTCTACTGTGTCAAATGCTGCTGATAGACCAAGGAGAACTAGGAGGCAAGGATGACCATCATTGAGGATTTTAAGGGTATTGTTGATCACCTTGATGGTAGCCATTTCTGTGCTGTCTCTGGGTCTGAAGCCAGATTGGTAGGACTGAATTAGGTTATTGGCTTTGATGTGTTGGAAAAGCTGTGTTGCTACTACTCTCTGAAGAATCTTACTTAGAAACGGAATATGGGTATTGGGGCAGTAATTGATGAGATAGTCTGGGTCCAGTGTTGGTTTCTTAAGAATTGGGAGGATTTGTCCAGTCTTGAGGCTAATGGGGAAGATGCCTTGAGTTAGGAAGCTGTTGATGATTGTCAGGTAAGGGGGGAGTGCTTCAGTCGGAAGCGTCTTGGCCTTGAGGGATGCTTAGGTGGCAGTGAGGTATTCCATAGTTAGTGTCTTGAACGTTGTCCAGGTATTTGTGGTTTTGTGAGAAAGGATGTGTAGTGTGCTGTCAGTAGTGTAGTTGGTGTCAATGGGCCTCATTACATGGTAGGCGGTAGGGATTTACCGGTACCGGTAAAATACCGGTACCGGTAAATCCCTGCCGCCTTACTACGAGGTCCCTTAGCGGGTTGGAGTTTTAACGCCTGCTTTTAGCAGGCGTTAAATACCAACCCGCTAAGGGACCTCGGAGCTAATTACGGCACCGCTAAATTGCGGTGCCGTAATTAGCGCCTTCCCCATTCCCATTGAGCCCTATGGGGCAGAAATGGGAATGGGGAAGGGCAATGGCGGAAGGGGGATTTACCGCCCCTCCAACCTTGGGATGGGGCGGTAAATCCCCTTTCCGCCAAGGCGGTGCCGGTATTTTACCGGCATGAGCCATGGCGCTAATAGCGCCATTGCTCACCGCCTACCGTGTAATGAGGCCCTATGTGTTGGCGGATCATGTTGATCTTGTTGATGAAGAAAAAGTAAATGGCAGTGGATTTGTCGATGGAGTGTGCTACGGGTGGGTCAGGCAGAGGGTTGATGCAGTGCTTGATGGCTTTCATTCTTGGCCTTGGCTATGGAGTTTTGGTAGCAGTTGGCCTTGGCAGTGTTGATTGGTCACCTGCATGTAGCACAGAGTTCCTTGAGCAGGGTGAGGAAGGATGTGCTGCAGGTTGAGTACCTGAGTGTTCCAGGGTGCTGAAGGTTTAGGCTTGAGAGTGAGCTGTTTCACTGGGGCATGGTGGTTGATGTTGTTTGTGACAGTGGTGTTGAGTTCTTGGGGAAGTGAGTTGAAGTCCTGTTTTGTCAGAGGTACATCAGCCCATGTGAGGTGGAGTTTGGTGAGATCTTCTGTGAGAGCCTCCACTGTGAAGTGCTTGAAGGATCTGAAGGCTTGATTGCTTGGTTTCCAATGGGTTTGCTTGAGAGATGTGATGTGACTAATCTCAAAGGGGATTGCTAGATGGTCCATGTAGTGATGATGAGGTTGAGGATATTACCTTTCCTGTAATTGGTTATTTTGTGTGCTGCGTGATGTTTAGTGTGTCGAGTAGGCAGTGGAGATTTTTCTTGATTGATTTGGTTTCTGGGTTATAGGGATGCTGAAGTCACAGAGGAAGATGTTGTTGGCATGTGTGAGAGACATGGTGCTCACCAAGTCTGTAAAGTCTTCGATGAAGGAGGTGTTGGGCTTGGGTGGCCTGTAGGCAAGATAAAGAGTGACTGTGTCCATTGGGGAGAGCAGGAAGTGGCAGGTTTTTTGAAAGAGCCAATGATTGTGACTTCCAGTTGGGTGCATGGCCATGATGCCTTGTGAATGATGGCGAGGTCTCCGCTGAAAATGTTTGGACAGTCTCATTGTAGAGTTGTGCAGCCATTGGGGATGATGACATCTAGGATGTGGGTAGAGGTGGATGTCATCCAGGTCTCAGTAATGAATGCATCCAAGTCATGTGTGGAGATGAGGTCGGCGATGTTAGCTGGATGATTCATTGCTGAGCGGACATTGGCGAGAATCAATTTTCATGTAGTGGCAGGTGATGTAGTGGAGATGGGGTGTGTGGTGACATTGG
The DNA here is from genome assembly GCF_040938575.1 of Ambystoma mexicanum. NCBI lineage: Eukaryota > Metazoa > Chordata > Amphibia > Caudata > Ambystomatidae > Ambystoma > Ambystoma mexicanum. Next base: position 295,905,056 of record NC_090927.1, read on the forward strand.
TGAGGTTGCTGCGATGCAGTGTCCATGATGTTGCTGGGGAGCGACATGGTTGGCGATGATTGGCGGTGGTAGGAATGAGCTGTTGAGAGAGAGGAGTGAAACACATATGCAGGGGAGATTACCTGATGTTAAGAGGGGCAGGGGTTCTGGTCCTGGGTCTTCCCAGTCCGAACAGGTCCAAACAGGAATTCCCCTTTTCTTCATCTTTCTTTCACTTCGGACGCCCGGGTGGGAATTGCCCTACATATAAGTGTTAAGAGCGGTAGAGACAGGGCTAAGAAGGTGGGTGGGTCTTAGGCCACGCGACATGGCTCCACTTGCACCTGCTCACCAACTGCAAAGAAAAAGAGGCTGGAGGGCTGCTTAAGTAGGGAAAAGGGGCAGCAAAACAAGAAGGCAACAACTGATTAGCAGTGATTGACAGGTTGGTGGGACTTAGACCATGTCACCTAGATCCACCTGCACCTGCTCACCAAATGATTTCTGTTCTATTGTCCATGGTCTCTATTCTGTTTTGAATCTCACCCATCCTGTTCTCAAAAGCACACCATCTGCCATCAAGGAACAATGAACAATGAGCAGGGGAGGGGACTCGCTTTTTGGCCTTTTATGGGTAGAAGAAGATACTTCAACTTACACATCCTTCACAATGGGCACCTTTTGACCACCTCCCACAGAAGCCATAATTACAAGCAAAAATAAATCAAATGGTTGAGCAGATTGCAACGGTCTTCAAAGCAAGATGGAAACATTTGAATATATCGTAGGTCTGACAGGAAATGTAAAAGTGTCTCATGTAATAAAAATAATGCTGCGAGCACTGTATGCAAGGCCAGTCACCTGCCGTAACAAAAGCAAAGAGTCAGAGAGTCCAAAAATGATTGCTACTTTATTTTGGAGGAAGGCTAGTTTAGCGGCAATGCATTTGTCTTGGAAGCACGACAAGGCAGCAGAACACCCAAAGATGTTGCTGTACACGCCTGAAAGGCTGTCTGAAAGGCATGGTAAACCCATGAACGCCAAGGGACGAAGGTTGATTGTGGGGTACATTTAATAGCCCAGCAGAACTCCCCAACATCACCAAACAGCATTTTCAGCAGTTACAAGTAGAATGGCAACGCTGGCTCTGCTGAGCGCTATTCCCTTGCATCGAAACTGCATTTTGCAGCTACAAAAATGATGCTGTGCTGTCTTTGGCGGGCACATATGAGGCAAGACGAAACATAGAACACCCCGAGAATTGCTGCAAGTTATTTTCTTCTTGTGCATCAAAGTAAAGAATTGAAAGTCTGCTATGCTGCCAGCTTGAAACTTCCAACTAAAAAAAATATATAAAAAGGAAATGTTCTGCGTTTAAAATGGCTTTGCACTGGTGCCATTTTTCATCTTGTCAACATTACACAGTTTGGCTCCAGATAAGACACATACATGCCCATCTATCTTCTGGCTACACATCAGCAAAGGAGGGTATTCCTATCTGAAAGGCATTTTATGTCAAAGGAAATATGTGAACTAGCAGAGAAACTCACTCCAGGCTGTACAGCAAACGTTTTACTTTTGCAACAATCTAACACAGTCCAAACACTTCAAAAAAAGCTGTCTTTCTCATTTTACTTGATGTCAGTTTCAAAGAACACTTTACTTGAACAGATTGCTGTGTATTAGAAATTGACTAGGGCTGTGGAAGGGTTCAGAATATGGATGTGAGTAAAAATCGCATCTGTAAAAGTGACATCCAAGAAGAACTAACCCACGTGTGAAATGGTGCTTTTGCCAAGCAAGAACATTTCTTTTTAAAGTCAAATGTTAAAATGAGGCCCTGTTCTTGCATAGAAATGTGACGGGAGATGGGGGTTTGCTTTAAAAATATACATGATATTTTTCCCAAAAAGACCGGGTTGGTGTCTAGTTAAAGTTTCGAATCCTTTTGGTCGAATGCCAAAAGGATCGAATCAATAGGCCCAAAAACACAATTGTCGAAAAAAATGTTTTACATGTATATTTTTTTTGTCCTTGGTATACATAAAAAAGGTGTTTTTAACAAGAAAAACAGGGGTTTGGGGGGAACCCCCCGAACAAAAAAATAAAACAAAAAAATAAAAATATTTCGACCCTTTTTTTCAGTCCTATTGACTCAATCCTTTTGGCCATTCGACCAAAAGGATTCAAAACTATGACCTATAACCCACTGGGTTTTCCGAATGAAAGTAAGAAAAAATGTGTGTTTGAAAACAGCAGAATAAAGGGGCCTGGCCAGGAAATTCAAAGGCACTAAACCTTGCAGGGACAGGAATCTCTCCCACAAAATATGAATGGGCCAAGGTGCTGAATCTAGCACCCTCGTGAGACAGAGTGGAATTGCTGCTGCATGACCCAATGGACTGCCCTGGCACACAGGTGTAAAGTCCTGATGACACCTCCCCTCAGCTTCAACTGACTAAGATCAAAGGCAAATCCATGGCAACCCTGGGCTAAGCTGACCAGAGCATGACATGTGGCTGGGGGTGGGAAAGACTGCCCATATTTGGAAACAAGCCAGCCCAGTTGATTTCAGAGATGGTTCAGATCATGACATTTATTTCAATTATGACTGTTTAAATGTTATTTTTGCGCCATTAAAATAAGACATTGTAGGTTTTTCTAGCATGTTGGGGAGGCAACCGCCCAGAAAATGTCATTTCTGGGAAAAGCATACATGGTACGTTTTTGTAAATTAATGATAACATGCCCACTGATAATATGTATCTATGAACACAATTGTAGAATTTTAGGTGGCATGTGTTCCAGGGAAATGGCGAAATATTGCCAGAATAACAAAACAGCATCGCACCGTCTTGGGAGTTGGATCAGCACGCTTCTTGTAAAATATGGAGTCTGCCTATCTAATTTTCCTGATGGTGACATGTGTAAAAATAAGTGTTTTGCTCCATAACCTATTTTGGCAAAAGTATCCTGGTGAAACAAAAGTACATCATAAAACAACCACCCTAAAAACTTCTTCAGTACAATCTGCTTCCAGGGAGGAGGCGACATTACAGGTTGACCTATCCGATTTGGAGGTATTTCTAGCTAGAGGGATTTCTAGCTTAGTTCAGCCGACATAGTAAACATACTCTGATGTCATCCGTCCTATAAGGGTGGAGACATTCAAAGCTCAAGACAGACAGATTCCACACACAGATTCCAAAAAGACAGACATTCAAGAAAATCCAACATTCATAAATCAACATACGGAGTTCCAGGCATTCCACATTTACCCTGCAAGATTCCAGATTCCAGAAGCCAGGCCAAAGCTAGCTGACCCTATGCAGGCAGAACCACTGATCCAGAATTAAAACCCTATTAAAATCCCTATAATTCAGCGAGGAAGGGGGAAAGGCTGTGGTACCCTTTTTGGCCAGACCGGCTTTGCCCCGCTACCTGCTTGCCCAGCGGATGCACCTCACTGTCCCCCCAGTGACTAGACTAGGCCCAGCTGTCCCACTCCAAGAGAGCCCGCCGCTGTGCAGTAACCAGATTTTGCCTTGCTGACCAGCAACCCGGCTGGCTGAACAAACTACCCCATGCGAGGCTCTTTGTAAGTATTTCCCTTCCCCAGTAACCAAAAAAGCTGCCTCCATTGCTTTATTACCTTTTATTAGGTCCAATCCCATAGAAATCCTATCAATACCCTAGTAAATCCTTAACATTTTCAGAATCCTCTGTGTATCCTGTCCTTAGGAGTTAGTTTCCAAGTGTTAGTGCCATTCTTTCCAACTCATTTCAGTCCTTGTGTAAGTCCTTAGTACTATTTTTAATCATTGAATTAATTCCCATACAGAGCTGAACGTGGCATACATAGGTTACCATTACAAGTAACGTCCTCACATACCGTGTCTTTCTTTAACAATCTAGTCACTAAAATATAGTTTCAGTAAAAGAAATCACTTTACTAACAAAACTGAGTTGTCCCGCGAAATTCTTCCTATTTAAAAAACAAGTTTTCTTTCCCTTTAAGAATCTCATACTGTCATCCATCCAGAGTTACCCTTTCACATTCATATTATACCTGTCATGTGCCTGTTTCCCTAGCATCAAAACCGCATTCCGATTTTGTCTGTTCAGCCCATTTTCCAAGCCGTTTTGCTATTTTTAACCTGTGAAACTAAGCAAATGCAATTTCTGCACGTGTGATTTTGCTGCACTGTGTTTTAATTCCAAAGTCGATTTTCTGAACTGTATGCCTGATGTTAGCTATCAAGCAAAAAAGTGGACCAGTAGATCAGGATGACACTAGCTAAATTCAGTATATATAAAATGTTATTCATTAAACTCATCACAAGAGAAATCAATCTTTATATCATAAAATCCAATAAAAAAAACAATCAATTCATGCCTTCAATCACAACCACATACAAAACGCATTCAAACATTCAAATATAAAACACCAAGGTGGTGACTACACCAAAAATTATTTTCAATTATCACATTAAACAATGACCCAGTCCATAATATCAGGTGTTGTTGTATATCTGGTAACACATTTGACCAGATGTTTCACACAAAAAAAATCGACATGTGTTTCGGTCGGAGACCTTCTTCAGGATGTAGGGCATGGAGCGATAACTCTGCCCTGTTCTCAACGTATATGGGCCAATAGTAAGTCTAGATAAAAACCATAATGTCATCCCTATTTCTTAAAGCAGGTGACAGATAATGTCACAAACGTGATGTGATCCAATAGACCCATGAGCCCCTACTCACCCCCACGTTCCAACTCAAGGGATGGTGAACGAGACAGCGGAAATTAATCCTCCAATGGAATCAGTGTATATGTTGAACCTGTGAAACCAATAGAAACACTTCTCAGTATTCCGGAAAAAAACAAATACTCAGTGTGCATACCTATGACCAGGAAAAATCAAATCAAATCACTTACAAGCACCCATGGTGCAAATTGGATATCTTCAGGAGGCTGGGACCACCGATGGATCCCCTAGGGCCCGCGTACTGCTTGCAGGATCTTCCTAATGTGTATCAATCACTTGATCATTCACAAAGCTACAAAGAAAACACATAATGACAACTCCTCAATGGAGGGTCTCTCATCTCATATAACAGTTTTAAATATACCGACTGTGTAGCAAGCTGGAAGATGGTGAACACACCCACAACCTCTAAAACCGTATATCCAATTGCATGCAAATGTAAAAATATACAGTGATATATAACGAGGCTACATGCGACGGTAAGAATTATCTCACTCTAGCCAACTCCTTACCAAGGAAACACCCATTATGTGTGCCCTGCAAGTATGACAACAGTTATGCCACGGCAACACACACATGATGCCTGTAACACCATGCATCCAAACAATGCCTATTTTTAGTAGGAGAACAGACCTCTGTACCCCCATGGCGTGGCATACGCCTTCTAAGACAAAAACAAGTGTGCTTGGCACTGACAAAAACATGCCGCCCGCCAGATAATGCCTCCCAACACAGAGTGAAGCGCTCCCCAGAGCGACAGTGGCGCAACGTATGCCTCATGTCTGATAAAAGAATAATAATAATAAAACTATACTGAGTACAATACAAGTCATGGCACGCGTCTCTACCTCCGTGCCACGCTCAATCCAATAGTATTGCTTACCCTACTTGTTAACGTAAAGCCCCTTTCGTGGAAAAACGAAACGCCGGCACCTCAGTACCTCACTCGGCTCCAAACCCACACACATCAGATATCAGTGCAGGCTAAACATAGACAAAGGACTATGTTTTAAAAGGTGTTCAAAACACCAAAATATGACTACACCCCTAAGGCATAGACACAGACAAAGGACAAGATGTCCAAAAGCTCTGTTTGTCTATGGTAACTTTAAAAGCACGGCGAGAATACACCCGTGCACGGCTCATCAGACATTTTGGTACAAATAGATTGTGTCTTGAAACTTAAGTTGACATATATCAAAAACTGCCATGATTATAGGCTTTTTTATCGAATGCAAGTGGATAATGTCTTAAAACTCATGATAACATATATCCTGCATATAAATGGAAACAGGCATGTGGATGGAAACCTAATAAATGGAAAACAAACTGGACCTCAGATGTTTACAAAATATGGACATTTGATGATCAATGTAGTAAAGTTCTTAACCACATAGTATCCATACTACTATATCGATCTACATTCTGACCAATCACATCATGTTACAAATCAGTTTTTTATGACCAAGTTATTCCATTATACTGAAACATTCAGTCCCTTCCGGACTGTATTTAGAGTATGAATCCACTTTTGCTCAATGTGATGTAGTGTTATGCCAATATCACCCCCTCTCGTGTTGTTCTTAATGTGTTGGAGTACAAAACACCTCAAGTCTGTGTCCTTGTGTTGCATTTTGACAAAATGTTTGACTAGCGGCTTATCCGCCACTTTATTTCTTATACAGCTCCTATGTTCTGATATGCGCTGTCTTATTTCTCGTGTGATCTTGCCCACATATAGAAGTTGACAGGGACAGCTGATAATGTAAAGAACATTTTTAGTCAGGCAGTTTGTATGGCAGTTCATCTTCCAGACTCTTTGACCATAATAAAATTCTCATTTAGTTTCAGTTAGACGGCACGCAACACATTTGCCGCATTTATAATGTCCAACAATGGGTGGTAAACCCCATTGGTCATTGATAGTTGGCTCTCTTGCTGGCTCTCTATAGGTATGGACCAATCTCTGTCTGAGATTTTGGTTGCGTTTAAACTCAAACATAGGTTTTTTCATTAGTGACCCTGGTTGTTTAACTAAATTCCAGTGTTTGTTAATGATTCTCTTTACATCCCCACTGACTGGATTTAATGTGGTTACACATACAAGACGTTCATTCTTGTGTCTTTCTCATGTAGTTAAACAGGTCTCACGATTAGTTTTCAGCTCTTTTCATTTGGTCTTTTACCAACCTTCTTGGATACCACCTATTTTCCAGTCTCTCCTTTAGCTGTTCTGCTGTTCTGCATGGAGTTTAAATTCATCCTTTTCAGAACAATTTCTCCTAATACGTAAGAACTGTCCATATGGTAAATTCTGCCGTAGGCTGGCGGGATGAAAGCTGTTAAAATGTAGTAGGGAGTTCTTGTCAGTTGGTTTTTTGAAAAGAGTGGTTGTGAGTTGATTTGCAGCCTTTTTGATCAAAAGATCGAGAAAGCTCACCTGACGGTAACTATATTCAATCGTGAATTTAATGTTTATGTCACATTGATTTAGCCATTCATTAAACTCAATGAGAGATGCAACTGACCCCCTCCAGATTAGAAAAACGTCATTGATATACAAATGCCATAATTTTAAATGTGCTTTCAGTGTGGGATGGATCATAAGCAGATTTTGTTGGCCCCGAATGAACTTATCCCCATAGTCAGCCATGTAAAGGTTTGCGACATCGGGGGCGAAAGTAGCCCCCATAGTGACTCCTTTCTCCTGTTTATAGAGTTGTCTTTTAAAGAAAAAGAAATTTTTCGGTCATAGCTAGCCTGATGCACTCTTGGACAAACTCAGTGGGGGGCAAATGTGGTCTGGTTCTCTTATTCAAATAATGCCCCAGAACATGCAGACATTCCATCTGTGGAATCGTTGTATATAGCGACTCGACATCCATGGTAACAAGGATATCTGCCTCTTCAGTTTGGATGTCGCTAATGATGTTATTCATGTGAGTCGAATCTTTCACATATGACGGCATCTTCAGAACAAACTGTTTTAGAAATATCTCTGCATAGACAGACAGCAGTTCCAACAGCGAGTCAATAGCAGACACAATGGGTTTACCGGGGGGCGGGGGGCTTTGTGGAATTTTTATGAATTTTGGGGAGTATGTAAAAGGCTACCCTCTTGGATCCTATTTTATTCAAAAAACGACCTTCTTCAATACTAATCCACCGTTCGTTAACTGCATGATCAGTCAAACTCTTTATTTAATCCTGTAATCGTACTGTGGGGTCCCTCTCAAGTTTTTTATAGGACTTTGTGTCACCCAACAATCGCATACATTCTGCTTCATACATAACTGTGTCTAGTACCACGATAGCTCCCCCTTATCAGCAGGTTTTATAGTGATAGATTCTTCACTGCACAGTCTCGTGAGGCTTTTCCTCTATTCTTTTGTCAAATTATCAGGGTTATGATTCTTGGACTTAATAGCTTTGAGTATTTCTCGAGTAACGATATTCTCAAAGGCCATGATTTCGGGTGTGCAGGTATATGGGGGTGGAATAAAGCTAGATCTTATTTTTAGACCACTAATGTTGGGTACTGTGTCAGGGAGGGATCCCTTTTAATATGGATGGGCCGGGAGGTAAACCTTGGAAAAAAATTTCAACCGTATATTTCTAAAGAATCTGTGCAATTCCAGTTCCATGTTGAAAACAACCGCTCTCATGGTAGGGACATAAGAAAGTCCTTTAGATAAAAGGTCTAGATCTGGTTTATCAAGATGATACTGAGATAAATTGAAAATGGGCATCTGATCAGGAGTACCTTGGTTCACTGGTTGGAGTACCACTGTCTGGTTCTCATCCCTTGCCCCTGTCCGTACTGGGGTTGTCGCTGTCGGGGCCTGTCTTGTTGTCCCGCTCTGAAAAGAAACCCTATGTTGGTTTTGTCCCCTGCCCCCTGCTCCTGTACTGGTACCAGGTTGTGCATTCAAGGTAGTATCTGATCCGGTAGAGGATCCGGATGTGTTGGAAAAATTAGAGTATCGGTTGTTTCTTCGGTAATTATAGCCACCTGTTGGGGGATCAGTGAATAATCCCTTTCTTAGGTAGGGATAAGTTCTTTCTCTGTTATAGTTTGCAATATCTTTTTTCAACTTGTTGATTTTTCTTTCTAGATTCAAATCTTTTAATTTTTTAATTTCTTCTTCTAGTCCCTCAAGTTGTTTCTTTGCATCTATAACCGTAGTGCTTTCAAGGAAAGCCTTCGCCAAAATTTCCAACTCCTCCCCTTGTTTTTTAGTTTCTTCTTGGGCTGTCTCAATGATCAGCATAATCCAGTCCCGAGAACATTTGTTGCCAACCCCACTGAAATTCTTTTGTAATTTGGGGTTGTCAACAAATATCCTCGGGATATTCTTGCCCTGCAAGCCCTCTGGAATAATCCCGGACTTCAGATACTGCAACATGAACTGTCCGCGTAGATCTGTCCGTGTTAATTTTTTCATTTTTTGTAAAAGTTTATCAATTTCAATGCCTTTTGTTAGTACATTGCCTTGTAGTTTGCCAGTGTTCTTATTTCTTTGATACAGCCATACTCATTTTTGCCTTATTTATTCAACTGCACATGTAAAATAACTATTTAGTAATTCTGAGTGTTATTTTGCTCAATTTCAAGGGTTTTCAATCCGATTTTGCCTCCCATTCAGGGGTGGAAGGTCAGATTTTCATTCTGTTTGTTGCCTAGTATACCTGACTCCTTGCTACTCCTATCTACCCACACATCATTTGGTTAACAGGGCTTTGAGGGAGTGTTGAGGGGGAAATACTAACTGTGGTGCTATCTGAAAATAATACCCAAAAAGTAATTGAATTCAATTGTGCATTGTGTATCTTATGTTACAAGGTCAAACTAAGTGTGTTCTATAATTTTACAGTGTAATTATCACAACACTGGTGATTGCTGCCCTATATTGAATGTGTTTGATTTTATTCCAAATTAAAATAAATAAATATTTCATTATCACACACCGGCCTGGTTCATGGTCCATTGTGACACAGGATGTACTTTAAATGTGGTGTGAGATGAGTGGCTGCCTTCTCAAAGTTGAATCAAAATTCATGAATTTAAAAGGGTTTTAATTGTGCGCTGCATCCTTGGCCAGTATCAAGAATCCTGGTCTGAAGTGTGACGCCTCTTTAAAATCCTTAACAAATTGAGGCTTGTTCACCGGGATTGAGATAGTGTTTGAACCCATGACAGCTTAACACAGCATGCTAACTGTCAGGGTAGCAATACCTTGTGGGGTTAGAAAACTGTGTTACACTGTAAAAGAGCCTTCCCAAAACTTAGACCCTAAGAATCAGGCCTGTCTGTACAAATAAAGTAAAATTACCCTGAACTAGACAAGGAGCAACAGAATTAAGGCCACCGTTATATAAATAATTTAATAAAGAAAGAACACTCTTCATAATGACCACAATAGAGATAAACATGGCTAGGCAGCACCTTCTGCACACATTATTTGTCAGAGGGGAATGGGCAGATCAAAATGAGGAAACATGGTTAGGAGAAGTGATGCAACAGGTAACCGCCATGAACATGGATGCGTGGCAAGACAGTGGCTTATTACATCAAGCCTTGATTGAGTTGTACATCATTCCAAGTATTAAAGAATAGCAGATTAAAATGATCCGATTCACAGCCTACATGTATCACCACATGGGGGTTATGCAGGAAAAATATGAAGAAGATAGAACCCTTGCACAAAACCGGTCTGAGCGCTTAAACCAAACCTACACTGATCTAAAACTAGTAGAAGAGAAATTGCAAAGGAGACAAGATTCGGAGGTAGAATTTAAAAATGACATCAGACAGCTAAAAGAGGACTTGGCTCTACAACAACAGAATAACTCAGAGCATGAGGCCCAAGTAGATATGTTAAAAAAGGAGTATCAGGAAAAGATTGACTGAGAGTCAACTAAAATTAAAACAAGTGACATATAATTGCGACTGCTCAGAGCAGATAACCAATTTATTATATCAGATTAGAAAGTAGGAACAGGAGACTAATACATTAATCAGTCAAGAACTCCTCCATACAGAATTTAACCAAGAACCCAGTCATTATATACTATCAAACAACAGCGAGATGACCTGGCTGAACAGAGGGGCGCCCTGTATCAATAAAAAGATGTCCTATGTCAGGAAGTGAGCAACCTAAAAATAGATCTACAGAAAAGAGAGTTAGACCTCTAGAAACTAAATGAACTACAAGTAGAATTTTAAAAGTTATTGGGGCACACCAGACGAGTAGAAGGTCTTCTAGAAGAGAACACCCAAACTAAAAATGTGCAAAATCAGGAGATGAATCTCCTGCAACAAAAATTGTCTCAGTATTCCCAGACCATACAAGCAGCAAAAAAAGACAATGATGCCCTCTGTGAGGAGAACAGTGGACTCCAGAGTCAGGTAGCAGCTCAAGAAAAGATCATAGAAATAATGTAATGCCTGATAGCAGAGCAAAAGGTTCAGGCCTTTGTCTACCCTCAGGGAATAGGGGCTGAGAAGGAGAAACTTGAGCAGTTAGAAAAAGAGTATGCTAGGCTAAATCCAAACTTGAGGGACCCCGAACAAGTAGAGAGGGGCAGGGCAACCCCTGATCACAGTGTTGTGCCCCCTGTACTAAGGGCCTCAAACCCATTTACCACCTTGTATGCGCAAGACACTGCTGACTTCAGATCCATTGGTTCACAAGAACGAGCAAGCAGCCAGATTCAAGTAGGTCCAGCATGACTGAACAGGCAGGCCACCGCGCATCAGAGATTGATGGATGGGCGTCCCTGTACAGATTCCGAGATGTTATGGCTGAAATATCTGATCAGGAAGACTCCTATGAGGGGAAACTCAGGGAGCTAGACCTACAGAAGCATCACTTACAAAAGAACCATTTGGTTCACTTTGCAGAAAAACAGCACAAATTGAGGCCCCAAAAGAGCATTCTAACAACCTCCATCCAAACAGGGCAGTGTGGGGGATTCTCCACCAACCCTGGAAGCAGAGAGGAGTCAGAAGGCCACTCTCCTGTGCGAAAGAGGGAGTCCAAGTGGAGTGACTCAGAGAGCCCAAGGTACAACAGGGGAGAAGAAACTAGGCCCCACCATTCTGAGAGCAATTCACAAGCTCAAAGAATCAGGGAGCACCTAGAAGATAAAGAGGAGACCTCAGACAGTAGCAGCTCTGAGGGTGAGTGGACTCAGGTAACGCAACAAAAGAAGGCCAGTAAACAAAAGAGAACCCCATTACACAGATCAAGGCTATTAGGAATTGTACAACCCTGTATCACAAAAATGCAAAATATTCTGTCTGGGAGCCTCTGGAACTATATGAAAAAATTATGGACTCTTTTCACATCAAAAATAGCCAGAACTGCATAGATTGTGCCAAATGGACATTCTCTCCATAGTACTCCAGCTTCTTTTCAGGGCTAGAAGACCAGAACCACCTATAAGGCAGCCATCTTGAAGCGCCTTTCCAACCACAGAATCCCCAGGAGGCTTGCAAAGCAGCCTACAATCTGCAATGGAGAGAGGATCAGGCACCAAGAGAATTTGTGCAAGAGCTAAAACGCACCTTTGCACCAACCACCAGGATGGTGCGCACAAATAGTAGAGAATTCATAACCACCTATTTTCATGCGCTCCCAAAATATATAATGACCAGTTGGTAAGGGATTTTCATGACAACAGGACCCTAGACTGGGTAATAGAGCAGGATACCCAGATCTATGACGTCCAAAAACCTGCAGAAAGCAAAAACCAGACCCCAAACCAACCAACACCCCACTGCCGCCAAGGTGGCAGAGATGAAGGTTGCCCCCAGTTTGGATCTAAAAATGGGGGGCCTAAAAACACATCTTCCCAAAAACAGCCAAACCAGAGGCAAAGAAGGCCTTTTGGTCAATCAGCAGCAGGTGGTAGTCAGGTAGGTAATCCCACCAATGTAACCCATGATTACATCAGTTCCAGATATAAGGGCAACAAACCTATCTTGGTGTGCATATGGACTCCCCTAGCCACAGGGGGGGAATCCAACCAGGTGAGTACTGCCCCAGGAAACTTCCCTCCTAACTTTGTGCAGCCAGGCAGTAATCCCATAAATCCTGGGTTAAGTTTCTTTCCCTAGTACCTTCCAAACCCCAACCTGCAGGACAACCCTCCTTTCTTTCCCCACTTTCAGGAGTCCAGACTACCCAATCCGGGAGAGGGGAGGCCAAGGGCAGGGGGTTACCAAGGGAACCCCCAATACCCAGGGTACTCCGAGAGAAGGGATAGTTACCCTTCCGGATAACCACCTAGGTTTGAGCAAAGACCCCCGTACCAGCTGGAACCGGTGTCTCAACTGGAGCGCCAGGTCCAGAACCTCACACCACAGGATCTCAGTCACACATTGTGGGCTCAACAAAACCCTCAGATGAACATAGCGGCTCAGAACCCCTCACACCAAGGGTCTGGCACCCCAGAACATTGACAGGGAGAGAACCCTGCCACAAGCCACTGGTTCCAGAGGAGGAGGCACGGGAGGAAGGGGGGTGCAAAGCCCTAGAGGCAGCTTCCTTCCTCACCCGTGAAAAGCCCATGCACCCCCAGAACCAGAGCTAAAATCTCTGGCCCCCGAAAACCTGCAACCCAGAGAACAGAGGGTGGGTAGGAGAAATAAAGAAATCAAAAAGACCCATTTTGGGGAGGAAGTCAGTGTCCTCCAGTTTGAAGGGGAGGAATCCTTGGAGGATTCTGGGAAGAAAATCTCCTTCAGGGACGGGGGAATTCCTCCCATAGAAAAATGGGTCCCAAGAGACCTGAATGAAGACTGGGTGGGTGAGGGGACTGATTCAGAGTCACCCATCCCTGTCTTCCTGAGAACAAAATATTAATGGAGGAATCCTCCCCACAAACTGGTTCTAGTGACTGCCACCAGGTAAAGGGGAGCGGCACAGAGCTAAGGGAAAAAGGGGATTCTGAAATCACACATATTTCAGGATGCCAGATTTTTGTTACAGATTCCCAAACTCCCACACAGAAACATTTCCAAAACCCCACCATGTCAGAGTCCAAAATAAAGAAATTTACCACCCAGCTTGCCCAAAATGCCCATTACCTTTGCTCCTTGGAGGAGAAAGAAGCTAGATTCTACGCCCCCATCCGAGTGCAAAGGGAAATGTGCTTTTTCAGTACTGATGGATACTGGATCCCAAGCCACTCTTCTGTCCAGAAGGGCCTTTGAGCAGCTAAATTCAGGAAGGGGGAAGAGACACCAGCTCCCTCTTACCCCTCTTCCTGGACAACTCCAAAACTTCGATGGGAATTAAATTCCATCGAGGGGACTGCAGATCTAGTAATTAAAATTGGGCAACATAAGGTGAAGCACCCAGTCATAGTCGTGACTCCAGGGGTGACCCCATGTCTATTAGGTAATTACCTCCTCCAGAGGTTGTCCCCCCTGATAAACTGTGTCAATAAGGTCCTCTGTACTCAGACTAACCGGCCAATAAAATTAAAACATAGTGTCAACCATGTTAGTTTAAATGCCACATGCCAGATGGTTGAACAGAAATCTGATCAAATTGAGTTTCATTTCCAAAATAATCAAACACCTGACATTACAGTAATTGCTGTAGGACAACAAAGTGGTGATGGGAACACCTCTCCATTTCTGAAAATCAACCTTCCTTCCAGTTTCAAGTGTCATTCCACACCGGAAGGAAATACTTCGAAATTTTATATCAATTCACAATCTGAAAATCCAAATTCTATAGTCAAAAGTGATGAAAAACCAGTCCAAAGCCTGACTGAGATTCAGAAGAAGGGCGAATAGCTCTTCCTCCCCATTCAGTTAAATGAGGGGGGGGAGTCTGTTCTCGCCAGTGTTGGCTTGAATAGCGAAGAAAGCTTCATCAGCGAAGCATGATTCAGGAAACTCCCAAAATGCCAGACCCTTCCCGTTGTTGAGTCAGTTTATCAGTGGGTATGGGGTCTGGAAATTCCCCATTCCAAACATCTTCTGCTTGGCAGTTGTATGCTAAACATTTCTATCCCTGGTAAAAGCATAGAGCATAATTGTTGGGTCATACGAGGTGTTCCCTCTGCCTTTTACATGGGCAATTATATCCCCAACTGTCTCAAAATTAATTTTGATCCCAGTAATTGATAAGCCTGGTCCCAACTGGAGGGTAAACCACAGGGCCCTGGCAATCCTAAAGAAAGCCTTCTGGTCGGCCCCATTGCTGCCATAGGCAGTTGAAATTCAAAAATGGAGAGGAGATCACCATCCCAGGCCTTGCCTGACAAGATCTGCATCCCTAAAGGAGAGCTGTCAAAAGAGAAATGAGTTCACATTAACCAGTTAAAAAGTTGTCACCCCAGACACACTTTGCAGCTTATTGAGGAGCCCAAGGAAAGTCAAATAGAGGAGACATCTGGAGAATAAGAAGAAAGAAGAAGAAAAAGCAGAAGGGAATAGGTAGGCCCATAGGTATATCAATCTAACAGAGGGAACCTTTATTGAAAAATATGTAATGAAAATATGGTGTAAACGTTTAATCCTGTCTTTTCATGTTGAGTAATTGCTTGATGATATTGTTAAAGTACTTTAATATATCTAATGTATGTTTGTCGCACTGATGTCTCAATAACAAAGATGGGTATCCCCTACAACACTGACAGGGGGAGGGTTAAATGACATTTATAGAACAGTGGTCCCACTGATGTCAACATTTCGGGAAGACAGTCAGTGAAAGATTCTAAAACCTGTCTTTATCTATCTCCTATTAGAGTACTAATTCCATTCCCTCTTAGACCACTGAGGCCCTCGGTGGGGACCCCGGAAAGGGAAGGGAGGAAAGGGGGGTCGCTCCAAACTCCAGCGAAAGACAAAGGGAGGATCATGATCATGGCGTCCCGCTCCCTGATGAAAGAAGAACTCCGCCCGATGAACTGCACTTTGCCCTACTCTCCCTCAACAAGAAGTCTCATGAAAGCCGGGGGGAATCTGTGGGGTATATTTACCAGCCCAGCAGAACTCCCCAACATCACCAAACTGCAGTTTCAGCAGCTACACGTAGAATGGCAGTGCTGGCTCTGCGAAGCGCTATTCCCTTGAATCAAAACTGTGTTTTGCAGCTACAAAATGATGGCTGCGCTGTCTTTGCCAGGCACATATTGGGTGAGGTGAAACATAGAATACCCCGAGAATTGCTGCAAGTTATTTTCTTCATGTGCACCAAAGAAAAAAATTCAAAGGTAGTGCTGCTATGCTGCCAGTTTGAAACTTCCAACTAAAAAATGCATTCAAAAGGAAATGTTTTGTGTTTAAAATGGCTTTGCACTGGTGCCATTTTTCATCTCTTCAACATTACAGTTTGGCTCCAGATAAGACACATTCATGCCCATCTATCTTCAGGCTACACATCAGCAAAGGAGGGCATTCCTCTCTGAAAGGCATGTTATGTTAAAGGAAATCTGTGAACTAGCAAAGAAACTCACTCCAGGCTGGACGGTAAAGGTTTTACATTTGCAAGAATCTAACAGTCAAAAGCTCTCTTTCTCATTTTACTTGATGTCAGTTTCAAAGAACAATTTACTTGAACAGATTCCTGTGTACTATAAATTGTCTAGGGCTATGGAATGTGACTATAAAAGTGACATCCAAGAAGAATTAACCCACGTGTGAAATGGTGCTTTTGCCAAGCAAGAACATTTCTTTTTAAAGTGAAATGTTAAAATGAGGCCTTGTGTTTGCATAAAAATGTGATGGGAGATGGGAGTTTGCTTTAAAAATATACATGATATTTTTCCGAAAAAGACTGGGTTTTGTGAAAGAAAGTAAAAAAAAAAGAAAAAATGTGTGTTTGAAAACAACAGAATAAAGGGACCAGGGCAGGAAATTCAAAAACACTAAAGGGGGTAATTCATAGAATTAAGCGCACAAGTGGCGCACGCGGCTGGCGCACAGTGTGCGCGTGCGAATCCCTGCGCCAGCCGCGTGCGCCAAAACCCATTTCCGCGCACAGCGTATTCATGGATTCCAGCCACCAAAACCAGCCGTGGCGCACAGTGGCGCAGCGACCTTGCAGCAGCGCCAGTTACGCCCCCAAGAACGCCTTCCGCGCAGGGAAAAGCCATCAAAATCCCCAATCCAGCGCGAAGGGCTGCGCTAACCCTGTACCAGCACGGCAAGCGGGCTACGTGTATTTCAGGGGTTCACGTGAAGTTTCTCACGCGATCGGGCCTGGGGGAGCGGGCTACGTGTATTCCAGGGGTTCGCGTGAACTTTTTCACGCGATCGGGCCTGGGGGAGCGTGCTACGTGTATTTCAGGGGTTCGCGTGAAGTTTCTCATGCGATCGGGGCTGGGGGAGCGTGCTATGTTTATTTCAGGGGTTCGCGTGAACTTCCTCACGCGATTGGCCTGGGCGCGTGTATTTCAGGGGTGCGCGGGAAGTTCCACACGCGATTGGCCTGGCCGCGTGTATTTCAGGGTTGCTTGGGAAGTTCCACACGCGATTGTCCTGGGCGCGTGTATTTCAGGGGTGCGCGGGAAGTTCCACACGCGATTGTCCTGGGCGCGTGCATTTCAGGGGTGCGCGGGAAGTTCCACACGCGATTGTCCTGGACGTGTGTATTTCAGGGGTGCGTGGGAAGTTCCACACGCGATTGTCCTGGGCGCGTGTATTTCAGGGGTGCGCGGGAAGTTCCACACGCGATTGGCCTGGCCGCGTGTATTTCAGGGGTGCGTGGGAAGTTCCACACGCGATTGGCCTGGCCGCGTGTATTTCAGGGTTGCTTGGGAAGTTCCACACGCGATTGTCCTGGGCGCGTGTATTTCAGGGGTGCGTGGGAAGTTCCACACGCGATTGGCCTGGGCGCGTGTATTTCAGGGGTGCGCGGGAAGTTCCACACGCGATTGGGCTGCGTGCAGGTATTAGGGGTGCGCGCAAAGTTTCACACGCGATTGGGCTGCGTGCGGGTATTACAGGGGTGCGCACGAAGTTTTACACGCGATTTCAGCAGGGTATGTGTATTTCAGGGGTGCCGGGGAGTCCTACATGTGATTTGCCAGTGTGGGTCCTCCCAGGTGTTCCCTGTACACCCTCCACGGCCCCTGCAGGCAGCCCACACCACAGGGGACTACCCTGCATTCCTGGTCATGTCCCGCAGGCAGCCCACCCAACATGGGCATGCCCCCCAGCAAAGGCACATGTCTCCTTGCACCAATGATCACCAACTCATGTCCCCTTGCACCCCCACCCCCAGCATTGCGGGGCACCTGCCAGCAGGCCCCCACCCATGTCTCCCAGCACCCCCACCTCCCCAGTCACCAGGGGCAGCCTCCACCAGGCCCCCACCCATGTCTCCCAGCACCCCCACCCCCCCAGTCACCAGGGGCAGCCTCCACCAGGCCCCCACCCATGTCCCCCACCACCCCCACCCCCCAGCAGTGCAGGGGCACCCACCACCAGGCCCCCACCCATGTCTCCCAGCACCCCCACCCCCCCCAGTCACCAGGGGCAGCCTCCACCAGGCCCCCACCCATGTCTCCCAGCACCCCACCCCCCAGCACTGTGGGGCACCTGCCAGCAGGCCCCCACCCATGTCCAACTCATGTCCCCCACCACCCCCACCACCCAGCACTGTGGGCCACCTGCCAGCAGGCCCCCACCCATGTCCAACTCATGTCCCCCACCCCCCCCACCCCCAGCACTGTGGGGCACCTGCCAGCAGGCCCCCACCCATGTCCAACTCATGTCCCCCACCACCCCCACCCCCCAGCATTGCGGGGCACCCTCCACCAGGCCCTACCCCATGTCCCATCCATGCCCCCACCACCCCCACCCCCCAGCACTGTGGGGCACCTGCCAGCAGGCCCCCACCCATGTCCAACTCATGTCCCCCACCCCCCCACCCCCCAGCACTGTGGGGCACCTGCCAGCAGGCCTCCACCCATGTCCAACTCATGTCCCCCACCACCCCCACCCCCCAGCATTGAGGGGCACCCTCCACCAGGCCCTCGCCCATGTCCCATCCATGCCCCCACCACCCCCACCCCCCAGCACTGTGGGGCACCTGCCAGCAGGCCCCCACCCATGTCCCATCCATGCCCCCCTGCACCTGGGTCCCAAAAATCCCCAATCATGTCCGTAATGGCCATCCTCCCCTGCCAAAAGGCCCAACCAACTATCACATCCACCCACATATCAAAGGCAATTACATGTTACACACCCAATGTAAATAATGCAAATGAACACATGTCTGTCACACACAATGGCTGCAAGTGAATGTTAAAACACCCAACATGACATGCATGAAAGTAATGAGATCATACGACACATTGAAGGATGAAAATAAAAATGTATTGAAAATCAACAAGAATGGAAATGAAATAAGAAAAACCACAAAGCAAAACAACAAAAAGAAGTTGAATGTCCATGAAAAAAATCCAATAAATCCAAAAATCCATTGAAGAACTATATACAAGACAATCCCGGGTCCATGAGCCCAACCAAATGAAACCTAACTATGTCAACTAACTAAAAACTGAACTATATACAAAAAAGTGGCGCATTGTCCAATCGCAACCAAATAAAAAAAATAATAATTCAAAGGAAACCTACCACTAACTATATAACTATGTACAATGGCAGCGGGCAAGTCCTGCGGCTCACTCTGTGATGTTGCCGGCCAGGGCATCATCGAACTCCATGTCGATGTCCTGGAGGCGGGACTCTGTCCTGGCCCCGAGGTCTCGCAGGGATAACCCCATGTTCAGCTCAAACTCCCTGCGAGCTTCCTCGAGGCACTCAGCCCGCCTCAACGCCCGACGCATGGAGAACTCCGCCCTGACCATGGTGAGCCACTCCTCTTCCGCCCGCTGCCGCTCTGCACCTATCCGCTGGACCAACTGCTCCCACACGGAAGACACTACCATCCCAGGGTTCTCCTGCCCTCCGGCCGATGCCTGCCCCTCTCATCTTGATGGCCCCGAGCCATGATGCCTCCCACGTCGAGCCTGCTGCTGCCTCCGACGCCACTGCCTCTGCCAGCACGACGGCATCCAGGATGATGGAAACCACCGACGCCGTCGTGCACGTGCCCTGCCCGATGATGTCATCACATCCTCCATCTGCTGGGGTCCAGTTGCTGTGTTGTCCACCCCTGCTGGACCTCTGACTCCCGACTGTGGCAGGGATGGGATCCCCACCGAGCTGGCTGCATTGGTCAGGGCAGGTCCACAGGGGCCCTGGTGGCATCTGGGCCGGAAGACGGCAAGGAGAACGACCGGCGTATAGCCTCCACAGAGGAGGAGAGGGCCGTCAGATTGGCCGACACATGCAGGAAACCCCCGAACATGGAAGATCCCAATTGGGCCACGTCGGCACGGTGCTCTTCGTGATGATGTGCGTGCTCCTCCCGGGAAGCACGCACGTCATCACGAATTGCACCCGCGCGCATCGTAACCCCAATCAGGACCTTCTGCATACGGACACGGGTCCCCTCGTCCGCAGGTGGAGGGGAGTCAGGTGACATGGACATCCCCTCTACCTGCGGACGGGCCTGGGACGGGGCAACCCTGCTGATGCATGGTTCGCAGAATAGGAGCAGCAAGAGTTACATAGAGGAGGCCAGTGCATCGTCCTGTTAGTGAAGCCACCATTTGGTTCTGTTTTTGAAGGATTGGAGTGATGGAACATTTCTGAGATCATTGAATAGGGAGTTCCAGAGCTTCGCCGCAAGGACTGGGAAGCTCGCGCCTCTGGCTGTCTGAAGCTTGAAGCTGGGAATGATTAGCGTGTGCGCCTGTGCAGATCTCAAGGGTCTGGATGATGTGTGTTGAGAGAAGCGCGCAGACAGGTAGGCAGGTGCAGCATTGTTCTGTGCTTTGTGGCTTAGAACAAGTGCTTTGAGGGTGATGCGCCACGTGATGGGAAGCCAATGTAAGTTGCGCCTGGTAGATGAGATGTGGGCGTGCCTGGCAATGTTAAGAGCAACCCTAATGGCGTTATTCTGGGTGACCTGAAGTTTATCAATGCTTCTTTGACTCGTCCCAAGGTAAAGGGCGTTGCAATAGTCAATTTTAGACATGATGAGGGTTCTGGCGAGGATCAGGCAGTTGTCCATGGTCAAGAAAGGGTGACAAGCAGTGATGAGTTTGCACATATACGAGGATGCTGAGACTACTGAGTTGGTTTGTCTGTTGAGTGAGAGAGTGGAGTCTAAGTAAATTCCAAGAGTTTTAGTGATGTTAGTGACCATGATAACGTTGCCATCAATGTTGAAGGAATCGTATTTAGGGTCAAGTTTTGTGAGTTTGGACTGAGAGCCTAAAATGAGTAACTCAGTTTTCTCATCGTTAAGGCATAACCTGTGGTGAGCCATCCAAGTCTGGATGACGGTGTATACTGCATTGAGTGCTTTAACATCGGTTACATAATCGCCAGTGATAGGGATGAGTATCTGGGTGTCGTCCGCATAATTCGTATAGGTGACACCCAGATGGTCAAGAATATCAAAGAGCGGTTTAGTAAATACGTTGTAAAGCGTGGGTGATACAGAGGAGCCTTGAGGGACTCCGCAGGGAACATGAGCTGGGTCAGCGGCGGCTAAGGGAGAGAAGACCCTCATGGATCTATTTGCCAGGAAGGAGCTAATCCATGAGGTAGCTGCATCGGAGAAGTGAGCGGCAATCTTAAGGTGCTGGCAGAGGATTTGGTGATCAACCAAATCGAAGGCCGCAGAGAGGTCGAGTAGGAGTAGGAGCGCTTGTTTGCCCTTGTCTTTCAGATCCTCAATTTGTGTTTTTAAGTCGATCAGGGCTGTCTCAGTGCCATGTCTGGGACGGAAGCCAGATTGCCTAAGCCCTAATAGGTTGTTAATATCAAGGTAATCTTGGATCTGGAGATACGCTGCACGGTCCAGGATTTTGAGAAGGTAGGGCACTGTGGTGATGGGCCTGTAGTTGGTGGGATTGCTAGGGTCTAGATTCAGTTTTTTAATTAGAGGGATGACCCACGCATCCTTGAGATTGTCGGGTACTGTGCCCAATTTAAAAGAAGAGTTGATAAAGGAGGTGATGAATGGGGCGAGGTCAGGCGCTGCTTCCTTTACAACCGGCGCAGGGCAGGCATCACCTTGGCAGTTGGGGGGCTTTAGCTTTACCTGCTGAGTCCAATAGATGGCTTTTTTTAGTGTTAATTTTAGCTTGGAGCACGGCAATTTTGTTTAATAGTGCTTTCTGTATATTGGAGCACCATTACATTCCATGAATGAGCATTACATGAAACGAAGACATTATAATACAGTTCCTGATAATATACACATTATAATGCAGTTACTGGAAATATATACAGATTATGATGTATTTACAAGGTTTGAGAATGTGCAGAATATACAGTATATACACAGGTGATGTAATAAGATGGCGTTTTATACTTTGGCCAGTAGCCAGGTTTTGGCGCTGTATCTGAAACGGTGAAAGGATGGTTTGGGTCTTAGGTCAGTTGATAGTGAGTTCCAAAGTTTGGCGGCAAGCACTGGGAAGCTAGTGCCGCCCGCTTTTTGGAGTTTAAATCTGGGGATATTTAAGCAGTACGTTTGGGCTGATCTGGTTGGGCGAGATGGTGTATGGTGCGTGAAGTTGTCAGAGAAATATCTAGGTGCTTGGTTGGATAAGCATTTGTGTGTGAGAGAGTGTTTTATATCCGATTCTCTGAGGTATAGATAGCCAATGACAGTCGCGTCTGGTATCAGAGATGTGCTGGTGAAACAAAAGTACATCATAAAACACCCACCCTAAAAACTGAGTCACCTCCTACAGTCCAATCTGCTTCCAGGGAGAAGGCGACATTACAGGTTGACCTATCCGATTTAGAGGTATTTCTAGCTAGAGGTATTTCTAGCTTAGTTCAGCCGACATAGTAAAAATACTCTGATGTCATCCGTCCTATAAGGGTGGAGACATTCAAAGCTCAAGACAGACAGATTTCACACACAGATTCCAAAAAGACAGACATTCAAGAAAATCCAGCATTCATAAATCAACATCCAGAGATCCAGGCATTCCGCATTCACCCTGCAAGATGTCAGATTCCAGAAGCCTGGCCAGAGCTAGCAGACCCTATCCAGCCAGAACCACTGATCCAGAATTAAAACCCTACTAAAATCCCTATAATTCAGGGGAGAAGGGGGAAAGTCTATGGTACCACTTTTGGGAGTAACCTGTGACCAGACTGGTCTTGCCCCGCTATCTGCCTGCCCAGCGGATGCACCTCACTGTCCCCAATGACCAGACAAGGCCCAGCTGTCCCATTCCAGGAGAGCCCGCCGCTGCGCAGTAACCAGATTTTGCCTCACTGCCCAGCAACCCGGCTAGCTGTTCAAACTACCCCATTCAAGGCTCTTTGTAAGTATTCCCCTTCCCCAGTAACCAAAAATCTACCTCCCTTGTTTTATTACCTTGTATTAGGTCCAATCCCATAGAAATCCTATCAATACCCTAGTAAATCCTTAACATTGTCAGAATCCTCTGTGTGTCCTGTCCTTCTGAATTCATTTCCAAGTGTTAGTGCCATTCTTTTCAACTAATTTCAGCCCTTGTGTAAGTCCTTAGTACTATTTTGAATAATTGAATTAATTCCCATACAGAGCTGAATGTGGCGTGGATAGGTTGGCATTGCAATTAACCTCCTCACATATTGTGTCTTTCTTTAACAATCTAGTCACTAAAATATAGTTTCAGTAATAGAAATCACTTTAATAACAAAACCGAGTTGTCTCGTGAAATTGTTCCCGTTTAAAAAACGAGTTTTCTTTCCCTTTAGGAATATCATATTGTCATCCACCCAGAGTTACCCTTTCACTTTCATATTATACATGTGATGTGCCTTTGTACCTTAGCATCTAAACAGCATTCCTATTTCGTTTGTTTAGCCCATTTTCCAAGCCGTTGTGCTATTTTTAACCCGTGAAACTAAGCAAATGCAATTTCTCCACGTGTGATTTTGCTGCACTGTGTTTTCCTTCCAAAGTCGATTTTCTGAACTGTATGCCCGTTGTTAGTACATTGCCTTGTTGTTTGCTAGTGTTCTTATTTCTTTGATACAGCCATACTCATTTTTGCCTTACTTATTCAACCGCACATGTGAAATAACTATGTAGTAATTCTGAGTGCTATTTTGCTCAATTTCAATGGTTTTCAATCCGATTTTGCCTCCCATTCAGGGGTGGAAGGTCCGATTTTCATTGTTTGTTGCCTAGTATACCTAACTCCTTGTTACTCCAATCTACCCACATAAAATTTGGTTAACAGGCATTTAAGGGAGTGTTGCAGGGGGAAATACTAACTGTGGTGCTATCTGAAAATAATACCCGAAAAGTAATCTTGCTTTTATTCAATTGTGCATTGTGTATCTTATGTTACAATGTCAAACTAAGAGTGTTCTATCATTGTACAGTGTAATTATCACCACACTGGTGATTGTTTCCCTATATTGAATGTGTTTGATTTTATTCCAAATTAAAATAAATGAATATTTCATTATCACACACCGGCCTGGTTCATGGTCCATTGTGACACGGGGTGTACGTTATGGGCGGTGTGAGACGGATTGGCTGCCTTCTCAAAGTTGAATCCAAATTCATGAATTTAAAAGTGTTTTAATTGTTCGCTGCATCCTTGGGCAGTATCAAGAGTCCTGGTCCGGAGTGTGACGCCTCTGTAAAATCCTTAACATGGTGATGCATCCGGACAAGGTGAGGAGCGTGAAAAGGGGGCCCGCCCGGTACTGTAATTATTGCCTCCAGTTGCTGTTTTGGTCACACTTCTCTTCTTACAATCATTCACTTCCATTGTCGTGTTGATGGTATGTCGCTTCCATCCACTAACTGCAAAGGAGGCCATAGGCGCCCTGCATTACAAAGAGGAAACCTTTGACTGTAAAACGAAGGCAGAAGGATCTGTCTGTTACTGCGTCTAACCAAAGTGTTACGAATATGGGGGTTGCAGCATGATCACAGGATATGCAAACAGTTTAATCGGTATCCATGCATTGCATCGAATATATAGTTTTGAATGCAAAAGTATCGCAAAAAAATGCATCGAAAAAATGCATTTTTTGTAGGTAACGTTTTTATTTTTTACCATAATGGGTTTTAAGGGGTAAAAAAACAGGTGTTGGGGACCCCCACATTAAAAAAATATATATATTTTAAAAACTTTTGCATCCGAAACTATGGCATTCAATACAACCACTAGGCACCGTTTAATCAATTAAATTAACCATTTATTGGGAGGCACTACGATTCTGAAAGTGAGCGCACAAGCGAGATCTCAACAGAGAGTAACCTTGCTAAGTGCAATGAAAGGCTAAATTGTGTAAAGTCAATAGTTGGTGCTGGGAAGTACTGTTCAGCCCAACCTGCAGCTAGCCTTGAGAAACGTGATGTGTCCTTGGTGGTCCTCTTGAGCTGTGGGTTGTAGATCTTCCGGGGATCCCTGAGCCAAAAACCATCAAATCATCTATCACATCCACAGCTCTATCTGACTCCCCCCTTGCACTTGCATGTGTGCTCCCAAAGGAGCCTCAAGTGAACCTGATCAAACACCCGGAGTTTTGTATAAATGAACCTGCTAAAGCGGTACCTATAAGATCTAAAAATACAATCACAGAAGGAACTAAGGCTGCTTTCTTCCCAAACGGCACACCCAGCTCTCTGGAAAGAGGTTATCAAAGGAGAAGGACTCCCAGTTTCAACCCCGGAGGAACCAGCGCAGGGCTGCCAGTGCTCATTTGTCCTTACGGAACTGGCGGCTATGAAGGGCTTTTTTAATGCGGTCCATTGATAACTGCAGATGTGTAGGTGGGGGACCCCCAGGGGAGCATTACCCACGCAGTAGCCTGAACTCAAGGTGGCCAGAACCAGCAGTGGAGAAGTCCCATCTCACCTGAAATACGGATGAGACCCAGCCTGCCTTAAATGCCCCCGCCCCCCATTACTCTGAACTGTTATCCAGCGTGTTAGCAAAAAAAGGGGTCTTGGGAACAACACGACCATGGTATTCCTCCCATAGCCAACAAGTAGCACTGTGAACCAACACAAATGTTCGTGTGGGCTGGCTCAGGGGAGGGCAGCCGCGGGGATCTGTATAATCGACAGGGGGGTAGGATAGGGTGTGGAGCTAAGGAAGCAGCTCAAAGAGTGGACCCAGAACTGGCCTTTCACCGCGCCCCAAAACTGAAAAATGAGCTAGGCCAAGGTATAGGGCACAGAATAATAAGAGGGTTGAGTGGGGGGGGGGTGGTGTTCTTACATACTGTCCCTAAACGCCCAACGACCAGGTGGAAGTCAGAGACTCCCTTATAAACAAATGTACCCATTGGATGAGAACAGTTTACGGATGCTGTTCCCTATTCAGAGCGGACCTTATAAGCTGTAAAGAGGGGGGCACCCATGATACTGTTTGCATCAAACTAAGGGATCCAAGTTCAGCCACAGGCTTATTAGGCTTTGGAATGAGATGTTGCACACCCTCAAAAAGTTCTACTGTAATCAGTGCCTCTCACTTTTGCAAGAATGCCAACCCTACAGGAATTACGGATCCCAAGGGAACAAGGACCCATACCAACCACTTTCCAGAGCTAATTTAGCCCCACTGGGAAAATAATTCAGGGGCCCGCCAATGGAAGTGGGAGCACATGATAAAAGATATGTATGCAGTACCTTAACCCCCCCCCCCCTCCCGAGAGGTAGTTAACATCAGCATTGCCCCGTGGCGGCGGTAGTCATTGGTAGTAATGGGGTCTTCCAGTTTGCTGTTTATTACTTGTATTGCTTATGGTTTATGTATTTTGTTTGCGATGATGTTTTATTTGTACTTTGATAGCCGAATAAAGTTAACTAAGTAGCTAACTATAATAGTTATAATAATATATATTAAATAGGCAATGGATGGCGCAGCCTACTATCGAAGACAAGGCGACGTGCGACGCCATGTCGCCGCCACCGTCGCTGCCGCTCCTCTCCTCATGTGAAGCAGCCTCTGGGGAAGGAACACCCCGCTTCTGCCCGGGAGGCAGCCTGGAGGCGCCGCGGCAAGCCACAGAGCGGATGAAAAAGCAGAAAAACCAGCGCTGCTATGTACACAAGGAAAGAGGCGGCAATTACAGTAACACATATAAATGAAGGGTGTCAGAGAGTTTCTTTATAATGATGGGTGGGCGAGAAATGACTAGGCAGCCATACTCAAACAGCACCAAGTCACATCCCAGTGGTTTTTGTATTATTTAATAAAGGTTGCTTGCTTATTTCCTTTTTGAAAACTGAGATCCAGCATAACATGACCTATTCTTCCTCAAATAAACCAAATAGCTTGGGAGACCTGTTGTCTGGACTTGCCTTGAAAATGCAAATGAGCCATCAGAATCAAAAGCCCCAACATCAGCACTTTGCATGCGGCGTTGGCACTTTGCATGTGAAAGAGTCACTGAAGGTGAACGTGCAGCACTGACCCAGTTTCTCTTAATGGTTGCCTACTGGGCAGCCTTTATCTCACTACAGAGCTGTACATCACAGCTCCATGGAACACCGCTCCGGACGGACCTCGAGAAATACTGTGAGTCGGTCGAAATCCGTGCAGTTGCAACTCTAAACAAGTCACCGGGAGCATGTAATCCAGCCAATCTCCTGGCAGGACTGCACTTAAGGCGAATAATCACAGGAATATCATTATTATAATTAAGGCAAATATTGGCGCAGATCTAGCTTCCAGAAGGAGTGCTTTACTGAAGACTAGAGCAGCACAGATACATAATGGAGCGCTTTTCAGAGGTAACGACAGAACACATAGACAGCTGGGATGGAAGGTAATATACAGAGGGGCACAGAGGAAGGGGTACACCTGTACCGGGTGGACAGGAGGAGAGAGGTGGGCAGCCTATAGCAGGTCAGGTGGCACAAAGGGTGGCTTGGTGGCCTAGGTGTTGAGGAGGATGGCAGAGGATCTGTAATTATGGTTTATTGGGCCTGAGCCGAATGAGGCTCTTAGACACATGGCAGCAGTACCTGAAACGAAAGCATCTAAAGCCTTCAGATAAGGTAATAAGGTTTCTGTGTTCGTGGAATAGGAGCAAATGCGTTTTGTGAAGAAGTAATTGGTGTGCCATTGTCAGTGCATCAAGAGAGTGACAGCAGTCCCACAGCAGTCTGCCATGCGTGACATTTCACACTCCAGCTTTAATAGTTTACCTAACAATTCATTTGTTTATTTTAGAAAAGGTTACTGTATGATCGGAGTAACAAAGCCCATGAAGGACACACCAATCATTGAAAACAGAATCTTGACCTGTATTTTAATTATGTGTTTGTTAGTAAAGCTGTCATAAACAACATGAAATGTCTCGTGGAACCTTTTCATTATTGTCCACAAAGCATTCGGCAAACTTTAAAACATGTTATTTGTAAGGTGCTGACTGTCAATCAGTGACGCATATTCCAGAAATGTTGGTATGCCCAGCAGGCGACAAACACCGATCTGTGCCGTTGTGGGTCAGAATCTTCTCCCTGTCCTGGCAGATGTGAAATAGGCAGTCAACGGGTTAAGTCCGCATCGTTTAATTTAAGGATCTTGAGTCGAAATGTCCTGTTAAGCTGCAGGCAGCAGAGCTAGGCTCCTGAATACCGTGTCAAGGAAAGAAGTTATACGGCACGCAAGCAGCCCGAAAACCTGTGCAACGTAAAAGAAAATCCGGGGCATTTGAAAATATCATTAAATGGCAGCATGGCGTTGTAGAGATAAACGTGACTTAGAGTCAGTCAGTCCAGGGCCTTCATCCCCGGCCAGCCTCTGCACTGGAGCCCTGCAGGAGGGCACCTACTTCACTAGACAACGCCGCTTCAATGCGACTTACAGGAAGCTATTAACTGCAAGACATTCTGCGATTGGCAGAGCTCTGACCAAGACGCGATGCTGTAAAAGCTGTTAGGAGAGTATGAGAAATATTATGAGTGTTTTCTAGTCGTGCTCCCAAAGGCCACATTTTACTGGGGATTTTCTATTAAAAAAAAAGTTTAATACATGGGCGGAATCAAACATTGTAAACGAAATGCCCTTAAGAAAAGCACCGAGGTGGCAGTATGAAAAGTTGTAATAATATTTGTGTCGATATTAATACTACTGTGCACGAGTACAGGGATGAGCAGTGGCAAACCATCTTCTCAGCGCAACACCTTTATTGAACCAGCAGTGATCCCAACCATGGTGCTAAAACAGACCTGCCTGACAGTCATACCTCTTTCCCCTTTTGTGATAATCTGGGCCCAGGGCAGACTGTACTCTCAAGCGGCGTGTGAGGGGATAACAAGGTTCTATAAAAATATATATACTTTAATTAACCAATAAAACTGCAATCACTAAATAAAAACACTAGCAAAAAACCCACCCTTGTAAAGAGAACAAAGAAAATGCAGACTGGAAGAATCTATCCAATTACTGCGACCCCCCATCACTGTGACCCTGAAATTGTTGACTTTTTAAATTTTATTTCGACACCCTTTACACCACCTATATATGTGGGGAGAGACGCCCCATACAGCCCCTTACTTGCATTATGGGGGAAATTCATAGATTTCAGCGTAAAGGCAGCGCACAGAGGGAGCGTGCGCCAGCGTGCGCCAACCGTGTGCACTAAACAGCATTCTGGCGCACCGCGTATTCATGGAATTTCCAAGCCATTTTGAGCGCTGGCGCAGCGAACATCCCACAGCGCCAGTTACGCCCCCAAGAACGCCCCTTGCGCAAGGAAAAACCACTGAAATCCCCAATGCAGCGCAAAGGGCGGGCTATCCCTGGACCAGCTTACAGGGCCGCTGCACTGTAATCGTGTGAAAATACTATGCGTACCCCGCTCACGGCAGCCAAAATGTGTGAAAATGTACTCGCGCACCCATCGGAATACGTGTACCCCATTCGCGCCATGTAAATTGCATAGAAAAACTTACCCTCTGTGGTGTGGGCTACCTGTGGGGCATGCCCAGGGTGGATGGCTTGCCTGCGGGGCATGGGGAGGGTGAGTGGGCTGCCTGTGGGGCATGTCCAGGGTGGATGGTGTGCCTGCTTATATTTCGGTGGTGCGCAGGAAGTTTCACACGCGATAGGCCTTGGACGAGCGGGGAACGTGTATTACGGTGGTGCGTTGGAATTTTCACACGCGATAGTCCTGGCGAGAGCAGGGTACGTGTATTTGGGGGGTACCCAGGGAGTTTCACACGCGATAGGCCTTGGGTGAGTGGGGTACATGTATTTTGGATGTACGCAGGGAGTTTCACACGTGACAGGCCTTAGCCAAGCGGGGTATGTGTATTTGGGGGGTAAGTGGGAAGTTTCACACGCGATAGTCCTGGCGAGAGCGGCGTATGTGTATTTCAGGGCTGCGTGGGAAGTTTCACACGCGATAGGCCCTGTGTATTACGGTGGTGCATTGGTAGTTTCGCGATAGTCTTGGCAAGAGCGGGGTACGTGTATTTGGGGCATACACAGGGAGTTTCACATGCGATAGGCCTTGGGTGAGTGGGGTACGTGTATTTCGGGGGTGCGCAGGAAGTTTCACACACGATAGGCCTTGGACGAGTGCGGTACATGTATTTCTGGGGTGCGCGGGAAGTTTTACATGCGATTTTGCATTGTAGCCCCTCCCGGGTGTGCCCTTTCACCCCTCCCCATGCCCTGCAGGCAGCCTACATGGCACCATGCACTTGTGAGCGCACTTGTGAGCCCCGATTCATGTCCCCCACCCACCCACCATTGACGGGCACCTGCCAGCAGGCCCCGACTCATGTCGCCCACCCAGCCCCCCACCCACCATTGAAGGGCACCTGCCAGCAGGCCTTGACTCATGTCATTGACAGGCACCTGCCAGCAGGCCCCGACTCATGTCCCCCACCCACCCACCATTGACGGGCACCTGCCAGCAGTCCCCGACTCATGTCCCCCACCCACCCACCATTGACGGGCACCTGCCAGCAGGCCCCGACTCATGTCGCCCACCCAGCCCCCCACCCACCATTGAAGGGCACCTGCCAGCAGGCCTTGACTCATGTCATTGACAGGCACCTGCCAGCAGGCCCCGACTCATGTCCCCCACCCACCCACCATTGACGGGCACCTGCCAGCAGTCCCCGACTCATGTCCCCCACCCACCCACCATTGACGGGCACCTGCCAGCAGGCCCCGACTCATGTCCCCCCACCCAACACGTCATCACACTCCAGACCCATGGCCCTTATGGCCACCCAAATCCCACCCCATGCCACCCCAGTCCAAACACCAAACCAAGCATTCCATCCACTCCACATAGAATTCCCAATGTCATGAGAGAAAATAAATAACCAGCATGCCCATGAATACATGTCCCTCAGACCCACACAATGGCGACACATGACTGTGAAAAACCACATTGTGACATGCACAAAAGAAATGCGAGAAGACCATACAAGTAAAGTATAGAAAAAAAGTGTATTGAAGGATAAAGCAAATGAATAAAACAAAAACACACAATAATAAAAGCACATAATCCAAGTCCAGAAGTCCAAAAATGAAAAAAATAAATGAATGCTGTAACCAAAAAAATCCAAAGTAAATTGGTTCTAATGGGTCCGTCCATCAAACAAAAATCAGAGTTTCAAGAAAGCAAACTATTCCACCATGGGTCCAAGAAAATGAAATCCAGGTCGAAAACTATTTACAAATGAACATCCAAGGGTCCATGAGCCTAACAATCCAAAGGAAACCTAACCTAAATCCTACCTAATAAATAACTATATACAAAAAGGCAGGGCATAGTCCATGCACCCCAAAGGAAGAAAAAAATAGAAACGAAACTTACACCTACAGAACTATTTACAAAGGCGGCGGGCAAGTCCAACGGCTCACTTGTTGATGTACCGGGCCAGGGCATCATTGAACTCCTCTTCAACATCCTGGAGGCGGGCCTCTGCCCTGGCCCCGAGGTCTCGCAGGGATGCAGCCATGGCCTCCTCCAACTCCCTGTGAGTTGCCTTGAGGAACTCAGCCTGCCTCAACGCCCTGCGCTTGGAGTTCTCTGCCCTGTCCATAGTGAGCCGTGCCTCTTCCGCCTGCCGCCGCTCCGCATCTATTTGCTGGCCCAACCGCTGTCACATTGAAGACACTCCCAATCCAAGGTTCTCCTGCCCTCTGGCCGATGCCTGCCCCTGTGATGTTGATGGCCCGAGCCATCAGCGCTCCCATCTTGAGCCTGCTGCTGCCGTGCATGTGCCCTGTCTGTCGATGCCTGCACATCCTCCTCCTGCTGGTGTCCAGTTGTTGGGGTGGCCACCCCTGCAGGACATCCGACTCCCAACTGTGGCAGGGATGTGTCCTCCACCAGCCTGGCCGCTGGGTCAGGGGCAGCTCCACAGGGTGCCCAGGTGATACTTGGGCAGGAAGATGGTACGGAGGACGACTGGTGCATTGGGGGTTCAGTTGAGGGGGTCGGTAGAAGGTTCAGCACACGGAGGAACCCAACACTGGTGACCCGTCCTAGTAGGTTGACGCGGTCAATGAGGCATCTGAAATAACGTGCATTGTCTACACGGGAACCCTGCACGTCATCCCAAATGCCACGTTGATGCAACGCCACCCTAGCCAGGATAGGCTCAACACGGTCCCGGATTGCCACGTCCGCGGGGAGAGGAAGGGCAGTTGTTGTGTGCGCATCCCCTCCCTGAAAACTGGTCTGGACGAAGGCATCCCTGCTGGTGCGGGATGATGCAGTCACAAGATCGGGAACAGGATTACACACAGGCACCTCCGCGGCCACCTGTGCTGCCTCCTGTCCATGCCCCTGGACTGCACCACTAGCACCAGTGGAAACCTCCCCTCCAGACCCCATGCATGGGCCTTCCACAGCCTCCTCCTCAACCAAACCCCCCAACAACCTGGATGCCTCCGTGCCATCTTCCTCCACAGGCCCTTGTGGGGTCTCAGCTGCCCCTTCTGCTGCCGAGGAGTCCATCTCTGACATCCGCCTCTTGGAACTACCCTCGGCAGCTGCGGCCGTGTGCGCGGCACCAGACTCCTCTCTCCCCGATGAGATAGAACATGGGGGGGAGCTGGGCCTTGCGTCTCCGGCTGCCTGTGGGATCCCTGCCGCTGTGCTCCACAGCACCGTCTCTGCCCTCTTCATCAGTTGACACTGCAGACTGGGAGAGACAGACACAGGCATCAGGGCACTGTACAATGGTCTAATACACACATGACAGTTGCACATGAGTGG
Organism: Ambystoma mexicanum; assembly: GCF_040938575.1. Lineage (NCBI taxonomy): Eukaryota > Metazoa > Chordata > Amphibia > Caudata > Ambystomatidae > Ambystoma > Ambystoma mexicanum. Next base: position 295,938,080 of record NC_090927.1, read on the forward strand.
CAGTGTCAAACTTCACACATGGCATCACACTCCCCAACACACATATCATTTGAACCTACACACATGCGCAAATGAACAGGAATGTTGCAGCAGGCAGCACCATCCATACACATACAACAGCATGAGCATCCGAAGGTTAGCCTGACATCACATGCAACACGGGGAGTGCCAAACAAATGTTCACACGCCACCAGACATACATGCATCTGTACATCTATACCACCTGTTGCAGTGAAATCATCGGCATCCATGTCACATCTGCCAATCAGCCTCCTACATGTCGGTGTCACATGCATCCATGGTGTATCACAGTGGCACACAAATGTAACGTGCATTCGATGTGTACCTCATGATGCCTATGTGTGTGGGATATGCTGCTCATGCTTGTCTTCATTATTTTACTTTTATGTTTTTGCAGGTGATAAGGCACTAGATGCTGTTGAGGAGGAGGAGATGGTGCAGAGGCAGGAGTACTCACAGACACAACCAGGCACCAGTGGAGGACGTGGGTTGGTCGTGGGTGAAAATCCATAACTCCTACAGACCATCCTGTCCACGGGTGTCACTGGGTACACCTTCGTAGACCTCTACAGCTCAGGTGCTGACTCTGTACCAGCACAGCAAGGTGCACATCACCTTGCCCCAAACAGGTGCGGTGCCCGCCAACGCGGTGGACGTGCGCCACCAGGCAATACTGTGTGGGAGAACTCCATGTATACTATTGCAGCACAACAGGGGGCATCATGTGAGATGATGGTTCAGGCCGTGGATAGGGTGGCCACTTACTTTCTCCCCCCTGAAAGGCAGGTGGAGCTCCAGCAGAAGGCAACAGAGTCCATGTGCCGCTCACAAAAAGAGGACATGTTGGCATCCAACAGGGACCGACGGGCTGGACTGGAGACTCTGCGCACAGCCATATATGCAGAGTCACAAGCAGACAGGGATGCCCTGAGGGTAGAACACGGGTCCCTCAGAGATACTCTGGGTGCACTTGAGGTGTCTCAGAGTACAAGGTCAGAACAGCAGCTGGAGCAGCTAACACGCACACTCTCAGCTGAGCTCCAGGCAACCCATGAGGCGATCCGGGCATCATGCGAGGCCTTGCAGGCAAAAATGCATGCTACCCATGAGGTGCTGCATGGGGATCTCCATACCATCATCCTGCAGAACCAAACCTTTCAGACCCACATGCTTGCTGCCATGGAGGAGCATGCCAGGGCTTTGCGTGGTCTGCCTCCCATATCACACACACCTTCTAATGTACCACCAGAGGGTGATGACAGCGATGGCAGTTCTCCCACTGTAGGGTAGCCGTGAAGGCCATGAGCCCATGGAGGTTTTTTTTTTCTCAACATCCATGCATGTGGGTGTTGGGGTGCACCCTGTACCTCCTCCCTCCTGGGTGGCCTCCCCCCCACTCCCCTGGTCGACACATGGGCATTTTTCTTTTTTTCTTTTTTTTTCTTTTTTTTTTTCAAATTTCATTCCGAATTGCAAAATAAAATTAGTATTTAATTCATTTATTATGCTTTTTTCATCTTCTTTTTTCTAATTATTATTTTCATTTTATTTTCATTTGTAATTTGTTATTTTAATTTTCATATATTTTTTTAGTTAAATTGTGTTCTGATTTTTAGCTTATTATTTTATTTATTTGGTTTACTTTACATTTACTTTTCAATTTTCTTTATTTAATTTGCATTAACTTTTTTGTTCATAACCATTTTCTTTCAGATTGTGAATTCATGTTACAGTGTATTGCTTTGTGTGGCTCCCGTAGGCATCCACTGTGTATTCCAGCTGGGCACATGCAGGCTTGTCCTGTCTTTGGGTTAGAAACATGGGTTCCTGATACACACGCCCCTCCTGCTTCCCCTTTCCATGGGCTCACAAAGGGTGTGACCAAGTGACAGTAACTTACACAGAGGCATTGGGCTCCCATAAGTTGTGTAGTCCAAACTGTGTATACATCCCTAGTGGGGATTGGTGGTGATTTCTCCACTGCATGGTTGATTTGTATATGGTTTTACATACCAGACTTTTTGCATATATACATGTAACTTCTTCATGTCTTAACAAGACCGTCTCCATTGCAGATGAAGTTCGTGTTGTATGCAGTATACTGCCACATTTGCCTACCAGCAACACACTGCAGTTCGCAGGGGTCGATGTGCTGCCTTTTTCAGGTTGTGACACTTGCAGTACTTTCATTTTTTACTGTCATATGTTGCCACTGTTGGATCCTGTACTGATGTTTTGTCTTGCTGGTAAGTATTTGTTCATGTGTGCTGTTTTGTTTTCATCAGTGAGAGAAAATTGTCTCTGGCCTGTTTCCATTTGGGGCGGTGCACTTTGTGACACTCGTGTCATGTGTAGTGCATTCATTTGGATACTTTCACATCGCATGCCATGCCATGGTGTGTTGGGTAGCTGAGATGGGGTTAGGGAGGGGTTGGGTGACATGCCACTATTTGGATGTAGTATTTTGCAAGGGGGAAGTCCTTCATGCTGCAAGAATGTGTGCCTTTTACTGACACAGTGTTGGGTGTGTTTAAGTAGCTAGGGATGCACACAATGTAGCACTTCCAGGTAAACAATCTCAGGGTGGTATGGTTGTGACAGTCGACTGTCCCTTTTATCATCATCATAAATTGTCAGCTGGTATGTGCCAGGCCTGTGTGCACTCTGCAGGGGTGGGATTTTAGGTGAAAAAATTTGCCACAAGCTGGGTACGGGCTGCCTCATCACGTGCCCTTTCACCTCCCATGCGCAGCGGCCGTGCATGTGGTTGGGGATGTGGGGGCACCACCATGTCCACTGGAACGCCCACCGGGTTGCAACATTGTGCAGGACACATGCACACTACTGGGGGCGCATATAGCAGCTGCCCACCAGAGCGGTCAAGGGAGCGAAAGCGTGACTTGAGCACTCCGAATGTGCGCTCCACTATGCCCAGGGTTTCAATGTGGGCTGTGTTGTATCTTACCTCGGATGGTGTGGTGGGGTTCCTTATTGGCGACATCATGTAGGTGCTCAGAGGGTAGGCACTGTCTCCTGGGGAGGTTATAATGGTTGTCATTAGTTGAGTTTTCCCATTTCTCAGTGTCTGACATGCATGCATGTGCAGAGGCATTTATATTCACCAATTAGCCATGTGTTGCTATGCCTCCCAGGTTCCAGGTCCCGGTTTAGGGGTGACATTCGGAATATGAACCTATCATGGCTGGACCCCGGATAGTTGGCATATACTGAGGCAATGATTCCCTTGGCATCACATACAACCTGCACGTTGATGGAATGCCAGTGCTTGCTGTTTCGATAGATGTGCTCAGTGGCCCTGGGAGGACGGAGAGCCACATGGGTACCATCAATGGCACCAAGCACTTTGGGGAAGTGTACCACCCCGTAAAAGTCCTGGACGATGGCCCGCCTTTCTGCAGGTGTTCTGGGCATGTATATGTGCCTGCGGACTAAGTGGCGTGCAGTCATGATCACCAACACCTGGTGTAGGCAGCGTGACTGCGTGGCCTGTGAGACACCCCAACCTATGGCACTTGGCCGCTGAAATGACCCAGTTGCCAAGAAGTGCAGTACATTGAGCACCTTTTCAAAGAGGCTCAGTGCTTGGCAACACAGGGTGTGTGATGTGAGGTCATCCTCCCACTCAGCGACCAGGTCTAGGATGATATGGGGTGGAAAGCTGTACCTGCCATAGACCTGGTCATCAGTCATCCCAAAAAGGCTGGTCCTGGGTAAAAACATGTGGGGCCTGGCTATCCTCCTCGTCCTGCGGTGTCCCACGACCACTGCTGCGAGGAACGGTATATTCATCATAGCGTATGAGCTTGTTTGTTGTGTGTGCGCACTTTTATGCTGCGCGGGACCGCTTACGCCTGCTTCCTGCTGGCGTACGTATTTCCGGATAAGCGCGTCTTTTTTGGTGCACGGATTCCCCCTGTTCGATTCCATGAATATGTGTTGTTTGCGCGCGTGTGGGCGTTGCAAGCATTTACCTGCGGTACTTCCCCCGTAACGCCCACATTTTCACGTGTTGTTCCCCATTCCACATGTTATGCCCGGTGTTCCGCCCCCTTTTCTTGTGTGTGCTACACGTTGTGTGCTTTCGCAGTGCGTGTCGCGCACAGTGTTTAGTGACGTGTGCACCCGTGTGTGCCACCCATGGATTTGGTGCACATCACAGGGTTACACGCGCAGTGCATTCCACGAATCGATGAACGGATGCGTGCGCGGCTTTAGCACACGTGCGCTGCGATTTTAACACTTGCGCTCCCCTTTTCGGCGCACATTTATTCCATGAATTACCCTGTATATATCATTACCCCAACCACTTATGTATGTAATGTAAAGAGGGTCGACATTAATAAAAAGTAAACATTTTCGGAGGTCGCAGTGATGGGGGCGCAGTAATCGTCTAATTCCGAAATATTATGGCACTCTGCGCACTTGAGCAGGGGTGTTCAGGCAAGCAATTGCAACACAGTTACTGTTAAAAAAAGAATATATCATTGTGGAATAAGATGCACAAGGGTGTCTAGAAATCACTATGGTTCCAGAAAGTGGACATGCGGAACCAGTCCTATAAACAATACCCAGCAGTGGCCGGCCAATTTTATAATTGGAGAGCTGTGCATGTTTATCCTGAATATGAAGGAGTGACCCCCCCCCCCACGGAGAAAATGTTAAAAAGAATGTGTATAAAAGCGTGCATTTTCTAGCATACTTTCTGAGAAAAGGTGGTTAAAAAGTCAGTTTGCTCTCTTTTGTGTGGTAGAACTTGAAAACATCCAACAGATGCAAGACACCAACAGTGCCCAGTAGTGTTTTCCAATACATATACATGATGCCTTTGCCCACAATATATGCCAGTATAAAACCATTTTCATGTTGGCTGTGCCGATACGTATCCATGTGGGCGGCACCAATATATGCCAATAGCAACATATAAGAACGTATTCCTGTTGACCTTTCCAGTAAAAATAGAATACCAAATTAAGAAAACACGTCAAGACTGGCTGCATATGTTTAGCCATGTAATAAAACGTACATGTTTGCTTTACGCTTTATTCCTGTAAGAAAGTTGCCATGCCACAGTAATAATATATGGGCAGACTAACACCATCAATGGATCCCATTTTAGCAATGTAATAATACTTATTTGCTTTAACTATGATAAAAAATGCTATGCCACAGCAAGAAAGTATATCCAGACTAGCTGACAAATGAAGGTCAGTTTAGTCACATAGTAACACTCATCATGTTTGCATTCTCCTTTTTAGGCAGTAAAATACCATGCCACATTTAATAAGTACATTGAAACTGGCTGCACTAATAAAGGCCAACCTAAAAAGGTTATAACACTTATCATTCTGGCTTTACCCTTCATAACCAGTAAAAAATGGTACGCCAAAATGAGAAAGCATAACTAGACTGGCTACACTTGACCTGTTTGCTTTACTCTTGATCCCCAGTTGAAAATGGTATGTTATATCATGAATGGAGAGGAGGACTCCTATACAGTTAGTCAGTGTCTATGTTTGCAGCACAATAATAAAAGGTGATGGGGCAGGATTTCATACACCTTGCCGGACATTCATTATTGCACTCGTTGCATTTTTTGGAGCCAAAAGATCTTTGCCATGCAAACAAGAAAGGATATTTGTAATGGGGATGCATCGCTGCCCAGAGGCAGGCTGCACAGTCCCCTGTGCAAGTAAAGCACATGGGTGGACGGTGCTGCTTGACACTATAAACAGATAAATACATGTACACTTAGATTATCATTCTAAACATTCATTAGAAAGTTAATCCAAATGTTCACATCTTTCAGGGGTCAGAATACAATGCAGTCACCACTGGTAGTACCCTATTTTTGTAATAGCTAACTCGAAAGTGATGTGTCAGGATTCCTGGTGCTTTAGCTGTGGTTGATCTGATATCGAGGAAGTTCAATCAATGTGATGCCACTGGTGGTCGGCATCAAGTCAGTTTGATGGTGCAGGCTCTTGAAGGATTGACTTGGCATTTCAGGCAGCAAGACAATGGGCCTCATTACGACCCCGGCACTAAACCATGGTGCTATTACCGGCGAATTACCACCCCATTCCAAGGTTGGCGGGGCGGTAATTCCCCATTCACCACGGCCCCTTCCCCATTCCCATTTTTGGCCCATAGGGCTCAATGGGAATGGGGAAGGCGCTAATTACAGCACTGTAAATTACGGTGCCGTAATTAGCTCCTAGGTCCCTTTGCGGGTTGGTTTTTTAACGCCTGTTAAAAGCAGGCGTTAAAGTGCAACCCGCAAAGGGACCTCGTAATCAGGCGTTAAAGGTTTTACGGCGCCGTTAACCCCTTAACGCCTGGGTTGTAATGAGGCCCAATGACTTCCACTGGTTTCAGCAGGGCTTGAGTCAGCACTGAGACAGTACTTTCTGCTGGGTTTATTTGATGTTTGCAATGGTGTGACAAATAGGATTCTGGTTCGCATAAGTGCAAAGATGAGTAGTTGCAAAATAGCCCACTCAGCCGACACACTTCTACAAACCAAAACGCAACACAATCATAGGTAAAACAGGGACAGTTATGAGATACACCTGCTTCACCTTGTGTGGGTACGTGTGCCAAGAGAAAGCTATGCTCTTAAGAGGAGTGTGAAGGTGAACCAGTAGTGACCCAAACAAAACTGTATCACAGTTCAAAATAGATGCCCAATCAAGATTTTATAAAAATATAAATACTTTAATTAAACATACAATCTGCATTCATGCAAGAGCTTACTACACCAAAATCCACTGCATAGGAAGAACAGAGAAAATACAACAGCCTGGAGAAAGTAGTACCCTGAGCATAGTTCCAGGGATAGTAGGGAAGGTACTACCTTAAAAAGGATGTCTTGCGGAAACCAAGAGCGATTGTGACCTAACCAGTCTCTAGGATCCAAGTGAACTGTGGGGACAGTTCAATGTCAACACTACCTGGATTCAGTTCTTGGTGGGTTGATGCAATCAGACCCTGGGTCAAATGTCGATGCAAGCTGATCAGGCTCACTTCAGGCATGCAGGATCGTGGAGGCCCCGGCAGCAAGCGGGTGTAAAATAGGTGCAAATGCGGGTGCTCTTCAAGGATGCAGGCCTGGCGATTCCAAGGACCTCTTTGCAATTGATCAGGCTAAGTTGGGCAGTAGCTGCTGGGAGTGATGCTCCAGCTGTTCATGTCAGCGGGGGATGGTCATCAAAGTGGTGATCTTGGTGCATCGATGTGCGATCATGGAGGTGCAAGTACACATGCTAGCTGTTTGTAACCCCCGGTTAGAGTCAGCGAGCGACTCTGCAGTGATACAGTTTAGGTCCCAATGTTGAGCAGTCGCTTCGGCCTACCAGGTAATAAGCTTTGGCTGGACAGGATGCTGTGTCGAGCTCGTCACAGGTGAGTTCAAATGTTCAAATGGTGGATTAGCACAGCAAACAGCGCCAGCATCTTCCCTCTTGGATCAGGTGCGCTGAGCATGGAGCAACCGGTTTGGTGCGGTGAACAGGGAGCTTCGGCTGGTCTGGTGCTCCAGTTTCTGTGAGGCCCTTTCAGGGGGACTCAACAAAAGATTGATTGTTGTTTCAGGTCTGTTCTTCCAGTTTAGGAGATTCCGGCGCAGAGTGGTAGGTCTTGATCCACAGCAGAGGTTACTCCTGATGTGCCCTGGAAGTGGTAGGGGAACAGATATGTCTTCTCCCTTGGATGATTCCTTCTTCACCTCAGGCTGAGGACATTGGAAAGCACAACTGTCCCAAAGGAAGTCCATGGAGATTTCAGAATTAATCTGCTACCTTAAAGGATCCAAGAGGAATTTAGCAAATCTGCTCAAGGGGTGGAAGACTCTTTTTTAAGGGCAAAAGTCCTCAGGTGATTGGACTAAAGCTAGCCTGCCTTAGTGGTCCAATCCTTGCTCCGTAACCGAGTGGCCCTTTACATTTTGATGTGACACCCAAAGTGCCTTACTCCAGAGGAACTGGAGGGGACAGGAAAGAGAGAGAAGGACAATGACAATCAAAATGGTAGAAACCTTCTCCCATTGACCAGAGGCATCCTATCTATCATAATCCCACTCTCTTCCCTTCTTACTGGTAACAAAGGACCTGCTGTGTGGCTGTTTTGGGTGGAGGGTGTTACCGGCTATCACAAAGAGATCAGAGAGGAGGCCAGGCCTTCCAGGTTCTGATCCTGCCATTTAGGGACTACACCCAACTGGCCAGAATACACATCACCTTCCATAGTCGAGCTGGCTCCCACGAGCTGAAACATCCATGATTTCAATTGGATTGTGGCGGTTGTGATAATAAGTAGCACCATGCACTACGCCTAAATGTAGACATAGCTTTTATTTAGGGTTTAACCTGCCAGTAGTATGGGCAACTCATGATCATCATAATTTTTGGTACAGAGAGGCATATCGTAAATGCTGCCTCTGCACAGCAGGAACTTGGCTGTCTCTGCGGCTGTCAAGTGGCCACCAGGTGACTTTTGAACCTGCTCTGTGCCATGAGCAGAGCAGGTGGTACGAATACACTTACCAGACAAAGTTCCACATTTATATTTGGGACCAATTGAGTGGCATTCTGTGAAACTTAGGCCTTTCTCCTGCTCTATAGGAATCTAAATTCTAGGTGTGTTTTATTTGTGAGTGCCATTCTGTAAAACGTTGGCCTTTCTCTCACTGTATAGGAATCTCAAATCATGGTGTGTTTCTTTTCATTGAGTGCCATTCTGTGAAATTTAGGCCTTTTTCCCGCTGTCCAGGAATCTCAAATCTAGGTGTGTTTTCACATTGAGTGCCATTCTGTGAAACACAGGCCCACTGACCCAACTCTAAAACCTCAACCTTTCCACATACACTTCTCATACATACACTCACTCCACCAGTTCTCTGCACAGCAACCCGCACGTACTTCACCACATTGCAACAACAGACAAACAACACATAACTCGCCCGCCACAACAGCACAATGAGAAGTCGCTCTGACACGAAAACCGCACTTAAGCTCAGCTCAGCAAATGGTGCAAACTGAACTGAAGCTGCCAAAAGTACATCACAACTCTCACTCTCCTTTTCCCACTAGACCCGACTAACACCCTCTTCCCCCATTTTTCAGATCTGCCAGAGTGCCCAGGGGCCACTCCGGTGGTGGCGTTTCAAGGTACAAATACCTTTAACATTAACATTAACATAAATAGTCAGCGAGCTTTACATATCCAAATCGCTTTAATTCATGATTTTATTTTTCAAAAGAAGCATTGCAAAAATATATATTGTGTGATAGCCATTCTCTGCACATAACAATGCAATTAATAAATTCATCAATTTACAACCAGCATGAATTCAGTCAGAAAATGTTTTTTAAAATAAATGAATTACATATATTTTAATACCAGCCATTAAAAGTATGGTGGAAATGCTGGCATTTGTTTCACATTCTTGATTTCTTTTGAACAATTTATCAGGGCAACCAGTTGTTGACGAAGAAAATGGCATTTCCGGATTTGTCTATGTATAACAATGCACTCTACAGTCCCATATTTTGCAGGGTTAAACTTCCTGACAGAATAGCTGAGCAGTCATCTGTAAAGCTCTGCCTTACTCACTGCATTAACAAGACATCAGCTCTTGTGTTGGGATTTTAAAACATTTACCCCTCTGCAGTGTTCTGACCCATTCAATGGTGGAAGTCAGTTCTATTAGCATCTGGTACTGCACACTCTCCTTTTGCAAGCTCCTTTTTTCTTTCTTTTTTCCATTCCTGAGCTTGCGAAAAGAGATTCTGCAGAGTCAGATGCAGATAGAACTGGGTTTCGCCATTAGCCACAATAAGAAAGTATATTGAGACCCGCTGCACAGTCTAGCAATGTCAGAACACTTATCTTTCTGGCTTTACCATTGTGTTGAGCCGAAAGGGCTTTGCAATGCAAAAAAAAAATTATATGTAATGGGGATGCGTCTCTGCTCCGAGGCAGGCTGCACAGTCCCCTGTGCAAGTAAAGCACCTGGGTGGACTGTGCTGTCTGCCACTGTAATGAGAAATATAAATGTACACTTAGATTAACATTCTAAACATACATTATAATGTTAATTTAAAAGTTTACATCTCTTAGGGGTCAGCATACAAAGAAGCCGCCACTGACAGTATCCTATTTAGTATTACCCTCCTTAGATCATTGCTAAGGGGGAAAAGGAAGAAACACATGTGATTCTCTCATCTTTAGGTTTTTTGTATTTTTGCAGGATGACCTCACGATTGGCATTACGTGCTCTTTTCAGAGATCTCTTAATAATCTTCCGGGGGTATTGTTTATGTCCTAATTTTTCGCTCAGTTCCTGACTGTTAGTTTTAAAATCAGCAATTTCACTTCAGTTCCGTCGTATTCTTAGGAATTGTCCATAAGGTAAGTTTTCCCGTAGGCTAGACGGATGGAAGCTACTGAAAAGTAGTAACGTGTTCTTGTCTGTGGGTTTTTTAAAAAGTGTGGTGCCAAGAAGATTATCCTTTTTGAAAATTGTCAGATCAAGAAAGGCTATACTTTCACTACTAAAAGACATGGTAAATTTGATGGTTGGAGTTTGTCTATTGAGCCACATAAGAAACTGATCAAGTGCGTCTCGGCTCCCATGCCATAGCATGAAGACGTCATCAATATAGCGGTGCCATGAGCAGATGTGCTCATGGAACGGATTGGTTGCCGCATAAATGAAGTTGGTATCATAATGATCCATATACAAATGTGCAAATGTGGCCCCCATTGATGTACCTTGTCTTTGTCGGTAAAACATTTTTTTACAAAGAAAAAAGTTTTTTGTAAAGGCTAACCTCACACATTCAATGATGAGTTGGAAGGCACTGTGAGATCAACCCTTTTCTCAAGATATTGATATAGTACTTTTATACAATGATCCTGGGGGATCCTGACATACATCATTATGTGTATAATGATTCTACATCAAGGGTAACCAGAATGTCATTGGCACCGGGATGTAAGCTGGCAATGGTGTGAATCATAGCTGTCGTGTCTTGAATATATGGTTTCATCTTGGCCACAAAAGGTCTCAGAAACGAATCTGCATAGATAGAGAGAGGCTCTAACAATGAGCCTATTGCTGAAACAATTGGTCGGCCTGGTGGGTGGGTCGCATTCTTGTGCATTTTTGGTAGTAAGTAAACGGCCGGAATGATGAAGTTAGGTCTAGTCAAAAAGTTAAGTTCATCTCTGCAGATCCATTTCTGATCATACGCATGCTTCATAAGGCTCATGATTTCCTCTGCAAGTCCCGCAGAGGGATTGCGTGCCAATCTGCGGTAGCAGAGTTGGTTGCCCAGTTGTTTCTCAATTTCGATGTTGTATGCATTGGTATCCCACAACACAATCCCCCCTCCTTTATCAGCAGGTTTTACTACAAAAGAAGTGTTATTTATCGAGATCTTTTAAAGCTTTGCGTTCTGCACGAGTAAGGTTATCCTTGTGCTGATTTTTCTGCTTAAAGAGAGAGTCCAATTCTCTAATTACTTTATTTTCAAAGGTCAAAATCTCAGGGGAAATCATGGCTGATGTAGGTGTAAAAGATGAGGGTGATTTTAGCCTCTCTCTATCTATGCAGATTCGTTTCGGAGACCTTTTGTGGCCAAGATGAAATCATATATACAAGACACGACAGCTATGATTCAAACCATTGCCAGCTTACATCCCGGTGCCAATGACATTCTGGTTACCCTTGATGTAGAATCATTATACACAAATATCCCCCAGGATCATTGTATAGAAGTACTATATCAATATCTTGAGAAAAGGGTTGATCTCACAGTGCCTTCAAACTTCATCATTGAATGTGTGAGGTTAGCCTTGACAAAAAACTTTTTTCTTTGTAAAAAAATGTTTTACCAACAAAGACAAGGTACATCAATGGGGGCCACATTTGCACCGGACCTGGCTAATTTGTATATGGATCATTATGAAACCAAATTCATTTATGCGGTGACCAATCCGTTCCATGAGCACATCAGCTCATGGCACCTGCTATATTGACGACGTCTTCATGCTATGGCATGGGAGCCGAGATGCACTTGATCAGTTTCTTATGTGGCTCAATAGACAAACTCCAACCATCAAATGTACCATGTCTTTTAGTAGTGAAAGCATAGCCTTTCTTGATCTGACAATTTTCAAAAAGGATAATCTTCTTGGCATGACACTTTTTAAAAAACCCACAGTCAAGAACACGTTACTACTTTTCAGTAGCTTCCATCCGTCTAGCCGACGGGAAAACTTACCGTATGGACAATTCCTAAGAATACGACGGAACTGTAGTGAAATTGCTGATTTTAAAACTAACAGTCAGGAACTGAGCGAAAAATTACGACATAGACAATACCCCTGGAAGATTATTAAGAGATCTCTGAAAAGAGCACGTAATGCCAATCGTGAGGTCATCCTGCAAAACTACAAAAAACCTAAAGATGAGAGAATCACATGTGTTTCTTCCTTTTCCCCCCTAAGCAATGATCTAAGGAGGGTAATACTAAAAAACTGGAAAATTGTTCATACTGAAGATTTCCGACCGAATTACCCAAGATTTGCCTTCAAACGAATGCCAAATCTTTGAGATAAACTAGTGCACACCTATCTGACTAACAATAATGAGACACCAACTCAGCCCACACTATGGGGTCTACCGCCAGTAAGTGGACATTATGCATGCGGACAATGCTCAGTCTGCCACTTAACCAAAAACCTTAAACAAATCAACCTTAATGGGCGGATGTGGAAATATCGATCTTTTTCAAACTTCTTGACAAATGGGTGATTTACGGGATCAGATGCCTATGTGGGCTAATATATGTGGGTAAAACCATTAGGCCCGTAAAAGTGCGAATTTGCGAACATCGTTAAGCTATCCGAAACGGTACCCCTGACAAACCGCTTGTGCCCCACTATGCAGAGGCTAAACACACGTGTGAACATATGTTCTGGTTTGTCATTCAAACTACTAAAGCCCACCCACGAGGTGGCAATAGGGATTTGTCCCTCAAAAAACTGGAACAAAAATGGATTTACAATCTAAAAACAGCCCAATCCGGCTTAAACATTTCCGTGGAATGGAATTTGTTTATCCACTAATGGCTGATACACACACCAAAGTCATAGCTGACTTAGACTTGTCCCACACATGACAGCTCGATGAATATTTTATGCACGACCTGAGATGGTAGACACTAATAGTGTAGGGTAACACTATGTGAGATATCATTATCCAACAATAGATGAATATTGTATATCATCTATCGATGTGTTTTTTTTTTTTTCTTCAATAGATGGGCCTCCACTAAGCGAGGCGTTGTTTCTTTATAATCGAGGTTACTAAGAACAATTAATGACATTTGATAATTACAATACACACACAACACACAGTGGTAGCCGTATAAGTAATCATTTGAGGGCTTTCTTGCCCTCACAGGGATCACATTGCCGCCTTGTGTTTGCAATCAACACATGTATTCACTCCAAGATGGCCTATAGAACTATACTGGCAGTCCTTCTTTGAGGTTTATAACCTCAGACTATCAGGTTAGTCTACTTTCTATTTCGACACCACTGGCCTCTGATAGAAGTGTGCAGGCAGTCCCTCCTTGAGGTACATGTTATTGAAGCTGTGCCCTGCAGCGGTAGTTTTTCACTGCGTGAACTGACACATAAGGTAAGCTTCTTTTGATTTTATGACACACACGGCTACCCGACAAATAACTAGACAAATAACTAGAGGGCTGACAGTCTCCTTTGGCTCTTTCTGCCCCCATGCAGGACTTGATTCCCTGGTCTGGTTGACAATGTGAGCTGACACTTAAAAATAAAGAAAATAGGAGAATTAAAGCAAGATAGCGTTTGGGACATTCTTTGTCAAGTAAGTGCTGAGTGTATGTAACCTCCACACTTTTTAAATTAAACCAGCACAGAACTGATATATTCCTTATCCTTTATAGATTCCATGATGCTTTATGGGACATGTAGTGCCCAAATGATTACATAACCTATGCTCACGATCAACATGCCGTGCGGGAACTTATAATTGAATTGAGGTCCACGCCAAACGGTAAATATTTAACTTTGATATACCGTATCGTGATTAGTGTCCCTTGAAAATCGTATTATTGATTGACTAAAAACATGTATTTATCTACAGCTGTTACTATTTGGACGGACTTGTCGGCCACCATTATAAGATTGACGAGTGCAATCGCCTCACTCATCACACCAAATGAAATCACCATAAGGTTAGCAAATTGGCTACTTCTCTGTATTACACTCACACCACGGATACAAAGGTTTTTACTGGTATTGAGTAAATCTTATATTTGCTTCAAATTTTATTCACTGTATAGGTGACCACACTGCTACATATGCGTCATGGTGACAGTGTAACCGCCCTCTTAACACACTGCGTCCTGAAGACGGGTCCTGGGACACTACTGACGAGCCTTTGACTGCAACAGTGCTGCCCTTTGCCCCAGAAACACATCAGATTGTAGACGCCATTATACCATATTTGTATGTAATAGTTATGTGATTCAATCACACTATTACTAACATCACGCTAAATAACCAATGTTGATAGATTGTAAACATTGTGAAGTGAACTACAGCCATAAGTGTGAAGTGTTGTTTTCTCTCCATCTTGTCCATTACGGCTTTCGTAAATGATGAACACTGTATATGGCTTTTTATGTTGTTTTTACTGTTATGTTTGGAGTAAATATTGATTAAAATATGTTTAAGATAACTTTTTGACCGTGGTGGTAGACAGAATTGTATGATAATTCCACTGTCAGGATAATTTCTGATAAGTAGCCTTCCCCTTGGGTGTGTTAGAGGTGGGTAGCTAGTGATTAATCTACTCGTTTGTTTGATGTATCCTTCCTCATATACCACAGCCCCCTTTACAAGAAATTGAGGAATCTTGTGTGCTCACAACATTTGTTTACCACTTGTTAAAGGAGAAATGTAATGTAATATAAGTGGTCTCTTGTAGCACACTTCTGCCACTATTGGTGGCCTCATTGCACGTTGCTCTGTGAGGAAAAAAGGGGGGCTGTGGGAGGGGCAGACTTAAGACTCAGACTTTCTTTCATCATCTTCAAAAACATTAACTATGCATATCCTTCTATGACTTCATTCATTCATTCATTCATTCATTCATTCATTCATTCATTCATTCAATAAAGTTACTTATTTGCATGTGGTTCCATAAACGACCACTGATTAATCATAAGGCTACATATTGCCCTTGTCCATCAGGAATATTTCTGAAGCATAATTGTTACATAATATATGACATAACTCCAATTGTGTAGGTTCTGCAGTCCTTTTTTAAGGATCCCTATACTTTTTTGCTTTCCCCCTTGTTTTTTGTAGGATCGTTTAGCTCATTTTGTGCTCAGAGGGACTACTGAAGTCCTCCTGCCACTGCAAGCCTTTTTTGGTTTTGGTGAATTTTTGTGGTGCACACATTTGCCAAACCCATTGTTACAAAAGTGAGAGGGGTGGAAATGGTGTTGTGACCTAAGACTATCTGGTTGGCATAGCAACCAGCAATGCCACCGCATGAAATGGCCAAATCACTAAAAAAGAAGTTTCCAAACACCTCTGGCATACTACCCAACGAGGAGCTCCCTAACAAGACTTCCTCCAATCAGCAGCTTTGTTAGA
Organism: Ambystoma mexicanum; assembly: GCF_040938575.1. NCBI lineage: Eukaryota > Metazoa > Chordata > Amphibia > Caudata > Ambystomatidae > Ambystoma > Ambystoma mexicanum. Next base: position 295,953,836 of record NC_090927.1, read on the forward strand.
AGCAGACCGGCTGGGCTTTACATTTCACAGCTGCATAGTGATTTGCCTTCTTGGGCTATTTTGGTTTATTTTATGTACACGTGGACTATTTTTGGGCTACTTTCGGTACCAATGTTTTTTTTTTTTTTATACTACACATTTGATCAGGATTAGTTTGCCCTGGACTTGGCTGCTTTAGGCCGAGACTGCAGTAGATGACACACCATTGGTTGCAAAACAACATTCAGAAATCAGTCCGTAAAATACTGGGGCATATCAACCACACTATGGTTCCTTCTTTAACCTCCAAATAGACAACGGTATGCAGAGCTGGCTGCTCTCGCTATTCTCAGCTGACACTCACTTCCATCTAAAGTAAGCTTTGAGCAGAGTGGGCTGTTCCCTCCCAAGACTCCTGTGGCTCCCATTTCCACAGAACGGGTAGGCGGAACGTGCCGATCCTGTTGTTCTCAGCTGACATCCACTTCCATTTAAAAGAGGCTCTCTGCATAGTGGGCTGCTCCCACTGGTCCCCCCAGGCTACTCATCCACCAGTTTAGGTGTGCACTGCGCCTATATGCTGTTAGCATCACTTGTATAACAAACAGATCAAGTTTGTATGAGTTTGGCAAACTGATAGTACTTAAATTCATAGAAAAATCAGGCACTTATGGTTTTCGATTGTGATTACGAACTGCAACCACGCCTGAATTTACTTTGTATTATTATTTAAACGAATGAGAAGACACACTGTGATCGGAGTGTATACATGTAAACAAAACTGGTCACAAAATAATTAGCCCACGTCCCCAACTCTCTTCACCCAAACACATTCCGCCACCCCACCTCCCACTCTCTCTAATCCCACCCACCCTACCCCCACACTCTATAACCCCACTCTCACCCAAACCCACCCTGCCCCCACTAGTTCCAATCTCTCAACCCCCACTCTTTCAACCCCACCCCCTACCACCACTGTCGACACGCACCTCCCACCCACTCTACCCACACTTGTTCTACCCCATCTGCATGACCCCACCCTCTCCACCCATACCAACCCACCCTGCACCCACTCTCTCTACCCCTACCCCATCCTACTTCCACTGTCTCTAACCCAACCACCCTACCCCACTCTTTCAAAACGCACCCACCACACCCTACTCCCACACTTTCTCCACCTACCCACCCTACCTCCACTCTCACTACCCACAGGCAGCAAACATCCACCCTCTCTACCCCCACTCACCCACCCTACTCTACTCTCTCTACCCAAACACACCCACTCCACCACCACTCTCTCTACCGCCACTCACCCTAACCCTACTGTCTCTACCACCACCCACCCTAGCCCCACTCTCTCTACCCAACCCACTCTACCCCCTCCCTCTACCCTCACCCACCCAACCCCCACTCTCATAACCCTACCCCCTTACCCACCCTACTACCACTATATCAACACCCAGCCACCACCCACACTCCCACACTCATTCTACCCCATCCACCCTACCTTCACTCTCTCTCTGCCAACACCCACCCTCTCTACCCTTACCCACTTACCCTACCCAAACCTCTACCCACCACCGTACCCCACTCTCTCTACGCACACAGACACCCTACCCCCATGCTCTCTACGCCCACCCTCTCACCCTACCCCACCCACCACCCTACCCCACGCTCTCTACCCACACACACACCCTACCCCCACCCACACATCCTAGCCCCACTCTCTGACCTACCCACTATACCCTACTCCCTTTTCCACCAACCACCCTACCACCACTCTCTACCATCCCTACCCCCACTGACCCTATCAGCTCTCTCTACCACCACCCAGCCCCACTCTCTACCCCCACCCACCTTACCCCGATTCTCTCTACCCCCATGCTCACTACTCCCACCCACCCTACCTACACCTACTCTCTCCATATCCCACCCACCCATCCCCCACTCTCTCGGCCACCACCCACTTGACACCCACTCTCTCTAGCCCCAATCACCCTACCCCCTGTTTCTCTACCCCACTGACTCAACTTACCCCCACTCTCACTACTCTCACCCACCCAACCTGCATCCACTCTCTCCTCTCTACACCCCCACCTTACCCCCACCCTCTCTATCACCACTCTTTCTACCACCACCCACCATACCCCAACTCACCCCCTGTACACCCACTCTCTCTATCCCCTCCCCATTCTCTCTAGCCCCACCCACCCAACCTACTCCCACCAACCCAACCTACCCCACTCTATCCCCACTCACCTACCCTACCATTCCCCCTGACCCATCATACCCCCACTCTCTAAACGCACGCAACATACCCCAACTTTCTCTATCCCAAATCGATCCACCCTACCCCCATTCTCTCTACACCCACCACTTAGGTGTACACCCCTGCCGCATCAGGCCCTGTACTGTCATCTTATGGGGGCCAGTATGGGGCTTCAAGAGGATAGCACACATTTCTACATCCTGGAAGCAAGACTCCCTAAACCAAGAACTTTACAGACACGCCTAGATCGAGGTGTGACGCTGGTCCCCGGCCCAGTTGATGTGCTCCTTTCGGGAGCAGAAGGCTGCTGTAGGAAATGGCTCTGTGTGAGTGTCATGTTTCCCAAATATCTTATCCACCTTGCACTGCATATGACAGTATACTCACTGTTTATGCTAGCTATTTATTTATGTCAAGTGCTTGCATGTTACCAGTTGTGTACATTTTTTTCTGGAACACTGGACATTGCCCATCATTGAAATTCTGTCCTTAAAGTGTGTGCGACCCTGCCTTGCTCCATGTCCCCTGCAGGCTCCTTCCCCAGGACTCTACTCCCTCCAGGAACTGGTTCCACCTGTTGTTCAGCTAAAGCCTGGGACTGTCCCCTTTTGCCCCTTCCTGAGACCTGTAATTTCCATCTCCCCTTTGCCTTCCTGATCCCTGCAAAACAGGTTCCATCATGGGGGTGGGTGGGCTCTGGAAAGCCACTTTTCCCACACCCAACAATTAACCTTCCCTTTGAGTCCAGCTGTCCAGCACTCTATAATTTCATCTCCTCATATCCTACAATTAACCTCCCTATTGGACACCAACTCTAAACTCCCCTGACTTTGGGATTCACATAGAATACTTGACCGTATGTGCCCCGCTCTGCATCCCTCTCCCCTGGAAACCACAAAACATGTGTCCTGGCAACAACCAAACAAACATGTGCCTGCGTGAGAGGGGCTGGCCCTGGAGGGGGTGGGGTGACAACAAGTGTCCTGGCAAAAACCAAACAAACACTTGCCTGGGTGGAGGACTGGCCTTGGAGTGGGTGAAGTAACAGCCTTATACAAGCTTGTGGAGAGAGGACTGGTGCTCTTGCCACTTCGTTTGCTTTGTTTGCTCTCCATACTTCCCCTCCTTTCCTTCTCAACCTGCTCTATTTTTCTAACGGTAGGGCTCCTGGTCTGTCTGCCTTGCCCTGTGTGTCTCTCTCTCTCTCTCTCTCTCTCTCTCTCCCTCTCTCCCTGTGTGTCTGAATCTTTCTCCCTGTGTCTCTGTCTGTCTCTCTCTCTCTCTCTCTCTCTCTCTCTCTTTCTCTCTCTCTCTTTCTCTCTCGCTCTCTCTCTTTCTCTGTGTCTCGCTCTCCCTCTGAATGTGTCTCTGTGGGCCTGTCTCTCTCTCTCTCTCTTTCTCTCCCTGTGCCTCTGTCCCTCTCCCAGTGTGGCTGTGTCTCTCTGCCTCTCCCTGTGTTTTCGGATCTCTCTCGCACTCCATGTGTCTCGGTGCATGTCTCCCTCTCCATGTATCTCTGTGCCTGTCTACTTGTCCCTCCCCCTGTGTCTCTCACTCCCTGTGTCTCTGTGTCTCCCCCCTGTATCTATCTCTCCCTTTGTCTGTGTCTGTCTCCCTGTGCCTGTCTCTCCCTGTGTGTCTCTTTCTCTGTGCATCTCTGTGCCGGCTACTCTCTCTCTCTCTCTCTCTCTCTCTCTCTCTCTCTCTCTCTCTCTCTCTCTATCTCTCTCTCTCTGGCTTTGTTCCCTCCCCTCACCAGCTCTACCAGGCTCCTTCTCCAACCTTTCCCTTTCTCCCTTGGGGTCCTGTGTCCCCCCATGCATTCAAGGGAACTACCCAGGCCCCAGGTTCCATGCCAGTGGGTGTGCCTAGCTAGTATGCCTGCCATCAATGCCCTGCCTTGTGCTCACAGACCAGTGCAGACAAACACTTGTGTCCAGTGTGTCTAATTTATCCTGCTGGTAATGAGTTGACTTCCTCTTCCTGTAATAAAGCTGTTCCCGGTTTCTACAAAGACTTTGGTGCCTTCATTGTGTTACCACTGTTCAGTGTAGCCTACCTGTTACTGCCAGAGGGGGGGTGGCCAAGTCCGTCTGCATACAAAAAGCACCCCCACTTGGTCTGGTGACTCCCTGGACTGAAAATGTGGCCCTGACTGGGGTCTCCCACACAGCCTCTCCCATTTTGGCATGCCTCCCACTTCCACACCATTCTTGCGCTATTTTGGCTTTATCACCCTACAATAGTTTTTTTTGTTTTTTGTTTGTTTATTTGTTCTTGGTTTAAACAAACCTTTACAAAATAACCCTACAATAGTTTTAGGGAGTGGGCTGATAGCAGCTGGAATGTAGTTTTGGTTTCACCGGGAGTACAAACCAATTTACTGAATTAGAAGCCCAATGTTCCTTTTTATTAGCCATTGGGGTACTAACATATTTCTCAAGTCCTGCTCTTGGACATTCTTTTTCTTGGGTATTGCTTTGTTTGAGGAAAACAAGAGGCAGGTCTAAAATAGCTATTGTTCATATGTGGGCTCACTCGGAACCCAACCCTATAACCTCTAGAGTGGGTTGGGCTAGGTTAGACCAGTCCCTATCCACAGACACTGCAATTTCACATTCTGTGGGGTGGATTGATGTTTTTTAGGTAAACCTGATTGGCTCGCTACAAAAACCTTTGTGTGATTGCAAGACTAGATTAGTCCAGCACCAGTGTGTTTGGGATATCCAGGGGAGACATTGGGCCTCATTACGAGTCCGGCGGTAACCGTGCCGGAAAAACCGGCAGGCTACCACCATACCCATATTACCATTCCGCCTCTGTGATTCCTGGAATCACATGGGGCATTACGACCCCGGTGACCCAGGAATTCCGGAGGCGGAATTCTGTAATTCCACATTCCCATGGAGTCCCATAGGACTCCCATAGGACTCCATGGGGATGTGGACAATGGAAACACTGGTTCCATTTATGACGGAGCCAGTGTTTCCATTTGCGACTGCAGGCGGGTGACGACAGTCCCGCCAGGTCAGATCTGGCGGGAGTGACACCTCCCGCTTGCAGGACCCTGAATCAGCTGGTCCGGAAAGAACGGTGGCAGCGTTTTTACAACCACCATTCGTTCCGGACCGGCAGGGTCGTAATGAGGCCCATTGTTCCTTAATTCAATTCAGTACCAATTTTCAGGATTGCAGCATGTTAGCATAAATGCTGAAATATTTTCACACTGAAGACTACATTGCACTTTTCAGACCAGATACAGACTGTAGCTAGTATCCTGGGCTTAGTTCTGGTTTGGATTTTTAGGGGCAGTGCTTGTCCTCCCCGGGTCCTCTTTGTTGATTGGATGATACACCCTATTTTAGGACCATTGTCTGCACCATTTCCCACCACTCCCTGTTTTCATTGATTGGCATATGATTTATGTAGGAAGCCGCTGTTGCCTTAGAAGGGCAGTGAGACTTCACTACTCCACCTACTCTGCTTCTCTGGCCTGTCCTGGGTCACCCTCACTGTTGTTATCTTTATGGGACCATCATCTGCTGGTGTGCTGCCTTTCTTTGCCCTTCGAGCCACTGTAACCTTCATGGTCAGGTTCTTCTGTCCTATCAGAGCCATCCATGTCTCTGCTTTCAATTCTAGCTGGTCTTTCCTCTTTCTGGAAAGGCTGATTGTTCTTCTTTTGAGTCATCATAGTCTCAAATCCTGGTGTGACCAAAGCCTCCATTTCTCCTGCAAATGGAGACACCTTACTCATTGGGTTGTTTAGCCATTTTGGACACTGCTTCTGTGAATACCTAACTCTAGTCCTGGGTTGGTGGTGTCACCATTATTGTGAATAGTAGTTGTCATTTTGCTAATGTACACCTTCTGATTTAGCACCCCCCTAGTATACAATCCAACCCCAAAATTCAGGGGCATGAATAAGGCAGTTTCTGAGTTTAAACTCTCATTTATTTAAATATTTCAAAGTCTAGGTGATCCCCAAGCATTATGCTGAGAAAGTCAACAAGGTACCTTACAAGCATAGGGAGCTAGTCCACAGAAGAAAATCAACCTGCGTATTACAATATCACTAGTTGTCATAATACATGGAGTTATGTGTGGGCTTTAATTTTGCTCTTACTTTTTGAAGACATTTTCAAATCCAGGTTGATTCATGGAAAATTTCCATCAGAGTGCCCATCTATAAGAACGGTGATCTCCTCTTTCCCATTAGTTATCAGCTTATTGACCTCCTGGATGACGATTGCAACATCTTTTTGGACCTCATTTTAAACGATATTGAAAAGTGGATGTCGCAAATCAATCGACTGTCCACATTTCAGACCGGGTTCAGGAGGGGTATGGGGATAGAGGTGAATGGACTGGCAATTAAAGCGTTAATAGAATGGGCTCTTAGAAGGGAAGCAGACCCTCTTTATGTCACATATGTAGACCTGACCATGGCTTTTGACATGGTGGATAGATCTAGACTCTGGAATAAACTTAGGAGTTGGAATTGTCCAGATCCACTTCTTTCCATCTTGGTGCATATACATTCTGATACCAAGCTTAAGGTTAGGCCCGACATACAGAGTTCTGTTTCTGAGGCTATTGCGACTTCCAAGGGGTCTTAGGCAGGGGTGTGTTTTATCCCTGTGGCTTTTGAACATTTAGGCATTGCCTCATTTGTCCCTCCTAAAATTGGTAATGAAGTCTGCTCCTGGATCAGCTATGCTTCTTATGGATAGAACACAGGTTGGACTGCAGCGCGTCTTGGCATGTTTTATGACAATACTTGCCAGAATAAGCTATAAGCTAACCCAATGAAAACTAGTGTATGATGTTTTCATGGAACCAGACCATGACTCCCTAAATATACTTTGTCTTTGGGTGAAAGTCTCCTTTCAGTGGTGCAATCAATTAGGTAATTGGGTTTTATTCTGGTGTGAGTGCCTCTTTGTGCAATAGTACGTAATAAATTGATGGAGCGAGGAACCCAATTTGGAATACAAATATGAATTATTGCTTGCTTTGAGATATTTTCGTTTCACTCTGATTCCACTAATTACCAATTATAATCTTTAAGTTCCCCAGGCTCTTTTACATGGTCTTGAAACCAGTTATTTTACTGACGAGTTTGATTTTGCAAAATTGGAGGGGAGAACATGGCACACGGCTGTGAAACTGCCTAATTGCGTCCCCATAGTGTTTATAATGTATGAACTAGTTTCTATGCATTGTGTAGTGATGTGGAAAGCCATTTCCTTGTTTAGGAAAGTTATTAAGGCAGCTTCTAATACCTTATATGAACTCCTTGATACACAGATGAAGCACTCTAAATCAGATCGTTCGACCAATTTTAAAAACAAATGTACTGCTGGACTTGAAAAATTAAGCATTATGTTTCAGCAGCTTATCAGCAACACAGAAGATGTTAAAAAGAAAATATACGATGCAGATTGGAGTGAAACCTGTGACAAAAGAGGATCTTACAAACCTTTTGAGGATTTAAGTCTCAAGAATAAGTGAAGGGGAATGCTTCCTCTGTATATTAGTCAATGCCAGGATGGGTGTGTAATGAGGAGAGTGAGACAAAATCTTATGCACACTCGAGAATTTGTTTTAATTAGGTGTCTGAGTGTGGATAATTGTCATAGGTTTGTACTCCCGAGACCCCCGGTCGGCCCATAGAGCCGAGGTTTGCTCCGAAGCACTTTAAGATGAGATAGCTGCACCTTTGAGATGGATGGGGCTGCATATTTATTACTCCAACACCAATCAATAAGGACAACTCAATGGTTTGGCAAAGGGAATTGTTTCATGACAAGTACAAAAAACAGGGAGTCATGGAAATCAGCAATGATGCGATCGTCCTTCTCGCTTCAACTCCAACGAACTTCATACAAATCATAACATTTATACTCAAAACGAGTCATAATTGACGTGTAACACTCAAGAGTTTAACATGCAATTCTATTGGTTAAGAAAAAGTAACTTTAATATAGGTACTATATCTGTATATGGTAACGGATTGAGGGGATTGGATAAACACTGTCAGGTGGGCGCTTAAGCCCTTCCTTCAAAATGACTACTGTAGGCATCACTAAAAGTACGACGTCCCATTGGTTCTACTAACTATAGGACCCTAGATTATTTGGTCCATTGTGATTGGGTTGGCACCAACCCATGCATATTCTTCCACTTCACTTAGCAGCACACAGAATGGTCAGCCAGGTGCGGGCGCCCCCTAGTTACCCAGCCTTTCTCCAATTATGGTTACAATCAATCATCGTTTCAGCAACTATGTGTCAATTATCTCAATGTGGTTGGCCTCGAAACTGCATCTTCTGTCTGGAAAAGTTCTGATATCTTCTGCTGGGACGGATGCCAAGCGTAGGTGTGAACCCGTGCTCTTCTGGCTCGGCTGGTCACGTGATTCCCACACTGTCAATTTGTCTCGTTTCTCTCAATTTGTGTATTTGGTTCTTATTTAGCTTTCCACCTGCCTACTACTCCTTATAACGACCATTCAAAAACAGGATTTTCTGTTCTTATGTTTCAATTATATGTAGCTACTGTTCATTCCTTCTATTGGTATGATCTTAGCTCCACTGGCACGAGTTGCATCTGCCGAGTTTCGATTCAGCCGTCTCTTCTCGTTTTACTAGAATATGAAGACCCGATCATTCGGCCTTTAGTAACCTGGGTTGATTCTGCTTCGTTTGCAAGGTGGAATTACACTTATAATACTGTGCTTCGTTTTGAGGTAGATTATGTATAATGGTGCATGTTGCGCTATTCTTCTACTTTGCACAGCAAGTGTGCACTGGTTTCTTTGCTTTTTTGTGATTCCAAGCACATTTACAGGTGTAAACTGATCGACTGTATTCATTTTGCTTACAGCTTAACTCTCTTATGTCTCTTAAGCTCACAATCTCTTTTCTCATGGCGTTTCGTCTCTTTGTGTCATCCTTAGGTCGTCATTTCTTCTATATATGAGTCCATCCGGGACCTCATGACATCACCATTCATCTTCCATTAAGAGTTTTTTGCTTTCTTCCGGGACGGTACTTAGGCACTCTTCACTTCGCCTTATTTGCTGGTAGGGTTTTCTTAATGGATACCTTATTGTTCATGGTTTTCTGGGTACTGGTACTTCAACAGGTGTTGCTATTCTGATAGGTACTGGGCAGAGCCCTACTGCGGCTCTCTGCTGGTTTATTTGTTCATCATACGTCACATATTTTGGTGTGAACGTTCCTGGTACTTCAAAATGGGCGACTGGAGTGCAGGCTTTATTTGGGACCTCCTCTACAGGTTTTGTCAGGATGCTGTTGATTTGTTAAAACACGTTTATATCCAATGCACCTTCCTACAAGCAAAAAGAGAATTCTTTTGAATTAAATGTGTGAATGATGTGATGTATTTAAATAACATTTATTTGTGGTACAATATTCTAGATGGTCATTCGATACCTCTAAATATTGCGACTGGTTCTTTATTAATCTCTTTGAAATTGACTGATTCTCTTAAACTTTTGATATAGTATTTATTATATATTTTATGAATAATATTTAAATATGGAATTGTTGGAAATAGGGAAATATTGTAAGGTATTTTGAAATTTTAATGTAATGTTTGTTTTGTCTGTGTATACGGTTTTAATAAACCAATAACATAAAGGAAAAAAAAGATATTTCCCATTAATATAATAAATATATTTCTGAACGTTAATCCAAAATAATACAATGCAACTTCTAAGCATCATAATATAATTGTTGGACATTTTATTTAAATCATTGCACAGCATATACGTAATGAATAGCTTTCTTTTAACGAATGACAGATTCTTAAAAACAATTTATTTTCCACAATATCTATGACAAATACTGGTATCAGAGAAAGGTTACATAAACATCATCATTAATATAAATAACATTTGATATGAATTCCCTCCCTGTATAGATGTGGCCCTGTGCAATACTAGCATATGAATATAAATGAAATACAAGGAGGTATGGTGGGCTGCATCCAAATCTACAGGCATGGATTTACCAAAGCTGCACTATCAATTTAGAATAGACAAAAAATGGACTAATCTACTCTGCACAGGACATAGTTGCTTCACTTCACAGATTGCATCCTAGTAAAGCAGGATTCTTCCCTTTCTTTAGAGTTTGATGTGTGAAGTTTACCTCCTTTGCATCCCAATATCTCCTTTAAATGACTAGGTCTTCACAGGCATTGATTTATACATTCTGTGTTAAGTTATGGAGCATATTGCAACCTGTCATAGCACCAGTTGTTGACTATACTTGTTAAGACACAGGGTTACATTTACTTGACTATGATTTACAAAGACTGTCTGCACTACACTGTCGTGGGGAAATTCTGCCGGGGTCGGCCGGGCCGTCCGCAGAACTCCGGGCAGGGAGGCCCCAACTCCTCCCGTATATCCCAAAAGAGATAGAGTATGAGACACACACAAGAAGCAAGGTGACTCTGCTGTTTATTAAACACAAACGGCAGGGATGGGTCAAGGATCATACGCGTCTGACCTGACACACACACAATCGTGGGGCTCGCAGGCCCTTTTTACTGTAGTATGACGCGCTACTTGCGTCACTTTAGAAAGTTAACAAAAAAACCTATCGCCACTCTTAATTGGTTGCTCGAGTGGTAGGGTTAGTATAGCATACGTATAGAGAATAATATGAGTGGACAAGGGTTAGTCAGGTGATATATCTGGGTTGTCCCTACAGTTAGATACATGAGAATTGTTACATGAAGACTCCTAATGATTGGTTAATGTTAATGCAGTCAGTGATAAGAGCCCCATGTTCTGATTGGTGCGCCCGTGAGCTTCCCAGCCTGGGACCATCGCTGTTCCCAGCTCTCGGTGTACCTGCAATTTGCAACAATGTTTCACTATGGGTACATGCAGACAATGTGAAGACTTATTCATGAGCTGGACGGCCGACTACTCCCACTGTCGCAGATGTCCATTGATCCTTTCAAGTGTATCTGCATGTGTCTGGTAACGAGGGATCCAGACGCCTCCTTCCTCCTGGGCTTGGCATCTTGTCAGGTTCGGCTTGGTCACGTGAGGTGTGACCGTGTTTGAGGCAGAATTCTGCACAATTAATATTGTTTTTCCACTGTGTGCCTGGTTTAATTTGCAGGTGCGACTTTGATGTTGGTGCACAGCGTGCGAGGTTGCAACATCGTGCCCTTGATGGTCTGCTTTTGGAATGTGGGTTTGCAACATTACGACCTTGGCTGTCTGCTTTCGCCAGGCTCATTCTGCAGGATCAGCAACCTGACTCTTGTTCTGTTAACGTCCACGGGAGCTCTTGCTTGCGGCCTACTTAGGCCTGGTGTATAGGTGGAACCGTTTGGTGCACAGGCGCTTTAGGTTATAGTCTCATATTGTCTTATGACCAGTATCGTGTCTTCGTTATAATTCTCATTATGGCACCTAGGTTTAGAAGAAGCGTAAGCAAGCTCTTTAGATGAGTTCATGGTGCGTCTTGCGTTTCTGCATTTTGAGAGCCTATGTGGAAAATAATAAAGATGCACGTCCGTGAGTATGTCTGTCGCCTACGTCATAGCACTGAGTATATTCTTCGTGTAGATTGGTGCGGGAGTGTCCAGTGTGTACATTGGCACTGGTGTGCTATCCGTTGGCTAGGTCGTCATGGCATCTCTAACGACGTATAGTTTTTAGTCTAGTTGATCCAAGCCGCAGGCATCGGCATGGGCAGGGCGGGCTGCTGGGCAGGCAGATGGACACATCCTTATGTTCCTGTACCAGGGTATCTGGTCGTCTGGTAGATGGGCAAACTCTTCTCGTGGCGGGTGCTTGGGCCGTGAACCTTTAGGCCAGGCGCGAGAGGGGGAAGATGGGAGCCTGTTTTTCCATTTTCCCACTTCAGTCCCCCCTCTGGTCGACTTGTCGACCACAAACATATCCTTTTCGTTATCTCCTCTTACTCTCCATATTTTAGTTATTCCTCCTAAATGTCCATAATGGTTAACATGATCTTCAAACGACCAATACATATATTCACAGGTTCCTCCAGGAGTACAGTATACCCATTTCCCTATGTAACTCCTGGGGTTTCTTGGGTTCTCGACCTTCACCGATGGTGGGTCCAGGTGGTTGGTGATGATCTGGTTGCGCAATTTCTCTCTCTCTTGTATTATTATGCCTGTGTGTTGGCCGTCATCTGCTGGCATCAGTGGGTGCATACCGATCATTTCAAGCAACTCGTCAGTGGTGCGTGCCTTCCGGGCTTTCCAAAATCTTATTATGATCAGTGTAGCTCCAGCCAAAATAATACAACCAACTATAATTTTCAGTCCATCTGACAGCCAAGATGGCATCCATGACCATAATAGCGAAAACCAGCTCTCATCCTTTTTCACACCTTTACTTTCATCCACCATTTTGGAGTGCAACTGGGCCAATTGTGAAACTGCTTCTGTCAGTGTACCGTTGTCAGCATCGTTGGCAGGAATGAATGTGCAGCATGATTGTCCTATCTTTGCGCAAACTCCTCCTTCCATGGCAGTGAGGAGGTCCAATGCATATCTGTTCTGCAGTGCTACCATCCTTATTGCTCGCAGCTCCTCTTTTATCGCGTTGAATCCGTTTACTGTAGAATTGATGGTCATCATAAGTTCCCATCTAGTTATCTGGAGCCATTTTGCGTTTGCGTAAGCCTGTAGTCCCGGATGGATTATTGAGGAGAAGAACATTGCTGCTCTGCTGAACAGTCTGTGTTCTGGCGGGATTGAAGTGAGTGCCGTTTCCGACCTTCCCCATAGGTAATTTCCTGTCAGAGGTTCTCCTTGCCTTTTCCGTCTATTTAGGACAGTATCATTGCCGCTGGTCCTGTTCCCTGGCTCCTCCTGAGGTGGTGCAGATCTCTTATTTCTCTTGTCCCCTTCATCCATTTTGGGAAAGTTCGCCACATTCACATGCTTCTGGGGTACCACTAGTGATGGTACATTGACGTGCACCATCGTGCATACACCATTCCACAGAGGGGGCAGTGTGTGATATGCCTTTTCTCCACAGGCCCAGTAATGGTCCATTATCACTGCTGTTCCTGCTCCCCCCTCAGGTAACTCCATCACGCTTCCACAATTGGTGTTGTATCCTAAGTCCACCTCTCCTTTATGTTGGTAGCATACTTTAGGCGCAGTCAGCGGCAGTATTGTTATCGGGTCTTCATCCGTTTCTATCCATAGGCACGTATTTGATCCAAGTCGTCCAACATCTGTGGTTGTGTGCATCGATAGTTGAAATAGTTTCTTTTGTTACCATGTTGCTGCCAACCACTCCTATCTCCCATTTGTTGTCCAAGTACACTTTCCCCGTTATCGTCACCAGTGGCCTCTCCCAGCATCCTAGTTTACCAGGAACTTCAGTGGCGTACCAATCACATGATAAATACTGCAGTGTTACTTTCTTTGTTTCTCCTTTTGCAGGACCACTTGTTATGTATCTGAATGCTTCAGCATGTAAACTGCTCTTGTGGTAACTCAAATAAGTCTTGAGGAAGTTGTTTTCGTATGGGTATGAGTCTCGTGTTTTCCACGTCATATGCACCACTGTCCCTTGAAATCTTCCTTTCGTTTGGAACAGTGCCAAGTATATTATGCATCGTGCTGTTTTTTCGTCTATTTCTGTGGCAACAAATGTTCTAGAAGCGCTCATGGCGTATGGTATTAATGAGCAAACGTAGCAGCTGTCTTCTGTTGTCTGCTTACCAATGCGGGTCATGTGTTGATACCATATGTTGTTTGAGACGTGTGCTGAATCTTGTATATAATTGTCAATACCTTTGTTATCTGAGTATGTGCTGCGTTGAACTCTGTTTTGCTTGTGCGTAATTTTACTAATATCACCTGACGTAACACCTGTTGCAGCTGGGGATGGGGGTGTGTTAGGTTTGGGTACAGCAATAATATTGATAGCACAGCTGTACTGCCATACAGAGGCAGCTACGAACCCGGTGATGACCAAAATCCCTATTACTTTTATTACATATGCTAATTTCACCGGCATTTTGCTCTTACCTTGCTGCAGTCCGGCAGCGTATTCTTGCGACGTTAGAGTTGCCCGCCTGAAAATTCTCAATATGCTGGTTATTAAATGTTAGTTGTTGTTTTTTAAGCTCTCCCTATCAAATAGTCATTCAGTGCCCAGGCGAAGAGCTGTTCCCACGCTAATCTAAGCGATCTATCTCTTAGGGCAGGCAAGTATGGGTGGAGGTGGGGCATCGAGTATTCTATGGCCAAAAGGAACGCTGTGTAGTAGACACGTACCCTTTTCCTTTTCAGGTACGTTGGCCTTTTTATTTCATATACAAATTGGTGTGACAATTCTTCTGGGTAATTATTGTCTGAGGGTACCATCTACTCCTGGGCAGTGAATTTGTTAGTTATCTACTTTCTTAGCAGTACAATAATACACGGTTCCTGCATGTGCGAGAGAAAAGAAAAGAGAGCATTCACGTGTTTACATGTGTATTTGTGTAAGACAATGTCCTTCAGTTCAGTTACTACTGTAATGGGGACAGGGGTCAGTGGATGGTGGGCAGGGGGTTTTTGGGCTCAACTGGTGGGCGTGGCTTTTACTCTTTGAGCGAGTGATCATGGGGTGGGCTGTATGGGGATCACCCCTTTCTTCTTCAGTTATTGTCTCTGGGGAGTCTGGGGAGTGACAAGGTATGGGAATACTTGGGCCGCTGGCTGTGGTAGAACTTTCTTCTTCCGTTGCGATGTTGTTGCTGTTCTCTCAATGGACCTGTCGGTGGCGCTGGGGCGGGTCTGTTGTTTGTAGATCTTTACGTCGTGTAGGTGGTTCCAGGCACGCTTGTCCTGTAGCTTTACTGCTCTCGTTGATATCTCCTCTACCAGATGGGGACCAGTAAAGCGTGGGCTGTTCCACTTCCTATTGAAGTTGCGAAGTAGTACGTGGTCACCTTTAGCAATCTTACACAGTCCTTCCTTTTCCAGTTCTTTATCCGCGTCTTCTTGTTGGCTTCTATTAGACCCGCCCCGTGTGCGCTCGAGCTGTTGAGACACAAACACTACACTAGTAATCAAAGAAGACACATATTGGTACATTTCATCACCAAGAACACTTGCAGTGCTTTCGTGGTCGGTAAATGCTCTTGACGTTGGCGTTAGGGGAAGGCGCATTTGACGTCCGGTAACCACCTCATGGGGAGTGAGGTGGTGGTCGGACCCTGGCCTATTCCTTAGCTCAAATAAGACTAATGGAAGACAATATAACCAACTCCTCTTTGTTGTTTGCTGTATCTTTGCAATTGCCTCCTTTAATAGGCCATTCAGGTGTTCACATACACCGTTGGCCTGTGGGTGGTATGCACATGCAAATTTATGTTGAATGTTCAGCAGTGATGTAATGTGCTGAAACATCTCGTTTGCGAAATGTGGGCCATTGTCTGACCTTAACACCTCACACACTCCCCACCTGGGGAAGACCTCCCTCACTAGGAATATGGCTGCTCTAAATGCATCTGGGTGTGAACAAGGCCCTGCCTCAATCCACCTAGAAAATGGGCATACTACTACAATCATATACCTATTTCCTTGACATATATTGATCATATCAACATAGTCAATATGGAGATGCCGGAAAGGTCCCTCTGGCCGGGGTATAGTACCTCTTATCACCTTTAGAGTGTGGCCGGCCGTAAACTGTTGACATGTGAGACAATTACTGATAAAATTTGACACATGCGAATTTAACTCGGGGCAGAACCAGTCTTCCCTAATTCGTGCTGCAATTACTTCCTTGCCTGTGTGGGCTGGATAATGTAGTAGGTTCAGGGCGGTGTTCAAAAGTGCCAATGGTATTACAACCTTTCCAGTGCCACCCTGGCGCCATACTGCGTCGGTTGGGGACATTGTACATCCTCTTTTTACCCATATTTCTTTTTCGGCCATTGGTGCAGCCGCTTGTAACTCCATAATCTGTGTGGCTGGGAGATGGGTATACCCTTCTCTTATCAACATCTCCTTAGCCATTCCCCTCCCTCTCCCTCTCTGTGACTCTGGGGGGTTCCATATCTCACCAAAGTATGCAGCATACTTCGCATGTGCGTCCGCTGCTGCGTTTCCCTTCGAGACGTGGTCCTCACCATTGGTGTGTGCGGTGCATTTCACTAAAGCTAATTCTTGGGGATCATTAATTACTTCAATTAGTTCAGCCAATAAGAGGGCATGTTGCACTGGAGTGCCATCAGCTCTCCTAAACCCTCTTCTTCTCCATTTCGACATCCCTGAGTGGACAGTGAATGTAACATATGCGCTGTCGGAATATATGGTCACCCGTTTGTCAAAGCTTACCTTCAACGCCAAGATCAGTGCGACCAGTTCAGTTGCTTGAGCGGAGTAATGCTGTGGTAATTGTACACATTTCATTGCCACACACACCGGTACCTCCATCATTTTTACCACCGCAGCCCCAGTTCTCCTCACACCATCCCTCTGATCGATAGTTGATGACCCATCAATAAATAAGAGCTCACCCCCCTCTACTGCGTTTTCCTCAACTTTTCTAGTACATGAGTACATTTCAGTTATTTGTGTACAGTCATGGGCATAATCTCCCTCCTCAATTACTTCTGCTAGGAACCTGGCAGGGTTGACCGTGCTGCATCTAACAATTGATAGTTCGGCTCTGGATAGAATGATCTCATAACCTGATGCTCTTTGCGTGGTTAGGGTGGATTTAGGTTTATTTAATATCGCAAAAAGTGCATGTTCCACAAATAGTGTAGTCGGGCACCCCATGGCGATTGCTGATGCTTTTTCCACCGCAAAAGCAGCTGCGGCGAGACCTTGTTCGCAGGGGAAGTGGCCTAACATTACAGGATCTAAGTGGCCACTGTAAAATGCTACTGGTTTGTAGCCCATGCTTGTTTTTTGAGCCAACACTGCTTTCATTACTGCTGAGTCGCAATGTGAAAATATAAAAAATTGCCGCTCATAGTCTGGGGATGCCAGTACTGGAGCAGTTGATATCGCATCTTTTAATTCATCAAAAGCTTCTTTCATTTCCATCGTCCACCCCAGTTTTTTCTCCCCTTTATTAGCTTCCCGTAACGCCTCAAGCAGGGGTCCTATGTATGAACTGTAATCAA
This sequence comes from Ambystoma mexicanum, assembly GCF_040938575.1. Lineage (NCBI taxonomy): Eukaryota > Metazoa > Chordata > Amphibia > Caudata > Ambystomatidae > Ambystoma > Ambystoma mexicanum. The sequence goes on from NC_090927.1 coordinate 295,971,254, forward strand.
ATACCCAAGCTCTACAGTAGTTGCAGAGCCCCAGGAACTGCTGCAGTTCCCTTACAGTTTGTGGCATTGGAGTGGTCGAAATAGCTTGTGCTCTTTGTGGTGCGATCTTTCTTCCATGTTGGGATATAAGCTGACCAATGTAAAGTACCTGTTCTTGACAGTACTGTATCTTTTCCATGTCTACCTTGTAACCTTTGTCAGCCAATATTGTCAACATCTTTAAGGAGTCCTCTCTGCATGTTTTTTTGTTTTTACTGCAAATGATTATGTCATCCACATACTGCAACACCGTGCTTTCTACTTCAATGTTACCCAAATCCATCTGTATCACTCTATTGAAAATTGAAGGTGATTCACAATACCCCTGTGGCAATCTGGTGTGCTTCCACTTAGTGTTTCTGTAAGTGAAGCTCGTCAGATCTTGTGAGTCTGGGTGTAATGGTATTGAGAAAAAAGCATTTTTAAGGTCGATCACTGTAAATCGTGATGCTTCTGCTGGAATGCCACACAAGATTGTGGCCGGGTTTGCAGCTACGGGGTATTCCGCTTCTACTATGTTATTCAAGGGCCTGAGATCCTGTATAAAACGCCAAGACCCCCCTTTAGCCTTGCGCACTGGGTACACAGCCATATTACATGGTGATTCTGAGGGGACCAATATACCATTATTTATAAGGGCCGTTATGGTTTCATATATGCCCTCATCTGCCTCTTTTGATAGTGGGTACTGTTTTACTCTGGGGAGTATTGCACCTTTTTTCAATTTTATTTTTACTCCCCCTATACTTTTTATGCAGCCCACGTCATAGGGGCCAGTAGTCCACAATGATTTGGGTACTTTTGACATATCGTCCTTAAAGAAAGGGACCGGGGTGCATGCGGGTGCCTCAAGTGCCATTGCAATTTTCTGTGCTACTTGTTTGTAGGCCACTCTTAGCCATATTTCCACACTCATCATAAACACCATTTCACCTTCCTCCTTTTCATCTGAAAACAGCTCCTCATCTGACACCTGGGTGAGCCTACATCCTTCTGCTAATGCTATCACTGCCCTCCATGCTCTTCCTTCTCTGTCTTGGGCATGTACAGCAATATAATCAGCTGTTGCAATAATGCTCTCAATATCCATTGAAACCACCTTCCCTTCTGGTTCATTAACAGGTGTTTCTGGTCTGAACAGATAGGCTGCTGGCCTTCTACATATTTTCCCTTCTATCCCTGGCATCCATGCAATTGCCATGTCCGTTCCATACTGGAAGAGTTCACCATCTACTGGCTCCACCCTAATCGCTGTCTGTCCACAGTATGCCTGCATAATCTGTCGTGCTGTGAGCATGTTAATCCCCGGAGTAGAGCAAATTATGCCGTCCTCAGTAAAGGAGATCGTCATATTCAACCTGTTCATTATATCTCTCCCCAGTATATTTACTGGTGAGGCACTATAATATAAAAGTGGAACTGACAGATCATAATCTCCAATAGATAAGGGAATGTTATCAGTAAAGGGAACCAACCCTCTAGCCCCAGAGAATCCTTGGGTGTTCATGGTCTCGCCTGACATCTTAAATTTACCTTCCCTTATGCAAGACCGGGTCGCCCCGGTGTCAACAAGGAATGATAATTTTTTGTCACCTATCGTTACCTCTATGCGTGGTTCCTCTGCACTATTAGGTGTTACTGACAGGATGGGACACACCAAGGCCGTCTGTGGGCTTTCCTATTGGGGGTACAACGACTGGCCATTTCCGGTATAAGGGTTGTGTCCCAAAACCGTCACCCTACCCAGTTGTGTTTGTGGTATTTGTGGTTGTTGTGTCATCGCTACCTGTTGTTGTGGCAGTGTTTGGGGCTGTTGTTGTGTTAATTGTTGTTGTTGTTCATTTCCTTGTTGCAACATTTGCTGTTGTGGTATGCCCTGCTGTACCTGTGCGGGCCTTGGTTGTCCCTGATCACTCCATGATGGTGTTCCTGGTCTAACTCTACACGTGCGTGACATGTGCCCCAATAGTCCACAGCTCCAACACACCGGTGGTTCCCTATTCTGCCATGGAAAGCTCCCTGTGTTGTCCTGGTATACTGGTTGCCCTGTGGGGTACGAATTTCTAAATCCTCCCACCTGCGGTTGGGTGCCATATCCGTACCCTCTCCCTCTCGTAATTCCTCCTCTCCCCCTGTTATAATTATAATACCCAGCTCCTTGCATTGGGTATCCTCCTCCCATGTTGGGCGTGTATGGTTGGAGTGGCGGCACCTGTTGTGTTGTAGTCTGTGAAGGTGGTATTTGGGAGGAATCTTGTGCAGCCACTACTTGTGTGGGGCTTTGGGTCATTGTTGTAGGTGTAGTTATTAGTGCCCCTTCCATTGTGTATTTAGTAAGCTTTTTCTGTACTAATTTAGCCTCTTCCGTTTTCCTGTCCTCTTCCTTTTGTTTCATTTTTCCTTGCCATGTCCTCCAATGATGCACTATAGTCAGTTGTATTTCGGGCCATGGTTTTGCTTCCATTCCCACTACTTTCTTTAGTTGTTTCTGAACTCCTTCTGGGAGCCCTTGTACCAGTATATGGTAAAATATTGCTGGTGTTTTATCCCATTGTTCTCTAGTTTCCATGCGCCACTTCTCTTGGATTTCCTGGATATAATCAACAGGATCTTCGTTCTCATGCATCTTGCGGGATGTAATTGCTCCTATATCTGATGTGTCTGGGTACTGTACTCTCAGTGCCTGCCATAGTGCATGTCTGCAGTTTGCGAACGGTGCCCCATCGTGCGATGTATTTGTTATTGTTACCCCATGAAATCCCGCTCTCTTCCAGATGTCATCCGCTCTATCCCCTAATATTGATATTAAAAGGCCCTTTACATCTCCTACTGCCAGCTTCTGTCCTGCGGTGTGTTTTTCCATTTCATATATCCATTTACCCGCACCTCCACTTAATGATGGGAGCCTACATTTTATATTTTCTTTATCGGTATGCTTCCAAGGAACATACTGTGGTCTAACCCCACCTCTATCCAAAAGTGGCATTAAATTATGTCTTGTTTCACCCTTTGTATTCCATAATATTGAGTCCTCACACCCTTCCTCCTCTTCCCTTTCTTCCACATTTTCACTTTCGTTTGTATTTCCCCTGCTCATACCTCTTTCTTCTTCATCTTTTCCCCTTCTTCCATCTTTCTCTGTATTTAATGTGGGCATGTGTATACCTCTTTCCTGCCTGCGACTAGGGAGGTCTCTAAGCCGCCATGTATAGGGTGTCAGTTCGTCGGTGAAGGGCGCTAGTTTTATTTTGCGTAACGAATGTGAGGTGGTTGAGCATGTAGGGTGCGATAGGGGAGGGCGTGATGGGGATGGGGATGTTGCGGCCTCATGTGCCTGTCTTTCCTCTATTCCTTTCTTTCCCTCCTCACTTCTCTCCATCTCATTCTTTCTCCTACTGATCCATGGTGAGTCTAGGTTGGTCCGGGTGATGTATAGTTTATCTAAGCTTTCCCTTTCACTGTTTCTTCCTTCATTTTCCACTCCCTCTTCCTCACTACAAAAGCTAGTCATAAACGGCACCCCCCACTCGGTCTTTTTCCCCTTGATCGTTACTGTTTGTAAATCTATTAGGTCCAGTTCTCTTCTTTCTCCTTTGTCAACCGCTCCCCTTTGTGCTGATGTTGTTGCTACTTCTGTATCATCATATACATCCCCCCATGCTCCACTCTCCCTTCCCCTATCTCCTCTTTCTCCTTCATACCTTTCCTCCATCTCCTTACCATTTTCCTCCCTTTTCCTTTTCAATTCCTCCATCACTTCACTTCTCATCTGTTCTAATATTCTTTCATCCTCTTTCTTCCTTTCCCATTCCGCCCTTTCTTTTTCTACTATACTCTCCATCACCCTCCCTTCTTTTTATTTCTTAGTTGATTCTGATAGTAACCTCCTCCTCCATATTGCCATTTCTTTTTCTTTTTCTTCTTCTTCCCTTTTCTTTTCCTGCAGTACTACTCTTGATACCCTTTCTGCTGCTGCTTTTACCCTGTCAGCTTCTCTCCTTTGTTCCTCAGTTCGTTCCCTTATTTTTTCCAATTCGTTCTTACCTTCTTTCCTTTTCCTCGCTCTCTCTCTCTCCTCCCTCTCAAGCTGCTTGATCAATTCATTCTGTTCATCCCTTAATTTTGCTAATCGTTCCTCCAAAATCTCTTCTTTTTGTCTTAACAGCTCTTCCCCCCTCAATTCACTCTCCCTGGCATTATCCTCGTCTGTTTTCTTTACTACCTCCTTCTCTTCTCCTGTTAATGAACCTCGTAATTTTAATAATATCTGTGCAGCTACCCATTCATCATTTCCTATTTCCACAGTCTGGTCTTCTCCAGTCCTCCCCTCCCCTGCTGGCATTTTCCTATGAGCCACATATGGTGGAGGGCTGTATGCCGGGTTCGAGTATCCCTCAGCCGCCCTTAACTGTCCTCTTTCTATTTCTCCCAATTCTCTTAAAGGGTACAACCCCCCTCCCTCTGTTTTTACTCCCGTTGCCATGGGTATATCATTGCTCGGTTCCTTTTTTATTTCATCTGCTTTATTATTCTTTTCTCCTCCCTCACCTCTGTTTCCCGTGTTCTTTGGGTCCTCATTCCCCTGTGCCCCATCCTCTCCTTCCTCCTTAATCTCTGTTTCTTCTGGTATTTCCCCCATAGTGAATATTCCATTTGGTCCTGGTCGGGACCCCTGGAACATCCTCCATAAGTTAAACACCTCCACGTGGTTTGCCAACTTCTTCCCTTTATATGTATTGTGCAGATGATTTAATAGTGAATGTTGGGCATATGGATCAAAGCTACCGTTAGGCGGCCACGGTGTTAGCATTTTGTTATCCGTCCCCTGGGTCCATTCTATGCTATACTTAATCAGTTTCTCCCTATGGGGTGGCAGTGTTGTGCATATGTATTGTAGTGGCGTGGTGAGGGTGTTCCCCCACCCTCCCGATCCTGTTCCGTATGACATAGTAGCGCTCCACTTGCTACTGTTCCCTAATCTGGTATCAGTTTATCCCACTAGTAGTTTACAATATACAGCCTTATATCGTTACCTGGCCCCGTAAGTTTGGGGACTTACGATAGTCTGCTTAAGGAAAATTATAAAAATATAGTATGTTACATTTGTAGATTTTCCTCTGCCTTTCTTCCTTTATACAACACCCTTACGGCCCCCTGCGGCCGAGGCGTACGTAGCCCCCTGTGGCTGCGTACCCCTTATTACGTTCTTATACAGTCGTCCTGTTTTCACATGCTCCTCCCCCTTCTACACTTGCCGTGACCGGCGTTCTCCGTGCGCAGCCACGTTCCCCGTTTCGCCTTTCCTCGATCAACTCGTTTACCGTTTATCTCCGTTTCCACTCCCTGACCACAGTTCTCTTCCCCACCACTCTCAAAACGAAGATGCCTCGTACTTGCAATATCCTATGAAAACCCTACTGGTGACGTCACCGATCTCGTAGAGCTACTGGTAAGTTCTTCATATATTCTTTAAATCCAAAATACACCTGCAATCTACCCCCGTTAACCCGACAGCTGTCTTCCTGTCACTCCTGGAACAAGGTAATCATATCAACAATATAATCGGACTGCGCACACTGCGCCGCCTCGCGTGTGATACGCCCCTCGACAGGAGGGCTTAACCAGCCAATTATCTTCCGTATTGGGCAACTAACTAGCTACCGCCTACAGGGAAACGTCATCTACCTATCGAGTGTCTTGCTCGAACAATAGGGATCCTCATCTACTCATTGATCAAAAAATGCCAAATCGTAGGAAACCACACACACACACACCCTTACACGTAGTCACGACCTAGGCCAATCAGTTTCTACGAGCGGCCGCACGTGATGTTTTCGTGCTCCGCCCCCTTCTCTCGCGTTACGTAGCCAACTGCTCTCGCGCTTGTTCAACTACCATTCATTCTATTTCTAACACTAAATTGTCAAACCTTCGCCGTTCACCTGTGCAACACCTCCCGCCTCCCGTATTTAATTCCTCCCCCCTCCCTCACAATTTCACATTGTTTGTTGTGCGTGGCATGCTCACCAAGTTCTCTTGATGCGGGGCCGCTCGACTGCGCGCACCCCTCCGAGCGGCTCGTCACCTCCCCTCGTCTGGACCACGTCTGGACACTCGCCAACCGCGGGCGGGATACTTCTCAACCGGCTCCCGAAGGCCAATATCCGGATTGCGCTGTCCGGTCTTCTCGCAGTTCCGCGATGGTCCTGTAGTCCTCAGAAGGGGGCAACGGCAGAGGGGGCCGCGCCGCCGGGCCTCCTCGCAACTGGAGTGCTTGGAAAAAGTAAAAAATAAAAATGCTGATCTTAAACAGATCTCAGCAGTGCCTCCAACTTGTCGGGGGGAAATTCTGCCGGGGTCGGCCGGGCCGTCCTCAGAACTCCGGGCAGGGAGGCCCAACTCCTCCCGTATATCCCAAAAGAGATAGAGTATGAGACACACACAAGAAGCAAGGTGACTCTGCTGTTTATTAAACACAAACTGCAGGGATGGGTCAAGGATCATACGCGTCTGACCTGACACACACACAATCGTGGGGCTCGCAGGCCCTTTTTACTGTAGTATGACGCGCTACTTGCGTCACTTTAGAAAGTTAACAAAAAAACCTATCGCCACTCTTAATTGGTTGCTCGAGTGGTAGGGTTAGTATAGCATACGTATAGAGAATAATATGAGTGGACAAGGGTTAGTCAGGTGATATATCTGGGTTGTCCCTACAGTTAGATACATGAGAATTGTTACATGAAGACTCCTAATGATTGGTTAATGTTAATGGCGTCAGTGATAAGAGCCCCATGTTCTGATTGGTGCGCCCGTGAGCTTCCCAGCCTGGGACCATCGCTGTTCCCAGCTCTCGGTGTACCTGCAATTTGCAACAATGTTTCACTATGGGTACATCTAGACAATGTGAAGACTTATTCATGAGCTGGACGGCCGACTACTCCCGCTGTCGCAGATGTCCATTGATCCTTTCAAGTGTATCTGCCTGTGTCTGGTAACGAGGGATCCAGACGCCTCCTTCCTCCTGGGCTTGGCATCTTGTCAGGTTCGGCTTGGTCACGTGAGGTGTGACCGTGTTTGAGGCAGAATTCTGCACAATTAATATTGTTTTTCCACTGTGTGCCTGGTTTAATTTGCAGGTGCGACTTTGATGTTGGTGCACGGCGTGCGAGGTTGCAACATCGTGCCCTTGATGGTGTGCTTTTGGAATGTGGGTTTGCAACATTACGACCTTGGCTGTCTGCTTTCGCCAGGCTCATTCTGCAGGATCAGCAACCTGACTCTTGTTCTGTTAACGTCCACGGGAGCTCTTGCTTGCGGCCTACTTAGGCCTGGTGTATAGGTGGAACCGTTTGGTGCACAGGCGCTTTAGGTTATAGTCTCATATTGTCTTATAACCAGTATCGTGTCTTCGTTATAATTCTCATTATGGCACCTAGGTTTAGAAGAAGCGTAAGCAAGCTCTTTAGATGAGTTCATGGTGCGTCTTGCGTTTCTGCATTTTGAGAGCCTATGTGGAAAATAATAAAGATGCACGTCCGTGAGTATGTCTGTCGCCTACGTCATAGCACTGAGTATATTCTTCGTGTAGATTGGTGCGGGAGTGTCCCGTGTGTACATTGGCACTGGTGTGCTATCCGTTGGCTAGGTCGTCATGGCATCTCTAACGACGTGTAGTTTTTAGTCTAGTTGATCCATGCCGCAGGCATCGGCATGGGCAGGGCGGGCTGCTGGGCAGGCCAATGGACACATCCTTATGTTCCTGTACCAGGGTATCTGGTCGTCTGGTAGATGGGCAAACTCTTCTCGTGGCGGGTGCTTGCGCCGTGAATCTTTAGGCCAGGCGCGAGAGGGGGAAGATGGGAGCCTGTTTTTCCATTTTCCCACTTCAACACAAATGCTATTTGTTCTAGACTACAGTGGCTTTGAGTATAGTGAAAAGGAAGAGCACATTTCACACTGAAATGTAAAAACATTTGATTTGAAATGAACCTCCGTTTAATTGCTTCCCCTCCCAGTTTCCTCCATTCAAGTATCTTGGCTGAGAAATTATACTAGACGGTACATATTTAATTGCATTGGGTCTTTATACACAATTGTAGATAATTTGTTTAAGACATACAGCTAGTTTGGACACTCACAACCTAGAGGTAATCTCCCCAGTCTGTTAGGCAGTCTCACACTGGGTAAACTGCTTCAGAGTCCCCCTTGGACATGTCCTGTCTCAATCATCCCTCAAGAGGTCATTGCACATCAGCACTCATCCAGGTAGAAAGAGATCCCCCTTTCTGCAGCCTTCATAATCCCATAGCTCGCTTTACTTCCTGTATGTTTGAACTTAGGTAGGCTCTCATTTTCCCATACTATGTCATATTTAAACAAACAATGGGTACCAGGTTTCCAACAGCGATCAACCTCAAAATTTAAAGAAAAATGTTTGATATATTTCTAGTTGATAATTAGACCCAATAGGATTTATGTGCTTTCAATTCCTCTGATTATTCTTAGTTCCTTGAGCCAACAAGTGTTTCAAGCCATAGCTCTTCTTCAGGGCTCCAAACTGTTGAGTTAATCATTTGCATTGATATAATTCCAAAGTGTCTAGTGTTGTTAGTAAACATATGTAAAATAGTGGTGCAAATTATACAAAAACAAAGCCATAAATGAAAATGATAAGCAAATAAAGCATTGATATAGTTTGAACATATAGAATCATTAAGAACCCATGCCATCAAAAAGTAAAATAATTAAAAAAAGTCAAGCAAAGATCATGGGACATTTTTTCAAAAAGTTAAAAAAATATAGTTATCCTCTTTCAAGGTTCTGTTCATAGATGCTGCAAATTAGCGTCATCATAAAGTACACCATTTTAAATTCAGTAAATGTGCACGTTGCAAATCCCACTGCAATTGCTAATCTCCTTCTTATTATTCAACTGGCTGATATACCCGACGTTGTCCGGGCTTTAATTCCCTCATAGGTACAGGTGACTCTGCAAAATTTGGTGCAGATTGGTGAAATGGTATAGAATCGTATAAGGAATAAAGCTTCGCACGGCCACAAACACACACAAATGTGGACTTCTGCGGAAATCTGGTGAAAAGTATGCAGTGTACAAATGTCATGTAGTCAGTAATGTGAGGAGGGTCCTAACAGGTGACTGCAAAATCTCGTGCAGGTTGGTGAAACAGAGTAGAATTGTATAGGAAACATGCACAAAGTCACAAACCCAGAGACTTTTGCTGAAATTCGGGGTAAGTCGTGGGTTGTCCAAATGTCATGCAGCCAGAGAGAATAGCCCAGCAGCAACGGGCTCACCTTGGAAACACGAAGCAACACAGATTCGATCCCTAGGTCCGCGCTTAGAAACCTCTGGGTATTAAGTACATTATAAATATGCAACTAAGACATATTCCTCGATGCCCCCGGGCTGTGTGAGCTTTAAAAAATGCAAATAAATAAATGAATAAATGTCCGGAAGGTCCTAAAAGGTGACTCTGCAACATTTGGTGCAGATTGGTTAAATGATGTGGAATTGTATAGGGAGCATACGCAAAGCCACAAACCCATGCACACATTTTCACTTTTGCTGAAATCTGGGGAAAGGGGTGTGGTGTCCAAATGTCATGTAGCCAGTAATGTCCAGAGGATCCTAACATGTGACTGTACACAATTTGGTGCAGATTGGTGAAACGGTGTGGAATTGTATAGGGAACATACGCAAAGCCACAACCCCACACCCACATTTTCACTTTTGCTGAAATCTGGGGAAAGGGGTGAGGTGTCCAGATGTCATGTAGCCAGTAATGTCTGGAGGATCCTAACATGTGACTGTGCAAAATGTGGTGCAGATTGGTGAAACGTTGTGGAATTTTATAGGGAACATAAACTTTGCCACAAACCCACATATTTTCACTTTCATATACATACATTTCAACCTGCTGTGATGTTGATACACACATTAACTTGACTGAATTTGATTTCTTGTCCTGTTACAGATGACACTTGGGACTTGTTAACCTGAGCCTCTGTGTGGAAGTCTGCAGCAGGAAAGAAACTAGGGCCTATTCATGGATAAAACTGTGCGAATGTCCAGCAAACTGAACTCACAAATCAAACATATTTGGCATTTGGTGGACTGGCATTTTTTCCCTGGCCCAAATTGCACCTGAACGTGTGTGTGTGAACATGCACATTGGAAAATACACAACGTATCATAATTATACCTCTCCCGCCACTGCCATAATCAAACTCAAATTCAATACAATAAGGTAATGCTCTGTGACATCCTCCCTTGTACCTCTGAGATAGGAATGCCTACCCTCAGTGACCATTTTCCTATGTGCTTTGTTTGAACTTCTCAGTGGGCTATTAGCCAAAATATATACAAAACGAGGTATGATGTTTATCAGCCATGCTTTCATTAAATGTTCTCTCAAAGCCTACATTCTTCCATCAATCTAACCTTTGTATTAGCTTCTCTAGGATTTTGAACTACAGAACCTTAAACTTCTCCAGGTGCTTTCACATTTACCATGTGGTACATATAAGCCTGACATCCTTTGGTTGGGGTATAGACCACCTCTCTCCTCATACCTTTCTTCGCTTTTGAGACAATGAGCACACCCTCAAACATTGCTTAAAATATCCAGAGAATGATGGCCATTTTAATCTTGATCTTATTTGTAGCCTACTTCAGATCAGGCTCCAGCATTCCACACCACTCACCCTTGCTTTCCTAAAGTAGAATGTACACAGAATTTCTAAATTAAACCACCCATTAGCAGTAGGCTAGCAATTGCTTTTAACAATTGTGCCTCTGCAATCAAAACTGGAAAAAGATGACAACCAAACCATCTACCCTATTTATGCTTATGTCACAGGTAATAGTTACATTTGAGTGGTGGTGCCATAGAGACCTTGTTTAAGGTTGGAATACACCCCTTGATCACAATTTAGGAAACCCTTTATCATTTATGTAAAGCAAACTGATTGGTTGATAAGATTCACACTTCTGCGAACACTTCAACTAAATGTCAAAGTAATAAAGGCTGGTTTCCTTGATGGAGGGACCTCTGCTAAGCTCATTGTCCTCTCGTATTTATTTTGCAGGACGTGGGCTGTCCCGCCCAGATGATATTAATTAAATACTGACCAGTCCTAGAGCCTTTTCATTCTTAAGGCACTTAAATTCTTTCTATATGCACTTATATTATGTTCTCTTCTGGCTACTCTTGCACTTCTTCTGGCACCCTAAATACGACAAGATCTTCAAAGTAACCATTTGGACTTCTGTGAGTAATTGGGCCTGTTTGTAAAGCTCCCAATGTTATTATTATTATTTTTAGCTTGTATAATGAGGGACCACCACCCAAGGGCCATGAAGCGCAGAACAACAAAGACATCAACAGAATAAAAGTGAGTCCGGATCAACAAAAATGAAAAAGCAGAACCTAAGGGGACATTTATTTTTTACATGTTTTCTAAGAATAGGTCAAGTAGGGGCTAATGGAATGTCTAAAGGTAGGGTGTTCCAAAAACGAATTAATGCAACAGAAAAAGCTTGCGTTGCCTTTTTAACTTTACATAGAAAGTCTGAAACACCCAGGACGTCATTTGACCAAAATGCCAGAGGTAGCAGAAGTGACATCACATGGCCCTTGACCGCTGATGACATCACAGGAAGTGATGTAATTTCACCCCACCCCCAAGTGACATTGCTGGAAGTGATGGCACTCGACCTTTCAACCCTTGACAAAACAGGAAGTGGCAACATTTTGAATACATCCGAAACATGAGGCCACAGACGAATATCCCATCCCCTGGAGCAATATCATTTCTGCTGCGGTCGCTGACTCTTGTCCTCCAGATACCAGATCTCAAAATATCAGTCTTTGGTCCCTGCCAAACCCTCCGACCCCTCCACATGCACATTATACTATCTTCCAATCTGTATTTCCCTCCTTGCACTTGCCACCAGCTGGCCGCACTTTTATTTATTATTCATTGTCTTATTTATTTTACTGTTATCCTATGTACTGCACTGCCCCTCCCCTTTCCACTACACTTTTCCCCTTCTCCCCCTCCCCTGCACTTTCGCTATCTCAATGTCACCTGGCCTAGTAGGATTGCTGTCTCTGTCCTCCCTCTGTATCCCCTCCCTTACCTCGTCGTGCCTTGAAACACTTGTGTATAGGCATGTTATAAATGCCATATCATATCATATTGTCATACATTCATTGCTCACACCAGTCAATCACTCATGTACAATGAATTCTAAAATGCACATCTCTCTTATGCTTGATCAGCCTTAGGGCACAACAAAACCTACATTTGGGGGGGAGCTAACCCTTCAAATATTGGCAGAGGCGCTAACTTCAGAGACGATGGGAGAGGGGCACATTTATTTGTATGGAGGCATCTAACTTCTTTACGCATTCTAATGAGACTAATATAGTGCAGCTTCAATGTTACAAGCAGTTAACTCTCTCCTTTAAGTCTGAAAGCACCCACTTAAGGACTTCTGTGAGATTGAACAGTCTCCTGTCCCCTCTCTACCCTTCTAATCACTCCCCTGGCATGAACTCGGTTTTGTAGGGTGTAGGGTAACTCATGAAAAAAGCACAATAGATACAAGGCACCAAAACTGCCCAGCCGCATTTCCCAATACATTGTCATGCCAGTCCCTGCAATATATGCCAGTACAGTATAAAAAACATTTTCATGCGGGCTGTGCCCATACATTTCCATACTGGCTCCACCAAAATATGCTAGTATTTCCATATAAGAATATACTCATGTTCGCTTTGAGATGTTTTTATAGTATCATTGCTGGCATTAGACTCAAAGCTGGCTCTTCCAAAATATGCCACTATGCCTATGTAAGAACATACTCCCATTGGTTTGGCCATTAAAGGCGACGTGTCACAATAAGAAAACATGTCAAAACTGGTTCCAATGTAACCCAGTCTAGACCCATAAGAACACTTATCATGCTTGCTTCATCATAGATGCTCAGTTAATAAAAAGTCATGCTACATTAAGAAATATACAGGTTGCTAAACCAAAACATTAGTCGAGCAATTTAATGATACTCTATCATGCTTGCTTTATTAAAGATGCTGAGTAATAGATGTCATGACAGAGTAAGCAATGGGTAGACTGGCTGCACCAAAATGCCAGTCTAGCCAGGTAATGACATACATGAACTTGCCATTGATATGATATGGCATTTGCAAAATGCCTATACTCAAGTGTTTCAAGGCGCGATGAGGCCAGGAAGGGGAAACAGAGGGAGGACAGCGAAAGCGATCTTACTTGGCCAAGTGACATTGAGATTGCGCAAGTGGAGGGGACTGGGGAGGGGAAACCTGCCAGGGGAAAGGGGAAGGGGCAGTGATGTACATGGGTACAAAACAATAACAAGAAGTGCGGCAAGCAGGTGGAAGGTGCAAGGGTAAATGCAGACAACAGGTGTTCAAAAGTGCAGGTAGGGGGACTGTAGGGTTACAGATACAGACCCAAGTGCAAGGGTTGCTGAGAGGCAGTGCGGGTGTGCAACTGGGCAGGCAGGGACCTGGGCCCAAAATTAGAGGTTAGCCAAGTGAGCAGTGCAGTATCAGACAGGAAATTATATGGGGAGAGGAAGAGAGAAGGCATAATCAAAGAGGAAGGTCTTGATGTGCTTCTGGAACCGGAGAGGGTTCTCCTCAAGTTTCAGGGAGGCAGGGAGGCTGTTCCAGAGGGAGCCCCCAGTTGAAGGAAAAGATCTGCCACCAACTCGTTGCTTGAAGAAGCAACTGACCCTGAGGGAGTTGGAGGAGTGAAGATCTCGAGTAGGAAGGTATTTACGAAGAGAGAGTTGGAGGTATTGAGGACCCAGGCCCCAGAAGGCCTTGTGGACAATACAGAGGGTCTTGAACCTATTCCATGCAGCCACTGGGAGCCAATGCAGCAATTTCAGTGCTGGAAAGATACAATCCCTGGGCTTGAGGCCAAAGACAAGTCTCGCAGTCCTGTTCTGGATGAATTGCAGAGGGCAGAGAGTAGTAGCAGGCAGATTTTCGAAAGAGGTTGTTGTAGTAGTCCAGCCTGGAGAGAACCAGAGCTCTAGAGAAAGTGAGCTTCTGGGGGAAAAAGAGGAAAGGAAGAATACCTCTGAGAGGTGCAGTTGTAAGTTTGACTTCTTTGAGATGCCAGAGATGTGAGGAGAAAAGGAGAGTGTGGAGTCGAAGATGACCATGAGGTTCTTAGCCTCACAGGTGGGAGCAGGAAGAGGGCCCAGAAATATCAGTAAAACATGAAAGGTCAAAGGATGGGTCAAAAATGCTCTAGTGATCCCCAGTCTCCCAGGGCCTTACACACAGACAAACACACACACTCACTCTTCAGTCTTCACTCACCTATAAACCTCTCATGTCCACTCACACTGCTTCTCCTCACAGGCACATCCCCATCCAGAATTTCAAACACCCTATCACATTCATACTCATTCACCCACCAGTCACTCACTCTTACACCTTCCCTTACATCCACTCTCACTGTATTATGTACACAGACACACATCCACCCAGAAAATTCATACACACACTCTATCACATTTCTTCTCATTCACCCACCACTCACTGACCCATAGCACATACATAGACCTGACACGCGCTTCACACATGCAAAATACACATCACATTTTTTTCAGATTTGGCCCGTCACTCCAGGCCACCCTCAGCTCTGCTGTGCTACTCACAAACAAGAACCAGGTAGCTGGGAGAGCTTCCTGGTTCCTGTATATGAGCTACGAGAAACACGGTGGAGAAAGGGTTGGAACTGAAAGTGGTATGTGACATGTGCTACATGTCCCGGTCAGCTCCAACCCATACTGATGCCCCGATGGGTGAGGACTGGGCTGAGACTTGATGTTCCTGCCCTCCCCCGCCCCCACTGCGGTGCCTGTGCATGACCCCCCAGGAGCTTCCATTTAGAATTAGGGCTGGTGTCTCAAGCAAGACACCAGGGGTTTCGGCGGGGGCCACAGGGGTTGCTCCCGCAACCCCTGGTGACCACGAAATTATGTCCATGGAAGCACCTCCATATTCTCCCTATGCCCTTCCTCATCTCGCTGTTTGGCAGGACTTCCAATCTTCTGAATTCTATTTCACCACAGATGTTGTGCCCAAGATGTTGCCCTCTACATATTACCTGATTTATTTATCTTTCTTCTTTACATTCCAATAATTCAGAGAATCCTTCCCTACCTTTCTTACTTTCTTAAGGACCCTCTCAGTCTGCACCCCCCTTTTTTAATTATTCCATCCAATTCAGTGATTGCACTGTCTTTGGTGCTGAGTATATCCAGAACATCTCTTTTTCTCCTGACCACAACCTCCTTGACTCGGCCCTGCATCACTGTCATACTCTGTGTTGAAAACAATTTGGTTTGGAGCTATTCCTTCACATATCTCCAAACCTTCCTTAGCTCTTCCTTCAGCAATCGCATTGAGTTCAATGATACCCTTCTAATAACCTGTTCATCTACCATTTAGAAGCTAGTGTTTCACTTTATATGAAGGAAACATTGCTCCCAGCTTGGGCCACCACGTCTCTCTCTTAATTCCCTCCTAGGATTCCAATCGCATACATGGACCTGTCGCGGTCTGTTCTTGGCGTGCTTGCCTTCAGGCAAATCAGGTTTGGAGCTCCTTGTCAGACCATGTTTAAGGTCCCTTGAGGGACCCTCAGCCTCTTGCTAGGCTTTCGTCACTCTGCTCTGCAGACCGTGCATCTCATGCACTGTGTCTCAGTTGCGGCTTGCCGCCGTGTGAACCAGTGTTCTCCCTGAGTTCAGAGTGAGGGCAGAGTGCATGTTTTAGCTACTACTTAACCTTGTACTCCTGCAGGGCAGCAGTCAATTTGTCACAGTTATACCATCGCAAGTCAAGGCATTGGTACTAGAGATAGTGTACCAGATAACAATCACATTCAGAAAGATAAACCAGAGAACACTTTTGTCACAGTTTCCGCCACAGCTGCATTACAAATTAGTCTAAAAAAGATTGTTGATACAGCAATACACTTTCTGAGCACTGAGAGACTAAACATGGGATATTTGAGAACCAGTGAATACATAATCATATGTATAATTGTTGCAACGAACATAAGTACATTGTTACTCAATACCTCAATACCTAAGTAGGATTGGAGTTCATGAATGCATGTGAAACCAGCAACTATTGAGGAACAAACTAGTTGCACATGAATACATGCTTGCACAGGAGTGAATGTGTGAGCAGCGTCCTCATCAAAACAGTCATACGTGAACAAGTGTAAGGGTGAGGAAATGTGTTGTGTGGACAAAGACTACATGTAGGTAATTAAGTTGTGTGGATTTTACTATGAAGATAATCTGAACAACCATATTGTATAGTCGTGGCCAGACTTAGTCTCCATCATACTTGTATTTCCAACCTTCCTGCTCCCAGCCCTTACAACACCGTCAATCTCTTTTTGGTTACCACAACGCTCCCTACCCTCCCTATCCATCACTGCTCCCTTATCCTTCCTCAATTGGTGGTTCCTCAGGACACTCTGCATGCTATGTTTGGGATCCGGTGGAAATCTTTGAGGGTGGGAAAAGGGCATGCTGCACCAGCAGAATGATGAGACATTGACAAAACCAATGGCTGTTCTTGTTTATCCTCCCTGTCTACACTGCTACTTCCTTCTACACTGTCAGTATTTGGGGGAAGTCCTACACTACGAAAGTTCAATGATCTGTATGTTCTACCCCTCATTTTGTACTCCCCCCGTAAGTATGTTCATTCAGTTTGTATTGATGAGATTACCCCCTATGAAGGCATCATGAAGAAAGACACAGACAACAGATTCAAAATTAGTTAATTAATTCAAATTTGAGAATCGTAGAAGGCCTAACTTGCCCTATACTAAGGTGGGATGTCCCTACCTGTGCAAAACTAAGGGACGTCTGAGTCAGAAAGTTTAACTTAAAAGTCTGTCTGTGTTCAAAACCTATCCTTGCCCTCAGAACTAAAGCTAAACAATGTGTAGGGATGTCAACCACAAAAGAAATGGTGATCAATGTAAAGTTACAGTTTCTTCCAGCTTTTAGCTTCCTTTTCAGCTTCTCTTCCCCAAGTTCAAGAAAGTTCAACAAAAGTCTCAAGATTACCTTTCTAAAGTTCTAGGCAACACAGTTCCACAGAATCCTTGGGGTTCCCTTCCCCAAGGTACAGGCAACACATTTCAAAAGGAAAGGGGCCTTGGGGCTCTGTCCTCAAGAAAGCTTTTGCAGTTCAACTAGTCTTTGGGTTTCCTACCCCAGGCCTTTATCGTAGTAATGGATACTTGCTTCAGTTTTTAAAAGTTCAACACAACTCTAGGTCAACCTAACCCTCCTTCTGGATTTCCTCACCAGTTCACTTACAGTGCTTTTCCTTAGATTGTTTCACAATGTTTTTGGTTTTCACAATTCAGGGTTCACTGGTCTAGGCACAGTTGTCAGACCACACGGTCCACCCATCACAGGTCATGCAACCAGAAACCCTAACCTCTCCAGCCCATGCAGGGTTTTCTGTACTGGCCCCTGTGTACTGATTCCCATTCACTTAGCTTCTCCTTGCTGGACTCTTGGCCCTATGTGCAACTTCACACTACCCTGGCTTCTACTAGTTAGCCTCTTGGCTTTGCCATAATGTGCCACACCACTCTTGCCAGCCTTTGGCCTTGCCACACTGTATCCACTCATAAAGTTCACTTTGTGGCAGTCTGGTTCATGCTCCACCTTTCAGTAGCACTCTTTCACACGTGCAATCTTTTCCATATGTGACTTTCAAATGGGCAGTCTGGCTTTAGGTGTGCCCATAGCACTGAAACAACCTTCATCGACCTTCACACTCACATGCTTGAGATCATGGATAAAGGAAGGACTGGACTACTAGTCCTGCTGGATCTGTCAATGGTGTTCAACCTCCTCGACCACGAGCGACTCCTGCAGACCCTGGTGGATACTGGCCATTGTGCACAGGAAACTATCAGATGGGACCAGTCCTTCTTCAGGCACTAGGTATCAGAGTTTGCTGGGGAGAAGCCTCCTCAACTCCAGCCCCCATTGAGAGCGGCGTACCACAGGGGGGGTGCATGTCACCCATTCTGTTCAACCTATATATCAGGCCCCTCAGTTGCTTACTTGAGTAGATGGGGGTCGTTTTCATGAACTATTCTGACAACACCCAGTCAGTCTTGGGGATCATCAGAGACTACGACCTTGACGCTGCTAACCTCGGTCGTACTTATAGTACAATGAAATCCAGTATGATCAGCAACTGGATGTGCTTAAAGAGGAAAAACTGAACTTTAATTTTTGGGTCTCCTCAGGCAAGTGCCAAACTGAAGCCTGATTACCAGTCTTTTTCCATCCAGCACTGTAGTATTCCAGTATTAGGAAAGGTCAAAACATTAGGCACCTACCTTTATTCAGCCCTCAGTGCCAACGCCCATGTCAATCAGGTCTCCCGAAACTGTTCTTACTACCTCAGTTTTTGAAAAAACATCCATCTGTTCCTCTCTGAGGCTAAATGTGCATCCATTGCTCAGGCTATTATATTATCAAGGCTTGATTACTGCAATGCCCTCCTGATTGGTGCAAGCAACAAATATGTGCAAAAACTTCAAATTACCAAGAACAATGTTGTATATATCATCAAAAGGATATAAAGGTGGGAACATGTCTCCTCTAGCAGACATGCTCTGCACTGTCTTCCTGTCCTGGCCCATGTACATTTCAAGGTGGCGAACCTTATCCACAGACTCCTTTATGGAAAAACCCCAACTTACCTCAAAACCTTGGTATGCCCCATTTGCCAGCCAGAACTATCTGATCCTCTAAACAGGAACTGGTCAAACGGGCAAATGGCCTAGGCAGGTCCTTCCTGTCTGTTCAGCAAAAATCTGGAACACGCTTCCCCTAGACCTCAGGCAAGAAGAAATACAAGAAAGTTCTGCCATCTGCTAAAACCCTCTCTCTTTAAGTGAACCTACCCCTGACCACACCCACCTCTAATTTCTGTTGTTTCTGTTTGTATCTGTGTGTTATTGTGTGCCCTGATGCCTGCGGGTTTCAACGCTATATAAATAAATACAAATAAATAAATAAATAAAATTAGCCTTGCCCATATTATTTCTAATCAGTACGGCAATCAATAGAGTTTGTTTCATATTTTTAGCCAGTTCGGTGTTCAATATGCTTAGTCTCATATTGTCCTTCAGTTTAGTATTCAATATAATTAAAGCAGCTTGATTTCACGTTTTCATTCACACAGCACTTCATTCTGTATGTGCAGTCTGCTAGGAGTGCCCTGGCCTTTTGAATGGCTTTCCCCGACACTCAGCGGTCCCTGGCGTTCCGCTCTGGCAGCACTGCTGCTTCCTTTCTGTTTCTCAGGCCAGTGGGTCGGAGTCCTTTCTTCTTTCTTCTTTCTTCTTCGCTCACAGCTCCAGCTGCTCTCTTTCTCACACAGAGGCTCCCACGCCTGCGGCAGCCAAACAGTCCCACTTGCCGAGGGCTCCACTTGTCCTTTGGACATTGACCGGTGTCCTGGCCTCCTCTCAGGTCCCACCACGGCTTCCTCCTTCCGAGAATGGCACTGAAACTCTTACCACATCTGCATGCATAAGATCCAGCAGGCATCTAATTTTGATGCAAGCAGTGAGGCATGAATACCTAAGAGTTCTGTCTGAATTTTACACCTGTATAAAGCTGGTGCAATTCATAAGGATTTATGTTAATGCTGAACGTTATGTACCTATATGGCTGCTGGCCCTACCACTTCTTTTATGCTGCGGGTGTAAAAAGGGCTCCAGATTCCGGGTCCACCCAGATTCCGGTGCATACCACAATACAATCAAAATTACACAGAGGTCCACCACTACAGCCTTCTCTGTGTAATGTGTACTTCACTTAAATTGATCCCAGTGGCCTCCACCTTGCTTCTACCTTTCAAAAGAGGTGTACTGCAATGTATTTCTCTGATCACTAGTGCGTCATCATGATGTTGGTCCAAAATGAAACCCATAGAACTCCCAGAGGACTTTATACTGACCCATGTCAACCCATCTTCTCAGGCCTTTACAGAGATTCTCATGTCTTCTTTTGTGTTTGGTACATTGCCTCACAAAGTTCTTTGGTGCCTTTTATGTGCTAATGTTAGCAGTTACTGTTACTTCTATGCATAAGGTGTAGTGCAGGAAAAAGCTGAGAACCCTATCTAGAGGGCTAGTACTTTAAATAATGTAGTCCTAGCCCCACACATGAAAAAGGCTCCCACATTGGCACACCTTATTTTCCTAGTTATTGAAAAAGGACATAACATTCCAAGGTAAATCTGTGGTGGTACAATGAGTAAACAGCCTTGTAATGGCTGTGTCACTGTATGATACTTGTAAATTATGTTGACTAGTACTACTAGATGCATTAGCCCAGAAAGACCATAAGGCAGCCAAACAGAAAACTATCTTGACAAAGAGTTCATTACCTAGGGGGCAGGGAATTGTTGCTTGACCCTGTCTATTAGCAGACACTTGCACTAAAGTGAAATCATAGGTATGCAGACCCCCCACCGGCATTGCACAGAGGCAACATTGTTGGGTAGAGGAGGATATTGTCATCAATGGATACTGGGATATGCAGTCCCAGTGAAACCATTACAAAAGCGAACAAAGCTGAATGCATCATGGTCTTCAGAAGCAGAACAAGCATTCACTGAAGTAAAATTGACACACTTCAATGTTCTTGTTTTACGATTACCACATTACAGAAGAAGGATTTGCCCTAGTAGTGTTAAAATGGAAACATGGTGAAAAACACTGCCCACTTGCATATTATAACACCGCACTGGCCAATGTTGCTGCCCCCTTTTCTTTGGTCTGTTGAAGCAGCCACACTGGCAGTACAGAAATGCCCATGTCTACTATTCGATTCCCTGCTTTAGATTGCAGTGTGGCATGCTCAGGGATAACAATTAAGATTGGATAAGCATAGGTGAAAGATTAAAAGCTGCTCATGGGTATCTAGTTAACCAGTTACCAGGAGCTACCAATGGAGAATGAGGAGCTAAAGTACACTCCTCCAGAAATCTAACTTCCACATAAGATCCAAACCTATATCTTTGTCCATTATTTATGACGCCTTTTTGCATTAAATGTTGTATAGAGTTGTTCTGTTTCTTTATAGATTGTCCCAAATGCACACAGTTACCTTCACCTAGTTGTGTTTTTTCTGCATCAGTTGGCTTGGGGATCCAAAAGTAGCTCCGGGTAGCTGTTAGTGTCAAGCTAATGTGGCTCTTTTAGGTTACAAACAGGAGCTATATAACTCCCAGTATGCTATTTTCGTACTGCCATTTTAGCAAAAAAACAATGGGCCTCATTACAGATCTGGTGGTAGCCGTGCCATTAAAAGCGGCACGGCTGCCGCCAGAGTTGCGTTTTTTCAAGCACCCATGAATGGGCAAGAACCGGGTCATGGAGAGTTAGGCGGACCCGGTACTTGCCCATTTTCGAGTGCCGGAATCAAGGGCCTCCTCATTCCCATTCTGCCCCATGGGGCTGAATGGGGATGGGGAAATCGGATGCACCCGCACCATTCTGCATGTGCCGGTGCATCCGACGTGCTCTGCTCGCGGGTGCCTTTACACCCGCCAGGAAAAACCTGGTGGTTGAAATGGTTCCTGCGAGTAGAGCCCATAGTATGGTGGTCCAGGAAGTACGGTACCGGCATGCTTACTGGTACCATACTTCCCAGACTGCCATGCTCGTAATGAGGGCCAATATGTTTGTCACTTGTTTTTCTTTACCAAATATGAAATGCTAATCTCATTTTACTCTGACACAGTGCCCTGTTGTTTTGAATCCTGCATCTTTCTTACCTAGTCCTTTGGATGGAGAGCCAAACAAGTTCGTAGCAATTACAAATGTACTTGAATGACCAAGAATAAAACCGTTATGATGTTCCATCACACTATGATGATTAGATTTGTTGATGTCTCATGTCTTCATGATAGCATTGGAACATTAGTTGCTTGGTACGTGGGCTGTTCCGATCCGATTGTGTTATGAAATGCCTGTCTGACTAACGTACATTTAGCTGAAGTCTCTTTATTCGGAGCTCTGACAAGAACATGCATATTCGCCAATCAACAAACTGTCATGATATACATGGATTGCCAGTATGCCTTTGGAGTTGCTCATGATTTTGTTCAGCTCTGGAACAAAGAGGTTTTCTGACACCATCATGTTCCATGGTAAAGAAGGGTGCCTATGTTTCTGCCCTATAGAATCCAATCATGTCACCAAAAGAACCAGTGACCATTATTTGCACTGCAAACAAACCCATTTATGACAATGTATGCGCATGAAATACTTTATTGGATGCTGTGCTAAAAGGCAGCTGTTTCTGACTCTCTTGCTGAATATATACTAATGCAAACAAGTCAGGTGCAGACCCTACCATTCTCTTCAATAGGAGATTGACCTAGTAAATAGGACCCTACGCCAGATCAGTAAAGAGATCTGGCCTAAGGTGGGATGTCTTCTTCAGCTTGATAACCTGTCAAA
The DNA here is from genome assembly GCF_040938575.1 of Ambystoma mexicanum. Taxonomy (NCBI): domain Eukaryota; kingdom Metazoa; phylum Chordata; class Amphibia; order Caudata; family Ambystomatidae; genus Ambystoma; species Ambystoma mexicanum. Next base: position 295,993,916 of record NC_090927.1, read on the forward strand.
GGTACTTTTGTCTCTCACAAATCACAGACTCATCCATGCAGAATGGGGCAGAATACTACTTCCCTCAATATCAATTAGTTTACAACACAGTTCTCATTGCCCATATTAGTTGTAAATAGTAACTCATAGTCAATAGCACAATGTGGGTAAGAAAGTAAAAATGGACCTAGGAAAATTACCTTCACCAACATCCAGATGGATGTCATTCAATTAGACACATGCTGTGGATTAACTTTGTACTGGTCCTAGCGGACACTTTTTAGGATGGGTTAAAACTTATCCTAGTTGCAAGGCAGCTACAGAGACTACAGTAACACTTTTAATAAAGGATTGTGTGCACCGGTTTGGAGCAACTATGAGCAATAATAGTGGCTGGGGTATGTAATCTTCTGGCCAGCTGGTAGAGGAACTCTATACAGCTCTTCAAATACAGTAAAGAGTACACTTCCAACACCACTTCCCACCGTTTAGTATTCACAGTTCAAGTAATAGGATAATTGTACTAAGCGCAAATGAGGGCTAGATGAGCCATCCAATGCATCTCATGTGAATACTCACCTGAAGAATGACATACTGTTTGAGTGCTGCAGATCTATTAGGTCTATTCATTCTCAAGTAAAAGGAACATTTCCAAAAGAAACAGTATAGGTGTACTACTCACTTTAGCCCAAGGACTTTGAGTATAAGAAAGTGCATCTGCAGAATACATCATTGGCCCCATAAATCCTGTTAACACCAGACAATGCCATAGCAGTAAAGGAATGCCCTACATGTGCATGCCACCCACAGTAGAGATAATGAAGCTCCAAAGAATAAAATACTGCCTGGTAACAAAAACAAGGGACTCATTTGAGAAGATTGACTCGAACTGTCAGTTTGAGCAATGCCATCACCATGTGAGGTTTGAGGCATAAGCCATGATAGAAGCCGAGGAGGGTGATTGTATGGAAGTTATGGATTTGGACATTAATTGTGACATGGTATTGTAAGGTGAACTATCTATTAGGTTTCATTCCTTCGGCAGCTAAGTGTGCAGTGGGATACGTTTCCCTGGGGTGTCTTGACTTCCCTAACTGGATGTCAGATGAGTACTATCACAAACTGATATGCAGCCCTACCTTTAATCCCAAACACCCTGACAGGTTTCCACAACAGGCCCTGTTGCTGTTAGCACCCAGATGGAGCAGATGAAACTAGATGAATCTGTGTGGCCCAGGACATTGCATATGAATAATCACACTTGGTACTGTGCTAACACTCCATATTTGTGACATCATGAAAAGCACAATAAGAGACTGGTAGAATTACAGGTACATCTGTCTATATAGTTAAAACACTCAGGTATGTTTCTGTATGTTACTGATGCAATTTAACAGTGTTAGGTTGCCTGCTGTCCAAATGGCAAAGTACACCTCTGTGTGCCCTTCCACTTCAACAACAGCTATGATTTGAACAAACAGCTGATGCAATTTAACAGTGTTAGGTTTCCCTATGCTTTCCAAATGTCAGGGTGCACCTGTGTGTGCCCTTCAACAACAGCTATCATTTCAACAAACGAAATGAGCATGGTTTTATGCGGTCACCTACACCTTCCACTACCGCAAACATTCAGAAAAATTTAGTTACTTCTTTAGTACCTCACTTCTCTTCACACTGGGCTTGGCGGTTGCAGTGTCAATGAACAGTTAATTACCGGCTAAAAGTTTCAGTCTCTAAAGAGCGAAACGCTGTAAGACGAATGCCTCCTCACAAGCTAAAACTGAAAGTAGGTGCTGTAATGTAATTATTTATGCTACTATGCAATCGTATGCCATCACTGAGACTATGCAATGGAACTAAGATGACAAGTATACGTCTACAAAGAAACATCATAGAGGCCCATGTAATCGATGGATTGAATTTAGATATTGTTCTTATACTGGGCATACCTCTCATTCCATCTGATAAAAATATGCCTTTCAAATTCAAAAGAAGACAGTTTCCTATACGTTTAAGCTTTTCAATGACCATTAATAAGTCACAGGGAACAATGCCCCCTTCCTGGAAAGCAATCAGCGGTAATTACGATATTTAAGAAGGGGGACAGAAATGATCTTATGAATTACTGACCGATATTGACCTTTAAGATATGCTAGAACAGAATATGTTACGCTACGGGCTGCTAGTGGATGGTAAGGCTTTTAGAACTAAATTGCAGACATAGCTCTTTTTAATTTATGTTCCATTAATAAAATTAGACAGCACAGTATCCTGCAGTCCAAAGACATTAAGACTTTCAATAATAAAATCCCATTTTTACGAGCAGCTTTAAGAAATGCTAGATTAGCTGTTGAGAATGCTTTTTGTTAACAAAACCTGATTTACTACCGGCTCTGCTGCCCATCTTCATCTTTTGGTACGCGATAATTTTCAAATTAAATAGCATAATCATGAATCCCAGAGGTAGGCTGGGGTATCCATTATTGCTGTTCCCTCTGCAGATTACATTGGGAGAAGATGTTTAATAATTGTCGATTGTAAATATTAAATAATATCAGGGAAAAGGGAGGACCCATGTGGAACTCCACAAAGAACAGGCAAGGAATCTGAATAATAGTCTCCCACTTTTACTTGCTGGGTTTGAATCGAAAGAAAAGTGACAAACCACTTTAGTGACTCCTCTGACACCAGAGCAACCTTGGCTAGTCTGGAGATTAGGATTTCAAAATCAACTGTATTGAAGGCTGCCGAGTGGTCAAGCATAACCAGCATACTGAAATCACCCTCATCAGCAGCCCTCAAAATGACATCCAGACAGTTACTAGGGCAGTTTCAGTGCCATGTCAAGGCCTAAACCCAGACTGGAATGTGTCAAGAATACCAAGTTGAAGTTGTGAATTGACTCTCTTATCAAGGGTCTTAGTGGGTCACACCACGCCTGCAATAGAACGGTAGTTGGAAAGCAAATTATGGTCCATTGATGTTTTTCTGAGCAGAGAAGTTGGAAAGTATCTTTTAAAGTCTATTGGAACCAAGTCTTGAGCCAAGGAAGCATTGACAAAAGTGGTGCTGTGTGCCAATGATACACAAATATACGTCAGCCTCAATAATTCCCCGAAGCAATCACATGAATATAAATTTGTGCTAAAAAAATAAAAAGTTGGATGCTGGAGAATAGGCTGCAACTAAACCTCACTGTGACTGAGATTATTCTGTTTTGCCCAAAACACCTGCTGGCAGACTCTTATTCGTGTGTTCCTTGCCCCTCTCTATTCAAATCACCTTCCATTTTATCTTCTAAATTTAAAACCTTGGCTGCAATTGGCTGTCGAGACTGAACTGCAATTGACATGCCAGTGACATTGTCAAATCAATCTACTTCAGACTCAAAACAATTGCTGCCCATTGTCCCTCTCATTTCAGAAAAATATCACCAAGCTGTTGTTGGGACATTGGTGAATTCAAAATTGGATTACTGCAATGCCCTTCTTATGGCCATTCCGGCTGTCCAGATAAATCATGTTCATGTCCCACAAAATGTGTGCATCAGACTATTTTACAATCTCCCAAGAACTACCTTGATATACCCTGTTTGCAGACGTCTTCATTGGCTCCCAGTAATCAATAGGGCTTCTGGCTAAACCCTGATCCACTGTAAGAGGATTCAATTCAACACTACAGCTAAGTCAACGCCTAGTCTATAATACTGAATGAAAACCCTTATTGATATATCTTTATGTCCAGTTCATGCGTTCTGGATGACTACCCCTATATAACACCCCTCTGTTGGAATCCCCCTGACCCCACTGAGCCAAGAAGTAGTTCTGTTTTGCAAGTTAAAAGGTTTATTTGAGACTTTAAACAATATAGATATATATATCACACTTTATAATAAATTAATAATTGAATATCACACTTAATCTGATATGATAAAGATTAACAACGGAGAATCTGGCACTGCACACTTCTTTATAATCACTCAGGAGTTGACATGAAATGGATAAGGTAGCACACTGGTAAATAGGGACAGGAGAATAATGTGGTAGAGAATGCTTTATAGATTTCAAATGGATGCAATGTTGAATGAAATGCAGTACAGAAAATACTCAATATGATTTCAACAAAACAATGTAATCACTTTTCTCTGGCAATTCACCCCCCCTTTTATGCAATGCAAGGAAATGGAAGGAAGGCACACAGTTCTCAGAAATGCAATCAAATGTGATTCAGTTCACCCCAGCAACTTAGACTACAGAAGTTTACAACACAGGCAAAATGCTTTGATATGTGCTGGCAATGGAGTGAAAATATGTTAAAATGCTTTTAATTCCCTCTAGCGGTTCAGGGTGAGTGGTATCTAGTTAATATTAGTCCAGGCTCACTCTTGCAATGATTCAGGGATAATTAGCAGGTTAAACGAATTTCTGGCAAATGGAAGGCAAGCAGCAGCAGATTTTTACACGTGAAGAAATTTGCAAATCGCGGCAAAATTCGCGAATGCGCCGGACGCGATTACAGAGGAACTACAAGGAAGATCACTATCGTTTTGGGGTCCTATGACAGCCTAGGATCTCAGCTTCCAGATGAAAGTTACGGCAAGTCTCTAAGACAAACGGTCGCGGAGATATGAGCGATTTTGTGAAGGTCGTTTTTCAGATTTGAAATTTTAAAGTTCAAAAAGACAAGTGCAGCTTGCAACTAGAAAGTGACAGGTGACAGCTTCACAAATGACAGGTGACAGTTAGGAGGCAGTTCTACTTAGATTAAAATAGCTTGGATTATATTATTTTAACTAAGAGATTGGTTCTGCACAGTTCTACTATGTACTCACACTATATTTAGAAATAAGCCTCGCCCCGGATCTGGTCAGGTTTTGGACTGGACTCCGGTTCAGCTCTTTGGTTCTGCTAACATTGGCCTGGGTCAGCTCTGCTCTCTCTCTCTGGGTACAGCACTGCTTCTGGATTCTGGAGATTGAGGGATTTGAAGTCTGGATCTCTGGATGTTGATGGAGGTAAAGTATGGAATTTTGGCAGAGCTTCCAGCTGCAAGTGGAAAATGAATCTCTATTTGGCTTGCACTATCTGCTTTTATCTGTTTAGAATGTGGGTGTGTTCTAGCAGCATCACTAGACCCTACCCCTCTCCACTTATCATTGGCCAAGCTTTAATTTCTCCCCTGATTGGGGAAGCTAAGTTGTGTCAGAGTGATGTCATTTTACAGCCTGCAGAAAGTCCACTCCTCCTGTCAACTTGCACACAAATCTAGATTTGAACCAAATACATATTTGCAGAGGTACATATTGTTTAAAATTACATGCACCCCTCACATATCACAGGAGGTATCCCCTATTCAAACTCTGATCTTCCTGGGAGCTTGCATTCAGAAATGGCAATATTTTGCACTTTTTAACTGGTTTGCAATACCGGACATTACCCTAAATTTACACACATGTGCGCAAGGAGTATGGATATTAGCTGATGAAGTGTCAGATTTTTCACATGCACACATTTTGAGTAATATCCTCTTTTCCGCTAAAACCCCCCTGAACATACCACCGGTTCTAAAAACCTCTTAAAATGTGGGCAGAAAAATCACAAGAATTATGGTGTCATTTAAATAATTTTCACAAGTCCGTACTATGAATGATCCATCTTTTTAAAGTTATGTTCTGGCCCAAAAGGGGTGTGGTTTTCCTCAGCACAAGGTTGAATTTCTGGTTTTTCCAGTTCTGCCAAGCCAGCTTGCTCTCACAGGCAGTGCTCCTCCCCTTTGCTTCTGGAGGAAGCTACTTTTACAGCCCCCGTAATAAAACCTTTGCCTGAGTCAGGACAGGGCTTTGTTCAGAGCTCCTGTATTCTGTGGGGGCTCCTCTTAATTCAATTATCAGAGAGATAGCATATCCTTAGTGTGGCCAGCAAAAGGCAGATAGGCCTGGGAACACAGCTGTGACTCAAGTTTCATCTCCTGTCGGGGGTAGCTGGTGGGCAGAATTCAGTTCCTTAAGCCAGGTTTCAGATAAAATGTCACGTTTTGTTACCCAGTTTAAGTCAAGACAATGTTTACATATGCAGCTAAAATGCTGATTCTAAGTTTAAAACTATGACATTTAAACAATTGCAACCTATGTGACACTCAAAGTAGGTCACTCAGTCAATTTAAACACTTAGATTTTTAGTGTCTTTCAGTCCAAATTTACTTAAACTGCTGAAATCCACAGCTCAGCCAGTCTTGTTATAAACCTTCAAGTCACTTCAGAATATAACTTTACATTGGATCCACCTCTCAGTAAGTCTTTCTTTGGCATGCTCTGGGTTCATTTATTCAGTTTTACAAAAAGTAAAATCTGGTGTTGTTTTAAAATGCCGGCTTTTGGATAGTGGTGAGTACTGGTACTGCACCCTTTTTGGGATTTAAGAAAATGAATTCCCAACAGTTATGGGTTTGCTTTTGGCAATCAGCATTGCCATTCCCAATGGTTTCAGACTACTGTGTGGGTAGTCCAATGGTGGTTTTAGGCAGTGTCCTTCTGTGCCCATAACATCGGCAAAAATGAGTGGCAGCCTATTCTTCATGCATTTCCCTGTGCATTTTCTGGGAAGCTCTGGCCATCATGATGTTTTCCATGTCAGTACTGCACAGTTTTGAGGTAGGGCTCGGATGCATGGGTAAATACATCCCACACTACCCAGCTAGGTCAAATAGTAAAAGGAACAAATTTGATCAGGGTGACCATACAAGGCTAACACACTACAATCTTCATTGAGGCATAAAATAAATATCACTCTTTTGTGGTTCAACAAATCAATTTTAGTTTTAACCAAGTTTTTAAATACATACATTCGTAATAGGACACATTTCAACAGTACGAACAGTGGTGAAAGTACAATGCCCATACATGATAGAGTGACAGTTTAGTCCATCGATTTTGAACTAGATAGGAATAAGAATAACAAGGTTCCATGTGACACTTTGGGATCAGAAATCTGTTTCATACAGAACAATGTTGGTGTAAATCAATTTACAATGGTGACAGTGTTTCCGCTTGACACTGAGAAGGATGTCGAAACAGAAGTGTTTTGGCCAATTGACAGTTGGTCTATTGTGCTGAGGAAAGGATGGACTTCATCAGGACAGAAGGAAACATTTTGGTGATAGAGTCCCATTTCTCTCTGTCAAAAAATGAACAGAGGGAATGTGTAAGAGTGAGTGCGTTCATTTGGATCATGGTTCATTATTTCAAAACAGGGCATTTGATGCACATTACTTCTAAAAAGAGAGAGAAGCCCCTCTCCATTTCCAGGGGGTGTTTTTTCTTACTGTATTTACATGGTTCCACATGGTATTGTCAAGAATCCACTTTGTAGTAAATGGTGTGTGAGTGGCTGTGTGGTTTGATCTTCTTACTCCGCGAGTCTCTAAAGAGAAATGGTTAAAATAATTATGGGGCTTTACTTCGAAATGGAAGAGAAATAACAGCTGTGTCTCCAGTCCACATTTAGGGCCCCAACGAAAATAAGGATCAGACAACACATAGTTTCTCTAAACTCTCTTCATTTTTCCGTCACGTACGGCAGTTCGCTCCATAGTTATGGAATTACAGAAGTGTACCGCCCTGTTTACAATGTAGGTTTTACCCTATAGGAATGGTTCGGTAAAATTTTTGTATTGCCCCTACTGATTGGCCATGTGTTTTTAAGCCTAAGTCGCTTGATTTTAGAAAAATTTCCTATGGACCTTACCCGAGTTTTCGTCCATTAAACGCACGCGAAAACAGGCATCAGGGAGCTGCCATTTTGTGATAATCCTATCACTTGCCGCATCGCCCTGGCTGACCTGCTTTTACGGCACTAAATCATATCCCCCGCCCCTGAGCCTGACATTATCAAAACATTCATATTGCCAGCCTCTCTCTGTGACGTTTCTGTGCTGCATAGGCAAACGCGTCCAGTCGTCTTCTACGCGACTTCACACAGAACCCGGAAACCAACACAGATCAACTCACAACACAGCGCGCCACAATCCGGAATATGAAACTGTACTTTAAAATCAAACAGCAACACGGTACATTTGGTAAAGTACATTTATTTGACATTAAATGTTTATAGAATATTCAGCAATTGCCATATTAACTCGGAATGCCATTTATTTTCTTTTATCTCTAGCCGCAAAAACTGTTCCGTTTTATCGTGAGTCACGCGCTGTTCCTTTATGGTACACAGGGTGTTGGTTTTCGTTAAAAGAAGCACTTTGGTCGCACGGTGAACCGCAAGGCTGTTCCATCAAGTAGGCACTAGGCCAGCGTAAGGGTTGATATGTTGCTTCTAGCCGCTAGTACCGCCTAAGGGAATATGGGCCCTTGGCGATCGTCCCATAAAATCGTCAAAGTGGTGCAGTTGTTGACAAGAAGCTGCAGCTGGCGGTTGAAGAAGCCGTCTGCCGGGGTCTGAAACTGGTGGCAGTTGCAGTAGGGAAGGTTATACCTGTTTTGAAAACATAAAAATTATAATTAGTCGCACCAGCCGATCTTTATTAATATTATTCATTTTATTTATTACGGCCGAGCTGAAACTATTTGCTTTCAAGGATAGTGCAATGGAGTATGTTCAGCTCTAAAATCAATGCGAAAAGTAACAAAATAAATCGAGGTTAGCACACAATGAGAAACGACTGTTTGTCTACATGCGTGTGGAATGTGAACCTGCATGCCCATGTGCCCGCTAGAAGGACGATCCCACAAACGTTTTCCTAGCTCTTCATTCATTTATTCATGCATCTATTCATTAATTCTTCATTCCGGTATAAAAGCGTCTAAAGAGTTACTTTATATTTGCAATTTCCATTGTGTCTCTGCGTAATGCAGTCCGTAAATCCCACTGTGCTGTTGACAACAATTTTTCGTATACTGAACTAACATGAAACTCGGTCTAGTTTCAGAATTTTCTGCCTTATCGTCTCTTACGTTATTGCACCCCCCTTCAAATGAAGTTCTTTCGGCATGGTCCCTGTCTCTCAAGGTCAAAAAACAATAGAACCTTATACTTTCAGTGCGAGTTGTGGGCCTCTTCAGGCCGCAAGCTGAAAATCAAAGCCGCTGACCTTCACTAGAAATGAGCATACATTCTTTCTTTGCAACATCCCGTAGTAAAGCCATCTGTGAGAACTTGAAGTTTTGAATCCATCTATGTACTGCGCCTCAATGTGCAAATGCAAACTGGCTTCTCTCCCATCTTCAACGGCTCGCTTGGCGCGTTCTAAGGCCCCCAATATTGTCCTTGTTGTCTGCGTGCTTTGCAGCCCCAAAGAACCATAACTATTGAGACTTTTAATTTTTTGGGGAAGGTCAGGGAAAGTATAAAGTACCCGAGGATTTGAGTTGAAAGTGAGATTTATTGTTTGTTTGTTTTAATATTTGCAATACGCAAGCCTCCCCTCGTTTAACAGTGCGCAGCATTTACATGAGATTGCGAAAATTAGTTACATCAACAAAAATATATACATACACTTATAGACAAGGTCAGCAATATGAGGTGAATAGAGAGAGAATTCAAAGATGACACCCAGGTTGTCCGCCACCCAGGATGGTGAAGGTAGGGGTTAGGGTTAGCAGACTTTGTATGTACACTGTACAATAACATTTATTTACAAAAAGACAATTGTATTACAATTATTTAAACCGGGATTTGTACTTCACAACCAGCTCTCCTTTGGGTGGACATGGCACAGTGGCAATGTTTGGTGGCAATGGATCAGTGCTCTGCACAGAAACGTTCAAAATTCCATATCTGTGCTTCTCTAATACAGCAACAATAAGGCTTTTGACAAAGTCGAACTCCATTTCCTCATAGATTGGTTTGATCACCCATTGCTTACTTCTTTTTGAAAAGGCCTTAGTGTAGCGAGGCATCCTTACATTACCCTTAGTCCTAGATTGTTCACGGCCGAGATTCTCGTTATGGGCCAAGACGGCAAGTAGAGTCCTATGTCTCATGCCCTGTATACTGAAATACAAGCGCTTTGGCCTGTACTTTAGGCACATATTGTGGAAGACCTCCAAACCTCCTGTGTGACAGAATTCTGTCAGTCCCCTCAAATCTCTTGATAGAGTTTTATCGAAAAAAATCTTCTCAATGGCTTTGTGTGTCGGTGAAGATGAAATCAACCACTTCTTCTTCCGTGCCTCCTCCGGGGACAAAGGGCCATGTTCACATTGGTGGAAATGTAGGTTTTCTGACCAGCGGTGCACGTTGGTACAGCGGTGCATCAGAGACTGCCATTTTTCAAGTAGTATTTTCACTGACCCTTCACAAGTTTTGGAGCTCCACCAAAGATGGTTGCTGATAGTCTGGGACCAGTCTGAAATACATTCCAAACCTTTTTTTTTCCCTGCAGCCGAGATTTTCTTATTGATTGATTTAGCAAGATGCCATACGTCAAATTGATATTTAATATGTGGGAACTGCTCTCTCATTGTCTTGGCAATTGAAACGTGTCTATCCGTGGCTATGAGATCGATGTGGATGCCCCTCGATTGTAGATATTCCACTGATTTTATAAATCCTAGTTTCTCCATGGCCACTGAGGATGTACATTGTGTTACCTGCACGACCACCGAACTCACAATTTTCTTACTATCCATGTCCTGAAAGTGGTAGGTGCAGTACTTGGCAGAAAATCCAGGGCTGTCGCACTGTCCATCGCCGGCTAGCCTGAATCGTTTGCCTTCGAATGTACTTGCTAGAGACAATTGTTCAATTTTCCAAGCATCACTAATGGCCGGAAACAGATAATCATGTTGGTATTTGTAGTACTGCGTTTTTGAAATGAAATGGAGTCCCACAAACTGAAAGAAAGACTCTAACCTTCTAAAACTGGACCCACTAAAATGTGATGCAGCTGCACACGGTAGATTGCCTGCTGGCAGTTTCCCCAGCATCGGTTGTGCAGACCATGAGAACGTATGATTTAATCTACAGGCGGCATTTATTTTGACGTTACTGCCTTTTTTTTGACGAGTGACATGAATCAATGGCTTCCCACATACTTTCCCTCTAACGAAATGCCCACATTTCAGCATACTTAAAATATGCATCAAACAACTGTTGAATACTATGTATTTGCCTTCTTTCATTATACTGTCATCCGGCGTCAAAGTTGTTTTGGTCTGTGACGTTGAGAACATATCACCACATTTGAAAGAAATATCGCTGCTATCAAGTTCTGATGCGTCGGGGAATGCTGCTGCTGGTTCATTCTCTGACAGTGTGAATTGATCTGCGACTACTTCAGAGCTATCTTCAATTCATCCAGTGTCCTGTTGTTGTGGTGGTGCGGTCGCACTGTAGCAATGGTCCAATACAACTTTGCTGGATTCTCCAGACACATTCATTTCATGTTCTGGCCATTGGACATGGGCATCTCGTGTCTCAACACGCCGCGTCTGAATTAATAGTTCCTCCATAGTTTAAATGGTCTGGCAAGCAACATCTCTCATTCGCTTCACTGGGCCTCATTACAACCCAGGCGTTAAGGGTTAACGCCGTCGTTAACCCTTAACGCCTGATTCCAATTTTAACGGCTGCTTTTAGCTAAACCGCCTTGGTGCTAATTACGGCACCGTAATTTACGTGCCGTAATTAGCGCCTTCCCCACTCCTATTATGCCCTATGGGGCAAAAATGGGAATGGGGAAGGGTAAATGGGAAATGGGGATTTACCGCCCCACTCACCTTGGAATGGGGCGGTAAATCCGCCATCCACCATGGTGTAAACTGTCTGTGTATGTGTAGTTCGGACACCCACGGGTAACTAGAGGATATATTGGAAAAGGGATGTTCAGTTCAAACACAAGATAAAGTATAGTACAATTGACTGGAAGAAAACATAAAATAGTCCCCAGCACAAAAACATTTCTAAAGTTATCAACTGTTTGTAACTAACCTTATTTTTGTTTGTTTTCTTTGCAACTTTTTTGACTCGACATTCAACATCTGCACGCTGTAGGTCCAATTTGTTTCTGCATCTCTTCCCTTCCTGTTGCGCTGCAACGACTATATTTTCTGTATCCGCATAGACAGCACGGAATGAGGCTCCCTGAAACATAGTACTTTCATTACTATGGGCCTCATTACACGGTAGGCGGTGAGCCATGGCGCTATTAGCGCCATGGCTCATGCCGGTAAAATACCGGCACCGCCTTTGCGGAAAGGGGATTTACCGCCCCATTCCAAGGTTGGAGGGGCGGTAAATCCCCCTTCCGCCATTGCCCTTCCCCATTCCCATTTCTGCCCCATAGGGCTCTATGGGAATGGGGAAGGCGCTAATTACGGCACCGCAATTTTGCGGTGCCATAATTAGCTCCGAGGTCCCTTAGCGGGTTGGATTTTAACGCCTGCAAAAAGCAGGCGTTAAATCCCCCAACCCGCAAAGGGACCTCGTAGTAAGGCGGTAGGGATTTACCGGTACCGGTATTTGACAAATCCCTAACGCCATCCGTGTAATGAGGCCCTATGTATCAAAATATTGTTAGCATAAAACACATGTGAGGACGAACACACAGGTACATCTCAATAGCCAAACAGGATTTAAACATTGTGTGGAACAATCAAATGACAAGTATTCGAGCTCTGATGACCTAGTTCGATGGAGCTGTCAGTATGCATACCTCTGGCTCTGCATGGACTGCCACGAATGATTGTATTGAAGAGGATGCATCAGCAACTCCCTAAAACACAGTCCTTGCATTAGTATGGTTTTCAATATTGTAAACATACACACTCTTGCGGTCGACGGCACAGGTACATCTAAAGAGATAACCACAAATGATGCATTGTCTAAAAGAATCAAGGAATATCTAAATATGATCAGATTTCATCAATTTATTTCTCCGATTTCTTTACATCTGCATCACCTACAAGGGATGTTGTAATTGTAGAGGAAGCTCAGTCGTCTCCCTGAAACACAGTACTTGCGTTAATAGGGAAGAAAGTATAGCAAATGGAATCACGTTATATGATCACACTCGATGGAGCTGTCACTATCCATACCTCGTGCTGCTGAAGAATATCTATGGATGTTGTAAATGTGGTGCGCACTTCCGAAAGCTGCTGTGCCGATTCGTATCCGCTTCATCCCGCTTCCACTTCCCCTGGAATTACTTGAATGTCAGCCTCCGCATCAAGTGCGTGGGTTGATGCTTCAACAACTGCCTTAAACATAGTATTTGCATTAGTAAGGATTACAATATTTAAAACACAACACACAATTGGGGTTGACCACACAGGTACATATCAATGGCTAACCACAAATGAAACATGGTGTAGAACAATCAAATGACAAGTGTTCCAGTCCTGATGATCACGGTCGATGGAGCTGTCAGTATCCATACCTCGTGCTGCTGAAGAACATCTAGGGCTGTTGTCAATGTGGTGGACGCTTCAGCATCTCCCTGAAAGACAGTACTTGCATTAGTATGGATAACATAATTATAATTGAAAACAAACACCAGGGGACGACAACTAAGGTGTATATCAATTGGAAAGCACTAACCAAACAATTGGTAAAATAATCACACGATACATAAAAACTATTACTTGACATGCATAAAACAAGTCTGTAGCGGAATAGCCAAGTATGATTACCTGATACGTGCTAGAAGTGGTTGATGACTGCGGGCACGTCACAGATGTAGAATGTTCTTGCTTCAGATTCAGTCAAGCAGTTGTAAAGGTAAATTATTGTTTGATAATGAAATGCAAATATAAAAAAATTGCCATGTAAACCGACAGAATACTTGAGAATAATGCTATTGAAAATGCACAATGTAGTACAGTTCCCTGTGCCCATAAATAGATTTCCTTTAGGGGTTATAAAATCGAAAAATAATTTATTGATAAATGTCATTATTCAAAAAGCTATACACTCATATCAAAATCGAAAGTATTACAAGGGAGTATTACAAGGTACACAACACCTAAAATATCAATTAATCCATTCAGCTACCTACACACTACCGCAAGGCCTAAAGCTAAATCTGGACACTTGACTCACCAGTGGCGGAATGTGGACGAATAGAGTCGGAATAGCGTTTGCGAGCAATTTTCGTGCCGTTCGCCGTTTATTCTTCTTTGTTACCCAAAATTTAGCGAACATGTTTGTGGAAAAGTGCCAGCTGCAGATGCGGTATCGATCACCCCTCTTGTCCTCTAAGACTTGTTGGACTCTACTTTCCAGCTCATCCAGTGGATATCCGCAATGTCTGACCCATTCTCTTATTCGATCAACAGTTTTTGGGAATACATGCATTGTAGTGCCTTCAGATTTAGCATGGGTCTTCGAAGGGCAACCGCTAATCGAACAGGCAGGCATTGTTGAAAATTCTGAAAAGTAAATATCAAGATTATTATAAAACCTTGATGAATAAAAATGTCCTAAAAAAGTAAATGAACCATACCATGTTAAGTTACAGAAATGTTTTAAATGATGTGACTAAACTCTGAACATGTGACTCGTCCCTTGGATGTTAGGTCTTGCACGAAAAGGAAACATGCTTACATTATAGACTGGACCCCCGAAGGATGCAATTCGATGACAATTGACACAGATGAAAATAAATAGATCTATTGATAGCATAACAAGTCAATAGCAATGAGACCAGTTGACCATAGCTCTATTGGGTACTGTAATCGCAAATAGATAGAAATGTAAAAATGACCGAAATATGACTAGGATACATGGCCTTACCTTGACCAACAAACAGTTGGATTCAGCAGGCCGAGCAGTATGTTGCAGGAGAACAGGTAGATGGCCACAGGTAGCACACTGACGAGTTTGCTCAAAGCGGTCACAGATAGCACGACAACGAGCAGATTAGCATAGATCTCAGTGCTTCTCAGGTAGAAGGTTCAGGAGTTGACCAGCAAAGCACAAAGATGTTCTCATGAGACATATCAAGTGGTTTATAAAGTATTAGAAACAGGGGTGTGTTTGTGAATGAATGACGTGTGTATGTCGTGGTATCATGTGGTTTGCAGGGGGGCGGCCTGCCTCAGGGGAGGCCTGCCTGGAGACACGGGGTCTGAGGAGGCCATGTGAGCGATGGCCCCTGGGTGTGGGATACCTTTTGAAGTGTACATGCTGTTTGGCACCGTGGCCGTTTGCGCCCGTGACAGCCCCCCATGCCAGCGCTCATCCCCGGGTGCGAACCGCCTTTGATAGAGGGGGTGGGATGGATGGGCCTGGGGCGTGCACATAAGGCACAGGAAGACTGCTGAATGGAAACACACTTATGTGGATTGCAGGGGGGCGGCCTGCCTCAGGGGAGGCCTGCCTGGAGACACGGGGTCTGAGGAGGCCATGTGAGCGATGGCCCCTGGGCGTGGGATACCTTTTGAAGTGTACATGCTGTTTGGCACCTTGGCCGTTTGCGCCCGTGACAGCCCCCATGCCAGCACTCATCCCCGGGTACAAACCGCCTTTGATAGAGGGGGGTGGGATGGATGGGCCGGTGGGCATGCAGGCAAGTGTGTGGGAGCGAGGGGCCATCAGGCCCCTCTCAACCTTTACTTCTCAGTAGAAACTCAGACCAAGTGTCTCCAGTAGTGGGTTCACCCCTTGCCCTTATGTGGTGTTAACTTTGGTTGACATTCGCGTAGATGGGACCACTGAGCAGGACACAGGGCATCCATTTTTGTGCCCCCTTTCCAATCCATCTTGGTGACCAGGCCTCACTGCGCAGAGCACATGGCCCCCACCCTCGTTCCCACTCTGACTGGAAAACTCCAGAGGTATTTGCAACAGCTAATAAATGTAATACATCACTCTTCCTCTGAGATCACTGTCCTGCATGTGAACCAGCCTCAACTAAGCACATAGCTCGTTCATCTCCACAAACGTGTCCTTGCCCACGCACCCTCGCCAGAGGAAACTTACTGCCATTCTGACCCTGTGTCCCTGCAAGGTATTCTCTTCATGTGCCAGACCACTGACCATGCCATGATGCCCACCTAGCAGATCCCCAACTAACATTACTGCAGTATATCGTTGCCTATCAATAACAAATGCCACATAGGGAGATTCTTGTGAGCACAGACCCACACTTCAAACAGTGTATTATAGTGGTCAAGACCCTTAACCTAAGGCCTGTATAATCCAATGTTGATTGATTGTATAGAAATATGTGTGACTTTTATAGAGACATAACCGACTGAAAGACTTTGAACAAGTGTTATTTAGTGCATGCATTATTGAGAATATATTATGTTAGCTTAGATAGTGACCACCCTGCTTCACAGCGACCTGACCTTCACCCATTCGGAACAGAGATGTCTGACGTCCATCCTTGAATGGAGACACACTTGATTCATTTAACAAATCGAAACAACCGTTGTTAAAATATATGTGGTGTTTTATTTTGTATTTTATTTTGATGACACAAAAATACAAGACTTTACACATTGCACAGGTCAGGTTGCAGCACAGTGAGAGAAAATCCCCTGTACTGACCGCTGTCACTCGGGAACGTTTCTCTTATGGCATGAACGGCACAGGTGGGTATTACTCTTCGAACGCGGTGTCCAAGCCTCCCGTGAAGCCACCATGTAAAGGAACGATAGGCCACCAGCCTGTACCACCTGTGAAAAGGAATGAAACAAACTGTTTTTAAACAACCAAGATAAGTTTAATAAACGTTTGTTGTCAATGACAATTCTTGTAACTAATGGCATTCTGCTCGGACAAATGCTATCTAGACACTGCACACTATTGAACGACTTTCATGTGTTACAATGATATGTATATGTAATTTTGGATATAGTAGAAGACCATGAAATAGGAGTGGCATGACAAGCAGAGTATACTTACTCGTTACTCGGATTACGAGGATGAACAGTTGCGCGAAGTTCGTGCATAAGCACCATCATTATCCTCAACACGGACCGTGTGAGGCAGGATGCCCTGAAGTCTGGCAGCTCGGTGATGCATTGCGGTCGTGGCTCGCCTTCCGAAATGTAGGCCACGCATCCCGAGTTTTCACAGCAGCAGCAGTTCTCGTCCTCGGTTGGCATTAGCTCGCACCGATTGCATGTGCACCAAGTGGAAACACTGTCCATGCGACTAGGTCCAGGCTCTTCAGATGTTGAATCGTCCTCCCAACTGCCGTCCGAAGACCCATCGTTTTCGCGTGTTTCCCTTTCCAGTAGTTCCTCCTCGGTATACTCGGGCGCGTACATGTAGGGCATTATTGTAGCCATTGTGTGTTAAACAAACTAAAATAATTTATAGCGGTGGTACTGGTATCTGTTCACACGGGCTACAAGCAACGAATGTAGCTGACCAGAGCACAGAAACGAGTCACAGAATACTGAAAGTAACACAGAGAGAGGAATGGAATTGAAAATCTGCTGCTGTTGTTGTGAAACGGTCTGTTTATACTTATTGAGGAAACAGAGCGTCCTGCCATTTCCATGGCGACACGTCATTAGCTGAAGCACAGCAAATGTTGATACGAGACGTGCTTTGGCGTTGTGAAATGGGCGGTACGCATCTGCTAATGACAGGCTCAGGGGCGGGGGATATGATTTAGTGCCGCAAAAGCAGGTCAGCCAGGGCGATGGGGGAAATGATAGGATTATCACAAAATGGCAGCTCCCTGATGCCTGTTTTCGCGTGTGTTTAATGGACAAAAACTCGGGTAAGGTCCATAGGAAATTTTTCTAAAATAGAGCAACTTAGGCTTAAAAACACGTGGCCGACCCGTAGGGGCAATCACATTTTTTTACCGAACCATTCCTTTAAGCACCATATACAAAGACACACAGCATTTTGCATCGATGTACGGCCTCATTCCAATATGGCAGCTAAATTAAATGGTGAATGTTGCCGCAGGAACAAAGGTTTCGTGTCATTACAGTAAGTAGCGCAGCTGCAACGCGTTCACATACGTGTACAGATTCTTTGCCGGCTGTGGTTTTTGAACTTCGATTGACTGAAGGTAATATCTTTCAGATGATCTTTTTTCTGGTTGTGCGGATCAACAAATCGGCTTGTCAAATCAGCACCTACTCTGTGTTTGTCTTGGGCCTGGCACGGCATGCGCCAGCGGACCCATGAAATAAATTAACACGGGCACAACATCTCTGCAATACGCCCTGCGATAGCAGAGGGTTTCACTTTTACTGTACGAGGCAGTAGCCAACTTGAAATGCTAGCGGGTGCAGTTTCTTTCAGGAAGCGCACTATCTTTCCCTGCACCGCATAGACACCTTCATTATATTCGGGTGTGTCTAAGTGTAAACACGCACTGTGCTTATTTCATTGCCACCTATACAATCATGGGTTAACCTCACGGTGACTCCGTGAAAGGCAAAGCATGACACTGACTGTGGGAAATCAGCAACATGGGCTTAGTCCCACCCGTAAGACATTTTTTTAACCTTATTACTGTGAATTACAGCAAAAGAAGGCTCTACCCCAGCATTTCCTTTTCACTGGACCAAAGCGCATGTTTTTTAAGGGGTCAACGTAATATCTCCTTGAAGTCTTGCACATACGGTAAGAAATCAGACATGTGATCCAAATAAGTACCACTCAATATTATCGTGCACAGACAAAGACACACAGACGACTTTACTATCTCAGTTTGTCAGTGATTACATTGTAAATATTATCATCACTTTACTTTTAATTGCTGTAGATGAGTATTCCTCACACAGACCAAGTGCTCCCCTCTTTAGTACTAATGTGGACTGGAGACACAGCTGTTATTTCTCTTCCATTGGGAAGTTATGCCCCATAATTACTTTAACCACCTCTCTTTAGAGACTCAGGGAGTAAAAAGATCAAACCACACAGTCTCTCATCCACCATTTTCTACAAAGTGGATTCTTGACAATACTGTGTGAAACCATGTAAAAACGGTAAGAAAAACCACCCCTGGCGACATGGAGTGGTGCGTATCTCTCTTTTTAGAAGTTATGAACATTAAATGCCCTGTTTTGAAATAGTAAACCATTATCCAAACGAACACACACACTCTTACACATCCCCTCTGTTCATTTTTTGACAGAGATAAATGGCACTCTATCACCGAAATTCTTCCTTCTGTCCTAATGCAGGCCATCCAATCCTCAGCACAATAAACCAGCTATCAATTAGCCGAAACACTTCTGTGTTGACATCCTTCTCAGTGTCTTGTGCAAACACTAACACTATTATAAATTGATTTACACCAACGTTGTCCTGTATGAACCAGATTATCTGATCCCAGAGTGTCACATGGGTCCTTGTTATTCTTATGCCTATCTAGTTCAAAATGTATGGTCTAAACTGTCACTCCATCATGTACAGGCATTGTACTTTCATCACTGTTTGTCCTGTTGAAATGTTTCCTACTACGAATGTATGTATTGAAACACTTGGTTAAAACTAAAATTGATTTGTTTAACCACAAAATAATTACATTTATTCTATGACTCAATGAAGTTTGGAGTGTGTTAGCTTTGCTTAGTCACCCTGATCAAATTTGCTTTTTTTTACTTCATTGGCTCCCAGTACAGCAGAGGATCCTTTGAAAGATCCCCTGTCTTGTTTTTAAGCACCTTCATGGCCTAGCCCCTGGTTACCTTGCTTCTAAAATGTCCTTGCATCGCTCAGCTCATTTACTTCACTCTGCTGGTCAACATCTTCTTACGATTCCTGCTTCTCATTTTGTACAACACAGAGACAGATGCTTCTCCATCTGTTGTCCTCCACCCTGGAATTCGCTGATATCTGATATTCAGAACATTAAGTCCCTTACTTCTTATCTCTTCCTATAAATGTGTCACTTCTTTTATGATCACATTGTTTGCAGTTTGACATATTAACATCTGTGCCTAGATGCAGTTCCTGCCTGGTTGCCTTGAGGATTTGTGCATTACACATTACCTCAACAAATCAAATCAAGGCACAAGTAACTGTGGAAGAATCATCCCATTGTGTTGTCTAGGGCGGAGAAACCTGTGTAGATGCCCCATTCCCTGAACAGTGCTCATTGTGGCTTTCCCTGGTTCTTGCAACATAAATCAGTGTGTAGACAATGAAAAGGGTTCTTTGTTTCCTGGTAACACATTTGTTTTAGACGAATGAGACAACAATTTAAAGGGTGTGCTCAGAAAAAGCTCATCTAATTTGCATGCAGGCATATTTAGTTCATGGCTTACCCTGCACTGTGATCCAATATTCCCTTTCTCATATTATGAATCTTACAAAATTCCACAACCGGTACGCTGGCAAGTCAGCAACTACAGTGCAAACCACCAGCTGGATTAGGTGTACCAGGTTATAGATGGTCACTATTGAATGTCAGTTAAGGAACTGTCAGTTTCTCATTATCTTTGTCTGCTCTAAAGGTGACTTCCAAGCTCCTGTCCTGTTCCAAGGATGTGGCCATATGACTACCATAGCTGAGGTCATTGTTCATCATGAGAAGTAAGCAGGATTTAGAAGGTGAGGACCTGCATGGATTAAATTCTGCCAGTGCAGCATGAAATGTGTTTAATGACCAACCACTGAGAGCCACTTTGGGCTGTCTAGAGAAGTCAACTGGCTTTATAACTGGGGTGCAGCTAGGAAACATTGATAGCAATGTTGGGGAGCTGTGTCTCATCGCTGAACTGAGCACCAACAATAAATACCTGTTTGTGAGTTTCATCTGGAATATTACAGTTACAGGGGAAGGAATAGCATGCAACATTACCTATTCCAAATGTCAAGATTTCCTAAATAAACATTCTTTAGAAGAAGTGATGATGTAGAGCACCAGGTGTGGACCATAACCCTCACAGAAGATACTGGGATTCCTCCTGAACTATGGCAGCGACCATTGCTCTGGAAATACACCGGCTGGAGCTGCCAGCATTCTCAGTGTTCCTTTGAAGCTTATGGACCCATCATAAGCTTTAAAATCTCGGGAGGTTAGCTCAGGGGCAATGCTGGAAGCAAGACGACGCACAGCAGCACAGGTTCGATACCTGGGTCTGCACTTAGAAACCTCTGGTTATTAAGCATGTTATAAATAACCAATTATAATTATAATGAAATTAGTTTGGGTTTCTACCAGCCAGATATTGCCTCGGCCATAGGCAGGATGGCTATGGGTAGTCGACAGTGATGTGTGACATATAAAGATTGTCATAGTGCTGTTTGCTCAGTGTGCCAGGGAAAATGCTCAATGTCTGGTTAGGACTTAGAATCAATTGGAGCTCTGGCCCTTGACACCGCAACAATTGCAACATGTCAGTAAAATGAAGGCAGGCTGTCTGGACAGTCCTGCTAGGCGATAGCATATAGTGACAAGGGTTAGGTCATGGGATTTCCTTGTATGAGGCAGAGTTATTTATCAACAGTTATAGCAGTGTCTGTACCTCCAAGGGACATTTACACAAAACATGTGCACAAAGACACACACTTATTGGACAACTGAGAGGAATACAGTGGTATGTCTTTATTATAAAGTACTGTTTAACTGGACAGCACTAGCACATACCTTTTCTTGAAAATACTTAACATTTTGGCACATGCACAACTGATCTCTGATATAGGCAGGCCGACACATATTATAGAGGCCCTTTAGGACACACAGACAATTGAATTTGAAACTGCATTTCATATCACCACCATGCGCACTGCCTCGGATATATTATGTGTTGCTATGGAAAAGATTAGTAAGCCATTTCATTACCTAACTAATGCTTATAATGATGAATATTGAGTGATTGCTGCTGTAAATAATGTACTCATAAACGATCAATTCAAGTATACAGCAATATCAAACAACCTGAAACACATTCATTAAATTCATGTTCATTCAATGACAATTAGAAATAGGCAATGTCCAAAAGCCCTGTCATTATAGTATGAATCAATGGGCAGTGGGTCTCCCAGGCCCTCCCCGGCTCTCCCATGACCTCCCTTGAGTTTTGCATAATTTAAGTAACTTTGGGTCTCACTCTTACTTACTAGGGGAATCCCGACGTGGACCCCTTGCTCACTATTCTTAGAGAGGCTCAACGTCACCTCACTGATGAGGTCCAATCAGATGAAACACGTGTCTGGGGTTACTGTTGGTACTCTTGTTCAGGGGATAATTGCCTAGCATTTCGGTGCTGGACTACCCCAGGACAGGACAAAGTGATATGTTTTAGATACTTCTCCACTGTGAAAGATAGCGAGCTTAAGAATCTGGGTAAGGCTCATGTAACCGGACATTAAGAGGGATTCCCAGGACCCCCCCCCCTTGTTTTTTGCATAATATTCTGAGTCTACAGACAC
Organism: Ambystoma mexicanum; assembly: GCF_040938575.1. NCBI lineage: Eukaryota > Metazoa > Chordata > Amphibia > Caudata > Ambystomatidae > Ambystoma > Ambystoma mexicanum. The sequence goes on from NC_090927.1 coordinate 296,016,202, forward strand.
TATGGTTGTCGGCACACTGACTTTGGGAGGTTGTCCCTGACATCAGTAAGTGGTAGAGGGTAACAATAAGTCGACCGGCATTTGTGCATTGAACTGTCCAGAGTATTTTGTGTTTGAAAATGTAGGAGCCAGCCCTTTAAGGATGTATCCAAGATAATGAAAGTAGGAAGAGTACTATCCTGTGATCTAAAGATAAGCACCAGGTGCCACGGATGGAATGATGGACACACTGAAGTAACATCCCTGAAATAAGGGAATGCATCTTTCAAGAACTGACTCTACATTTCAACTCAGGATGACGTATTTCATTAGAAGCCGGTTGGCCAATCCAGGAAGACCTTAAGAATGCACTCATTTGTACATGGGAGAACGTTTTAGTTTAGACAGGAACATTCTGCTGATTATGTATTTCACTGCAATGTAATAGCCTGACTCTTTCTCCTGTTACACCTCCAAATTAATTGCCTGGACTTTGTTTTCCATGACAACTATGACCCCCAGGAAATCCTGCTTGCACAACCCACCCTCTCAACCAAAACAGACAGCAGGGGTACCAAATTAGCTTGTGTCCATCAATCGCCAAAGGTCCGGATGGTGGCATCCATCATCCTGTGAACTGTGCCCCAAAGTAGTTGTGGGATTCTTTGAGGATAGCTTTGTCAAACTGGAAGGGTGTGTGGCATCCTCTCCACTGCCCCCAGCCTCCCAGGTGAGAGGTGCTCTTCAAATACGACTGTGCCCTCCTCCCAGATGCTGGTAACTACTTCAAGACAAGACCTGGTGGGTGGCTTACGTCGTCACCCAGACTTTTGTTTATTGCTGGACAGTGGCAACTCTGCTGTCCTCCTAATGGGGCCCAAGTATTATAATGGTGATAGCGCTGTGATACCTCTGAGTCATGGACACTATCAACAAATACAATAAATAAATATTATAAATAGTTTGTATGTATGCATTAACAGAATTACAATACCCACAGCTCTGCTTAACACATTTGCAAGTCACCTGTGAGTTCTGTGACCTTATGAAAGCACTCCTCCTGAGACCTCATGCCTCCATGTGATCACAGAAACTATCTATGATTGCAGTAACCTTTGAATATACAGGGGTGGGGGATGAGGTACTGCATACGTTATCAATGTATAAACGCACACTTCGGTGGACATGTGACACAGACATGGTTAGCGATCCACACACTTTAGAATGCAGCTACGACTATGACAAATTCGGTCTAGCTGGTCACATAACCGCTTCACACTGAAACACCAGAAACCTCTGCCATTAGAATACAGCAACAACCTATGATAAATTCCGGTCTAGCTGGGTACAAATCGAGTGTCTTGCACTAGCGTTCTATCGTGACCTCCCTCAGCTCCCATCCACTTCCCTGACCTCTTGGGTTGCTTACTGGAGCCTAGCCAGCCCTCCTAATTCCTAATCTTGGGCAAAGGCACACACGCACTTTAAGCCTCTTCTGAGAATGTTCCTATACCTGGGTTTCGATTCCGGAGGGAGTTCCGCGCGTCGAGGCCATACAAATTGGGAAAGGCGCTATATAAATGACTGCAATAGAATTGCTGCAACTATGTGTCGAGATTTTAGGATTGCAGCAATTCGATGTACTTGTCAATGGAGACATAACCGAGGTAGCATGTATTAAAGTGTTCACATTTAAAAATAATGTGGCCCGTTCCTTTTCTCTGTACTCTGATCTCACCATCCGATATACAAAGCGTTTGATGAACAGGCTCATTCCAGCAACAGATCCGCTGATCCAATCACAAATGCGAGGTCCTAAATCCACTGACCGGCTCGTCTTCGGGTCAGAGGGCAAGGGAACAAGGCAGAGCAATGACACGTCGTGCACTTTATGAGGTGATAAAAGTCGGCCGGATCATCGCTTTTGGTTTCCAGGCTGGTGAACCCATAATGAGGCGCAAGGCGCAGAGATACTTTGGAAATGCCGAAAATAAAATGCTGAACAGGAGGAAAGTGGTTCCAAAATCCTAATTATTTCTAGACCAGTGATGCACGATAGGACAAAGGTCGGCTAGTTGTAGCTGTTTAATGCATATAATAATTAAGAAAACATTAGAAATGTATTAGTCGATAAGGCTAATATGTGAAAATAAAGTCATACAAAACTATCATGGAAAACATGAAGGGGTGGCCATCACAATATTTTGGAAAGAACAAGTGTGCACAATAAAAATAATCTGATCAGAAAGTATTATATTAATTGAAATTGGGGTGTTTTTGTCTACAAATTATGATGATTGTTGTTGCCGTTGTTATTTTCAAAACCCCCTTGCTAGACGGTCTGCAAAATATATGTATTTTAGTATTGCACTATCACAATTTAAAAGAAAACATTTTGCCTTTTAATTTTTATCACGATAAATGATCTAACATAACGCAAAAAAGTGCCAATTCAGCCACACCCAGAACGATAAAGAGTTCATTGGAAACAGTCAAGGCATCCAAGGTGCTCTCAGTTAGCCTGCCCTCGACTTGCACGTATTCTTTATTTTTCTTTCAAAAGAACCTTTGCCAAAGGTGCTGGTGAATGTGTAGTTGAAATAAAGATGGCGTCTTAAATTGATTACCTGTGCTCCGGCAACTTCATGAAGTTATTTCCACACAAAAGTGAGCGAAGTCTCTCTAAGGAATGCCTGCCTGAATTTAGGTAGCAATGGCAAATCTCAAGACTTAACCATGAAAGGGCATTTGCGCATTATTGCCCCGTCCATCGTCTTTCTCCTGGTCTATACCAGTGAGGGGCGTCAGCCCCAGGCAGACCCTTTTTTAGAGAGATTTCTTAAATATAAATATATGTTTAGCTCCATCCCCAACTTGAGGGCTGGTTGCCTGCCCCCTTGCTGTCCTGTTTTTTTTTTCTCTGCCATCAGACAGAACCAAAATGCTACTTATAGCTATCCATGAGAATAACCATTTAGGCCTGGTGTGAATCAGGGTCAGGGTCAGGTGACCTGCTAAGCATGCACACCCACGGCCGATGCTTCAGTCACCAAGCGCAGCATGGACCCAGACAAGCTGAGCCCACCTGCCAGAGAACAGTCAGGCAAATAGCTGTATGGAGCCACAGTGCTCCTCTGTCTTCCCACTCCCTGGGGGCCCTGACAAGATGTGCTGGCCTTGCAGGTAGGAAGCCCAAAGTGGGGAGGAAGCCAACATCAGCATGTTTGTATCACCAGCCTCTACAACACAGGCGCAGGTACTTGATGAGCAAGTTGCCTAGACTAGTAACTCATACAGTATGTGGCATGCTTGGCGTCCAGGAAGAAAGTATGCAAAACATTCACATGCTGGTTAAGGTAAGGGGCGCTATGCACCAAAGGGTGATGTTTGCTCAAGCCATCTGAATGCAGTGATTCTTTTGCTTTGTTCGCTCTGAAGAGGGATGGAGAATGCTACCTCCCCCTCTGACGAAATTCATGACCTGGAAAAAGGCCAGGAAACATTGTAATCACCCATTGTATTTCGGACGGATCTCCAACGGACCGATCATTGACAAGTATGTCGCGAGGTACCCCCTAGGCCAGCCCTACAGACCAAGTGCGGTGCAAATGTACCCCAGAGTGGATGAGGAGCCCCAAGCTACAACTAAAGACACCTCAACAGAAAGTATTGATTAAAGCACCAAGAAGCCATGTTGCTGACGTCGTTAGAGACACCATGATTTAGCAGCATTAGACATGAAGCACACGTGGCATCCGCACTCCGGGACATAAACACATGCTCAATTACATTAAGAACACGAGCGTACAGTTCTATAGTTAGAGGACAGATACATACTGTCATTGCTTTATTATTTTTATCATTAGTCAAACACAGCAACCCAGTAACCACAAGAAGCAAGAGAACCTGAGCAAAGCTTGCAAATGCTTACATGCAAATAACCTTATGGAACTACAGGAGCACCTATGGGCCCTGACAGAACCTAGTGTGACTAACCTATGGAGAATATAGAATAGCATGAACGCTGTAAAAGCTGCATTATAGTTTAGGAAAATTATAGCAGGCCACAGGCCTCTCAGTAAGAGCTGAGCTGAGCTGAATTCAGGCTGAACAGAGAGAAAACGTCTGAGACAGGGCCCGCTACCAAGGCCACAAGATACGAATGACATTCCATTCCCTGAACGACAGTAGCACCAGCTGTAGTAATATGAATAATTTCTCACAATTCAGAGCTGCAGAGCCCCAAATCATGGTCTCCAAACACGTGACCCCGCTGACATAGACAATGGACAGCGACCAGCACTGGGAAAGGGTGCTGATCTCACGCTACCAGACAGGAGGCTGCAACAAAGAAGTTACAATGTGAGGCAAGTGTTGCACTGAGCGAAAAGATCACTCTCATAGACTTAAGTGGTACACAAAAGTTACAATGCAGACACATAGTCATTCTTATTAGCTTAAAACGGTACAGCAAGAGCTGAGAACCTTTGCATATCCCAGGCTTGGGGATGTCAGCTCAAACCACCTACAGTTCAGTATCCTAGGGGTGGGTAGCAATGGGCAAGAACCAATGGCAAGACCCTCACACTGAAACATTGTTATAGATAGTGACATGGGGATTGACCAGGCCAGCCACCTGACATGCGAGGGCCAGTAGAATAACATGTATAATGTCCACTATAGGTGGTTTATTACTCAGTACCCAATCCAGTGGTCCAACAGGTTTTTTGGAGAGGGCCCAGGTCGTGATGTCACTCTGACATAATTAGGGTACAAAACTGGCCTGCGAGCCAGGAGAAGTTGAGATGTCCATGTATTTTTTCTGTCCCTGTGCTCATCCCTGTCGGTTTTGTTTGTAATAAACCGCAGTTTGAACTTGCCGTTTGACTGAGTCCTATGTTTGTCCTGTGGAATGTTTTGGGCCTTCCGAGAGTCTGTGAACTCCTAGTGGCCCTCTGGTATACCTGGCAATTGGTAGCAGAGGTATGGTTGACTGCGCCAGCCCGGCACCACATCATCACCTTCGCCGCCGAACCTGAGAGACTCCTGGACCCTCACATATTTCGAGAAGACTGGAAAACACATCCCCATGTACAGGTCATCAGGAGCCCCTTGTGAATTATCCTGCCTGAAGTCAGCGAGTTGTCCTGGCAGACCAAGATGGAGAGGCGAGCGCCTTGACAGTGAGCCGGCAGCCAGCAGTGCTAGCACAACACAGAGCATAAGTATTGACACAGTCTAATGGCAACTGTGGGTGTGATGGAGGGTATTGAGCATGGTGGAGTATTGTTTAGTATTGTCGAGTATTGTTAAAGTATCGTCTAGTAATAGCTGACAATGCCATCCTCCACTTCTTGCATGCCGGACGAATAACCAGATAGGTGCAGAAAACATAAAGCATAAGTGTAAACACACTAATACTGTTCCTTTACCAGCTCTAGTCCGTCAGTTCCCATAGGATAAGATATGCGCCAGGAAGGAAACCATGGTTGAGGCTGCATTGACAAAACATGTTCTTCCTCCCAACCCTGAAGAACCCCCAGTAAAGACACAAAGGACGGACGAGGTGTCACATCTGAACCCAAATCAGGAGGAAGCAGAGGAGGGCATGCTGACATGTATAGGAAGTGTATTTCAAGGGACGTTTGCCATTGAATTATGGCCTACATTTCTCAGAAAATAACCACCCACAAACCTGGTCGTCCTGTTATTCCTGAAATCAATGAAGGGCTCATCAAAGAGTTGATGGAGCCCTATAAAGCTACAGTACTACATTTAAAAAAAAGCTATATCCACTAAAGCGCTTTGATACAGTGTCCGACCTCTGCAGAAATTGGCTCACTTCTGCATTCCTTAGCAGGATGCATGGAGGGGAAGTCAGAGGATGCCAATCAGGTGGACTGAAAGGTTAAGACATATCCCAAATGGCCAATGCCTCCATTCACTTTGCCTTCATAGAACATACATAACTCAGAGTTTGCTAAGAGACTTTTCTGAAGTATGGTACCTGCTGACGAGGGGCTGGTCAGAAAGACTCCTACCTATGGAAAAGCCGCCCGCATGTGACAACCTAAGATCTGCAGTCTTGTCTTCTGCTTCTAGTATTGAGGGCTAGACGTTAGCTCCGGTTAAATTATCTATGCTCAAAAAGCAACAGCTAACTTGAAGGAACCCAAACACACAGGTCATGGTGCAGGAGGACAGTTTGACAGAGAGGAGTTGACAGAGGCCAGGTCGGAGAGGGGGACAATGCACACAGGGAACAGCTGACAGAAGTGAGCAATTGCATGCAGCGTTCAGCGGGTATGCAAGTCCTGCTGCAAATTCGCCAGCATTCCGAGGCCATGGGTGCAGCTCACAGCCTACCTGCTGCCGTTGAAGGGTATATTGCTGCAATGATGATTGGCTAAAGTCTGGGTACATGCCTTCTAATGGAATCTGGATCTCCCAGGCGCGTCTACACCACTCATCGCTCCATTAGATGAGCCAGCAAGTGGAGAACAGCAGGAACACGGTTCCATGTATTAATATTCCCGCAAAAATATCACCATACAAGAATGGTGTCATATTTTTCTGGCAATATTACCCATTGAACCGGGGAGTGGGGGGACAACCCCGCAATCACCATATTATTTTAAAGGGAGCGGGGGACACACCCACAGCCCCCGCTCCCACTTACCCTTAAAATTATCCCCACTAATAATATCACCTATGGCCATTCCCGACGACCATATATATTGCGATATTATTGGTGGGGATAATATTACCTGATACCAGGAACACGTGGTGGTCAGACCCCTCAGATGGAGTAAATGCCATGCCCACACGTGACTGACATTTGTTTTGGGCATATTTCATTTCTGGGGTTCCCTGTTTTGTTCACCATGACTCAGATTTTGTTAATTGTTCATGTTTGTTTGCGTCGTTATTTTGACGTCTGAAGTTAAGACAAATGCATACTTGACTCTTGCAGCTGTGCGTTATTTCTCTGATGGCTTACTTCCATGGGGAATAGGCCTGAATCTTGTCAATGTCAGGGATTGACAATTGAATCAATCCAAAACTTTATTTCGACATTTTCCATTTCATAAACGTACAAGGGCTATTCAGTTTATAAATGTTCCATGAGTGATGTGTATGTTGGCTTTGGGGGAACTGTGTAGGTCGTATGATGTAATTCCTTTCCAATGACCAATCTATTTCAAGTTGTCAGATACTGCTGCGCATTCATATGAGTTATTGGGTTATTAATAACGGCTTAATACCCAGAGGTTTCTAATCGTGGACCCGGGGATCGAACCGGTGTTGCTCGTGTCGTCTTGCTTCCAAGGCGAGCACGTTCACGCTGAGCTATCCTCCTGGGACATTAGCACGACTGCTTCATATCATTCATGCAGAAGGATCTCTGACATGGCACATCCCCGCTATGCGAGCAGGCTCAGGAGAAGAACCTTGCAACTACCTCATCTTGCATGGCTGCATGGCCGCATGGCTGCCCCGCACCCCTCTGATCAGCCACTTCATCATGCAGGACAGGTGGTGCTAGCCACACAGCAGGGCACATCTCAATTTGCAAGCCACATCTCAGTGTTATGTAGAATAGCACTGCATAGGGTACATTGAGATGCAAGCCACATCTCAGTGTTATGTAGAATAGCACTGCATAGGGTACATTGAGATGCAAGCCACATCTCAGTGTTATGTAGAATAGCACTGCATAGGGTACATTGAGATGCAAGCCACATCTCAGTGTTATGTAGTATAGCACTGCATAGGGTACATATATGTGGCAGTCAGTGAGTGGATCCTTCAGTGGAACTCCCCACCGAGTGGTTGAGTCACCTGAATCATGACTTGAGAATGCCAAAATCGAGCTCAATTAGATCTCAGGTATGCATTTGTGATGGGTGGTGCCATTGCTGTCCTCTGGTGACTGGGTTCCAGTAGAGTGTGAGCAGATGTGCTGTGCACTGTCAGCTGTGGATGAAAACAGAATCCTGGGATGTGTCATTCCATGTTTCCATATAGATGTGTGTGGGAGGTCGTTTGTTATGCAGTGCCAAGCGACCAGCTCTCAATGTCATTTCTGGCTTAAATTGTTGGGTGATGGCAAATTGTAGGTATATGTAGCTGTCATGTGTTGCACCTGGAATGTCGGCATTAACGTTCAGGGTGATGTTGTAAGCATCGCACTCCACCTGTACATTTACAGAATGTCAGTTTCTTCCGTTTCTGCACAGGTGTTCTGTGTGCATTGGTGTTCAGAGTGCTAACTAGCTGCAATCAATGGCGCTACACATTCCAAGCAAGACAGCAATGTCATAAAATGGCTTTGCTATAGCTGACCTTGTTCAGGAACGGAGGAAAGCACATGGGCAAGACTACACAGAGCAACAGGGGTTCGAATCCCGGATCGCGCTTAAAAACTCAAGTCGGGTATTAAGGGCGTTATAAAAAAAAACAATTAGATAAATAAATCATGGGACATTGCTATGTGTTATTTGGCAGATGACATTAGCACATTGAGGACTTTAGTTTTAATGCCCTTGACTTTGAGGATAGGCCAATCCCGAATGCCATGCCATGCCACTGGTCCCCCGAAAAGACTCTGTGGTGAAAAAATGCATGATGGAAAGTAGCTTGACTATTGGACGTGAGGCATGTTCTGCATTATTGTTAAACCTCCCTCCCACTCCCTTAACATCACTCCCTTAACATCTCCATTATAGCAAGAGGTGGGACTGCTACCCTATGCGACCTGTCAGTTGGAATAGGGTTATCCTTCTCCTTTACATCCTTTCCCTCCTCATCAGTCATCACAGCAGCATAATGCCCAGTGGTTCAGCCAGTGCACTGCAATGTTGAGGGAACGATATGGTGACCCTGTACACTGTGTTGTGTAATTGGAGTGGGTAAGGTCAGGTGTTCTGGTGGACACTCTTTTTCATGGTATTTGCTTGTCATTGGAGCAAGTAATGAAGTGGAGGAAATCATGGTCAGTTGCTATGGATTTTGTTTTTGGAACACGTTGCGCACTTTATGGATGCAACTCCCCCCTCATGTGTTGAATTATATGGCATGCATGGAGTCCACTCACATTGTATATGTTTGCACAAAGATTTACACTGGGACAAAGATGCCTGTGAGCATCTCTGATTTGCTCCGACTGTTTTACACCTAATTCACAAAGTCTAAAAGCTGGCGCAAATCTGGAGATGCCAGGAGCATCCAGGAGATGCTCAGGAACAAATGTCATTCACAATGATTTGCGTGAGTGTATTTCAGAGATGCTCCAGGTGCCTTCAGATTTCCGTCAGTTTCATGCTTTCATATAAGGTAGGTATAAGGTAGCAGGCGCACATCAGAGATGCTGACAGCATCTTTGATTTGCTCCAGTGTAAATCTTTGCGCATCAGCCCTGTTTGCGCTCCTTTTTTTCAGATGGCACATCTCAGAGATGCACACCTCGGTGGATCAGGTGCCTCTTTTTCTCCTACAGTTCTGGTGCATTTCTGATCAATCTCCAATCTGTGCACTTTATGGCTTTTGAGACTCTGCCCAAATGTCTCCAGATATTTTGTTTAGAAAATAAGTTTGCATTAAGTCTGGGAAACTGCCAATTATCTGTTGTGGCCCTTTTAAAACAACAACGATGTGACCGTGGTAGGACCTCATATGTTTGAAAACTCAAAGAAACATCCATTTACAATAATTAGTATTTCAATTTCACAGTATTCCAAAACATGAATCCATTTCAAAATACCTTTTACAACACTTATGCCATCTAAACCATGATGATGTTCTGTTTAAATACCAATATATGTTATGTTGTTATGTTATGTTATGTTATGTTATGTTATGTTACTGGGTTATATAGCGCCCACTGCTGCTATTTAAATACACTACAGGCATCTGCCAGATTTGAACGAGAGGTAAAAGGGGTTGGGTTAGAGGGGGGGGATAGATAATGCAAGATAATTTTGCTGTTCTCTTTGAGCGTGCCAGACAGGAGTACCCTAAGCAGTATATTACGGTCTCTTTCTAGGCGCTATTTGTCCATAGCAGAGGTGTTATGTTTCCAGAGGGAAGCCTAATGCTGTATGGTGTTAGGATCAATTATCCAGGGTGTGCTATGTAAGTTGGATGTAGAGGTGTGTGTGTGTGTGTAGGTGTGTGTGTCTATGGGGCAGGATTATTCAGGTTTTTGTGCGCTGTGGCATAGCTCATCTGCGGATAGAGCATTAACGCATGGGAGTGGAGGTTGCCCCTGTAGGCAATGTAGGGAGTTCTCCTTTACCATCCTAAGATGGGGAAAAAGTGTGACCGTGGAAGATTCCGTAAGAAGGGGAGAACAAAAAGAGCTAGTGGGGAGAGGAGACAGGACTGCAGCAGTTGCACAAGATATGCATTGGGCAACATTGAATATCATGGGGATTGTGTAGTGGCAAGTATATTGTGCTCAATTCTTAGTAATCTGGGAGGCTATCCTATGGGCATTGGTCCAATTGTTTGTTGATTGGTGGAATATTGTATCCTTTGTTGTATAAAGAAATGGGGGGTGGTTGCATGGGTGGTAGTTGACTAGTTCCATGTGTTGAAGCATCAGGTCTTTTGAGCTTTCCTGTTTGCAAGGTGGTCATGGATTGTATAATTCCATGTGGTATGGAGTCACAGGGGTTTCCTGCGATGTTAGAGAAGGCTGATCCTCTTTGTTTCTTAATGGTGAATTGCATAGTTTCCCAGAGAATATCTTTGTTGCATTGAAGTGTTCGTATTCAATGGCATGGTACTAATTTTCCTTGAATTAATTCAGTTTCAATGGTCCTAAAGAGTTCCCAGGGCAATGCAGAGTGCTTTGGAATGGAATATTCTCTTGACCAGTGTGGTGACGACAGAGCAGGTGTTATGTGATCCCTCCTGTTGAGTGTAGGTAGCAGTCTTTTCACTGTGTTTGAGATCTGTTGAAGCTTCTTAGCAAGATCATCTATAATGCAGATGCATCTGCTATCTACAGTGAGCCGTTCAGAGATGAGATAATGATTTCTGTTTTATCCGGGGTTAGTATGTTGTTGGGTGTCCTGACCCACGTTTGAGCTATCATGCTGCAACATTTGGTGCTGTGGGCTTAGAAAATCCAAGATGGCCAAAAAGCCCACAAGTGCGCCAGAATCCAGGAAAACCGCGCAGTTTGTGCGCACACCAAAATGGTCGCCTGACTTGCCACCCCCCGGTGCGGGTGTGCTGGGTCAGAAGAGCCATGAGTGAAATGGGGTGCCAAAGAGAAAAACAGCAGTGCCTGTTCGCTAGAAAGCACTTTAAAAATCACCCTTTGTTTCTCTGAAGGCAAGCTCAGAATGCCCATTTCAAACATTGCAGAATATCCAACAATATCACTGAACACCAGCAGACATTTGACAGAATAAAGTCTTGTGGCCATACAAAATCTGGAAAGAGGATGAGCCTAAAATAATGTTCATAGCAAAACTGGCTGAGCTGTGGATTTCAACAGTTTAAGTAAATTTGGACTGAAAGACACTAAAAATCTAAATGTTTAAAAGAAATGAGTGACCTACTTTTGAGTGTCACGTAGGTTTCAATTGTTTAAATGTCATAGTTTTAAACTTAGAATCAGCATTCTAGCTGCATGTGTAAAAATGGTTAGTTTATTTGAATGCAGAAAACTGGGTAACTAGAAAAGACATTAGCTGGGGCCTGGCTTAAGGAACTGAATTCTGCCTGACATCTACCCCCACAGGAGTTAAAACCTGCTCAGCCACTCTTCCCTTTGCCAAAAGGAGTTGTCACCTCTCTGATTAGATTAGGGGTGGAGCAGCTACAGGGAGTTGAACAAAGGCCTGTCCTGGGCCCAGGCAGAGGGTTTATTGGGGGGAGGCCATAAATGGCTTCCTCTTGAACAATGGGCCTTCCAGGGCCCAGGCAGATGGTTTATTAGGAGGACCGTAAAATAGCTTCCTCTTGGCAGAAGCTGGGAGGGGCAGGGTCTCTGAGCTTGGCAGAAACTGGATAAACTGGTTTCTACACCATGTGACCTGGGAAACCACACCCCTTTGGGGCCAGAACATAAATCTAAAAAGATGGATCATTCATAGAGCGGACTTGTGAAAATTTTATAAGTGATATCATTATTCTTGTGATTTTTCTGTGCACATTTGAAGACGTGGTAGGACCCGGTGGTATGTTCAGGGGGGTTTTAGCGGAAAAGAGGATATTACTCTAAATGTATGTATGTTAAAAATCTGACACTCCACCACCTAATGCACACATGCTTTGCGAACATTTGTGTAAATGCGGGGACAAATCCAATATTGGTAACCCGACCAAAAAGTGAAATATGTTGCCATTTTTTAACCCAAGCTCCTAGAAACGACAGAATTGGAATAGGGGCTACCATCAGTAAATGCATGATGTGTGTATGCAACGCCAAACAACTGTCTATCGGGGAAGTATGTATTTGGATCAGATATAGATTGTGTGTAAAGTTGACAGGGGTGGGTTCTCTGTATCATAAACAGACCTCATCATGATGACACTTCATTTCATTCCCCCAATCAAGGGGAAGAGGAGGAAGTGGCCAATGACAAGTGGAGAGGGGTAGGGCCTAGAAAGCTAGCCTCTCCACCCACTTTCAAAACACATAAAAGCAGACAGTCAGGACAGATAGAGACATTCAATTCCATTTGCTGCGGAGCATGCTGATCGACGACTTCACATCCAGAGATCCAGACTTCAAATCCATCAAGCAGAACCAGAGAGCTGACCCAGATCACTGTGAAGTGCCGAGACCAGACCGGAGTCCAGTCCAAAACCTGACCAGATCCGTGGCGAGGCCTATTTCTAAATATATTGTGAGTACCTAGCAGAACTGTGCAGAACCAATCTCTTAGTTAAAATAATATAATTCAATCTATTTTAATCTAACCAGAACTGCCTCCTAACTGTCACCTGTCATTTGCAAAGCTGTCACCTGTCATTTTCTATCTGCAAGCTGTAACCTGTCGCTTTGAACTTTTAAAATTTCAAATCCGAAAAACTACCTTTATTTAATCGTCCGTATCTCTGGAACCGTGTGGGCTAGGAACTTGGTTTAACTTTCCTCTGAAAGCTTAGAATCTCAACTTTTCAACAAGCCTAGAAGCGACTTCCTACTCCTAAAACTTCTGCCGTAATCACGATTCTTGCACTCGCGAATTTTACCGCGATTTGCGATTTGGTTAAAAATCCAGCCACGTGTGAAAACAGCAGCTTCCTTGCTTTCCTTGTTAAAAATTTGTTTGCCTCTTAAGAACCAACCCTGAATCATTGCTAGAGTGAGCCTGGACTAACATTAACTAGATACCACTCACCCTGAACCTCTAGAGGGAATTAAAAGCATTTTAGCATATTTTTCACTTCATTGCCAGCACATATAAAAGCATTTTGGGCCTGTGTTTCAAACTTCTGTAGTCTAAGCTTGCTGGGGTGAACTGAATTACATTTGATTGCATTTCTGAGAACTGTGTGCTTTCCTTACATTTCCTTGCATTGCATAAAGGGGGGAGTGGATTGCCAGAGAAAAGTGATTACATTGTTTTGTTGAAATCATATTGAGTATTTCTGTACTGCAATTTCATTCCACCTTGCATCCATTTGAAACCATAAATGTATTGTTGCTATCTTATCCATCCTATAACCACTCATCATTGATTATAAAGAAGTGTGCTAGTGCCGGACTATCCATTATTGATTACTGCTCAGATTAAGTGTGATATTCAATTATTAATTTATTATAAAGTGTGATATGTATATATTGTTTAAATTATCAAATAAACCTTTTAAACTTGCAAAACAGAACTACTTCGTGGCTCAGTGGGGTCAGGGGGATTCCAAGAGAGGGGTGTTATATAGGGGTAGTCATCCAGAACGCATGAACTGGACGTAAAGATATATCAATAAGGGTTTCCATTCAGTATCCCAGACTAGGCATTGACTTAGCTGTAGTGTTGAATTGAATCCTCTTACAAATTGGGGGCTCGTCCGGGATGTTTGGGTTAGATCTATCACTTGTGCAGATGAATACAGTGTGCCAGCTGACCAGATACACATATCCGGTCGGATCACCACGCTGTGTTACGCTGTAAAGCACTCCTCAAAGGAACGCTCTAAGGAAAAGGTCTGTTTTGCAAAAATAAAATATAAACTTCTGTAAGTCAGGAAGGAACTCAAATTCCAGAATGACGACCTTGGTAGATATGAAAATAGCCAGAGAACACTTCTTACATAAGCTATTTGTGAGAGGTGAGTGGACTCATCAGGACCAAACGGTCTGGTTGCAGGCCATCACGCAACAGGTCACTGAAACAGGGTCAGATACATGGAGAGATCAGGGTCCCTTACATGTGGCCCTGAGTGAACTATACATGGCTCCTAAAGCTAAGGATGAACAAGACAAGATGGTTAGGATAGAGGCATACCTGTACCTATATATGGGAGACATGCGGGATAAATGTACTGAAAGCCAAGATCTGGCGAATAAGCGACAGATGGCATTAGAGAAGGTCCAATCTGACCTGGTCTCTTCTGAGCAGAGGCTGCAGGGGAGCCAGGAGTCAGAAAATGATAGTAGGCAGTATATCATTAAAATAAAAGAGGACATGGATATACTGCAACAGGAAAAGACAGACCAGGATACCAGAATTCTGGCTTTGCAGAAGGAACGCCAAGACAGTTTGGACTCCCTACTGCAGAGCCAGAAAAAGCTGGAGCAACAGATCAATTTCAACAGGGCATGCACAGAGCAGGTAGCCACCCTGCACATCCAACTAGACAGAGAGAAAGAGGAGAGCAATAAACTGATCCTGAAAGACCTGGATACCCAGGCAGAGTTGATCAGGAGTGCCAGAAAGCTGGTGCCTTCCAAAGGCAAAGGGACGACCTGGCGTCACAAATTCAAGCTCTTGGTCAGGAAAGGGACACCTTAGGCCAGGAAGTCTGCCACTTAAGAAGAAAAATGGAAGAAAACCACCTGGCCCACCAGGGACTGGGTGACCTCCAAAAAGAACACCAGGACTTGCTAGAGCACACCAGGAGGGTGGAGGAGGCTCTGGCAAGACAGGAGCAGGCCAATAGGGACACAGCTCAGGAGGTAACCCTCCTGCAGCAAAGACTGGCCCAGTGCTCCAGGACCAATCAGGAAACGCAGAGAGAGAATGAGGCTCTCTGCCAGCACAATGATAGGCTCCAACAACAGGTAGCGATGCAGGAGAGACTGATAGAGTCTAGTAAGGCCTTAACTGAGGAACTGAAGGCGCAGGCTCTTGCATTGCAACAGGGAGCAGGGGCGGATAGAGACCAGGTTCGCTGGGAAAGGGAAACTCCTGAGCATAACCTCAGGAGCCCTAGTACCAGAGGCCTTTATCTCTCTCAGTCCCTGGACTCTGCCACCCCCCTGTCCCCTGGCGCACATGAACACCGGGCCACAGGGATGGCAGATTACTATCCAGCCAGAAGCATGGGGCTCATAGGCCAGTACCTCCCAGGAATGGATGGGCGGGCATCCGGGTATGGGCACCCAAGCACAGTGCAATTTAGTGGGGAACCCCAGGAGAATAGGCCCATTAAGGGCATCCTGAAAACCTCTGCCCAGTTAGGTCAGTGGGGGGGTACCCATCAAATCCTGGCAGCAAGGAGGAATCTGAAGACTCCTCTGAACGGCGCAGGACACAGGAGACCAGGTCCCCACATTCTGCCAGCCATTCACAGGCTCGCAGAATCCGGGAAAACCTGGAAGATCAGACAGGAACCTCTGGGAGCAGTGCCTCTGAGTCAGAGGATGAATGGACAAGGGTTACCCGAACCAAAAAGGCCAATAAGGCAAAAAGGGCCTTGCTTATGGACCCATTGAAACAGATTAAGGCAATCAGGAGTGTCATCACACCTTATCATAAGAACGCCAAGTACTCTGTTTGGGAACACTTGGAGCTCTATGAGCAAATGATGGAGACTTTCCATTTGAAGGACAGCAGTAGCTGCATCCAGTACATCAAATGGACATTCTCCCCAGAATACTCCAGTTTCTTTGCGGGGCTGGAGGACCAAAATCATTTAAGATGGTCCACCTATAAGGCGGCCATCTTGAAACATTTTTCTGTTCACAGAAATCCTCAAGAGGCTCGCAAGGCAGCCTACAATTTGCAATCTGGGGAGGATCAGGCCCCACAAGAATTCGTGCAAGAACTGAAACGTGCCTTTGCGCAGACCACCAGAAGGGTGCGCACAGACAGCAGAGAATTTGTCAATACATTTTTCCATGCCTTGCCCAAATATATAATGACCCAGCTCGTGAGAGATTTTCATGAGAAAAGATCTTTAGACTGGGTCATTGAACAGGCTACCCGGATCTATGAGGTGCAGAAGCCCATAGAAAATAAAAGCAATACCCAGAAAAATCCCAAAACCAACAGCACCCCTGCTTCTGCCAAGGTGGCAGAGGTAAAGGTCACCCCCATTTTGGATTTGGAGATGGGGGGGCCTAAAAACTTACCTGCACCTAATAATGCTAGGCCCAGAAGGTCCTCGGGCCAGTCACAGACAGGGAGTGAAAGAGGTAGTCCCACAAATGAGGTCCCTCGCTCTCCTGACTATGTAAGTCCCTGTTACAAGGGAAACAGACCAATCCTGGGTTATGTGTGGACTCCTCCAGCCCAAAAGGGGGGATCCAGCCAAGCACCTGACCCGGGGAACTTCCCTCCTAACTTCCCCAAGGAGGGCAGAAATTCTCCAAATCCTGGGCAGAACTTTTTCCCCAGGTATCCACCCAATTTCCAGCCCCAAAATCATCCATCCTTCTTTCCCCAATTCCCTGAGCCCAGACAACCTAATCCGGGAGAGGGGAGGCCAAGGGTGGAGGGGTACCAAAATCTTCCCAACCAGGGGAACTATCAGAGAAGGGATAGCTACCCTTCCCGGGATCAGCCCAGGGGAGAAAATAGAGCCCCGTATCAGCCTGAGCGGGTTTCCCAGTTAGAGCGCCAGGTCCAAAATATGGCACGGGATCTGGGTCACATACTGAGGGCTCAACAGAACCCTCAGATGAGCATGCCACCGCAGAATGCCCCAAACTCTGAACCTGGTGCTCCAGAACAATGACGGGGGCAGCACCCCGATAACACACCAGTTCCCAGGGAGGAGGCACAAGGGGAAGGGGGGTGTAAAGCCTTGGAGGAAGCTTCCTTCCCAACTTGTAAACAGCCCCTGGAAAACCAGGAACCGGAAACAAAACCTCCTGCCCCTGAAAGCCCGCCTCCCAAGGAGCAGAGGGGGGGTAGGAGAAACAAAGGACCCAAACAGACCCACTTTGTGGAGGAGGTACAGGTCTTCCAATTTGAGGGAGAGGGATACTCAGAGGATCCTGGGGAAAGGACCTTCTCCTTCAGAGATGGGGGAACTCATCCCAAGGAAAAATGGGTCCCAAGGGATGCCAATTCAGACTGGGGAGATATGGAGACTGAGCTACCGCCGCCCATCATCTCATCCCAGAACCCACAATACCAAAATCCCCTGGTTCAAACCCATCCTGATGACTGCCTCCAAAAAGGGGGGGGCGGCCCAGAACCGGAACCAGGGGAACCCACAATGGCTCTGATCTCCAGTTGCCAACTTTTTCTTTCAGATTCCCAAGGCTCTCCACAGAATTCTGCCCAAATTTCTTCTCTTGCAATGTCCAAAACCAGAAAGTTAGCCCACCAGTTGTCCAAAATTTGTGCATTATCTGTGCCCCCTTGAGGAGAAGGAGGGAAGATATTATGCCCCGGTACAAGTACAGGGGCAGGGTACGATTTCAGCGCTGGTGGACACGGGATCTCAAGCTACCCTTCTGTCCAGAAGGGCCTTTGATGAACTGAATGCAGGAAGGGGAGGGAATTACCAAATTCCTCTCACCTCACTTCCTGGACAACTCCAGAACTTTGACGGGAAGGAAATTCCCGTCGAGGGGACGGCAGATTTGGACATTAAAATTGGGCGACACAAGTTGAAACACCTGGTCATAGTTGTGACTCCAGAGGGCACCCCTTGTTTACTAGGGAATGACCTCCTGAGAAGGTTGTCACCCCTAATAGATTGCGTAAACAAGGTCCTCTGGACCAAGACTAGCCGACCCATAAAATTAAAACAGAGTGTCAACCATGTTAGTTTAAACGGCACCTGCCACATGGTTGAACAAAAATCTGACCAAGTAGAATTTCACTTCCAGAACAACCAGATTCCAGACGTGACCGTAATAGCAGTAGGACAACATACTGGTGATGGGGGGTCCTCTCTATTTCTGAAAATCAACCTTCCTTCCAGTTTAAGGTGGTATTCCACACTGGAAGGAAACACCCTGAAATTCTTTACCAATCCACAATCAGAAACTCCCACTCCTATAGTCCAGAAAGATGTGAAATCAGCTCAGAGCCTGGCTGATATTCAGCAAATTGGAGAGCAGTTGTTCATCCCTGTTCAGTTAAATGATGGGAAGGACTCTGTTTTGGCTCGAGTGTGCGTGTACAATGGTAAGAGCTTCATCAGCGAAGCCATGTTCCGCCAACTCCCAAAAGATCCAGCCATTCCCACATTCAAACTGATAGACAAATGGGAAATGGACCTGGAAGCACCTAATTCCAAACATCTCCTGCCAAGCAGGCGTATGCTCAAAATCTCCATTGGCAACAAGATCATAGTCCACAATTGTTGGGTCGTGCGAGACGTCACTGCCGCTTTTTACTTAGGCAGTGACATTCTCAATCGCTTTGCCATTAGTTTGGACCTAATAAACTTCAAAGCTTGGTCCCGATTAGCGGATAATCCCATGGGCTTTGATGATCCAGAAAAAGCATTTAGGTCAGCTCAATTGCTACCTTATGCAGTTGAAATTCAGATCAAAGAGGAAGTCACCATCCCAGAAAGGACCCGACAATTCTCCCTGGAAGTGAAAGCTAAAAGAGGACAACATTTGAAAAACCCTGATGCTTACATACATCTAAACGCTTCTCTCCAACAGCAAGGGTTGGGGGTAAACCCAACTCCATTAGTCCACATAGAACATGACACCATTCTAATAGAGGTGGATAACAGCGACTTAAAGAGTATTACTCTAGCCGCAGGCACCATTATTGGAATGGCGGTTGATGACCGACATTTTTCCATCGATTTAGGAAATTAACTGTTAGGACCAATCCCCAAGGACTGTTTTGACAGTGACAGTGATGACAATACAACACCAGACAGGATTTTTACCCGGCATGGGGGGGAACTTCCTGGTGTACACTTCCTGCCCTTATGGTAAGGAAGATGTGACTTGTGACTTCAGGAGGGATGAGGTGATTTTCCAGGTCCATGAGGGTTGCCTTTCCCATCTGAAGCCTCCAGTCCAAATCAGCACTCTGACCAGGGACTTCTCCACCCAGCTGGAGGAAGCCGCTGAGATAGCCAAACCAGAAGTCTTTCCAGGCTTCAGGCAGATGGTGGAAGAGAGAGTCAACCTAGCTGATGCCTGTGTGACTCTGGAACAAAAGCAAAAGTTGAAACTAGTTTTCTTGGATTTCCAAGATCTCTTTGCGGTAGACTCATATGACTGTGGCCGCACCGACATCCACACAACAACAATCCCCACGGACCCTGGCATGACTCCAGTGTTTGTGAAGCAATATCGTTTGCCTCTCGCATCCATGGAGACCCTTACTGAAATAATTAAGAACCTTGAGTCCCGGGGAATAATCCGTCCAGTTCACAGCACCTTCAATAATCCGGTGCTGGGAATACTGAAGCCAAACGGCCAGTGGAGACTCTGCGCCGACCTTAGGGAGCTCAACAAACGGTTCCATACTTCCCGATGGTCTCTGCCCTACATTGACCAAGGGCTGGCCCAGATCCAGGGGTCACAGGTATTCACTGCAATAGACATGACCAATGGATACTGGACTGTGACTGTCAGTAGGGAGGACCAATACAAGCTGGCTTTTACCTTTGGGGGCCAGCAGTACACATGGACCCGGACTCCCTTCGGATACCTCAACTCCGGCAATGAATTCAACATTTTCCTAAACAAGGCCATGCCCGACCTGGGTGCAAGGGGTAACCTGGCTTATGTAGATGATGTCCTCATCAAAAGTTCATCTGTGGAGGAACACATAGCGGAGATCCGTTATGTTCTGACCCAGTTGAGGGCCGCCAGAGCAAAACTTTCCTTTCAGAAAGCACAGTGGTGTAGAACCCGTGTTAATTTCTTGGGGCATGAGATTACTCCTCAGGGTCTCTGTCCCCAGGAAAGGAAAGTGGAAGCACCTCAGAAACTGAAAGACCCCACAACTCTGCGGGAACTAAGGAGCCTCCTTGGACTGACTAATTACAGCAGAAAGTTCATTGAGTGCTACGCAGAGATCACCAGACCCCTGATTCATCTCCTGAAGGGGGGGGTCAAGTGGGAATGGGGTCCAGAACAAGCCGAGGCGGTAAAACAACTCAAGAGAAGTCTCTCACAAGCGCCTTGACTAGCTTACCCTTTCAGAAACAAGGAGTTCTTCCTGGAGACGGGGTTCTCTAATACGTGCTTGACGGCAGTATTATACCAAAAGCATGACAAGGTCAATAAAGTAATCTCCTATGCGAGCAAAACTTTATCCTCTGTGGAGGAAAAATTCAACGATTGTGAGAAGGCACTCCTGGCAACGGTGTGGGCATTGAAGAATTACCGCCCGTTTATCCATGGGGAACACATCATAGTGGAGGCTCCACACCAGCCTCTGCAATATCTCCAAAGTGACAGAATCCGGGCCGGAAATGTGAGTAATTCCCGAATTACTTCCTGGATTCTGTCAATGCAAGGCTTTCCTGTGGAGGTCCGATATGGCCAAAACAAGAAGAGTCCCCTCGCGCAAGGTCTGGCTGACTTGCATGATTGTGCCAGAGAAAACTGTCTCGAGGACGAAAGTCTAAAAATCAAGGACAACATGGAGGCATACCTTAATTCCCCACACAAAGTCTTTGAAGAGGACAAGTGTGAGGGAATGTCCACTGTCTATGTGGATGGATGCTCTTACCATGTTGACAACAACGGGGAGAAAGAACTGGTGGCCGGCGTAGGGAATGCATGGGTGAATGAGTTCCCAGAACCCTCCGCTGGATACAAAATTGGTCCCCGAAGTAGTCAGGTGGCAGAATTGATGGCTGTGCATCAAGCCATCCTCACTGCTGTCCAGCATCAACTCCACGAACTGGTCATAATCACAGATTCGGATTATGTACGGAACGGGTTCGTGGAGCGCCTGGTTAATTGGAAAACCAGAGGCATGTTATGTGCTAATAACAAACCCTTGAAACATGGGAAGTTGATCCAAAACATTGATGATCTGGTCACCTCGAATGAGATGACCATCTATTGGAAAAAGATCAAGGGTCATTCCAAAGTAGAGGGACCAGACAAAACTGGAAATGACTTAGCTGATCAGCTGGCCAAAACCGGGGCCATCCAAGGGGATCTAATTGAGATTGAGTCCCTGTTGGGGGAAATCCAGGTCACTGCTATCACAAGGTCCCAGACAAATGCTCACAATGACCTTTCAATTGCACAATGGAGTAAGGAGACCCCTGATGCTGATTTGATTACCGCTCAGAAGGGGGATCCAATAATTGGTAAATTTTACCAACACATTGAGGACCCTGAGAACTTTCCCCTGACGGATACCGATTACAACGGGAAAGAGGACCTTAGAGTGTTGATGAAATGTCCAAAAATGTTCCGGATCCAAGACGGTTTGTTGGTAAGGAAATCCAAAGCTGGCCACGATCAGTGGGTGGTTCCTACCTCATTCCGAAGCCTGATGTTAAGTCACGCCCATGATGAGGCCACCGCCGGTCATAGGGGGTTTCACACAACACTGGAAATCTTAAGAGTGGTTGCATACTGGCCACACATGGGCCAGGACCTCAACCAATACTTGAAGGGTTGTCTTGTGTGTGCACAATTTCAGCCAACATCCCTCACACACCGGGCATCTCTCCAAAAGAGGGGGATGACACTGCCATGGTCAGATTTACAAATCGACTTTGTAGGCCCTGTGATTCGCTCGTCTAGAGGAAACAAGTACATGTTGACCGTTACATGCTTGTTTACCAAGTGGGTGGAATGTCTCACAGCCCCAAATTGCAAGGCAGAAACTGCAGCTGCCCTGATGATTAACCACATCTTTTCCCATTTCGGTCTACCTCAAAAGATTGAGTCAGACAGGGGTAGCCACTTCACCAGTGAAGTAATGACAAAGATGTGGGAGATACTGGAGGTTAAAAGGAAGCTACACATTGCTTACAGGCCAGCTTCTTCTGGAGCAGTGGAGAGATACAACCGAACCATTGTGAGCATATTAAAAAAGTTTGTGGCAGATTCTGGGCCAAGTTGGGATATCCGATTACCTCTGGTCCTAATGGCCATCAGATCTACCCCTTCATCTGCATCCAAAATGTCACCATTCGAGTTGATGACTGGACGCAAGATGGTGCTTCCGCAGCATTTGCTGTACAGGACCCAAGAGCAGACACTAATAAATGCCTCCACAACTCATGAGTATGTGGAGCATTTAAGGAAACACCTTCAACATGCTTTTGCCTATGCTCAGCGGAATCTAGAAAGATCAGCTGAGGGTATGAAGACCCACTATGACCTGAAAACTTCCAGGAAGGAATATCAGGTGGGGGACCGGGTCTATCTATACAATTTCCAAAGGAACCAGGCCAAACAGCGAACATTTTTGCCTACATGGAAGGGACCCTTTGAGATTATAGACAAGATCTCCCCTTTGGCCTACAAGATCCGCATCCCCAAAGGCGGTTTGGCAGAGGGGGAAGACAAGTGGGTACATATAAATCAGCTAAAGTGTTGCCATCCCAGGCACACTCTGCAACAACTGGAGGAATCCTCTGGAATCCTAGAGGGTACTGTCTCAGATTAATTCAGTTCTAACTTAAAATATCCTACATATCGCCTATCAAATTCTGAGTTTCTCAATGTGGGTGTTTTCGTTATTGAATGCAAAAAGAAATGTGCATGTTCATATGTTTTGACTATAAATTTATATGCCACCCCACTATATCAATGGTGGGGGAAAAATGTCTATGAATAGGTATTGCCGCTCTTCCTTTGTCGTCCTAGGAGAAAGAAAACCTTGAGACTGGCCAGGGAGGACGATCCGGAGACCGGGAGCAGAGACGCGAGGAGCCCAGGGTACCTCCCAATATTCCCATCAGGACCGGCGAGGAGAACCGATCGATCAGTACCGGATGGAGGAAAAGATGCTGAACTGTGCCATTTGCAGAATTGGAAGAAGATTATGCGGACAGACCAGTGCGTGGGTCAAAACCCTTGTGCACCTGACTCCCCATCGACTCAAATTCAAAGGGCAGTCATGTGGGGGGATTTGTTGGGTGTCCTGACCCACGTTTGAGCTATCATGCTGCAACATTTGGTGCTGTGGGCTTAGAAAATCCAAGATGGCCAAAAAGCCCACAAGTGCGCCAGAATCCAGGAAAACCACGCAGTTTGTGCGCACACCAAAATGGTCGCCTGACTTGCCACCCCCCGGTGCGGGTGTGCTGGGTCAGAAGAGCCATGAGTGAAATGGGGTACCAAAGAGAAAAACAGCAGTGCCTGTTCGCTAAAAATCACCCTTTGTTTCTCTGAAGGCAAGCTCAGAATGGCCATTTCAAACATTGCAGAATATCCAACAATCTCACTGAACACCAGCAGACATTTGACAGAATAAAGTCTTGTGGGCATACAAAATCTGGAAAGAGGATGAGCCTAAAATAATGTTCATAGCAAAACTGGCTGAGCTGTGGATTTCAGCAGTTTAAGTAAATTTGGACTGAAAGACAATAAGGGGTTAATTCATAGAATCCAGCGCACAAGTGGCTCACGCGGCTGGCGCACAGTGTGCGCGTGCGAATCCCTGCGCCAGCCGCGTGCGCTAAAATCCAATTCCGCGCACAGCGTATTCATGGATTCCAGCCACCAAAACCAGCCGTGGCGCACAGTGGTGCAGCGACCCTGCAGCAGCGCCAGTTACGCCCCCAAGAGTGCCTCTCGCGCAGGGAAAAGCCATCAATATACCCAATCCAGCGCAAAGGGCTGCGCTAACCCTGTACCAGCACAGCAAGCGGGCTACGTGTATCACTGGGGTGCGCGGGAATTACCTCACGCGATTCCATCAGGGTACGTGTATTTCGGGGTGCGCATGAAGTTCCACACGCAATTCCATCAGGGCACGTGTATTTCAGGGTGCAGGGGAAGTTACACACGCGATTACAGCAGGGTACGTGTATTCCAGGGGTGCGCGGGAAGTTCCACACGCGATTCCATCAGGGAACGTGTATTTCAGGGGTGCGCGGGAATTTCCACACGCGATTGGGCCCGTGCGAGCAGGGTACGCGTATCTCAGGGGTGCGCGGGAAGTTCCACACGCGATTCCATCAGGGTACGTGTATTACAGGGTGCGGGGGAAGTCTCACACGCAAAATCAGCAGGGTACGTGTATACCAGGGGTGCGCGGGAAGTTCCACACGCGATTCCATCAGGGTACGTGTATTTCGGGGTGCGCGTGAGGTTCCACACGCGATATCAGCAGGGTACGTGTATTTCAGGGTGCAGGGGAAGTTACACACGCGATTACAGCAGGATACGTGTATTCCAGGGGTGCGTGGGAAGTTCCACACGCGATTCCATCAGGGTACGTGTATTTCGGGGTGCGCGTGAAGTTCCACACGCGATATCAGCAGGGTACGTGTATTCCAGGGGTGCGCGTGAAGTTCCACACGCGATTCCATCAGGGTACGTGTATTTCAGGGGTGCGCGGGAATTTCCACACGCAATTGGGCCCGTGCGAGCAGGGTACGCGTATCTCAGGGGTGCGCGGGAAGTTCCACAAGCTATTCCATCAGGGTACGTGTATTACAGGGTGCGGGGGAAGTCTCACACGCGAAATCAGCAGGGTACGTGTATACCAGGGGTGCGCGGGAAGTTCCACACGCGATTCCATCAGGGTATGTGTATTTCGGGGTGCGCGTGAAGTTCCACACGCGATATCAGCAGGGTACGTGTATTTCAGGGTGCAGGGGAAGTTACACACGCGATTCCATCAGGGTACGTGTATTTCGGGGTGCGCGTGAAGTTCCACACGCGATATCAGCAGGGTACGTGTATTTCAGGGTGCAGGGGAAGTTACACACGCGATTTCCGCAGGGTACGTGTATTTCAGAGGTGCGCTTGAAGTTCCACACGCAATTTCAGCAGGGTACGTGTATTTCAGGGGTGCGCGGGGAGCACCACACGTGAATTGCACGTGTGGGTCCTCCCAGGTGTTCCCTCTACACCCTCCACGGCCCCTGCAGGTGGCTCACACCACAGGGGCCTACCCTGCACATGTCCTGCAGGCACCCCATCGACCATGGCCATGCCTCCCAGCCAACCCACATGTCAACTTGCACTACTGCCCACCAACGCATGTCCCCCTGCACCCCCAGCCACTAGGGGCACCCTCCACAGGCCCCCACCCATGTCTCCCAGCACCCCCACCCCCCAGCAGTGCAGGGGCACCCACCACCAGGCCCCCACCCATGTCTCCCAGCACCCCCACCCCCCAGCACTGTGGGGCACCTGCCAGCAGGCCCCCACCCATGTCCAACTCATGTTCCCCACCCCCTCACCCCCCAGCACTGTGGGGCACCTGCCAGCAGGCCCCTACCCATGTCTCCCAGCACCCCCACCCCCCAGCACTGTGGGGCATCTGCCAGCAGGCCCCCACCCATGTCCAACTCATGTTCCCCACCCCCCCCACCCCCCAGCACTGTGGGGCACCTGCCAGCAGGCCCCCACCCATGTCCAACTCATGTTCCCCACCCCCCACCCCCCAGCACTGTGGGGCACCTGCCACCAGGCCCCCACCCATGTCTCCCACCACCCCCACCCCCCAGCAGTGCAGGGGCACCTGCCAGCAGGCCCCCACCCATGTCCAACTCATGTTCCCCACCACCCCCACCCCCCAGCACTGTGGGGCACCTGCCAGCAGGCCCCCACCCATATCTCCCAGCACCCCCACCCCCGAGCACTGTGGGGCACCTGCCAGCAGGCCCCCACCCATGTCCAACCCATGTTCCCAACCCCCCACCCCCCAGCAGTGCAGGGGCACCCTCCACCAGGCCCCCACTCATGCCTCCCACCACCCCCACCCCCCAGCAGTGCAGGGGCACCCTCCACCAGGCCCCCACCCATGTCTCCCACCACCCCCACCCCCCAGCAGTGCAGGGGCACCTGCCAGCAGGCCCCCACCCATGTCCAACTCATGTTCCCCACCACCCCCACCCCCCAGCACTGTGGGGCACCTGCCAGCAGGCCCCCACCCATGTCTCCCAGCACCCCCACCCCCCAGCACTGTGGGGCACCTGCCAGCAGGCCCCCACCCATGTCCAACTCATGTTCCCCACCCCCTCACCCCCCAGCACTGTGGGGAATCTGCCAGCAGGCCCCCACCCATGTCCAACTCATGTTCCCCACCCCCCCCGCCCCCCAGCACTGTGGGGCACCTGCCAGCAGGCCCCCACCCATGTCCAACTCATGTTCCCCACCCCCCCACCCCCCAGCACTGTGGGGCACCTGCCACCAGGCCCCCACCCATGTCTCCCACCACCCCCACCCCCCAGCAGTGCAGGGGCACCTGCCAGCAGGCCCCCACCCATGTCCAACTCATGTTCCCCACCACCCCCACCCCCCAGCACTGTGGAGCACCTGCCAGCAGGCCCCCACCCATGTCTCCCAGCACCCCCACCCCCAAGCACTGTGGGGCACCTGCCAGCAGGCCCCCACCCATGTCCAACTCATGTTCCCAACCCCCCCACCCCCCAGCAGTGCAGGGGCACCCTCCACCAGGCCCCCACTCATGTCTCCCACCACCCCCACCCCCCAGCAGTGCAGGGGCACCCTCCACCAGGCCCCCACTCATGTCTCCCACCCCCCCGACCCCCCAGCACTGTGGGGCACCCTCCACCAGGCCAGGCCCCCAACCATGTCTCCCACCACCCCCACCCCCCAGCAGTGCAGGGGCAGCCTCCACCAGGCCCCCACTCATGTCCCCCTGCACCCAGGTCCTCACAATCCCCAATCATGTGCGTTATGGTCAGCCTCCACAGCCAAAAGGCCCTACCAAGTAACCCATTCACCCACATGGAAATGGAAATTACATGTTACACCCCCAATGTTCATAAAGCAAATGAACCCATGTCCGTCACGGTAGCCAGTCATAATGTCGAATACAATAATGTCGAAAGTCAAAATGTCGAAAAAAAATGTCGAAAATAAAAATGTCGAATTACAAAAATGTCGAATTTTTTTCGATTTTTTTTTTCGAATTAGTGTTTAAATAAATAATTAATTAATTATAGTTTATAAAACAATTTTTTTTTAAATGGTTAAAGGTATATCCATGGTGGGTGGGGGGATGGGGAGGAGGGGTGGGGGTGGGGTAGGGGTTTGGGATGGGGTTTTTTAATAATTAATTATTTAATTAATGTTTTATTAAATACTTTTTTTTAAAAATTAAAGGTATATCCATGGGGGGTGTTGGGGGGGATGGGGAGGAGTGGAGGGTTGGGGTAGGGTTTTGGGATGGGGGTTTGGGGGGGGACCCCCCCCAATAAAAAACGTTAGTATGTGTGACATTTTACATAGTTATTTTAACATTGGCTTTTCGATTTTTTTTTCGACATTTTATTTTCGAAATAATGACTTTTTCTATTATATGTATGTGTTTTCGACATTTTTAAATTCGACATTTTTTTTTCGACATTTTTGTAATTCGACATTATTTTTTCGATATTATGACTATAAACCGTCCGTCACACACAATGGTTGCAAATGAATGGGAAAACACCCAACATGACATGCATGAAACCAATGAGATGATACCACACAGTGAAGTATGAAAACAAAATTGTATTAAAAATAATTGAATGCAAATGAAATGAAACAAACTACAATGGCAATGAAAAAAAGATAAGCTGCATGTCCGTCCAAAAAAATCAAAACTACAAATCCAAATCCAAATAAATGTTTGTCACATTAAAAATAAAATCAATCCGAGAGATAAAAATAAATGCAAAGACCATTGCTCCATGGAGAATAAATCAAAAATAAAAAAATAAAACAATCCAATGAAGAACTATGTACAAAACATCCAAGGGTCCATGAGCCCAACTGAACAAAGGAAACCTACAAAAAACCCTAACTAAAATGCAACTATATACAAAAGTGGAGCTGTGTCCGTCGACTCCAAATCATAAGAAGAAACAAATGAAACCTAAAACTAAAGAACTATATACAAAGGCGGCGGGCAAGTCCAGCGGCTCACTCCGTGGTGTTTCGGGCCAGGGCATCATCAAACTCCTCGTCTATGTCCCGGAGGCGGTCCTGTTCCATGGCCCCGAGGGTCCGCAGGGACGACGCCATCTGCTCCTCCAACCCCCTGCGGATTGCCTCGAGGCACTCGGCCCGCCTTAGGGCCCTCCGCATGGAGTTCTCTGCCCTGACCATCGTGAGCCGCGCCTCTTCCGCCCGCCGCCGCTCCGCACCTATCTGCTGGCCCAACCGCAGCCACACGGAAGACACTTCCTGTCCTGGGTCCTCCTGCCCTCCGGCCGATGCCTGCCCCTCCGATGTTGATGGCCCCGAGCCACGATGCCTCCCACGTTGACTCTGCTGCTGCCTCCGACGCAACTGCCTCTGCCAGCACGACGGCATCCAGGCTGATGGAATCCACCGACGCCGTCGTGCACGTGCCCTGCCTGATGATGCCGGCACATCCTCCATCTGCTGGGGTACAGTTGCTGTGGTGTCCACCCCTGCTGGACCTCCGACTCCCGACTCTGGCAGGGATCCCCACCGAGCTGGCTGCATTGGTCAGGGCAGGTCCACAGGGGGCCCTGGTGGCATCTGGGCCGGAAGACGGCAAGGAGAACGACTGGCGTATAGTCTCCACAGAGGAGGAGAGGGCCACCAGATTGGCCGACACATGCAGGAAACCCCCGAACATGGACGATCCCAATTGGGCCACATCGGCACGGTGCTCTTCGTGATGACGTGCGTGCTCCTCCTGGGAAGCATCACGAATCACAGCCGTGCGCATCGCGACCCCAATCAGGACCTTCTCCATACGGCCAGGGGTCCCCTCGTCCGCAGGTGGAGGGGAGTCAGATGACATGGACATCCCCTCTACCTGCGGACGGGCCTGGGACGGGGCATCCCTGCTGGTGCATGGTGGTGCACCCACAGGGTCAGGGACAGTGACATGCACAGGCCCCTCCACGGTGACCTGTGCTGCCTCCTGCCCCTGCCCCTGGACTGCACCACTTGCACCAGCAGGGATGCCCCCACCAGGCCCCATGTGAGCCTCAGTGGCGGCCTCCTCCTCCTCTGTGGAAACCACCAACCTGGATGGCTCCTCACCGTCTTCCGCCGTAGCAGGCCCCTGTGGGGGCTCACCCACCCCTTCCGCTGCAGCCGTGGGGGCATCCCCGCCGCCTTGCTCCACAGCGCCGTCTCCGTCCTCTTCTTCACTAGCTGCTGCGTAGAGGGAGACATAGAACACAAGCATCAGGGTACTGTACAATGGTCCCCTAGACAGGAAGCAATAGCAGATGAGTGCCACTGTCAAAGTACACTTCCATCATGTCCCTCCACAACACATGTGTCAGTCCAGGCAAAACACACACAGTGACAGTCATGGTGCATGCCATGGACATTTCCATACATGTCCAATGGACTCTCGAGACATACAATGTAATGGAACTCACATGCATCATGGGTCATGCCTATCACATGCACACACTTCACCTCAGTCACATCCATCTGGCCCCGTACACCCCAATCACAGTGGATACAAGGATGACTAGGCTGCATCAGTGAATCTGTACATTGTCACAGACATGTGTCATGCATCCATGGCATTCACAAGTCACAGACACGCAGGTCAGGCACACAGACATGCATACCATATATGTACCTGGCATCAGCACCCATCCCTCACCCCCACCCATGTCCAGGAACAGAGACTGCCATGCTCTCATGTGTACAATCTGCATAGGGCTCCCCATGTCGCATTTAAACACATGCAACAACCGTGCAGTTCACACATTACTGGTCGCACATGCATTACCATGATGTCCCTGCACACATACATGCGTACATGGCCTATGTCACACATACAGGCAAGTATCAGACAACCAGCACACTGCAACATGCCCTGTCTCACACAGCAATGCTTGGCCACTTACCGCTCAACTCCAGACGGGTCTCCCTCTCAAGGACCTGGGCGTGGAGCGCTGGGTGTACACGTTCCAGGACCCTCATCTGGATGGAACTCATGCGGCCCCGGCCCCCCTCCACGAGGCACCGGGCCTTTATGAGGGTCCTGGACCTCAAGTCCTCCCAGTGCTTCGTGACCTTCTGGATGGTGCGGGTTGCTCCGCGTTGATGGCAACCACACAGTCGGCCCAGATCCTCTCCCGTCCTTCCTTGTTGGCGCGGGACGATCCGAAGAGGGCATCATACTGCCCCAGGACTTGCTCCACCAGGACACCAACTTCGGTGGCAGTGAAGCTGGTGCCCCTCTGCCCCTCTGGCCGGGGGTTGCCACTGGTGCCAGATGTTGATGTGCCCGACATGGCAACCCCAGGGGCAGGAGTGGGTGGGCAACTGGGTCCTGGGGCTGGGCTGTGGAGCGATGTTATCCGAGTCGGGAGTCTTCTGTTCCAGCAGGGGTGGACACAGCAACTGGACCCCTGCAGATGGCTGATGTGCAGGCACCAAATGGCAGGGCACGGTGGCAGCAGGCAGGCAGGCAGGCGGGCAGCAGCAGATGGCACGTGGGAGGCTGCTCGGGGCACTGGGGGGCAGTAATTCGGCCTTCTGGGCAGGAGCGTGGTCTTCCGTGTGTTTTCGCGTGGCCAGCTTGATACGGAGTGATTTGGCATGTGAAAATCCTGCACGTCAGCGTGAAAATCGAGGAAAGGCCCTTAGCGCGTAAGCGCGTCAGCACGCGTATGCGATTTCATTGGACCAAAGGCCCTTACAGCGTAAGCGCGTCTGTGACGTTTTGCGCACGGGCGTTGCCCTGGCAGGGCTTGGAGATCCCGCGTGCCTTTACACTGTTCTGTACGTGCTTTTCGTGCGGTGCGTGTGTTTTCCATCCGTTGGGGTTCACACGCTATTACTTCACAGCGGGTGTTGGCAACGCGTTCTTCTACACGCAAGGCAGACGGTGAGTGGTACCCCGCGTGAAAAACTACACGTAGCCCGCTCCCCCAGGCCCGATCGCGTGATAAACTTCACGCGAACCCCTGATATACACATAGCCCGCTCCCCCAGGTCCGATCGCGTGAAAAAGTTCACGCGAACCCCTGAAATACACGTAGCGCGCTCTCCCAGGCCCGATCGCGTGAAAAACTTCACGCGAACCCCTGGAATACACGTAGCCCGCTCCCCCAGGCCCGATCGCATGAAAAAGTTCACGCGAACCCCTGAAATACACGTAGCCCGCTCCCCCAGGCCCGATCGCGTGAAAGAGTTCACGCGCACCCCCGAAATACACGTACCCCGCTCAATCGCGTGTGTTACTTCCCGTGCACCCCCGATATACACGTGCCCCGCTCAATCGCGTGTGTAACTTCCCGCGCACCCCCGATATACACGTGCCCCGCTCGCACAGGCCCAATTGCTGTATGTTGCCACTTTTGTAATGCGCAGGGACGCTACCGCCTGCCTTCGTGTGGCGGACGTGTTTCGGCTTGTGCGTGTCTTTGGCTGTGCGTGGCTTTGCCCTATTCGATTCCATGAATACGTGTGGTTCGAGTGCGTGTGGGCGTTCCATCTGCTTCCCTGCAGTACATCCCCAGTTACGCCCTTATTTTCGCGCGTTGTTCCCCATTCCGCGTGTTACGCCCCGTGTCCCGCCCACTTTCTGGTGTATGCGCCGAGGTTGTGCGCTTTCACTGTGCGCGTCGCGCACGCCTTTCGGGATGTTGCAGTGACTTCTGCGCCATGCACGGGTTTGGCGCACATCCCAGGGTGTACACGCGCAGGGACTTCCATGAATCGCACGCGTGCGCCTGTTTTTTTCCGCTTGCGCCTGCTTGCGCGAAGATTTTCGGCGCACGTTTGTTCCATGAATCGGCCCCTAAAAATCTAAATGTTTAAAAGAAATGAGTGACCTACTTTTGAGTGTCACATAGGTTTCAATTGTTTAAATGTCATAGTTTTAAACTTAGAATCAGCATTCTAGCTGCATGTGTAAAAATTGTTAGTTTATTTGAATGCAGAAAACTGGGTAACTAGGAGTGACATTAGCTGGGGCCTGGCTTAAGGAACTGAATTCTGCCTGACATCTACCCCCACAGGAGTTAAAACCTGCTCAGCCACTCTTCCCCTTGCCAAAAGGAGTTGTCACCTCTCTGATTAGATTAGGGGTGGAGCAGCTACAGGGAGTTGAACAAAGGCCTGTCCTGGGCCCAGGCAGAGGGTTTATTGGGGGGAGGCCATAAATGGCTTCCTCTTGAACAATGGGCCTTCCAGAGCCCAGGCAGATGGTTTATTAGCGGGACCGTAAAATAGCTTCCTCTTGGCAGAAGCTGGGAGGGGCAGGGTCTCTGAGCTTGGCAGAAACTGGATAAACTGGTTTCTACACCATGTGACCTGGGAAACCACACCCCTTTGGGGCCAGAACATAAATCTAAAAAGATGGATCATTCATAGAGCGGACTTGTGAAAATTTTATAAGTGATATCATTATTCTTGTGATTTTTCTGTGCACATTTGAAGACGTGGTAGGACCCGGTGGTATGTTCAGGGGGGTTTTAGCGGAAAAGAGGATATTACTCTAAATGTATGTATGTTAAAAATCTGACACTCCACCACCTAATGCACACATGCTTTGCGAACATTTGTGTAAATGCGGGGACAAATCCAATATTGGTAACCCGACCAAAAAGTGAAATATGTTGCCATTTTTGAACCCAAGCTCCTAGAAACGACAGAATTGGAACAGGGGCTACCATCAGTAAATGCATGATGTGTGTATGCAACGCCAAACAACTGTCTATCGGGGAAGTATGTATTTGGATCAGATATAGATTGTGTGTAAAGTTGACAGGGGTGGGTTCTCTGTATCAAAAAACAGACCTCATCATGATGACACTTCATTTCATTCCCCCAATCAAGGGGAAGAGGAGGAAGTGGCCAATGACAAGTGGAGAGGGGTAGGGCCTAGAAAGCTAGCCTCTCCACCCACTTTCAAAACACATAAAAGCAGACAGTCAGGACAGATAGAGACATTCAATTCCATTTGCTGCGGAGCATGCTGATCGACGACTTCACATCCAGAGATCCAGACTTCAAATCCATCAATCTCCAGAACCTGTAGCAGTACCTAGAAAGCAGAGCAGTATCCAGAATTCAGAGAGGCTAGACCAGCAGAGCAGAGCTGACCCAGACCGCTGTTAGCAGAACCAGAGAGCTGACCCAGATCACTGTGAAGTGCCGAGACCAGACCGGAGTCCAGTCCAAAACCTGACCAGATCCGTGGCGAGGCCTATTTCTAAATATATTGTGAGTACCTAGCAGAACTGTGCAGAACCAATCTCTTAGTTAAAATGATATAATTCAATCTATTTTAATCTAACCAGAACTGCCTCCTAACTGTCACCTGTCATTTGCAAAGCTGTCACCTGTCATTTTCTATCTGCAAGCTGTAACCTGTCGCTTTGAACTTTTAAAATTTCAAATCCGAAAAACTACCTTTATTTAATCGTCCGTATCTCTGGAACCGTGTGGGCTAGGAACTTGGTTTAACTTTCCTCTGAAAGCTTAGAATCCCTACTCATCATACTTTTGCCGTAATCACGATTCTCGCACTCGCGAATTTTACCGCGATTTGCGATTTGGTTAAAAATCCAGCCACGTGTGAAAACAGCAGCTTCCTTGCTTTCCTTGCTAAAAATTCGTTTGCCTCTTAAGAACCATCCCTGAATCATTGCTAGAGTGAGCCTGGACTAATATTAACTAGATACCACTCACCCTGAACCTCTAGAGGGAATTAAAAGCATTTTAGCATATTTTTCACTTCATTGCCAGCACATATAAAAGCATTTTGGGCCTGTGTTTCAAACTTCTGTAGTCTTAGCTTGCTGGGGTGAACTGAATTACATTTGATTGCATTTCTGAGAACTGTGTGCTTTCCTTCCATTTCCTTGCATTGCATAAAGGGGGGAGTGGATTGCCAGAGAAAAGTGATTACATTGTTTTGTTGAAATCATATTGAGTATTTCTGTACTGCAATTTCATTCCACCTTGCATCCATTTGAAACCATAAAAGTATTGTTGCTATCTTATCCATCCTATAACCACTCATCATTGATTATAAAGAAGTGTGCTAGTGCCGGACTATCCATTATTGATTACTGCTCAGATTAAGTGTGATATTCAATTATTAATTTATTATAAAGTGTGATATATATATATTGTTTAAATTATCAAATAAACCGTTTAAACTTGCAAAACAGAACTACTTCGTGGCTCAGTGGGGTCAGGGGGATTCCAAGAGAGGGGTGTTATATAGGGGTAGTCATCCAGAACGCATGAACTGGACGTAAAGATATATCAATAAGGGTTTCCATTCAGTATCCCAGACTAGGCATTGACTTAGCTGTAGTGTTGAATTGAATCCTCTTACAATGTGGTTCTTGCGTTTACTTGAATGCTGCAATAGGCAAGGGCCACCTCTGTGACATTGTCGAAACTAATCTTGAAAATAGTATGTGTTTCATCTGTGCTGTTATAGCAGGTGAGCCCTTGCCTTTTGATAAGTCTCATAACTGGGGCCATGTAAAAGTTGAATAGCCTGGGTTGACAGTCTTGATCTTTGCATTACTCCACAGGTATCTAACATGAGTTGATCTGCATGAGGGAGGACCAGGTGGTTTCCGCTCTGCCTTTAGATATTATCTGACCCAGATATAACACTTCCTCCTGGCAATACTGCAATTTCTTTTGTCCACCTTGTACCCGTTGTAAGCAAATACTGTCAATACCGCTGAAGAGTATTTCTTGCACTCTTCTTGTGTGGTGCTGCACACTAGCAAATCATTGATGTGCTGTATGATGGTGCTGGTTGTTTGTATATTTCCCATGTCCATCTGTAGAACCCTGTTGAAGACACTAGGGGACTGACTGTACCCCTCTGGGAGCCTTGTATGTTGGAGTCAGATCCGGCGGTAAGTAAACGCCATAGGATATTGAGAATCTTTCTGCAACAGAATGCAAAAGAACGTTTTTTTTTTAGATCAATCACTGTCAAATGTGTGGCGGTGGGTGGTATGTTGCACAAATTGGAGCTGGGTTAGTCACAACATTAAACTCTGCTTCCACAATATTGTTTAAGGGGGGGTACATTTTGTATGAATCTCCAAGGCCCTCCTCTTGCCTTTTTCACTGGGTACACTGCCGTGTTACATGGGGATTCAGATGGTACAATAATACCTTGTCACATCAATGGGACAATAGTCTCATAAATGCTCTCATCTGCCTCTCTCAACACAGGATACTGTTTAACTCTGGGGGAAAATTGCTCCTTTCTTCACTTTTATATGTACTGCTACAATCCCTTTCAGCAGATCTACATCATAAAGGCCGCTAGTCCATAGTACACTTGTTACTTTTGCCAAATATTGTTGTATAAAGGATGATACTTTTTTAACCAACAAGAGTATGGGGTCAGGGTGGATGTAGTACTGTTGGGGACTCATATGATGATGGCAGGGCACTCCCGTTTTGTGACTTTTGCTCAAGGTGGAATATGGGGAGCTTGCAATTCTTGGCCTATGTGACAGCAATGGCAGTCATCAGATCAGTGTGGGAGGGGATCTCTGTATTGCCTTTGGAAAACCTGGTAATAGTGGCGATTAAGGGGCCAGCCATAGGCGGCAAGTGGGTTCCAACTATATATAGAGTTCTCCTGTTGCACGGGGTCCCAAGGACATGAAAGTTAGAGAACAATAGGGCAGGGATCTTAACTTGGAGATCGATAATGGCATGTGGAGGCAGGCATGCCTACACGTTAGAGAGGTGTCCTTGAATGCAAGGCTGAATCTGATCCAATACAATTATGTGAGTTTTCTTGACGCTGGTACGTATCAGTACATTTGTACCAAGCCGCGTGGTTTCTTGCCCTAGATGTACAACTCCATCTGCTATGTTTCTACACATGATATGGGGATGTGGCCCTCTAAACACAGAATGGAAAAGAATTATTTTGCGGCTCAGTGAACTGACTGGCTGGCAGTTGGAGCATAGCCCATTGGTGTGTAAATTGGGTAGGATCCCGAGGCAGAAGAATGTTACAGTCAATTGGAAGTTTATTGCGTTAGGTTTGGTACTGTTTAAGCGTAGTATTTCAATGCGCTGGAAAAATGCTGATCCCCCCACCCTTGCTGTTGATATGATATGATATGATAGGTTATTTATAACGTGCTTAATACCCAGAGGTTTCTAAGCACGGACCCAGGGATCGAACCTGTGTTGCTCCGTGTCGTCTTGTTTCCAAGTCGAGCACGCTGCCGCTGAGCTATCCTCCTGGGACCATGACTTATTGAGATGATCGATGGTGGAGAGAAATCTGTATATACAGAGAGCTGTCAGAGCAGGAGCTGACAGTCTGCACTCTAGATGAGATGAGTTCTTGGATCAGCTCCAATATCCTTCTGATTTAAGGCCATCCTGAATGGGATTCAGAATTGGGAAGAGCGCGTGGGGAGTGTCTGAGGGGGGTGAGGTTGTCGTGGTTAGATGAAATTTGCATTGGGAGAATGGTGGACACAGCCTAGACTACTCAGGGGACCGAGTGAGTTAGATTAAATAGATGTAGGGTTTGGGTAAAACGGTCCATGGGTATCTCACGGCCTGATACATATGTACTTGAGTCATGTTGAGCTTTTGATTGTCTATTTCTTAGCTCTTTGGTTTTATATCAGCTATACATGCCAATGAAATCTCCTTGCCAGTTATTGTTATAACAGTTGTAATTGTTGTTCTTTGCTCTGTACGATGAAATGTAATGCAATAAACAGACATAATAATAACATTATTTAATTGCCAACATCATGGCCATGCGTTTCACCCACCAGGGCATTCTCAAGGCAAATCATTCTCATTGATTGGGTATATCGTCCCCTCTTAGTTTAGAACAAAAAGGCAATGTATATATAACAGTTATGTTAATATGAAAAATAAAAGTATTGAAACGTATGTGACGTAAATGAAGCAGGGCAAAGGTAAGGAGAGGAACTAGAGAAATTAAAGTTAATTGTTTTGTCATAAAACCATGTCTCTACTAAATTGTATATATACAATTTGCTTATATGATTCTCAACTGAGCTCAGAAAATATGAGTTTTTGTTCATAGTTGAAATGATGTCTTTTACTAAACAATCGCATTTTCATATTCTTAAGCTATCCTTATTACCAGTTATTCGAATTGATGCAATAGATGTGTAGTATAAGGTTCGAGTAAACATGCCATTCATCATTTTATGTCCATTATAATGAGTTATTCTTGAGTCCTAATTTCAAATGGAATTCATTCTTTATGTGACACCCCACCTTTATTTAGTAATTTCATCTCATGGTACATACTTATTTCTCAATTGAGGCTCTTCTTATTAGTCCTCAATCATATAAATATTGAGCTACTCATCTTTCTCATTTTCGCAAGTGACATTCTAACATCCTAGTATACCACAGCTAACTGCTGGTAAATATTTCTATTTCAGGATTCCCTTGTTTGGCCCCTCTATATGAACGTACTTTCTTTCTCTGGATGGTCCTCATCCTGCTGTCTTCGGCATGCATGAACTCACATTGGTGTTCGGCATGTTGCTCCGGCTGCCATTTCGTCACACTCTTCTTTTTTAATTGGCTGTGAGGACATCACCATACAAAAGCATGTGATGTCATTTGTAAAAACTAACAGAGTAAACAATAATTTACAATTGTGTGTCTACAATGGCTGTCATTGATACAAGAAAAACGTTTACTTAAATAAGAAATAAATTATTCTTTAAACATCAATTCTTAGGCAGTGTATTTCCTTTTTAAGAAAATCCTTCCTATTCGTATTCTCATTACAGTGGTGGGATCAGTGAGCATTAGTGCAAACATCTAAGAAACAAACCGGTATAAACAGATGTGCTACATTACCCGCGTTTGTAAGTCTACAGGATCCATTGCAGTCTACCGTCATCTACTAAGACACAGATGCACTGTTCCCAATACATGCATGATACATTGCAAGCTGATATCCGTTGGAATTATTCTGTAATACATTACCTGAATCATTCTTATTGCATATAAATATATAGTTTTTATCCAAAGAAACCTAATTAATGCCATGCAATTCATCAATTAAATAGTTATAAATCCATCTTTTGATGTAACAGAGTTTAGTAATTATCACAGAACCTTATCATACACATAAGACTATAGTGAACCCGAGTGTTTTTTCACTCTGGGCTAGGTGCAGTGTGAAGCCATCACGCTGCATGCTGTTTAGTCACTGTTGAATAGTATTCTGATTAGATAGTTGGCCAAGTAGAACATATTCCGTCTTTGTGGGATTGAGCTTCAAGTATGTGGTGTTTGCCCTTGATTGGTATTTTGATTAGATGGGTGACCGAGTAGGACATGTGGGATGAAGCTTCAATTTCATGTGTTTTTCATTAAGGCTTGTATCTAGTCGATGCAATTCCTGAGGTGTGAGAAGCACTGGATACAACTGACTTTTAGTTATAATTGGTCATTGTCTGCATATTGTGGAGTGCGATGTCATGGTCATTGAGAATTAGTACCCGACGAGAGACAATCAGAATGCAACAAGCATTCTGATTGGCTCTTGCAGGGTCATTACCCGGCCGAGAATCATTCGATTCTCGGCTGGGATTTCAGCCGCCTTGTCCTCGGCGGGGGCGTGGCAGCCCCTCAGCCAATGAGGAGGCTCGAAGCGGGGCCATCCCCTCTCCGAGCCTCCCCACGACTGAGAAGCTGCCTTCGCCCCCCGCCGGGGACTCGGGTAAGCTTTTTATTTTTCCTTCCCTCCTTCCCTCCTCCCTCCCCCACTTACCTTCTGCTTTTTTTTTCTTTTTTTTTTGTAAAGACTCCGTTTTCCCTTTCCCAGCGGGCATTTTTTTCATTATTATTATTTTTTTTTGTTTCGAAACGCGGCGAAACAGAAAAAAAAATTGCCATTAGCACTCCGATCCAATGGGCCAGGGTGCTAATGGCAATAAGACCCTCGGCGGTGGACCAATACCGCCACAGGTAATGCCCGTGGGCTACGTTAAGTTATAACTATGGCCCCGGGCATTACCTGGGGCGGTATTGGCCCGCCACCTTGGGTCTTATTGCCACATTGATCCCAATGACTCATTTATAGATTAAGATCACTTGGACGAGTACTGAGACTAATGACACTTCACAGGTGACTGGGGGCAGCCTAACCTGAAGTTGCCCATCTGGTCCATTTGGGGCCTGTCCAAGAAGTAAGGTGCAAACTATTTTAAATGTGCTTGAGAAGCTTATTCTGCATGCCGGTAGGATGGTCGTTGTGTGTGGCCAACTGTGTTGAGCGAAGCAAAGATATTTAGGATCACTCAGAGGCATGAGTCGTCTTTGTACATAATTTGGTGGCTGTTTTTTAGCAGTGTTTGGCTGCCGTGAAGAGGGATTTGTTCCTGTTGGCAGCCGCTAAATTCATTGAGGAGTAGCATGCAGTTTTGGCTATGATGACAAGAGACCAGCACATACTCCATTAGGTCTGGAGGGTGTTTAGATCTGCATTTCTCTGCATTTTATCCCAGCATTATTTAAGTGACCTGATGGTGCCCTTATTGTTGATTAGTGGTTCAGTCTACCAGGGGGCACAGGGATTAACCCTGCTGCAGCATATTTTAGAGAAGGCAGTATCGCTGGGTTGAGGTTTGCTGCAGGACCGTTGACTTTGTGGGCAGTAGATTGGTTAGTGTCGCTAGTTTGTGTTTTAGTACTTTCAAAGTAAAGTCCTTGAAGGAGTGCCAAGGGACAGGGTAAGCCCACCATGTCCTAGACACTACTTTAAGGACTTTACCTTGAAAGACATGGTGGGCTTAGGCTGCCCCTTGTTGGAGCAAGTGTGCTTGTAAGAAGGATGGGTATGGCAGCATGTTCTATCAAGTCAAGTGAAATATAGTTCAGACATTGTTTCGGGTGGATGCTGAGAAGACAAGGTCAAGTATGTTTCCTCTGATGTGGGTGGGGTTTAGTACATGTTGTTTTAGGTCCAGGGAATCCATGAGGTGGAGGAGAGAGTCTTTGGTGCATTAAGTGGTTATATGACATCCCTGTACTAGCACCTAACCATTGGAACACCCCCCCCCCTCCTCATCAAGAAAGAGAACTCGCTCACTGGCTTTAAGTAGAAGCTAAAAACGTGGTTATTTAACCAATATTAGCAGTTCATCAGGATTGTCCTCCTTTCCACTAATACGACAGTAAATTGTAACTTGTCTATGAATGTATTCATGCTCTTTCTGGCTCTTTATACTCTGTTCACTGCATAAATGTATGTTCAATGCTAAGCTGTCTGTAACCATGTCATGATACCCCAGGCTCTGGGCGTGTAATAAATAAATAAATAAAATAAATAACATAAATAAAATAAATACAATAAAATAAATAAATGAATGATATAATTGGTCTAAAAGGACCTCTGTGAGGTAATGTACTCAAGTGTTAGAACTAGCAGACTATTGTTACCTAATGTTTGGTGCAGTCTCCTTCATAACCACATTGTATAGTGTGGCAGAAGGGACGGTGAATCCAGTGCTTCTGAATCAGTTACTCCTGAACTCTACCAGGAGCGAAGATTTGCATTGTGCTGTTTGAATAGTATTGAAAGTATTGGTTATATATGAAGAGGAGATAAGGGATATACGTGAGAAGGATGTCCACCTTCTTGCTGTACCTGTAAGTATTATCCTCATTATTTTAAGGTTCGACCCTTTCTCCTAATTTTGTGCTAAATTGAGGAGATACTTGTTTCTCTTTGCAAGCTGCTCAAACTTGCACCCAGACGCCGACTTTGAATGATGATCTTCCAATGACTGTGTAAGAAAGGCAGCCTGTTGGGATGGGGCAGTCACTTCAGAGGCAGTTCATTTGAACTGACCTCCCCCTCTGCTTCCTTCCACTCTGGCCTACCCCTCATTTCATGTCTTTTAACACTTATTTTTACGGTAATAATTACAACTTCAATAGCTTTTCCAGATGGCGTCCTTTTCCCATTAAGCTCTCATGTTCTAAGAAAGACAGTATGCTAAGAAATTTCATCAGCCCTTTGTCTTGGCAAGCACGGATGATCAATTCAGCAGGTTGGGCAATTGAGTCAGGGGCTAGCTAGTCATGCCACTGCTCATACAGTAGAGAACACCAACATACACGCACTTCTTCTGCTTCCTGGACATCGGAGGTTCCTGCCCGATCCTTAGGAAATACATGCCAAAGACAGAACTCCCAGGAAATCCCCACCAGATTAGCCACTGCCAACACCCAACGTGTCAACATGCACCCGAACTCTTACAGCTCATTTTCAGTTGAAGACAAAGGAGACACATGCCTGACTGCTGGCGTGACACCACAACATGCCTCTAAATGATTTGCCTCCCTCTGCGATATGGGTCGGCTTTCTTATTGGCTTCTGATAGACTACAGGGTTGAGGAAAAAACAGACACGTTACATATCTTTCTGTTAACTTTGTTTCAAATGTGAAGTTACATAGTTGCAAATGATGCTTCAGGCTATGCTGTTATATTTGCATATAAATAAGGTTGGTCGTAGAGTAATTTACAGCAGACTGAATCATTTAATAAGATGGTGAGGAGTAGGATGTAACTAAGGTGTGTCTCGGAGGGCTCGCTTGCATTCACCTGACCATTTAGACTGCCTGTAATAATGCACTCATTTAAAAAAAAATTAGAATTCTCACATTTAAAAATTCAAATTGCAACAGATGATGTAGTGTCTGACATGCAGTGTGGAAGTTTGAGGATATTGGAGATCTAGAATTTAGGGCACTAACGGTTATGCGAGAAGGATGCGTTTGTGTCAGACGCTTGCGCGATGCTGGTGGGCGAAGATTGAGACTAAATGAAGTTACCGAAAACATCTTTCCTGTCCCCATCTTGATACTGCTTCTGGAGATGAGGGTCCAGGAACTGGGTGGCCTGAGAGACATAGCAAGCATTGACGGTTACTAACTTGTGATGATGATTGATTCTGGAGCAAAATAAATTCTTCTTCTCATTGTGATTTTTGAAAGAATGTTTCCCAGCAG
Source organism: Ambystoma mexicanum (assembly GCF_040938575.1). Taxonomy (NCBI): domain Eukaryota; kingdom Metazoa; phylum Chordata; class Amphibia; order Caudata; family Ambystomatidae; genus Ambystoma; species Ambystoma mexicanum. The sequence goes on from NC_090927.1 coordinate 296,058,667, forward strand.
ACAGCTAATGGAAGTAGACAGGCATATCATGGCGCAAGGATAGATATCACGGGCTGGTGAAAAGGGAATTTGGAATTCAAAGGCAGAAGGGCCACAGGCAAAGTGTATGTCACAGAAAAAGGGTCTGTGCCTATTTTAAGTTAGTTACAACAAAAGAGATTGAAAATGAAGCTGAACTCCAATGAAGGGGAATGCATATTACAAGTTGATGCTGATGAATTGAGGACCAACTTGTTTGATGAGAAGACTGGATGTTCAGAAGGGTTTGTGCATCAGATTCGACTAGTGGAGAGTGCAGAGCTGGTAGTACAGAAGGTGAGAAATGTTCCACTATCCATAGGAGAGGAGATGAAGAAAGAACTACATAAACTGGAAGAGGGTGGCATAATAGAGAGGATATAATCCTCTCAATGGGTGTGCCCTTTGGTTGTCGTCCCAAAACCAAATGGGAAGTTGAGACTATTAGATCTTTGTGATTTGAACAGGTGTGTCATCCACTTTCCAATATTATGGAGACTCTTTTGACAATTAATAGTGCCAGTATGTTTTCATCTTTAAATCTCACTTCAGCATACCACCAGATTAAACTTCACCACCACTCAAAACAGCCAACAGCCTTTATTACACCAGAAGGTCTATTCCAATTCATATGCATGCCCTTCGGCCTGGCATCGGCTAATTCAGTATTCCAAATAATATTGCATGAGATCTTCAAGAATGAGGCAGGAGTGATCTGCTTCCAAGACAACATCATTGTGCTTGGTCCAGACCAGTTGATACACAATCAGAGCCTTAACAGAGTAATGAGAATATTAAAGTGGGCTGACGTTGAGCAAGAACAAGTGTAAATTAAATCAAATGAGAATAGAATATTTGAGGGCACACAGTAACAGTTGATGGAGTGAGTGTAAAGGAGAAGCCAGCCAATAATATCAAAGATCTGGTGGAACCAAAAAACAAGGAGAACCTATGCTTCTTTCTAGGCATGGCCTAGCACTATTCAAGGTATATGCCCAAGTTTGCCAATAAAACTGTTAACATGAGACTATTGTTAAATAATCAGGCCCCATATGGATGGAATGCAGACTGTGATAGCGAGTTTAAATCCATCTTTGACCGATCTATGAAAGCTTCATCAAAGCAGGTTCATCCCTGTTCCTCTAAAACCATCAAGGACCACATTGATTATCTGCCCTTGCTGATTGTTTCCTCCTTTGTTACTCCTTTGCCTCAGGATCCTTCGCCTCCCCTCTGAAGCACTCCCTTGTGCATCCTCTTCTCAAGAAACCCACAGCTGATCCTTCATACCCAGCCCACTATCGCCCAATCTTCATTACTCCCTTCCTGGACAAACTCCTAGAAAAGCTGTCCATCTCCCAGCTTATCCTTCATTCTGATTCAGTTGGCTGTCTCCATGACCATCAGTCTGGCTTCAGAGCTGGCAGAAGCATGGAAACTGCTCTCCTGAACATTCATGAGGATCTGCTCTCCAACCTTGACCATCCTACTCGATCTCTCCTCTGCCTTCGACAGGTCAACCATACCATCCTGCTCAACCGTCTCTGTGATAACCTAGGGATTAATGATCAGGCTCTGACCTGGCTGACGTCTTTCCTCCCTGATCTACCTTCCCTGGTCCAACTTCAGTCCTTCCTATCATCTATCTTCCTCTCTACCTGTGGTGTTCCCCAGGGGTGTTACCTCTCGCCCTGGCTTTTCAACCAATACCTTGCAACTCTCGCCCACTGCTTTGCCATTTTCTGCTCAAACTTTAATGCTACGCTGATGACACTCAACTCATTCTTTTAGGCTGCCCTCGGCCACCTCTTCTCCTTCTCTCATCTCTGATTGGCTAAACGCCATTCAAGATTGGTGTGCTACCAACGATCTTCGTCTGAATGCCAGCAAGACAGAGATCCTCCTCATCGGCAACCCAACACCATCCTTCCCCTCACTCTCTGGCCGGCCTCTCTTGGCCCTCCTCCTATCCCCACCTGCGAGGCTAAGAACCTCAGGGTCATCTTTGACTCCACACTTTGCATCTCTGCCGACATCTCTGATATCTCTAAAAAGTCAAACTTCCTACTGCACCTCCTGAGAGGTACTCTGCCTTTCCTCTCCTTCCCCCAGAAGCTTACTGTCTCCAAGATCTGGTTCTCTCTAGGTTGGACTATTGTAACTGCCTCTTTTTAAATCTACCTGCCTCTACTCTCCATCCTCTTCAACTAATCCAGAACAGGACTGCAAGACTTGTCCTTGGCCTCAAACCCTGGGATTCTATCTCTTCAGCTCTGAAATCTCTGCATTGGCTCCCAGTGGATGCAAGGATTACATTCAAAACCCTCTACATTGTCCACAAGGCTTTCTAGGGCCTGGGTCCAAAATACCTTCAGCTATGCATCCGCAAACACCTCCCCTCTCGAGCTCTTTGCTCCTCTACCTCTAACTCCCTCAGGATCATTTGTTTTTGAAAGAAACGAGCTGTGGGCAGATCTCTGTTTTTGGCTGGGGCCGCCCTCTGGAACAGCCTCCCTGCCACTCTAAAACTTGAGGAGAACCATCTCCGGTTCCGGAAGCACCTGAAGACCTTCCTCTTTGCTTCTGTCTTTGGACCCTCCCCTCCCCTGCTGATCTGTCCTCTCTCGGCACTGTGCACCTGGCCACCCTCTGTCCGCCAGACCCAGGTACCGGAACACCCTGCCACCCTCCCACACTACCTCTAGGCCACCTCTTGCACTGGGGTCCGTATCTGTACCCATACAGTTCCCCTCCCTTTTTCTTCCTGCATGTATCAGACCTACCCAGTCTGCTGCCTTAAATCCAGCACTTGCCACTTGCTGGCTGCGCTACCATTGTCTGTTGCCTTTACTATTTTATTAATGTATTATTATTTATCTGGTTTCTCTGTTGCTCCACACTCTCCATTAGTCCCCCCTTCCATGCACTTGTCCCTTCCCCTTCTCCCATGCATTTGCGCGTTCTTAATGTCACTGGGCCTAGTTAGAACGTTGTGTTGTTCTCCCCTGTTCCCCTTCCCTTCCCTTGTCGTGCTCTGAAACACTTGTGTATGAGCGCAATAGAAATAAAATAAGAATTCAATTCAATTCATCAAAGCTGCATTGGTATCCATACTCTCGATAGACACCAGCATTACAGGTTTTGGTGCAGTTTTTACCCAAGTGGAGGCAGACAAGGAACATGTCATTGCATTTGCTTCACGTCTGCTTAAAGGGGCTGAAGTCAGCTACTCCACCATTGAAAAAGAATTGCTGGCTATCAAATGGCCGATAGAGAAGTTCAGAACATTTTTGTGGGGAAGTAAATTTACTGTACACTCTGATCACAAACCTTTGAAGGAGACATTACGGAAGAAAGGACTGGATTATGTGTCGTCCAGAAATACCAGTTCGAAGTCGAATATGTGCCAGGGAAAAGGAACATTCCAGCTGATTGTTTATCTTGCTTGGGTGTAGATGATGTTGCAGGGAAGGAGGAGGTTGGGGAGGATTGTGTGTTGTATGTTGAACAGCAGATGGTAATGAAAGAGGAGTGGGCAGCAGGTATGGAATAAGATAAGATTATCAGTGAGGTTGAAGCTGTGTTGGAGAGTGGTGGAATACTAAAAAAAGATGTGGTGAAGGGTACCAATCTAGAGGGCCTATGTTCAGTTCCAGAGGAGCTGCATGTGGCAGGTGGACATGTGACGCGAGTGTGGTGAGGAAATGAATTGTTGAAATTGCACATGAGGGCCATCAAGGTATCACCAAAACTCAACAAGCAGTACAAGAAGAGTTTTGGTGGCCTGGTTGTGATCTTGAGGTGGAGAGAGTTTTCAGAAATTGCATTCCTTGTGCATTGAGTGAAAAGCACTTGGTGCAGAGGGAACGCCTTTTGACTCTGGTTCCGGTGATGTAAATGTCTTGGGAATGAGAAGGGATGGACATTGTTGGACCTATTCAAGGAGGTGGTGCTGTCAAATACCGTATTGTTTTGGTGGATGTCCGTTCTAAGTCCGTGGAGGTGAATGTTACACGTTCCATAATGACAAGAGATGTAATTGATTTCATCGAGGAGGTGTTCAAGTGTGACGGTTATCCATAGGAGCTGCTGACTGACAACAGAGTTCAATTCAAGTCAAAAGAGATGTATAGTTATCTGGGTGAACATGGCATACAGCATGAATGTACCACTATGTATTATTACCAAGCTAATGGGGTAGCAGAGCGTTTAGCAAGGTGATCAAGCACTGCATCAGGTGGGCATGGATCTGTAGAGGAGGAGCCGAGTGCCTCTACCGGAAGCCCCGCTCCCATTTTGCCTATATGTTGGAAACCGGAAATTGCGACATGCACAACGCCAGTAATGATGCCTATACCACGAAGAATCCTTGGAGCAAGGTATCTATTGACAAAACCATACATGATGTATCCACAGAGAGATGGCAATCTCCTAGGAGATATCCCGGAAGAAGTGTGAAGATGAATGAAAGGGAAGACTGGTGACGTCACATGAAGCAGAGATGACGCACCAAGAAGAGATGCCAATGAAGAAGGCGGATATACCTTATAGAATCTGAGGGCGAAGTAACGAATTGAGAAATATTTCATGTGCGTAATGAAGATTGCACGTACGAAGAGCACTGAAGAAAATGCAAGCCATTTTATAATTGTACAGATGCTGAAATGCAAGTACAGTAAGTAATCATGAAGGCTGGCCATACTTAGTGAATAGACTGCAGGCAGTGCCGCCAATATATATATATACATATATATATATATATTCACACAAAAAAACTTTGTTAAGGGGACGTTATGCTTAAATTGCGCTATTAAAAACCTGTGAAATTCACTAAAAAAACTTTACAAATGTGACATTATGGTTCAAAGTTAAAACCGAAAAACCCCTGAAATTCACCAGTTATGGTAGGCTAAGCAACCATACCTGCCCGCACCACTGTGCACTGGTAACACTTACACCCAGGACATGAAAGATGGCATCACAAATGTCATTGATGACATCACTGATGATATCACATGTGTAACCCCTTTTTTTTTTGGTCACTGCCATACATATATGTATATATATTTTCAGTAAAAAAACTTTGTTAAAGGGATGTTATGGTTCAAAGTAAAACCGAAAAACCCTTGACATTCGCTACTTGGTTACAATGATAAACTCGACAAAGCAGCTACCACTCTCGCCAGAAACCTCACAGATCTAGGATTCACACAGATAGTTACTGCCCCGACCCATAATAAAGGCCGTATCTTAGATTGGGTGGCAGATCACAACTGTGGCTCCACCTTCAACTCCAACACAACCCTTAAATGGTGTGATCCCAACTTCCTCCAATTCTGCTACCCAATTACCTTATATTCCAAACCACTATTACCCGCACCGGCCAAGCTAGCCAGAAGTGCCAAAAAACTTACAGCAGACAATATACATCCGGTTCTCAACAACCCCAGCCTAACACATTCCTTTATCCTCTAACCCCAACATTCTACCAGAGATCTTCAAAGACACCCTCACCCATGCCATCAACGCCGCAACTCATGGTTCACGGAGGACTTATTAAATCTACGCCAATGCAAGCGCCAAGCCCTCAAAACATGGCAGGGCAATCCTTGTGATACCACCAAAGTAGACTTTCTTTGTACTTCTAAAAAATACATATTTAAGGCGAAGTCAGAAACCTACAATATACGTATCTTGGAAGCCAACTCCCACTCAAAAGAGCTTTTCACCATCTTTAAAGAGCTCACCGTCCCCCCAATCTGTACAGGTGAGATTGTTAAGGATGAAGCCTGGTGCAATAGCATCCAAACAGCAATGCTAAACAAAATAGACCTTCTTCACAATAAAATAGCAGAACACTTCAAGGCTCTGCACCCCCATCAGACCCTCTCCGTCAATACCGCTAAGGATAAGCACACCTCCAAATTCAATTTCTCTCCAATCATCGAATCAGATGCTCTCCACATCCTCAAACAGCTCAAACCATCTCAATGCAAAGGCGATATATGCCCCCAACATCATTAAAGAGTGTGCGGCACCCCTCACACCGATCATCACAGCATTCATCAATGCCTCATTCAAGACGGGCAAAGTCCCTGACAGCCTTAAAGAGGCGTGGGTGCGCCCGCTCTTTAAAAAAACAAGCCTGGATCCTGCCCAACCTAACAACTACCATCCCATTACAACAGTTCCATTTCTTCTAAAAATCTTAGATAAAGCTGCACACATGCAGATACAGTCCTACATGGAAAACAACGCTGTCCTAGGTAAAAGGCAGTCCGGATTCCGCAAAGGTCATGGCACTGAAACCGCTTTACTAGATCTGAAGAACCAAATTACCCTAATTTTAGAAAAAGGCAAACCGGCCCTTCTGCTCCTCCTAGACCTCTCGGCGGCATTTGATTTAGTCGATCATGCCATCCTCACGAACCATCTCACTCAGGCCGCACATTTCTCCAAACAAACCACAAACTGGATCACTTCATTCCTCGAAGGAAGAGTGATGAAAGTGTTTTCCAATATAGCTAACGCACAGCCTACCACAATCAGGCATGGAGTCCCTCAAGGCTCATGTACGGCTCCTAACCTATATCATCTTTTTACCAAACCTCTCTTTGATAAACTGGACGCACTTGGGATCACATACACCAATTACGCTGATGATACCCAAGTACTCCTCCCGCTCACAGGACTCTACCATCAGGACGCAGCCACCCTCCAGAATATATACGCCGCCATCCAAGCATTGATGGCCACGAACGGCCTATGTCTTAACGGAGATAAGACCGAAATTCTCATCCTTGGTCAAAAATCCACTCTCACGAACCTCGACCCACTCTACACCAACTTCTGCATAGACAATTGTGTCATCCCAGTTCTACCTTCTGTTAAAACACTAGGAGTCCACATTGACGCCTCACTCTCCATGGACAAGCAAGTCAACTCCATTGTTTCTGCCTCCGCCCTGAGCACTAAGGTAATTAATGCCATCAAACCCTTCCTAACCAAAGATAATTGCCTTTCTATTGCCAGAGCCACTATTGGAGCAAAACTAGATTATTGTAACGCGCTACTGGCTCGCACCTCCAATTCCAATCTCAAAAAACTCCAAACAACACAGAATAATGCACTAAGAGCAGCTCTCAATATACCGAAAAGGGACCATATCACGCAAGCCAGAAAGGCAGCTCACTGGCTACCTGTCAAAGAGCGCATTACATTCGAAATACTCACCACCGCACACAAATGTATCAACCTGTCTGCACCTTCATACCTGTCTGATACGCTAGCCAGATCTCACTCCAGCAGACCAACTAGGCAATGCCACACCAACCAACTTAGGGTCCCAAGCATCAAACGAGCCAGAGCAGGTGGAATAAGCTTCCCCCACATTGCCCCTAAACTATGGAACGCACTACCTAGCATGCTCAGAGCAGAAACCTCTCTCACTGCCTTCCGAAAAAAACTGAAAACCACCTTGTTTAACTAATTCCTCTTCCGGCGTGTCATTTTTCTCTCTCCTCCTCCTCTCGTCTCTTCTTCTCCTCTCCTGTAACTACTATTCCTCTCTTGCAACTAAGTATTAACTTCACTGTATGTGCAACAAGTCATATCTGTAACAAGCGCCACGATGCCCTCTGGGCTGCCTGTGCACTAAACAAATGTGAATAAATAAATAAATAAATACTTATGGTAAGCTAAGCAACCATAACTCGCACCACCTACGTGCATTGCTAAGACTAACACCCAGGACATGAAAGATGACATCACAAATGTCATTGATGACATCACTGATCACATCACATGTGCATGTACTTTTCATGAAAAGTCTGCACAAGCGAGTCTTATTACAATGTTGATAAAAAAACTGTGAAGGCTCATTGGAATAGATGACAAGAGCTATGTGGTGCATTAAGCAATGCATTGGCATAAATAGCATTCTATTATGAAGTTCTTTACAGTATAATAATGTACTCATGTATAAACATAAGCATTGTGTGCAGCATACATGATGGAGGTGCAATATTCATAATCTTCCCATGTTAAATAGTGAAATGGTAAATGCTTTCTTATTATAGTTTTGTGTACTGTGCAACATGTTATAAGTAGCTAATAAAACCCACTACCTATATAATTTCATTATTACATACAAAACACAAAAACATAACAACAAATACAAATATGAGTATATACAGTGAAAGTGAAGTACTCAAAAAAGCAGCAGTAGAACCAGAAATTGTTCATAACCTACCTGATTATTTTTATGCACAGAAATGATTGTTCTGCTTCAAACCTACTACTTCCCTATGAATAACTATCACTTGTGGTGACTGCACCCTAAAGAGAGTAATGCAAATACAAATATGAGCATATCCACAGAAAGTACAGTAATAAAAAAACAGGAGACCACTAAGAAAGTGTTGATAACCTTACTGATTGTCTTCATACACAGAAAGCATTGGTATCTTGCACGTGCATATTCTCCCTATGTATATGTTTCATATGCTAAGAGTGAACCCTAAATGAATTACTGTAAGAACATATTTGAAGTGTAAGTCTACAAATATAGTACTTTTTGATTTTTTTGTTCCTAAGTATTACTGGCTAAGATATATCACTAAAGGAAAAAAGAGAGAGCCACACATGTGATGTCATGAGTGATGTCATCAATGACATTTGTGATGTCATCTTTCATGTCCTGGGTGTTAGTGTTAGCAATGCACGTAGGTGGTGTGAGTTATGGTTGCTTAGCTTACCATAAGTAGCGAATGTCAGGGGTTTTTCGGTTTTACTTTGAACCATAACGTCCCTTTAACAAAGTTTTTTTACTGAAAAAATATATATATATGTGTATGGCAGTGACCAAAAACAAAGGGGTTACACATGTGATATCATCAATGATGTCATCAATGACATTTGTGATGCCATCTTTCATGTCCTGGGTGTAAGTGTTACCAGTGCACAGTGGTGTGGGCAGGTATGGTTGCTTAGCCTACCATAACTGGCGAATTTCAGGGGTTTTTCGGTTTTACTTTGAACCATAATGTCACGTTTGTAAAGTTATTTTAGTGAATTTCACAGGTTTTTAGTAGCGCAACTTAAGCATAACGTCCCCCTTAACAAAGTTTTTTTTTTGTGAATTTTCAGGGTTTTTAGTTGGGCAACTTAACCATAACGTCCCCTTAACAAAGTTTGTTTTTAGTGAATTTTATGGGTTTTTAGTAGGGCAACTTAACCATAACGTCCCTTTAACAAAGTTTTTTTTTACTGATTTTCACAGGTTTTTAGAAGGGGAACTTAATCATAACATTGCGTTAATAAAGTTTTTCCACTTAATATACACTTTCATCATGTGATTTCGGGAGTTGTGTATGATAATTTCCTTACTTTATATACATGTAACATAGAACATACTGAACCCCCTCGCTAATGATATTTGAAAGGCACGGACTGAGCGCCTGTCTGCGGACGGGCGCGAACGAAGTCAACACTACCCAAACAGTCAGGGGGTATCTGAAATTGTATTCTTGTGTTACATAAAAAAATACACAACTTTGAAAAAGAACATATAAAGACATTATAAGTACTAATAAATAAGTAAGTGAACCTAAACGCCTGAAACATTAACCATGCATTTAATGGCCATGTAGAATGAAATGGATTGTAGCATAACAAAAAAAGATATGCCTCAAACGTAATTACCTCAAAGAAACTGTGCAGCCAGGAGCAGCAGAAGACACACACAGTACAAGGAAGAACAATTACAACAAAATAGTAAGTGACCTTCATTTTTCTGATATGTCTGTGTACTTTTTTGTATGAGGGGCAGAAGAAATAATGTATTTCTGTTGTTTGGACACAGAAATGTGCAGTACTTTGGAGTGGCGTGAGGAGAAATTTCCGCATGGGAAATGTCGGAAGATAGCGATAATAATGGTACACAGTACTCTACATAAGGAAATTAATGGTCAGTATTTTATGGGCATTTAACATATACATATTTATTTTTAACAGACCAGGTACAAAAAGAAGAAACACCAACAAAGTACACAGAGGAAGACAGGCTGAAAAGGATAGAATTGGAAATGGACATACTGAATGACAATTTTAACAGTTTAAGGCAATTTGTGGAGGAATATGTGAGAGGAAAAATATGATATCACTGTCCCACCTGTACCTGCCCCCCTTCTCCATTTCCTAGTGAACCATGCCCAAACCTTCAAGAAGAAAATAAACGTTTTTGATGAAACATCCATCCCTTCATCCCCTCACAAATCATCCCCTCACAACCAGCCCGTGTTAAACCCTAATTCCCCTATATTCGTTTCAGTATCTGCTTCCCCCTGTATTTCTCTTGATCGATGTGTGTGTGTGTGTGTGTGTTTTGACAATTTGTTTATGTTAGTTGTAGTGGAAGGGTGTGAGGCAAAACATTTTTTTTTAAAAGAATTAAAATGTCTGCGGACAGCATGCCTGTTCAAGCTGGACGTAAGCAATACAATATAGATAAATCCAACCTTGGCTGGCAGAGCAGACAAAAACCAAGCTGCTCTGCTTATGCTACTGGACCTCTCCGCAGCCTTTGACCTGGTTGTTTGTTGTAATCTGTCTTTGAAGTGAGTCATTACAATGGAATGTATATGGAGTGGATGCACGCGCCTACAGAAGTGCATTGTATGATTTGGGTGATGTTCGTTAGTTCTATTGGAGTCAGTTGGTGAGTGCCCGCTGGGTGGGAAGCCAGTGTCTGCTCTCCTGTATGTCATCTTGTAATCGGAGACATTAAAGACTTGAGAAGAACTTACCTTGTGTCCGGACCTACCTTATTACACTGGCGACGAGGATCGGGGCTGCTAATGCGGAGGGGGCAGCACAACTGGAGAAGACACTGCCCTCCAGGTCTTTTCCCACCCGGCAGGGCTTGTCCAGTCTATCCAGCCGTTACTGTCTACTTGGCTGGTGGTTGCAGTGGAGCCCGAGGCACGACCTGGGGTCTCGGTGGTCCGCAGCAGGGGCAGGTGTACAGTGCCCCCTGGGTCCGGAGCCGGATGGTCCCGTCTGACGAGAGGATTCCGGCGATCGTAGCGGGGAAGTTTAAGTCCCTGGGTCCGACGCCAGAGAACGCCTGTTCGGGGCTCTGGGGAGCTCTGGTTTCGAGGCAGACCTGTCAGTTGATGCGGCCTATCGAGAGCTTCCAAGGAGTTTCCAAGGAGTTTTGTGGTCAGCAGTACGGGGTGAGCTACGGAACCTTTCAGTAACGAACTACAGCCCCTGCAGCCCGTAGGTGGCGCGGTGGTGCGCGGCTGCCAGTAGGAGCTGCGTAACAGTGGGATCTTCCGCCTGGTCTGTTTTGAAGCTTTCGTTTCTCGTCAGGATGCTAACTTCCCCTGCAACCTGCAGGTGGTGCTGTGGTGCGCGGCCATCGGGGGTCGTGAGCATTCCTGGTGCTCGTTCCATGGTATTTGGAGTGCCTTCATTTTTTTGTGGTTGGTGATCGGCCTCCCTGTGAGTTTCCATGGCTGTGCACCTCCAGAAGGGTCCATATTCGTCTGAGCAGCACGGCGTCATGGATACATCAGATTTTCCTGTGGTCACCATGTTTGACGAGGAGCGCACATCCCCGAGGATGTTTGGCAATGGCTCCAGGGAAAATCACACAGAGTGTTCAGGCTGTACAAGTAACCAGATGGAGCCTAGGCGTGATGTTGAGGGGGAATGTTCAGGTGATACCAATGAACAGAATGTACCTCCTTCGGGTGTTGCCATGGAAGAGGCTATGGATTTTCATCACGCCTCCCGGAAGAGGCGTGCAGAACTGGAAGGCGGCGACAGGTTCTTTATGCATCCTAAAAGGTGTTGTGAACATGGATGCGTCTTATGCGGTTTTGAAGAGTGTGACGATGGAGAATTCTGCCAGAGGTGTGTTTCCTTTCTTGACATCCTGGAGGGTTTCGATCCGGATTTGCATGATTTTTACGTCAGGTTGAAGGATCTCTCTTTGGGGGAAGATTGATTTATTCGTGATGTTGAGGCCAGTGTGAGAGTGTGTGCGAGTGGTAGTGTTTGTGGCCTCTCTTGTGTCGTTGTATGGGCCTTTATGTGTGTATACTGTACTAGGTGTGTGTGGTACATGTAGTGGCCCTGTGTTGTGTGCATTTTTTGCTTTAAGGGCAATGCGACCTAGCATGTATATATCCGCTCTGCCCCAAATATGTGACATTAACATTGTTTAACATGTAACGTTATTTTACTTTTACAGGTGCGCTGTTATTGCATTTTGTTTAAGTTGTTGGGAAGGGTCGGACTCGGGGCTGACATGGGGTCCTTTTCATGGGTCGGACTCGAGGGTAACATGGGGTCCTTTTGTTATGGTTCGGACTCAAGGGTTTTGTGATTTTGAAGATGCTACCATTTTCAGTCTATGAACGGTTTCTTCAGGTCGAGGACTGAGGCCTGAACTGTTATGAAAATCAATTGAGTCATGGAATGCTCCAAGAATTTAACAGTTTTGTTGCTTATGAATTTGTGTGTTTGCGAACATTGTCAGTGTGGTATGCTGAGTGTACGTCTTCCTGAGGCTGCGGAACACGTTTTTCTTTTTTAGTCCTGTGCGGGGTGAGTGTCTCTGGGTGAGTACTCCTTTCCTCATCAGTGCCGGGCAGCTCCATGGTTCTTGGTGTAGAGTTTTAATAGCATCAAGATTGGGTCATAGCAGGTTGCGGCTTTCTTTTGTGCGGTGCCATGTTGTCTGCAGTGTTTTCTGTTTCAATTGTTGGATTAGCGATTGCCTCAGGTTATTTTGCGTCATAGATGGCCAGGTAGATCTATGGGGGGAGACTGGTTATCAGTTTTTCTTTTGCGTGGTGTTTTCTGTTGTTTGATGAGCAGTTTCACCTTATGTTTTACATATAGATGGCCGGGTGGGTCTTTTTGGTTTCTGTGTAAGTTACTTAGTCGTGTTAAGCAATGGATGGCCTGTTGGGTCTGTCTGGTTGTTTAGCTATTTCACTTTATCTTGTTACCACATAGATGGCCAGGTGGGTCTATTTGGGTGTTGGTGATGTCGTGTCCTCCATGGTGCCTGGGGTACCGGCCGGGCCCTGGATGTTGTTTGGTGGATTTGAGATTCATTACTTTTGTGTCTATTTAGGTGTACATGTTTCGCCTGGGTGGTTTTGCAACGGTGGAGTGAGGGCGTTGGAGGTAATGGGTCTGGGTTTTGTTTTGCGCCATGTGCATGTATTCCCCATCTTAGTGAGGGTTGGTGATGTGGTGGTTTCTTACCTGTTGGGTTAGGTTCGTTTCCTGGTGAAGAGGGATGTGTGTGTAGTGCTTGTTGTTTGGGGATTATGGATGGCCGGGAGGGTTAATTTTCCTGTGGGTTGTACTCTGGCGTGGCATGCTGGAGGTCCTGGGGTGGCAGCCTGGGGCAATAGGTGATTAGTGCACGGATGGCTAGGAGCGTTAGTTGGGTGTTGAGTGTCAGGTGTGGCAGGCCTGTTCTCTGAGGGGCAGCTCGGGGTGGGTTCGTGTAGGGGTTGGTCTCCTCCTAGGTGTCCATGGGTGTAGGCGTAGTATCATGGGTGTGCTGAGCTGGTGTTTCGTTAGGGGCTGTGTTGGCATTTTAGATGGGTTTTGCGGATGTGTAAGGTATGTGTTGCACATTAATATGTTGCATATTACATAAATTGAGTTGGGTTGTTCTTGAGACGGCGAGTTTGCATGGTAGTTGCCGGAGGGTTCCATCTGGTTGAGCTTCCCGTGTTTTGACATGGCTTCCTTTTCCATCATTTCTCCTATGGTGTGTATTCCTGGGCAGCAACTGTTTTGTGGGGTTTTGGAGTTCTCAGGGTTATATGGAGTGCTTATCGTGGTGACCACACGGTGCATTCTATAGTTGGTTGGTTTTGTCCTCCTTGAATCTTGATTAATCAAAGGGGGGAAAAGTGTTGTAATCTGTCTTTGTAGTGAGTCATTACAATGGAATTTATATGGAGTGGATGCACACGCCTACAGAAGTGGATTGTATGATTTGGGTGACGTGCATTAGTTCTATTGGAGTCAGTTGGTGAGTGCCCGCCGGGTGGGAAGCCGGTGTCTGCTCTCCTGTATGTCATCTTGTAATCGGAGACATTAAAGACTTGAGAAGAACTTACCTTGACTCCGGACCTACCTTATTACATTGTTCACAACTTACTTGTGTCTAGGCTCGGAGAGGTTGCCAATTGTTCTACGACAGCATCCAGATGGATAGCCTCCTTTTTAGGCCCTAGAATGGTAAGGGTATGTCTAGGCAACAATCAATCCTCCCCCATCTCTCAGACTTGTGGAGTTCCACAGGGCTTCTGTCTGTCGCCTCTGCTATTTAATCTGTATATTCGTCCCCTTCATGACCTCTTGAGTAAACTTGGAGTTCAATATACAAATTATGCAGACGACACGCAGGTAGTGATACAACTGAGTGGCTCATATAGCAATGATGTTGGAACTATTAATAACATATATAAAGCCATACAGGACTGGATGGCCTGTAATTCACTGGCTTGAATGACAAAAAGACCGAGCTCTTAATAGTGTCCTCCAAAAGCACCCGGACTAAACTTGATCCTAACTATGCCAGCTTCCCTATTGCAGATAACATAATCACTGTCCAAAAGAAAGTTAAGACCCCAGGAGTTGTCCTTGATGAAGAGCTATCCATGAAGTCCCATGTCTCTAGCATTAGGTCTAGCTGCGGACTGATTAACAAGCAAATAGGATATATTCGCCCATTTATTACGGAAAAAAACTGTGCTCTCCTGTCTTCAGCACTGATAAATTCTAGATTTGACTACTGTAATAGTCTTCTATCTGGTACCACAGCTACTAACGTTCAATCTTTGCAGGTGGCCCAGAATAATGCTGTGCGCACTATTTTCAACCAATCTCGTCGCACCCATATCACCACCTTTAGGAAGAAACTTCACTGGCTCCCAGTAAAACATCGAATTACACACAAGATGTTAACTACAACGCATAAATGCCTGAGCCTTAGCAATCATACATATATGTCTGCACGCATTAGTATTAAGTCTAATGAGAGGAACCTTCGCTCATCTACAGCGGTCGTCCTCAAACACCCCAGATTTAGGACAGCTAGATTTGGGTGTACCACCCTTGATGTACAGGGTCCCCTTCTTTGGAATGCACTACCAGCTCGGATACGGTAGATCCAAAGCTACACTCTGTTTAAACAGGCCATAAAAACTCACTTCTTTAACCTGGAATAACTTGCTCATGGTTTCTCGTTTTCATTTACCTTGTCCGTTTGTTCTTGTTTTTTGTTCTCTGTGTGCGCCCTGAGACCCATGGGCATGTGGCGCGTTACAAAAATTTAAATAAATAAAAAATAAATAAAATAAAATAGATGTTTTAAAGGCAATACACCTACCGTACCGATCGCAACCAAGATGGAAATGATCTTAGAACGGACCAGATGTTCAAATTGTTTGTAAATGAACACAATGGGGCATACTAAGGACATTATACTTCTCTGTACCGCTCACAAACAAGATAAAACATGATCGTAGAACACACCAGGTGTCCGCGATGTCTCTAAATGAACAAAATGGGAGTGTCCTAAGGACACTCTACCTGTCCGTAGCATCCGTAGCCAAGATGGAACTGTCCGTAGAACAGGCGCGGTGGCCGGCATGTCCGTAGTCAAACAAAATGGAGGTGTCCTAAGGACACTTTACCTGTCCGTACAGTCAGCAGATCATGTACGCACATGCACACTACACCCATAAGTACTGCGAGCATCGCGCCTGTCCATAACTGTCCGTGTCACTTGTGTCGCACTTTTAATTAGTTTCAGGAGCCGAACACTGTCTGTAGAACACCCGCGCGCATGCGCACGTCTGTTACTCTCCATTTGCTATCCAGCGGGCACCCATTTCCCTCGCGGATATGTTCAAAACGTCATCATGTGACCGCACCCACGCTGAGCGTGTGGACTAATTTGCGCAGTTTATCTGCTTCCGCAACATTTCAAAAAACTTATACAAACATGGGAAATGATTTTACAGTATAAAATCACCATTTCACATGTCCCACACAATTGGCCTACCTTTGAACGTATTGTTTAGAATTTCTGCAATGCTTTTCAGTGATGAATGTGGTCACGAGCCGCACCCCTCCACCCCTATAAATGGCCACACACCCAAGCTCATCTTCATTGTCCTTCTGGCTATAGCAGATTGAGTTGTGCGCCTTTCCTGCTGTAGCGACATTAGCCGACTACTCCTTATGGCATCCATGGTTACTGTTGCTTCATTAGCCGCAACACCCCCAAACCCTCCACCACCACCACCTCCCCAAGGGCCTGCAGAGGGAAATATGGGTGAGGATGTAGAGATCGAGGAAGAAGAGGAAGAAGAGAACGAGGTGGAGGAACTCCGTACCACAAGCAGTCGCCGGGAGTCGTGGGTGTGGCGGTTGTTTACCGTTTTTGGGAACGTACCAAAAGCATGTGTGAACCTGGTCAGGTGTAACCAGTGCCAGTTTCTGCTGAGTCGCGGGAGACCTGGTGTGTACAGCTTTGGTACGACAACCATGAAGCGACACCTAACTTCGTTCCACAGTGCGGCCATTCGCAAGGTGGTGCCATGTGAAGAACGTAGTAGATTGAGTTCCTCCACAGCATCCTCCGTGTCGGATCCTCTCACCACAAGAGACACTCCTGTGGGGGAGCACATCCCTCCAGCTGCCTCACAAGCCATTCGCGATGCTGTTGACCCTTACCTTTGAGGGTCACAATATTGTGTATGCACTGCAACGCAGTACTCTGCAGGGGGGAGAGTCTTCGAAGTGCTTTTGAAGCTATGGTCACGGAGCACCAGAAGAACTGCCCTCTACCTAAGTAAAGGCCACCCTACATCTTTCTCTCTCCACATGCCCTTTCGTATCCCCGTGGCTGGTGTCCCTTCCTTACCCTCCTTTGCCCTCCTCTCCTAGTGTGCCGTGTGCTGAAAAGCAATAAACTTGAAAACAACAGAAATTACAAGAAATCCTCTTTTCAGAGCCGCCTTTCTCAGTTTTACAATAGAACTATCAAGTGACCATTGTAGGCCCCCGCACATTTTTCAAAAAGTCTGTGGACAGTCGTAAAATGCACAAAAATGGAGGGTGCAAGCGGGGCACAACGTATGCACTTTTCGCTGGGAGTAAGTGGTGGCTCTGAAAAGAGCCTTTGGGTGGTGTTGTGTGTGTTTCAAAAAGTGTGGATTCGAAAAAACAGATTGCCAAATAGGTGACTGTATTGCTCTCTCCAGAGTGCACAGAAAAACATAAATCACCAATGCAATTACAGAGCAAATACTTCGAACGCAGAAAGACTCAATAACTCGCAACCACACACTCTTAGAAGATAATCAGCACTTATACGGCTATTTATTCAAAGCTTAGAAGCAACCAGTAATAACATAGAAATAACTCACAGAAATAACATAGACATAAATCACAGAAGAAGCAAAGAATTTAAAAGGAAATACATCACCGTGAGAGTAACTGGATTCCTCATCTCGCCCAGAAGCGGCTGGAAGACCCTGGGAACAGCCAGGCCGAGAGCACCACAGCTCACAGGAGCGCCGGACATAAGCGTCTTCCTCCGGCTGAAGTCTCACCTGACCACCTCCGGGTTTCCGCATATATACACACTCCGAAAAGGAGTGGCAGTTCTCGAACCTTCTGGAAATGGCACTTGCGCAGTTGATGAGCAGCCGTCGGTTGCCAGCTGGGTCAATCGACAGCCACCCTCAAGGAGCAGAGTGCCTCCCTCCTCTAAAAACACGCTCCACGGAGAACAGTAGCAAACCATAACAAAGTTAGCTTTCCCAGCAGAAATGTCCTTGACCCCATACCAGGTTTGGAAAGCATGTTTTCCTCAGCACCGTGAATCTAACACTCAGCAAAATGTGTGCAGCTTTTCACTGCGGCATGAAGTAAATATCCATCATGGATCCGAGCGCTCCCAGAATGCACTGCGCACCAGCACCATTTTAGTTCAGGCATAACAGTGACTATGAATCCAAAAAAGGTCGCAATACATTTTGTACATTGCGAAGAAAAATCTGATTGCCAGCATATGTGAGATGGACTCCATCTCTGCGAAAAATGAAAGTGCTGCGAAACAAAATGTTTTCATTGTGGAATGAGGACATGCCAACATCTCTTAGAAAGGCACAAACAGCCTTATTGACATTGCGCCTCGCTTTCTCCATTTGTGGACCAAATGCCGAAGAACGCAGCCATATTTGTCTTTGTGCAATACGGGAAAACAATACTTGGCAATTTGGAAACATGTCCATGACCTTCGCAAGACCTTCCTTCATTGCAAATTGCAAAGAAATTCCAGAGACATGGCCTAAACTGTTTCCTCTGCAATGAATGATAATTATATCAGGATGACGCTCTGTCTGTAAAGTAGCACACAGAGGTACCAAGTCCAGCCACCTCATTCCACGTACGCCATGCCAGTGCCCTTCCACATGAGGAAATCCAATATCTGCAGATAGACCACAACTTTCTGCATGCACCTTCAACCAATGTATCCATGAGTCTCCCAAAATCCAGATAATCTGTTTTCGAGCACACAGAGCCATCGCTGTCTGGTCTCCTGTCAGTGAAAAGACCTTCTCACTAATTTTCTCCATTCAGAACACACCCACTGAACTTTACTGATCAATCCCTACCTTCGCACATTCTCATTTGCATGCGTCTCCACTCCAGAATCCCCGTTGGTAATACGCGCTGCCTGCAAACTACCGCCATGTCCGCGGACACGTAGAGAATCAGAGCGTAACGACTGTACATTTAAATATTATTCCCCTTTTCCCCTTTAAGGTGGGCTCTGAAAAGAGCCGTTTTTTGTTTTGTTTTTACAGACACCTGTTATTTTGTTTTTTAAAAAATATTTTTTCTTCTTACTTTACTCCTACAACATTACAGAACCTTCTCCAAAGCAAGCCTCACATTCAAAAAGAACATGGCATTTCCCAAAGAAGATAACACAACACCATCTGCTGCAAAATAAGCTGCATTACTTGGAACAATGTTCTCGTGGCTGCAGAAAAACATACCAGCTCGTAACATGAAAGCACACATGCCGCGATTGATGTTACACCTCCCAATACTTTGATCAGGACAGAAAACAGAACTGTTGTCCCATTTTCTTCTAGGGAGTAACCCAGAAAAAATGACTTTCGCAGTTGGAAAGTTGTTAATGACTGCTTGCACCAACTGTTCTAAATCTTCCAGCAAAGTACATGAACTCACGTAGCCCAAATGGCAAGCACCGTAGTGCAAAAGTACCACATGGGGACTGGTCATCCTACGCATGTCTCTGCAAACTTGGAAAATTGCTGCAACATTGTGATCAGTCTCAGCACTCCACACAACCTCTACTCCTCTCACATTGAAATTGTGTGCCACATGTCTACTTTCGGAATAGTGCTGTAAACCATGGACAAAAATATCTCCACGCACCAAAACCCTGACTCTTTCCACCTCTGCCATCTTCAGTATACGCACCGTCTTTCGACACAAAAGAGCAATGTGAACATCTAATTTGCTGATGCCTACAGTCCCCTTTCCATGCTGGATTTGCTGTAGAACCCCGTATGTGACACGCCCTACCTGCAGACAAGCGGTGTCTACGTGTGGCACGTAACTCTTAGCCAGTCCTTCTATCCTTTCCACATCACTTGCAAATGCATTCCCTCATTGGACACAGCTAAGCAGTCACACAACCATCCACCAATCACATTCAACATCTCTACATCTAACTCTATCATCAAAATTTCGCACTTCAAATGTACTATTGATCACTCTGAATGCAAGTCGCATATCATTGCAAGGCACCTACTTCAAAAACTACTGTGCAAGTGTCGCGGATTTCTACGTACAGCCTCATGCATGCGCACATGCATGAGTATAAAGTACAGGTATGCATATTTTATTCAGAGAACATGTGCAACCTTTATGATTTCATTTAAACAAATTAATGCCACTAAATCTGCATAGCCAATACATACCAACGCTCCCCCTTTAAGTGCAAGACGTCTGATTTTTCATTGAAAAACCACACTACTTCTTACTGTCTCCCGCATACCCTATACATACTAACAACCCTCCCTATTTAGCGCAAAACTTGATTTTCCCTTAGAAAATGGCACAATTTTTTACTGTGTATCGCCTACATTAATACTACTTCCAATGCAATTGTATGAGAAAAATAAACGCTCCCGATTGCTGTGGTGACATCTCCCTCTCAAGGTCTCCCGATTTTTTGATTCGTACTTATAATATGAAAGTAGTGAAATTTTTCCCATCTACTATAATGACCTATCACTTAAAAACCTCTCTGCTATGGATAACACAGCTTAAAAAAAAACAAGACATTTTCATAAATTAAAAATTCTACTCAATCCCGAATCATGTACAACTAACATACTGCAAATAACATACAAAAGCAGCACATAGTGAAGTGAAATGCATGCACACGTGCACTGTGTTGAGATATCAAAGGAGAATAATCCGACTAAAGATGCAAAATTAACGTTTACAGTAACATCACTGCTTTAAATACACAAAAATACTAACTTCTTCTTTTTACAATCACAGTGAAGACTACTCTCCTGAAAATCAACAGCATCTACACTGCAAACGACATATCCAAAGAAACATGGTAATTCTGCAAAAATAAGTAAGTACAGTACTACCTTTATATTCTTACTGGTCCTCAAAGAGACTGTGTGGGTAATATTTAATTTGCGCACCAAAACAAACATTGATTTCTGAACCATTCTACCCACAAATCCCCATTTATTAAACAAAGAATAACAGGCAGAATGGCTCATAAATCCCTATGTTTTTGGAACTCAAATAACATACAGAAACCATAGAATGTTAGTGCTAGAAAACAAATAGCTGCTTCAAATTTCACCGTTTACTATTAATGCTTCTCCTCACCACTAGCTCACTTTGTACTCTCATCTGAAGCACAGTGTAGTAGTATACAAACAGAAAAATAGCCTTCCCAATTCATTGGAACAGCCCAATACACTTTCACACACCACCACAAAGAGCTTCCCCTTCAAACTCATGCACACATGCACACAGCACACATACATTGTACAAAAGACCAAACCATGCCTTCTTTTTTTTTCAACAGACCCCAAAGAATGCCTACCAAAAAGCAAGTCCGTAGAAAGGAACCCAGAAATAGAGCAAATGAAAATAAAAGTGTCCAAAGTAAGCATCCTTCTGTGGCAGAGTTTGTAGAGAACGTTGGAACAAAAGGATATCAGTACATCATTCAAATGTAAGAAATCTAGTGTATATATACTATGCTAAAAGTCCAGCTTTAGAATTAGCCAATTTAAATAACACTCTTCTGCAAGGTACACCCAAATACCTACAAGAAGAAATCGACCATATCCAGAGAAAATATTTTGGAAGTGAAAGCCACTTACAAAATGCAATAGTTTTAGAACAGACTAGCAACAATTCTGCACATAGCAACTTTCTATTACACACATACAAAAAAGAAATACTAACATTTTAAAGTTCATCAGCTGAAGTACCAAACCATGTGTGTGTGTGTTACCGCAGAACATTTTACAAAAGGAACACAAAAAATATAGACATAGCATACAAAATAGAAGACAATGAAGATTCCAAATGGGTTGAATTAGCTCTCTAACTTTTAGCAGAAAACAAATACCAAATAAGTGAACCCCTAATATGTTGCAGTTACTGCACTACAAAACTGGACAACAACCAAACTCCTTCACGTGCTATCACAAATAATTTGGAATTGTTCCCACTACCAAAACCCCTGCAACAACTCCATTTGTATGAGAGCATCATAATTCAAACAGTTCACCCATTTCAAGCAATTATACGCCTTCAACCTAAAACAGCAAAATTACCTCCCTCTGAATTGGTGAAAGGCATTCGTGGCAAAGTAGTTTATTTGCCTTTAGATCAAACAGAAAATGTACACACTCTAGGAGTGCAACGTTCATTAGAGCATTCTTTAATTGTCTTGGTAAATGGTGTACCAACAAAAGACAAAAACATTTGGCAACAACTGGACTTAAATAAAGTTAGACAAGCTTTGCAATATCTAAAAGACAATAACTAATACTACAAGGAAATAAATATTGAAGAAAGCTTAAGGGAAACAACTGAAATAATTCAAGAGTCATCAGAAACTGGACAATTTGAACTTCTGGATCCTGCTGCAGTATCCACTCTTTTGGACCATTACACAATTCATCCATTGCATTCCAATAAAAGCATAGATGATGCACTAGAAACTTATCAAATGCGACAAACCAAAGGGTCACCAATGAGCATATGGGAAAAAAGTATAGAAGCACGTGCTTTTCCACTGCTATTTCCTACTGGCAAAGGCGGAAGATACGTTGATAGACCCACTCAGATTACGGCATCAGAATACCGCTCATTACGAATGTATTTGCAAGATCCCAGATTTAGACAAAATGTGGAATACATATTCCACCTACTCTTTGAAAGTGAACTAGCAACCCTATGTTACGGAGTTGCACACATTTTGAAATCTGGAACCCACTTTCAAAATATGTCAGCTACGCAATTAATACAAAAAGTACAAGAAAAAGATGAGGTTTTACAATCAAGTATAACAAATCTGTTTGCAAACATGCGTGGTACAAAAGAATACTGGTTCCGACACACGGAGACGTACGTTGTATGATCAGAAACCTTGGACCACCGACTTAGTTTGTTACACTAAGTTGTGCAGAATATGCATGGGAAGATTTACATCAGCTCCTACGCATATCAAACAACAACAAAACCAACATAGATATATATATTAACACCTGGAGAACTTTGCTCTGTAGATCCAGTTAATGTGTCAAGATATTTCCATCATCGTTTCATTGCTATGCTACACTTTATTTGCAATAAAACGGTTCCTCCCCTCGGAGAAGTGCAACACTTCTTTTGGAGAAAAGAATACCAAGCGAGAGGAGCACCACATATTCACATGCTTTTATGGATCAAAGGTGCACCTAAATTTGGTCACGCCATTGATGCCACTGTTTTGCAGTTCATCCAAAAATATGTCACTTGTGAAATGCCTTCACAATGGACACATAGTGACCTGCATGGACAGATTTTACAATTTCAAAGACACAAATGTGGCAAATATTGTCGTCGCAAATACAAAAGCAAAGGGAAATAATACACCAAATGCCACTTTGGTTTCCCTATATCAGTTACAGAAACAGGTGAAGTGAACAACTTCATGTCTTCAGTTCGACATAGCGTTAAAGGTAAATCACCTAAGAACACGTATTACATAAAAAGAACAGAAGAATCAAAATATATCAATAATTACAATGCAATCATTGCCCTCTTATGGAATGCAAAAATAGATGTGCAGTACATTGCAGACAATTCCACTGCAGTTGCACAATATGTTACAGCCTACTTAACAAAAGCAGAAAAAACAGAGCTTCAAGACCTCTGGAATGACTTATTATCAGACAAAACACTATCTCAGAAATTGTACAGTCTAGGCATACAAATGCTCTCTCATAGAGAATGTGGCGCCTTTGAAGCGGCAGATCGTTTAACCAGTACTGCTTTGTATGGAAAATCAGACAACATAGTATGGATAAGTCTTGGTCCTGCTAAATCTAGAAAAAGAGTTCTAAAATCATATGAGGACATAGAAACAATTGCCAGAAATTATCCCAACAGCCAAGACATTTAAAAAAACAATTTACTGGACACATACTATCCGAACAGGAGTAGCACTTTGGAAAGCATGTGCCTATACCACATAGCTCAAAATTTTGCATACAAAAATAATGTAAAACCGATGAAAGCAAACGTAGATATAGAGTGACAGATTGTGAAGGCAGCTTAGTGAAACTTACCAAACTAAGCTTAATTAATCATGTCAAATTGTCATTAAAAACTCCTCAACAGAAATAACTATATTACATGTCTCTGCTACAACTTTTTAAACCATGGAGAAAAGAGGAAGAGATACTAGATAACTATGACTGCTATGAAGATGCTTTCAAAGCAAATGAAAGCGCTATCACCGATGTGAACTTTACGCAGTACAAAACAATGTTGCACAATGAACAGCAACACGAAGAAGAACTTCAGGCCCAACTAGATAAAGACACTTCCGACAGTAGTCAACCTTCTGTAACAGGAAGCCAAGAACCACTGGGACAGCCACTAATAGCAAATGAGACAGAATTAGCTATGACAGAAGTGGAAAACACCATGTGTCACTATCAAGAAGATATAGAAGACTAAACTGTACAACAAGCAAAACTTAACAAAGATCAGCGCACCATTTTTGAAGAAGTAACAAAACAAATTGCACATGGTGTACAACATGAAAATAAAGAATGTGCCTGCCAAAATTACAAACCTATACTGCTGTACGTCAGTGGTGAAGCTGGTTCAGGAAAAACATTCTTAATCAAAATCATCAGCAAGTTCCTTCAACAATTGACAAACAGCAAACTGTCAGCTGTTGTAACTGCCCCCACAGGTTTAGCTGCCTACAACATGGGCGGTGTCACTTTACACCGATTACTACTCCTTCCAGTAGAACACCAAAACAAATTAGACTATTACAAACTTTCTGCAGAAGCTGCAATGGAACTACACAGAGTATTAAAACAAATGAAAATGCTACTAATAGATGAAGTGAGCATGGTTTCCAACCTAATGTTGGCTTTGATTCACCTCAGATTAAAACAAACTACAGAGAACTCTTTCCAAGGAAACACATTATCCTTTTCGGATATCTTCTACAATTGACACCAGTGAAAGGTGAACCTATTTTTAAAACCTTAGGACACAAACTCTGCTGTAAAACTGTTGGCAGCATAGGAAATGTCAACCTTTGGCAACATTTCCAAAACAGAGAATTAACAGAAAACATTCGACAATCTGCAGATCTCACTTATGGCAACATTTCAAAAAGTTTTAGAGTTGGTGTACTATCTCAAGAAGCACAAGCAATATTGAAAAACCAGCACATTAATGCACTTTATGGCGATAAAGCATGTGCTACTGATGTTATGGAACAATTAGCGCACAAAAATGTCAATTGTATGGCCTTAATGCCAATTCTAGCAAGCTGTTTCAAATTCAATGAAACAATGTTAAAAAAGAAATGCAACCAATAATGGAAATGTGCGCCACAGACAAACTAGACGTACATGTTATGACACTACCCATGTGTGAGCAAGCCACAACAAGACTAAATACCTTAGAAAATTCAATCTCCAAGACAGCTGGGTTGGAAAAAATATTAAAATTATCCTTAAATTGTAGAGTAATGCTTAAGCGTAACCTTGACGTGGAGAAAGGGCTAGTTAATGGGGCACTGGGTACTGTTGTTGGCTTTCAAACATACCCACGTGACAACAACATTCAGTTTGTCAATATTCGCTTTGACAAACATTCAGAAGTGAAAAGGATAGGGCGTTCAACTGCTCAATTCCTTCTATTCAAAGACATGTATATACGTAGAGAACAATTTTCTCTAACTCTTGCATATGCAGTCACCATTCATAAATCCCAAGATCTTACCCTAGAAAAAGCATTGATAGATATAGGAAACACAGTCTTTAAAGAAGGCATGAGATACGTAGCACTATCACGCTTACGTACACTTGACGGTCTATTTCTAATCAACTTTGATGCAAGTAAACTGAACGCTGATATTCCTTGCATTTTATAATACCATAGACTGCGTTCACTGTACACCCCCCATCTGAAACCATATCCTGTTCCAGAGAAAGTAAAACGTGGTAAAAGGAAACTAATTAAAACAGAAATGCAACAGGATCTGACAGCAAATCCTTCAAAGAAAACAAAAGAAGCAAAAACTTCATCAATTACCACAAGCAAAGAAGAACCTATTAGGGAAAGTAAATCAGTTACTTCTTCAAAGAAGGAACAGAAACTCCGAAAAAAGGACTCAGAGACAGAACTAGGTGGTCCATTCAAATTTTCAAATGAAACTGGTGTAAGTTGCTATGCAAATGTAGCAATGAATATTCTATCCAAGACTCTAGGCCCTGGCCACAACCACCGCAGCATGTCACACCCATGGTGGCGTATGAATCAATAGAACACCCATAGAAAAAAATAATTTAACTACGGCATGTACTCAATTTCAATGTTCGCTAACACCACGCGTGTCCTTAGAACAGTTTCAAGTTGCCTGCGCACAGCACGGACTGAAGTACTACCCTTATGAGACCACTCATTTTCTGTACTTACAAACATCCCGAACAAGGCGGGCATAGGGAATACATCATTAACACCTACCGCCTGAACAAATACTGTTTTTCACCCATCTCTTACTGTCTGAACCTCCCCAAGCACTCTGACACAGCAAAACAGTTTCCGAAATAGCATTTTGTCGCTAGTCGCGGCTGTCGGCGGATCCAAGATGTCGGGCGCATCCAAACAATCTAACGCAGAACATGGCTCACTGCAGCCAATCGGCGGAGACGTCGCATGTCCGTGGTCATGACGCCAGCCCCTTAGGCAATCAGTATCTTGTCCGCGGAGCGAATAGGGAAGTGTGACCGCAGAGCGGACGTAGATATCACTCATTTTTTTAGACCTACTTTTTGGTCGTTTTAAAGGAAACTACTGCACGGATGGTCACCAAATTTACAAATGCACTCTTCTGGGACGAAGCCCCTGCCCTGCCACAAATTTGGTAAAGATCCGTCCAGCGGTTTGGCTTGTAGACATGCACAAAGTTTTTCCCCCATTCAGTCTATGGGAAAAAAAGACATTTGGGACCCCCCTATAACTTTTCCCCCCCTGCAGCAAACATCACCAAACTTTGCAGAAAAAACTCAGAGTGACCCATATACTTTCTTTGCTAAGTTTGGTGAGGATTCGTCCAGGGGGAGCGGAGTTATAGGCCGCCCAAAAAGTGCTCTTCCCATGGAAACAGCAACTTAACCATAACTACACAGCCACTATCGTGGCTGTATAAAATATATATATGTATAGTATCTGGATGTTCCACATTGTATTTTAGCAAACTAGGACCCCATGAACAGAAGGCTGAAAGTGTGGTGCAGCAGAAGAAAATAGGTGACGATGAAGGAAGAATCGAGACGGCTTGTCTGGCCCGGTGTCAACGGTTGGGGCAGCCAAGAAACTGGTTATCTATTTAAGAAAATATAATGAATGTGGGAAGCGAGGCGAGCTCCTACTGAGGTGCAATGGAAAAACACTAGGACTGCCAGGTTTTATTAATTTAATAGTGTTAAATGTGAAAGAAAGAGTTCAAACATGGTCTCCTGTCACATGGTCTAGATGGAAATAGACTTTGGGCATGCTACATCGAGGCTTGAAGATAAGACCATGCTCACACTCCCTTCTATTCTCAGGATCGGCAATACTTTGCAAGGCCGAGTTCAAAAACAATTTGAATGGTAGACAGTAGGAGTGATGATGGAAGATGGGCTAATTGGGTGGGGAGGCATGGTCAAGTCCAACCCACTCACACCTGCGGTACCAGCTTCATTGCTGCTGGCGAGTGGAATATTCCAGAAGGGTACAAGCGTGCCAACCAATCATAGAGGGTCACATAGCAAAGAGCCCTATAGTTTGAGATCCAATGAAACGTTGTGTATTTCATGACAGAAAAGATGACTTGCACTAGGGGTGGGCATAGCTGTTCACCTGACTGTAAAGACCCAATCACAATCCTATCCCCCATAGAAAGTATACCTAGATGTCCCCTGTAGACCAACCACAATCCAACTTAGGTTTTCTTATTTTGCCACATAGTATGATGTCAATGATGATGATATTTTTGCTATATAACTCTGTTTTTTCATGTAAATCAGAGAGAGACTTGATTGAACGTCCTTTGATGTCCGTTGTACTCCCTGTTTTAGATAATTGTTAATAAAACAGCTAAAGTTTGCCAACTTCCTGAGTCGGTCTAACCCAGAGGCCCTGAGGCCTCTGGGTTAGTGGCGCAATAAAAGAACTTAGATAGATAGTATAGATAGAATTATTGGTGTAAGAGTAAATTCTGCATCCCCATCCATCCCATATAGTGTTACCTCGCTTACAGGCCTACTGGTTCAGATCAATGGTGAAGACTGGGAGGACGTAGTCTTGAGCAGGGTGGTGGCACACAAGTTTTTCCCAAATATCATGACAGGGATCTCTCCTTTTGAGGTGTGCAGATGCAGGAAGCTTAATTAAAACTGTGTCCCCCATGGATGAGAAGGGCGAGATGGATGTGGGAAGGTGTGCAATGGTCAATAAACAATGGTATGATGTGAGGAAATTGGTCAAGGAAAGGAAAGTGAAGGAAGGGGATTTGGTTAGAATTAAATTGCCTGGCCCTTTGAGGAAGGGGCATATGCGATGGTCCCGACCATGTCAAGTTGAGAGTGTGTTATGATATGATATGATATGGCATTTGTAACACGCATATACACAAGTGTTTCAAGGCGCGACGAGGCAGGGGGGGGAACAAGGAGAGACAGACAACGATCCTACTAGGCCAGGTGTCATTCAGATCGCGCAAGTGCAAGGGTAGAGGGGAAAGGGAAAAGTGCAAGGGGGAAAGGGAGAGGGGAAAGTGCAGTACAGGGTTAATAGCATACAGGAAAATAACAAGGGCCAGCTAGTGGCAAGTGCGAGGTAAGTGCAGACAAGTGCTGGGAAGGGGGGCTGTAGGGATACAGACACAGTCCCGTAGTGCAGGGGGTGCCAGGGAGGCAGTGCAGGGGAGAGGGGCTGGGCCAAGGACCGAGAAAGGTGAGTGGCCCAGTTGCCGATTCAGTGCAGTTTCAGAAACTTTAGCAGGGGAGAGGGGGAGAGAAAGCAGAGGCGAAGAGGAAGGTTTTCAGGTGCTTCCGGAACCGGAGATGGTTCTCCTCAAGTTTCAGGGAGGCAGGAAGGCTGTTCCAGAGGGGGGCCCCTGCAGCGGAGAGAGATCTGCCACCAACTCGTTGTTTGGAGAAGCGGCTGACCCTGAGGGAGTTGGAGGCGGATGAGCGAAGAGCTTGAGAAGGAAGATTTAGGAAGAGAGAGTTGAAGGTATTTTGGCCCAAGGCCCCAGAAGGCCTTGCGGACAATGCAGAGGGTTTTGAACTTGATCCTTGCAGTCACTGGGAGCCAGTGTAGTGATTTCAGTCCTGTAGAGATACGGTCCCTGGACTTGAGGCAGGCATTTATATGGCGCCTATAACGTGCCTAAACACAAGTGTTCGACAACTTGGTGAGGATGGAAGATGTGAGAGTGTGGAATATGAACAGGGTCATGAGAGTGGATGGAGGAGGAGCTGAATTGGAGCGTTGTGGAAGCCAAAGGATGAGAGAATGTGTGGATGGCGAAGTGCCTGTCAGAAACTGTAGGCCTGTCAGGTCAACAAAGCCACTGGTGAGATTTCAAGATTTTGTGGTGTGTTAATGTAAGGGAGGTGTGTAGTGTCTGACTGGTGTGTGTGATGTTCAGCGTGGAAATTTGAGCATATGGGTGATCTAGAATGTAGGACAGTAATGGTTATGAGAAAAGGGTACTTGTGAGTAAGAGTCTGCACTGATGTTGGTGGGCGAAGATTGAGGCTAAATAAACGCACTGAAACATCTTTCCTGTCTCCCACTTTATACTTCAGTTCAACATTGCAGTTTGCTGTGCACACACTGCTGTAATCAAATAACTACATAGTGAAACGAAAGTAGGGCTAGGTAACCTCCTCGTCACCCAAAACAAATACCAGAAAGAATAGCCAATAAAATAATCACCACCTCACAGTATTCACCTGTTCATCGTTGCCTAGCCAATCATGGTGGCAGTCCGTGGGAGGCGGTGTAAATAATAGCTGTTCGGTATGATACGGTGACCAGTTCAGCAATGTTTACACTTTTTATAATGAGTTAGCCCTGGACAGGCACAGCGAAAAACAATGGCCTGCATAGTAAGAGGTATCTCCGGTGTCACCGTGTCGCAAAACGGCTGCAATCACGGGGCGTATACACAATCCCGGAAGCGTGCAAAAGCCAAGGAACTGGCTGAGTGGCGTCCGGATAAAGAGAAAGAATTATTGATTCCAGCCGCGTAAACTCATCAGAAATATTGAGAGTTACAATAGCGGCATATTGTTCGAAACTGTGCTAGGCTTTAGAGTGGGAAATCTTATCATTTTGCATATTATCCGATTTTCAAGAGAGCGTTTTTACAAATTACACAGAGAAAATCAGGCTATTTTTCTGAATAGAGGGGCATTATTATCTTGGATTGTTTTATCCTTCATCTCAGGATGCTTGGAGTTTTTGTGTTGCCCTAATGGAAACATAATGCAGAGGGTTTTGTCATTTGAATATTGAGCGAAATGAGATGCTATGAGCCCTGCTCGATTGGCTGCGCGAGCTCCGGGGTTACTGCAGAGTTACTGCAGACGAGGAGCACGTTGGGAAATGACTCAGAAATGACACAAATGATCGCGGGTTTCAAATAGGGAGCCCTGAATACATTGCTGCCGGTCTAGGCTGGGGGAAAAACAGTTATGAACACGTCAAAGATGACGAATTGCCCGATTCGGTAAAGTGTGAAGGCGAGTAAATTGCTTTTTGGTGGGTTAAGGGGCAGGGCAAAACGTCATACTCAAGAGAACGTCAATGTTTTTTAAGCTATTCATTGAATTAGTGCGCGATCGTAATTGATGTGTGGTCATTTTTGCATAGCTCTGTTTCCAATGAGTGTTTCTTTACAGGGGGGCTCGTTCTCAATTTGGTGGTAATTTGGTACCAAAATTGTACCACCACTTGGTCCCAGGGTTGGACTGGGACAAGAAATAGGCCTAGACACCCAAAGAAAGTGGTCCACCCCTCGCCTTAAAAAAGTGGCCCACCCCTTGCCTTATGACCCTTGACCTCTGATGACATCACTGGAAGGGATGTCATTTGACCCCATCCCAAAGTGACATCCCGGGAAGCAATGAAACACAACCTTTCACCCCTTGACAGAACAGGAAGTGGCATCAAATAGCATTGTTCCTAAGTACACAACGAAAAATATGGTTATGATTTCACAAATGTGATATACATTTCATACAAGAATGGATCAGCATATGTATCATTAATATCTGTGTGTATAGATCCATATTGCACGTTGCAGGTGTATTTTTTTTTCTTCAAAATAAAATGTTTTCATTTTTTTTTCTTCAAACCGGCCCAGTAGTGGCCAGAAACCGGCCCCCACACCCCAGGCACGATTTCGGCCCGGCCAAAAGACGAAAGGCTGAGGGACCAATCGGACCCTGCTTGGTCCCATGGGTTTACCCATGTTAGGGAGGTGTTAGTCCCCATGGGCTCCATTGGGGGTTTTTGGCAGCAGAGTTATCAGTGGCAGAATTACCGAGTGGCAATTCCTCCGATTTTTGGAGGAAAATTTGAGGGTGGACCTCCAGTCGGTCAGTGCTCCACTTTTCCTCCAGAAATCGGCAGATAATGCTGCCTAAACTTGTAATTTGGTGGTGCGGGAAAAATTGAGGTAATTGCATTGCTGTCAAAAAATTGGCAGTAACAGAATTAACGCTATGTTTTTACTGCACCACCAAACTCGGAATGAGCCACAATTTATCCTAAATTAAGAATAGCCAACATTGCACCCTCAATCGTTTTACCTGGTGTGTGGGAGCGAGGGTGCCTTCATTTCTCATTACAAAGCTTGGACCAAGTCCTCCAGTGGTGGGTTCGCCCCTTGCCCTTATGCGAATTTAACTTTCGTCGACATTCGTGTAGCTGGGCCCACTGAGCAGAACACAGGGCATCCATCTTTTGTGCCCCCTTTTGATTCCATCTTGGTGACCAGGCCTCACTGCGATAGTACGAAATGCTTCTCTCCCTTTCCCCGCAGCAGCCAAGCTCAGAGCACATGGCCCCCACCCTCGTTCCCACTCTGACTGGAAAACTCTGCGGCTCCATTCTCACGCTGAAGCCGGAGGTATTTGCAACAACTAATAAATGTATCACATCAGTCTTCCTCTGATATCACTGTGTGAACCATGTGAACCAGCATGAACTAAGCACATAGCTCGTTCATCTCCACAAACGTGTGCTTTCCCCCGCACCCTTGCCAATGGAAACTTACTGCCATTCTGACCCTGTGTCCCTGCAAGATATTCCTTTCATGTGCCAGACCGCTGACCATGCTATGAGGCCCACCCAACAGACCCCCAACTAACATTAGACCCCTGCTGCAGTATATCGTGCCTAATACTAACAAATGCCACATACCTGAGATTCTTGTGAGACTAATCCCACAGTTCAATGAGAGTATTATAGTGGTCAAGACCCTTAAACCTGTGACCTTTATAACCTAAATGTTATAGATGATATAGACACCTGTGTGATTTGTATAGTGACATGATAAACTACTGAGGGTCTTTTGATCAACCATTATTTAGTGCATGCATTATTTAGAACGTATTCATTAGCTTAGATAGTGACAACCCTGCTTCACAGCGACCTGACCTAAACCCATTTGGAGCACAGATATCTGACGTCCATCCTCCCGCCAACCAAGCAACCAACCAGGAGGAAGAGATGATGCCCACACCTAAGACACCACCCTGGCTGACCAATCCGAGTCCAACGTAGCATCATATGTTAGATATGACAATGTGCCTATATAATGTGATGTAACATTGACTTTGTCAGAGCGCTCTCAGAGATCTAGATAAACTTTTCCTTGAACTCTCACAGCCAGCTCTCTTTTGCCTTATTCCCTGTCCGGGGAGTGTCTGTTTTATTTTCTTACACGTGTGAAACAGGGAGGGCACAAACATTTGGTGACCCCCTGCGCCGTGATTTGGAGAGGTGCCTCGAGTCCCGCACTGTGCAGCGAGATCCCGCCCCCCAGCAAAACCATCGCCTCCGCGGCCGAGCAGCCTGTGCGCACTACAAGAAAGGGTCAAGGGTTCCCGGTTGACGAATACCCGACTGAAAAGCGGCTCGCCGGGGCGGGCCACAGCTTGGTTGGGGTGTGGACCCAACTGGGGTTGGACCGCGAATGGTGACCCTCGGATCACCTGACTGAACACGTGAGTGCGGGTTGCGAAGGTTACCAAGGAAAGGTAAGGGGGAAGTAAGAGGGAACAGGGGAACAGGTGGTAACGGATTATAGGGAAGAATAGGGCCTGTGTGAGTGATGATGAGGCTTTTCTTATCTGTCCTTTATATGGCCATTAGGTTTTGTGAGAAGTAAAGAGAAGAAGAGAAGAGGTATCCTAGCCCGAACGGGGTAGAAGGAGGCGCCGCGTAGCATTGTCTCGTCCAGTGCAGAATAAATAAGTGAAGATAAAGACAAAAAAGTAGGAGTCTCGTATATTGAGTAGACTCGGAGTAGTTATTTAGAATATTCTTTTTCCATGTAAGTGAGAATTCTTGGGAACGAGTAAGAAGGTGTAAGAGGTGGGGAGTGAATGAGGAGAATACATGAAATGGGGACGAAGTGGTAACGGGAACAAGGGGAAATAAAAGCGCGCAGGTAGTGCATGTGCATGATATGTGTTATATGTTTACATGTTCCGTCTATTCGTTTTCAAGAATATGAAGATATTGCAATTAATTTGTTGATAAAATTGTATACATGCAAAAGTGAACTGTTGAATTTGGAAAGGCAATAATCACATTAGTGACATTGCATAATGACATGTGTTGATAGATATATGTGCACAAAGAAACTATCCGTAATTGAAAGACTTGTAATATATTTTTGATATAGAAGGAAGGACGAGTGGATGGAGGGGTGATTAGAAGAAGACTGAGATTCAACCATACACACAGGCACAAGGAGAACCATCATCATGGGGGAATAACACCACTAGCTCATATTTGTCAACACCTTCTATTATACAGTGAAAAGATACAAAAGTACCATGATCAATGGTTGACAGAGATAAAAGGAGACAGTGTAACGCCAATTTGGCCAGAAGGAGGGTCATTTGATAAGAGAGTGTTAGATTTAGTGTATGCGCACTTGCTAGCAAGGTTACACCCACAGCAGAGGTAGGTAAAGAAAGAACAAGTGAAAACCCGAAAACGCAGGAAGAGGCAAGCGGAACGCCAAAGGGAGTCAAGACCAGCAGTAGGGTACAGCGAGCCTCTATATGTACCGGCATGTCTCACCCCCACACCCTCAAACGGAGTGGTAGCTACAGCACCACCGCCCTATGATAAAGGAAGTTTGTATGGCCCGACAAGTGCACCCCCGTGATTTTAGCACACTGAACGGGAGAGTTAGACTGCCAGCTAGCACATGTGCAGATGGAAATAACACGGCTGAGAGCATTGTGCGATAGAGGACAAATGCTGGGGGGGGCGGGGAGATACCACCATTGTCTACCGCAGATCTCACACCTTCAATAAACACAGCAGGGAAGATGGCACCAGCAATCTCAGAGTCTGCACAATCAATATCATCACAGGGGACACACATACCAAAAGGGCGAGAAATAGAATGGCAATTAGGAGAGTTCCTGTTTCATCTAAATGACAAACCAGTGAGGATTATACGTCCATCCACCCCAGAAAGTCAGCAAGGGGAAGGACAGGAGGAGAATTACGAACAAGAAACAGAGATAGAAGAGGTGTGGAGTGATCTAGACGAATATGAAGAAGGAGTGGCGGCCGTAGGGTCCCCACTGCCGTATCATTTCGATGACATGGATCCGCGATCACCCCCACGATGGCAGGGTAGATTAAGACAGCGAACAGGGATTATGTTGGTAAGTAAGGTAAAGAAAGGGACGGTAAGTAAAGCAGGAAAGAAACATAAGTTACAGATACCGTTGATACACAAGGGGGCAGGTAGGCCGCACTACATTCCATGGGCCCAAATGGATAAAAATAACTTGTTGAAAGTTCTCCCCCCACTATCGGGAGGAGCTGGGAAATGGATACACGCGTTTGAAAAACACATGGCAGGGGTGCCATTAGCCATAGGCGACGTAAAAAGTTTGTTAGTATCGGCAGTCGGCGATCAGGCAGACACAGTATGGGAAAAGGCAGGATTCCCAGGAGTGACGATGAGTTGTGACCGCCACGATGGATCACCTTTCAACAACGTTCGAGCACAAGTATGAGACGCATTGCGGCGTACGTTTCCAGACATTCCAGATTTACATTTAGTGATGCAGTGTACAATGGAAGAAAACGAGGATCCTATGCAATTCATACTACGGGAGCAAGACTTGTGGAGAAGCGAAACTGGCACGGCGTGGAATCAGTCCACCGCCTTGTTCTATTTTATCATCAAAAAGGGGATCCCGAAGGAGGTACAGAAGGCCTTGGATAAAATAGCTGGGATAGAAACCAAGGGTTGGCCTGCGATTCAGAGTATAATTGTACACCACTGCAGGAGGATCAAAGAGAGGGAAAAGGAGATAGCACAGAAAAGGTTGGCAGACGAAGCAAAACTGGTGCAGGATAAATTGGTGAAGGTCGCCGCCGTAAACGCCAGCGTAGCCGCAGATAGAGAAAACGAGGGGAATGAAGGAGTGGGAAGTAGGCCAGTGACAATAGCAGCGTTGCGGACGGCAGGAGAACAAGGACCGTGAACGGAGAGGATTCATACAGTGGACCACAGTGGCAAGACAGACCAGCAAGAGGAAGAGGTGGGTACTGTGGCCCGAGAGGAGGATTTGGGGGTATGGGGAATAGAGGATTTGGTGGGCAGTGGATGAGAGGAGGACCGCAAGGGTCTTGTTGGAACTGTGGGAGATGGGGACATTATTCGAGGGATTGCAGAATGCGGCCTTCAGGGTATTTCCAAGGGCAGCAGCCCATGGAAAATGAACAAGGATGAGGATGCCCACACCCAGGTAGCCCCTATGGGTTACCAATGGGAGGGGGAAGACAACAAGACCAGTACTATAACGAACCCCAAATGTAGAAGAGCCAGCCACCCCCACAACCGCATCACAGTGCACAGCAACCCATGGCGAGACAAAACGCTGTAGGCAATGCAAATAGTAACTGTTTCGCAACGGCTGCAAATGGCGCACCTGTGCCATTCCGCGGCGTGACAGTGGTCGGAAACAAAGTCTTTTCAATACCAGGGCAAGAAAGGTATGCAAACTAGGACAGCCCACAGGGAACACTTGCGTGTCCAGTCCTATCCACCACCCTACGTGCAGAAGAGGAACCACTAGTGGGGGCAGAGATAGGAAACAAGCAGTTTATCTTCATGGTAGACTCGGGAGCAGAAAAATCATGTTTTATGGAAGGGCGGTTTCCGCTCTCAGGCAGGAATTTGGAAACGCAGGGGTTCTCTGGGGCTATTTTAAAAGTTCCTTACACTAAAGATCTTGATATAAAGGTAGGGGGAAAAACCGTGCGCGCACCCTTACTGTACCACGAAGACGTGCCAATCAATTTACTGGGCAGATATTTGCTAAGTAAATTAAACATGACCATTTTGTTTACTGAGCGGGGAATAGTGTGCTCCACCCCAGGAGTATGCCCACTACAAGCAATGTTGATGATTAGCACAGTGATGAATGAAGTTTTGGTGCGAGGAATACCCATTGACATAGACATGTTTATTTATAGCATCAATGTATTAGCCTGAGTGGTACCAGAGATAACAAGAAAGGAATGGAGAACACCGTCAGATTTTATATTCCGCCCAATTGCACACACAGATGTTGTACCAGGCACGATCATGTCCATAGACATCGAGGCATTTCAGGTATCAAGCAAACACATTGTGGTCATAGGATTGGACGCGCATGGGTGTGAGTGGAGAACTGTGTTATGCATAGACCCCAACATAATGATAAGAGACATAACTGATAAGGAATTATTCACTGATAATGAAGATGACGGATAGATAATAATGGAAATAAGCATACCATGTGACATCATGATTCAGTACAGAGAGGTACACAACCCACTCATGGCTAGCATTAATGCCACACCGACAATATTTGAGGAAGATATGGCCAAGGTGGCACCTGAAATTTGGACTAGAGGTCCCCACGATGTAGGATTACTCCATGAGGTGACACCAATAAAGATAAAACTAAAACCAGGTGCCATACCGCCACGAGTGAAACAATACCCCATATCCAGAGAAGCAGAAGAAGGGATTAGGGAAACAATAAATGCACTCCTAAAACAAGGTATTATAGTGCCATCAAACTCCCCCTGTAACACGGCCATCTTCCCAATCAAAACAGCAAAGGGAGGGGTGTGGAGGATGATCTAAGATCTCCGCCCACTCAATGACATCATCCAAAAAGAGTTCCCATTAGTGCCTAACCCGGCATCAATACAGTGCAGCATACCCAAAGAATCTACATGTTTCACTGTGGTGGATTTGAAGAATGCTTTCTTCTCATTACCACTCGACCCAGGCTCGCAGTACCTGACAGCATTCACTTTAGGAAATGTAAGAGGATTCAATCCAGCACTACAGCTAAGTCAATGCCTAGTCTGGGATACTGAATGGAAACCCTTATTGATATATCTTTATGTCCAGTTCATGAGTTCTGGATGACTACCCCTATATAACACCCCTCTCTTGGAACCCCCCTGACCCCACTGAGCCAAGAAGTAGTTCTGTTTTGCAAGTTTAAAAGGTTTATTTGAGAATTTAAACAATATATATATATATATCACACTTTATAATAAATTAATAATTGAATATCACACTTAATCTGAGCAGTAATCAATAATGGATAGTCTGGCACTAGCACACTTCTTTATAATCAATGATGAGTGGTTATAGGATGGATAAGAAAGCAACAATACTTTTATGGTTTCAAATGGATGCAAGGTGGAATGAAAATGCAGTACAGAAAAAAAACTTGATAGGGTTTCAGCAAAAGACAATGTAATGACTTTCTTGGACAATTCACCCCCCCTTTTATGCAATGTAAGGAGATGAAGATGAAGATGACACAGTTCTTAGGAATGCAATCAAATAGAATTTAGTTCAATTCCCCCCCAGCAGCTTATACAACAGATAGGAGTTTTGAAACACAGGCAAAATGCTTTGAATATGGTGACAATGCAGTGAGAA
This sequence comes from Ambystoma mexicanum, assembly GCF_040938575.1. Classification (NCBI taxonomy): domain Eukaryota; kingdom Metazoa; phylum Chordata; class Amphibia; order Caudata; family Ambystomatidae; genus Ambystoma; species Ambystoma mexicanum. The sequence goes on from NC_090927.1 coordinate 296,096,834, forward strand.
ATATGCTGAAAATGCTTTTAATTCCCTTCAGGAGGTTCAGGGTGAGTGGTATCTAGTTAATATGAGTTCAGGCTCACTCTAGCAATGATCTAGGGATGGTTCTTAAGAGGCAAACGAAATTTAGCAGTTCAGGCAAAAGCAGCTATCTTTTTACAAGTAAAGAAATCGGGCCAAATCGCAAATCGCGGCAATATTCGCGAATGCGTGAATCGTGATTGCGGAGAATGTATAAGGAATAGGAAGTCGGTTCTAGGCTTGTTGGAAAGGTAAGATTCTAAGCTTTCAGAGGAAAGTTAAACCAAGTTCCTAGCACAAACGGTTCCAGAGATACGGACGATTAAATAAAGGTAGTTTTTCGGATTTGAAATTTTAAAAGTTCAAAGCGACAGGTTACAGCTTGCAGCTAGAAAATGACAGGTGACAGCTTTGCAAATGACAGGTGACAGTTAGGAGGCAGTTCTGGTTAGATTTAAAATAGATTGAATTATATTATTTTAACTAAGAGATTGGTTCTGCACAGTTCTGATAGGTACTCACAATATATTTTGAAATAGGCCTCCCCACCGATCTGGTCAGGTTTTGGACTGGACTCCGGTTCTGGTCTCGGCACTTCACAGTGATCTGGGTCAGCTCTCTGGTTCTGCGAACAGCGGTCTGGGTCAGCTCTGCTCTGCTGGTCTAGCCTCTCTGGATTCTGGATGTAACACTGCTTTCTGGGTACTGCTACAGGTTCTGGAGATTGATGGATTTGAAGTCTGGATCTCTGGATGTGAAGTCGTCGGTCAGCATGCTCCGCAGCAAATGGAATTGAATGTCCTCTCTAGCTTCCAGTGGCTCTTTTTATGTCTTTTGAAAGTGGGTGTGTGTGCAGCATCACTAGCCAGCCCCTCTTTCAACTGCCCATTGGTCAAGCTTTCCGCACTGCTTTGATTGGGAGAAGGAAATGTGTGTCATGGTGATGCTGTAGGTTTTATGGGTCAGAGGATCCTCCCCTGGTCAGTTTGCCCACAAATCTATATTTGACCTAAAGACATATTTCATAGATACACAGTGGTTTGAAATTCCATGCACCCATCACGTATCACATGAGGTATACTCTGTTCAAACTCTGATGTTTCTAAGAGCTTGCATTCAGAAATGGCAACATTTTGCGTTTTTTAACTGGTTTTGCAATATTGGTTTTTCATTAAAAATTATACACATATACACGGCCTGTCCATACATACTCCAGTAAATTCCCATGTCTCTAGCTTAAACACAGAGTCTGTAGTATACATAAATAGCAGGGTTTTGCCCCAGAACATCACACAAATTGGAGTTTGGGCTTGAATCGAAGGTACATTTTTTAAATGAAGGCTCTCAAAGTTATAAATTCCTGTCATTTGATTACAAAGAGTTATCAGTGTTTCTGTAAAATATATATTTTGCTTTCAATTCAGTTCTCAGAGTGTTGGAGTCCGCCTCCAAGACTTGGGTGGGTCAGTGATCACATGTGTCTTCTGGCAGGCAGGCCTTTTTTGACAGGAAACAGTCAAAATCAACATATTCTATTCAAGTGCAAGAACCTATTGTGTGGTCTCCAGGAGGCTCCCAGCCAGTCTGCCTTCTATCAATCAAGAGGTCATGTGAGATTCTAACTCCTGGTGTGAATCTCTGGAGGTGAGAGGTTTCCCAGCCTTTGGCCTGTTAATTAAATCAGATTGTCTTCTGGGAACAGCATGTGGTTAAGATTTTAATTAACTCCCAGCATTTGATGTAAAGGCCTCTCCTGCAACTCCTGACATGCAGTTTCCCTGTCAGAGTTTAGACCGCTAGCGCCGCCTTCAGTCAAAAGCGGGTACTGCATGCAATTTTTGGATCAGTCTTGAATTCAAGCATTTCAAACAAGAGATATTACATGGAAGTATATTGTCCAGGTTCAACAAATGGCATTGGTGTAGTTCTGCAGTAAAATAATTTTGTGCCCATAAATTAGCCATGTTTGACCTGAAGAAAACGAATTCCCACCAGTTATGGGTTGCTTTTGGCAATCAGCATTGCCCCTTTTACAATGGTTTTAGGCTCTGTGCCCTTCTGTGCTCACAACATAGCCAAAAATGGGTGGCAGCCTATTCTTCATGCATTTCCCTGTGCATTTTCTGGGAAGTTCTGGCCATCATGATGTTTTCCATGCCAGTACTGCACAGTTTTTGTGGTAGGGCTCGGATGCATGGGTAAAAACATCCCACAGAAACAACAGGTATGAACATCGCAGACTCCCACAGGGGTATTGCGAAAGCCCCAGCATTTTCAGTGAAGCAAAATTTGTGAAGATATTGGAAACATAGATGTAGAGAGCACCATTATACAATACGTAGATGATTTACTCGTCTGCAGCCCCACAGAAGAAAAGTGCAGAGAAGACTCTATAACACTATTAAACGTGTTGGCTGCCAAGGGGTATAAAGTGGACAAAGGAAAATTGCAATACTGCCTGGCTGACGTTGTATACCTCGGACAGGTAATATCAAAAGATAGGAAACGGATACTCTCAGACAGGGCAGCTGCTATACGCAACATGATCATACCTAAAACAGTTAAAGAAATGCAAAAATTCCTCGGTATATGTAATTATTGCTGAGCATGGATCCTTGATTACGCAGCATACACACGCCCATTGCTACAAGCATTGAAAGAAGCACCGAAGAGTAGGGCCCCAATAAATATGGACACATGACATGATGGCACAGTACTTTAGATTAAAAGACCTCATTGTGGATGCTCTAGTACTCGAAAACCCAGATTATGAGAGGGAATTTTTCTTATTTTCACACTGCAATGGAACACTGATGACAGCAGTGCTCACACAGAAAACATCATTAGGACACAAACCTTTGGCCTATTACAGCGGAACATTAGATACAGTGATGCAAGGACACTTCGCGTGTGAACAGTCCCTCGCTGCAGCAGCTTTCGCCATTGAAAAAAGCACCAGAATCGTGATGGGATGTTCAGTAACACTATATGCAGAACACTCCTTATTTGCAATTCTTGAGAGGTCAAAATCAACATTAACAAAACAGAGAGTAACAGCATATGAGATAATAATTTCGAGCCCCAATGTACACGTTGTCAGGTGCAAAACAGTAAACCCAGCAACATTTATTACAGAACCATGCACCACAGAGGACATGCAAGAACACGACTGCGCCACCTATGAAGGGGAGGGCGATGACATTCCCAAAGCGAGCGAAAACGCCCTGAAGGAAGGAGAGATATATTTCATAGATGGGTCAGCATCCATGAACCCTGAAACGGGGGAGAAGCATGTAGGAATGGCCGTAGTGCGCATGGAGGAAGATGGCTGGAATTGGCAGTCTCCAAATCTGTGTAGCTGATGTCCTTGGGTACATATAGAGGCAACCTGTCATCACTCAGTGAGGTAAGGCCTGTGTCCAACCTGGCGGTCACAAGAGAGAATCCTGACAGGGCCAACAAGGCTTCAGCCTACAGAGGGCAATAGAGGACCACTGAAGTGGGCTACCGTCACACCTGTTACATACAGTGACATGAAACACGAGTGCAATGTTAAAATAAGTATTAGTATTTTTCCTAGTACTCCCTTTAGCTTTAGTCAGCATCATCAAGGCTGACAGAATAACTGTCAGCCTTGATGATGCTGACTAAAGCAAAAGGGAGTTGTAGTCCAGAATAGCTGGAGAGCAAAGGTCACAGAACCTCGTTGAAAAGGGAAGAGGAAGTTGTATATTTGCACTGCAAAGCAACGATGCTATCAAACTACCATGAGAAAGACAACAAACCCAAAATACAGATTTGCCTGTGTTTATATCCAGGCCTTTAAGTGAACCGGGGCTAGGCGGGGTGCTGACCCCAGCAGGGTGAAAGGACTGCTTGCAGCGGCTGGCACCCAGATTAATGAACAAAAGCAGAGGTGGGTGCTAAAAAATGAATGCACTCGCCTCTCCTATTGACTTCTTAAAAAAAGACAGCCACACCTTGTCACCTCTGTCCATCCACCCCCTCAACACTCATCCCCACCGGATCGAAGGTTCTTAGGTTGTGCCCCTTGAGCACACGTTTAATGTCTCATCCCACATAAAGCACTGCTTACACAAAAATGAGGATATTTTTGTGAAATCAATCAGTACAGATTTCTGAAAGAGTTTGCTTGCAGTCATTAGCATTAGATCTGCAAACTCAGATGAATTGAACAGGCGCTTCCAAAACAGACAGTTTTGTAAAACTGAAGTTATCAGGCAATTAGTGGAGTCTCACTAAAGATGCTGAATTGGCCTATTTTCCCTACTTCCTTATTAAATTGCTCTTTTGCAAAGTGGGGGAACCAGTGCATCTTCTCTGCCGCTCTTGCCTTTTAGGACTTCTTGTACAGATGCCAACACTCCGATGTTAGAAAGTTAACTGCATTCACAGCAACAGCATCCATTCTTCCTGTTTGTAGAATATGAATTTTAAAAAGAAACCAATAAAATACAGTAATCTCTGGAATCCCAAGGCGAAGTGCTCTTTTGTATCCAAAAACTAGAAGACATAATAGTGCTGCGCTCAATTAAATGAAAGAATTGCTTCAATTCCGTGTGGCTTTCTTGGCAACTTGTATGAGATGGCCTTTTAATGTAATTAAACAGCATGGCTCCAAGTATGAATTAATTTATTTTGAATTACAATGACATAATGATGTAGAGAAGGGAGGTATGCCAGCAACGGAGTTCCTTCTGCCCTATGCTCTGCAATTTGTTATCCGACTGTACTTTGTCAGTTCACGACCGCTGAGAATCAGTTGCCCAACCTGGTCGTAAGTGCCATCCAAAAACGCGCACTGAATATTAATGCTGGCTTCCTCCTGCTTCTAAGTGCTGCATAAACCAATTTACTGATGGTAGTATTAACCAATGTAATGATACTCAGTTCGTCAGATTGCTCCATGTCAGAGGACCACGCTTAACACGTGAGCTGTCTTCCCAGTGATTGCGATTCTGTATTGAAAACAATACATAAGATGAATTTCAATGGAGAACATTTGGATATTGTTTGTCATGCCGAAAACCGAAATGGATATGATTATTTTGTATGGCCAAACACCAAGCCAGAGGCAATGCAAGCCTAGGTTAAAGGAGCTAGATTTACCTGCTGGTAATTTCCTTAACGCCTAGTCCTGCTCTTCCTCATCACAGTACTTACTTCGCCTTTAGGAACCCTTCTTCTCTTTGGTTTCTTTCACTGTGTCCTGCGTTCTCCCTCCTGGGCATATTCGACCCCATCTTCCGACCATTCACAGTTACCCCATCTTCCGACCATTCACAGTTACTTACAAATTACCATCTAGGCCCATTCCTCCAATACTAGGGAGGAAGAGGCGGGGCATAAGTACGGAGAAGAGAAGAAGTCGGCCTAATGATTATTACTCGCAAGCAAATCCAAAATTACCTTCATGTCCTTCTTTCTCATCCCAGTACTTACTTGTAAGGGAGACTTGAGGTAATGAATGGATTTAGAACAAGAAGTACCCAGACAGCCAATGTCATGCACACCTCCCACCGCCTGCTTATTAAATAATACACTATTTAGGATTTATAGGTTTAGGGAATCACAGCACGCAATAGGGTCTAGATCGAAAAGCACCCACTTCTTGACAGTGTAGATTTAATCTATAGTGTCTGAGAAACGTGTAAGGGTCTGGCCAAGTAGCAGCTCTACAAATGCCCTGAATAGAAACCCCTCAGGCCTCCCTCTATGAGGCTGACATCGCCCTTGTCATCTTCCCCTGTACCCCAGGAGGGGGATCGGAACCGGAAGGTTCATATGGCAATGAGTTGGTTTATCACAGTCAATTGCTAACTGTTGGACCCACGGAAAGTATCAAAGATGTTATCAGAGGATCAGAAAGCACTACACCTCTCTAGATAGACCAGTGCAGAACTGCGTACACAGAGCTTACTCCAGCCCACTTCTTCTGGCCAGGAAGGATTAGGATCAAAGGAATGGAGGGCTTTCAATTTCCAGGCTCCCCACACCAACTTCTATGGATATTCCATTCCTAGAGAACTTCATAAGGGATCCAGATGTCTTGGAGTGGTGGGAAATAACGGGGCTTTCCAAAGTCCATTAGGAGACAGAACCAACTCCTGTGTGGTCAAAATGGGACAACTCTTGTACCAAATCACTGATTTTTAGCAAACCCTGGGGGATCAACGGCAGAGGAGGGGCGGCATGTAGAAGACCTTGTAGCAAAACTATTGACGTTGCATTCACCATCCAGGGGAAGGAAACCTGGAGCAGAACCAGGGAACGTTCACATTCTGTGGGGACGCATATACACTCGGCGACCCATATTTCCTGCAGAGGCTGTAAAACACCTCTTCAATTCTCATTCTGCAGAAGGGAATCCCTGCTCAGCCCCTCTGCTACCAAGTTGTCTAGACCTCTGATGCATACTCCCTTTAATGACAGGAGTTTTGAGTCTGTCCATTTCCCCGACTCTTGCACCAGGAGATCCAGGGATTTCGAAGGCAGACCCCCCTGCTTGTTGACATAAGACACTATTGTAATGTTGTCTGTCTGTAGTAAAACAGGCTTACCCCAGAGGATTGGGGTGCCTGCATATAGGGCCCTTAAAACATGCTCATTTCCTCCTGTTCTGTCCACAACTCTTGGTAAGACTGATCCTGTACTACAGCTCTCCAAACCTAGAGACGATTTTATGGGATGGCAAAAAGGGACGTTGCCCAGGGCCCCCACCTTGGAGGGGGCCCCACAAGGCTGCCTCATCTAAAGAAGTAAGATTCCTTTGTTCACAAGAATTAAATAGCACACATCATGATATTTTATGTCATGGTGCTGAGGCTCTAAACCTATTGCATGTCTATTTTGGCAAATACATTCTTACTCGATCAATTCACCATGTAATGCTTTCTGTGTTCAGTGTGGAATATATAGTTTGAGTGTTCCTTGCGGCACAACTCCTGTAGCATTCTTTCCTTCCTGTGGAATTATGTTGATCATGTGCAATAGCCACATTTGAAATGCATATTGGTAAATTGAGTGCCATAATGTTTCAGAAGTTAGCTCAGTGTGTTAAGCACTCATTGCAGAGATATGTGTTCCAATGCAAGATTAGAATAGCACATTCCTCTAGGACTGGCTGAGCCTTTCCTATGTCTGAAGTTTAGAAACCTGCCTGCATATGTACTTGGTCTTGCAGCACAACAGGTGCTATTATCAGCAATGTACCTGCACCATATAGGGGTTGCAATTAAAGAAGCAGGTCATCCTTATGGTGAAGGTCTAGAAATTGGCTTCTTCAGATGGGGTGTTGTAAAACCTAGGCCATCACCTCCAATGAGGAGCAAAAACTGTTAGTCCAAGAGATGAATAAGTATTCAAATTTGGAACCAAAGCATTCATGCTTGTATCCTGGCTTTGCCAGCAGACAATACAGTGATCCTGGTCAAAGGAACTAATATCTCGTACATTACTGTACTGTCTTCTGTGACGTTTGCCTGCTTGCATGCTGTTGGCATCGTCTAGCCCATTGCTTGATCTTTCTTCTTTCGTAGACCATTTGAGTGGAAGGGGTGGTAGACAGAATGGAGCAGACCAGATGGTGCAGGACTTGGGCAAGCATATTTTAAAGTCTGCTCGTTTGACACAAAAAACGCTTTGCATTTTTGTAAAAGTCAAAGGTTTTTTGCACGTTTATAAATAACAATTTCACAAGCCAGCGTTTTGGAAGTATGTAAAGTTTTAAAATACAAAAGACAAACCCAGATTAAATCTGTTAAATTGCACTAACTGGTATGCTGGTGCTTATATACTTCTCTTGATAATGGAAAGAATGAATCTAGAATCAGTCTGTGTTACACCCTCCTATAATATTTTGTTTTAAAAAATTGTCATGTTTGGTAATGTGATTGGTGACTTTCCAAATCATTTTTATAAAATGAGATTATTTTAGTACATGGTAAGAACTTGTAATGAAAGAGTTCAAATCCAGAATTTGCAGAGTTGGCACAAATCCCAGATTCTCCTCTTAACCAGTATGTGTAATACTGGCCATATAATTTAATCTTGTATTGCCAAGTCTCGCGAAATTTCCAGTCCCTAAACCTTTCAAAATTGTAAGCCCTTCAGAATGATTTCCTTCTCAGGGTATGATCTTCAAAACATCCACACTCATGGTGTCACTAGTATTGCTTCCACTGTAACAGTGAGCATTGATATATTGCACACCACAGGCACGTATTCTTTTGATCTCTAATGGCAACACTATTTGCAAACCATGTCCCACTTGTAGTCTCAGTCTGTCTGGATACAAACACCTTCCTGGTAGCGTCTAATCTGCATCCACTATCCATGCTATGGTATGGTATGTGTAGCTTTCTCCTTCCTCCAAACTGGTCTCCTCTAAACATGCTTGGGCACGTTTGCGTTCTGTAAGGCAGCAAATGTGAGTTCTCTGTCTACTACAGGCTGCATACCTTCCTGGATGCTGTTGATAAAAAGTCTCCTGTATCTATGGTAGAAGAGAAGTAACCTCTTCGTAGACTGCTAATGTTGGCCTTCAAATGGTACTTGTTTATCATTCTGATTAGAGAAAGATCATTCAGATTAGAGAAAGAAGGAAGAGGCTAAGGGATCTTAAAGGGAGTAAACATGCTTATTTTTAATGCTGTGAGGCAGCATATCAACCTATGGCTTGTGATCATGGCGGGGTCGGGGGGGGTGCAGATATTTTTGATCACTTAATTCCTTTGGTTTGGTTGAGGGTGGGCCCCAAAGATGTCCGTGCCCAGGGCCCAAAAAGTCCTTAAGATGGCTCTGCCCAAACCCATCCTGTTTGCATCTGTGATAACAATGGTCTGAAGTGATTGTTTCAGTGGAAATCCCTCCAGGAGTTTGGGTAACTATACCTCTATACCCATATAGGGGCAGTCCTGGATACACAGCACTACCCCCCACTTGGATCTATAATCTAAAACTAGAGCTACGTGGTAGTGGCATTCTTAACCAAGGACATGGTATTTACTGAAACCTATATCCTCTGGATACAATCATCCTTTATTGTCATGGGCTCTCGCAACTACATCAAACACGCATTGCTTTATTTATTGAAACATGAAATACATGAAATATCATCAATCGACAATACTTGTATATTTAATAAAGTGCATTGGGGTTAGTAAATACGTGACAAATCATTACATCCAATTCCTCAAATAAAACTGTGGAGGAACGGACAATTCCCTCTTCAATATCTCTTTAAAACAGGACCAAGATTTATATAGGTTACATCTACTGCAAACTTATTAACGCACTCCAGGATAAATGCAGAGTCCATTCCTCTGTGCTTGGTAGGATGATCATGCCTCAATGTCTTAAAATATCATCATCTGCAATATATCAACAATGTCAACATCCTGTGTTTTAGCCATTATTAGTGGATCCAGACACATTCTCTGTCCCACCAACTCAACATAATCATACTGCCTTCGTCAGGACATGTTTAAATTCATGGATATAGATTCAGCGTGTTCCCCATAAAACTGAGAAAGAAAAAACATATATAATTATAATAGTTCTTTTATAACGTGCTTAATACCAGAGATTGGTTTCTAAGCAAGGCATCAGGATTTGAACCTGTGTTGCACTGCGTTCTTTTGCTTCCAAGACAAATATGTTGCCCCTGAGCTATCTGCCCTCACCGATGAGTCTTTTGTCTCTTTCCTCTATCCCCCATGGGGACACAGAAAAGGAAGGGGATGCCAAGAGCTATGCAAAAAACACCCACTTGAAGAGAATAGTTGGATCATGGAAGGTGAGTAATTAGAATGCCTAAGTCATTTGGAATGCAGAGAATGCAGTTTCATATCATCAGATTCAGCCTCCACTCACCTCATTGTGAACTGCTGTGGTGAAGAATACTGGTGCTAATTAATATTCATGACTGTTGGTCTGGTAGACTTCCAGGAAGTAAATCTGAAGAAATGAAGGATACATTACTGGATGCTGGCATAATAACTGCCACGCTCACTACAGACAGAGTAAGAAAGTAAGAACCAAAGTATTATAGAAGGGGGCACTATGCATTGATCTTCATTATTAGGAGTAGTAGTAGTTTATCATTTATATGTCGCCTTTATCCCATTAGTATGGCCTCAACACTCTTGTGGTTGGAATGCCCTCAGGGCACCAAAGTCCAAGGAATGGGAAAATTGTCAGACGGATTAGAATGCGTGTGTGCATTTGGCCAAGATAGGGAGTTAGGTGGACTGGCCAAGCTCCAGTAAGTTACCCATGAGGGTCAGGTATGTGAATGAGTGATGAGGCGGTCAGGAGAATGTGCAAGTGCAAGAGACCTGTTATGTGTCCAGCAAGATTGAACTTGCTGTCATAGGTTGGTGCTGCATTCCGATGGCAGAGGTGTTGTGCTTTGTGTTTTAAGCTGGTGTATGGAGGCAAATCATTATCTGTCGAGCGAGACAGAATGTTTTGTCATAGGTCGCTGCTGCATTCTCATACATGTGGGTGGGTAGCCGTGCCTGCGGCAGATGTCCACCGAAGTGGTGATTGAATACTTACCTTGAGACTCAGATGGAGCTTTGTCTTTGATGTAGCTGTGTGATCAGATCATCTGTATAATAGAGAGGCTACCCTCATAAAGTCTTCTAAGCGCATGAAAAGATTGCATTTGTTGAGCCCAGGTGGCTTGGCAGACATATACACTGTAATGATTATCTCTGTATGATTCTGCTAAAGAGCAAAATACAGTCCAACACTATGCCCTCGATTCTGAACATATTTTCAGACTTTAGCTGGGTTATCAGAGTATGGGATTCCAAGGATTTGAGCTATTTTAACATTTTTAAGGTTTTCTTTTTCATGTGTATGCTTTCTGGGCTTCAGTTTAGGCCAAACAAGTAATTTGACTTTTGCTTTTATGAAGCATGGGGAACAAAAAACAACTTGTAATTTACAAGTTATGAAATGTGACAATTTAATGAACACATTTAAGTGCCTACCTGTTGAGAAACCTAACTTCTCTGAAGCCACGCTACGATGGTTTGTGATCTACTTATCCGGCAGACCACCATAAAAATGTATTTTTTAGATCCAACTGACTCCCCATCACATGTTTGGCTACTGAAGGTGTCATCTTCTCCCCTATCATCTTCAGTCCATTCATGGAACCCCTGGGACCTCTCCAAAGCAACCCCAACATAGCCATCAATCAATACTCTGATGAAACTCAGTTGTATTTTATGGTAATGTATCCCCAGGACATCGCTTGCCTGTACAAATGCCTAGCTACTATCTAAACAAGGATGTCAAATGCCTAACACAAACTGAAACCCAGCAGCGCTGAATTTGTCCTCATCGCTACACTTGCCAAACAACATTTTGGGCAACAATCGTTGAATGACATGGACCTGCAAAAATTCCCTCCACAGCTGTCAAACTCAGTCAAATCGCCGGGATTCATTGTAGACATATGTCCATACTCAGATCGTCAGAAAGACACAAACCACATGGCTACAGATCTCCACACTCTGCAAAATCAAACTCTTCACCCCCACATGACTACTACATGGTGGTCCGAAATCTCACACATCGATGAATGAAAAGCCATCTCTACTTGGCTTTGAGCCATGCACCTTGCCTCCTTAAAGGTAGCCCACCACACTGCAACCAACACCTCTTTAAAAGGCACCCGCAAATTCAATTGTAGCTCTTCTAAAATGGACAAGTTGTACAGCCCACCCCACTGCACGGCTAGCATCATATTCAAAACTGCATGTTTCACCTACAAAGCAGCCTCAACAGAACACCAACATACTTGGCGGATAAATTCACACCTTTGGAGGCACTGACACATCATGTAGCAAAACTACAAAGTTTGGAGTTCTAGCTAGCACGTAAAGAGAAGAATGGCAAGCTGTCCGCCTCCGGCTGTGGCTCAACCATCTGGAACTCAATCCGGGCAGATACCTGAAATGCCCACATCCTGCAATTCTGCAAAACACTAAAAACTTGTCTCTTTCAACAATACCTGTCAGGCGAATAAAAACCCTGCCATCCAGGGGTGTTGCTAGGTCTGTTAAAGATCTGGGGCGATGCTAATGTCGGAACTATTGCGACTCAGGGCTAGCTAGCCTTTTGGTTGTAGCCCCTGAGCTTCAATCTGGGGCCACAAGCAAAAGACCCAGGGCTACAGCCACCCCAAACACCCCAGCGCAACGCCTCTGCTCCCCTCCCTCCACCGACAGTACTACGCAAATGTATAAAATGCCAAACCCAATGCTTGCATGCTCCTGCTATAAAACGCTGCTGCCAAGGCCCAAATATTTTCTAGCACTCCTATGACACTGCGGGTGGGCAGTTCCCCACCGCTGCTGCCACCACCTTTAGACGATCCCCACAGTGTCGGCATTTTGGGGTTACAATGCAGCTCGCACCTGCTCACTGTGGTTGATGGATGCACTGACTATCACCATTTCATAATTAAAGTGAGTCTGAGACAATAAGTGCTGGGGATCAAAAATAAAAGAAGTGCCTGGGCTGAGCACTGGCAAACACGCCCACAAATGAAGCACTCATTGTAGGCTTGATTTGCAGAGGTAGTGAGAGAACATGATTTTGCACTTGTTAAAGATGCCAATTTTAAGGTTTTGACATTGTTCTGTGATTGCCTCCGTGCAGCGTTCTACCGTGGACAGGTTATGTATACTCCTCATCTCGCAGGGCTTGTGTTCTCTATTTAAGTGGCTGGTGACTGGGCAGAAGTGTGGCCAATGCTTCTGCTACTTCATGGGGCTGCAAAGTTACCAGCAGCGGATTTCTCACCTCCTTGTCAGACTCCATTAAAGTCCTGTTATTTATGCCTCTGCCATGTTCGGATCTATCTGTTTGTGCTGAGTCCTCTTCTCCCTGAATCTCTCACCCACTGAACACCTCCCCCATGGACCCTCCCACTGAATCCTATCCCCGGAATATGACCCTTCTAACTCACCCCTCTTACTCTCCCCTCCTCTGTAATGGGTCAGCTTTCATATGTAACCCACCTCTGAAAACACATCCCCTCTCCCTGTCTCTGCCCAATGCTCCCCCGCTCCACTTTTCTGACCAGTCTGAATCACTAAAGAATGAAATCAGAACACTTCAACTATTTGCTACCCCGTGCATCCATTTTAAAGCTCATCACGGATTCTGGTCTATAATTTCTAGACTGAATCTTAATGGAAAAATCCAAACATTTTATATTTGAGTGCATGCAGCAGTAAAACGAAGAAATCGTGTGCATGCACATGTTCTCCTAGAGATGTACATTTACAGAAATGCATTTGATTTAAGATAAACATACAAAATATCACTGGTGGCTTAGAACAGGAGTGTTTAAGAATGTACCACATAGTCTTGACATATTAAATTATTTACATATGTACTAGACAGTTTTGGTAGCATGTTGAGCAGCCAGGCGTATCTCAATAGGGGTCAATGTGAGCTGTAGGGGAGTTACACAGAGATTCATAGTGACAAGTATTCAAATAGACTCTTACACTCAAGGTTTCTTGAATAAACAATTATGAATTTGTTTATCAGTCAGTTAGAATAAGCCTTCTTCAGAAGGGAGCACTATGATAGTAACACACAAATACACTTCAATACAGTACACTCTTGATGGCCCACAGACACAACCTACACCCTCAGGAGACTTCAATAGCTAGGTTGCTGGGGACATTGATATCTTACTGTTGGCATTCAGAATACTGTTATACGTTGGTAAAAGGAAAAGATGATTAGAACATCAAGAGACCACAAATATTCTTAAGCAGGCAAATACTTTTGTTTGTTTGTTTGTTTGTTTTATTCATTTGTAATGCACACCAAACCCCAAAATAACCGGGCGCAAAGTCATTCAGTATAACAGGCTAGACCAAAGTCAATGGGCAAAAGTCTTATATAGGATGAAGCACTTCTGATGGGTACGTGGAAACGTCTTTGCACAATGTTTTAGAAGTCTTTGAAGAAAAGAAGAATCAAATGTAGGGCCACAAGCCATTAGACTTGTAAGTGGTAGAAGATGCAAGCAACTCTACAGCAAGAGGTAAGTTCTCTCAGACTTTGTTACAGTACCTTTGAATTGAAGAAAAAGTGCAGCAAATGACTTCTGTTCCTGTGCAGCTCTGCAGATCTCACTGTTCCTGGGCATCAGTCGTGGGGACAAGAGGGAGGACTTCTGGGGACTCACGCACTGTAGTGGGACAGTCACCGCTCGCAACCGCCAATCTTCAAGTCAGTGGATGTTCAGTGTTTCAGCTCCTCGCATGTACCACAAATAGCAACACTGCGGTTCCTGGCTGTCGAGATGGACTTTCCTTGCTTCTGGGGTCCTGCACTCTGTTGAGGGGGTTCAGACTCGGTCGGTCCTGCTTCCTGGGAGTCCAGAGGATCTTCCTGGAGCTCTGGGCCAGCTTAAAAGCAACGCACACAATCTGGTGTTCCTCTCCCTAGCTATTCGGTTTCCAGCAGCAACTCTGTGGAAATTCAACCAGCTCCGAGATGGATGTCAGGTGATTTACTTTGGAGTTGATTGGTCCCATCAACTCAAAGGGAGAAGTTGTCCTTGCAGGGGCTTCTCTGTCGATATGGATTTGGAGTTTCAGCATAGCAGCAGGGATTCACCGGGCGAACCAATGGTCCAGGAGTTGCAGCAGGCGTCCTCTTCAAGTTCTTCTTCGGTTCCTTCGTCCAGTGGTCGACTCTACCTTCCAAGCCAAAACCCTCGCCTTTTATTCAGTTCTCTCCCATTAATTCCAGCCTAGCTGTCAGTCACCCAGCAGGGTGGCTGTCCTTGCCGTACAGTCAGCCATGCAATCACTACAGAGTGCATTTGGGTCTCCTAGGAGACTAAGCACAGAGAGTTTCGGGCGCCTCCCTCACTTCCTGTCTACCCCAGACACCATGGAACCAGAGGCAGGCTTCACTCATGAATCCCGCCAAAGGCAAAGCGAACAATGGGACCAAACCTGCTTTGGCACACAGAGTAAATCTCAAGAAGGACCTTGCCACAAAGAAATAGCAGAAAAAGAAGACCAGGGCCATTGTGACAAAATGACACCCATGGGTGCTTTACTGTATCTGCGAACGCATCCCGCAGTAAATGCACACCATGGTAGTTAAAACGAAACCACTGCCACCAGCCATTCATTGAGAAAAGGGTAACATAAAAATGTTACATGAGAAGCTAGACAAAGGGATACTAGGTAACCCCAAAAATTGAACAAGGGCAACTGGCTAAGCCCTGATAAACCCAGCTGGGCATATATTTTAAATAATCACAATAGTCAGTGTGAGAAATCACACACACATTTCATATTATACTCCTACACAAGATAGGCAATATTTTTCAAATTTCATAAAAGTCAATCAAGAAATGGATCGACCCTGAATTTTTAATTGACATATATTTCTCAAATATACAGAGAGCAAAGCACCCAAAGACACTTTCAATTTCCAATTTTATATACAATACAAATGAATACAACCCAGTCATTTGGACTAGATTTTAGTGAATAAACAACATGTTTTGCGTTTGTTAATTGACATGTTTCATTTTACAAATACAATGTGAAAACAGAACAGAATACATTTCGGTGAACAGAAAAACATATATCAGTGTATAGAATAGACACTGAATTTGTGAAGAAGTCGTCAACACTATTGTGTTGTGGCCCAAAGTATAGCTGTTTGATGGAGTGATATGTGTAGAAGCCTTCATCAGGACGTGTGGTAGATGGTGTAGCTGAGTCCTGGGTTCTCTATCTACAATTGTTAACAGGAGAGGTGTGGGTTAAAACTGGTGTGATTTCGAAAAAACTAAGTACATGATTGATAGTAAGCTCGACAGATGATGTTTTAACTTAAGAAAAGAACGATATGTTGAAGTGACATAACGTATGACTTACCGTAGACTATCCTTGGCTATGGAAAGTCCCAATTAACCCCACTCTTATGTGGATGGGGAAGGTGTATAAATCACCAGTAAATAAATGGTTGTGTTTGGCTACCTAGAACGACAAAAAAGACACGGGAATGTCCCATGAGGCTAGTAGTAAATCAAGGGTCCTGTAGAGATACCAAGGTGCAAAGGTATGACTGGAATCTTACCTCCGGGGGCTGGAGCCTATACTAAGTAAGGTCCTTGTAGGATGGCAGTTTCCTATAGGCTGGTTCAATTCCCCAACGGTATTGAACCAGCCTTTGGCAGGATTTTTCAAAGTCTGCAATACAAGCAGAGAAGCACACGGTATGGGTGTTTGTCTACCTGTGGCAACTGGAGTGCACGCGGTTCGATAATCGTGCATAAAGTCGGATTTTTAAATAGTAAAGTGCCACGTGTGCACCAATGCAACGAGTGCGTATCATTGTCGAGTCAGCTCAAGTACCGCATTTCAAATCTCCCACGCCTCATTCAGGGTGAATTGCCATCCCCAAAGTTAGTTAGGATGAGTGCCCGTAAAATCGAACATAATTCAAGCTCACAGCTCACTATTCACATAGACAATTTAATAACCCATCACATATTTAGTTAACTTTCCACTACATTCTTCTACCATTTTGAGGATGTGACACAGTCATTTCTGCCTGTAGAAACAGTTGTTGGAAAGGTAAAGATTAACTGCATCTATTTAGCTGATCCTAACCTACTTACCTGCCTCATTTAGATCAGTTAAAATGTCAATATCTGCCTGCAAAAGCTCTGTCTGAAAGATAATGAATTAATTGTACCTTTCAAAAGTGTTCTGTTGTAGCAAAACATCTTAAACAGGTCTGCATTCAGCCACACTATTTCTAAGCAATGCAGCATCCCAGAGCAGAGACCTCAATGAATGTACTTGTCTCATTTATTGTATGGGGACCTTTGAAGAATCTGTTAAATATTTTAGTTTATAAAAGTTGCAATGTTGAAAAATATGTGAATGGGCATCATGCCGGTCTACTTAAAAGCTAAAACTGTTTGTTTTGCTAACCCTTGTTTTTATTAGTGAGTGCTGAAAGCAAGCGTCCCCAAAAGGCATTACCCTCCCCACAATGAGAGGCAGTAAAGGACACACCCCAGGAGGGAATGAGACCAAGACCAAGTGTGGGTACATGTAAAAGGCTTTTTATCTAGTCAAATAGGGCATGCAAAGGACTCTGCAAGCTCCGAGAGCGCTCTGTCTGACAATAGCAAAGACAGTCTTATTAATTACAAAACTTCATCATGATTTCTACACACTATAGGGGGCACATAGTCCTGGGAATTGGGTGGCGTCGACTAACTATAGGCGCAGCAGTGATAAGCAGCTCCAGGATTGGTGGACATCAGCGTGGTGCCAACGTGGGGCAGATGGGTCAGTTGGGCTCGTCGGGGTGGGGCTGCCAGGCCAGGCGCGGTCAGTGTCGTTGATAGATGGATGCCCTAACATTCTGCCCTTGTGGCCACGCACACAAACACTCATCCGTTTAGACAATTCCAGTTGTCCTGCAAATCCTGCATTATGTTACTCTAAGGGATAATAAAATACTGGGGAAACACATGCGAGGTGAAGTTTTACCAATACATCAGGGCATTGTTAGTTCTGGCCTGTTGACCGGGTGTCATATACTTGGGTGTCTGGTCGAAGGGCATGAGGTGAACTGCCCTGTGATTCTGGTCTTGTTAGATGTAGTGAAGAATTACTTTATGATATGTTAGTACAGGGTTGCATATCTGCACTTGGGGTGAGCCGGAGTACTACTGGATCAGTGAAGTTGCACCTTATGCCCCTTGAGGTGGTGGGTTTTAGGACCAGGTTGTAAATACTTCATTCGGCCGACCATAGCCGCCTCGGATAAGGGGGAGGTGAATACTTGAAATGGGTCCAGCTGAATGAGGGGAGGTGAGACAGTGCTGCCCGCGCACCAGCTAGCCCTGGCGGACCTGGGCGGGTGGAAGGGTAGATGGCCTTGCGTGTGTGTGGGCAATTCTCTGTGCCTGGGCTGCACACTGCGCAGAATGAGGAGACGGTTAATAAAGTTAGTGGTTACACATTTCTAATGTCTATACATTACTATTTCATATACGACTATGAAAGTTTGGCAGTGTTTCATACATCACTGAATATTCGAAGACTATATTTTAGCAATCACACATGGTAGCAGTTGGATGACACATGAGGTAGCAATAGGTTTGGTGGTGTACTCAGGAGCATAAAAGCAATATGTTGAAAGGTGGTAGCACATTTACACTCTTGGTCATGCATTTAAACGTGCCCCACTGCACGGCACACACATATTCTCAGTAATGCTTTTTCCACCTTCCTTAGTACTTAGCAGCATTCGTAAGTTGGCACTAGGTGGACTGTATCGAGCTCTTCCATTGAGTCTTTTAGGCACATGGTATGTTACACGGGCTAAGGTCATTCTTACTTTACCAATACTAAGAACTTTTATCCCTTCCCCAACACGGGTGTTTATAATCAACATAGCAACCCTATGAATCGTTGGGCTTTGGTGTGTGGTTGACACTTCATTTGGGGAACATCGACAGGGGTTCACACGAGGAGGGTATTGATACCATATATTTTACATGTTAGGGGTTAGATGCGGGGTCGAGGCCTGTTCTGTTAGGTTGTTTTTTTGTTATTTTCCAGGCTTGAACCGCTAGTCAGGTCACTTCGGGGACAGTGATGTACTGCGGAAGGTAAATGATACAGTGTTTGCTCTGATACTTGTTCTCGTGTCTGGTTGCTCGTGAGAACGGGCCTTCAGCGGATCTGCCATGGAGTGGAGGCGCTGGGGGAGGGCATGGCTCCCTGTACACAGTGAGTGGGGGCCAAGCTGCAGCATTCGCAGGCAGGCTGTCTCATTCGGGTTCAGGTCGCTGTTATCTAAAATTGAGTCCTGACGCCTCCAAAATGGAGTTTATTGTCTGTTACAGTACAACACGATTGGCCCTGTGTGTCAGTCAGCAGTCACCCCGTCATATGGACCCTGGTGAGAAGGGGGCCCCTGACAAGCCACGAAACTCACATAGGCGGGGTATGTTGGGGAGGGGATCTTATACACCTATCCTCCCATACATTTCCCCCCTTTCATAACGCACCCAACCTTTGATGCTCTTTTTCGTTTGCAACAGGCTCATCCCGTGCTGGTGTAACTTTTATTGGCTTCTAGGCTCTACACACTCCCCGAAGGCTCTCCCCCCTCCTAGCATATTCATCTGGTGTACAGGTTATGTATATGCATCCCTCATTTCCTTCCAAGTCCACCCATACTTCTGTATACCACTCCTGTTCTTGAGGCTCCTTTATTGTGGTGTGATATAACCTATCTACTATGTCCCCATCATAGTATAATGGCACCATTCTATACTTTGGTTCAGGGTCCTCACCTGTTTGTACTTGAGCTTCTTGCAAGATCTGTGCGACTCCTCTAGTGTTGCCCATTGTCACCATCATCATTGCGCCATTAGGCACTGCATTTGTGCAACATCGACGACCCAGCTGGCACACGCAAAAAAATCAAAAGTAAAAATACCACGACAGGCATCAGTATTTTGACCGTCAGTCCAAGCCATGATGGTACCCAAGAAAAGAGGTTTTCGAACCGGATGCTGGCGTCTGCTCCGCCTTCGTTTTTCATTCTTTCCCCCCGGTTGTGCACTGCTGTGATAACATGTGACAGTGTACCATTATCTGCGTCTTGAGAAGGTACGAATGTGCAACATGCGATCCCGATTTTTCAGCAAACACCACCGTCCATTGCCGTTAACAGGTCTAGTACATACCTGTTCTGCATGGTCATTAACCACAGGGCTCTGAGCTCCACCTTGATCACGCTAAACCCTTTTTCAGCATCGTTAGCTAGCTGGATCAGCTCCCAGCGTGTGATTTGGAGCCATTTTGCATTTGCTCGCGCCTGGATGCTTGGAACAAGTGAGGCGAAGAACGTTTCTGCAGAACTGAACAATCGATACTTGTCTGGAATCTGCACCAATAGTTCTGAGGAGGCTTTGGATATGTAGTTGGATGATCTTCATCGCCTCGATAGCACCTCTTGCATATTTCCGGGGGACTGGGCATAGAGTTGTGGCTCTTCTGTGGCTGGGTGTTTTGCTCACGGGGGCTTCTGGCACTCTTTTTCCCCCATTGATATGGCTCTCCGGAATCACCATCAATGCTGAATGCAATGTTGCCAAGGAGCATGTGCCCCTCCAGGATTGCGGGAGATGTAAATAAGCCTGTTTGCCGCAGACCCAGTAAGTGTCCATAAGTGCCGTTGTTCCTTTCTTCATGTCTGGGATAGTGAGTGTCCGGTTACAGTTCTTATTTACACCCATTGAGTTTTTCCCTTCACCCTGGAAACACAGATCATATGATATTTCTTTCTGTAGTTTGAACGGTTTTTCTATGGCGGTCACCCTGTGGAATCAGATGAAAATACAATATTACGGCTGTTACATCAAGCAAAGGAAAATACACTGACACAGGCTTGTAAAGATTCCCAGAAACTTTATCACAAAACTGAACAGTAGTCAACAAAGTACACAAATAGCTATTTGGCTGTCAATACATCACAGAGACCACCAGCAGGGTTCAATGTGAGCAGTGAGCAGAATGTACTAGCTGGACATCGGCGTATTTATACAGTTTGTTATAATGATGTCCAGCCTCTTACAAGTTAATAATACATTGGGCTAGGGTCGCGCCAGGTTCACTTTCCTAATTTACATATTTCGTGCATGCAGTTTACTTTTGAATACATTTAGTAACACACTCTATTATTCTTTAATTTAACATTACACTCTTTACGTATCGTTTTAATACAGATCAAACAAATGTTTCGCATATAGTATTTGGATAGCATTACTATTCCTGTATACTTGTAGTTTAACATTTGCTAATTCAAGTAATCCCCTGATCCCGAGGTCAACAAAGGACAAGGTCTACATGTCCCTCACATGTAGCCTGAAGGCAGTTTGGACATTAACCCTCCTACAGAGGTTGAAGAGGTTAAGGCAAGAACAAGAGCACACAAGACGGCCATTTTAGACTACAGGGTGACTTTGTACAATAAACTAAAATGGCGGTTCTAACCTAAAATGTAGGCTCCATTCACTTGGGGTCATGACCTTGTAATACGGGTTTCCTCGCAAAGCGACTGGGCATAGGCCAACATATACAATGAGGACGAAACAATATTATATCAGTTCTAACAACCCAGGTCAGTTTCATGATGTGCTCCTTCCAAACTGGTGTGCACGTTTTCTCGATCCACTGTAGTTTTTCAGCCGCCAGTCCTCGCAGCGCTTCAGCTTTGCATGATATTTCTTCATCTTTCCATTTATTGTCCAGAAACAATGTCCCTTTAATCACGAAAAAACATACCACCCCTTTGGCTCTTGAGTAACAGGTTTTCTCATTTTGCAGCATTTAAAAAGATACTTTGTGTGCCTGAAAGGTGTTCTTGATTCTCCACAAAGTAAGATGAAGGAGACATTGGGCATCTGCAAGAGGCAATTCTTTAGGCAACAGAACTTTAGGTGTACCCGAGGTGTGGGGTATCAGGGAACAGACATAAGAACTCTCGTTCGTTGTCTGTTTTGTGGTGGAACTCATGTCTGCATACCATATGTTTGACTGGTGTGGATGTTTGGGGTCTTCTATTGTGTCTAGACCCAGGCCAGAATATTCGTCATATTTTCTCCTTCCCAACTCCCTCTTCCTCCTACTGCTTCTAAGGTAGCTCTTTGCTTCTCGGGGTATATGTGATATTGGCCACCCTTTCCCCGCAACCTCCTTTTCCCATTCATCATATAGAGACAGAAACCTCTCTGCCGTTTCTTCATTCTCTTCCTTTCTGCCTATAGGTGGTCTATTTTCTGCTGTTGGGGTAACTTCTAGTGAGGGCAGTGTGGCAGTAGTGTCGTACAACCATTATATGACAGAAGGGTTACGATCATTTAGACTGTACACATTATATTCTGAGACATTTGAGAGTGGAGTTAGATTTATACTCGGGCTGCTATTGATGTTATTTGAGGGCCGTGCGTTGGGCGGGACTGTACCATAGCCCTATACAAGCTGGAATCCGTTCCATATTAAATAATCCCCCTCTTTGGCCACCTTGGTTTAATTTCCTGCGTTGGTTCCATTCCCTCCCCCCTCATTCATCTTGATAGAGATGAATGAAATGAACCAGTAAGTAATAAATCCAAACATCATTGCAAAGAATAAAACAGCACACATAAACAGTCCACATTCATATGAATATCTACGTAAATCGAATGCATTATTTACATTTCTAACTGCCCTAATGTTATTCGTTGCGGGCTGCCCGTTCGTTGCCATGGTTATTCCTATATGTTAAAACATAAAAGTGCATTAAGCATTCTTAAACAGTTGAACTCTTCATTTTATTATATAATAGAGAGTGAGAGAAAGAGAGAGAGAGAGAGAGAGAGAGAAAAGAGAGAGAGACATTTCATAATTGCAATTTGCAATTTATCCTTATTTACATTTTCATTTTTATTTTCTATTTGGCACAGAAACTATTTTCGTCAATGTATATTTTCTTGCTATTATTCTTTTACTCTGTACCCATTTTGATATTAATCGTTTTGCTTCTTATTTTACTGTGAGATCTCTGCTGTTGTCTGTGCTTCTTCTTCTCCTTCCTCTCTGACACTATCATATGCTTTGCGTACGTCGGTCAAATGTATCCAATATCTCAGGCGCTTTACTTTCACCGCAGTCGGGGTGCAAAATATCACTTCATAAAGGCCATGAAATCTTGGTGCATTCCACCTCCGTACACAACTTATATCTCCTGGCATTAACTGTCCTTGTGGGCTTTGCTCACCAAATGTTACGGTCTCATTCCCTTCTTCTCGAGTAAATAGTGGTGCAAGCTGCCTTGGTATCATGCGGACTGCTCTGGTAAGTTTTGTCATATAGTCGTTAAATTCTTCTGCCAGTATCGTGGCGCTTTTGTGTGCATCTGAATGTCTGCGGAGCGGGGAGTGTGCTGTGTGCATATTTCTTCCCGTCATGATTTCGTGCGGTGACAAATGGTGGTCCTTGCTAGGCTGATTTCTCAGCTCGAACAAGGCCAGAGGCAAACAATGAACCCAGTTCTTATTAAGGGAAAAACACAATTTTGACAGTCTACCCGTCAGAAAGCCGTTGATCTTCTCAACCATGCCATTGCTTTGTGGATGATAAATTGAGCATAGCTTATGCTTGATTCCTAATAGAGCTGTTACTTCTTTAAAAAGTTCATTAACAAAATGTGTGCCATTATCCGAGCGAATCACGTCGCAAATTCCCCAGCGCAGGTATACTTCCCTCACTAAGAATTTTGCAGCGCACTTGGCATCAGGTTGTGCACATGGCCCTGCTTCAACTCATCTGGAGAACGGACAAATAACCACTATCATGTATCGTGCACCATTACACCTTTCTCCCATATCTGCATAATCAATATGCACTTCTCTGAAGGGCCCCACTGGTTTTGGTGTTGTTCCTCGCAGTGTCCTTAGCATCATTCCTGAATTGTATATTGTAAGAGGATTCAATTCAACACTACAGCTAAGTCAACGCCTAGTCTATAATACTGAATGAAAACCCTTATTGATATATCTTTAGGTCCAGTTCATGCGTTCTGGATGACTACCCTTGTATAACACCCCTCTCTTGGAATCCCCCTGAACATGCCACCGGGTCGAAAAACCTCTTAAAATGTGGGCAGAAAAATCACAAGAATTATGGTGTCATTTATAAAATTTTCACATGTCCGCTCTATGAGTTATTCATCTTTTTAAAGTTATGTTCTGGCTCCAAAGGGGTGTGGTTTACCCTCAGCACAAGGTTGAATTTCTGGTTCTTTCCAGTTCTGCCAAGCCAGCTTGCTCTCACAGGCAGTGCTCCTCCCAGCTCCTGCCAAGAGGAAGCTACAATTTACGACTGCGGTAATAAAAACCTTTGCCTGAGTGGAGAGGGCTTTGTTCACTCTCTGGCAGAGCACAGGAAATTCAATTATCAGATAGATGGCATATCCTTAGCTTGGGCAGCAAAAGGAAGGTTGGCCTGGGAACACAGTGGTGACTCAAGTTTCACTCCTGATGGGTAGTTGCTAGGCAAAATCAAGTTCCTTAAGCCAGACCTTCAGCTAACTGGCAGGTTTTTTTGTTGCTTTTTAACTTAACTTGCAATTTTACACATGCAGCTAGAATGCTGATTCTAAGTGCAAAACTATGACATTTCAACAGTTACAAAGGCATGTGACACCAAACATAGGTCACTCATTTAATCTAAACATTTTCGATTTTAGTGTCTTTAAATCCAGTGCAACTTAAACTGCTGCAATCCACAGCTCAGCCAGTCTTGTTATAAACCTTGTCTTATGATCTTCATTTCCCAGATTCTGTAGGCACACAAAACTCCATTCTGCCAATGTCTGCTGGTGTTCAGTAAATATTTTGCACATGTTGCACTGTTAGAAATAGGCATTTTGACTTGCCTTCAGAAACACACAGAGTGGTTTTAAAACGCCGGCTTTTGGATAGTGGTGAGTACTGGTACTGCACTCATTTTTGGGATTTAAGAAATGAATTCCCCACACTTCTAGGTTGCATTTGGCAATCAGCATTGCCATTCCCAATGGTTTCAGACTACTGTGCGGGTAGTCCAATGGTGGTTTTAAAGCGCTTTGAAGCTAACCGGCGCTACTGTTTTTCCTTTGGCAACCCATTTCCCTCATGGCAACCCGGCCTTTCATTCTCGCACTGGTGGGTGGCAAGTGAGGCAACCATTTTGGTGGGCGCACAAACTGCGCAGCTTTCCTGGATTTCGGCGCACATGTGGGTTTTCCGCCATCTTGAATTTCCTAAGCCCACAGCACCAAATGTTGTAGCAGGATAGCTTAAACGTGGGTCAGGACACCCAACAAGTCCCCCCCACGCGACTGCACTTTGAATTTGAGTCGATGGGGAGTCGCGTGCACAAGGGTTTTGACCCACGCACCGGTCTGTCCGCATAATCTTCTTCCTCTTCTGTAGATGGCACAGTTCAGCATCTTCTTCTCCATCCGGTCAGATCGATCAGTTCTCCTCGCCGGTCCTGATGGGAAGACTGGGCGGTACCCCGGGCCCGTTGTGTCTTTGCTCCCGGTCTCCAGATCGTCCTTCTTGGTCATCCTTCATGGTTTCATCTCTCCTAGGATGATAAAGGAAGAGCGGCAATATCTACTCATAGACGATTTTTTTTTCCACCACTGTTGAGATAGTGGGGCAGCATATGCATTTCATCGTAACGAAATATTACATTCTTATTTTGAAAAAAAAAAACAGCATCACTAGAGACAGTTTCATGTAAATCACAATATTTTAGAGACTAGATGTGGTAGGTTTTATGATTGGAACTGAATTAGTCTGATACAGTACCCGCTAGGATTCCAGAGGATTCCTCCAGTTGTTGCAGAGTGTGCCTGGGATGGCAACATTTCAACTGGTTTATGTGGACCCACTTGTCTTCCCCCTCTGCCGAACCACCTTTGGGGATGCGGATCTTGTAGGCCACAGGGGAGATCTTATCGACGATCTCAAAGGGTCCCTTCCATGTAGGCAAAAATTTGCGCTGCTTGGCCTGGTTCCTTTGGAAGTTGTATAGATAGACCCGGTCTCCCACCTGATATTCCTTCCTGGAAGTTTTCAGGTCATAGTGGGTCTTCATGCTATCAGCCGATCTTTCTAGATTCCGCTGAGCATAAGCAAAAGCATGTTGGAGGTGTTTCCTTAAATTCTCCACATACTCATGAGTAGTGGAGGCATTTATCAGTGTCTGCTCTTGGGTCCTGTAGAGCAAATGCTGCGGAAGCACCATCTTGCGCCCAATCATCAACTCAAATGGTGACATTTTGGTTGCAGATGAAGGGGTAGATCTGATAGCCATTAGGACCAGAGGTAATCGGATATCCCAACTTGGCCCAGAATCTGCCACAAACTTCTTTAATATGCTCACAATTGTCCGGTTATATCTCTCTACTGCCCCAGAAGAAGCTGGTCTATAATCAATATGCAGCTTTCTCTTGACCCCCAGTATCTCCCACATCTTTGTCATTACTTCACTGGTGAAGTGGCTACCTCTGTCTGACTCAATCCTTTGAGGTAGACCAAAACGGGAAAAGATGTGGTTAATCATCAAGGCAGCTGCAGTTTCTGCCTTGCAATTTGGGGCTGGGAGACATTCCACCCACTTGGTAAACAAGCATGTCACAGTCAACATGTACTTATTCCCCCTAGCCGAGCGAATCACAGGGCCTACAAAGTCGATTTGTAAATCTGACCATGGCAGTGTCATTCCCCTCTTTTGTAAAGGCGCCCGGTGTGTGAGGGATGTCGGCTGAAATTGTGCACACACAAGACAACCCTTCAAATATTGGTTGAGGTCCTGGCCCATGTGTGGCCAGTATGCAACCTCTCTTAAGATTTCCAATGTTGTGTGAAACCCCCTATGACCGGCGGTGGCCGCATCATGGGCGTGACTTAACATCAGGCTTCGGAATGAGGTAGGAACCACCCACTGATCGTGGCCAGCTTTGGATTTCCTTACCAGCAAACCGTCTTGGATTCGGAACATTTTTGGACATTTCATCAACACTCTTAGGTCCTCTTTCCCAATGTAATCGGTATCCGTCAGGGGAAAGTTCTCAGGGTCCTCAAGGTGCTGGTAAAATTTACCAATAATTGGATCCCCCTTCTGAGCGGTAATCAAATCAGCATCAGGGGTCTCCTTACTCCATTGTGCAATTGAAAGGTCGTTGTGAGCATTTGTCTGGGACCTAGTGATAGCAGTGACCTGGATTTCCCCCAACAGGGACTCAATCTCAATTAGATCCCCTTGGATGGCCCCGGTCTTGGCCAACTGATCAGCTAAGTCATTTCCAGTTTTGTCTGGTCCCTCTACTTTGGAATGACCCTTGATCTTTTTCCAATAGATGGTCATCCCATTCGAGGTGACCAGATCATCAATGTTTTGGATCAACGTCCCATGTTTCAAGGGTTTGTTGTTAGCACATAACATGCCTCTGGTTTTCCAATTAACCAGGTGCTCCACGAACCCGTTCCGTACATAATCCGAATCTGTGATTATGACCAGTTCGTGGAGTTGATGCTGGACAGCAGTGAGGATGGCCTGATGCACAGCCATCAATTCTGCCACCTGACTACTTCGGGGACCAATTTTGTATCCAGCGGAGGGTTCTGGGGACTCATTCACCCATGCATTCCCTACGCCGGCCACCAGTTCTTTCTCCCCGTTGTTGTCAACATGGTAAGAGCATCCATCCACATACACAGTGGGCATTCCCTCACACTTGTCTTCTTCAAAGACTTTGTGGGGGGAATTAAGGTATGCCTCCATGTTGTCCTTTATTTTTAGACTTTCGTCCTCGAGACAGTTTTCTCTGGCACAATCATGCAAGTCAGCCAGACCTTGCGCGAGGGGACTCTTCTTGTTTTGGCCATATCTGACCTCCACAGGAAAGCCTTGCATTGACAGAATCCAGGAAGTAATTCGGGAATTACTCACATTTCCGGCCCGGATTCTGTCACTTTGGAGATATTGCAGAGGCTGGTGTGGAGTCTCCACTATGATGTGTTCCCCCTGGATAAACGGGCGGTAATTCTTCAATGCCCACACCGTTGCCAGGAGTGCCTTCTCACAATCGTTGAATTTTTCCTCCACAGAGGATAAAGTTTTGCTCGCATAGCAGATTACTTTATTGACCTTGTCATGCTTTTGATATAATACTGCCGTCAAGCACGTATTAGAGAACCCCGTCTCCAGGAAGAACTCCTTGTTTCTGACAGGGTAAGCTAGGCAAGGCGCTTGTGAGAGGCTTCTTTTGAGTTGTTTTACTGCCTCGGCTTGTTCTGGACCCCATTCCCACTTGACCCCCCCCTTCAGGAGATGAATCAGGGGTCTGGTGATCTCTGCGTAGCCCTCAATGAACTTTCTGCTGTAATTAGTCAGTCCAAGGAGGCTCCTTAGTTCCCGCAGAGTTGTGGGGTCTTTCAGTTTCTGAAGTGCTTCCACTTTCTTTTCCTGGGGACAGAGACCCTGAGGAGTAATCTCATGCCCCAAGAAATTAACACGGGTTCTACACCACTGTGCTTTCTGAAAGGAAAGTTTTGCTCCGGCGGCCCTCAACTGTGTCAGAACATAACGGATCTCTGCTATGTGTTCCTCCACAGATGAACTTTTGATGAGGACATCATCTACATAAGCCAGGTTACCCCTCGTACCCAGGTCGGGCATGGCCTTATGTAGGAAAATATTGAACTCATTACCGGAGTTAAGGTATCCGAAGGGAGTCCGGGTCCATGTGTACTGCTGGCCCCCAAAGGTAAAAGCCAGCTTGTATTGGTCCTCCCTACTGACAGGCACGGTCCAGTATCCATTGGTCAGGTCTATTGCAGTGAATACCTGTGACCCCTGAATCTGGGCCAGCCCTTGGTCAATGTAGGGAAGAGGCCATCGGGAAGTGTGGACCCGTTTGTTGAGCTCCCTGAGGTCAGCGCAGAGTCTCCACTGGCCGTTTGGCTTCAATATCCCCAGCACCGGATTATTGAAGGTGCTGTGGACTGGACGGATTATTCCCCGGGACTCAAGGTTCTTAATTATTTCAGTAAGGGACTCCATTGATGCGAGAGGCAAGCGATATTGCTTCACAAACACAGGAGTCATGCCAGGGTCCGTGGGGATTGTTGTTGTGTGGATGTCAGTGCGACCACAGTCATATGAGTCTACCGCAAAGAGATCTTGGAAATCCAAGAAAACTTGTTTCAACTTTTGCTTTTGTTCCAGAGTCACACAGGCATCAGCTAGATTAACTCTCTCTTCCACCATCTGCCTGAAGCCTGGAAAGACTTCTGGTTTGGCTATCTCCGCGGCCTCCTCCAGCTGGGTGGAGAAGTCCCTGGTCAGAGTGCTGATTTGGACCGGAGGCTTCAGGTGGGCAAGGCAGCCTTCATGAACCTGGAAAATCACCTCATCCCTCCTGAAGTCACACGTCACATCTTCCTTACCATACGGGCAGGAAGTGTACACCAGGAAGTTCCCCCCATGCCGGGTAAAAATCCTGTCTGGTGTTGCGTTGTCATCACTGTCACTGTCAAAACAGTCCTTGGGGATTGGTCCTAACAGTTCATTTACTAAGTCGATGGAAAAATGTCGGTCATCAACCGCCATTCCAATAATGGTGCCTGCGGCTAGAGTAATACTCTTTAAGTCGCTGTTATCCACCTCTATTGGAATGGTGTCATGTTCTATGTTGACTAATGGAGTTGGGTTTACCCCCAACCCTTGCTGTTGGAGAGAAGCATTTAGATGTATGTAAGCATCAGGGTTTTTCAACTCTTGTCCCCTTTTAACTTTCACTTCCAGGGAGAATTGTCGGGTCCTTTCTGGGATGGTGACTTCCTCTTTGATCTGAATTTCAACTGCATAAGGTAGCAATTGAGCTGACCTAAATGCCTTTTCTGGATCATCAAAGCCCATGGGATTATCCGCTAATCGGGACCAAGCTTTGAAGTTTATTAGGTCCAAACTAATGGCAAAGCGATTGAGAATGTCACTGCCTAAGTAAAAAGCGGCAGTGACGTCTCGCACGACCCAACAATTGTGGACTATGCTCTTGTTGCCAATGGAGATTTTGAGCATACACCTGCTTGGCAGGAGATGTTTGGAGTCAGGTGCTTCCAGGTCCATTTCCCATTTGTCTATCAGTTTGAAGGTGGGAATGGCTGGATCTTTTGGGAGTTGGCGGAACATGGCTTCGCTGATGAAGCTCTTACCGTTGTTCACACACACTCGAGCGAGAACAGAGTCCTTCCCATCATTTAACTGAACAGGGATGAACAACTGCTCTCCAATTTGCTGAATATCAGCCAGGCTTTGAGCTGATTTCACATCTTTCTGGACTATAGGAGTGGGGGTTTCTGATTGTGGATTAGTATAGAATTTCAGAGTGTTTCCTTCCAGCGTGGAATACCACTTTAGACTGGAAGGAAGGTTGATTTTCAGAAATAGAGAGGACCCCCCATCACTAGTCTGTTGTCCTACTGCTATTACTGTCACGTCTGGAATCTGGTTGTTCTGGAAGTGAAATTCTACTTGGTCAGATTTTTGTTCAACCATGTGGCAGGTGCCGTTTAAACTAACATGGTTGACACTCTGTTTTAATTTTATTGGTCGGCTAGTCTGGGTCCAGAGGACCTTGTTTACACAATCTATTAGGGGTGACAACCTTCTCAGGAGGTCATTCCCTAGTAAACAAGGGGTGCCCTCTGGGGTCACAACTATGACCGGGTGTTTCAACTTATGTCGCCCAATTTTAATGTCCAAGTCTGCCGTCCCCTCGACGGGAATTTCCTTCCCGTCAAAGTTCTGCAGTTGTCCAGGAAGAGAGGTGAGAGGAATTTGGTAATTCTCTCCCCTTCCTGCATTCAGTTCATCAAAGGCCCTTCTGGACAGAAGGGTGGCTTGAGATCCAGTGTCCACCAGTGCCAAAATTGTACCCTGCCCCTGTACTTGTACCGGGGCATAATATCTTCCCTCCTTCTCCTCAAGGGGGCACAGATAATGTACATTTTGGGACAACTGGTGGGCTAACTTTCTGGTTTTGGACATCGCTAGCGAGGAGATTTGGGCAGAATTCTGTGGAGAGTCTTGGGAATCTGAAAGAAAAAATTTGCAACTGGAGATCAGAGCCATTGTGGGTTCCCCTGGCTCCGTTTCTGGGCCGCCCCCCCCTTTTTGGAGGCAGTCGCCAGGATGGGTTTGAACCAGGGGATTTTCTTGCTGTTGGTTCTGGGATGAGATGGTGGGCGGCGGTAGCTCAGTCTCCACATCTCCCCAGTCTGGATTTGCATTCCTAGGGACCCATTTTTCTTTGGGAGGAGTTCTCCCCTCTCTGAAGGAGAAGATCCTTTTCTCAGGATCCTCTGAGGATCCCTCTCCCTCAAATTGGAAGATCTGTACCTCCTCCTCAAACTGAGTCTGTTTGGGTCTTTTGTTTCTCCTACCCCCCCTCTGCTCCTTAGGAGGCAGACTTTCAGGGGCAAGAGATTTTGTTTCCGGTTCCGGGGTTTCCAGGGGCTGTTTACAAGTGAGGAAGGAAGCTTCCTCCAAGGCTTTACACCCCCCTTCCCTTTGTGCCTCCTCCCTGGGAACCGGTGATTTATCGGGGTGCTGCCCCCGTCATTGTTCTGGAGCACCAGGTCCAGAGTTGGGTGCGTTCTGCGCCGGCATGCTGATCTGAGGGTTCTGCTGTGCCCTCAGTATATGACCCATATCCCGCGCCATGTTTTGAACCTGGCGCTCTAACTGGGAAACCCGCTCAGGCTGATACGGGGCCCTGTTTTCTCCCCTGGGCTGATCCCGGGAAGGGTAGCTGTCCCTCCTCTGGTAGTACCCCTGGTTGGGAAGATTTTGGTACCCCTCCACCCTTGGCCTCCCCTCTCCCGGATTCAGTGGTCTGGGCTCAGGGAATTGGGGAAAGAAGGATGGATGGTTTTGGGGCTGAAAGTCGGGAGGATATCTGGGGAAAAAGTTCTGCCCAGGGTTTGGTAAATTTCTGCCCTCCTGTGGGAAGTTTGGAGGGAAGTTCCCTGGGTTAGGTGCTTGGCTGGATCCCCCCCTTGGGCTGGAGGAGTCCACACATAACCCAGGATGGGTCTGTTACCTTTGTAGCGAGGACTTACATAGTCAGGAGAGCGAGGGACCCCATTTGTGGGGCTGCCTCCCTGGCTCCCTGTCTGTGACTGGCCCGAGGACCTTCTGGGCCTAGCATTATTAGGTGCAGGTAGGTTTTTAGGCCCCCCCATCTCCAGATCCAAAACGGGGGTGACCTTTACCTCTGCCACCTTGACAGCAGCAGGGGTGCTGTTGGCTTTGGGGTTTTTCTGGGCATTGCTTTTATTTTCTATGGGCTTCTGCACCTCATAGATCCGGGTAGCCTGTTCAATGACCCAGTCTAAAGATCTTTTCTCATGAAAATCTCTCACGAGCTGGGTCATTATATATTTGGGCAAGGCATGGAAAAATGTATTGACAAACTCTCTACTATCTGTGCGCACCCTTCTGGTGGTTTGCGCAAAAGCACGCTTTAACTCCTGCACAAATTCTCGTGGGGCCTGATCCTCCCCACATTGCAAATTGTAGGCCGCCTTGCGAGCCTCTTGAGGATTTCTGTGAACAGAAAAATGTTTCAGGATGGCCGCCTTATATGTGGACCATCTTAAATGATTTTGGTCCTCCAGCCCCGCAAAGAAACTGGAGTATTCCGGGGAGAAGGTCCACTTTACATATTGAATACAGCTTTGGCTGTCCTTCAAATGGAAAGTCTCCATCATCTGTTCAAACAACTCTAAGTGCTCCCAAACAGAATACTTAGCGTTCTTATGGTAAGGCGTGATGACGCTCCTGATCGCCTTAATCTGCTTTAAAGGGTCCTTAAGCAAGGCCCTTTTTGCCTTATTGGCCTTTTTGGTTCGGGTAACCCTTGTCCATTCTTCCTCGGACTCAGAGGCACTGCTCCCAGAGGTTCCCGTCTGTTCTTCCAGGTTTTCCCGGATTCTGCGAGCCTGGGAATGGCTGGCAGAATGTGGGGACCTGGTCTCCTGTGTCCTGCGCAGTTCAGAGGAGTCTTCAGATTCCTCCTTGCTGCCAGGATTTGATGGGTACCCCCTCCACTGACCTAACTGGGCAGAGGTTTTCAGGATGCCCTTAATGGGCCTACTCTCCTGGGGTTCCCCATTGAACTGTACTGTACTTGGGTGCCCATACCCGGATGCCCACCCCTCCATTCCTGAGTGGTACTGGCCTATGAGCCCCATACTCTTAGCTGGATAGTAATCTGCCATCCCTGTGGCCCTGTGCTCATGTGCGCCAGGGGACATGGGGGTGGCAGAGTCCAGGGACTGAGAGGTATGAGGGCCTCTGGTACTAGGGCTCCTGAGGTTATGCTCCGGAGTTTCCATTTCCCAGCGAACCTCATCTCTATCTGCCCCTGCTCCCTGTTGCAATGCAAGAGCCTGCATTTGTGCCTTCAGTTCCTCAGTTAAGGCCTTACTCGACTCTATCAGTCTCTCCTGCATCGCTACCTGCTGTTGGAGCCTATCATTGTGCTGGCAGAGAGCTTCATTCTCTCTCTGTGTTTCCTGATTGGTCCTGGAGAACTGGGCCAGTCTTTGCTGCAGGAGGGTTACCTCCTGGGCAATGTCCCTATTGGCCTGCTCCTTTCTTGCTAGAGCATCCTCCACCCTTCTGGTGTGCTCTACCAAGTTCTGGTTTTCTTTTTGGAGGTCACCCAGCCCCTGGTGGGCCAGGTGATTTTCTTCCATTTTTCTTTTTAAATGGCAGACTTCCTGGCCTAAGGCGTCTCTTTCCTGACTAAGAGCCTGCATTTGTGCCGCCAGGTCGTCCCTTTGCCTTTGGAAGGCACCAGCTTTCTGGCGCTCCTGATCAAACTCTGCCTGGGTATCCAGGTCTTTCAGAATCAGTTTATTGCTCTCCTCCTTCACTCTATCTAGGTGGCCTTGCAGGGTGACTACCTGCTCAGCACATGCCCTATTGAAGTCTAGCTGTTGCTCCAGCTTTTTCTGGCTTTGCAGTAGGGAGTCCAAACCTTCTTGGTGTTCCTTCTGCAAGGCCAGAAATCTGGTATCCTGTTCTGACTTTTCCTTTTGCAGCACACCCATATCCTCCTTTATTTTAGTGATGTACTGTCTGGTCTCATTTTCTGACTCCTGGCTTCTGTGCAGCCTTTGCTCAGAAGAGTCCAGATCAGATTGGGCCTTCTCTAACGCCATCTGTTGCCTTTTTGCCAGATCATGGCCTTCAGCACATTTATCCTGTATGGCTCCCATGTATAAATATAAATATGCCGCTATCCTAACAATCTTGTCGTGCTCATCTTTGGCCTTAGGAGCCATATATAGTTCACTCAGGGCCACGTGTAATGGACCCTGATCTCTATATATATCTGACCCTGTTTCAGTGACCTGTTGCGTGATGGCCTGCAACCAGATTGTTTGGTCCTGGTGAGTCCATTCACCTCTCACGAATAGTTTGTGTAAGAAGTGCTCTCTGGCTATTTTCATATCTACCAAGGTCGTCATTCTAGAGATTGGTCTCTGTCCTGACTTACAGAAGTTAGTATTTTAGTTTTGCAGAACAGAACTTTTCTTGGAGTGTCCCTTTTGAGGAATGCTTCACAGCGTAATGCAGCGTGGTGATCCGACTGGATGTATGTATCCCGTCAGTTAGCACACTGTATTAAGCTGCACAAATGGTAAATCTAACCCAACGTCTCGGCTCGAGCCCCCACTTTGTAAGAGGATTCAATTCAACACTACAGCTAAGTCAACGCCTAGTCTATAATACTGAATGAAAACCCTTATTGATATATCTTTAGGTCCAGTTCATGCGTTCTGGATGACTACCCTTGTATAACACCCCTCTCTTGGAATCCCCCTGAACATGCCACCGGGTCGAAAAACCTCTTAAAATGTGGGCAGAAAAATCACAAGAATTATGGTGTCATTTATAAAATTTTCACATGTCCGCTCTATGAGTTATTCATCTTTTTAAAGTTATGTTCTGGCTCCAAAGGGGTGTGGTTTACCCTCAGCACAAGGTTGAATTTCTGGTTCTTTCCAGTTCTGCCAAGCCAGCTTGCTCTCACAGGCAGTGCTCCTCCCAGCTCCTGCCAAGAGGAAGCTACAATTTACGACTGCGGTAATAAAAACCTTTGCCTGAGTGGAGAGGGCTTTGTTCACTCTCTGGCAGAGCACAGGAAATTCAATTATCAGATAGATGGCATATCCTTAGCTTGGGCAGCAAAAGGAAGGTTGGCCTGGGAACACAGTGGTGACTCCAGTTTCACTCCTGATGGGTAGTTGCTAGGCAAAATCAAGTTCCTTAAGCCAGACCTTCAGCTAACTGGCAGGTTTTTTTGTTGCTTTTTAACTTAACTTGCAATTTTACACATGCAGCTAGAATGCTGATTCTAAGTGCAAAACTATGACATTTCAACAGTTACAAAGGCATGTGACACCAAACATAGGTCACTCATTTAATCTAAACATTTTCGATTTTAGTGTCTTTAAATCCAGTGCAACTTAAACTGCTGCAATCCACAGCTCAGCCAGTCTTGTTATAAACCTTGTCTTATGATCTTCATTTCCCAGATTCTGTAGGCACACAAAACTCCATTCTGCCAATGTCTGCTGGTGTTCAGTAAATATTTTGCACATGTTGCACTGTTAGAAATAGGCATTTTGACTTGCCTTCAGAAACACACAGAGTGGTTTTAAAACGCCGGCTTTTGGATAGTGGTGAGTACTGGTACTGCACTCATTTTTGGGATTTAAGAAATGAATTCCCCACACTTCTAGGTTGCATTTGGCAATCAGCATTGCCATTCCCAATGGTTTCAGACTACTGTGCGGGTAGTCCAATGGTGGTTTTAAAGCGCTTTGAAGCTAACCGGCGCTACTGTTTTTCCTTTGGCAACCCATTTCCCTCATGGCAACCCGGCCTTTCATTCTCGCACTGGTGGGTGGCAAGTGAGGCAACCATTTTGGTGGGCGCACAAACTGCGCAGCTTTCCTGGATTTCGGCGCACATGTGGGTTTTCCGCCATCTTGAATTTCCTAAGCCCACAGCACCAAATGTTGTAGCAGGATAGCTTAAACGTGGGTCAGGACACCCAACAATATTTAACATGTTGTGCACTCCATTGCTAGTTTTGATATATGTTCCTGGAGGCCTGGTACAAACCTGCTATGTTTTGTTTAGCATTGTGGGCTGGGAAGTGCAGTTGCTGGAACGCTATTTCTAAGAGTTGGAGTGGCATTACTGCCTTCCCGGTGTTATTCTGGTGCCACAATAGATCTGTTGATGGTTGGCTACAACCTCTCTTTTCCCACAGCCCTTTTTCTTCCTCAGTTGCCCCTTCTTGTAGCTCCAGTATTTGTGACACGGGCATGGCATTGTATCCATCTGGGAGCTCTTCCACTACCTGTTGGTGCATCAGGTACTCACCTGTTAGTTCTTTCACTAAGTAGGAGGCTTCCTTGGCTGCAGCGTCTGCTGCTGCGTTTCCTAAAGAGATGACGTCTGTATTGGACGTATCGGCCTGGCACTTCACTATGGCTACCATAGTAGGTTCTTTTAATGCTTCAATCAATTCCTTCAGGAGCTCTGCATGTTGTACTGGTGACCCATCTGGTCTGTGGAACCCTCTCCGTCCTCACCTCGCGAACCCGCCGTGTACTGTAGTGGTCATGTAAATTGAGTCTGTATAAATAGTGACTGCGCACCCTTCCGCTGCGTGTAATGCTTCTATGAGTGCTATAAGCTCTGCTGCTTGGGCTGAGTGATGGGATGGCAGGCGATGCTGTACTATCACTTCGTACTCACCTTCTTCCAATCTCACAACTTCCACCCCCACATGTTTTTCTCCCGTGTCTGAGTTTATTGATGCTGACCCATCTATGAAGAAAACATATCCTTCGTTTAGGGAGTTTTCACTTACCATCAGGCCTTCTCCTTCCTTCCCCTTGTAAGTAGTACAGTCGTGTTCCTGCATGTCTTCTAATGTGCATGGTTCTGTAATGAATCTTGCTGGATTTACTGTTTTTACATCGGACAATGTGTATGTTTACACTGGACAAGATTATTTCATAAGCAGAGGCTCTTTGTGTTGTCAATGTGCTTTTTGATCTTTCCAATATAGCGAATAGGGACTGTTCCACAAATAGTGTCACAGAGCAGCCCATCACTATTGTCGCACTTTTCTCAATGGCGAACGATGCGGCTGCGAGAGATTGCTCGCAAGCAAAATGTCCTTGCATTACTGCGTCTAGTGTGCCGCTATAGTAAGCAAGTGGCTTGTGCCCCAGGGATGTTTTTTGTGTCAGTACTGCTGTCACGAGGATCCCCTTGCAGTGGGAGAAAAGGTAAAACTCGCATTCGTAATCAGGGTTCGCGAGTACTGGTGCGCTTGAGATCAATTCCTTTGTGGAAATCGAGATAATATTGTGACCCCAATCGCATTGTTTAAATTTATGTTGGCCTACGCCAAGCTGTCTAAAGAATATTATGAACATAGGTTCCGCGGCAAGGTCTTGACCTTAATGTATCGTGAAAGCTGCCATCTTGGATTTAGCCGCCATTTTAGGTACTCTTGCCGTGTGAAAGTCACCTCGAATCACAAAATGGAGGCCGAATGACATTTCGAGTAAGACTTCGGCTATGGTGACCTCCGCACACGTGAATGAATAATATGTCCGCAGGCTACCTGTTAGGGTCATGAACTAAGACCCTGTCCTCTGTTTAACCTAGGTGTAAATATGTAACTGTATCAGCGAAACCGATCTAATATATGGAAATTGCATGTTCGACCTGGCTACGAACCCTAGCCGTTGTTCCAAGAATGGTTAACTTACAAGAGGGCTGGCCAATGCAGTACAAAATGTATAAAAACCCGAGCATCCCAATGATCGGTCTCTCCCACTTTCAGTGCGAACCTAACGTTGAAGGTTCGTGTGTTAGTCAGAGGGCCGAATAGCTATTCGCATGTCAATTGACTTTGGTAACTTTGTAACTTTGAAATAAAGCGCTTTGTATGTCCTTTGTAACCTGTGTTGGTGTGTTTCCTTTTGGGCTTCCCGGCCTCATGTAATTTCTTTGTTTCCACAGTTGGCGCCCGAATAGGGACCCTCAAGATTGATGCCGGATCATTGAAGGTTGACGCAGACTATCGAATCGGGATCGGACGGTGTGATTCTGCGGGCCCGACCGATCGAGACGCGATACCTCGGCAGCGCTGCACGATCCGATCCTTGGGCGATAGTCGTGCGGTCTGACACGGCATCTTGACGAGGGTCCAATTCCGAGGCGGGCAGATTTGCCGAAACCACCGAACGCAGGTAAAATTTGTTAGTTGAAGTCCTTTGTAAACCGTACGGTCCTCCTTAGGTTTGGTCAGGTGCAGTCGTGACCCGGCTCTTAATTTAACCCTGACAATTTGAATTTGGAGTATTGTATCTGCAGACACAATGATTGACCAGGTAACACCAATTTTTTGAGAAATGCCTGGGAAATTGTCTAGCTGCTTTAGGGTTCTGTTCCGCAGCGATCGACAATCTTTGGAATTTAGCCGTCCTGCACCACAGGAGGGGTCGCCGGCGTGTACTATGTACTGTAAGTATGGCATTGGTAGTATTGTATTTAATGACATTTGGCACAGACAGACCAGAAATGCCTCCGAATTTCAGTGGCCAGTCAATGGTAGCTTTGAGATCCCCCGTATTGAATACTTAGAGTCGATCTTGCTTAAAAAGAAGGCTAGGCCAGCAGCCTTTGATGTGTTACAAAATTGGAAAAAGGAAGCATTACAGCAGCTTAAAAGTAGGGATAAACATGCACGACGTCATAAAACGAATGCCGAAAAGGCATTGTTGTATGACAAGGAAAAACGATTAGATGAAACCCAGAAGATGGATAGAGCTTTCTCGCTCGGGGTCCAGAAAATTTACCCCTCTAAAGATTTCCATGTTTCCGAGGAGTTTATCGAGAAAATATTAAACGAACGGAGGCCCGATTCTTCAGCGCCACCTCCGTATGCTCCCGTTGTGGGCACCTTGCCCGTTCCTGCTATTGCTCCTATCGTTATTCCTACTCCTCCTGCGCAGCCTACTGCCCCTAGTTCTTTGGTTGTCGCTCCTCTCTCTGTTTCGTCTATTACATTACCTCTTTCCCCTGCACCCTTGTTAGGTTCACCTACACCTCCGATTCTGGGGAGTCCCGTGTTCACTAAATCAGATCCCGGTGCAGGGTCGAAAATTGTGACTCGTAGTACTGTTCCTGCGGGCAGGAAACAGGAACTGTTTGCTTGGGCTAAACATTGCATGGAAAAAGGTGATCAAACTGATGTACTTTCAACACTATCTAATTTGCACGATTTTCCTGAGAAAAACGTTTTTATTGAAGGACTGGGGATTCATTTAGGTGTAATGTGGGGTAGATTGCAGACTTCGGATCTCCCACAAGGGGTGAGAGATCTGAATGCCTTGGCACTTTCAAGGGATACAGAGCAGAAAGTATATGGACATGTTGACAGATTGTTTGAGTAGGGAGGATTTTGAAAGGTTACAAAACGAGGATGATGAGGACGACAGGATGTATGCACAGAAACGGTTCCTTTCGTGCCGAAGATCAGCACCTGAGGAAGTACGGATTTGTACTAGAGATGCGATTCGATGGATCTCGGATTCATCGATACCGCCAGATGAGGTGTATAACACATATAGTCAATACACGGTAGAGATGCAAAGGAAGGTAATCCAAGTGATGGTACAGCACTTACAGGAGGAATGTATAAGGAAGAAGGTTGTTGCCCCATAGAGTTATTGGGTATTAGTAAAAGAACTTTTTCGCCCGACACTTCTACAGCTGCTTTAGCGCTCGATCTGGCCTTATTGCTCAGTAGGCGGTCGGAGGTCCCTATATCTCAGTTGCCTATGAGAGAGGTCCCTCCGACCCTTGTCCCAACTGTCAGGAACTCACGGCCTCCGTTACGCCCACATGGTAAGAATCAAAGTAGGGGGGTTACTGGGACTGTGGGTGTAACGTTTCTGAGTCGCTGCCACCTTTGTCCCCATTGCAGATGTACTTGGTGTAGGGGTACAAGGTGTGCAGGACACAGAAAGCCAGGAAAACTACGTTTCCCAGCAGCCCCGGGCCTGAAACTACAGCTCCAGCAACCCAGGACAACGCCCGATACAACGCGCATGCGCGAAGAGGCTACCGCGCATGCGCGATCATCGAAAGCTCGTCCGTGCTCGATTCTGCTGCCGAGAGGACGCATCTCACGGAGCTCCGGTGAAACTTCTCGCGGGGCCGCCCTCGCCACATGACCCACCTTTAGGCCCCGCGATGTCAAAGATAAGTGTATTGCCTGCCTTTTTAAAATAACCAGAGGAAAGTGTGTACTGGAAAGGGACTTCGCTTACCAGTGACTATTGAAAGCTCACACACTGCGGGGGAGATACGCGAAAGCTCGCGAACTAACTAACCCACTAACTTTGCATGTGACATGCATTCGCCGGTTGCGGGTGCAAACATAGCAGTATGCTCGCCTGTTGCGGGCCATTCTAAACGTACGCTCGCCTGTTGCGGGCCATTCTAAGCTAGCATTGTGAAAGGGCAAAGCTAACTTTCTCCCTTTTGTGTCAGGGGTGAGCCGCTATCGACAGCGACCAGAACGTTTCGCAGCACACAGTCAGTGGAGCCGGCGGGCGGAAGAAGCGCACTGGGAAACTCAGAACACTAGAGCTAAGTGCAAAATGTGATCAAAGCATTGTACCAAATTATATGTTTTACTTGTGGAATATTTAACCAGGGGGAACGTGAATTGCATATAGAACCCGATACTGGGCAAACTTGTGAATGGTGAACAAGTGCTGGGTTCCAGCCTAAGGGTAAAGCATGCATGTGGTAAGAATGCATGACTGAATGAACGTTCAAGGAGTTACAAAGGCAGCTACCAAGGAGAAGGTAGTTCAGTTCAGACTCAGAAGGTCAGAGTCTGGGAACAACGTGACCCTAAAACACCCTCTCCCTACCCATAACCTCTCCCTAACCCTCAATCCGGTTACCCTACCATCCCGAAACCTATCCAATCCGTGGACCCTAACCCTCTTTCCCCGTGGGGGTCGCGGTGACCTGTGTTTTAACTAAATCCAGGCGCCAAGACCGTCAAGGGGAGGTAGGAGTTCCTGCTACTTCTGCGTTGGGACGGACTTCGCCTTGACAGAAGCACGGACCCACGTATTTTCACACGCCCAAGTAGCACGAACTCCGGCACCATGGAAGACATAGCTCGCGTCCTGCATGAACTAAAAGATGCTTTAGAAGCCACAAGACAGGATTACGCTACACTAGCTCACCGTGTGCAGGAAATCACGGCACAAGCTAGACCCCTGCCAGATGGGCCTCCTCCTACTCCAGTACAGGTTCAAGTGACCACGGAGCCGCCCATGCCCCTAGCCACCCCGGAAAGGTACGGGGGAGACCCGCAAAAATTCTCCATATTTATGACCCAATGCCAGTTGCATTTCTTGACTAAATCAACAATCTTTCGTTCGGCCCAGTCCCGCACAGCCTTCGTGATTTCATATCTCACGGGGGATGCTGCGGCATGGGCTACCCCCCTAGTACAACAAGACGATGCTTTACTATATGATTGTGGGGAATTCCAGGAGGAATTCGGTAAAATGTTTAATAGGAAGGCGGCCTCCTTGGTCCGGGATCGAGAGTTACTCACCTTACGGCAGGGAAGTAGGGAACTCATTTGGTATGTGACAACATTCAACAGATTAGTGGTTGAAGCAGAGTGGCCCCATGAAAAAAGACTGGCCCTTTTTTATCAAGGCCTTAGGGAAGAGTTGAAAGACCTAATAGTGCAGGTGGACCCGCAACCAACCACCTGCACGGGAATGATAGAGTTGGCCCTACGTTTGGATCACAGGCAAGGAGAAAGGAAACAAGACAGACGTAAATGGGAGACCAAACAGTATTCGACAAAAGCGGATTATCCAAGGGCTGCACCTGGTTCAAAAGCAACAGAGAAGACTTCGGAAGTAGAACCCATGCAAGTCGGAATGATCCGTGGACCACTCTCTAAAGAAGAAAAGGAGAAACGCAGAAGAGAAAAACTGTGTATGTACTGTGGCAAGTCAGGCCACTTTGTGAAGGAATGTGGGGCTAAACCAAAGAACACCGCTTCGTCGGGAAACGCCGATGCTCGCCAGTAAGGAGGGGGGGTCTGTCGAGCCAAGATCATCATAGTGCCCCCAAGCATTCATTGGGTAACGTGACACAGGTACACAAGGCCCATGTTACCGTCACTGGAATTCTTCAGACACGCCAAAGGGATCAAGCCATCACATTAATGGTGGATTCCGGAGCAACCGGTAACTTTGTGGATTCTGATTATGCTGCTAAATTGGGTTTACCAGTTGCCACTAAGAACCTACATGAGGAGGTTCGATCGGTCGATGGATCTCTGTTGACATCAGGACCAGTGACACAGCAAACGGGGGAGATGATTTTGAACATCCAAGGGCATAAAGAGCGCATTCAATTCGATGTCATCGCCGCCCCCCAGTTCGGTTTCATCCTGGGGTTACCGTGGCTGGCATTACATAACCCGGCAATCGACTGGGCACGTGGAACAGTGTGTTTCTCTTCTAGTCTCTGCCGTACACAGTGCACGAAAGAATCGGGACATATGGTGCAGGTTCTAGGGGCCACACAGGAAAACAAAGGAGAGCCGCCAGTGGAATTACCACAAGAATACCAAGAGTTTCAGGACGTTTTTAGTAAAAAGGCGGCAGAAACTTTACCACCGCACAGGTCGTTTGACTGTAGGATAGATTTGGAACCAGGAGCCGCCCTGCCGTGCAGCCGGATTTATGCCTTGACGGAATCCGAGAATCAACATCTCAAAGAGTACATAGACACCAACCTCCAGAACGGGTTTATCCGTCACTCCACCTCACCCGTTTCCTCACCGTTATTCTTCGTTCCGAAGAAAACCGGAGATCTCAGGACGTGTATCGACTACCGCGCGATAAATCGCATAACAATCAAGAATCGGTACCCCTTACCATTGATACCGGTCCTGTTGGACCAAGTACGTGGAGCCACAATTTACACGAAGTTGGACTTACGAGGTGCTTACCACCTGGTGCGGGTGCGTGAAGGGGATGAATGGAAGACCGCCTTCAGAACGAAATTTGGACTGTATGAGTACCAGGTCATGCCGTTCGGTCTCTGTAACGCACCCGCCGCCTTCCAACACTTCTTGGATGAAGTCCTACGTGGTTTCCTAGACATTTTTGTCGTTG
Source organism: Ambystoma mexicanum (assembly GCF_040938575.1). Taxonomy (NCBI): domain Eukaryota; kingdom Metazoa; phylum Chordata; class Amphibia; order Caudata; family Ambystomatidae; genus Ambystoma; species Ambystoma mexicanum. Next base: position 296,139,852 of record NC_090927.1, read on the forward strand.
TGTATATTGACGACATACTGATCTATTCTCGGAATAAGGAAGAACATGTGCAACATGTCAGATCCGTTCTACAACGTTTACGAGAGCACCATCTATTCGCTAAGTTGGAAAAATGCACGTTTCATTGCGCCACAGTGGAATTCTTGGGCTTTGTACTCTCTCCCAAAGGCGTGAAGATGGATACGCAAAAGGTACAAGCAATTCTGGATTGGCCAGCCCCGCAGAATGTCAAAGAACTACAGTCAGTACTAGGATTTGCAAACTTCTACCGAAGGTTTATCCAGGGGTTTGCGGAAAAAAGCTTAGCCATTACCCGTCTGCTCAAGAAAGGGAAAAAATGTGTGTGGGATACGGAGGCGGAACACAGTTTCAAGTTACTGAAGGAAGCGTTCACTACAGCCCCCGTTCTGTTACATCCGGACCCAACCTTGCCGTTTCTGGTGGAAACGGACGCTTCAAGTTACGCATTGGGAGCGATATTGTCACAACGGGACCAATCAGGGCATTTACACCCAGTCGCTTATTACTCAAGAAAACTGAATCCTGCAGAACAAAACTACACCATTGCAGATCGTGAGCTACTAGCCATAAAGGTGGCCTTTGCAGAATGGAGGCACTATTTGTTGGGAGCAAGGCACACCATAACGGTGCTGACGGATCACCGCAACCTCCAGTTCCTAAAGTCAGCGAGAGCTCTCACTCCACGGCAATTACGATGGGCAATGTACTTTGCAGACTTTGATTTCGTGGTAACATACCGACCCGGACAGGAGAACAAGAAGGCAGACATACTTTCCAGATATCCGGAATCATCAGTTTCGCCTAGACCTGAGGAAGCGGCAAAACCCATAGTGCCCTTAACCAAGATCGTAGGGAGCGTAACTAATACCTTACTGGAACAGGTGGGAAATGCCATGACAGCGAAAGAATTACTTCAATGGGAAAATCCACAGTTAAAACGTTCTTTACAAGAAGGCATACCGTTCCAAGACAAAGAAGTATATTTACCGACTAAGAGTCTACAGGCCCAAGCCCTCAAATGGTGCCATGACTCCCCACTGGCTGGTCACCCGGGGGTGCACAAAACACAAGAATTACTTCAACGACACTATTGGTGGCCCAACTTACGCAAAGACGTGCGAGACTATGTGGCAAATTGTGAGATATGTGCTCGAAATAAAACAGATCATAAGAAACCAGCAGGACTATTGAGACCTTTACCCACTCCCTCACAGCCGTGGCATACCGTATCTTTAGACTTCATCGTTGAATTGCCCCCGGATCAGGGTCAAACCACAATATTAGTAGTGATAGATTCATTTACTAAACTTGCTCACTTCATACCCAGTAGCGGCCAGCCGACGGCGGAGGAATTTGCAAGTCTTTTTCTACAACATGTCGTTCGCCTGCACGGAATACCACAGCACATAGTCTCGGACCGGGGAACGCAGTTTACGTCAAGGTTTTGGAGGCATTTCTGTAAGAAAATAGGAATACAGTTGCAGATGTCTAGTAGTTACCACCCCGAGACCGACGGACAGACTGAGCGACTGAATCAGACGCTAGAACAATACCTTCGCTGTTTTACACATGGCACTGAAGGGGGTTGGGTTGAACTCTTGTGGTTAGCAGAACTAGCCTATAACAATTCTCAACATGCCTCCACAGGATATTCTCCTTTTTTTATGACTTATGGATACAACCCATCCGTGCAGCCAAGTGGAGAACGAGTTCCAGATGCATTGCCCTCAGTACAAACCAAAGTGGCCCAGTTCAAGCAGGTCTGGGAAAAGGCCCGACAAAACTTGATCACGGCTAAGAACACAACCAAGAAGTATGCTGACAAAAAGCGCCGTGCTAACCCAGATTATCAAGTGGGTGATAAAGTATGGCTTTCAACACGACATTTGCACCTCTCAGGTTCCCGAAAATTGAAGCCCCGCTTCATAGGCCCGTTTCGCATTACACAAGTGGTTAACCCGGTAGCGATGCGACTCCGCCTTCCAGATCACATGAGAATTCATTCTGTATTTCATGTAGCGCTCCTAAAACCAGCAAAGCCCCATATGCGCATGGAAAAACCACCACCTGTCCTCATAGAAGGGTACCCAGAGTATGAGGTTAAGGCCATACTGAACTCACGAGTGAGGCGAGGTAGATTGCATTACTTGGTTGATTGGGTGGGGTTTGGCCCTGAGGATAGGTCCTGGGAACCTGCCACCAATGTGCATGCCCCAAGGTTGGTACGTTTATTCCATCACAATCATCCCACAAAACCTAGCCCTTCTGCGGGGAGGGGATGTACTGTCAGGAACTCACGGCCTCCGTTACGCCCACATGGTAAGAATCAAAGTAGGGGGGTTACTGGGACTGTGGGTGTAACGTTTCTGAGTCGCTGCCACCTTTGTCCCCATTGCAGATGTACTTGGTGTAGGGGTACAAGGTGTGCAGGACACAGAAAGCCAGGAAAACTACGTTTCCCAGCAGCCCCGGGCCTGAAACTACAGCTCCAGCAACCCAGGACAACGCCCGATACAACGCGCATGCGCGAAGAGGCTACCGCGCATGCGCGATCATCGAAAGCTCGTCCGTGCTCGATTCTGCTGCCGAGAGGACGCATCTCACGGAGCTCCGGTGAAACTTCTCGCGGGGCCGCCCTCGCCACATGACCCACCTTTAGGCCCCGCGATGTCAAAGATAAGTGTATTGCCTGCCTTTTTAAAATAACCAGAGGAAAGTGTGTACTGGAAAGGGACTTCGCTTACCAGTGACTATTGAAAGCTCACACACTGCGGGGGAGATACGCGAAAGCTCGCGAACTAACTAACCCACTAACTTTGCATGTGACATGCATTCGCCGGTTGCGGGTGCAAACATAGCAGTATGCTCGCCTGTTGCGGGCCATTCTAAACGTACGCTCGCCTGTTGCGGGCCATTCTAAGCTAGCATTGTGAAAGGGCAAAGCTAACTTTCTCCCTTTTGTGTCAGGGGTGAGCCGCTATCGACAGCGACCAGAACGTTTCGCAGCACACAGTCAGTGGAGCCGGCGGGCGGAAGAAGCGCACTGGGAAACTCGGAACACTAGAGCTAAGTGCAAAATGTGATCAAAGCATTGTACCAAATTATATGTTTTACTTGTGGAATATTTAACCAGGGGGAACGTGAATTGCATATAGAACCCGATACTGGGCAAACTTGTGAATGGTGAACAAGTGCTGGGTTCCAGCCTAAGGGTAAAGCATGCATGTGGTAAGAATGCATGACTGAATGAACGTTCAAGGAGTTACAAAGGCAGCTACCAAGGAGAAGGTAGTTCAGTTCAGACTCAGAAGGTCAGAGTCTGGGAACAACGTGACCCTAAAACACCCTCTCCCTACCCATAACCTCTCCCTAACCCTCAATCCGGTTACCCTACCATCCCGAAACCTATCCAATCCGTGGACCCTAACCCTCTTTCCCCGTGGGGGTCGCGGTGACCTGTGTTTTAACTAAATCCAGGCGCCAAGACCGTCAAGGGGAGGTAGGAGTTCCTGCTACTTCTGCGTTGGGACGGACTTCGCCTTGACACAAAATTAGAAATCCCCGCCAACGCGGCGACTGGTGCTGCCGCGGTGGATATCCCTGCACATTACGTATCGCAGTTTGTTCACGTCCCGTTCTCCCGACAAGAAGTGAACACGATTAGACAATCAGTCCCTGATATTAGGAAAAACCCGACAGGGTTTTATAAAGAAATAGAATCCGTCTTGCAGTCTTCTGTGTTCACCTTAAGTGACATGGATTTATTGTTTCCAGTGCTTTTACCTGTTGATGTATGGAAACAGGTACGAACAATAGATGATGTGCCGGGGTTAGGGGATACATGGGTAAACTTAATTAGAATAGATGGGGAACGACCAGCTGGTGAGAAACCACCCCAGGTAATACTCACTTTACCCGATAGAATAGTTGCTAAATTAAAAACTATAATCCCAGAAAAAAGGATTATTTGGGACAAGCTTACGGCCTGCGTCCAGGGAAAACTGAAGGTACTACTGAATTCTTTAATAGATTCGAACAGGTGTTCTCCGACTTCAGTGGACAGGATTTAGGTACAGAGTCGGGGAAGAGGTTGTTTGTGGACAAATTTGTGCGTGGATTGTTGCCCGACATCCAGTCACAAATTATGTCCTCAGAGAGCGCTTGGCAGGCAAAATTTCAGTCAGAAGTCTTGCATATGGCTCAGTATTACGAGAATCGGGTTAATAATGAAAAAGAGAAAATCGAAAAAAAGAAGGGGTGACCTAAAAACTAAGGTATTGTTACAGCAAATTGTCAGGAACCCCAGAGGAGGTACGACACAGACTAGAGGTCAGTACATTCCAAGAGGAAATACCCCTCCAAATTCTATAAATATTAATCAGTGTGCTTATTGCCGCCAGGAAGGTCACTGGCGAGCGCAGTGCCCTGCCCTTCGTCAGAGGTCAGGAGGCACATTTGGAGGTATGGGTAGGCGACCAAGGGGCCGCCCCGGAGCAGGGGGCCCTGATAGGGGTCAGCTTCTACAAGATCCCCAGCAACCTTTTTCACGGGAAAATCAGACTCCGAGTATGGACTCGAGAAATATATTTGATCACCCTTCCGCCGCCTATCTTTCTGAAGAACTTCCCTTTGATGAAGTTTTGCCTTACTAGGATTGCCCGAAGCAGCGTTTGGAACCTTTACCTATTCCCGTTATTCAGAAGGGCCCCTATGTTGAATTATTGGTGGGGAATAGAAAACATCAGTTCTTGATCGACACTGGAGCACAAAAGTGCTCCATCGACCATTCGAGGGTTCCAAACATCCCACTGTAAGGGCAAACAAACGTTTCTATAGGGTTCTCTGGCATACCAACTGTTTGTCCGGTTTCTGCGCCGGTATCCGTTTCTTTGGGTCCTTTTACAGACCAGTGTCCTTTTCTTCTTACTTCAAACTGTGGAGAAAATTTGCTGGGGTTGAATTTGTTGAAGAAACTGAATGCAGTGATTCATTGTTCCCCTGACGGAATAAGATTAACAGTTTCACCACAGCAACCCTTTAACTCCCAATACTTGACCCGACCTCTACCTTCCGAATTTGACATTGTCCCAGAATGTTTGTGGGCGATAGACGATAATGATGTCGGGATATTGCACATCGATCCTGTTATATTGTTGTTTGTTTATTTAGCTGAAAATGGTCACAAAGCTTCACTTAAGTAATTTCAATATTGTTGTCAGGAGGTTGCCTATCTAGGCTACCTCCTGTCAAAGGAGGGGAGAAGATTGACACCTGAACGAATAAAACACATTTCTGGCATGTCTGTCCCAAAAACACAGAAGGAAGTCAGAGCCCTGATAGGGATGGCGTCCTACTGTAGACTGTGGATCCCGAACTTTGCCCTAGTGGTAAAACCGATGTTGGCTTTGACGAAGAAGGGCATTTCTCTGCCATCGCCATGGGAATCGGAACATCAACGATCATTTGAGCTTCTCAAAGCCGCGCTGTGTTCAGCACCGGTTCTGGGTACACCAAATTACGATAAGGCCTTTGTGTTGTTTGTGCATGAATGTAATGGATGTGCTTTGTCTGTGTTAACACAGGAACACGGAGGGAAGAATAGGCCGTGCGGCTATTATTCCTCCGCCCTCGATCCTGTTGCATGCGCTTTGCCGCGATGTCTGCGCGCTGTTGCTGCTGCCGCTGCGTCTGTAAAACAGAGTGAGGGGATGGTCCTAGGCCACGATTTAATTTTGATGGTACCTCACTCTGTCGATATTCTATTGAATAAAACTCAAACACAACACCTTACTTCTGCCCGGTTGACCAGGTACGAATTAGTTTTATTTGCTCCTCATATCCAAATTAAAAGGTGTTGTGTTCTCAATCCGGCTGAACTTTTGCCTCTCCCGCAAACTACTGCTTGCGGCGATGACGGATCACATGACTGCCTGTATGCCACCGAACAAGAAACAAAGGGCAGAATAGACCTCTCAGATACTCCTTTGGAGAATGCGGAAGGGGAGCTGTTTTGTGATGGCTCCTGTTTTAAACTTCCGAATGGCACATCTACAGCTGCTTATGCAGTTACTACTTTGAACAAGATCGTAGAAACTAAAAAGGATTCCGCATAACTCCGCGCAGGCCGCAGAGATTATAGCGTTGACCCGCGCTTGTGAGCTCTCCCAAGGGCATAGAGTTAACATTTATACGGATAGTCAGTACGCCTTTGGGGTGGCTCACAATTTCGGAAAACTGTGGTCGGAAAGAGGGTTTCTGACCTCACACGGGACCAAGATTCAGCATGGTCCCTTAATAGTACAACTACTTTTAGCGCTCTCACTCCCTGAACAATTAGCAATCATGAAATGTGCAGCACATCGCAAGGTCATAGACAATGTGGGAAGAGGAAATGCTTTTGCAGATTCGATAGCTAGACAAACAGCTACAGACCTTAGCACAGACATGTACACATCGAGGGAAGTGAGAGATGGTTGTATAATAGATGAAGGCATTGGGTCTGTACGAGATATTCAGACTGATGCCTCTGTTGAAGAATCTAGGAAATGGGCTGAAGGCATGGGAAAATTGGATGACGAAGGGTGGTGGGTGGACGCATCTGACGGGAAATGGTTGCTTCCTGATTCTTATGTATTAGCAATGGTCACAATGGCACACGGTCCAAAACATGTGTGTGCCCAGCAAATTGCGGAGATATTACTTTGAAACCATTCACCTTGATTTTATTGAAATGGAGCGATGTAATAACTTGAAATATGTTCTTGTTATCATTTGTGCTTTTAGCAAATGGGTCGAGGCTTTCCCCGTCAAAGATGCTACCGCCATGACCACCGCAAAGATCTTGGTAAAAGACTACTTTCCTCGATTTGGGCTCCCGAGGATAATTTGGTCGGACAATGGCCCCCACTTCATCGCAGCCGTAATGTTGCAAATATGTGTTGCCTTAGGGATAGAGAAACGTTTTCATTCAGCTAGGCACCCTCAAAGTGCGGGGTTGGTAGAAAGACACAATGGTACTTTGAAAAACAAACTTGCAAAAACATGTGCCGATACTAAATTAAAATGGCCAGATGCTTTACCTATTGTGTTGTTAGCTATGCGCACCACACCCCAGACTAGAACTGGGCTCTCTCCATTCGAGGTAGTAATGAGAAGGCCTGCTAATATTTGGGGTCTCCCTAAACCTAAAGCCCTAAGGGATGTGGAGAATGTATTGCTCATAGACTATTGTAATCAATTGACTAAAAATCTGTATTTCATTTACCACCAGGTGAATGCCGCCTTACCTGTACGGTTTACGGGCCCAGGACACGATATATTGCCCGGCAGCTGGGTCCTGGTAAAGGCCTACGAAAGGTCTTCCTGTCTCGCGCCTCGCTGGCGGGGACCCTACCAGGTTTTATTGGTCACCAGGACGGCAGTGCGGGTGGCAGGAAAGAAGAACTGGATACACGCAACACATATCAAGAAGATCCCTCACCCGGCGCCACACATTACAGAAGAAACAGAACCCCTCGCTGATGCTACACTCTCTGATCTCGGAGTAGCAGGCAGCGTTGTGAGTGCGTCGGAGAAGTTCTCTGAGCCTGAGGAGCTTGGGGAGCCGTCCATTTTGTCTCCGCACTCCCTTGATCAATCACTTCCGGAAAACCTTGTTTCGAGCTCTGCGACTTCCGTCGCTACTGATACGACGCTCCCCTCAGGGAGCGACGATACTTTGCTTTCGGATTTAACAAACTTGGGTACCATCCGGTACAACCTTCGACCACGCAAATAAAATCGCTGCACGAGTATCGTGCATCTGGAGGAAAAAGGAGTGATTGAAATACTATCGTCTTCTTTTTTTTTTGGAACAAAGAAAAAGGGGGGGTTCTGTTGGCCAGGGTTGGGAAGGACTAAGAAGTCGCGCGGCCGAAGTGCCGCCAGCAACGAACATTGGGGTCGTCGATCGGGATAACCATGATGCCTGCCGCCTTCACCGTTGCTCCTCGTATTGAACTATTAGATAAGGAGGTGACCAATTCGAACAATGGACAATGTGCCTGGGCCCCGAAAACGTACTGTTGTGTTCTCGTTTTGATTATTGTTAGTTTTGCAACTGCTGCTGTGGGACTTTGGTACTTTGAAGAAATTTATCCTTTGAAGCCTCTGTTACCGACCAAAATTTTACCAACTGTTTTGACTCACTCTGTACACCTTCACACTCTGTCCCCTAGGGACTCTCGGCATAGACAGAAATATTATAATAACACTTTGATGATAGTGATGAATGCTACGCATGCTATTTTTAATAGAAGTAATTGTTGGGTCTGCACTCACTTTCCACAACATGGGAACAAGGGACTGGGATGGTATATACATCCCTTACCTCTAACAACCTCTTGCTATGCCTCTCTTAGAGCACTCTTTTTTGGCCGATGGAATGATAGCATCTCAGGGAACTTCGATGGGACTAATTTGAATGAATTTGAAAAACGTGAATTGACTCCCCTGGGATGCTCGCTTTTCGCAAATAGGAGTAGACCTAATATCGCTTCTATTAGGCCGTCTGATAAACTTTCTTTTCCTTTTCAAAATCTAGTTTCTTTCAAGATGGCTCCGATAGGCAATAAGGATGCCATGCCTCCTTCTTATTCTGTAAATCATAGTCCTGATTCTGTCCCTTTCTGTGTACAAAGAAACGGCACTAGGCCAATGGGAGATTTCGAGCCTTGTATAAATATTGTAAATTTGACTGGGGAAAATAGGCCTTTGTATGTAGGGGGACCGGTTTATTTTGTGTGTGGTAGTTTAGCTTTTCCCTGGCTGCCCAAGGATTGGCAGGGGACTTGTTATTTAGGGATATTGTTACCAGGTATATTTATAGCCAGTACCTTAGAGGTTTCTAAGGCTCGCCCGCGACGGGATAATGATGGAGATACCCCTGGACAAGTGTTCGGGGATATAGCCAAATCAGTAGTTCCCTTCTGGGGACAAATAGCAAAATCAGAAAACATCAGGGGATTAGCGAGGGTGTCGGAGAAAACAATCAACCGGACCACGGACATACTTTACAATATGACCTTAGAGCAAAAGGCGATAAGATTGGTAGCACTTCAAAATCGAATGGCATTAGATGTCATTTTAGCTGAACGAGGTGGAGTATGTAAATTAGTGGGGTCCGCTTGCTGTGTTTTCGTACCAGATACTTCACCAACAATATTCAAAGCAATTCAGAATTTACACACTCTTAGTTCTGAAGTCCATATCCCTGTAGGAGACTGGAGCCTTAGTACTTGGTTTTGGGATTCTCTACGATCTTGGGGGTGGAAGGTGCTTTCTGTTATTTTAGGTATTTTAGGGACTCTGTTATTTCTTTGCTGCTGTTTTCAATGCCTCCCGAGTATATGCGGAATGATAGGGGGATGTTGTGCCCAAGTTATGAGCGCAATAGGGCGTAGAATATATACCCCGAAGACAGCATCTAAAGAATTCATGTTGCAAGAAGTTCTTATGAACAACTTTATGGCTATTGACATTTCAGACAATGATGCGGAACCTATGAATGATAATGCCTTCAAGTATTTTTAAGAGTATTAGGAAATAATGTTTTAGCACTTGGCATAGGCCAAAAGGAGGGTCTGTGGAAATCGAGATAATATTGTGACCCCAATCGCATTGTTTAAATGTATGTTGGCCTACGCCAAGCTGTCTAAAGAATATTATGAACATAGGTTCCGCGGCAAGGTCTTGACCTTAATGTATCGTGAAAGCTGCCATCTTGGATTTAGCTGCCATTTTAGGTACTCTTGCCGTGTGAAAGTCACCTCGAATCACAAAATGGAGGCCGAATGACATTTCGAGTAAGACTTCGGCTATGGTGACCTCCGCACACGTGAATGAATAATATGTCCGCAGGCTACCTGTTAGGGTCATGAACTAAGACCCTGTCCTCTGTTTAACCTAGGTGTAAATATGTAACTGTATCAGCGAAACCGATCTAATATATGGAAATTGCATGTTCGACCTGGCTACGAACCCTAGCCGTTGTTCCAAGAATGGTTAACTTACAAGAGGGCTGGCCAATGCAGTACAAAATGTATAAAAACCCGAGCATCCCGATGATCGGTCTCTCCCACTTTCAGTGCGAACCTAACGTTGAAGGTTCGTGTGTTAGTCAGAGGGCCGAATAGCTATTCGCATGTCAATTGACTTTGGTAACTTTGTAACTTTGAAATAAAGCGCTTTGTATGTCCTTTGTAACCTGTGTTGGTGTGTTTCCTTTTGGGCTTCCCGGCCTCATGTAATTTCTTTGTTTCCACACCTTGAGTGAGGTAAATGAGTCGCTCATTTCTGCTGACCATTGAATTTCCATGTTTTCTCGTTGGGCCTCTTTGAGTGCCTGCAATAGCGGTCTGCTGTATGCTGCGTAATCTAGTATCCATGCTCGGCAGTAATTACACATTCCTAGGAATTTTTGCATATCTTTCACTGTGTTAGGCCTCTTTACTGCTGTAATGGTGGCTACACAGTCTGGTATTATCTTTTTGCCAACTTGTGAGATGAGCTGTCCCAGGTACAACACCTCTCGTTGGCAGTACTGTAGCTTCCCTCTGTCGACCTTGTGGCCTTTGTGGGCTAGTAATGTCAAAAGAGCAATATAGTATTTTCTACATTCTTCCTCATTCTTTGCGCAGATGAGCAAATCATCTACGCATTGAATGATCGTGCTCTCTGCTGTCTTGTTCCCTAGATCTTCATAGAGGATGCGATTAAATATGCTTGGGCTCTCAGAGTATCCCTGGGGCAACCTGTAATGTTCGTACCTCTTTCCCCCCAGTGTGAAGGATGTTAGATATCTGCATTCCTCTGCCAGTGGGATAGAGAAGAAGGCATTTTTCAAATCAACTACTGTAAAATGTGATGCATTCTTGGGGATGCTGCACAATATGGATGCTGGGTTGGGGACCAAAGGGAACTCTTTTTGTATGACGTCATTAAGGGGGCGTAGGTCTTGGATCATCCTCCATGCCCCTCCTTTTGCTTTTTTGATTGGGTAAATGCAAGTGTTACATGGCGAGTTTGATGGTACTATTATTCCTTGCATCAGCAATGCGCTTATTGTCTCATTCATACCTTCTTCTGCTTCTTGGGACAGGGGTTACTGTTTACCCTCGGCAAGATAGCTCCAGTTTTGAGTTTTATTTTGACTGGGGTGACTCCTTGTAATAATCCCACGTCATGGGGGCCTGTGGTCCACAAATTACTGGGCACCAATTTCATGTCATCATCTAAGAAGGAAGGCGGTGCCACCACCACTGCCGCAAGCTGTACTGGCACCTGCCTTTCTTGTATCATGATGTCACAGGGTATTTCTATCTCCATTATTATCTCACTGTCACTTTCTGAATCTGAGAAAAGGTCTTCATCTGACAGGTCTCGCAATGCAATGTCGGCATTGATGCACAACACTGTGCGCCACACGCAGCCATGTATATCCATTGCAATGACAGCTATTCGTTTTTCTGATATTTGAACTGCATGCAAATCCAAGGACATCACTGTCCCTGGCACAATCTCTGGGCATGCTATTGGTTGGAAGATGAACCCTGCGGGTACTCGCCATTCTAGTTTTTTCAACTCGGGGACTACCCATGCCAATGTTTTCAGTCTTTGAATAAACACATCGGGATCTACCAGTATGCCACGCACCTCTGGTGCTGTTGCTCGTGCATGCACCACCAGCATTATGCGCATGGGACAGATCCCTGGGGTTGAGCAAACTATCCCTCTCTCCGCGAAGGAGATAGTCATATTAAGCTTACTCAGAAGGTCCCTTCCAAGCAAGTTAATCGGTGACTGTTCGTAATACAGTAGGGGTGCCCTCACTGTCATACCCCCCATGGTGACATCTAAATCTTCTGTGTAAGGAACTTTGACAACAGCCCAGAGAACCCCTGCGTCTCCAATTTACGATTAGATAGCAGAAACCGGCCTTCACGTAAACATGATTTTTCAGCTCCCGAGTCCACCATAAATATGAACTGTTTATTCTCTATCTGCGCCCCTACCAATGGTTCCTCTGCTGCATTGTAGGTCATAGATAGAACAGGACATGCAAGTGCTCCCTGTGGGCTGTCCTATGCTGGATGTCTCATGTTCCCCCCTTGACTGAAGACATTCCCTGATACCACCACCACTCCACCATACGGGGCAGGTGCACCGTTAGCAGTCATGGCGAAGGGGTTCCCTTGTGTGTATTGCATATGATCGTGGCTTTGTGGATGCTGTTGTACATTGTGAGGATGTTCTCTTCACTGCTCTACATACCCCTGCTCTGGCTGCCCTTGTGCCCCTCCCATGGGTAATCCATAGAGGCTCCCCGGGTGAGGATGACCACATGGTTGATCTTTTTGATACACATTATTTGGTCTGCTTCAGCATTCTCGTGAGAAATGTCCCCACCTCCCACAATTCCAACAGTTCACTTGTCCCCCCCTAAGACCTTGCCCTCCATACCCGTAATTTCCCCCCTATCCTTGACCACCCCCTCTACGACCCCTGTACCCACCTCGTCCTCCAATTTGCTGCCATCCTCCCTTGTATCGCTACCAGCCCCTCCTCCTCATCCCCCTCCCTGTCTTGGGGGAGTGCTGCTACAGCTGCAGCGACCTTCACCAGCTTCGTTTGTACTAACTTGGCCTCATCTGCCAACCTTTTTTGGGCAATTTCTTTTTCTCGCTCCTTTATTCTTTTGCAGTGATGCACTATTATGCTTTGTATTTCCGGCCATCCCTTTGCCTCGATCCCAGCTATTTTTTCGAGTGCTTTCTGTACCTCTTTTGGGAGCCCTCTCTTTATTATAAAGTAAAATAAAGATGTTGACTGATACCAGGGCGTGCCGGTTTCGGCTCTCCACATCTCCTGCACCCAAAAAATGTAATCCATAGAATCCTCCCCATCATTCATTGTGCACTGCATTACTGACTGTAAATCTGGTGTGTCTGGGAATGTTTCCCTTAGTGCATCCCATACTCTCGCGCGCACTGTGTTAAAGGATGCTCCATCATGGCGATCACAATCCAATATTACTCCCGGGAACCCAGCTTTTGCCCACACTCTATTTGCCTGATCACCTACTGCCGATACTAACAAGCTTTTAACATCCCCTACCGCCAATGGCACTCCCGCGGTATGTTTCTCAAATGCATATATCCACTTACTTGCTCCCCCTGACAGTGGGGGCCACGATTTTAACAGATTGGCTTTATCCATTTGGGCCCAGGGTATGTAATTTGGTCTCCCACCTCCCCTATGTATCAATGGGAGTTGTAGTTTGCTTTTTGTCATTCTGCCAGTACTCACCTTCAATCCTTTCTTTCCCAACGGTGCCATTCTCCCCATTCTATTCCTTAACCTTCCTGTCCATTCCTCTTCCATTGTCCTTCCCAGAGGCGTTTCCTCTCCTCTACCTGATCTCACTCCCATCGCCACACCCAACCTCCCACTTTCCTGTTCTTCGTCCTTAATATCGCACCACAGTTCTTCCATTCCCCCGGTAGCCATTCCCTCCTCGCCCGTGTTTTCCTCCATCTCCTGTGGCCCTAGTTCTATTATTTGAGTTGTCTCTTCCTGAATCCAGAACAGTATTTCCCCGTTCTTCCATCCTTCTTCAGATGACTTGTCAAGTGCCTGTGCTCTAGGTGTTTGTTCAGCTCTAGCTACGCTTGTTCCACTCTGCTCACATATATTTCTTATTCTAGATAACTCATCTCTTGCCATTGAGAGCCTAGAATCTAGGTCCTCTGTGAACTTCTCAATATCTACTGCAGGGGTGCTTACCTGCCTACGCTGTCTGGGGCACTCATATGGTGGCGGTGCAGTTGGTCGTGGGGTGGCTGTGGGGGCTGCGGTGGGCACATATGTGGGATCACTATAACCTTCTGCTGGCACTGGTTTGTTTAGTAGGAGTTACAATCGTGTTACCTCTATTGGTCCTTCTTTTCCTGTGTCCTCCTGTCCAATTTCATGAGCTATTAGGGGAGTGTCAACGGTGGAGGGCAGGTTAGGTACTGACTCTTTCCTTTTGAGTGGGGGCACTTCCTCGAATAACCTCCATAAGTCTAATATTTCTCTTCCATTATGAAACTGTTTTCCTTTGTATTTCATGAATATGCACGTGGCCACCATATCTAGGACAATTTTATCAAACGATCCCCCTTCTGGCCATACTTGAGGTAGTCCTTCTCCTTTTAATTCTGTTACCCATTGATCATGGTATTTCTTTATACGTTCTGCATAACCAGGTAGATTTTTACAAATGTGGGCCAGGGGTGTTTCTGCCCCCATATTATACTCCCAGTGCTTGTCTTTCTGTACTATTTTGTGTCTATCACTGTGTCTTATAGGTGTGTGTGACTCTTGTCTCAATCAATTCTTGGACATATGCAAAAAAGTACTTGCTCACAATATTATTACCTTCAAATCTTACCGGGTCACACTTACAATGACCATACCACAGAGCTATGCAATGTCATCAATTCAACACCATTTCTTTACAACTCATTGAAACATTTGTTAATTTAAAGGAATGGTTCGCCCAAAAATGTTTATTGCAAAAAAAGATGGGCAATAATAAAAAAAATAGATTGGCATTTTACAGTCCCTATGTAAAATTTGGAGCAATTGAAGCTCAAAATTTACAAAAGCAAGCACATGGGGGCATCCATTTTGTGAAATGGATGCCCGCCTGTGCTTTTTTTTGCTTTTGCGGCACTAATGAAGGAAAAGCCAGCCAGCTGTAGTAAACAAAAGCTACCACTGGGTGGCTTTTCCTTCATTGGTGCCGGGACTCGGAGGACGCAGACCAGATACTACAGGCAGAAAAGCTGCAGCTGCATTTCGGTAAGTGCTATTTTTTTTTTTTTTTTATAAATTTACTTTATTGTTTTTTTTTTTTTTTCCCATTTTCAACAAGTACCAAGTAATACACAACACTTTTAATTCTTGCATGCATCTCCAAGTGCTCCTGGAATCAGTGAGCATGAAAACGAAGAAAACAGGTAACTTGGTGTTGACAAGCATGTAACTAAACAATTGATACTTGTCCCCATTCCCCCACCCCCTCCCCTGCCTCCCCCCACCCTCCCCCTAATAGCGCTCCAGTAACACTGTATGTGTGTCCTAACTGACAGTAAGTGTGGTACTTCTTCCTACTTTAGTAGTAGAGTTTGCGTATTGGGCTTAATGCCCTGAGTTGTACTTCATTAGCTATCTTGCGCGGGCAAGCCGGCTGGCAGAGGCAGTTTTCTGTGTAATCTTGTTGGTCACAGTGGCGTGTTCATGTTACTCTGTCTCACGGTGTCCCGATGCTTCGAGTAAAATTCTAAGAAGGGCAGCCATATTATGTGAATATTTTTCTTAGACTCCTGGATGGCTGCCGTGAGGTTTTCCATTTCATAAATAGCATATGCTTTGGTAACCCATTCATTCTTTGTGGGCAGGGATGGGGATTTCCACTTGATCGTCAAACAGACCCTTGCTGCTAGGAGTAGGTTGCGGGGCATATGTGTGAGTATTACATTGGAGTCTTCTTCATCTGGTTCTATTCCAAACAGGACCAGTAATGGAGTTAAAGTTCTAGGTATTCCCTCTATGTCATGTATCCAGCCCAGGACCTCCTTCCAGTATGTTTGCACCTCCCGGCAGCCCCACCATTGGTGCCAATAATCGCTAGATTCTCCACAACCTCTCCAACAAAGGGGAGAGGTGCTATGAAACATTTTCGACAGTCTTTGGGGGGTATAGTGCCACCTTACCAACAAGCGTGCATTGTGCATTTTATATTTCACTGATATGGATGATGACCACACTGCTCTGTGAATGGTGTCCCAGACTTTTGGTTGTTCTGTAAGGCCCAACTCTAGTTCCCACTTGGTCTCAGATTGGGGACGTTTCGGACATCTTCTCGTGAGCAGGGCTTTGTACATACGTGAGATCAAGCCCTTCGTTGTTTGGGGTACACTTAGTATCTGCTCAAATGGAGTGAGGGAGCGTTTTAACTTTGTGCCCCATCTGACATCGTTCAGGGCGCTTCGCAGTTGTAAGTATAACATGGGGGTCACCTCGTTACCTTGCATCGGCTCTCGTGCCTCTTCATAAGAGATAAAATTGCCCTCCTTCCACACCTGACCCACTCTTGTCAATCCTGCATCGAGCCATGGTTGAAAGTGCTGCACTTCTGCTATGAGGTCGCGAATGGGAGGGGCCCAGATAAAACTGAGGGAAGATGGCCACGTGGTGACTCCTTTCATTACCCGGGAGGGGCGCCACAGGGACCACAAGACTTTAAGTACTGGATGTTCTTTTATTCTACGGGTCATTGCTGATGGCGGGACCCACATCCATTCTCCCAATGTGACCGGCGCAAAAATATCATTCTCTATGGCTACCCATTGTTTTTCGGGGTTTTCCCAAAGGTGGTCTGATAGGACTCGGAGCTGGGATGCATTATAATATTCCTCTAAGTCTGGGTACCCCATGCCGCCTGACTCTTTAGATTGAATTAGTGTAGAATAAGGGATTCTGGGTTTCTTATCGGCCCACAGATACCTTAGGAGCGTTCGTTTTACTTCAGCCATGAACGGTTGCGGGACAATTACCGGGAGGGATTGGAATAGAAATAATAGACGGGGTAAGACATTCATTTTGATAGAGGTGAAACGGGCAGCCCAGGACAGTGGTAGCTTTGTCCATCTCCGTACGTCCGCTTGAATGGCTTTCCACAGAGGGACATAATTAGCTTCGAAGAGGTCAGATATGGGAACTGTTATATTGACGCCCAGATATTTCACTGAGTGAGGTTGCACCAGGAACCCCCAGTCCTCCTTTAGGTGTTCTAGCGATTCGCTATTGGGTTTTAGGGGGACTGCTATGGTTTTCTGCAAGTTGGCTCGAAACCCCGAGAGGGCTCCATATCGAAATAATTCTCGAAAGAGGGCTGGAATGGACTCTGTAGGTCTGGTTAGGTATAACAGAATGTCATCTGCAAACATAGCTAGTTTATATTCCTCTCCTCCCCGCGGGATTCCATGTATCAGGGGGCTTAATCTTATGGATTGGGCGAGTGGTTCAATGACTAGGGCGTATATCAGGGGGGACAGCGGGCAGCCCTGTCTTGTGCCTCGCGTGGGCGTGAATGATGCCGAGGTGACACCATTGATGGATACTTTAGCTTGGGCAGATTGGTAGAGTGCTCTGGCTCCCTGGATCCATGTGCTTCCCAGCCCGGCCCACTGCAGTACTGCCCTCAGAAAGGGCCACTCCACGCGGTCAAATGCCTTTTCGGCATCGATTGATAAGAGGAGAGGGCCTTTTCCTGCTTCTCTAAGTGTTGCCATGAGATCAAGGGTTTTCCTTATGTTGTCTGCCCCCTGTCTCCCCCTTATGTACCCGACCTGATCAGTATGGATCTGCTGGGGTAGAACTATTGCTAGCCTTGCTGCTAGAATGCCAGCGTAGATCTTTGCGTCTACATTCATGAGCGAGATAGGGCGGTAAGATGAGCATTCTAGGAGATCTTTACTTTCTTTGGGAATGACAATAATTGTGGATTCAGTGAATGATTCAGGTGCTTGGCCCGTTTCCAGGATCGAGTTAAATAATTTGGTAAGGAAAGGGGTCAAGGAGGTGCTATTGGTTTTATAAAAGGCAGGTGTGTAGCCATCCTGTCCCGGTGCTGAGCCCGCTTTCAAGTTGGAAATTGCTCTACTAACTTCAAGGGTGGTGATCGGATTGTTTAGTGCTCCAAGGTGATCCTCTGATATTTGTGGTCGGGGGAGCGTGCGTAAATATAGATCTATAGCCGGGGTATGCTCGTTTCCTTCTGTTGTGTACAGGTCCAAATAAAACCTGGCAAACCGGTTGACTATATCTTGTGGTTCGGTAAGAGGGGAGCCCAATTCGTCGTTGATTTTGTGGACTGCCCTATCAGCTCTTTGTTTTCTTAGTCGATTAGCTAGCATTGTGTGGGCCTTATCCCCCTTCTCAAAAAACTTCTGCTTAAGGTACTTAAGCTGTGTGAGTGCTTTGCCTTGCCATATATCTCTCAGTTCTCCCCTGAGACCTTTGATTTGACTTGTTAGGTTTGCATTGTGTGATGGGTGCTGCCTCAATCTTTTCTCTAGAGTTGTTATCTCTATTCTCAGTTCCTTCTCCCTGAGCTGCCTGAGCCTTTTCTTAGCTGCACCCTCTACCATGAGGATCCCCCTGATTGTCGCTTTGCCCGCTTCCCAGACTGTATTTAGCGGCATATCGTCTACGTCATTTGTTTCGAAATAATCAGCAATAGCATCTGTAAGAGTTTCCTTAAATAGCGGGTCTCTACACAGGAAGTCATTGCACATCCATCTACGCTCGGGTCTAGGGAGAGGGCCTAGGTCTAAATCTACTGTACATAAGTCGTGGTCTGACCAGGCTACGATTTCTATAGAGGATTTTAAGATGGCACTTTCCTCCTCGGCCCCCAGCAGTACGTAATCTATTCTCGAGTAGGTCTGATGCGGGGGAGAGTAGAAGGTGTACGCCCTTTCCTCTGGGTGTGTTGTTCGCCATGAGTCTATTAGGTGATGTTCTTTTAGCAAGCTCCGGAATCTGTCACCCTGTAGGTGGCTGGGGGGATGGACTTTACGCGCCACTGAGAGCCAATCTTTTTCTCTTTCCGCTACAACATTGAAATCACCTCCACAAATCAGGGTTCCCTCCCGCCAGTCCCCTAGGAAGTCAAACAGTGGCTCATAGAAGGCGGATTGTGCCTGGTTTGGAGCATATACGGAGCAGAGAGTCAGCTTGCGTGTTCTCACCCTGCATTTCAAGGCTACGAATCTGCCTCCTTTATCTCTATGTACGTGCTCTATGTGGAGGCCTAAGGGTTTCCTGTACAGGATTCCTACCCCCCCTTTCTTATGCGGGCCTGATGCCCATACTGCATTTTCTATGTCCCTGCCCACAATTTTACGTTCTTCCCCTTGGGTGTATTTCGTCTCCTGAATAAACAAGACATCAACTCCGGATTGTTTGAATTGACGAGCCAACATTGATCTTTTTTGAGGGGAGTTGAGGCCCTTCACATTCAGGGAACCGAAGACCACACCATAAGTTCTAGCCATTGTGTTCAAATTGAATCTTGTACCCTGCCTTACTTATACGTAGCTCACGAGGTGGTGCAACTTCTTGATTTTGTTTTAGGCTGTTACCCTGTTGTGATGTTTCTCTTGTTTGTGAAGTAGTACTGTGTTTCGGCTTTTCTGTTCTGTAGGTTTGCTTGTTTCCCCTCCCCCCTCCCCCCCGCCCCCTACAAGATGCTACCGGGAGCATCTCGTACTTCAGAAAATGAGACGCCCTTTTTATGGAAGGGCCACACTAAAGAGACCCCTCTCCAGCGACATAGCATTTTGATTATGTAGAAAATAAACAACTGTCGCGGCCTACTTAGTGCAAGTTTCGAATCATGTTAGTTCCTGGACCAAATTTTAACATCACAAACTACCAATCAGTCATTGGCGCAGAGTACTTGGGTGAAAAAGGTTAGAGGCTGGTGCTCCCTCGTGAGGCCTTAGAGGAAGCTGTGCCTGTATGTTCCGTGAGTGTCTCTCAAGGAGTGTTGAGTTTCTTGAATTTCCATTTGGATTGTGCTCGTCCGCGGCGTGGTGGTTTTGGTGCTGGATCGCGCATTGGGCCTGTTGGTTCTCTCCTGGAATCAGAGTTCATGTCTGCTCCCGTATTCTGTAGGTGCTTCAGTGCCCGTCCTGCTTCCTCGGTAGAGGTAAGCCTAAACTCCTCGCCATCGTATTCGAAGGAAAGCGAGAACGGGTACCCCCAGCGATAGCGAACTCCCTTTTCCTGCAGCCAACCCGTTAGGGGCCGGCATCCTCTTCTCTTGGCCAGGGTCATTGCTGATAGGTCTTGAAAGAGTTTAACCTTTGAGCCCTCGAAGTCTATACTGTCCTTGTTCCTTGCCTTTAATAAAATGTCTTTCCTCTGCGTGTAATGGTGGCATTTAACAAGGACTGAACGGGGTCCGCGTGGTGGGCCCCCTGCTCTGTGGACCCTGTCAAATTGCAGCGCGGGAGGGCTTTCGCCGTTATAGAGTGAGATGATGAGGGATTTTATTTTGCATTCCAGGCTGGTCGGGGTTTCCCCCTGCGTTTCCTCAAGGCCCATAATTCTTATGTTGGTTCTTCGCT
This sequence comes from Ambystoma mexicanum, assembly GCF_040938575.1. Classification (NCBI taxonomy): domain Eukaryota; kingdom Metazoa; phylum Chordata; class Amphibia; order Caudata; family Ambystomatidae; genus Ambystoma; species Ambystoma mexicanum. Next base: position 296,160,095 of record NC_090927.1, read on the forward strand.
CTCGGTTTTCCAAGTCATCCATCTTTGACTCCATGTCTCTTTCCTTCTGCTCCAGGTCTTGAAGCCGAGCCTCGTACTGCATAGTGGTAATGTCTCCTGATTGCTGGTTATTCTCCACAGCGTCCAACCTGTCTTCCACCTTGGCCATCTTTGACTGGAGATCGGTGACGGTTTCCATGAGACTTGTTTTTATCGACCTGATTTCTCCGAGAAGGAGGCGAATGTCTGATTTTGTGGCACTGTCAAGGTCGTTACCTGGTATCTCAGAGGTACTCTGCACTACAATTTGCTCCATCGCTTCGTGTGGGCGACTAAACCCGCGTAAAGTTGCCAGGGTGCCCGGATCCAGTTTGCGCGGTGGTTGTGGCAAGCGCGTGATGTTGCCCTGGGTCGGATAATGTTCCTGCTAACAGTGCACAGTTGGGGGCCCCCAGGTTCTGCAGGATGCCTATGGCGGGGACTGTCCCTTGGCGCTTTATTCTCTGGAAGCTGGCTTGTTTCCGCTTTTGCTCCTCTCTGTTTATGCTTTTAGAGTGTGTTTTTGGCGATGGCTTTACGGCAAGGCGATGGTAACGTTGCCGTGTATTACTGGCCTAAGTGTATGGGGATCGCGTGGGTTCACCTTTCCTTTTTCTTCTTTTTTTTTTTTTTTTTTTTTTCCCCTCTTCTCTTTCAGCAGGGGGTCCGCGGGGCCGTGCACCTATAGCGTCCTCCACCGGCGCGCATCTCCCAGCCTTGTGTTTGTATGTCTGCTGCCGCGGGGGCCGCCGTTGGGCAGGTACTGCTGGGGCTCTCAGAGCAGTAAGTGTATTGCCTGCGCGTATTGCTTGCGCGTGGAACCGGGTACCCCCAGCCAGTGCGGTGATGCCCGTGACGAATCTCAGGCCTTTTAGTGGGGGGAGGGGCAAGGGGGGCCGGCTGAGCCTTTCCTCTTAACCCGCCTGCCGTCGCACCCCTCCGCACTCCTTACCGTGTGTTCTTTTGCTGCATCCGGCTGCGGCAGGGGTGCGGATCGGAGCTGCGGGGGATATCGTTCTCGCCCGCTTCGGAAAGGCGGCGATCCACGGCTCCGGTTACTCGTCCGCCATCTTTGGAGGCACTGTGATGACTCCGGACGTCCCACTTCTCAGGCTGCGTTTTCTAGTAACACGTCCGCGGTTTTTCTTTAAACCTCGTACGAGGCGCCTCGGTACCTTCACCCACGATGTCGTGCCTGCTGCTTGTTTGAATTGGTCCAGAATGAGTGTTATTTTGCTCTGTGGGTTATCGCTGGAGAGGGAGACACAGGCTTAAGCTGCCTGCATGTCTGCGCCCCCTGGTGGTCTCCAGTGCTATTTATTTTTTTAAAAATAAGCACTAGCTGTGTTTTTTTTTCTAGGTTTTCCGGGCTGGAGGAGCCCGGAAAACTTAGAAATAAAACCGCAGCTTTAAAAACATTGTATTTATGTTTGCGGTAGCTTTTGAAGCTACCGGAAACATAAATACAATGTTATTGTGTTTGAAAACGCTGCGGTTTTTCATTCTAAGTTTCTTAGAAAGAAAAACCGCAGCGTTTGTGAAACACAACCGCATTGTGTTTCTGCCTGCCGTGGCTATCAACGATATCCGTGAAAGTCAAGGCAGGCAGAAACACAACGTGGTTGTGTTTCCATGCTGTGGTGTTTCTCTCGGGGAAAGCCCCAAATGGGAAAGCAGCTTTAGGCAGAAACACAGCGTGGTTGTTTTCCGAAATGCTAAATGCTGCAGTGTTTCTGCCTACAGCTGTTTTCCCATTGGGGCTTTCGGGCTCCCGACGGGGAGCCCGAGAGCCCCAAATGGGAAAACAGCTTTAGGCAGAAACACTGCGGCATGGAAACACAACCACGTTGTGTTTCTGCCTACCTTGGCTTTCACTTTGGGTCTCCGGTGCTCCCCCTAAATAGCACTTACCGAAATGCAGCTGCAGCTTTTCTGCCTGTAGTCCCCGGTCTGCGTCCTCCGAGTCCCGGCATCAATGAAGGAAAAGCCACCCAGTGGTAGCTTTTGTTTACTACAGCTGGCTGGCTTTTCCTTCATTAGTGCTGCAAAAGCGAGCACAGGCGGGCATCCATTTCACAAAATGGATGCCCCCATGTGCTTGCTTTTGTAAATTTTGAGCTTCAATTGCTCAAAATTTTACATAGGGACTTTTTTTGCAATAAAAAGTTTTGGGCGAACCATTCCTTTAACATGTGCAGCATGGGACAAATGTTTAACATACTTTTAACATACAACACATAACATTTACCCTTCCCTTTTTTCTTGCCCTGTACTTCTCTCCCTGATAAGGTCCCCTTACCCTAGGTCATCACTTGCCCCCGAACCTTTTAAAAAAAGTTTTTATCTTTTGTTCACCAGTGAGGTACCCTGACTGAAGAAGAAGAAAGAAAATAGCAATGTATATACCGTGTCTCCCTATTCTCAGACACCTTTATTTTATTCTCCACAGTTCACTTATTCCCAGTACTAGTTAAGATAGCACTACGCGGTGCCACCTTCTGCCCCCTTGCGGAGCTAGGTTCCCGTCTTATCTTCCCTTATTTCACGTTTTTTGTCCTAATGGTCATATGCAGAGAAAGTAAAGTAAATACAAGTAGCATTAATAGTTGAAAGTACCCCTTAAATGACCTCGTGTAATCTGGCTCCCTTCCCCTTCTCCTTTTATAATCACTCCCACTTAATACTCACGTGCCCGTCTTGATTCGAGATTCTCCGGACTGGGTCCGTCCTGGCGGCGCTGCATCACACTCAATGGCCGCCCCCCCGGCTCCAGCGAGCGGCACTAAAGGGTTTTTTTTGGAACGGGACCCTGTACCCTTTGTCTATTCCGTGCGCACGTTTAAGCGTACCAGTTGCTGTAGGCGGGCAGCTCTCTTGAGCGGGCGCACCGTGTGTCTCCACTGCCGCCCGGAATTTCTCGTGCCAGAGGGGACGATGAAAAAATTAAAAATGTAATCACGCTTTCGGGGTCACCACTGAAAGCAAGCGTCCCCAAAAGGCATTACACTGCCCACAATGAGAGGCAGTAAAGGACACACCCCAGGAGGGAATGAGACCAAGACCAAGTGCAGGTAAACGTAAAAGGCTTTTTATCTAGTCAAGAGGGCATGCAAAGGACTCTGCAAGCTCCAAGAGCGCTCTGTCTGACGATAGCAAAGACAGCCTTATTTATTACAAAACTTTGTCATGATTCCTACACACTATAGGCGGCACATAGCCCTGGGGATTGGGTGGCGTCGACTAACTATAGGCGCAGCAGCTCCAGGATTGGTGGACATCAGCGTGGTGCCAACGTGAGGCGGATGGGTCAGCTGGGCTCATCGGGGTGGGGCTGCCAGGCCAGGCGCGGTCAGTGTCATTGATAGATGGATGCCCTAACATTCTGCCCTTGTGGCCACGCGCACAAACACTCATCCATTTAGGCAATTCCAGTTGTCCTGCAAATCCTGCAATATGTTACTCTAAGGGATAATAAGATACTGGGGAAACACATGTGAGGTGAAGTTTTACCAATACATCAGGGCATTGTTACTTCTGGTCTGTTGACCGGGTATCATATACTTGGGTGTCTGGTCGAAGGGTATGAGGTGAACTGCCCTGTCATTCTGGTCTTGTTAGATGTAGTGAAGAATTACTTTATGATATGTTAGTGCAGGGTTCCATATCTGCTCTCCAAGGCCCATTAACTTGGGGTGAGCCGGAGTACTTCTGGATCAGTGAAGTTGCACCTTTGGCCCCTTGAGGTGGTGGGTTTTAGGACCAGGTTGTAAATACTTTATTCGGCCGACCATGGCTGCCTCGGATAAGGGGAAGTGAATACTTGAAGCGGGTCCAGCTGAATGAGGGGAGGTGAGACTGTGCTGCCCGCGCACCAGCTAGTCCTGGCGGACCTTGGTGGGAGGAGGGGGAGATGGCCTTGTGTGTGTGTGGGCAATTCTCTGTGCCTGTGCTGCACACTACGTGGAATGAGGAGACGGTTAATAAAGTTAGTGGTTACACATTTCTAATGTCTATACATTACTATTTCATGTACAACTATGAAAGTTTGGCAGTGTTTCATACATCACTGAATATTGGAAGACTATATTTTAGCAATCACACATGGTAGCAGTTGGATGACACATGAGGTAGCATTAGGTATGGTGGTGTACTCAGGAGCATAAAAGCAATACGTTCAAAGGTGGTAGTACATTTACACTCTTGGTCATGCATTTAAACGTGCCCCACTGCACGGCACACACATATTCTCGGCAATGCTTTTTCCACCTTCCTTTGTACTTAGCAGCATTCGTTAGTTGGCACTAGGTGGACTGTATCAAGCTCTTCCATTGAGTCTTTTAGGCACATGGTATCTTACACGGGCTAAGGTCATTCTTACTTTACTGATACTATGAACTTTTATCCCTTCCCCAACACGGGTGTTTATAATTAACATAGCAACCCTATGAATCGTTGGGCTTTGGTGTGTGGTTGACACTTCATTTGGGGAACATCGACAGGGGTTCCCACGAGGAGGGTATTGACACCATATATTTTACATGTTAGGGGTTAGATGCGGGGTCGAGGCCTGTTCTGTTAGGTTGGCACGCAACACAAACATTTGATTCACTGCATGAGCTGAAAATATATAGGTAAGGAAGTGTGTACTATCGGTCAAAACATAGGCAGGCGATATAGAAAGTATGAATTTGAATATTGTCCTCTTATCTCCTCGAGAAAACCATTTGAGCTTTATTTTCTGCTGATATGAACATTAAAGACTAGGCCCTTGTTACAGTTTTGCTGGTATCCCGCTGGTAATTGCGGCAAGATACTGGCAAAACTGCCTTACCATTTCCCGATATCCCGGTATTACCAGGATACTACGGGCGTTGGAGGCGCTGGTAAGTTCCCATGCCATGGAGTCCAATAGGAATCCATAGGTGGGTTTGCTGGAATTACTGACACTGGTAGTACCAGCGATTACGTAATTTCTTTGCCGGTAGGGGCCTGAACTCCTGACAGGTCAGGTTTGCCACTAGTTCACTGCCCCCAATGGCAATGGCCCATTCACAATCATTTGATTGTCCAAGTTTATAAGGCACTTACAAAAAATACTGAGCACTACAGGGTACCTGAGAAAGAAAATTAGTGGTGGCTCAAAAGGTTTATATGCACTCGTAACTGTGAACTAGTAGAATGCAGTTTCTCTTTCTACTTTACAAGAAAAGATGAATGAAGTGTGAAGTTGTGACCCTTGAAAGGGAGTAAGTGATGCCAAAAATATGAATGGCTCCAAAGTTCTGCAGGGAATACAATGACACAAATACAAAATAGCTAAACAATGTGCATCCATGTGCCCTTTTCCAGACCAGACACAGCTGCAGGGATTCAGGAGAGAAGTGTGAGCATCAATTAGCTGATTGTCTAAGGACTCTTAAATAGTCAAACAAGATCTTTGGTGTGAACAATGTAAACAGTGAGCCCTTGGAGATCAATCTTGAAATGTGTTTTGAATGTCTTTGCTTCTATGTATCTGTATACACAGAGGCAGAGTGTGACTCCAAGAAGAGGTGTTCCGTACTGTGTAAATTAGACTAACACAAATGATGGGTAATGACTCACAGGTACTGGGAGAGAGAAACACAATAATGGACACAATTGTCAGATTAGTTTTGACTATGAAAACACAGACACCTTTCAGTAGAGACCTATTGCCATTTTGGTGAAGATACATGTTCACTTCTTGTGTGTTGGTTGTTACTGGAGAACTAGAACATCTCAGCAATAACTATTAAGCACAAAAAACATAGAGACCCACTGTCCTGTTGCAAATACAGAGTAGCAATCCCACTCTTCAATGTAACCTGCAAAATTATACCAAGAGCATCTCATCTGTGGACAGATTCAGGAACGGTGGTGCATCATGACCATGCAGTCAGAACTGGAGAGAAAAATCATCCAATGGGCATCTAGCATAGCTCAGTGAGCACAAGCCTTTTCAGCCCATGTCATCAGAATACCCCTGATGCATGACCAATCATCAAAGTACCTGTCCACTTTCTTTGTCTAGTGTTGTAAATTAAAGGCTATGACAGCTTTACTCCAATTTTCTGATCCGTTTTGAAAAAAAAGTAAATGCTGCCTGCAAACAATGCTTTGCAGGAAACATTTACAATGGATTAACTTGGAATCCACCTGTTTTTAGCAGGTGCAAAAGTGAGGCGCATTGTACAGAAATCCTTAAGTTTGCGGTCTTGCATGAAAATACATGAAGGAAGAAAAATAGCGCAATTTGGAGGTAGAACGGTAAAGAGGCAAGAAAAAGTGTATTGTGTTCTTATCCCCCTTTGATGAATTATCATCTGGCAAGGGTGTAAAAACACTGGATTTTTTATTTTTACTAAACAATTAAATGATGCAGGTAATTCCATCTCGTCAAAGGAAATCTGCTGCTAATTAGATTCCCCTTTCATAAGCTCCATGTCATAATAAGCATAGCATTTACTTGTGCCTTGCTGCATCAGTATCCTGATTTTGCAGCACCTACTCTACCAGTGGCACAGAGCAGGTTCAGAGATCACAGGTGCCCTCTTGAAAGCTTAAGTAACACCATAGTCTCTGCAGCTCAGATCCTGCAGTAAAAAAATGCACCCCTGTTCTAAAAACTACATAACCCTGCAAATGTTGTTTGATTTGGGTCTGCAGCAAAGAAGGTGCTATTGACTACTAACTGCTGCCTTCATCCATTTCTGAGCCCTAGCAACTAGTTAGGTCACATCGAACACTTTTTGATCCCAAGTACATATCCTTGTTGAAAAACATTGTTGCTTTTGCTTGCCGTTCACCCCTGATTTATTACCCAGAGTTCTGCATCTACTATCTTTGTCGATTCTGTGTTCTTTCCTCAGTGGTGGGGTTTTTCTAGTTAGTTATTAGTGTACATGGTGTGTTTTTAAAGTGGATATATTGTATAGAACCTTGATCTGACATTCCTTTTTTATTTCTTTAATACTTCGCTGTTTGGATTGCTACTGAACCAGATTCACACCCCTCTTAAGAGCTGGGAAACCTCATCTCTCCACTCAACATCCACGTTCACCAATACGCAGATGATCCACAGATCTACCTCAAGATATCCTCCATCAAAGACATCCACATGCTCAAGGCTTGCCTCACATTGATCAAGTCCTAGATGTTCAGTGCTTACCTGAAGCTCAACCTCTTCAAAACTGAATACCTACTGCTGGGCCGGGGAGTGGATGGGGGCATGACAACAAGGCATTTATTATTTGGTACCTATTTTAGATGCTCAGTAAAAAATCATCATCCTTTCTTTTATCAACCATTGGTTGATAAAAGAAAGGATGATGTGGTATTGCTTGGCTAGACTGTCATTTTGGGGCAGCAAATCTAGCCCTTCCGTATTGTGGGAGGTCATTGTTTACTGGCTATCTATGATACACCAAGCATGGTATCTGTTATTACTTGACTAAACTGGCATTTTGTTGTAGCAATTCTAGCCCTTCCTTGCTGTGGCAGGACATTTTTTACTGGATATGTATGATACACCAGTATGTGGTATTATTTGACTAGACAGCAAGGTTAGCCATTTCTTACTGTGGCATGACATGTTTCACTGTATCTATATGATAAAGCAAGCATGATAGGTCTTATTTTGTGACTAGACTGACATTTTGGTGCAGCCAGTCTAGCTATTTTTCTCTGCGGCATGGCATTTTTTACTGGGCATCAATAGTAAAGTAAACATGATAAGTGCCCAGTGACACTTTTTTTTCAAAATAATGTTTACATTTAGATTTCAGCAGTACCCATCTGATAAGCAGTTGATTTTCCTCATTTTTTATGTGGTTGCCACTAATTACTGTTATTACCTGTACTGACTGGACTACATTGTGCAGTCAATTGGACATGTTTACTTATTAATGCATGGCTTTTTTAAAGGCAAGTCCAAAAGGAATATGTTCTTATGTCGGATTCTGATACCCATTGGCAGAGCCAGTGTGAATATGTTTTATTATAATATGATTACTGGCATTATGTGCAAAGCAAACCTGGGTGTGTTCTTATACAAGAATTCCAGTATATATTGGTGCAGCCAGCATGGAAATGTATGGGAACAGTAAGTCTGAAAATGTTTTTGTACCGGCTCTGTAAACGTTTATTTACCGGCATATATAGTGGGTGAAGCATCATGAAAATGCATTGGGAAATGCTCCTAAGCACTATTGGTGACTTGCATCTATTGCATTTTTGGATTAGAGTTACCCTAAAAAAACAAAATGTAAACTGTCTGGCTTTTTACTCAGTTTTTCAGAGAAACTGTGCTGTATAATGCACCATGTTAAGAAAATATTTTTAAAACATCCCTTGGTTGGTCGAGCTCTAATACTATGCTCTGCCACTTTGGCACATTTTGGGGAAATCTTTACACCCCTCCAATGAAACAAATCACAATTCACCAGCCGCCACTGGTGTGTGTTTGTATGTGTGTGTGTGTTTGTGTGTCTGTGCATGGCGTCTATGTTTGCTATGTACTTGATTTCTTTTTTAATATGCATTAGTTATCTCTCAATATAAAATTCTCCCTGGTGGTAATATTGCAACTTAAAAAGCATTGATGCTTGTTTCAATAACACAACTGGGTCCCAAAAATCTCCACACTTCCTTTGTGACGATCTCTCATCTCAGCCTAGGTCAAACAGCGCTCACTTATTTTGATTCTTAATCTTCCCACAATTAAAACTCGGAATTCAAAAGTTGGGTCTTTACGACTGATTACTGGGGGCCAGACGTCCCACTATTGGGCATGACAATGCATCTTCCATCAGGAGATAACAAAATGTGGTTGATGTGCCTTCCAAGCAGCAAATTAAGAGCATTTATCAAAAGCAGGTTGGGATGTGTGCCTATTTTTTCTTTTACCTATTCACCTTCTCTAAATCATACAGATCCCAGACTGGAGCATTTTTCTATTTGTTTGAATATTCGATTTTTGAAATATATGTTAAAGTTGGGATATTTTAATAATAATAATAATTCAGCATTTATATAGCGCTACGAACCCTCAGGTATCTGAGCGCTGCTTATTACCCACGGTGTGTGGTGCTCATTTATCGACCCCGGAAGGATGAAAGGCTGAGTTTGGCCCTGCCGGGATTCAAACCTGCGTCAGCAGGCTCTGCACAGATGTCAAAGGGAGCGCTCTACTCGCTGTGCTATCGGACCGGCTTTCTCCAACGTTACCTTAGTTTCAATAAACGCTTATTTTACATTTTCAGTGTTCTTATTTTGTGCATGTTTGTTTTTACTATGCACTGTATATGAATCGCTCGTGGTTTCAAGATGACTGTCTGGAAATCTAGGAGTCTTTGAGGAATTCGGGGAAAAACATAAATTCATACATTTTGGGAAAAACATAAATTCTTGTACACCACCACAACAAAAACAAGCATTGGCAATGCGAACAGTTTGGGCACTTGTGTAGCCAAAACCTTAAATCCATAGAGGGAGAAATTGTTCGAATGGATCAAGCATTGATCAATGAACAGTTAGATAACGAAGACAGATGCAAAATCGGGTGTGTGTCATGGACACTGAATGCTTCATTAGTAGGCGGCAAGGAAGAGCTAATATCCTCTTAGTATAAGGGCTTTCTGCTGACTGAGGGCTGAAGTAGATATGCCATATTTTACATGACCAGATACTGAATTAGCTGGTGCACAGGAGAACTGCGACAACTGTACATTAAACATAAGACTGTTGGAAAACATTAGGCAAAGGTTTTTGTCAAGGAGCACACATTTTGTACAAGTTACTGTGGAGGTAGCATGGCAACAGTCCTCAGAGGTGACATGCAGGCCGTTCCCTCGGGTTCTGACCTGGGTTTCAGGAATGTTTTGGAGCGCCTGTGCATAGGCAGCACAGTTCTTCTCTAATCTAAGTAGTGAGGACTATTTAGAAGGAAAAAGGAATAAAAAAGAACGTTTCCATCAACTTAAACGAACTGATTCCACAGTGCAGTAAAGAAGATCGTCTGAGGTGAAGGCTGAACAGAAACACTATTTTTACACTGGACAGAGCACCAGTTGATGCCATTTCTTTTTCACTAGACAACCTCATGCCCTTGCTGAATAAGAACACAGGTGGAACATTATGGAGGTTGCTACTGCTACACTTCCATTTCAATCATGTATGAAAATGGTCTTCATTCTCAGATGAACATCCTGATGCTTAGGGTTCTTATGAGTCATGATCAGAAAAAGTCTCACTGTCTGTATGGCTCTATGACTGATCTTTCATGGAAGGTTCCTTTTCTTCCAGACCAACCCCCTTTCAAGGCCCAAAAAAGTCCATGAGAAGTCATCAACCAAGTACTCATAAGAACTTAAGACAACTTGACTGCTCAGTTTACATTATGGTGCGTTTGCGTGTGTGTTTGTATATATGGATATAAAGCCACATGCGTGCAAACTTAACAATGGGAAGTAGTGCTGCACGATACAGTGTGTGGAGGAAATACAGAAAGGTCAAGTGGCCTCTATGTGGGGGTCGGCAGGCTTTGAGATGCGCCTCAAAAAGCATTCAGGTGCTTCCTGAACTGCAGGAGGACTTAAATGGGATTCACCATGCCTGTCTTGCAGACTCGCTGGGCTGACAGCAGGCACGGACCCTCACATGGAGTCATCCTAGCATCAAGTTTACATCCACTCACACTACGGTAAGCTGTGCCTCAACTTCTATATCACCAACAGGGTGACTTCCACGTAAGACTTGGCTGTGGCTACTCCCCACCCTGATGTGTTCCCGCCTTCCAGGCTGTGGAGGATGGCCACACGCACCACCCGAGCCTCCAGAAGAGCTTTTCCCACAGCTCTGCTGGATCTGCAAACAGACACCGCCATTTTCTCCCTGACAGAGGAGAGGAAAAGGAGTTGCGCAGGGCACTGGGAACCAGCGAGCAGCATCCATTGGGGGAACGCACGTCAGTGAGGATGAGCTGGGGAGTGCGCGTGTACGAGAAGGGCAGAGGGCAGGTGGCTGTCAGCTTCAAATGATAAACTTTTGATTGCCACCAAAAAAGTCTACATTTGCTATCAAAATGTAGAATATGTTAATAGCGTGTACAAATTTCAATTATAATATTCACAATGGGAAAGCTATGTTTTATTAGATTAATGAGTATGTTTAAAATAGGGTGCTTATGTGAATGACCGCTAGTTTTGCCTTGTTTCCAGAGCGCTTCATCAGAGACGGTCATCCAAGATGGCTGCCTCCATGGAAGAGCTGGGAGCTAAAAGAGTTCAGAGATGGGCAGAAATGGGTGTGAATAGCCATATATATTATCATGGCAAGGAGCAGGGAATGGCAGGGATTCAATAAGAAAACAACACCAAATACACTGTGTGTCCCTCCTCAAATGTCATCTCCACTGAAAAGCATTACAGACCCTCATTTAAAGCCCATATTTGAAGCTCTTATTTATCTTAATGACAATAGTTTTGGCTTAAAGGTAACACTTTCAATTCTATCTAATCGCCCAAACTAAAAACTACACAGAGCTTCAAGCAACAGCACATCAAAGCTATCAAACACAAAGCACACCTAAGCTCGGCAGAACGGTGTAAACCGAACTGAGGCTGCCAACCGCACATCACAGCTCTCACTCTTTCTCCTGCTCAGTCCTACTAACGTACCCCCCCCACCTTACCCTCTTGCTTTACAGATCCTCCAGAGCACCAAGGGACCATGCAGTGCGCAGGAGAAATAACATTTAACATAACATAACATAGATTGCTTCTGTAATTCATGTTAAGCAATTCTGTAATTCATGTTATTCAACAAAGTACAATAAACTTAATGTAAATGTGAAATGCTTCCTTAATGTTACTTGGTATCAGAGTGCCTAACAGTGTGTGACGTTCTCACCATATAGAAGTCTGCATGCATGTGCTCGCCTTACTTTCATCAATCATGCATAGCAGCTGTGTAAAGGACATTGGGCAGATTGGGCTTTAGCCACCCCCCCTGAAATGTTGGATTATGTTGATTTAACATGGCTGACCTACAGAGCTATGGCAGGACGGAACAGGACACAGACAATAGGCAGTGCCCACATGAGCACAGTTAACAAAGGCCCGCAATTACTAATGCAAATGGTTCAATTGCTAGCACCTGCATGTGGTTACATACATTTATAGGCAATTGAAATCGTGATGGGGTGTTAAAACTTGCTTGTCAGGGAAGTGATTGGAAGGGTAGGGTGGCCAGGAGGCAGCTCATTCTAATAGTAGTTCTTAAATATATGGTTTCAGATGTGAAGGAAAGAGTTAACTGCTTGTAACATTGAAGCTACACTAGAATGGTCTCATTATTTATTTATTTATTTGTCTAGCGCTGGCCGTACCAAGAGGGTCTATGAGTGCCTTATATGCTTCAATCATTGATAAGGTGGGAGTTGAAAAAAGATGTTACAAAATGTTTTCAAGAAAGGATAGGAAGATTATGATAGACACGTGATAGCAGTAAAGGAGGGCAGGGTTAATGCAGTTTTCTGGGGCATGGGGAGCCAGTGGAGCTGGGCATGATTGGGGGTGATGTGGGAATGTTTGGGTAGGTAGAGGATGAGTCTGGTTGCTGTGTTTTGTTAGGCTCACAGGGGGACAAGGGTGTTGCTAGGGAGTCCAGTGAGAGGAACATTTACTTAGTCCAGCTTAGAGATAACCAGTGCTTGGACTGCAGTGCGGTAGTCATCAGGAGGAAGAATATGTCTGATGTTGCATAGGAGGTGTAGTTGTAGATTGCATATTTTGGTTACTACGGCTACGGTGTGAAAGAAAGGTGGGGTCGATGGCGTAGCCAATGGATTTAACAGGTGTGGAGTGGGATATATGCAGGTTGTCTGTGGCAAGTTCTTAGATACAGTGGGTGAGGTCCGGTTTGTGCCTTGGAGGGCAGATGAGGAGGTGTTATTAGAATATTTAAAAAACTGCCCGTAAAAAATAGTCTGAGAAGGTCAAATAATCACTGCACCTCTTTGCAAGGGAAAGCAAGGTTAATTAAATGCAAAAGGGTCTCAGACGGTCCGTAGAACCAAACTGATATAGAGTTCATCTTATCTCAAGACGTTGCATGTTTTATAGCAAAATAAATGCTTATTAACTATACTGTGCATAATAATGAGTACACCATAATCCGTCCACCCTCATTGGCTACCACCTATAGAACATGCTAATCCCTCCCTCTATAGTCTTTGGACCGTTTGGCCACATCTAATCTAAACCCATTCCCTTAAACACGTCCCCTACTTTGTCACAATCAAATTGGGTACCTGGGTGGTGGATTCCCATTATTGAATATTCATAAATTGAGACCATCATGTGATGTGCACCCCCCAGTTCCAGGCGCGATCAAAGTAACTTAGTGACGCCAACTCTGCACTAATAGAAAATAGCCCTTCTCATAAACACAGACGATGGTGTGCACACAAGCTGCCTCGCCGACTTAGTACTTAGTTTATTGGCATCACCTCTGCTCCTCTTATCCCAAACATTCCAGACACAGCTCCCGCTTATATCCTTATCCCCCTTATCTCCTTTGGAGCCTGTGTTCCCAGTAATGACGTGACACGGCACCGCTCTTGAGTGTGAAGTTCAGGGACTTGTTTGCTTTTGGTTGTGTGTATACTTGTAACTCATTGGGGAGGGCAGTGGTCCTCTAAATCTTCATCTTGCCTATTGGCATCACAAGACCAAATGCCACGTTCACGTTAAATTTGCCCTTCAAAGGGTGCATCCCTACCAGCTCACATTCCATTCCCACCCTGTTCAAGCTCTGCAGCTGGACACAATTAGCACTTATCTGTGTACCATGGGTGCTTCTGAGCTTGGCTTCTCTCCTGTGGAACGGGAAAGGCGTTTCGCTTTGGGAGCTGAACAGAGCTGCAGCTTCACATCACGGCCTGCGTTCTATTTTATTCATTGTATTCTAGGCGTTAACATCCGAAATGGCAACACTCCTGCAATGTTAACACACCAACCATGCTTCTATCACAATACCGTGCTGACATTGTCCACCTAATTTGGTTTCTTCGGCACATTACACTATACTACGTTACTACAAATACAGAACTTAAAAAAACAGTGCTTTTATGCTTCCCTATATATGAACTATGTAACCACGGCAACTATACATTTGGTTGCGCTTTCATTGTTGCTATTGTGTGAGTATATAATTTGTGTCAAACCTAACTAAAATAACGTGTGCTCAACCAGAATCATTTGACCTGGCTGGGACACTTTAGTGTATCCCAACATACCCCCCTTTAGTTAATAATCCATTAACTAACATCCGCTCCTTCCTCCCTCCTCCACTCATCATTCTTAGATACCCATGCCTTGCATTCATGATGTAAACTCCCCCCCTTTTGCATACTCAACTGGGGTACCAGCCATAAAACAACACCCATCTCCTGCTAAATTGACCTAACACTCAATATAATTCCCTGGGTCCGGTGCGAGCTGGTCAAAATCCCTGGGGGTTCTAATGCCCACTCATTCTTGACCTCACAACCCCATCCCATCTATCAGTCTGGGCCCCTTGGCTCGACACTCCCACCATCGCTGGCAGGATGTCTGTGAAATCGGGGGAAGGGGTTTCACCTTCAAACTCCCCTCCTCAGCTGCTGCCACCTCCCTCCCCACCCAAGCATACCCCTACCACAATAAACACACAAACACGCAACACACACACATAAACACACACTCAGACACACACAAACTCTTACCTGTTCTCCCACAATGGCTCTTCCTGGTCCTGGCATGCCTGTTAGTCCCTGTGCGCACTTATGTGTGGCAGGGTCATGACAGTTTGATTTAGAAAGACTGTCCTGTGAGGTCCCAGAGCAGTTTTTCTAAATCACTCTTTTTTCAATTCGAACAATAGAAAAATACATTTTCACTTAATACCATGCCAGATTGCCCTTAACTCACTCTTTATCGAGTTAAGACCCTGCTCTGTCTGGTTCACTATCTGAAGCAACTCCCCTCTGGTTATCTGCAGCTATATTGCGTTAGCTGCAGGCTGGATACCTGGCGCCAGGAGGGCGGAAAAAAAGGTCTCTATTTTGGTAAATAGGCAGTATTGCTCTGGAATCGCCTTTAATTTCTCAGAGGAGTCTTTGATAAAGTTTGATCTCTTCTGAGGACAAATTCTTAGCGAGCGACGGGAATGCCTTTTGGATGGGGCTTAGTTGTTTCTGGGGATTGCACATTTATTGCTGACAGATGAGAATTGGGAATTACTAGAACCATAGAGTGTAAGGTGGTCAGAGAGCATATGCCTCTCTATGATGGTGGGAGGTGCAAATATTCATATTGTCCACATACCCATTAAACACCCATCAATGCTGAAGTACTTTCAGTCATCTCAGAGCTAAACAATGTTTTATTGCATTGGTTGTTTGGTCCTATGGGTATAGTGCACTTTCCTCAGAAACAAAAGGAATATTCAGCTGGCCTCTGTACTTTGGTCAGTGTTTCACTTGGCTCAATCCATGTCAATTCTGGTACGTAGTTTACCCTTGTTCTGCTACAGTTCTAATTCACGCATGCCACTACTTCTTCAGGAAACCCCAGTAAGATTCCTGACACATAGCTCACTACTGCTGCCACCCATCTATTGTTGGAAAGCAACACTACCTCCATCTTCAACAATGGTTTTACCTTGCACCATGCTTGCTCTTTCTTCTTAGCACATTATTCATCATCTCTGTCCATGATTACCGCTCAGTGTGCCCTTGGAAAAGGCTTTGTACTCTGCACAGTACCAAACACTGGGCTATAAGAGGTGGTATTTGTTAGGGTATAAACAACTTGAGGGCGTCCATCGCATGAGGTATCAAAGAGCATTCATATCAGCTCTCGTTTGACCTCTCCCTCGCCACTTTGCGCATGTTGTCTGTTTTGGGGTGGTGCACATCGGCCACGGTGTCAAAGATAACCCCTTTATATTGGTTGTACTCTATCCCTTCTTCACTTTTATCTACTAATTTGTGTTATCCCAAAATTTTTATCATTTTCAAAAACATCTCTAAACCCCCTTCATATTTCTCCACCATATAAAGTAATCAAACAAAAACACTATACAACCTGCTAAGAAAAAACTAGACCATAACATATATATCACACAATGTCAATAGTGTTGAGCATGCAGAGGGAGAAAGACAGACATCCATGCAAACAACTGCAAATCTCTTATCATGGTAAAGGTTTTCATCTACTGCAATATCAATGAAACGTGCAGCAAATATGCTTTAATCTTAGTGAACAAGTGGGTCAATCTCGTGCTGCAAAATATACTTTTAATCTTGGGCAGCAAGTGAGTCAGTCACATGAGAAGGTGGAGTGATATCAAGGGCCTACCGAACACCGGATAGGTGAACCCAATATCACAACTTATACACTAGAACAGCAAAAGGGGTGGCAAACACCACAGTGAATGGGCCTGGAACCTCTGTTTGTTCCAGCGGTGTATGAAATTCCAAATGTAGATCTTCTCTCTGGGAAACAGCTGAGGTGGTGGTAAATTCCATTCATCTGTTGCTGATGCTGCAGCTGTTTCATCTCTTCTAGGAGTAATCTGGTGAGATAAAACTGTTTATACACCTTGTTAATTCCCACAAATACCCCAGAAACTCCTCCCCCAAGACTCCTGCTGCCCTGTAAGCATCTGATGCAGTGCATGTAGGAGTAAGAGGTGTGTGTATCTTTCTCCCTGTGACTGTCTCGTGTGGAGACAAGTGGTGGTCTTTGCTGGGCTGCGTTCTCAGGCTAACCAATGCCAGAGAGAGCCATTGCACCCAGTTCCTATCTAATGTAACACATATCTTAGACCCTTTATGATTCAAATGTCTATTGATCTTCTCTACAATCCTGTTGGCCTAAGGATGATATATTGAGCACAGTGTGTGATTTATCCCCTGTAGGGATACCATTTCTTTAAATAGGTCATTACAAAAGTGAGTTCCATTGAAGCTCCGAAGACGGCACAGGCGGACAGGACAATGCGCCAATCAATGTCTTGAGCGGTTGGCCAGTGTTGTAATGATGAAACATTGTTCAATTTGCCACAAATGTGTTGATGAATTCCTGTAAATTGGGGACATACCAGTCCTCCTGAAGATCAGCAGCAATATGCTATTTAGAAACATGCACTGGGTAGTACAGCTGCTCAAAAGCTACTGTTAGCAACTCCTCTGGCAGTACTACCTTACCTGGCTGTCTCCAAATCAAATCAGTAGATGACTGTGAGCAACCCCACTTAATCCAAAGATCCTTCTCATCCTGATCCTTGTCAATTAATTATTTGTGTAATCGCTACTGCAGTTTATTGGATTGCTAACTGCAACTGTTGGTTTGCCACCTCAGGGTCTGCAGTGACATCTGGATCCCTGTAATATTCAGCTTCTTTGTCGGCCTTAACTACTGCATTGTTGCCAAGAGAAACAGGGTCTGTATTCTGGCTATGGGCAACACATTTAATGACAGCTACTAGTGTTGGGCGGAACAGAGCATAAATCAACCTCTCTTACAAGGCTGCATGCTGTACAAGTGATTGGACATTCGAAATCCCCTCCTTTTCCATTTGGACCACCCTGAATGTACAGTGAAGATGACATATTGCGTGTCTGAATATATTGTCACTCAGCATCCATCTCTAGGACACTTCGAATGCTTTTTTTAATGCAATCAGCTCTGCTGCCTGGGCCGAATAATGTGTGGGTAGCCTTATTTGTACTAGAATTTCATATTCTCCACCTACCAGGCATACCACTGCTGCACCTGTTTGTCTCTGGCCCGACTCCTGGTCAATCGTCATTGACCCATCAAAGAAAATAACCTCCCCTTCCTCAAGTGCATCCTCTCTACCTCTTGTTAAATCATCTTCAGGGCCTTCATAGGTGACACAATCATGCACTTCCTCTCCTTCCTCAAATGGTATTGCACTGAACGTGGCTGGGTTTACTGTATGACATCTCACAATGTGAATGCAGGCTTGATAGAATTACTTTGTATGCCAAGGCCCATGGAGTAGTTAAAGTGGATTCATATCTTTCAAGAATTCCCAACACTGCATGCTCTACATATAACGTGACCAAGGATCCCATAGTGATTGTCGCTTATTTTGTTTATGACAAAGGCTGTATTGGCCAGTGCTTGCTCACAAGGGAATTGACCCTGAATTACTGAATCTATTATACCACTTTAATAAGCTAGGGGTTTATTTGCCAGAGATATGCGCTGAGCCGATACAACAGTCATTATTTGTCCATTGCAATGTGAGCATAATCGGGGCTGCTAATACTAGTGTGTTGCTTATGGCCTATCCAAGTTCCTGGAAACATGCTATCATTTCTCCTGTCCCTGTGTGTAACCCCTTCCTTTTTTTTGCCTCCTTAAGTCAGTCCCTGCATTAGGGGTTTTGTGTAAGTAGAAAAGTAGTAAGTAGAAAATCCATGCTCTACAATAATTACACAATCCCAAGAACTGCTGCATATCCTTCACAGTCGCTGACTCTGGTTTCTGGTTACTCATTTCCCGTCAGAGAATATAATCTGTCCCAAGTACACCACCCCTTTCTGGTAGTACTGTAGTTTGTCCTTTTCCACTTTGTATCATTCATCTGCGAGCAATTGCAATGGTTTTATTGAATCTGCACTACACACATCTTCTGTTGTGCTGCACACCAAGAGGTCATCTACATACTTGATGACTGTATTCAGTAGCCGCATGTTGCCCAAATGTGTGTGTAATACTCTGTTAAAAATACTGGGGGACTCACAATACTCCTGAGAGAGCCTAGTATGTTGGAAGTTTTTCACGCAATAAGTAAACACAGTGAGCTATTGAGAATCGAAGTGCAAAGGAATTGAAAAGAATGCATTTTTTAAATCAATGACAATAAAGTATGTGGCCCCAGTTGGTATACTTCAAAGGATCATGGCAGGGTTCAGTACGACTGCGAATTCAGCCTCAACCATTTAATTTAATGGGAATAAATCATGTATCATCCTCCAACTTAACCCTTTTGCTTTTTTTATAGGGAATATTGCCGTATTACACTGGGATTCAGATGGTACGATAATACCTTACTGCGATAACGTAACAATTGCATAATGTATTCCCTCATCTGCCTCTCCAGACAATGGACAGTGTGGCACTCTCGGTAACAACGCTACTTGTTTCAACTTTAGTGAAGAAGAAAAACTTTGCTATCTAACATGCACTTGGGTGATCAGCTAGCAATGTCCACCTGGAAATAACACTTGCCCTGGTTCATGAAAAATTCAAAGTACAGATAAAGAACCAAAGGACCTAATGCGCTACACCCTCATGTGTTGTCATCATTATGAATTGAATTGCTATTACAAGAATACAACTCAATAATATATTTATGAATATTCTTCTTTTACTGGTATGCCGCTGACACGTGTCTCGACCAACACATTGAGGTATTTTCCAAGGCGTTCACAACTCTGCAGAGATATGCTCAAACTGCATCTTATTTCTAATTTGCGAGTTAGATATTCTACCCGTTCATGTACTATTCACCCTTAATTCTCTTCTAAACTGCCAAGAACTGTTTTACAGTTACCATCCTTTCTTAGTAGACTCCTACTGTCACATGACTCTCTAAAGGCATAGATTTTCCAACTCCAGATAACTTAACTTTTCAAAATTAATAACCCAACTTCATGCTAAAATGTATAGTTTCTAATGACTATGTCATTCTGCGCTTCGAAAACAGACAACTTTAATGCCTTAATACAACTGTCACAACTTTAAAGCTTAACAATCCCCACTCCTGGGTTTGTACTTTGTCTCCAAAGGCAGTCTGCCCTCGGATGGTCTATTGGCAGCTCTGTGCATTAATCTGCATCAAAGAATTAAAGATACCACATGGCGCTCCGTGTTCCTAAAGCCTAAAACCCTACATCATGGGTGTTGTCCATCCATAAAATCCTTGGGGCCTGTACCCAATCCTCCTGTAAGTGTGCAGGCATGCATTTAGCAATAGCTATAGGACAAGGGACATTCCTATGCTGAATCATTATTTGACATGTGATACAGATCTGCAGGATAATTTCACCATCATTGTCACCATCCTCAAGCAACTTCCCATCTGATACCCTGCTCAGTGGCTAAGCCGGACCGATGCACAAAACTGAACTCCACTCACCTCCCTCGTCATTAGACCCTAGAAGCACTACCTTATAATCCACAATTAACACCCTCTCTAAATATAGCATAATAATGGTACCCAGAGCATGTTCTTGGGGCATTGCAGTCCGAAAGTAGATTTCTGACGGCACCCTCCATGACTTGTTTCCAATACCTTGCAACCAACTCAACAACAATATCACGCCGTGTGTAAACAAATCCGGGTGGAATGATATTCCTCTAGTGGCACCATCACTATACAATGCTTATCACCAGTGCTCTAACATAACACATTTCTGGTACAGAACACACTACCCATTCTTCAGAAAATGAAATTGTCATGTTCAACTTGCTTAACAGATTCCTGTCTAACAAGTTCACCAGAGTTGCAGTTGAAAACAATAGTGGAGCTAACCCACCTTTGTTGCCTACCTTGATGGGTAAGTCTGCTGTAAATGAAACCGGATGTATTGCTCCAGACAACCCTTGCATGTCCATTAAGTTACCTGATAAGGGAGAACACACTTCCTTTATGCATGATTGTGTCACCGCTGGGTCTACCATGAGCAAATTATTTCTTGCTCTGCACATATCAGTGGTCCCTTTTCTGGGTCAGCAGTAACTGGGTGGGTGTTCGATCCTGGGAACACAAAAGGGTTATCACCCACCATACTCACCCCTTGGTATTATTTTACTGTGCCATTTGCGGTAAAACATGTTTATCCCATACCTGTTGTGTTTGTTGTTGTGTGTACACAGGGGTGCTATTTAGTGCTTGCGGCTGCATCTGCTGTGGTTGCACCTGTTGTGGCAATGATATTGGATACAGATACTGGGACTGTTGTCATTGCTGGTGCACCTGTGCTGGTGACACGCCATATGAGGCACTTGCATGCATCATCTCATACTTCGGTGCATATGTGGCTGGGGTCATTAGCCCACTGCGATATGCATGGGGTTCATACAGAGCCACTTGCCTACTCCTACACGCTTGTGCAAAATGGCAAATTTTTCCATGTGACCAACACAGTGCTGGTCCACCAAATCTCGGCCCCAACCCACCAAATCGTCCTCCTCTACCTCCTTGGAATCCATGAAAGGCTCCTCTTCCGCTTGCACAACCTCCCTGGTACCCACCCTGGTGAGTTCCCTGCTGCCCTCTGTTGTCTGGATAGTATTCATATCCTCCTGCTCAACCGGCACTACCCTTGTGTCCACCGGCACCACTCGCTGTCATACTTGCCCTGCAGGTGGACCCATGATCACTGCTCGATCTATACTCACATTCGCTAATTTCTTATGTTATGTTATGTTAAGAATACTTATAAAGGCAAACCATTACCAGCAAGGGCATCATGGCGCTAAAGATCAAACTAGGAAGTGGCAAAGACAGAGAGGAGAAAATGAACACTCACCCAAAGTGGGTAGTGAAGAGAACGGTTTTAAGTATGCAGCGAAAGGCTAAATGGATATCTATCGCAGGCAGCAAGGGGGGCAGGCTGTTCGACAGAGAGGATGCGGCCACTGAAAAGGAACGACCCCCCAGACATGAGCGCTTAAACCAGGGAACTTCAATGCAGCAAGTGATGGCCGACTGAAGCGGGTGCGCAGGAATGTAACGCCTACATTTGAACTGGAGATACTCAGGCCCAGAAACATAGAAGGCCTCGTGGATCAGGCACAATGCATTAAACTTCACACGCTGAGCCACCGGGAGCCTAGGTAGCAATTTCAGAATGTGTGAAATGGATGCTAGGCGGGGGACTCCTACCCCCACAAGTGCTGCCCAGTTTTGAATAATCTGGAGCCGCTGAAGCATGTAAGCACAAGTCTGCACTAACTTTGTTTCAGCTTTCTGCGCATTATACACTACTTCAGTTTCCTTCTCCTGTCATTGTTTGCAATGATGCACTATAATTGCCTGAATCTGGGCCCATCCCTTGGCCTCAATCCCTACTACATTATCCAAACCTTTCTGCACCTCCTTTGGGAGTTCCTTCTTCAACATGTGATAAAATATTGCAATAGTCTTATCCCGCAAGTCCCTTTTCTCAGACCCCCACACCTCCTGAATCTGTAATATGAATTGTGCTGGGGCATCAGCATCCTTCATAGTATGTGCCATAATTGAATGTATAGCAGGTGTGTCCGGTTTTGCATTTCTTAAGGCGGCTCACACTGTAGCCCGAGAATCACTAAAATGTGCCCCATCATGATAGTCCTACATAGTACATGCCATAATTGAATATGTATCAGGTGTGTAAGGATATGCACTTCTTAAGGCAGCCCACACTCTAGCCGACAATTGTTAAAATGTTCCCCATCATGATTGTCATCACCCAGCCGTACCCCTGTATATGTTTCCTGTTGGGTGTCCTGACCCACGTTTAAGCTATCCTGCTACAACATTTGGTGCTGTGGGCTTAGGAAATTCAAGATGGCGGAAAACCCACATGTGCGCCGAAATCCAGGAAAGCTGCGCAGTTTGTGCGCCCACCAAAATGGTTGCCTCACTTGCCACCCACCAGTGCGAGAATGAAAGGCCGGGTTGCCATGAGGGAAATGGGTTGCCAAAGGAAAAACAGTAGCGCCGGTTAGCTTCAAAGCGCTTTAAAACCACCATTGGACTACCCGCACAGTAGTCTGAAACCATTGGGAATGGCAATGCTGATTGCCAAATGCAACCTAGAAGTGTGGGGAATTCATTTCTTAAATCCCAAAAATGAGTGCAGTACCAGTACTCACCACTATCCAAAAGCCGGCGTTTTAAAACCACTCTGTGTGTTTTTCTGAAGGCAAGCAAAATGCCTATTTCAAACCTTGCAACATGTGCAAAATATTCACTGAACACCAGCAGACATTTGGCAGAATGGAGTTTTGTGTGCCTACAAAATCTGGGAAATGAAGAGCCCAAAAACAATGCTTATAACAAAAATGCTATGGAGTCAGCAGCTTAAGCCTAACTGCAACTGGATTTAAAACCACCAAAATCGAAAATGTTAAATTAAATGAGTGACCTATGTTTGGTGTCACATGCCTTTGTAACTGTTGAAATGTCATAGTTTTGCACTTAGAATCAGCATTCTAGCTGCATGTGTAAAATTACAAGTTATTTTAAAAGCAACAAAAAGTTAGCTGAAGGTCTGGCTTAAGGAACTTGATTTTGCCTAGCAACGGATCCCATCAGCAGTGAAACTTGAGTCACCACTGTGTTCCCAGGCCAACCTTCCTTTTGCTGCCCAGGCTAAGGATATGCCATCTATCTGATAATTGAATTATCTGTGCTCTGCAAGAGGGTGAACAAAGCCCTCTTCACTCAGGCAAAGGTTTTTATTACCGCAGTCGTAAATTGTAGCTTCCTCTTGGCAGGAGCTGGGAGGAGCACTGCCTGTGAGAGCAAGCTGGCTTGGCAGAACTGGAAAGAACCAGAAATTCAACCTTGTGCTGAGGGTAAACCACACCCCTTTGGAGCCAGAACATAACTTTAAAAAGATGAATAACTCATAGAGCGGACATGTGAAAATTTTATAAATGATACCATAATTCTTGTGATTTTTCTGCCCACAGTTTAAGACGTGGTAGGAACCGGTGGTATGTTCAGGGGGGTTTTAGCGGAAAAGTGGATATTACTCTAAATGTGTGCATGTTAAAAATCTGAAACTTCATCAGTTAATGTCCCTACCCCCTGCACACATGTATGTAAAGTTGGGTCCATGTCGGAAATTGAAAAAGCAGTTAAAAAGTGAAATATGTGCCAGTTCTGAATGCAAGCTCCCAGGAAGAGCAGAGTTTGAACAGGGGATACCTCCTGTAATGCATGATGGGTGCATATGATTTTAAAACAATATGTACCTCTGCAAATATGTATTTGTTTCAAATCTAGATTTGTGTGTAAGTTGACAGGAGGAGTGGACTTTCTGCAGGCTGTAAAATGACATCAATCTGACTCACAGTTCAGTTTGCCAATCAAGCGGAGGAATGGAAGTTTGACCAATTAGAAGCTGAGAGAGAGGTAGGGTCAGTGATGCTAGAACACACCCACATTCTAAACACATAAAAGCAGACAGACAGGACAGATAGGGGCTTTCCAAATCCATTTGCAGCGGGACGCTCTGCCGGAAAAATCCATACTTACCTCCATCAACCTCCAGAGAGCCAAACTAGAGACTTCAATCTATCCAGAACTAAGAGACCAGACCAGAGAGACCCAGACCAGCAGAGAGAGTGACCCAGATCACTGTGAAGTGCAGAGGCCAGACCAGACCAGACCAGAGCCCAGTCCAAAACCCTGACCAGATCCATGGCGAGGCCCATTTCACTCAAGAATATAGTGTGAGTACATAGCAAACTGTGTAGAACCAAGCTTTTAGTTTAAATTCATCTAATTCAATCTATTTAACCTAAGTAGAACTGCCTCCTAGCTGTCACCTGTCATTCTAGCTGCAAAAATTTGTCACTTGTCATTTTGAAAAAGTGTGCGTTTAAAATTTACAAAACCAAAAACGACCTTTACTAAATTACTCATATCTCCGCAACCGTTTGGGCTAGAGACTTGCAATAACTTTCATTTGGAAGCTGAGATCCCAGGCTTTTCTAGGACCCCAAAACGGTAGAGATAGTCCTTGCGGTTCCTTTGTAATAGCGCTCGGCGCATCCGCGAATTTTACCGCGATTTGCAATTTCTTCACATGTAAAAACTGCTGCTGTTTGCTTTCCATTTGCCAGAAATTCGTTTAACCTGCTAACTATCCCTGCATCATTGCTAGTGTGAGCCTGGACTAATATTAACTAGATACCACTCACCCTGAACCTCTGAAAGGGAATTAAAAGCGTTTACAGCATATTTCTCATCCATTGCTAGCACATATCAAAGCATTTGGGCCTGTGTTTTCAAAACTCCTACCTGTTTTCTGTTGTCTAAGGTTGCTGGATTGAACTGAATTACAGTTGATTGCATTTCTGAGAACTGTGTGTTTTCCTTCCATTTCCTTGCCTTGCATCAAGGGGGGGGAGGGGATTGCCAGAGGAAAGTGATTACATTGTTGGGTTGAAATCACATTGAGTATTTTCTGTATTGCATTCAGTGAATATTGCATCCACCTGAGCTACATAAAGCATCCTCTACCACAGTATACTTTTGTTCCTATTTACCAGTGTGCTACCTTATCCATTTCATGTTAACTCATTAGTCATTATAAAGAAGTGTGCTAGTGCCAGATTCTCCGTTGTTAATATTTCCCATATCAGATTAAGTGTGATATTCAATTATTAATTTATTATAAAGTGTGATATCTATATTTTAATTTATCAAATAAACCTTTTAAACTTGCAAAACAGAACTACTTCTTGGCTCAGTGGGGTCAGGGGGATTCCAAGAGAGGGGTGTCATACAAGGGTAGTCATCCAGAACGCATGAACTGGACCTAAAGATATATCAATAAGGGTTTTCATTCAGTATTATAGACTAGGTGTTAATTTGGCTGTAGTGCTGAATTGAATCCTCTTACAAAGTGGCGGCTCGAGCCGAGACGTTGGGTTAGAATACCACTTGTGCAGCTTAATACGGTGTGCTAACTGACGGGATACATACATCCAGTCGGATCACCACGCTGCATTACGCTGTGAAGCATTCCTCAAAAGGGACACTCCAAGAAAAGTTCTGTTCTGCAAAACTAAAATACTAACTTCTGTAAGTCAGGACAGAGACCAATCTCTAGAATGACGACCTTGGTAGATATGAAAATAGCCAGAGAGCACTTCTTACATAAGTTATTTGTGAGAGGTGAGTGGACTCACCAGGACCAAACAGTCTGGTTGCAGGCCATCATGCAACAGGTCACGGAAACAGGGTCAGATATATATAGAGATCAGGGTCCATTACACGTGGCCCTGAGTGAACTATATATGGCTCCTAAGGCCAAAGATGAGCACGACAAGATTGTTAGGATAGCGGCATATTTATATTTATACATGGGAGCCATACAGAATAAATGTGCTGAAGGCCATGATCTGGCAAAAAGGCAACAGATGGCGTTAGAGAAGGCCCAATCTGATCTGGACTCTTCTGAGCAAAGGCTGCACAGAAGCCAGGAGTCAGAAAATGAGACCAGACAGTACATCACTAAAATAAAGGAGGATATGGATGTGCTGCAAAAGGAAAAGTCAGAACAGGATACCAGATTTCTGGCCTTGCAGAAGGAACACCAAGAAGGTTTGGACTCCCTACTGCAAAGCCAGAAAAAGCTGGAGCAACAGCTAGACTTCAATAGGGCATGTGCTGAGCAGGTAGTCACCCTGCAAGGCCACCTAGATAGAGTGAAGGAGGAGAGCAATAAACTGATTCTGAAAGACCTGGATACCCAGGCAGAGTTTGATCAGGAGCGCCAGAAAGCTGGTGCCTTCCAAAGGCAAAGGGACGACCTGGCGGCACAAATGCAGGCTCTTAGTCAGGAAAGAGACGCCTTAGGCCAGGAAGTCTGCCATTTAAAAAGAAAAATGGAAGAAAATCACCTGGCCCACCAGGGGCTGGGTGATCTCCAAAAAGAAAACCAGAACTTGGTAGAGCACACCAGAAGGGTGGAAGATGCTCTAGCAAGAAAGGAGCAGGCCAATAGGGACATTGCCCAGGAGGTAAACCTCCTGCAGCAAAGACTGGCCCAGTTCTCCAGGACCAACCAGGAAGCACAGAGGGAGAATGAAGCTCTCTGCCAGCACAATGATATGCTCCAACAGCAGGTAGCGATGCAGGAGAGACTGATAGAGTCGAGTAAGGCCTTAACTGAGGAACTGAAAGCACAAATGCAGGCTCTTGCATTGCAACAGGGAGCAGGGGCGGATAGAGATGAGGTTCGCTGGGAAATGGAAACTCCGGAGCATAACCTCAGGAGCCCTAGTACCAGAGGCCCTCATACCTCTCAGTCCCTGGACTCTGCCACCCCCATGTCCCCTGGCGCACATGAGCACAGGGCCACAGGGATGGCAGATTACTATCCAGCTAAGAGTATGGGGCTCATAGGCCAGTACCACTCAGGAATGGAGGGGTGGGCATCCGGGTATGGGTACCCAAGTACAGTACAGTTCAATGGGGAACCCCAGGAGAGTAGGCCCATTAAGGGCATCCTGAAAACCTCTGCCCAGTTAGGTCAGTGGAGGGGGTACCCATCAAATCCTGGCAGCAAGGAGGAATCTGAAGACTCCTCTGAACTGCGCAGGACACAGGAGACCAGGTCCCCACATTCTGCCAGCCATTCCCAGGCTCGCAGAATCCGGGAAAACCTGGAAGAACAGACGGGAACCTCTGGGAGCAGTGCCTCTGAGTCCGAGGAAGAATGGACAAGGGTTACCCGAACCAAAAAGGCCAATAAGGCAAAAAGGGCCTTGCTTAAGGACCCCTTAAAGCAGATTAAGGCGATCAGGAGCGTCATCACGCCTTACCATAAGAACGCTAAGTATTCTGTTTGGGAGCACTTAGAGTTGTTTGAACAAATGATGGAGACTTTCCATTTGAAGGACAGCCAAAGCTGCATTCAATATGTAAAGTGGACCTTCTCCCCGGAATACTCCAGTTTCTTTGCGGGGCTGGAGGACCAAAATCATTTAAGATGGTCCACATATAAGGCGGCCATCCTGAAACATTTTTCTGTTCACAGAAATCCTCAAGAGGCTCGCAAGGCGGCCTACAATTTGCAATGTGGGGAGGATCAGGCCCCACGAGAATTTGTGCAGGAGTTAAAGCGTGCTTTTGCGCAAACCACCAGAAGGGTGCGCACAGATAGTAGAGAGTTTGTCAATACATTTTTCCATGCCTTGCCCAAATATATCATGACCCAGCTTGTGAGGGATTTTCATGAGAAAAGATCCTTAGATTGGGTCATTGAACAGGCTACCCGGATCTATGAGGTGCAGAAACCGATAGATAGCAAAAGTAATGCCCAGAAAAACCCCAAAGCCAACAGCACCCCTGCTGCTGCCAAGGTGGCAGAGGTAAAGGTCACCCCCGTTTTGGATTTGGAGATGGGGGGGCCTAAAAACCTACCTGCACCTAATAATGCCAGGCCCAGGAGGTCCTCGGGTCAGTCACAGACAGGGAGCCAAGGAGGCAGCCCCACAAATGGGGTCCCTCGCTCTCCTGATTATGTAAGTCCCCGTTACAAGGGAAATCGACCCATCCTGGGTTATGTGTGGACTCCTCCAGCCCAAGGGGGGGGAGCCAGACAAGCACCTAACCCAGGGAACTTCCCTCCAAACTTCCCACAGGAGGGCAGAAATTTACCAAACCCTGGGCAGAACTTTTTCCCCAGATATCCACCCGACTTTCAGCCCCAAAACCATCCATCCTTCTTTCCCCAGTTCCCTGAGCCCAGACCACTGAATCCGGGAGAGGGGAGGCCAAGGGTGGAGGGGTACCCAAACCTTCCCAACCCGGGGTATTACCAGAGGAGGGACAGCTACCCTTCCCGGGATCAGCCCAGGGGAGAAAACAGGGCCCCGTATCAGCCTGAGCGGGTTTCCCAGTTAGAGCGCCAGGTTCAAAACATGGCGCGGGATCTGGGTCACATACTGAGGGCTCAGCAGAACCCTCAGATGGGCGTGCCGGCGCAGAACGCACCCAACTCTGGACCTGGTGCTCCAGAACAATGACGGGGGCAGCACCCCGATAACTCACCGGTTCCCAGGGAGGAGGCACAAAGGGAAGGGGGGTGTAAAGCCTTGGAGGAAGCTTCCTTCCTCACTTGTAAACAGCCCCTGGAAACCCAGGAACCGGAAACAAAATCTCTTGCCCCTGAAAGTCTGCCTCCTAAGGAGCAGAGGGGGGGTAGGAGAAACAAAAGACCCAAACAGACTCAGTTTGAGGAGGAGGTACAGATCTTCCAATTTGAGGGAGAGGGATCCTCAGAGGATCCTGGGAAAAGGATCTTCTCCTTCAGAGAGGGGGGAACTCCTCCCAAAGAAAAATGGGTCCCTAGGGATGCAAATCCAGACTGGGGAGATGTGGAGACTGAGCTACCGCCGCCCACCATCTCATCCCAGAACCAACAGCAAGAAAATCCCCTGGTTCAAACCCATCCTGGTGACTGCCTCCAAAAAGGGGGGGGCGGCCCAGAAACGGAGCCAGGGGAACCCACAATGGCTCTGATCTCCAGTTGCAAATTTTTTCTTTCAGATTCCCAAGACTCTCCACAGAATTCTGCCCAAATCTCCTCGCTAGCGATGTCCAAAACCAGAAAATTAGCCCACCAGTTGTCCAAAAATGTACATTATCTGTGCCCCCTTGAGGAGAAGGAGGGAAGATATTATGCCCCGGTACAAGTACAGGGGCAGGGTACAATCTCAGCACTGGTGGACACTGGATCTCAAGCTACCCTTCTGTCCAGAAGGGCCTTTGACGAACTGAATGCAGGAAGGGGAGAGAATTACCAAATTCCTCTCACCTCTCTTCCTGGACAACTGCAGAACTTTGACGGGAAGGAAATTCCCGTCGAGGGGACGGCAGACTTGGACATTAAGATCGGGCGACATAAGTTGAAACACCCGGTCATAGTTGTGACCCCAGAGGGCACCCCTTGTTTACTAGGGAATGACCTCCTGAGAAGGTTGTCACCCCTAATAGATTGCGTAAACAAGGTCCTCTGGACTCAGACTAGCCGACCCATAAAATTAAAACAGAGTGTCAACCATGTTAGTTTAAACGGCACATGCCACATGGTTGAACAAAAATCTGACCAAGTAGAATTTCACTTCCAGAACAACCAAATTCCAGACGTGACGGTAATAGCAGTAGGACAACAGACTGGTGATGGGGGGTCCTCTCTATTTCTGAAAATCAACCTTCCTTCCAGTCTAAAGTGGTATTCCATGCTGGAAGGAAACACTCTGAAATTTTATACCAATTCACAATCTGAAACTCCCACTCCTATAGTCCAGAAAGATGTGAAATCAGCTCAAAGCCTGGCTGATATTCAGCAAATTGGAGAGCAGTTGTTCATCCCTGTTCAGTTAAATGATGGGAAGGACTCTGTTCTCGCTCGAGTGTGTGTGAACAACGGTAAGAGCTTCATCAGCGAAGCCATGTTCCGCCAACTCCCAAAGGATAAAGCCATTCCCACCTTCAAACTGATAGACAAATGGGAAATGGACCTGGAAGCACCCAATTCAAAACATCTCCTGCCAAGCAGGTGTATGCTCAAAATCTCCATTGGCAACAAGAGCCTAGTCCATAATTGTTGGGTCGTGCGAGACGTCCCTGCCGCCTTTTACTTAGGCAGTGACATTCTCAATCGCTTTGCCATTAGTTTGGACCTAATAAACTTCAAAGCTTGGTCCCGATTAGCGGATAATCCCATGGGCTTTGATGATCCAGAAAAAGCATTTAGGTCAGCTCAATTGCTACCTTATGCAGTTGAAATTCAGGTTAAAGAGGAAGTCACCATCCCAGAAAGGACCCGACAATTCTCCCTGGAAGTGAAAGTTAAAAGGGGACAAGAGTTGAAAAACCCTGATGCTTACATACATCTAAATGCTTCTTTCCAACAGCAAGGGTTGGGGGTAAACCCAACTCCATTAGTCAACATAGAACATGACACCATTCTAATAGAGGTGGATAACAGCGACTTAAAGAGTATTACTCTAGCCGCAGGCACCATTATTGGAATGGCGGTTGATGACCGACATTTCTCCATTGATCTTGTAAATGAACTGTTAGGACCCATCCCCAAGGACTGTTTTGACAGTGACAGTGATGACAACGCAACACCAGACAGGATTTTTACCCGGCATGGGGGGAACTTCCTGGTGTACGCTTCCTGCCCCTATGGTAAGGAAGATGTGACCTGTGACTTCAGGAGGGATGAGGTGATTTTCCAGGTCCATGAGGGCTGCCTTTCCCACCTGAAGCCTCCGGTCCAAATCAGCACTCTGACCAGGGACTTCTCCACCCAGCTGGAGGAGGCCGCGGAGATAGCCAAACCAGAAGTCTTTCCAGGCTTCAGGCAGATGGTGGAAGAGAGAGTCAACCTAGCTGATGCCTGTGTGACTCTGGAACAAAAGCAAAAGTTGAAACAAGTTTTCTTGGATTTCCAAGATCTCTTTGCGGTAGACTCATATGACTGTGGTCGCACTGACATCCACACAACAACAATCCCCACGGACCCTGGCATGACTCCTGTGTTTGTGAAGCAATATCGCTTGCCTCTCGCATCAATGGAGTCCCTTACCGAAATAATTAAGAACCTTGAGTCCCGGGGAATAATCCGTCCCGTCCACAGCACCTTCAATAATCCGGTGCTGGGAATATTGAAGCCAAACGGCCAGTGGAGACTCTGCGCCGACCTCAGGGAGCTCAACAAACGGGTCCATACTTCCCGATGGCCTCTGCCCTACATTGACCAAGGGCTGGCCCAGATCCAGGGGTCACAGGTATTCACTGCAATAGACCTGACCAATGGGTACTGGACCGTGCCTGTCAGTAGGGAGGACCAATACAAACTGGCTTTTACCTTTGGGGGCCAGCAGTACACATGGACCCGGACTCCCTTCGGATACCTCAACTCCGGCAATGAATTCAACATCTTTCTACACAAGGCCATGCCCGACTTGGGTGCAAGGGGTAACCTGGCTTATGTAGATGATGTCCTCATCAAAAGCTCAACTGTTGAGGAACACATAGCGGAGATCCGTTATGTTCTGACACAGTTGAGGGCCGCCGGAGCAAAACTTTCCTTTCAGAAAGCACAGTGGTGTAGAACCCGTGTTAATTTCTTGGGGCATGAGATTACTCCTCAGGGTCTCTGTCCCCAGGAAAAGAAAGTGGAAGCACTTCAGAAACTGAAAGACCCCACAACTCTGCGGGAACTAAGGAGCCTCCTTGGACTGACTAATTACAGCAGAAAGTTCATTGAGGGCTACGCAGAGATCACCAGACCCCTGATTCATCTCCTGAAGGGGGGGGTCAAGTGGGAATGGGGTCCAGAACAATCCGAGGCAGTAAGACAACTCAAAAGAAGCCTCTCACAAGCGCCTTGCCTAGCTTACCCGGTCAGAAACAAGGAGTTCTTCCTGGAGACAGGGTTCTCTAATACGTGCTTGACGGCAGTATTATATCAAAAGCATGACAAGGTCAATAAAGTA
The DNA here is from genome assembly GCF_040938575.1 of Ambystoma mexicanum. NCBI lineage: Eukaryota > Metazoa > Chordata > Amphibia > Caudata > Ambystomatidae > Ambystoma > Ambystoma mexicanum. The sequence continues at coordinate 296,192,458 of NC_090927.1, forward strand.
ATCTCCTATGCGAGCAAAACTTTATCCTCTGTGGAGGAAAAATTCAACGATTGTGAGAAGGCACTCCTGGCAACGGGTGGGCATTGAAGAATTACCGCCCGTTTATCCAGGGGGAACACATCATAGTGGAGACTCCACACCAGCCTCTGCAATATCTCCAAAGTGACAGAATCCGGGCCGGAAATGTGAGTAATTCCCGAATTACTTCCTGGATTCTGTCAATGCAAGGCTTTCCTGTGGAGGTCAGATATGGCCAAAACAAGAAGAGTCCACTCGCGCAAGGTCTGGCTGACTTGCATGATTGTGCCAGAGAAAACTGTCTCGAGGACGAAAGTCTAAAAATAAAGGACAACATGGAGGCATACCTTAATTCCCCCCACAAAGTCTTTGAAGAGGACAAGTGTGAGGGAATGCCCACTGTGTATGTGGATGGATGCTCTTACCATGTTGACAACAACGGGGAGAAAGAACTGGTGGCTGGCGTAGGGAATGCATGGGTGAATGAGTCCCCAGAACCCTCCGCTGGATACAAAATTGGTCCCCGAAGTAGTCAGGTGGCAGAATTGATGGCTGTGCATCAGGCCATCCTCACTGCTATCCAGCATCAACTCCACGAACTGGTCATGATCACAGATTCGGATTATGTACGGAACGGGTTCGTGGAGCACCTGGTTAATTGGAAAACCAGAGGCATGTTATGTGCTAACAACAAACCCTTGAAACATGGGAAGTTGATCCAAAACATTGATGATCTGGTCACCTCGAATGAGATGACCATCTATTGGAAGAAGATCAAGGGTCATTCCAAAGTAGAGGGACCAGACAAAACTGGAAATGACTTAGCTGATCAGCTGGCCAAAACCGGGGCCATCCAAGGGGATCTAATTGAGATTGAGTCCCTGTTGGGGGAAATCCAGGTCACTGCCATCACTAGGTCCCAGACAAATGCTCACAACGACCTCTCAATTGCACAATGGAGTAAGGAGACCCCTGATGCTGATTTGATTACTGCTCAGAAGGGGGATCCAATAATTGGTAAATTTTACCAGCACCTTGAGGACCCTGAGAACTTTCCCCTGACGGATACCGATTACATTGGGAAAGAGGACCTAAGAGTGTTGATGAAATGTCCCAAAATGTTCCGGATCCAAGACGGTTTGTTGGTAAGGAAATCCAAAGCTGGCCACGATCAGTGGGTGGTTCCTACCTCATTCCGAAGCCTGATGTTAAGTCACGCCCATGATGCGGCCACCGCCGGTCATAGGGGGTTTCACACAACATTGGAAATCTTAAGAGAGGTTGCATACTGGCCACACATGGGGCAGGACCTCGACCAATACTTGAAGGGGTGTCTTGTGTGTGCACAATTTCAGCCATCATCCCTCACGCACCGGGCGCCTTTACAAAAGAGGGGAATGACACTGCCATGGTCAGATTTACAAATCGACTTCGTAGGCCCCGTGATTCGCTCGGCTAGGGGGAATAAGTACATGTTGACCGTCACATGCTTGTTTACCAAGTGGGTGGAATGTCTCCCAGCCCCAAATTGCAAGGCAGAAACTGCAGCTGCCTTGATGATTAACCACATCTTTTCCCGTTTTGGTCTACCTCAAAGGATTGAGTCAGACAGAGGTAGCCACTTCACCAGTGAGGTAATGACAAAGATGTGGGAGATACTGGGGGTCAAGAGAAAGCTGCATATTGCTTACCGGCCAGCTTCTTCTGGGGCAGTAGAGAGATATAACCGGACAATTGTGAGCATATTAAAGAAGTTTGTGGCAGATTCTGGGCCAAGTTGGGATATCCGATTACCTCTGGTCCTAATGGCCATCAGATCTACCCCTTCATCTGCAACCAAAATGTCACCATTTGAGTTGATGACGGGGCGCAAGATGGTGCTTCCTCAGCATTTGCTCTATAGGACCCAAGAGCAGACACTGATAAATGCCTCCACTACTCATGAGTATGTGGAGAATTTAAGGAAACACCTTCAACATGCTTTTGCTTATGCTCAGCGGAATCTAGAAAGATCGGCTGATAGCATGAAGACCCATTATGACCTGAAAACTTCCAGGAAGGAATATCAGGTGGGAGACCGGGTCTATCTATACAACTTCCAAAGGAACCAGGCCAAGCAGCGCAAATTTTTGCCTACATGGAAGGGACCCTTTGATATCGTCGATAAGATCTCCCCTGTGGCCTACAAGATCCGCATCCCCAAAGGCGGTTCGGCAGAGGGGGAAGACAAGTGGGTCCACATAAACCAGTTGAAATGTTGCCATCCCAGGCACACTCTGCAACAACTGGAGGAATCCTCTGGAATCCTAGCGGGTACTGTCTCAGACTAATTCAGTTCCAATCATAAAACATACCACATCTAGTCTCTAAAATATTGTGATTGTATGAAACTGTCTCTTAGTCATACTGTTTTTATTAAAATAAGAATGTAATGTTTTGTTATGATAAAATGCATATGCTGCCCCACTATCTCAACAGTGGTGGAAAAAATCGCCTATGAGTAGATATTGCCGCTTTTGCTTTATCATCCTAGGAGAGATGAAACCATGAAGGATGACCAAGAAGGACGATTCGGAGACCGGGAACGGAGATCCAATGGGCCCAGTGGACCGCCCAATACTCCCATCAGGACCGGCGAGGAGAACCGATCGATCAGTACCGGATGGAGAAGAAGATGCTGAACTGTGCCATCTACAGAAGAGGAAGAAGATTATGCGGACAGACCGGTGCATGGGTCAAAACCCTTGTGCACGCGACTCCCCATCGACTCAAATTCAAAGTGCAGTCGCGTGGGGGGGACTTGTTGGGTGTCCTGACCCACGTTTAAGCTATCCTGCTACAACATTTGGTGCTGTGGGCTTAGGAAATTCAAGATGGCGGAAAACCCACATGTGCGCCGAAATCCAGGAAAGCTGCGCAGTTTGTGCGCCCACCAAAATGGTTGCCTCACTTGCCACCCACCAGTGCGAGAATGAAAGGCCGGGTTGCCATGAGGGAAATGGGTTGCCAAAGGAAAAACAGTAGCGCCGGTTAGCTTCAAAGCGCTTTAAAACCACCATTGGACTACCCGCACAGTAGTCTGAAACCATTGGGAATGGCAATGCTGATTGCCAAATGCAACCTAGAAGTGTGGGGAATTCATTTCTTAAATCCCAAAAATGAGTGCAGTACCAGTACTCACCACTATCCAAAAGCCGGCGTTTTAAAACCACTCTGTGTGTTTTTCTGAAGGCAAGCAAAATGCCTATTTCAAACCTTGCAACATGTGCAAAATATTCACTGAACACCAGCAGACATTTGGCAGAATGGAGTTTTGTGTGCCTACAAAATCTGGGAAATGAAGAGCCCAAAAACAATGCTTATAACAAAAATGCTATGGAGTCAGCAGCTTAAGCCTAACTGCAACTGGATTTAAAACCACCAAAATCGAAAATGTTAAATTAAATGAGTGACCTATGTTTGGTGTCACATGCCTTTGTAACTGTTGAAATGTCATAGTTTTGCACTTAGAATCAGCATTCTAGCTGCATGTGTAAAATTACAAGTTATTTTAAAAGCAACAAAAAGTTAGCTGAAGGTCTGGCTTAAGGAACTTGATTTTGCCTAGCAACGGATCCCATCAGCAGTGAAACTTGAGTCACCACTGTGTTCCCAGGCCAACCTTCCTTTTGCTGCCCAGGCTAAGGATATGCCATCTATCTGATAATTGAATTATCTGTGCTCTGCAAGAGGGTGAACAAAGCCCTCTTCACTCAGGCAAAGGTTTTTATTACCGCAGTCGTAAATTGTAGCTTCCTCTTGGCAGGAGCTGGGAGGAGCACTGCCTGTGAGAGCAAGCTGGCTTGGCAGAACTGGAAAGAACCAGAAATTCAACCTTGTGCTGAGGGTAAACCACACCCCTTTGGAGCCAGAACATAACTTTAAAAAGATGAATAACTCATAGAGCGGACATGTGAAAATTTTATAAATGATACCATAATTCTTGTGATTTTTCTGCCCACAGTTTAAGACGTGGTAGGAACCGGTGGTATGTTCAGGGGGGTTTTAGCGGAAAAGTGGATATTACTCTAAATGTGTGCATGTTAAAAATCTGAAACTTCATCAGTTAATGTCCCTACCCCCTGCACACATGTATGTAAAGTTGGGTCCATGTCGGAAATTGAAAAAGCAGTTAAAAAGTGAAATATGTGCCAGTTCTGAATGCAAGCTCCCAGGAAGAGCAGAGTTTGAACAGGGGATACCTCCTGTAATGCATGATGGGTGCATATGATTTTAAAACAATATGTACCTCTGCAAATATGTATTTGTTTCAAATCTAGATTTGTGTGTAAGTTGACAGGAGGAGTGGACTTTCTGCAGGCTGTAAAATGACATCAATCTGACTCACAGTTCAGTTTGCCAATCAAGCGGAGGAATGGAAGTTTGACCAATTAGAAGCTGAGAGAGAGGTAGGGTCAGTGATGCTAGAACACACCCACATTCTAAACACATAAAAGCAGACAGACAGGACAGATAGGGGCTTTCCAAATCCATTTGCAGCGGGACGCTCTGCCGGAAAAATCCATACTTACCTCCATCAACCTCCAGAGAGCCAAACTAGAGACTTCAATCTATCCAGAACTAAGAGACCAGACCAGAGAGACCCAGACCAGCAGAGAGAGTGACCCAGATCACTGTGAAGTGCAGAGGCCAGACCAGACCAGACCAGAGCCCAGTCCAAAACCCTGACCAGATCCATGGCGAGGCCCATTTCACTCAAGAATATAGTGTGAGTACATAGCAAACTGTGTAGAACCAAGCTTTTAGTTTAAATTCATCTAATTCAATCTATTTAACCTAAGTAGAACTGCCTCCTAGCTGTCACCTGTCATTCTAGCTGCAAAAATTTGTCACTTGTCATTTTGAAAAAGTGTGCGTTTAAAATTTACAAAACCAAAAACGACCTTTACTAAATTACTCATATCTCCGCAACCGTTTGGGCTAGAGACTTGCAATAACTTTCATTTGGAAGCTGAGATCCCAGGCTTTTCTAGGACCCCAAAACGGTAGAGATAGTCCTTGCGGTTCCTTTGTAATAGCGCTCGGCGCATCCGCGAATTTTACCGCGATTTGCAATTTCTTCACATGTAAAAACTGCTGCTGTTTGCTTTCCATTTGCCAGAAATTCGTTTAACCTGCTAACTATCCCTGCATCATTGCTAGTGTGAGCCTGGACTAATATTAACTAGATACCACTCACCCTGAACCTCTGAAAGGGAATTAAAAGCGTTTACAGCATATTTCTCATCCATTGCTAGCACATATCAAAGCATTTGGGCCTGTGTTTTCAAAACTCCTACCTGTTTTCTGTTGTCTAAGGTTGCTGGATTGAACTGAATTACAGTTGATTGCATTTCTGAGAACTGTGTGTTTTCCTTCCATTTCCTTGCCTTGCATCAAGGGGGGGGAGGGGATTGCCAGAGGAAAGTGATTACATTGTTGGGTTGAAATCACATTGAGTATTTTCTGTATTGCATTCAGTGAATATTGCATCCACCTGAGCTACATAAAGCATCCTCTACCACAGTATACTTTTGTTCCTATTTACCAGTGTGCTACCTTATCCATTTCATGTTAACTCATTAGTCATTATAAAGAAGTGTGCTAGTGCCAGATTCTCCGTTGTTAATATTTCCCATATCAGATTAAGTGTGATATTCAATTATTAATTTATTATAAAGTGTGATATCTATATTTTAATTTATCAAATAAACCTTTTAAACTTGCAAAACAGAACTACCTCTTGGCTCAGTGGGGTCAGGGGGATTCCAAGAGAGGGGTGTCATACAAGGGTAGTCATCCAGAACGCATGAACTGGACCTAAAGATATATCAATAAGGGTTTTCATTCAGTATTATAGACTAGGTGTTAATTTGGCTGTAGTGCTGAATTGAATCCTCTTACATTCCTTTTTTCCAAAAGTCATCTGAATTATCTCCTAATGCTGCAGCAAACAAGATTTACATGCCTCTTACCGCTTGTGTGATACCTGTGGTCTGTTTCTCGAGCACATATATCCTCTTGCCTGCTCCTCTGTTGGCAGTGCCTTTATCAAATTATTTCTATCCATATGTGGCCAGAGCCATACTGCGCTCTGCCCGGACCTCTATGCACAATAGAAACTGCGTTCCCACCTACATTGCTGGTAATGGTATCCCCTCTGGGTGAATTGTGTGTGTGACGAATATACATTCTATGTTGTGGCTGTCTAGTATCTGGTGGTTGACACAATGGTTGAGACAGCCCTGCCCGAAACCGGTATGAATGCAGCTTGGAGTGTTGAATGGCTCAGTAATTGTCCCAACACACATAACTTGTTGTGAGTGTCTGGAGAGAAGTGAATGGCCTGAATACCTCATGTGCCTGATTGGCTGCCTGCCTGCATGAATGCCCATAGTCGTTATTGGATGCTTGAGTGCAACCCAATAGAATTAATGGGAGATCAACAGTTAATCTGGGGACCTCTCACTGCTAGGAATCATGTTCAGAAGCTGAAGTCCACTACGCTGAGTAACTGGAGTAACTGAAGATTGATCCTGAAGCCCTGCTGGACGAGAAGAATTGCTGTTGCTCTCCTTCACAATCTGAAAGCTGCTGTGCTTCAAGAACTGACCCAGAGAGGACCTGGTAAGGCGCCCTCTTCCTGAGCTATGAGGGACCATCGTGCACAGCTGATCTTTGCCTAAGCTCCCTGGTAGACAGACCTTTGACAGGCTGCCGACCCGATAAGGGGACTGCTGCGGAACTCCAAGGAGAAGCGCCCGGACTGTTGTCCGCCACTGTCGCCGACCGCCGTCGCCGACCGCCGTCGCCGATTGGAGCCGCCGTACTCCCGTTGCCAAAGAACTTCCTGATCCAAGGATGCTCTCATCCGCATCGTCGCCGTTGTATCCTGCTGGAGAAGGCCTGACCGTCGATGCGCCGAGGAGCATCCACCGGTGGGTTTCCCTCCACCCAAAGACCACAGCGACACTGACGACTCAACGCCCTTGCTGGACCACAGTTCTTCGACTCTTTGCGGTCCAGAACTATCGACACTGAGGTGCCCCGCACACCTCTTCCTTGCAGGGCGTTTACGCTTCCCCGTCAATGAGCACCGCTAGGAACGACGCGGCCATTTCACCGTCGTAGCTCGGCCTGTTCTCTGTTGGATGTTCAACGACCTGTGACTCCTGCCTGAAAGGGACGACACTCAAGAAGGGTTGTCGATTTCCCCGACGAGGAACGCTACAACGTCAGGTACTTTGGGGTTGCAGAACTATTGGAAAGTCTAGTGTGAACAATATATGGACTGGACTTGTATCTTTCTTCTACAGGTTGCCCAGGTGGGGGGATCTCCACACAGAACTGTGTCTAGTGATAGAGGCAAGTATTCTGCCAATTATTCAACCATCTTGCTTTCCTTCCTCTCTCTACTGCTGGTTTCCTCTTTATTTTGATCTGGGTGTCATCCTGACCGTATGCGCTTTAAGGAGATCTAATAACATTAGTGGTACCACTTTAGAATTGTACATATTTACCTTGATTTTCAGAGTACAAAGTGAGCTATCGTGATTGTGTATATGACCTTAAATATTAATTATATAAAGACTGTGTTTTAACCAATACAGTGTGTGGACATTCCTTCATGGGTGCTCGGGGACTACACTGTACTTAAGAACCAGCTCGCATCACCTCCTGAGAAGCTAGGCCTTGATTGCTCCACTATGTTACCATAATGGAGAATCTTGGCAGGGGTCTCTGTGCCTCCCCTCTACCATATCGAGAGCGGAAGTGCAGACCCCCCCTCCGGTCTTCACAGAGGTCACCCCCACTGCTGTGGAAATCCAAGGAAGACAAGCCTGGCTGCATTTGAATGAGGTAAAGCCTTACAAAGGAGAGACCCTTAACCCTCTGTCACCCGTTAACAGTGAAGCAAGAGAAGAAGTTCTGCGAATGCAGACCCGATTGGCTATCAAGAGCCAACAAGAATAATTAAAATAAAAACAATTAGAAGTTTAGATTATTTCCAAGTTTAAAGGGAAAGGAACAAACTTTTCAGTGTTCACAGAACTATTCCTGATAGGTTAAAGGGACAATGTTTTGAAAAACAATAAGCACACATGACACTTTATGTTGCCTATAACAGTGTGTACATTCTTATATGCTGTTTTTACATATATACTTTGATCATATCCAGCTCTAGTGAGATGAAAGATGGATATTGTCACCTTTTTTGAAAATCCTAAGACAGCCCTTATTATTCACAGGATCATCATTGCAATACTATTACAATTTCTGTTAAAAAAGAGTGTTATTATTATTAAGAGTAACATGAATTATCCGTTCATAAATGAAAATGGGAATTTTCAATTTGTAAAATACACATTACTTGCAAGAAGGCCGATTAATATACAAAATGCACTAAGACGTATAAATTCTCTTGCAATTTTTCTTTTGGCTAAATTGTGTACAATGTGCAGTCTGTATTTCCTTATTCTTATAGTATTTCACCAAATGGTGCTTTATAATACAGATGGAGTGTTTAACAATGAGACTCCTGTTTCTATCCCTAAAAAAGCACAAGTGATTTTTTCCCTGATATTTCCAAACAAATTACTTGACTTAAGAGGGATGCTGGAGAAGATTACCAGGATATAAATACATGCCTTGAAAACTCAGCCCATTTAAAGAATAACATGTGGTACCAGCACATGAGAGAGATGTGAAGAAGAACATCAGGTGAGAGCCGCTATGTATGTTCTCTCATCCCTCATGCCAAGAGCACAGCTAGACTATTTATAGCAAGAGACATACTGATGCATGATGCAAAGTGTCTCAGTCACCTAGCAGCATGCATGACAAGAGGACAATTTGAATGAAAATGAGAAACCCTTGATGGATGTCAAAGAGAATGTTCCCCTATGAAGATGCTGACATAAAAATGCAGAAGATGTTAATAGAACCGATTTGGAAGAGCGGAATGCTCCTGTACTCATTCAGTGGTCTAGGTGGAGAAGAGATGAGGATTGTTGAACAAAAGAGACTGTTTTGTGCAGACACATGGGAGACACAAGGATTGCCAGAATGCTGGGAGAGACCTCAGCTATTGGTATATGGACAAATAGCCACCAGTACAGGATGGGAAGAAGGAATGATGGGGTGCAGTGCACACTTATTGATGACAGCATCAGTGAAGATAGTGAATGATGAATGCCTTAAGGAATGGGCCAAGAATTCTGAATTATTAACATGGGTTGAACATTAAGTAGGACCTTTATCCATACTGCTGATGAAGAATGCAACACTCTGTTTCAGAACAGTGGTCTGACCAAAGTTGGAGAAAATTAAGGATGCAAGCAAATAATTGATGTGCCAGTAATGAAAAGAGGAACTGCAGTGGTGATGGACCACTATTGGGCCTACAGATCCAAAGCTTATATGAAGCTGCCTAAATATTGGAGAGGAATATGTTCTATAGTGATAATACATGTTCTTGCAAAGTGATCTCCATATTGCTGACTTTCTGAAAATGTATGTACATCAAAGGGAGAAGAGGCTGCTAAGCATCATCCAACAGAAGAAAGAGAACAATTTTTTTGCAAAATCCGTAGAAGCGTACTGCGATATCCCAGATAAGCGCAAATTGTTCAGTAGGATGGCAGTGATATTTACAGCCATATTCATACTAGGAATTCAAGCTGCAGCAAACGCCAGGTGGTTGCAAATCACAAGGTGGGAGCTGCTTCAAACAACTAACATGACAATAAAAGGATTTAATGTGATTAAAGAAGAATTGAGGGCCATCAGACTTATGAACCTCCAGAACAGTTATGTTCTGTACTTAGTTACATCAATGGAAGGAGGTGTGTGTGTAGAAATCGGGCCTTCTTGCTGTACATTTTTGCTGCCCATGATGGAGAAAATGGAACCCTGGCAGAAGCTATAACTCTGTTGTCAACCCAGCATATGCAAATGGTGGAAGAAGTAGATGAAACCGAAGATGATGAAGACTGGTTTTCATCCTTATTCTATTGGATTCCAGCCTAGCTGACAAATGCCTTCAAATCGTTGGGTGCAATACTACTGTTTATGGTTCTAGGATTCTATCTAATAAGAAAAACTTCTGCAACATTCATAGAATAATAACGACATGCAGATCCTCCTGTGCTCCCGACCTGGGTGGGATTTGCTGTTCTCTTATCCAGACAGACCCGGTCCTTTTGGCTGAGGCTTTCCACTGGTTATTTCTTCGGATCAGTAATGCGCAAACATAACCGCCTTCATGGCGTGATGGCATAATCGTGCCAGTATATAAAAAAGGAACCAACTCAGACCCAAGAAGTTACCATTTGTTAACAATGCTGGCTATTTCTTCTAAGATCTTTGCACGTATATTACAATTGGAACTTGAAGAAGGGTCTATCAAGTATATCATCACTCACTTCAATCAGACTGGCATCTGTTAAGGCTCCAACACCACAATTAACTGCTTGGCTCTGTACACGGCCATCCAGCAGGCATGGCTTATTTTCGGGTCGATGGAGTACGCAGCATTCATTGATTTCAGTGCTGTGTTTGACTCCATTGACAGGGCAATACTTTGGAATAAACTGCTGGCTGGTTGCATACCGTTGGGCTTTTTGAAAATGATAATTCACCTATATGACCAGACTTGAGTAAAGGTCCCAATGGACCAAGCTGGCAGGATAACTAGCTGGATTGCAACTACCAAGGGACTCAAGCAAGGGTGCACATTGGCAAGCATGTTCTTCAACCATTATTTACCAGACTTGGGAAGAGCATTACATAGCCTCTCTGCTAACCCACCATGATTAGGCGATAGAGTTGTGTCCTGATTGGGTTACACCGATGATCTGGTCTTACTGGACACCACTCTTGCGGGCCTGCACGCATCCCTGAATCCATTAGCTGATTTTGCCAAATCCAAGTCTCTGCTAATAAATACTGATAAAACTAAAATCATGGTGTTGTGTCTGAAGGCAGCTAAGGCTTTAAACGGACACTTGACGGGACAGCAGTGCAGGTGGTCTCGGTTTGCCTGGCCTGGGCATCCATTTGGATGAAGGGCTTAGGGGGACTACGCTCCTTGAGCACATCAAATTAAAAATCTGTAACAACAACAGGCTCTAGTGCCTAAGGGCGGTGGTTATTCTATAGATGCAATCTTACATCTGTAACAAGCTAAGATCATCTCTGTAATTTCATACGGAGCAGAAATATGGGCTCTGGGGCTGGTTATATAAATTAGCATATTGGAAGCTGCAATAATTAAGAGACTTCTAAAACTGCCCTCACGGACATCTATTGAAATGCCCTATTTAGAGTTTGACATGATACCCATGTATGTGAAGCTACAATTGAGCTGTCTGTACCTGGTTTGAAAGATATATAATATTGTGGTGAACTCTATGCTGGTAATACTGTATGAAGCGTTAAAATCTAGACTCAACAATATGCCTAGCAGTCGTCTGGGTAAAATCTGATCTGCAGCCAAGAGATGGCTTGTGTTTGCACCAAATGAGGCACCAGATTGGCCCTTTTTGAAATACCAAAAATGTATGAAGGCAATTTTGCTTATCCAGAATAATGAGCATCTGATGATAGATCTTGCTTCAAAGAGCCACGCAGCTAAGTTTATTGCATATTATCTAAATACAGTAAAGGTGCCGAGTTACATCTCTAGCTTCCTTGAAAACTCCTCTGTATGAGATTACCTAACGGTTAAATTCAACACTGTCAGGGCACACAAATTAGTTGGAGCATGGGACAAAATAATCACTGGCTTTGCTGACTATGTGTGGGGGACAGCGTCAAGACAGATAAACATCTTCTACTGACATGTGAAGCCCTGGTGCCTTTTAGGGAAGTAGCTCTAATCCCACAGGATCGGGCAGATATAGAAGATAATTGGCAATTCTTTATGTGCGGCAATCTGGAATCCTATATTCACCACTTGCCAATGCTTTGGAGAAAAATTGCTTTTATTCTTGGTGATCTTTGCGTGTGATTTGACATGGGGTTTTATTTCAGTTCTTTCTTTCTGTTGTAACTCATAAAATGTGATGTAATGCTCAACTGTATAAAATAAATGAAAAAAAAGAATAATTATAAGACAATGTAAGAAGACAACAAAGAAAGCTATTGGGTTGAAGATAATGATTGATGTGAATGATGTGGGCGACGAGCACATGCATATTGAAAGCACCAACACCTGAGAACACCTTAAAGGTAGTGTAAAGACTGGAGGGGCGTATCTGTACTTCTGCCCTCTATATGGCTGAGTAGAGGCACAGAGCACCCCAGCCAAGGTTCTCTATATGGTCGCTATGGACGAGCTCTCAGGGGGTGGTGCAGGCTGGTTCTTAAGTACAGTGGGTTCCCAAGCCCCCACAAAGGAATGTCCACACACTATGTTATGTGCTAACACAGTTCTTTATATAAAAATGAGGTTCAGCGATTTATACACAATTCAATAACACACGTTGTACTCTGGTAATTCTATAATGGCAAATCTATACACTGCTATGTTGTACCACTCTTTTAGATTCTTTTAACATGCATCAACTGCTGGCAGTTATGATACAGCATACACATCTTTCAGTAAAGTGTATCAACATAGACAATAAGGAACGAAGGTAGGTTAAGGTTAAGCAATGGCAGAATGTTTTCTTTGCATATAGATACACAATTCTGAATGTGGATCCCCCCACCTGGGCAACCTGTATTAGAATTATTAACAAGCCCAGTTCATAAATGCTTACTCTGCCTTGCTTCTTGGTTAAAAGGTTTGGCCACCTCAATTTACCTGGAGTGGAAGAGTTTCTTTGATGGTTTGTCGACGATATCCCTTAAGCATGGACTCCAAAGCAGGAGCCACTGGCTGTCGAGAACCTCAAGGGAAAAGGGAACACTGGCATCGATACAGTAGCTTCGACCTTCGCTGTGCTCTTCGAAGATCGTTAATTGAAGTCCTGGGAAGATGAGGTATGCGGTCCACCTCGTTGCAAAGTGTTCAGTGCCGCAAATAAGACCTGGTCATGGATGCAGGACCGGCAGTGGGCGTCAGGTGTCGGGAGTTGCTTTGGTGGTCCTCTGGCCTGCCGTCTTCTGGTGGCAGGAAACCCACCAGCCGACTTTCCTCGATAGCCGGCGACCTTGACTTTCTCCAGCGGAACAAAGTGGTTGACAGCGATGGCAAGGGAGCCCTCTGTCAAATGTCCTTAGGCAAAGGTGGAGCTTTCCCGGCTCCCGGTGTCAAACAGCATGGCATCACTGTGACCCCACTTCTGGGCGACACGATTCGACTTTCTTCCAGTGGTCACGGAAATCTTCTGAACCCCGGTCGACTTCAATGGACTTGGATGGCCTTGATGTTCCGGGCGCTCTCTTCAGGATTCTCGGCAGACAACTTCTCCGGATATCAGACTCACAGAACTGGTTTACAGGGTGCCTCAATGAATAACAGCAGTTTCCACGGCTAAACCCGAAAGCATAAAGAAGTGTAGAAAGCTTGACCAGGAAGGTAGTATGTAAGGGACTTTGACGGCTATGCTTGACCGTTGCATTCAGACTAATATATAGAGGGAAGGGATCAGGAAAGACAGAATGTGGGAGCAGGAGGGGAAATGGTCAGGTGCTTTCCCTGCTAAGCCCCAAGGCTACAGTCCAGACACTGACATGAAGTGAAAGGATAATGAGTGCCAGAAAACAGGAAAGAAGCATAGAGGGCAAAGAGATTTTGCATAAGAGATTCACTCTAGAACCCGCCTATGACCTGTAAGATAGGGAGTGGAAGAGCAGCAGGATATAGCAAAGTCTTAGCAGAAGGGGGCATGGTCTATCAGTGAGAAGTAGTGCTTAGAAATTGTAAGGCTATGCCTGTATTCATAGAAAATACTGGGAACCAGTTGAGAGATGGTGACATGAAATCCATGTGTCAACAACACACAAAGTGCCTTTTTTCCACAGGGGGGCAGTGATAAGCAAGAACGAAATTGAGGATGGCAGGGAGGGCGCTGTCAGATGTGTTGTTTTATCTGTACAGCTTTCAAATGGGTTTACCATTTTGTGGGCAAACGTAGGAGTGTGAGCTGTGGACAGGTAAACTGGAAATTGGGAATCAATGTGTAGTCATGTATATGGCAACACAGTTCCCATGATCCTGCTTCAAGGCGGCAGCCCTTCCAGTCCTCTAAGAGCAATAGCTGCCACATTTCCAAACATGCATATAATATGGGCTTAACTTACTACTCCAGGTTTGTCCAGTTTAGATTGGGCTGCTACGCTGGGCTTATACAAGCTACCTCTGGAGGTCATGGCTTACTAAATCCAGTACGAGGCATAATGAATTCGATCATTGAAAAATAGATTCTGGTGTTCACATTGACTGAGGTAGGGAGGACTATTTTCCCAATATGCCTGTAGGAATGAGTTATGATGCAGATGGGGTAATGCTAATACCATTCACAACTGTTTGTATCTGAGACAAATACAAATGCTTGCCTAACATTTCTTAAGCACTTATTAAGCAGTTGGAATGTTAAATAACAGTTCCCAGGCACTGATAAGGATTTATCTTCTCCTTCTTTTAGGATTAAGTAAAGCACATTGAAAACTTTCACTCAATGCTTATTTACCTAACATACATTTGATGGTGTCCTATAGGCCTGAGTAGGGCTAGTACATGTTTAAAGAAGGCATTTTGAAAGCCGTTTGCTTGCTTAGTCAGTGCTTGATTCAAGGAAAAAGGAGACTTACTCAGTGCCACATTGTACAAAAGAGCCCTGGAATCCAAAAATCACTATGACACTCTCCTCATTGCATGATATCCCTCCCCTCACTACAGCAATTCTCATATTGCAGTTTACCTCATATCTTATACCCAACGATTCCCAGGATACAGAGACCATCACTTCCACCCAACCAAGTATTGATTCACCATAATTATTTTCACATTTATCATTGAGAGGACCAGTGGTTCTGATGGCAGCAAATATGCTGCTCCTTGCTAGAGAGTGCTGTTGGGAAGACTTGTTTGTTATAGAAGAACCAACAAATCGCTCACCCTCTACACAATTAAATCAACCTAGTTGGTCAGTACTTGGCTTGAAAATGTGGCCTTCCTCATTTCACTAGGCACAATCTGGGTATATTTCTTGTGGCACAATCTAGGTATGCGGGAGGTGCTAATAAGTCCTTGCAGAAGCCAGATACAAGAATGTTCAAGGGCTGCAGAAGCAAAGAGGTTTAAGCTGTGAATATCACAGATAGACAGTGCAGTACAGACAGACAGAAGTAGTAGCTGTTTGTGCCACAGAAAACAGTGGCTTGTTGCCTAGTGGAATGAACCACAATGTGTGCAGGGCAAAACAGTTTTCCACTGCAGAATTTTGAAAACAAATGATTGCAGGAAGCAGCAGGTTATCTTTGGCAAAAGTGAACTGGTGGTTGGACACACCGGGTTGGGCTGTTGTGTGGTAGATGTACAGGGAGCCACACGAATATGGGTCATCGACCTAGGAGATCATAAGTCCTGTCAACTCTGCAAAGGTATTTCTTTGTATTGTTCTTCACGAACGTGCCACTTTTGTGCTTACATGCAATATGTACACATGCTTGGGTGTTACTGCAGGGGTACAATATTTTTCACCCCTAAGCAACTTTACTGCAGGGAAACACTGTACCCAAGCTGTAACTCACAGAATCTGCATCATTCACGGTGAAATTGATGATGTATTACCAAACAGGTGGATACTAAAATGTTTGGGATATTAGTAGGGCTTTTTGGTCATCCAGCAAACTGAGGTAGAATTGAAGCCATGTTCCTTATCCCCCTGAACTGCATGTCCCTACATTGGCTCTAATTGTAACAGTTAACCCCTTGACTCCAATTATAGCGGTTGGATGCACTGATTTTTATGAAAAGTGGCTAAGTGCATGTTTAGCCCTTTTCTCTTGATTCATATTTCCGGCCATTTCAGTGGAATTTAGTTCAGTAAATTAATAAATAAATGGGGCTTGGCATTCAGCTATTTATTTCTTAAGTGTGATGCGTTTAGAGAAGGTATTACCTGTATCCCCCTACATCTATGGCTCAGTTAAGATTTTGAGCCTGCCACGCAAAACTATTGGTGAGAAGAACAGCACTGAAGAAGGATCATCGACAGCCATGTTGTTGGAGAAAATTGAATAGTCAAATACTCAACTAAAGCACGAGGTGCTGAGAATGGTGCTTTCCTGCACTTGAATACAAGGTGAATTTCTAAACTCCCTGCACATAGTGTGGAGTCTGTGGAGTGCTGATTGACACTTTTTTACACAATGGTCAGTTCAGTACAAAATGGAGTGCAAACCAGAAAAAAAACAGGTATTGAATTTGCATGTGCACAGGAAGGTTTAGGGGGTAATTCATAGAATTAAGCGCACAAGTGGTGCACGCGGTTGGCGCACAGTGTGCGCGTGCGATAGTCTGCGCCAGCCGCATGCGCCAAAATCCATTTCGGCGCACAGCGTATTAATGGATTTTAGCCACCAAAAGCAGCCGCGGCGCAAAGTGGCGCAGCGACCCTGCAGCAGCGCCAGTAACGCCCCCAAGAACGCCCCTCGCGCAAGGAAAAGCCATCAAAATCCCCAATCCAGCGCAAAGGGCTGCGCTAACCCTGGATCAGTATACAGGGCTGCCACACAGCACACGGCAAGCGGGGAACGTGTATTCCTGGGGTTCGCAGGAAGTTTCACCCGCGATTTCAGCAGGGTACATGTATTCCTGGGGTGCTGGGAAGTCTAACACGCAATTTCAGCAGGGTACGTGTATTTCTGGGGTGCAGGGAAGTTTAACACGCGATTGCAGCAGGGTACGTGTATTTCTGGGGTGCGGGCAAGTTTAACATGCAATTTCAGCAGGGTACGTGTATTTCTGGGGTGCGCGGGAAGTTCCACATGCGATTGCAGCAGGGTACGTGTATTTCTGGGGTGCGGGCAAGTTTAACACACGATTTCAGCAGGGTACGTGTATTCCTGCGGTGCGGGGAAGTCTAAAACGCGATTTCAGCAGGGTTCGTGTATTTCTGGGGTGCGGGGAAGTTTAACACGCAATTTCAGCAGGGTACGTGTATTTCTGGAGTTCGGAGAAGTTTAACACGCGATTTCAGTAGGGTGCGTGTATTTCTGGGGGGCACGAGAAGTTCCACACACGATTGCAGCTGGGTACGTGTATTTCTGGGGTGCGGGCAAGTTTAACACGCAATTTCAGCAGGGCATGTGTATTACAGTGGTGCAGGGAAGTTTAACACGCAATTTCAGCAGGGTACGTGTATTCCTGGGGTGCGGGGAAGTTTAACACGCAATGTCAGCAGGGTACGTGTATTCCTGGGGTGCGGGGAAGTCTAACACGCAATTTCAGCAGGGTACGTGTATTTCTGGGGTGCGGGGAAGTTTAACACGCGGTTTCAGCAGGGTACGTGTATTTCTGGGGTGCGCGGGAAGTTCCACACGTGATTTCAGCAGGGTACGTGTATTTCTGGGGTGCGGGCAAGTTTAACACGTGATTTCAGCAGGGTACGTGTATTCCTGGGGTGCGGGGAAGTTTAACACGCGATTTCAGCAGGGTACGTGTATTTCTGGGGTGTGGGGAAGTTTAACACCCGATTTCAGCAGGGTAGTGTATTCCTGGGGTGCGGGCAAGTTTAACACGCGATTTCAGCAGGGTACATGTATTTCTGGGGTGCAGGGAAGTTCCACACGCGATAGGCCCTGTGCGAGTGGGGTACGTGTATTTCGGGGGTGCAGGGGATTCCTACACGTGAATTGGCAGTGTGGGTCCTCCCAGGTGTTCCCTCTACACCCTCCACGGCCCCTGCAGGCAGACCACATCACAGGGGACTACCCTGCACCCCTGGGCATGTCCCACAGGCAGCCCATCCACCATCGGCATGCCCCCCCAGCCAAGCCACATGTCACCTTGCACTAGTGATCACCAACGCATTACCCCCTTGCACCCCCACCCCCCAGCTGTGTAGGGCACCTGTCTGCAGGCCCCCACTCATGTCCCCCAGCACCCCCACCCCCCAGAAGTCAGGGGCACCTGCCTGCAGGCCCCCACTCATGTTCCCTTGCACCCCCACCCCCTAGCAGTGTGGGACTCCTGCCAGCAGGCCCCCACTCATGTCCCACTCATGTCCCCCTGCACCCCCACCCCCCAGCAGTGCAGGGCACCTGCCAGCAGGCCCCCACTCATGTCCCCTTGCACACCCACCCCCCAGCAGTGTGGGGCACCTGCCAACAGGCCCCCACTCATGTCCCCTTGCACCCCCAGCACTGTGGGGCACCTGCCAGCAGGCCCCCAATCATGTCCCCTTGGACCCCCAGCACTGAGAGGCACCTGCCAGCAGGCTCCCACTCATGTCCCCTTGCACCCCCACCCCCCAGCACTGAGGGGCACCTGCCAGCAGGCCCCCACTCATGTCCCCTTGCACACCCACACCCCAGCAGTGTGGGGCACCTGCCAGCAGGCACCCACTCATGTCCCACTAATGTCCCCTTGCACCCCCACCCCGCAGCAGTGCGGGCCACCTGCCAACAGGCCCGACACATGTCCCCTGCACCCCCACCCCCCAGCAGTGCGGGGCACCTGCCAGCAGGCCCTGACACATGTCCCCCAGCCAACACGTCATCACAATCCCAATCCCTGGCCCTTATGGCCAGCCTCCACATGCCAAAGACCCACCCAAGTATTGCATTCACCCACATAGAAATGCCAATTACATGACACAACCCCAATGGCAAGTATGTAAATGAAGACATGTCCCTCACACACTGTCATGATGCCTACCCCCGGAGCACCAGGCCAGGCCCAGCACCCCGGGGAGCAGGCATCATGCCCCCAGGTAAAAGCCCAGCGGCCCCTTATAGGGGCTCTTTGGACTCTGTCCTGGCGCCTTTGGCGCCAGGCTCATGTTGGACATCAGTCCTGGCGCCATAGGCGCCAGGCTCATAAAGGAAAGTGTTTGGTGCACTTACCTGATGCAGACCATGCTGCATACTCACCTGATGCAGACCATGCTGCATGAAGACCCAAGCCAAATGAGGCTAGGGAGGGACTATTTTACTGAAGGGACTATTTTGTTACTTGGGTGGGGCTGTGGAAGAATACTTACATAGGACTTCTTCCAAGGCTATTTAAGCGACGCCCGGACAGCCACACATGCTTCGCGTTGTTCTGCATCCCAGCAGCTGAACGCTCACCGTGTCTGCTCCTGCACCTGGACTCCAGCCACGCCCGCCTCGAACCTGGAACACCTGTAAGGAAAGAAGAGAAGAGAAAGGTGAAAACCAAGAACTTATTCAAACTTCTTACCTGCATCCGGAATCTTCACACCAGCATTCTTGAAGAAAGACTTCCATTTAAAAGCATTGCGTTGCTCGCTGCAGCGCCGCGTTTCACTTACCTGTCCTCGAGACATCTCCCGGCTCCATCGCGGCTGTCAGCACCGGTCGCCACATCTCTGCACCTAGGGGAGAGAAGAAGAGACAAAAGGTGAGCAGTTGGAACACAGGAGGAAAGCCGAATTTTCAGCCATAATACTTACCAGCTTTTCTTGGTGAACCATTCCACATTTCGGGTCGGCGCCGCTTCGTTGGCAGGTACCGCACCCCGGCCCCTATGGGGAAAGGACAAAAGACATTACTGGGGAATTATAAAGACATTTAGAGGGGTCGCCCTCATCACTAACTCACCTGATTTTACCATCGGCAATTTAACCCCTCAACGCATCGCCTTCGTTCTGCACCTGAAATAAAGGACAGATCACAGGTTAGGAAGACAACATAAAAAGAGGCTCACACTTGAACTTTTGAATCTTCATACTTACGGCGTATCGCTCAGAAAAGTCAAGTGGATTTTGCCAGCGCCATTCTGAAAACCAGTGAAGTAACTGGACGAACGCGCGCCCCTGCACCAGAAGCAGGATGGAGAGTTCATCCTTCCAAACCATAAGGTGAGCTTAAACCGTGGGTTTTGGAGGAAGTCAGAGAAGAACAAAGGGGGAAAGGGGGGAGCAAGCACACTATTCTGCAGACAGTTAATCCCCTTTCTCATCTGCAGAAGGATATTCCTATGGGCCAGACAAGCAAGATTTGGGGGTCCGGTTCAATCGGTGGTCCGAGTTCTGCGCATCACGCTTGAAGAGGCCACAGCAACCCAGACAAGACCAGCGCCTCCGTGGGAGCCAGGTGAGCGTTACACACACACACAATGGGTGCAAGTGAATCTCAAAACCCATATCATGACATGCAGGAAACCAATGAGATAATACCACACATCGAAGTTTGAAGAAAAAAATGTATTAAAAGCAACATGAATGGAATTCAAATCAAACAAACGACAATGGAAATTAAAAAAGAAAAGCTGCATGTCTGTACAATTATGAAAAATAACAAATCATAATCCAAAGGAAAGGTGTCCAAAGTCACAGTTCCAAAAATGAAATCCAAGGGGAAAACAAAAGTGAAAACCATTGCTCCATGGGGAAATCCAAACAAAAAAGTAGAATCCAACAGTTAACTATATACAGATGAACAATCCAGGGTCCATGATCCCAACTGAAGAAATTAAACCTATCAAAAACTCCTACCTAATAAAAAAACTATATACAAAAATGTGGTCCATTGTCCAAAAGGTCCAAAATAAAGAAAAAACCAAAGGAAACCTAATACTAACCAAATAACTATTTACAAGGGCAGCGGGCAAGTCCAACGGCTCACATGTTGATGTTCCGGGCCAGGGCATCATCAAACTCCTGCTCGATGTCCCGGAGGCGGTCCTCTTCCATGGCCCTGAGGGTTCGCAGGGACGATGACATCTGGATGACTCGGCCCGCCTCAGGGCCCTACGCATGGAGTTCTCCGCCCTGACCATCGTGAGCTGTGCCTCTTCCGCCCGCTGCCGCTCCGCATCTATCGCATGGCCCAACCGCTGCCACATGGAAGACACTTCCCGTCCAGGGTCCTCCTGCCTTCCGGCTGATGCCTGCCCCTCCGATGTTGAAGGCCCCGAGCCATCATTGCTCCCACCTACAGCCTGCTCCTGCTGCTGCTGCTGCTGTCCATGTGCCCTGTCCGATGGTGCCTGCACATCCTCCATCTGCTGGTCTCCAGTTGTGGTGTCCACCCCTGCTGGACCGCCAACTCCCGACTGTGGCAGGGATGGGATCTCCACCAAGCTGGCTGTGTTGGTCAGGCCAGGTCCACAGGGGGCCCTGGTGGAATCTGGGCCGGAAGACGATGTGCGAACGACCGGAGCATAGCCCCACAGAGGAGAAGATGTCCGCCAGAGTGTGCGTCACATGTAGGAACCCTCCGACCTGGGCCCCTCCCAGCAGTGCCACGTCACGACGCTGCTCTTCGTGATGGCGTGCGTTCTCCGCCCAGGAAGAACGCACGTCGTCACGAATGACACACGTGCGCGACGCGACACCCACCAGGACGGATCCCATATGGTCTTGGGACACCTCGTCCGCAGGTAGTGGAGAGACAGGTGATATGGCACTCTCCCCTAACTGCGGACGGGCCTGGGATGGGGCCTCCCTGCTGGTGCATGATGGTGTAGTCCGAGGGTCAAGGACAGCGACATGCACAGGCCCCTCCGTCGTGACCTGTGCTGCCTCCTGACCCTGGCCCTGGACTGCACCACTTGCACCAGTGGTACTACCCCCACCAGGCCCCATGTGCGGCTCAGTAGCGGGCTCCTCCTCCTCTGTGGAGACCACCAACCTGGATGTCTCCACACCGTCTTCCGCCATTGGAAGCCCCTGTGGGGGCTCACCCGGCCCTTCCGCCACAGCCTTTGAGGCAGACGCAGCACCAGCCCCCTCGCTCCCGGATGATGGTAATTCCTGGGAGGGTGGCTGGGCCTTGCGTCGCCGCCCAATGGAGGCATCACCGCCGCTTGGCTCCACAGCGCCATCTCCGCCCTCTTCTTCACTTGACGCTGCGTAGAGGGAGACATAGAACACAAGAATCAGGGCACAGTACAAAATACCCTAGACAGGAAGCAATAACACATGAGTGGCACTGTCAAATGTCACTTCCATCCTGTCATTCCACAACACATGGGTGAATGCACACAACACACATGCAGAAACAGTCCGGGTGCCTGCAATCAACATCAACATCCATGTAGAAGTGCCCCTGTAAACCAAGATGTTGCCTTCAAAGTCACATGCATCCATGGCGTTTCAAAATCACACACACACTTCTCAGGCACACACACACACATGTGCACCATACATGTAAATGACATCAGCACCCATTCCTCACCCCCCCTCCATGTCCAGGAACAGAGACAGCCATGCATTCATGTGTGCATTCCACATAGAGCTCCCCATGTTGCGTTAAAACACATGCACCAACCATGTGGCTCACACATAACTGGTCTCACATGCATGACCATGATGTCCCTGCACACACACATCCATACATGGCCTATGTCACACATACAGGCAAGCATCAGACTACCAGCAGACTGCAACATGCCCTGTCTCACATAGCAATGCTTGGCCACTCACCGCTCAACTCCAGACGGGTCTGTCTCCGAAGGATCTGGGCATGGAGCGCTGGGCCTACGCGTTCCAGGACCCTCACCTGGATGGCACTCAGGCGTGCGTGGCCCCCCTCCGCAAGGCGTCGGGCCTTGTGGAGGGTCCTGGACCTGAAGTCCTCCCAGCGCTTCTTGACGTGCTTGATGTCGTGGGTTGCCACCCCCTCCGCATTGATGGCAACCACTATGTCGTCCCAGATCCTCTCCCGTCCTTCCTTGTTGGCACGTGATGTTCCGAAGAGGGCATCATACTGCCCCAGGACATGCTCCACCAGGACACCAACTTCGGTGGCAGTGAAGCTGGTGGCCCTCTGACTCTCTGGCTGGGGTTTGCCAGTGGTGCCAGATGGTGTAGTGCCCGACATGGTGGTGTAGTGCCCGGCTGGGTCCTGGGGCTGGGCTGAGGAGCGATGGAATCCCAGTCGGGAGTCTTCTGTTCCAGCAGGGGTGGACACAGCAACTGCACCCCTGGTTGATGTGCAGGCAGCAAATAGCAGGGAACGTGGGCAGCAGGCAGTCAGGCAGCAGCAGATGGCAGGTGGGAGCGTGCTCGGGCTCTGGGGGGCAGGAAAATGGCCTTCTGAGCAGGAGCGTGGTCTTCCGTGTGTGTACGCATGGCCAGCTTGATACGGAGTGATTTGGCACGTGAAAATCTTGCACATCAGCGTGTAATTTGAGGAAAGGCCCTTAGCGCATAAGCGCATCACAACACGTACGCAATATCATTGGA
The DNA here is from genome assembly GCF_040938575.1 of Ambystoma mexicanum. Lineage (NCBI taxonomy): Eukaryota > Metazoa > Chordata > Amphibia > Caudata > Ambystomatidae > Ambystoma > Ambystoma mexicanum. The sequence goes on from NC_090927.1 coordinate 296,215,842, forward strand.
CCAAAGGCCCTTCAAGGGTGAGCGCCTCTGTGACGTGACGCGCGCGGGTGTGCGCGGGCGTTTCCCTCGTGACATTAGCATAGTGGTTCTGTGTGCGTGAAAAAACTGCACGTCCGCGTGTGAATGTGTGTAATCCGAGGAAAGGGCCCATGTGCGTAGGTGACGTGATGCAGGCGGGCGTTTCCCTCAGCACGGGTTAAAGGTGAGTGGGGGCAGCAGTTTGCTGTACATGCCTTTCGTGGAGATCGACGTGTGTTGCTGCTTCCTGTTGTTTCACGCGCCATCACAACTTCACAGCTATCAAGGACGTATCTCTTCTTTTGGCGGGGGTATTGGCTACGCGTGTTTTTCTGCATCGCGCTAGTCAGACGGTGAGTCGCACACGCTATTTTTCCCACTGCGGGTGCCCCTGTGTATCCCACCCATTTTTGAGGTCATAGTAGCCTGCGTGTCCCACGCGTACGCGTTATTCGTGTTACTGGGTGCCACGGCGTACTGCGGGAGGTTGATTCCACGCACGTAGGCTGCAGGGTTGCGTGCACAGTTTTACTGCAGTTTTGGGGTGCCTGAGCGTTACATGACCAGTCACTACATCACCGGGGTCACATACAGCCTTGCAGGTGCAGGGGGGCTGTTAACATCTTGCTTCCCACCCCCTTCACCCCAATTGCCCAGGTCAATTGTGCTGTACACCTCCCATTGGCACTATTCCATCTGTGCCGGCACTACTACATCTGTGCCATGGTTGGAAGGCCAGCAAAGGTGAGGGGCGCCTCAGCTGGGTGTACTCCTCGTGGCGGGCGTGGTCGGGGAGGTGGCCGTGGTGACCAAGGAGTAGGGGGACTCCAGGGTGTCCAGGGCGGCCACAGAGGGGGAAGAGGCAGGGGTGCGCCACTTGAGCACAATGTTGTGCCATGTGTCGGTGCAGTCATGCCACCACCCCCTGTGGTTCCGGGACATGCAACTTCTGCATCTGGCACTGGTGCCCGTGTGACCCGGCAGTCCGTTCCATCGACTGCCAGGGGCCCAAGGGTATTGGTAGCTGCAGGTGCAGCTGTGGACACCTCCACCCAGGCTCAGGGTCTGCCAGCGCAGGCTGCGTTGGCACTTGAGGAGCCCTTGGAAGATTTCCAACAGGCCAGGAGGGAAACCATAGGGGCATGCAGGGCTGCTCTGACCAAGGCACATGTCCCTGGGACAGTTATGTCATCTGCTGCCCCGAACAGCCGTGTGTTGGCATGTGCAGGGGCAGATGCAACCAACAACACCCCGGTTGTGAGTCTGCCAACCAGGACCGTTGCGGTCAATGACACTGCCACAGCGGATGTTGCTGCGCAGAGTCCATTAGAGGGCACCCAGCTGCCACTGACACAAGTCAGGCCTTTGGTCGTCCCTCCACCTGCCACTCCCTTGGCTCAATCCACCAAACCCACTGGCCATACTGGTCAGGGCGCCATTAGCCAGCCAGGGTCTGCGCCACAGTCCAAGAGGAGGAAGGTTGCCCCTGCAGCACAGGCTGGGACCCCACACACAGCCACGACCTCCTGCACATTGAGGAAGAAGCCTTTCTGCAAGCAGGAACTGGACTTCCTCGTGGACTACGTGCGGGGCCACAGCCGTGACATGCTAGTGGGTGCCAATAGTCAGACTACGGCTGCCCACCGTGACACCCACTGGAAGCAAGTTGCGGAACATGTCAGTTCATTCGGCCATGAGGTGCGTATGGCGCAAGAGTGCAAAAAGCATTGGAATGACCTCAAACGCAGCGCTAAGGCTAAGCGTGCCTCAAATTACAACTTGACTCTGGTGACTGGCGGTGGGCCTGCACCAGAGGAGGAAGAGCTCACTCCGCATGAGTCACTTGTTGCAGAGTTCATACCACCTGAATTGGTCGAAGGAGTGGGAGAGATGCTGGACTTTGATGCCCAGTCCAGTGAGTGTTGATGCGTGTTTGTTGAGGACGTGTGTGTTTTACTTGTGGGATGTGTTGTGCATGATTGCCACTACATGTGACGTGTACATGGTTCTGATGTGCAAGTAATGCAATGCTTCCGTGATGCATGTCTGCTCTGCTGGATGGTGGACATGTGGAGCAGACGGGGACTGTCCGTATCACCACTATTGCACCCTACTCACATGCTGGTTACCAGTATACCCCTCTGGTCCATGATCCAGCTCACTGGCCCTTCTGCATGTGGCATGGGGTGACCTTCCTCTCAGCCCAGGCACAATGTCATAGCATGACTGACGTGCATGTGTACTCTGCCTGCATGCGGGTACTCCATGTAGGCATGCTCCCTTGCCCCTCCTCCGCCACTCTGCACCCCAGTTCCACCTTTGCACTGGTCTGCTTCAATCTTGCCATTGGGTACTTTCCTGTTCATGCGTCCTGTGTACATGCTAACTTCCGGCGGACAATCTGCCAGACATATGCTGTGTGGTACAGCCTTAGTACTTGATGTAGGGTATCTCACTTGTACTGTGCATAGGTCAGATGCCCCGCATGGACATGAGTGCCCATTCATGCTCCATGTACATTGCACGCATGCCCCTATGTTTCCTTGACTGGATGATCACTGTAATACAAGTCCTAGGTGACATATATTTCATGGCATCTCATCAGCCTTCCCATGTCAACTGTGGCTCAGTACTGCGTTGCACACATGTTTAGGGCCTGACAATCTTTGTGGGTCACAGGCCTCAGCCTGTTTAATGCCCAATGACTCTGTCCGACTGTTGTAGTGTCTTCTTCACACGTGGGCGGCCTCCAGAGTTTTCATCATGTGTCCTGCTTACTGTCCCATCATCATTTGCAGTGTTGTCACTTGAATTACATTGAGCTGTTGATGCCAGTCAACACTGCCTGTCAATACACAGGTCTATGGTCAGCCTTTTGATACCATGCTAGGCATCCCTGCTTTTGCACTTGGGTGGAGGCGTGCTTTGCTTGTAGATATGCTACCCATGGAATGCACATTGCACGTGATGCCTGAATTTGACCTTGCACTGCCTCTTCACATTTCCTGACACACACCATGAAGTCCTTGTACATGTAGGTAGTGAGTGACATACACATTTGCTGCACTGCATAGACCCACTTCAATGCAAACTGCCACCTTTCAACAGGTCTGATCACAGAAGCAATTCAAAGTTGTCCCAGCATGCATGCCAGGTTCTATTTTGTGTGTCACATGTCTGCCTGATGTGTTTGTTGTCGGTGTGTAGTGACCTTTTTTCTCTATATTTTTCAGATGATGTTGCAATGGAGCCCGAGGATGGTGTTGTCATGCCAGACACAGGGTTGTTACCACTACATCAACCCGGCACAAGTGTGGGTCGTGGGGTGGTAGGCCACGAAAACCCACAAGTGCTACAGTCCATCTTGTCTCTGGCTGCCTATGAGTCCAGCCCTGATGACCACTCTGACGTCCATGTCGAGTTGGATGAGCATCAAGTCCATGTGTCAGGGGTGAGTGATTCTGATGTGGACACTCTTCTGTCCCCGACACCTGCACCGAGGGGTCAGACAGTCTTGGTACCTCCGCCCGTAGTGGATCGGGACGCAGGGTCACCCTCCACACCAGTCACTGATGTGCCTGGGACATCACGTCAACGGGGGCATGTAGTCGTGCAGCCACAGGCAGTGCCAACACAGCGAGGACACCCGGTCCTTGGGTCCCGCAGGGGTCAAGCCCAGCAACGCGGTCGCTGCGCACACCCGCAGTATACTGAGTGGGAGCAAGACATGACTGCCAATTCAGAACGGCATGGGGCAGCAATGGAGAACATTGCTGAGAGCATGGAGCGTGTGGTCCGATCTGTGCTCCCCCCTGCTAGGCAGGTGCTTCTCCAGCAGCCGGCAGGCACGGTCCACGGCCCGCTCGCTCAGGCTGGGCATGGCGGCCTCAGGGTACGCCAGGCTGAAATGTCGTCTCTGCATCAAGCAATTGCTGCTCACGCAGAGGTGCACATGGATGCCCTGGTGGAGGAGTATGCTTCCCTCAAATCCACTCTGGGTGTCCTTCTGATGTCCCAGAGGCAGCGGGCAGAGGAGAGGTTTGCACACCTTGAGCGTCCCATCTCGGCTGAGCTACAGGCTTGCCGGGAGGTGCAGCGGTTGTCAAGCCAGGCCTTGCAGGAGGAATTCCGTGTTACACGTGCTACCTTGCAAGAGGAAGCACGTGTATCACGTGAGGTTCTGCATGCAGACCTACGTCACATCGCCACACAGAACCAGGCTCACCCGTCCGGCAGACTTGCTGCCGTCAAGGGGCAAGCTGCGGCTAGGCGTGGCCAGGCTACTGTGCCATGTCCTCCTTTCCAGGATGAGCCAGACTCCCGGGTCGTATGTGGCCATTTTTGATTTTTCTTTTAGTTTAGTTAGTTAAGTTTCTGTTTGATAGTTAGTTTAATTAGGTAATGTAGGTTTTTCATAGTTAGTGTAATTAGTTAATATAGTTTAAAATTACTGGTCTATTGTGCTTTCATGTGACGGTGCGGTGCTTTGTGGCTTTTGAAAGCATCCACTGTCTGTTGCAGCTGGGCCCTTCAGGCTTGTCTTGTGTATGTGTTTGCAGCTTGGGGTCCTTGACTCACATATGCCACTTCTGCTTCCCTTATCCATGGGCTCGCAAGGATGGTTCGGTGTAACAGCCTATTACACAAGGGCGTTGGACTGTGATATCTGTGGCATGTCTGGTGCTGTGCAACTTGTGTTAACACCCCTAGTGGGGATGATTGCGGTGTTATTGACCACTGTTCTGCTTTTGCTAGATGGGGTGTTTCATGATTAATGTGTACATTCATTGCTATGCATTGTGTAGTATGTTTCTTATCTTTACTGTACACGTGCTTGTTGCAATTCATGCCGTAGATAGTGTGTTCCACACTTTGGATGTGAAAGACGGACTGATGGTGTGATTTTTGATGTACGTCTCTGACATGGTCCAGTAATGAGAGGCCTGAAGAGACACACACAGATGACTCTAAAACATTAATCATGTGTTTCATGCCCTTTCTGCAGGGGGATGAGCCTCCAGACCACCTTTGCCAGCAGACATGGCCCATTGGAGGTCTGGATTCTGGACACGTGTGTTGGTGCCCACATGCACATGTGTGCGCAAGCAGAAGCACAGGGATTGCAGACATACATCCTAGAACTGCTGACATGTTTCAAGGGACTCCAGGCAAGGTGAGCAGCACAGGGGGGCCACAACACAGCAAAGCTTCCACCAGGCCAGTTGCACATGCAGGCTTAGTAGCAGCACTGATGGTGAGCTTGGATGAATATTGGTGTTGAAGCACACAACACAGCTCAGATGTGTTGGTGGACTGATGGCTAGTTGATTGTAAGGATGTCTGGGGCACCTGCAGGGGCAGTGGCACATACCCTCCGGTCCAACATGGGCCATTGAGGCACTTGTATCACCCATGTAGCCTTCCGAGACATGGAAAGGAGCAGCTCACAGGGACATACAGCAAGGGACAGACTCGGGTGCAGTGCATTTCATTTCCATGTACATTTTGAAACATGCACTGCCTATTTTTTTCCGGTCATGGTGGGACACAACTTTTTCTGAAGTCATACCTTGCTACAGGCGTCAGTCTGCTTACCCAGGGAACATTGCATGTTGTGTGAATCATGACACATTGGTGTTCCATTTGCCACGCACCCACCGGCACCTGACTTACTGCATTGACTGTGTATGAACCATCACAGGGGGAATGTTACGTATGGGTACGAAGCATCCACACCAGATTGTCTGTGTGTAGAGTAGTTTGTTGCTATGGGGCATATTTGGTGGTGTGTTTGTGTGTTATGGGCACGCACAGATTATTAACTGTGGCTCTCTTTGCAGCATTGAAGCGCTCCTGTAACCGGACCTGAGAGTGCGCAGGCAGGAGGCCAGCACTCAAAACCAGAGCTGAGTGTCTTGTTGTTTTTCTTTCAAACTGCTCTACATAGGCTTGCTCGGGGGTGCACTGATGCATGGATTAATGTATAATTCAATTTGGTATGTTTTTTTTCCCTAATCACCCCGAGTCCTATCCAATTCTAAACCCTGTACCCTCTACCCGGTGTTCCTGCTTCCCGTACCTATCCAACCAATGTTCCCTAACCCTCTTTCCCCGCTGGGGTTGCAGATGCCTGTGTAAGCCCCAAGCTTGCAGGCGCCAAAACCCTAGAGGGGGTGGTTGGTTCGTGCCACTCCTGCGCCTGGACTCCGGAAGGCCCTGACAATGATGTACAGTTTGTTATGATTGTGTATGTGTTAATGCAAGTACTACATTTTAGTGCATTCATTACTTTCACGTGTCATTCCTACTCCCCTCTGCTGCCCCTCATTCCAGTTATCCAGTATGCCAACGGCTATCCCGACTGCATATCCCTGACCCTCCTTCCCCACCAGGGTCTCAGAGGCCTGTGTGAGTTTGACCTTGCAGGCACCCAGGCCACAGTGGGGGTGGTTGGCTCGTGCCACTCCTGCGCCTGTACACGGGAGCTGTGACAGTACACATCCGTTTGTGGTGCATCATTCTATGTTATGTACCACACATGGTTCACATCCTGTTGTGACATTGTTTTACTGTGCTACCTTGGTTGTTACATCATTGTGGTAGTACTTGGACTTTGTGAGGTACTGCTACTTCAAGTCATCTACTGGATGCTGTTCTGGTTCGTTTTTCTGCATTGGATTTTGTGTCTTTGCAAATGAAGGTGGACTCTGAGGGTGCAGGCAACTTTTAACACACAAGGTGGGAGATGGTGACGAAGGGGAAGGGTGATCCTGTGGCCAGGTGAAATTGAGGGTTGAAGGCTCCGTGACCCAGGTGCAGTTGTTCAGTGGGTCATGGTCATTTGTGAGGGAGGGGGGGTGTTTTGTTGTTGATAGTTGCCTTGCCCTGCAGTGTGATGGGAACCCTGACATTGTAATTGTGGTATCCTATGTACATGATGTGTTCTGCTGATCAATGCATGTTCATGTGTTGTGTTTACCTTTCAGGTGTGAGGGGATAGTTGTGGTTTGACATGCTGGGGTGTACACATGGTGAATGTTCACATGTGATGTGTAGAGGACACTGATGGTCACTTGATTGCACATGTATATGTTGAGTGCATGTCCTTGCTGACCCGCACACTCGCACTATGATGCACTACATGTACAACCACCCTTCGATATCCACATGTACACTCTTTTTGCCTTCTGCTGCCCACTGCGTCCTTGCAGCACATGTTCTGTGACCAATTATGGATCCTGTACATGCCTAATTTGCTTTTTGATGTGGTTTGTCACTTAGATGTGATGCTCAGGGTGTGCATCACACACAATGGCTGTTCACTGTGCTGTGCGCTGAGCAGTGTGTTGCAGGAGTTGGACACAGCACACAGAAGCTGCAGTGTTGATTTTGCAATGCATAATGTGCATGTAGAGAGGCATTCATTGTTATGTTGCGGCTACTACTTTTGTGATGCATTTGGGAATGACTTATTTTGGGTGGGAGGTTGTTGCTCAGTCATTTCATCTGATTCCATGTCAGGCATCATTGTCTGATGCCAATTTACATTTTTCACATGGCAATGTGCACCTTATTGGTACTGTGTTGGTGTATGGCTATTGCTTGCCATGTCATGTTGTGGTTTGGGAGGGTTTGAGTGACATAACAGTGATGGTCATGGCCTGTTTTGCAGGTGTGTGTGATTCACACCTTGCATGTCAGGGCCAGCCGCTTCTCGAAGCAACATGCTGGGGGTAGATCTCTCTCCGCGGCAGGGGCCTCCCTCTGGAACAGCCTTCCTGCCTCCCTGAAACTTGAGGAGAACCATCTCCGGTTCAGGAAGCACCTCAACACCTTTCTCTTTGCTTCTGCTTTCTCTCTCCCTCTCCCTTGCTAGTTTCTTCACTGAAACTGCACTGATTCTGCAACTGGGCCACTCTCACCGACCTCGGTCCCTGGCCCAGCCACTCTCCACTTGCACTGCCTCCCTTGCAACCCCTGCACTGCGGGACTGTCTCTGTATCCCTACAGCCCCCCCTTCCCAGCACTTGTCTGCACTTACCTTTGCACTTGCCACCAGCTGGCCTATTTATTTATTTTTTGTTCTACTTACCCTGTACTGCACTCCCCCCCTCCCCTTCCCCTTGCACTTTTCCCTTCCACCTACCCCTGCACTTGCGCAATCTAAATGACACATGGCCTAGTAGGATCGTTGTCTGTCTTCCCTCCTCCCTGCCTCGTCGCGCCTTGAAACACTTGTGTATAGGCGCATTACAAATGCCATATCAGATCATATCATATATCATATGTGTGCCTTTTGGTCACACAGGATAGCTTGTGTTTAAGTAGCTAGAAATGCACACAATGTGGCACTTTCATGGCAACCATCTCAGGGTGGTAAGGTTGTGACAGTTGACTGTCTCTTTGTCATCATCGATTGTCACCTGGTATGTGCCAGGCCTGTGTGCACTCCGCAGGGGTGGGAGTTTAGGTGAAAAATGTGGCCACAAGCTGGGTCCGGGCTTCCTCGCCATGTGCCCTATGCCCTCCCATGGGCAGCGCCTGTGCCTGTGGTTGAGGATGTGGGGGCACCACCATGTCCACCGGTACGCCCTGCCATGTTGCAACATTGTGCAGGACACATGCTGCCACAATGATCCTGCACACTACTGGGGGTGCATAGAGTAGCTGCCCGCCAGAGCAGTCAAGGGAGCGGAAGCGTGACTTGAGCACTCCGGATGTGCACTCCACTATGGCCCTGGTTGCAATTTGGGCCGCGTTGTATCTTACCTGGGGTGGTGTGGTGGGGTTCCGGATTGGCATCATCATGTGGTTGCTCAGAGGGTAGGCACTGTCCCCTGGGGAGGTGATAATAGTTGAGATTATTAGGGTTTGGGTATTTGTCTGTGTGTGACTTGCATGCATGTGCACAGGCATTTGCACTCACCTAGGAGCCATGTGTCACCATGCTGCCCAGCTTCCAGGGCCCGGCTCAGGGCGGACATTCTGTATATGAAACTGTCATGGGTGGAGCCAGGGTAGTTTGCATAGACAGAGGTGATGATTCCCTTTGCATCGCATAAAACCTGTACGTTGATGGAATGCCAGTGCTTGCGGTTTCGGTAGATGTGCTCAGTGGCCCTAGGTGGACGTAGGGCCACATGGGTGGAATCTATGGCACCTAGCACTTTGGGGAAGTGTGCCACCCTGTAAAAATCCAGGACAATGGCCTGCCTTTCTGCGGGTGTTCTGGGCATGTATATGTGCCTGCGGACTGAGGGGCGCGCTGTCATGATTGCCAAGACCTTGTGTAGGTAGCGTGACTGCGTGGCCTGTGAGACCCCCCCACTATGGCAGTGGTCCGCTAAAATGACCCAGTGGCCAAAAAATGCAGGACATTGAGCACCTTCTCCAAGGGGCTAAATACTTGGGAGCAAAGGGTGGGGGATGTGAGGTCATTTTCCCACTCCCTGACCAGGTCTAGGATGATATGGGGTGGAAACCTATACCTGCCGTAGACCTGGTCGTCAGGCATTCCAAAAAGGCTTGTCCGTGGTGAGAAAATGCGTGCCCTGGCTATTCTCCTCCTCCTGCGGTGTCCCACGATCAGTGCTACGACGAATGGGGCATTCATCGTAGCTGTATATACGTGTTTTTTGTTTGCGCGCACTTTTATACTGTGCACGGGGACGCTTCCGCCTGCCTTGGTGTGACGGACGCGTTGATGCCTGTGCGCGTCTTTTGCCGTGCGCGGGTTTCCCGTATTCGGATCCATGAATACGGGTTGTTCGCGTGCGTGTGGGCGTTCCGTGTAGTTCCCTGCAGTACTTCCCCAGTTACGTCTTCTTTTTCACGTGTTGTTCCCCATTCCGTGTGTTACGCCCACTGCTCTGCCCACTTTTGTTGTGTGCGCCGCGCTATGTGCGCTCTTGCTGTGGGCGTAGCACGCGCCGTTTGATTACATGTGTGCCCGTGTGCGACATGCATGGATTTGGCGCACGACCAGCGGGAAACTAGCGCAGCAACTTCCTTGTATTGCACGCGTGCGCATGCGCTTAATTTCTCACGCTTGTGCCACCTTGCGCCTGCTTGCGCTGGGATTTTCGGCGCACGTTTGTTCCATGAATCGACCCCTTAGTGTTTTGTTCTGTACAAAACCTGAAAATCGTGTTATGTGGCTCAACTAAGGCACATCATTGAAATTACAAATGAAGAAATGATTAACTAAAAATATCAGAACTCTTATCTTCAAAGATACATAACTCAAGAATTGGCACTGTTTTAATGTTTGCAATGTGTATCTCATTCAGAATATGTAGTTGCCAATAACACTGTAGTTTTTTTCTTTCCTTGACACTGGAATCGATTTACAAATTGTACTGTCATTCAATATAAATAAATGAGAGAGAAATATCTGTAATGCCACTGGTCATCCCAATGTAAATGCCCAGAGATAAATAATCATATTTTGGAATCAAGAAGTATTTACATATTGCTGCATAAACTTGTTTCCAAATGATCTAATACCGAAATGACAAGGCAATTGACTTTACATTGTATTCAAGAACACGAACTGGGAGGCCCAGATAAGTCACAAATTGCCATCTGGAAAAATAGACTTCCTTATCCTTCATCAAAGAAACGCATTAGGCCCAGTATAACAATATGATCACATGCTCAGCCTTAAATAAATAGCCAACAACTACATAGAAATACATGCTTAGTCAATTCAATTCACGGTCTCCCAGCATGTTATTATTAGATGCTCACATGTTGGGAAGGCCTGATTTCAGAATGAAAGCATCAAAAGGTACCTATTTCCATTAGGCTTCCACCTTTGGCATTAGTCTGGCCATTAAGCACCATCTACATGTGACTAATGGTAATCTTCACACAGGGGCCCTGTAAGCTTTCCATATGAGTCATTCTGCTGGCATGAAGCTCCCACATGTAGAATTGACAAAGAAATTAAGCGTTCTCACTTTATATTTGCACATGTCAAAAAACATTTCTTTGTGTAACATAGTCTAGAGGAAAACACCCAAAATAAGTGATAAGTGAGGCAGAGAGCTTTGGGATACTAAAGGCTGCAGACAGGGAACAGCTGTCAAAATGGAGAAGTGCTGGAGTGAGATGATACCTTGAGAAAAGGAATGACTACCCCACGGCCTTTTCCAAGAGGAAACCTGAAGCAGACTTTGCTTGAAGTGGACCTGTTTCCCTGGGACTGGAGGGCCCTAACTGTTTGCAGAGAATTACTGGGAAACTTCATGGATCAATGCTGGTTCTGTGCCTTGAATGAACAATCTGAAAGTTAGTATATGAAAGCCCAAATGCAGTTAGATGTATCTCCTCAAGAATCCTTTATGAGTAATTCCACTCAAGGGGGAAGAACCAGAAGGGAAATCAGCTGTGAAATGAATTAAAATTCAATTTAAAAAGCCAATTGAATGATTCCAAATAGACCAATTTAAACTGGAACTCAGTAGCAGTCTCTTTAAGCCATTGCCAAGTAAATTGAACTCTGTGTTTTCATGGGTCTAGTCAGAGACTAGGGCAATAAATTGGTGCACAGTGCTCCATAGTCTGACAGCACGTTAATAAATGTGGACCTGTGAAGTGCATAGTTAATTAAAAAGGATCTTTGTGTCCCTCTTGAGTCAACATTTAGAGGAGTGAGCCGCTCCCGTATGTAGGCTGAATACATTTCAGACGTGATTCCATAAAGGATATTCCACTAACATTAGCAGGCTGGTTCTGAGGGCGATTCAGGAGTCGGCATGGGCGGATCTAACTCAGTCCACTTACGTGGCATCAATAGACCTTTCTGCGGAGTTCAACAGAGTGGATCATTCAAACCTCTGGTCAAAGCTACAGTTTTGGGGCGTGCAATGGGGCCTATTGACACTTCTAATGGTCTTGAATGAAACTCAGCCATTGTGCCTCAACTGAATAAACAGGGTGAAATGTCAACTAGAATTGAAACAAAATCGGGTTTGAGGAAGGCGTGCGTACTGGCACCCTGCCTCTTCAATTTATATATATCAGAGATTAATGAACAGCTAATGCAGTTTGCTTTCATCCCTCCTAAATTAGGTAAATTGAAGACTCTGTGGATCCCCTATGCAGACGATTTATTGCTTTTCGATAATTCCATGGTTGGGTTACAGAGGCTTTTGACCGCTTTCTCGGTATACGTCAAGGAAAACAGCCTGCTTATTAATCCATTGAAAACTAGAATTCTATCCCTATCGAGAGGCAAGAGACGCAGCACACTGACTTTGTCATTCGAGAATACTGCAATCAGATCCTCTACTAGTATTGTTTATTTGAGCTTCCACATCACTGCTCAGCCAGTATATGGGAATCTCTGACAGGTCCTTACCTCGAAGGCTTTCATTCTTGTGAACCAGTTGATAAGATTGTTCAAAAATATGGACGATTTTCTATCATGTCAGCTTTTAAATTCAATGAAGGGAAGGTGGTCCCAAAATTAATTTATGGAGTTGAATTATTTCCTGAGACGGCCACAAGTGGTTGGATTCGCTGGAAGCTTCGATGTGGAGGTGTGTTATGAGAGTCCCAAATGCTGTCCCATTAGCTTTAATCAGATTTGATAGAGGTCAGCTTTCTCTTAAGGTTCGGGTGCAATGGAGACTGATGTCCCTGTTTTGAAAATTAAACACTCCAGTTCACAACTCTTTGTATGGTGACATGAAAGCATGTATGGAATTGAAGGGTCCAGTGGGCGAAAGGACAAATTGTGCGGCGCATTTAAGAGTTATGTGTGAAATGGTTTTATCTGAATTGGGTCTGGACCAGGATATTTTGATCCAGAATCTGGTTTGAGTGAAAAATTCCATATTTGAAATGGATTGGGCCCATACAACCGTACGACTTCATGACTATTAAGCCCTTTTTAATTCAGTTTCCTAATAATTTCTATCGGTCTATCTTTTTAAAATTTCATTGGAATCTACTATTGACAAAGGAAATTCTTTTGATAAGGGGAAAATTACCTCTGATATTACAATGTGCAGATTCTGTCAAATTAAAGAAACTATTCAAAATGTATTATTACAATGCTGTGCTCTGAATGATCAGAGATCTGTTTATTTGGATAAAGTGTTTTGGACAAAGACTGGCATGATGAATACTAATCTGTGGAGACAATGGGCCTCATTACACGGTAGGCGGTAACCATGGCTCTATTAGCACCATTGTTGCTGCCGGTATTTTACCGTGTCCGCCTTGGTGGATGGCAGAATTACCGCCCTGCTCCAAGGTGAGCGGGGGCGGTAATTCCCCATTCACCAAGGCTCTTCCCCATTCCCATTTTTGCCCCCATAGGGTACGGTGCAAATTGCGGTACCGTAATTAGCTCCAAGGTCCCTTTGCGGCACCCAACTTTAACGGCTGGTAAGACCAGCCGTTAAAGTCAGGTCCCGCAAAGGGAACTCGTAGTAAGGTGGTAGGGGTTTACCGGTAGCGGTGCCCTTACCGGTACCGGTAAACCCCGACTGCCTACCCATGTTTGGATACTAACAATATTAAAGATGGGCTGGCCATAGTGGCATTTCTATAAACCTTGTACTTGACCACTTGATTGCTAATATCTTATTGATTTATTTTATTAATGGATATATATAGCGAGAACAAACTTTTTGCAGCTGGTTATGTTGGTTTTATTGTGTTTTAGGAGGTGCATTATGAAAAGAGGAAATAATTCATTGTTTCTTTTTTTCCTATACGTTGATGTGAAGCTCTTTTTATGTATGTTGGAATTGATGGTATAATCTTTTAATCAGGTTTTACTGTTTAACTTATTCTTTGGAAAGGTTTTTTTAACCGAACACATTTAGTTAATTCAAAAGAGACATGTTTGAAAATCTCACATCCTTTTGTTGGGGTGAAAGAGAGTTTAGCTGGGCCACTTTCTTTTCGTAGAAAATGATGCCATTTTAAATGAAGCGATTCTCTCCCTCAGAGATTTAGAAAATCATAACAACCCGTTCCTTCATTGTATAAATGCACCAATATTCTGTGTCCTCTAGAATGAAAAGACTATATATTTTGATGCAGCCTACCATAGTTTGTATTTTACATTCATGTATACACTAGAAACCTCCAGCACCAAATATATACAGAAGAACATAATACAAACTTAGACATTATGTTACAGATATTTGAACCTGTTTGATAGATATTCTTTTTTATGCCAATATTTGTTTTTATCATAGGAGAAAAAAGTTAATTCAAATGTTTAACACACTGGGTGAAAAAAAAGGAGAAATGCTAAAATGGAACCGCATGTTGTTCATGAAAAAAAACAACTTTGGTTTTTCTTTATTGTGACTTAGTTTATAACAAACCTTTTACACACTAACACATCAATCATTAAAACTCCACTGAGATCAGGACATTTCTCATCAAACTATACATTTTAAGACATAACGTTTAGGCATCTAATAGATCCATAAGAGCAGTTTGTTCAGCTGAGTGTAGGTAGATTACTCATTATTTTATCTAGAAAATTAAATCCTGAGCATACTGATGCTTATTTCTCACCACAGAGGAACACGTTCACCATTCATCGGCTGTCAAGAAACAGCGATCTTTCAGCAGTCACTGCAGGACACGTCATTATCATGTGTTTCATTGGGCCAAGTTATGAGGTAGGTGGTAAGGGATTACCGGCACCAGTAAGGACACTGGTGCCGGTAATCCCTTACGACCCTATTCCGAGGTCCCTTAGCGGGTCCCTTCCTTAACACCTGGTTTTACCAGGCGTTACGGAACGGACCCGTTAAGGGACTTTAGAGCTAATAACGGTACCGCAACTTGGCAACCTATGGGCCTATGGGAGCTTGAATGGGAATGGGGAATGGTTCCCGGAATGGGGATTTACCGGATCCTCCAAGGTTTGAATGACCGGGTAAGTCCCTATTTCGGGAACCCGGACCAGGTGTCCTTACCGGGTAATGCGAGGGGACCAGGGAGCTAACAATGGGCCGGGCGTAATCTGCCCATTGTTAGCTCCCGCTCCCATTCCCATTGAGCCCTATAGAGGCTCAAATGGGAATTGGAAGGTTCGTGCCCGGGTTCCCTGAAGGAGGAATTACCCGGCCCTCCATACTCTGAATGCGCCGGTAATTCCCCATTCAGGGAAGCCGGACACAGTTTTGGAGGCAGCCATGCCCTTATTAAGGGCATGGCTACCGCCAAACCCGTAATGAGGCCCCTAGTGTTGTAATGAATAAAGTGAATGTTGTAATCCAATCTGTGTTCGATCCATTATGACCAGGTCATCGGCATATATCACAGCTGGTATTGGTTGATTATTTATCTTGGGAGGAAAATGTGCTAATCCTTTTAGGGTCTCAGGTAACTCTGCCAAATACAAGTTGAACAGAGTAGCAGCTAGAGGACAGCCTTGTTTAACTCCTTGTTTGATATCTATTTGTGACGACAATTCACCTTCATTATTCAGTCAGACACGCATGTTTGTGTTGGTGTGGAGGGCTTCGATTGCATTTAACAGGTCTTCAGGGCACCCCCTTGTTCGTAATTTTGCCAAAAGTTTCTATCTATTTACACTGTTGAATGTTTGTCTGAGATCAATGAAGGTCAAGAATAGATTACCTTTCGTGTTTATCAACTCCAGTTTCAATAGGTTCAGAATGAAGAGATTTAGATCAGTTCCTACACCTTTTGTGAACCCGATGTATCTTAGGTATAGCAGGTTGGCTGACGTAGACTGTTGCATTACCCTTCTTTGCAGATGAGATGCAAACAGCTTTCCGATAACATCTAAGAGGGCCATCGGTCTGTAATTGCCTGGGTCATCTCTTTGTCCTTTCTTAAAGATCGGGACGATGATAGATGAGGTCCATGATGTTGGTAGCCTTCCAGAGGTTGAGATGTATCTGATAATATTGTTATGAACCTTGCCCAGTCTTCTAGAGCGGCTTTAAGCATTGAGTTGGTAAGACCGTCTGGCCCGGCAGCATATGAGTTCTTCAGTTTTCTGATCGCATCTTCTATGTCAGTCACAGATATTGACAAGTTCCAGGGTTTGGGCAACACATTAAGGGTCACTGAATCTTTTTCTGAAAAACCAGCAAAAACGTTTGAATAGTATTCAACCCACCGGTCTTCAGATACACCACTACTCAACCTGCTTTGCTGGTTTAAAGTAATATGATTGATGATTGACCAAGTGTCTCTGGTGGAGGATTTACATATTGCTTTCAGCATTAATTCACCTTGCTCTTGATCACTTTGGTATTTAAAACTGATCAGCCAGTATTTATAGTACTGTTTCCTACATTTCAAAGTTGATCTAGCGTAGTACGAATGATCATTTTGGGGTTTTTCTTGATATTCTTTAGATCCCTTCATAGACTCTTCCGCTGTTCAACAACTGATTGAAAAGATGTCTAGGTTTCATTAGTCATTGTTTAAATCCTGTATTCACTACTTTGTAGCTTTCTAAGAATGAAGAATAGGAGGTATAAACCGTGCCATCTTCTACTAGATCAAGGTGTCTTTAGTTAGTAAATCAATATCTTTCTTTAAAATTTTTAATTGGTTTCCACCGTGGTTACTTACCATTAGCTGGAGCAAGTGCACCGGTGCTTGTCCACTTCTCAAGTTCCAAGTCAACCTCAGCAATTCATGATCGCTACTTTGTTGCAAGATGATATCTAGGTGCATTATTTGGTGTAAAAGAAAATGTGACGTCCAAATATAGTCAATTGTTGAAGACTGCGTGTTGTTCCACCGTTTTGTTTTTCTCCAGAATGTCGCCCAAGGTGTGGCCATTTAACATGTAGAAATTTCGGGATCTCATCAATTGCATCCACTCGCAGGTGTTGGTCATCATTAGTCCTGAGTTGCCACCAGGGTCACTAAGAGGACAACCATCGTTATCTAGGCATTTGATGTTCAAATCACTGTAGATGATAACATGTGGTCTAGGCATATCCCTGTACGCACCATCAATACTGGAAGCTACTGCTTCTAGGAAAGTGGCAGTGAGTATTTTCGCTGCGTTCCAGTAGAAATTCAGTATTACAGTATGCGTGAGGTCTGTATCTTCAAGTTGGATGTGTTGAAGTAAAGTCCATTGTATAAACGGGTTGGGATTGCCTGTGTTGACCACTTTTAAGTAAGGGTTATGTTTCACCAGAGTTAGCAGCCCTGGATATGGTCTGCCAACGTCTCCTTTTACTGCCCAATTTGTTAATATCTCGTACCCTTCGCAGTCTGGAGTACTGCGCAACCAAGATTCTTATCGAGGCTCCTTTAAATTTCACAGCAGAATGATTAAACAGATGTTTGAACCCTCAAGTATTCCAGGAAAAAAGGCCGCTTTTGGTGGTTGTTTAAATTGCCTCTTGCTAATGTAATTTTGATTTTGTCAACGCGTGAGTTAGCCAAGACCAATCTGCGACATCTCTTAGTTTGTCTGCCTGTTGCCAATGGTTGTTCCAGCAGCACACAGCTCCCCACTGTTGGCATAAGTGACTTTTAGGTGAGCTGTCTGTTTATCATATACCTCTTTTGAGGTCTGCAAGTGGCATTGTGGACTGCTTGCTTCATACTAAGGTATCGAGTTCCTTGGCCAAGAGCTGTCACCAATTGGCTTAGCCGGACTATATTCGCGAAGTTCAAAGCCAAAAGGCAGAATTGAAGGCCTTGCTTCCAATAACTTTTCCTTTGTGATGTTTGATGTTATGTGGAGGAACACCCAGTATGTTCGGGACTCATTAACATATTCCACTATTGCAATGTCATCTGAGCTGAAAGAGGGAACAGAATGCAGTAGATGCATCACGTTCTTTCTATTTAGGTTTACCTAATTTCTGTCAGTCAATAGATTTTCCAGCTCGATCTTCTCAATTCTGCTGTTAGGGATAGACAGGAAGTTGATAGTATTCTGTGCAGGTTTAGATTTAAAGTTCAGCCGAACAGGAGCTCCCTTTGGGACAGCTCCCCGCACCTTGCCGCATAGGATACATTATAATGTGAGCGCCCTGGAATCTCACTTGGTCTAGATTTGTGCCATTTTTGAGAGAGAGTTAAAAAGGTGGATGAATCCAACATTGTAGAAACAGTTGATTTTTTTGGGGGTTCTAGTGATATAATACATGCACTTGGCGGTCATTGGGTGCCGCACTGTCTGTGTTGGGCGGGTTGATGGACAAGCAACAGTGCTCTTGCTGGAGCATTTTTGTTCTCTTCGATGTAAAAGGAAATATTGTCTAATTAGGTCAGACCCCCTAAATTTGCCTCTTTGCCCGCATCTGTTGCACATTAAGTGGTTGGTATTTCATGTTGGTTTGTCCAACCTTCTCAGGAATCAATGACCCCAGTGTATATATAGCTATATTTGATTCTGAATGATTGTGTGTGTTGTATCTATTAGTGGGATATGTACAGGAAGGTTATTTTTCTTCTGTAGACAAGCTGCCTGTAAATGGTATGAAATGGTTGGTGAATTTCATAGCATTAGGGGACCACCTTTGGTTTGATTCTGGACACATCATTGTAGCAGTAATCCTGAACTATTTATGTTCATGCTGCAAACTAAAATTACCTTATGAAGCAACTCGTCATATTCAGCAAATGACCTAACTATCTAAACCTTGATATGTATAGTTATTGTAAGCACGCTTGCATTGGAGCCAGCATCATTTTGCTATGTTCACATTCTAGCATGAGGTTGTGTGCCAGGGTCACCAGAGCATAGCTACATTACAATCCACGCATTTACAAAACCTTAACACTGAAGAGTGGTGCAGTCACACAACCCCTTAGCATTCTTTAATAACAGAAGTAATTCAAAAATCCGTAGGTTGACAAATTGTCAAAAATTCTAAAGACTTATTTGGATATCCAATTTTGCAAAACTGTGGAAAATCTGTAAACAATCTGAGCCTTATGGTCTTCACCTGATATCAAAATCTATGCATTTTATTGCACCATCATAGACACCCGAACTTTCAAATTGTCCCACCTCATGCACGAGTGGCAAATCTAGCGCTAGTATTTTTCTTTTCATTCTGGGACCTTTAGTCCTGGCTATAGGATGATTGCATCATATAAGATTTCTTCGAATTCGATTCCATCTAATTTCTTCCATCTAATGTTGCCATAAATGTGTGTGTGGGGGTGGGCTAGGGTAACAATAAATATGGGGGGGGGTGTGGGGTACTGTGGGGGCTCCCCCGCATACATTTTTGATGAAATGTCTTAAAAAGAAAATTAGATGGAATCAAATTCGATCAAATGGATTTGATGGAATCACAGAGATCCTAGTCCTTCATTAATGAGGAAAGCAAAGTACCAGCATGCAAGGAATAGATCCAGGACTGCATGAACGACTAACATGCACATTTGCCAAATTATGAATTTAGAGCAAAGGATTTAAGTGCTTTGGCAACAAAATACAAATGTTTCATGTTGCTGTTCAGAGAAGCAGGGTGGGGTTATTATAGTTCAATGCAGAGACCGCATACCATGTCTAAATAATGTCTCAGCCCTTGGGTCGCATGAGAATGTCCGCCAAAGCATCTGTTTTCTGCTTCTCCGCCTGATATGGTGATATTTGCAACACCCTTCGCACTCAATGGTTGAGTACTGGAGAGGCAATTGAAAGCCTCCTCCAACCTTGACCTTCCACCATTAGCCAGACAGAGCTTTCAAGTTGTCCTATGCCATGCACGCATAGATCACATCGTCCTGTTTTATGTTGCTTTCTCAACTTGTAGTTCAGAGTTCATGATGTGACTGACGCTCAAAACTATGTTAGAATGCATAGAATAAATCCAGGACTCAATGAACCACTCTGAATGAGAAAGGAAGTTCTTTTGGCGTTTGGTGGGTTAGCTGCGACCCATGGTAACTTTCTTAGGACCCAACTTCTCTGCATACAGGAAGAGGAGCAAGCCCTCGAACAAAAAGGGGCAAGCCTCATCATCATCATTATTGCCAGAGGTGCAAGCATTATTGCTGGAGTGGATGATGAGTAGGGGCAGTGCTGAGGTACATGATCTGTACATGTGAGGATGCATCTCATATATGGCGATGATGTGTGGCATACTGGAAATTAAATGGCACTCAATGGGATTTATGAAGAGTTGGAGGCTGCACTTGGCATATCTCAGCAGATTTGTTATTCTGTGTCACACATACCATGACAATATGTAGCATGTGAGGTTATAACCGCCAGAGCAGGGCATGTTGGGCTTTGTTTATCATATAATGATTATCTCTGAGGCATGAAGTTATAACCAATGATAGTATCTGGCCATATGTGACTGAACTGGCACATGAAGGCAATACTCCATAACATATGTTGCTTCTGCTGGATGCACTCCTTTAATATCAGCTCCTCGTTGATGGCATATGAAGTCAGTACCTTTAAAACAAAATATGATTGCTAACTAATACGAATATATGTCCTCTTATTTAATAGCGTATTGTTATATTATTAATCGGAAACTCAATTTGCTGCAGTGTCACTCCTTGCGGTGCCACCAGGGTTACAGGGCATGTGACGTCACATCCTACAATGTCATGCAGTGATGTCACTTCCACTACCCTTTGAAAGTTGGTGAGTTGAGGTCCCTTACATTAGACCTCTAGAGAGAGCTCATTGTATGTCTCCTCTAACAAGGACAAAAACAGATCACGATTCTTCAGTTTTTTCTAACCTGCTGGGAATTTAAAGCCTGTGTTCTTGGTTTCCCATTATCTTCTCACGCAATATGTCAGCTCAATCAACAATGCAAACCAGAGAGCGCGCATGCTGACAGATCACGGTGGCACACGCATAATGCCACATCTGTTTCCTGGCAGATTGCTGAAGCCAGAGGCGGCGGTAAAACTGCTGAGGCACGATGATGGAATGGCCTGGAGACGCTATTGCCCTAAATTAGATTTGTGTCAGATCTGACAAAAGGGGCAATTTCCATAAACGCAAAACAGCATTTTTGAAAGCAATACAAATCCTTTAATGCTGAAGAAATCAATAATATTGCTTGTAACCTGCCCCAGCGATGTCCTTGACAAATAATTTTCATGGAGATGTGTATATTTCTGAGTTGTACATCTCAAGCTGCCAGTGACTCCTGAAGCAATAGGCTCGCTTAAACGGAAGCCATCACTGTAGCCTCAAGATCTGCTAAGTGAGTGATGGAACCGTTCCCTGCCTTCCCAGTCGCTTTGCTGGCCATTGCGTGAACAGGCAGTGAAGCAAAGCTGCACCAAGAGGCTGGCACTGGACGGAGAATGAAAGGGTGATTGGCCCGTTCCTGAAACCGTGCAAGCTCAGCAAAATGAAAACTCAACTGCGTCACTCTGCTGAAACGCCAAACGAAGCATGTTTTGGAGCCGAGCACGCAAACGCAGCTTCGCGCCCATTACAGAACATCTTTGTTTCACCCCAAAAAAAAATATATATTTTATTTCTGGCTTGCAATTTGTTATGCATTCTTAAAATCACGAGCTTATTGCTTTTTCGGCTAGCATGAAGTAGTTAGCTCTCAACTCACCCGCTTTTGGCGGGTGTCACCCGCCTTGCAAAGGGCTGACTCACCCGCCAAGCCTCCTGCACGCCCATTCATTCCAATGGGCGTCTCACCCGCCAAAAAGAAAATCGGGAGATTTCACCCGCCTTTGCGAGACAAATGGTTGAGAGCTATGGAAAGCAATCTGATGTGGTCCTCACTTGGGTGAATTAAAACAAACCACCATTTCAATTTCACAAGAAATGAATAATTAGAATTTGGGTGCAGCACTTTTATTTTGAATTACAAGTGTGTGGACAAGGTTTTCGATGTTGCTGCGTTAGTGCTTTCTCAGTCAGAGGCTTTGCTAGGGGAAGACTGAGGGGGGCTATAGCCCCAGGTCTTTTGGTTGCAGCCCCGGATAGAAGCTCAGGGGCTACAACCAAAAGGCTAGCTAGCCCCCAGTCCCGACTTTAGCGTAGCCCCGGATCTTTTCCAGACCTAGCAACACCCCTGTTCCCAGTCATTGGGTCCCGTTGAGAATGTTAATACCGTTGACAGCTTCCTAGAGCGCCTCTACCACCTGTCTTTAATGTCTGTGCTCTCCACCCCGTTCTCGCCCCTCCTAACCGTTACCCCCCTTGCTTCCTGCTGCGCGCCTCCATGCTGTCCTGAAGTGACCTGCTTGTGTTCAATCTGTTATCAACGGCAAATAAATAGAACAATACATGTTGAACTAAATTGGAGTTTTATGTTCAGCTGATCGCAAACCAAGGCAGTGATCTGCACACACAAATGTATGCTCACAGCTAGAAAAGTGTGTTTCATTTCTTGCTTTCTTCAATGTATTTATTGGTTAAAAGGAAACGTGGTTTGTCAAAAAGCTCTGTGCATAGGGCATAATGATGGCTGATTGCTGGGCACTTTGCTGGGAGAGAAGGTGGTACTTGTGGTGTGTGGCCCATTTATCTGTGGGCCTGTTCGCCCTTTAAGAAAGAGTGTCATGACGACACTGCTCAATAAAAGGGGTTCAGCTGGCACATGAGAGGCAGTGCAGCAGAGCCCCAGGAAGTGGCAACTGGTGTCCGTGTCCTTATTGGTTTCAGTTATCTGTATGATCACGGGGCCTATGGTCACAACACCGGCCTGGATGCCCCCGGAGCCGAGGCTGCCATCAGCTGGGTGCCCCCAGCCACGGTACATCTGTCCGGTGTTCCCGACATGGCAGGGTTCCCCCTGCGTTCCTCTCACTGCGAGCCTGCAGTGTACGTTGTTAAGCCCGGCACGCCCGGTATCTTGGTGCGGCCCACCCTGGTGACTGGTGGCGGGCCGCTAACATTACTTAAGGATGAGCGTGCAGCCGGTCACTTTTGGACGTGTCCTTAATTTGTGTCGGTAGGGATGTGCCGGTGATGGCGATCCAGGCAGTTAAAGAATTGAAAGCAGTAAAACAGAGGGTGGGCGCTGGGCGGGAATGGCTAGGTTGAAGAGAGTTTATCAGCATAGAGTGTGGGGCGGTGAGCGGATAGATCCTGCCAGGTTGGGGGAGCTAGGCCATTTATGGATTAATGTGTGAACAGCACTAATGTCTAATTCTGCTGGAGCAGCAGTTTGGGCACAAAGTTGAAATGTGTTGTAAATTACTTATGTGAGATTCAAAAATGGCTATTAACTGTGTCTGTGGACTGTGAGAAGTGATTCTGGTATTTGAACATAATTATCAATTCTTCAGTTGCTGAGTTTCTTCATTGCTGTGGTGAAGTTGTTTCTGTGTTGTTAAAGTAGGATTTGTTTTTTGGAGAGTGAGTGTTCGCAAACAGGTATCCTCTTTTCACTGAGCAAAGCTGGTGGTTAAATCTGTTAGAGCTGTACATTCAGCATAATGACGTCTCCTGTGTGTTTATGGGGATGGACAAGAAAGAGACACAGGGGGCCTCGCACAACCCTAAGCAAGTGGATGTTGGTGTAACGCTCACCTGATTCCCACGGAGGCGCAGGTCTGGCTTTGAGTGCTGATGCTTCTTCAATGGTGAAGCGCAGGACTCTGAAGATGGACAGGAAGGGCTCTCTACTCTGGCTTCTCCGGCTCGCAGGAATATTCCCCTGTGCGTGAAAAGGGAGTATTACCTTCTGACTGAGGTATGCTCAAGCCTCCCACTCTCTTCCAACCCTCCACGATACCCTTCCACGATTCCCGTGAAGTCTCACCTTAGGGTCAGGAAGGATGAGCTCTCCATCCTGCTTCTGATGCAGGGGCGCGTTGAAACCCAGTTACTTCACTGGATTGAGGATTGATGGGAGTTCAGGTAAGCTTGACTATTCAGGTAAGGCTCTGTAAAAGTTCTGTTGCAAGTTCAAAAGTCCAAGGTTAATAATAATGTTCATTGTCTTTTTGCAGCAAGCGCTAATGCTTATGTCTTTTTTCCCCTAAGGGGCCGGGGTTCGGAATGCCGGAGATATGGCGCCGACCCGACGTGAAACGTGCAGTTCCAGTTCCAGTAAATGGCAGATTAGTTCTGGATGAGCGCTCGGGAACTGTCTTTGCATACGCTCATTCAATGTCTTTGTCTTTTTTCCCCATAGGGGCCGGGGGCCGGGGTCCGGAAAATGCCTGGAAGCGGCAAGACCCGAAATGAAATGGGAATGACCCAACAGGTAAGTCTTATTCCCTTCCTTCTCTCACCTCTTATTCTTGTCTTTTTCTCTAGGCTCTGGGAAGTGGCTGTGTATCCGGATGATCGCTGCTGAAGATGGAGGAACCCAGGAAAGGTGAGTGAAATGCAGCGCTGCAGCGATCGTAACGAAATGCTTTTAAAAATAATGTCTTCCCTTTCAGGATCGTCGGTGATGTCTCTGTGGTGCAGATTTAGCTGGTAAGGTCTTTTGTCTCCCTTTGCAGGTGACCCAGGATGCTGACAGGCGTGGCTGAAGTCCAGATGCAGGAGCTGACACGGTGAGCGTCCAGCTGCGAGGAGCAGAACAACGCGAAGCGTGAGTTGCTGATCGGGTGTGGTTTAAATAGCTTTGGAAGAAGTCCCAAGTGTGTATCCTTCCTCCGATCAGGTATGTACCCTTCCCCGACCACACCCAGGTGGAAAGTTGTCCCACAGGTAAAGTAGTTCCATTCAGGCCTCAAGAGGGCCTGGATGTGGCAGCATGGTCTGCATCAGGTAAGTGCACATTAAAACACTTGAACACATGTCTAGCTTTATGAGCCTGGCGCCTAAGGCGCCAGGACAGAGGTCCAACATGAGCCTGGCGCCTAAGGCGCCAGGACTGCGTCCAAAGGGCCCCAGCTTGGGCCCGCTGGCCCTCCCCTGGGGGAAATGATGCCTGCCTCTGGGGTTGCTGGGTCGGACCTGGCTCCTTGGAGGTAGGCATCATGACAGTACCCCCCCTCAAGGCCCCTCCCAAGGTTCTTCCCTCCGGGGTTTGGGCTTGTTCGGAAATCTCTGGTGAAACCTTTGTACTAATCGAGGTGCGTGGACATGGTTACTAGGCTCCCACGATCTCTCCTGAGGTCCATATCCCTTCCAGTCAACAAGATAGAAGAGTTTCGACTTTACCACCCTGGAGTCTAAAATGTCTTTAACTTCGAATTCTAATTCCCCTTCAATTTGAACAGGATCTGGAGGCTTGGATAATCGGGTTCCTGGTTGTACTGGCTTCAAAAGTGATGCATGAAAAACTGGATGAATACGCAGGTTGGACGGTAGATCCAGTTTAAAGGCCACTGGGTTGATTATAGCTTTGATGGGATAAGGTCCTATGAATCTGGGATTGAAGGTTGGCGGGCCCTTGAGGGGTAAATGTTTAGTTGCTAGCCATACCTGGTCTCCTACTTGGTAAGGAGGAGTTTTACTTCAGTGCAAATCAGCGTTTTCTTTATACTTTTTCTTGGCTTGCTGTAAATGAGTTGCAGCTTCTTTGAAGGCTCGGGTTATTGTGGAATGCAGATGATTTACTGCGGGCATTTCCAGGGTCAGAGGTGGAGCTAGGTCAGAGCTCCGAGGATGGTGACCATACAAAGTATAAAAGGGGGTGTGTCCGGTTCCAGAATGCACTGAATTGTTGTATGCATATTCTGCGATCCAAAGGATGTCTTTCCAATTTAACTCGGATTGGTGTAACATGCACCGAAGATATTGCTCGAGAGTCTGATTGGTTCTCTCGGTTTGTCCGTCGGTCTGGGGGTGGTGGCTGGTGGATAACCGCACATCTATTTGTGCTAGTTGGCAACACTTCTTCCAAAAATGTGAGATAAATTGACTTCCACGATCCGAGACTAATATGGAAGGGAAACCATGTATGCGACTATATTCTCCAGGAATTCCTTGGCCAAGGTGGAAGCTGAAGGCAAACCCTTTAAAGGGATAAAGTGGACCATTTTGGAGAATAGGTCCACAATTATAAGGATTGTGTTGTAACCAGCACAAGGAGGCAGATCTATTATAAAGTCCATTGAGAGGGTGTGCCATGGTGCCGGTGGAATATCCAAGGGTTGAAGTAGGCCGGCTGGCCTTTTCTTTTGAGCCTTGTTTTGGGCGCAAATTCCACAAGACAGTACAAAAGACTTTATGTCTTTTCTCCAAGAAGGCCACCAGAAGTGGCGTTTGATTTTTTCCTCCGTTTTAGCGATACCAGGGTGTCCTTCCATTAAAGATTCATGATGATGGGCAATAACAAGTTCTTGCAATTCTTTACTTGGCAGAAACAACCGCTCCTGGAAGTAGGGTAAGTCATCCTTAACGGTGTAATGAGGACCCTTTTGACTCCATTCCAATAAGGTTGAAGAGTCTAGAAGTTGTTTTACTTGCGTTTGGATATCCTCAATAGTTTGCAATGAAGTTAAGCCTAAGATTCTTTGCTCAGGTATGATGGGCACAGGTTCTAAGCTCGAATTAGGTTCTTCCATGCCAATCCGGGATAAGGCGTCCGCTTTTCCATTCTTGCAGCCAGGGCGATAGGTAATTACAAAATCAAATTCCGCAAAGAATAGAGCCCATCGGAGTTGTCGTGAAGATTGAGCTTTGGACGTCTTTAAATACTGTAAGTTTCTGTGGTCCGTAATTACGGTGATGGTGTGTCTTGCCCCGAGAAGGTAGTGACGCCAAGCCTTGAAAGCAGATTTGATGGCCAGTAACTCTTTATCGGTAATTGCGTAGTTGATTTCAGGAGGAGAAAATGTTCTGGACCACAAGGCCACTGGGTGTAGTTGGTTAGTTTTTGGGTCTCTTTGTGACAGGACAGCTCCCGTGGCCGAACTGGATGCATTGGTTTCCACTATGTACGGGAAATCTGGGTGCGGGTGCTTCAATACAGGTGCAGAGGTGAATTTGGTTTTCAGGTCCTGGAAGGCTTGTTCGGCCTCAAGAGTCCATTCGAAGCGTTTGTTTTTCTTTAGGAGAGCGGTGATGGGTTGGACTGTTCGGGAAAATTCCGGGATGAATCTTCGATAGAAATTGGCAAAGCCGAGCATGCTCTGAACTCCCTTCAATGAGCTTGGAAATGGCCATTTGAGGATGGCGTCCACCTTTCGTGAGTCCATTCGGACTCCTTGAGGTGTCAGGATGAATCTGAGAAACTCAACTTCTGTGGTATGAAAAACGCATTTTTCGAGTTTTGCAAGTAGTCTGTGCTGGCGCAGTTTCTCAAGAACTGCCCTAACATGTTTTCTGTGATCAGATTCTGAAGAAGAGTACACCAGGATGTCGTCAATGTAAACAATGACACAGACATCGATAAGTTCCCGAAGAACATCATTCATAAAGTACTGAAAGGCGGCAGGTGCATTGCACAAACCGAAGGGCATCACCTGATATTCGAAGAGCCCAAACTTGGTGCGGAATGCAGTCTTCCATTCGTCGCCTTCTTTTATGCGCACCAGGTGATAAGCTCCTCGGAGATCTAACTTGGTGTACACACAAGCGTCTTTCACCTGGTCGATAAGCTCAGGGATCAAGGGCAGAGGATAACGATTCTTAATCGTTATTTGATTTAGGGCGCGATAGTCTATACACGTTCTAAGGTCGCCTTCTTTTTTCGGCACGAAGAACAGAGCTGAAGAGACAGGAGACTTGGACGGGCGAATAAAACCATTGGCTAGGTACTGATCTAAATATTGACGCAAATGCAGGTTCTCAGGTTCCGTAAGAGCATAAATCCTACTACAAGGTAGTCGAGCATTGGGTACCAAATCGATTTGGCAATCATAAGACCGATGGGGAGGTAACGTGTTAGCCTGTTCTTTCTGAAAAACATCTTGGAATTCTTGGTATTCTGATGGTAGCTGTACAGGGGTGGAAGTTGCTGAGGCTAGACCCAGAGCTGGATTTCTTGGATAACAAGTTGGTTCACAATCAGGAAAACTTATCTTCTTTGCTCGCCAGTCAATTCTGGGATTATGTGTTTCTAACCAAGGAATTCCAAGAATTACTTGAAATTGTGGGGCCTTGATCACATCAAACACGATTGCTTCCCGATGACCATCCTGACCCACCAGTGTCACTTCAACAGTAGAATGCGTTACAGGCCCTGAGGCTATTTCGGTTCCATCTACTGTAGTAATGACATCTTGGGTTACTTTCGGGCGGAGAGGAAGCTTAATCCTGGAAGCCAATTCACGGTCTATGTAATTTCCAATAGCTCCACTGTCGATGTATGCTTTTATAGCATGCAACTGCTGAGGCTGTTTTGGGTCCACGAGCACCATTGACATGACAAAATGCGAGGTCAAAGAGTTAGTTTTTAAGCTCGGCAAGCAGACCCCTACGCTTGCCGGGCTAGGTCGTTTCCCGAATCAGGTGTCACTAATTCGTTATCAGTAGCTCCAACCACCTTCTTAAGTGGTTTAACTGGACAATTTCGAAGAAAGTGACCGGAAGTCCCGCAATACAGACAAAGTTGCATTTGCAACCTTCTCTCTCGTTCTTTCTGCGTTAATGGTCCTTTAACACCACCGATTTGCATAGGTTCAGATATGTCGGTACTCTTGGAGTTAGCGTGGGTTTTGATTGGTGCTCGGTTTTCATACTTGAACCGATCTGCTTTTCTATTTTGAAGTCTGTGATCAAGCTGAACCACCAAGTCAATGTAGTCTGCGCAGACCTGGGGTGGGTTTACTATCTGAGCTAGAACATCCTTAAGCTCTCCGCGCAGGCCTCGATGAAACAATGTGATCCTTTTGCTGTCTGGCCATCTAGTTTCCACAACCAGTCTGTTAAAGGTGGCTATGTAGGACAGAAGATCCTGATTACCTTGTCGTAAGGATAGCAGTTCGTTATCAAGGGCCTGTCCTTGAGAGTGTCGAGCGAACAATCTTTCCATGCTGGCCTGGAAGCCCTGAAAATTCTGGAGAATGGGATCATCCTGATTTACCAATGGAATAGACCAATCGGCAGCACTGCCACTGAGGTAAGATAGTATGAAGGCTACCTTGGTCTGGTCGTTAGGGAAGGCTCCGGGTCTGCATAGAAAGTGTAAATGACATTGGTTCATAAAGACGGCATATTTCTTGGGATCCCTCGCAAAACGTTAAGGCGGGGCCAAAGGCATGTGTCCAGGTAGATTAATTTGTACCGGGTTACTCAAACCCATTGATGTGGAAATGTCTCCGGAATTAGGTAAAGGAGCGTGCCCTGCCTGGGCCTGTGATAACCTTTTGGCTAGGTCATATGTTCTTTCCTTGGATAAGATCAGTTCTCTTTTGAGAGCGTTAGTCTCCTGGCGGGCTGAGTGCACTTCTGCCCGTAATCCCCCCAAAAGCTGGGCCAGCTGGTCAGTCTCAGAAGTCTCCATAGCGCCCGGGTGGGAAATTGTGGGTAGGCTTCGCGTTCTGTAACGCTCACCTGATTCCCACGGAGGCGCAGGTCTGGCTTCGAGTTCTGATGCTTCTTCAATGGTGAAGCGCAGGGCTCTGAAGATGGACATGAAGGGCCCTCTACTCTGGCTTCTCCGGCTCGCAGGAATATTCCACTGTGCGTGAAAAGGGAGTATTACCTACTGACTGAGTTATGCTCAAGCCTCCCACTCTCTTCCAACCCTCCACGATACCCTTCCACGATTCCCCGTGAAGTCTCACCTTAGGGTCAGGAAGGATGAGCTCTCCATCCTGCTTCTGATGCAGGGGCGCGTTGAAACCCAGTTACTTCACTGGATTGAGGATTGATGGGAGTTCAGGTAAGCTTGACTATTCAGGTAAGGCTCTGTAAAAGTTCTGTTGCAAGTTCAAAAGTCCAAGCTTAATAATAATGTTCATTGTCTTTTTGCAGCAAGCGCTAATGCTTATGGCCCTCATTACGACCCTGGCGGAAAGGGGTTTACGCCGGCGTAAACCATGGCGCCCCTTTCCACCTGAGTACGAGTTCCCGTAGCGCCATGGTGATTTTTACGCCTGCTTTTTGCAGGCGGAAAAATCCATGGCGCTACGGGACTTGTTGTTAATTACGCCACCGTAATTTACGGTGGCGTAATTAACGCCTTCCCCACTCCCATTATACCCTATGGGGAAAAAATGGGAATGGGGAAGGGTAAATGGGGATTGGGGACTTACCGCCCCGCCAAGGTCGGAATGGGGCGGTAAGTCCGCCAACCACCATAGCGGAGTTGGCAGCTTAGCGCCATGGACCATGGTGCAAATTGCACCATGGTTCTCCGCCAGGGTCGTAATGAGGGCCTATGTCTTTTTTCCCCTTAGGGGCCGGGGTTCGGAATGCCGGAGATATGGCGCAGACCCGAAGTGAAACGTGCAGTTCCAGTTCCAGTAAATGGCAGATTAGTTCTGGATGAGCGCTCGGGAACTGTCTATGCATACGCTCATTCAATGTCTTTGTCTTTTTTCCCCATAGGGGCCGGGGTCCGGAAAATGCCTGGAAGCGGCAAGACCCGAAATGAAATGGGAATGACCCAACAGGTAAGTCTTATTCCCTTCCTTCTCTCACCGCTTATTCTTGTCTTTTTCTCTAGGCTCTGGGAAGTGGCTGTGTATCCGGATGATCCCTGCTGAAGATGGAGGAACCCAGGAAAGTTGAGTGAAATGCAGCGCTGCAGCGATCGTAACGAAATGCTTTTAAAAATAATGTCTTCCCTTTCAGGATCGTCGGTGATGTCTCTGTGGTGCAGATTTAGCTGGTAAGGTCTCTTGTCTCCCTTTGCAGGTGACCCAGGATGCTGACAGGCGTGGCTGAAGTCCAGATGCAGGAGCTGACACGGTGAGCGTCCAGCTGCGAGGAGCAGAACAACGCGAAGCGTGAGTTGCTGATCAGGTGTGGTTTAAATAGCTTTGGAAGAAGTCCCAAGTGTGTATCCTTCCTCCGATCAGGTATGCATCCTTCCCCGACCACACCCAGGTGGAATGTAGTCCCACAGGTAAAGTAGTTCCATTCAGGCCTCAAGAGGGCCTGGATGTGGCAGCATGGTCTGCATCAGGTAAGTGCACATTAAAACACTTGAACACATGTCTAGCTTTATGAGCCTGGCGCCTAAGGCGCCAGGACAGAGGTCCAACATGAGCCTGGCGCCTAAGGCGCCAGGACTGCGTCCAAAGGGCCCCAGCTTGGGCCCGCTGGCACTCCCCTGGGGGAAATGATGCCTGCCTCTGGGGTTGCTGTGTCGGACCTGGCACCTTGGAGGTAGGCATCATGACAGTTGGTTCCGGGAAGGTAAGGAGAGGACCCCTTGTTACTATTGCTTGGTCCCTTTCCCAGGGCACGGGACAATCATAGTAAACCAGTACAAGATAGCCAGGGTAAACATAACCCTTCCCAGCTGCCTAATGAGTTAGTCATAGTAGTCCTCACCCTCCCCAATGCCATAAGGAGGCCACGTGGGACACTTGTAGTGGGTCCCCCCTCCAACTGAGGCCGCACAAAGCTCTCTCCAGGCAGACTTCCCATACAGGGGAAAAGAAAAGAACCGTGTTAGCCATTGTCCTGATACTGTATTTGTGGTGTCAGGAAAGTCCCTTTCATGGTCTAGAGAGATGTTCCACGATTGCCTGAGACCCACGCGTGACACAATTTTGCAAGTTTGTGGGTTCCTGACTGGAAAACACATTATCATTCCCCAGTGAGATGCTCTGGGAATGCAGGATACCCATTCTGGGCACAATCTTGCAACTTGGCAGGTTCCTGGCCATGGATATAGCTGTGTGTGACACAAAGCTTCCAGTTCGGAGCCTACCATTTACCAGATATACAATCCTGCAAATTCACGGCGAATCAGGATGCTCTAAAAGCCTTTTCAGCATACAGTTCACCTGCTCAGAAACCACATGTAGAGGAAGACAGACGCAGGACGCAATCACGGATGTGGTAACAATACTTCAGGTGATAAACAGGCAAGGTGAACATGCAAGTCCCCATGGAATGCCAGACAGTATTCCCACACCCCTCAATTCCCCTCTCGTTAGACATTTTCTCAAAGCAATGAGTGGAAGATTGTATACCTCCCTAAGGAGGGCATCAGTTTTCCTGAGGAATCGAGACCAGTTTAGACACTGACGGTCAACAATGAGTCTCCATGAGATAGCTTGCACAGCTGAATGCACTGAATTTAATTATGCCTTAACACGTCTCTACAGACATCTGAAACCTTCTGTGCTTTAATATATTTTCAGCAGTAAAAGAATCCTTCTAAACAATTTTGCTTTTGCAGCAGATCACAAAGGTATTTGTATAAATATATTGTCAATTGGAAAGCTGTCCTTCTTCATTCTGCATGCAGGCACACAATTTAAATTTGATTCTTTCTTGGTCTGAAAAGCGTTAATGCTAATATTGAGGCCTATTACTTCTTAAATAAACATTCACTTTATAATTGACTTAGTTACATTTCTTACCATCAATCTTCTTGAATATATTTTCATTTTTGTAAAAACAGCATTCAATTGAATGGGATCACATTTAGGGATATTTAACAAACCACCCAAAACACACAAAATCATTATTTTAGGTTCTTTTTACAGATACAAGTAACCTCAGTCTATTGTTCATAAACACCACAATTTCACTTGTACTCTGTGGGAAAGAAAGAATCTGTGCTGTAAAACTAATCAATTTCTATTTTAAAATAGATCATCAGATCATTTGCAGGTTGTTCCCCACTCTTAATACAAGGCACATTCAACTAAAAGCTCTTACCAAAGACAAAGAGGACTCAGTCTCCCCCAAAGTACAGTCTGCCTGGTTCTATCTTTCAATGAACAATAAAAAATCTATTTGTGGGGCGTGGCCTGATGCTGAGGAAGATGAACGCTTAGGTTTGCAGCTCCGTCCCATCTTCTACACCCATACGACATTTGGTGCATTTCCTATCTTATTTTTCCTACATTCTCGCTGCTGCAGTATCCTGAATTCGTTCTGTGGGCTAGCACAGTGGTTCCGATGCTGTTTTGACCTTCTGGGGTCAGCTGCACAGGGTGGCGTGACTGGACCGCTGCATATGCCTCTCTGGATCTGCCCCTCATGAGGAAATGGTCAGCATCCCTCCTATGCTGACGTGCCGGCTTCGGCCTCTTCGGTTCCTCCTCTGGGACTACGCCACCACAGGCGTGCCTCGCTCAGCACACAATCTTCATACGGTTCACACGTGAGAGCAGTTTTTGATACTGCAATGTATCTACCATTTCATTGTTTCTACCACAACGCTTTAAAGGCACTTAGCACAATATACTTCATTCATCTCCTTGCCTACATTAAGACCTTTATGCTGAGATAAAATCCTACATCACATTCCATGTTACTGATCTAGTTGTAGGACTTAATACATCAATTGCTGTTTCCTCTTCAATATCTATCTGCATTTATGGAATCCGTTTGCATGTTGGTGTTTCCCAGCGGCTTTTACTGTGGTGCAATGCGTATATTACCTCATTCTCTTTAACACTGCCACATTATACTGTATTCCACATTATACTGTATTCCAACTCAATTAGAGGAGAAAAGCAATAAGTAATTAAGCAAGAGGAAGTTCAGGACAACAGAAAACTTCTATCTGAACAAATCATCATCTGTGTTGGTTAAACCGCTGATTTTGTTCTTGCGATCCTCTGTTGCCACCACTCTACTTAACTTTTGTCTTCAGGGGTCTCCTTCACACGATCTGTATATGGCTCTTAACTTGTGGAGCCTCTGAATCAAGTTTTCTGTTTGGAATAACACTCGTCCATCAACTTCTGCGAAAATGACTACCAACAAAAATAACCCAAAATCTGTGTCTACCACAAAAGATAGCTCTTCTACCTATCCAAAAAGGCCCAAGAGTGACTCACCACCCCCAATCAGTGTATCTGATCCAGCTATCAAAGCCATCTTACTAGAGATTAGAGCTCTGAAACCTTTCATGGAGACTATGAATCAAAAACTCCAACAATTAGATGACGGATTGCTCGGCTTTGAAAACAGAATGGAGGAGGTGGAAAGAAGGGTTGGCCTCGTACAGGATGTATCCAGCATAGTAAAGCAGCTTGAGAAATCCATCAAGGACCTTCAGAAACATAATGAAGACCTAGAAAATAGGAGTAGACGTAATAATCTTCAGGTTTCGTGTCTACCGGAGGGTTGTGAGGGGTCGACCCCATCGCTTTTCTGAAAAAATTCCTATCAGCTATTCTTCACCTACCCTTGGATACCTCTTTCAACATACAGCAAGCCCATCGTATCGGTCAACCAAGAATCTCCGCTTCCTCTCGACCCTCTCCCAGAACCCTGATATTCTACCTACCTGAGCACACCCAGCTCCAACTCATTTTATCTACATCCAGAGAAAACAAATCTCTTACCTGGCATGGCAACAAGATATACATCTCTCAGGATGTGGCCAGAAGTACGGCTCAGCGCAGAAAAGTATTCTTATCATTTCACCCAGCTCTGAAGCAGTTTAACATCTGCTATGGGTTATATCACCCATGTTCTTTTAAAGTTACACATGAAGCTCGCTCTGCCATATTTGATGATCTGGATGAGTTAAAGGCTTTAATACGTGCCATTTAGACTGATAGCATGGACACATCTTCCCCAGCTAATCCCTCTACCTCTTCTGTTACATGAGACCTCTGTCATTTCTTCTGTTCGTTTAACTTTACTTAATGCCGTTACTATTATTTTTGTATCATAACCCTGGTAGGACATCTCCCTCCTTTTGTGGGCCGTCTTTTTCCTTTTGACGGTTCCGCAGGTGTTACCAACCCCTGCTGTATTCTTCTTCCTTTTTTCCTGTTTCCTGGTCTGATCTCCCCTCTTCTTTCTATCCTGTTATCACATATACTGAGACTCTTGTTTTTCTTGTCCCTGAGGCTTTATCCTCACTCTTTGTCTCTACATGAACAGTCCCTGCTCAGACTCCCTTCCCCCTTTCCCTTATCCCCTATGTGTTTTCCTTCTGTGTCCTCTCCCTGGTATATAAGGTTACAAGTGTACCTTTTCTACTTTGCATTCTGCTGTTTGCTATGGTTCCATACCTTGTCTCTACCACTTTTCAAGTGTATAAATGATATTTAAATGTTTTACATGGAACATTAAAGGCTGCAACATTCCTACTAAATAATGCAACATTCTATCTCATCTTAATAAACTCAAGCCATCTGTGGCTGCATACAGGAAACTCATCTATCTAGCAATGAGGCTATGAAGCTCAAATCCCTCTGGGTCAAGGAGGTCATCTCTAGCCCTGCAGTAGACAAGAAAAATGGTGTTGCCATTTTACTCAGTAACAAACTACCTTTTAAAATTCTAGATAAAAATGCTGACTCTAATGGACGTTGGGTTTGGGTCAAGCTCGTTATTGATTCTGTACATGTTTCTGTTTTAAACATCTATGGGCCCACTCTACCCAATCCCAATGTTTGGACCAAATAGTTTCACTGATCTAATAATGTGTGGTGATGTGAATCAGGTCCTAGACCCATTTCTCGATCGTTAATCCAGCTGTGTATTCAAAGCAACTAAATCTCACAAGTCCTTTCTAGGCTGCCTGGCTGAGGTTGGCTTAATTGATTCCTGGAGGCTCTGTCATCCTAATCAACTTGATTATACATTTCACTCATCTCCACACAACACCCT
Source organism: Ambystoma mexicanum (assembly GCF_040938575.1). Classification (NCBI taxonomy): domain Eukaryota; kingdom Metazoa; phylum Chordata; class Amphibia; order Caudata; family Ambystomatidae; genus Ambystoma; species Ambystoma mexicanum. Next base: position 296,251,411 of record NC_090927.1, read on the forward strand.
CTCCCGCCTGGACTATATCTTTTCCTTGAAAACCATTACTGGTACAATTGTTGATTCTTTGATTTCCAACATTATTATATCTGACCACGCCCCTGTATGCACCTTCTTCAATCTTGAAGACGTGAATTAAACATCCTCTCATTGGAAATTAAATAATTTCTTATTACAACATCCGCAGTTTATTCAATCGGCTAAGTCATTTTTACAACAATTCTATGGGGACAATCATGATAGTGACACGTCCACAGTGAACAATTGGGATGCATGTAAGGCTGCTCTGAGAGGCCAAATTATGGCATATTCGGGTGAAAAAAAATGATGTGCAGGAAGCATCTTGATGATCTTTATTCTCAATTTACGGTAGTTGAGAAACAGTATTACTGCAATTCCAATACTATAAATCTTCGTCTGGTAATGGCCCTACATTTTCAAATTAACAATGAGCTTACAGATCTGGCTGCTAGAACTATACTAAAATATAAACCAAAAATCTACCAAACATCTAACAAAGCTGGTAAAACACGGGCCTCGTATCTGAAAACCAAAAAAGAAAGGCAATACATCTCACGTATCAAAGATATATCCGGCACCTCTCATCATCATCCAGGTGACATCCCAAATTGTTTTAGAACATTTGACAAAGATTTATATACTCCTGACAACCCTGTCCCTCCTGAAAATAGAGACTCTTTTCTCAGTAAAATCAACAGGTCGTCTTGCCCTCAAATTGACCTTTCTCACTTAGACAATGATATCCCACTTCTTGAGATTTCCCAGGCTACTAAAGGATTGGGTAGAGGAAACACCCCTGGACCAGATGGCCTTTCTGCTTAATGTTATGATAGTCTGGCTCATTCCCTTATACCCAAATTCAAACCGTTATTTCCTACTTTATTTCTCAGAAAACCTCATCCGGCTGATCTCTGAAGCTCTACTCATTTTATTCCCTAAACCTTGATAAAGATGTCACGCCTCCCAGTAACTATCGCCCAATTTCTCTCATTAATGTTTAGAGTAAGATATTTGCAAACATTCTCGCTAATAGAATAGAATCATCCCTCCCTTCTATGATTAAAGTGTTCGACCAGGTCAATTGGAACTTCATGTTTCAATTCCTACAGTGGCATGGTCATGGCGAAAAGTTCATCTCCCTCGTTAAACTTCTTTTCTCCTGCCCCAAGTCTGCAATTAGTATAAACGGCCAATCTTCACCCTTCTTCCCCTTACTTAGAGGTACCCAGCAGGGTTGTCCTCTCTCCCCAATTCTATACATTCTTTCTTTAGAGACCTTACTAGAACATATCAGATCTAACAAAAACATATTTGGAATTAAGGAAGGCAAATCAGAAATCAAAATAGCAGCTTGTGCTGAAAACATCTTTATACTTTTCAAAAATCCCAAATTTAATCTCCCTAATTTGCTTAACACACTCTATCTATTCAGCCAAGTGTTGGGATATACACTTAATAAAGATGCATCTGAGATCTTACCCCTACTGTCTCAAACATGAAATTGATATCTTTGGTTTTTAAATGGTGTGACAACTCTATCAAATATCTTGGTATTCGATTTGCCTCTATGATTCATCACACTATTAAACTCAATGCACAGATTATGTTGGATAAACTTAAAGATCTAACATCCAGATGGTCTCCCCTGTATCTCGCATGATGGGGTCGACTTGACAAGATCAAAATGATGCTCTCCCCTATTGTCTTATATTATTGCAGCTTCTCTCGGTTCCACTACCTCTCTCCTTTTTTAAATCTATTAATTCTATACTACTCAATTTTCTATGGGGTAATGGTAAAAGTAAAATAATTGCTGTTGCTAAGTTGAAAGCCCCCTTTGACATGGGTGGGGTTAAGTTTCCAGATTTCTAATGATGATATCACTCTGCTTTCTTCCTCAAACAATCCCGCTGCTGGTATGCATCTCCTGATGTATCTGATGTTGCCGTCTGGTGTAGATTAGAGAAACATATGGCTCATCCCTATATAATTGTGGACCTCATATATCTTCCAAACCATTCCTCTATGGCTATGTCTGTTCCCATTAAAGCTTCCCTCTCAGCCTTGAAGTTGTTTGTTTTTGCTCACACTAAATCACCCAATAAGAGCCTCTCCCCATTGCTTTGGAAAAATAAAACCATTGTAATTAACAACAGAGCCCTATGTCGGAGATCCTGGTTAAAAAAAAAGGCATCAGATTCATTCAGCAAATTGTAAACTGCCCCTCTATTATTTCCTTCCAAAAATTGCAATGCCGGTTTTCTGTTCCCAACGCTGATTTAATTTTTTTTTAAAGCTTCTACATTTTATATTAGTACCCAGCGAGAGTCAACCAGAATGTAAAACACGTTCTGATTGGCTCTCGCCGGGGTATTACCAGGCCAAGAATCCCTCAGCCGGGATTCCAATACTTTGTCCAGGGAGGGGGGCGTGGGAGCCCCTCAGCCAATGCAGAGGCTTGAAGCAGGGCCATCCCCGCTCCGAGCCTCCACACGGCTGGAGGCCGCCTTCGTCCCCCACTGGGGATTCAGGCAAGTTTTTGCTTTTTTTGGTTTTTCCTACCCCCTCTCTACCCTCCCAACCCTCCCGACCCCACTTACACTTACCCTACAGATTTCTTCTTTTTCGGGAGAGAATGCGCTGGGAACACTTCTGTTCACAGCGCGCCCACTCCTGATGGCCGCCATGGAAAGGGAAAATGGACTCCGGTGGCCATTTCCTTGGACATTTATTTTTCTTTTCTGTTTGCAGCATTTTGCAACAGAAAAGAAGGCTATTAGTACCCCGGTCTTGCAGGCTGGGGTACTAATAGCAATATGACCCTTGCAGTGGGGGCATTACTGAGTCTGGTAATGCCCCAGGTCCTTCGTTAAGGCCCTTGCTTCGCTCGTGCCTATAACTATGGGCTCGCTGTTCGGGGCATATTGCTTAAATATCATCTCCTCAACATCTGTGGTGTGGCCCATCCATTTGTCTTGGGAAAATGATTTTGGTTGTACTCTGGATGATCGCATATGGTCCCTTGCATTCGCAAAAATTAAATGTATCGCAGTGTCAGCTAATATTACTCAACATCTGTTTTTATTCATTCATAGAACGTTTGTTACACCTGTTAAACTATCAAAATCTAAGAATGATGCTAATGATATGTCTTGGACATGTGGGTTCACCCCTGCCTCATATAAACACGTTTTTAGACTGTCCTTTCACTTTCAGATTTTGGCAGGACATATGGAAATTCCTTAAACTCATTTTCAAAGCAGACTTTCCGCTATCTTTTTGAATATTTTTTTGGGGAGCCTGGCTTTCAATTCAAATGTTGTGCATGCCTCAGCCAAACTTTATGACTTATTTATTGCCATTGCTCTTAAACTCATCACAGCCAACTGTAAAAACTCACATGCCCTTACCACCAGAGGTTGGTGGAATAACATTCATCACATGCAAAGAATGGAACTATGTATGGCTAATTATCAAAACTCTATGCCCAAATATAATGCCAAATTGACTTTCTTCATTCGTGACTTCGACTGTTTTAACGCATCTAAGCATGGATCCTGAACGTTTCGTATACGCAGTTTACTTTCTCTCTTCTGTTTTCAAGGACTATTGGACTCTTTAGTATATTGCGCTTGTTATCATCATTATTGCATTTCCATATTTTTTATATGTTGTATTGCCTTGATATACCTCCCCTCCTCCCCATCCTCCTGTTTTCGCATGTGTACCTGGTCTGTCCCTAGTTTGTCTCCCCCTGTTTGTCTTAGTCATTTAAAGGTATTTCCTATTAAGAATGTTTTTACGCAATACGTTCTTCATTATTTGATGTTGGTTATCAATTCATTCAAAATTATATGAAGGTGTTACATATAGTTCTATTATATGGTTCACCTTGTTGCCTTATATGCCTTTTTTAGATTTCTGCACTGTTCTAAAGTTGTATCTTTGTTATGACCACAATAAAAATCTATTACAATGAAGAAAATAATCCATTTGCAACATTTATTCAAAACAAACACACATCCTTCTATCAAAGGATGAACATTTATTCTAAAGAAAACCGCTTAACATTATCACAACAGCATTGCGAGTCCATTTATTCCAGCATTGCCAGAAAACATTTCCTGACAGACCGCCTGTGCCATAACAGTGGCCTGTCAGGAAATAGTTCATACGCTAATCATGCAAGCATGTGACGGAGCAGAGAGTGACCGTGGCGGGAGAGGAAAGGAGGGGGACAGTGGTGATCTCAGGGTTTGGGGTAGGTTGAGGTTCATTTCCAGGAAGGGTTCTGTGGACAGGGATTTGAGGAAAAGGGGGAACAGCAGAGGTCATAGCAGGAAGAAATGGCAATGGTGAGGATGGGAGATCACCGTTTTGGGAATGTCCATTGCATACAATAAGGGTCATAAGGGTAGGTGTATGGGTATGGGCCTGCATGGATTTCCCCTGCATTTTGGGGGAGTAAAAAAGAGAGTGGGTGGCCAAAATGGGTTGTTGCTGTAGCAGGAAATTCGGGCCTGAAAAGACAGGCTTCAGCCTATGACAAGACACCATAGCACGTTTGAGCCACTTTGTGTTTAAAATGTTTTAGAAACAGAAGGTTAGCCACGTTTGAAGTTCACAATTACAAGATTAGATAATCAAAAAACGAAATCAACAAATTGCACAATTATTTGTCTTCAGGGTGGTTTTATGGCAAAACACCTTGATTTCTGTGCTGCTTTAAAATAAGATGCAATTGAAATGGGTCGTTTTAAAATAATACTTTATTTCCTATGTAAAAATGAAATGGATAATCTAATCCATGCACATGTATCTGTTATCAAATAAGATCAATAAGAAAATGTTAGTAAGACTAACAATATATTCAGGTCTCTTAATCCCTTTTAAGATGTTAAAGGCATAGGAGACCATAACCTATTGAACCAAATATAATGTTGCTTCTGTAAAACACAGGGGTATACCTTAACTTCTACTTGGCAGAAGGAAATATACCCTGAACAATAAAAACATCTTTTTAGATGTACATTTTAGATGACCTTTAATGTTATCAGTTCCCTTACTTTCAAGAATTTGCTAGTGGGTGCAAGGCAGCAGAACTCTGCACAGATTGACCATTCTAATGGCTCCAGCTGGTACATCTCTCCTCCCTGCCTTGATATCAACAGGGCCTCAAGCTATCATCAGGAATTAACTCCAAGTGTATACAACCTAATTCTGCTCCTAAGCACTTGACTCGCTTCTGCTTCTGTTCCAGCCTGGAAGGGATTACTCCAAACGGCTTCAGAGCCCTTGGCCTCTTTTGGATTCAGTCTGTTCCTTATAGGAACCCCAGCATTCTTCATGGACCCTATCTTCTTCCTCTGGATGTTTCCACCATCTATCTCTTTTCTGGACATGGCTGGGCATTACAAAGGGCTTTACCACTCCCTTTATGGACATTTGTGACCACATTATATTCTATTCATTCTCTGTTATGATTGGATGCTTCTGATTAGCCAAGAGGCTGAGAATATTTAAGTTAGCAAGATTCTTCTCATATTATTCTCTCCTTTCTTTTTCTATGTTTACATCCTCTATCTGTTACCTTTTCTTTTTCACTTGCCTTTTTTCATCTTATTCTTAAATCTTTTGATACTTCAAATTTAATCTGGACCCGTGTTCTATTCCTTTCCTCCTCTTCCTGCATTTACCTGTTTTTGGTGGACTCTGCACTCTCCCATCTTAATTACAATCTTCTCTCTAATGTTGCTTCTCTCTATCCATCTAAATCTTTCTTTACCTCTAATAAACCAGCACAAATCTGGTTTGCTCCTGATCCTCTTTCCCTGCTGTCCTCCCTCTGCCATGCACAGGCCCTAGAAAATCATTCATACACTTCTTAACCCTAATTTGTTCTCTTTCTTGAAATCCTATTACAATACTATATTCTTAGCTAAATCTTGGCAATATGTATCTGATCATTTTCTCCTCACCCTCAATGTCTATTCCAACTTCTTAATCACCCCCTACCTTGTCCTACTAGCAACCCTCTTCTCTATATCCACCCTCTCCTGTTTATCCTGCTAATGTATTATTTAATAGAGTTGCTGAACGCCGCTCTTCCCTTTCTTCTTCTTTCACTTCCTCCATGTCACCTCATCCTCTTCCTTCCCCTTCTTTCCTTTTCTCTTCCTTCTGATCCTCACACCACTCTTTTAATTTAATTTCTTGGACCACACCTCCCCTTTTGACCCTCTTCTTTCCTGTTTTGTACCGATGTTGTTTTCCCAACTTAGGCCCTTTGTGGCATCCCGTTTCAGTTCATCACTCTCTATCTCTCCCTTCCCCACTGACATTATACATGTTGTTATTCTCCCAATCCTAAAGAAACATTCTCTCGATTCCTCACTTCCCTCCAATTTATGGCCCATTTCCCTTTTCCCTTTGCTGTCCAAAGTGCTCAAACATATTGTTCATAGCAAAGTGTTCACTTATTGTGAACACAATTCTCTGTTTCCTCCACATCAATCAGGTTCCCGTCCCTTATACTCAACTGAAGCAGCTATGATGAATCTCACTAATTCCCTTCTCTGTGAACATCATACTAAGCTCTCTTCTGTTTCCATACTTGTGGATCTTTCTCCAGCCTTCAATACAGTCAACCACCCCACTCTTCTTAGCCCTCTCTCCTCACTGGGTGTCTCTGGATCTGCTCTACATGGCCTCATTCCTATTCATCCAATTGGGCCTATTCTGTTTCTTGGGCCGGTAATCAGTGCCCCTCTGTTGCTCTACAGTATGGTGAATTCCGGGGTTCTGTTCTGGGCCCCTCGTCTTCTCACTTTACACTGCTACACTCACTGTCCTCTATGATTGCTTCTTTTGGTATTTCCTATGCTTTCTACTCATATAATTCACAGATCTTTGTTTTATTTTCTGTGTTTACTGACACTATACTGTTTCTTCTTTCTTTCCAATAATTCAGTCTCTGATGTACTCTCACTTCTTACACCACAGTGCTTCCAAAACATAGGTTATTTTCTTTCCTCCATTTACTGTCCCATTACCGCTCCCTCCTACTGCTCTTTCGTTTCCTCCTTTACTTCTCTCCTTTTCTCCCTCAGCACATAACCATGGCATTATCTTTGGACCGTCCCTCTTTCTACATTTCCAATATCTTTTGTTCTTGTTGTTACCACCTGTTAAATATCCATAAAGTTTGCTCCTACCCCTTCTTTTACCCTGCCAAATTACCTATTTCTGCTGGTGGTCTTCCGCTTGGACTAATGTTCTGCTGAACTAGTTGGCTTTCCCACCTATTAGCTTGCTCTTCATTATCCAATCTTCAATTCTGTTATTTGTATATTCTACTGACTTCTACCTTGCACGTCTTTCTCTTCCTCACTCCAGTTTCTCTCCTGTTTTCCTTTTGAATTGCATCTTCTCTTTTACTTTTTTTCTATTATCTTTAAGTATATCTATGGGTTGGCTTCTTCCTACCACTCCTCTCTAATTTCCATTCATTGTTCTTAACATGCTCTCTATTCGCAATCTCAATTCCCCTCAGTTGTGCCTAAAACTCTTTGTGCTCAATCACTCTGTCTTTACTTTTCTTGACTTGCTCCCAATCATTGGAACTTTCTACTTTTTTTAATTCACTCATCCCCTCTCCCACTTATGCTCTCTTCCACACCCATCTGAAAATGTACATGTTACCTTTTCTTACCTAATATACTTGTCCATTTGTATTTTTCACTAAATGTGTACCCTTTATTTTTGTTATGTTCATAAATCAATGCAGTGGGCAGTCATAATGTTGACAGTTAAAATGTCAACAGTCAAAATTTCGAAAAATAAATGTCAAAAAAAATAATGTCGACAAACAATAATGTCGACATTTTTTCGATATTTTTTCGAAATGTTCTATTTATTGTATAAATAGATAAATATATGAATATATAACTAAAACGTGTTGAGTATGAGGGGTGAGAGGGTGGTGGGGGGTTTGGGGGTGGCAGGGGGTGTAGGGTGAGGGGGGTTGGGGGGGACACCCCCCATAGTAAATGATACTCTTTTTGTTTATGTATTTATAGAAAAAATAAATAAATAAATAAATAAATATATAATTAGAATGTGTTGAGTATGAGGGGTGAGAGGGTGGTGGGGGGTGTGGGGGGGGGGGTGGCAGGGGGGTGTTGGGTGAGGGGGGTTGGGGGGGACCCCCCATAGTAAATGATACTCTTTTTGTTTAATTATTTATTGAAAAAATAAATAAATAAATAAATAAATATATAATTAGAATGTGTTGAGTATGAGGGGTGAGAGGGTGGTGGGGGGGTGTGGGGGGGTGGCAGGGGGGTGTTGGGTGAGGTGTTGATAGTTCTAATTGACATTTTTTTGTCGACATTTTTTTTTCTAAAAAATGACTTTACATTATATGTATAGGATGTCGACATTATTGTTTTCGACATTTTTTTTTCGACATTTTTGTTTCGACATTTTTTTTTCGACATTATGACTATAAACCAATCAATGCAAGTACAACTGCATCAAACAAGGGCTCAGTCTGGTGGCCTCTATGTTTACACAATTTTAAAGGAGCAAGACAGTCAGCAGTAATAAAAAAACATTTGGGTGAGGGAGACCAGATCCACATCGGCTGTGTCAACAAAGTGCCAGTTTCATTTCAAAACTTTAGGTTTAAAACAAACTACAAAATCAGTATCAGCAGTGATTGAAAAAGGTATTAAAAAGTGGTCTGACCACACAAGCTGCAGAGCTGGACAGACCCTAACTAGTGCTTGCAACAAGAACGCAGGAGTCAGACACCATTCAGGTTCTGCGGGTGCGGCTTTCCAGCGTGGGCAGTCGTGCTTTTTCCGTCGCCACAGCTAGATTTTGTAATTCGTTGCATCTTCTTCATGCTACTGCTGATCATCTTTCTTTTCGTTGCTCCCTGAAAGCTTTTATTTTTGATTAAAGTTAATGGTTAGGTACTGCCCTGGATGACTGATCTATTGCAGTAGCGCCAAGATGGCTTTGGGCGTACGCTGCGCTCTCTAAGCGATTTTAACATAACATAACATGACAATACACAATTCTACCTCACCTTTACTAGAGAAGAGGTCACATGTTCCACTTCATCTAAACTCTCTGCAAAATGACATCAGCAGGAGGACAATTGAGCAGAAAAGGTATGAAGTTACCAAATTGACATTTGTGATAACTTCCTTCTTATTCAAAGTAACATAATTTTTCTTTTCAGTGTGAGCTGTTTTCTGGCATGCATGTTACTGTCACACCCCTGGAGTATCTCACAACTCCTTCCTGACCACGGAAGCCAACTGGTAGTTGGCCCCTCCCACCTTGGTTGGCACGGGCTCCTGATTCTTGCTAACAGGTGACCTCGAGGCAGCCAATGGGGGGAAGAGGGTTAGGGAGAAGTTGTGGATAGGGAAGGGGTGTTAGGGAAACTGGATTGAGAGTTAGGGTTTGTGTAATGGATGGGTAGTGGGGTTTAAAGGAAAGAAACAAACACAACATAAGCCATGAAAAGCAGGCCAGTATACCTGCCTTCTCTAGTAATACCCTTCTTATTTAGGAATATGCCCTCATAACACTCTTATTTCCAGCAGGTCATGCACATAATTTGCAAGTGACAAACATAAGCACATAGCATCCAGAGAACTGAACATAGATAGCACAGAACGGAAACAAGAACATCAGCGTGATAGTTTAGCACATGGATACTTGACGGGAAGCTTGGCATGACCCAATGAATCACAAAGCGCGCTTTCCAGAGTTCAATACTCCACCCAGAAGCACAGTACACCACCGGTGTGTCATCATTCATGCGATATAGCAAGCAGCGATGAACAAACATATGCGTGCCCTAAACACATGTCCTCAAGCAACGTTTTCACAGTTAGCGCTCATGCGCCTCTGCACTTGCCCCTGTTCTCTTGCTTCCAACAAAATCACAACATTGAGACACTTAACTGAGGCCTGGGAGGGGCCGAATGGTACCAGTCCAGGCTTATAAGGACTTGCGTAGTAAGCGGGCTAAACGTGCAGTCTCAGCAGTACCTGGCTTCTTGTGAAATGGAGGAGCAGCAGCGAGGGAGGGATAGGTAGGTCAGGTTACATTGTCCCTCATTCCCTGCAGCGCCGCAAAAATGCTGAACTTCTTTCTGCCCAGCGACCTCCAAACGCTCCGGCACACCCTCGTCTGGCCCAAGCTTGCAGAAGCCAAAATCACCAGCACTCAGTATGGGGCGAGGAAGAGTCTTATAGGAAACTGAACTGTGGGCACGCGCGCACTCCAACGCTGACAGTGATGATCATGGAAAATGAAGTCTCTTGAGCTAATTTGCCCGTGAATTGTGGCTCCTGCCACCAAACTCCCCCATGATACACCCTCACTCCCTATTTCCTCACAGTTACTCTCAGCCAGAATTAACAGAAATGTTGTTCTCAAAACTCTCTTTACATACTAAAGAATGGATAACTTGCTACCAAACTAATATATTTTGAAAGGTCCTCCTCCTGTTGATTGCAATTGCATCTTCGGTTCTCCCCTAGCTACTATGTTCCAGAAAGTATTCACCCTTTTCAGTGAGAATAGAAATTAATTTTAAATGTGCCTTTTTCTGATGTTTCCTTTTCATTTGTTGGCACATAGCAACTGGCTGAGCTGCTGAGTGGATACACAGAAGCCACATTTTTGTTTTTCTTCCAGATTCTCGTAGCAATAAAACAACATCCCTTTGGAAGCCTTGTGACTATTTACTTTGTGGATTTCCTACAGTCTGGAAAGGAAGTGTTGATAAATAAGACCTTGTATTAGGTGTCTTTTTAAAAAATGAGATTAAGCACATTTTACATTCTTTCCAAGGTCTGGCAGGTTGTAACATGTGTCACCTTAGACCGAGTGCGCGGCAGAGAAGTACCGACTTACATCCTTGTTATTTATGGGTGTCAATTATAGGACCACAATTTTAATTTATTTGTAGTATTTTTCTTTATGTTCCATCATTATGACTACATTTACAATGTTCCCCCCAGTACTTTACCATCAGAGAGATGTCTTACCTTCAACCACATCTGCACCTCCTGTCTCCCCAACATTTTCCCGATTATGTAGAAAGTATTTTACACTTTCATTGCTTGCTTTTTGCTGTTGAAATAGAACAAATGGGTGTTGATTGCTTATTTAAGGTCAAGATTTCTAGCATCAGAAAGAAACTGTTTCAACCTTCTGTTACATGTAAGAAATTGAGATCTGGTTCTGCCATCAGTTAATAGATGAGCCCAATCAATAATAGGAACATTTACATTGATTGTATGTATAGAATATTTGGATATTTAATGTAGAAATAGGCCTCATCTGTTATGGTCTTTTCTGGTTTAAAAACAGAATTGTCAAGTGATACATACGACAAAATGTAATTTTCAATTTACAGAATTCAAGTCAATGGGCCCCATTACATGTTCGGCAGTGCAGGACAAAAGAGGTGATCATTCCATTACTGCCACTTTTCTGGGAGGTAACGGAATTACTGACATTTTTCCTGCACTAGTGAATTATAACATTGGTAGTGAAGTGGAGGATTTACCTCCAGGAAAAAGCTGGAGGTGAACCTGCCATTTTACCGCCAAATATTGGCAGATTTACTGCATGGTAATTCTGCCAACGGTACATCCACCAAAAATCCCCATGGAGTCCAAAAAGGGGGAATTACCGCCACTTGTAATGCCATGGGACAAAGTGGTGGTAACAGTAAAGAAGTCTGACAGTAATTTGGCAGATTTACCACCGAATGACTGCTGAACTTGGAATGTGCCCCAATGTTCACTTTCCACAGAGAATGGATATGACCCCATTTTACTAATAGCAAGCATTATTTTTCTGACATGAAACCCCACAAATCTTCTGTGCCCACCGTTTAGGCAAAAGGGAACAGCTTGGCATCTATGTTTTTAAGAGCCCCAACTGACCTGTGCTTAGCAATTGAAACTTTGCTTTCTGAAGCAATGTGCCAGTTCCTTTAACAATGAGAATGTCTTCAAAATCTTCTAAATCTTTAGTTGCTTCCACAGTCATGATATATGTGTATTGTTGTGTTAGTCTTTTCTTCTTTGCCTCCTAGTAAATCAGGGACTTTCCATCAATGGCGGACTTCATTTGGGATTTCTGTTGATGATGGACTTCATCTGAGATTGGGTCACCTATCTTAAAGAATTTCTGTTGTTTACTATGAAAGAGGAGTAGGAAGGCGGGCTTAGTATTAAACATATATACAAAAAGTTTATTTTGACAGCTTTTCTGTTTTCAAGGCTCAGGTGAATTATAATTGTTTAATTTCATAATTAAAACATTATCCTTTCGTCCAAACATTCCTACTTACTCTTCACCAGATTTTAGATTCCTCATTGACATTTTCTGCTTGAGCTTTATTATGAGGATACCTCAACTGCAAATTTAGATGGTTACTATTTGTCTTAAGGCTGATCAGGGATGATAGCTTTTCAGCTAGTTAATATGGGCCATGCATACTTTCACCTGATCCCTTTAGGAATTTGTTCCTGTATGCAACAGGAGAGATTTCTTCCATGATTTCAAAGGATCATACCCACTAAGAAGGTAGCTGCTTCACCTGTACTTGCTCCTGTGGAAGTTACAGAGGTAGATACTATCACTCATCGCATACCCCCTACTCAAAGTCGTGAGATCACAGTGGGCCTCATTACGACTTTGGAGGTAGCCATGCCCTTGATAAGGGCATGGATGCCTCCAAAACCATGTCTGGGTTCCCTGAATGGGGAAATACCGGGCCATTCCGGGTATGGAGGGTCCGGTATTTCCTCCTTCAGGGAACCCAGGCCCAGTCCTTCCCCATTCCCATTCGAGCCCCCATAGGACTCAAAGGGAATGGGGAAGGAGCTAACAACGGGCCCATTACAAGCGAGCCCGTTCTTAGCTCCCTGGTTCCCTGGCGGGACCCGCAAAGGACGTCTGGTAAAACCAGATATCCAGAGCGGGTCCCGCGAGAGGAACCTTGTAATATTGCTGAATGGGTTTAACAGCGCCGGCACCATTAGCGGCGCCGTTAAACCCAATCCGCAATACTTATAATAAGGCCCAGTGAGTTTTAATACTCACACAGACTTCTGAAGATGTTGATTGGCATATGTGAAAGCATGCTGTAAATACCTTCTAAGAATTTTGATTTAATAATGAGTAGTAGATGCATTGATCCATGTCTGTTCCTGTATTCTGTATAAAAGTGTGTTGTGGGATTGCCATATTTCTACTAATAGAGGTGTCTTTACACAAAATGATACTTTTTGGATAATTGTCAACCCGTATTAGTATGCAAACATCTCAAAAGTCAACTAGTGAGGTCAGGTGTCATTTAAGTCTGTGTTGCTGAAGAAGATTATTCAAATTGATGTAAGCTTCTTCATTAAACACGATTTGCCCTTTCTTTATTTTTAAAGTTAATGTGAATTGTCTGGTATTTCCAGGAACACTAACCTATTTGTTTACATGGACTACAACAGCATAACTCTGACTGAGCCACTTTGAAACGAAAGTGCAAAGCGGCAGAACGGAAGTGACAGACATCTAGCTCATCCCCTGAGAAACTGGCCTGCCGCCTACTACAAAGGCAATACCATCTCTCCATCTGCTCCAAAAAAAGAGCTCATGTCCAAGCTTGCAACTCCTGTGCCGCAAACAACACTGCTGAACTCTTCAAAATCTGAAAGGAACTCGCCAATCCTTCTGCAGTCTCCTCTCCTGATCCCCCCTCCCAGGTCTTATGCTCTGCTCAAATTTCCAGTGCTACGCTGACGACACTCAACTCATTTTCAGGCTGCCCTCCTCTCCCTCTCTCATGTCTGATTGCCTAACTGCCATTCAAGATTGGTGTGCCGCCAATGATCTTTGCCTGAATGCCAGCAAGACGGAGATCCTCCTCATCGGCACACCTTCACCATCCTTTCCCCTCACTCTCTGGCCGGCCTCCCTTGGCCCTCCTCCTACCCCCACCTGCGAGGCTAAGAACCTCGGGGTCATCTTTGACTCCTCCCTTTCCTTCTCCGCCCACATCTCTGAGGTCTCTAAAAAGTCAAATTTCCAACTGCACCTCCTCAGTGGTACTCTGCCTTTCCTCTCCTTCCCCCAGAAGCTCATGGTATCCCAAGCTATGGTTCTCTCTACCTTGGACTATTGTAACAGCCTCTTTCTAAATCTACCTGCCTCTACTCTCCGCCATCTGCAACTAATCCAGAACAGGACTGCAAGACTTGTCCTTGGCCTCAAGCCCTGGGATCGTATCTCTCCAGCTCTGAAGTCTCTCCACTGGCTCCCAGTGGATGCAAGGATTAAATTCAAAACCCTCTGCATTGTCCACAAGGCCTTCTGGGGCCTGGGTCCAAAATACCTTCAGCTATCCCTCTGGAAATTCCTCGCCTCTCGAGCTCTTCGTTCCTCTACCTCCAACTCCCTCAGGGTCAGTCATTTTTCTAAGAAACGAACTGGGGGTAGGTCTCTGTCTTCGGCTGGGGCCTCCCTCTGGAACAGCCTCCCCGCCACTCTAAAACTTGAGGAGAACCTGGTTTCAGGGCATCTCCAGTTCCGGAAGCACCTCAAGACCATCCTCTTTTCTTCTGCCTTCTCTCCCCCTCTCCCCTGCTGATCTGTTCTCTCTTGGCACCATGCACCTGGCCACTCTCTGTCCTTTGGGCCCAGGTACCTGCTCATCCTGCCACCCTCCCGCACTGCCTCCTGGCCACCCTTTGCACTGGGGTCTTTATCTGTACCCATAAAGCCCCCCCTTTTCTTCCTGCACTTATCAGACCTACCCTGTCTGCTGCCTTAAACCAAGCACTTGCAAATTGCTGGCTGCATTACCACTGTTTGTTGCCTTTATTATTTATTTATTGTTATTTATCTGTTTCTCCTCTGCTTCACACTTTCCACCTCTCCCCCTTCCATGAACATTTCCCCCCCCCCTCTCCCATGCACTTGCGCATTCTCAATGTCACTGGGCCTAGTAAGATCGCTGTTTTGTTCTCCCCTGTTCCTCTCCCTTGCCTTGTCGCGTTCTGAAACACTTGTGTATGAGCGCGATAGAAATGAAATATCAATCAATCAATCAATTGGTCTCCCACTTTTCCTCCAAAACTCTTGACAATATGTCCTCTTTTCATCTGCTCCATTCTCCCACCCCCCCGTCCTCCACCTCCTGTGATTCCTCCATTGCCCCCTTTTTCTCATCCCTCTCTCCCATTGCACCAAATGAGATCTTTAAGGCCGTCTGCTCTATGAAAGTCTCCTCTAAACATGTTCTACCTTGCTCCTCCAGAATCACCAAGGACATCATTGGTATTCCCAACTCTGCCTTAGCTGACCTCTCCAACCACTCTTATGCCACAGGCTCTTTCCCTCAACTTCTCAAGCACTCCCTTGTGCACCCTCTCCTAATAAAACAACCGTCTGCTGACCCCTCTTGCCCAGCTCGCTACCGTCCTATCTCTGTCACCCATTTCTTGTGCAAACACATGAGAAGCTGGTCATCCCCCAACTGACCCTCCACACTGAAATGGCCGGCTGCCTCCATGACCACCAGTCTGGTTTCAGGGCAGCCAGAGGCACTGAAACTGCTCTCCTGAATGCCCAAGAAGACCTACTCTCTTATCTGGACTCTAACTCTCCACCTGTGCTGATCCTCCTCAATCTCTCCTCTGCCTTTGACACTGTCAACCACTCCATCCTCATAAACCATCTCTGTGATACCCTAGGCATCACGAACATGGCACTGGTGTGGCTTACCTCTTTCCTCTCTAACAGACCCTCCCAAGTTCAAATGGGTCCTTTTCTGTCCTCCACCTCACTCTCTACTTGTGGCATCCCTTAGGGCTCTAGCCTATTGCCATGACTCTTCAACATCCACCTGGCCCCTTTGGCCCACCTGATCTCCACCTACTCCCTTCACTTCCAGTGTTATGTAGACGACACGCAACTCTTTTTACGCAGCCTTCTCCTACCTCTTCCTCCTCCTCTGCCTGCCTTATACCTGACTGCCTGACTGCTATTCAGGCATGGTGCTCTGCCAATGATCTCTGCCTCAATGCCAGCAATACTGAGATCCTTCTCATTGGGATGCCTGCTCCCAGTTTCCCCCTTACTCTCTGGTCAGACTCCTTGGATCCCCTCTCCTCACCCACTTGTGAGGTAAAAAACCTTGGGATCATCTTTGACTCCTCTCTCTCCTTCTCTCCACACATCACATAACTTGCCAAGAAGTCCAAATTTCAGCTCCATCTCCTCAAGGGCATTCTACCTTTCCTCGCCTTCCCCCAGAAGCTCAATGTGTCCAGAGCACTGGTTCTCTCTAACCTTGACTACTGCAACAGCCTCTTCCTAAACCTTCCTCTTTCCTCCCTTCGCCCCCTTCAACTAATCCAGAATAGGGCTGCGAGACATATCCTTGGCCTCAACCCCAGGGACTGCATCTCTCCAGCCCTAAAGTCTCTACACTGGCTCCAGGTGACTGCAAGGATCAAATTCAAATCCCTGTGCATCATCCACAAGGCTGTCTGGGGCCATGGACCGCTTTACATCCAGCTTTCCATCCCTAAATACTGCCCAGCCAGAACCCTCCGGTCCTCTGGCTCTAACTCCCTAGAGGTTAAATGTTTTTCCAAGCAGAGAGTTGGAGGTAGATCCCTCTCCTCGGCTTGCACCTCCCTCTGGAACAGCCTCCCTCTTCCCATCAGACTTGTTCCGGTTCTTCTTAAGTTCCAGAAACTTCTTAAGACCTTCCTTTTCTCCTCTGCCTTCCATCTCCCCTCCCATGCTAAGCTCTCCACCTGCTGCTGCGAGTGGGGCCTGGTCATACAGGCACCAGACCAGCCCCCCACCAGACCTTCTCAGCTTCCTACTCCAGCACTTGCCTGTGGGTCCCCTTTCCCAGACTATCCCTACCCAGACCAGTCAAGGAACTCACTGCAATTGCCTCCACTCCCCCTTCTTTCCCCTGGCACTTTCCGCCTTGGCCTGTCCAGCACTTGCACTCCTGCCTCCCACCTTGGGGGCTCCCCTCCTTTGCACTTCTCCCTCTACCCCTACCCCCATGCACTTAACTCCTTAAGCACTTGCATGGTAGGATTGTCACAAGGCCAATATAACAATCTCTTAGTTTTCCTGTTGCTGCTTTTTTCTCATGATATTGCATACAGCCCACTCTTTTTTTGTCTTGTGGCGCCTGGAACTGCGTGTGTATAGGCACCATACAAATGTCCAATAAATAAATAAATAAAGGTGTTCAATTTGTAAAGCTTTCTCTGCATTGCTAGAATCCATAGGATTACCTTTTTTCTGTGACATACTTTGTTAATAATGAAATTCAAATTCACTGCGAGGCAATGGAGTATGCTATTACCAAAATATTAAATCACAAATCACATTTCTCATGACAAATGATGTATTGTTCCACAGTAATCATCAACATACACCTTTTAGGTACCAGGATGTTTTGGATTTCAAGCATTCAGACTTAATTGCCACTTCTTTACATGGCTAAAGGAGGGAATTTTCTGATCTGCTTGCAATTTTCTGGGACAATCTCTTTCTAATAAAGCTCTTTTCATTAACATTTTGGTCAACGTGATCTTCACCCCCATTGATTTATATTGGGAAGATTATTGGTTCAATGTCATATTTCCGCTTTTTAAAGCCCAAAAACAAAAAAGACTGTTTTTGTGTTGGCTTTAAAATGGGGAAATATGACATACGGCCCCCTTCCTTCCCTAGCCCAACTCTCTCCCGTGGATTCTCTTGTTAATCAGGGGGTTTAACCCCTTGGATCTCCCATTTCAACCCCTACCATCACCTTCCCACCTAAATACACGCAATCCTCCCCACACATACGCACACAGATATATACATGCACACATGCACACACACATACACAAAAACTCACCTCTCACTCCCGCGATGACTCCACTGGGGCTCACAGAGTATGTCAGCACCTGCGGGCACTCGTGTGTGGCAGGGGCATGACAGTTTGATTTAGAAAGACCTCTCTGTGCGGCCACAGAGTGGTCTTTCTAAACCCATCTTTTTTGGATCTGTTCTAAAAAAAAGGTCTTTTCACTTAATACCAGAATTTTTGATCAACCATTGTTCTTGTTTCCTTATTTTCCCACCTGTCGATATTGAACCTGGTCAATGGTCCCCCATGAATATAACTTCACTATATGTCCACCCAGAGAGAATGCACTACTCTTTATTGGGTGGAAGATTGCTTTTCAATAGTTGGGTTGAAGTCCTGTCACCATGATCACTGATGGATATGATTGTGATATTAGGGATTGGGTTGTTGCTGAAATTAATTTCAGCTTGGTTCGGATATCGGTAGATCAAGCGTCAGATGCCATTTCAACTGACATAATGGCACTTTTCTTTAGGTTGATTGGGCAGCAGATTCGGGTTCAGAGGGCCTTGTTCACACAATCAATCAAAGGCAAGATCCATCAAAGCAAATCAGCCTTTTGAGTATCCTGAGGAGCCACGTTGATTACCGGATGTGAGAGACATTGCTGTCAGATTTTCCATGTGCCATTCTGTCATCGCATCAACTGAGCATTCTTTCCAACCAACAATGTAATTCCGCAACATGGATGTAAGATGGAATCAATGGCCATCAATCCTTCTTTGTTTCAGAGTATTGTATATTTCTTGTCAAATTAAGGTTGCTTGCGCCCTGTTTTCATGAGAGCCAATAAATCAAGTTGTTCCTGTACCAGAATGGGAGTGAAAAACTTGTCATTCTTCATTTACAATCTATAGAAAAAGTGTGTGTTACTGAACAATTTTGAATATATCTGTGAGAACTGAGATAAACATACAGACCTCGTCTGAAGCTGGCAAATCGAAATCTTACTGGGAAATGAATGAGGACGAAGCCTTGGTAAACACGCACCTCCCATATGAGAAAACTAGTAGTCACCAGGCGAAGCCCAGAAATAGGAGAAAACCAATGTGGCAAAAAAAAACCTGAAATCCTGTTTATCAAGTCCTGCTCCTTTGGTGCGGTCTTTGAGTCGGAAGGTGTAGATGATAGTCCTTGACGTATGGTATTGAAGCCGGATGATGATTGAAAGGAGTAAGTCCAGGAACAATTAACGAATGGAGAATCCCAGGAAGGAAGAAAGAGAAGATAACTTGAATGTGAATACTGAGAAGAGAAGTACATCCAGAAGAACATAAACGGAACAGAGAATGAATTTAGAGCGTAGAGAGAAAGGATAGAATACCCACGCAAAGAGCCTGACAGAGAAAAAAGTGAGGCTGCGAGAAGGGAGAAACCTGTCCCAGCAGAGCCAGACACAACAAGGAAGGCAGGAATGCGGATGTCAGAGGAGCTGGGACCCAAGGTAAGAGAGGGTGGCGAGAAGGGAGGAGCCCGACATAGTGAATCCAAGTACCAAGAGGAGGCACAAAGGGGGCAGAATATGGTGGGAGGTCTGACACCCAAACAAGAGCGAATCACAAGGCACCTCAAAGCAAGCGGGGTGAAGCAAAAATGCCTTCAGGGCAAAGCAAGGCAACAGGATTACCTCCTGCACCTCCTAAGTAAGCCGTTGCAGTGCATACAGTCATCATGGCGATGGACGGCGGAGGCCATCTTGGGTGAAGGCTGAAACATTGCTAGGAGAATCAATGATACTGTTAATGAAGCCTCATCCTGAGGGGGTAAAAACTCAATTTGGATGTCTTAGCCTCCATCGCTGCTATAAGGGCCATGTGTTGGGATGAGTCCTAACAGTATGGCCCCTCCGGGGAGGCAATGGCCCCGGTTTCCAAGGATGCAATCTGTGGAAACGATGGAGAAGATCCAGGATGTGAACCGCAGTAGCAGGCTACAATGTGCAATATGATAGTCCATAGCCCTTCCAGTCCAAAAGGTACTGCAACTGACCCCTGCGATATCGTGAATTGCAAATAGCTTGTATTTCAGGGCCGGACTGAGTATCCACAGGGGGAGGTATTTGTTGGTTTCTTCTCTTGAAGGGATCTTTGATGTATGGTTTCAACTGAGAAACATGAAAGACAGGATGAATTCTGGGCCAGGAGGGAGGCAATCTTAGTTTGAATGCAACTGGACCTACTGTATGGAGGATTTTGAAAAGTCCAAAAAATCAGGGAAACAGTTTTGAAGGAACCAGATGCTTGGATAGGTAACAAGCCGAAAGCCAGACCAGAGCCCCATCGTTGAGAATGGGAATAGAAAGTCTTCTCAAATCATCCATCCTTTTGGTTGCCATCCTAGTTTCAGTTAGAATCCGTAGGGTTTCACTATGACCTTTTTGTATGTTGTCTACCAGTTCGTCCATGGGCGGTACCTGTCAGAAGTACGAGAAGTCAAAGGCAAACAAACTGGATGAAAGCTGTACAAACAAAAAAAAGGACCGGCCCCACTAGCTGCATTAAGTGAGTTATTATAGGCAAATTCAGCATAAGGTAGTAAGGAGGCCCAGTTGTCTTAGCAGAAGTGAAACATCGCAGATATTGTTCCAGAGACTGGTTTAAACGTTCTGTCTGACCATTGGATTGAGGGTGAAATCCTAAGGTGAAAGCCCTTTGCATACCCAACATCTTACATTGGTGTTTCCACTAATTGGAGGTGTATTGTGCCCCTCTGTCAGAATGAATGGTAGACGGCAAACCATGAAGCCGAAAAATGGTTTGGAGGAAAACCTTGGCCATGACCTGTGCAGTGGGGATCTTAGGTAAGGCTATACAATGTGCCATGTTTGTCATGGAATCCACTGTTACCATTATGGAGGTTTGGTCTTGTGAAAGAGGAAGATCCACAATAAAGTCTGTGGTTATGTGTTCCCAGGGCTGTGTGGGCAGCGCAGTTTACGTCAACTTACCCAAAATGAAGTCTACGCAGAATTGTACTTTGTTGACAAACTGCACAGGCTATGAAGTATTCTTCTACATCAGATAGTACATTATGCCACCAAAGTATCGTTTGAGGTTTTCCTGAGTGACACTAACTCATCAGTGTCCTGCAGATTTGAGATCATGACACATCTTTAGGACTTCAAACTGCAGCGAGGAGGAGGGTACAAAAAGAGCCTGGTTGTGATAAAGCAAACCATTCTCCTCTTGAAGGTTATGTTGTTTCATAATTTCTTGGATCTGCCGATCCATCAGAAGAGTGGCTTGTCGTACTCGCTGGAGAAAGGTAGATACCTCAAACAAAAAGGTTGCTTTAGGTAACAAAAACTCTTTGGATTTAGGAACTTTGTTATCAGAATCAATCCTAGATAAGGCATCAGCCATATGATTCTTTGCTCCGGGCAGGAAGGTGAAGAGTAAATCATAAAGTGAAAAGAAATATGCCCATCGAGTTTGTCGACTGTTTTGACACTCATGTTTTTGTAGGACCTTTAAGTTTGCGATGATCAGTGCGTATGGTAACAGGATGTCTGGAACCGAGCAAAAGGTGTTGCCATTCTATATAGGCTTTCTTAAATGCCAACAGTTCCTTCTCCAAGAAGGTATAGTTTTGTTCAGATGGGTTTAAGGTTTTAGATATGAAAGCAAAGGGATGCCCAATCTGATCTTCAAATCTTTGCTTCAATACAGCTCTGATCTCAGCTTTGGATGCATCAGTCTCCAAGTTGTCCAGTCATTTGGTCGACTGAAAACTGGTCGAATGACATTTGGTCGACGCAATTTGGTCGAAAACCAAATGGTCGATTTTTTTTTTTTATTTATATATTTATTTTTCGGGTTTTCGTTTTGTAAAAAAAGGGGTTTTTAGAGAAAAAAAGGGGGTTGGGGGGGACCCCCCCAAAAAAATAAAAAAAAGGGTTAAAATAAAAATAAAATTTTAACCAATTTTTTTCGACCAAATGTCTGGTAACCAGTCTCCAAATAGAATGGCTGTGTTTGATTGGAAAGTCTGAGCATCAGAGCTCGGGTAAAGTGCTCTTTTAGCTCCTCAAAAGCCGATCAGGCAGCATCACTCCAGTGGAAACATACTCCTTTCTTTAAGAGAGCTTTTAATGGAAGGATTCTTCTCTAAAAGTTGGGAATGAATTTACTATAAAAATTATAGAAGCCCCAGAACCTTTGGATATCTTTAACTGATTTGGGCACTTTCCAATGTATAATGTCCTGTACCTTTTTCTAGATGCCCCTCTTTTCGATAAGACATAGTCGAGGTAGCTTACAGATGTTTGATGGAACTGGCATTTTTCCAATTTCACAATAGATGAATCTTCTGTAGTCAGTATAAGACTTCTGCAACATGTATTTAGTGTTCAGTAAGAGACTGGGAAAATATTGAAATGTCATCCAAATACACAACAACCGAGAATAGCATTAGATCCGCAAAGAGGTTATCCATACATGTTTGAAACACGACTGGAGCATTAGCCAGGCCGAAAAGCATCACACTGTATTCGTAGTGGCCAAAGGGTGTGCGCAATGAAGTTTTCCACTCGTCGCCACTATGAATACGGAGCAGATGGTACGCGCCTCTAATATCCAATTTAGTAAATATTTTTGCTCCTTGGACAGACTTTAGAATGTCTGGTATCAGCAGGAGTGGATATTTGTCTTTTATGGTTACTTGATTTAACCCTCGGTAATCGATGCATGGCCGTAATTCTGATGTCTCTTTCTTGGAAATAAAGAACAATGAAGTCCCAGCTGGTAATTTGGACTCGGCTATTAAGCCGTTTTTTAGATTGGTCTGTAGGTACGATTTTAAAGTCTCTTTTTCAGGTTCAGACAACATATACATTCTGCCAAATGGAACTCGGACCTAAGGTAAAAGATCAATCTAACAATCCTCCTTCCGATGAGGAGGAAGTTCCTTATATTCATCGAAGAAGATTTGTGAAAAGGATTGGTATTCCTTAGGCAATTAGTTAACTAAATATACTGTCTTCTTATCCGTGTAATCAAGATGACAATGAAACCCAGTGGCTCCTTGACCCAATCTATGATTTAGACAGTGTTCCGAACCCATCCCATGAACAAGGTGCCAGCAGCCCAATTGATATAGGGATTGTGTTGCCTGAACCAGGGCAAACCCAAGATAAATGGAAAATGGGATGCCTTAATAAGATCAAATCAAATGGTTTCCGAATGGGAAGAAATATTCATGGTGAGTTCCGAAGTGTGTTCCTTAATGGGCCCGGAACTTAATGGGATTCCATTCACCCCTTCCGCAGAAATCTGGACAGGAGTGCGTTCCCTTTTTAGCTGTTGTTGAGTAGCCCATTGATCATCCATGAAATTTCCGGCCGCTCCACAGTAATGAGCGCCGGCTCATTGAGAATGTTTTTTTCTTGCAACTGTAAATCAAACTTTAACACCACCATACCGGTTTGCTGATGATGAAGAGCTAGGAACTCAAGACATCTCCTTGTACGGTAGTTCCCTTCAGGAAAAGGGTTTGGCATTTCCCGCCAGTCTTGGTGGAGCTATAGAACATTCTCTGAGTAGGTGTTTATTTGATCCACAATACATGCAGAGACCAAGAGTTCTTCGACTGGTTCATTTCTCTGCAAACAAAGGACCCCTAGCAGTGCCTATTTGTGGGTTGTAAAAAATGTACAAAGGCCGGATAAGAGTTCAATACCTCGTTGTTTGCAACGACCGAAGGAGTAGCCCAGGCCAGCACACCACCAGCCAAATTGGAAACCAAAAAGCTAACCTTTGCCCGATCCGTTGGGAAGAGCGAAGGTTTTAGAGTAAATTGGACGAAGCAGGATTCCAGAAATTCCTTTCGTTTTTTTTAAATTAGATAATTTATTATATTTTTCAGTTCATAGAACTTTTCGTATATACATTCACATTACACATAAAAAACTATTAATGTAAAATTTCACATCACATACATTGTACTCTTCAATTCATCTACAATGTATCCTAATGTCACGCACCTAAATTCACATTCAAAGTTCATATTGCCTAAGTAACAAACCTAAGAAATCATGAACAAAACTACATAAAAACAAATAAAATACAAACATGCAGGCATTCAGTCCTTTTTTCTAGGGCGAAGTTTCAATCGATTTCCTGTATAGTTCTACTAGTATGAGTATCTACTCAAAATATTGCTTAATACTAAACCAAATTTGGTATGGGTTAATCTGTGTTGCAGTCAATTTTGTGTTAAGGCAGTGGATCCAAAAATCTTCACTCAGAATTGACTCGTAGTTATGGACCAAATGACCTAATCTTACTATATACAACAGGCCTAATCTGGGGCATTCAGTGAAAACATGCCACGCTGTTTTTGCGTTGCTATGGTTTTTACATATCCTGCAAAATCAGATCTCCTGACTAAGTTTTAATTGACCCCCCATTGTTGTATGTATAAGAAGCTTATTAATCCTTGTCAAGAGACGGAGTCTTCTGACTTCCGGGTCTGGCCAAATTAGCAGGTATGACTGAGGTCGCATAAAGCGATGGATCACCCTGGTTACTTGAGCATGCAAAGTTTCCAGGTGAACATAATTACAGGACCAATCCCATTGCTTTATTTTCCTGGTCAATACTTTTTTAAATTTTACATAGCTGGTTCCACGGGCCAAGTCTGGCTGCCATTTTATTTCAGTAAATAGATCTTTTATTGATTCCAAGTATTTATCATTTTTCGTATTTGTCTCCCGGTCATAATCTGCTACCCGAGCCATCAAGGACTGTCTCCAACATCTGGGATTGCAGATAAAATTCTTTGCATTTTAACACCTGCATTTTAAGCGATAGTACCCCTAACTCCAAACATAAGTATTCTATTGGTGTTCTCTGAAGCAAATCTAACATCTTTCACCAAAAAAAGCCCTCAATCTGGTTTAGGCATTCCCATTTATTTAATTCCAGGCCATCTAGGCCATAAAGAATTGTGGGACAAAACCACTGCTTGTACAACGGAAGCGACCCACTCAACGAAAACCCTGCATTCTCTCTGGAGAAACGTCTTATCAGGTAAGTAAGTTGATGTGCCTTTTTCAATCTTGACATTTATTATGTTCTCATATCTACCGTTCTCCATTAGATTTATGCCTAAGTACTTGTAGTATGGGACTTACTCAACCCGTCCAATATTGAGCACACTATGCACCCTATTTACTTTTTTTTGGGGTGACCAACAGTATCTTAGTCTTATTTAAGTTGATTACCAACACATTTTCTTTGGCATAGCTAACAAGAGATTCCAAGAGAGCTTTTATACCCAGAACTGAGTAAATTGCAGTAATACGATCTTTACCAATCTTCAGGGACCAGATGCCCAAGGCTTCCCAACAGTGGATCAAGTCGACCAAGTATAAATTGAAAAATAGGGGGACCAATAGACACCCTGTTTCACCCCACTGTCAATGCAAATGTCCTCCGATAGAGAGTTACCATTGCCCAATCGAATTCTAGTGGTTGTATTCTTATGTAGTGCTTTGATGATGTCCAGCAGCCATCCCGGGCAACCCCACTCGTGCATTTTGTCCCAGAGGCATTCCCTCTTCAGCAAGTCGAACGCTGATTTAAAATCTACAAACGCTAGGTATAGGGCAGGATTTCCTTCTTGTTGGGCTGGTTTATTAAGCGGTCCACCACACGAAGATTTAGGTTAGTGCTACCCCTGCTCTGAAAAAACCCATTTGGAATGGGCGAAGCAAGTTTTTTTTGTCAACACATGCTTGCAAGTGTTTTAGAATGCATGCAGAAAAATCTTTACCGGTGGTATCCAGTGGCGATAGTAACTGGTCATTTTCCGGGTTTAGCCTATCACCGGCATTGTGGACCGGAATGAGAATAGAACTAGACCAAAATCGAGGGATCTTTTTAAAGAGACATACTATTTCATACATATTGCACAGAAAGGATGCCCATCTTACTGGATCAGATTTCATTACAGTCACCGCCAACCCGTTTGGTCCATGGGCCCTTGACATTTTTGCCTTTTTCATTATATCCATTATACATTCGTTTTTTAGGACTGCCATCAAACTTTCCTGTCGGCATAAGTGAGGGTGGTAATTCACTATGTGAAGTTCCAACAGCTACAATCTGGCGCAAAGTAGTGTTTTCATTTTTGACATGCTGTACCTCCTGTGTGAGGTCTTGTAATGCTGCAAGAACTTTCTGCATCTGATGCATGGTGGTTGTTTTTATGATTCTTTGGGCGTTTCTTACTGTGAGAACTGAGATAAACAGACTGGCCTGGTCTGAAGCTGGTGAGTCAAAATCATACTGGAAGAGGAATGAGGATGGAACCTTGGTAAAAACTCACCTCCCGAATGAGAAAATTAGGAGGAGAGTAGTCACCAGGCCGAGCCCAGAAAATGGTCAAAACCACTGTGGCAAATAAAAACTGAAATCCCATTTGCCATGGTCTTGCTCCTTTGGGGCAGTCTTTGAGTCCATAGGTATAGATGGTAGTCCTTAATGTATGGTATTAAAGCCGGATGATGATTGAAAGGAGCAAGTCCAGGGACAATGAAGGAATGGAGAATCCCTGGTAGGTACAAAGTGAGATGAAAGAGAAGATAACCTGAATGTGAATACTGAGAAGGGAAGTACAGCCAGAAGAACAGAAACAGAAGAAAAGAACAGAGAATGAATTTAGAGCGTAGCAATAAAGAAGAAGAGAATACCCACGCAAAGACCCTAACAGAGAAAAAAGGAAAGTGAGGCTGCGAGAAGGGAGGAGTTTGAACCAGCAGAGCCAGACACAACAAGGAAAGCAGGAAGGCGGATGCCAGAGGAGCCAGGACCCAAGGTAATAGAGGCTGCGAGAAGGGAGGAGACCGACCCAGTGAAGCCAAGTACTAAGAGAAGGTACAAAGGGTGAAGAGGATGGTGGTAGGTCCAACACCCAAACAAGAGTTAAGCACAAGGCAACTCAAAGCAGGTGTGGGGCGGAGCAAAAAAGCTTGCAGGGTGAAGTAACGCAACAGCCTTCCCTCCCTGACCTCCTAAGTAAACTGTTGCAGCGCATACAGTCACCATGGCTATGGACGGTGACAGCCATCTTGGGTGAAGGCTGAAACATTGCTAGGAGAGTCAATGATACTTTTAATGAAACGCCATCTTGAGGGGGTAAAGTCTCCATTCGGATGTCTGTGCCTCCATCGCTGCCATAAGGACCATGTGTTGGGACAATTCCTAACAATATCTTCTTTTTTTACCAGCTTCATTTAACCATTATTTAAACAATATCACAAAAATATCAAGCAAGTGAGAACATAACAGAAATAACTATATACATAAGCACTAACCTAATAAGCTAAATAGAATTCATAGTAACATCACAGCAAACTCCCACCCCAAGCCCTACGTAGGCACCAGACGTAACAAACATACAGCACCATACAACACATCAACCCCCCACCTACCCCCTCACTCTCAATCTTAGTATATATAAGAATAGCAGCCTACACCTTATCCGAATAGATCATTAAAAGATCCCAAATTTTCACTATATTCAGTCTCACAATAAAGCCTAGAAGCTCGAGACTTCTCATAGCACGAAAGTGTACGCATGTCTGCTAACCAATTATCATGAGGTGTTTTTTTCTAGATGTCCACACTTTCAAGTTATGTTTTATCTCATCAACAATGCCCTATCGATCCAATCTGACGAATCACAAATGTTCTCACATCTATCTTTGAGAGGAAAACAACAGACATAAAATTTCGAGGAAATTAAATGCTCACTACCAGATCAATTCGATTTAAAACATCTTTCCAAAAGTCTAACACTCTCTCACACTCCCAGAGCATATGCAAATAGGACCCTGGTGAATGATTACAACCCCAACACAAGCCAGAATCCGCCAAACCCCTTAGATTAATTCTCACTTGTGTCCAATAAATACGACCAAGAATTTGTTGATGAATATACTGGAGACTCAAATCCATTTTGGCTTTCACTGTCACTTTCCATATGTCACCCCACACTCTCTCAGACAAATCTCTGTCGAGTTCTGACACCCACTCCATTCTCAATCTCTCCCAAGAACCCTGCATACATTCCTGTAGAGGCATCAGCTTGATATATGAAGACACTGCACCTGGTGGAACACAAAACAATTTGCAGACTTGTCTACTACTCATTGGCTCGCTCAGCATTTGTTGCCTCTCAGTCATCCACTGTGCCAAAGATCAGCACCTCCCTGTAACTCAATCCAAATTGATCAGCCAATGCGTCAAATGGAACCATCATCCCCTCTTTCCACACATCCTCAATCTTCAAAATGCCCCTATTAGCCCATCCCCTCCAATTGAGCATTTTGTTCCCAATCTGCAATCCTGGATTCCACCAAATAGAAGCCGTATCATAAAAAAATACATTTTTCCCACATCCTTGAATCCATGAGTTCAAAGCAGATTTCGTAACTACCAGTGTTTCCAATTTAGCCCCAGAATTTGGTAGCCTCCCATATGAGTACAAACTATTCAAAGAAAAGAGACCCATCTTTTCTTTTTCCATCAAAAGCCAGAATGTATCCGGATCCCCTCCTTCCTTAAAATAATAGGAGGCCTTTTTTAATAAAAAAAACCCCTTAGAATCCAATACCGGATAGCCAAAACCCCCATCTTTAACTTTACGAATCATGACGAATCGTGGGATTTTCGGATTGTTGCCTACTCCCCACAGAAAATCCCAAAAGATCCTATCGATACACCTGAATACCTTCTTGGTAAATTTAAGAGGAAGTGACTGAATAGAATACAATTCTTTCGGCAGCAATACCATTTTGATGGCATTGACCTTGGCCCAAAGGCTTAAAATCAACCTATCCCATCTATCTCAATCCTTTAACAATATCTTCTTAAAGTCAGAGTTTTCATGCACTTGGCATTGGTTTTTCATCACATAGTAATTTACAATGATGTGAAGTTCAGGAGGATTATATAAGGAATCTGTCAGAGTAAACATACAATTTGAATTCAGTTAAGGAACACGGGCATCCTCCTTCTCCTCGGCTCTTCGTCACTGACCCCACTCGGAGTATAATCTGTAGAACAATATTTTTTGTTCTTTTGACAATATCTATTTCGGTTCCTTTTTTTGAGACCATGTATGCGTAGTTCTAGGTTAATCACATTCTCTTCCTCAGGGATGTCTGTCACATTTCCTAGAGGATTTGTCTATTTTCTTTTGGCAGTACCAATCCACTTTTGAAAGAGAAAACATTGAGACCTGTTCAACTGAGTTTGCTTCTCTCTGAAAGGTGATTGGAAAATAAAGAGGTGTTGCTGGCAGTTTCTAACTGTATTTCAGCAAACCTTAGGTTATCTTTATGAGGCATAAACGAAATGTCCTCTAGAGCTTGCTATGTCTTTTTCACCTTACCCCTTTTTGTTCATCTCCTTTAACATTTTAGTTTTTAATCTTTTCTTCTGGTCATTGCCCACTTGGGACAGTTATTCACAGCAGGAATATTAGTGTTACGAAAGATTCTGCTGAGCCATCACCCTTTGGCTAATGATTTCAGTAAACTTCAGTACCTGTCGCTGAATTTAGGAGACTTTTTCTACACCTTCTCTGTAGCATAGAGGACTCAATTTATACCTCTTTTCCTCTCAAAAAGTGGCACTATCTCCTCTAGAGAAGTAGTTAGTTCAGTTCTGGTAGGTGTTGCCATTGTAAACGGTATCCGGTCTCCACTCCCCCTCGTAATAAAACCAATTTTTTTTTTTATTTTTTATTTACTTGTATATAATCAAGAAACAGATTTTTACAAGGACTGATTTCAAGTGAAGCAGATCTCGTTTGCAGTTTGAAGAGGTTTGTTAGCAATATAAGCCACAGATTCAAGTTTCTCTCGTTGATGGATCAGCGACCGTGATGATTCTTGTCTTTTCGATTGCAAGTTTTAGAAGTTTGGCGGCTGCCGTGTGCCATCGGGTCTTTTCGCCATTGATGATTCGATAAAACCAATTATCCTAACAAGAGGATGAGAATTACTTCAATAGATATTTCTAGGATATCTATTCCTTTTGGGAGGACAATTTTATTTTGATTTCCTAATACTAGGTTTTGATTATTACTTCCATGTGGGTGAATATATCTGTAACCCACAATAGGTCTAGAACCACAAATGTAGAGACTAATATAAGTCTAAATTTGAGTTGAATCTGTATTTTGTAGTTCCGGTGGAGGACTATTTGTTGGCTTTTAACAGAGAGTGTTATCTTCCCGTTTGTATCTTCAACAGCAGGGGAACATTTATTTGCAGCCCCAACTCCACCTCCAATGGAGATTGCTCTTCACCTCAGCTACCTCAATGCCAGCCGGTGCCAGTTCCTGTTTCATATTTTTTGTGTTTTTCCAGGCCCAGTATGATTTCGCACTGCATTATAGTCTGGATTATTGTTATCGGCTGACAGAAATCTGTGCAAATGTGCACTCGAGATCCTGAAGTCAAATCTCTAGGTGAATGATATTCAGTGAAAATTAAAGGTTTGCCTTTCTAGATTCTTATGGCTTTCTGTGTAAATAAATGTTTTAGGATATATGCTTTTTAAGAGGATCACTTATTATAGTCCTGGTCTTCCAATCCAGCAAAGTAACTGGAAAACTATGGAGTAAAGGTCTATTTTCAGATTTCAGTCTCCTTTTTATCACTTTTCAGTCAAAATAATGTCATCATCTGTTTGTGAAATTCTAAATGTTTCCAACCAGAATATTATGCAGTTTTTTGGTATGGAGTTGTAAAGCATGTTATGGCATTGATTTGTTTAATAGGATAATTTGCAAAGCGAAGTTGTGCTTTTCCTTTCCTATGTTATAAGCTTGGGTACAAATTCCCTCATACAATTTAGAGCTACTAGATGAACCCTCTTGACTTCTACAATATCTATTCTCTCTCGGGTGTTCCTTGTGGCAAGGCTTCTTATGTTTATGGTACAGGGGGCCATCCCATTGTTCTCCTCTTATGCTCTTCTGGGTGATTAATTGATTAATTCCTGATGTCTATCAGGTCCCACTTGGTCTCTCAGATAGCAAAAGGTTTTCAAGAGACCTTTCCTGAATTCATCCCTTATATATTAAGGCTAGCCATGGGAGCTAAATAGGCTCTTTGTTGAATCATATGTTCAAACCTTTGCTCGCTTAACAGGTTGTCATACATGTCTTCAGTAATTCTCTGCTTAGGCATATTTTCATATCTTCTCCTGGCCACTCCTGACATACTAAGCTGGCCATTTTGCCCATTTATTAATTGAACTTGCAGGTATTCTTCTGTTTCTGTGCTTGTAGCAGGGGAACCATCTCTTTCCTTCTCTGTAGATAGGTCTGGGGAGAGGAGACAGTATACCACCCATCCTCTATATCTTGACTGGGCCAAGATATAATGGATCCATAAACATTTTGTAAGAAATATTTGGATATTGTCGAGTGGATTTCAGATACAGGTGAACCTAATATCTCTGTTTCTTAACCATCTACTCTGAAATTAGCCAGCTTTCATTCATTTCCTGTCTCAAATCAGCATTCTGACCAGTTTCACAATCATTGTTGCTTACAGTCAACCAATTGCGTTCTTGTTTCATGGAATCTCCTCTATTCCTAGAGGCCAGTATTTCTATTTTATTGTGTAGATTATTCTATAGGGATTCTTGTTTGCTATACTTCATTTACTGTTTCCTGATTTTTAGACTGCAAGCCAGTTACTTCTTTGAGTAATTAGAGTGACTGTGTAAGGTCAGCCAACACGTTTTCTACTTTATCTTTTAATGCCACATTTTCATCTTGTTAGTGTTTTTGATCACCTTTTAATGCTATTGTTTCAATTCTAAATTAGGTTGATACTTTCCTTGAATGAGAATGCCCTTGTTTTTGGCAAATTGGGTTCTTTGCTGTTTTGCTACCTTTAAATTGGGTTGTGGCTGATCAAACACATCCTGTGATTCACCTTCTTTAACAATTCATTAACAACTCTTTGTTCACTGTCTTTTCATTGTAATTTTAGAGTGAAATCATTTTCAGGTAGGCTATTAGTGTAGGTTGCAGGGTTGGCCATTTAGTTTACTTTTCAAATTATCCTTTGTCAGCATGCACTGCGTATAATCATCTTAGATAGCATAAGGAGTTTTGTTTCCTTGTATATTTGTTTGGATTTCATTTTGCATCTAGTTCTATAAGACCTAGCTGCTGCCTAATGGATATCTGATCCCCTTCTATTGCCCTTTGCAACTTTTTTTATTTCTTTTAATTTCTGATTAATAATGTTCTGCATATTTATCAATTCTATCAATGTCTTTTAGGCAGTGTCTTGATAAGTGTTAATGCCGGCATCTCTATCCAATCTCTATCCACTATTCTGTTTTCTAACTTGAGGTTAAAACAACAATTCTGTAGACAGCTTTGCCAACACTTTCATTTCATCTTTCTTTGTAGTGGTCAAATACAATTTCTTCAGTGATTAACCTAATGCCCACTTTTCTTCTCAACTGTTTATTCCCACATGTGCTACTGTTTTATTAATCTGATCATTCCAAAGTCCCAAATATTTTCTTGTATACTCCCCATAGACGAACAATTTGGAGGGGCAACTGCTGTTGTCATCTATATGTAAAGCATGGTTTGAGAATGTTTAAATGAATTATATTAAATATTTAATAATCCCTTAAACTAAACACAAATAATCTAATTTGATATTGTCTTTCTTTCTGCTATTGTGAAACCTGTCTTCCAAATAAAAATGTTCACGTTCACACAACATCAAGTTAAAAACATACTCTCTGATATAGCTCTTCATTTCTTATTATAAATTATTCTTTAATAAAAACAAATACTTCTTAGTATATTTGCCTGATTCCTTATTCGAAAGAACTTGCATTTTTTTTTATTAGACTGTGAATAGAGTCCATCTAATATGACAAAACAAAAACCTTCACATACCGTGTGACTGTGTGTACAAAACTATGTTAAAGAGTGTAAGCTATATAAACACTTATACCCTCTTGTGTCTCTTTGACAGTGTGAGCCCCCACTTTGAAACAACAACATTTAATTGAAATGGAACTCAGTCACGAAAAGTTAACAACCCACCACCAAACACAATTTATGCATGTATTTATTTATGTATCTATTTATTTAATATACAGTGATATGATTTACAGAACACTTCCCCCAGTTTATATACACATTTGAAACATTTATACAACACTTATTTTTTTACAATAACCAACAACCTCTCAAATCAAATACATTTGTCTACCATTAATTAATGGTAGACACATGGTAGACAAAATGGTTGTCTACCACTAATTAACCAACTCAAGAGACCTTGACTTCATGCACAAAAGAATTCAAATATAAAATGTGCAAGCATCACAGCTAACAAACAAACCTTTCATCTTTTCAATGGAAGAACTATCATGATAAAATTGACAATAACGGTATCTCAGAACGTGCACCAAAAATCTGATGAGCAAATTAAATATAAAGGTACATACATATTTTGCTCCATGTTTATCAGGAAATTTAAGAATACATTTCCTCATTGACGTTTGTTAAGAAATAAATTATTTACACTCTGCAAATAAACTCATGTAGGCAATATGCATAAAATTACAATCTCAATTCCTTAAAAGTACTTTTCCTCCAACTCCTTTATACTTGAACATAATTTTATTAAATCTGATCCCCTTCATGAAATGTATACATTATTCCATAAAAGTTGTCAGATTCATGTCCTCCTTAGCATATGTCATTTTTGTATAAGAATTCAAATTCCTAATAAGGGTACAGGCCGGTAATGATTTCAAGGCGCATTCAGACATTATAGTTCAAATTCAACCTTGAAGAAGCCCAGAAGAGACCTCAACATACTTCCTTTCAATCTAAAGAGCCAGCCCACTTCCAGGTTGGAGCCACATCAATCCAAATAAAACAACTGGAATTTGCAATACCTTATATTCAAATAATGAAGATTACTCAGAATCTTCTATACTCTAGATTCAACTTTTGTAATTTAATTTGAGCTGTGCAAATTATTCCAAAAACCATATCCTCTAAACAATTCAACAAAATCGTATTAAAGATTATGAAGGCTACATACATACATTACTTCCCTGGAGCAACTACTTACTTAGATACCAAGAGAAATCCCCCCCCCCCAGCATCTTTGCCAAGAAAACCACATACTCTTCATTTTCTCTAAATGCATTAGCACATTATTTAACGTTGACTACTGTCTATATTCTCCAGGCTCTGTTGCAAATCAATCAGAGTCCTATCCAGTGGTACAATGTAATCTGCATAGGCAAGACATGAGATACTTGTCCTTAGTAACCTGGGCATAAACTTCCTAAATGTGCATAAAGCCTTAACCAAATGAAACATGCACAGCTTAATAAATCAAGGGGCCAAGGTACAGCCCTGTTTAAGGCTGCACTGTGTCTCCCGTTCTATTGTTAAAAGCCACCCTACATTAAGCCTAATTTGAATCACTATGTTAGTAGACTGAAGAATATGTATCTATAGAAGGCTCTCTGAGATACCCCACTGATTTAACTTTGACCTAAGACGATTATGGTCAACCATTTCGCAAGTGGCTTTATAGTCCAGGAAAGCCATACACACAGGGGTGTTAGGATTAGAGAAAGCATTAATCTTCCGAATATTAAACACAAATCCATTTAAGCTCATCCATCTCCCTTTACAGAATTGTGTTTGAAAGCAAGGCAGAATCCTAATAACAGAAGCCCAATCCATCAGTTCTTCCAAGATCATTGAGGAGAAATCCTTATTTATAACATTGAATAGAGCAATAGATCTAGAGTTATCTGGGCTATCCCATGATCCATTTTTAAAGCTTGGGATAACCAAGGCTTTCCACCAGGAGTCTTACATAATATTACCAGAAATGCCCCTTAAAACAACTTTCTACCCCTCTGGAATAGTTTTCAGCACAATATTAGTTAGCACATCTGGTTCTCGAGCCCTTGAATTCTTCAAATGCCTTATGGTTTCCTTAATCTCTAAACAAGAAAATGACCCAGCCAAACTTTCCAATTACTTAATGTAAAGTATCCTGGAAGACTCCATAGCCCTAGAAATATTTTCTGCAAAAAAAACCCCACATTCCACTGAGATTGGCATCTCCATGGACCCTTTGGAAATACCCTCCACCTTATTATTGAGCATCTGACATTTTGGAGAATCATGAGCTGTATGTGCATGTAGCATCTCCTGGCTTTTATGAGTACCAAGTAACTTTGTCTCAAAATACATTTACGTTGTTGTGTACTTTCATAATTTGTGATAGATTGTTGCTTATTACTAAGTTCATAAAGTGCCTCCTTATAGGGAACACATTTAGAAATGTATGACAGGAAAATAGGCAGGTCAACATAAAAATCTGCCCTCTAGCTACGATAGCTAGGACTGATTTGATAGTCCTGGATAAATCTGGTCATGCGACACATATTTTTCACTGACCATATCTTTCTATTTATACCTCTAGTCAATCTAACTAAACCTGTAGAGAACCATAGCACACTTCCCATTTGAATAGCCTCAGAAATATGTAATACCAAACAACAATGGTAACTCACGCAGGGTCCTGCAAATGAAGCCTTGCAGATGCCTTAGATAAAGCAATCAACACAATAATGTAATCTAAATTATAACATACATATCGCACTGATGCCAACACTATGCATATGGGCTATCCCCCTAACATGCCCATGAAGCATTACCAGTTCTAAATCTACAAGGAGATCATCCCACAAATGCCTTTCTGAATTGGGCTGCTGGTCAAATAAGTATGCATTGGGCCTCATTCTAAATCCGGCAGTAGCTGTGCCGGTAAAACCGGCAGGCTGCCGCAGGACTTGTGAATTTTTCTGGTGCCTGGCTTGCCGGGAACAGCAGGGGTTTCTAACACTGCTGGTCCGGGAAGTCAGGCGCCGGAAAAATGGAATTCCCCATTCCCAGTGGGAATGGGGAACACGGAAGCATCGGCACCCTTAATAACGATGCCAGCGCTTCCATGCAGGTCTGCTTACCATGATTGCTGTGGCCGGCAGGGTCCAACCTGCCAGGCACAGCAACTCCAGCAAGCAGACCCATTCTGTGCTGGTCAGGTAGCAACAGTGTTGGTAGTTTTCATCTATAGTAAAATTCAGAGCCTTCGTTAAAATTCAAAACCTTGGATGAAACTCAGAGTCCTATTTAGAATTTGGAGCCCCCTCTTCCTACATACTCCCTAAATTTCTTCTACTAGAACCTTAGTACAGACCCACTGCAGAAACAACATAATCCTGGCGACAGACCTATGTGTGATCTTGGCAACAAATAAGCAAAATTTAATATTTTGACTTCAGACTGTTATATGCCAAATCCATCTATTACAACATTAAACATCATGCAATTGGTGACCAAATTGTTTTTACATATCTCTGAATGTATGGATATGTATTTATTTATTTATTTTAATCTATTTTATCCTTGTATCACCTCATGTTTGATCTGTTTTCTTTCTTCTTGGTGATTTCTGATGTTTATTTATATGTATATATATTTTTTTACTATTATGTTTTTGAAATTGTTGTTATAAATACATCATTACGAAGTAAATAACATTAAAGCTGCCATCCAAAATGAAGAGTAGCAGGTGGCTGCATCAGTCCGATCCGGCAAATCAACCATTAAAGTCAATGTTTTTAATAAAAAAAAAATGAAATGGGCAAAAAGGGGGGTGAACTGTCATTTAATATGCCCCTTTGCCTAACAAAAAGTCAGGCTGATCTGAGAAAAGTAAGTCCTGAGATCAGTAACAAATCACACTTTCTATGCATACTAGAATAATTTGAGGATAGATATTATGCTCCTATCACTGTTGAAGAGAAAAATAATTTGTTTGCAATGATTGACACAGGGGCCCAAGCAACAAAAATGTCTTGAGAACTGATGAAAAACATCAATGAGGTAAGACCTCCACAGTACTGTGTAAAGCTGAGGAAGAGTGAAGGCCCATAGCACAATTTCAATGGGGAAGAAATACCTATCGAAGGTGTCACTCAGGTTGATATAAAGATAGGAAAGCATAGGATGAGACAAGAAGTGTTGGTCACACCCATTAATGAAACACCCTTCCCTATAGGGACACATTGCCTGTGGATGCCGTCACCCCTCAATAATGGGGTAAATGGGGTGTTGTGGTCTTTGGCCAAAAAAACACTGAAACCTAAGAACATATTGTGTAAAAGAATGCCACACCATGGCTAAATCAGAAAGTGCAGTGGAAGTATACCTTCAGAATGGCTGTGTGCCTAGCATTAATGTCATTCTCATGTATCAGGAGGAAATGCGAGGAGGAAAATAGAAGCAGTCTTTGGAGATTTGTTTGGACTCTAAGAAAAACTGGCAAACAGAGATAGATGAAAACACAAGCAACTGCAAACCAAATATTGCTGCAGAATCAGATCAGGAAAAGTAAATTTCAACAATTGTAGAAATACACATGTGAGAAGGGCATCCATGGATCCTTATCCATGTAAATGGGCATTCTGAAATGATTTAAGCCACTTTGGTGCTTGAGGAAGAAACTTGTTTCATTAGTAAAAATGTGTTTAAACAACTACTTGACAGATAGGAGATCGCAAATCTCAAAATTAAAAATCAAAACATTTTTGGGCTGGATGACCCTGAATTGAGCCAAAGAATTGTGGGAAGATGCATACTAAAGATTGCAATTGGATCTAAAAGAATTCATCACAATGTTTGGATTGTAAGTGGAACAGACAATAAATTCTATTTGGGAAATTACATTATACACATAGTCTGTAGGGTGTTCAAATTCTTTAATCAGAAGGCCTGGTCTAGATTGGGTGGAGCTACACCACAATTTGAAAACAAAAGACGAGCTTACCATAGTGCCCAAATGATGCCATATGCAATTGAGCTTCAAGTGAAAAAGGAGGTGTTACGTGGTACATTTCTGATTCTGCACTTTCTTTTGGTTCGAGATACATCACATCTGAAGCAGGAACACTGGCCTAATGATTTGACATAAGGACTGGCCTAAACATCTAACAGCCATGAAAGCAGATGTCGCAGAGAACCACCAGAGCACAACCAGCCCAGCTAGCTGTGGAATGCCGCAGGCCTCGCAGAGACGGGCATGAACAGCCCTCCCTTCGAGAATGTACACAGTTCGGATGCTGCTGGCTCAAGTCCCAAGGTTGATAAGAGCCTGACTTGCAAAGACAATCTGAAGTTACGAAATGTACTTGATTGCCTTTTCTTCGGCGAAATGAACTATTGTTATGAATACGTACGGCTAATGGGAGGAGATTAATATGTAGCTTTGCATTGTACATAAGTATGAGCCAGGCCTGGGAGGGGGCAGAGTCGATGCAGCCCTCCAGAGCCTGGTGTGTGTGTTAACATTACAGCACTTTTACAACCCCACTTCTGGCTTTGTGGGTTATTTGTGTCCGAGTGCCAAGTGCGTGGAATGCCTGAGACGGTGTGAGGGAGCTGGATTTGCACTAGTATCGGGGAGAGCAGGACGAACGATTGTAACATATGGTGCCGAAACCCGGGAGCTCTTCTGTTCATCAAGTGCACAGAGATAACAGCAATACAACGGGTAAGTGAAAACATTTTCGCGGACCCTGTTGCATGTTGCGGTAGTGGAATTTGGGGAATTTGGAGTCTTCAGGGACTCTAGGAATAATACAAAGATAGGGCAGAGCATTCTTAGGCACCTGTAATACAGTCAGAGCACCGGGGCGTGGAGAGTGGGTGTAGGGTCGATGCTGTAGAGGGCACAGAGTGGGAGGTCTGTCTGAAGGTTGAGTAAAAGAGGAATAAAAAGAGGAATAAAAGAGGGCAGAGCATTCTTAGGCACCTGTAATACAGTCAGAGCACCGGGGCGTGGAGAGTGGGTGTAGGGTCGATGCTGTAGAGGACACAGAGTGGGAGGTCTGTCTGAAGGTTGAGTAAAAGAGGAATAAAAAGAGGAATAAAAGAGGAATAAAAGAGATTAAAGAATACAGATTACAGAATACAGTTTCAGTGGCAACATGGCAGATGCCGGTCCACTGACAAGGCAAGAGGCGGGTGAAGATCTGTCATATAAGTCGGGGGCAAGGGCTGTGCTGGAAAGGCTGAAGAGCATGTTGCACAATTGGGATGTGATCCCCCAGTCGGTACAAAGGAAGAAGGAGTTTGGGGCTGCCCACGAACATCAGTTACAAAGGGTGGTGAAGGGAATGGACAAGGGAGGAAGTGCTGAATCACAAGAAAAGGTACAGAGTGATCAGAGACGCTCAGATTTTGAAGTAATGCTTACACAAAAGTTCATGATCGGCACAAGATGGCAGCTGCTAGTAGAGATAAGGAGGGCGGTTGAAGGGAATGTGGAGGAAAGGTTATGATCCGCCAAGGGGTGGGCAGACATTCTGAATGCAGCTGATGACGCATGGCTGAAAATGAAAAAAACAGTGTTAGTAAAGGAGGGGGAGGAGAGAGGACACAAAGAGGGGCAGGAATGTGAGGTGCCAGCACCAGTGCCTTTGGGGGTTGGGGTGGATGACGCACAACGCTGTGGGGATGGCTCTATGTATTTCCGAGAAAGGGAAGGAAGTGGGGGAAGATACCGGAGGGAGGACATTTTGGAAGAGAGAGATGCAATCACTTATTTGGCAAACGGGGTCCTGACAAAATGGGGGAAGGCATGTCCAGACAAAGGGGCAATAAATAAACTGAATTTCAGAAGGACAGGTGACTGTGCAGTGTGCACCTTAGACAAGGAATTGAACAAGATGATAGTGAAAGGTGTAGTGTCAAGCGAATACATGCCAGAGAATGTCAAATCACAACAAGAGGCTTTCAGGGCATGTGCACCAGAGAAGCACATTGACAGGCCCACATATGAAGTTGGTGGTCAGTGTCAGCGTCACTTAATAGTGTTTGGGGGGGAAAGAGCAAAGCATGGTGAAGCACAATCAGTGGTGCTGCATCTGGGAAGAAAGATGGTAACTGCATCTGAGCGAGAGTGGCCCGTGGCACCTGACAATGATCCACAGCCAGAGCTAATGGCATCCATAGAAGATAAGGAGTGTCATTTGATGGAGGGGTTTTCAGCGACCAGGTATTCACCATGGAAGATGCTACTTGGGAAAAATATGACAAGCACTGACAAGTGGCTGCTGACACTGACTGCGGGTGCACCTAGGGAATGGGAGGTACTAGAGGGTTACTATCTATTGGAAAGTAAGGGAGAGTTTGACTTGGACAGTGCAAACAAACATGACAGGCACATGTATGTGGTGTTGCTGAATGTGAGAGTGACAGGGATGCTCAGAGCTAGAAAGGGCGGGACATGTAGTTATGTTTGTTTTAGATGCACTGTAGATTATGGCTGAGGTTAATAGGTGGCAGTGTTTATGCAATACAGTACAGTGAAGGGCTTTAGATGAGTAAAGACATAAATAAGCTGTCTTAGTTTGGTAATGTTTTTTGTTATTTTTCTGCTTCTTTATTGAGTAAGAATAGTTTTATTACAATGTGCTTATGTAGAAGTAGTGCAAGGGTTTTCGTTAGTGATTGATAGATAAAATAAGAAGAGATGAAAAAAAAGTGGGCACATGTTACGTGGTACATTTCTGATTCTGCACTTTCTTTTGGTTCGAGATACATCACATCTGAAGCAGGAACACTGGCCTAATGATTTGACATAAGGACTGGCCTAAACATCTAACAGCCATGAAAGCAGATGTCGCAGAGAACCACCAGAGCACAACCAGCCCAGCTAGCTGTGGAATGCCGCAGGCCTCGCAGAGACGGGCATGAACAGCCCTCCCTTCGAGAATGTACACAGTTCGGATGCTGCTGGCTCAAGTCCCAAGGTTGATAAGAGCCTGACTTGCAAAGACAATCTGAAGTTACGAAATGTACTTGATTGCCTTTTCTTCGGCGAAATGAACTATTGTTATGAATACGTACGGCTAATGGGAGGAGATTAATATGTAGCTTTGCATTGTACATAAGTATGAGCCAGGCCTGGGAGGGGGCAGAGTCGATGCAGCCCTCCAGAGCCTGGTGTGTGTGTTAACATTACAGCACTTTTACAACCCCACTTCTGGCTTTGTGGGTTATTTGTGTCCGAGTGCCAAGTGCGTGGAATGCCTGAGACGGTGTGAGGGAGCTGGATTTGCACTAGTATCGGGGAGAGCAGGACGAACGATTGTAACAGGAGGTTACCATTCCTGTATTTACCAGACAATTTACAGTAGCATTAAAGTACAGAAAGGGTCACCTATGAAATGTAAAGGGGCACCTATGAAATGTCCTAATGCATTTGTGTGCCTACATGAATCCATGAAACAGCAAGGATTAGAATGTAAATATACACCATTGGTGGAGATCGGGAATGGCCCCATTTGTATACTGGTGGATAACAAAGTGTGTCAGCGCATTCATTTGGAAGAAAACATAGCATTAGGGATGGCAGTGCAGGAATCCTATTTCACTGCTGATTTCAGCAACCCAGTGATTGGGAATTTCCCTGAAAGCTATGTGACCTCACATGGTGAATAATGTGAATCGTTGGATTCTAAACCAAAGGGAATCTTTAGAATTCAGTCTGTGTACCCTTATGCACCAAATGAAATGATATGCTGTCATCAGGATAATTGTGTTCTATTTGAATTGGGTGAATTTGAAAGAGAAAAGCAGCTTATTGAAGTGGAGGTCAATATTCCAAAATATTTGAGGGTAGCGGCTATCAAGTAGACACTGACACACAATTAGAGGAACGTACAGAAGTTTCTCCTTTGGAGGAATTCCCAGAATTTTCCGAAATGGTAGAAGAGCAAATTGAAGAGGCAGATGCTTGCCCCAATAAACAAAATATTCATGGAATTCAAAGAGGTTTTTCCCAAAGATGCCTATGACTGTGGGTTGACCGAT
Source organism: Ambystoma mexicanum (assembly GCF_040938575.1). Classification (NCBI taxonomy): domain Eukaryota; kingdom Metazoa; phylum Chordata; class Amphibia; order Caudata; family Ambystomatidae; genus Ambystoma; species Ambystoma mexicanum. The sequence continues at coordinate 296,293,386 of NC_090927.1, forward strand.
TTACATGTTGTCACAGTACCAGAAGGACATAGTAGTGAGACAGTATTTGTGTGACAATATAGGTTACCTCTGGCATGTCTGGAGTCACTGGATGAAATAATTTGGAATCTAGAGGCATTATTAGGCCTATTCATAGTACATCAAATACTCCCATATTAGGTGTGCTCAAATGCAATGGCCAGTGGCACTTGTGTGAAGATTTGAGAGAATTGAACAAGAGGGTACCTGTTTAAAGGTGGCCCCTTCCATTTATTGATCAGGGCCTTGCACGGGTTCCTGGATCAAAGGTATTTACCACTTTGGATCTTACAGCTGGATACTGGTGTGTACCACTAGCTGAAGATATGCGAAGTGTATTTGCATTTTCCTTTTACAAATCACAGTATGCCTGGTTCTGAACCCCTTTTTGGGTATGTCAATAGTGGGAGTGAATTTGTTATGTTCCTGAGCAAGTCACTCCCAGATGCAGCTGAGAGGTGAACCATACTTTATGTGGAAGATGTGCTAATACAAAATGAAGATTTAGAAAGCCTTTTCTATGCAATTAGACATGTGCTCGGTCAGTTACGGAAGGCTGGGGCAAAAGTATCTCTACAGAAAGCACAATCGTGTTGCAAAAGAGTACACTTTCCAAGCTATTTAGTAACAGAACATGGGTCAAACCCTCAAAAGAAAAAAGTGGGATCAATTCAGAAACTAAAAGATCCCACCAATATAAAATGTCTAAAGAGTTTGCTAGGAATGACAGGTTACAATAGGAAATGCATTGAACAGTATGCAGAGATTATACAACCCTTGACCTTTGACCAGATTGCTGAAGCAGGGTGTACCCTGGAAATGGCAGAAGGAGCAAAGTGAGTCAGTGGCCAAGTTAAGAGGCTGTTTGATGAAGATGCCATGTTTGGCATATCCAATCAAAAAACAGGATTTCTTTGTGGAAATAGGATTCACAGATCAATGTTTGTCAGCAGTGCTATACCAGAAACATGATGCAAATAACAAAACCAGTGAATATGCCAGAAAGACATTGTCACAGGTAGGAACTAAATTTAGTGAATGTGAAAAGGCACTTTTAACCACTGTCAGGGCATTACAGAAAATCCATCCCATAATTCAAGCAGAGCGAGTGATTGTTGAAACAAATCACCAGCCTCTTCAGTTCTTGCAAAGCAATAGGATCAGATTTGGGAATTTGGCCCAGTCAAGGATCGCTACTTCATGGATGTTAGCACTGCAGGATTTCCCAGTAGAGGTGAGATGTGGATAGAACATAAAGAGCCCCGTTGCTCAAGGGTTAGCAGAATTACATGACTGTGCAGCTGTTTGTTCACCTGAAGGCACAAAATTAGAAATACATTTAAATAAATGTGAGCAATCCCAACACAAGGCTTTCAATGAAGTCAAATTTTAGGATTTCCCAACCGTGTATGTAGATGGATGTGTATATCATGTGGGAGATGATTCTGGAAACGAGCTAGTGGCAGGAGTAGGAAACTGGTGGGTTAAATGCAAAGGCATCCAAGGATAAGCATGGGATTAGGTTCTAAAAGCAGTCAAGTTACAGAATTGGCTGCCATTTATAAGGGAATATCTACAGCAGTAGAAAATAAACATAAAGAAATAATTTTAGTCACAGATTCTGACTATGCATGAAATAGTTTTGTGGAGTGTTTGCCTGGCTGGAAAGTGAGAGGAATGCTCACATATAACAGGAAACCACTTAAACATGGCAAAATGATCCAAGCCATAGTTACGCTCACCTGGTCTCTGCGGGGGCGTTGGGGCACGGTAGGAGCCCTCCCTGGACTTGACTGCCCTGAATCAGCCTCTTTCCCCAGCTGCTGTAGTATGGGCTGCTCAGGCTGCTGGCAATGCTCCTGTTTTCATGTGAGGATGAGCTCTCCTTCCTGCTTCTCATCAGAAGGGGCGCCGTTGATGGACCTAGTTGCTTCACTGGTCCGTGTGCGTGGAATCCCAGACCGGCTGTGACCGAACCACCTTGAAGGTAAGTGTTCGTAACAATGATTATTGTCCATATCCTTTTGCAATGTTTTTTCCAATGATTATTGTCTGTATCCTTTTGCAATGCCTTTGTTCAATGATTAGTGTCCGGAACCCTTGTAATGTCTTTTCTCTCACCAATATGTGTGAAGATGGCCACGCGGAGTCGCGGTATGGAAGCGAGTCCGAAGGGTGCCAGAGGGGGTTGCGCAGTCCCCACTTAGAAGGTGAGTAGGGTTTCAATGTTGTACGCAAGGTTTATATGTTGTGTGACCAAGCGTAAGGTATTTATACAGTTTCTAACCTTGTGTGCTCCTTTTCTCTTGCAGGGATGGCCTGGCGGCACCAGATGGAGAGTGACGATCTGAAGACCTGGCGGCGATTGCTGGATGGATGGATCCGTGAGGATGCTGGGCAAGAAGAAGGTTCTTGCGAAGCTAGATGCTCGGAACAGGTGAGGATGCGCTCCGACTCCGATGACAAGGGGAATCTGGTAAGATGCGATGTGCTGTAGGCGATGGTATTGCAGAGACAAGTAAGACGCACGTCCGGCGAAGGAGTTGCTGGAGTCAGGTATGCTGCGCGTCGAGCGATGGTATTGCTGGAGCAGGTAAGATGCGCGCTGAAGATGCAGTGTTGGAATCAGGTAAGCTGCGCTTCAAGCGATGGTGTGGCTGCAGAAGAAGTTCAGGAACCTGATGAGTTGCGTACCAAGATGATGAGCTGGAAACAAGTAAGGGTGCTTCAGGCGGCGGTAAGCGTTATGCTGCAGAAAGCAGACTAACACGAAACGCTTGCATGAGAGTGGGGCTGGCTTAAATAGCCTGGCCCCAGCCACTCCCCTTAGTCCCGCCTTGTGGATCTACAGGGACGTCATTTGGGGGTCGCCAGGGGTCGCGACTGCGACCTCTGTGGTGTCCCTTGCGACCTCTGTGGTGTCCCTTGCGACCTCTACTAAAAAAAATATATATATATATATTTTTTTTTTTTTTTTTTTTTAAGTTATGCAAGCTCCTGGGCTGTGGCTCTTTACTTCTGGGGTGGCTGGCTTTCTTGTTCAGGCCCCTTAAAAAAAAAGACTTGAGGCACTTGTTCTTATTTTTCTTCTAACACTTTCAGCACTGACCCTAAATAAGAAAGAATAGGAATACCAAATAATGTGTCTTTCTGGAATTCTATACAGTAATTGCTGGCCTCATTAAATGTTTATTTCAGGCACACTTCAGGGGGTGAGTCACTGATTTTGTCTGTTCTTAAACGCCTCACTAAGCCTAAGCCGTTCATCCTTCTGAGGTCGATAAATGAGTACCAACACAGGTTGGGTGATATTGGGTGTATATTTTTTCTATATAAAGCGCTTAATGATGTGTTATTATATAGCACTTACGCTTATCATTTGGTCATGGACGTCTGCTTGCATACACAGTCATTTGGTAATACGGGCCAATAAACACTGGTCAAGGGTCGGGTGATGTCACTTCCGCTACCCCTGGCATTTTGGTGAAATGACGTCCCTGTGGATCTACCTTGCTCCTCCCACCAACTTCTGCACATACCCTCCAATGTTTCTTAATGGCCACGCCCGGCATGGGTGCACGTGCCCTAGACACAAAGTGTGCAGAGCACACTTTCTTATGAGCCTGACGCCAACGGTGCCAGGACTGGGTGCATCGGACCCTTGGCTAGTGGCCATGACAGCCATAGATAAACTTGTTTCAGAAAATGATCTGATCATCCATTGGAGGAACATACGTGGTCATCTGAAAACAGCAGGGGAAGACAAAGAAGGAATTGACAAAGCACATCAATTAGCCAAAATTGGAGCTGTAATGGCAGAGTTATTTCCTACTGAACACCTGCTGGTTGAAATCCAGGTGGATGCATAACATGCTCCAAAACTCAGAAAACAGTTGATCAGCCTGTGGCACAGTAGAGATTTGATATTCCTGATCAAGACTTGATTGAGGCACAAAAAGAGGATCTTATTTTAGGCCCATTTTGCGCCACTTGCTAGATGTAGAACAAAATCCTCTGACTGAAGAGGACTACAAAGAGAAAGAGGAACTAAGGGTGTTGTTAAAAAACGAAAAAAGAATCTGGTTACCAGATGGCTGAATATTTGGGAATCCATGTCAGGCCAAATGCAATGGGATTGATGTTACATCATGCCCTTGATGCCATAACTGCATGCCACAGAGGTTCCCAGAAAATGTTGGACATTTTAAAAGATTATACCTATTGGCCACACATTTTACAGGATGTAGAACTCTATACCAGGGGATGCTTGGTGTGCGCGCAAATTGAGCCTGCTTCCCCAACCCACAGGGCACCATTGATGAAAGGAGGGTTGACACTCCGATGGTCAGATTTGCAAAATCTATTTTGTAGGCCTCATGCAAAGGTCAGCATGGGCAAACAAGTATGAAACCCCTCCAGTTAACCCAGAATAGGGCAGTGAGACTTATCCTTGGCTTCAAGCCCACGGACCGCATCTCTCCTGCCCTAAAAAGCCTGCAATGGCTCCCGGTCTCAGAACAGATTCAATTCAAATCCCTCTGTATCATCCACAAGGCTATCTGGGGCTGGGGACCACTCTTGAACGCTTCCGGACCTTATACTCCCCTTCCAGACTCCTGCGTTCCTCTGGCACCAACTCCCTGCATGTGAAGCAGTTTGCTAAACAGAGAGCTGGTGGCAGATCACTTTCTTCAAAGAGCCCCTCGTGTGGAATAGCTTCCCTCTCCATCTTGAGCAGGACCTCCTTAAGTTCAGAAACATGCTCACATATAACAAGAAACCACTTAAACATGGCAAAATGATCCAAGCCATAGACAAACTAGTTTCAGAATATAATCTGATCATCCATTGGAGGAAGATACATGGTCATTTGAAAACACAAGGGGAAGAAAAAGAAGAAAATTACAAGGCAGATCAATTAGCCAAAATTGGAGCTGTAATGGGAGAGTTATTTCCTATTGAACATTGGCTGGGTGAAATCCAGGTGGATGTGATAACACTCTCCAAAACTCAGAAAACAGTTGATCAGCCTGTGGCACAGTGGAGCTATGATACTCCTGATCAAGACTTGTTTAAGGAACAAAAAGAGGATCTTATTAAAGGCCCATTTTACAACCACTTGCTAGATGCAGAACAAAATCCTCTTACCAAAGAGGACTGCAAAGGCAAAGAGGAACTGAGGGTGTTGTTAAAAATGATTCGGTAATCCGTGTCAGGCCAAATCCAATGGGTAGTACCTTTGTCAGTTCATGGATTGATGTTACATGTTACATCATGCCCATGATGCCATAACTGCAGGCCACAGAGGTTCCCAGAAAACCTTGGACACTTAAAAAGATTATGCTTATTGGTCACACATGTCACATGATGTAGAACTCTATACCAGGGAAGGCTTGGTGTGCGCACAATTTCAGCCTGATTCCCCAACCCACAGGCCACCATTGGTGAAAAGAGGTTTGACACTCCCGTGATCAGATTTGCAAATCTATTTTGTAGGCCCTGTGCAATGGTCAGCATGGGCAAACAAGTATATGTTGACGGTCACTTAATGTCCAAATGGGTGGAGTGAATTCCAGCCCCAGACTACAGTGCCCAAACCACAGCCACTTTGATAGTCAATCATATTTTTCAAGATTTGGTTTACATCAGACCGTGTAAGTCATTTCACTAGTACAGTAATGACAAAAATGTGGCAAATCTTGGTTGTGAAGAGGAAGTTGGATATTTCATACCAGCCCCCCTCTTCAGTGGGAGTGGAACGTGTAACACGTCAATCATTGATAATTTAAAGTAATTTGTAGCTGATGCAGGATCTAGTTGGGATCTGCAACTTCCTTTGGTGTTAATGGCTATTAGGTCAACATCATCTACATCAACAAACCTCAGCCCACATGAAATTTTGACCCGTCAGAAGACTGATTTGCCACAGCATCTGCTTTACAGAACAAATTAAGAGGTCCTTGTAAAACCATCCACAATCCACAAATATGTGGAATAGCTGAGAAAGCACTTGCAAAAAGCTTTTGCGTTTACACAGCAGAATTTAGAAAAAGGCGCTGAAAGTGCGAAATCGTATTATGACAGAAAACATATGTGAGAGAATATGAGGTAGGTGATCAGGTATATACATTTAATTTTGGGAAAGGTAAACAAAATAAATGTGAAATTCCTTGCATCATGGCAGAGCCCATTCAGAATTGTAGATAAGTTTTCCTCTGTAGTCTACAGAATAACCATAAAGGAGGAAGAGTTAACTGTGGAACATTTTGTCCATGTTAACCTTAAATATAAGATAGGAAGTTTGGAGCAAATGAAACAAACAAATGGGCAGTCAAAAATATGCTTCTATGCTGAAAATCAAGCGATTGCATCTCAGGAGAGTCACCATATCAGGTAAGTAGGTGTGAATTATATACAAATATCAACTGGAAGTGTAAAGGGGTCTAAAGGAGGTGCATCAGGTGAGTAACTGTGTATATTTTAAGGTGAACGTGAAAGAGGGGGATGTGAGTATATAAAACAAATTAAAATGAGTACAAGGGGTAAAACAACAAAAATATATATAATGAATATTCAGAAAAATAAAAAAAGATGCAGATAGGCTTCCAGGTGATGTTAATTTAGCTTGCTAAATTTACCAGGTCAATGTGTGGGCACAATGGCATAGGGAGTTTTCTATTGAAATGTATCTTAACCTGCATTTTACAGTTAATTGCCATTGCCAATTACATTGTTTCTTTTAAATTAAACTTATGTATTATTTGCAGGCCCTGAGAAAGTATCTTTCACTGTTGACTGTTTCTATATGTGGTATATTTATGTACATAATCCACCTTTTGATTTCAGATGATATCAAAGGGAGGTTCAAAGAAAAGGGAAAAGTGAATGAATGGATGTTCTTGGTTCTTAATTTGCCTTTTTCTCTTTGCATTAGGTTAGTAACTGATTCCTTCACAAGCACTCCGGGACTTGGAGATGCTGGATCCCCTGGAGGCCACTGGAGGAACAGTAGACCATGGGAAAAGCCTCCTGCAGAAAATAAGGGGAGAGAAGAGCCAGTCCAGAAGGAAGTCCCTCTGGTAGAGGATGGAAGCTCGACTCACTTTAGCTCATGGACAAGAGACTGACTGAAGCCGCTGAGTCAAGAGAAATTCAAGTTATCTTGCATTTAACATTATGCCTCATATTTTATTACAAAACATAGATTCTCCCTATTGGGTTCCCTGCACCCTATTTCTACCCTTCATGCTTGGCCTTCCTCCACGTGCTCCCTGCCTGCCCCCTCCTCTGAAGCCAGGAATCGCAGAGTCATCTTTGACCTCTCCCTTTCCTTTATCCCTCATATTCAGCACATTTTCAAGAAGTCCCACTTTCAGTTTTTCCTTCTCAAAGGAACTCTACTCTTCTTCACCTTCCCCCTCTCTAGGCTAGACTATTGCAATAGCCTCCTACTCCTTAATCTTCCTTGGTCCACCCTGCAACCCCTCCAGCTAACCCAGAATAGGGCAGCAAGACTTATCCTTGGCCTCAAGCACAAGGACCATATCTCTCCTGCCCTACAAAGCCTTAACTGGCTCCCGGTCTCAGCATGGATTAAATTCAAATCCCTCTGTATCATCCACAAGGTTATCTGGGGTCGGAGACCACTCTATCTTCAACGCTTCCTAGCCAAATACTCCCCTTCTAGACTCCTGCGTTCCTCTGGCATCAACTCCCTGTGTGTGAAGTGGTTTGCTAAACAGAGAGATGGTGGTTGATCACTTTCCTCAGCGTTCTCCCTTCTGTGGAATAGCCTCCCTCTCCACCTTGAACAGGACCTCCATAAGTTCTGAAAAAAGTCTCAAGACCTTTCTCTTTACCTCTTCCTTCTCCTCCTCTCCTCCCTGCTAATCATACAGTAGTGTGACTAATGAGCAGGGCCCTTATGTATCCTCGGGGCCCTGACCCCCCACATCTCTCATCCCCACTGCTATCTATTTACTGCACTTACTTAGGCTCACCCTACTCATGGAAGGTTGCACTTACATTCTTCTCTTCTTAGCACTTTACCCTTGGCACTTTGCCATGAATACCATAGCACCTATCCCTTACCACCATCCCCTCTACACTTGCACTTCACAAGGAATAGTAGGTTTATTTGCCCTCCCTTTTATTCTCATTATTTGTTTGCACTATTAATTTAATTATTTTCTTTTCTTAATTCATTGTCTACTTACCCCTTCCCCACCCTGTTTCCCTGTGGGCACTTCGAAACATTTTTGCTAATTGTACAAGCGCCTAACAAATGATCAATAAATAAATTTAAAAAATACATATTTTATTACAGTTTTAATTCATCCGGTTTATGAACATTGACTTTAATGGTTGATTTCCAGGATTGGACTGATGCAGCAACCTGCTACTCTCCATTTTGGGTGTCAGTATTAATGTTATTTACTTTGTAATGATTTATTTATAAAAACATTTTTTTTAAATAATAGTGAAAAATAAATAAAAAAAGATACATGTATGTATATATAAATATAAACAAAAATATCAGAGATCACCAAGAAGAAAGAAAAATGATAAAACATGAGGTGATCCAAAGATAACAAAAGATCAAGAGATTAAAAAAATAAAATAAAAAATAAATCAAAATAAATATATATATGCATACAATCAGAGATATGTAAAACATGTTTTGGTCACCAATTGCATGATGTTTAATGTTGTAATTGATGGATTTGGCATATACCAGTCTGAATTCAAAATATGACATTTTGCTTATGTGTGCCCAAGATCCCACATAGGTCTGTAGCCAGGATTACGTTGTTTCTGCAGTGACTCTTTGGTAGGGTCCCAGCTGAAAAAAGGAGGGAGTGTGTAGGAAGAGAGGGCTCAGAATTTTAGCTAGGACTCAGAATTTCAGCCGAGGTTTTTTATTTTGACTAAGGCCCAGAATTTCAACACTGACCAAACCTGTCAACAAGGGTGTGAGACTCAGATGTGAGACACTGTGCTGAATCTATTTTATGTCAGTATTATGAATGTGCAGAACAAATACAAGTTAAAAGTTGATTTTGAATTTGATAATGCACAACATGACGTCATTTTGCACCACACCACATTTATGTACTGGGGCAATGAAAAACAGAAGACTAAAATGTACTAAGTAGTTATACTAATACCCTCTAACCTCCAACATATCCCCTATTAACATTCAGGGCAGATCAGTCCATGACTTTTGTGTACAAACTTTGGTGCAGATTGTTAAACTGAATGTGAAGGCATTTGGGCTGTGCAAGGTTAACTGGAAGTGCAAGAAAATGCAGAATTAGATTTGTTTTGTGGTAAATACCTGACAAGATTTAGATGTGAGTTGATTTGTTTAAAATTGCTCCATTGTTCATTTGCAGGACAGGAGATAACAGAGCAGGGCAATGCAACATTTTTATACATGCTGCATTCTAAGCAGCCGGACTAATCACATGCTCTGTACATTTCTGGAGGGTGGCCGATTGAAAGGGAGGTGTTTCTGATTGACACATGACATCACTTTTGGAGGAGGTATTTCATAACATTTTAGGCCTGACATGCATTACGGGAGTTGATAAACAGAGGGTTTAAAGGGTTGTCTCTCATGGCTGTGCATTGTCTTAGACGACTGTTACAGTCCGAGGACACTCTTGATCTCTGGCTAATGCTAGAGGTGTGCAGCATTCGCTGACAAGCAGGCAGGCTGGTGAAAAGATTTTGTGGACTCCTTCCAGGCTGACAAGGGGAGTGAAGGACAAGGGGAGTGAAGTGAATAAGTAAAACTCCTGTGCAGGCTTTATCCAGAAAGATGAAGGGCGCTTGATTTTGGGTTAGTTCCAGTAAAATTGAGGAGCACATAGTTTGCTATTCAAGGGCTCTGAATAAGTGCATTGTAAACAATTGCAGCAAATAAAGCTATGATCACATTTTTAAACGTATACATATATTGTCTGGTGTTGCTCATTCCATGTCAGTGTGCAAAGTGAATGCTATCTTTTAAGATGGATATTTAACCACATTTCTGAAATTCAACACAGAAAAGATGCATAATCCCCACCATGGGAAGAGTTCATTTATCGTGGGGAAAGCAACTGCAGATGAATTCTATTTGCAAATATTTCATTTTTATTTTTGAGTCACTGAAAATGTTATGTGCAAACGCTGTGTATTGCATGTTTTGTTGATATTTAGCATAATCCTAATTTTCTATAAAGAACAAAAAAGAAAGTTGAATTAGCCTCAGAGTGCTTGTTATATGCTCTAGTTTCTTGGGTTGGCAAAAAGACTGATGCAGAACAGGTTGTAAACCCATTTTACCGCAGGGAGTAGTTCACTTTATCACATGTGGTATAATACAAAACAAAACTGGTTATTGTGAATTGGGTAATTCTCAGGGGTTTTTTATATGTATGTTAGTATTCAGAATACCTGGTAAGTGTGTTCTGCGATACCGACAAAAAGGGCATAATGTGGTATTGCAAATAAAATACCACAGGAAAATTAAATTTTGAGAGCGTACCAGGCCTCGGTTTTTACTTACTGTTTATGGTCATGGTATAAGAGCAATATCAGGCAGCCTTGTGCATTTAGGGCTCACAACTATACCACAAAAAGCTTCCAACAGTACCAGGTAAGGAGGTGCAGAGTTGGAAAGGCACTTATGGGTGATAGACAGTGTTTTGAATGTTATATGATCTTGTATTGGGAGCCAGTGTGCAGCTTGTTGGCTGCCGAAATGTGCTCATGCCTAGGAATGTTAAGGGCATAGCGGAGGGCATTATTCTGCATCACTTGCATTTTGTGGCTATTCCGCACTAACGTGTCTGTGAAGAGAGCATTACTATAATCTTGCCTGGAGCCAATGAGAGCTTGGGCGATGGAAAGGCAGCTGTCAAGGGTTAATTACTTCCTTTAGTTGATGATTTTAGTTGTGTATGCCACAGAGGAAGCAATAGCTTTGACATGCCAAGTTAGGGATGCCTCAAGGAGCACTCCTGAGGGTTTTAGGGTCAGGGATACTCGAGCGAGATTCCTTCAATAGTGAAGGAGCAGTAAAGCTTGTTGAGGTTCTTAAGCACAGCAGGGGAACCCACAAGGAGAATCTCTGTTTTACCATTGTTTAGACAGTGCAAGTGGGAGGCCATCCATTCCTGAATTTTGTGTTCAGCTTTGATTTCGTCTTATTCATTCTTCAGGTCCAGCAATGCATGATTCTGTGCCGTGACCGGGGCAAAATCTCGATTGGTGAATGCCAAGGATACTGTTTGCCTCCACATATTGCTGGACTTGGAGGTAAGCTGCTTGATCTAGGATTTTTAGGAGGAAGGGGAGTGTAGTGATAGGGTGGTAGATGTTGGAAACACTGGCGTCCTGGGAAGGTTTATTTAACAGTGGAAGAACCCAAGCTTCCTTCAGGCTAGTCGGAACTAAGCATGAGGCAAAGGAGGTGTTAATGAATGTAGTGATGAATGGTATGAGGGTGTCTGCTCAGTCCTCATTGATTGAAGCCCGGCAGGCATCACCTTTGTACTTAGAGGATGTGAGGCCTTTCAAGAATGAGGTGGCTTCTGTTTCAGAGATGGGGTTGAAGCAGAATGGAAGAGGAGCAGGTGTGGAGGGAAGGAGTGGGTCGCGGGCTATGTGCTGTGATTTCTTGCAGATGGCATTCCGCTTGAGTTTCATTTTTCTCATGGAGAGAGGAGATTTTGCCAAAGAGGACCTTCTGGATATTTGCACACCCGCCTTCATCTTTGATGAGGTTAGGAGGTGGTACGGCAGGGGATTCTAACTCTCTGAGAATGGTGAATAGTTCACGTGTGTTAGACTTGGCATTGGTGATTCTGGTATTGTACGTTGTGGCTTTTACTACTAGGATGGCTTGTTTATACTCCTTGGAGGTGGTAGAGAAATGGGCTTTGTTGTGGTCAGAAGGTGTTTTCCTCCATTTGGCTTCAGCCTCACGTTTTTTAGCACAGAGTCCTTGCAGGTCTGGGGTGAACCAGGTGATGCGGTGGGTGGTAGGTTTTGTTTTGTGCTGTGCCAGTTGGGCGATAGTGTTGACTGCATTCACGATTGTTTTGTAGTATATGTCTGCTAAGAATACTGGGTTCAGACACGGTGGTGGGCCAGATTGGAAATTACCTAGCAGAGGCATGATTTTGTCTTTGGTTAGATTTCTCGAGCATCTGTCAATGGTAGGAGGTAATGCTACGGTAGGTTGCCTTGGCGAGTTGCCAGTGGGGATGGTGAATGCTATGGAATGGTGGGTTGTTTATTGGCAAAGTAGTTTAGAGATAATAGAGACTTGGTAGTTGAGGTTGGCCAGCCAATCGATGGTGCAGCCCTTGATGTGGGTAGGAGACAGTATCCTTTGGGTAAAGGCTAAGGTATTCAGGATATTGGTGATCAAGGCCGCCTTTGTGTCTTTTATGTCGTTAAGACCTAGATTAATGCTGCCTATTAGGATTGTTTTAGAGGTGGGTTTCAGGTTGCTGTTAAGCAAGTGCAAAAGGTCTTCTTCAAAAGAGAGATGTGGGCCTGGGGGGTGGTACATGATGTGCATGGTAATAGTGGAGGTGTGTGAGAGTGGTAGTGAAGAGGGAAAATCGAGATCAAACACCTGCCCCTGACCCCAGGCACATCGACAGACAGAACAGCAGGAAGAATAAGGAGCGCACCTATCATTTGAACCAGGCCACAGCGCACCCCTGGGTGACAAATATGCTGAAAGACACCCACTTCACCAACATTGCAACCTACATGCTACATTAGCCTAAATGCAGCAGTACCAGAATCTATAAAACACAATAATCCCTGTTTAAAGGCTGCAGGTGCCTATATGAATTAACCTGATCTATTGCACAGTGTAAAGCCATGTTTTAAGAAAATTACAGCCAAATAGCCAAGTGCATTTGTCTCACTGAACACCAGCCGCAGTGGGAATTTGTGCTGACTTCAGCAATGCTCCTCGCAAACCCAGGAGCAGCCAAGGTCGCACAGTAAGATAAGATTGCTTTCTTTGAAAGACAGTGAACTCTGGCAGACAGAACATCCAGAGCCCAGTGCTTTTTCCTGGGAACGAAAGACATTTTTGCAAGACTCACACACCATTTGAAACATAATTGTAACAAGAATGGCTCAGCTCTGACCAATGAACACTGAGAGCCCAGGGGGACGAAAAGCCTGTTTCAGCTAAAAGTGATGGGAACAGATTCATACTGCAACAATTTTAGAATTAGTTAATGGGGGGTGGCTCAGCTAAACCAACCCACTGACGCAAAAGTCCTAATGTCCAATGGTCAGGCTTCCTATAAGGGCTACATGGGTAACCTATCACTTAGCAGCCAATGGCAGGATGAGATTGGAGCTGGTCCAATTCTGTGAGGTCAGCCTGCAGTGTGTTACAAAGCTAGCTTGCAAGCCAGCCCCGGGGGAGACGGTGCCGGGACTTTCGCTGTGCACAAAGCTCTCTGTGTGTTTTTCTTTTTTTTTGCTGCCCAGAAATAAACACAGTTTGGAACATGTTGCTACTTGGGACTCTGCTGCATTTCTTTGGGCAAAATTGGAGGTGTTGAGGTCTCCCATAGCTCAGACCCCCAGAAGCCCTGGTGGGGGTCCAACTTCTCCCCAACAGGTTGGTGCCCTCTGTGAGGCTCATTGCTCATTGTAAGACATGGGTGAATGGGCACTGCCTGCACAAGCCCTGCATTGAACTGCACTCCCTGCCGCCGACTCAAGGAAGCTGTGGGACCCTCGCCTGCACCTGAAGACCACCAGAAAACGCGTAACCGGCTAAAGGCATCGGGGCCACTTGGAAATACTCCGCTTGAGGGCAGGTGAGAGCCCTGCAGGAGAAAGGGGTCCGGTGAATCGCCTTGATGGGAGGTCCGGTAGCAGAGCAAGTGCCAGTGCAGCATAGGAAATGCTAGTACAGGTTCAAGCAACCAGCAACATGGGCTTTGAGGGGGGGTGTGATTGTATGGGGTAACAATGGGCAAATGTTTCAAGTATTATGATGTATTGTTGACCAGTATGTTGCAGAAATTTTAAGTTGTTTTGTTTGGGTAGAAACTGGGGGGAGGTATTGTAAATTGGGTGGTGGGAGATTGTACATTGTCGCAAAAATTTGGCGTATTGGTGGTGATCGGCACGTGAATTGTAGTTGGGACTGGAGCGGTTGCAGTGGTCCCTTCTTGTGTTTATGAGGATTTTGGGTGGGGTAGTGACTCCCCACATATAGGACGGAGTGCCGCGCTGGTTGGTCTGGATGGCGATCAGATGTACGGGGGTATGGCTTTCCTATGAATTGACGTTGTAGATCAATGAGTAGATGACCTTCCCTGCTGATTGAGCGTTGTAGTTCAGTGAGTGGATGATGTTTCCCAACAGGAGGTAGCTAGATTGTTCCCGAGTGCGGAAGATAATTGGCTGGTTAAGTTCCCCTGGGGAGGGGCGTATCACACGCGAGGCGACGCAGCGTGCGCAGTCCGATTATAAGAGTTTTATTGTGGTTTACCTTGTTCCAGTTGAAACAGGAAGACAGCTGTGGGGATTGTGGGATTTTATTTTGGGATCTTGTGGGGTTGAAAGCAATGGGTTATTGTTCTGTGTATGCACATTTGTCTGTTCATTTGTACTGTGTTTTTAGTTTGGTGACGTCACCTTTAGATTGATGCATAGGATACAGAGTTTTGATGGTGAGGAGATAGTGGTGTGGATTTGGAGAGGAAGAAGAGGTGACCCAGAGGCGATGTGTGGAGGACACATGTGCAAGATTGTGGGGGTGTGCCAGAGAAGGCAATGGTTTGGTGAAGATGGGCTGCACGTGGAGTGCACTGGCTAAGGTGCAGAGCCAAGAAGGCTGATAGAAAATTAAGAAAAAAAAGAGAGAGAAGAGAAATGTTACACTATTTTCTAACTTTGCTCTCTGAACAGCGGACTATCGATATTTTCAACTTGAGGTGAGGTAAAAGGTATCACATAATAGAGAAATGACTCCCCTTCAACTGTTATGTAGGACACAGCCCCATGCCAAGATAAATTAGTAAAAAACATAGTGTGCAAATATTCAAAAGTATTGAAGGAAAATAAAAAAGACCATGGCTGCCATAGGCGGCTTCTCCAGAGGCGTGCAGCAATTGCTACTGACACACATACACAGCACTTACACGGGAAGAGGCTTAAAAGCACCTGGCTACAGTTGAACTGTGCGCATGAAGGAAAGGGAAAATGCGAGGCGTCAGCAGATGCTGAACTAGCACGAGCAGAGGGAAGAGGGGTCTCACCCTTCTGTTCCTCTGGGAGTGTAATATTTGAGGACACAGATGGTAAGAAAGGAATGTATTCTATGAGAGAATTTAAAGCAGCAGAAGGACATTTAAACACCACACACAAACAATCACAATACACTAAGGAGAGCAAAAAGGAGGGTGCAGAACAACCCACTAGCAGCACAGGAGCATGCAAGGGAGGGCTGCAGTGCATGAAAGCAGATTTGAAGGCACAGGTACAGAGGAATTAATTTTAAAGGGAAGATAACGGGGGAGGTGCAAGGAGTAACAATAGCAACAGAGAGTGGGGAGAAGGAGCACAAAAAGCTTGACTGGGCAGTGCAAATGGAGGGAGAAGAGAGACGGGAGAGGGACCACGAAAAGAAAGTGCAGTGCGAGGAGAGAGAGAGACAGGAAGAGAGCGGGGTAACTGGAAAGGGAAGAAAGGGAATGAAGGAGGATGGATGAGAGGGACCTTATGGGAAAAGAGCGTGGAGAAGGGATAGATGGCAAGGGAATGGGTACAAGAGCAGGGGGATGAACGAGCCATAAAAGTGGTAAGTGAGTGTGTTGCACTGGAATGGGAAAGGAAGAGATGGGAGGAGGAGAGAAGTTATGAATAAGACATAATAGCATAATATGATAGAGGCTCGGTAGGGGGAGGTGCAGCATGCATGGGGTTATGGAAGGGAGGCAGGAAGTATAGCGTGCTAGAAATTGACTGTGCGCATTGTAGACTGTGGCAAGAGAAGACGGTTAAACAAACGGCAGAGGCAGAGAAAGGCAGAGGAGGCAAGTCAGCACAAAATAAATTATTAAAGTATGCAATTAAAGGGGCACTTAAAATCAGCCCTGACTCACACGCACAAGCATCACAATAGCAGTATCAACAACCACCACAATATGCACCGCCCATGTGGGGAGGAGACATGGGGCAGGACGGGATCATTTCAGCAGACACCACAAGCACCAACGTAGGCACTGTCACCACTACATGTACAGACACACCAAATGACAGCACCACTACCCCAGGACTCACAAGCATCACAACCCTGCACTGCACTGCAGCCAGCACCCATACAGAACACTGACACCATAGCAACAGTACTGGTTACATGACTGGGAGGGGTCTTCTTGATGGGGAACAAATCTTTCAAAGGACATATATTGACATTATACCCTTAATAGGACAGCCCAAGACAAACTTGATTTGTCTCACTCTGCCACACAGTCTCATGCTCCACCTCCCCGACAGAGCGGGCGAGACGTTCTCCGACACACACACTCACGCACACTCAATACTGCAGAGGACAACTGCATAGGGGTGATAATAGGTAACAAAACATTTTCTTTTCTGAGTGACAGTGGGGTGACTAGGCCATGCATTAGGGAAGAGACATTTATGACATCATGAGCAGAGTGGATATGACCACCTTATTAACAGAGAAAGCCATAACTTGTTAAACACCAGGCATACACATGTTGGAAGTAAGGAAGATTGTTTAGGTATGTTGGGGGTGCACGGTATAGAGGGGGGTGCATAAAGATGGTGCATTACAAGAGAGTAAATTCAGCTACATTATGAGCGCACATCTTTCAGTGAGGAGACTGGGCTCATGCATACACGAATAACACAGAGCAATTAAATGAGACACACAAGGTGGAGGAAGGTGCACTTGAGGGGGGAGGAGTACATTTCATTGACGGTTCACCACGGGAGGAGAGAAATAGGGATAAAGGGTGGATGGTCCATGTTCCAAACAGACACCATTTGGCGACAAAATAACACAGTGCAAGTAGTAATGCCACTAGCGCTTTTGAACACAGCACTGTCACAAATGCATTAGCCACCACATATAGGGAAAGAGGTCATTGCTGCACGAATTGGAGAATAATGGTTGTATTAGAATTTGGGAGTAGAAATATATTGTTTAAATGTAACAGTAGTGACAGTAGTGGAGTAATACAATGCTCAGCTTAAATACATGAGTAGTTAATAGACTAGGGTTTAACAAGTGGAAATGTAGTGGGATACAGGACATGGGAGTAAATTGTGACGGTTGGGATTGAAAGAAAAGAGGAAATAAATAAATAAATAAATAAATAAATAAAAAAGGGGGGAGGGACAGGTAGCGAATAATTGGTAGCAAATTTCATTAGTACCAGCTTAAAGTGCCTGCAGATCACTGCGGGGCACGCCCTGAGAAGTTGTGAGAGGAGCCATAGAAAAAAGATTTCAAAACCCTGCGATTATCTTAACTAAGTAACATGATCCTCTTAATTTAGACACGCAGCCACCCTGTATGACAGATTTACCACCCTGATGCTTCCCTGTTTAGCTTGTCAGTGCCTAATTCCCCCCCGGGACAAAAGGCGCGCACTATAAATAGCTAAAAGTAAAGTACAGTAAATACAAGACTCAAAGGCCCATTTGTACATCACCACCTAAATTACGTGTTTATGATCCAAGTGTGTCATGAGTATATTCACTTAAATTAAGTGCAGATGATCCAGATGTGTTAAGGATACAGCTACAGGATAGTGGTTGTCTACCCATTTTCCAGGTAAATTTCGAATTGTGTAACAATTTACGGTCAGACCGCCATTGAACGCCACCAGGTGGTGACAGGATGGTGCATAAATGTACCCTTGGCTCCTCCCACTAGGACACTGAATAGTGCAAGAGTAGTGCATAGAGGTTTGGTCAAGGAATTGAAGAATATGTAAATTCTCAGGTCTCAAGCGCTTCTTTTTAATTTCTCGCCAGATACAAAGGACCCAGGGCAGGCCTGAAGACAACGGACGACTAAAACCCAATGGCTATGGACTAGAGTGGGACATTTTGCCCTCCTGACAGACTTTGTTAGATGTGTAAGGCGTCAAGCCCTACAAAGCGGTGGCCACTCTGGCAACGAGGGAGCAACGATCAACAGGGCCAACGCAAAGGATTTTCATGAACTGAAAAACAGCACAAACACTCCTCTGTTAGGGAAACATGGCCATCCTATGGTCCAACGCACACTAGCAACTAGAATAGGGACCGACACACCCATGACCAAAGTTTAATTGAGTTTCATATTATATTTTGTACAACTACAGCTGTAACACTGTTTTGTTCTTTCTCTTTTCCTCGCACATGCAGGTTGTTGCGTATGTATGCTGTTAGAATTGTGAAGGAAATTTCCTTAATGTTATCTCCCATTAGTCACCCTGAGGCCTACTCATTCAAACATTCTGAAGCTTTTTCCCACTCAATTTGCCCACTCTGCCAGAAAACTGAGACCCCTTAGAGCACTTTTCCCTGAAGTATATTTCCTTGCTCCCATTAAATACAAAGCCCAAACTTTTCCCCAACTTGAATACAGTGCATATTCTGTCCGACACACATTGAGAAACCCTCAACAAGAAGTGTCCGGGGGGAGGTTTCATTTTTGCCCTTAGTAATTGTTTAGTTCGCGGAGCTTGAGGTTACTAACAAGTACTAACGTATGAACACCTTTCTTTCGATTTTCAGGTGGGCAACTTTATCATCTCATCAACTGCAAGGACCCAGCAGCGTAAGTGTTTATGGGCAAGCAAATAAGGACTTTTATCTTCACGATGGGACTGTTAATGATGTATGGAATAATGGGGGGTGGTCATTTAAAAATAATATGTAATAGTGAGCATTACCGCTGTATCCCCTACTAACATTCCCTAATCCAAGCAGGAAGATTTACGGTGTCAGTGGGTGAGGAAAAAGCTTCTGCAAAAGTAAGGAGAGTTAAGCGCAGACACAAAGGGAGTAAAACATACAGTTAACACACATAGCAGTAGTAACAAACAACATGCACACGTGTACAAAATTGGTAGGGACACCACTGGGGAGAGCTGTCCTGACTGCTCTTTAATAACATCTGCATTGAGAGAATTGATTACAACAGCAATTACTACAGCAGAACACGACACCCATGTATCTCAAAGTGTTCCAAAAGTGAATAAGATTACAAGGGAAGAGAGCAAAATTGAGATTGATGAAAAAAAAAGGAGGCAATCCCCTATGAAAGAAGATTACTTAAAGACACTACGAATGATTAACAACTACTGGCAGCTCATTGAAGAACAACTGTATGTAGCAAGTGGCCAGAGAGAGAAGAAACCACTAGCAAATGCACCAGTGAGCAAGCTGAAAAAGAAAAGAAGAAAGAAAAAAACAAAAGAGAGAAAAACAAAAAATAAAGAAAGAAAATATAGTAAGTGCCTAACCGGGTGGGACAAGAGAGCGAAGATGGTTACTTGGGTGGAGAATGAAGAAGGACCTATACTATGAAGGCACCAGCCTTATTCAACCAGCACAACAGTGAAAAGAAGTGGACGAAAATGTTGGATGCCAGAAGGTTGAGGAAAGTAGGGAGATGAGAGCAGGAACATCACTGCTTATGGACTACTATTGAGCATATGCATCTAAAGATCAAGAGAAACTACCACCGAATTGGGGAGGCGACTGTTCGTTGGTGTGCATCAGCATGCCCTTGTTGGTGATGCCCAAGGATGATGTGAAGCATGACACATTCCCCAAGATGGAAAACAACGGAAGGAAGAGGAAGTGACGAAACAAAGAAACAAAAGCGCAAGCAACGGAAGAGAAACAGACAGAGGAGTGAAAAGAGGGGGGAATTACTTCTCGAGCGAGACAGAAGCAACATTGGATGAAGTACCAGCACACTAAAGACTGTTCAGCAAAAAACACATGTGAAAAGAGAAAAACAAGAACTGGCTAATGTTTCCATGGTAATGGATGCCATCATGACTGGCTGGTCGATTGAAGGTGATAACCGAAGCACTAGTACCGAGCGCAGCATCATTGTTCAAGATCAAGATACATTGCGAGATGCGAGAGAACAGCAGAAGATGAGATCGGAAGCAAATAAGAGACATGGTGAAAGGAAGAGCCGGACTAAGGGAGAAGATAGCGATGTGCCACATGGTTCCAGCAGTAATAAGGTGGACACTCCCTGTGATCCAAGGAAGTACAAAGGGAAGTGAGCGTGGTGGAACGCAGAAGGAGAACACTCCTACATGTACTGTTCATTGACAACAATGTGAACAATTATGGACACTTCAAAGAATTGACAGAGATATGCAGACCGGAAGCAGGTGAATGTTGCTTGGTGGTGGGGTCGACAAAGTCGACCAGAGGGGGGACTGAAGAGGGAAAATCGAGATCAAACTCCTGCCCCTCACCCCAGGCACATCGACAGACAGAACAGCAGGAAGAATAAGAAGCGCACCTATCATTTGAACCAGGCCCCAGCGCACCCCTGGGTGACAAATATGCTGAAAGACACCCACTTCACCAACATTGCAACCTACATGCTACATTAGCCGAAATGCAGCAGTACCAGAATCTACAAAACACAAGAATCCCTGTTTAAAGGCTGCAGATGCCTATATGAATTAACCTGATCTAATTGCACAGTGTAAAGCCATGTTTCAAGAAAATTACAGCCAAGTAGCCAAGTGCATTTGTCTCACTGAACACCAGCCGCAGTGGGGATTTGTGCTGACTTGAGCAATGCTCCTCGCAAACCCAGGAGCAGCCAAGGTCGCACAGTAAGATAAGATTGCTTTCTTTGAACGACAATGAACTCTGGCAGACAGAACATCCAGAGCCCAGTGTTTTTTCCTGGGAACGAAAGACATTTTCGCAAGACTCACACACCATTTGAAACATAATTGTAACAAGAATGGCTCAGCTCTGGCTAATGAACACTGAGAGCCCAGGGGCGAAAAGCCTGTTTCAGCTAAAAGTGATGGGAACAGATTCATACTGCAACAATTTTAGAATTAGGTAATGGGGGGTGGTGCAGCTAAACCAATCCACTGACGCAAAAGTCCTAATGTCCAATGGTCAGGCTTCCTATAAGGGCTACATGGGTAACCTATCACTTAGCAGCCAATAGCAGGATTAGATAGGTTTCTGGGAGCTGATCCAATTCTGTGAGGTCAGCCTGCAGTGTGTTACAAAGCTGGCTTGCAAGCCAGCCCCGGGGGAGACGGTGCCGGGACTTTCGCTGTGCACAAAGCTCTCTGTGTGTTTTTCTTTCCCAGAAATAAACGCAGTTTGGAACATGTTGCTGCCTGCTTGGGACTCTGCTGTATTTCTTTGGGCAAAATGTGAGGTGTTGGGGTCTCCCATAGCTCGGACCCCCAGAAGTCCTGGTGGGGGTCCAACTTCTCCCCAACAGTAGTTTAAGTCAGAGGATATTGCAACTAGGTATATGAGTTGTGGCAAGCTGTCTTATGGCAACATTTTCCCTAACCATCATTGCTACTCCACCACCTCTGGTGATAGGTTGGTCACTCCTGTAGATGGTAAAGCCTGGTGGGATGGAGATAGTGTTGGGCCAGCAGTGTCCTGTAGCCAGGTTTCGGTAATATCCAGCAGGTCCAGGCTGTTTGAGACAATGAGGTTGTGGATGTCTAAGGGGTGGGCTAGGACTGAACTGGCATTGAGTAAGCCACATTAAGGGTGGGGGCTTGTGTGTTCTGTATTAGTTATGCAAGTGGGAGGGAGGTTGGATGGCAGTATTAGGGCACAAGGCTGTGTAGTTTGCTGGGCATGGTCATCATTGGGCAGTAATGTGCTGATCGTATGTGGCAGGCTGCAACTGGCAGGGTCAAGAGGAGGATTGTTGGTAGGCATGCTTGCAAATGTGGTGGGCTCTAGGAGTGACAATACAGCGGGTGATGGTACAAGGTCACTCTTTCCCTTTTTTGCTGAGCATGTTAGGTTCCGCTGTAGAGTGGCTTGAAGGCTGGATTTGTCCAATGAAAGAGTGTGTGCTGGTGCAGAGCGCAGTGACTGGGCTAGCAACTTTGACTTGGGTGGAATATAGAGGCACAGTCCGTGGCGAGTTTCCTCTTGCGAGTTGACGGTGCAGGTTGCTTGTGGGATTTGGGGGGGCCTCAGATTGGAGGATGCAGAGGAAACAGCGCTAAGGGCAGGCCAGGCTGTATTGCGTCCCCGCTACATTTGCGTGCAGAGTCTGGCATTTCTGGAGTGCACTGGCAGTGGGATGCAGGCATTGGGGGAATAGGTACATGCTCTCAGATTTGCATATCTGGAGGGGCCAGTGCACAGCACATTGTCGAGTGCGTGCACAGAGAGGGCGAGCTAGCATGGGGGGCATGCCAGGCTTAGCAAGGGGTGCAGGAAGAACTGGTTGTAAGAAGGTTGTGTGGTGGATACAAGAAAAGTGCAGTACAAGTAGGGAATTACACTGTTCGAATTATCTACAGGGTGCATATACCTTTTGGATGAGTATTGCAGGAGGCCGTCGTGACCGGGACAGAACCAGACAGGGATCTGTATGGCCTTTAGTTGAGGCCCTTTGTGAGGGGCTGGCATCGCCTACCGGCTACCGCCTCCTCGTACCAACAGTGACGAGACACACAGTGACCAATCCGCCACCATCAAGGGTGGGACAATCATATTGCAAGTCTCTAGCCTCTTTGTGGCCGACACAGTGGCCATGTTTGCCTGGAGAGTTTGCTCCGAAAAAGGTTGGAATACTGCACTACGCTTCATAACTGTAAACAATGCTGCCTTCAGCCCAACGGCGCTTCCCTTTGACAATCCATTGCCTGTGGCTGGTTCTTCATTAATAAGTGGTTGGCAGGAAGCGCGTGCTGAATGCAGGGCTGGGGGTACACTGCAGCCCAGACAGGGGTCAGTATGTCCCTCAGTGGAGGCTCTTTGTGAGGGGCTGGCATTGTCTGCCAGCTCCTCATACCAGGGAGTGAAGAGACACACAGCAACAATCCACTGACATCAGGGGCGGGACAATTGCATTACAAGTCCCTACCCTCTTTGTGGCCGACATGGTGGCCATGTTTGCCTGGACCTTGTTCCTCCAAAAAGGGTTGGAATACAACACTAGGCTTCATAACTGTAAACAATACTGCCTTCAGCCCAACAGGGCTTACCTTTGAAAAGCCATCGCCTGTGGCTGGTTCTTCATTAATCAGTTATCGGCATGAAGTGGATGCTGAATGCAGGGCTGGGGGCACATCGCAGGCCCAGACAAGGGTCTGTATGGCTATTAAGAACAATGTTTCTGTCCTCCATAAATCTAGCTTCTAAATGGAAAATCCCCATTCAATGGAAGAGCCAAAGCTATTACTGAACTAAGACTCATCATAGAGGTTGTAAGCGGGGGCCCCATTTCCCACAGATACATTTTTGTTAGGAGAGTGACGGATTTCAGGTTATATCAAACAGCTAACCTCTCGAGTGCCTGTAACATAGTCAATAAAAGACTCTGATTTAAAATGACACTATCATTTCAGCACATATTTCTTGTACTATGTGGAGTCTCCTCATCCATAGAATAATGCATATTACTGAGATTTAGTTGCTGCAAAATAATGTGACTATCAGCAGTCTCTCCTCCATTAGCCGCTGCCCCTCCAGTCTTACTCCTCGCCTTCTTCTTCTGCTTTCTCACTCCATTACCAGACATGTTATGACAGATTAAATACAATTGCTGCTTATTCATTATCAAGACCACGCCCACAGAACCAGTGACCAAGAAAATGTTCAATGTCATATTGGGGCACCCCTGGTCGCATCCTCTCCTACATTTACTGGACAGACACATATAGCCATTTTGGCCCATCCGGTCATACTGTTCTGGCCATGAGCAATTCCCAGTCAGGGGGCAGACCCAATTTAACCACAGAAAGGGGTGGAATCAAGATCCACCATTACAATATCCTCTTTTGAGGGCCCCATCAGGGCAATAGTGGCACTAAGATAAGTTATGTTCACTACTTCCTTGGAGGAAAAATTAAACTCGGGAGTCAAATCTTAAGTGGAATTAGTTCAGTGAGGATTTAAAAGCACTTCAGGTGAACACAGAAAGGGCCACCAAATAATATCAAATTATCCCAAACATTGTTACCCGCACCACAAGTACAACAACGTATTTCAGTTTTCAATAAATGTATTCTAAATTAAACACCAGTGAAAGAATACATGACTATATTAGGGAAGACTTCCCACCTTCCAATTAATAAAATGGTTCTCTATGTGGAGACAGAAAAGCCCTAGTCTTCTGCCAGTGTTACTCCTGCCACGATCAAGAGATATCAACACAAATGTACATTTTTTTTCCAATTACGCCGTATCAACAAATACGGGAATACATTTTGCCAGTGTGTGCAAGGTTACATAAATGTGTGCTAAAGAAGCAGGCAGAAAGGCTTATTTACCACGTTTTTAAACTCTATTCTGAAAGCAAACCAATGTGTAATTCAAATTGAAGTCTATCTAACTATACCAGCCCAGTTCATTGAATGTAAAGCCTAGATCTTTTAATTCAGTTAATTCTCTTCTCCATTTGAACTCACTTACAATTGCATTTCAATCTACTTTCTTTTAAACCTTAATCACATACAACTGATGTGTTTCTTAGAGACTAATTACCACTAGGCTCATATGTATTCTTCAAACATCTCTTCTGAGGTCTCCATTAATAACAACTTGTGATGAACTTGCAGGGTTTTCACCATCTTCTCCAAACATTTAAAAGTACTCTTCATTACAAATATGTGCAATACATTTTCAACAGGATGGCAAAAATCATCGGAACTCCATATATTATTGAAGTTTTTAAGGATCCAATTGAACTAGTGAGCCAGAAGCAAAGGGACCACCCGGAGGTGTAAGTGTTCTGCTTGGGAAATAGAGCCACAGGGAAATACCAAACTTGAGATTGTCATCATAGCGTGGGATACATGTACAGCATTTGGATCCCACAAGAATGCAAATGCCTAATTCTGGCCCAGAACAGGGTCCAAGGCCATTCAGTTCTGCAATACCATGGTGCATATCACTACCTGCTCATGAGTAATCAATTAAATCAGCATTGAGGTGTCATTTAATTTCCATTAAACCCTGAGAGTTTCCTTTCATCCTTTCAACCTGTGCCTCAACATCTCCTGCCCCGTTATGTTTCAAATTTGGGGTTCAAAAGGATAGACTTTGGGGTGGCATTAAGCCCTCCATTGCTCTGGATTCATCCTTGGGCCAAGCTGTGCAGGCACCCGTGTAAGTATTAGTTGAAAGTGATTTCAAACATGGGTATGGATTTGGGGGTGACATAGTTCAGATGCATATGTACGTGCCTGACACATTTGGGGCATTTGGTTCGGTTCAATCCAAATCCACACACACTTAAAGATAGAACAGGGCTCTCAAAGGCACATCAGAGCTGGATGACGGCTGCACATCTGGATCTG
This sequence comes from Ambystoma mexicanum, assembly GCF_040938575.1. Taxonomy (NCBI): domain Eukaryota; kingdom Metazoa; phylum Chordata; class Amphibia; order Caudata; family Ambystomatidae; genus Ambystoma; species Ambystoma mexicanum. The sequence continues at coordinate 296,318,972 of NC_090927.1, forward strand.
TCATGGAAATTAAAGGTTAACATTTGACTAACTGACTGTGAAATCTTCTGTGGAATTTAAGAAATATCTTGACTGATTGCAACCCCCATTGTTAAAACTGCCATTTTTAAAATTAAAGTTTCAGTTCCTCCCAGTTATAGCTTGATTAGGAAAATGAAAGGAAATGATTGAGGAGAAAACGTTGTGATCATGTTGACTTCACCATATAGATAGAAACCACAATCCATTGTATCTACATATCTTCATCTCCCCCCATTAAATCCTCAGAAGGAACCGACTGAAACCTATTCTGAAAGAGTATAGCATCCTGTACTTGGCTCTGGCGTGCAAGTTTTGGAAGCAGACTGATGCACCCTGTGTACTGTTTGTTGTTAGCTATGTTTTGTGGAAGGCTTGGCAGCTCAGAAAGAAGGTTATCCATAACTATTGGTTGGCATTTGAGGGAGGAATATTTCAGGCACTGTCTAAAATTGCTGGACTATTTTTCTATTGTATGATGCATGCATATTCTACTATGGATGAAGAAGATTGTATTACAAGGCTCAATTTTTATGGTTTGATTAAGGTTTTATTTATGATGAGTTTTGTATAGGTGAACAGTGTTTACACCAATAAAAGGAACTATTACTACTAACAAGTAGACAGATAGGCGTATATGCATTTGAGTAACATCTATTACCGTTCTCGTTGCCAGAGTACAAAACTCTCCCCTCTGCTTCTCTGTTCCTTTCACTGTTGTATTCTCTGCTCTCCCCTCCTCACCCTTCTCCCTCTCTCTTCCTCCTTTACTTTTTTCTTTGCACTTACTCTATCAGAATTGTCCTTGGACCTAGTACGATAGAAACAATTGTTCATCTCCGTCCCCCCTGCCATACTTGTTCTCCGCCCCACCCCCCATCAAGCACTATCTGAAATGTCAGCAGGCCTAGTACGATAGTGGCTTGTTTTGTTCCTCTCCCTCTTTTCTCCTCCCCTCTCCCTCACCTCGTGTAGTACTCCGGCTCTCCCAGAAACTTCGTCAGGGCTAGTCCGATAGACACCTGTCTGTTTCCCATTTCCTTCCTATCTGTGTCATAGATCTTGCACTGTCTGAAAAGTTGCTAGGCCGAGTACAGTAGTTATTTCACATTCTTGTTCATGGCCTGTGAGAATGTCACTGTATTTTCCCTTGTTCCCTCACTTGCCTTGAAGCTCTTTGAAACACATTGGCGGTCATTACAACCTTGGTGCTAAGTGCACCAACTTTACCACCATGGTGTAAACTACGTTTACACCATGGTGGATGGCGGATTTACCGCCCCATTCCAAGGTGAGTGGGGCGGTAAATCCCCATTTCCCATTTTCCCTTCCCCATTCCCATTTTTGCCCCATAGGGCATAATGGGAGTGGGGAAGGCGCTAATTACGCCGCCGTAAATTACGGCGGTGTAATTAGCACCATGGCGGGTTAGCGCCATGGATTTTAACGCCTGCTAAAAGCAGGCGTTAAAATCAGAATCAGGCGTTAAGGGTTAACGGTGGCGTTAACCCTTAACGCCTGAGTTGTAATGAGGGCCATTGTGTATAGGTGCTATATAAATAAACTAAAATATATCATACCATTCCACAATGACAGGGTTACAAAGGGCCTGCCAACATACATCTGTATGTGTACATTCCTAGGAACTCCATCCATATGTTCATTTCAGAAACAAGACCTTTCCATGAAAACATCACTTAAGAAAAAATAGTACATTTTTTCTTTGCAGTTTACGGTTTTTAAGATTTATTTGTTGTTCATGTTTTTATACGGTGGCACATAGCTGCATTTCAGAAAGAGCCCTCCACTAATTGAGTTAATTTATATGTCCCCATAGAGGGAGTCCTTGTCTTGGCCCAAGAAGAAGGCTATTCCACCAAGCTGCCGAAAGGTCAGCGGACGCTACACTTTATGTGTTAGAGCAGGCCCCTTTAAGAACTTTTTTGATTCATCTCTTGACATAGACCGATGGTTAGGTCGCCCTCCTGTCTGGCATTTTCTGACCTTACAGAGGTCTGGAGAAAGGAGTGCGAATTGTCACTTTCTATCACAAACAGAGCTCTTACTTTCAATGTTCTGTATGTAAAGTTGTGTAAAAAAAACCGTGTATGTTTAACAAGTACCTGTATACTAATTTGTTGTGTATATGTATATGCTGATGTACCATTATACGCACTGTTCATGAGTAATTAATTTACTATGACAAGAGTGAAAGAGTTAACTCGAAATTAGAAAAAATATTCTTTAAAAAAAAAATGCATAATAAAAAAACAGATTCACTAGCATATTAATAAATGCTGTGTGAACTCAATTTAGTACAGTGTTCTTCTACTTTTCATGATGACAATAGTAGACACAGAGACACACTTGTCAAGATAAAACATGACAAAATAAGAAATATTTGCATGAATGATTGTAAATACTTGAACACCCCTTTGGAACACAGGCACCTGTCGACTTGATGCAATTCATTTGTTCAGTTGCTGCCCATGTGTTTTATTAAATGACAGATGCCAAATGTCGGATTACCATTGGTTTCACTTCACGCAGCAGCGGAATACACGAACATCGAATTGAGACTTGCACACATTCAAATTGCACACGGAACAACAGAGTGGAACGCAAATATAGTTAAGCTGGTTTTAACATGTATTGAGGAATGATTCCTTTTACCCAGAACCACGAGATTTAGGGCTTTTGAGGGTTACCTTCTGAAAGTCAACTAAGTCCACTGGGCGGAAAAAATAGTTTCAGTTTTCAGACACCCCTCACTCTAAGAAAAACTGGCTCTCCACTCGCACACCAAAGGGAGTACTGCCCACAATTGATATCAACATCAATTCGTTTAACTGAATCCTGGACTCTATGGTAAATATTAAGAATAATTGAAAGGAATGGAGTTCCAGTCAAACCTGCTTGAAAGATGTTGTCCCATAAAAACAATCCCTGCACTAGTTTATGTCAGATTACGCCGTGGGAAATCCTTTTCAACAGGCAATCTAAAACGCAGACTGGAATTTAACAGAAAGACATCCACCGAGCACTAGTGCCCCTAATAACCTGCACACACCATTGTTGGTACATCCCGCCTGCCATGGCAGCTTCTTAATGGTTCCCCAATGACGTTCACTCCCTCTTCCAAACGGCCTGCATTACTCGCCCACCCCAATGCTTAGCTTCAATGACAAATGCATTTCTGAATACAAGATGATTGGGAGATGTTGATGACATGCTGTTTAAACATGGAGTGTCTGGAATTGAGCTGAAACGATAGCGTTAGATCAGTTCAAGAAGCGTGAATTCAAATGGGCGCCTTTTCTGCATCACACAGCTGTCGTTGAAGCACTAGTGCTAGTGTAGGCTACTTCATCTGATGAATTTCTGATTTCTGAGCTTTCTGGGAAGGATGAAGGCGTATTTTCACAAAAGATGAAGATGATTCGAAATGTATACTAAAAAGAAATTGCTGCTCGCGATCACTGGCAGCATAATATAACGCAATAACCTATTTGGCTGGGGCGTTAATAAAGCATAATGCAAGCGTCACACATAGCCAAGCCTTCTCAAAGTGCACAATACTGAAACAAGCTCTCCTTCGACTCTCTCTCTCAACATCGAGTTTAGAATGGCGCTCAACACTGAAGCGATTACTCAATTCCTACCCGAAACCAATCGAAATCACCGAGGTATGCACCAGCGAATCCAAACCTGGTTCACATGTACCAAAAGCAGTCAGGTGTTCATAATGCCTCTCTAGCTATGTGTCTGTATTCCAAATAAAAAGAAAAGCAGATCAATGTATTTTAGTATGTGCTCAAGCACATGAAAACTCCGGGTAAAATGTGGATGGTGTGTATGGAAAATGTATGTCACACTGACAACAGGAATACTTTTATTGGATGTCAATTGACTAGATCCCTTTTGATCAGTATCCACGTGTGTAAATGTAAAATGGATTAGTGTGCACCTTGGAGTAATGCACAATGAATCTGTGGGCTATACCTGTTAAAGCTTGCAGTCCCGTTCGCAGATTAGCCTAGCACCATTGTGACGCACATGGAGCTCTTCGCGGGAGCACTTACTGCGCTGAGAGTAATTCATGGATTCTTTGCGCCAAAAAAAACGGGATTTGTGCGCCATTCTGCCCGCAAATCCCCATTTGTTAAACAGGGATTTGCGGGCAGAATGGCGCACAAATCCCGTTTTTTTCGGCGCAAAGAATCCATGAATCAGGGCGCTCACAGTGCGCTTCTCCCTCTCTTAATGGGAGCGCAGCGCTGAGAGCAGCCCTCTGCCCATACCGCACCGCTCGCCTCCTTTGCCACCTTCATTCACCACGCCACACTTGACAGACAGAGCCTAGGAACATGAAAAGGCAAGCCCAACTCTCCTTACCTTCTGGGTAGTGGCCTAACCGCCACAGTCTTTGCCTGGCAGACACAGCCTGCACTGTCTTCCTCACCACCCCGCTGGACTGCCACCCCATTACTTTGCCGGGCCGAACCTGGCAGATGTGTACCGTATGTTTTGGAAGCCCTGCTCCCTTCACTTCAATCAGCGAATACATGCCTATTAGCCTGTGATTTCTGCACATTTTGCCAAAAAACAACAAACAGGAGGCTGCAAACAATAAAAAAGTTATATCTTCACCTGATGGTCAAATGCCTGAAATCTGTTTTTTAAGATCTAATTTAACATGTTCATGCTTTTGACCAGCAGGCGCCGCTATTGCTGTTAATTTAAACAATGATCAGACCCTTGGTTTGTACAGGAGTTCTCAGCCCGTACACGTCGTTAAATGCCCTCACTACACTCAGGCCTTCAACTCGGTTTCCAGGACCCATAACAACCGGTGCGGCCCTCGAGCTAGGTCTATAAGGATTCATTAGTACCCGGCGAGGGCGCAATCAGAATGCAAGAGCCATTCTGATTGGCCCTCGCCGAGTCATTACCAGGCCGGGAATCCCTCTGTCGGGATTCCACGGCCTTTGTCCCCGGCGGGGGGCGTGGCAGCCCCTCAGCCAATGAGGAGGCTCAAAGCGGGGTCATCCCCGCTCTGAGCCTCCCCGGCTGAGAGGCTGCCTTCACCCCCGGCGGGGACTCTGGTAAGCTTTTTTTTATTTTTTCCTACCCTCCATCCCTCCTCCCTGCCCTCCCCGCCCCACTTACCTTTTTGTTGCTGCGTCCCCGCTGGGGAACGATTACAGGCTCCAGCAGTGTGGAGACACACGGCTGGAGGCTTGCATCGTCCCCTAGCAGGGACTCAGGTACCTTTTTTTTATCATCCTTCCCCTGCCTCCCGCCCTCCCAACCCTACTTACCTTCTGCTTCTTATTTTTTTGGGAGCAGACGCGCTGGGAACACTTGTGTTCCCAACGCGTCCACTCCTGATGGCCACCATGGAAAGGGAAAACGGCCTCCCGTTTTCCCTTTCCCAGAGGCCATTTTCTTGGTCGTTTTTTTTTCCCCTCTCCCGAAACGCAGCGGCTTTTCGGGACAGAAAAAAATGCTTTTAGTGCCCCGGTCACGCACATAATGCAGGCCGGGGTACTTAAAGCAATATGACCATCGCGGCAGGGGCATTACCGACACAGGGCTTCGCTCGGGCCTATAACTATGGGCCCCGGGGCACTACCTGAGTCGGGAATGCCCCTGCCGCTCGGGTCATATTGTTTAATTATTACCCTTGGAATGTTCAAAGAGCATTGCTATTGAACAATCTGTGGGCTATGTGTAGGGATGTAAGAACAACGTACCAATCATGAAAAGAGGTTTAGATTGTTTACATTCTATTAGATTAGAGACCTGGTCATTTAGTGTCAGCATTTTCTGCCGTTTGGTTTAGCATTTCTGCATACGTGTTATTTGGAGTTAGCTTTAGCACACTTTAGAGAGCAGCGTGTGGTGAAAGGAGGAGCAGCAATAATATTGCTCACCGTAGTTAGAGTTTAGGCCCACAATATTTTAAGGGTTTTATAGCTACCATTAGTGAATTAAGTTGTGCTTTGTTTGTATCCAGGAGAACTCAGAATATGTTATTTTGCTGATTGGTGAAAGGATGGGTATGGTGCCACGCAGGACAATTCTAAGTAGGATAGATGCTGATTTGTTAGTAGCATAAGGGCTCTTAGCCAAGGCCTTGTTAGCAATAGTTTTGCCATCTTTAAGTTGGCCCAGTTAGAGGTTGCAACTTCTGTCAGTATGTGTATTAGACCACATCTTTCAGCTTCTGTTTTGCTCATTTAATTAGAGTTTATTTGTGCTACCCCAGGGTGCCTGGAGGGAGGGGAAAGTGTAGCGCAGATAGTAATTAATGGTACCAGGCCGAGCAGTCCACAGGAGTTGTGAACGAAGTACATTATATCAGTTTTGTTCCTGATGATTGGATTACTGCAGCAGCTGAGGAGGACACATTTTACTGAGAACAAGGCAGGGAAATAGGCTGCAATTATACTGCCCCATTGAGAAGTGGCAACTCCATTTGAACTGCAGCAGACACACTGAATAGAGAAAATCAATCTGAGAAATTAATCCCCAAGAGGGGCTGCACAGTACGAATTATGTAAAGTTGTTCTGACCAATAAGGAAAGTCCATTGTTGTAACAAGTTACCTGAGTGGAAATTGGCCAATTAGAACAAACTATTTTCTGCTGACTATACAATTATGTAATTTGCAGGGGGCTGTATTCATGTCATCACAGATAGGTTATTGACCAATGGGCTGGTAAAATACAGGTGATGTTTAGATTTCTGTATAGGGGCTAGCCAATAGGAAATGTGGGTTTGACTTGCAATGGATAAATGTTGCATTCTGTGGTTTTCTGCTATAAAACTTGTAACTGAAATGGGCGTGTCGCGAGTGTTTTCAGTTTTCCAGTTCTATGGAGCTCCCAGCCATATTTGCATGTAATAAAACGTGTTTTTCTTGCAAAGCGTGCACTGTTCCTTGACCCCTTAGATTGTTTCATGTGTAAACCAGTATAGGCCACAGATTCAGTGGTTCGTATAACCGGCAGATTGCTCGGAATGCTTCATTCCTAGGCTACTTGTCTAGGAATTTATTCTACACACAACACATTCTCTGCAAAGCCCTTAATCCAATTTATGTCCTAGCTTCAATACACGTAAATATGCTCTATCTTATCAAGAGCAACTTAGGTTATAATAGCCTTATCGACCCTAGCCTAAGGCCTTACCGGGTCTTATGGGCTTCTAAACCTATCAAATCTCCTTTCTGCTCCCAGGTCTTTAACTTTCTCTTAAGGTTAATGTGCTGAATGAGCACATGGATTCCATGATAGACTTCTCAGCCAATCATAGTGCATATATGCAGTCTATGAGTATTCGCTAAGAAAGTGTCTTCCAGGCCTACCAGATCTACCTACGCCCATTCTCTAAACATCCCTACCTTCAAACTAAACAAAGCAGGTGGCTCTAGCTTCCAGGAGCTAGCAGCCAAGACCTGGAACAAGCTGCCTCTTGCATTTAAAACCGACCATGTATTCCTCTCATTTCGGAACAAAATAAAAACTTGGCTATTCTCGCAATCCAACTAAACAGCTACCTTGCTCTATCGTGATTACTAGACCCCAGGTACTCTCCAGACTATGCCTAGAGATTGGTTGGGACTGACGCCTACCTCAACTTTGGCCAGTCTCAATCCCAGTCAATCTCAATCCCAGTCAAATTCAAATTTTTGAACCTGATCCTCTTGTACATACTGTAAAAACTGTCAAATACCTGTATGTATCTGCAAATCAATATCTATTGTGCACCTACTAATGTATATTTCTGTATTTCGTTGCATTATTTGGTACTGTATATTATGCTGTAACATGTACCCTAAGAAAAGCGCCCAGATTCCTTCGGGCAGGGTGCGCTATACAAGCAAATAAAAAAATAAAAAAAACAAACAAACAAATATGATATGTGGCATGGACCTCATTTTAACCATTCTGATATGAGCAACAGCCTGACAAGAAGAACAAAAACAATTGTTTTCAGTTGTGTCAAGGCAGAGGGGAACATACATGGCCAGATTCACCAAGCAAACACTTTATGAATCAGCCTCATACAATTCAATTCCCCAAACTAACTGTGATAATAGTCTTACTTTAGAACGGGTTGTTATTACTTGAGATAATGACCTCTCCCCCACGTATATCCCTCAGCTTCTCCTCGGGTGCAAACTTTGGGAAGGATTATTATGCAGTGATAATGACCCTTTCCTCAGTCTAAAAGGTTTAATTATTTTTTTCTCGTGAATCAGAATAATGTTTTCAGTTGATGTATGATGCTAATGTCTCTGGAATGCATATTATCTATGGGGTATTCTAGCATTCTAATGGTACCCAGTAATTTCATTGTAAAATATTAACCCCACACATTTTTCACATTTCACCTACAATAAATAATTGAAAAAAGGTACAGATGGGATGTTTGGGAAAGGGATAACATTTTTTAGGGTTGGGGTGGGATTGAGGGTTGCTTGGGTCATGCAGGGTGTTTTATCCCACATTTGGCTGTTGCTGTGAATTTCAAAACTGTACAAATTCACAAATTAAAGATTTCAGGATGAAATAATCAGGGGTAAAAAGGGAATTGTTCTGTTCTAATAGTCGTGTATGATACCTGATCACTCTCATTGTTCAGTATACTTAAAGATGTTCAGTGCTTACTAAATGCCACTTTCTAGAGCTAGATCCATGTATGCATTATTTAAGCAATATGCTCCGAGCAGCGGGGGCATTACCGACTCAGGTAATGCCCTGCGGCCCATACATATAGGCCCCGAGCGAAGCAACAGCCTTAATGAAGGCCCCGGGGCATTACCAGAGTTGGTAATGCCCCCGCTGCAAGGGGCATATAGCTATTAGTACCCCGGCCCGCAAAAACTGCGTAACCGGGGTACTAAAAGCTTTATTTTTTTCCCGAAACGCTGTGGCCTTTTGGGAAAAAAAAGATGTCAAAGAAAATGACTGCCATGGAAAGGGAAAACGGAGTCCGTTTTCCTTTTCCATGGTGGCCATCGCTGAAAACAGAAGTGTTTCCAGCGCGGCAACTCCCGGAAAAAAAGAAGGTAGTTGGGGTTGGGAGGGCGGAAGGGAGGGGAAAGGAAAATAAAAAGAAAAAAAAACGTACCTGGGTCCCCGGCGGGGGACGATGGAAGTCTCCAGCCGTGCGACTGGATGGCCCCGCTGCGAGTCTTCACATGGCTGGAGGCTTTCATCGTCCCACGCCGGGGACCAAGGCATAGAAGGTAAGTGGGGTGGGGAGGGCAGGGAGGAGGGAGGGAAGAAAAAAAAAGCCTTACCTCTGTCCCCGGCGGAGGGCAAAGGTAGCCTCTCAGCCTTGGGGAGGCTCGGAGCAGGGATGGCCCTGCTTCAAGCCTCCTCATTGGCTGAGGGGTTGCCATGCCCCCCGCCGGGGACAAAGGCCATGGAAACACGACGGAGGGATTCCCGGCAGTGTAATGTCCCGGCAAGGGCCAATCAGAATGGTTCTTCCATTCTGATTCTCCCTCGCCGGGTACTAATTAAGAAATATAACCGCATAGAATGTTCAAAGAGCAGTCTCATTGGATAATCAGTACAGCTATACAAGCCAGTATAGCCTGAAGATTGGTTTACATAGGCTGAAGTTTAGTCGGAAACCTACATTTAAAGGCTGCTTGCAGCATAGAGCAAACCCTCAGCTGATAGGTTGCGACCGCAAAGGCAGATTTCTGTACAAAGAACTTCTATGTACTTACATATACAATATACTATCAAGCGTGACATGGATTATAATAGCATTATAAACCCTACCCTCATGCTGTTCTGGGGTTTATGGGCCAAAAAAGGGATATAATACTCTTGCTGTGCGTGGGCCTCAGTCTTTATGTTCCAAAACATCCAGTACAGCCCTTTGACAGGTTGTTTATTGCTCTATTGACCTATTCTATCTGCCTTATTCCTCAGCATCCTTCTTCAGATATATAGGATATACTATATACAAAATATCACTTTTTTGAGCAAGATCCAAATGTCAATTGTTAAGTCTTACAGTCTGAGATGCGCTTTACCTTAATAAGTGCATTCATATTTCTCTCCATTAGTACCAAGATTTTGAAAGATTTGATGTCATGCAGAATTTCCCTGTCTGAACAGGCCTGGTGTGGACAAAAAATCAAAATGAATAAAACAGGACACTCGATCTCTAGAGATTTAGATAGAATCTTCAAACATAAAAGTGCATTTCACAATGCCATACTACCAAAAGTGTAAGAAATCATTGCACAATCCAAAGCAAGCAATGTTGGATAAGGGTAACGGTAATATATATCACGAAACCACATCTCCAATGTAGCCAACAGAATCATTACTGTGCCTCGGGAGATGATGTCCATTTTGCTGTGGTTGCTGTAAAGATGTAGGGCAGTGTAACAAATTGGATACTGACGGTCCGAAGTACAAGGATTAGTAGAGGCTAAAAGGCTCACTCAGCCCTCACACTGCCTCAAACAAAGAGCCAGCACAATCATAAAGGTAAATCAGGCACAGTTAAGAGATATACCCCCTACGCCTCTTGTGGTAACGTGGGCTGAGGGAATGCAATGCACCATTGAGAAGGATGTGAATTTGATTAAGAAGAGACCCAAACAGCATAAAGGTCCAAGGTTAAAGGAATGTTCAATCAAGTTTATTGTCCAATATTAGCTACTTGTTGCTTGCCCCTAATATTTAGTTCTTATCTAATTTTTTCAGGGTCCATCATGACATTTGTTTTCTCTTTCCAATACCCATCCAGAGCTATTGAGTCTTTCTGAAACATTATATTGATCATATCACTCCCCTATAAATGTATACAATTCTTCGTCTTTATTATGTCCACCTGGGGATTTGGTGTGATAGTCAATTATATATCGACTTTCCAGTTATCGCAATTTGCACTCTCTGTTTCTCCCTCTCACATGCCGTACATGATCTATACTGAAGAACTTAAGGGACTAAATATCTCCTCCATGTATATCAGCAAAATGTTTCGCTACAGGATAAGTGGGATCCAAGTTTTTGATCTCTCTAAGATGCTGCAAGATTCTGACCTTGACTTACAACTTTGTACTTCCTATGTACCAGAGATTACAGCTGCAACTTATCACATATATTACAAATTTGGTACTGCAGTATATGGTTTTCGTGATTTTGACATCTCGCCCTATTCGTGGGTGAATGTATTGTTTCATATTTTGCCCAAATTTGCAAGCTTTGCATTTAATACATTTCTGAAACCCTGCTGGTTTTTTTGGTAGCCAATTTGTTTTTGATTTGGTCTGAAACATACTTGGAGAAACTTTGGATTGTAAAGATTTGGCTCTTCTGAAAGTTACACTTGGATTCGTATTTATCGCTGAACTGATGTCTTGATCTTTTCTCAGGATATACCAGTGTTTGGCCAATATATGTATATATATATATTCACACAAAAAAAATGTTCGCCCTCCCCATTATGGTTCAAATTAAAACCGAAAACCCCCTGAAATTCGCCAGTTATGGCAGACTGAGCCCCCCCATACTTGCCATCACCACTGTGCACTGGTAACACTAACACCCAGAACATGAAAGATGTCATCTCAAATGTCACTGATGACATCACTGACGACATGAAAAACTACTCTAAAACTGTCCAAGAATTCTATTTTCAAATTCAACCAGATCTGCATCTAACAAGCCATAGTACAGGTATGCTTATATTTAAAAATATATTTTCTTCAACTCTTTAACAAATATATAAATATGTTCCTGCTACTTACCCTGTAATAAGCTTCTCAATGGGCATATCCATGTTTCATTTTAAGAGCAATTTCATGAAAGTTCAAAAATGCATATCTTCATTTACAGCAGCACTGTGTGTCACTTTTTCATAAAAGAAAGGAAAATCAAATAGAATAGATTTGTTGACCATTTTGTAGGTGGCAGTTAGTGTGTGTGAGTTTAATATGTTGGCAGTGCATGCATATATACCAACATCACCCATTCTAATCTGTAGGTGCTTATCCAGTCCTGATTTTTTTCTCTACAATATTTCACTTGCACTCCAACATTTGTAACGGTAAAAGTGGAACTACAAATTCCAGAACGCAAATAAAAAACTAATACTTTATAAACACCTACAGATTAGAATGCATCATGTTGACAAGTATGCATATTCTCCTTGCATATTAAACTTCCACACACCTACTCCCATTCAACAAAAGTGTACTACAAATCTTTTCCAAACACAGTTCTTCTCTTTTCCAAAACATTGCACAAAGAGCTTCTATAAATGCACATACACATTTCTTAACTTTGATGAAAATACTCCTAAAAACAAAATTTTTTAAACGTTGACCAATTTCATTAGCTGTATTTCCCAACAACTCCTCCTACCTTCATAAATAATAACATTGCTTACTAATAGTACTTCACCATTGCTACATAACCGCACTCATTTTCTTTTACAATTACAGGAAAGAAGCACATTGCCAAAGACAAGAACTGAAAAAAGAATACCCTTCCCATCCTACAAAGTAAGTACATTAATGTACCATGTATATGTATGTAATTACAACAGCACAGTTCCACTATATACTACCCCAGAATACTCTTTTCAAACCAACATATCTTTCACTCTAACCCATTTTAGTGTACCATTCACACTCTTCCTATTCCCATCTAAACACCACCATTGCAACACCCACCTTTTTTCCTGAAAACAGCACAATGTCACTACTGATTCTATCACACCACCACTCCCTTACTCACTAACCCAACGCCATCACACCTCTACAGACTCTTACTCTCACAACATTCCCAACCACACCTCATATGGAACCTCACAATCAAACATGACTGTATTAAGCTCTCCAATCACACCCAAACACCCATTTACAATACATGCATATACATTGCACAACTTTCAAACCCAAACTTTCTCTTTTCCCAACAGAAGACACAACAAAATGCCTACTAAAAAGAAACTCTGTAGAAAAGAAAGGAAAAATAGAGCAGATAAGAATAACATCAAATCATATAGCCATCCACCTCTACAACAATGTATAGAAAACAGGGTTAAGCCCGGAGTCGCGAAAAGGGCGGAGGCAAAGTCTGTTGGGAGTCTGTGGAGCTGTGACCCCCTGTGCCATTCCTGTGCTTAACCTGCGTGTGCCCGTGGCGCAGGCTGAGAGACTGGGAGTGAGGCGAGCTACACCTATACATCACGGAGTGGAGTGGATTGGACTAGGGCTCTGGCCCTTTAAACCACCGCATCTCAGCTTCTTGTTGTGAAGAGGCAATCACGTGACTGATCACGTGACCTGGCCAGCTGGATTAAAGGCCGGCCGCGTCACCCTTGCGGCGATAAGCCCGGAGTCGCGAAAAGGGCGGAGGCAAAGTCTGTTGGGAGTCTGTGGAGCTGTGACCCCCTGTGCCATTCCTGTGCTTAACCTGCGTGTGCCCGTGGCGCAGGCTGAGAGACTGGGAGTGAGGCGAGCTACACCTATACATCACGGAGTGGAGTGGATTGGACTAGGGCTCTGGCCCTTTAAACCACCGCATCTCAGCTTCTTGTTGTGAAGAGGCAATCACGTGACTGATCACGTGACCTGGCCAGCTGGATTAAAGGCCGGCCGCGTCACCCTTGCGGCGATAAGCCCGGAGTCGCGAAAAGGGCGGAGGCAAAGTCTGTTGGGAGTCTGTGGAGCTGTGACCCCCTGTGCCATTCCTGTGCTTAACCTGCGTGTGCCCGTGGCGCAGGCTGAGAGACTGGGAGTGAGGCGAGCTACACCTATACATCACGGAGTGGAGTGGATTGGACTAGGGCTCTGGCCCTTTAAACCACCGCATCTCAGCTTCTTGTTGTGAAGAGGCAATCACGTGACTGATCACGTGACCTGGCCAGCTGGATTAAAGGCCGGCCGCGTCACCCTTGCGGCGATAAGCCCGGAGTCGCAAAAAGGGCGGAGGCAAAGTCTGTTGGGAGTCTGTGGAGCTGTGACCCCCTGTGCCATTCCTGTGCTTAACCTGCGTGTGCCCGTGGCGCAGGCTGAGAGACTGGGAGTGAGGCGAGCTACACCTATACATCACGGAGTGGAGTGGATTGGACTAGGGCTCTGGCCCTTTAAACCACCGCATCTCAGCTTCTTGTTGTGAAGAGGCAATCACGTGACTGATCACGTGACCTGGCCAGCTGGATTAAAGGCCGGCCGCGTCACCCTTGCGGCGATAAGCCCGGAGTCGCGAAAAGGGCGGAGGCAAAGTCTGTTGGGAGTCTGTTTGGAGCTGTGGGACTGCTCGTGGCTGGAGGCAACAGGAGGCTAGGATGAGTCCCGCCTCACCAAAGGAGAAGGTGAACCCACTACACATCCCAAGATGTGATCTAGGAGTGGAGTGCGAGGGGGGCGTGCACTCGAAAATGGACAGGTCCAACTGTCTGGAAGGTAAGAAATTAAATAAAAAGAAGGGTTTGGGAGGGGCCGAAGAAGGGGTCCCCGAAAAGGAAGAAGTAGGGACTACGATTCCCTCTGACCTAAACCCCAACGAGAATATGGAGGAAGGTAGGGCCTCCACGCCGCCTCTATACCCTCCACCTTCCAACACTCAGGAGGCGGTTGCCACACATTTGCCAGCGGACATGTCTCTGCCACAGGCGACTGGGCACAGTCCAAGTGGGAGAAAAGGAGGCATGCCGGAGGGGAAATCGAAAAGGGTGAGGAGACACTCGAAGGCCCTGATGAGAGACCCAACGCAGTCCAAAATAAAATGGCCAACCGCTAAGAGAGATGAGACCTCGTGGGTCGCGAGGAAAGCCGAATCAATTTTGGGGCAGTTGGAAAAAGAAGGGGGGAAAGTGGGAAATCAGGGGCCCTTACTCAGAAGTGCCCTGAAGGGCACTACTGGAATCGGACCTACGAATTACATGGAGAAGGAGGGAGTACGCGAAGGGGGAGTCCATTCTTTTGACACCCATATAGGGGTAAAAGAGGTGGATTATCTGGTCAATGAAGGAACAACACCATCCATGGTGAGAGATGTTGAAAAGGCAGGAGCCACCCTAAATACTAATTTAGCAAAGGAGGCGGAACCAAGCCCTCCAATAGAGGAAATAACATCGGAAGCCAGAGCAGAGATGACTGAAGAGCCGCCGAGGGAACAGGATTCGGAGACAAATTGCAAAGGCCTGAAGGATATAAGGCAAAAAATACAGTTGGGGGAGGAGGAGGGTGAGAACAAGGTGGCTGTTCAATATACCGAAAACGCAGTTTATTTGCAAAAAGCAGTTGAAGAAACTTTAGAAAAAGATAACACCTTGACCTCGACTGCAACTGACGATATTCCTCCTGAGCAAACCCAGATACCAAATCAAAAAATGGAAATCATAGTGGAAAAGCACTCAACTCCTAGACAAATCTCAATTGGCAAGATACAAATTCCAACAAAAACAACAGCAATCATGGATGAGTCATTAGAAGAAATAACATCGATACACGACGCTTTTTATAACGATGATATCGCTGCAACTCCAAACGCGGCCTTATATGATCGTCTACATCAACTTCTTAAAAGCAAGATGGATGAATCTTTAGACACAGATATAATAACTGACAAAATGTCTGAAGAGAAAAACGTAAGTGGAAGAGTCGAAACGACGCAAGAAATACAGACAGGATCAGATAAGGAGGATAATTCCAAGAGATATGAATCGGAAGATCAAATAAAAACAAAGTCCACACCAATGGAAAGTGGAAAAGGTGGTAAAAGGAAGCAAGGAAAGAAATCCCAGAAACAACAGTATTGCAAATTACTGACTAACCCACCGAAATTCAAAGGCAAAAAAAAAAAGTCGGCCTATAAATCGATCTTGCTGAATCTAACAAAGGAAGACCGTATAAAAAGCTACTTTGGCCTCAAAGAACTCAAGGAAAAGGATATAGAAGAAGAAATATCTGATGCAGATCTACTAAATAGTGTGCTACAGACGGAAGACTGTGAAACCACGCCAGTCACAGAAAGAGAGGATATAAGAGGGCAAGAAGCGAAGGAAGTCAATAATGCGCAGGTTAGATGGCATTTTAAGAAGCCGGCCGTTAAACACAGTTTACTCAGTGAAAAAGCGATCCTATCCGCTACGCCTTCATCAGAAATGAAGGTGATCGAGACCCTTAGCTCTGAAACATCAGCTATCAGCACGCAGACCACTCTATTTTTAACAGAACCAATGGCAATAAAAAAAGTGTCAGTTGCAACACAGACAACAGCTTTAACGCAAGACGCAAATTCTGGGAATATAGAGAAAGCTGGGACACAAACTGAATTTAATCTTAGCAAAAATGACGAAATGGGCGGAACAGCTAGAAACCCAAACAGAAACACAAGATCGCCACAATCAAAAACGTTGGCAGAAAACGAAACATCATTCACTAGCAGAAGAGGTAGTGAAGAACCCTCATCTTCAAATAGCGACCCAATACAAAAAACAGACTTAATGTCAATAATGTCGACTCTAACCATAGCGCTAGCACCCTTTACAAAGCTATACGAGGCTTTAAATGATACAGCAAGGGACCAGACTTCTTTGAATCCCTTATGAACACGAAATTAACATATCTGGAAGGATATGTAACAGCAAAAGATAGGCCACTGAAAATACATGAAGATGGGTTGATAGAGAAAGATAATGGAGGAATTGCACCGACGAACTTAGATCTGGAGAAGAAGAAGGTGATAGAAGGTGGGAAAAAAGTGTCCTCAAAAGAACCAAACGGAAACACCAAAATAGCAAGAAAGGAGACCCAAGATGGGTTGGAAATAAAGAACAAGCAGACAAAACAACAGAAAGAAAAAGCGGTTATAACCCAAAAGGGGAAAGAGAAAGAGCCAGGAAATAAAACAAATTTCACATTTGGAATATTCACAAATCAAAAATCTATTGTGAGTAATCCACAATTATTGACAAGTACAGTGGACAGTAATAGCCAATCTAAACAAACAAGAAAGAAAATATGCACGGAAAAAAAGCCACTAAGACAATGAATAAAATTATTACTAACTGTAGTCAACCACTTGACGAGACAATAGATTCAGGAACTGATATAAGTGAATGGAGTGTATACACAGTGGATGAATACGAAACAGAAAACAACGCATCTCCAAGATTTAAAAGAAAAGCAGTCATACTAGACCTCTCTAACATGGAAATGGAACCAAAGAAGAAGGTTCGTATCATAGGAGAGAATGAAAAATCGGGAGCGGCTGAGAAGGTTGCAAATAATAAAAAAGAAAATCAAGACAAGAGGCTGTTTACAATAGGGAAAGGAAATTTAACCCTAGAAGAAAACAAACGGACCCCAAAATGTTCAGCAGGCCGGAAAGAAGCTCCAAGAAAGAAATCCGACCAGAAGAAGGAAATAAGGGTCACTCCACCTAGAAACAAATCCAGGAACATCACGGGTAGAAATTTCTCTCCGATAAATCAGAAACCAAGGTGGAGTAAGGAGCTGAGGCAAAACACACCGAATAAAGAACAAACTGACAAATCACACTCGTCCAGAATACAAAGCTCATGTATATTTCGTTTGGAACGGAAAAAAAGCTCTAAAGACAATCTAATTCTAAACAGAAATACAATTATCGACCTATTCAAACAGATTCCAAGATTACGATGCATTGAAAATCGAGATTTATGGATGGTAGAACCTTGCGAAACTGGGAGAAAAGATTGCTCATATCTGCATATTAAGTCAGAAGTTATCAAAACGATGCTTGAGAACGAAACAGCAAACTTTGATATCTTGGGTTATGATCTAAGGAAATCACGGATTAAGACGTCAAGACAAGAGGACGAGACAAAAGACACTCCTCATAAAAACCTCGGAAATACTCGATGGGCAAACCTAAAAGGAAGGGAAAGGACGGATGACGTTGAGCAAAATCAAAAACACCCAGTGAAGGAGAAAAAAGAAAAAGAAAACCAACATGGATTAAAAGGAAGTAAAGACTCGGCCCATAAGAGTAGCCATGGAGCGGAAAATATTGTGAGGAGATCACCGCCAAACTGGTCATGGAAAGTGTCGGACACATACATAAAGAAACACAATTAGCAACTAGAAAACCTGATCGGGATTCCTCAGGTTGATCATCTGGTAAAAGAATGTTCCTTATTGACACGGAGAAACTTTTTCATAGAAATGGCCTCCTGGAACACACGAGGGTTCAGTCACCTAACTGTAAAGAGTGACGTGAATCTGGGGCAATGGGACATACTATGTCTACAGGAGACATGGCTAACACAGAAACCAGAAATGGATGGATATTCTACATTTGCTATACCTGCAAAACAGGGCCTAAAAGGCCGTCCCACTGCTGGCTTACTTACAGCAATAAGATCAGGTATTGGATTGGAGGTGATAGAACAAAAAAATACTTGCGATCAATTCCAAATTCTAATAATATCCTGGAAATACATAGACAGTAGTAGTAGAGAAAAGGAAGAGCGCATACTACTAATTAACACGTACTGGAACCCAGAGTTGAGCAAGGACGAACTGTATCTGGAAAATCTTACAAATATTCTAGATGAAAATACGGAAAACCAAACGTGTAATCACACTATAATCACAGGGGATTTCAATGCTATATGCAAGAACATTGGAAACCAACGACCACATTTATCAAAATCTGCGCCAATCTTGAAAAGAGGTGAACAACTCGAAAGAATATTGAGTTCAAGAGACCTGCACAACCTGCATTGGATACGATCAGATAAAAACCTGATGATCCCGTCTTGGCAAAGAATGGAACAATCTGGGACATTAGACCAAACATTCGTGTCCAAGGAGCTGCTGGGAGATATAGTCAGTTTCGCGATAGTAAGGACTCAAAATAGTGATCACAATTTACAGCATATAAGGTGGGCGAACTCACAGAAACCCCAACAGCTCTTCAACCAAGAATTAGATGTGAACATCAAGGAATCCAGGTTAAAATTGACGGAGAACGCAATAAAGCAGATTTCTGAAAAATACTCCAGGATAATGGATGGGGAAGTTAATTCAATAAAAAAGAAGTCAGCGAAGACGACGGATTACACACTTCTGCTAAATAAATACATGAAGACGACAAACAAAATCAAAAAGATCTCAATGAATCATCTTCATGTCTATAACCAGGAACTAGTAATAAGAAGAAGAACTGTACGAAAACTAAAGCGGATGGCGATCAGATCCGACACACAAGAGGCACATGAAAGCTGGAAGAGCGCCAACAGGAATTATAAATCCTGGATAATTCAAAAAAGGCACTCCCTTTACCAGGCAGATGCAGAGTCAATGTTAAAAACTTTATGTGGGAAAAAATCAAGAGATTTTTGGACCCTTATAAAGGGAACTATGACGTCATCTACTACCGCCTTACAAAACTGTGTAGGAGAAGGGAGCTGGATCTCCCACTTCTCCAACCTATATGCACCACTGCCCGATATAGAGAGTGCCTGCCTCCGAAAAAGGAAAAAGGGGACTGACTTGCCGTGGGAGATCACAACAAAGGAAGAAGACATCCTGGCAAAAATCAAAAAACTTAACAACTCAAGGGCCCCGGGGCCGGATGGGATCACAAATTGTGACCTAAAACAACACCAAGAAATATGGGCTCCCTTGATCAGCAACATCTTTAAAACCTGCAACCAGGAGCAAAATATACCAGCTTCATGGAGAAAAGCGATAGTGGTTCCAATATTTAAACGTGGACATCGAGAAGATCCATGCCACTACCGCCCTATATCCTTGTTGGATGTCATCGGGAAAATATACGGCGGCCTCGCCTTGGAAGCATTTCAAACGTGGCTCAAAGCCAAAAATGGGGGAGACCCATTCCAGACAGGATTTGTAAAAAATGCAGGAACATCGATCAATATACTGATGCTAACAACAATCAAGGCCAAGGCTATGCAGACCGGGCAACCCGTATACATGGCATTCGTGGACCTGGTACAGGCTTTTGACCAGGTCAACAGGGACAAACTATGGGAAAAGCTGGCCGCTATGAAATGCCCTCCAGCTATTATGGGCCCGATTCAAACATTGTACCAGGACACATCTATCAAAGTAAGGCTTGGGCAAGATGGTCTGTTGTCGAGGGAAATTCCAACTTCCAGGGGGGTGAAACAAGGATGCCCCCTGGCCCCTGCTCTATTTAACGCATACATCGCTGACTATGCTGAACACGAGAAGGCAATAAGATGCTTCCCTCCTGTTATTCGGGGTGAAAAAATATCGCGCTTGTTATATGCAGACGATATCATTTTGATAGACAACACGCCGATAGGTCTGCAAAGAGAGCTGACGAATCTGATCATATATCTAAAGCAGAATAATCTAAAGCTAAATCCAGAAAAAAACAAAATAATGACCTGGGAAGGCAAGAAAAAGAAGAACCAAAGCAAGTAGAACTGGTTCGCGGACGGGTTAAAACTGGAAAAAGTAAAATACTTCAAATATCTTGGAGTCATGATGTCAATCAACGAGTCAGAAATAACAATGCAAAATCTGCTATGGACAAAGATAAAAACGTTAACAACACAAGCAAGGATGATTGACAAAAAATATGGGAAATTTTCATTACTGGCAGTCATCAACTTCTATAAGGCGAAGGTGGTCCCTGCAATCCTCTATGGAGCGGATGCAATGTTCCTAATACCTGACACACTGTGGATTAAACTAGAGAGCTATTTCTGGAAGAAAGTGCTTAATCTGGCACAATCTACTCCTATGCCATTGTTAAGGAGAGAGCTATGTCTCGTGTCACTAAAAGCGATTCAGGAGAGAAACATGCTAATGCTATATCGAAAACTCCAACTGAAGAATAAATCAAAACCTTTGGAGTTGGTGAATAAGGAGATGACAACGAACAAGATCCGGGCACTAAAAGATTGGAAGTTGAGAAATACGAAGCTACTGAAAGATCTAGATGTCGCAGATGAGACACTTGAAACAAACCCAGTCAAGATATCAAAAAAACTATTTGAAGCAGATTGGATTAGGACAGAGGACATAGCGCGATCATATAAGCTGACGAAAGATTTCCCAACGACCCCGAAAAAACTATATGATACAAGAGGTTATCTGAAAAAGTTCCCGGATAAAAGGCTGGCTAGAACATATTTAAGATTTCGATTAAACCAACTACATACTAACGAAATCCTATCTATAAGGAAATTGTCACCAGATAATAAATGTAGATACTGCAAATCAGAGGAGATAGTAGAAACTAGCCGACATCTTCTACTCAAATGCGAAGGTACCAACACATCGAGAGCAGCCTATATAGGAAAAATAATGCAATCGTTTTCCACACTGACAGAGGATGACTGGTGGCAGGCCTTTAACGAAGGAGAAAATAACAAAAACGTGATTGCAGTGGCCTCCTTCTTTGAAAACCTTAGGCTAACAACTAAGTAAAAGTAATAGGAAGAATTTCCAGGGGAAGAAAAAGAATTCCATCGAAGTGAAAGACTTCAAGTGTGAAAATGTATGAGTACACGAAGAGACTTAAAGGATTATATAAATAAATAAATAATGCAAGGAAGCTTGATAACAGAAATTGGCTAGAGACCTTGAGAACAACTAGAACTACGCAAATAACCCAACAGGTCAGGCAGCGAAATAAACATTACGGGTCAAAATGGAGGATAAGGAAGGGACTTTCTTTTCGCGCCTTCTTTTGGATCACTTAAGGCTGAAAGGGACCACTCTGGAATCTATGGAACCTTTGGCCTTTTTTTTATTATTTTACTTTTGAAAAAATTGTTTGTACAATTAAATCAAATAATAAAAAAAAAAAAAATAAAAAAATAAAAAAAAAGAGCCAGTAACCCCACTCAACAAAACTAAACCAGCCATGACTAAAACAGGTAAGGCCCCTCTCACAAAAACTAAAGGTAAATAAAGTATGCACAAAGAAAAACAGACCTACTAAGGAACCTAAGACTGTATCTTCCATTGTTAACGTAGTCACGATAAAGCAATAAAAAAAGTTATGTTACAAAAAATGTTCCACAGTAGAGTTCTACACAATCTTATGAAACCAGCAGAAAAATCATGATCTACCCTTAAGAACTACAGCAGGAGACTAATCCTCAAAGCTCTAATTGACAGCGATTTTCTACTAAAGAGAACATTGTTTATATTGATTTTATAGAGAAACCACTTACTAAATTAATCAATACATTACAAAAAGTACTTCTAAACCTGTGCATTGTCACTATAGAGACCTTTTCAAACTTCTGTGATGGTGAATGGATTCATACAAGCAGCACAGAACCATATTTCAATGAAGAAGCTTATATATAAGAACAACAAAAAACAATAGCCATGGACGGTAATGGTCGAGGGTATGAAATAGTAGAAGAGACCATTATGGAAAAGAAACCCTTATAGAAAAAATGTTTCCAACAAACTTTCAACCAAATGCCCTTTTCACCTAATGATGGTGAATGGATTCACACAAGTAGCACAGAACCATATTTCAATGAAGAAGCTTATAAACAAGAACAACAAAAAACAATAGCCAAGGACAATAATGGTCAAAGGTATGAAATGGTAGAAAACACCATTATGGCAAAAGAAACCCTTATAGAAAAAATTTCACCAGCGACCTTTCTACCAAATGCTCCTTTGACCCAAACAAACCGTCCAGTGTATACATGGACATGCAGCTCAATGTTTAACATACACTAACAATCCTTTAAATCTTTACGACAATTCCTCAATCACTATGTGAAACTGAAAGACAAAAGTAGAATGAAAACTTTACAAGCCATGGACTCCTGTCCAGTGCGCAGCCACACTGGTCTGCAAGGACATGCATTTCAGGAACTGCTTGAAAAAGCACCTTCCACCACATCAAAATGTTAGCATCACACCATTCTACTATACAGAATCTTGTGCATAGACTATACTATGCAAACAGTCCTGCTCTAGAACTGCTAAATTTAAATAACATTCTCCAACATGGAACAGTAAAATAACTGCTTCAAGAAATATAGCACATCCAAAGTAAATAATTTGTAACTGAAGTTGAGTTAGAAAAGTATGTTACTTCAGAAAACATTACCGAAAACCTCATACAAACCAACGTCCTAACAGACACAAACAAAAAAGAAATAGCTAAGTTTCAAAACACATCTGCTGAAATACCAGACTAAGTATGTGTCTGTTGTTGCAGAACATTTTATAAAAAGAGCAAAAAAATTGTAGATTTAGCCTATAAAATAGAGGACAGTGAGGAATCCCAATGGCTCCAATTAGCTTTATAGCTAACAGCAGAAACTAAATACAAAATAACTGACGCCTCAATAGTTTGCAT
Organism: Ambystoma mexicanum; assembly: GCF_040938575.1. Lineage (NCBI taxonomy): Eukaryota > Metazoa > Chordata > Amphibia > Caudata > Ambystomatidae > Ambystoma > Ambystoma mexicanum. The sequence continues at coordinate 296,342,365 of NC_090927.1, forward strand.
ATACTGAAACAACACAAAACCTGACAATAACCAAATGCCATCACGAGCTATCACTAATAACTTAGAAATATTCCCACTTCCAAAAGGTCACCAACAACTTAACTTGTATGAGAGTATTATAATCCAAACAGTACACCCATTTCAAGCTATAATACACCTTCAACCGAAATCAGCCAAATTACCTCCATCCAAGTTACTAAAGAGCATCCTTGGCAAAGTAGTATTTTTGCCATTAGATCTCAAAGAAAACATAGACACTCTAATACAGAGACCAATATATCAATCTTTGATTGTACTAGTTAATGGTGTACCAACAAAAGAAAAAAAACATGTGGCAATAGCTAGTCGACTTAAACAAAGTTAGACAAGCACTACAATATCTAAAAGAAAACACTGAATACTAAAAAGATATAAACATAGAGGAAAACATAAGAGAAACCACCCAAATAATTCAAGACTCACCAGCAACTGGCCAATTTGAATGTGTAGATCCTGTTACTGCAGCCAACATTTTAGACCAATATACAATTTACCCACTTCACTCCAAAGACACATTTGAAGATGCATTAGAAACATATCAAATGCATCAAGCCAAAGGATCCCCAATGAGCATATGGGGAAAAAGAAGAATGCAAACATAGACATACAATACATTGTAGACAAGTCCACTGCAGTTGCACGATATGTCACAGCGTATCTCACCAAAGCTCATAAAACAGAGCTAAAAGACCTCTGGGATTACATATCAACTGACAAAACACTATCACAAAAATTGTACAGCTTTGGTATAAAAATGCTCTCCCATAAAGAATGTGGGTGCTACAAAGCTGCAGACCATAGAACAAGTACAGCCTTATAAGGCAAATCTGACCACATTGTCTGGCTGAACCTTGAACTAGCTTCATCCCAAAAAAGAGTACTAAAATCCTACCAAGAGATAGAAATCATAGCCACAATGATCCCAACAGTCAGGACAATTTAGAAAATAATTTAATTGACACATCCTACCCACATAGAAGTACTGCTTTGGAAAACAAGTGTCTTTACAACATTGCCCAAAACTACACCTACAAAAACAATGTCACACCAAATGAGGGAACTGGCAAATATTCTGTCTCAACTTGTGAAGGAAGCCTAGTGAAACTCACAAAACCCAGTCTAATTAATCATATACAGTTATCATATAACTATCCACAACATAGAGAACTGTATTACATGGCCCTACTCCAACTTTTTAAACCTTGGAGACAAGAAAAATAATTATTAGGTGACTAAGACTCATTTGAAGCTGCATTAAAAGCAAATGACAATTTCAAACAATACAAACAAATGTTGGACAATGAATGCCAACAAGAATAAATTGAAGCTCAACTAGACAAAGACACTCCTGGGGGCAGTCAACCACCCCTTTCAGCAAGCCAAGAGCCACTTGGATAACCATTCCTTCTAAATGAAGTAGAAATAGCCATGACTTAGGTAGACAATACCATGCATCAATCTAAACAACCCGAGGAAAACTTGTCAGTGCTCGAATCACAGCTAAATGATTAACAACTCACCATTTATCTAGAGGCCACTCAAGAAATTAAACATGGTTTTAAATATGAAACTAAAACCTGTAGTTGTAAAAAGTATAAACCTCTGCTCCTGTATGTAAGTGGTTAAGCTGGTTCTGGTAAAACATTATTAATTAAAATAATCAGCACATTTCTACAAAACTTACCAAACAACAACCTTTTGGCTTTGGTACCAGCCCCCACAGGTTTAGCTGCCTACTACATAGGCAGTGTAACTTTACACCAACTACTGCTCCTCCCTGTAGAACACCAAACAAATTAGAATATTACAAATTATCAGCAGAAGCTGCTACTGAACTGAAATACAAAGAATTCTGAAACAAATGAAAGTGCTCCTGACAGATGATGTAAGCATGGTTTCCAACGTCATGTTGGCTTTAATTCATCTCAGAATGTAAGAAGTCCAAAAAAACAATTATGAAGAACTGTTTGGAGGAAAACATGTTATTGTGTTCAGAGTCTTCCTACAGTTAACACCAGTGAAAGGTCAACCTATTTTCAAAACATTAGGACACAAACAATGCTGCAATACACTTGGTAACATTGGAAATGTAAATCTCTGGCAACATTTTTACTGCAGCGAACTAACTCAAAACATGTGTCAGTCTGCAGACCTCACCTATGCTAAAATGTTAAAAAGCATTAGAATTGGTATGCTTACTAAAGATACAAAATCCATCTTAAATAGTAGACCCATCCATGAGCTATATGGATGAAACACAACTGTTCCTGATATAATGGAACAATTAACTCAACAAAACATAAAATCCATGTCCTTAATGCCAACCCTTGCAAGCTGTCTATTCAATGAGACAATGTTACTAAAAAAGAAATGCAACCCATACTGCATATCAGCTCCATCGACAAACTAGAAGTGTACAGCATGACACATCGTATATGTCAACAAGTAACAACACAACTAAATAGCTTAGAAAAATGTATCCCCAACACAGCTGGTTTGGAGAAAATATTGACTTTGTGCCTAAACTGCAGTATAATTCTAAAACGTAACCTTGATCTAGAACAAGGTTTAGTCAATGGAGCAATTGGTACAGTTGTTGGCTTCCAAACATATCCACATGACAACAACATTCATTTTGTCAACATCCACTTTGACAAACTTGCAGAAGTTAAGAAAATTGATCGCACAATTGCACGTTTCCGTCTTTTCAAAGACATGTATGTACGAAGAGAGCAATGGAAAGAGCTCCATATCATCTTTATTCCACTCCCCTACACTTTCCAAACCCTCTTTCACCCACCAAATGACTCTAAATGTATTTCCCAAACTACCGCTGTGTCCGCAGACTGCTATGACACCTGCCCGAACTTTCTCCACCTACAAAAACAGCCCCACATCATATTTTTTCCACTCCCCCACCCTTCCCAGCTCCTCATTCCACCACCAAATAACCCATAATGTGTTGTCCAAACTTTTCCCCCACCGCAATGTCTGCGGTCAGCCATGACTGTCCGCTGATAAAACATGAAGGGTATTTCAGAAAATGTTACACACCTCACATTTTTTATTGACCAATCAGTGAGCGCGTTCAATGTCCCCGGCCATCACGTCACCCCCTGGACCAATCAGAGGCCCATCCATGGAGCAAACAGGGAAGTGAGTCCCCGGACCGAACCCAGATATCACTAATTATTTTTTACCTACTTTTTGGCCGTTTTAAAAATCTACTGGATGGATTTACACCAAAGCTGCTCCTGGCGCACATTTGGTGAAAGCACATTTGGTGAAAATCCATCCAGCGGTTTGGGCTGTAGGCATGAGCAACATATTTTTCCATTGCATCTATGGGAAAAACCAAATTTTGGGACCCCCCTATAACTTTGCCCCCCTTGCATGAAACCTCACCAAACTTTACAGCATCAATCTGACAGCTTATATACATTTTTTGCAATGTTTCGTGGGAATTCATCCAGGGGGCATAGTCATAACACACCCAAAAAGTGCTCTTCCTATAGGTTGAGCAACTTAACCATAACTACACGGCCGCTATTTGCTATGAATATGAATAAACCCTGTTAGGCTTTTAAGCCCATGAAATTGATGCTGATATTTATATGACATATGAATCCTGATGGTTTGTATGATATTGTATGGCACTTTTTGGCATTTGTATTATGGATGCATGATATTTTTGTAATTTGTTGATTTTTAAGACTGTATGATTATATAGCATGATAAGAAGGAATTGAATTGAATATAATTAGATTTTTAAGATGTAAGTTACATGTTAAGCAATGAATGTATATGTGTACAGTTTTAATTTAAAACTATAACACATTAAATAAATTAAATTAAATATCTATATAAATATATATATATGCTAAGTAGTACTTCACTGTAAGACAAAGACCATTTCTGGGAGAAAAGGGCTGACATTTAGTCTAATTTGCATACCCACAATACCTTGATGACGTGGCTCAGAACTGGAGGTCAATTTCCAGTGATGGCCACTAGGTGGCATTGTGGAATGTGTGACTTGGGTCAAATGCACCATCCTATATATATATTTACCCCCTCATAAAATTAATTGACAACATGTGCAGATGACTCATTTTCAAGATGACTACTAACACTGAATCAAACAACACCCTGAGTAACTACCTCAATGAGAAAAACTTCTGAATGAACAACAGCAAACTAAAACTAAATCCAAACAAAACTGAAATAATGTTCACCCCATTCAACAACAATGCACTGCAGGTGTCACTTCCCTGGCCCTGGGAAACAGAAATAAGATCAATAGTGAAAAACAAAATCTGTAAATGCTAATTGACAGTTGGTTCACACTAAAACCACAAGTCCACCGAATAGTACATACATACTTCTACTACTTATGCTTAATCATATGCATCCTTCCTTACCTAGATAAACTTCTACACTGGATCCTCACCTTAATCTCACTGATATTGTTAAGAATTAGCTGATATGTCCCAAGGTGGTGGGCCCATCCTGTGGGTAACGGCCCTTTGCTCAAGTTAAGGCCCGGAGTGAAGCAAGGGTCCCTTAATGAGGGTGGAGGGCTGTTGCCCACAGGGTGGGCCCAGCCACCAAGGGGCATATCGCCATGAGCACCCATGTAGCATGCTACGTGGGTGCTCATTTTCAAAATAAATTTTAAATGGAAAGTATTTTCTTTCTTTGCACAGCGACCTTTTCCCAGGTGACTTTATCTCTGGATACCACAAATAATCACCAATTAACAATGCAACAAGATCTGCCAAATCACAGCAAACTCTCCAAATAGGACTAATATGCCAAACTGGTGTGGCCCTCCAGAGCCGACACTGCCACATCTAGAGAATCTAGGACTCATACATCGAATGAGAATATAACAAGAAAGAAAATTACATGGCAAAGTAAAACATGCATACTGAAAAATCTCAGTCTATTAGATCTGTGCAAAGAACCTAACCACTTAATGATCTCACTTTTCCCTGAACTCAATGAACACATGCTCACCAACGCGCTGACACAAAATTGCTAAAACAATACCCTCAGCACACCATAACTTAGTCACAGCTCTACATATCTCATCTCAACTATTAAGCCCATCAACATGCCAAAACACACAGATCCTCCCCAAATCCTTCAGGTTTCCCATTTGCAAACCTATACTACTAGGGCAATCCACTCAGAGAACACTCCCACACTCCTGGTTCTACCCGCACCAACAGTTGAGCGCAATGCCTTGTCTTTCCTCACTACTCCCCAACCACCCCTCCTCCCTTTTTTCAATGTCAGACCTACGGGAGCAACTGGAGACCATGAAAATGAAAGCGGTGTGCCATACAAATCCCAATAACTGAAGCTATTAAATCCCTCAAAACCGCCGCTCCAGGCCCTGATGGTTTATCCGCAAATTTTTATAAAAAATACGCCAGGATACTAGCTCCTCAGATACCGGCCCTATTCAATTCCTTCCTCAACTCCAAATCAATAACCGGATCAATGGCGGAATCACTCACAGTACTTCTACACAAACCTGGAAAAGACCCCGAACTAGCTGCCTCCTACTGACCTATATCTCTCCTGAACTGCGACGGGAAGATCTTCACCAAAGTACTGGCTAACAGACTGGGACCAACCTTACCAACCATAATTGATCCAGACCAAACAGGATTCATCCCCGGGAGGAGCACCCAGGACAACATCAGAAGGACGATCAACATCATTGAAATTGCCCACAAACTAAAGGTAGGAATGGCCGCCATATCTTTAGACGCACATAAAGCCGTCGATTTAGTCGACTGGGGGTACATCCGAGCAGTCATGGCACACTTGGGCTTTGGCCCCAACTTCATCACATGGGTCATGGCCAACTATCAATCTCCCACCACAAAGCTGCGAGTCAATGGCACAAGATACAGCAAAATACACATATCCAGGGGTACCAGGCAGGGTTGCCCACACTCACCCCTAATCTTTGCTCTATCTATGGAACGCTTCGCAGAAAGAATTAGGCAAAATCCTAATATCAGTGGCTTAGCCGTGGGAGGCCACGAATATAAAATAGCGCTATACGCGGATGATGTCCTAATAACTGGCACAAACCTAACAACGTCCTTGGGGGCCCTCTAAGAGGAAATTTTGGAATTTGGGTCCCTGCCGGGGTTCACGGTAAACCTACCTAAATCTGCAGCCCTGGCGATCAACCTTTCTAAGCAGGAAAAAGCGAATCTTAGCCCTCTAATTCCGATCCCATGGTCAAAAGACCTAGTCGATTATCTTGGAGTTCACATCCCCAATGAACCATTACGCTTGTATTCAAGCAACTTCCCACAACTGATCAGAGAGCTTCAAAATGATCTCAAAAGATGGAAACCCCAGGAAATATCCTGGTTTGGCAGGATCACAGCCATCAAGATGAATCTGATCCCTAGATGGCTGTACCATTACCCTGGCAGCCCTGCAGAAGCAAATCCAAGCATTTGTATGGGGTGGGGGAACCTCAAATAGCAAAACGATTAATGATGAGTGGGATACCACAGGTTGGACTGGGAGTACCGGATCTAACCAGATACACCCTGGCAGCGCAACTGTCTCACGCCTTCACATGGGCCCAAGAGTCAGACAAACCGAAGTGGGCACAACTCGAAGAATCTTGGTGTCCGGTGGCGCCATCAGCCCTCCCACACCTCCCACCTATAAAGCCACAAGCAACCAGCGGACCCCTGTCGGCAACAATAACGATAGCCCGCTGCTGGAAGGAAGCAGCCGGGAAATAGAACATCCGTGGATCGCTAGGGCCTCTAACCCCCATCTGGAATAACCCTGAATTCTCCCCTGGCCTCTCAGCACACAGCTTCCAACCATGGATAGAAGGTGGCCTACATAAGACCGGCGATTTCCTGGAGGCAGGAGCACCCATCACCTTCGAAAGATGCAAAGCAAAATTCGGGATAGATGAACAGGAAAGATTCCACTATGCTCAAATCCGCCACTGGATGTCCCACAGAATAACCAGGGAGAAATGCTCTGGAGAATTAACAGCACTGGAACTATCCCTAGCGACCTCTACATGCAAAGGCAGAATTTCAACCCTTTACCGATTCCTAGACAGGTCAGACCCCACTAAGAAGGAGAGATACATGTTTGAATGGGAAAAGGACCTGGGAAAAGAAAAGGAACCCGAAGAATGGGGAAAGATTTGGTCCAGGCTGCACAAAAGCTCACAATGCATTACAAATAGAGAAGGGGGCTACAAACTCTGCTATAGGTACTATGCAACTCCTGCTCAAATCAACAAGGCTAATCCAAACATCCCCGGAACCTGCTGCCGTGGATGCCCGACTACCGGCACACTATTCCACATGGTATGGACATGTCCGAAAGCGGAAATATACTGGAAGGCGGAAATATCTGGCTTCACCATCCCATGGGATCCCGGAATCATTCTTCTAGGCAGTACAGGTGACGGCGCAATCCCAATATCAGGCCAAATCCCAGGCTATGTACACACCTACTTTTAGCTGCAAAAATAGCAATGGCCCGAGTTTGGAAAAATAAAGATGGCCCGGCCGTGGCACTCTGGTGCGCGAAATGTTGGGACATAGTGGTTGCCGGAAAAAAAACACTGTGATCCGAACAGGCTCCTGGAATAGAGCCCTAAACATATGGGACCCATTTATGGACTACGCCGCCAAATTCCTGGCCCTTACCAGGAGGCCTCCATTAACCAGATGGCTCCAAAGCAGCCTGCTTTATTAAACCTCAGCCCTACATTACAGCTACTCATAACTCTGTACCCTTTCTGGCGACCAAGGACAGGATAAACCATGGTCAAGAATGTCCAATTTGATAATCTGATCCCCCTCACCCCGGCCTTACCGAGAGACCCGATCATTTTATCGTACCTATTGAATATTTGTCTGCGATTGCTGTTATGATCTATGTATTGCTTCCTTGTAAAATCAAATAAAATGTTGTTATGAAAAGAAATTTAGTTGCGAGAACTTGAGCCCCCTGATGGCCTTCGAGTAGTAAGCTCTATGGAAAAGGGGAGTAAAGTTATTGGGGAGTCATCAACATTTCCCACCAAACAATGAATACTCACACTGAATGAAGCGACGCAACTTGGAAAACAAAAGGACACCCTGCCTGTTTTTGCCAACAGGTAGCCCTGTTGCACTCCAAGTGGACAAAAGTCCTATACACAAGTTCATTCGTTCAAGTCGGTTGTCATGTAAGAAGCTACACGATCAACCTACCAACTGAGTGTAAGTTCTGAAAGAAACATACATCACACAATTTCAATACACTGAACTCTATTAGAATTTAGATGCGCCGTCAATCAACACAACCAAGAACAGTGAAACCTAATTATAAACATAAATGTATTCATGGTCACATGGTGTTTTGTACAAATACAGAGGAAATAACAACTCAATCTCCTCAACCTTAAACATAAATAATGTGATATTTCTAAAACAACAAGTTAATTGTTATAGCAAATACACTCCAATACAAATCGAGAGATAAAGATAACCAAAAAGCTCCAATTTAACACAAAGTTTTGCCACCGTGTTTCGGATTACAGATCCAGCATCAGGGCTTGAAGCTCAATGTTCATGTCATTTTTTTGTAATAATCACAAATTCATCTGTGTACCTATAATGCAACCAAAAAACTAGCTTAGCACTGGTGGGCTGAACCACATAACTTACATGCTCATAAAGAATAGATGAATTTACTAACCTCCATTCACATGTGGAAATACTCAGTGAGATATACACCATATACAGTAAACAAGAGGGGATTATGTCAATCAAATGTATGCGTTAATGACCAACTAAACACTAGATGACAAACTTCAACCGATAAGGAACCCTACTTACCAGGCTTCTAATGGCTACACAAGAAAGCATGGTAGACCAATGGGCCAACAGCGTTGTTGCTCGTGCCGACTTTGTATAGCACTGTAAACCAAAGACAGAGCCACCTTAGGATCCTGTGTGTGAGTGGTGAATTATGATTAGCTCAATAAAGAAGATGAGCCAAGCTCCACTACAGGGCTAATTTCGCCCCAGAGGGACAATAAGTTGCCACACGTGGGTAAAAAAGAGAACCCACCACGTGTAATCCACTGTCGTGGATTGGACAAGTTGTCACATGAGGGAAATAGAGAGAACCCACCGCGTGTGATCCGCTGCTGTGGAGCTGACAGGGTTACCCCCACTCTACCCGTATCCCGAAGCATCAAGAGTGTATGATCCTTAAGGTACTGGGGGTGAATGCATCTGTAGTGCAACATATGCGTCTCGTAGGATCGCTGCTTTCCCTTATGACCATAACGATGAAGGCAGCTTGGGCCCATATTGTAGAAAACACAGACTGAGCATACAACCACTCCCTGCCCGCGCCTAACTGGTCTGTTCTTGTCAGTTGCCGAGCCGATCGGCTGTGTGGCGCGTGGACAGACTCAATGTTTATATTTGGTAGCCATGACTCCCCGGTGCATGCGCGTCAGCATACCGTCCCGGAAACCAACATGCTTATGTGAGATAATGAAACTCGCTGGTATGTGTGCTTGTCTACAACATGCTACTTAAAAATAAGACTAAAAGTAAGAATAACAATAAAAATAAAGAGGTACACAGGCCAAAAGACGTAATTGTGAAAATCTGAGCCTACCCGTTATCCCAATTTGAATTGGCGGTCTTGCAGAAAGGCCTGTCATTCGTACCGCAACACAGTAATACCTTATTAAATGAACAATTGACTCCTTTGAACTAATGAGGAAACGTAAGTTAAAAGTGTTGTTTGATTCCCTGGAAGAAGAGTCGATACTGGAAAAACCGTCAGAGAATTGATGCCCAAGAGCACCTTTAATCCACACGTCCAGAATCATATCCTGACAGACTTTGAGAAGAATGTACTTGAAAACTTTAAAACGATCTCCTTCCACCCTAAAAGACAGGCCTCATTACGGGCACGGCGGTAACCCTGCCGGTGCTACCAGCGGATTGCCGCCAGACCTGTAAAAAATGACTGGGCCTGACTTCCCGGTGCCACCGGGCTAGTCCCGCAGCCGGGATGTCAGGTGCTGACAATTTCGTTAGTCCCCATTCAGGACTCTATGGGAATGGGGACACGGGAGCATCAGCACCATTGCTAACGGTGCCGGTGCTCCTGTGAAAACTCTGCAGGTGAGTGCCGTGCCGCCGGGCAGGTCTGACCTGCCTGGCGGGAGGGCACCCGCCCACAGAGTTGTAGTGTGCCGCACCGGAAATAATGGTGCTGGTAAGCTTACCTGCACCGTTGTTTCCGGACTGACACACTTATAATGAGGCCTATGGTATTTTTACCAGCAGAGAACCTCATACCCTTAGGGCTGTTGGATAATCAGAAAACTATCTTCAAACATGCTAATAAAGGGGGCCCTTTGGTTCTTATGAACAAGGCTGATTACCTAGAGGAAGTGGAGAGGCAGCTATTGGATCAGGAAACATACAATGAGATCCAGTTCGATCCAACAGAGAAGGCATGAGCACTGATCCGGGTGGTCCTCAACGAAGCGGAGGACAGAGAAATCATATCTGAAAAGACTTTCTAGAAACTCTGCATCCCATAATGCTGGTGACCTACATCCTCCCCAAGATCCATAAAAAACTGGAGAAGCCACCAGGACATCCTATCATCGCAGCAACAGGGAGTCTGTTGGAACCATCGCAAAGTATTTGGACAAAGTAATACAGCCATCAATACATGATAGCCCGATTTATGTAAGAGACACCATGCATTTCCTGTCAAAATTTAATGAGGTTCAGTTTTTGAAGGGACGAGAAATGCTATTCACCATGGATTTGACCTCACTATACACAAACATTGTACACAAGGCTGGACTAGAAGTGGTGGGATGGCTGTTATTACAATCAGAAACCTGTGTAGGGGATAAGGTGTTTGTATTTACATTACTCAAATTGGTTCTGATGAACAACTTCTTTAGGTTTGATGAAAAGTTTTACTTACAGCTATCGGCACCAGTATGGGCGCCGCTATGGCACCAAGTTATGCTAACTTGTATATGGTACACCTGGAAACGGAACATGTACTTAACTCACCTAGATGGATGCAACATCTCTCTGTATTTGTGAGGTGTATCGACGATGTATTCGGCATATGGACGGGTCCAGTTGACGATTTTCATGCATTTTTCGAGATGATGAATGGGATGCATCCACGCATCAAATTCCTGACACAAGTCAGTGACACAACAATCCATTTCTTGGATTTGGAGGTTTATTGTGAAGGCGAGGGCCTCTGCATGAGAATTTCCACCAAACCCACAGACAGGAATAATCTGTTACTAGCGATTTGTTGCCACATATTTTAAATTAACATGTATGTGTCATATTTGAGCTGGCCTTTTCGCTCAGCAAAGAATGGGAGCTGGCTTTTGAGCCAGACAGGTAGAGAGGGTGCTTAAGGGCCCGTGGTTTGGAACTATCCTCCTCCATGTCAGCAGGGGCTGACCGCCACACTTCTGGTTGGCAGTCCATGCCACACTATAGTATCTACAGGGAGCGGGTCCACAAGCCAGATTTCCTTTGGCTGGTTGCCCTGCATCTCTCTTCATTTGAACCAGGGGTTAGCCTTGGTTACCAGACCCTATTACTGGCAAGCAGGGTGGGGCGCCAAGCCGTGTTTTCCATTTTGGGACCTGCGCTCTGCTGTCCTTAGTATATAATATCAGGTTAGCTTGGAATTCCACACCTACCTATAATCTCGTTCTTTCATGGACACATTTGTTCACATTGACTTCAGTAGTAGGCATTGTGCCACATTGTAGACAAGCACACATGCCAGGGAGTTTCATTATCCCACACAAGCATGATGGTTGCCGGGGATGACATGCCGATGCACATGTGTGTCCGGGAGTGATGGCGACCAAATATAAACATTGAGTCTGTCCGTGCGCCACACAGACGGTTGCCTCGGTAGCTGACATGAACAGACCAGGTAGGCGCGGACGGGGAGCGGTTCTATGCTCAGACTGTGGCCCTCATTAGGACCCTGGCGGTAAGGGGTTTGCGCCAGCGTTAGCTGCGCCGACCCCTTACCGCCAACTACGAGTTCCCATAGCGCCATGGTCATTTTTCCGCCCGCTTTTTGCGGGCGTAAAAATCCATGGCGCTATGGGACCTTGGTGTTAATTACGCCACCGTAATTTACGGTGGCGTAATTAACGCCTTCCCCACTCCCATTGAGCCCTATGGGGCCGAAATGGGAATGGGGAAGGGTAAATGGGTCAATGGGGACTTACCGCCCTGCCGACCTCGGAATGGGGCGGTAAGTCCGCCATCCGCCATGGCGTAAAGGGACTTTGCGCCATGGCGGAAAAATCCGCCGACGGCGGAATAAATCCGCCAGGGTCCTAATGAGGGCCTGTGTGTTTTACAAAAAAGGGTACAAGCTGCCTTCATCGTTATCGCCATAAGGGAAAGAAAAGCAGCAAACCTGCGAGATACATATGTTGCGCTACAGATGCATTCTCCCCCAGTACCTTAAGGAACGGCCCTCTTGATGATTCGGGATACAGGTAGAGGGGGGGTAACTCTGTCCGCTCCACAGCAGTGGATCACACAAGGTGGGTTCTCTCTTTTTCCCCTGTGTGACAACTTGTCCGTTCCATGGCAGTGGATTACACGAGGCGGGTTCTCTTTTTTACCCCTAAGTGGAATCTTATTGTCCTTGTGGGCCGAAATGAGCCCTGCAATGGAGCTCGCCTCATCTTCTTTATTCTTTATTGAGCTAACCATAATTCACCACTCACACACAGGATCCTAAGGTGATTTTCTGTGTTTACAGTGCTATATGAAGTTGACACGAGCAACAACGCAGTCAGTCCATTGGTCTTCCCTGCTTTCTCGTGTAGCCATTAGAAGCTGGTTAAGTAGGGTTCCTTATCGGTTGGAGTTTGTCACCTAGTGTTTAGTTGATCATTAACACATACATTTGATTTACATAATCCCTCTTGTTTACTGTATAGGGTGCATATCTCACTGAGTATTTCCACATGTGAATGGAGGTTAGTAAATTCATATATTCTTTTTGAGCATGTAAGCCATGTGGTGCAGCCCACCAGTGATAAGCTCGTTTTTTGGTTACATTATAGGTGCACAGATGAATTTGTGATTATTATAATATTATAAGAAATGACATGAACATTGAGCTTCAAGCCCTGACGAAGGATTTGTAATTTTTGTTTCTCTTTATCTTTCGATTTGTATTGGAGTGTATTTGCTATAACAATGAACATGTACCTTGTTTTATAAATGTCACATTAATGACGTTCAGGATTGAGGAGATTGAATTGTTATTTCTCTGGATTTGTACAAAACGCCATGTGACGACGAATATATTTATGTTTCTAATTAGGTTTCACTGTTCTTGGTTGTGTTGTTCGACGGTACTTGTACCTAGACAACATTAAAATTGCACCTAAATTCTAATAGAGGTCAGTTTATTGAAATTGCGTGATGTATGTTTCTTTCAAAACTTGCACTCAGTTGGTTGGTTGATTGTGTCGCGACGTGACATGGACTTGAACTAAGAAACCTGTGTGTAGCACTTTTGTCCACTTGGAGTGCAACAGGGATACCTGTCGGCAACAACAGGCTGGGTGTTCTTTTGTATTGTATTGAGTCTCCAAAGGCCTGGACACTATATCCTGCTGCACCAGAAGTCACATCTATAATCTTAAGACTTTGACACCCACTACCTTTTGGTAATTCTGTAATTCTTTTAAATTCTTGCTGTACCAGTAGTGCCTCTCTCCCTTGCAATTGACAACTTTGAAAACAGCAACAAATGTAGAGACTGGTAAGGATAAAGCAAGGATCAATGGAATGAATCTTCCAAGGAAGGGTAAGAACAAGGGAAAAAAGAAGAAACAAATACTCCAAACAGGATAAAAATCTTCAAGAAAGTTTCTACGAACACTTCTTGACTATTTAAAAAAAAAATTGCAGCTGGACTCTGTCTAAAAATGTGTCCATGGACAAATGTAATTGTGCCCTAGCAAGCTCAGTTGTAGAAAATGTTGATGAAATCGCCATAATTTCAGTTGGGAGCTTTTTGTATCAAGTTGGACTGGGATCGCCGGCTCTTGATCTCAATACTCGCCTAACGGCTTATCGTTGGAGCAGAGCGAAGGGGCTGTTGCTGCTAACCGCAAAAAGAACCAGTGACGGGGGCAGCAAATTAAATATATGTTTTGGTAGCCATTGAGTACAATAATGACTCGTACGTTGGTGAGAGGGACTAATGCTGTCTGCCAATCGAATAAGAATCAATTACAGGCCTGATATGGCCATGAGGCCCCTAAGAAGGATCGTCTTCTGGAAGGGATTATCAAGTGCCAAAGACTCTTACTCTGTTGAGGCCCCCAAATGCTAATAAATGCAACACAGAAGGTGGGCTGTCAAATGGACCAAATAAGTTCTGATTTGCCTGGACCCTTTGGATCCATTGATCTTGAGACACAGAGGGAGAGAAGTCATGATGTCTTGCTCAGGATAGGCCAGAAACATGCTGATTGCCAGGCCTCCCTGCCGCCTGGGAATGCACATAGCTCTGTGTTGCCTGAAGGGTCTCTAAAAATCACCAGGGCTGCCAGGGCCAAAATTAGCGTCCGGAAGATGATTCAACCAGGGATGATAATGGCACGAGATTGTTGTAAGAATACTTGTTCCAAGCAGGAGGGCTGGGAGTGTTAAATAGGGAAAAGGTATTGGAGTTGCTATATGAAATTCCAAGCCATCATCGCATCACTTCAAAACACATTGGGCCTCATTACGAGTATGGCAGTAGCCATGCCGCTTTTAGCGGCATGGCTACCCCCATACCAGGTACCGGGTCAGGTTCCAGGAATAGGGAATTGCCGGGCCATTCCGACCTTGGAGGGCCCGGTAATTCCCTTTCCCTGGACCCGGTACATCCCCATTCCCATTGAGCCCGCATAGGGCTCAATGGGAATGGGGAGGATGCTAACAATGGGCCTGTTAATGATGGGCCCATTGTTAGCATCTTAGTCTGCTAGGGGGTCCCGCTAAGGACGCCTGGTCTGACCAGACGTCTTCAACGGGACCCGCTGCAGACCTCGTAATAGGGCAGCCCGGAATGAACGGTGCCGGTCCCTTACTGGAACCGTTCATTCCATGGCCACCTTCCTCGTAATGAGGCCCATTGACCTAGTTGAATTCATTGGCAATGAATATGAAGATTGAGTGGATTTGACTATCCCATCATGTATGGTGTATAATGTTCTGTTGAAAGAGACAAGCAGGTTGAGACAATTGGGTTAAAACCTTGCTCCATATGTACAACAGAGATTGGTGAATGTGGAAACAGAGTAAATGCTCCTGAAAGGGGCCCTGCACTACCATGCGGATCCCACAAAGGCATCTTGCGAGAAAACGGCAATAGCAAGGTGGGGAAGTTATGTAAGAAATCATTGCTACACCAACGTGATAGGGCGTTGGTTAGCTCTCTCTTTAAAAGAATCAATCATCCCATTGAGAGACCTAAAGCAGCAGCTTTAGTGTAGATGACTCTTATAGTTGGAACTCAAGAGGCCATAAACATTTACTGGGCAATCAAACTCTCTGTCCGTTTTTATTAACGTATTCAATTGTGCTGCTTCAAGAGGTCTGGTTGGCATCATCTCCAGCAATGAATGGAGTTCAAATGTGGCTGCAGCCAGCTATAAATGTTAATTTTGGCTGTCCCTCAGGGTTTCATCATAGCAGTTAGAAATGTTGCGGGTTTCCTCTTTGTTGAATATTATCGTGGCAATAACCCTTTGAAGAAGGTGCACAGCTGATGAGAATCTATTGATTATAAATGTTTACTGACAGAGCATGCATTGCGGTCTGAAACCATTTCTATTTAGTTTAGGGGCCCTTCTGGAGGCGTGGCTAGGTTCTACTAGGGACATCAATTCCTATTATTTGCATAGACAGGAAGAGCCACCTTTCCGAAATGATGAAAGAGTGTGTGGGGGTGATCTCTGTTGCCAATTTGTGGAGGACTGGGGTTTGCATGTGTTAAATGAGCAGTTTTGTGGTGATCATACTAAAGTACAGATGTGGCATTGAGGGCAATCCAGCTCGACTATTGGTTTTATTTTTTGGTCATGCAGATTTCTAGATAAGTGCATCGCATTTGATATTGAAGAAACTGATCTAAGGGATCATAATATGTTGATCATTAGAATAATGAGCTGTAAACAAAGAAGAGTCTCCATGATCCAGCGGGACCTGATTGGTAATTACGCTAGAAACCGTATAAAATGGAATGAAAGAAACACTGGAGCCATTATTGATCAGTTTATACCATTATGAAACAAAAAGTGGAGATGCTGACGGCCATGAATATGCCCTCCCTGGTAAAACACCTCTCGTAGAAATTACCTCAAAGTCGCAATATTGCACCATTTAAGAAACACAAACACAGATTGGATGGGGAGGTGGTAGAACAAAACAGATTCTGTTGATGCACGATTCGGCATATCAAACAGGTAAGCAAAGATAAGGAGGTATGTACCAGGTTGATTGGAAAGGAGAGACAAACGTATAAGTATTGGGTGATTAATCATAGACATCGACTATTCCATAAAGATGGTGAAGTAATGCTTTCTCTATTGCTGGGTATTGGTTAATAGCTTGGAGGTTAATCAAGAAAATATCCAAACCATATCAATCCCGAGTCTCTATGGATGATCCATTGTTCGCAGATGTATGAATATAAGCAAGGTAATCACAGGTTAGTGGTGAAAACGAAGGAGACCTTATGGTGATTAAAATTCGCCATGGAAGTTGTGGAAAGGGCCCTTAAGAATGGTAGTGGATCGAGGGTGGGGAGCATGAACCAATTTGCCAATTAAGTCCTTAAAGGGGACCCTGAGATCTGGGCTTGTGTAATCTTTCTATTGTTCTCTGATGTTATATATAAGAGGCATACTCCATGGTCATAGAAGAATGGCCTTATAATTCCATTCTATAAGAAAGGCAGCAGAATGGAGCCAATTAACTACCACCCTATATCCCTGGTATCCTTGCCCCCCCCTGTGACAGGGTCAAACCCAAGAACCTGTCACTTTTGGCATAGGTACAGATGTTGACAGTTTGCCATAGGTATCATCATTCACAACCACGCCACTACTCTCCTTATTCCCTACAATATCTGTTACAACATTTAATTGGGTACACCTGTCTCATTTCAAACCACTCCTGCAGCAGGCACTTTATGGAAGAATAATTTGTCACCCACAGTGCTGCCATGCTGTGGCAGACAGAGGCCATTGCACACATGATGTAAGTGATACAGCTTGTGGTTTATCTGTGTAATATTTGTATTTGCAGTATTGTTGAGTATGGCTGCATGCATGGATGATGGCGTTTCCCGGGAACATTTTTGTAATCAATGTGTCAGGCACGCTCGCTGATTTGTATTCAGCACTTACACTATACAGCAGAAATAGAGAAAAGAGTGCAGCAATTGGTTTGACGAATGTGTAAACAAAAGCACTCTATCTTCCACGCACGCAGACGTTGAAAGATGATGCATGAAACATGATCCAATTGTTTTGAGAAACGGGTTCGTTCTTGTGCACAGTTGAGTGTTATCTAGCTGTTGGTTATTGATCAATGGTTATTGAGAATCAGTTATTTAGCTCATAGGTGCCGATTTAGGTTGGTGCACAAGTTTATTTCGTGCCAACCGTACCCGCTAAAATTTAGCGTGTCGTGGCCTACGTTCTTGTGAAACTGCTGTTTCTAATGCATTTCTGCAATGTGTTCATGATTCATGCTGGGACACCAAATCTTTGGGCCTCAATATGAGTGTGGTAAAAGACGGTACTTTGGAAAAGTGCCCTTTTCACTCCCCTGCATAGCTATGGATTTTGCGACCGGTAGGTTTAAAAAATTGTCAGGCTGTAAGTGGAGATAATGGTCCTCATTATGACCCTGCCGGTCTGGTAAAAAAGCGCCGGTATTAACATGTACCAACACTTTACCAGACCGGCAGAGTACAAGTATTCTGGTCGGTGTAACCTGATTTACCGCCAGCCGAGAACTTGAGGTAACTCAGGCCCCCACCGGCATAAAACAGACGGTACCCTTGGCAACAGTATTGCTGGTGCAGAGAAAACTGGCATATTCCCCCCATGGAGTCCTTTTAGGATGGGGATTTATTGGTAGTTCCACCGCCTGTAATATCCCAGTACTGCAGGGATATCAGCCGGTGGAAATGGTAGGCGTGTTTGCCGGTACCCTGGTGTATTTTCCTCCACGATGCCAGCAGACTTGGAATGAGGCCCAATACCTACACTTGCAATGGTGGCATTAACCCATGCGGTATTACCGCAAGTAGTAATACTTCATGTCTCAAAAGGAATTCAATGGGACTTAAAAAAAATATGGAATAACAAGGACTAAGATCACTTGTGATTGAGGGCCTGATTCATGGAATAATCTGCATGGAAAATCAGACCTGTGCGTGCCATTCTGCATGCAAAACTGATTCCATGAATTTTGTCAATTCATGGAATCAACTGCGCTGGACTTTTCCAGGACTTGCGTGGAGTTAGCGCTGACCCAGCATGTCTCTGCGAGCGGTGGAACACCTTGCGCTAGACTCCTCACAGAGTGTGGCCCGAGCCTACGCTGAGACCCAAATAGGAGGTGGAACATGCAGAATGTGGAAGAACACGGTAAAATGTGGGCGTGTTGAGGGCCATGGCTAAGTATTCGCACGCCCATTCCTGCACAAATCCAACCATATTAATGGATTGCAATGCGGAACATAGAGTCAGGAAAAAGCACACACACACCCTTTGATCCATTTGCCACATGATAGCAGGCAAAAAGTTGAACACATATAGGAACCAATTCAACTTAACACCAAATCAACGTCCACAGCTACAATAAACCAGCAATAGCAGGAGCAATCGTCCATGGACACCGGAGGAGGATGAGGATGCCCAAGGCCTGGATTTTTGCACAGTGCACCACGCTTCTCAGATGATCAGGTATATGCCAGGTACTGCCTCCCACCCCATGTAATCGTAGACCTTGTCAGGGTGTGGGAAGGTGACCTAGCATCAACCACCATCTGCACCCAGGCCCTTACCTCCTTGAGAAAGTGCTGACTGCACTCCATTTCATTGTAAGTGGTTCCTTCCAGTGAACAACGGCAATAGTCTCCACCAGGTATTGGCATGCATAACGGCACGTGCGTGTGTGTGCAGGAACATATATATATGCACCAAACACTGAAAGGGAGACAGTGAACCAGGATTTCTACACACTATCACCCTTCCACCGTGTAGTAGATGCAATTGACTACACACATGTTGCACTACGCCCCCCCCCCCCGATTGACAGAGCACATGTACCAGAATCGAAAGCACTGGCACTCTATTAACGTGCAGGTAGTGTGTGCTGCTAATGGAATTATCATGGAAGTGTATGCCAATTTGTATAGGCAGCACACATGATTGTTACATCTTCTGCCAGTCACCACTGCATCGGGTCCTGGAATCTGGAAAACATGGCAATGCATGGCTCATTGGTGAGTTTGAACTGTCGTGCACATCCATGCATGTGACACACTGAGTAACAGATCCTGACAATAAATGCCAATAACAACCATGTACACATTTCCAGGGGACAGTGTCTAACCTGCTTTCAACATTGAGGATGACCCCAATCCAGAATCCTGCTACACCAGCTGAGGTGAGATACAATTCAGCACATGTAGCCACTAGGTGGGGTCTTGTTATATGTACCATCAGTAGTATATAAAATCATAGTGGCAGCACAATGTCGCCACACGGCGTGCTCTATGAGTTGACATGCAGGTGGGACACCACCCGCACCCACAGGCACCACCCTTGCCCTTGGTTGGCCAAAGGACACATGCTGAGGCTGCACACACCCAGCTGGTGCAATCATACATCTCATAAAAACCTGCCCTTGTGGAGTGCACACACTCCAGCTACCTGTGAGGTGACATTAAATGATGAATTGGGGCCCATTCCCCTAGCCCATAACATCACCCTGAGAATGTGTGTCTGTGAGAGGCAAATTGTGTGTGTCCATCGGACATAAAACAACATTCACAAACAGTGCACCAGATAAGAGTCGTAAGTGGGAGTATTGTTCTGCCTATTGTTCAAATTTGAGAGTAAAAGGATTTTACATTGAAAATGTAAGTCACATCCCAAAATAAGAGAATTCACAAGCAAGTCAAACTATGTTGCAACTGAAAAACTTCATTCACTTGGTAATAATCTTTTTCTTAATGCTTAGTTATATATGCTCAACAAAAGCTACATGTTTACTCCTTCCAATCAGGCACTGAAAATGCTATTGTCTTCCTGTGGTACTACATGAACTACTGGGCCAAACCTATCCATGTCACTGTGAGGGTTAAAACAGGAGCGCAAGATTCAACATGTCTTTTCCATTATGTGTATTGGGAGTATTTGTATTCCATGATTTAATTGGAAGTGAATAAATGCCAATTTGCAAGGGAGCAAAAGTGACCGATACACCCCTAATCTCTATGTCTATGCAAATGATCATCAACACAGTCATAGCAACTGGAACCAACAGTGTCCATGTAGTACACCCAAAAGCACCCAGCACAAGCAACAAAGTCCCCGACCACTGTCACATGGACACCAACAGACATGTGAGTACTGCTCTGGACCCCCAATGTGTGTTCCATAATAATATACAAGGTGAGAGGCCAACCCTATCCCTGCCAACAAGTATGATTACAATACACAATCACATCACAATATGAATGCACAATTTTTAAAATGCAAGTGCACTGCAAGAGAGATGCTCATCTCACCTCACACCTTATCCGTTGTGAGCCTGCTCCAGCCAGACCCTGGAATCCATCGATGTCCTCCTCTGTAGGCCTTCTAACCACAAAACTCTGATTCTGTGTCCCGTACACGCATACAACAGCAACATCCCCTTCAATCGCAGCAACCATCTTCCCCTGAAGAATGGCTCTGTAGAGGAAAACAAAACAAGGTCAGGGCAGGCAACACATCCATGCACCAAATCACACAGCAACAGGTGCACCCCTGAGTGCCATGCAACAAATGCAAACAAATACTCTCCAGCCACCCATCACAATGTGTCCCTACATCCATGCAGCCAGATCCGCCCACCTCATGCCAGTGCAATATGAACACCCCACACAGTAACACCTTACACATTCACAACATCTACACTTCCTGCCCACCGGAGTGCCAATCAATGAAGGACCAGGTAACACATACCCCTTGTCATGGTGATTGGACATTGTGAACACACTGATCTGGCCACAGTCAGAATGACACTGAGATGACTCCCAAAAAGAGACCACTGAGAGGTTGTAAAGCCAGGATCACCTTGGAAGTACTCTCAGTGCCATGATATGGCATTCCCTAATTCATGTGGCAGTGGGACAGTGCAGCAGAGCCGATGATACAAAGTCGAAGACGATGTGATGTAAAAATATCAACAATGGCATAGAAGACAGGAAGGCAGCTGTTCACAGAGGCAGCACTCATACCGGAAGGCAGGGCACAGAGGCAACTGGCATGAAAGAGACAAGTAGACATGAGAAAGGAATAAGGAACAGAGGCCAAGGAATCTGCCAAACAAAAGGGAGCAGGCAATAGGAGAGAGGAAAGGAAGGCAGACTTCACAGGGACTGGATTTAATGGGGACCAATGTGCTTGGAACTGAAGTGAGCATTAACATTAACGGAGCAGCTGTCAAAATGCTGCAAAATATCTGCTGGTGCACTGTGCATGGTACATGTTCACCATGGCAAATAACAACTTCTGGCCAATGGCGTGTACCTGGGGTTTGTGGTGAACATGTCATCCACCAAATGGCCATCCATGCTCTGCTGCGTGCGGATATGTCTTGGGACAGCATCCCCAGAAGGGGTGAAATGACCAAGAGTGGACTGCCTGTGTGGGTAGACATTACTAAAAAAAGCCCTGTGAATGTGATGACAGATGGAAAAACTGCAAGGAAACATTTGCCGTCACTCCTATCACCATGTGTCCCAAGCACACATGCAGCCGGACCAGTCACCCACATGATAACTCATCCAAGGGTCTACAGTGACAGCTTCCCTCACAACAATCACCCCCAACCAGTGCCACTCTGATTGTTTTGATAAAACAGCATGCATAGACACACCAGCCTACCATCAACATGTGTCACATGCACCCATGAAGGTGCACCCGCTCACCTCAGTACAAGGAAAAGAAAACCAACTCCCACATGTCAACACAAGAGCCACCCTCAGTGCCGTTGACATACCTACAGGGTACCCACCTGGCTTGCATCCACAGCATCCCACTAGAAAAACATTTTGAACACCCAAAGACATGCATTGCATCAATGTAAAGATACTGGATATGATGTGTGATATGATGTGGCATTTTTAACATGCCTGTACATAGTTGTTTCTAAGTGAATCAAAGCAAGAAGGGGGAAACAAGGGAGAACAAAATAAAGATCTTGCTAGGCTGTGTGTCATTCAGATCGTGTAAGTGCAGGGAAGAGGGAAGGGGAGAAGCGCAATGGGGAGTTGAAGGGGGAAGTGCAGTTAACTCACAAGTGCAGCCAGTGGGTGGCTCTTAAGTGCAGAGAGTAGGGACTGTGGGGTTGCCAATACAGACCCTTAAGTGCTGGGAAGCCCGGAGGCAATGCAAGGGCAACTGGATATGCAGGGGCCTGGGCCCGTGTTCTGAGGGTGACCAGGTGACCAGTGTGTGGAGCAGTCAGGTGCATCAGCAGGAGAGAGAGAAAGAGAGAAAGTGGAAGAGAAAAGGAAGGTCTTGAGTTGCTTCCGGAGGTGGAGGTGGTTCTGCTCAAGTTTGAAAGAGGCAGGGAGGCTGTTCTAGAGGGTGGCCCCAGCCCAGGGGGTAGATCTGCCCCCAACTCTCTGCTTGGAAAAATGCCTGACCCTCAGAGCGTTGGAGGTGGATGAGCGTAGAGCTCGAGAAGGAAGATGTTTTGGAAGAAAAAGTTGGAGGTAGAGCGGTCCCAGGCCCCAGAAAGCCTTGTGGATAATGCAGAGGGTCTTGAACCTGATCCTTGCAGCCACAGAGAGCCAGTGAAGAGATATCAGAGCTGGAGAGATACGACCCCTGGGCCTGAGGCCAAGGACAAGTCTTGCAGTCCTGTTCTGGATAAATTGTAAAGGTCCAAGAGGAGAGGCAGGAAGATTTAGAAAGAGGCTGTTGCAATAGTTCAGCCTAGAGAGGACCAGAGCTCTGGAGACAGTGAGCTTCCAGGGGAAAGTGAGAAAAGGAAGAATACCTCTGAGGATTTACAGCTGATAATTTGACTTCTTAGAGACGTCAGAGATGTCAGGAGAGAAGGAGAGGGTGGAGTCAAAGATGACACCGAGGTTCTAGGCCTCGCAGGAAGAGGACCCAGAGTGGGCGGCCAGAGAAAGAGAGGAAAGGAGGGAGCTGCTGTCCCAATGAGGAGGATCTCAGTATTACTGGCATCAAGGCAGGGATCACTGGCAGCACACCATTACTGAATTGTGGCCAGACAGTCTGGTTTGAGAGAAGAAGCAGAGGTGGCTGAGGGGAGCCAAAAAGAGAGCTGAGTGCCAACCGCATAACATTGAAAATTGGAGAAGAAAGTAGCAATGGGGTGGGCAAGTGGTGCCAAGTAGTGGTTAAAGAGCCAGGGAGAGAGGTTACACCCCTGGCGAACACCACAAGTAGAGAGAGAGATAGAGAGAGGAGAGACCCCAGTTGGACCTGAGAGGGCCAGTCAATGGGAAAGGAGGTCAACCAGGCCAGGGCCTGATCAGTAATTCCAAGGTTGTCACAGAGGCGATTGAGCAGGATACCATGGTTGACCATGTCAAAAGCAGAAGATAAATCGAGGAGAATGATGACAGAAAGGATATTAGAGTCAAGATTGGAGAGCAGGTCTTCACAGGTGTTCAGGGGAGCAGTTTCCGTGCTTCTGGCAGCTCTGAAGCCAGACTGGTGGTCATGGAGGCAACCAACAGATTTGGTATGCCGATGAAGCTGGGAGATGGCAACTTTTCCAAGAGTTTGCCCAGGCAAGGAGTGATGGAGATTGGCGATATTTAACTGGAGAGGAAGGATCGGCCAAGGGCTTCTTTAGAATGGGGTGCACAGGAGAGTGCTTAAGGGGGAGGCGGAGTTCCAGTGGCAAAGGAGTGATAGCAGAAATCAGCCAAGGCTGGAGCAAGGGTGTCAATGTGGTACTTGATGGTTCTGGATGAGCAGGGGAGAACCTGCTTTGATGAGACTGTCATAGATCGGACTTGTCTAGAAACATGGATTGGGGTGAACAGGGGAAAGGAGGATTTAAGAGGAGGAGAGGCGGCCTCAGACGGGTCAGGAGTGGTAGAGGAGGAGGTAGAAGAAGAGAGGATGGACAGGATGTCCAGAGTTTTAGTAGGGAAATGAGAGGCCAAGGCCATGCAAAGGGCCTGGGAGGGAACAGCAGAGGTATAGACTGCAGCAGGATTGGCCATCTCCTTGCAGATTTTGAAAGGTTTGGCTGAGTTATTAGATGCTGCAGAGATGTGGGCTTGGACGTAGACTCCCTTTTTAGAGAGGACAGTACTGTACTGCTTTTAGAGCAGGTGACAGGCCAGTTTGTCAGGGGGTGCGCCCGATGCCCTCCTCTTCCTCTCCGCCACCCTACATGCAGCAAGAGTTGCACTTGGATTTGGGCTTCAAGCAGATCCTCATGACAGAGACAATGACATCCAGATTGATAGAGATAGAGAAATGAAGGTTAGAGAGGGCTTTGTCAGGGTGTGAGTCAGCCAAAGGTGCAGTAAAAGGAGAGAAAGTAGTGACGAAAGCCTAAACAGCCCTGACAACTCCTGCATGGAACAAGGAAATAGGCATGGCCCACCCAGTGATGAAGGATGACAGAGGACAAGAGGGTGAGAGGACACATAGTGATGATTGCCTAGCAGTGGAGTGGAGAGAGAGAGAGCGAGAGAGGGGGGAAATGTGAAAAGCAGTGCAAAGAGGAGACTGGCTGGTGGGGAGATGAGGATGGATATGTCTGACATCAGAGTGGGTGAGTGCAGAGAGAAGTTGGCCAAGAAAGGAAGAAAGAGACATGAACACTTGTGCAAGAAGCAGCCTGGTCAGATAGCCTTGAAGGCACATAGATGGAAAAATACCACATGTAGTGGGCCATGAAGGACAAAAGTAGGTGATGGAAAAGGGCAGGCTGGCAGAGAATGGCCACCTATGAAATGTCAATCAGCAGCTCCATATCAAAGAAACAACATGCACAACCCACCATGGCATGCAAAGCAGAAAGAGACCCATTTATGCAACATACAAGCAAAAAAGTGCCTACAACCGCATACCCATACCCAAACACCAACCCTGCCTCTTGGACACCACTGTAAATGGACCTCGGAACAACATGCAGCTGTTCACTCATCCTCCAACAGACCCTCACCCTGTGTGAGACCATCCCATTAAGTGTTCATGGTTCCCCGGTTGCACTGGCAACTCCCACAGGGACAGCTGATAAAGACAAGCTATGGGGAGTGGACAATGTAGCACATGCAGGGTCCCACAATGTGCACACACACCGTGAAGTCACTCACAGTGTCAGATGAGATGAACACGTTATGTAAACAATACATTGTGCAATACATACTGGTTTAGAGAACACACAGAAACAATCAATTTAAAACAAGTGACCTGATTGGGTAATACAGGAGCAGTCTGTTAGGGGTACACAGGCGCATATCTGTACAACCCTACATGCAGCAAGTGTGACAAACCTGTCCTCTGTAGTCAACCTACACAAATGCCCAGGACTGTGTCACCAGACGATACGCAATGGAGCAGAGCAGCTGAGAATGAGTAGACCTGACAATGGACATGTGTGCTACATGTCGAATAGTATAATAGTGGCAGGGCAGAGCAGGTCATATGAGTGCATAAGGGAATGGAGTGGGCAGTGGCAGAGGTCAAAGACTAGTGTGAACAGGGAGTTGACCTGTAGGTCCCCATAGGAAACATGGGGGAGGGGGAGTAGAAGGGTAGCAGTAAGGAGACAGCATCATGGTCAGTGAGGCAAGTGTTCTAGAACCTAAATGCACAAAGTGCAGATGCACAGATAATGCATGCCGTCAATTAGTTTCTACATCCAGAATGTTGGAAATACTGCCAATGGCTGAAGTGTGACAAGTGCTGAACAATCTCTTTCATTCATTGTGTCAATTGTGAAAGTGCATCCACCAAAACAGTGCACATGTATCGAACTGTAAGTGCACATACACACACATGCATATGGACAAACACACACTTGCAGGGAAGTTTACGGTGACTCAAGGAGGACACGGCCAGCTAGAAAATATGTGGCATGCATGCAAAGACCACATGACCAATAATACAGACATAACATGAGAGACAGTGCACATGGTTACCTGTTGACAGAGCTGGCATGATGGGTTTCCCTCATCATCTCCACCGGAAACTGTACCTCCAAATATGTGAAAGGAGGGCCAGTGCCTGGCAGAGGGCATGGGGACTAGCGAAGTGAAAGGGTGCAGGGTGGACCTCCCATGGAGTGCAGTAACCGGATGAATTGGGATCATTACAACAACAGGGGGCATTGCATTTCAACAGCCGTAGTTGCTAATCATGCATACAGCACATATGCGTCAATATTCCATCAACCCATTGTTACCTGCATATGCCATCCTGTCGATCTCACGGCAACCATGGCAGTCAACACCACTGTGCATGGCTGCATGTCCACTACTGCACTCATCATGCCTTTGAGAGGGCAACAGCACATCTCACAAGGAAATAAAAAAGAAAATAAGGCCAAATCGGAATGGGCTAAAAAACAACACATACATCCATCATGGATGGGGGTGTGGAAAAATAAGAAAATAATTGACCATGATTTTTGATCAAGGGGTCAAAAAAATTAAAAATAAGACCACACTGGTCCCGTAACAAATTATCCATGCTGGGCTGGGTGTGGGGGTAGTCCAAGAGATGGAGACGGGGGAGGCCGCATCTCAAAAACCACTCATTGGACATGCACCCTCCCCCTTCAGGGTTGGCATTTTTAATAATGCGGGGCAGATCTCAAGCTCTCCATCTGCTGGTGATGTGTAGTACGAGATGCCTCCATCTCATGCCTCAGGGCTTCTCTGTGTGCCTGAGTATCTGCATGCAGGCACTCCTACAGACACCTTGAATCAGCCCGCCGGCCCTTGATGTTGGCCTCCATGACAGTCTGTGGGAGCAAAATGAGGACCGCATGACCTGCAGCCGTTGGTGGTGTCATGGTCTTGGCCATCTTATCCATCCCCTCTGCAATTGTATCCAACACATTGCCATGTTGGATGGCAACACACAACATATGCTGTTCCCACACTGTCTCTCCAGCCTGCATAGGTCCCACGGCGGCCTGATGCAAGGGACCATGCCTATTGCTACTGTGCCCTCATGCAGGTCTGCAACCCTCTGTTGGACATCAGCACCAGAACCTGATGCCAATTCATGGGAGGGTGGCCTTGCAGCCGAAACCACTGTGAATGGGGGGCCTACCACTGACTGGCATTGTGAAGCCAGCTGTACTGATGCTCAATCAATGGCACCATCTGATCTACCTGTTGGGGCACTCCCATTTGCCCTCTGTGAGACATACACCACATGTGGTTCTGCATCCAAATCACCAGAGTCAGAAGAGTCTGAAAAGGCCAGAGCATGACTGATGATCGTCTGGAGCACCAGTGAGTTTTCACAGGGAACAACACGCAGCCTCCACTGCTGAACTGACGTACACGCACCTCTTCTTCATCCTTCTCCTCTGCATCCAGTGCTTCCTCACCTGCACATGGTCAGAGAAAGACATTTTGAGTCATGTGTTTTCAGACAAAGGTTCAACATATGCATCAAAGTGCAGACAGACACATAATGGCAGGGCGCACATTCATATGACATTATGTGTTGCCACACCATGAGCTGTCATCCACAGATATATGTCTTTTTTTTTATATGTCACACCCCCGTGGTCCAGACCATGCTGGCAGTGGACACCTTGACTAACAAAAGTGGTGTACACAAGAAGTGGTGGGCCATGCAACTGTCATGTCAGCACACAACTCAGTGACAAGTACTACCCATGGGGCATTGTGATGCAGTAGGCCAGCACTGAGTGGTTATGCAGATGCCAGCACTGTCAGTAGAAGCAATCATTTTGTTATTCCAATTGAGTATTCAAAATGCTCCTATACCCGATGCCTTTCGAGGCACAAGAAGACATGAGAAAACATAGAAACCGGTCCTACTAGGCCTTGTGACATTCTGATTGTGCAAGTGCAGTGAAAGGAGTGCAGGGAGGCAGTGCCCATCAGGGCGGAAGGGCCTGTGCGAAATAGTGAGTGCCAGGGGATGCCAGGTGGACAGAGTTAGGCCTAGCTTGGCAGTTTATTGATTCTTGCTCTTCCCTTCTCCCCTCCCTTCTCTTATTCCCTCCTGTCATGCACTTGCACAAGTAAAAATGCCTCTGGCCTAGTATACTAGTTAATTTTGTTAGATATTTAGGAAGCTTCACGACGCAATAATGACTACTGTTTTCCCTTGTTCCCTTCCCGCCTTGAAGCACTTTGAAGCACCTTCACTTGTCTATAGGCGCTTTACAAATAAACAATTAAAATGACAATTAAAGCAGAGAGTGCAGGGGAATGAAGTTCCACGAGCTGAGAGCGAAGTAAAGGGTTCAAAGGCCCAGCCAGGATAGTGCATAGGGAGGTGCCAGGAAGGGCATTCGCAGGTTTGGGGGTGGGAGTTAGGGGAGACCAAGTACAAGGGTAGACTGACTAGGGGGGCCTGGTGCCCTGTAATGCTCAAAGGAACCAGGTAGCGAGTCAAGAGCAAGACAGAGACATTAGCAGGGGAGGGGGAGAGAGATTGATGAAGAGAAAAGGAAGGTCTTGTGAAGCACAAGGAACAGTGGTAGAACTAGCTGAAATTTGAGAGGGGCAGGTAGGCCGATCAAGAGGGAGGCACCTCTGCAGGAGAGAGACCTACCCCGACTCTCTGGTTCAAAAAGATTCTTATCAGCGGAGAGTTACAGTTAGATAACCGAACGGCTCCAGCAGGGATGTTTTAGGGAGAGATAGTTGGATGTAGAGGGGTCCCAAGCACCAGAAAACCCTGTAGATGATGCAGAGGGTCATGAATCATATCATTGCAGCACCCAGGAGCCTTCGGAGAGATTTCAGGGCTGGAGAGATGCAGTCTCTGAGCATGTGGCCAAGGAAATGTATTGCTGTACTGTCCTGGGCGATGGAGGAATTTGGCAGATTGAGGAAGTGGCTGTTGCAGGAGTGCAGCCTAGAGAGGACCAGAACTCTGGAGACATAGAGGTTGTGGGGAAGGTGAGGAAAGGGAAAATGCATCAGAGGAGGAGCAGCTGAAAGTGGGACTTCTGGGCAAATTCTGTGATATGACGAGAGAAGATCAGAGTAGTCAAAGATGACACCTAGGTTTTTTGACTCACAAGAGGGTGAGTAGACTGGGCCCATGGATTGCAGCCAGAATGTGGGAGGGAAAGAGGGAGCAGGGGTCCCAATAAGAAGGTTCTCTGTGTTACTGTATTGAGTCAGAGATCGTTAGTAGTACACCATGCCAGCATAGCAGACAGGCAGTCATGAATGAGGAAGGAAGAGGGGAGGCAGAAGAGTGAGGCTTGGATGAGAGCTGCGTGTCAGCCACATAACAGTAGCATGGCCTTGCCCTTCTTCTCACGTGCCACTGATGCTGGAATATATCCTGAGACAACTTTGTTGGACATAGTGATGAAGATTATACAAGATTCAGGTGTAGCTTGTGGTTGCAACAATTAATCCCTACAGTATTGCCTCTGGCATATGTGTTCTTGTTTGTGTTGTAGTCCCCATCTATTTGCATCATCCCACGATGATGTGCCATTGTTAATGACCATGCATGCTCTGACTGAGAACAAACATTGCCTCAAATAGCAATCACATGACACATGGAGCAGCAGAGCCATCATGACACATGTGAGTGGGTGATGTAGCTGGCATGTCTTACTTTATCAAACAGATGACACAAGTATGGACACGCTTGCATGTATCAAGTGCACAGACAGGCCAATGTCTGTGCAAGCGTACAGCACAATGATGCTAGTGACAAAGCATGTGCCTGTCATGTATCAACTGACGGACACATACAGTCCATTAATTTCAGGCATGTGCTACTAATTTGAAGTTGATTGATATGCTTGAACAGCTACCATGCATATACATGAAATGCTATGCAGACAGGCACACTCATTGCTATTCATAATGCCTGTAACATTTCACATGGGCCATCAAAGGACATGATCTTTTATGACTGCAAGAATGAAAACCTTTACATGATGACCCACCATCAGCTATTCTTCACCATGAAGGGTATAACCCCATATGCCATATAAGTGTTATTGCATATACATCAGGCCTGATACTCGGGCAGTGGTCTGTGAGCACTGATGCAGGGTCACTCTGGCCACACCACAGGGTATGCTGACAGACAGCTCTGATATGCATCATGACAAGGCATCCCATAGGAGCAGGTAAAAACGTAAATATGCAACTCAGCATGACATTATGTGATTGACCAACATCTATCGTATGTCCCCATTGAGCAGTGCCAAGTGGAACGCCACATGAAAGTAGCAAACAACAGTGCATGTAGGTCTGTCATTTTCTGCCCCGAGTGTGATATGTACTGTCACACGGACATGTGCCACACATGTAAACCACACAGGATACTCCCAGAATGATGGCCGTGAGTCTTAACATTCCAAAGCATGCATTACCCAAGGATGTCAGACAACTGCAGCCACAGGTACCAATACACATATATGTTGTGTCTTACTTGACTGGCAGAACATACAATGCACATGAAATGCCACTCAACAGATGTGTTCTCATAGTTCTCCAGGCCTAATATGCCCTGCACCTGCTCAAGGAGGATGGATTGGCTTGTAGTCTCTTCATGCAGTGTCAGCTGCTCCTCCTCTGGTGAACCCCCTCCAGTGTCCAGTGCAGAGGCCAGGTTCACACTGAGCGTGTGCTTGGTCCTATGTTTGAGATCATTCCACTACTCCTGAACCTGTACAGCAATGCGCATCTCCACACCTAAGGCGTAGATCTGGTCTGTGACCGCTGCCAATGCACCATCCATCACGATAGTGATCAGTCAGGTTGTCAATGAGGATCTTGAGCTCATCATCAGTGAAGCCTCTCTTCCTCAGCAGACCCTTCTCCTGTACCGTGCCTTGTGTTGAAGTCTCTTCCTGCTCTACAGGGCATCCCTTCTTGGCCCGAGGCACCCAGCTGGTTGTACTTCATCTGTCTGTCGTTGACATGCAGGTGCTGGGTCACCTGTGGCCTGGGGACCTCCATGTCCTCCTGGGGCTGGGACAGATGTGGCCTCACCACCTCCCTGACCCCAGCAGCACCATTTCCTTCCTGGGGCCTTTTCACTCATGTTTCAGGTGTAAAGGATGAATGGTAGGCACACCAAGTTATTGTACTGGGCAATATGAGGAAGGTAACACTTTACGTGATGTGTGATGTAGATGTGTGGTCCAGCAAGGCTCTGATGTACCCCCAAAAGCAAAATAATACAGTACGTGATACACAGAGGCACCCCTAAATACAAAAATTGCATACGTGATACCCAGAAAGCTTCCAAAAAGCAAGAAAAGCAGTACGATATGCAGAGGCACCCCTAAACATAAATTGCATACGCAATACGGAGAAAGATTCAGAAAAGTGAAAAAAGCAGTATGCAAAGGCATCCCTAAACACAATAATTGCATAAATGATAGCCGGAAAGCTTCCAAAGAGCGATAAAATGAGTATATGATACACAGAGGCACCCCTACACACACACATCGTGTACGCGATACCCGGAAAACTTCTGTAAAGCGAAAAAAGCAGTACGCATATGCACAGGCACCCCTAAAACACAAATTGCATACGGGATACCAGGAAAGCATCCGAAAAGTGAAACAAATGGTACGCGATAAGCAGTGGCAGCCCTGATCACATAAATTGCATATGCGATACCCGGTAAGCTTCCGAAAAGTGAAAAAAGCAGTATGCAATACACAGAGGCACCCCTAAGCACAGAAGTTGCATAGCAATACCCAGAAATCTTAAGAAAAGTGAAAAAAGTTTTGTGCGATACACAGAGGTGCCCCTAAAAACACAAATTGCATATGCGATACCCGGAAAGCTTCCGAAAAGTGAAACAAATGGTACGCGATACGCAGAGGCAGCCCTTATCACAGAAATTGCATATGCCATACCCGGGAAGCTTCTGAAAAGTGAAAAAGCAGTACGTGAAATGCAGCGGCACCCCTAAACACAGAAATTGTAAGCAAAATACCCGGAAAGCTTCCAAAAAGTGCAAAAAGGGATATGCAATACCACAGGCACCCCTAAACACAAAAATTGCCTACGCGATACCCAGAAAGCTTCAGAAAAGTGAAAAAATCAGTACGCGACACACAGAGGCACACCTAAAAACAGACATTTTGTATGCGTTACCCAGAGAGCTTCCAATAAGTGAAACAACTGGTACGTGATACACAGATGCACCCCTAAACACAAAAAGTGCATACGTGATACCCAGAAAGCTTCCAAAAAAATGATAAAATCTGTATAGGATACACAGAGGCACCCATAAACACACAAATTGTGTACACGATACCCAGAAAGCTTCTGAAAAGTAAAAAAAAGCAGTACACGAAATAAGCAGAGGCACCCATAAACACAAAAACTGCGTAGGTGATACTGAGAAATCTTCTGAAAAGCAAAAAAAGCAGTACGCGGTACGCAGAGGCACACCTAAAAGCACAAATTGCATACGCAATACCCGGATAGCTTCCGAAAAGTGAAACAAATGGTATGCGATACGCAGAAGCAGCCATAACCACAGAAATTGCATATGCGATTGCGATACCCGGTAAGCTTCCGAAAAGTGAAAAAAGCAATATGCAATACACAGAGGCACCCCTAAACACAGAAGTTGCATAGTGATACCCAGAAAGCTTCCTAGAATTGAAAAAAGTGGTGTGCGATACGCAGAGGCACCACTAAACACAAAAATGGCATACGCGGGACCCGGAAAGCTTCAGAAAACTGAAAAAATCAGTATGTGACACACAGAGGCACCCCTAAACACAAAAAGTGTGTATGTGTTACCCAGAAAGCTTCCAAAAAGTGAAACAATTGCTACGCAATACACAGATGCACCCCTAAACACAAAAAGTGCATACGTGATACCCAGAAAGCTTCCAAAAAATGAAAAAATCAGTACGCGATACACAGCGGAATCCCTTAACACAAAAATTGCATACCCGATACCCAGAAAGCTTCTGCAAAGTGAAAAAAGCAGCGCACGATATGCTGAGACACACCCCTAAACACACAAATTGTGTACACGATACCCGGAAAGCTAAAAGTGAAACAAACGGTACGCGATATGCAGAGGCAGCCCTAACCACAGAAATTGCATATGCTATGCCCAAAAAGCTTCCAAAAATTGAACAAAGCAGTGCACAATATGCAGAGGCACACCTAAACACAAAAATTGTGAATGCCACTCACTGCAGGCCTCAAAATGGTTATGTTATGTTAAAGCATTTGTAAAGCGCTACATCCACCAGCAAGGGCACAAAATGCAGGAAGAAGAAAGGAAAACACAGATGAATTAATACACCGGAAAAAGTAGAGTCTTCAGCTGGCGTCGAAAGGCAAGGTGGTCCTGAACCTGATGCCAAGAGAGGGGAAGGAGATTCCACAACTTAGCAGCAAAGCCCGAAAACGAGCGGCACCCGATTAAAGCTTTTTGCCAAAGTTGAAGACTACACTAAGACTAATAATAAGGACGCAGCCTCTAACAAGCCTAAATCACTCCCCCTAAAAGGATCTCTACAAAATCCCAGGTCCCTTGTGCCCCTCAGACATCTACAGAAATCGTTGACATCATCCTAACTAACGATCTTGACTTCCTTGCCCTAACAGAAACTTGGCTACATGAGGCATCAGGACCTTACCTAACCTTAGCTATTCCTGACAAATACTCCATCCTCAGAGCCAACAGACCCAATGCTCGGGGAGGAGGTATAGCTATCATCTTTAAATCATCCTTAGACTTCAGATCAGTCACTTCCTCTCTACTAAAATCATTTGAGCATCTTACAATCAAGTTGCAAACCTCTCCCAAGAGCACGATCTCCATTCACTTAATATATAGACCCCCAGGTCATCCTGGAGCCTTTGAGGAAAACATCACCTCTCTAATAGCTGAGAACTCTAAGTAATCAGCCTCTGAGATTTTAACCTTGGGTATAATGACCCCAATGACTCTCCAGCCTCCTCCTTAGCTAATGCTCTTGTTTAGCATGGCTTCATACAATTTAGCTCTCAACCTACTCATCAGAAAGGTAGAATCATCGATTGGGTAGCGGCTCTCAATTGCAATATTACTTGCAAAGCCCCGAAACCTCTCGCATGGACTGACCACCACCTCATCCCATTAGATATTAATATTAATAAGCTAGATCCTAAAAAGTGCCCTACTGCACCAGCCTGTCTGACCAGGAACAAGCGTAACATCACTGCTGAAGCCCTAATACCTTTGGTCCTTCCCACTCTCAACGCACTTCCGGCCACTGCCGACCTTAACCTACTGGTCGACACCTACAACGACTCCGTGGCCAATGCCATTGATACCATCGCCCCACTGAAACTGCGCAAAGGAAAACCTAGAGCTCATTGAACTCCTGGTAGATGCCCCAACTCAAAATATTGAGAAAAAAGAAAGCTAAACTAGAAATACTATTGAAAACGGCACCATCTGCTGAAAACAAAACTAATCTTACGAATATCTCCTCCTTATATAGAAAAGAGATAATTCGCACCAAGAAAGAAGCCTACAAATTCAGGATAAATCAGGCAGGATCCTGCATCAAAGAACTATTCAATATACTAAAGGAATTACAAAATCCTAATCCACCCACAGATACTTGCACGAAGACAAACCCTGGTGCACTAGTATCCAGAACGCCCTTGCCAACAAAATCACAGGGCTCCAAACCAAAATAGAGGATAAACAAACGCAACTTACCAGTAGCAAGTCTACCAGCCCAAATACACCTCTGCCCACTGACACTAACTTAGACTTCGCATTCAAAAAGGTAACTATACCGAAAGTACAAAAAATGATAGCCTCTCTAAAACCATCCAACTTCAAAGGGGACAGCTGCCCTGCTCAGATTATAAAAGACGCAGCCAGAGATCTATCCCCTTTCATCACTAAACTAATTGACCTCTCTTTCTCCATTAATTCAGTCCCTAGCAACCTGAAACAATCATGGGTTCTCCCACTTCTAAAAAAACAATCATTAGACCCGGCCATACCCACTAATTACAGACCCATCACCACGGTCCCATTCTTGCTAAAAATCCTTGACAGAGTTGCCTACCTGCAAATTCAGGACTATCTGGAGACAAACCAACTGTTAGGAATACATCAATCTGGCTTTAGACCTCAACACAGAACATAAACTGCCCTTGTTGACCTCAAAAGTCAGATTGATGAAATCAAAGATAAAGGTAACACTGCCATCCTACTCCCTTTAGACCTCACAGCGCCCTTCGACTTGGTCGATCGCAAAATCCTCTGCAACCACCTATCTTCCGCGGCTCACTTCTCCTCCTTGGCTGTCATGTGAATACAATCCTTCTTGGCTAATAGAACCATGAGGGTTTTCTCACCAGTAGCAGCAGCAGACCCCATCCCTATCACTTGCGGTGTCCCACAAGGCTCTTGTGTTTGGCCCACTTTGTACAATATATTTACAAAGCCACTCTTTGACAAACTGGACCATCTGGGTGTCACCTACACCAATTATGCAGATGACACCCAGATACTCCTTACCCTCTCAGGTAACTACAATGCTGACGTCATCCGGATCAACGAAATATTCTCCATCATTTAGGCATGGATGGCCATACACAGCCTCTGCCTGAATGATGAGAAAACTGAGCTTCTCCTTGTCGGTTCACCCAATAACCTGTTGAAACTCAGCCCCAATTACAATAGCATCATCATCGATGGTAACACTATTCCCATTGTTAAAAGAGTGAAAACCCTTGGCTTTTATCTTGATGCCAACACTAACCTTTCCAAACAAATTAACATAACTGCCTCAGCCACTGCCTACACTGGTAAGATGATTAGGGCCTGTAGACCTTTCTTGTCCTCTAATAGCTGCCTTACGCTGGCCACGACTCTTATACAGTCCAAACTGGACTACTGTAACAGTCAATACCTAGGCGCAAACCAATCCATAATTAATAAACTACAGGTACTCCGAAATAACGCGCTACGAGCAGCATTAAACATCCCCAGGCGAGAGCACATCTCTACCACCAGAAAATCGTGCAAATGGCTCTCTATACAACAACAAATCGACCTAAAAACCATCTGTCTCACATACAAAGCCTTAAACCATCTAGCCCCACCTTATCTCACCAAAAAATTCACCTTGAAATCTGCTACTAGAATTACTAGATCCTCTAATACCTTATGCCTAACAGTGCCCAGATTCACCTTTAAAAGAGCTGGAGGATCTAGCTTCACGGTCCTTGCCTCCCAACTTTGGAACAGCTTACCAATTAACATCAAATCTATCGAGTCCTTTCAGTCTTTTAGGAAACAGGTTATTA
The DNA here is from genome assembly GCF_040938575.1 of Ambystoma mexicanum. Classification (NCBI taxonomy): domain Eukaryota; kingdom Metazoa; phylum Chordata; class Amphibia; order Caudata; family Ambystomatidae; genus Ambystoma; species Ambystoma mexicanum. Next base: position 296,379,298 of record NC_090927.1, read on the forward strand.
GATGGTTACTGGATAAAAACTAGCATTTACCTTCTTCTCTATCCTATGTCTGACGATACTGCCTATACTTTAATTGATATGGCATAAATTGTGCTTTTTACCTGCAAACTGTATAAATGTATAACTATAAACTGTATTTAAAATACTATGTAACCATGTCCCGAAGCGCCCTTTTACCTCTGGGTCTGGAGTGATATATAAATAAATAAAACAAACAAACAAAACAAACAAACTGTAAAAAGATCACAGAGTTTGAAATGAATAGCCTGGCAAAACTGCACTCACCTGAGGAAGAAGTGAAAGGGTGGAGGAATGTATGACCCCCAGATTTTATATGACGCTGGAGGGAGTTGGTAAAGGACCCAGTTCAGGAGGCCAAAAAGCTGCAGACCAGAGGGAGGCATCCGGCCGGGGACCGACAAGAAGCACCTTGGTCTTGTCGCCATTGAGACAGAGCCAGTTGCAGACTATCCAGCAGTGGATTGCGGACAGGCAGGACTGGTAGCGAGAAGCAGTATCAGCTGCGGCAAGATCCAGCTGCATCAAGTTCTGTGTATCATCCGTGTAGGAGTAACAGCGTAAGCCAAAGGACTGAATGAGCAGAATAAGTGGGCGGATATGGACATTAAAGAGAAGAGGGGAGAGTGCCGAGCCTTGAGGGACTCTGCAGAGAAGAGGAAGCGCAGAAGAGGTGAAAGGGGACAGAAGTAGACACTGAGAGCGATCAGTAAGAAAAGAAAGGAACCACTGGAGAACAGAATCAGAGATGCCTAATAGAGAAAGCCTCTGAACAAGGATGGTTTTGTCAATGGTGTTGAACGTCACTGAGAGGCCCAGGAGGAGGAGGGCACCCACCCCTCCCTGGTCAGCAATCTCAGCAAGATCGTCCACCACCGACACTAGAACATATTCAGTACACTGGCCCAGCTGGAAGTCAGATTGAAAGGGGTCAAGGGCACCTGAATTCTCCAAAAAGGAGGAGAATAGGGGCATAATTAGAGATTCAAGCAGTTTTATAGGATAGGATAGAAGCGAGCTAAATATGAGGAAGAAGAGGAGGAAGAGCAGGATCAAGGCTGGGATTTTTAGGAAGAGGAATAACCAGTGCATGTTTGAGAGAGGTAGGAACAACACCGGAAGATAAAGAGCGATTAACCGAGGAGGATACAAGTCTGGCAATTTGGGGAATCATTTCCTTAATTACCCTACAAGGGATCGGGTCAGCCGGAGGGGCAGATTTAAGACGGAGTGTGGCTGCAATAACGTCTGCCTCTGAGAACACAGGGAACTGTGATCAGAGAGTAAGGGGGGTGAGTAACCTGTGCAGTGCAAGGGGGCAAAGGAGCCAAGCACTGAGCAGCATGGATCATCTGATGGATAAGAGAGATTATATCCTGAAAGAAAGAAGAAAGAGAGCAGCATAGAGCCAATGAAGGCTGAATGGAATTGTCTGAAGGAAGAGTGGACAAGGCCTGCACCATTTTAAACAGAGTTTCCGGGGCATTCTCAGCCGCCTCGATGGCGGAGGTGAGGTAAGCACGCTTAGCCTCAAAGATGGGCAGCTGATAGCTGGCCATAGCACCACAGAATGCAGACAAGGCAGAGGAAGAGTAGTCAGTTCTCCATCTGTGGTCAGCCTTGCGTTTAAGAGAATTCAGATCAGCAAGGGAGGCCAAGAACTAGGCTTGGGAAGGGCGACCAAGAGATTTGGATGTGCCTAGAGGTACAAAAAGGTCAGCAGCAGCAGAAAATGCGGGGGAGAGAGAGGAGAAATCCAAGGAAGCAGACGAGGGCAAAAGATCATTAATATTGCAAATGAGGCTGGGAGACAGTATTCCAGTGACGGGCAGGAGGGCGAGGCAAAGGAGGCACAGGAGGTGCCAGGAGACCCTTAATAGAAAAGGGAATGACTAGATGTTCAGATCAAGTGACAGGGAGGCCTGTATGCACAATAGTCAGGTCAGAAGGAGAAAAGATCAAATCAAGCGTATTCCCAGAGCAGTAATTGGGGCCCACAATGCGCTGACCTAGAACAAAGTCAGCAAGTGCGGACACAAAGCTCAAGCTAAGAAGATCAGAGGGTCATTAGGGTGAAAATTTGAATATCACCAAGAATGATAAGAGATTTAAAATGGAGCCTTAAATCAGATACAATTTCGAGAAAGACTGGAATAAAAGCAGCATCACGAGGGGGGAGGACGGTAAACCGACATAAAATGGAGATTGCAGGTGGGGAAATAACCGCACGGAAGATACATCCTTCCATACGCAGCCCGTGAGAAAATGGTAAAATAGAACACTGAAAGGCAGGATTAAAAAACATGGCAATCCCACCACTGTGACGGCCAGCAGGACAATCAAATCTAGGAACAGCATAATTGGAGGGCAGTGCCTGAATAATAACTGGGTCAGAAGAATCCTGGAACCAGGTGTCTGTGAAAAAAGCGAAATCAGGCAATGTGTTCTGAAACTGGTCAAGACAATCGGAGGCATGAGCCACAAGGGAGCACACATTTAGAAGAAATGCACTAAGACCCGACGAAACGGGTAAACATGTAGGCGAAGGGCATGAGTGCCAATTGGCAGGAAGAATGGTATCAACAGGAGAGAGACGCACTAGCTCCGCACGAGAGTACCGAGAGTTGTGAACACTGTTAGCAGCACCCAGAAACCGGCTGAGGCACGGATGGGCGAAGATGGGCAGTATTTATGTAGGACTTCGGCGGAGATGAGGCGCTCACCCTGTGCGCAACCGATGCACGCTTGGAAAATGATGTCTTTAAAAATGTTCATGTTTTGGCAGGAACCAATCAGCAGCAAGTCTCAGTGGAAAGTGAGGGCAGACTTGTGGTGTGCTTGCAGGCAAGAAATGTAAGACATACGAGCAACGGGAATAGCCAGCATGTCGCATGTGAGTCCAGGCAGGCTCAGACCGCAAATCGGTTAGAAGGAAACCAACAAAATAAAACAAAATATTCAAAGAACAAAAGTAGTAAATAAAATAAACAGAGCGTAGGCTGAATGCAAAAAATAATAATGAGAAAGGTGGCACCCCAGTACTGCAATTTCAGGATTAACCTGTAAAAGGAAAACAATACAAGTAAAATAGCATTAAAATAAAGAAGTCAGAAAGCTAGAATGCAGGAAGTGAAAGCAACCTGAGCACTGTCGCAGCCAGCGAGCTGTCTGGGAGATCATAGGCATAAGGAAGTCAGCCCCAGAATCAGTCAATCAGCAGCAAGGCCCAGTGGAAAGCGAGGACAGACTCGCAGGGTGCTTACAGGCAAGAAAAGAAAGACAGGCAAGCAACGGGACGAGCCCCCATGTGGCATGTGAGTCCATTCAGCCCCAGACCACAAAGCAGTTACAAGGAAACCAATAAAATAAAATAAAATGTTCAAAGAACAAAAGTAGTAATTAAGATAAATACAGCGTAGGATGAATGCAAAGAATTATAATGAGGAAGGTAGAGCTCCACTACTGCGCTTTCCAGATCAAACTATGAAAGGAAAACAATAAAAGTAAAGTAGCATTAAAATAAAACTCAGCAGAAGTTAGAAAGCTGGTGTGCAGGAAGTGAAAGCAACCTGAGCACTGTCGAAGAAACATGGTATGTGCAGAGGCAACCCCCAAAAGCATAAATACAGTACGTGGTACCTGAAGGGAATGGATTGCGTGGCACCCCCAAATACATGTAAACAATACTGATCTGTCTTCTTTCCTTTGCACGCACAAACAGCATCACGCATCCATGTTCTTATGTATATCAATGCCGTGAGCCACGAAGGCATGCTGTGAGCAGTGCATGTCACGTAACATACGCACTAAGGTCCTTTACTTTGTTTTTTGCTGCCTTCGTAGCTAGACAGGGAAGACCCACTCTCCTGCGTCCATGTCAGTTTACCTGCCCCCTCATCTCCTGTGCTGCCTCCCACCTTTCCATCTGCTGCTGCCTGTCCAGTGCGAGTGCCTGCTGCCCACCTGCACTGCACTGGGAGTGCCTGCTGACCAGCCATTGCCTATGCTCCTGTCTCTGCCCCTGTGACCACCTCAGCTGCCGTGTCGAACTCCCACCTTTCCATTCCACTACCACTGGTCCACAGTCCATCTCCAGGACCACATTGTCCACCCACACCTGCCTCAGGCGTTGCCATGCCTCTATCATATTCATCTGACCAGAGCAACAACCCCACAGCAGTGAGCCCGAGGGCTGCCAACTTCAGCTCCAAGGAAGTTGGCATCCTGGTAGATAAGGTCCAGGAGAAACTATGATGCCCTCTTCGACCAAGAGAAGCAACGCAAGAAGGAAGGAAGGACACAAGCAGATCTAGGGGATAATAACAGCTACCATCAATGTGGAGGCGGTGGAAGTCCGCTGAACCAAGAGCATCCATAAGCGCTGGGAGGACCTCAAATCCAGAACCCACACCAGGGCCTTGTTTGCCCTAAAGGCCATTGCAACCATTGAGTTGCACGGTGCGGCCAGGTGCAGGTTCTTATCTAACAACATGCAGGTTCTGGCGTGGTTCTAGCTGGAGCTGTATACCCAGATCTGCGATTGGAGACAGCGTCTGGAGTCTGCTGGTGAGTAGCTAGGTGGTGCACTGCTCTACAGTGTATGTGTGTTGTGCATGTGCATGCATGTTTGTGGTTACACCCTTAAGTATGCAGCATGTGTGTTTCAACAATCCACAGCTGCATGCAGTGCCCAGACAATACTCCCCATGTTTGAAGTATGACATCTTTGTATAGGACATGTGCTGGTATTTGCATTGTGTTTAGTGGTACAGTTGTGCAAACTGTGCCCAGGCAATGTCACTTGATGGTTAGACGTGCTTGGACCGCAATGGTGCAAAATGAGGACGTGGTGACCATGTCAGGTGCATGCATGATGAACATGATGCTGTGCCGACAATTGCAATGTATGGCTATGCACCCTCAACATCTGAAGGAGAAGGTCCATTTGGATGTTTGGTAAAGTCAAGATGTGACATTGAAATTTCAGGGACTTTGATGTGATCTTTCATGGTTCTGATTGTGTACTCTGAGTTGATGCGTGCCCATGCCATGTGTATGTGCTTGGGGCTATGGCATACTCACTTGTTCCTGTGCAATTGATGCAAGTATGTGTTGCATGCTCACAGGTAGGGTTGTGAGAGACACATGTTGTTTGGTGTGATTGTGTGGACAGATGCCCAAGCATGTACTGACATGGCCATGCTGCGAGTGGTGCAATCAGGGGTGTCTACTGGTGGCCAGGATTCCACTGTTTGTCTTGCCAAAAAAGTGTCTGCGGTAGGATGCCAGCCAATCTGGTCTTCTATGCTTTCCGTGTTTGGCCATCCTACCAGTTTACTCCCTTCCAAACCCCTGTGCCCCTGTGGCATGTCCCCGGTGGCAACGGAGCAGGTTGCAGTTGGGACATGTTGCCTTTGCCATTGTGCCATGTCATTTCCCTTGCTATGTGTCTGCGGAATGCACTCATTGTGCTGTGTTTACATGTGGATGTGTCATGACTGGGGTTGTCATTGAGTTTGGGTTGCTGTGTCTGTTTCAATGTGAATTGCATGTCCATGTGTGTGAATGTGGATGTTGCTGGTTGTATCTTGGACAATTCATATTATTGAAAATGTTGTACATGCCACACAGGTTTTTACAATGTACACTGATGTCACTTTTCAGTGTCTCCTTTACCGGAGCTGATACAGCTGGAGAAGAGGGTGGAAGCAGTGCTGCGGAGCATGGAAGAGGGACCATTCCACCAGTCCAACGGGCAGTCACCTGCCACACCCCTGTGGCAATCATCTAGGGAAACAATGTGGCTGAGGTAGCAGTAGAACCATTAGATGTGGCTGCTGGGGGTAAATCCCAGGAGGTGAAGGTGGCAGAGGACTCCTCAGCAGCGGTGGGACAGGGTGATGCTACAAATGGGGCCATCCACGGCAGAAGACACCCTGGAGTCATCCAGGTTGATGGAGGGGGAGGCGGAGGAGGTGGCTGTTGTAGCCTGATCTCTGGTAGGCTCCATGGGCTGTTCACTGCTGCAACCCCCTCTTAAGCTTCTTCATCTGTGCACCAGTCATCCTCCAGGGAGCCTTCCCGGCCACATACCCGCATGGCCCCTGTGCACCAGCTCCACCCCCAACACCACTTCTGGTGGAGCTAGCATCCAAAGTACATCAACTCAGGTGGTTACTGTGCCTGCTCAAGCACTGGCAGGGGCACATGCAATGGAGGGACAGCAGGCACCTCAGAGCAGTGCAGGTGCCATATGACCCCGGCAATTGTCATGACGTCGGAATGCGTACTGAGAGAGCCTGCACTGGACACATTGGCAGCAGATGGCAAGTACGAAGAGGCCGACTGTCGCTGGTAAAACCACCCCAAGGAGGCAGGTGGCCACAATTATTATTTTTTTTTTATTTTTTTTTTATTTTTATGGTTGATAAAATCAACCTTTCAAATATTACAAAATGTCAAAAACAGTACAATACAATCATTAAAATCCTTTTCACAGTTAAAAAGGAAGAGGAATACAAATACGACACGTGGCAAGCAAAACTCAGAACATTAGAATTCAGCAGCAATATGGCAAAAGAAAAAGTAAAAAAACATAAAAGGTTAAGGATATGGGTCACGAAAAATTGCATCCAAAAACTGTACAATTGCTATCTTAACACCTAGTGGGACGGATGAGAAAATGCATTGCCACATGTTCTTTTGTATGTAAACATTTTGCTCTTCAAAGAAGTTTCCAAAACATTTTTCCCGAATAGTAACTAAATTTGAGCAGTGCACCAAACAATGTTCTAATGTTTCTTTTTGGGTAACATTCTTACAGAATCAACACCAATTCTCAGCCTCTCCAATTTGTTTTCTTCGGGCCAAAATGTCAAGAGTTGGCCAGAGGTTTAAACGAAAATGAAGAAATTTCTGGCGAGTCTTTGAACAAGGAAATTTGGCCAAATAATCGGCCAGTACTCTGAGTCGCTTGTGGCCAAATAAAGTGCGATCAAAATCCTTATAAATTAGACATTTATTTTGGGTTGTAATCCAATCATGATGATATATTTTCTTTTTAGCTCGAGTTTCATTGGATAAGAGCAAATCTAAATCCACGGATGCATCGGACAATGCATTCATAACGAACACACACCATTTTCTCGAGAATGTCTCATTTTGCTTAAGTAGATGACTTGCCACCTTTCCCAAGATATCTAAGTGTTTCAGAGACAAAAGACACTTTCGAAAAAAAGCACAATACTTCCAGATGACAAAGGAAGCCATGGAAAGAGATCACAATTCAAAACGAATTAGAGGCAAAGGTGTGCACACGGGCAACCGCAAAACCTGTTTCCAGAAGGTTGATTCCAATTTATCCCACCACTCAATGGGTCTGGGGGAGAGTGCTTCAGATCCATAGGTGAAAATTGAGAGCACCTTCTGGAGATAGAATGTTAATACATGTCTAACAGTAAACTTGCCAAATTTACCCATAAGAATCTTTGCTTGGGCGACTAATGACCGTAATTTGCCAGTGGTTGCTGAATCAAGCTCAAGAGTTGAGGACGTATCAACCACTAACGTGCCCAAAAATTTTTAACTGCGCACCTGTGCTAGAGAGACATTATGTAGTCGCCAACTGAAGGGTTTGATTCTGGTGCCTGGATGACTTTTGCAGATCATTATTTGGGTTTTGGAAGTATTGATTTGTAGATGATTTAGATCCACATATAGCTCTAGGCCATCCAATAGTTTTTGGAGACCAGTATGAGTTTTTGAAATGAGGATCAAATCATCAGCATAGAAAAGATAGGGAATTCTATGCAAGCCCAAACTGGGAGGGTCACTCAAAATTTTGCTAAGATTAAGGCCCAGGTCGTGTATTTAGAAATTGAAAATTGAGGAAGCTAAAATACACCCTTGCTTCAGCCCTCTAAATGTCTGGAAATTTGCAGTCATGTAACCACCTAAATTAAGGCGAACTTGCATAGAGGTGTTGGAGTGAAGGAGTACTATTAAAGATACCAAAGATGGTGGGCATTTCAAATTGACCAATTTATGATAGAGGAGGATTCGATTAATTGAATCGAATGCAACCTTAAAGTCAACGAAAAAGCCAAGTATAGGGTCTGCTTACGGGCCGCATGATCTGAGAGAAGCATGTTAAGAGTGATTATATTGGGAGTGGTGCCTAAACCTGCCACAAAGCCTGATTGAAATGGAGCATTGAGGTGGACTTCTGACGTCCACTTTTGAAAGTCTCTCAAAATTAATCGAGAGAAAATCTTCCCTGGAGCGTATAGTAGCGCTATCGACCGATAGGTGCACTGATCTTTCCTGTTCCCCTTTTTATAGATAGGGACGATGATGGAATGGGTCCAGGTTGGGGGCAGTTTTTGTGATTTCATGATGAGGGTGAAGATGGAAAACAAAATGCGCCCCCAGACTTCCGGATGGGCTTTAAGCATGTTATTAGACCAGCCATCCGGACCACAAGCACCTGAACGACTGGCTTTTTTGATGAATATTAAAATATCATCCACATCAAAGTCTAGGTGAAAGGTATTCAAGACATGAGTGGAGGCTAGGGCGATACTACCATCAGGCACTTTGTATAAATCAGAAAAATAGGCAATCCAAGCAAATTCGGAGACTTCGTTGGCTTGTATGGCAACTTGCGATCCAGTTGTAGCTTGATTAAGATGGGACCACACTCTAGCGATATTTTTGCTCTGAACTGCAGCCAATAGAAGTTGGCTATCAAAGTGATATAGTTTGGCACGCCTAGCTCTGACCCAATTTTTGTATTTGGTTTTAAGATTGATGAGATGTTTGTGCTGAATATTATCCGGAAGTTTCAATGCTGCTCTTTTCTGCTGACGAAAGAGGTGCTTGCGATCTCTAGTTTCCCTGTCAAAAACATTCAAAGGTGGAATGGAGTATGTACGTTTAGACAGGGAAATAGGCGCAAGGGTCTGAAAAAGCTGAAGCATGTCAGAGTAACAGACACTTGGAGAAATGGAGTTTAACACTGGCATCCTAGCCTCATGAGACAAACAACCATGAAGGGAGACTAAGGCTTGCTCCGTCCATCAGAGTCTATTACCTGCGTTATCAACCTTAAATTGACACTGTGCGATTTTATCTCTATGCAAATTAAAGCTGTCACAATATTGCCAAACAGCAGTTACTTGCTTATGATCACTCAAATCCGAATGCACAATTTCAAAATCCAACACATCGTAGAATAAGGTGACATTTGTGTACATATAATCAATAATAGATGCAGAAGAGCCCCAAGACCAGGTTGAAATTGGAGGGATGTCGGAATTAAATGCTCCATTAAGCCTATTGAGAGTGTGATGTTTAGCAAATTGTTCCTATTTTTTAATGCAAGATAAATTGGTTCTACTGGTGGAATGAAAACAGTCCAGATTAAAATCTCCTGCAATTAATAGTTTGTGAACATAACCATCCAATTAGATTAGAAACAGCATATCACCCAGGGCTTTAAGGAAGTATTAGTCCGTAATCCCCACTGGATTCCAATAGATGTTAATGATGGCATATGAAGTTGATGACAGTATCAATCTCGACATTTGAATGAAAGCATTAGGGGACGCCCAGGGGAGGAGACTAGTGTTACTATCAGCTTGGATTGCAGTCAATAACCCACCAAAGGGACGGCCAGTATGACCTTGGTGAGCCACTATGGTGAGTACATCATGGGCATCCCAAATAGGTTCAACAGTAAGCCACGTTTCCTGCAGTAAAACTAGTTTATATTTTGACAAAACGCTGGAATCATTGTTCAGTAGCTGTGAATGCCCCCTTGTATTCCAGCTAATGACAGAAAAATAACTAGGCTCTACAACTTGGACTAGTTAGTGCTGGGCAAGTGGATCAAGAGCAAATCGTGGACCTCTCAACTCTTGAGAGTGGGGTCCATGATTAACATGGAGAGCTGGCCTAGTTGACGACTGCTGTTGGAGAGGAAAAGTGTTATCAGCCGCTTCCAACGAAATCTCAAAGCCCAAATCACATAGTTGTCTCCGTGCTGCCCATATTGCATTCTGAATGACTCGTGATTGCATCCATATTCGCACCGAATGCATGTTGTGCTTGTCAAAAAAGTCAACTAAGGCTATGTCGAGTTAGTTAATGTCTTCTAGAGCAGGAACATCAGAAAAAATGCTCAAGATTGAACTGCGATTTAAGTCATATTGAGAACACGGAAACGGCCTGCATTTTAGTTGTAGGCAAAAATTGGCTGGACGCTTAGGGGTAGGCCTGGAGGCAGAGGATCCTTTACTCACCGCCAAAGAAACTGGTGCATTTATGGCAGATGGTTTGGACTCCTTTTGACAGACAGCTTGCAATAATTCAAGCAGTTCCGGGGCAATTTCCATTAACAGCGAACGTCTGGAAGAGCCAGCGGACGCTTGTAAGTCTGAGGGGGGCAGGGGCTCAACATCTGTCATAGGAGGTCGAGCAAAAGAGCCGGCGGCAGGAGCCATTGCGGAGGCCGTTGTTGTTGATGACAGGTGGGTTATACTCGAAGGGCATTTAGTTGGGGATGACTGAATGGGGAGGGAAGATTTTTGGCCAAAGTGAGCATGGCCAGACATGTAAGCATCAACAGCACGACGCATTTCCTGCCAATGGAAATCCATAGGCGAAATAGTGTCCAAATTGCTTGAGGCACTAACACCTGTGGAAGGCCCTTTAGAAGAGACTGTAGAAGGTTTAGAAATATTGCCCATTCCAGTTACCATTTCTCCCAGCGTGTCAAGCGGAGGGAGCATGGGGAGGAACCCTCATCATTGGATGCTGGAATATGTACTATAAACATTTGGTGATATTTCTTTGCCACTGCAGAGGAAGCGATAAGAGCACTTTTTTTGGGAGGGGGAAGTTGACGAAGGAAGCTTTTCGTTTTTGAAGAGTTATCTTTTTTTGTGGCTGGAAGGTTTTTGGATTTTTTGCACTGAGACTTTGCAAGGGTTTTGGGGCCAGCACACGGAGCGATTGGAGTGAAAATAGTGTAAGGGACACTTGGGGTAGCTAAAACTCCAGTGCTAAGTGGGGGGGCAAATGAGATGGTTGGAAGAACAGGCGCCATGGCTATGTTGTCCAAAATAATGCAATCAATGAGTGGCACTGCAGGTAATAAAGAAAGAGATGCAAGCGGGGGATAGACATGGTTAGAACATGTTACTAATCGTACCTCAAAAGAGGTTTCGATGCCTAAAAAAAAAAGCGAAATCAGGCAATGTGTTCTGAAACTGGTCAAGACAATCGGAGGCATGAGCCACAAGGGAGCACACATTTAGAAGAAATGCACTAAGACCCGACGAAACGGGTAAACATGTAGGCGAAGGGCATGAGTGCCAATTGGCAGGAAGAATGGTATCAACAGGAGAGAGATGCACTAGCTCCGCACGAGAGTACCGAGAGTTGTGAACACTGTTAGCAGCACCCAGAAACCGGCTGAGGCACGGATGGGCGGAGATGGGCAGTATTTATGTAGGACTTCGGCGGAGATGAGGCGCTCACCCTGTGCGCAACCGATGCACGCTTGGAAAATCAGCAGCAAGTCTCAGTGGAAAGTGAGGGGAGACTTGTGGTGTGCTTGCAGGCAGGAAACGTAAGACATACGAGCAACGGGAATAGCCAGCATGTCGCATGTGAGTCCAGGCAGGCTCAGACCGCAAATCGGTTAGAAGGAAACCAACAAAATAAAACAAAATATTCAAAGAACAAAAGTAGTAAATAAAATAAACAGAGCGTAGGCTGAATGCAAAAAAAAATAATGAGAAAGGTGGCACCCCAGTACTGCAATTTCAGGATTAACCTGTAAAAGGAAAACAATACAAGTAAAATAGCATTAAAATAAAGAAGTCAGAAAGCTAGAATGCAGGAAGTGAAAGCAACCTGAGCACTGTCGCAGCCAGCGAGCTGTCTGGGAGATCATAGGCACAAGGTAGTCAGCCCCAGAATCAGTCAATCAGCAGCAAGGCCCAGTGGAAAGCGAGGACAGACTCGCAGGGTGCTTACAGGCAAGAAAAGAAAGACAGGCAAGCAACGGGACGAGCCCCCATGTGGCATGTGAGTCCATTCAGCCCAGACTGCAAAGCAGTTACAAGGAAACCAATAAAATAAAATAAAATGTTCAAAGAACAAAAGTAGTAATTAAGATAAACACAGCGTAGGATGAATGCAAAGAATTATAATGAGGAAGGTAGAGCTCCACTACTGCGCTTTCCGGATCAAACTATGAAAGGAAAACAATAAAAGTAAAGTAGCATTAAAATAAAACTCAGCAGAAGTTAGAAAGCTGGTGTGCAGGAAGTGAAAGCAACCTGAGCACTGTCGAAGAAACATGGTATGTGCAGAGGCAACCCCCAAAAGCATAAATACAGTACGTGGTACCTGAAGGGAATGGATTGCGTGGCACCCCCAAATACATGTAAACAATACTGATCTGTCTTCTTTCCTTTGCACGCACAAACAGCATCACGCATCCATGTTCTTATGTATATCAATGCCGTGAGCCACAAAGGCATGCTGTGAGCAGTGCATGTCACGTAACATACGCACTAAGGGCCTTTACTTTGTTTTTTGCTGCCTTCGTAGCTAGACAGGGAAGACCCTCTCTCCTGCGTCCATGCCAGTTTACCTGCCCCCTCATCTCCTGTGCTGCCTCCCACCTTTCCATCTGCTGCTGCCTGTCCAGTGCGAGTGCCTGCTGCCCACCTGCACTGGGAGTGCCTGCTGACCAGCCATTGCCTATGCTCCTGTCTCTGCCCGTGACCACCTCAGCTGCTGTGTCAAACTCCCACCTTTCCATTCCACTACCACTGGTCCACAGTCCATCTCCAGGACCACATTGTCCACCCACACCTGCCTCAGGCGTTGCCATGCCTGTATCATATTCATCTGACCAGAGCAACAACCCCACAGCAGTGAGCCAGAGGGCTGCCAACTTCAGCTCCAAGGAAGTTGGCATCCTGGTAGATAAGGTCCAGGAGAAACTATGATGCCCTCTTCGACCAAGAGAAGCAACGCAAGAAGGAAGGAAGGACATAAGCAGATCTATGGGATAATAACAGCTACCATCAATGTGGAGGCGGTGGAAGTCCGCTGAACCAAGAGCCTCCATAAGCGCTGGGAGGACCTCAAATCCAGAACCCACACCAGGGCCTTGTTTGCCCTAAAGGCCATTGCAACCATTGAGTTGCACGGTGCGGCCAGGTGCAGGTTCTCATCTAACAACATGCAGGTTCTGGCGTGGTTCTAGCTGGAGCTGTATACCCAGCTCTGCGATTGGAGACAGCGTCTGGAGTCTGCTGGTGAGTAGCTAGGTGGTGCACTGCTCTACAGTGTATGTGTGTTGTGCATGTGCCTGCATGTTTGTGGTTACACCCTTAAGTATGCAGCATGTGTGTTTCAACAATCCACAGCTGCATGCAGTGCCCAGACAATACTCCCCATGTGTGAAGTATGACATCTTTGTATAGGACATGTGCTGGTATTTGCATTGTGTTTAGTGGTACAGTTGTGCAAACTGTGCCCATGCAATGTCACTTGATGGTTAGACGTGCTTGGACGGCAATGGTGCAAAATGAGGACGTGGTGACCATGTCAGGTGCATGCATGATAAACATGATGCTGTGCCGACAATTGCAATGTATGGCTATGCACCCTCAACATCTGGAGGAGAAGGTCCATTTGGATGTTTGGTAAAGTCAAGATGTGACATTGAAATTTCAGGGACTTTGATGTGATCTTTCATGGTTCTGATTGTGTACTCTGAGTTGATGCGTGCCCATGCCATGTGTATGTGCTTGGGGCTATGGCATACTCACTTGTTCCTGTGCAATTGATGCAAGAATGTGTTGCATGCTCACAGGTATGGTTGTGAGAGACACATGTTGTTTGGTGTGATTGTGTGGACAGATGCCCAAGCATGTACTGCGAGTGGTGCAATCAGGAGTGTCTACTGGTGGCCAGGATTCCACTGTTTGTCTTGCCAAAAAAGTGTCTGCGGTAGGATGCCAGCCAATCTGGTCTTCTATGCTTTCCGTGTTTGGCCATCCTACCAGTTTACTCCCTTCCAAACCCCTGTGCCCCTGTGGCATGTCCCCGGTGGCAACGGAGCAGGTTGCAGTTGGGACATGTTGCCTTTGCCATTGTGCCATGTCATTTCCCTTGATATGTGTCTGCGGACTGCACTCATTGTGCTGTGTTTACATGTGGATGTGTCATGAATGGGGTTGTCATTGAATTTGGGTTGCTGTGTCTGTTTCAATGTGAATTGCATGTCCATGTGTGTGAATGAGGATGTTGCTGGTTGTATCTTGGACAATTCATATTATTGAAAATGTTGTACATGCCACACAGGTTTTGACAATGTACACTGATGTCACTTTTCAGTGTCTCCTTTACCGGAGCTGATACAGCTGGAGAAGAGGGTGGAAGCAGTGCTGCGGAGCATGGAAGAGGGACCATTCCACCAGTCCAACGGGCAGTCACCTGCCACACCCCTGTGGCAATCATCTAGGGAAACAATGTGGCTGAGGTAGCAGTAGAACCATTAGATGTGGCTGCTGGGGGTAAATCCCAGGAGGTGAAGGTGGCAGGGGACTCCTCAGCAGCGGTGGGACAGGGTGATGCTACACATGAGGCCATCCACGGCGGAAGACACCCTGGAGTCATCCAGGTTGATGGAGGGGGAGGCGGAGGAGGTGGCTGTTGTAGCCTGATCTCTGGTAGGCTCCATGGGCTGTTCACTGCTGCAACCCCCTCTTAAGCTTCTTCGTCTGTGCACCAGTCATCCTCCAGGGAGCCTTCCGGGCCACATACTCGCATGGCCCCTGTGCACCAGCTCCACCCCCAACAGCACTTCTGGTGGAGCTAGCATCCAAAGTACATCAACTCAGGTGGCTACTGTGCCTGCTCAAGCACTGGCAGGGGCACATGCAATGGAGGGACAGCAGGCACCTCAGAGCAGTGCAGGTGCCATATGACCCCGGCAATTGTCATGACGTCGGAATGCGTACTGAGAGAGCCTGCACTGGACACATTGGCAGCAGATGGCAAGTACGAAGAGGCCGGCTCTCGCAGCTAAAACCACCCAAGGAGGCAGGTGGCCACAATTATTATTATTTTTTTATTTTTTTTTTAGTTTTATGGTTGATAAAATCAACCTTTCAAATATTACAAAATATCAAAAACAGTACAATACAATCATTAAACTCCTTTTCACAGTTAAAAAGGAAGAGGAATACAAATACGACACGTGGCAAGCAAAACTCAGAACATTAGAATTCAGCAGAAATATGGCAAAAGAAAAAGTAAAAAAACATAAAAGGTTAAGGATATGGGTCACGAAAAATTGCATCCAAAAACTGTACAGTTGCTATCTTAACACCTAGTGGGACGGATGAGAAAATGCATTGCCACATGTTCTTTTGTATGTAAACATTTTGCTCTTCAAAGAAGTTTCCAAAACATTTTTCCCGAATAGTAACTAAATTTGAGCAGTGCACCAAACAATGTTCTAATGTTTCTTTTTGGGTAACATTCTTACAGAATCGACACCAATTCTCAGCCTCTCCAATTTGTTTTCTTTGGGCCAAAATGTCAAGAGTTGGCCAGAGGTTTAAACGAAAACGAAGAAATTTCTGGCGAGTCTTTGAACAAGGAAATTTGGCCAAATAATCGGCCATTACTCTGAGTCATAATCATAATCTTTAATCTTTATTAATAATATGTATGTAACAGTTTAGTTTTACATATTTTGCGTCAAAGCATCACATAAGATCACATTATTAAAATCTACATATCACAAGTTCTATACGCGATTAATAATATAAAATGTCCTGCGACAGTTCTTTTAAAATTGCTAAAATCCTCACATAAAATGTCATTAAATAGAACATCAGATTTACGTTGTGACCTTCCATTAGCATCACCCATATGTTATTCATATTGCATATAATCATCGAATTATCGTATTTCATTGAAAATTGGGTACGTATTGTTTGTAGACTTTCACACTCACATATAATATGGTATGCTGATTCGATAACGTTCACACCACAGAATCGGCAGAATCTAAGATTGCGCGGTATTCCCAGTCGCGCGCCAAGGATTTCTAAGACCTCACATGAATTGAATTTAAACAACAAATACCATCGAATGGTGGAGCAATTAGGGTAGGATATCTGATATTTTGGTTTGACCATCCTCATTCTGATAGATTCTATGAAAATTTCACTGTTCGACTTAGTTGCCAAATTTACTATTTTTTGTTCTCTGTCTATTTCACAGATCAGTTTTTTCAATTTATTTTTAATCTGAGCTACAGAATATAGCAACCAACGGTGAGTCTCATTTTTGATCAGTTTAAGGTAATTTAGTCTCCATCTATCTATTGTTATGAAATCCATTTTACGATCTAGTCTCTTGTATTGCTCCATCATTCGTACCATAAAGGTATCATTTGTAAATCGCATGAGTTTCACATACAAAATCGCTGAGGACAATTGTATTTTGCTTCTTATACTCAGTATATCACATTCGAGTAACATGTATTCGTATGGCAATGATTTTGGCATTCGCAGTAGTATTCTTAGCATCTTGGCTTCAAATTTATCAATATTGTTGCCATAATTACTGCTCCAGATTTCCGCACTATAAGTCAGACATGAAACAATTTTAGCTGCATATAGTTTCATGACTGTTGCAATAGAATAAGTACCCTGGTTACCTATAAAATTGCTCAGTGCCATAATTGCAGTCATACATTTCTTTTTGGTTTCTATCCAATGTGTCTTCCATGTGAGCTTGTCGTCTATGACCACTCCTAAGTATTTGTATGCATGTACTACTTCGATCTGTTGTTTATTTAATTTCCAACCTCTTGTATAGCTCTTCTTCTTAGCTGGTTGTGTTTCGAACTTCATGATTTTAGTCTTGCTAATATTCACAACAAGATTATTAATATTTGCGTATTTTTCGAGCTCGTTTAGTTTAGCTTGTAGTCCTTTGGGTGTATAATCGAGCAAAATCAGATCGTCAGCATAACCCAGCCATCTTAGCATAAGTTTGCCTAACTTGATGTCATTCATGTTAGTTCTTGTCACATTTTGGAGGAAATCGGCAAGATATAAATTAAACAGAGTGGCTGCTAAAGTGCACCCTTGCTTTACGCCACGTAAAGTCTGAATGTTTTCTGAGAGTTGTCCTTCCGCGTCTAGCCGTATTCTGACCGTAGTATCTTTATATAGTTGTTGGATCATATAAAGAAGGCCTCTTGGTATCTTCCATTGTTCTAATTTGGCCCATAGTTTGCTGCGTGCTATGGTATCTTTTTACTGTTCTTTAGGTTAGCTGCATCAGCAAGCGAGCGCCACGTCTCTACTTTTTTTTCTTTGTTATGAAATTTCAGCCATCTTCTATATTCAGTCTTAAGGTGACGTATCTTGTTTGTTGCTTGTTCATCTTTCTCTGCAATACATCTTCGTATGTCTTTTCGTAAGTTTTTCCTTTTTAGTTGGATTGTTTTATCAAATTTCTTCTTATGATCTAGATTCCATCTTTCATTGTTTGTCTTATATATTCGTTTATCGCCAATGGCTGCTCTGACCGTTTCTGTTATTTGATCAAACATATTTAATATGTTTTTGTTGTTATTTTGATGTACTTCACTTGTACCAGCTATTTCAACAAATAGGTCTAACAGGGGTTCAGCTATTTCATTACCCTTCTCGATATTTTTGGGATTCCATTTTATTCTGTTACCTGCTGTATTAAGGCCAATCTGCCCATTATGTTGATATTTTTCACTTTGTGGTGTTTTACTAGTTAATAAGAGGTACAGTGGGAGATGGTCGCTTTCTTCTCTGCATCCGACTGCCATGTCTTTAACCCATGTCCGTGCCCTTTTGTTTACTATCATATAGTCTATAGTACTCATACTCAATCCCGTTATTCGTGTCGCATTCATCTCCCAGTCTCCGGGCGTGTTGCCATTTAGTACAGTCAGTGCAAATTTGTTTAGCAACTTTATCCAATCTTTTGCATTTTTATCGAAGTTCTGGGTAATGGGTTCTGACATCATTTCTTCCATGTCTACCTCAGTTTTATAATTTATTTTTACATTAAGATCACCTACAATGATCAACGGTAGGGTGTTACCTACTTCAGTGAGGATTTTGGAAAGTGTAGCAATATTTTCCTTACTATATTTGGCTTCAGGAGGATTGTAGATATTTATAAGGACAAAGGTATCAATTACAAGTGTCTTACATGATACCAATAGTGCTAATACCATCTTAGTAGATTCAGGGTGCTTGACGCCTTCCCATGGTTGCTTGATAGAGATTAAAAGCCCTCCTTTAGGTCTGCCACGCATCCCTTGGGTGGCGGGGCTTACATAGTTGTTGCGGCCATCTATTTCGCAATCAGAGGTCAGCCATGTCTCTTGAAGAGCTATGAGTCTAAACATTTTTATATTCTCTAGCAATCCTTCGTCGCTATTGTAGTGTGAATTTCCCCGGGTATTCCAAGACATAATGATGTCAGGAGCATCAGGAACTTTTATCAAAGTGAGCCTTGAACACTGTAGGGAGCCACTGCCAGTATCCATCGACAGTCTCTTGACGAGTGGGTTTCTCTGGTTTGTCATTTTTATTTATTTCCTTCAGATTTGGTTGATCTTTAATTTTAGTTTGTTCCCTCATATTTATGCCTGGTCTTTTCTCTGTATTATTTTCATATTTTACTTTCGGTATATATATCTCTTTGCATGTATATCCGATAAGTTCAAGTTGGCGTTTATGGCTAAATATGTAGTCATGGATTATGTCATCTCGACACCATAGGTTGGTTATGATTTTAGTAGCACTTACTACTTGATCTACAACTTTAAAGTCTTCAGAGACTATCATCCTTAAGGGTACTATTGATGCACACATTTTTAGCACATGCTTACGATTTAGGACTAACTTCTTATTTATGTCTATTTTTTCGATTTGCAGTGCCTTAATAGTATCTCTCTCATTAGGGATTTCTGTGTCGATGGTTTCGCCCTCATTTGGATGTTTTGCTTTTACTTGATTACATGATATTTCATGTTGTGTGTTGTTTTCCTCTTCAATGGTTACACCTTCATAGAGTGTTCGCACATCTTCAATGATATCATCAACATGATTCACTCTTTTTTTATTCTTTTTGGCTTGTGTCTTTTTCAGCTTCTTAGATGGTATCATAAAATCTCTTATGTCAGTGTCTGGCAGCTTAGCTTGCTTTTCGGTTTTTAGACAATTTCCTTTTTTACTAAATGGTACATGTATATCAACGTCGTGAGTGCCAACATAGTTGGCTTTCCTTATACATTGATATACTTTTAGAATCTCTACTTTTTACTTGCTGTTTATATTCTGTTTCAGTGGGGCCAATTTTTTTCAATTCGATCAGTCTATTACTGTCAACTATACACCCATTTTTGGTGCTTTATCTTTGTTCGTAGTGTACATGACTGCTTGGCTGACTTTCTTTTTCCTGTTGGACATTTTCTGCTTTTTTTTGGGTTTGTATTTACCATTTGTTTCTATATTCAAATCTTTATTGTTATTTTCTGTTATATTGTATTCAATGATGTCTGTGTTCGTGCTACTATCACACAATTTTAGATTATTTCTTTTACCTAGATCATACAATAATAACGAATGGATAGCTAGTTTGCTATCAATTGCTTCACATTTTTTAACCAAGGAGACTAGCGCATTTTCTAAGGCCTGAAATAATTCTTCTGTGTTCATGCTTACAAAGCTAGTATCTTGTGAGATATCATGTATATGGGTACTAGCTTTGTTAGCTGTGATAGGGATTATTGGATCAATTTTTGCATTGTTGTCAATAGCCAAATGTACTTTCCCTATTACAATCAGAACAGATGTAGGGTCAATTTCAAACCTTTCACCAGGATTAAGTGGTTCATATTTATCTATGGCTACTGCATGTGGTACTGTAATAGCCTCCCCATTGGTATGTTCAGACAACATTTCGTCTTGGCTAGTTGATAGCTTACTAATTCTAGTTTGTTCATTTTGAGAATCATTACTATAACTATTTCTCTGAGGTGTTGGAATTTGGGGCTTGGTCATATGACGGTCATATTCTTCGCTGCCGCTTATACAGGCTGATTCAGGTATGGTGGGCATCAGCATTTGTGAAAATAATTTGCTATTAATACACGGAAATGCCTCTACCAGGTCTTCCATAATTTCAGTCACAGAATTATCAACATCAGTTGCAGTCATTCTATATTTGGGAGTAATTAGTGATGAAGAATGCATATTTTCAACCTGATCAAAGAAGGAAGTCATTTTAGCTAGCTTACCTTGGGATAGTAAGCCGGGCTGTGTGATGGTCTTTCTTTTACATGCCCGGCTAATTTTTACAGGTTCCTGCTGCTTAGCTGACTTAAATTTATCTCCATTGGTGTCATGCACTGACTGGGCCGATTTAGGTGACCTTAAATCCATGGCTGATAGCACAAGAAATAAAGGTACTAATTAGGATTAGGGCCTCAGAATACGGGAGATCTAATAACGGGCAGCGCACCACGCGCCGCGACCAGCTAACAGCAAACAGTCACTTTCTGTTCACTTCCTGGTGCGCGCGCTGGTGCGCTAGTGCTCGAGTATTTAGGAGCACTTCCTGGTGGAGTGGGGGCGTGTTTCCAACGCCGGAGCCAATGGGAGAGCTGAGCTAGGCGGGAGATAGAAAGAGAAGAAGACTTAAGTTACAAGCGCCGCTCTAGGAGGCGGGAGTTAACGCTAGCACAGCAGCTAAGGGGGGGGGGGGAGGGGGTAAGGTGACGGGGGGGGAGTGCACAGGGAATGAGGGTGTGTGCGGGAGAGGCGGGGAGGAGAATTACTTCAGGGGAGGGTCCAAGACACCGTGTGTGTCACGATGAAGTCCTTCCTCCAGGGCAAAAAACGAACGGAGTCCACACGGGCAGAGTGACTAACAGCAAACAGTCACTTTCTGTTCACTTCCTGGTGCGCGCGCTGGTGCGCTAGTGCTCGAGTATTTAGGAGCACTTCCTGGTGGAGTGGGGGCGTGTTTCCAACGCCGGAGCCAATGGGAGAGTTCAGGGGAGGGTCCAAGACACCGTGTGTGTCACGATGAAGTCCTTCCTCCAGGGCAAAAAACGAACAGAGTCCACACGGGCAGAGTGACTAACAGCAAACAGTCACTTTCTGTTCACTTCCTGGTGGTACTCTGAGTCGCTTGTGGCCAAATAAAGTGCGATCAAAATACTTATAAATTAGACATTTATTTTGGGTTGTAATCCAATCATGATGATATATTTTCTTTTTAGCTCGGGTTTCATTGGATAAGAGCAAATCTAAATCCACGGATCCATCGGACAATGCATTCATAACGAACACACACCATTTTCTCGAGAATGTCTCATTTTGCTTAAGTAGATGACTTGCCACCTTTCCCAAGATATCTAAGTGGTTCAGAGACAAAAGACACTTTCGAAAAAAAGCACAATACTTCCAGATGACAAAGGAAGCCATGGAAAGAGATCCCAATTCAAAACGAATTAGAGGCAAAGGTGTGCACACGGGCAACCGCAAAACCTGTTTCCAGAAGGATGATTCCAATTTATCCCACCACTCAATGGGTCTAGGGGAGAGTGCTTCAGATCCATAGGTCAAAATTGGGAGCACCTTCTGGAGATAGAATGTTAATACATGTCTAACAGTAAACTTGCCAAATTTACCCATAAGAATCTTTGCTTGGGTGACTAATGACCGTAATTTGCCAGTGGTTGCTGAATCAAGCTCAAGAGTTGAGGACGTATCAACCACTAACGTGCCCAAATATTTTTAACTGGGCACCTGTGCTAGAGAGACATTATGTAGTCGCCAACTGAAGGGTTTGATTTTGGTGCCTGGATGACTTTTGCAGATCATTATTTGGGTTTTGGAAGTATTGATTTGTAGATGATTTAGATCCACATATAGCTCTAGGCCATCCAATAGTTTTTGGAGACCAGTATGAGTTTTTGAAATGAGGATCAAATCATCAGCATAGAAAAGATAGGGAATTCTATGCAAGCCCAAACTGGGAGAGTCACTTAAAATTTTGCTAAGATTAAGGCCCAGGTCGTGTATTTAGAAATTGAAAATGGAGGAAGCTAAAATACACCCTTGCATCAGCCCTCTAAATGTCTGGAATTTTGCAGTCATGTAACCACCTAAATTAAGGCGAACTTGCATAGAGGTGTTGGAGTGAAGGAGTACTATTAAAGATGCCAAAGATGGTGGGCATTTCAAATTGACCAATTTATGATAGAGGAGGATTCGATTAATTGAATCGAATGCAACCTTAAAGTCAACGAAAAAGCCAAGTATAGGGTCTGCTTACGGGCCGCATGATCTGAGAGAAGCATGTTAAGAGTGATTATATTGGGAGTGGTGCCTAAACCTGCCACAAAGCCTGACTGAAATGGAGCATTGAGGTGGACTTCTGACGTCCACTTTTGAAAGTCTCTCAAAATTAATCGAGAGAAAATCTTCCCTGGAGCGTATAGTAGCGCTATCGACCGATAGCTGCACTGATCTTTCCTGTTCCCCTTTTTATAGATAGGGACGATGATGGAATGGGTCCAGGTTGGGGGCAGTTTTTGTGATTTCATGATGAGGGTGAAGATGGAAAACAAAATGCGCCCCCAGACTTCCGGATGGGCTTTAAACATGTTATTAGACCAGCCATCCGGACCACAAGCACCTGAACGACTGGCTTTTTTGATGAATATTAAAATATCATCCACATCAAAGTCTAGGTGAAAGGTATTCAAGACATGAGTGGAGGCTAGGGCGATACTACCATCAGGCACTTTGTATAAATCAGAAAAATAGGCAATCCAATCTAATTCGGAAACTTCGTTGGCTTGTATGGCAACTTGCGATCCAGTTGTAGCTTGATTAAGATGGGACCACACTCTAGCGATATTTTTGCTCTGAACTGCAGCCAATAGAAGTTGGCTATCAAAGTGATATAGTTTGGCACGCCTAGCTCTGACCCAATTTTTGTATTTGGTTTTAAGATTGATGAGATGTTTGTGCTGAATATTATCCGGAAGTTTCAATGCTGCTCTTTTCTGCTGACGAAAGAGGCGCTTGCGATCTCTAGTTTCCCTGTCAAAAACATGCAAAGGTGGAATGGAGTATGTACGTTTAGACAGGGAAATAGGCGCAAGGGGCTGAAAAAGTTGAAGCATGTCAGAGTAACAGACACTTGGAGAAATGGAGTTTAACACTGGCATCCTAGCCTCATGAGACAAACAACCACGAAGGGAGACTAAGGCTTGCTCCGTCCATCAGAGTCTATTACCTGCGTTATCAACCTTAAATTGACACTGTGCGATTTTATCTCTATGCAAATTAAAGCTGTCACAATATTGCCAAACAGCAGTTACTTGCTTATGATCACTCAAATCCGAATGCACAATTTCAAAATCCAACACATCGTAGAATAAGGTGACATTTGTGTACATATAATCAATAATAGATGCAGAAGAGCCCCTAGACCAGGTTGAAATTGGAGGGATATCGGAATTAAATGCTCCATTAAGCCTATTGAGAGTGTGATGTTTAGCAAATTGTTCCTGTTTTTTAATGCAAGATAAATTGGTTCTACTGGTGGAATGAAATCAGTCCAGATTAAAATCTCCTGCAATTAATATTTTGTGAACATAACCATCCAATTAGATTAGAAACAGCATATCACTCAGGGCTTTAAGGAAGTATTAGTCCGTAATCCCCACTGGATTCCAAAGATGTTAATGATGGCAAATGAAGTTGATGACAGTATCATTCTCGACATTTGAATGAAAGCATTAGGGGACGCCCAGGGGAGGAGACTAGTGTTACTATCAGCTTGGATTGCAGTCAATAACCCACCAAAGGGACGGCCAGTATGACCTTGGTGAGCCACTATGGTGAGTACATCATGGGCATCCCAAATAGGTTCAACAGTAAGCCACGTTTCCTGCAATAAAACTAGTTTATATTTTGGAAAAAGCTGGAATCATTGTTCAGTAGCTGTGAATGCCCCCTTGTATTCCAGCTAATGACAGAAAAATAATTAGGCTCTACAACTTGGACTAGTTAGTGCTGGGCAAGTGGATCAAGAGCAAATCGTGGACCTCTCAACTCTTGAGAGTGGGGTCCATGATTAACATGGAGAGCTGGCCTAGTTGACGACTGCTGTTGGAGAGAAAAAGTGTTATCAGCCGCTTCCAAGGAAATCTCAAAGCCCAAATCACATAGTTGTCTCCGTGCTGCCCATATTGCATTCTGAATGACTCGTGATTGCATCCATATTCGCACCGAATGCATGTTGTGCTTGTCAAAAAAGTCAACTAAGGCTATGTCGAGTTAGTTAATGTCTTCTAGAGCAGGAACATCAGAAAAAATGCTCAAGATTGAACTGCGATTTAAGTCATATTGAGAACACGGAAACGGCCTGCATTTTAGTTGTAGGCAAAAATTGGCTGGACGCTTAGGGGTAGGCCTGGAGGCAGAGGATCCTTTACTCACCGCCAAAGAAACTGGTGCATTTATGGCAGATGGTTTGGACTCCTTTTGACAGACAGCTTGCAATAATTCAAGCAGTTCCGGGGCAATTTCCGCTAACAGCGAAAGTCTGGAAGAGCCAGCGGACGCTTGTAAGTCTGAGGGGGGCAGGGCTCAACATCTGTCATAGGAGGTCGAGCAAAAGAGCCAGCGGCAGGAGCCATTGCAGAGGCCGTTGTTGTTGATGACAGGTGGGTTGTACTCGAATGGCATTTAGTTGGAGATGACTGAATGGGGAGGGGAGATTTTTGGCCAAAGTGAGCATGGCCAGACATGTAAGCATCAACAGCACGACGCATTTCCTGCCGATGGAAATCCATAGGCGAAATAGTGTCCAAATTGCTTGAGGCACTAACACCTGTGGAAGGCCCTTTAGAAGAGACTGTAGAAGGTTTAGAAATATTGCCCATTCCAGTTACCATTTCTCCCAGCGTGTCAAGCGGAGGGAGCATGGGGAGGAACCCTCATCATTGGATGCTGGAATATGTACTATAAACATTTGGTGATATTTCTTTGCCACTGCAGAGGAAGCGATAAGAGCACTTTTTTTGGGAGGGTGAAGTTGACGAAGGAAGCTTTTCGTTTTTGAAGAGTTATCTTTTTTTGTGGCTGGAAGGTTTTTGGATTTTTTGCACTGAGACTTTGCAAGGGTTTTGGGGCCAGCACACGGAGCGATTGGAGTGAAAATAGTGTAAGGGACACTTGGGGTAGCTAAAACTCCAGTGCTAAGTGGGGGGGGCAAATGAGATGGTTGGAAGAACAGGCGCCATGGCTATGTTGTCCAAAATGATGCAATCAATGAGTGGCACTGCAGGTAATAAAGAAAGAGATGCAAGCGGGGGATAGACATGGTTAGAACATGTTACTAATTGTACCTCAAAAGAGGTTTCGATGCCTAATGATGCTGTAAGAACCAGAGGGCGATCACTTGCATCAATTAGCCCAGGTACAGGAGAATGTGATTGTTGTAACAATAAAGCAGCATGCTCTTACCAAGCTAAAATTTTATCCAACTTTTGAGAGTGATCTCACATGTTGTTAATCACTGAATCAAAAAGTTTGGATAACGTTTGCAGTGAGACATGCATGGCAGATAAAGTGAGATAAACCATATTATTGTTCGTAGCTTCAGCATCTACTTTGCCAGAAGGACCTAGTGGTACTGCGCTACGTCGTGGTGTCTGGGCAAGATACGAAGCTTCAATTTCAGAACAGTTGAGATCGATGTCTGAAAACATGACTGGAGAGCGTGACAAGTTTAGAGAGGATTTCTCAGGCAAAAGTTGTTGAGAAAAGCCTGTTGGATTCAAATCCAAATTAATAACTGAAACTTCAGCAGGCACATAGGCGGCCGAGGCGGCGTCAGCCACTACCCAAGATGAGGGCGGCAAATTATGTAATAACATGCTGTCAGACAAGAAAATGCAGGACACAGGACTACCACAAATCGAAGGAGTTAGAGAAACAGGAGTTTCGCCCAGGGCTTCAGTAGCCACTTTGGTAAAGGGTAGAAGCAGTCTATCCTTTTTAAACAAGGTGAAAATGTGGCTTGCAAAGCTAAGGGAACTCGCAAATTATCAAATAAGGGAACCAAAGTTGTTTCTTTACAAAAGGGCCGAATATCGGGCAATGGCGGACCTCTGAAACAAACTTTGCTGCCATTACGACCACGGCTCAGAACCGGCGTTGAACAGCGTGATAGTGCTGGCTGTTGTTTTTGTTTTGTTTTTTCATTGTTGTGCATTATCTAGCAAGAAATTTTTTGAAGGATTAAAACCCCCAGATTGGATAGCTGGGGGCATCCCCATGGTTAATGTTGGCAGTCTGGCCTGCATAATAGTTCAATCTGCAGCCCACTCGGCAAACAGATAAAGCACACAAAACCGCACAGCACAAAATTAAAAGGCTACAACAGCAAAAACAGTTTGTGAAACAAAACCACACAAAATAATGCCTCGCTGAAAGCTCGAAAGCTAGACAGCGAGACAGCACCACTCAGCTGAACCACTCCTCTGAACGCGCGCGCTGAACGCGCACGCGTAATGAAGATAAGGAGTCAGCTGCAACTAGGAGGCAGAGCCAGCAGAGGCGGGCTAAAAACAAACAAGAGTAATCACAATATCAGTCCTTGGCAACACGCCAAATAGAGTCTTGCAAGTCTTGCAAAAGAGCCGCTGGGAGCGGCACGCCTACCCAAGGTAGCACAGAGGCAGAAATGTTCCAGGGAAAACACGCGGACTCCAGCAGAAAGGCGCCAGGGAGCAGGACCACAGCGAGACAGCACCACTCAGCTGAACCACTCCTCTGAACGCACACCACAATGAGGTAGGAGGACCATGTGGGGGTATTGAACTCCATATCTTCTGTGTTCAGGCATTATGGGTGTCAGTTACTGGCAGATAGGCAGTAGTCACGAGTGGCACAAGTAATGGTGCCAGGGCTGAGGTGACGCTGTGTCGGGCAAGGAGGTGGACTGCCATCATGGAGCTGACTTGCAGATTGGCAGAGGACACAGAACACTAGTTGTTTTCCACCCTGACAGCCCTGCAGGCAACAACAGAGGCCCACCTGAGTGAGGAGGATGTGGTGTGTGAGTCAGCCCTGGTAAACAGGTTGTCAGAGATCAGTGAGGAGGACTAACCTGCTGCCTTTGTATATAGTTATTTAGGTATAGGTTTCATTTATGTTTTTTTTTCTTTTTTCTTTTGCCCCGGATTTCAGTGACTTTCCTTCTCCATTTTTCATGTATATAGTTCTTGAGGTATAGGGTTAATTTCAGTTTTCCTCATATACCCCGGACTTCTTGAACATTCCTTCCCAGTTTTCGTAGTATATAGTTTTATTGAAAACACATTTCATCTGGTTACATTCCACGCTTCCTGCAGTTTATTTTTGTGTCTGCACATTTTACTGTTGTTTACACTTCACCCAGTGCATCTCTTCATTGCAGGTCATGAGTATTGTGGCATGACTGTGTGTGTCATGTTGTTGCTGTAATATTTGGGGGTGGAGGGATGCACATGTGCCTAACCTGTGGGGGTGAGGCCATCAGACAAAAGTTGTTGAGAAAAGCCTGATGGATTCAAATCCAAATTAATAACTGCAACTTCATCAAGCACATAGGCGGCCGAGGCGGCCGAGGCGGCCGAGGCGGCCTCAGCCACTACCGAAGATGAGGGCGGCAAATTGTGTAATAACATGCTGTCGGACAAGGAAATGCGGGACACAGGACTACCACAAATCGAAAGGAGTTAGAGAAACAGGAGTTTCGCCCCGGGCTTCAGTAGCCACTTTGGTAAAGGGTAGAAGCAGTCTATCCTTTGATGTTAAACAAGGCGAAAATGTGGCTTGCAAAGCTAAGGGAACTAGCAAATTATCAAATAAGGGAGCCAAAGTTGTTTCTTTACAAAAGGGCCGAATATCGGGCAATGGCGGACCTCTAAAACAAACTTTGATGCCATTACGACCATGGCTCAGAACTGGCGTTGAACAGCATGATAGTGCTGGCTGTTGTTTTTTTTTTCTTTTCATTGTTGTGCATTATCTAACAAGAAATTTTTTGAAGGATTAAAACCCCCAGATTGGATAGCTGGGGGCATCCCCATGGTTAATGTTGGCAGTCTGGCCTGCATAATAGTTCAATCTGCAGCCCACTCGGCAAACAGATAAAGCACACAAAACCGCACAGCACACAATTAAAAGGCTACAACAGCAAAAACAGTTTGTGAAACAAAACCACACAAAATAATGCCTCGCTGAAAGCTCGAAAGCTAGACAGCGAGACAGCACCACTCAGCTGAACCACTCCACTGAACGTGCGCGCTGAACGCGCACGCGTGATGAAGATAAGGAGTCAGCTGCAACTAGGAGTCGGAGCCATCAGAGGCGGGCTAAAAACAAACAAGAGTAATCACAATATCAGTCCTTGGCAACACGCCAATAGAGTCTTGCAAGTCTTGCAAAAGAGCCGCTGGGAGCGGCACGCCTACCCAAGGTAGCACAGAGGCAGAAACGTTCCAGGGAAAACACGTAGACTCCAGCAGAAAGGCGCCAGGGAGCAGCACCACAGCGAGACAGCAGCACTCAGCTGAAGCACTCCTCTGAACGCACACCACAATGAGGTAGGAGGACCATGTGGGGGTATTGAACTCCATATCTTCTGTGTTCAGGCATTATGGGTGTCAGTTGCTGGCAGATAGGCAGCACGCACGATAGGCACAAGTAATGGTGCCAGGGCTGAGGTGACGCTGCGTCGGGCAAGGAGGTGGACTGCCATCATGGAGCTGACTTGCAGGTTGGCACAGGACACAGAACCCTTGTTGTTTTCCACCCTGACAGCCCTCCAGGCAACAACAGAGGTCCACCTGAGTGAGGAGGATGTGGCGTGTGAGTCAGCCCTGGTAAACAGGTTGTCAGAGATCAGTGAGGACTAACCTGCTGCCTTTGTATATAGTTATTTAGGTATAGGTTTCATTTATGTTTTTTTTTCTTTTTTCTTTTGCCCCGGATTTCAGTGACTTTCCTTCTCCATTTTTCATGTATATAGTTCTTTAGGTATAGGGTTAATTTCAGTTTTCCTCATATACCCCGGACTTCTTGAACATTCCTTCCCAGTTTTCGTAGTATATAGTTTTATTGAAAACACATTTCATCTGGTTACATTCCATGCTTCCTGCAGTTTATTTTTGTGTCTGCACATTTTACTGTTGTTTACACTTCACCCAGTGCATCTCTTCATTGCAGGTCATGAGTATTGTGGCATGACTGTGTGTGTCATGTTGTTGCTGTAATATTTGGGGGTGGAGGGATGCACATGTGCCTAACCTGTGGGGGTGAGGCCATCAGACAACTGGAGGCTGCACTGGATGTTTTCATTTTCCATTACATGTGCAGCATCACTGCATGTTTTGCGTCAGTGTGTTTGGCGTGGAGGGTTCTGTTGTGTGTGTGATGATGTATATACAGGTATGGTTGCAGAGATCTGTGGATGTGTTATGTAATTTTTGCTTGACTCTCATTGTGGATGGAATCCCACCTGTTGATGTGTGTTTGCACACTTTCACATTGTTTCCATTTCAGGCCACTGTTGTTCATTTGTCCCCTTTGCACATGCTTGGGATTGTGTATGTGCCCACACCCTATTCACTGTAGTGTGTATTTAGCATTGTGGGTGCTGCGGTGGGGGGTGGGCTCACTGTGGATAGGTTGCCTGGACACATCACTTGTGCATTTTGTTATTTCATTGCAGTGTCACTCCCATGTCATGCTCACACGCCCATCAGCATGTGTAGTCACACAATGCCTGCTCTCATGTCTTGCTCCACCTCTGTCACTGTAATATAGTTGTGTCACCTGTTTGATGTTTCTGTGTGGCAGCACACATTCCCTGTTTCAGTGAGTCATGCACAGTCTGACTGACCTCTCATCACCCATGCACAGGCCTGTCATGTTGCTGTCCCTGACAGGGACTTTGCCACCCCTACCACCCGGGTTACTTATGAACACGCTGTAATGCACCTAGTCATTATTTGTGGATCTGGCCAATGTTTGATTCTGTTCACTTCTGTCCTCAACACACATTCAGTTGCTCTGTTTTGATGCCTTTGCAATGACCCATGGCCAATATGCACATGCCAATTTGCATTGCATTCATTTGTCACATGTGAATGGGGTGGCCATAGTGTTATTGGTACAATATTGCATAGTATGGTTGAAGTTCTGCAGCTTCAGGTCTTCCAGGTAGTGGCAGGGGATGCTCTGGTCCTGGATTGATTGTCAGTACTTCCTGTTGATTGTGTTGGCAGTTGACATGTTGGAGGTCTGCTTCATTGTGGAGGCAGACCTTAGAGGTTCAGGTGAGTTGCAGCCATGCATTGGAATGGTAGGTTGGGAGACTGTCAGGGTGCTTGCTGGGGGTCGTGGCAGAGGTGAGGGTGATGTGGGGATGGCGGTGTACTGTTAGGGGCTGACTGTGGGTAGTGGTGGAGGGGAGTGCGGTGTGGAGAGGAGGGGTGTACTGTGAGGGGGCTGACTGGGGTAGTGGCAGAGGTGAGGTGGGCTGTTGGGTGGTGTGAGGACTTGAGGGGGCTCGCTGGGGGCAGTGGCAAAGGTGAGGACGGTGTAGGGAAGGAGTGTACATTCAGGAGGCTGACTGGGGGAGTGTCGGAGTTGAGGGCGATGTGGGGATGGGGTGTATTGTCAGGGGGTGCCTGGGGTGGTGGCAGGGGTGAGGGCTACTGGTGGGTGGTGTGAGGAAGTGAGGGGGCTGTCTGTGGGTAGTGGTGGGGGTGAGGGTGATGTGGGGAGGGGATGTACTGTTAGGGGGCTGACTGGGGTGGTAGGGGAGGCAAAAAGGGCTGGTGGGTGGAGTGAATACTTGCAGAGAATGCCTGGGGGTAGTGGTGGAGGTGAGGGTGGTGTAAGGAGGAGGGGCGTTCTGTCAGGTGCCTGATTGGGGTGGTGGCCAAGCTGAGGGTGCTGGTTGTTATATGGACTTGAGAGGACTGTCTGGGTGGTAGTGGCTGAGGTGAGGGTGGAGTAGGGGGGGTGTACTGTCAGGGGGCTGACTGGGGTGTGGCAGAGGTAAGGGGGCTGGTGGGTGGTGTTAGGACTTGAGGGGACTGACTGGGGGTAGTGGTGTTGGTGAAGGGGGCCGTGGGTGGTGTCTGGACTTCACGGGGCTGGTGTGCAGTAACAATATATGCTGGCAGTTTGGGTGCCTTGGGAGTAGGGCTTACAGATTGGCAGGGGTGCTGGATATTGGCAGGGGTGCTGGATGGTGGGTCAGGGGTGGACGCAGAGGTTTGCGCTAAGGTTGGAAAATGGCTTGGTTTTTGGTTTGCGCGGGGGCGTGTTGTAGGCGTTCCTCTTGCAGTTCAGTTTTCTTTGTGGGTCGGGTTGAAATGCGCTTTGGAATCCATGAATACGCAGAGCGTGCAGAGGGAAGTTTGCATTAAGGGCTGCGCAGATCGGTTTCAGCATGCAGGGCTTTGCAGGATTTATGCACGGATTTCATGGATCGGGCCCTGAGTTTGGTGGCTTTAATGTAGGTAATACTGACAAACCCGCACGGAGACCCTTTATGTTAGTTATTTCTTTTAGTATGGATTTAATGACAAATGAGTTACAAAACAGAGACACCCTTCCAATACACAAAAGAAGAGGCGTTAACCTGCGCTTTGCGGCGGCCATTTAGCACCAGTTATAAATAGCACACAGTGCTTTGTCCTGAAAGTTACTGTTGCATTTTCTGTGATGCCTGGGATACGAATGATGGCAGTAGGCAATGGAGTGGTGCAGCAGGAGGCATGTCTTCACAGGGTGCAGCAGCAAGAAGTGTACAAACGAAGCATTTACAAAAGAAGCAAGACAATGGGCCTCATTCCGAGTATGGCGGTAAGGGATAGCGGCCACCGCTAACGAGAGCGGTGGCGGTAATCCCTTACCGCCATACTCCGAGTTCCCTTTGCGCCATGGAGGTTTTAACACCTGCTTTTAGCAGGTGTTAAAAACCATGGCGCTAAGGGACCTTGATGTTAATTACGCCACCGTAATTTACGGTGGCGTAATTAACGCCTTCCCCACTCCCATTATGCCCTATGGGGCAAGAATGGGAATGGAGAAGGGTAAATGGGGATTGGGGAATTACCGCCCCGCTAACCTTGGAATGGGGCGGTAATTCCGCCATCCACCAAGGCGCTGCCGGTCCGGGTACGGCGTCAACCAAGGCGTTAATAGCGCCATTGGTTAGCGCCGTACTCGGAATGAGGCCCAATGGGCCTCATTCCGAGTCCGGCGGTAGACATGCCGGAAAAAAATGGCAGGCTGCTGCCGGACCCGGAATGAATTACTGCCTCCGGACTTGCTGGACTTACCGAGGCGTTACAGCCCTGGTGGTCCGGTAATTCCAGAGGCGGAATAACGCTACTCCCCATTCCCATGGAGTCCTATGGGATTTGGACCATGGAAACACCAGCACCGTAATTAACGGTGCCGGTGTTTCCTTTTCCGTCTGCAGGCGTGTGGCATTACTCGCGCCAGGTTAGCCGGTCCGGAAACGGTGCTGGTACGGTTTTAGCGGCAACGTTAATTCCGGACCGGCTAACTTGTAATGAGGCCCAATGTTCAGACTCAGGTTGTACCTAACAAAAAAAAACGTATCAATTGGACAGAACAGCTATACTTTCCTTATTGGGCATAATCTGAAAACATGTCACTGCAATTCCACCTTGTGGACTGTTGACTGTATTGCACGTGTGTGGAACTCTCTCTTTTCAAGGCACTGTAACCGTGGTTATGGGTTTGCCAGCCTCCCTTCTGCCTCATACCGAAGCCGGTCCTATAAGCCATCTTGCAGCACATAAGTGACTACGTAAAGTTTCCTGAGTAACTCTGATGTACGGTTTACAAATAGGGAATTCCAGGCAGATTCCCCCATCGCAAGAGCAATACAAATTTAGTGCCTGATTTATGGGATTTTTAGCGCAGTGCAAGGTGACTTTGCACTGCCAACAAACACAGAGTGCAAAGTGTATTTTTGCATTGCAAAGCGCTATAAAGTCAATGAATCAGACCCTTAGACAATCAAGGTACAGACAGCTTGTGCTGCTGGCTTGACTATCAGACATTGTGATAGTTGTTGCCCACATTTTGCATTTATATTAAGCAGTATCAGTTTCCCTGCAATGTCTGATAGCATTAATCCAGGTGCATGAGTGACCTTTAGGTGAGCAATGCGCATGCAACCAATGACATTTAAGTTGAAGTGGTGTTTCATGTGTTTTGTGGTGGTTCATTTACTTGGGAATGGGTTTCTTACAGGGGAAAGGCAAGTGTGTATCCTTTGAAAACCTGGCTTTTGGTCCCTATATTGCACGCACTAAGAGCTGCACAGGATAGCCACATGCCTAAATCTTGTGAACAATGTCCTTTATTTAAGTATGCACGAATACACCTTAGGCATCCTAATTGTGAGGTGCGTCTGGCCTTCAGTTCACAGCCTGTTGCAGTACAGTTTGGACTGAACTATTTATTTTTATATTTATTTGTACACCTATTGTTCTCATATCTATAAAGCTCTGTTAACCACATTGTATTTGTATTTTGTTTTCATGTGATGAAAAGGGTTGTCAATTTCGAACAGTAACACACTGACAGATGGTGAAGGCCTGTACATGAAGGTTGCCTGTACAATAGCAAAGAGATGTGAACAAGTAATGAGACAGTCTATGAGTATGTAAAAAAGTGGAACATATACCAGGGACAAACAAAACAATCAGAAAAAAATGTATGAGAAAACTGGTGACTTACAAAGGTAACATAGCTGCATTGAATTAGCTCATGACTTTAAAAACTAACTATTTCTTACACTGCCTCAAAGTGATTCTCACTTTATTATTTTAAACTCATACATTTTTAATGGCATTCCTATCAACAGATCACTTAAAAAGGCAGGTGACTGTATGTACAATAGAATTGTGCAAGAAAAAAAAAACGGACATGCCATGCAAACACCCCATGCTACCGATCAAACCAAGCCAGGTAAGGAGTCTCAAATATTGGCATCCTGATTTGTCATTCATGCTAATCACAAACATGTGTTTGTTTCCTGGATTTATTTTTCTTTTTGGCTATTGTACCTAATGGTTTTCTATGTGTATGGAAAGTAGAGTAGGAACAATCACTTTGTTGACATACAGTACTTGCAATCTCTATACACTCACTTTTGAACAAAATGGTGCTTCAAGATCACACTTTTTGCTGTTACCTAAGACACTTGGGGCCTCATTACAAATATGGCGGTGTGGATAAAAATGGCAGTAAAGTGTTGGTAGTTCTGTTACCGACAATTTACATCTTCATTAGCACACTGCTGTACTATGGGTTTGGCGGAAGGAGTGAAGATTTACCTAAAGCGACAAGCTGGAGGTAAATCTTCCTCCCTACTGCCAAAAATCACCATATTTACTGCATGATAAAGCTGCCAGAAATCCCCATTGAGTCCTTACGGACTGCAAGCATGGGGAATTACCACCACTTGTAATCCTGTGGTAACTCCACGGGACCAAGTGGCAGTAGCGGTAAACGAATTTGGTAATTTGACAGATTTGCTGATTTACCACCAAAATCGTAATGAAGCCATTGGTGTTAATGCACTTTCATGATCTACTGAAGTTGTGCACCTTAGATAGATTGTAATAGGAAGATACATCCACACGTAGGATGCAGGGCTTCCCTCTATATGCCAGACTCTCGCTTGGGTAAATGTAGCAGCAAAGCAGTAATTCCCATACTCCCAAGAGCAAAGTGGAGAACTTGTACAGTCTAAATACGAAGTAATGTCCACAGAGCATGTGTGCCAAAACAAACACTATATGGCTTGAGAAAGTAGCAGAAATAGAAATGCAATGTGTTACCAGTGAGTGTGTTTTATGATATAGGGCATCAATACCAGTTTGGTGGTACCGTAAAAAAAGCGGCAGTAATTCTGTTACCATCACGTTTATTGGCAGTAATGGAATTAAAACAATGTTTACTACACAGACGAATTAAGAGTTTGGTGGTAAAGTGGAGGATACACCTCTAGCAAAATGCTGGAAGTGAATCCTCCACTTTACCAATCACGATTGAGTCCTATGGACTTAGATAACTGGGGATTTACAGTGCATTGCCAACACTCATAATCCTGTGCTAAATCCACGGAACTCAGTGGTAGTCACAGTAAGAGATTCTGGTGGTAATTCGGCAGATTTACCTCCAAATTACCATCAAACTCAAAATGAGGCCCTATAGACTTTTATGGCAGTGAAAACCGCAAAATAAAGTTTGAGGGAACAGTACAGAAAATAATTGACTGTGCATTAGGTGAGACTGTTTAAAGCTGAGGCAAAACCCATTGTTAGTCAATGGGATGCATCAAAAAGAAACGTGTGATTACTGTGAAAAGGAGCTGTCAAAATGGGTTTAGTGTCAACACAGGCCATGGTTGTACTTGGATAGATTGCCTCCAATCATTTCTATGTGCGCAATGCTGTTCAATGTGACACAGCATAGTGTCAAGCCTCTGGTTGGTGGGAAAAGGAGTGATCAATTTTGCAAGCCAGCTCTGAAGGTGCAGTGTATGCAGGTGTCAGCCCTGGTCGAGGAGGACAGAGGACAGTGCGAGGAACCCAGGCAACATCGCTGGAGTTGCCAAGAAGAACATGATGCTGGGGATCAGCGGAGAAACTCTCGTAGCTGAGATTGCATCCTCTGTGGACAAATCAGTAAAGACAGAGGCCCAGGGGGTTCATTGCTGTTATGGTACTTAGGAAGTCGTAGGCCTTGAACACTACCTACTGTTGGTACCTTGCAGGGAAGTCAGTGTCCCAGACGGATCTGCGTGTCAGCGACGGAAAAGTTTGCATGAGAAATGTACGAACCACAAAAGGTTTGTACATTTCCCATGCGATGATGCATTAAAAACCCCTACAAACCCACACCCCAACTCACACCCACAACACACCCCACCCACACCCCCAACACATGCCCACCCACACCCCAACATACCGCCACCCTACTTACCTTTGAGGACTCGCTGTGTCCCTGCGGCACCAGTTCCCTTTCACTCCTGTGATCGGGAACCGGAACCGCAGAGTCCTTTTCTTTTTTTTGTTCGGGCAGCTGCAGGGGTTCCCCTCCAAGCCCAGCTCACCATACTGCAAAGTATAGTGAGCGGGGTGTTGCGGGGGACACCCCCGCAGCCCCTGCCTTTTTTTCTTCATTTGGCGGAGGCTGTGGGTGTATCCCCCGCAACGACCGCTCACTATAGTGAGCGGGGTGTTGCGGGGGATACCCCCCAGCCCCAAGTCCGACTCCACCGAAACAACTACATACCACAAAAAGTTCAAACTTTTGGTAGTTAGAACTTTTTGTGGTGTTTGTTTTAGGTCTTTTGGTCGGGTCAGACTTTTATATTCAGTAATTCTGTACTATGCCTCCCAGACACAGGGTACGTTTGTTAGGTGGCTAGCAAGTGCTATTTAGGTGAGACCAGGAATCCTGAAGATGTGTAACTCAATGATTTCACTAGTACTGAAGTGAGTACTGGAGCATTCAGATTCCAGCAATACTTCACTGCCAGATTTTAGAGTGCATGAGCAGGACCATTGTCTTCCATGGGTAAGGCCTACTTCCATTTGCTTTGGGGTGAGTGCCAGCATTTGACAAAGGTATTGTACTTATAATATCCCTTATAATATCCCTTTTCATATGATATTTTTGGACTGGATGCACATCCCACCTCCAGTTAGGCACTGCACTATTCAAATATTTAGTGGTTACCAAATCAGCTATGGTCACCAGAATCGAACCATACAGTTCAAACATTCAGGATGTGGATTCAGAAGTAAATCCCAGAATATCATTCATTCATCTGGCCGGATCTGCTCATGGCTCACTTAGGGTTTCAACCTGTCACACACTTCTAACATTGCACACTTGTGTATATGCTTACCAGGTATGCACACCTTTGTTGCAGTGTCTCACTGGACTACTAAGTGCAGCCTTTGTTCCCTCATCACACAATGGCTGCAGCAGTGTCCAGCCCCAAGTTTTACAAACAGCTGCCACCAACCAGTCACATGAACCAAAGCATGACAACCGGCTCAGAGACGCAGACTACAGATCACCTTTGGGGCACTCTTGCCTGAGAGCCCAAGAGCCTCTTAGGGACACATACGTGAGTTACATGACCAGTGAGCCCTGTGAAGGCATCACAAAGTAAGACACAAAAAACAGATACAAAGTTCAAAGTGAAATGGTTTATTAACTCAAATGTCTGACTCAGAAAGTTCTACTTAAAAGTCTGTCTGTGTCCAAAACCTATCCTTGCCCTCACAACTAAAGCAAAACAATGTGTAAGGATGTCAGCAACAAAAGGAATGATGATCAAACACAGTTCTGAGCCTCTCCTAGCTCCTAGCTTACTTTTCAGCTTACCTTCCCTAAATTCAAGAAAGTTCCACAAAAGTCTCAGGATTACTGTTCTCGACTTCAAAACAGTCCCACAAATCCATGGGCCTCCCTTCCACCAGGTTCAAGGAAACACAGTTCCACAACTCCTTGGGGGTCCTTTCCCCAAGTTCAAGACAACACATTTTCAAAGAAAAGGCTCTTGAGGGCTCTGTCCTCAAGGCAGCATTAAAGTTCATCAAGTCTCAGGGTTCCCTTCCCCAAAACTTCATTTGCCCACTCATACTTGATCTCAATTTTTAAATGCTCAAAAGCAACTCTAAATCAACTTAACACTCCTTCTGGATAAGCTTAGCAACTCAATCTGCATGCTCCTTCTTGGTTTGATTTAACAAGATCTTTGGTTTTCACAATTGAGGGCTCCCTGGTCTAGGCGCAGTTGGCAGACCATATGGTCCACCCATTACAAGTCACGCAACCAGAAGCCCTAGGCTCTTTGGCCCACACAGGTTCTTTTGTACTTGCCCCTGTGTGAATGTCCACACTCACTTGGCATCTCCTTGTCAGCCTCTTAACTTTATGCAAAGGTCTCCCCCTCACTTGAATTCTCCTTGTCAGCCTCTTGACTTTGCCACAATGTGCCACATATCATTGGCCAGTTCCTGGCCTTGCCACACTGTATTCATGCATAAAGTTCACTTTTGGTGATTTGACTCCCTTACCACCTTGTGACCATGCTCTCTTGCAATCTTCCGCTCTTGCTCTCTGGCCTCTTATTTTACTTTCAAATCGGCAATATCTTCTTGCCTCTTTGCTTTCAAACTGGCAATACTTGCACTTCACATTGATTTGTCATTTGTTTGTAACTTTGCCTATAAAGGTTTTATTCAGTTTGGTATTCAATATTTGCAATCATTTGCTTTGCTGCTTAACTTTCACCCAACCCGCAGCTCCGGGTTCGTTTCATTATTCATATGCTGTTTTGTTCGTTCGCCATTTGCCTTGCTTCCCCACAGCCCACAGGAGCACCACAGTTCGAATGACTTTCTCCCTTCACTCACCGGTCTCCGGCGTCCCCTTTGGGCAGCTGTGCTGTTTGTCTCGGCTCTGCCTGCTGGCTTTCCTTTCCCCGCGAGCCCTGCTCGCAACTTGGATGCTCTTATGTGCTCACCAGCAGCTCCACTTCCCTTCCGCGGATGCTGGCAGCTTCTTTGTATTCTTGTCTCCGCTTGCTGCTCCTGCTGCACATCTTCGACAATGGAGGCTCCCACTCCTTACGGCCTGATCCTGGGCTCCACAGTTCCTCAAATCCTGAATTCCTTGCAGGTCTAAGTGCTATTGGATACCTCCCTTCTTATACACCATATGACAGGTTGCAGGTGTGAGTTCCCAATTGGTAGTGTCTGACTGCAAATCAAATCGAACTTGGGACATGCCTGATCTTTAAAATGCTCTGCATCTTCCTCGTCCCAATACTAGACTGGTGAAATGACTTACTAGTGTTCACTATTCCTAGTTGCCTCTTCCTCGTCCCAGTACTGTAGTAGGTTGAATGAGGAGAAATTAGGGGAGCTGTTTTACAATAGTCCACAAAGGCTGGGGGGGAGGGGTTAGGTTGATTCTCAAGAGGACAATGGGGATACTATGTCTCACCTGTCTCACCCTTAAGCCTTCTCTTCGTTACCTTCTTCCTGGGGTTTCCATATTGGTAATTTCTCCTGGTGTTTTCTTGGTCAGTGGGAAAGGGGTAACAAAATCCCATAACTGCGTCTGGGATTGAGGCTTCCTCCTGAAATGGAAATGAGGGGTACTGCATCTTACCAAAGGACATCTCATCTCCAATCCCCAAGGACCCTCTGTCCAGGAGATCCTCCCTCACTTCTCTACCCCCAGTGTCAGGATCCAAAAGTGATGGACTTTCCTTGGTGACCTGAGAAGAGGACCCAAGGGCAACAGATGTGAGGATGCCCTCCAAGTTTCTCACAGCCCTGGGATGGGGGACACACTGAGAAAAGAGGTTGCTGAAGCATGCTGGTAAAAGCTAAAATGTCTGGGAACTCTCTGTGAGTAACGGTTTAGGACTTTCATCCTATATTTGTACATACGGAAGACTACAAGATGTGAATGAAGCCCCTTTCATTGATGATATGAGAGGGGTATATTCCCGTTCCTATGTATGAAGCAAGTCCACTTTTATTTTCAGTGACTGTGTTTTTCTGTAGGCATAATGCTACAATGTTCAGTATTTCACAGTGCTGCTTCAACTAACTGCTTCTGTAATGCATTACAAAGGTTAATGACAACTAGAGAGGTTGCTTTTATTCGTGCATTGTTTCATGTCAGGCCTTCAGTATGCTCTCAAACGCCATTGCTGTGTTCAGTCCCAGCACTGATTAGGTTCACGAGGGTATTCTGCCTCCTGGTTACCTGTAATTCCCTTAGCACAATGTGGTATCCACCGTGGGTTAAGAAGACTCTCGGACGCCCCTTTCATGTAGGTAGATGTATTGTCTGTGTCTCCAACAGGTAAGTGCTATGTATCGTAAGGACGGTAACAATGGCACATCCACTCCAGCCAGCTTACAGATCTAACTGGCACTTTCAGAACCCACACATCAGTCACTCACCCAACATTCCTCAGTGACATCATACCATTCCACTCACCTTCCCATTCATGCAGGATGCACCCAGAACCCAGGCTACAACATCTCTCCCTTCAGTAATCATTACTACAATCAACCAAAAAGGATACAAGACCACCACAAACTGCAAAGAGACTCTACTCAGTGGACATGTGGTGGACATGTGGCCAGCACATAAACTAATTAAGAAACCCCATAAACAGTTAAAGTGGCACTAGACAACCCAGAATGGAAACCTGCTTAAACCAACCAAATAAACCCAAAACTACCAAACCATGACAACAACCTGAAGAACTAACAAGTAAAACATCCCATCAAAAAAGTAGCAGGTATCCCACTGGACTGCAGATGACCAACAAGGACTGTGATAACAACAGCAAAATTAACAGCATATACACTTGCATATATGGCATATCAATAGCAAGCTATACTAAATGGTGGATAGGACCACACCATGATATGAAATAATTTGACAGAAGATAAAACTCCATCATAACACGCACTCCATATGTAGTTCCTTGCACCAAAATCCCAGCAGAACACAGCACCTCACTGTATGCAATACCAAAAGGTACTTCCCTGCACCAAAAGCCCAACCAAACACAGAACCACATCCAATACCAATCCAATACCCAATCCAATACCATGCATAGACACACACGACACACACATGCAAACCCCACCAATGCAACTCTCAGTAAGCAGGCACACCAGAAACATGACAAATGATCACTTTATACTCTCGGCCCTAGCAAGTCTGTGCCCCGCACATGACGTCTGGTGAAGAATATGGAGACAACGCTACACATATACTAAAATAAACAAGGCATCACCTAACTAAAGATTATCAGAACCCAGCCAACACTCAGAACCCACCCGGGACATTCTAAGTTAAGAAGACGCCTGGACACCACTTTCATGTAGGTAGATGTATTGCCTGTGTCTCCAACAGGTAAGTGCTATGCAAGGTAAGTACATAGGACAGTAACACTGGCACATCCACTCCAGCCAACTTACAGATCTAACTGACACTTTCAGAACCCACACATCAGTAACTCACCCAACATTCCTAAGTGACATCACACCATTCCATTCATCTTTCCATACATGCAGGATGCACCCAGAACCAAAGCTACAACACAAAAAATAAGGAAATGGCAACTTTTAGGTTTAAACCATGTACTTTGCACATCCAGCTGGACTTGCAAAAGCCTTCATTTTGGAATTGTCACTTTTTGCAATACCAAAGGCACATAAGGCTCATATTTCAGTACGTTTGATTCCTTTGGGAGGTAAATACCCCCCTCCTTCAAGCTTGTTTTGTTTCACTTCCAAGCTCTCAGTCAACCAGGTCCAGCAGGATGCTAAGTGTCATTTACAAATATGGAGCAGTCTTCCTTCGACTTTTTGGAAATATAATTGCTCTCTTTTAAATATTCTGTATAATTTTCCTTCAAACCCCTCTCCCGACCACCATTTTCTTTGCACTTCAGGTTAAAGCCTTATTATTGGGCTGCAGACCACAAATCATCCATGTGTGCTAATTCAATCTTTACAAGATGTATAGAAATTGGTATGGTTGGTTCAGTATCAATAATGGCTATTTGGCTGTCTCTCTTTGGCAACCAGAGAAACATTAACAGTGACACATGGAATCACGGGTGAACACTGCTTGCATTGAATCTCTTATTTGAATTACTTTATTTGACTGTGAAAGGGTAACCGTATGGGATACAAAAAGAGGCAGACACACTTGTAGACATTTGTTGTATTGTGCCTGTCTCTGGTGATGTAGCTGGTCATGTCGTGTGGAATGTTTGTGTGTGGATGATAGAATCTTCTTAGTGAGTGTTCTATTCAGTGACAGTTAAGCTGGCTGGCCCTGGGTGATGGGAGCCGGTGTCTGTCCACTATCTATGTCCTCTATGTCCTCAATGTGGATTGTAACTATTAAGCTCGAATAAACTTACATGAAGTTAATCCTAAAAAGCCTGGAACATGCTTTTTAACAATGGCGACGAGTCGGTCTTTGACAACCAACGTGCC
Source organism: Ambystoma mexicanum (assembly GCF_040938575.1). Taxonomy (NCBI): domain Eukaryota; kingdom Metazoa; phylum Chordata; class Amphibia; order Caudata; family Ambystomatidae; genus Ambystoma; species Ambystoma mexicanum. The sequence continues at coordinate 296,421,608 of NC_090927.1, forward strand.
ACAAGCTGAAGGACTGAGGACCCTGCTGCGGGGGGTGTAGGGAGGACAAGCTGCTGGAGAAGGACAACACCACCCCCATAAACTGTAAGTCTCATCACCCAGGGGCTCAGGGCGCAAGGGGAGCCACAGGGAGAAAGCCCCTTTGTTTGTGGGACCAGCGCATATAAGTTGTGGGCAAGCTGGGCCCCCGGGGGGAGAAGCCCTGACATGCCCACCCAGCTGCGCTGTGCCTGTTAATTTAAATGGAAAGGAGCTGTCTAATATGCGATGTGGAAGGATTGCACATAACTGGATAGCAGACCACTCTTACATGGAACTTTATAGTCTGGCAACTGGCGCACAACAGTTTTTGGGCTTTGCTACATAGGTCGGAAGATCAGCGTTCCCCAAGTGTGTGAAATGAGGGCATAATTGTTCACATATCATACGAAGAATGGTGTTGCTGACCTGCGTGTGGTTCCGTTGTGCAGAGGAGGAGATGTGCTCTCTGTCATATCGTTTTGTGACTGATGATGTCACAACAGAAGCAGGAGGAGTTGGCGAAGCAGAGATTCCAGTGTTCTGTGAAGTCATCGGCTTCTGTGGTAACACTGCGATGAGGTAGCGAGTAAAGCACCCTGGTACGTCTTTATACGTGCCCAGGAAGTTGTGGCAGGAAGTTCTGAGCTGCGTCTATGCAGCGCTGGTCCGGATTATTATTTGAAGCTTTTTGTTGGTAAACGGCGTGAAAAGGGGAAGGAGTGTCCCCTCTCGCTTACAGAAGGAACGCGTTGGTGGCATTAAATTCATGTCTTGTTAGATGAAGCACTGTCCGCAAAAGATAATATTCACAACGTGAAAGATGATAATAGATGTCAACTTTAGGCGGCCCAACGGTACGGGACGAAGAAATTACTGCCGTGATACTGATAAGTTGGAAGTTGAAACGGCCTCACTACTGGAAGCAGAAATTTTGGAACGTTTTATTTTGAACTGATAACCTGGAAGATGCAGAGGGTTTCGTTTCTACTTTCTGTGCGGAACATGTAGGTCGCGTGGATGCTGTGTATTGCTGATGCTTGCAGCAAAGCATTTAAGATGGATCTGATCACTGCCGGTGTGGGTAATGTACTTGACGAAGGAATCGAGGATAAAACGCCTAAGTATCTTTTTTTGTGTGTTATACATGTGCACTATACCTGGCGATGTACCTTGCACTTATAAGGAGTGTGTAGCACGTTTATGGATGGTTGGGAATGGGCATTTAAATGTGGTTAATGGTTGATGTAAAAAGAACGACAGGCCACATAGATATGGAGGGAAAATGGCAATATATGTGCACTTTTGATAATGGTTGGTGTGAGTTATTGCATAAAGGAGCATGTTAGCGGTAATGTATAGAATAATGCATTTTGAGGATTTTCAGGTTTATGGTGCTTTGTTCATGGCACATGGACTTCCGCTTGCTTAATGTGTTACTGTGTTGTTGCAAAGCATGCACATATGTATGTGTTTGTATGTGATGGCTAAAACTAACGTTTTCTTTTAGGATTTTCAGCATTTAGAGCATTTAGAGCACATGGACCTCTGCTTGCTTAATGTGTTGCTGTGTTGTTGCAAAGCATGCACATATGTATGTGTTTGTATGTGATGGCTAAAACGAACGTTTTCTTTTAGGATTTGCAGCATTTAGAGTTGCATGAAGTAACATGGACTGGTAGGGATTTCCTTAGAGCCCAAATGGCTATGGACATTTAGGTTGTGATGGTGCCTAGTAATGACTATGGACCTTTAAGTCCATTAAAGTGTGGGTTTGGTGTTTTGCTTCATTTATAGCGGAATATGGTTGTGGCATTTCATTGTTTTTAAAATGCATGTTATCAATCTGACTCGTGTAATACTGTATATAAAATGCGATTTCTGTATGTGGCTGGGGAGAGAGTCAGAAAGAGTTTGGTAACGGATTCAACTCACGTTAGCATGGGTTATGCATGATTTTCTGTTTTCAGGCATGTGAGTTAATCCATAGTTAATGTGTGCTTGGTATGGTTTGGACAAGTGTAGTGTAAGGGAAGTGTTGTCTTCTCCTTTGAGTATTAGTTTGGTATGGAGTTTACCTTGTGTGGTAAAAAGACGAAAAGTCATACCTTTGTTCCAGAGCGAGGTAGCGCCTCGGCTCTCATGAGCATATAGTATTTGGGGTTTGGTTTGTTTATGTTAGGGTTCTGCTCTGGTTAGGATGTTTGTTCTTATATTGGAAAATTTGGAACAGCTAGGTCGTTGTTCTCAAGGGAGGTAGCGCCTCCCCTAGGGTTTGATCCTTCTCATCATAGTGGACAGTAGGTTGCTGGTGGTAAAGGGGTAGCTGGGGACGCCTGGTGATGACCCGTTGGTATTGGGTGTGGTGTGTCCTGAGATGATGGGTAAATGTTTTTCAATGTTATTTGTGACATTTATTGTTGATTTCGTCTAGTCTGTGGGTTCAACAGTCAGATTTGTTTGAGGATCCCACCTTTTCAATAATAACGTTGTGATTTTACCAGTTAGTGATGTTGGCATTGGGAGTGCGTGGCCACTGCTCCCAATGTGATTGGAAGGCTTGTACAACGTGGTCTGGTAACGTGTGGGGTGTTGAGTCCATGGGTGTTTGTGGTTTCAGTGACGTTATATGTTTCCGCTTTGTGATTCCCTGTGTAGTGAGGTTGTGGTTATTTTTTTTGGAGACTTTGAGGTCTCTGCTCTCTAGAGTGGTAGTCTAGAGGCCTGCTGGAGATTCCAGGGTGGCAGCCTGGACACCCGCACTGTTGTAGGTGGGGGCAGGTGGTAGGAGGCGAAGCAGTCGTGTGGTGGTCAGGAATGTAGGTGATGTAGCCCAGTTCAGGGTTGGTTGGTCCTGGGGTGAGAGCCCAGTTGCTTGTTTGTGGCAGGAACAGGTGGATGGATGACAGTATTTTTGCGAGGGTATTTGGCTTGCGGTTTGTCAGGGTGTGATGTTTTTGTTGGATGGGTTTGGCTGCGGAAGTGTTCGTTTTCAGTTGAGTGTCATGTGTGTCTGTCCTTGGAAGGTGGTAGTTTTGTTGTGGTGTGTGACTTGTTTTGTGCAGGTTAGGTTTGTAAAGGAGGGAGGTGTGTTGTTTTGTGCCTGTCTCTGGTGATGTAGCTGGTGATGTCATGTGGAATGTTTGTGTGTGGATGATAGAATCTTCTTAGTGAGTGTTCTATTCAGTGACAGTTACAGCTGGCTGGCCCTGGGTGATGGGAGCCGGTGTCTGTCCACTATCTATGTCCTTTATGTCCTAAATGTGGATTGTAAGTATTAAGCTGGAATACATTTACATGAAGTTAATCCTAAAAAGCCTGGAACCTGCTTTTTAACAACATTGATAACAGAACTGGGTTTATTTTTACGTATGCAACATCAAAGAAATAGTAATTCATGTCTTTCCCAAAGTTCATAGAGAAAGTCTCTTACAATAGTTCCTAAGTGTCCAAATGATAACCATGGTCTTTGTCTTCAGGCTGTGGGTTTTTGGGATTTCTGATCCCTGGTCGATTGTGCATGATGGAGGAGGGGCTCTTATGGCTGTTACATTCTGAACTTGGCTCAGTTGGGAGGTCTCCTAAACCACGTTAAGTGATCAGCTGAGCTTTGCCAGGACTGGCCCTTCTTTCCTGCCTCTGGGTTTGGGTATGGGGTGTTCTTGGCTGGTTGTCCAACTCCCTGATCTAGAGTTCTGGTCACCAAAACATGCCCTCACTGATGCCTTCCAGGGTAATCTCCCTAGCTCTCAGTGAGATTGCACCAGCTTCCTCTAACTTCGGCCTTGGACAGTCCTGGTCTGCAGAAACCTCCCTGTATTCCTGATGCTAGCAGTGGTACCGGCTATGTTCTTCCTTTCTCAGGTACAGTGATGGGATCTCCAACTGTTGCTCCTTCCCTGAACCTGATGAATAGGCGTTCAACTTCTTAGGTGGTTGGGGCTCTGATGGTATCATTTTCCGAACCTCCCAACCTATCTCCCCACCTATGTCTCTCTGCCTGATAGTCCACACCCTCTGCTCCCCAATTACTGTTTCCCTTCTGTTGGAAACAGCCTTCTCCCTCTACAATTGCCTCCTAACTTCCTCTTTTACCATTATGGTTCACCTCTTCCAGTCTCCAACCTCTCATTTCCCCCTGATGAGCCCTCCGAATACTGCTTCCTCTTCTTGATTGCCCATCGAACCTGCCTGCCACCCACCCTTCTGTTCTCCTATCAAATATCAAATTAAACCATGGGTTATTTTGGAAAATAAATGTTTCCATACAGCAAACACGCAACATCATAAACCAAATTCAAACAAATGCTATATTGTATTTAAAATGAGAAAGATAAAACCTTTAATATACGAGAAATATCGAAAACCTCCTTTTTTCTAACAGCATTGGTTGCAAACATGTCCAATGTATAGTAAACTGAAGGTTCCTTGCACAAAAAATAACAAAGCAGGGTGGCATTGGCTAAACCTCTTGCTCCCTAACACAGGGATAATATCTGCATCTTAAAAGAAATTACAGTTGACAGAATAACATAACATACAATATATATTCTGAATATTTAATATAGAAACAGTGAAAACAGTTATCCCGTTAAGATGTCCACAAAAAGCTTCTATCCACACAACCAAAAGCACACGATAGGTCCATGAATGCAAACTATATTGCCTTCCGATGGCCCTGACATATAATTTTCCTCACTCTTGCCACTCTCTGCCATAATCTTTCCTCCAACTCTCATTCATAAACCCCACAGTGACAGACTGATTTTGCTGCTTTTTAAAGAAAAGTCCCTCCTCCAATTTCTTGGTGCTTTCGGATTTTTCAGAACACCTGCGTACTTAGGGATGTGCTCTGTTATACTTGGTTTATGAGTGGGTGGTCAAATGATTTTATAGTGGGCAGGCTAGAGGTTGTAAATTTGGATTACAATGGGACCAGGGCAAGACAGGGTGTCTCCCTCCCTTCATCTTCTTTTTTATTTATGTTTTATTGTGCATTGGTTTACTTAGCAAACATTTCACAAGTTACCAAATAAAGTAGAAATATCATTTTACTTTGGTATAAATAAATATCATACAGAACATATCTTTCACATGGTCATTATCAAGTTTCAATACCAAACATTTATTTTAACCTACAAAGATGTACATCCATGAAATACTGTGACCTAGTATTAAACTGATCCATAGAGTTTCACTCGCATCCTCACTTCTCATATAAATTTGTTGTTTAAAATTCCAGTGTTGCAATTCAATACAATATGGACAATATGTTACCAAATGCTTTAAAGATTCCTCTGTCAGATAGTCAAGACACCAATGACAGGTGCTTTTGTCTGACTCAATCCCCATTCCTGGACCCAGAGACTCTATCAACGGCAATTGATTGAATTTTAATTTCATATATAGACACCTCCATTTCTGACATGGAAAGTGATATAGATAAGGTGAACGTTTTCCCCTTTTCCTCTACAGTAGAACCCCAGTCAGTTTCGTACAGTTTCCTCTCCGTCTTAGTAGAGTTAGATATTAATTTTAATATGTCACTATTAATAGAGGCCAAAACAACGTTCAATTCTAATACTTATTTAAATAGTCTATCTTTGTAAAACCTAATAAGTTTATATTTAAATCCAAATACAGACTCATGGATACTGGATCTAACAACTTAGCATGCAAGGCGAGTTTCTTCCAAAGAACCATTACCTGTAATGGACCAAGCCATAGTTCCTGGCGAACAATGGAATTTGAGATACATTGGGCCTCATTACAGCTCTGCCGGTCCAGAATGAATGTGCCGGTAATTCTGTTTCCAGGCATGTTTCGGGATTGGCAGAGTACACGTTTGATGGTGGGGTAGCCGGATGTACCTCCATCCAAGAGCTGGAGGTCAATCAGGCACCCCACTGGCAAAATACAGCTGGTATTAACAGCACCGGCATTACCGGTTCTGGTAATACCGCAGTCCGCGCTTGGAATGTATATTTACCTACCGCTGCCGGCACTTGTGATTCCGGCCTATCAGGAGCTGGTAGCGTTAAGTCTGGATACCGGCGAGGGCCATTGTGCAAGGCCTCAAACCCCTTTCCACAAAACCCCTTCTAGGGAGTTTAGAAAAGGGCCCAAATCGAACAAATACACCTCTAAACCATAAATTATTGAGGACACTATTTTTTCATAGTAGTACTTCCTAGCCAGCATAATAGAAAACATGTAATACAACCCATACACACGTATCAACTGAGCAATCAGCTGGGAAATTCTGGATCGCTACATATTTTTTAGTTGGCATAGAGCGGGCTTCTGATGTACATAGAAACCTAAACATTTCAGACATTATTGTGTCGATTCAAGCATTTGGTCCCCCACAGTGCATGTCATTTGTTGAGTAGCTTTCTTATTTGAAAAGATTATTATCTTTGATTGGCTTCTTTACCTAGCAGGTTATTATCGACTGCATAGGAGTAAAATAAAGGTAACTTCATTTGCAGCCCCAAAGGAGTGGGGTTAAAAAAGCAACAAGCCATCAATTTATGCCAACCAATGCAGTTCTAACAATCCCCATTTCACTGTCTGAGCCTTGGTACAGACTGAAAGATCATTTATAATGGATAGGTACAAGTTAACGAGTGTAGGTGTGAAAATGCAACCCTACCCCAGGCCCAGAAAGGTGTTAATTCTATGAGATAAATGGCCATGAGCAGTCAGCTGAATTCTACCTTGTGTATCCTTGTGTCAGTGTATAGAATGATCAATCGTATGAGTGGTTTGGGCAAGCGCCAACAGCACAATTTCCACCACAGTCTGTTATGGTTTATCCTATCAAATGCACTACTCATGTCCAGACTGGTGATAGAAACCAATAAAGCATAAGGACATTTAGCCTGGGCGTTAAGGAGGGTTAGAATGACTCCTCCTAAAACCTACTTGAAACTTTGAAAGGAGTTCCAATGTGTTGACCCACAAGTTCAACCCCCTCAGCATCAGCAATTGAAAGATCTTAATCAGGGCATCTATAGGCCAATAGTTTGCAGGGTTTAATCTATCACCCTTTTTATACATCGGTATGATGTAAGAAAGATTACAAGTATGTCAGAGTCTTTGTCACCAATTTCCAAAAAGATCATGTAAGAGGGGCGACCATAGCGGTGGATTGTATTTTAACGTTATAGGGTCTTATTTATTTGGTCCAGATGTGTTTGAAGGATACATTTTCACGATTTCATAGTACACATTAGGAGTGAAGAAAACCGTTACCCAGTCAAATGTGCAATTACTAACTTGTATGTGCATGGGCGTTAAGGTTCTGTCTCACTGGAATATTCTCGATTAGAGTTCTACCCAAGTCGATTCAGGTATAATATTAGTTTGAGCCTCCACTGGCTTAGCTAGTTTTTTGTTTGTTATATCCCAAAATGTCAGTCTGCTCTTAACATCTATTACTCTTAACATTGTCAGGCTATCTACTAAATATAGTTCCACCCTAAGGGCCTGATTCACAGAAGCATATTATAATGGCCCATTCCCATTGGAAAACGTTCCGTGAATCAGGACCTAAGCCTTTTAACCAAATGTTTATATGGTTGTGTAATCTTTTTCTTACCCGTCTGATATACAGTCGAGTGAGTTCCATGTGTTTTCACCAGGTTCTTAATAGAAGCCCTTTCATCCTTTTTAGCCTGAACTATATTTGCAATAAGATCCAACTAGCTTTCAATATCGAAACTAGAACGTTTTCCTGTAGTTTACCTCCTCTTCATTATACTACCCAAACTATAAGTTTATAGTGGTATAGTTCCACTTTACTAAGCTCCTTCTATTGTTTATTTAGAAGAAGGATGCAGTAGGTTCCTGTATATTGTGCAAAATTTGCAGTGCACCTCATCTCATCGGCAAAGTCAAAACGGCATGGTCACTAACATCCTTCAAACTCATCATAAAATTCAAGGATTTAGGCATACGGTTATTAGATACAAATGCGTGGTCTATCCATAATGTCAAATTACCCCTTTTGCAGGTTGCTATCCCTTGAGGTAGTATGCCATCTAAAGGTGTCAAGAGGGATAGATCCCACGAATCCATGATATATCACCACATGACAGCATGATTTTTAATAGCTGAATCTTCCCGGTTATCAAACTTATAGCACAGAAACTCTTGGTCATCAATTAAACAATCCACACATTTGGAGTTAAAATCTCCTGCAATTAAAATGTTATCTTGATTACCCTCCACCAACCAATTCATTAAAACCTCATTAATGTGTTGCTAGAGCAGGGTAATACAATGTTCAGTTGGATTAAAATAAACATTAATCAGTATTACTGCAAAACAATGACTTTCTTCCCCAAACTGAAGGCTAACCGCTATCATTAAATTAGAATGTGTTATAACCAAAGTAGATGGTACATGGATCATTAGATCAATACCAATTGCTACCCTGCCAAAAGGGCATCTCAAATTACCCCAAGTTGCAACAGTATTGTACGTTTTATAACCTTCCAAAATAATTGGTGTGAGTGAAATAGTTTCCTGAAGCATGATAATATGATCATTAGAAATATGTGTATTTAACAATTTCATTAAATTCCTAAAACCGCAACAATTCAAAAACATAATATTTAAAGTGTTAGTGCTAAAGATATTAAGTAGGAGCGACTAGGCCTAGCTTTGCCTCCAGGGCCTTGACTAGCCAAGACCAGTCTTCCTGAGGGTACGTCAACGCTGGCTAGGGATTAAATCATGATATTTCCATATTTTATTGATGTGTTTTCTCTCGCTGACTTTAAGGCTGATGATACATGACTGTTTAGGTTGACTGTACTGGAAGTCAATAAAAAAAACTCTTAAGTTGTTTAGGGCAGGTGAATTTTAGAAGATCTAAGCCCATCAATCTGAAATCATTAGCGTGGTCCCAGATCAGGCATACAACTGTTATTGCGTAGAAACGTGCCACAATTCTGTTGCTACCCTGATCTGTGATGTCAACCCAATCTATAGGACCCGAATGAATTAACCTCAGAGCTGGGACTGAGGAAAAAATGTGGAGTAGAACTGATCGATGAAAAGAAATTGGCTCATTCATTGTTCTTATATTTTCAAAGCTAATTACTCTTAACATTAGACGAAAGATTGGCTATATTACTGTGCTTGATATTGGTAATTAGAATGGATTGAATAGGTTTGACTCCATTAGTTATTGCACTTTCAGTAACCTTCTGTCCACAGCCCATTTGGAGTCCTTCCAAAGTAGGATTGGCTGAGGATAAAGTAACATTATTTAAGGCCAAATCCTGCACATTCAGCACTTCCACTCTGGAAACTTGGTTGCGCGCCAAGTTTACTATTACACCCTCCTCATGTTTAACGGCCTTTGGATCTGTAGCAGAGTCAATATTGCCCTCCTTCCTTTTACAACTTGGGTGTTTTGAAAGAAAATGTGTTAATTTTCCCTTGGAACAATTTGACTGGATTTGTCTGCTTTATTATTTGTGTTTCTTAGCAAGTTCTCCAGTGTTGATGCCATTCTTTTTATTCATCTGATGATTTCTAATTTCATCCAATGACTGATTGGTTGCATCAGTGTTTACATCTACTGTCTCTGATATTAATGGTAGTGATCTTAAGAATTTTCTATAGGATTTTCTCCGATTTTGGTTAGTATTAGTTAGTATCTTCTCAAGGATGTTAGACAAAGCACACACATTTACCTGGCCCACAGACAAGTTGGAAAATTGGGGGAGGGAGCGATGGGACTAAATGGGTCTGGGGAGGCACTACGTCAGCTATGTTCCTTTTCACAATCTATTGGTATTGATTTACATAAAGCCGTAAATCCATCGTCATTATGAACAGTTAAATCCTCAATGTTAAATATATTAACCAGCGAGTCACTGAGGTGTACTCTTTTATGATGTTTCATTGCTTGATCAAATGTATTTGTGATGATTGGTTAGTGCTGGCAGTTCCCATTAACTATTTCTTTTATGTTGTTATGTTATGTTATGTTATGTTATGTTATGTTATTTTAAAGGTTCTTATACTGCACACTGATGCCACATGCATGGTCTCTTTGCGCTCTGGTGGATCTGTAATGCAAGGATGTTGGTGGGGTAAGTTATTAGGACTGAGTGGGAAAAAGGGCACGAGAGCTGTGATGTGCTGTTGGCAGCTTCAGTTTGGCAAAAAACAATCACTGAGTGTAGGTGTGTTTTTCAGTTGGTAGTCGCAATGTGGTGTTGGGTGAGATTGAGATTATGTCTGGATTGTTTCGTTGTTGTGGTGTTGTGAAATGCATGTGGTTTGCGGTGCGGTATGGTTGTGTTTAGTTCAGAGTCTTTCGAAGCTCTATGCACAAGGGTGATTTTTTAGTATGGTTAGTTAGTGGCAATGCATGTCCTACTCCCGATGTTCTGACTGAATGCGAACCAAATCCCTTCCCCTGTCCTTTATTCTAGTCCGTATCAATTACCACCACCACAAGTTCCTCAGGGGGGGATATGTGTTCCCTGTGACCCACGGTCAGTCCGTGAGCTGCACGTTTTTTTTATGTCCAGCCGCATTCCTTTATGTGTGACAAATTCACACCCTAAGAGGTCCAGTTAAGTGTGACACATCTCCCTCCCTTGTTTACACTTTTGGACCTCTACCTGGATGAGATACATCTTTTAGTCTCCAGTCACTCTTCCATGCTAGACACCTCTCTTCTAGTCTCATAAAGTCTCAATATCTTTTGAAGTACTAAATGTAACGCTGATATTGAGCGATGGACCCATGGTATCCAAAGTCACCTAGATTATGCCAGGGACCTCTAATGGGTTTTCCTGCAAGCCCTTAGGAGCCTGGCCAGGTTTATTTTATATTACCTTTTGTGGCGTTATCCATTTCACCTGACCCCGATGACTCAGAGGAACCTGTAACATTTTATACGTCTCGACACATCCTTAAAAATGGCTTGTCCAGTATCACTGTATCTTGCATTGTTGGACTAGCTTGAATTGCTTTCTTCGTAGGACTTAACTGCTTAGTGCCATTTGTTGTTTACCCAAACAAGTATCTGAATCCTCAATAGTAGCTTTAGATAGGTCCACAACTTATTCAGTTTCCATGCTATCAGAATGCTCCTTGGCGATCATATAACTTCCTTTAGGAGTAGGCCACTGTGGAGTAGTTTATCCTGGGATTTCAAGTCTGGTGTCATTAGATCTGACGTATGCACCATAACATTAAAGTTAGTAAAATGACTTCTTAAATTATACTCAGGTGCATGTAGTGCTGCCATCGTGAGCTAAGTGTAAAATGCACACAGAACAGGCCAATCAGAAATTAATGAATTAAGTCTCAACTGAGACACATCCCCAAAGCAGCTGCACAAGTTCTTGTCCAGCGCTGTCCTCACTAACACATCATTCTTCCTCATCACCCCAATAAGTATACAGAAAAGTACACAGAAAGAAATATGGAGTACTTACACCCCATTGACATACAATGTACAATAAAGTCACTCACCTCCATAAAGTGATAACTTTGGCACTCAAATCTGCCAAGCTTCGGCAGCCTCACCCAGGCTGCTAATGGTCGACTCAGGCCAACTCAGGTCTCCGGTAATTGAAACCCCAACAGTCATGGTCTCCCAGCAAGAGGCTGTGTCAGGAGCACCACACGTCCCGCACAAATGCCAATCATCAGTCCCACAGGCCTAAACCTGGCTGCCGCTAAAGGCAGCGGCCGCAGTGGCGAGTGCAGAGTGAAGCGTGTGGTAAAAGAATGAAAGAAGGGACCTCAGGACTGTCACTGCAGAGCAACAAAGCTATGGGTCTATGGAGCTACAGAGCATTGTGAGTTACGGAGGTCCAGAGCAGCGAGCAGCGTGAACACAATGTCTAGCATCAAGCCAAACCAGTGACTATACAGTAACTGGCCTCTTCCAACACCCACTACCACTTCCCTTCTTCTGGAAGCCCTAAAATCATTGTCTACGCGAGTGTGGAGGTTTGAAGTCATCCGGTGAGTCAGGAAAAGAGTCCACGGCATTTGGGTTTTCTTCATCATGGAGAATTTTTAAATCTATAACCCCTGCAACCCTAGGAGACCATGGATTGTTTGTGCTTGCATTGTAATGATCCACCCAGATCACATATCATCGATAAAGTGCAGCTTTGTAACTGTGAACTTCCACGGGTTACACAAGTGTGAATCATAGAGTGGGAGTGATTTTGCATCACTAGTGTCACGAGGGAAACCTATTTCCCTGATGGTTGGAACATTAAACTGGTGCAACATTATTTTCATAAAGGGAGAAAATTCCTCTCAAATTATACAACAATGGGTCTGTCTATCCCCCTTACTCCATAGGTGGTCCATGATAGCTGCAGGGGAAGCATAGGGACCTCCATAACTTCCCTTTGCATTAACCTGGATATTGAGTAGGCGTGGCCTCCGGGTGACAAGTGTTTGTGACTGCTCCTTGCCTTATGGCGGGGTTCTAGTGATGGTGGTCTGAGTATCCACTCTATACCTCCACCATGACCAGCATCCTCTAACTTGGTGTGGTACCCACCTCCGTTGACCAGCCCACTGTGGGTTTATCAGAAAACACTTAGGGCCTCATTACACGGATGGCGGTAAGGGTTTACCGGTACCGGTAAGGGTACCAGTGCCGGTAAACCCTTACCGCCTTACTACGAGGTCCCTTTGTGGGACCCTACCTTAATGGCTGGTTTTACCAGCCATTAAGGACGGGACCCGCAAAGGGACCTAGGAGGTAATTACGGTACCGCAATTTGCGATACCGTAATTACTGCCTTCCCCATTCCCATTGAGCCCTATGGGGGCAAAAATGGGAATGGGGAAGGGCCATGGTGAATGGGGAATTACTGCCCCCCACACCTTGGAATAGGACGGTAATTCCGCCATTCACCATGGCGGACTCTGTAAAATACCGGCGGCAACCATGGCGCTAATAGCGCCATGGTTACCGCCGTCCGTGTAATGAGGCCCTTAATCGCCGAACAAGTGCAATGTGGGAAACATGTAGGCATCAGTGCGGCATAGATTACAAACTCCATCTTTAGTTTAAAAGGAAGACACTAGGGGCCTCATTACAAGGGTGGCTCTCCCGTGATGAAGGGTGCCGGTATGGGACCGGCACCCTTCATTACGGGAGCGCCGATTACGAGCTTCCCTTTGCGGGACCCCTGTAAGGACGCCTGGTAAAACCAGGGAAGATGGAGGTAATAACGGGCCAGTTGTAATATGCCCGTTATTACCTCCCTCCCCATTCCCATTGAGCACACATTTTTACAAGGCACAATCTTCAGGAATCCCATTTCCCTTCACCTTCAATGTTAACACATTTTACTGAAATTCAACAACAGATAGAACATGTTCCCGTTTACTCCTGCGCATGTCCTGCAGACACAAATACGTCATTGTCACCCGAGGTCAAAGTGCTTTGAAGTGACTGTAAAGTGGCAAGTGCTCTAAATAAAACACAATCAAATAAATATACAATACAAGATCAAGAAAACAGTTGTGTATTCCACATAGAACAAGACTGTGACGCACACACATAATTGTGAAAGCTATGACCCCATGAAATGCCGGGCTGAATCCTTTCCTCCTCATTGGCGAGTCCCGTATGCTAAGCCGTTTCATTGGTACCTCACTGAGCTTGCTTCAGAAACTGGTAACATCATAACGCTCAGCTTGCAGTTACAGCAAAAGGCACGATGGAGCTGCTGGCAGCCTCAGTGTTCTGAAAGAAAGAGCCATCACTCATCTCAAAATGTCTGGCTAGATAATGAACTCTGATAGACTGCTGTGCGGCGATATTAAAGGAGAGTTATAATTGAAGCTACATTTCAACCGTACAACTCTATGGGATGTAAAATTTAGAATTCTTCTGTAGTGCCAGCACTGCCCACACTGTACTCGCTAGACAATGAGGGATGTCTTTGGAATTTGCTGTGACACCGGAAAGTATTTTTACCCGAACAAGGTCATGGCAAGGATATTTTTTAGGAACTTCTGTTTTGTTTAGACGACTGGCCTTTTATATTAAATCACATATGCAGAGGAACAGATAGAGAAGATTGTTCTTGCTGTTTTAACTGTGCCACTTGCTATATAATTAATGGAGTAAATCTATTTGCATCCAGATTGCGATACATGATTTTGTTAATAAAAACACTTATTATAAGAAGCACTAAACGTGGTTAAAATGTGATTGCTTCATAAGTTTTCAAAGCGTTTACAGACTGAAATAAACGTGTTTAATAAGAACACCATACTACAATATCACACGGGAATATGTTTATCCCTGCTCTGCTATTTAATGGTATGTTGTAATATGCTTTATAGTGGAATGCCATATTAAGCCAAGTTATGTTATTCTAGTGTATTTCCTACTGGTATTTGTCATGACTCCCACGACCCAACCTTTGCCATAACAGGTCTTTCTAATACGGCACTTCCTAGTCCCACAAACAGGTTTCTTACTGTGTTAAAAAGGATAATTGGAGGGCTCTGGCTAGCGACCACACAAGATGGCCGCTTCTCACTAAGAATTCAATTATCACTCCAAGTGTATGTTGCTGTTCAAGCAGTTCATGGGCACTCAACACAACACAACTTGCGAGGCAAGTACCTAAATATGTGACACGTGCATGGTGTGACCCCTGTGCCATCGAGATATATTCACCACAAGCACCAACACAACCTCTTCTTTCACTAATGCAGAGGCCTAATGTCAGCGAGATCTCAGAGGGCCAAAAGAAAACATACTGGCTCAGTGTACTGGAAGAGCAACAGTTACCCGAGACAGCAGGCGCCAGTGATAGGCCGATGGAGTCAGTGCTGCGACCAAAGTGAAAAGAGCACTGGATGATGCCCGCAGAGCGTTGATAGAGAGTTAGATAAAGGTCTCCTGATGAGCTTAGGCAAAGTGGAGATTGGTGAATGACAACACAAGAAAAACATGTCTCTCCTCTGTGCATCTCAATGGCCATGAAAATACAGGTTCAGTACTGAACAAGGAGGAAGAATAGCTCAGGGGCAACGCGTTTGTCTTGGAAGCAAGCCAGCACAACACAAGTTCGAATCCCGATCCCATGCTACCACTCTTTGGTATTGTGTGCGTTATAAATGAATAATGGTAACAGAGGAGAGGAACCAGTACTATTCATGCTCTCCTGACAATTTTTTTGAATAGTTGTCCTCGATTATTTCTCTGGCTCCTGACTCATGTTAGGAGGAAAGGAAAGAACCTATTCACCACAACTGCTTAGTGTTAAACTCCTCAGACACATTCTATTTGATCCAACCTGTAAGTCATCATTCAAGAAACACTTTTCTTGCCTGCTCTGCCAACTATCCACTGCAAAACGCTAAGAAATGCCTTCTAAAGGATGCGGCAGATAACTGGCATTACCTGTAGAAGATTATTAACAGTGCCACTTCCTCTGATTCAGTGGGTGTCCCTGCCTATCAGCAATCAATTATCTTGGCACTGTCAGCCACCAAGACCTCAGACGATTTACTGTCTCAAACTGAAGAGCATCACAAGTCATCTGACAGAACCTAGATACAGGGATGGGAGCTAATCGGGTAATAACCCCTCATACGTTTCATGATCAACTTCCTGAGCAGGTGGCAGCTGCACTCTGTGAGAAGGTGGCTGCCACCAATCCTAAAATAAGCCTGGGGATGACGTCGAGACGCAGGCTTGATAAGAGAAAGTCAATTCACAGCCTAAGCTTAATTACTCTTGAGCGAGGTGTTGCATTTATTTTCACACTGTTTGTGCTCTATCTACCACACATGGAGAATTGTGCTTTCTGGTAGATTCACTGTCAAAAATGTTAACATCACTGAAGTCATTAAGTATTGGGCCTTACAAATTAGTAGTTCAACTTTTGGTGCAAATATTTTCAGGAATGCAATTTTAGCTGTGAAATTAAAACACTATTTACACTTGCTTCCTTTGCGTTTTTATACCCTTCACTCCAAGGCATTTTACCATGGACTGAAATATACATATTTTCAAATTCCATAAGCCCTATTTTGGAAAGCATTTCTCACATATTTTGGAAATGCATAGAAAACTGAAAACTGGACCCCCTGAACCTTTTTTTAAATAGTTTTTGTTTATTACAAACCTTACACATACAGATATACACATTCATTTAATAATCACAATTAGATATAAATAAAGAAAAGGAAATAAAAGATCCACTTAAGCTTTGACTTAAAATGATTATAAACATG
The DNA here is from genome assembly GCF_040938575.1 of Ambystoma mexicanum. Taxonomy (NCBI): domain Eukaryota; kingdom Metazoa; phylum Chordata; class Amphibia; order Caudata; family Ambystomatidae; genus Ambystoma; species Ambystoma mexicanum. The sequence goes on from NC_090927.1 coordinate 296,437,892, forward strand.
ATGCCTTCACAAGTAAACATAAAAAGAAATCAATTTCATAAAAATCCTTTAAAAATCATCAGATTTAATTCCTTTAAAAATGTCACAGCCCTAATTAATAATGAAGTTGGTTGTCCCCTAAGAATATAATACGAAAATGACAGCCCGGACCACTCCCCCAGCAATTATGTACGTTTCTCTACAAGTGGCGAACAAGATAAAAAAGCATGCTTCAGTGTTTCCGTCTCATCCAAGCAAAATCTGCATACATCATTTGCTCTTAGACCCCTGATGCAGAGAATGTCATTAGTATGAATGAGATTGAGTCTTAGGGCCTCATTACACGGATGGCGGTAAGGGTTTACCGGTACCGGTATTTTACCAGTACCGGTAAATCCTTACCGCCTTACTACGAGGTCCCTTTGCGGGTTGGGGAATTTAACGCCTGCTTTTTGCAGGCGTTAAAAACCAACCCGCAAAGGGACCCAGGGAGCTGATTACAGTACCGCAATTTGCGGTACCGTAATTAGCGCCTTCCCAATTCCCATTATGCCCTATGGGGCAAAAATGGGAATGGGGAAGGGCAATGGTGGAAGGGGGAATTACCGCCCCGCCAACCTTGGAATGGGGCGGTAATTCCCCTTTCCACCAAGGCGGTGCCGGTATTTTACCAGCATGAACCATGGCGCTAATAGTGCCATGGTTCTCCACCATCCATGTAATGAGGCCCTTAGACTTGGGGAGGTGAGGGAGGATAGCCATGAGACAATGTGTGTTGGGGGAGGGGTGGCACTCTCTGCCCCCCCAGCACCATTCCCGCAGCAGGTAAATGAGGTGTCAATTAAGGGGGGAGGCACCGCCACCACTTCCGTACATATTCGCATCATCTATCATAGATATATGTGTGTAGAAATGCAACTAATGCTGGTAGATTGGACTCTATTTTGTGTCCTTCCAAATGCCATCTTTTCTAGGCCTGTGCCTCTCTGCCAAATTGTCATCTCTCCCACTTCCAGCGCCGCGCACAGCCAGCCCCCGTCACCTCCACCTCTTGCTAGCTCTGCGCGAGTCCTGTTCTCACGGAAACTCAGCCCAACATTGTTGCAATTAGCAAGTATCGAGCACTGACAAAATGTGCTTATCACAGAATGTGAGACCAAGGCCTGCTATAGCCCCAGCGCCCCATCCGTCCGTGTTGACCAACTCATGCCCTGTCTCCCCTCTCCCTGCCAGGCCATAATCCACTGGCCCCATGCCCCCTATTCCTCTTTAATGCCTCTGCTTACCAGGCCCTCCCCATGGACCACCCTAGATTGCCTACCAGATACCAAATTCTGAGTGGTCATATATCCTCCTCTAAATCTAACACCTATCCCCTGTGTATTTGAAATTGCCCCCCCAGGGATAATAAATCACAGATCAAACCTCCTGATAAGACTGAAAGAAATACAGTTGCCCAATGCCCCTATTAAAAACATGGGTTAGAATGTCTATATATGTGCCCCTTCTCTTTACAAACGATTCCTATTTTTGTGTAATGGTTTATGCTAGTCATTATTCTATGCCTGCCAATCTTTGATGTTTAGTTTAGTCAGATACAAAGTATATCATCTGTGTGAACCTCAATCGACCTTCACCCTGCGATGATGAGCCTTGCTGACCATGTGCACTGTGACTGATGGCAAGACTGCAGCCAATGGAACCCAGGCATCCCCTATGGAGCTGGGATTAGTATATGTGCCTCTTAGTGAATTTAGATTCTGATTTTAAATTCTGTGCACCTTTGTAAGTAATTGCTCTCCTTAGCCCTCTTACATAGTGCTTTTGAACTGTTATTGCAGCACAAGTACAGGCTCCTGCTCCTCTGCACGTACTGCTATGTAGCCTGAGACTGCAATCCCCAGCAGGATTGTAGTTCGGAAGTGTTATTTTTTTGGAACCTGGCGCAAACACACCGGCGCGGACGGGCTTAGCCAGTCTGTGTCAGTCCGTGTCGGATGACGGACTAGGCTAGGACCCTTTCACCTGTTTGCATTCTCGTCCCCGTACGCTGCAGCAACAGTACAGTATGGGCCTATGCGAGGTCCTCATGGCATTAGAGGACGCAAGGCTCAAGTCACTGGCCCGCGAGCAGTCAGATAGTACGCTACCCCCGAGGAATGATGGGAAGAGTAACGAAGCCCCTCCCTCTGATTACGCATTCGCCCCTTTGTCACTCCCCACTCATATTTCTAACCATGGCACCTGCACAGGCTTAGCCGGACTACACACGGTAGGAGGTGACTACTCTCACCAGGTAGTCAATATTGATCCCCTTACCATTCTGCCCATCGCGCCCAGTGAGCCTAATGCTCCTTATCCCATACTACCTGATCAGCCTGTACCTGTAGCCGACCAGAAAGACAATAGTACTGGTCCCCTAGGTCAGGAGACAAAGAGGGTTACAGCCATTACTACTCACACTATTTCCCAGCAACCGCACTTATCGTGTTTTTTACTAAATACCCGCTCCCTGTTAAAACATGCTGTTGAAATAGCAGCGCACATTGTAGATCATGATATAGATATATGTGCCCTTACCAAAACCTGGGCACATAATGCCTCGGGCCCCTCCCTAAACGTGGCTGTTCCAGAAGGCTATAAGATGCTAAGAGTAGACAGGCCCACTGGGAGAGGGGGAGGAGTGGCGCTGATTTATTTAAATCTCACATAACTATCTGGGGAAAACAGCTAACATCATCGAAGGCATTTAATCCCTACAGATCAAGATCAGCTTGAATGCCGAGGCTACTCTCAACCTCATATTAATATATAGGCCTCCATCACACCCGGCAGACTTCATCACCGCCTTATCCAATCCTCTGGTGGCATGCCTGAAACCCCTTTCAAGCTTTATTGTTATGGGTGACGTCAATTACTGGTTTGGCCACCAGGATGACCATATGGGGTCAGATCTGGAGTCTGCCTTAGATTCCTTGAGCTTCACCCAATATAATCACCATCCATCACACCAGCTTGGACATACTCTTGACTGGCTATCAGCAACACATGTGAACATAAAAGATCTGACCACCACCCCTTGCCCTTGGTCAGATCACTAATTTGTCAATTTTGCTATTCACTCAGCCTTTCCTGTTAAACACAAAAGCAACGCCTCGCTAACCACAAACGGTTGCAATTCTAAATTACTTAACCTGGAAATAATGTCTCCCTTGGTTACCCACCTGACCAAAGTCCAGTCCACAGACTCAGCGCTGGAGCTCTCTACAGCCCTTCTGGACTCCCTTTGGGATATTACAAACAGACTAACTCCTGAGAAACTAAGGAAGCAGAAATTAGTTCCTTCTAACAAACCCTGGTTTACACCCACACTACGCAAACTTAAAGTGCTCATGTGTAAACAACACTATAGCTGGAAAGCTAACCAATCTCCGGACTTCCTTCTTGCCTACCAAGAGGCAGCCAGAACTTATAAAGCCGCTATATTAGAGGCCAAGAAGAATTCCTTCAATGACAGGATTGTTGCAGCTAAATCAGAGACTAGAGAGTTATTGAAAATCCTCAAAGAGCAAGAACTGATCCCTGAACCTGAGGCAGACTGAATTAGCAAAAGGCAAAGCTTGGTGTCAAGCTATTCAGGACACCATGGGTGCCAGACTCCAGGGCATTAAAGCTAACATCATCCAGAAAAAGGCCAACATGTCTATAAAAGACAGTGCCACTAGCTGTCAGGAACCATCCAGATGTTCCACAATTTCTGAATTTTCATTTAATGCCATCACACTGGCAGAATTAACGGAGGTGGTTAAGCAGCTCAAAACCACAAGCTGCAATAGTGATCCCTTTTCTGCTATCATCATAAAAACATGCCCCTTACATTGCTGGAAGCTATTCTCCAGTTTGTAAATTCATCTTTTAGAGAGAGCTCAGTACCAGATGCCCTTAAACGTTCTTGGGTGACTCCTCTGCTGAAAAAACCAGGCCTTCCCAAAGAAGACCCATTAAACTACAAACCCATCACTAACTCAGTTTTTCTGATGAAAATACTGGACAGGGTCACTTACAAACAGATTGCCAAACACATTGAAAGTCACCCCATCTTAAACTGCCGACAATCGGGTATCAGAGCAGGGCATAGTACAGAAACAGCCCTCCTGGAACTTAATTCCAAGCACTTATCTAACATCGACAAGGGAGAAGCCACCATGCTCATGCTGCTGGATCTTTCAGCCACATTCGACCTGGTTGACCACACGTTGTTGGTCACCATGCTCAAACAAGTGGCAGCATTCTCCTCGCAAGCTTCCCGGTGGGTAGCTTTCTTCCTCCAGAACAGGGTCAGCTGTGTCTGCTCGGATACTGCCGAAGCGGCCTCAGACTCAATTGAATAGGGAGTTCCTCAGGGAGCAAGTTTATCACTGTGCTTCTATAACATATTCACTGTCCCCTTCTTTACCATGCTGAATAAAGAAAATACCTGGTTTACTAACTTTGCAGATGATATGCAATGTATCATCCCTCTGACTGGTGACCACGCACGAGACGAAGATCGCATTAACAAGGCTTATACATGTATTGAAAATTGGATGGTGCAGAATGGACTTGCTTTAAATAGATCCAAAACCGAGCTTATGATTGTGGGGTCTCCCAGTCGGATTTCCAAGCTAGACCCCAAGGATAGTAACCTCCAGCTCAGTGAAGTCAAGATTGACACCCTTAAGAAGGTAAATTCCTTAGAGGTGATCCTCGACCAGCACCTCTCAATGAAAGCTAATGTGGGGAGCGTGGTCTCGGGAGCGGCCTACTATCTAAAACTCTTTGCACATTTTCGACCTATGATCTCCCCAAGCAACGCAGAAACGCTAGCCAGAGCCGTAGTGGGGGCCAAAATGGACTACTGCTGTAGTCTCCTGACTGGCATCAGTAAATCTGAAGTTAACAGACTCCAGGTCATTCACAACGGAGCAGTGAGGGTCATTACAGGTCTAGCTAGATGGGACCATGTCACGCCAGCCAGAAGATCCCTGCACTGGCTCCCAGTAAAAGAGCGAATTTGTCAGCACCTCATCCTTATCACCATCAAGAGTCTTTTGGGCATCATGCCTGGTTACCTGATCGAACTCATCATGCCCAGGAGTACTTCTCATTCCCTCAGATCCAAAGAGACTAAAATGATCATGATTCTGAGAAGTAAACTCAAAAACGTTGAGAAAGGAGCCTTTGCCATAGCGCTTGGAACAGACTGCCGTTCGATCTCAGGATGGAAACCAAACTTGAGTCTTTTAAAAAAATGCTCAAAACCCTGCTGTTTGATGAAGACCTCTGCACCAGCCCTTGACCTTGCCCAGATAGTTCCCTTACTTGTTTATTTGTTGTATTTTATCTTGTCCGCACCATCATGCCCATGGGTTCATTGCTGAGCATTATAAATTAATTAAAGTAAAGTAAAATTAAAGTGTAATGGCATATATAAGTATTTTATTGCCAGCATATAATATACAGCATTTTTGCCAGCATACAATATACAGTAGAAAAACACAGCCATGCAAAATTTGAAATGGCAGACGATAATTCAGTAACAGCCAGCAGGCAAAGTTGTCAGAACTGTGTGCTGCCAGGTTAAAATAATGAAGTGCACAATTTATATTGGATGTTTCATGTGTGAAAACTGCATTACATAACTGATTAACAATATACTAACATTATTAAAATAATAATTTCCACTTCTCTAACATTATAATGCAGTCTTCGATGCACAATGAAGTACAGTCCATGTTTTGGGTGCACTGTTTGAAATTCATTTTTTCCATGAGGAAATGCAGACTAGTGTTTTCTTCAGCTTGTGGAGAAAGAAATATGTAAAATGCAGGAAGGAAAATGGAACAGTTACTTTGAAAAATGAAATCTTCATTGTTTTGAAAAATGAAGGCTGGCACAAGGCATACTCCTTTATTCTGATTGGTAGGGATTGGAGGCAGACAAGCCACATCAACAGGGGGCTGAATGAGAGTTTTCCTAAGAAAAAAAAGTGAGGGGGATTGGCAGTTTGTGGTGGGTTCAGGAGATGGACGGTGGCATATCTGTGGAAATCCAAGTGGGTTGAGTGCTAGCTAGGGGCATTTTCAGCTGGCAGCTCCCTACACATATATATGGAGGAGTTTTGAGCTGGGTCTGCATTTGCGAACACAGCAAGGTCGTGCGGGGACTTCAAAGATTACTGGCCTTGGTAAGATAAGTGAGGAACAGATAGTATGCTGTACATGTGTTGCTAGGATTTTTTGCAGTGCAGGGATGTTAGTTAATTTATATGTTAATTTCTCTCTCTATGTTCAAAGTATGGGAACATAAATTCGTGTTTGCAAAATACATGCTTGTTTCTGTTGTTCTTTATATCTTACAGGTGATGCTGTAAATATCATGTGGTAAGATTTTGTGGCTTGTAAATGGCATGTAATACAAAGTGTATATAAAAACAACTGATACTTTAGTGCCATTCATGCATCTGTGATTTATTTATGTAAATGAAGTACAGAGGGGATGTTTATATCAGCACAGTAGTGCATTTACCAACTTACCACTGTAGTTAAATAGCAAACAAGAGAAAGCCAGTAGTAAATATCTACAAAGTATGAGGGTGTGTGTGTGCAATGTAATGAGTGATTCCTTCCTTGCATGCTGAAGGGAAGGGGTGCCAGATTAGGCACGTAGATTACTGAATGTGCATAAGCCAGTAATACCAGCCACAAATAATAGGTGGCACATTGAATAAACTCATTGGGTTCTCTAAAGTGTTCTAAGTCTGGGGCTCTCTACAGGCGACTAGAAGGCATTCTAATAGGAAGGAAAGGTTTGTTTTATGATGGGGTTATAGTATAAAAAAAACATGATCACCACTATACCACAGGAATAAGATAATTCTGAAAATACCGCAAAGAAAGATACCACTAAAATTACCGTCAATATAAGCTAACAAGATATGGTCACTAAAATAGAGTGATACCAACCCCACTCTAAATATAAGGCTAGTTTACTGCCAAATTACCGCCAATATGTTTATGGTAAGAAAATACCACCAAATCCTGAATTTACCCCAATAAGACAAAACCTCTTACAGACATGGTGCGTTGGCCGGGAAAATAGACTGTAGAGCATCTACTGGGCGTGTAAAGGTGTGTCTAACACTACCATACATGCATTAAAGGGAACCCATTTTGTGAGAGCAGTATGACACTGAAAGTGAATCTCAGAATGTCTCAAATTGATGCCACAAGCCTAAAGTTGGTGAAATATCTGGAGGCAAAATTATATGCACATGGAACATGGCCATCAAATAATGCCACAGAGTGGCATAACCGTATCTATGGGGAAGTTCAGAAAGAACCATTGGACAACATTTTTTAAGAGGGTAGCATAATTCAGGTCTGCCTTCTGAGATTATTAAATGCTGCTGATAAACCTGCAGAGAAAGATTGTCTGATACGACTATGTGCCAAAACATGGTTTATTTTAAATAGGTCTGTGCAAATGCAAGAAAAGGATGCCAAGCTAATTAGCAGACTAAAATTCAAATTAGATGGAGTTAGTGAACAGGAGAAAAGGTTGAAAGCAGAACTGCAGGTATGTCAAAATGACATGCGGTCAAAGTGTAAAGAACTCGACACTCAATTGTCCCAAAGGAAAAAACTGTTTGAGGAGAATGAGCAAGAATTAAAACACTTGAAAGGATTGGTAGATTACATTAGACAAGATAAAGATGACGCTATTTTGGAGATACAAAGAGAATTTAGCGAAAAAGGTGAGCTTCAGACGGTTGAGCAAGAAATAGCTAAAATGTTTCAAGAAAGGGACAAGCGGGACAAAGAGTTTCATGAATGTCAAATGCAAATGAGCGACATGCAAAATGTGATTAATAAGATGGGTGATGAAAACAATTACTTGCGTAAGGAGGCAGATCGACTCCTTAAAAAGTGCAAGGATTTAGAACAGCAGATATGCACTTTTAGGTCCCAGGACAAACGACAGGGCACCACATTCAATGGGATTGAAGTGAATTCCATCTCTACACGGGGAGATAGTGCCCCAGTGGCTGTGCCGGTGTCTGAGTTTGGTTGCAGCGCCTTTGGGGGGTTTGACACGCCCATTGGGGGTCGCCACTAATCCCATACACCTGAGACAAGGGTTGAACCACAAAGTAGTGCAATCCCGTATATAGCGCCAAATAGCCCTATCAAGATAATGAAATCAATCAAGGCCCTGATCAAACCGTTCGAAAATGGAGGGGAATGCTATATAGAGGACCACTTAGAAGCAGTGCACAATATAATTAAGGCCCTACACATACCTAAAGAACAATACAGACAATACTTTCACTTAACTCTGGATGCTCCCACAGCGAGCATCATCAGAGGATTAAATGAACAACAGAACATGTCATGGGTAGAATTTGAAAAAGAGATTAGGCGTAATTTTTCTCCATTCCAGTCATTACAGGAGGCGAAAAAAGTTGCATACATGATTACAGCTGGGCCAAATATGTCCCCTCGCCAATTTCTTCAAGACTTAAAAAGAGCTTTTTCTCATTTTGACATATATTTTGATACCAATTCCAATGAGTTTAAAACTGCCTATTTTTATGGTTTGCAAAAAGACATTAAATCACAGTTAGTCTGCAAATTTGATCATGAGAAGTCCCTTGAATGGATTGTGCACCAAAGTACAAAACTATATGAAGTGCTCTACTGTCAGGGTAGATAGAATGATAAAATGAAAGATACCAAATAAAAATCTAAAGAATCCTCGGCAACAGTAATGGAGATCTAGGGCCAGATTACAGAAACTTTGCACCGGTGCAAGTGCAAAGTTGCACAGTATTAGCACCGGTGGGGGTTCTCCGGGAGGGGCTCTGTGGGCTGGGCTTGAGACGGCGGTGGCAGAGCAAATTGTTCCAGCTCTGGCTGCCCTGGCCGTGCATGCGTGGTTCTCATGCCAACGACGACTGTGCTGCGATAAACAAACATCATTGTGCAGAGAAATGGAGCGCAACACACAAGCATATCCGTACTTCTCTGCACATGAAAGGGCTATTGATTTCACAGAAGAGCAAACAGCTTGTACCATTGAAGTACATCCTGACGTCACTGAAAGCAGGGTGTTTACTTGGAACGTACTTTAAATTTCAGGATGTTCCTTCATCAACCCCGCATCTGAATAAAGTATTGTATTCACATTTATTGCACACTGAAATGCCAAAAGAACGCAAACTTTCTGGACTGATAAACCAAATGCTAACCCCTTCCACAAAGTGCAAGAAGAGGCCAAATTGAGGGAGCCTGCACATGATGCTCTAGCCACTATCAGTGTCCATGATGTATACTGCATTAAGACTCCGGAGGTTCACGGAATATCTTTGTGGCTGGATCTAGCGAGCGAAAACACAAGTTCTGTCCAAATAACGCCCAAAGTGCGGCAACCCATGGATATATCCCCCACAGCAGATCCTAACGAACTGCCACAGAATGTTGCTAATGTAACAGCAAGCTTAAACTCTCTTGAGGTAGTCAACAAGCTTTTACAGGATCTAACGAAAATAAATCTGGCGCGTATTGCTTCAAAACCAGATGATCCAACGAAAGAGTGTTGTTACAAAGCCGCGCTAGATTTAGGCACTGATCAACACAAAATAAAAAGTGCACAAGACATCACGGGATGCGCTGCTCCCTCAAAGCGTAGAAGGATCGATGACAGTGATTCCACAGGCATTATCTGCTCACAAATAAGAGTACAGAAGCTACAAACTTCAAAGTTGCCTATTCAAAATAGTTAAGAGCTGGTCCAGAAACCCACTACGCTAAACACAACCACGAGCCGTTTAATCAGTGAAAATGAGTCCAGTTATGATGATTCTTCAACCGACTCATCGTTCGTAGAACAAGAGTATCCAAAAATATGTAGAGTACAGCGCCGTCCAAAGACGAACATAACAGAAGGGGCCATAAATCAAGACAAACTGCTCACAACCATCATGCGAGACTTGCAACCAATGCTAACGTCTACACTGACCATATCTATGAGTCCGTTTATTAAGTTGTATGAGCAAGTGAAGGACAGCCTGAATGATCTAACCACGTTAGTCGCCCTAATGAACTCCGAAGTGGTCAACTTGGAATATGATAATAACTTATTCAAGCAAATGTTCTATGAATCAACAAATAAAATTGACAGTTCTTTGGCAACACTAGTAGACCAAAAGCAAATGAACAGTGATGATAAGAAGCTTCTAGCTGGAGTGGCCAAAGAAGCTCTCAGCCTATTAAGGCAACAAAGATATCATGTCCATGAGGGGCCCAGTCCTCAACTTAGAGCGGAATTTGTTGCTCATGACTGTGAATCATCTGGGGTACGCCCAATAGTCAAGGTTTTAAACAAAGAGGCGGCTACTAAAAAAGTATCAATTGAAATGACTACAGAAGCTCTGACTGCACTCAAAGAAACAGGTCTGAATTTAACAGCAGGTCAAAAAACAATGAATACATCTGTTGCAATAGGAGAGCAACCAACTAACAACGTTGAAATTGGAGAAGTTGACCGCGTAGCAAAGTTACCTACACCTACTCCCCTGAACGGAGAGAATGACCATTTGGGGGAAAATCTGCCCGAAAGACTAACTGAGCCATGTGTTGAAATAACACCCTTTGCCAAAGCAGTGGAAAGTGCTCAAAGCATAGGAAACAACGCAAATGGCGACACCCAGATGCCTTCAACATCTGCTGATCTTAGAGGCCGCACCATAGATCTTGTCAGCCCTGTGCTGCCCCCTCCCACAGACACAAACAACATTGAAGATGTGTTTTCTATCTTTAAAGCCCCGCAAAAAGAAGTTACCAAAGCTGTACAACCAAAATCAATGCCAAGAAAAAAACTAAAAATCAAAAAGGGAACAGAGCTCGGATAAGTAACAACTCGAGAAAATTCCTTAGAAATATAAAAGCTGTAAGGTTTACCATCAATTCAAATGCTGTGTGCACACAGGCAACTCCTATAGCTCCTCAAAATGCAAAGCTAAGTCAAATTGTTCAAGAGGTCACAAAAAATAACGAGGCAGACATCGGTAACATTACAGCTGACCTCCTGGAATTATCCGTCTATGAGGATGTTGATCTGGATCATGTCGAACAAGTTCAAGAGTCCAAAGAGGTTGAGGGAGTCGTGTGTGAACTAAGCGAACCTGCCATAATGTCGCATCCCATAAAGGATAAACTGGCTAGAGTTTGCACGATAGTGCCACCCATCTGCACGGATCCGATAACATTGATAGAGCCTATAATACCACAGACCCCGCCTTTTGTGACGCTCTTCCAAAAATGGGACAAACTCACCGTCCCGCAACGTATTATGTCTCAAGAGACTATACAAATAAATACAAATCCCAAAATTGGCACTGAGGAGGAAAAAGGGCGTATTATTAAAAGAACTGTGGAGGAAAGAGTGAGAAATCCTAATCAGAAAGTCAACTCACAGGCGAAAGGACCTACTATGAGTGAAGGCCCCTATGGCCATAAAACAACAGCTGTGAAAAGAAATCATGAGAGGCAAATCACCAAGAACCTTTTAAGTGCGAAGTACTGCCTGTGCCTGGAACGCATAGAGGACATTGATGATGACCTATCCCTGAACCGGAACAATGTCTTACAATTATTGCACTATGTACCGAGCCTGCGTATGATTAACTCAAACGACACAAAAATAGTCTAATTCTTTAAAGAAAATCAAAACGATGCAGTAAAACTTCACATTGATTCCCGCATAATTTGTAATATCATATTGGAGGCTGCGCCCATTTTAATATCAATGGCCTTTGATATTACAGAATCGCAAGTAAAGTTCAACCTGGAAGATAAACAATATACATCTGATGTTGACCCTAAAAGAGGCAGATCGGAAAATCAGGGTCTCAAACAGATTGATATACGACAGAAAAAGTCTGGAATCAACTTACAAAATTAACAAATACCTATTGTTAAGAATACGTTACAGCGTCAAGAAGTAATCTCGCAAGTGTCAGAATCTAGAGAACCAATTAAAATAACCATTGTTCACAAAGGCTCTATATCGGGCGGAGAAAACACCATGCCCTGCGCAATCCAACCTTGGAGTGAAGTCACTGACTGGAGTTGGCTTACGTCATCCTTGGCTGCTCAAAATCGCAGCTAATGTCAGGACTTGGGATCTTCAAGTGACTGCACTATTGGATGCTGGAACACACGTGGTTTTGCTCACCTGCTCCAAACTAATTGGCTGGGAAATTTGAATATAGCATGTTTGCAGGAAACATGGTTGGCTGAGTGCCCTTCTGTAGACGGCTATGAAGTTGCCTTAAATCCAGCTATCAAAAAGAAATTGGGTCGTCCATCGTCTGGATTGTTGACATTTGTGCAAAGGAAGTCTGGTCATAAAATTCTGAAAGCGATTAACATATCACCCTACATTCAGAAGGTAGAGGTAAGTTTGGAAGGACCTGATAAGAATGAACAAAACTATTTACACCTATATAACGTCTACTGGCAACACAGCTCCAGTGACTCAGCCATCTTTATAGATCAAATTACACACTCAATAGATCAAATTTATGATCAGGGAGCGGCACCGAAAATTCTAATCTGCGGAGATTTGAATATCAACTGCTTAGATCTACCCCATAAAAAAGAAACATTGAAAACGCATCCAAGGCGGCACAATGGTGTGCTGAAATGGATTTGAGAAACGTACATCTGATGAACGGCAATACACCGGGTCATATTCCACCACAACCAACCTGGAAGAGACAGCGACAGGAATCAATACTGGATTATTATTTTGCCTCAGAAGCCCTACAAATCCACGTCAAAGAACTTTGTGTGGTGCCAAAAACTGAAAGTGACCACAACTTAGTTCTTTTGAGCTTCCATTGTTTGCAACATAAGCAGTCAACATTATGGAAACATGATATAGCAGTTGAGCCATGCCGCAATAGATTAAGAATTAAAGAACAGGAAGTGAGAATGATTAACCATGCCTATCAAGAGGAAGCCGGCTGTGTGGAATATCGACATCTTCTAGCTATCTTCGCTGAAACTCAAGGTGTGAGGAAACAAACATTTATAAATACACTTGCCTTTGATCTTGACATTATGAAACAAAAAAGGCAGCTAAGAAGTAAAATTAGAGCATATGAAAAATCGTATACCAATGAGATCCTGGTTAACATCAAAAAGGCTAAACAGTCCTATAAAAACTGGCTGAAGTCACATCGAGCAATCATGCTACAGCAAGACGCTGAACTGATGCTTGCAAAAATACAAAACAAAAACACTGGTCAGTTTTGGGCCCTAGTTAATGAGCAAGAGGGTTTGCAGACTGCACTACAATCATGTATGGTCACGGAAACTGAGTGGATAAGGCACTATGAACAGCTATATAAAAAAAAAGGAGATTCCGTTGACCCAGAATTGCCAGTCCTGGCTAGGTGGGATTTGCAATTCGAACGTTCTGATATTCTTGAAACCATCAACAGTATAAGTACATCGCGTGCGCCAGGCCCGGACGGGTTAACCAACTTTATCTTGAAAGAAAATCCGGAAGCCTGGGCAGACCTTTGTTGTAACTTATTTGACGATATCACAAGTGCATGTACGACGCCAACATCCTGAAAAAGTGCCCTAATCATACCTGTGTTCAAGAAGGGCAATCGTACAAATCCAACAGACTATCGCCCTATTGCACTACTGGATGTCCTAACAAGATTTACGCCACGCTCCTACAACGCAAACTTCTAGCCTGGGCCACAGCTAGCAAGCACATTGACCAGAGGCAAACAGGATTCGTTAAAGGAGCGGGCTGTAGTCTAAACCTCCTAATTTTCAACATACTGAAGATGGATGCAATACGAACTAGCACTAGGATCTACCTAGCCATAATTGATCTATCTCACGCATTTGACATCATAGATCATGAGAAATTATGGACAAAACTGTCAAATTGGAATTGCATTCCGAGCTTGTTGTTGGCAATAAAGGACCTACACACGAACACGGTGATAAGAATACGTTTGGATCGCCTAGGCAATCTATCTGCCCCGATCCAAACCCGTTGTGGAGTCAAGCAAGGATGTCCTTTGGCTGCAATTATTTTCAATGTATTTATCTCCGACATTGATGAGGCCATTGAGAGTCCTAGATCATTTCCACCAAAAGTAAATGGAGAGCGTATAAGTCATCTCCTATATGCAGATGACTTGATATTATTAGACTCAACACCTATTGGCCTCCAAAGAAAATTGAATGCACTGAACCAATATGTAAGAAACAATGGGTTGTGCATCAATGCGTCAAAATCAGAGATACTTATTCTGGAGAATTTAAGTGGCCAAAGGAAGAAACGTCACCTAAACTTTCGATGGCATATGGAGAAATCTGTGTTGAACACCACAATGAATGCGCGATACTTGGGTATGCAAATAAACTCAAACATTAATGACTCCCTGTGGGTCAAAATAATGAAAAAGAAATGCCATATTCTAGCAGTTGAAGCTACTGTATTAAATCGAAAATATGGGAAATACTCACTGCTACCAGCGCTGGCTTTCTATAAACAAAAAGCGGTCCCTGCTCTAATTTTTGGTGCAGAGTGCGCATTTGGCTGCCCAGAAGAACTTTGGAGCTCGCTTGAGAACATCTTTTGGTCTAGAGTTTTGTGCCTGCCCAAGGGTACGCCCACTGATTGTATCCGACACGAACTCAGCTTGATATCTATAAAAGCCAGAGTGTGCTGGAACATGCTCTCCTTATACAGGAAAATCACGATGACAGAATCTCCAATACAGTTTAAGATCTTGCAAGCTACTACTCACTGTAACGAGAACTCAGTCTTTCCTTTATGGATGAAACGATGCAGCGATATAATGTTAGATCTTGACATCAAGCTGGAGACTTTGCAAGTAAATCCTGAACATGCAAAAAAATGTTATGGAGACGTGACTGGTGCTCAACTTGCGATCAAAAAAGAAAACATTGAATAAAGAAAATTGTTCCACCTGAGAAAAGAGCATATAACGAAATTCAAAATTTCTGGAAACTATTTCCGGATCTCCATCGAAGAAAGTTGTATATGCAAATTCATTTAAATCTGTTTAAAACGAGAGAAAAAAACAACATATGGGCAGGCCCCAACAATCCAAGTGACCAATGTAGACTTTGTAAAGCTACTGAGGAAACCCTGAAACATCTAACATTATTCTCCCCTTCACTCCAGCAGGAAAGAACGAAATATCTGGGAAGATTCATTGAAAATTGTTCGACACTAACT
Source organism: Ambystoma mexicanum (assembly GCF_040938575.1). Lineage (NCBI taxonomy): Eukaryota > Metazoa > Chordata > Amphibia > Caudata > Ambystomatidae > Ambystoma > Ambystoma mexicanum. The sequence continues at coordinate 296,453,210 of NC_090927.1, forward strand.
GCTCTAGACTGGTGGCAATTAATGTTCGTCGAGACCGACAGGGCATTGACGATTACATTAACCCTTTGCATTGAAGAAATATTGCTACGATTTCGTGCTGTAAATGAGGAATTGTAAGAAGCTGTTTTCATCCTTCGGGTCTTTATTTGAGATACGCTATAATGATGTGAGCCATTCAAAGAAAGATGAAGATCATACTTTACCTCTTTTATATGATGCCTGTTCGGTCTTTTTGGAAGAGTGTGTTGATTTTAGTGAATTAATGTGGATATCATTTTATGGATGATTTGTATTTTTTTTCTCTCCATTTTTTTTTAAAGGTTTGTAATAAACCATATAAAAGTAATAATAAAAAAAATATATATATATATTAGAATCCCCCAAACAACATGCAAGGAGAACACACACACACACACACTTATTTTATAACAGCTTATTATGTTTGTTATTCTATCTACATGGGCAAATAGACAAATGTACTACCTAAGAAAATGAATCTTCCCCGTATCACAAATGCTATTCCAAATGCAATAAGAAATAAAAAAAACTCTCTACACAATCTGCTTTTATATATTGTTCCTATTGTAAACAAATACAATTCACAATAAACAACTTACCATGTACATTACATCGTTATCTGTAACAAAAAAAGAAGAGAAAAATACAGAGACTTTGTAACATTATAACATGACAAATTAAATGCAGGGGATTTCTTTTGGCTACTCTGCCCAAATGACATTTTTAGATCGCTCATTCGTACAACAACACACTGTGACCTCACTTAAAAGGTCTGCTTACCAGAAATATTTGTAGCTCTCTCCCACACACGACATTCCTATACTCGCCTCAGAAGAGCAGCCCCAGCCAACGAACCGCCCCTGTTAATCTTGAATGTTTGGAATGGGCAGTGAGAACAGAGGGTTTTCCAGCCAGCAATGAGTGAAACCAGGCACATCTGTCTTAGAGCCCAGTCATCCCAAACTAATTTCTCTCTGACAGTCTTCCCCTCAGCAGGACTCTGCACCTACCCACTTGCCTACATGACCTACCTGCAGACACTTTGCTCCAATCAGGTTGGAAGGCAGCATCACCCATCACTTTTATACAAAAGGATCTTTGCCCATGGAGCAACTGTATCTAATATAATTTCCTGGTATGCAGGCTTTCTGCTTTCTGCTTTGTGCAAACTGAACACAGAAGAGAAGAAAAAAAAATATGCAAGTGCACTTTTAAAAACACATTTTATTTTCACCTCATGTTGCACACAGGGATTATATTATAATGTTAAGGAGTTAGTTAACATTAGTGATTAGTAATTGTTAATTAGGTCAGTCAGTTATAAATAATGTAGTCTCCTATGCATGAGGTATTCAAGAGAGGGGGGAAAAAATGGGTGCACTTTTACATTTTGCAGTTTCACATTGAGCTTTTTTGATGCATTATAAATAGTGTACCTTGCATGCCACCCACAACGTATTCACATGTTATACTGTCAACATAAAGATTGCTATATCTGTGTCACATTATTGCTGGCAACAAATGCCATCACATTTATTACAGTGCTATAAACTCTAAAGCGCTATAAATATTATAACGCGCTATATATATTTCTACATACCCCTGCTTTATCCGACAATTTGGTAATAGTTAAATCCACAATTGGAGGAAACTTTACTTGTGCTCTTCTTTTTCTTCTTTCCATCAAAGCAACTCAATAAAATGAACATTCAAATTTTTCATAATAAATCACTGCCTAATCACCATAAAAGCAAAATCCATCTCAAGTGGGTCCATAGGTTCTTATTAAATATTATACTCTTTTCCTTCCAACCGAAGTGTCCATAGTCCAATGTCCAATGTCTTTGTTTAAGTGTGAAACAACATAAAATAAGAAAATAAAACAAATAATTAAAACAAAGAATTAACATAATGAATTAAAATAATTAAATAAAACAATAAAGTTGTGGGACTCCATCGCCCATACTTCCAGGATGCATCGGAAATAATGTATCCACAATGCTGCAGGTTCAGTTCAACATTGTTCCATTAATGATGTCCACCTCTGAGACGTCCCGACCATCAACTTCACATCATCTGATTCATTTGGTGCATTCTTTCATCCTGGCACTGTTGGATGCTTTCCATAGGAATCATCTCTTTTGGCGTCCCGGATACTTTGTCTTCACCTCCATCCGGAGGCATTACTTGATCTTCATCCCGTGGACTCCATGACCTCATCATCTCCTGTGTCCTCCGGTCCTGTGACCTCCGACCTCAAAACACTGTTAATTGTTCTAAATCAAACAGAAAAGAGACAGATTAAGTACATAGCACAATACCAATTTCACCCTTTTACCAAAAATAAAATAATTAGTCCAAACCATTTGACCCATATTCTTTGGTCTCTGAAACTAAGCACATGTTAGAGAGAAAACAAACATATACACAGAACATCATTATACATTAAACATATTTCAACCTTGTAATAAAATAATACCATTTATTTCAGCCCCCTCTTTGTTAATGTTTATCACCTATGATATTTTTATTTACATCTATTTCACAACAAGAATTACATCTCTTTTTATTTCTCTGGTATTGGATATTATGAAGGGTACTGTGTGTTTTTCTTTCATGTATTCAGGGCACTTGAGCTGTTTCTACTTGCTCAAGCCTCCTGACTTCATATTTGGGATGACATGGCTTAATTTGGTTAACATGAACAAATTGCTCTGTTACCGTTTCACCCTCTAGTGTTAATATTTTATATACCACTGGAGACACCTTATCTATAATTTGAAATGGCCCCTGCCAGGCTGCCAGAAATTTAGAATTTTTCTGTTTACCTTTTCCAAAATTAAATTTATATACCTGATCGCCTACACTATACACTTTCAAAGATGTTTTTTTTTTATCATAATATGATTTTGCACTGTCAGCATAATTTTCAACAAACTTCCTGTTATATCCCGTCATTCCTAATAAACTTTTTAAACCTTTCACATTTCTAGGGTCTTTTAATTTCTGTATGGCCTCTACCCTTTTCTTTTGTGGGTTTAGTCCATGTTCAGTCACTTCATGGCCTAGAAAATGTATCTTTTTCTTGGACCATTGTGCTTTCTGTAAAGATACTTTGGCACCCGCCTTTTGCAATTGGCCAAGAACATATCTAATTTTATCAAAATGGCTTTTTAAGCTTTCATTTTTTATCAGGACATCATCCACATAAACTATAATTCATCTTTCCGCTGCATCAGGCATAGCCTTTCTCAAAAATATACCAAACTCACTCCCACTATTGACATACCGGAATAGTGTTCTAACCCATGCGTATTGGGTCTTATCAAATTAAAATGAAAACAACTTCTGCATATCCTCTGCCAATGGCACACACCAATATCCAGATGTGAGATCTAATGTAGTAAACACGTTTGAGCCATGCACCTGAGCAAGGCCTTGGTCAATGATGGCAGAAGCCATCTGGACACTGGCACCCTTTTATTTAATTCTCTCAAATCTGCACACAGACGCCATTGACCATTTGGCTTTAACACACCCAAAATAGAAGTGTTGGATGTGCTATGAATGGGCCTGATAATTCCCTAAGACTCCAAGATTTTAATTATCTCTGCCAGTGACTATAAACATTCCAGTGGTAACCGGTACTGGCGCACAAATACTGGATTTCTATTGCACCCTTCCAGTAATGTGGCAACGTGTAAATTAGTTAGGCCGCAATCATATGCATATTTAGCAAAGACATCTTTAAATTCCATAAATATTCATTTTTATCTTCATCGCTATCACATGCATCTGCTGACAAAATCTGCTCCTCTACCATTTTTGAGAATTCTGGGAAATCCTCTAGTGGAGTAATCTCTGTGCTTTCTTCCAACTGTGTGGCTGTGACTCTGTAACGCTGCCACTTTTAAATATTTTGGCATATCAGCTTCCACTTCAATGCACTGATTTTCTGTTTCATTTTCATTTAAGTCAAATAATATATCATCCTCCTGGTGACAGAACACTGTCTCATTTCAATCATAATGGTACACAGATTGAATTTTAAAGATCCCTTTGGGCTGAGAATCCAGATATTCTGGCAACACACCCTCTGCATCTACATACCATTCAGGGATATTTACAATTATCATGTTATTGAAATCTGCAGTATAATGTGATTTTTGTATGGCCATTCCTAATGAAGAATCTGCCTCTAAATGAATATCCTGATGTCCTTTATTATTCACCATAATTTTGACAGACATAATCTTGACAGATCCTTCTCCAACATCTATCAATGGGGTGTATTCATAATCCAGGCCTTGTTGCTTCATGGACTCATTTAAACACACAAATGCCTCAGCATCTTTCATTTGCTGTCCATTCTTGCACTTTAGCGTTATTGCAACCTCCTTGGTGAATGCAGGAATGATAATATCTTTCCTCACCTGTAATTCAATTGCATATGGGACCAGTTGTGTGCACTGATAAGCCTTTCTTTTGTCTTCAAATTCAGGTGCAGGCCACCCTAGCCGTGACCATATTTTTTGATTAAGGAAATCTAACACCATACACATTCTGTGCATGATATCATTGCCCATGTAAAAGTCATTTTGTGTTCCACTCACTATCCACACATTATGGTAAATTGTTTTCTGCCCAATATTAATCTTCAGCATGCATCTGCCTGCAATTCGGTTTTCAAAGTCTGGACTGTCCAACCGAGAGACATATTGGTTTTTAATTCTAAATTTTGGGATCTCCTCCCTCTCCATTATTTTCTGCAGTAATTTCTCATTAATAAAGCTTCTTTCCTGTTCAAGTGCTAAGGTGGCTTTTATCACTTTAGAATGGTCAGTAATGCCAATGTAAACCCATGGTTGCTCATCTTCTATGTGTATTTCAGCAAGAGTGGTAATGTGTTTTTCTGTGTCTGTTTTAGGGGTAGTATTCTGTTTGCATTTCTTCTTTTTTAAATAGAAGCGTGATGTGTGCTCATCTATTTCAGTTTGCCATTTTTCCTAGGGTCTAAATAAATCTGCACAGTTTTTCCTTCCCACTTTGCATTTTATCTTGACTCATCAAGATGACAGTAACGCTAGGTATACAGCTATTCTGGAGGTATACCTCACCTGCATCATTCGTTTTGGCAGCGGTGTGGAATTCATTTATACTGCTGTTTTGTGATTTTATTTTCTTAGGTCTCAATGGTTTTTTGGTTAAGAACCATAGTACTCCATTCACCCCATCTATGAGAGGAGACAATCTTTTCAGGCAGTCTGTCCGTATCAAAAATGAAATTTCACAAACAGATGTGATCAATACTTCCTGTTTCATTCTGTGCTTTCCTATCTTCATGTCAACTTCGGTAACACCTATAATAGGCACCTCCTCATTGTTAAAATTATGCACTGGACCTTCACTTTGCCTCACTGTGATCTGATTCTGTGGAGATCTCCCTTCATTGATACTTTTTACCAATTCTTTGGACATAATTGTGGCCCGGGCGCCGGTGTCAATCATCGCAAATGTATTGCATTTCTCTTCCACAGTGATGGGAGCATAATACCTGTCTCCAACCTCCTCTAATACACATACAAAATGTGAATTCTTACTGATTTCAGGACTCACTTTCTCAGGCCTTTTTCACTTTTGGCTAGGCACATTGGTAAATGGAAAGACATTTTTCCTCCTTTCTGTCCATTTCTGTGTGAGAGACTTTATTCATTTCCCCACATTCAGATGTCTTTTGGAGTGTGGCCACTGTTCGCCCTTTCATCCGGGGATCATCAGAGTTCGCACTACAATCCTCCAACTGAACATGTGTAAAAACATCACTTGGTAATTTGTCATGTTCTAACTCTGTGCATTTGTAGTTATTTAGTATGGTAACAGTCTTTTTAATTTCTTCAAAAATCTAGGGCTCAAATAACTCTTCAGGTGATTGATCTGTACCCTCCTTTTGAGTATTTATTCTTTCTCTCTGTGTTTGTTTAGTGTTTTGATTGCCCAGGAAAGGGTTTCCAGCATTCCCACTTACTCCCTGTTCACTTGTATTACCCGTGTATGAGCTGTCTTTCTTGAATCTGTCCCTTTGTTCTTTTGGAGATTTATGTTTTTCTTTTTCATTTGTGTAGATTTCTACAGTTTGAGTTAGCTCCAGATTAAACCAAACTTCGTTTTTAGATATATTTGCACTTTCTGTCACATGTTCATTTGCTGGTACTTTCATTTTTTTATCATTAGGCATCTTAGAGTCATTATGCAAAATCACATTAGGGCAATCTGTTTTCTTAGGATTGCAAGTATCATTAATACTTAGTCACTTATCAGAAGCCACCGGGTCATTGCTATGGCTGTCTGCCCCCTCCTTTGATTACTGTTTTTGTGCTGTACAGAGCTTTCCTATTTGTTCAGTCAACATTTTCACTTGGGCCTCGAGACACTGGAATCTTTCCACCTCCCTAGAATCTTCTCTCTGTGGCCTAGATCGATATTAGTTGTTTTCCCCCTGATTGCATCTATTCTGATATCTCTCAAGAGACTGATTTCTATTGGTATTGCTTCTGAACTCTTGATTCATATGTGGAGGGGCATGGGGTGCACCCGTCCCTTGATTGTAGTCCCCTGGTGGTGGTGATTCATTGTATTGTCGTGGAGCATAATTCATGTTCTGCCTCATGTCCCGTCTCTCATTTTGTGAGTACTGTCCCCTATGCTAATTCCCATTTTTAGTAAATCGATCCACATATCGGGGTCTATCCTGATTACCATACATCATGGTGTTAGGGTCAAATCTGCTCTCTATCTCCAATGTCTGGTAGGGTCCATTATTTCTTTGATCCTGACTGGGTCTCTGATTATTATTCATACCTGACATATGAGGTCGATATCCTGCCCAGGGCCTGTCTCCTAAGTACCTAGGGCTAATGTAATTGTCTATATTACTAGGGTCATGTGATTGAAACATTGGTGCAGGGAGTGACAACCTCTGTCGATTGCCCCTTTGTTCAGGTGTCAAATTATTTTTACCTGGACTTTGAGCGGACTCAAGGGACATTTTGGCTGACCTGTTTTCCATCACTGTTGCTGAAGGTTCTTTAGATTTTAGTCTAGTGTCTTTCATTTTATCATTTTCTCTACCCTGACAATAGAGTACTCTATATAGTTTTGGGCTTTGGTGAACAATCCATTCAAGGGACTTGTCATGGTCAAATTCACGGACCAACTGTGATATGATGTCTTTCTGTAGCACATATAAGTAGGCAGTTTTACAATCATTGGAATTGGGGTCAAAAGATACATCAAAATGAGAAAAAGCTCTTTTTAAGTCTTGCAAAAACTGGCAAAGTGACGTGTTAGGCCCAGCAATAATTGTGTAAGCAATTTTTCTCCTCTTGTAATGATTGGAAAGGAGTAAAATGACGTCTAATCTATTTTTCAAATACTGCCCATGTCATATTCTGCTGTTCATTTAATCCCTTGATGATACTGGCTGTGGGGGCGTCCAGAGTTAAGTGAAAATATTGCCTGCATTGTTCCTTAGGTATCTGGAGGGCTTTAAATATGTCATGCACCGCTTCTAGGTGGTCCTCTATGCAACACTCCCTTCCTTTTTTAAATGGTTTGATCAGAGCTTTGATGGATTTCATTATCTTTATGGAGCTACTCGTTGCTATGCACGGAATTGCACTACTTTGTGATTCAATCCTGGTTTCAGGTGTATGGGATTGGTGGCGGCCCCCAATGGGTGTACCAAATCCCCCAAGGGCGCTGCAACCAAGTTCAGTCACCGGCCCAATTCCTGGGCCACTAGCCACTAGCTCTTTGGGTAGAAACAGGATTCACCTCAACTCCATTGAATGTGGTGCCCTGACGTCTATCCTGGGACCTGAAAATGCACATTTGCTGTTCCAAAACCTTACACTTCTTAAGGAGCCTATCTGCCTCTTTTTGCAAATAGTTGTTTTCATCACTCATTTTATTAATTACCTCCTGCATATCGCACATTTGCATTTGGCATTCATTGAATTCTTTGTTTCTCTTGTCTCTTTCTAGAAACATTTTAACCATTTCCTGTTCAGCATTTTAGAGATCACTTTCTTTTTCACAATGTTCTTTTTGCAAAATCTGCATTTCCAAAACAACCTCATCTTTGTCTTGTCTAATATGGTCTAGCAACGCTTTCAAATGTTCAAACTCTTGTTCACTATCCTCAAATTGTTTCTTGCTTTTAGACAATTGAGTATCAAGATCCCTACATTTTAACTGCATGTCTTTTTGACATACCTCCAATTCTGCTCTTAACATTTCCTCTTTTTTACTTGCCCCGTCCAGATCAACTTTTAACCTGTTAATCAGCTTAGTTGCATTTTCTTGCATTCGCAGGGATCTGTTCAGGATAAACCATGTCTTGCACATAGCCGTATCAAACAATCTTTCTCTGCATGTTTATCAGCTGCATTTAATAGTCTCAAAAGGCAGACCTGAATTATGCTGCCTTCTGCAAAAATGCTGTCTAATGGTTCTTTCTGTACTTCACCATAAATGTGGTCATGCCATTCTGTGGCATTATTTGATGACCATGTCCCATGTGCATATAACTTTGCCTCCAGATATTGCCCTAGCTCTGAGAATGTGGCTTCCATTTGAGACATTCTGAAATTCACTTTTAGTGTCACACTGCTATTATGAAATGGGTTCCCTCTAATGCACGGATGGTAGTGTGAGACACACTTGCCATGCCCACTGGTGCTCTATAATCACTTTCCCGGCCTGCAACGCACCATATATGTAGGATATTTTGTGTAGATTTGGGGTCTGGTGGTATTTTCTTACCGCCAAAAGAAAAGTGGTAATTTGGTGATAACATATCCTTGCATCTAGATTGGGTTTGGCCTTACCTCATTCCAGTGACCATATGTTGTTACACTATATTAGTGAATTTAGTAATATACACTATTGGTGGTATTTTCTGGTGGTAAACAACTTAGTGGTGAGCATGATTTTCCTTCCCTACATTATAGTCCCATCATACACAAAATGTTCCTTACTGTTACAATACTCTTAGTGATCTATAGAGGGCCTTGGACCTACATTCAGAGACACCACACTTTTACATAGAGTGACACCTACAACCTGTGGCTGGTATCACTGATTTATTTACACCAGTTAACTGTGTGTCCATGGGCCTCATTACTGGTTCATAGACCCCCAGTAATCTATATATTGTATCAGATTTCCCCCAGACACATGCACTGGGGAACACACGCATACATCTATTTATCACCACTAAGTCTTATTTCAGGACAGCTTATTCGGTCTGTTATTTTATCTATACGGGAAAAATGACAAATGTACTACCTAAAATAAAAATCTTCCCCGTGTCACAAATGCTATTCCAAATGCACCAAGAAAAGAGAAAAACAAAACTCTTTACACGTTCTGCTTTTATATTGTGTGTATTATAAACAATTGCAATTCGAAATAACATCTTACCATGTACATCGCATTGTTATCTGTAATACAAAACAAGAAAAGAAACAATACAGAGACAGAGCAAAATTCACTTTTCAACATTATCATATGACAAATTAAATGCAGGGGATTTCTTTTGGCTACTCTGCCTAAATTATATTTTTAGATTGCTATTGCTCATTCGCCGAAAGCACATAGCGACCTCCTCACTTCAACTTTGGCTGCTTACCAAAGATTTGTAGTTCTTTCCCCCAGACGACCTCCTTTCAGAAGAGCGGGCTCAGTCAGCAGGGGTGTTCTCTGTTATCTCGAATGTTTGGAGTGTGTGGTGAAAACATAGAGTTCTCAAGCCAGAGCTAAGTGAAACCAGGCACGTCCGTCTGGAAGCCCAGTCATTCTCCAACCCCTGTGCCTCTGTCAGTCTTTCCCCAGCAAACCTCTGCACCTTCCCCTTTTCCTACGTAATACAACTGCAGATACTTTGCACCAATCAAATTGAAAGGCTGCATCACCCTTCCTTTAACACAATAGACCAGTCACCCAATGAGCAACTGTAACTAATATCATTTTCTGTTATGCAGGCTCTCTGCTTACTGCGAACACAGAACAATAATGAAGAAAAATTCAGTGCACATTTGAAAAACGAATTTCAGAATATGTATTTTCACCCCATTTGCACATAGAGTTTACATTATAATGCTAATAAGTTAGCTCTAGTATTTAGTAATTGTTAATTAAGTCAGTTAGATGAATAATGTAGTCTCCTATGTATGAGGTATATCAAAGAAGAGAAAAAAAAAATCTGGTGCACTTTTAAACCTGCAGCCTGTCTCCAGCCACATACTCATATGTTATGCTGGCAACATGGACTGGCTATATGTGTATGCCACATTTTTGCTGGCAACAAAATGCCATCACATTCAGTGAGGCGCTATAAAATTCAAGACACTATAAAACGCTATATACTACTACAGGAACAACCTGTGTCTGGCCAGAAGAGGGGTCCTTTGATAACGGGATGCTTGATCATATTGCTACCCACTTAAAGGCTAAATATAAGGGGAGGAAGCTCCAAAACAGGAGGGAAGTATTAGATCTGTGGAAAATGTTTGAGGAAGCACCTGTCGTGCAAAGTAAAGATAAGGATGGGGTGCAACTGGGGAAAAGGATAATAAGGGAGAGGGTGAGAAGGAGAATAAAGAGCCCAAAATATTATATCCGTTGTTAATGTGACACGCAAAGGGGTACGCGGACCCAGTGTATTTGCTGGGGGGAACTGCCCCACCCCCTCCTTATAGTCAATTAATAACTCCTGCCTCCACAGGGCCAAGAAATAGAGATTCAGAAAGAGTATTGACATCCACCCAAGCGGAATGGGGCCCAATTTCAAGCATTATGTGAAACACCATTACCAATGTCAGGGGAAGCGCAACCACCAGTGCCACCCCTGGGAGAAAGCCTGACCCTATTAACAGAATATAAGTGGAAATCTGGGGACTTTTTCTTTAGGATAGACAGTACACCAATTAAGCGGTGTGAGTAGAAAGAGAGGGGGAGGCAGACAGCATGAGTTATGATACTGTGGCTTCAGAGAGGGATGAAGAATGTTGGAGTGATTAGGATGAGGACAAAGGAGGGGCCATGGGAGGGAAGCCACTACAGCAAGTACATTGGGCTACCCCACAGGTGACAGAAAAAGCAGCATGGGGGAAAGTTAAGGAACAAACTTGGGAGGATAGCATTGTCTAAAAAGAAAACAATAAAAATAAGTAAGGAAAAAGTAAGGTCAGAATTACAGATGCCATTCATTCATAAGGGAGCGTGAAGGCCCCATTATGTACCATGGGCAATGATGAATAAAAGCAATCTCCTCCAGGCCCTCCCACCACTTTCTGGGGGCTCAGGAAACATTAAAAAAGAATACAGCTGGTGGCCCATTAGCAATTGGAGATGTTAAGAGTCTTCTAGTAATGGTGGTGGGTGATCAAGCAGACTCAGTGTGGGTGAAGGCGGGATTCCCGGGAGTTTCTCTGTGGAATGATTTACATGATGGAGCGTCCTTTGATAATGTATGTGCACAAGTTTGGAATTCCCTGCACAGAACCTTCCCATATACCCCCAACCTACACTCAATAATGCAATGCACAATGGGGGACAAGGAAGATGCTGCGCAGTTAATTCTTTGGGTGCAGGAAATGTGGCGGGCAGAGACGGGCACGGCTTGGGACCAGTCCACCTCCCTATTTTACTTCATTATCAAAAGAGGCCTCCCAAAGGAGGTACAGAAGGCCCTTGATAAAATAGCTGGGATCGAAGCCAAGGGTTGACCAGAAATACAAAGCATCATAGTGCACCATTGCAGGAGGATCAAAGAAAGGGAGAAAGAAACAGCACAAAGGAGGTTATCAGAGGAGGCAAAGTTAGTATAGAGCAAGTTGGTGAAGGTTGCGGTAGTAAATGCAGCGCCACTCACAGAACAGCAAGGGGAAGAAAGGGAGGCACCCGTAGTGATACAAGCTAGAATGGCTGCTGCATGGCCAGACAATGGAAAAGAACAGTGGGGCAGAGAGGAATGGTACACGGGACCCCAGTGGCAAGGAAGGCCCACTAGAGGAAGAGTTAGGTACAGAGGGCAAGGAGGAGGAGGAGGAGGATATGGTGGAAAAGAATCAAGGGGTGGGTGCTCTGGGACAGTGTTGGGTGTGTGGGAGGTGGGGTCATTTCACAAGGGAATGTCGGAGTAGGCCCATGGGGAATTATGAGAATAATCAGAGATTTGGCAATGAACAACAGTACGGACAGCGGCACGTCAACGCTGAATACTGCAAAAGTTTCATGGCTCTGTAACTATTGTCGTGCATGGATTCTGGATTATGCAGGGTACACAGGCCACTACTGAATGGCCTGAAATAGGCAGAAAAAGACAAGGCCCCAATAAAATGGACACCTGAAATGCACACAGCTACTGAAAGAACTGATCAGTACCACCCCCGTCCTAGCAACCCCTGATTACGAGCGGGAATTCTATCTATTTTCACATTCAATTGGAACACTCATGACTGCTGTGCTGACACAAAAACGTTGCTGGGCCATAAACCATTAGCAAATTACAGCAGTACACTTGACTCAGTAATGCAAGGGCACTTTGTGTACAAACAATCGCTCGTGGCAGCTGCGTTTGCACTAGAAAGGAGTGCCACAATTGTAATGGTTTGCTTTGTCACTTTGTATGTTGATCATTCCCTGTTTGCCATTTTGGAACTATCAAAATCAACCCTCACCACCCAAAGAGCATCAGCGTACACGATTGTCATCTCAAGCCCAAATATCCACATTGTTTGTTGTAAAACAGTAAACCCAGCAACATTCTTTACCAAGCTATGTACAGTACAAGATATGCAAGAACATGACTGTGCCACGTACGGGGGCGAGGGAGATGACATCCCCAAAGCAAGAGATAATGCACTGGAAGCGGGAGAAGTTTTCTTTGTAGATGAGTCAGCATCCATATGCCCAGAAACAGGAGAAAAGCATGTTGGGGCAGCGGTAGTGCGAATGGAGGAAGGAGTGTATGAGATATTAGTACAAAAACATTTACCTGCACACTCTCCCGCCCAAGCGGCAGAACTAATAGCACTGATTGAGGCACTAAGCACAGCAAAAGGATGTGCCTTAACAATCTATTCGAATTCAGCATATGCAACCACCATGGTACACGCTGGTCTATCGCGTTGGAGAAGAAGGGGGTTCAGAAGAGCAGATAGGTCCCTGGCACAACATGCAGAACTATTTACTGACTTGATTACCGCATTAGGAGTGCCCTCAGTGGTAGCCTTGGTAAAATGCCAAGCCGATACTAACAACAATGATGAAATATCACTTGTGAACGCATCAGCAGATGCCGTGGCCAAACTAGCAGCATATTTCCAAACGCCACAAACCACAGAATGTGTCTTGAAAGAGAAAACACAACAACAAATGGAGGAAGGGTGCAATGCCTTATCAATAGCACAAATAATAAAGATGCAAAAAAGAGCACTGCCACAAGACCAAGAATTATGGACAAAAAGAGGGTGTACCCAGTCTCCCATTGATCTCCTATGGAGACAGGATATAACAGAAAAAATAATGCGGGTAGAATTGCTGCTAATAGCATTCCAACAACTGCACTTTCCCGCCCACACGTTCAAGCAACACATTGCGGTGGATATCCAGGAAGATTGGTTTGTACCAAACCTCCAGGAATATCTCACTAAAATGACAATTCAATGTACCACATTTTTAATTGAGGAACGACACTCAGAACAATGCGTGGCACATTGCTGCACCTAGTAGGACCATTCCGTGAGCTGCATATTGATTATGCAGATATGGGAGAGAGGTGCAATGGAGCTAGATTTTTGATCATGGTGGTCTTCCCTTTTTCACGCTCGGTGGAAGCAGGACCATGTGCCCACCCAAACTCGAAGTGTGCAGCAACATTTCTGGTAAGAGAAGTGTTCCCGTGGTGGGGAATATGTGATGTCATACGATCTGACAATGTGACAATGGAACACATTTTGTATATGATTTGTCCAAAGAAGTAACATCCCAACTAGGAATAAAATGCAAAATGTGCTTGATTTACCACCTGCAGGCCAATGGGGTGGTAGAAAAAAATCAACAACAACTTAAAAGTAGACTGTCCAAATTGTGTTGCACCCTGAAGACAAATTGGGTCTTTTGTTTACCTTTGGCCCTGTTCCAGCTGCACAGCAGCTCATTAAAGACCACCACTTGTCCCCCCACGAAATAGTGACAAGAAGGAGAACGCAAACTCCATTGTCACCTGTAAGAAAAATGTCAGATGCCCATAGAACAGCAACTGTTCTAAGGGAGGAGTTCAAAGAATACCTCGCCCAATTAACAAGGGCAGTGCGGTGCATTGCCAAACGAATAGCCCCGCCTTTCACACGAGAAAATGAAACAGAAACTGTAACTGAAGCTCCTGATAGCCCCACCAAACCAATCTTGCCTGGCGAACTGGTATACGTTCGCAGTTTTGTAAGAAGATGGAACTCCCCCAGGTTCCACAGGACCATATGAGGTAATCTATTGTACCCCACTAGCAGTTAAAGTAAAAGGGCTAAACATGTGGGTACACCTGTCAGATGTTAGGAAGGTCCACGACAGTGTAGCAGTAGAAGCACCTGAGGAGAATGAGAAGAATGTGGCAGTGCAATAAATAGAAAAAATGGGAACATGCAAAAGACTGAAAAGAGAAGTAACCTTTAAAGTATGTAGATATAAAACAAGAGTAGTAGATGCAAAACATAAATGATAATGTAATGTGAAAATGTTTTCTCTCTCTCTCTCTACTTAATGTCCCCTTTCCATGTCTTTTCATTTTTATCATTTCATTAATCCGTGTTTTTGTTTCTTTTTTCCTGCAGGTGCCAGAATGGTGGAGAATACGCCTCTGACAACGGAGACTACTCAGATAGGTAGTAGTAGGAATAGAATAAGTGCAACTAGAGCCTACAGTTATGACTGGGGGCTCTGTTTTGTAGCAATAGTATTTAGTATTGTGATGTTGAGTTTAATGATTTTTTCGGGAGTGTCTTTGTGATTAGAAATGTGTGCAGAGCATGGATAACAATAAGGGGTACTGCAGCGTCGGATGAGGCAGAAAAAGTAGCAGAGCAATGCAGAAGGAATGGAACAAAGTATTTGTTACATTAGAAGGAACAAAAGGGGGCAATGTTGGAGGAGGGTTGGCACTCCTAGCCCCCCTGCACCATTCCTGCAGCAGGTAAATGAGGTGTGAACTAAGGGGGAGGCATCATCGATATATGTGTGTAGAAATGCAACTAATGCTTGTTAGATTGGACTCCATTTTGTGTCCTTCCAAACGCCATCTTTTCTAGGCCTGTGCCTCCCTGCCGAATTGTCAGCTCTCCCACTCCCAGCGCTGTCACAGCCAGCCCCCGCCACCTCCACCGCTTGCAAGCTCTGTGCAAGTCCTGTTCTCACGGAAAATCAGCCCATCATTGCTGCAATTAAAAAGTATCGAGCACTGACAAAATGTGCTCATCGCAGAATGTGAGACCAAGGCCTGCTCCAACCCCAGCGTCCCATCTGTCCCTGTTGACCGACTCATGCCCTGTCTCCCCTCTCACTTGCAGGCCATAAAACACTGGCCCCATTCCCCCATTCCTCTTTAAATGCATCTGCTTACCAGGCCCTCCCCATGGACCACCCTAGATTGCCCACCAGATACCAGATTCCGAATGGTCACATATACTCCTCTAAAACTACCAACTATCCCCTGTGTGTTTGAAATTGTGAGGCCCCAGGGATAATAAATCACAGATCAAACCTCCTGATAAGACACCTGAAACAAAGACCCTTGCCCCCTGTTAGGGAGAATTCTCGGTTTAGGCTGAATTTCCTAACCTAGTGAGTCCCCAGCAGCTTTGCTGAATTTCTGGAGTTTGTTTTTTTCTCCTGCCAAGAGTGAGACTCTTTTTCTCCCACTCTTGGACATGATGTGTGGTGTTCCTTTGAATGTTAATGTGTTTCATGGGCTATGGGGTCTTTTACTGCATAGGGTCTCGTATGTTTTCCTATGTGTGTTACACAGCACCCTCCGTGCCGTAACACTGGGGTGTCATAGTGACCCCCCACCATAGACTCCATACCCTGGGACTGACTACTGTCTCCCAGGGCATGTAAAGTCACCATTGGCTTTACTAGTTCCAAATTACTAACAGAACCAGTACCAACCATCATATTGTGGACGTACTGGTAGGGGCAATTCGATTGCCCCTGGGTCTGTTATTCGAGGGGGTACTTTCCCATCCCCCCTCGTCGAGTTTTGGCTGGTGGCAGTGGATACTACTTTTTATATTCAACCGCAAATATATCTCTATGGGATTTTCCCATTGTTCGAGGCTAATACTTTTTTTAACATAGCCTCTAACATACCGCCGGTTTATTTATTTAATATTAATTCACCGGTTGGTATTTTCTGCCACAACTCGGTTTTAAAATGGCATTTGTGTTCACCTCTGTGACTCCAAAGCAAAGGTTGAGCCGTTTGTTCCACGTTTTGGTGGGCTTCTGCCCAGAAGCCTCCCAAAGTGCTGCCACACTGTCTGGGTACCACAGGGGGTGTGGGAGGGGGTTTAGGCACCCTGGACTGAGTTACCCTGGTAACTCAAGTTGCACTCTTGTGTGATTGGCCCAAGTGGTGAGCCGGCCGGCTCACCACTTAGCATGTTTGATTGACAGCTAGGCTGAGTGAATGGGGGTGTGCTGCATAAAAGCAGGGCTTTTGGGACTGGAACTTGAGAAGTCACCACAGGACCTGAAAATCCGACGAGGGAGAAGCTGAGCCGGCCTGCTATGACGACACCACCGGTGGAGCCCTGCTGAACCGACTCACCACTTCCCAACGACAGAGGAGATCTCCCTGCTGGAGAGTCTTCTTCCCCTGACTGGTGGGCACAACCAGTTTACCTTCTTTTCTCGCATCCCAGGACGTCTTGTGGTCGAATTGCCGTGCCAAGCACCCCGGAAACCGGATAGCCACTTACCACTGGACCGCGAATAAAAGGACCGCTCCTTTTAATTGAGAACTCCGCGGCTGGTTTCTTCCCTGGCAGTGCAACGGACTCCTGCTTTCCTCCCCGACGAGATCCTCTCTTCCTCCGGACGAAGCACCGACTTGCACCCGCTGCCAGGAACAACTGCCCCCGCTGGAGCGTTCTCACCATTTTAAGGTACTGTGTCCGCCAGGCCTCCCTTTCTAAAGATTGCTACAAGGTAACAATAATCCCTTAACCTTCTGGACTGGGCTGGCCACCTTGACCATCTAACTGGTCCCTTTCTGTTTGGTCCAACACTTTCCGAACTTATTGCAAGACTTTTGGGCACTTTGAACCATGTGACCTTGGACACATTTCGACCGGAGCCTCTTAAAGTGGGTCCGGCCTTGTTAACTTTGACTTTACGGTTTTAACCTGCCTTCTTCTCCTATTGTGTTCTTCCGAAAGCGTTGGGATCTGTTCTATCTTTGCTCTGCCTTTCTCTCCCTTTTAAACCGATTGATTAGAGTGCCATCTTCGTTAAGCACTCACTGCTGTCTGAAAATAAGTGTTGCTTTACTTAAGACTTGTCTAACTAATCGTTGAAGGGAGTGTATATCTTTTAGTGACAGTGTTTTTGAACTGCTTAATATTAGTGCCAGTGTGTTTTACTAGATGTGTTTTTAAATAAATAATTATATCTCTTTTACACCAAGCTCTGGTCAGTGTTTACTTGTTCTACTGTGTTCGTTTGACCTATTGTGAATACTCTGTATACTGCCTAACTCTTCTTGAGAGAAGTCTGACTGCTCAGCCACAGCTACCAGGTAAATCTGGCTGGTACAGACTGCTACCAATTGGGTTTACTGCCAACCACCTGTAGTCTTAAATCTTTTGCAGCGGTCCCAGAGGGAACTGCACAGGTTTCTGCCTAACACTGGTGTACAGTGGTGGGATTTGTATTGAGTACACACTTTAGTCTGCTTTTTGAATACTTTAGGACAACTAACCACAAAGCTTAGCACTAAAAAGCTGTTTTTCTAACTATGTCTGCTATGGAGAGTTATACTCTAGAATCATTGTCTGCCAAAACTGCTGATTGCTTAAAAGTGTTGTGTAGACATACGAATCTCTCTGAGAAGGGCAAGAAAATGGAACTTGTAGGAAGATTGTTAGAAAACCAAAGTCTGGGTGGTACAGAGGAATCTACCCCCCCCCCCCCAGCAAATGTAGAAAACAGTGATTGTATTGATCTGAATCAAAGTCTTGATAATGAGTCAGAAGAGGAAAGTGAACCTAATGAAGTTAGCCACTCTGAGCCTCTGCCTGCCTTACTTACTGTACCTACTGGGCCTATACCAAGTCCTACATGTAACCCTGCTTATTTTGAACTTGAAAAAATGAAGCTTGAATTAGAGTACAAACATTTTATTGCTCAATCTGAACGAAACCAAGAGCTAGAGTTCAGAAGAATGAATGCCCAGGCTGAGCAGAAGCAAGCCGCGTTGAGACTCAGAGAAATAGAGCTTAATCATGAACTGGAAATGAAAAAGTTGTCTGTGGAAAATGCTTCTCTCTCCTCTGGTTCCTCTAGGAGTTCCAGTCCCAAAAGACCCTGTATGCCTAAGGAATTAGTGGGTATGTATGAACCTAAGTTGGATGTGTTGGATTGGTTAAAAATGTTTGAGTATAATCATGGGCTCCAGGACATCACAGGGAATGAGCTACTTCCCTGGTTGTTCTCTAGGCTTCCCCCTGTTGCAAATGATAACTGATGTGGTAATGGAGTTGGGGGAGGTGGATAAGAAGGATTATGAATGTGTGAAACTAGCTTTAATAGCTAGATGTGGGAAGACCCCTTCCCAGTACCTTAAGAGGTTTAGGACCCTCAAAAAGCATGATGGTACCCCATGGGCTACCTGGGTGAGTGAAAGTTTGAACAACTTAGAGGGATGGATTAAGGATTACAAGGTTAACACTTATAAAGGAATGAAGACGCTTGTAATGTTGGAGTCAATTTATGATGCCTGCTCTCCTGAGCTCAGACAGCACTTGGCTGATTCAAAGGAATTGGATTCCAGAAAGTTAGCTAAGGCTGCTGACTTGTGGGTTGCCAACAGGGCCACTCACAAGGATTCTGGGGCTACTCAGAAAAAGGATGAGGGAAAACAGCCAAAAAAGGACTCCAAAGAGAATTATAATAATTCCAATTCCAAAGAGGGCCCCAAACAAAACCAAAAGGCTAAGCCACAAGGGAAACCAAATCAGGCTAGTGTACCTTCTGGTGGCAAACCAGAAGGAGGTCAGAATAAGCCACCATTCCAGAAACCATTTGGTAAATTCCTTTGTTTGTGGCTCTACTGACCATGTGAAAGGAAATCCAAGATGTAAGGGTAAAACTTCAGGGGTCCACCTTGTCTCCTTAGCCTTCGCTCCAGAGGAGGAAGTACAAATGGCAAGTGGAAACTTTCTATTACTGGCTGATGAACCCATTGGAGTCTCAGCCAGTGTTTCTTTAGTGTCTCTGGGTTTGTGGGAACAACAGAACTTAGATGTCTATAATTCTATCCCAGATAATACTAAAGAGTATTATAAGGACAGTGTCCAGGTGAATGGTCAGGAGACTCCTGCCATTAGGGACACTGGGGCCAGCATAACTGTGGTGGAAAAATCGTTTTTTCAGGCTGAGGATGTTGCTAAGGCACCCAAACGCCTCACCAAGTTAGCTGGAGGGCCTGTGCAGATGCTTCCCCAACTACCAGTTCTCATCCAGTGTAATGACATGACTGTGAAAATACCTGTCAGCATACAAAGTGAGGTGCCAGGAAGGGTTCTGTTGGGTAATGACTTGAACACTCTTGGAGTAGTGTCACATATCCCCAGACCTCCTAGTAAAAGGTTAAAGGAGCTCACCAGACCTGCAAGGGAGAGAACCATGAGAGGTGCTCCCAAGGAGATGATGAAGAAAGAGATCACTCCTGCTCCACTGGAGATGTCAGCTGCTGTATCTAAGAAACTAGAAGAAAAAGGGAAACCTAAAACTTCTAAACAGAACCCCACAGCCAGCACTCCAGTGCAGCCAACAAGGACTTCCCCTAGGTTGTCCAAAGTTACACCAGTAACTCCCCCTCCAGCTGAGGCTGAGAGGGAGGTACAACCCTGCATGGTTGAACTAGACTCTGAGGAAGAGCTACTGGAAGGCCAGGAACTTATTGGAGATCTGGATCCTGTTGACCATCCTGATCTGCAGTCTTTACTGGCAGAAGGTGGACCCAACAGGGCAGACTTCAGTAAGGGACAGAGAGAATGTCCAACTCTGGAAGGTCTTCCCCACCAGGCAGATGCTCAGGCTGAAGGGCAAGAGCCTGGGAAATATATGTTACACTGGGAAGATGGCCTCTTCTACAGTGAACCAACGGAGTCTGCACCTGGGAACAACAAACGACTTGTAGTACCCCAAGAGAACAGACCACATTTCTTGCAGTTAGCCCATGAGATTCTTTTGGCTGGTCACTTGAGTTTCAAGAAGACCAAGGAAAGGCTTTCACTCTACTTTTGTTGGCCAAAGATGGGGGCTGAAGTAGATAAGTACTGCAGGAGCTGCCACACCTGCCAGACTTCTGGTAAGATTGGCTCCAAGAATGTGGCACCTTTAGTGCCTCTCCCAGTTGTGGGAGTCCCATTTGAGAGAGTAGGGATTGACATTGTTGGTCCCCTTGATCCTCCAACCTCCTCAGGCAACAGGTTTATACTTGTTGTAGTAGACCATGCTACTAGGTACGCTGAGGCAATTCCTATGAGGACTGTTACAGCTCCGGCTGTGGCTAAGGCCCTCCTTGGTATTTTTACCAGGGTTGGGTTTCCTAAGGAAGTAATCTCTGACAGGGGGTCGCATTTTACGTCCCACTACATGAAAGCCATGTGGAAAACCTGTGGAGTTACTTACAAGTTCTCAACAGCATATCATCCTCAGACAAATGGAAAGTGGGACCTTCTACTGCCATGCCTTTTCTTTGCTTATAGAGAAGTCCCTCAGGAGGGAGTAGGTTATTCTCCCTTTGAACTTCTTTATGGTCATCCAGTCAGAGGTCCATTGGCCTTGATCAAGGAGGGGTTGGAGAGTGCTCCTTCCCCCAAGCCTGTCAGAGTGACTGACTATGTGATAGGTCTCCGGAGGAGAATGTCACATATGATGGCAGAAGCAAGTGACAACTTGAAAGCTGGACAAGCATTGGTCAAGCACTGGCATGATCAAAAGGCTAACATGGTTGAGTTTACTCAAGATCAGCTAGTTCTCGTTATGATTCCAACAAGGCAGAGGGCCTTGCAAGACAAATGGATGGGAGCCTTCAAGGTTGTGGGTAAACTTGGAGAGGTCAACTATCTGGTGGACTTGGGCAACCCCAAGGAGGCTCCAACAGTCTTCCACACCAACATACTAAAAGCGTATGTCTCCAGACCTGATGTAGGAGCTTTGCTTCTAGCGTCATCAGAGGAAGAAGAAGAGAATGAAGCTCTCCCTGACCTCCTCAGAGGCTTACCTTTAGACAAAAAGATTGAAGGAGTAAATCTCTCTTCAAATCTGACACCTGAGCAACAGGAATAGTGCAAATCTATGTTAAATCAGTTTTCCTCTCTGTTCTCACTTTCACCAGGCTTGACCCCTTGGGGACAGCATGACATACTCACTGGTGACTGTCTGCCAGTCAAAAGCAGAGGATATCGAATGTCAGAAAATGTAAGAACCCATATCAAAGGTGAGGTCAGCAAGATGCTTGATCTCGGGGTAATAGAGCCCTCTACTAGTCCATGGTCTAGCCCAGTTGTGTTAGTACCAAAGGCAGGATCTAAAGAGCTTAGATTCTGTGTGGATTACAGAGCTCTTAATGCAGTCGCTAAGACTGATGCCCACCCTTTGCCAAGGACAGATGAGTTGGTGGATAGACTTGGTGCAGCCAAGTTCCTCAGCACATTTGACTTGACGTCAGGCTATTGGCAAATAGCCCTGACAGACCATGCCAAGGAGAAAACTGCACTTTCTACCCCAGTTGCTTTTACCAGTTTAAGGTTATGCCTTTTGGATTGAAAAATGCACCTGCTACATTTCACAGGATGGTAAACCAGGTTCTGAATGGGATGGAGGACTTCTGCATGGCATACTTGGTCAACTGGATGGGAAAGGTAGGGAGCACCCCATTTGCTTCATCAGTAGAAAACTGAAGGATCCTGAAATAAGGTGGGCAACCATTGAACGAGAGTGTTTTGCTATTGTGTGGGCTCTGAAGAAGTTTAAGCCATACTTGCATGGTTCTACTTTTGTCATTCAGACTGACCACCAACCCTTGAGATTGTTAATGCAAATGAAAGGGGAAAACCCAAAACTACTGAGATGGTCAATCTGCCTGCAAGGGTTTGATTTCACCATTGAGCACAGGTCAGGGTGTCACCACCAAAATGCTGATGGTCTCTCTAGGATGTATGTCATCGACTAGAGGTATGAGATTCATCCAGGAGTGGATTAAATCCTCCTGTCCCTCAGTCTGGTGGGGGGGGGTGAGTGTTAGGGAGAATTCTCTGTTTAGGCTGAATTTCCTAACCTAGTGAGTCCCCCAGCAGCTTTGCTGGATTTCTGGAGTTTGTTTTTTTCTCCTGCCAAGAGTGAGACTCTTTTTCACCCACTCTTGGACATGACGTGTGGTGTTCCTTTGAATGTTAATGTGTTTCATGGGCTATGGGGTCTTTTACTGCATAGGGTCTTGTATGTTTTCCTATGTGTGTTACACAGCACCCTCCGTGCCGTAACACTGGGGTGTCATAGTGACCCCCCACCATAGACTCCATACCCTGGGACTGACTACTGTCTCCCAGGGCATGTAAAGTCACCATTGGCTTTACTAGTTCCAAATTACTAACAGGACCAGTACCAACCATCATATTGTGGACGTACTGGTAGGGGCAATTCGATTGCCCCTGGGTCTGTTATTCGAGGGGGTACTTTCCCATCCCCCCTCGTCGAGTTTTGGCTGGTGGCAGTGGATACTACTTTTTATATTCAACCGCAAATATATCTCTATGGGATTTTCCCACTGTTTGAGGCTAATACTTTTTTTTAACATAGCCTCTAACATACTGCCAGTTTATTTATTTAATATTAATTCACCGGTTGGTATTTTCTGCCAGAACTCGGTTTTAAAATGGCGTTTGTGTTCGCCTCTGTAACTCCAAACCAAAGGTCGAGCCCTTTGTTCCACTTTTTAGCGGGCTTCTCCCCAGAAGCCTCTGAAAGTGGTGCCACTCTGTCTGGGTACCACAGGGGGTGTGGGAGGGGGTTTAGGCACCCTGGACTGAGTTACCTTGGTAACTCCAGTCGCACTCTTGTGTGATTGGCCCAAGTGGTGAGCCGGCCGGCTCACCACTTAGCATGTTTGATTGACAGCTAGGCTGAGTGAATGGGGGTGTGCTGCATAAAAGCAGGGCTTTTGGGACTGGAACTTGAGAAGTCACCACAGGACCTGAAAATCCGATGAGGGAGAAGCTGAGCCGCCTGCTACGACGACACCACCGGTGGAGCCCTGCTGAACCGACTCACCACTTCCCAACGACAGAGGAGATCTCCCTGCTGGAGAGTCTTCTTCCCCTGACTGGTGGGCACAACCAGTTTACCTTCTTTTCTCGCATCCCAGGACGTCTTGTGGTCAAATTGCCCGTGCCAAGCACCCCGGCAACCGGATAGCGACTTACCACTGGACCGCGAATAAAAGGAGTGCTCCTTTTCATTGAGAACTCCGCGGCTGGTTTCTTCCCTGGCAGTGCAACGGACTCCTGCTTTCCTCCCCGACGAGATGCTCTCTTCCTCCGGACGAAGTACCGACTTGCACCCGCTGCCAGGAACAACTGCCCTCGCTGGAGCGATCTCACCATTTTAAGGTACTGTGTCCGCCAGGCCTCCCTTTCTAAAGATTGCTACAAGGTAACAATAATCCCTTAACCTTCTGGACTGGGCTGGCCACCTTGACCATCTAACTGGTCCCTTTCTGTTTGGTCCAACACTTTCCGAACTTATTGCGAGACTTTTGGGCACTTTGAACCGTGTGACCTTGGACACATTTCGACCGGAGCCTCTTAAAGTGGGTCCGGCCTTGTTAACTTTGACTTTACGGTTTTAACCTGCCTTCTTCTCCTACTGTGTTCTTCCAAAAGCGTTGGGATCTGTTTCTATCTTTGCTCTGCCTTTCTCTCCCTTTTAAACCGATTGATTAGAGTGCCATCTTCGTTAAGCGCTCACCGCTGTCTGAAAATAAGTGTTGCTTTACTTAAGACTTGTCTAACTAATCGTTGAAAGGAGTGTATATCTTTTAGTGACCGTGTTTTTGAACTGCTTAATATTAGTGCCAGTGTGTTTTACTAGATGTGTTTTTAAATAAAATAAATAAATAATGATATCTCTTTTACACCAAGCTCTGGTCAGTGTTTACTTGTTCTACTATGTTCGTTTGACCTATTGTGAATACTCTGTATACTGCCTAACTCTTCCTGAGAGAAGTCTGACTGCTCAGCCACAGCTACCAGGTAAATCTGGGTGGTACAGACTGCTACCAATTGACTTTACTGCCAACCACCTGTAGTCTTAAATCTTTTGCAGTGGTCCCAGAGGGAACTGCAGAGGTTTCTGCCTAACACCTCCTTCCCCTGTAAAAACATGGGTTAGAATGTCTATATATTTGCCTTCATTTTTCAAACGATCCCTCTTTTTGTGTAATGGTTTATGCAAGTCATTATTCTACGCCTGCCTATCTTTGCTGTTTAGTTTAGTCAGATACAAAGTACATCATCCGTGTGAACCTCAATCGACCTTCACCCTGCAATGATGAGCCAAGCTGACCACGTGCACTGAGACTGATGGCAAGACTGCAGGCAATGGAACCCAGGCATCCCCTATGGAGATGGGATTAGTATATGTGCCTAGCCAACCACATTTGTTAGACTGAACTGTATGTATGACATCATCTGTGATGCTTAGTGTCTTCTTAATGTGCTGCCTGTGTATCTGTTGGCAGAGCGCTCTCGGGCAGCAGAGTTCTTTGCTTGCATTTATTTACTTATATACATTTTGGTTCCCTTGCAATTACTCTCCTTGTTTCATTCCATAGTGGGATGTGTCTGTTATTCTGTCTATTGGGACACATCGGGATAAGGTGCCAGCCTTCATGCGATTGTCTTGGAAGCAAGACAGCGCAGCATAACACAGGTTTGAATCCTGACCCTGCGCTTAGAAACCACATGCAGGTATAAAAAATGTTATAAAAAAGCAATAATAAGTATTATGATTATATCCTCACAAATCCCTTCATTATTCTCCCACTTGAGCATTGCATCAAATAGTTTGGTAATCTGGCTCTTTTTTTGTTCTTCAAAGGTCCGTATACAATTCTTAAGAACTTCTTTTATCGCATGTTGCTATCCCAAAAAAAATTCCCTTAATTGTATCATAGTCTGTATTAAAATTGTTCAATAATATCACATTTTTATCAAAAATGTCCTGGCATCTTCATTTAAAATTGGTCATACAGCCCACCTTGCAAAAACCTTTTAGTTTTCACTTGCAATAGCCCTTCTTATAATCTGGACACCCCTTGGTAATTATACTGCAAAATGTATTATTGTATATATGCTCTTCTGTGTAATTATTTTGTAAAAATCATTTATTGTAAATATGTTTTCTGACATTATATAACTACACTGCAACTGTAAAAGTTTTCCTATGTACAACCAAGCTGTGAGTAACCTTATGCGATGCGCCCGAATACCCTCGGGTTTGGTGCGCAATACAGGTAATAAACTAAACTAAACTAAACTAAACTAAACTAAACCTTTGATTTCATCAGCTGCATAAACATTGTATGATGCAATGGTCCTTATCACAAGTTTGGCGGTCCTGACACAGGGGTGCCGGAAGCAAGATACCGACATCCTTTCCGGACTGCCAAACTTAGAGACAGCCAGTAGAGGTATGGAACTCCTGGCAGGCTTGACCTGCTGGAAATTCAGGCCCCTACCAGCAGTGTTTTCACTGATGCACAGGCACCATTACCAATTACCAATGGTGTCTGTGCTTCAGTGACCCCATTCCCATGGAGTCCTATAGGATGTACTGTTCCACCGATACCATAATATCCAGTGGCATCGTGATTTCATACAGCAGAAACAGTGTTACGGGGTTGCAGGTAACCCGCCGCCTACTGGCGGGTTTTACCGGCAACCCCGTAATGAGGTCCAATGTCTGGGGACCTGCTTCCATAAGTCTCTTATACAGAGAAATCATTTTCCATTGGACCAAAGAGGCCAAAGAGACAAGATCCAACTCATATCTTATGATTATTATTGAGTTCCGAAGATTCGATGCATTCCACCAAAGAGAGCCCTCCAGTTTTCCCAAAGCAAATTTCTCTGAGAATGACGAATGCTCCAATCAATATGTTGGTGCCGGGATGACCATCAAGTCGTAAAAGGCGATCAGAGGACAAAGGGTAAAACAGCCAAACTTTATGTAGGTAAACCTCATCTGAGCCCTAAACTGAATTCCTTTTTCAGATTTCTGGTCACCCCACCCAGATCGTTTTGAGCTTCTAGTCAGTGTATCCCAGATATTGCACCAAATGTTCTACCATTCGGGGGTTCCCACCCATTTTCCAACACCATTTCAGACTACTCTTTTTGTAACCCTTGAAGCACAAAACTTTAGTCTTGCATGGGTTAGCACTAAGACTATTCAGTACTGTGTACTCTGAGAACCTCTTTCTTAGTCGCTGTAAAGCGATCTGGGTTTTATCCAACAATAAAATATCGCAGGTATAACTTGGCCAAAAATGTAGGCAAAAACACTTTGTCATGTCAATTAATGGTGGCACAAAGGACGCAGATGCTAAAAACTTGCCCCCACCCATCCACCCACCCCCAGTGACGGGCACCTTCCAGCAGGCCCCCACGCATGTCCCCCTGCAACCTCACCCACCCAGCAGTGACGGGCACCTGCCAGCAGGCCCGACTCATGTCCCCCTGCACCCCCACCCACCCAGCAGTGACGGGCACCTGCCAGCAGGCCCCGACTCATGTTCCCCTGCACCCCCACCCACCCAGCAGTGACGGGCACCTGCCAGCAGGCCCCGACTCATGCCCCCCTGCACACCCACCCAGCAGTGACAGGCACCTGCCAGCAGGCCCCGACTCATGTCCCCCGGCAACCCCACCCACCCAGCAGTGACGGGCACCTGCCAGCAGGCCCTGACTCATGTGCCCCTGCACCCCCACCCACCCAGCAGTGACGGGCACCTGCCAGCAGGCCCCGACTCATGTCCCCCCCAACACGTCATCACGATCCACACTCATGGCCCTTAGGGCCACCCAAATCCCACTCCACGCCACCCCAGTCCAAACACCCAGCCAAGTATTCCATCCACTCCACATTGAAATCCCCATGTCATGATAGATCCCAAATGACAAGTATGCACATCAATACATGTCCGTCAGGCACACACAATGGGGGCAAGTGAATGAGAAAAGCCACATCGTGACATGCACAAAACCAATGAGAGAATACCACACAAATGAAGTATGAAATCAAATTGTATTAAATACAAAATCCACGGAATGAAAGAAAATCACACAAGAAAAAAAATAATAAACAAAAGGCTGGATGAAAAATATATGAATGCTGAATCCAAATAAATCCAAATGAAAATGGCTCCAAAGGCTTTGTCCATGAAACCAAATCCAAAGGTAAAAAAATAGAAAACCATTGCTCCATGGGAAAAAAAAAATCAATGAAATCTAATCCAGTCCTGAACTATATACAATGTAAAAAAGCCAGGGTCCATGAGCCCAACAATCCAAAAGAAACCCACAAAAACCCTTACCTAATAAATAACTATATAGAAAAAGGTGGGGCATAGTCCATGCACCCCAAATGAAAGAAAAAGAGAAAGGAAACCTAACACTAATGAACTATATACAATGGCGGCAGGCAAGTTCCACGGCTCACCTGTTGATTTCCCGGACCGGGGCATCATCGAACTCCTGTTCAACATCCTGGAGGCGGGCCTGTTCCCTGCCCCTGAGTTCTCACAGGGATAATGCCATGTCCACCTTCAACTCCCTGCGAATTTCCTCGAGGCACTCAGCCCGCCTCAGCGCCCTGCGCATGGAGTTCTCCGCCCTGACCATCGTGAGCCGTGCCTCTTCCGCCCGCCGCTGCTCCGCATCTATTTGCTGGCCCAACCGCTGCCACATGGACGACACTCCCAATCCAGTGTCCTCCTGCCCTCCGGCCGATGCCTGCCCCTCTGATGTTGATGGGCCCGAGCCATCATCGCTCCCACCTTGAGCCTGCTGCCGCTGTGCATGTGCCCTGCCTGTTGACGCCTGCACGTCCTCCTCCTGCTGGGGTCCAGTTTTTGGGGTGGCCACCCCTGCTGGACCTCTGACTCCCGACTGTGGCAGGTATGTGGCCTCCACCAGCCTGGCCGATGGGTCAGAGGCAGCTCCACAGGGTGCCCAGGTGATACTTGGGCCAAAAGATGGCACAGAGGATGACTGGTGTATAGGGGGTTCAGTTGAGGAGGGGGTCGGCATAAGGACCAGCACACGGAGAAACCCAGCACCGGTGATCCCTCCTAGCCAGTCGACGCAGTCAACGAGGCATCTGAAATAACATGCAGCATCCTCATGAGAACTCTGCACGTTATCCCGATGCCAAGTTGACGCAACGCCACCCCAGCCAGGACAGGCTCAACACCGTCCCGGATTGCCACGTCCGCAGGAAGAGGAAGGCCAGTTGTTGTTAGCAGATCCCCTCCCTGAAAACGGGTCTGGATGAACGCATCCCTGCTGGTGCGGGATGATGTAGTCACAGGATCAGGGACAGGATTACACACAGGCACCTCCGCGGCCGCCTGTGCTGCCTCCTGTCCCTGCCCCTGGGCTGCATCACTAGCACCAGTGAAATCCCCCTCCAGAACCCGTGTGTGGCCCTTCCACAGCCTCCTCCTCAACCAAACTCTCCACCAACCTGGATGATTCCATGCCATCTTCCTCCATAGGCCCCTGTGGGGTCTCAGCTGCCCCTTCTGCTGCCGAGGAGTCCACCTCAGACCTCCGCTTCTTGGACCTAGCCTCGGTAGCTTCGGCCACGGACCCGGCACCAGACCCCTCACTCCCCAACGAGATGCAACCTGGGAGGGGAGCTGGGCCTTGCGTCTCCGGCTGATGCTGGGACCCCTGCCGCTGTGCTCCACAGCACCGTCTCTGCTCTCTTAATTAGTTGACGCTGCAGACAGGGAGAGACAGAACAAAGCCATCAGGGCACTGTACAATGGTCTGATACACAAATGACAGTTGCACCTGAGTGGCAGTGTCAAACTTTCCACATGTCATCACAATCCCCAAAACACCTATCATTTGAACCCACACACATGTGCAAATTAACAGGAATGTTGCATCAGGCAGCACCATCCATACACATACAACAGCATGAGCATCCAAAGGTTAGCCTGACATCACATGCAATACGGGGAGTGCCAAACACATGCACACACGCCACCAGACATACATGCATCTGTACATCTCCACCACCTGTCGCAGTTAAATCATCGGCTTCCCTGTCACATCTGCCAATCAGCATCCTACATGTCGGTGTCACATGCATCCATGGTGTATCACAGTGGCACACATGTCAAATACACACACACACACGTACATTCTGTACATACATGAAGGTGGAACCAGCATCCGTGTGTCACACCACAACCATGCCACAGTACATACTCATAATTATACACATGTGTGCATCGACACATGCATTTGGGCACCATGCATTTGAACACATACACCATGGACTCGCATGTGGCAGGCTCATGTCCCTGTACATACACATCCATACATGGCCCTTCCAAGACATATGTGCAACCTGCACACTCCTGCCACACCTCAGCATGCACAGCGTCGCACAGCGTCCAATCAGTACGCATGGACACTTACCGCTCAACTCCGGATGGGTCTGCCTCTGAAGGATCTGGAGGTGGAGCGCTATGTGTTCCAGGACCCTCATCTGGATGTTGGTAAGGCGGTCCCGGCACCCCTCTGCATGCTTTGCCTTCAAGAGGCACAGGGCCTTGCTGAGTGTCCTGGACCTGAAGTCCTCTCAGCGCTTCCGGATGTGTTGCATGTCGCGGGCTGCCACCCCCTCCACGTTGATGGCAGCCACAATGTCCTTCCAGATCCTCTTCCGTCCTTCATTGTCAGCGCGTGAACTTCCCAAGAGGGCATCATAATGCCCCAGGACTTGCTCCACCAGGATGCCAACTTGGCACTGAAGCTGGCAGCCCTCTGCCTCTCTGCTGGGGGGGTTGCCACTGATGCCAGATGGTGTTGTGTCGGACATGGCCACCCCCGAGGCAGGTGCGGTTGGGCAACTGGGTCATGGGGCTGGGCTGTGGAGCAATGGAATACCAGTCGGGAGTCTTCTGTTCCAGCAGGGGTGGTCACAGCAACTGGACTGAAGTGCAGGCACCAAACAGCAGGGCACGTGGCCAGCGGGCAGCCAGGCAGCAGCAGATGGCAGGTGGGAGCATGCTCGGGGATCTGGGGGGGCAGGAAAATGTCCTTCTGGGCAGGAGCGTGGTCTTCCGTGTGTTGTCGTGTGGCCAGCTTGATAAGGAGTGATTTGGCACGTGAAAAAACTGCACGTCAGTGTGTAATTCAAGGAAAGGCACTTAGCGCGTAAGCGCGTCTGTGACGTAATACGCACGGGCGTTTCCCTCCGCACGGGTGCATGTTGATTGTACACGTGCAAAAACTGCTTTTCAGGGGGTGTCCCTGCATGTAATTGGAGGAAAGGCCCTTAGCGTGTATGCGCGTAAGTGACGTCACACGTGTGGGCTGGGTTAAAAGGTACGTGTAGGATGCCATTTTCTTGTACGTGCTTTTTGTGGAGAGTGAGCGGGTGATTCTTGTACTTCTTGTCGGTTCACACACGATTACTTCACAACCGTTCCAGTTCGTACTCCTTGTATACTCAGACAGCGTTCAATTCTTCTTTTGGCGGGGGTGTTGCCAACGCGCACACGCCTGTCTTTTTTACATTCTTTTTCCAGGCAGACAGTGAGTCGCGCACGTATTTTTCAACTGTGGTTGCCCCCGTGTGTTGCGTACCCATTCAGAGGTCATTGTAGCCAGCGTGTACCATGCGTACGCTTCTCTTTCTGTTTCTGGGTGCCACAGCATAGTGCAGGTTCTTTATTCCATGCACGTTGTCCACCAGGGGTTGCAAGCACGTTAAATTTTGTTTTCAGGGTGCCTGAGTGTTGCGTGACCTGTCA
Organism: Ambystoma mexicanum; assembly: GCF_040938575.1. Lineage (NCBI taxonomy): Eukaryota > Metazoa > Chordata > Amphibia > Caudata > Ambystomatidae > Ambystoma > Ambystoma mexicanum. The sequence continues at coordinate 296,484,630 of NC_090927.1, forward strand.
TCTTCCCCCAGGGGTCACAGACAGCCTTGCTAGAGCACTGGGTACGTATTCCATCTAGTACCCTGCCCCTTTCACCTCAATTACACAGGACAATTGTTTACTGCACCTCCCATTCGCACAAGAACATCAGTGCATTGTTGGGAAGCAACCAAGCGGTAAGGGAGACGCACTAGACACACTTGTGGGCTACGTGTCAGCCCATGGCCGCGAAATGCTGGTGACTGCAGGGTGCAAGACTACGACTGTTCAACGTAGGACCCACTGGCAGTGCATCGCGGATTAGATTAGTGCCCTTGGATTTGTCAGGCGCACAGCTGATGATTGCTCTTAGCGGTGGAATGACTTCAAACGCAGAGCAAAGAACAAGCTGGCTTCCAATCATGCCTCTACTCTGGTGACTGGCAGTGGGTCTACACCAGAGGAGAAAGTACTCACAGAACATGAGTCTATTACTGGAGGCTTCATCACAGAGGATCAGATGCAAGGCGTGGGAGACCTACCAGATCTTGAGACAATGTCCGGTGAGTGGCCATGCATGTGTGTGAAAACCATGTTTATGTTGTTTGGGTGATGTGTTCTGATTGAGTGCCAGGTGAGTCTGTGTAGTCATGACTGCTATGGGTCACCCATGTGGTGCCTCCAAACCATACCCCGGCCTTGGGTTTGGGTTTTCAAGTATCCCTTCTGACCGCAGTTGACAATTTGCACCTGATTACTGCACTTGCCCTTCAACTGCCATCTTGCCACAACATTGTTCATACTGTTTTCCTGTTCATTCTGCCTGATTGATGAAATCCTTTGCATGTTTACCACACATTATTGTGCCCCTCTGCCCCAAATGTAACATACTTCAGACATAGATTACACACCACAATGGGCCACATATGTTTCCTTATTATGGGAATGATTTCATCAATCAGGCTGATTGAGTAATGTGCCCCTACACATGGCCTGCACACAATCACTTAGAGGCCCTCTTTGAATGTTCAACATGACAATTGTCTTCTGCCATGTCGAAGTGACCAACCATTGATGTATCCATGTGCCTGCCATCACTGCATTAGTGAACACTGGCTTTGTTGCAGCGTGTGGCACATGCATGTTTTGTCACACTATTTTGCATGTTCTATTTCATGATGTCCATCTCACATGGATGGGTGACAGTACTGATTTGCTACCATCTGGGTGTCCTTGTCAAATCTGCCATAACTATGCTACGTGCCATTTGTGTGCTGGCATGTGTCATGTATGTGGATTGTCCATGCCACTCACAGGCTAATGTGTGATGCTGTTGCTATCTGTCAAGATTGGAGGCCTTATCCCCTTCCTCCTCACCTGAATCTTCTGTGGCGGATTCCTTTGGATTCGACTCCGTCTTCTTACGATCCTTCCTCCTTACAGGAGTCTTGTCCTTTGATGTCTTGGCTTTCTTTTCGTGTAAATAGGGTCGGGCCCCTCCGGAGGCCACCGTGGCAGAGATAGTACCCTGTCCTCAGGGACCCCCAGGGGGCCAGACCTAGATCAGGGAAAAAGCACGAAGGCAAAAAAAACCCTGTTTCCAGATGGGTTCCAATAAGGAGTTGAGAATTGAAGTCTGGCTGCGGTTGAAGGCTATGAAGTTGACCAACAACTCCGGTGGAGAGAGCCGTAAGCTCTGCGATGACAGTAGGGCGAAGCACACAGAGGAAAGGTACCGGAACCCAAATAACCAATAAGTAAATCTTAAGGAAGACAGAACAGATAGAAATGCCCGTAAAATAACAGTGCTAAGTATGAGATTGTGTGCAGGTAACCATAAGCAGAAAGTAGAATTTATACTTGCAGAGAGAAGAGAGTCAGTAAACAAGAATTGAGAGCGCAGAGAAGACGAAAGGCAGAAAACGCCGAACAACTAATCTGAATACGCTTCGGCGGAAAACCAAGAGGTGTAGTACAGAAGCTCAAGCGAGGCGGAGCCGCAGAACAGACAAGGAGAGGCAAAGAAACACTCGCAGTAAATGCAAGATCCGAGAGACAGGTAACAAGGGAAGAAATTAAGTAGAGCACCGAAGGTAGGCACAAGGAAGGCAAAAGATAGCTGCAAGGATGGTCGGCAAGGAGGAATATCCAAGAACGAAGTTCCACACGAACCGGAGCGAAGTGTACAGATACAACGCACCGGTTTGGGGGAGGAGTCAGAATTTAAAGGTACGGACGCCATATTGAATGAGGACTAGAGCGCTCGCAAGTCAATGCTTCCAGCACTTCCAAACCTTCCATTCTCCGTTCCTGACACTATCCAGCATGCAGCACATGTGTTGCTTTTCCATCTTGTAGTCCTCGGTGTCTGCTTTTTGCTTCCCCTTCAAACTAATTGCCAGTGCATGCATGCCAGAGTTATTGTCATGCGTGACATGTGTAATTTATGTACTCAATGTCTACCTCGTCATGCCTTTGTGTGTGGGCTATGGTGCTCATGTCTATTTTCATTAGTTTTCTTTTATGTTTTTGCAGGTGATGAGGCACTAGATGCTGTTAAGGGGGAGGAGATTGCGCAGAGGCAGGAGTACTCAGAGCCACAACAAGGCACCCGTGGAGGATGTGGGGTGGTGGTGGGTGAAAACCCATTACTCCTACAGACCATACTGTCCACGGGTATCTCTGGGTACAACTCCGGAGACCTCTATGAATCAGGAGCTGAATCTGACATTGAGACATATGTCCCGTCGCAGGTGAGTGTTTCTGGCAGGGATGCTGTTCTGTCCAATCTGCACTGGAGGTAGACCCCTTTATGGGGCATTCAGTGTTGGAAAGTCTGCCTATGGCAATTATGGATGCAGTGTCACACTCCACAACATTTGCTCCTGTTCTTGGGCCAGAAGATCAAAAGAGTAATGCAGTCCTGTAGCTTAGGCAGTGCCAGCACAGCAAGGTGCACATCACCTTGCCCCAAACAGGTGTGGTGCCTGCCAATGCGGTGGCCGTGCGCCACCAGGCAATACTGTGTGGGAGAACTCCATGTACACTATAGCAGCACAACAGGGGGCATTGTGTGAGATGATGGCTCAGGCTGTGTATAGGGTGGCCACTTCCATTCTCCCCCCTGAAAGGCAGGTGGAGCTCCAGCAGCAGGCAACAGAGTCCATGTACCACTCACACAGGGAGGGCATGTTGGCGTCCAACAGGGACCGACAGGCTGGACTGGAGACTCTGCACACAGCCATATCTGCAGAGTCATGGGCCCACAGGGATGCCCTGAAGTTAGAACACATGTCCCTCAGAGATACTCTGGGTGTACTTGAGGTGTCCCGGAGTACAAGTTCAGAACAGCAGCTGGAGCAGATAACACGCACACTCTCAGCTGAGCTCCAGGCAACCTGTGAGGAGATCCGGGCATCACATGAGGCCTTGCAGGCAGAAATGGGTGCTACCCGTGAGGTGCTGCATGGGGATCTCCGTACCATCATCCAGCAGAACCAAACCTTTCAGAACCGCATGCTTGCTGCCATGGAGAAGCATGCCAGGGCTTTGCGTGGTCTGCCTCCCATATCACGCCCACCTTCTGATGTACAGGTGATGGTGATGACAGCGACGGCAGTTCTCCCACTGTAGTATAGCCGTGTAGGCCATGGGCCCATGGAGGGTTTTTTTTTTCTCAACATCCATGCATCTGGGTGTTGGAGTGCACCCTGTACCTCGTCCCTCCTGGGTGGTCTCCCCCCACCCCGGTCGACACATGGGCATTTTATTTCTTCTTTTTTTTGTTTTTTTCACATTTCATTCCAATTTGCTAAATGAAAATAGTATTTAATTTGTTTGTTATCTTTATTTCTTCTTCTTTTTTATATTTATTATTTTCATTTTATTTTAATTCTTGATTTGTTATTTTGATTTTCATACATTTATTTTTTTTTGGTTATGCTTCTGATTTTTACTTTATAATTTTTTTTCTTTTACTTTACATTTACTTTTTTATTTCTATATTTGATTTGCATTTACTTTTTTGTTCATATCAATTATCTTTCAGATTGTGAAATAATGTTACAGTGTGTTGCTTTGTGTGGCTCCCGTAGGCACCCACTGTGTATTCCAGCTGGGCACATGCAGGCTTGTCCTGTCTTTGGGTTAGAAACTTGGGTTCCTGACACACACACCCCTCCTGCTTCCCCTTTCCATGGGCTCACAAAGGGTGTGACCAAGTGACAGTATCTTACACAGAGGCATTGGGCTCCCATACATTGTGTGGGCAGTCTGTAGTCCAAACTATGTATACATCCCTAGTGGGGATTGTTGTTCATTTCTCCACTGCATGGAGGATGTGTATATGGTTTTACATACAGGACTTTTTGCATATATACATGTAGCTTCTTCATTTCTTAACAAGCCCGTCTCCTTTGCAGATGCAGTTCATGGTGTGTGCAGTACACTGCCACATTTGCCTACCAGCAACACTCTGTAGTTGGAAGGGGTGGATTTGCTGCCTTAGTCAGGTTGTGACACTTGCACTAACTTTTTACTGTCATATGTTGCCACAGTTGGATCCTGTACTGATGTTTTGTCTTGCTGGCAAGTATTTGTTAATGTGTGCTGTTTTTTTTTCATTGGTGAGAGGCAATTGTCTGTGGCCTGTTTCCATTTAGGACGGTGCGCTTTGTGACACTTGTGTCATGTGATGTGCATTCATTTGGTTGCTTTCAGATCGCATGCCATGATGTGTTGCGTAGCTGAGATGGTGTTAGGGAGGGGTTGGGTGACCTGCCACTATTTGTTTGTAGTGTTTTGCAAGGGGGTAGTGCTTCATGTTGCATGAATGTGTGCCTTTTACTGACACAGCATTGGGTGTGTTTAAGTAGCTAGGGATGCACACAATGTAGCACTTCGAGGTAAATAATCTCAGGGTGGTATGGTTGTGACAGTTGACTGTCCCTTTTGTCATCATCATAAATTGTCAGCTGGTATGTGCCAGGCCTGTGTGCACTCCTCAGGGGTGGGATTTTACGTGAATATATTTACCACAAGCTGGGTACGGGCTGCCTCACCACGTGCCCTTTAACCTCCCATGCGCAGCGGGCGTGCATGTGGTTGGGGATGTGGGGGCACCACCATGTCCACTGGAACGCCCCACCGGGTTGCAACATTGTGCAGGACACATGCACACTACTGGGGGAGCCTATAGCAGCTGCCCACCAGAGCGGTCAAAGGAGCGAAAGCGTGACTTGAGCACTCCGAATGTGCGCTCCACTATGCCCCGGGTTTCAATGTGGGCTGTGTTGTATCTTACCTCGGATGGTGTGGTGGGGTTCTGTATTGGCGTCATCATGTAGGTGCTCAGAGGGTAGGCACTGTCCCCTGGGGAGGTGATATTGGTTGTCATTAGTGGGGTTTTCCCATTTCTCAGTGTCTGAAATGCATGCATGTGCAGAGGCATGTATACTCACCAACTAGCCATGTGTCGCCATGCCGTCCAGCTTCCAGGTCCCGGTTTAGGGGTGACATTCGAATATGAAACTATCATGGCTGGACCCTGGATAGTTGGCATATACTGAGGTGATGATTCCCTTGGCATCACATACAACCTGCACGTTGATGGAATGCCAGTGCTTGCGGTTTCGATAGATGTGCTCAGTGGCCCTTGGAGGACGTAGAGCCACATGGGTGCAATCAATGGCACCTAGCACTTTGGGGAATTGTGCCACCCTGTAAAAGTCCTGGACGACAGCCTGCCTTTCTGCAGGTGTTATGGGCATATATATGTGCCTGCGGACTGAGGGGCGTGCAGTCATGATCGCCAAACACCTGGTGTAGGCAGCGTGACTGCGTGGCCTGAGAGGCACCCCCAACTATGGCACTTGTCCGCTGAAATGACCCACTAGCCAAGAAGTGAAGTACATTGAGCACCTTTTCCAAGGGGCTCAGTGCTTGGGAGCACAAGGTGGGTGATGTGATGTCATCCTCCCACTCCCTGACCAGTTCTAGGATTATTAGTGGTGAAAACCTGTACCTCCCATACACCTGGTCATCAGACACCACAAAAAGGCTGCTCCTGGGTAAGAAAATGCGGGGCCTGGCTATCCTCCTCCTCCTGCGGTGTCCCACAACCACTGCTGCGAGGAACGGTATATTCATCGTAGCATATGAGCCTGTTTGTTGTTTGCGCTTACGCCTGCTTCCTGCTGGGGTATGTGTTTCTGGATTAGCGTGTCTTTTTTGGCACATGGGTTTCCCCTGTTCGATTCCATGAATACGTGTTGTTAGCGCGGGTGTGGGTGTTGTGAGCATTTACCTCCTGTACTTCCCCCGTAACACCCACATTTTCATGCATTGTTCCCCATTCCACGTGTTAAGCGCTGTGTTACGCCCACTTTTCTTGTGTGCGCTACACGATGTGCGCTTTCCCTGTGTGCATCACACACAGCGTTTAGTGAAGTGTGTGCCCGCGTGCGCCACCCACGGTTTTGGCGCACATACCAGGCTTTACACACGCAGCACATTCCATGAATCGATGAACGGCTGCGTGCGCGGCTTTAGCACGCATGCGCTGTGATTTTCACGCTTGAACTCCCCTTTTCGGCGCACATTTATTCCATGAATTACCCTGATTATTGGAACATAGGAAGCATATAGCTTCACCTTTCCGTAATGGAACTGCCAATTCTTACAACAAGGACTATAGTTGGTTCCTTGGCACAGAATCAAAAGTTATCTGTACATCTATAAATGCATATACATAATGGCAGCCTCTTCAAATGTACATACTTACTTATAAACATTGTTAGTCTGAATATTTGGTGGTTGTTGAGATAGATTGTCTAAACTCAGCTTGCGCTGGTGATAGAATATTATACTTGTTACACCAGTAATCCACTCTAGTTGCCATTGTTCTGACATAGATTTTTGATAGTTTCTTTAGTGCATTGTCGTCTTCTATTTTCAAGGTGCCCATACTGCCCTATCTCCTTAGTCCAAATTTCCATTTGTGTCTCAATTTCAATTTTGCTGAGTAAAGGGAACTGAAATGGTCAAATGTTTGGGGCTCAGATACTAGTGTCTCCCGAGCATTTGGCATCATTCTTTGGGGCAATATACTTTAAAAATCCTGTTGATTATTGGATTGGTTGGTCGTTTTTAAAGCATCCAATTGTTTTAGGGCTTTGTGCTCTTGTTTTAATTCAAAGGTTCCCTATAGTCAAGCTGTTTTTGGGCTACCTATAGCGGATCCCTTCTATTGGGTTTCTTTAATGTGGAAAGCAAGGTACATTTTGTTTGCCTACATTCCTTGTCAAGCCATCTCTGCTTTAAATCCCCTTTACTTGCATGTTTATTAATTGGCCAAGTCACAGAGGTCTTAACAGTGGTAAATAGTTGATCGTAGAAAATCAATGATTCAAATGTTCACTCGGTACAGACATATTCTTCAAGAATCGGTAGCAGATCTTTATAAAGTACGGGAAGCCTTATCTAAATTTCCCCAGCTAATCACTTTACAATGTGAATTTGCATCAGGGTAAGAAAGTGTAGATCTTGGTAATAACTCTGTCACCTAAAAGTAAGGCATGGAGGTCAGTCACCTTTAGCCTGACTACGGAATGCCCCAAAGCCACTTATAGCAACAATATTAGGTTTTTCCCTTGAAAAATGATAATAATGTGCTACTGAGTTCCGATACAATGTAGGTATTTCCCATAACTCATCTTCCAGAACCAGCTTGTGGGAGAGTATACTATTCTGTTTTTATTGGAAATTAAGTCTCCTGTAATTATTACATAGTCATGATTAGTTAGGTTCCTATTCTCCACAGATGTGCTCACAGCAGATTAAAAATACCCTATAGCCTCTAATGATTGTCTAATATACACATTCAGTATGACTAGATTCCCTCCATGATTTATATGTAATGATAATCACTAACATATCCACAGATGTTATATTCATCACAGTACTGGTTTCAGTGATAATGTGCCCAGATTAACAACCACCCCCACTTTGGTCGACCTTTGGGGCCTTTGAGGCTGGTTTGAAATGTTTTTTGATTTCCTTGTGTATAGGTTGGTTCCAGCTTCCAGCTCTCCTGTAGGCATATCATTTGAGTAGGCATTTAATTTGAGCCCCGGTGGCAATATCATGCCAATCTGGTTCTTCCTCGTTTTTTCTTAAACCCTCAAGATTCCATGAGAGAATTTGGTATCGATATATGTGATGCCATTATTTCACTTGTATACATATTTCATTCTACAGAATGATTAGCCTGAAAGTCACCAGTGGGGGATACCTACCAATCAAAAGTTATGAAAGGTTGTCCCTCTTGTTGATTGATGTGTGAAAGTCTGAGGATCGCTCTCCCAATGGCCATCATCTCATCTAGATATTAGAACCAACAGTGGGTAATGTTCGCAATCCAATGGCCAGGAGTTCTTCAGCAAGCAACCTATGATTAAACGTTATCTTAATAACATCCCACTGTGGATTTTCTCAATCTGGCAGGCATTCAGCAGATAGAATATCCGAGAGAATTTTAGAAGACAGCAGTCCTAAAGCATAGTCAATCAGAACACTTATTTATCAAAGGCTCCATTTTCTCCTTTGCATTTTGTGATATTTGTGGGCCATATAAAAGTACCAGACTCAGTCCACTTTCCAGATGACATATCGACTACTTAGATCCTCCTGTTGCCCATTGACATGTGTTGCACACAGGCTCCATGAATCATTTTACTGCCAACCACTCAGCCGCTGGTCGGTACCCTTGAAAATTAGTGGGCTAGTTCTACATTCTTGTTTAGTTCTTTGGTGCTTGTCATCTTTAGTTACACAGCGTCCTGTATTGTCTACGCATAAGGTACCTTTTTTTGTTTTCAGCAATTACCCCCTCCCCAGTTTTGTCTGCATTTGTTTTATAGTCCTATACGGGGAAATAATGCTTCACTGTAGAAGGTAAGCATAGCATCTGACTCTATTTTTTCAGTTTGGTGCCAATCACTAGTTTTGACAAATATATTGACGACATTGTAGTGGATAGTTGTTCTTTTACATCCATCAAATCACATGTAAAATTTGAATCGGATCGATCAATTTAGTACACTGTGCACATTGAGTGCAACTTTCCATCATTATGATGGCTGTAATTCATGATATAGTACATCTAGATATCCCCGGTGGAAATAGATACACTGTTTTACAAGATCAAGAAATAGTACTCTGTCGACTAAATTAGCAATTAACGGATGTCGGCCATATAGTGGTGTACTGGAGAGACACCCGGCTGGCCCATAGAGTCAGGTTTTGCTCTGCAGTGCTTTAAGAGAAGATAGCTGCACCTTGAGATGGATGGGGGTGCAGGTTTTCTTACTCCCACACCAATCAATAAGGACAACTCAGTGGTTTGGCAAAGGGGAGTCTGTTTAATGACAAGTACAAAAAACGGTGAAACATGGAAATCAACAGTGAAGCGATAGCCCGTCTTGCTTCAACTCCGAAGAACTTCATACAAACACTATCATTTATACCCAAAACCCATCATCATTGACGTGTAACACTCAAAAGTTAACATGCAATTCTATTGGTTGGTGTTCAGATGGATTTATGAACTCTGTCCTGGAGGGGCAGAGCTTCAGAAGGCCAGCCTAGTTTCTTGGAACAGGGTAACCTCTGGACAAGCCAGACCAATCACGGTAGCGATGGCGGCGGTCAAGACTAGGTCTCAAGAGGGGTGAGGGTGACTGAAAGCCTGCAATGAGCACACAAAGCAAGGACGCTTACAAATTACTCCAGACAGGTGTTATATTAAAAATATAGACACATTTATCACAAGGCCTTTGTAACATCGACCATAGTAAAGAATCACGGTAAAACTCCAATAAACCAACATATCACAAGCAATACAATATATATACAAGACCAAAGGGTCTAAAGAGTTAGAAGCACAAAATATGCAGACCACCTAGATGGGGAGGAAAACAGGCAGTGCAAGTAATCGTTAGACCCAATTTGACATCAGAGGCCACCTAACTAGAAGGAAGTCCGAGCCCTACGAAGAGTGGAGCCTTGTGCTCAAAAGTACCTGCACACGCGGGTGCCAACAGGCAAAGGAGAGTCTCTTCGGGTAGATCAGGCAGTTCAGAGAGGTGAACAAATCGATGAAGAACAGTTTCCCACTACTCAAGTGCGGCCTCCACTTGTGGGCAGAAGCAGGGCGCGACTGGGGAAAAGGGTTGCTGTTTACGACAGTGGTGGAGAGCCACAGGCTCCTGCGGGAGGGCGAACGGTTAGGGTATTGACTACTCACCTGTCCCCGATGCAGGCAGACCCAGGCTTCTCCGGTTCCGTTACAGTACTGGCAGGTTCAGATGCGATCAGCAGGATGTCTCGACACCATGTAGATTCTGCGACAGCAGGAGTCAGGGTTGAGGGTGTCCCAAATGCAGCAAACACGCACAGATTTGTTACCACAGCAGGGCAACTCGGCAACCGCAGGTATTCCGGTCCCAAAGCACACGTCTCACTTCAAACCTGGGAATGCCAAGTGTACGAATTGTGTGAGGGTGCCGAGGACACAGGATTAGCAGTAAGCCAGATGGCGGTGACAGAGCAAGGTTCCAGTGTAGGCTGGTCAGTCCACTGGATGGCCCAGGGACGCTTCCGAAGGCTTACGTACAGGATTTGGTGAAGATGCCGAGAATAGTTGTTCCCACTTTTCTAAAGGGTCAAAGCACCAGTACAGGCCTTCTCGTTCGATCAGAGGCAGAGGGGTATCACAGGACGACAGCAGTGCAGGGTGCCAAACCGTCAGTGGGCCACCAGCGATTAATCGACTCAGCTTCTTAGTTGCAGGATACTTGGCTCCTTATCCTTTGTTCGTGAAAACTCAGGAGATCGACATGGTAGTGGTGTTTCCAGCCTCCTCTTATCCAGAGTTCCCTACGTGCCTAAATGGAGAGGACCCAATGGGAGATCTGCTCACAAAACACTCACACCGTACGTGGACTTATCACGGACCACGGTGGTCCCAGGCATTCAAGACACTCTAGACTCTCTGGCACCCAGGATGTGTATTGGGAACAGACATCTCAGCCTACATCCTGGAGGCACACACAAGGCATGCAGAAGCCCGCGAAAGCGTTGTGTTTCGCGGGAAAGTGCATGACCAAATATGGACTGCCCCGGGTCGGCTCGACCTGGGGGAAGGTGAAGGGGCAAGACGGTCAGCGGACAGGACAAAGAACCTCGTGGCATGGCCATTTTGGAGGCCAGGCCACCCATTTGCGCCAACCGCGGGAAGTGCGGTTAACATGGCAAAAAGGGGTTCAAAACACAAAGAAACGATAGCTGCCACCAGTCCCGTCTGGAATGACTAGAGACCCAAGAGCGCGGTAATGTAAGTTACGGTGCACTCTTGTTTCATGTTGCTCAAAAGCTGCAACATGAGGAAAGGACTAAGGGAAACAAAGTCTCCCGGTACTGACTGTCTTAAGGGCATGTCAGTTTCCCCATAAGAATGGAGCGAAAGCCCAGAGGAGTGCGGCGGAAGGCTGCGCTTCTCCGGCAAAGTCTAGATCAGGGTGTAAAACAACAGCAAAAAGTTTGGGGGTTGCCACATGGAAGGAAAATTACCTCCAATTATGAAATCTTTCCTAACACTCGCCCCCCCCAGACTAAGGACAGGGGGAACTAATTCACCCCTGGATGAGTTTCTTGTTCAGGTCGGTTAAACATTCTGGACAACCCATCAGCATTTGTTGGACACCTGGCCTATGCTCAATAGTGAAGTCAAAGCCTTGCAGACTTATGGACCACCTAAGCAACTTTGGATTCTCTCCCTCCGTGTTCATTAGCCACTTTAAGGGCTTATGGTCAGTTTGCACGGTGAAGTGGGTCCCATAGAGGTAGGGTCCCAGCTTCTGTAGGGCCCACACAACAGAGAAATATTCTTTCTCTAATGTGGATCATCTGAGCTCTCTGTCCTTAAACTGGCAACTAATGAAACCAATAGGGTGTTCCTTGCCCTTCTCATCTACTTGCGATAGTACAGCTCCTATCCCAGTGTCAGAGGCATCTGTCTGCACAATAAAAGGTCTTTGGTAATCAGGGGCCCTGAGGACAGGGGCCTGGCACAAGGAGTCTTTTAAGCCGTTGAAGGCCTTCTCACACTCGTTGGTCCAGGTTACCTTCTTGGGTTTCTTCGGAGTGGTGAGAGCAGTCAGAGGGGCAGCAATGGTACCATAGTCTGCCATGAAGTTGCGGTAATACCCCGTGAGTCCTAAGAAGGCTCTAACTTGGGTCTGTGTAGTGGGGGTAGGCCAGTCTTGTACTGCTTGTACTTTACTGGGTAGAGGCTGTATCCTCCTTCCACCTACTTCATGTCCAAGGTAAACCACGAGCCTTGTCCAATCTGGCATTTACTAGCCTTTATGGTCAAGTGTGCTTTCTGAAGAGCCTGTAGCACAATTCCGAGGTGTTTCACATGGTCTTCCCAGGTGGCGCTGAAAACTGCTATATCATCCAGACATCCAAGACAGAATTCATCCAACATGTTTAACACATGATTCACAAGTCTCTGAAAAGTGGCAGGTGCATTCTTCAACCCAAATGGCATTACCCTGAACTGGTAAAGACCGTCTGGAATTAAGAACGCTGTCTTCTCCTTGGCATGTTCTGCTAGGGCTATTTGCCAATAGCCTGCAGTGAGGTCAAACGTGCTGAGGTACTTGGAGGCACCCAAGGTATCCACCAGCTCATCTGTTCGAGGCAAGGGGTGTGCATCTGTCTTGGTGACAGCATTCAGAGCCCTGTAATCCACGCAGAACCTCAATTCAGAAGTACCTGCCTTTGGAACCAAAACCACAGGGCTGGACCAATGACTACTAGAGGGTTCAATCAACTCAAGATCTAACATTTTGTTGACCTCTGTCTTAATGTAAGACCATACTTTGTCTGACATTCTGTATCCTCTACTTTTGGTAGGTACGCTGTCTCCTGTGTCTATGTTATGTTTGCACCAAGGTGTCAAACCAGGGGACTGCGAAAACAGGGGGGAAAATTGCCTAAGCAAACTTTACACCTCAGCCTGCTGATGAGAAGTCAGGTGAGGGGCCACTCGGACACCCTCAAAGGAGCTATCTGAAGGACCGCTTTGGAATAGGTCAGGGAGAGGTTCAGACTCCTCTTCCTCAACATCTGAAGCCAGTAGCAGTGCTGCGATTTCGACTCTTGGGACGAAAGCCTTCAGCCTATTTACATGGAACACTTTTGGGGGCTGTCCAGGCCTTCCAAGGTCCACTAAATAGTAGACCTCACCCAGGGGCTCCACCACTGTGTAAGGACCTGACCATTTATCCTGTAAAGCTCTAGGCCTTATGGGATTCATAATCAGGACTTGCTGACCAGGTGTAAAGTTGATGAGGGAAGCTTTCTGGTCATACCAATGTTTCACCAGTGCTTGTCCTGCCTTCAACTTGTCACTAGCCAGACCCATCAGAAGTACCATCCATTTTCTGAGCCCTAACACATAGTCTACTACGTTGGTATTAATAGGGGGAGTGGGCATCTCCATCCCTCCTTGACTATGGCTAAGGGTCCCTGCACAGGGTGACCAAACAGAGGTTCGAAGGGGCTGAAGCCAACACCCTCCTGTGGTACCTCTCGGTAGGCAAACAATAAGCATGGTAAAAGAAGATCCCATTTTCTTCTTTGGGGTTCTTCCAGAGCCCCAATCATACTCTTTAATGTTCTGTTGAACCGTTCCACCAGACCATTGGTCTGGGGGTGATATGCGGAAGAGAACTTGTAGGTGACCCCACATTCTTTCCACATAGCCTGCATATACTTTGACATAAAGTTGCTGCCTCGGTCAGACACAACTTCTTTAGGGAAGCCAACCCTAGTAAAGATGCCAAGTAATGCTTTTGCAGCTGACTTGGCAGTTAGAGTTTTTAATGGGATGGCCTCAGGATACCTGGTAGCATGGTCGACCAGCACCAGGATAAACCTATTGCCCGAGGATGTTTGCGGGTCAAGGGGACCAACAATGTCGATCCCTACCCTTTCAAATGGTATTCCCACAACTGGGGGTGGTACCAATGGAGCTTGGATTGTTGAGCCACTCTTACCAGATAACTGGCAGGAGGCACAACTCCTGCAATGACTTTCTACTTGCACCCCCATCTTGGGCCAGTAGAAGTGCATGGATAACCTTTGCTTGGTCCTCTTAATACCAAGGTGACCAGCAAGGGGCACTTCATGCGCCAACTGCAGGAGGAAGGTCTTACAGTAAGGGGAACCACCAACCTCCCATGGTCTCCTTCTGTAGACTCTGTGGGCTCACTATAGAGGAGTCCACCTTCCCAATAAATTGGATGCTTCCCAGGAGGTTCACCCTCAAGCTGGGAGCAGGCCTGTCTCCTTAGGCCTTCCAGAGATGGGCACTCACGTTGGTCTTTACTGAATTCTTCCCTGTCAGGGCCACCTTCTACTAACAAGTCGTTTAGTTCAGGATGGTCATTAGGGTCAAATACTTCAGGTATCGCCGCCTCCTCATCAGGTCCGGGCGATTGACCAACTTCCTCCACCGCAGTGGTAGGTGAGTTCGGGGGAATATTTTCTTTCCCTTGTTTTGGTTTTCTGACTCCTTTATCCTTGGGTTTCCCCTTTGGCTGGGGCAGCTCACTGAGCCTGGTCAGTGCTGCCCTGGCTTGAGACCTTGTGCAGGGTCTGTCGGCAGTATCTCCCACGAGCCCTAACGCTCTGAGATCGTTGCCCAACAAGACCTTTCCTGGGACGTTCCTCTGAATGCTCACTGGAATCCTGACTGCTGTACCATTGATAGTAAGATTTACAGGTATTACTGGAAACATGCGAGGTGCGCCGTCAGCCAACTTAGTGGGCATCAGAGTAGCTCTGGCAACTTCCTCTGAGTCTACCAAGGTATAATCCACTACAGTTCGACTGCACCCACTATCCCTAAGAGCTGGAGTATCTACTCCATTGATCAGCACACTGGCCCTCATTACGACCCTGGCGGAAATCGAAAAACGATGGCGGAAATGTAATACCGCCATCGAATACCGCTCGGTGCGATTATGACCCGTCACCGTAAAGTACGATGCCATCAGCGACACCGTAGTGAACGCCAACGCTAACTGCACCAAGTACGCGGACGCGCGCCATGCAAAACCGTAATTACCACCATGGCGCAATGGTACGCGAATGCTGACCCTAGCGGACATTTACTTAACGCCATCAAGCATGGCGGAAAGTACCATTCCGCCATGGTGAGAATTACGGCATCGTGAACCAACCATAAATGGCCCTACTGAGTGCCTGTACACCACTCCCTGCCCACATTGCACAACTCCTCGTAGGTACATCGCTCCACAAATAGGAATATGCTACATTACTTGCAAAGAATAACTCTACACGGTTGACATCAGAATCAAATTTTAATGCACATCAAATTCACCAAGCCCATACAGCTATTAGGTCATAAACTCCAAAATATTTTTCATTACTGTGGGCTGCATCCGCAATAAATGACCAGCTTCTTCTTGTGTGACGCCCTGTTCCTTCATGGTGCACAGGGGCTACATTCACGTTCAAAAAGGCAACATGGAAGCGCCTAGAACCGCAGGGCCGTCCCATTAGGTAGGCACTAGTCCAGCTGAAAGGTTGATATGTAGCTCCTAGCCACTAGTACTGCGTAAGGGCATGTGGCCCATTGGCGATCGTCCCATAAGATCGTAATGGTGCTCCACTGATTAACTCGAAGCAGCAGGTGTCGGGAGTAAAAGCCATCTGCAGGAGTGGCATACAGATGGCAGCGGCAAAAGGGGAGGAGGTACCTGTCAACCAAATGAAATGAAAAAGAATAGAATGGGCATCAGAACTTCATTTGTATTACTCACTTCAATGATCACACTAAATCTACAGCCATATGCATGCTAGCCCACTCAAAAGGATTATTTCCACCCAAAAATCACTTGCGAATCATAAATATATAAATCGAGGTGAAAACACTATTACAAACGAGTGTTTGTGTGCATGCGTCTGTTAAGACAGAATCCATTAGATGGGATTAGTAACGTGCATAGACACAAGTGTTTGAAGGCGCGTCGAGACAGGGAGGGTTCAACAAGGGCAGATCGACGATGGTCCCACTATGGCAGCCCTGCATCACATAGCGCAGGGGAAGGGGATAGATTCCGAAAAGCCATGTACATGGCAAACTCTCAATTAAATCATCTGTCCATGCATCCATACATCATTCCCTCATCCCGGTATAAAAACGCCTGATTATTTACTCACATCACATTAGAAATTTCCATTGAGTCTGTGCGTAATGCAGTCTGCAAAATCCACTGTGCTCCAGCCCGGAATCCTAGTGTTGTGAAGTAACATGTATTTGGGAACGTCCTGCCTTATCGTCCACTACGCTATTGCGCATCCCATACTATTCATATCAATCATTGCATTCTCACCATGGCCCCTGTCCCAAGGACATTAAACAATAGAACGTTATATTTGCAGTCAGACCTGTGGGCGTCTCCTCGCCGCTAGCTGAAAACCGAAAGCGCTGTCCTTCGAATTCCTCATTTGCAACATCACGTCGAAAAGGCATCTGTGACCGCTTGAAATCACAAATTCATCCATGTAGTGCGGCAGTGTGTGAAAATGGCAACTGGCTTCACTCACAAATGGGACGCCCCGCCCGTCGGTGAACCTCGGTACAGTGCTGCATGAGTGTCCGCCGTCAATCGAGTACTACATTCCACTGACCCTTCACAAGTTTGTTCGCGACTGCAAAGATAGTATGTGAAACAATGGGACCATAGCAGAATGAACATATAAACCAATATTTCACTGCCATCGGGATTAAATACATGATTGTAATAGCAAGATGCCATGCGTCACATTGCAGCGTTGTGTGCGGGACGTGCTCGCCCAAAGGGGATTGCAGCTGGCACAGGTGGAATGAATCACCACAGGTAGAGGCTATACAGCCTGAAAACACATAAATTGCACACCCAACCCCCTCCCACAACCACACCCACTCCAAAATGCTACCGGCAGGACTAGCGATGTTGGCCCTGGGGGACCTGATAGCACTGCAAGTACTACAACTTCAAGAAGAAGACGAACACCAACTACTACAACAACCGGCCGCACAGAGGAGACGCAGGAGGAGGAGGAGGGCAAGGCAGGGCCAGCAAGGGCCACCAGCACAGACACTACCACCACGCAGGCAGCCCGCAATCCCACGCCTCCGAGCTCATCCATTCAACCTCACTGCTGAGCAGATCCACACCCTCTACCGTTTGGACGGGGACACCATAACCGCCATTGTGAACATGACACACGCTGACCTTGTCAGCATGATAGATAGCCCAACCGCCATCCCACCCCTACTGAAGGTGGTGTCTGTACTCCACTTCCTGGCCACAGGCACCTACCAGCACACAGTCGGACAGTTGCATGGCATTTCACAGCCACTGTTGTCACGGACACTATCGCAAGTGCTCGATGCCCTCCTGAAGCACGCAGACGACTACATCTCTTTACCACGCTCGGAGCAGGAGATTACAAACACAAAAGTGGGATTCCATGCACTGGCCGGCATACCGGGTTGCATTGGTGCCATCGACTGCACCCATGTGGAATTGGTTGTCCCACATGCCATGGAGGCCCAGTACCGCAACCGGAAACAATATCACTCTCTTAATGTACAGATGGTGTGTGACTCCAACAGGATCTTTACACATTGTTGTGCCCGATTTCCTGGATCAACCCATGATTCTATGGTCTTGAGGAACTCTACAATACCACGCTACATGGAGCGACACGCAGGGAACAGATCCTGGCTACTCGGTGAGTCTCATTTCATGCATGATAATGTGGGGTATGTGATGCGGCAATGACCTGGCAGGAAGGGGGGGGGATGCGTACGTAGCAATGTCATTCCACAAACATCCTTTATTGTCCACATACAGGTGATGCCGGGTATCCACTGAAGAGATGGCTCCTTACACCACTCTGGAACCCACAGAACCAGCATGAGGAGGACTACAACCATGCCCACTCACGTACCCGTGTAGTCATTGAACAGGCATTCGGTCTACTGAAGGCTCGTTTCCGCTGCCTCAGCAGGTCTGGCGGGGCACTCCTGTACCGCCATGAGAAGGTTGCAAAGATGGTCATGGCATGTGTCATGCTACACAACATGTGCGTACGTAGAAATGTGCCCATGCCCCCTGACGCAGAACTGCAAGCACCTGAAGATGGTCATGATGAGGGTGGGGATGTGGCAGCACCTCAAGGAGTCCGCGAGGCACAGGAGGCCCGTGAAATTCGTCAGAATATCATAGATTCATGCTTCTAGCACTCACGCCTGGTGGCTGATACATGGACACGGGACTTGTGGCACTGTGTGTGTCTGGAACATGCACGCCAATAAAGGCCTCGTACACACAGATCAATGTCCACACATCTCATTGGATGATTATGTAATGTTTATTGCATATGTGAAATTATATTACACACCCCATCGACCCGCCACCCAAGAAAGCCCAACACCCCCCCTCCACCCTCCTACCTCCCCCCCGAACACCAGTGTCCAAAAATGCTCATTGTCAGTGGGCAGACGCTATTGCAAGCCCCCTCTCCGGGTATCAGGGGCACCCCTGCCTGTGGAGCGCAGGTTCCTCCCAGATCTACGTTGGGGGCTGCCCTGGACGGAACTTGCAACGGATGATGTCTCTGCCTGCTCACGTCCATGCATGTCCCTAATGGTTTGTGAGAGCTCAGTGAGCACACGGCGCACAGCGGCAAGTTCACCACATACGTCTTTGGACGTCGCATGCAGTTCCCCCCTCAGGCTCTCGGTGCTTCTCTCCATTTGTACCCTTAGTGTCTCTGTACTTCTCTCCATTTGTACCCTTAGTGTCTCTGTACTTCTCTCCATTTGTGCCCTAAGTGTCTCAGTAGATGTTTCTATGACTGCCTTAGAACCCCCACATTCATCAGCATGCTCCTTGAGGAGCGTGGCCAGTTGCTGCTGTTGCACGATCACCTGGTCGAGGGACTGTTGCCTCTGCTGGGCCATGGCCATTTGCAGTGGTGTCACAGAGGGGCTGATCACCTCATGTTGCCTTGCCACAGGGCTTGTGGGGGATGGCCAGTCGTCGTCTTGTGGGTGCCCCTGCGTGGTATCCTCATGGTGTACGGGATGAAACAAACAGGGGGATTGAGACAGGTCATGGATGGGTCCTACATCGACAGCACCGTTTTCTGTGTCGGAGTATGCTGCCATTAATGGAGTGTCACCTATGGTGCTGCTGCCACCAGAAGCAGTGCCTTCTGTGGCATCCATTGGGGGGACCTGTGGTGCTGCTGTTGTGGGCATGCTGGCTGCTGGGGTGCCTGTTGAAGTCCCCTCCTGTGTGCTGCCACTTGATTTGTGCTGCTGCCGTGTCTTGATCCGTGCAGCTGAGGTGGAGGGTCTTTGGCCGTTGGTCTTGGCCCTCTTTGCAGGTGTGCTGGTAGGGGTGTCCTGGAGCTCGTCGTTTGAATCGGACCCTGTGGTGGAGTAAAGGAGGGCGAGCGTTATTTATGGGTCTGTGGAAATTGGAATGGCAATGTATCACATGCATTGGGGTGGTACCTGAGGGTGATTTGGGTCAGGGCCTTGGAGGTGGTTTCATTTTTGTGTGGATTGAGGATGCAGTTGTTTTGCAGCCTGCAGTTAGGGTGTGCATGCTGCACGTGTAGAGGGTGTTTTTAGGATTTTTGATTATTCATGTATTTAATGTGAGTTTTAAAGTGCGCTATCAGGCCAATGTATGTGGACGTTCTCCTGGACATGTGTTTCTGTTGCACTATGTGGACACATGGTACTTCACATGATTGGACATTGTGGATTTAGCATTGTTTTATTTGGCCCACCTACCTGATTCTTCGGATGTCTGCACTCCTTTCTCCATCCCTCCGACTCCCTCTATACTCTCCATTCCAATGGTGGAGGCACAGATTTCTTCCCAGGGGGTCAACTTGATGGGTGATTCCGATCCTCCCCCGGTAGCTGTGGCAATGTTACAGTTGGCTGACAGTATGCTCCGTACGCGTATCCGCAAGTCGTCCCATCGCTTTCTGCATTGCTGTGGGTTGCGGGGTGCGGTCCCCACCGCACTTACCCGCTGTGCCACCAGGGCCCATATGGCCTTCTTGTTCGCAAGTGCCGTCCTGGTCATTTGCGTCGAGAAGACGACGGCAGCATTCTCCTGGAGGGTCTCTGTGAGCACGGTGAGTTCCTCATGGGAGAAGTGGACCTGCCGCTTGCGGTCGCACGCTTTTTTGGCAACTTTTCCCATTTTGATTGTTTTGACTAGGGTGGCTTACGGGTTGGGATGTGTCTCAGGGTCGGATTTGTAATGGTTGTGTTGTGATTCTGATTTTGTAGGTGTACGGCGTGCTGTTTCCCGTTCCGGCCCCATGTTTTTACTTCCGTTTCCGTATATTTACGGTCACCGTATTTTGCGATTACCGCTCATTACGGTGACCGCTATGATGGGTGGCGGAATTGCACCTAGGGCGCCGTACGACGGCGGTGAGGGGCGTTTTGGGGACATTTCCACCATCGCGGACTTTGCACTTCCGCCATGGCGTAATGCTCGTGCCCGATGGGTCGGAATTAGCCGCACTTTACTCCATCGTGCAATGGCGGAAACGCTATTTACGCTATGGCGGTCAGGTCAGTTACTTTCCGCCAAGGTCGTAATGAGGGCCACTGTCTTTAAAGTAGTGCTTGGTATAATCTGGACTCTAGCATAATCCTCTACGACTTTAGGCTCCCAGGAACCCAGGGAACCTAAAACTACCTCAGCTTCTATCCCACTGGGGAAGGAGTCTGAGGAGAAGAATGCTCCTGTAATCTCTTCGTCCTCGTAGGAGGAGAAGGCCAGATTAGCAGAGTGGACCCCCAAAGGTTTAACCTTACACCGGGGATCCCCCTTCACGTGGTCAGTTGCTCCACAAGCAAAACACGATCCATTGGGTCTGTTTACATAGGGAGGCTTATTATAACCAGAGTTCTGTTTCGGAGGCTGACCTCCACTACCCTGTGAGTTCTCTTGTGTCTTACCCTTATTTTTCTTTTTGTGGCCCTTTTGAGAAGAAGATTTATCCGTTTCTCCACCCTCCTTATCTTTGGACTTTTTCCCTTCCTCCTGCTTACCAGGCTGAGTCTTGTCCTTCTGGGACACTCAATGGGACACCCACAAATCTGCTGCAATGGCAAGCTTCTTTGGATCTATCGCCTTTGAATCGGCCAAATGCTGCTTAAGCTCAGGGGAAGAAGATGCAAAAATATGTTCCAGCATGACAAGACTTATCATACCTTCAAAGGTAGAAACCTTATAACCTTCGACCCAGCCATTCAAGTTTTTTAAGGATTCGGTTACATAAAATACCCAAGTACCACCTTCTTTTTTCTTATACCCTAGGAATCGTTTTAAATATTGGGCAGGAGTCTTTCCAAACTTTAAAATGAGAGTTTGCTTCAACATTGCAAAATCTGCTCGCTCAGCCTTCGACATTTCCATAATGGCACTGCAGCCAGAATGGGGCAGTCTGCTGAGTAACCAGGCAATTTTATCAGCATTGTCAACTTGTTGAACTTCACATGCATACTCAAATGTATTCAGCCAGTCCATAATGTCATTCTTTTCCTCATACACACTGAGCAGATCTTTTGGAAACCGTGGATAAGAGGAGGACCCAGACCCATGTCCAGGACCCTGGCAACATGAAGCTTGGCCAGTTCCAACTGGTGATCCCTGTCTCTTTGTTTTTATGCCTGTTCGATTTTTAGTTTGGCCATATTGAAATCAAGCGCCTTCTGCCTAAACAGCAGCTCTTGCTTCTTGAATTCAAGCATGGCCTCCCCATCAGCACTGGCAGAGGAAACATTGGACATTTCATCCTCCCTGTCCTCATGGTCGCGGTGGACCAGTGCAGCGGCAGAACTGCCAGTTCTACCAGTGAGAGCAGCCTCACCTCCTTCTGCACTGTCCTCGGAAGCTATAGCGTCAAGCTGAGCTTCTTGCCACGCCATGATTCTTTGGATCATTTCCATTTTTGTGCCTTGCGGGGAGACACCTCTTTCAGCACACATCTTTTTCAATGTTTCGGATTTAGAAGCATTTAAAGTTAAGAAGGTACCTGTTTCCATACTGTTTGATAGGACTATGGCCTTTAAAGAGTTATAGTACGACAATTCACTACGTGTCCTGTTAGGAATAACTTGAAATGCCCTCGCTCGTGCGCAACACTGGATACCTTCAGTCGTATCCCACCACTGTAAACCAATTTGTTAAAATGGATTTCTGAACTCTGTCCTGGAGGGGCAGAGGTTCAGAAGGTCAGCCTAGTTTCTTGGAACAGGGTAACGTCTGGACAAGCCAGACCAATCAGGGTAGCGATGATGGCGGTCAAGACAAGGTCTCAAGAGGAGTGAGGGTGACTAAAAGCCCGCAATGAGCACACAAAGCAAGGACGCTTACAAATTATCCAGACATGTGTTATATTAAAAATATAGACACATTTATCACAAGGCCTTTGTAACATCGACCATAGTAAAGAATCCCGGTAAAACTCCAATAAACCAACACATCACAAGCAATACAATATATATACAAGACCAAGGGGTCTAAAGAGTTAGAAGCACGAAATATGCAGGCCACCTAGATGGGGAGGAAAACAGGCAGTGCAAGTAATCGTTAGACCCAGTTCGACATCAGAGGCCACCTAACTAGAAGGAATTCCGATCCCTACGAAGAGTGAAGCCTTGTGCTCAAAAGTACCTGCACACGCGGGTGCCAACGAGCAAAGGAGAGTCTCTTCAGGGAGCTCAGGCAGTTCAGAGAGGTGAACAAAATGATGAAGAACAATTCCCCGCTACTCAAGCGTGGCCTCCACTTGTGGGCAGAAGCAGGACGTGAGTGCGGAAAAGGGTTGCTGTTTACGACAGCGGTGGAGAGCCACAGACTCCTGCGGAGGGCAACCGGTTAGGGTATTGACTACTCACCGGTCCCCGATGCAGGCAGACCCAGGCTTCTCCGGTTCCGTTTCAGTACTAGCAGGTTCAGATGCGATCAGCAGGATGTCTCGACGCCGTGTAGATTCTGCGACAGCAGGAGTCAGGGTCGAGGGTGTCCCAAATGCAGCGAACACGCACAGGTTTGTTACAACAGCAGGGCAACTCGGCAACCGCAGGTATTCTGGTCCCAAAGCACACGTCTCACTTCAGACCTGGGAATGTCAATTGTACGAATCGTGTGAGGGTGCCGAGGACACGGTATTAGCAGTAAGCCAGACGGCGGTGACAGAGCAAGATTCCTGTGACGTCTCATTGGTTCTACTATCTATAGGACCCCAGATTATTTGGTCCATTGTGATTGGTTAGGCTTCAACCCCATGCATAATCTCCACTTTACTTAGCAACATGCAGAATGGTCAGCCAGGTGCAGGATGCCCCAAGATTCACCCGGCCTCCCTTCTATCAATCA
This sequence comes from Ambystoma mexicanum, assembly GCF_040938575.1. Taxonomy (NCBI): domain Eukaryota; kingdom Metazoa; phylum Chordata; class Amphibia; order Caudata; family Ambystomatidae; genus Ambystoma; species Ambystoma mexicanum. The sequence continues at coordinate 296,508,155 of NC_090927.1, forward strand.
TTACTTTAGTGGCTATGTGTCAATTAGTTGGCTGTGATCGGCCTTGAAACTGGATCTTCTTGTCAGAAAAAGTTATGATATCTCAGTCTGGGCGACAGCCAGGTGTAGGTGTGAACCTGTGCCGCTTTCTGCTTGGATGGTCATATGCTGCTCACACCGTGAATCTGCCTAGTTTTCCTTCTATTTGTGCATTTAATTCTTGTTCGGCTTGCCACCTGCCTGGGCCTACTTATCTCGGCCTTCCTGAGATAGGCTGTTCTGTTCTTAGGTTTCGATTCTGCAAAGCTACTGTTCGCTCCTTCTCTTGGTCTGACCTTGGCTCCCCAGGCACAAGTTGCTCTTGCTGAGTTTCGATTCAGCCATCTCTTCTCGTATTAGCTGGAATACGAATCCTGTCCTGTTTGACCTCTAGTAACCTGAGTTAATTCTGCATTTGTGTAAAGTGGACTCGCACTTGTATAGTGTGGTTTGTTGAGGTAGATATGTATAGGTGGCGCTTACCGTGGTCGATCATCTACTAAACATAGCAAGCCGTACTGTTTTCTTAGCTTCTTGTGGTTCCAAGCATATGTAAATGCGTTAGCTGGTTGAACATCTTCATCCTGTTTATGGCTTAAGTTTCTTTATTTTTCCACATCGCCTCGCCTTTTAAGTTTCACGATATCCTTATTTATGACCTTTCGTGTCTGTGTGTCATCTTTTGGTTGTCGTTTCTTTCATCTTTGAGTCTGTCCGGGCCCTCGTGATGTCACCATTTGTCTTCAATTAAGGCCTTTTGAGTTTCTTCGAGGCCAGTGTTTAAGCAATCTTCATTTTGTTTTATTTGCTGGTAGGGTTTTCTCAATGGATACCTTACTGTCCATGGTTGTCTGATTATTGTACTTCAATAGGTATTATTCTTCTGATAGGCACTGGGCAGAGCCCTACTGCGGCTCTCTGCTGGTTTATTTGCTCATCATATGTCACAAATCTCAGTGTGAGCGTTCCTGGTACTTCTAAATGGGCGACTGGAGTGCAGGCTTTATTTGGGACCTCCTCTACACTCCCCCCCTCTGGTCGATTCATCGACCACTTCCTACTTTGGATTCATCTTACTTGGTTCCTCTGTTTTATCTACACTTCGTCGTCTGGGTTAGTTCCTTCTTCATCTTCTGGGCCTTTACACAATGGTTTGAAGAAGTGTCTCTTTGGAGTCCATATTTTTATTACTCTTCTCAGGCTTCCTGTTGTCCTTAAATGTTCATCTTTGTTCCATGTCATTAGCTGACATTGTCCATTTGGGCTGCAGTAAATCAATTTTCCTTTGCAATTTCTGTGTTTTCTGAGACAAAGAAACTTTGCATGCTTGCTGGCCTTCACAAAGTCTCTTATTTCTTCATCAGTTAGATCTCTGGGCTTCCATCCTGGTTTGACATCAATCATGAGCTTCATCCCTATGGCTTTCTTTGCAGTTTTATGGCATAGCGAAATTATTATCTTGATGACACAAAAACCTAGTAATATCATCACTAGCAGGGCTCCTAGGAACTTGAATGCATGCGCCATCCATTGTGGAACCCACGAGAAGAGTGATCCGAACCAGCTGTCATCATCCACTTCGTCAGTTTCATTGATCACCTGGTTCTGCAGGTTTGTCAGCATACCCACAGCTTCCGTTAAAGTTCAATTTTCTTCGTCGTGAGAACGTATAAATGTGCAACATGATTCTCCAATTTTTGCACAAACTCCTCCATCCATAGCTGTGATCATGTCAAGTACATATCTGTTCTGGAGAGTCATCAGTCGGATGGCTCTTAATTCTTCCTTGATTGCATTGAATCCTTTTATGGTCGTGTTGATCATCTGTAGCAATTCCCATCTGGTTATCTACAACCATTTAGTATTTGCTCCAACCTGGAATCTTGGCATGAGGATTGTCGTGAACAGTGATGAGGTGAGGCTGAACAGCCTATGTTCATATGGGATTGCATGAAATGCTTCTTCAGATTTGACAGAGAAGTAGTTCTCTCTCCTCATTCGGGTTATCAGTTCCACAGATCTCTTCTTCTTCAGGTGAGCATCGGCTTTTGGGAAGCTGTCAATATTCAGGTCGCTTTTCGAGATTACTAGTGCTGGAACGTGGATATTCACTATTGTGCTTATGCCTCCCCAGCTCTTCGGCAGTCTGATGTATGCTTTGGATCCGCATGCCCAATAATGATCCATAATTACTGCAGTCCCATGAGTCATTCCCCGAGCTTCAAAAATGTGTCCCCAGTACTGATTCTCTCCCATCTTCCTTGTGCCATTGTTCCTGAAGCACAATTTTGGGCTTTCTAGTCGCACTATCTGCAAGGGTCCTCCTCTGTCTTCGACCCATGTCAGTAATTTTGTAAGTTTAGGCCATAATGGTTTGCACAGTCTTTGTGAGTTTTCGATGGCTTCCTTGCAGGCCCCGAGGACCATCCCTGCTTGGCAGATCACTACTCCTTCTTTCCATCCGTTTGATGAAAGCATTGTTCCCCAAATCTGCATTTGGCCTCTGTTTTTCCAAATTTGAGCCTCTTCTGGAGTTTTTCCTTGGACATTTAGTCTCCGGTTTATTTCCCATCTTATTCCTGCTCCTTTAACTTCAGGTTTCTCGTACCTGCACACGTGATTCCTAGTATGGGCTCTATTTCTCGTCTTAATGTTCTGGACATAATCATCTTCATCGGGATATGCTGTTTCAGTTGCCCATATCAGTGAGGCATCACTTCCCATGAACTGGCCTCTGGTATTGCACATTGCTACGTGTGAGAGACAGTGTGCTTTCGGGACATCGATTTCTACAGCCACAAAGATCTTGGATTTCCCCATGCTGTACGGTAGAAGTGAACAAACAAAGCATTCTCCTTCTGAATTTCGTCTTCCAACTTCTTTCATGCGCTGATACCAAATGTTGTTACTTAAGTGTGCTGTGCTGTCCAGGTAGTCGTTTAGTCCATTGTTATCTTCATGCATGCTTCTCTTGATTCTTAAGGTTTTTCTGTAGTTTGCTATGACTACATCTCTGAATGCCTCTGTATGGCTTTTTCTTGCTGGAGGATCCTCAGGTATCCTGGCCCATGGTGCAGGCTTCTTCATCTGTGCCATTTGAGTGAACAGGAGTCTGGCAGCTCTTTCCTGGTCCTCATGCATCTTTTCTCTGCTGGTGTGTGAATGCACATGCCAAACAGACTGACACTGGTCCGGTATATGGCTGTATTGTGGAACTGGTACTTGTCCTTTGTGTTGGAACATATATGCTGGGTAATGAAGTCTCTGTGGTTTTGTTCTTCAGTTTCTGTTGTCGTTTCCTCGCTCTGGCTATGTATGGAAATAGTAAGTCTACTAACATGTGTGTCCTTGCGGAGAGTTTTTCTGAGGCTGCTTCTGTTTTCTCAAGGGTTTCTGATATGACTGCTACTGTTGATCCTTCTCTTAATTCTTCTTGTTTACTCCCACTATCTTCTGTGAAGGTTTTTATGGCAGGCAGTCTCATCTCCTCTGCTCCTTTCGTTTGTGGTTCTGCGATTATTGATACTAGGCCTGTTTCATGTGCATTCAGTGTGCGTGTGCATGTAGTTGTCAGTGTTTTTTCTTCATTCACATCATGCCGACCCCGTCTCTGGCTTTCCTGCTCATTCTTTACCATAAGTGTGTGCATATCGCTATTAATCACATTCATTTCAAGTTAATTTACTCTGCCATCAGATTTCCTAGGGACTGCAATGACTATATAAGGTCTGGGTGCTCTTGTGGGTTTCATGCGTGTATCATCAGGTCGGTGCACTGAAATTGGAATGCTCCATGCACCAATAAAAAATGCAGTTTTGATCATTAATGACAGTAAAAGAATGATAAATACAATGCATAAGTACATTATGGTTCGATATGTAAGGCAACAGCATTTTCTTCCAGAGAAGCGAGGGTGCCTCTCTGCTTGTGAGAAGACCAGGTTACTGCTCTGGGACCCAATCTTGATCATTCGCCAAATGTCAATGTTGTTGTTCCCCCGCCCAATATCGTTCTTCGAGTTCTGTGTCAAAAGTGTCAGGTGCTTCACAAGTGTCCCCCCTCTTGCGAGTGACAATTGTCTCTTAATGCAGGATACAGCTCCTTTGCTAGACTATGGGAAAAATAGATTAAAATAATACTTTGATGAGTCCTTTTTACTGTGCATGTTCACAGTACGTGAGCTCCCAGTCCACTCCTCGTATCTGCTTCAGTCCTGAGGACATGTGGAAACTGGTCAGTATGAAGAAATAGGGAAAAAATAACAAATATAACGAATGGAGTTCTCGACTCTGCTCCCTCGATCTGTCCCTCAGCAGAAAAAGTTACGGTCTTCTCCTAAGGATTCGATGGAGATTGGAAGTTTTGATTTGAGCTATAATAGCATGCAAGAGCATGTTTAGCTGAGTACACTTTACTGGATCTCTGAGAAATGTAAGTACGTCAACATTGATTAGTCTTCCCAATAGCTCAGGAAAGTTCTCAATGAGGTAAAACAAGACTTTGTATGCAAATCTGCTGTCTTCTGGTGACAAGGACATCTGTCCAGTCTTTGTTGAGATTCAGGATCATATGTTTTTTGCTTGATGTAAACAATGGGCCTCATTAGGACCCTGGCGGAGAGGGTGTTACGCCAGCGTAGTGCATGGCGTACCTCTCCGCCATACTACGAGTTCCCGTAGCGCCATGGCGGCCTTTTCCGCCTGGTTTTACCAGGCGGAGAAAACCATGGCGCTACGGGACCTCGTTGTTAATTACGCCACCGTATTTTACGGTGGCGTAATTAACTCCTTCCCCACTCCCATTATACCCTATGGGGCAAAAATGGGAATGGGGAAGGGCAGAATGGGGATTGGGGATTTACCGCTCCGCCGAGGTCGGAATGGGGCGGTAAATCCGCCAACCCCCATGGCGCTATCGGCGGCTTTCCGCCATGCTTCGCGGTGCATTTAGCACCGCGAAGTCCGCCTGGGTCCTAATGAGGCCCAATGTCTGCACTGTCCGGTCGCGTGGAGTGTGACCGAAATTATGATCCTATTTAAAAGATGGCTTAAATGTTCAGTGTTTGCCGGATCTCAAAGAAATGTTAGTGTATCTGTCATTCTTCCGACAAAGGTTGGACAGTCTTCGATTATGTGGAAGAAAAGTGTATTGATGAGCTCCTCTATTTCCGCTCTGTTGGAAGCATTTGGTTACTTCTCACTGTACTCAGGGAATAGGATGAACTGTTCGGCAATGACAGTGATCAGTTGTCTGATTATTTTTTCGTTCTCAGGATCTTGTAAAAAGTCTGTGACAATGGTGAGCCTCCCTACCAGTGACAGGTATGATTTTAGCACTAGGTTGAAATAGGTGACCACGTCCTTTATGATGTCTCTACTGAGCCAAGTGCTTCCAAACAAAGTCTCAGTTTCCAATGTAAATATCCTCTGTCAAAAATTTTCATAGTCCTTTTTTTTATCAACGCTTAAATGTGCCCCAGTTTAAAGTTCAAATCAACAAAACATTTTGTGGCTTATATGCGCAATTTTCTTCTTCACCCTGCAACTAGGCTGCACAGATTGTCCGTTTTTTATGTCCTTATTCCCTTTTTTGCTTAGAGGAAGTGTCCAAGTTACTCCACAACTTGCAAAAATGCCTTTGTCTTTACTTTGCTGGTCATACATCCTTCTTCGCCATCATGGATCTCGTCTGCACGTGCTGTGGTTCATCCCCGTTGTCTGTAGTCTCTTTATGGTGGGATGCGGGCAGGGGGTTTCCTCCGAAGTATGGCTTGATATCACCCAGGAAGATCAAGCTCTTCTTCCTTCTAGCTTGACTGCAGAAGGAGTAACATCTTCAACTGTGAATGGTCCGTTGAACCTTGGCTCGTCACACTTTTTCCTTGTGTGATTCCTCATGAAGGCGGCGTCTCCAGGGAAGATGAGTGGAACACGTAGACCTTGAACTGAGTCTGGTGTAGTGTCTCCTTCTGTGTTCTGTGCTGCGCTGCACCCTTTTCGTCGTCGCTGCAGCTGGTCTGAAATTACAGTAAGGCAAGATGTCATGCAGTTCAGATAGTTTTGCATTTCAGACCCTAAAACCTCTCCTGTTGACTGGGCATCACATCTAGCTCTATCTCAGGGTGTTAGGGGGGTTCTCATTCTTCTTCCTGTGGCTATCTCGTGTGGCGTAAGATGATTGTCGGAGCCTGGTCGGTTCTGAAGTGCATACAGTGCCAGTGGAAGGCAGTGCAACCATCCCCTCTTTTAGTAAGCTTCAATTTGTCTATTTTCTCTTTTAACAAGCCGTTGAGCTCATCACAGATTCCATTACCTTGCGGATGATACGCCAACAAGAACTTGTGCTTTACACCCAGCAGCAAGCTAATCTGCTCAAAGATTGCATTAACAAAGTGGGCTCCATTATCTGATCTCAGGACCTCACACACCCCCCACCTTAGGAACACTTCCCTAACTAAGAATTTTGCTGCACAGGTAGCGTTTGGGTGTGTACATGGACCTGCTTCTATCCATCTAGAGAATGGACACACCACAGCAATTAAGTATCTGCACCTGTTGCATACTTGAATCATGTCGACGTAATCAACATGCAAGTGCTGAAAAGGCCAATTTGGCCTGGGGTGACTCCTCTCATAACATTTAATGTGTGTCCAGCGGTGAATTGCTGGCAGATTATGCAGTTCACCATAAAGAATGCAACATGCTCAGCTAAATTCGGTGTGAACCAGTCTTCCGCAAGCGTTGCTGCTAGATTCTCCTTGTCATATGCGCTGGGTAATGTAACTGCTCCAGTGCTATTTTTAGTAGGGCTACAGGCATTACTGGTTTACCAGTGCTGTTTTTTCACCACAAGCTGTCAAAGGGGTTTAAAGAACATCCTCAACGTTTCCACAGGTTTTTCTCTTCCTGCGGTGCCTCCCCTTGCAGCTCCAGTAACTGTGTTTGCCCAAGATCGTTATAGGCTTCAGATGTTGTTCGTGCAACCATCCTTCTTTCATGGGTGCACGCCACTTCCACTTCCATATCATCTCACTTTTGGATGCCAAAACTTGGCTTCCGTGTCTGCTGCGTGATTTCCACATGAGACAAAATCTGTCCCTTTCGTGTGGGCGGCGCATTTCACAACACTATGCCCACTGGGAGCTGTAGTACCTTAATCACCCTGTCCAATAAGGCTGCGTGCTGTACTGGCATGCTGTCTGCTCGGAGGTAGCCCCTACTTTTCCAGCGTGCTAGGCCTGCATGCATTGTTGACGTCACAAAGGCAGAGTCGCTGTACACCATTACTTCCTGGTCTGCATGATTCTCAATGGCGAGTATCAACGCTAATAATTCTGCAGCCTGTGCTGAGTACTGAGATGGTATTCGTGCACTAAGAAATACCTGAAACTCTCCATTAGCTATGTGCTTTATCACAGCAACGCCTGTCTATCTTTGACCATCACTTTGATCGATTCTCAAAGACCCATCAATGAAGACGATCTCTCCTCCTGCCAAGGCATTTTCTTTCACCCTAGGGATTTCATCATAGAATTCTTCATAATTTGCACAGTCATGTATCGGCTCTCCCTCAGTGACTGGCTCTGCTATAAACGTTTCTGGGTTCACTATCTTACATCAGACTACTTTAATCTATGGGTTTGATATGATCACTTCATAAGCAGAAGCTCTCTGAGATGTCAATGTGCCTTTCGGTTTCTCTAGGATGGCAAATAAGGAGTGCTCAACGTACAATGACATTGAGCATCCCATTACAATGGTTGTCGCTTTCTCTATGGCGAACGCTGTGGCAGCTAAACTTTGTTCGCAAGGGAAATGGCCTCTCATTACTGGGTCCATATTCCCACTGTAATATGCCAGGGGCTTGTACCCCAACGAGGATCTTTGAGCAAGCACTGCCATCATGGCGCTGCCATTTGTGTGTGAAAACAGGTAGAATTCCTCTGCATAATTGGGAATCCCTAGAACTGGAGCTGTGCAAATAGCTCTCTTGAGTTCGGCAAACCCTTTCTCCATGGCCACAGACCATTCAATCTTTTCGTTCATTACTTGGGCCTTCTTTAGGGCCTGAAGTAAAAGTTTAGTGTAGGAGCTGTAGTCGAAGACCCATGCCCTGACATAGTTGCATAGGCCCAAAAAGCTCTGCATCTGCTTAAACGTGTGCGTCTTAACCATGTTCAATATGGCTTCATCCCTTTCTGTGATCACTTTCTTTCCTTTATGTGATATCATCTGGCCTATGTACAGCACTTCCTGTTGACAATATATACATTTTTCTTTGTCAACCTTATATCCTTTCTCAGCCAGTATAATCAATAGTTCAATAGAATCGTGCCTGCACTGCTCTTCTGTTGTGCTACAGTTTATGTTGTCATCCACATACTGCAAGACGACACTTTCTAATGCAATATTGCTTAGGTCCATCTGCAGAACTCTGTTGAAGATAGAAGGGGACCCACAGTACCCCTGTGGCAGCCTCGTGCTTTTCAGACGCATTTGTGTGAAAGTAAATGACATCAGATCTTGTGAGTCACGGTGCAACGGGAATGAGAAAAATGCATTTTTCGAGTCAATCACCGTGAAATAATTTGCCTTGGTGGGTATATTGCATAATATTATAGCCGGGCTCGGGACTAAATGGAACTCGGCCTCAACAATATTGTTTATCGGTCAAAGATCTTGAATTAGCCTCTAACACCCCCCCTTTGATTTCTTGACAGGATACACTGCAGTATTACATGGTGACTCTGACATCACTAAGATGCCCTGGTCCATCATGGCAGAAATTGTGAACGTTTCTGGTACTTCAAAATGGCGACTGGAGTACAGGCCTTATTTGGGTCCTCCTCTACAGTCGAACTTGCACTTGATCTTTTAACAGATCCAAAGCCTGATGAAGTAACCTTACATTTATCAGATATATGTTCCAAGAAGTAGTCAAGACCCCTGACAGAAATTGGAAGTTCTTTAGGGGAATCTTTTTCCAGCTACGCTACTGAATGGGAGTGGGCTGTATGGGAAGCATTTGGGAAAGTGACTTCAATATCATAGCAATTGAGCACGAAATGCCAAATAAATTGATCCCTATAGTTTTAGAGGTGTATTTTACGACAGGAACTGTGAAATGGTGTACAACATATTCACAGTTTTGCAGAAGGTTTTCAACCTTTCCCATGTGGAAGCGATTGTGTAAATAAAAAGAGAAATTCTGATTAAAGTCATACCAATCTAGTTAGATGAGACGGAGATATGTTCATTAATTATTTTCCCCAGAAAAGATGTCAATGTAAAGACCACTGATATCTTTCCCATAACTTTGTGCAGAAAAGAAGCAACTCTTCATTAAGCAGATTTATAGTGCCGAGTAGGATTGGTGAGTCAGTGCCTTTGCCGCCAGAGAATTATATTTTCGTGTGTATGTGATTATTAAATGAACCAATATTTTTTGCTCTCCAAAAATCAAAACGCTGTTTCCCAAGCTGAACTCTATAAATGAGTAGTTCAACACACCACACTTTTCATTTGACATACACGCTCAAGCAAGGAACCAACCATCCATTCTATACAGCGAAGGATTGTTCTGAGAAGAAGAAAGTTATATTTGAATCCGACGTATGTGATGCATATTTTCTCAAATGCCATTACTTGTCAATTCTGTCTGAGAAAATCCAATGAAATGCAACGTATGTCTGAAAGTCGATACATGTTGTTGATGTTAAAGAAAATAAAGTGTATTAAATTATCTGTTGTTGATTAAATTAAGGGAACATATGGATGCCAACAAGCAGTGACAACTTGAATCTTAATTGCATATTGGTGTGTAGAATAAATTACCTAGATCTAATTTACACAAATGGATTTTTGTGTGTTTTGAGGAATTTGAGGGCGCCCTCACTTCTTTCGCCAATATATCCGACTCCCAGGTGGCATGGGAAAGGCTGTCAATATAAGGTCCTGACACTAAGGTTAGATATGCGAGGAAGGATCACCTAGGTGGAGGAGACTTGGGGAGTGGGGATGAGGCACCCTTCGGAGAAACACAGTACCCCCCATTTCCCTTTTCTAACAAGTCCAATATCCCCCAGGCCTTTGTAGTTTATTACCAGTCCCTTCCGTATCATCTCCCAGTAAACACCAGTCAGGAACTGGGATGAGGAAGAGACAAACAAGAGCCGTACATTCTCTCTTTATTGGCTCTTAAACACACAGACATCACTTTGGTACTGGGACGTGTGGGATGTTTTGACCCACATTTGCTCTGCTATGCCGCATCACTCTGCTATGATGGTGCCAGAAATAGCAAAATGGCCGCAAAACCCTTGTGCGCGCCAATATCCCTGAAAATCGCGCTTTTCAACGCACAAAAGGATGGCTGCCCAATCTGCCACGCATATTGTCAGTGGTGGAATAGAGCTCTCACTACCGGAATGTATCACTAGGCCCCAAAACAATAAAAAGTGGAGTGCAGAAGGAAAAAGCAGTGCTTTGCTAAATGAAACCCCAAATCTTGCTTTAAATCACCCTTTTATTTGTTGCTGAAATGTCAGAATGCAGATTCTGAACACTTTCAAATATTCAAAATGCTTGCTGGGTGCTACAATTCACTTGGCTTAAGGAATCATTGTGAACTTACAATGTCTTGAAAAGCTGAGAACATAAAGAGATTTCAACAGCAAAAGTGGCCTACCTTTGGAGATGTCGGAAATCTCTGTGCAGCAGAGGGCTGCTGTGATGACAGCTGTCAGAGGCCTGCCTGATTAAACTTTAACATGTATAAGCTGAAATCAAATGTTTGCAATTTAAGAAGCCTGTTACTGATAGTAACCCATTTTGTAATTGTTTTGATTCCATGGTTTAAAATCTTGAATGAGAATTCTAGCTTTGATTTGACACAACCAGTTGTTTTGTGCTAAGGAAAATTCAACAGAGTTAACAATTAAAGTAAACCTGGCTGAAGCTGCCAAACTGGATAGCAGGTTTCTCACATAAGGAAGGTCTTTCCCCCCAGCAGGAAATCACGCAAAGGTGTTAATTACAAGGTAGGAAAGCACCTGGTCTACAGAAGCAAAAGGGAACAATGACCAGCTCCAGCTCAGGAAATGTGAAGTGTGAAGACAGTCGTAAATGGCCTCTGCAAGGAGCAAACATGGGGGATGGCTACTGGGCTTCCAGGGAGAGACCAAAGGGGTGGAGCTAAACAACCATTTGTTGCTTAAGAAGGACAAATAACACATTTTAAAAAGACTGATAACTTACTATGTAAAATTGTGAAAAATATAAAAATAACATAATTGTTAATGTCATTTCTGGATGCAGGGGTGAAGAGGCGCCAGACTGTGTGACACGTTCTGGACAGAAATGGCAAGAAATTGGATTTTACGCAAAAATGAATTTCCACCAGAACTGTGAAACTTTATACACTTATGCCCATTTTAAACACGTACACTTGCAGAAATTTGCTTAAAAATTGGACATTGTGTTTTGAGTGAAAAGGGCACAATTCTGTGAAAAGCGGAGACAAGATCCCACAGCTACGGGGTTTTCAGGAGTAGCTGCTAGGTAAAATATGTAATCTGTATTTGTGATTTTTAGAGAGGTTGCACGTGTGGAAATATGTATTTTGAAAAAAAGTTGATTTTGTTTTCCAGGGGCTAGCGGTGGATTCTCAGCCTCATAAAATTGCACTATAAAGATGACTCTCTGTTTCTCTCTTCCTATCAAGGTAGAGAGCAGACTCTGACCCAATCACCTTTCAAAGGGGTAAGCTTAGGCTAAACCAGCCCACACCCCCCCTTTATCATAGCATACATAGAGATAGCTCACCACACATAAGGACAGACAGATTCACTCACTATCCGGATGCTGGCGGAGCACTCTGCTGCAGAACTCTACATCTTCCTTTCTCCAGGCTCCAGAAACTTGGTAAAGCAAAAGGCCCACTGCATAGCTGAACCATTCTCAGCTGGGCCTCAGAACACAAACCCCACAAGCCTAAAGAGGAAGCATCATAATAGAGCCGGGCTATGCTGTACTGATTGCCTGCTGGAAATAAATATCCTCGGAACCAAGAAGGGCAGATCTGATCCAGTCCTGTGCCGTGCTGTGACCAGAATGCATTGCAGATCCAGTCCAGTCCTGTGTCGTGCTGTGACCAGAGCGCCTTGCTGACGTTGCCCGTCCAATGTGCCCAGCCGACTTTCCTAAACCAGATCCATCACCTGACCAGAATTGACGGTTCCATTAAAAGAACTTATCCAGTGAGTATAAATAGGAAGAATTGTGTCACTAGCATATGTACTTTGCATAGTCTTGGCCCTATCTTAGACCCATCCTATTCCAAATCAATGCGATTCTCCCGTTATCGCGATTATCGCACAGTGAAAAGTTTGCTGCAGAATTAATTTTTGGGAAACTTTTACATGTGTAAAACAGCTTTTGATTGTTTGATTGCTTCCGACTTGAATTTTAAGATTGCAAATGTTTTCTTTGGATTAAATCATTGCTTGTGTTTGTGTGCAACTATCCAAATCGGCTCCCATAAGAATTTATAACATTTTCAGTAATTTTGATCATATTTGGTGTTTTTGCCCAATCCATTCTAAGATCACTTTAAAAGCCATTCTGACAGCTTGATAGTCAATTCTGATTTCTCTAGTGTTTGAGAGGGGGAAAGTGGGATTGATATTCTGTTTAAATTCTGCCATTCCGGAAAACCTGTTCTCTCCTCCTATCTCTTTACATTACCTATTGGGGGTTGAGGGGTGTGCTTGGGGAACCTATAACCACAGTGCTATCTGATCTGAACCCACACAAAAGTATTATTTCTGTACTGAATTGTTTTGCTCACTAGTTACTCCTTGTGTATTAAAGAGATTATTTAGTGTGCCATCACCCCACTGGTGATTGTTGTGTGCCTATTAAAACATATTGTGATAAACATATTAAATACATAAATAAATATTTACCTTTGCAAACCAGCCTGATTCCTGGTTCAGTGTGACCGGGGGGGTTCCAGGAGAAGGGTGTGATATGAGTGGTATATCGTTTGGAATAAAGAACTTCTAGACAAAAATAAATAAGGATTTCAGTTGTGCACTACATGCTAGGCATTGATATGGGTTTGTGCCGGACTGAAATCACTTCAGCTTGGGGGCTCGTCACGAGATCCTGAATTAGACATACCACTTGTGACAGTCTAACAGAGCGTGCTAACTGACGGGGTACATACACCTTGTTGGGCTACCATACTGTGCTACACTGTAAAAACACCCTTCAAAAGAAATACTCAAAGGAGTTGGGCCTGTTTTGCAAAAGTAAAAATAACCCTGAGATAAGTAAGAAGGAAATTAATATTTCCAGAATGGCAACCCAGGTGGAAATCAATATTGCAAGGGAACACACACTGCACAAATTGTTTGTCAGGGGTGAATAGGTAGAGCAGGATGAAAAAGTCTGGCTGCAGGAAACCAAACAACAACTCACTGCCACAGAATTAGAAACATGGCAGGACCAGGGTCCATTACACCAGGCACTTAGTGAATTGTATATGGCCCCAAAAGTAAAAGAAGAGCAATGTCAAATTGCCAAAATAGTGGCCTACCTGTATCTCCATATTGGAGTCATACAGGAAAAATATGCCTGAAACCTAGATCTGGCAAAGAGGCAAGTACAATCCCTAGAGAAAAACCAAATTGATCTGGGCTATGCAGAGCAAATTCTACAAAAGATCCAAGAATCAGAGAGAGAAACCAGATAGCACCTGACAAAAGTAAAGGATGATCTGGATCTCCTGCAGCAAGAGAAGGTAGAGCAAGACACCAAATTACTGACACTGCAAAATGAGTGTCAAGAAAGGTGGGATTCTCTACAACAGAGCCAACAAAAACTGGAACAGCAATTAAACTATAATAGAGCCTGTGCAGGGCCGATAATTGCCCTAGAAAGGCAGATTGATGAACTAAAGGAGGAAAATAATAAATTAATAGTGAAGGATCTCCACACTCAAACAGATTTTGATGAGGAGCGCCAGAAATTATATGCCATTAGGAAACAAAGGTACGACCTGGCTGAGAAGAGGGGAACTCTATGTCAAGAGAGGGACGCCCTAGGCCAGGAAGTCAGCCATTTAAAAACTAAGCTAGAAGAAAATCACCTGGCCCTTCATGGACTGGGTGAACTCAAAATGGACTATGAAAAGCTGTTAGAGCATACCAGGAGGGTGGAAGATGCTCTGGCAAAGAATAATCAGGCCAGTAAGGACCAAACTCAGGAGGTGGGTGAGTCTCCTGAAGTAAAAATTGGCCCAATACTCCCAATACAGGCAGGAAGCACAGAGAGACAAAGAGGCTCTCTGTGAAAAAATATGACAGGCTCCATAGACAGATAGCCATACAGTACCAAATCATAGAGACCAGTAAGGCCTTAATAGAGGAACAAAGTTGTCAGATTCTTGCATGTCATCAGGGAGTAGGGGGTAAAAGAGATGAGGTCAGATGGGAGAGGGAAACCCCTGAGCATAACATCAGGAACCCTGGCACCAGAGACTTTAATCCCTTCAATTACATGGACTCTGCCACCCCCATGTCCACTGGCTCATATGAACCAAGGACCACGGGTATGGTAGACTTCAACCCAAGGGGAAATATGGGGCTGATAGGTCAGCGCCTCCCAGAAATGGATGTGCGGGAGTCTATGTACAGGTTCCTAAATACCAGGGCCGTCTTCTCTGATCAGGGAGACTCCAGTGAGGGAAGAATCAGAGAACTGGATCCTCAGAAATATAATCTACCAAGAGATCAGGCAGTAAAATTTGGTGGGGAATTCCATGAGACTAGGCCCACTAAGAGCATACTAAAAACATGTTCCCAGATAGGACAGTGGGGGGGGGGCACTCAACCAATCCTGGGAGCAAAGAAGAGTCAGAAGACTCTTCTGAGCCCCACAGGACCCAAGAAACTAGGCCCCTACATTCTGCCAGCCATTCCCAAGCTCGCAGAATCTGGGAGAGTCTAGAAGATCAGACAGCCACCTCTGGTAGCAGTGCCTCTGAGTCAGAGATGAGTGGACCAGGGTGGCCAGAACAAAAAAGGCTAACAAAGTTAAGAGAGCTTTACTCAAGGATCCCCTGAAGCAAATAAAAGCTATTAGGAGCGTCATCACGCCCTACCACAAAAGTGCCAAATATTCTGTTGGGGAGCACCTTGAATTATTTGAGCAGATGATAGAGACTTTCCACCTGAAGGACAGCCAAAGCTGTATTCAGTAAGTAAAGTGGACATTTTCACCTGAGTACTCCAGCTTCTTTGCGGGGCTGGAGGATCAGAACCATTCCAGATGGTCCATATATAGGGCGGCCATCCTGAAACATTTTTCTATTCATAGGAACCCTCAAGAGGCCTGCAAGGCAGCCTACAACCTACAATGAGGGGAAGGACTCGGTTCTTGCCTGAGTATTTGTGAACAATGGTAAGAGCTTTATCAGCGAGGCCATGTTCTACAAACTCCCAAAAGATCCAGCCATTCCCACATTTAAACTGGTAGACAAATGGGAAGTAGACCTGGAAACACCCAATTCCAAACATCTCCTGCCTAGCAGGTGTATGCGCAAGATTTCCATAGGTAACAAGAGCATAGTCCATAATTGTTGGTTCGTGCAAGATGTCCCTGCTGCATTTTATTTAGGCAGTGGCATTCTCAATCGCTTTGCCATTAGTTTGGACCTAATAAACTTCAAAGCTTGGTCCCGATTAGCGGGTAATCCCATGGACTTTGATGACCCAGAGAAAGCATTTCTAAGGGCTCAACTGCTGCCATATGCAGTTGAAATTCAGATTTGAGAGGAAGTTACCATCCCAGAATGGACCCGACAATTCTCACTGGAAGTAAAAATTAAAAGAGGACAGAAACTGAAAAATCCTGATGCTTATGTGCATCTCAATGCTCATTTCCAACAGCAAGGGTTGGGGGTAAACCCAACCCCACTAGTCAACATAGAACACAACACTATTCCCATGAAGGTGGAGTGGATAACAGCGACCTAAAGAGTATCACTCTGGGCGCAGGCACCATTATTGGAATGACGGTTGATGACCGACATTGTTCCATAGATTTAGGTAACAAACTGTTAGGACCAATCCCCAAAGCCTGTTTTGACAGTGATAGCGACGATGACACAAGACCAGACAGGATATTCACCCGGCATGAGGGGAATTTTCTGGTGTCCTCTTCCTGCCCTTATGGTAAGGAAGATGTGACCTGTGACTTCAGGAGGGATGAGGTGATCTTTCAAGTCCACAAGGACTGCCTTCCCCACTTGAAGCCATTAGTCCAAATCAGCACTTTGATCAGGGACTTCTCCACCCAGTTGGAGGAGGCCGCTGAGATAGCCAAACCGGAAGTCTTTCCAGGCTTCAGGCAGATGTTTGAAGAGAGAGTCAATCTATCTGATGCCTGTGAGACTATGGAGCAAAAACAAAAATTGAAACAAGCCATCTTAGATGTCCAAGATCTCTTTGCGGTGGACTCATATGACTGTGGTTGCACCGAAATCCACACAACAACAATTCCCACGGACGCTGGTATGACTCCAGTGTTTGTGAAGCAATATCGCTTGCCTCTCACATCAATGGAGTCCCTTACTGAAATAATTAAGAACCTTGAGCTCCGTGGGATAATTCGTCCAGTCCACAGCATCTTCAATAATCCGGTGCTGGGGATTTTGAAACCAAACAGCAAGCGGAGACTGTGTGCTGACCTAGGGGAGCTCAACAAATGGGTCCACACTTCCCGATGGCCTCTTCCCTACATTGACCAAGGGCTGGCCCAGATCCAGGGGTCAAAGGTATTCACTGCCATTGACCTGACCAATGGGTACTGGACTGTTCCTGTCAGTAGGGAGGACCAATACAAGCTGGCCTTTACCTTCGGTGGGGCAGCAGAACACTTGGACCCGGACTCCCTTCGGATACATTAACTCCGGCAATTAATTTAACATCTTTCTACATAAGGCCATGCCCGACCTGGGTGAAAGGGGCAACACAGCCTATTTAGGTGATGATCTAGTCAAAAGCTCAACTGTGGAGGAACACATAGTGGAGATCCGTTATGTTCTGACACAGTTGAGGGCTGCCGGAGCAAAATTCTCTTTCCAAAAGGTAAAGTGTTGCAGAACCCGTGTCAATTTCTTGGGGCATGAGATAACTCCTCAGGGTCTCTGTCTCCAGGAAAAGAAAGTAGAAGCGCTCCAGAAAATAAAAGACCCCACAACTCTGTGGGAACTAAGGAGCCTCCTGGGACTAACTAATTACAGCAGAAAGTTCATTGAGGACTACGCAGAGATCACAATACCCCTGATCCATCTTTTGAAGGGGGGTCAAGTGGGAGTGGGGTCCAGAACAAGCCGAGGCAGTAAAACAACCCAAAAAAAGCCTCTCACAAGTGCCTTGCCTAGCTTACCCTGTCAAAAACAAGGAGACAGGGTTCTCAAATACATGCTTGACTGCAGTATTGTATCAAAAGCATGACAAGGTCAATAAAGTAATCTCCTATGCGAGTAAGACTTTATCCTCTGTGGAGGAAAAATTCAACGATTGTGAGAAGGCACTCCTGGCAACGGTGTGGGCATTGAAAAATTACCGCCCATTTATCCAGGTGGAACACATCATAGTGGAGACTCCACACCAACCCTTGCAATATCTTCAAAGTGACAGAATCCGGGCCAGAAATGTGAGTAATTCCCGAATTACTTCCTGGATTCTGTCAATGCAAGGCTTTCCTGTGGAGGTCAGATATGGCCAAAACAAGAAGAGTCCCCTCGTGCAAGGTCTGGCTGATTTGCATGATTGTGCCAGAGAAAACTGTCTCGAGGACGAAAGTCTTAAAATCAAGGACAACATGGAGGCCTACCTTAATTCCCCACACAAAGTCTATGAAGAAGACCAGTGTGAGGGAATGGCCACTGTCTAGGTGGATGGGTGCTCCTACCATGTTGACAACAACGGGGAAAAGGAACTTGTGGCCGACGTAGAGAAAGAATGGGTGAATGATGCCCCAGAACCTCAGCTGGGTACAAAATCGGTCACCGAAGTAGTCAAGTGGCAGAGCTGATGGCTGTGCATCAAGCCATCCTAACTGCTGTCCAACACCAACTCCACAAACTGGTCATAATCACTGATTCAGATTATGTACGGAACGGGTTCGTGGAGCACCTGGTTAACTGGAAAACCAGAGGCATGGTCTGTGCTAATAATAAACCTTTAAAACATGGGAAATTAATACAAAATATTGATGATCTGGTCGCCTCGAATGGGATGACCATCTACTGGAAAAAGATCAAGGGTTATTCTAAAGTAGAGGGACCAGACAAAACTGGAATTGATCTAGCTGATCAGCTAGCCAAAACTGGAGCCATCCAGGTCACTGGTATCACTAGGTCCCAGATAACAGCTCACAATGAACTCTCAACTGCACAATGGCGTAAGGAGACCCCAGATGCTGATTTGATTACAGCTCAAAAAGGGGATCCAATAATTGGTAAATGTTATCAACACATTGAGGACCCTGAGAACTTTCCCCTGATGGATACCGATTACATTGGGAAAGAGGACATCAGAGTGTTGATGCAATGTCCAAAAATGTTCTGAATCCAGGATGGTTTGTTGGTGAGGAGATCCATAGCTAGCCATTACCAGCGGTCCCTACCTCATTCCAAAGCCTGATGCTAAGTCACGCCCATGATTCTGCCACAGCCGATCATAGGGGGTTTCATACGACACTAGAAATCTTGTGAGAGTTTGCATATTGGCCACACATGGGGCAGGACCTCAACCAATACGTGAAGGGGTGTCTTGTGTGTGCACAATTTCAGCCAACATCACTCACACACTGTGATCCCCTCCAAAAGAGCGGGATGAGACTGCCTTGGTCAGATTTACAAGTCAATTTTATCAGGCCCATGATTTGCTCCTCTAGGGGGAACAAGTACATGTTAACTGTAACATGCTTGTTCACTAAATGGGTGGATTGTCTCCCGGCCCGAAATTGAAAGGCAGAAACAGCAGCTGCCCTGATGATCAACTACATCTTCTCGTGTTTTGGACTACCCCAAAGGATTGAGTCAGACCGAGGTAGTCAATTCACTAGCGAAGTGATGTGGGAGATACTTGGGGTCAAACAGAAACTACACATTGCCTACCGGTATCCTCTAGTGGTGGAGTTGAGAGATACAAAAAAACTATTGTGAGCATATTAAAATAATGTGTGGCAGATTCTGGGCCAAGTTGGGACATTCAATTACTCCTTGTCTTGATGGCCATCAGATCGACCCCTTCTTCTGCAACAAAAATGTCTCCATTTGAGCTGATGACTAGACAAAGGATGGTGCTACCCCAGCATCTGCTCTACAGAACACAAGAGCAGACCTTGATAAATGCCCCCAGAATTCATGAGTATGTTGAGAATCTAAGAAAACACCTTCAACATGCTTTTGCCTATTCTCAGCGGAATCTAGAAAAATCTGCAGACAGTATGAAGGCCCACTATGATCTTAAGACAACTAAAAAAGAATATCAAGTAGGAGACCGGGTCTACTTGTACAATTTCCAAAGGAACCATGCCAAAGAGCGCAAATTCCTCCCAACTTGGCGGGGTCCTTTTGAAATTGTGGACAGAATCTCACCAGTCGCCTATAGAATCCACATCCCCAGGGGCAGTTTGGCAGAAGGGGAAGATAAGTGGGTCCACATAAACCAGCTGAAGAGTTGCCATCCCAGGCATACGTTGCAGCAAATAGAGGAGCCAACCGGAAACCCAGATGGGGAAATTCCGGCAACTTAGAAGAATCCACCTGTTAAAATCATTAGTAAATACAGGCAGGGAATATTGTAAATTGTCTTCAATGTTTGCATCTGCCCCACTACACCCTCGGGGAGTAGTAGTGGGGAAATGTCCATAACCATGCTCTGTTCTGTCTCCTAGCATTGGAATTAAGAAATTCTAATAACCAAGGAGGACCACTCGGGGACTGGGAGGAAAGACCCAGGGAGCCCGGAGTATCGCTCTATACTCCCAACCGGAACCAGCGAGGAGAGCATGTCTATCCAGCACTGATGGGAGAAGCAGCTGACTTTTTCCACCTGGACCAAAGAAAAAAAAGAACATCCCAATCTCCCGACTTCCTCATGATGGGCGGTCAAACTCAAGTCGGGAGGGGGGCTCTGTGGGATGTTTTGACCCACGTTTGCTCTGCTATGCTGCATCACTCTGCTATGATGGTGTCAGAAATAGCAACATGTCCGCGAAACCCTTGTGCGTGCCAAAATCCCTGAAAATCGTGCTTTTCAACGCACAAAAAGATGGCTGCCCAATCTGCCACGCATATTGTCAGTGGGGGAATAGAGCTCTCACTACTGGAATGCGTCGCTGGGTCCCAAAACAATTGAAAGTGGAGTGCAGAAGGAAAAAGCAGTGCTTTGCTAAAGGAAACCCCAAATCTTGCTTTAAATCACCCTTTTATTTGTTGCTGTAATGTCAGAATGCCGGTACAGAACACTTTCAAATATTCAAAATTCTTGCCGGGTGCTACAATTCACTTGGCTTAAGGAATCATTGTGAACTTACAATGTCTTGAAAAGCTGAGAGCATAAAGAGATTTCCACAGCAAAAGTGGCCTGCCTGTGGAGCTGTCAAAAATCTCTGTGCATCAGAGGGCTGCTGTGATGACAGCTGTCAGGGGCCTGCCTGATTAAACTTTAACATGTATAAACTGAAATCAAATGTTTGCAATCGAGGCCTGTTACTGATAGTAACCCATATTTTAATTGTTTTGATTCCATGGTTTAAAACCTTGAATGACAATTCTAGCTGTGATTTGATACAACCAGTTGATTTGTGCTAAGGAAAATTCAACAGAGTTAACAATTAAAGTAAACCTAGCTGAAGATGCCAAACTTGAATAGCAGGTTTCTCACAGAAGGAAGGTCTTTACGCCAGCAGGAAATCACGCAAAGGTGTTAATTACAGGGTAGGAAAGAACCTGGTCTACAGAGGCAAAAGGGAACAGCTCAGGAAATGCAAAGTGCGAAGACAGTCGTAAATGTCCTCTGCAAGGAGCAAACATGGGGGATGGGCTTCCAGGGAGAGACCAAAGGGGTGGAGCTAAACAACCATTTGTTGCTTAAGAAGGACAAAGAACACATTTTAAAAAGACTGATAACGTACTATGTAAAATTGTGAAAAATATAAAAATAATAGCATTGTTAATGTAATTTCTGGATGCACAGGTGAAGAGGCGCCAGAACTGTGTGACACGTTCTGGACAGAAATGGCAAGAAATAGGATTTTACACAAAATGTGAAACTTTATACACTTATGCCCATGTTAAACACGCACACATTGTGTTCCGAGTGAAAAGGGAAAAATGATGTGAAAAGCGGAGACAAGTTCCCACAGATACAGGGTTTTGCAGAGTAGCTGCTAGGTAAAATATGTAATCTGTATATGTGATGTTTAGAGAGGTTACACATGTGGAAATATGTATTTTGCCAAAAGTAGATTTTGTGTTCCAGGGGCTAGAGGTGGATTCTCAGCCTCAAAAAATTGCACCATACAGATGACTCTCTGTTTCTCTCCTCCTATCAAGGCGGAGAGCAGACACTGACCCAATCACCTTTCAAAGGGGCAAGCTTAGGCTAAACCGGCCCACACTCCCCCTTTATCATAGCATAAATAGAGACAGTTCACCACACACAAGGACAGACAGATTCACTCACTATCCGTATGCTGGCGGAGCACCCTGCTGCAGAACTCTACATCTTCCTTGCTCCAGACCCTAGAAACTTGGCAAAAGGCCCACTGCATAGCTGAACCATTCTCAGCTAGGCCTCAAATTCCAGAACAGAAACCCCACAAGCCTAAAGGGGAAGCATCATAATACAGCCGGGATGTGCTGTACTGCTTGCCTGCTGGAAATAAATATCCTCAGAACCAAGAAGGACAGATCCGATCCAGTCCTGTGCCGTGCTGTGACCAGAGTGCATTGCAGATCCTGTCCAGTCCTGTGCCGTGCTGTGACCAGAGCGCCTTCTGACGTTGCCCGTCCGTTTTGCCCAGCCGTCTTTCCTAAGCCAGATCCCATCCCCTGACCAGAATTGACGGTTCCATTAAAAGAACTTATCAAGTGAGTGTAAATAGGACAAATTGTGTCACTAGCATATGTACTTTGCATAGTCTTAGCCCTATCTTAGACCCATCCTATTGTGTATTCAGAACCTGTATTGTAGGAGTATCTTTGCATTGTCTGAACCTATCCTCAAACCATTCTCTCTTTTCTCCATAATCAGTATTGTTAAAACTATCTCTGCGCTGATCTTTTTCTCATCTGAAGAGAGCGAGTTCCTTAGCAGGCAGTCACCCTGATCAAGTGACTGTGTTCCTGTCGGGTTTTCGTGTTGTTCATAGTCATCCTGTAGTGTTAGAAACCCATTTGTCATTTTAAAAGCACATTTTCCCTTCTCGCGCATATCTCGAGAAAAAAAACCTCCACTGAAACGTCTGTAACTCACTCAGTTGTGCTAGAAACAAAATTTAAACTTCTGCTTGTAGCTAACATTCATATCTATCCATCGCACCTAAAACCGCATTCCAAATCAATGTGATTCTCCCGTTATCACGATTATCGCACAGTGAAAAGTTTCCTGCGAAATTTCATTTTGGGAAACCTTCACACGTGTAAAACAGCTTTTGATTGCTTCCGACTTTAATTTTAAGATTGCAAAGTTTTCTTTGGATTAAATCATTGCTTGTGTTTGTGTGCAACTATCCGAAGCGGCTCCCTTAAGAATTAATAACAATTTCAGCAATTTTGATCATATTTGGTGTTTTTGCAAAGTCCATTCTAAGATCACTTTAAAAGCCATTCTGACAGCTTGATAGTCAATTCCGTTTTCTCTTGTGTTTGAGAGGGGGAAAGTGAGATTGATATTCTGTTTGAATTCTGCCATTCCGGAAAACCTGTTCTCTCCTCCTATCTCTTTACATTACCTATTGGGGGTTTAGGGGTATGCAGGGGGAACCTATAACCACAGTGCTATCTGATCTGTACCCACACAAAAGTATTATTTCTGTGCTGAATTGTTTTGCTCACTACTTACTCCTTGTGTATTAAAGAGATTATTCAGTGTGACATCACTCCACTGGTGATTGTTGTGTACCTATTAAAACATATTGTGATAAAATGTTAAATACATAAATAAATATTTACCTTTGCAAACCAGCCTGATTCCTGGTTCAGTGTGACCGGGGGGTTCTAGGAGAAGGGTGTCATATGAGTAGTATATCGTTCACAATAAAGAACTTTTAGACAAAAATAAATAAGGATTTCAGTTGTGCACTACATGCTAGGCATTGATTTGGGTGTGTGCCGGATTGGAATCACTTATAGCTGAGGAAGAGGCATCAAACACTAACGAAGATCTGTTTGAGAAGGAGCGGTCTAGTCTTTCCAAAACCTTAATTGATGCTGGGAACTTTAAAATGGAGACGCGATGGCAAGAAGAGAACTTCTTCCTCTTTGGAATACGGCGGGACACGGGATGAGACACAGAGACCCAGAGAAGCTGCAGCAGTAGAGGAGCGGGACCAGAGAGAAGCCTGGTTGAGACTCGCGAATAAGGCAGATGAAACGGAACCAGCATTGTGGAATGCTGTGAAGATCACAGGAACAGAAGGAAGCTCCCTGTGCATTCGCAGCTGCAGACCAGCAAGGACAGTGCTTACCAGTGCTCCAAGGAAGGCAGCATGGCAAAGCGAAGTCCTTCTGAAGGGAACCCAAAGCAGCAGGAACCGAAGGAAGTTTTACAGTGCCGTACCAAGACGACAGACAAGCAACTGGAAACGGTGAGTCTGCCCAGAAGGCAGGGGTTACACCGGGGCATGTCGATTGCACAAAGGAAGCTAAAACAACTTGAATACATTAACGGTCAGAGAAAAGGGGAACCAAGAATTGTTAAAGAGGCAAAGATAAAGAAGCATTAATTTGAATGAAGAATTAGTTGAATAAGCATTTTCCAGAGCTAAATGAACATTGTCAAGAGGCAAACAAGCATTGCCAAGAGTCAAGCAAGCATTGCCAAGAGTCAAGCAAACATTCCCAAAAGTCAAGCAGATATTTTTAGGTATAACTGAAAGAAATTAATGGTTGTGAAAACAAAATCTGCGTGCAAGAGTAAAGTACAATGAAACCTGGCAAAGGGTGCTAGACGCTTGGGTCAACAGAATTGAAACAATGAATACATTTCCTAGCAAGAGAGTGTACTGCAAAGTTTATGACGCGTGTGCAAAAGAACTGTAACAGTGAATGAGTTTCCTAGCAGTGGAGTGTACTGGGAAGCTTATGTTGGTTCGGGAAAGAAGAACTGAAACAGTGATCAAGTTACCCAGCAGGCGAGTGTACTGGCAAGCTTATTTTGGTCATTACAAGCAAATGATATCAAACAAGTGAATGGTGGCAAAACAAGCAGTGGTAAAGCATCAAGAGGGTGTGAAGTGAGAATAAGTCAAGCATCACTGTGAAGCTGAAACCGTGGCAAGGTGCCTACGAAGCAGACACAATGAAGGTGTGTTGGTTGCGTGACCTGTAATGGGTGAACCATGTGGTCCAAAAACTGCGTCTAGACTGAGTACACCCATCTAAGGAAAAGTCACTTAAGTCACCCACAAGCTTGTGATTGAATAAAGGATAACTTGTGTGAACTGAGATTGGTAAAAGTTATCCAAACCAGAAGAGCTGGGAAGTTGTTTTGGAAAGTTGAGAGACTTAAAAGCTTGGGGAAGGGAACCCTTCTTTTTTGTGTAACTTGAACTATCTTGAACCATGGGGAAAGGAAACTCCCTTTTCCAACCAAGAGCTGGAAGAAGCTCTGGACATTTATTTGAACACTTCTCATTTTGAGGCTGACATCACTACACATTGTATACAGTTAGATGTGGGGGCAAGTATACGTTTTGGACACAGACAGACGTTTGCTCTGGACTTCTTGACACAGCCTATTGTCCGTTTTATGTAGGTAGGAAAATCCCACCTTTCCATAGGGCAAGTTAGGCCTTTTTTCCAAACCTCTATTTTATTAAAAGCCCAAACTTTATTCAGTTGTCTGTGCCTACTTCATGATGCCTTATATCAACAAGCATTCCACAGTGCACACCTTCATATGTGTATTTCAGAATAACAAATCATAAATAATGATGATAGTTTTAGGTATTGAAGGTGCGGGGGAGAGAAATCAGCCCTAGCACATGGACTGAACTATAATAATAGATGAGATAAATTCCACAAATTAGGGAACTCACGTCCCCTGCACACTTTCACTGGCTACAAAAATTAGCCAAACTCTTAAAGTAAAGTTTCCGAATTGATTTGTGTCTAGTAACCAAGTAAGTACAGAATCATTTTGTAAGCATGAAACATTTCAATATAGATTCATAACTAATATCCTCAGAGTAAAGATGTATGTTCAATAAAATCAATGTATTGTTGTGACCCAACACGTTTCGAGAAATCATCTCTTCATCAGGGTGGCAGGTTACCTTTTCAACAAAAAAACAAAGGAAGTCTTATATTGATACCAATCCAAATGTTTCCACATACCACGATAAAAGTATAACAAAAGTACCTTGTAGTCAGTGTACTCCAAAACAACAGTTCAATTCAAAGTCATAATTTCAGACATTCAAACATGCATACATGTAGCAAGATCTACATTAAAATCTCCGGAGACCTAACATCACCATTCCCCTGGAAGGTATACTTCAGGGGACTGCATGATACATTTGTAGTGTGTTCCATTACTAATTATCAAAAACAATGATAGGACCATCAGCTATCCTGATCTCTATAATTAATACATGTCAATGAAGTAAGATAAATATGGCAAAAGCCTCACCTCTCCTTGTGCATGAAGATATACTTAAATCCTTCTAACATCCATTGAAATTGGTAAGTCAGGATTGTAAGTGACTCCAATCAAGCAATCCCACTAAGTCAGTGCCTTGTCTGGGATGCCCAAGGGAAGCCCTTATTTATATATTTTTATGGCAAGTTATAATCTGGATGATGAACCCTTGTATAACACCCCTCTCTTAGAATCCCCCTGACCCCACTGAGCCAAGAAGTAGATTTGTTTTGCAAATTTAAAAGGTTTATTTGAAAAATTAAACAATATATATATATATATCACACTACTATAAATAAATTGATAATGGATAGCACACTTGTGAATATAAGCAGTAATCAGCAATAGGTAATCCTACAGTAGCACAGTTCTTGATTACTTATGAATAGGAAAAGAAAAATAAGGCGGTAGAGAATGCCTTTATTGCTTCAAGGACAATGCAATGATGAATGAAATGCAGTACAGAAAATAACTGGATGTGGCTTCAACAAAAGACAATGTAATCACTTTTCCTTGACAATTCACTCCCCCCCCCGTTTTTGCAATATAATGAGATGGAAAGGAGAGCACACAGTTCTCAGGAATGCAATCAAATACAATACGAAATTAAGTCCCCCCCTAGCAAGCTTAGAGAAAAACAGGTATGATTTTAAAACACAGGCCCAAAATGCTTTGAATGTGGTGGCAATGAAGTGAAATTATGCTAAAATTGATTTTAATTCCCTGTAGAGGTTCAGGGTGAGTGATAGCTAGTTTATATTAGTTCAGGCTCACTTTATCAATGCTCTATGAGTAACTAGCAGGTTAAAACGAATTTTAGCAAAGGAAAGCAAGGAGCTGCTGATTTTTACACGTGGCTGAAATTGTGCAAAATGTTAAATCGCGGCAAATTTAATCGCGTGCGTCGAGCATAATTACGGAGGCCCTATAAGGAGTACCAAGTTCTAGGTTCGTTGGAAAGCCTAGAATCTTAGCTTTAAGATAAAAGTTACATTTCGCTCCTAGCACAAACGGTTCCGGGGATACGGACGATTTTGTGAAGGTAGTTTTCGGATTTTAAATTTAAAAGTTCAAAACGACAGGTGACAGTTTTCAGCTTTAAAAAGGACAGAATGACACACACGATTCCTATGAGGTAGTTCTAAATAGGTTAAAATAGTTTTAATTAGATTATTTTACACTAAGAGATTGGTTTTGGCACAGTGCTAGCTGTGTACTCACACTAGATTTTGGACAGAAATGGGCCTCGTCACGGATCTGGTCAACAGGTTGAACGGGACTTCTGGTGGTTCTGCTCACAGCGTCTGGTCTCTGGTTCTCTCTGGTTCCGGATACAGCACTGCTTTCTGGATACTGCTACAGGTTCTTGCAAAAGTTCTTGGTAAAGAATTCAAACAGCTCGCTGTTGAATAGTTTGGTTGGTTTTGAGGCCTGCTGAAGAGGATTCAGCTTGTGGATTCAGGCCTCTCTGCTACAAATTCTGGAGTTAATTTCTGGTCTCTGGAGATTGATGGATTTGAAGTCTGGATCTCTGGATGTGAAGTCTGAAGTCTCCCGGCAAAGCGTCCCGCAAGAAAGTGGAAAGTGAATCTCCCTACCTGGGTTTCAGTGGCACTTTTTATGTGTTTTGAAAATAGGTGTGTGCCTGGGCCTAGCTAAGCCTGCCCCTCTCACTTATCATTGACCAAGCTTTCCTCTCTCCCTTGATTGGGGGGAAGAAATGGAGTGTCAGAGTGATGCTGTAGGTTTTATGGTCAGAGGACCTCCCCTTGTCAAATTGCACACAAATCTATTTCTGATCCAAATACATATTTCCTAGATACACAATTTGTTGAAATTACATGTACATATTACAGATTCCTTATGGTCCATGCTTGTCCGACCCTGATCTTCCTGGGGACTTGCATTAAAAAATGGCAACTTAATTTTGTTTTTAATTGGTTTACCAATGTTAAATCTGTATACAAAATTACACCAATGTACACCCTGCTTCTACACACATTCCAGCTATTTACTAGGTTTCTAGCATAAACCCGGTGTCTGTAATATCAATAAATAGCGGGGTTTGGTCCTAGAACACCGTAGAAATTGGAGTTTGGACTCAAATCGTGAGGGCATTTTTCATACTAAGAATCTCAAAGTTGTACATTCCTGTCATTTGGTTACAATAAGTTATTAATGTTTCTATAAAATATATATTTGCTGCAATAGGAATCCACACTCAAGTCTGGCCCGCCCCTTGAAGCTGTGTGGGTCAGGGGTCACATGTCTCTGCTGCCAGGCAGAGCTCTGTTTACAGTCAACATTCAAAATTAACATACCCCATTCAACTGAAAGGGGCTATTGTCTCTCTCCTCCAGGCTGAAGGGGAAACCCCCTCCCTCTCACTCAGAAGGGCCATGTGATATCCTGCGTCCTGTTGTGAGTCTCTGGGGTGTTAAGAGTTCTCAGCCTCTTGGCCTCTGGGAACAGCAGGTGGCTAAGATTTTTAATTAACCAACAGGCTTTGAAGTCCCAGTTAGGCTGGATCCTCTTGCACTCCTGAGATACAGTCCTACTGTCAGAGTTTAGACCGCTAGTGCCGGTTTGTGGACAAAGCTGGTACTGCACCCATTTTTGGGATCTGTCTTGAATTAATGCATTTCAATAGAGTGGTCTTTTGCTTGATAGTATAGGACCCTTGCTTAACATTGTTTTGATGGCATCCTTACAGTAGAGTGGTGATGTGGAACCCCTCACAAGAAGGTTGTATCTTTAGAGTGGTCTCTGGTTCCGGATACAGCACTGCTTTCTGGATACTGCTACAGGTTCTTGCAAAAGTTCTTGGTAAAGAATTCAAACAGCTCGCTGTTGAATAGTTTGGTTGGTTTTGAGGCCTGCTGAAGAGGATTCAGCTTGTGGATTCAGGCCTCTCTGCTACAAATTCTGGAGTTAATTTCTGGTCTCTGGAGATTGATGGATTTGAAGTCTGGATCTCTGGATGTGAAGTCTGAAGTCTCCCGGCAAAGCGTCCCGCAAGAAAGTGGAAAGTGAATCTCCCTACCTGGGTTTCAGTGGCACTTTTTATGTGTTTTGAAAATAGGTGTGTGCCTGGGCCTAGCTAAGCCTGCCCCTCTCACTTATAATTGGCCAAGCTTTCCTCTCTCCCTTGATTGGGGGGAAGAAATGGAGTGTCAGAGTGATGCTGTAGGTTTTATGGTCAGAGGACCTCCCCTTGTCAAATTGCACACAAATCTATTTCTGATCCAAATACATATTTCCTAGATACACAATTTGTTGAAATTACATGTACATATTACAGATTCCTTATGGTCCATGCTTGTCCGACCCTGATCTTCCTGGGGGCTTGCATTAAAAAATGACAACTTAATTTTGTTTTTAATTGGTTTACCAATGTTAAATCTGTATACAAAATTACACCAATGTACACCCTGCTTCTACACACATTCCAGCTATTTACTAGGTTTCTAGCATAAATCCGGTGTCTGTAATATCAATAAATAGCGGGGTTTGGTCCTAGAACACCGTAGAAATTGGAGTTTGGACTCAAATCGTGAGGGCATTTTTCATACTAAGAATCTCAAAGTTGTACATTCCTGTCATTTGGTTACAATAAGTTATTAATGTTTCTATAAAATATATATTTGCTGCAATAGGAATCCACACTCAAGTCTGGCCCGCCCCTTGAAGCTGTGTGGGTCAGGGGTCACATGTCTCTGCTGCCAGGCAGAGCTCTGTTTACAGTCAACATTCAAAATTAACATACCCCATTCAACTGAAAGGGGCTATTGTCTCTCTCCTCCAGGCTGAAGGGGAAACCCCCTCCCTCTCACTCAGAAGGGCCATGTGATATCCTGCGTCCTGTTGTGAGTCTCTGGGGTGTTAAGAGTTCTCAGCCTCTTGGCCTCTGGGAACAGCAGGTGGCTAAGATTTTTAATTAACCAACAGGCTTTGAAGTCCCAGTTAGGCTGGATCCTCTTGCACTCCTGAGATACAGTCCTACTGTCAGAGTTTAGACCGCTAGTGCCGGTTTGTGGACAAAGCTGGTACTGCACCCATTTTTGGGATCTGTCTTGAATTAATGCATTTCAATAGAGTGGTCTTTTGCTTGATAGTATAGGACCCTTGCTTAACATTGTTTTGATGGCATCCTTACAGTAGAGTGGTGATGTGGAACCCCTCACTAGAAGGTTGTATCTTTAGAGTGGTCTTGTGCCCAGATTTTAGCAACATTTTGACATTAAAAAAAAAGGATTTTGAACAGAACCACCTTTTTTTGCACTGGTGGGTGGCAGATTAGGTGACCATTTTGGTGTGCGCAAACTGCGCAGTTCTCCTGGATTCTGGTGTGAATGTGGGCGGTGACAGCTCATCCCCACATCTACCCAGTCTATTGATTCAACATGGGTCAAAACCCTTGACAGGATCATCACTATTAGATTTTATAAGTTCTCAAAATGTCTTCCTCCTATAGATGTGATTTATAACAGGACTAATTATATGAACTCAGTGAATAAGCAAGTTTTCTTAATAAAAACCAAGCGTAGTCAAAAAGATGCTTTCATGGCATACTCACCAAGCCTTAAGTTGTGATGCTATGGAATATGGATAACTGAGATGGCAGTGATATGGTACAACAATCAATAACAGGTACACAGTCTGTCTGTGGGATGAGAAATCACTGTTATTGGTCAACTCTTATTCACAAATTATATGACGCTCGGATGTGGATGTGTGTGTGTGTGGGGGGGATGAATGATGCTGCATGTGCATCTGGTAAGGAAAGGAGGTCTTTTTTGATGTGCTTCACCTTATGGCTGGATGGATGCAGGTGTGGAATGTATGAGGCCAGAGTTACTGATGAATGTTAGAATGTGTATGTGTGAGAATGCAGTGTCCCTGATGTTCCACCACCGGCAGCTTGATGGGTGTTGGTAGCCAGTTGGTTTCTGTCCTGCAACTTCATGAAACCATGTACCATCTTGCTAAAGGAATTAAGTATTAACTTACCTGATGTGTAGCTTTATAAAAGTCTGGCAGAGCAGTTATATGTGGGTATGTATGGTGACATAGGTGTTTGAGTGTGCATGGAGACACTGGTGTTTTGTGGGATGATTTCCTGAAGCTCTCATTCATCACTTGGCTATGTATCTGATGAGTATTGAGAGGGAGCACAATCCACACAGTCTGAGCTGGGTAGTTTAGTTACATAATTGCAAGTGTAGAGGAGGTCCCAGATATGGCCTGCACGCCAGCCACCCATTTTGAAGTACCAGGAATGTACACACCGAGATATGTGATGGATGATGAGCAAATAAACCAGCAGAGAGCCGCACTAGGGCTCTGCCCAGTGCCCATCAGAAGAGCAATACCTGTTGAAGTGCCAATAGTCAAACAACCATGGGCAGTACGGTATCCATTGAGACAACCGTACAACCGTACCAGCAGCTGACACGTAATGAAGACTACTTGCAAACTGTCCCAGAAGAGACCCAAAGGGCCTTAATTGAAGGCGAATGGTGATGACACAAGGGTCCGGACAGACTTACAGATGAACGAAATGACAACCAAAGGATGACACGCAATTACGAAATGTTATGAATAAAGATGAAATGGACTTAGAAGAAGAGGCGATGTTGAAACATAAGAAACGTAAACATAAAGCAGGATGAAAGTATGCAACTGGCTAACGCCTATAAATAGGCTTAGAACGCAAGAAGCTAAAGACACTGTACTGCTTTCTATGCTTAGTAGAAGAATAGAGCATCAAGTGCCAACTATATATCTACCTCAATGAAGCACATTATATAAGTGCAAAGCCACTTTATACAAAAGCAGAACTTACCCAGGTTGCTAGGGGCCAAACAGACCACTATTCGTATACCAGCATAAAGCCAGACGAAAGAGCGGAATTGAAACTTAGCAAGAAGCAGCTCATGCCTGGGAATTCGAGGTCAACCCATGGAAGGGAGGAGAGCGGCAACTTCGAAGAAACGAAACTTAAGAGTATAGCAGCCTGCCAGTGAAGGTTAAGATAAGGAGGCCCAGGCAGGTGGCAAGGCCGAAGGGAGAATCAAAAAATGAAATAGAAGTACAATGAAGCAGATTCACGGTGTCCTAACACGTGACCAGCCAGGCGCGGAGAGGTACCAACGCCTGATGTCACCCAGAACCAGAGGATGCCATAACTTTTCCTGATAAGAAGCTACAGTGTCGAGGCCATCCTATGCCAACTTATTGACACATAGCCCTAAAGTACTGATTGATGGAAGGGAGGCAGGGTGAATCTTGGGGCATACCGCACCTGGGGGACCATTCTGAATGCTACTAATTAAAGTGGAGATTTATGCCTAGGGGTGTAACCAACCCAATCACAATGGACCAAATAATCTAGGGTCCTATGGTTAGTAGAACCAATGAGAAGTCATAACTTTAGTGACGTCTGGCACAAGTCATGTAGAGGGATGGGCTTAGAAGGCCACCCGATAAGAGTTATCCAATCCTCACACTCTGTTACCATATACAGATATAGCACCTATACTTAAGTTACCTTTTCCAACAACAGAATTGCATGACAAACCTTTTAGTGTTACACATCAATGATGATGAAATTTTGCTATAAGTATTGCTGTTTGAATGAAGATTGAGGAAGTTGAAGCGAGACGGGCGATCGCATCACTGTTGATTTCCATGTTTCCCTGTTTTTGTACTTGTCATTAAACGGTCTTCCCTTTGCCAAACCATTGAGTTGTCCTTATTGATTGGTGTTGGAGTAAGAGAATCCCTCACCCCATCCACCGCAAGGTGCAGCTATCTTGTCTTGAAGTACTTGAGGGCGAGCTCTGATCCTATGGGCCCGTCAGAGGTCACTTGGCCCTCCTGTACACTTGTGTCATGATGCCTGCCCCCGAGAAGCCAGACCAGGCCCAGCAATCCCGGAAGCAGGCATCATGCCATTTGGAGCATGCCCAAAAACCCCAGTTAGGGGCTGTTTGGGTGCAGTCCTGGCGCCTATGGCGCCAGGCTTATAAGGATAAAGTCAGTCCTGGTGCCATGCCATCCAGTGCAGCTTTTCCTCACTCCATCGCGAACTCAGCACTTCCAGACCGCTCTCCGATATCTAAGGGGACAAGAAAAGCCAGGTGAGCAAGGAATGCCAAAGGGCAATACAAACTACCCCCAAAGACTTACTGGATTACCACAGGGGTTACTCACCTCATCTCGGGTCGGCGCAGTTAACTCTGCATCACCGCCGCACCCCAGCCCCTAAGGGGAAACCACTGGACATTACAAGCTACCCCCCAAAGACTTACCTGATTTACCGCAGGGGGGTACTCACCTCATCTC
This sequence comes from Ambystoma mexicanum, assembly GCF_040938575.1. Taxonomy (NCBI): domain Eukaryota; kingdom Metazoa; phylum Chordata; class Amphibia; order Caudata; family Ambystomatidae; genus Ambystoma; species Ambystoma mexicanum. The sequence continues at coordinate 296,541,465 of NC_090927.1, forward strand.
GGGTCGGCGCAGGTAACTCTGCATCATTGCCTTTCCCCGGTCCCTAAGGGGAAAACCACTATAGACTTACCTGACTCTCAACAACTGCCATTTGGACTCTTCGTGGTGGTTAAACCTGCAACCTACAAGAAATCGGAAAGAGTGAAGATCAGACATTTGAACTCTTACAAACTATTGGTTTCTAGAGTCAATACTGGAACTCACCAATTCCTCCACGCCAGTGAAGTAACTGGTCGTCTACGCGCTCCTGCGCTCGATGCAGGATGGAGAGCTCATCTTTCCAAACCATCAGGTGAGATTAAGAGGGAACATCAGGAGTGGTCAGTGGGCAGACAACGGGAGGGGAAGGTGGGTTAACGCTCAAATTACGGGAGGTTAATCCCCTTTCTCCTTTGCAGAAAGATATTCATACGAGCCGACAAACGAAGTTAAGTGGGTCTGTCCAGTCAGTCATCTCGGCTCTACGTGGCACCAGGCCAGTCCAGATCGACGCCCCCGTGGGAATAAGGTGAGCGTAACAACTTGGTAGCAGAGAGGATGGTTATGACCATCAATTATTGACTATTGATTAAAAAAGACACCTATTGACCGTCAACACGAAGTAACTCTAGGTATTCGGCAATATCAATATCGGCTGAGTAGACTGTGAAGCTTCCAGTGGACAATGATAGTTTACATTTATCCAAAACTGCAGTGGGTCTGAAGGGACCCATTTTAAAAACATAACCCTTCCATTCCTACGGGCAGCGGATCAGGCGAAAGACTGAAGGAGGCGGTAACAGAGGCGGTGATCCTGAGGGTCCAGAGAGGAACGATGCGAGCGGTGAGTGAAACAAAAAATGTAATGCTTTGGCAAATGTCATAGGCATTGGAACATGTAAGGGAAAAGGTAACGGAGGGAGGTGGATAAAAATAAGATCATCATAAGTAGAGAAGACTGTATATATATAAAGCGATAATGACTTGAGAAAATTGAATAAATAGCGGTTACCGGGGTAGACACCCGAGAAGAAACAGATTACCAGGGCAGACACCTGACAAGAGAGAGGATGCCAGGGAGGACACCTGAGAGAAAGAGAGAGGATACGCCTTATTCCTGCGCTTTAATATAGAGGTCAGAAGAAACTCAAACTCAAAGCCCATATAATAGGGGACGACTAGACTACCACCACGTTTAAAGACTTCGTGAACAGAGTTCATTTAAACTCCATCTCAGGGTACACATTAGAGGCAGAGATATGTGTGTCCAGCTGGTGTCTGTCTTGTCAGTTAATTGTCTGTCATACGTGTTCTGTTTTGTGTCACATGTAAGGAATTTTTGTTGTTTGTGGTTCAGAACTGACTGGGATTTCACGCGATTCTATAGTCAAGAGGGAATCGCACACAAATTGATGTTTTGAGTAAATTGGTGATATAAACGTTTTTGCGAGGAAAAAATTGTATTAGAGCTTGCAGTGTTTGGTGGTCGCTCATATTGTTCACAGTGTTAAAATTGCATGAAGGCATTGAAAAGTATGGTATAAAACGAAAGTAGAACAGATTTAAGCATGGAAGAAATTACACCATTAGCACACTTATGTAAGCAACTGCCGAAACATGCACCCAAGCTTAAGAAATATAGCACTGAGTGGGTTAAGGGTACCGCCCACAAGATGTTTATGCCGTGACCACAAAATGGGTCTTCATCTAAAGCCGTCTTACAGCATATGACGACTTACTTACATGCCACATATACAGGGAAGAAGCTAGAAAAACACATTGCTGTTCTAGAACTTTGGAAAAAGTTCGAACAGTCAAAGGAGGAAGAGCCACCTGCAGATTGGATACTAAATGTATGCACAGAGAGGGGTGAGACACCTACCGCACCACCTGCCCCGACTGAAACAGAAACCGAGGGATGTAAGCCTGAGGGACTCTACCCGTTAAGGGAGCTTAAAGCATCTACTGGGTACAGCAACCCCGCATATGAGTCACCTACATACAGAAGGGATGAAAATCGAGGGAAGGACAAGGTCCAGAATCTTACCTCCACAGTCCCGAGGGACAAGGACAGACACGATGATGAAAGGAAGATACAGGCACAGACAAGTGCATCTCTTGATAAGGAGAGAGAGGGAAAGAAATGGAAAGGAAGTGAAAGCAGAAGAGATGAGATAGCATTCGCAAAAGACGAATGGATGGGAGGACAAATATTATTGGAACTCGATGGAAAAGGAAGTGATGATGTTAGACCTAAAGAGAGGTTAGATGAGGCACAGAGAAAGGAGAAAGAAAAGGAGTTAAGGGACGAAAGTATAAGAAGGAAAGATAGGCTGAGGCGAGAACAGCTGTATCGTAAAGAGCAAGAAAAGCAGCTCGATCACAAACAGAGAGCAGCCAATGACCACGACAGACAGAAACAGCAAAGGTTAGAATAAGAGCAAAGGGTACGTGAAAAAAGGATAAGGAGATGAAGGGATGAGGAAGTTCGAAGGGCAGATGAACATAGAAATGAAAGGAGAAGGGAAGGAGATAAGGTCAAGAAGAGGCGAGGAAGTGCAAAGAATTTGATGATGATATTGAACGTAAGTGTAGACAGAGGGCACGCGATCTCGAATATTTGCAGAGGGAAGTTAAAAAACCTGATCCAGTTGTAGACTGGGAAGACATTGAAGAATTCTTTCCTGCGTACGATTCAGTACCAGGCACGACTAGGGCAAATATTGAAGATGACTTCGATACCAGAAGCATCGGGGAAATGATTGATAAGATATATGATGAAATGGGGCTAGAACAAATATCCCAAGGAGAAGGGGAAGATAAGTGCTTGGAAAGTACTCAGATGTATGACACTGAGGACGTCAGCCGGCGTAGTGGGAGCAGGAAACTGTCCCTGTGCAGATTAGAAATCAGTAAAAACGATGATGACACAAGGAGTTGCGTGAATTGGGAACAATCAATGTCCGACTCTGGAAACAAATGAAGAAGGGAGACGGCACAGCTCCCAAAGGACAAAGGGATATGATGGTCAGATGCTAGCGAGTCCGCACCAAAGACATCAGAGTCTGCCACACAGTCCGACTTTCATGAAGAAACACCCCATGGCCAGAGGGGGGTGTCAGCACCCGCCTATGCAGACAGATTGAGGACATTGCCAGGCAGACGACGATGCAGGAATATTACACCTGCTATAGACAGGAAAACTATGAGAGAAGAGAAAGAAGGCTGTGCATTCCAATTTCCGCTTCTAGAAAAGGGGGTAGCCAGACCGCAATATATTCCATGGCCAAACATGGATCGAGAAAACCTGAAAAATAAGTTTCCAATGCTGACATCGGGAGCCGGGAAGTGGATACATGAGTTAGAAAAAATGACGGGGGGAGTCACACTCGCGATAGGGGACATCAAAGGTCTCCTGATCGCCATACTTGAGAGAGCAGACGATGTGTGGACACGGGCAAGGTACCCTGGTGTAACCATAATTAACACTGCACACAATGGAGCGCCATTTAATAATTGCAGAGCAGCAGTATGGAAAGCGCTACGAGTGCTTTAACCGGACACTTCCAATATGGGAGCTATAATGACTCGAAAAATGAAGGATTCAGAAGATCTGTTGATTTATATCCAGAATTTCCAAGACGCGTGGGTGCTCGAAACGCATGAATCTTGGACGAAATGTATACCAGTGTTTTACCACATATTGTGCCAAGGGTTGCCTGAACCAGTGCAGAAACAGCTCAAGAAATTGATAGGGGTTGAGGTTAAACCTTGGGCTGAAATACAGTTAACTATCGCACACTACTGTAGATTGTTGCAAGAAAAGAATCAAAAAAGGAGGGAACTCGAAAGGGTGAGGAAGCGAAGCTGGTGCAAAAGAAATTATCAAAGTATGCCCTTGAAGGAGCCATGCTAATTAACCCAGCTGAACAAAACACACCACAGGTGGCTAATCCACAGCAGGACAACCAGGGCAACGTAGGACAGTACCCGAGGGGAAGAGGATTTGGAGGAAGAGGATGGCAGAGTAATCAAGGAGGTTTTCAAGGTAATCAAGGAGGTTTTGAAAATGTGCAAATGGACAACCCAGATATGTCAAATGGACAAATAATCCGACCACCGCCAGTATGTTGGCTGCGTGGAACGACAGGGCATTTGGGGCACACATGCAGAGGTCAAGGTGCGTGGCAGAATAGTCAAGGAATGGGTGCAGGCGCAGCAAATCACCCTGCAGTCTCACAGGGCGGTGCACAGAATCACATGTCGCAGCAGCAAGCGCTAGGCGTGCATCAAGGTGCGCAACAAGGGGTTCAACTATCGAACATGGGAAATTTGCCACAAGGGCAATTCCAACAGGCACCACCACCACCGGTTCGGGGCACAAACTCTGGAGGGGGAGGCAACCCTGGGAATGGAGAAAATCCACAAGTGTACAGTGGACCGAACTTATATATGAACTAGAACAGCTCGCTAGGAACCCTGATGTTCTCTATCCTATCAGTGAATCCAGACCCTAATAGGGAACCTAGGGTGAATGTCGTCATAGGGGCTAAAGAAAATTCCTTCCTAGTTGACATGGGTGCAACACGCTCGTGCATACATGAAGGCAAGATTTTCTTGTCCGGCGAGGCCATAGATACTCAGAGTTTTACAGGAGCTCACAGTCGAGTTCCCTTTACAGTCTCCGTAGGAGATTGCAAAAGGAATGTACCTTTATTATATTCACGGCAGACCCCAGTAAACATTTGGGTTGTGACTTAATGACAAAATTTAACATGACAATCTCGTTCACGGAGGAGGGCATAGTATGCTCCACCCCAGGAATGCATTATTCAAACATCTGCGATATGGTTAGAGCATATTCAGGACACATAGCCATGAGAGCTATACCGCTGGTGCCAGAAGTTTTCGCATATGGCATGCATGTTCTCATGGCAGGCTTGCCAGGGCTCGCAGATAGGACCATGAGAACCCCCGATGAATTTTTATTCAGACCAAGAATACCAATGCATGAAGAGGAAGGACAAGTATTTCCCTTGATGATACATGCTGCAGTAGTGTGAGGGAAAGTAGCACTGGTCGAATGCTACGATAATGAAGGTAGACAATGGTGCGCGATTATCGCCATTGAAGAAGGGTATCGAGTGACTGACGTTACCGATGATGATCTATTCGAAGAGCAACCAGACTCAGAAGAGACAAGGTTGGAAGTGAGTCTTGTATTTTTGGTAACAATGATCAAAAGAGGAGTGCCTCAGAGAATGATGTTGGCGCTGACGCGTCCAGAATACGACGTCATGGCTCGGGTGCCTGTCTCAGTATGGACTACAGGACCCTATGACATAGGCCTCCTGAAGGGAGTGGGTGAAGTGAAAATTAAACTGAAACCAGGAGCAATTTTACCGAGAGCCCGACAATACCCCATGTCCAGAGAGGCGGATGAAGAGATCGCAAAAACAATTTCTGCCATGTTGGACCAGGGCATCTTAGTAACGTCAGAGTCACCATGTAATAAAGTGGTTTATCCTGTCAAGAAATCAAAGGGAGGGTCTTGGCATTTAATCCAAGATTTAAGAGCATTAAACGATATTGTTGAAGCCGAGTTCCCTCTAATCCATAATCCATCAAGAATCCTATGTAATATACCCATCGATGCAAAATATTTTACGGTGATTGACTTGAAAAATGCCTTTTTCTCAATCCCGTTGCAACGTGACTCACAAGATCTGACATCATTTACATTCAGACAATTGCGTCTGAAAAGCACAAGGTTGCCACAGGGGGACTGTGAGTCCCCGTCCATCTTCCATAGGGTCCTACAGATAGACCTAAGCAATATTGCATTAGAAAGTGTCATCTTGCAGTATGTAGACGGCATCTTAATCTGCAGCACCACAGAGGAGCAATGCAGGCGCGATTCTGTCCAGCTATTGACTATACTGGCTGAGAAAGGTTATAAGGTTGACAAGGAAAAGTTACAATATTGTCAACAGGAGGTGCTATATATAGGCCAGCTAATCTCACATGAAGGTAAAAAGGTGACCCCAGAAAGGGCTGAAGCCATCTTGAACACGGCTAAACCACACACGATAATGCAAATGCAGAGCTTTTTGGGCCTATACAACTATGTTAGAGCATGGGTCTTCGATTACAGCTCATATACCAAGCCTTTGCTTCAGGCTCTAAAGAAGGCCCAGGTGACAAAGGAAAAGATTGAATGGTCTGAGGCGATGGAAAATGGGTTCGCTGATCTCAAGAGAGCAATTTGTACTCCAGTTCTCGGGATTCCTAACTATGCAGAGGAATTCTACCTGTTTTCACACACAGATGGCAACGTTATGACCGCAGTGCTCGCTCAAAAAACTTTGTTGGGGTACAAGCCCCTGGCATATTGGACCCAGTAATGAGAAGCCACTTCCCATGCGAACAAAGTTTAGCTGCCTCAGCCTTCGCCATAGAAAAGGCAACTACTATTTTGATGGGATGTTCCATGAAGTTATACGTCGAACATTCACTATTTGCCATTTTAGAAAAACCAAAGGGCACATTGACATCTCAGAGAGCTTCGGCTTATGAAGTGATCATATCTAATCCATCGATCAAAATAGTTCAATGTAAAACAGTGAACCCTTCTACATTCATAGCAGAGCCAGTCACTGAAGGAGAGCTGATACATGACTGCACAAACTATGAAGAATTCTATGATGAAAGCCCCTTGGTGAAAGAAAATGCGCTGGTGGGAGGGGAGATAGTTTTTATTGACCGTTCTTCAAGAATCGATCAAGAATACAGACAAAGATATATGGGCGTTGCCGTAATGAAACACATAGCAAACGGAGAATTTCGAGTATTCGTCAGTGCACAAATACCATCTCATTATTCAGCACAGGTTGCAGAATAATTGGCATTGATACTCGCCATTGAGAATCACGCAGACCAGGAAGTAACGGTGTACAGTGACTCCGCCTATGTGACGTCCATGGTGCACTCAGGACTAGCGCGCTGGAAAAGGAGGGGCTACCTCCAAGCATACAGCACACCAGTACAGCACGCAGCCGTATTGGACAGGCTGATGAAGGCACTAAGGCTCCCAGTGGGCAAAGCAGTCGTAAAATGCGCCACCCACACGAAATGGACAAATTATGTGTTACGCGGAAACCATGCAGCAGACACGGAAGCCAAGCGCATGGCATCCAAAAGTGAAACGATCATGGAGGTGGAAGTGGCGTGCACCCATGAGAGGATGATGGTGGCACGAGCCACACCTGAAGTCTATAGCAATCTGGGGCAGACACAACTAATTGAGCTTCAAGGGGAGGCACTGCAGGATGAGAAGAACCTGTGGAAACATCGAGGGTTTTCTTTAAACCCCTCTGACGGATTGTGGTGACAAGACAGCACTGATAAATGAGTAATGTCTGTAGCCCTACTAAGAATAGCATTGGAGCAGCTACACTACCCTATACACATGTCAAAAGAAAATCTAGCAGCAACGCTCGCGTAAGACTGGTTTATACCGAATTTAGCAGAGTATGTTGCATTTTTTAAAGTGAATTGCATAATCTGCCAGTAGTTTACTGCTGGGCACACATTACAAGTAGTGAGAGGAGTCATCCCACAGCCAAATGGCCCTTTTCAGCACTTACATATCAACTATGTCGACATAATTCAAGTGTGTGATGGGTACAGATACTTAATCATAGTGGTGTGTCCATTCTCTAGATGGATAGAAGCAGGTCCAGGTACACAACCTGTGCGGCCAAATGCCTAGTGAGGGAAGTGTTCCCTAGGTGGGAGGGTGTGTGAAGTCATGAGATCAGACAATGGCCCTCACTTTGTTAATGCAGTTTTTGAACAGATTAACTTGCTGCTTGGTATAAAGCACAAGTTCTCGTTGGCGTATCATCCGGAAGGGAATGGTATTTATGAGAGGCTCAATGGCTTGTTAAAGGAAAGGATAGCCAAGTTGAAGCGTACTCTAAAGAAGGGATGGTTGCACTGCCTTCCACTGGCATTGTATGCTCTTTGGAACCAGCCAGGTTCAGACCATCATCTTACGCCACACAAGATAGTCACAGGAAGGAGAATGAATACTCCCCTAACCCCTCGAGATAGAGCTAGATGTGATTCCCAGCCAACCCGAGAGGTCCTGGGATCTGAAATGCAAAAATACCTGAACTGCATGACATCAGCCTTACTGTAATTTCAGACCAGCTGCAGCGACGACGAACAGGGTGCAGCGCAGCACAAAACAAAGCAGGAGACGCCACAACAGACCCATCTCAAGGTCTACGTGTTCCACTCATTTTCCATGGAGATGCTGTGTTGGTGAAAACCACACGAGGAAAAGGTGGACGAGCCGAGATTCAATGGTCCATTCATTGTGGAGGACTGCACTCCATCAGCTGTGAAACTGCAGGGCAGGAGAGCATGGATTTTTCTCAATGACATTAAGCCCTATATCGGAGAAAGCCCTTTTGCTGCACCCCACCGCAAAGAAACTACAGACAACGGGGAAAAACCTCAGCATGTGCAGACGAGATCCATGACGAGGAAGAAGGACGCATGAGCAGCAAAACCAAGACAAAAAGAATCCTTTTGCAAGTTGTGGCTTAAGTTGGACAGTTCCTCTAAGCAATAAAGGGGTCAAGGACCTAGAAACGGACAGTCTGTACATCCTAGTTGCAGGGTGAGGAAGAAAATTGCGCATGTAAGCCACAGCATGTTTGTTAGCACGAACTGTTGAACCTAGTCACACTTGTGAAGAGAAGACTGCAACAAACATTGATCAAGGACTTTTACATTAAGAGCAAAATACAGTATCCTGAATCAACCAGCACCAAGACTTTGTTTGGCAGCACTTATGGTGTTCCCCAGTAGAGACATCACAAAGGACGTGCTTAATTACTTCCACTTAGTATTGGTATCATATCCATCACTGGTAGGGAGGGTCACCAGTGTCACAGACTTTATCCAAGATCCTGCCAACAAGAAGGTAATCTGGCAACTACTTATCGTCATCGCGGAAACCTTCATTGAACTACCTGAATACAGTGATAAAGACACAAATGCTTCCACCTCAGGCGATTCTAGATGAGCTCATCAATACGCTTTTCTTTCGCATAATCGAAGAGTGCCCAGCTATTGTCGGAAGAAATACGGACAAGTTGTCTTTTATTAGAGATCCAGCGAATACTGAATATTTGAACCAGCTGTGGAACAAACTAAGCTATTTGGTCGCAATCCACTCATTCGGAAGGTGCAAGCATTCTTCACAATAAAGGGAAAAGCCTGTAATCCTGAATCTAGCAAGGCAGGTCAAATGTCCCTGTCACCCGAAGAAAGCCGACTGGCATATAACGTCCTTTTTCGCCTAGTCACTGACTTTCCAGAGATGGTGGGGAGACCTATCGAGGTTGACGTCCTCACCTTCATCAGAGATTCAGCTAATGTCGCACGGATGGGAATGCTCCTTCATGCTATTATTTTGCATGTGGAACTGTCTAACTTTCAGAGAGACTATATGAGGAGATTCCAGTGAAACTTTCCGCCGAGGGACAGATCGAGGAAACAGAATGAAGAACCCTAATTGTTGTATTTGTTGACATTTTTTCACTTTCTTCACACTGACCAGCATCCAGCATGTCCTCAGGACTGAAGCAGATTCGGGGGGTGGACAGGGAACTCTCCTACTTTGAGCATGCACAGTAAAAGTGACTTACTGAAGTGTTAGTGTAATCTATGTTTTCCATAGTCTAGCAAAGGAACTGTATCCTATATCAAGAGACAATCATTCCATAAGAGGGGGGACTTGTGAAGCACTGGACACTTTATGACACAAACTGTGCAGAGAGCGATAATAAGTGAAGGAAAACAATAACATTAACATTGAGTAAATGATCGAGATGGGGGCCCAGAACAGTAACCTGGTCCTCCCACATGCAGAGGGGCACCCTCGCTTCTCTGGAAGGAAATGCTGCTGCATGACCTACCGTACTATTATGTATTTATGCATCATGTTTATCATTATTTTGCTTTCATTTACGATCAGAACTGCATTTTTTATTGGTGCACAAAGCGTTTCAATTTCGGTGCACCCACCTGATGATGAGCGCATGAGTCCCACAAAAGCACCCAGACCATATATAGTTATTTCAGTCCCAAGGAAATCAGATGGTAAGGTAAATGTACTGAAAATTAATGTAATTAGTAGTGATACATACACATCTGAGGTAACATATGAAGAGAAAATCTGGAGACAGGGTCAGCACGGAATGAATGAAAACATAACACTGACAACTACACGCACACATACTGAATGCACACGAACAAGGGCAAGTGTCAATGGCCACAGAACCTCAAGCGAAGGCAACAGAGAGCACGAGACTGCCTACCGCACAACCAGTCCCAGAAAATAAGAGAAACTGAGAAGAATCAAGAGAAAGACCAACAAAAGCAGACATAACAAAAGCCATTAAGAAGACAGAAGCGGCTGTAGGAGAATTCACTGCAAAGACGCAAATGTTAATAGATCATTTATTCCCGTTTATAGCTAGAGTGGAGAAACGGCATGAAGAACTAAAAAACAAAGCCGCAAAGACTGTATTGACGAGCACGCAAGTTCCAAACCCAGGGACAAGTACCAGGCCCACGATGCAGCCATACACGGGGCCAGTGACAGGCTGTTGGTTGATAAAGACACTTATAGAGGGCAGGAAAAGAATGCAAGAAGAGAAGGAGAGAATTGCAAAACCTCCACCTACCTCATCGATGCAGACAAAGAAACCTGCTCCGTGGACCAGAATGCCCGAGAGTCCTACAGTAAGAAAAAGCCATACAGACGCATTTAGGGATGTAGTTATAGCAAAATACAGAAAGACACTAAGGATCAAGAGAAGCCTGCATGAAGATAACAATGAACTGAATGACTACCTGGACAGCACATCTAGGAAATAACATTTGGTACCAGCACATGAAAGAAGTCAGAAGAAGAAAAATGAGAAGGAGAATGCTTTGTTTGTGCACTTCTACCGTACAGCATGGGAAAATCCAAGATTTTCGTGGCAGTAGAAATTGACGTCCCGACAGCACACTGTCTGTCACACGTAGCAATGTGCAACACCAGAGAACAGTTTATGGGGAGGGATGCCTCATTGATATGGGCAACCAAAACGGATTACCCCGATGAAGATGACTACTTCCAGGACATTAAGACAAGAAATAGAGCTCATACTAGCAATCACATGATCAGGTATGAAAAGCCTGAAGTTAAAGGAGCAGGAATAAGATGGGAAATAAACCCGAGATTGAACGTCCAAGGAAAAACCCCAGAAGAAGCTCAAATTTGGAAGAACAGAGGCCAAATGCAGATTTGGGGAACAGTGCTTTCACCCAACGGATGGGAAGAAGGAGTGGTGATCTGACGAGCATGGATGGTCCTTGGAGCCTGCAAGGAAGCAATAGAAAACTCACAGAGGTTGTGCAAACCTCTATGGACAAAACTCACAAAAATGCTGACATGGGTCGAAGACAGGGGAGGACCCTTGCAGATAGTGCCACAGGAAAGCCCAAAATTGTGCTTCAGGAACAATGGCATGAGGAAGATGGGAGATAATCAGAACTGCGGACACATTTTTGAAGCTCCAGGAATGACTCAAGGAACTGCAGTAATTATGGACCATCATTGGGCGTGTGGATCCAAAACATATATCAGACTGCCGAAAAACTGGGGAGGCATATGCACAATAGTAAAGGTCCACGTTCCAGCACTAGTGATCCCGAAAAGTGACCTGAAAGTTGCCAGTTTCCCGAAAGCAAATGCTCACCTGAGGAAAAGGAGATCGGGGCAACTGACAACTCGAGTGAAGAGAGAAAATTACTTTTCTGCCAAATCAGAAGAAGCATTCTATGCAATCCCATATGAACACAGGCTGTTCAGCCTCACCTCATCAGTGTTCGCGACAATCCTCATGTCAAGATTCCAAGTTGAAGCAAACACTAAATGGATGCAGATAACCAGATGGGAACTACTGCAAACCATCAAGTCGACAGTAAAGGGATTCAACGCAATAAAGGAACAGTTAAGAGCAATCAGACTGATGACTCTCCAGAACAGACATGTACTTGATATGATCGCAGTGATGGATGGAGGTGTTTGTGCAAAAATCGGAGAATCATGTTGCACATTTATACCTTCGCATGATGAAGAAAATGGAACTTTAACAGAAGCTATAGGTATGCTAACAAACCTTCAGAACCAAATGATCGATGAAACTGACGAAGATGATGATGACAGCTGGTTTGAATCACTATTCTCATGGGTCCCACAATGGATGGAAAACATATTCAAGTTTTCGGGAGCCCTGCTATTGATGATAGTACCAGGATTTTGTGTCATTAAGATAATAATCTCACAATGCCAGAAAACTGCGAAGAAAGCCATAGGGATGAAGATCATGATCGATGTCAAACCAGGATGGAAGCCCAGAGACCTGACTGATGAAGAAATAAGAGACTTTGTGAAGACCAGCGAATATGCGCCAGAAGGAACAAAATTTGTGTATCCCAGGAAATGAAGAAAGTATGAAGGAAAACGGATCTATTGCAGCCCAAATGGACAGTGCCAGCTGATGACCTGGAACAAAGACGAACATGTAAAAACAGCAGGAAATTTGAAAAGAGTGATAAAAATATGGACTCCAAAGACACATACGTTCATACCATCATGTACAAACCCAGAAGACGAAGAATTGGATACAGAAGAACCAAGTAAAATGAATCTAAAGAAGAACGCAGAAGTGGTCGATGAACCGAGCAGAGGGGGGAGTGTAGAGGAGGTCCCAGATATGGCCTGCACTCCAGCCACCCATTTTGAAGTACCAGGAATGTACACACAGATTTATGTGACGGATGATGAGCAAATAAACCAGCAGAGAGCCGCACTGGGGCTCTGCCCAGTGCCCATCAGAAGAGCAATACCTGTTGAAGTGTCAATAGTCAAACAACCATGGACAGTACGGTATCCATTGAGACAACCGTACCAGCAGCTAACACGTAATGAAGACTACTTGCAAACTGTCCCAGAAGAGACCCAAAGGGCCTTAACCGAAGGCGAATGGTGACGACACATGAGCCCGGACAGACTTACAGATGAACGAAATGACAACCAAAGGATGACACGCAATTATGAAAGGTTATGAATATAGATGAAATGGATTTAGAAGTAGAGGCGATGTTGAAACATAAGAAACGTAAACATAAAGCAGGATGAAAGTATGCAACTGGCTAACTCCTGTAAATAGGCTTGGAACGCAAGAAGCTAAAGAAACAGTACTGCTTGCTATACTTAGTAGAAGAATAGAGCGTCAAGTGCCAACTATATATCTACCTCAATGAAGCACATTATATAAGTGCAAAGCCACTTTATACAAAAGCAGAATTTACCCAGGTTGCTAGGGGCCAAACAGGCCAGGATTCGTATACCAGCATAAAACCAGACGAAAGAGCGGAATCGAAACTTAGCAAGAAGAAGCTCATGCCTGGGAATTCGAGGTCAACCCAAGGAAGGGAGGAGAGTGGCAACTTTGAAGAATCGAAACTTAAGAGCATAGCAGCCTGCCAGTGAAGGTCGAGATAAGGAGGCCCAGGCAGGTGGCAAGGCCGAAGGGAGAATCAAATACGCAAATAGAAGGAAAATTAAGCAGATTCATGGTGACTAATACGTGACCAGCCAGGCACGGAGAGATACCAACGCCTGATGTCACCCAAAACCAAAGGATGCCATAACTCTTCCTGATAAGAAGTTACAGTTTCGAGGCCATCCTCTGCCAACTAATTGACACATAGGGCCTCATTACAGGGTAGGCGGTGAACCATGGCGCTATTAGCGCCATGGTTCATGCCGGTAAAATACCGGCACCGCCTTGGTGGAAAGGGGAATTACCGCCTCATTCCAAGGTTGGCGGGGCGGTAATTCCCCCTTCCACCATTGCCCTTCCCCATTCCCATTTTTGCCCCATAGGGCTCTATGGGAATGGCGAAGGCGCTAATTACGGTACCGCAAATTGCGGTACAGTAATTAGCTCCACTGGTCCCTTTGCGGGTTGGTTTATAACACCTGCAAAAAGCAGGCGTTAAATTCCCCAACCCGCAAAGGGACCTCGTAGTAAGGCGGTAAGGATTTACCGGTACCGGTAAAATACCGGTACCGGTAAACCCTTACCGCCTACCGTGTAATGAGGCCCATAGCCCTAAAGTACTGATTGATGGAAGGGAGGCAGGGTGAATCTTGGGGCATACCGCACCTGGGTGACCATTCTGCATGCTGCTAATTAAAGTGGAGATTTATGCCTAGGGGTGTAACCAACCCAATCACAATGGACCAAATAATCTACGGTCCTATGGTTAGTAGAACCAATGAGACGTCATACTTTTAGTGACGTCTGGCACAAGTAATGTAGAGGGATGGGCACAGACGCCTACCCGATAAGAGATATCCAATCCTCACACTCCGTTACCATATACAGATATTGCACCTATACTTAAGTTACGTTTTCCAACCAATAGAATTGCATGAAAACGATGACAAAATTTTGCTATAAATATTGCTGTTTGAATGAATATCGAGGAAGTTGAAGCGAGAGGGGGCGATCGCATCACTGTTGATTTCCATGTTTCCCCGTTTTTGTACTTGTCATTAAATGGACTTCCCTTTGCCAAACCATTGAGTTGTCCTTATTGATTGGTGTTGGAGTAAGAGAATCCCTCACCCCATTCACCTCAAGGTGCAGCTATCTCGTCTTAAAGTACTTGAGGGTGAGCTCTGGTCCTATTGGCCCGTCAGAGGTCACTCGGCCCTCCTGTACACAGGTGTCGAGGTGCTACCCACCGGTGGGGGTGCTTTCGTTGGTTTTCCCTGGGACGCACTGGAGGTTTGGTGAGACACCACTTGGGTTTGTGCATAAGGCTGTGTAGATTGGAATGCGTGGCTTCTGCACCTCATGGTGGTGCTCCCTAGCCCCGCTGTAGTTGTGATCAGCGCTTTGCTGCCTATTAGCACTCTCAATGCACAGAGTGCATTTTTGTAGTGCTTGGTACTGTTATTGACTGGGTCCTGTGTCCACCCAGGTAGGTAGTTGTGTGTAGCCCATGCAACTAAATCAGATGTTG
This sequence comes from Ambystoma mexicanum, assembly GCF_040938575.1. Classification (NCBI taxonomy): domain Eukaryota; kingdom Metazoa; phylum Chordata; class Amphibia; order Caudata; family Ambystomatidae; genus Ambystoma; species Ambystoma mexicanum. The sequence goes on from NC_090927.1 coordinate 296,556,612, forward strand.
TATGGCAGTGATTTTGTATTGTCTGTAAGGCAGGCAGATGTGGTAACTAGCTTAATGGTGTCTTCTACTGCTGGCTATCGCTGTATGCTGATAGAATGTTGATGCACGTGTAGCACTAATGGCTCTGGAGTGCTTGGTGTGTGCATTTTCTTCATGTGTCATTTTGAGGGCCTGTGCAGGAGAGCACGAGGATGACCGGTGGGGGATAACCGTTACCTTATAGCAACTATAAATATGTAAAGCTACCTGGACTTTATAACCAAGAGTATCATAAATGGTCTGAGTTTGGGGTACCCCTAATCCTCGTTCAAGTTGCTGCACTCTCCTTTTGCACCCTCTCTTTGGTGATGCTTCCAGGCACACTGCGCATATTGCAGATAGGAGCGGCAGTGTCTTCATTTATAAGAAATTCCCTTTCAATGAAATACATCAAAGTGGTGCCTCATGCAATAGCAAGCTTGTGCTTCATCGACAGCTGCGCAATATGTTCTACCATTGAAATTCTTTTATTTTTTTATTTAGTTGGCTGACAGAATAACCTTTCAAATACCTTATGTTACAAAATCATATTTACAATAAATGATATAACTTACAACAATTACATGTATTATTAAAAATAGACTAATTCATTGTGCACACAAACAACTAAACAAAATTGAGATCAAAGACACAAAATAAGTTCCATTGTAACTTCGACCAGTCACCCAAGTACTTAGGGCGCGTGACATAACCGGAAGATATTTCCAATTCTTCGAAGGTGCCGAGCATTGCCCGCAGCCGCCCTGCAGAGAATAATGCCAATATAGAACAGAGGGTCACAGCAGTCATAAATAATGCTGTTGGCACATGGTGATGCATGACTACACTAGCCAATTATGTTAAACACTGCTTAATTCAGGCTAAATCTTTTGGTCTATTTTTAAAACGGTGGTGGGTCATTGATTAATTACTGTGTTTGTTTGTTGACTTGGCACTATGCGGGGGGTTTTAAGCAGTAAATGCAGCAACGGCACCAATATGTCCTATGGACCATCAAGTCCAAGTAGGAATTTTACAGAAACACGCACAAACAAAAAAAAAATGATTTAACATAGTCTCAGGCTGTTAAAGGAATGCTGGTAACTGTTAATGGAAAACACATAGCTTTCTCCTTAAAGAATATGGCATCAGTAACCCTTTCCATGGGCTACAATGGGACGTAATGGCCTACTAGCCTGAGTTCAAGGCTGGCGCGAAGTGAGGGCATTTACCAAGGGCACCGGGACGTTATCCACGGGTGTAGCCTATGGAACGGGTTAGTAACGCCACTAACACCCCGAGTTACCAAAGGGGTAACCCCGAGTGCTGATCACGGTGTCTTTTCCATGAATGAACGGGACAACACAGTTCCAAGATGGCCACCACAGAGATGGAAGGCGAGGCTCCTTATGGAGCCCCTCGTCCATTTCTGTTCCAGAATGCAAAGGGAGATGTAGAGAAGCTCTGGTGGCAGCGGGTTTTGCCACTGCCAAAATCAGGTAACCCGGGCTGAGGAGGGGGTTGGGACTGTAAAAATAAAAAAGGAGGGTGGGGAGAAGATGGAGATCTGGTTGGGGAGGCAGAGTGTGGGTTCTGTGGAATGTGGGCTGAGATCAGTGTTTTCAGCTCACTATCCTCTGAACCTGATTGGCTGCTGCCCCCACCCCATGTGCCAATACCTTATTTGGGTACCATTTGTGGATTTTTATTTTCAATTCAGTGTTGTACTTTGCATCATCACCTAATTTAACTTTGAAATACGGGTTTTGTATTTGTTCACTGACACTTGTTTTGCTCATTTTAAAAATAAAAGCTTTACATTACAACTCTCTTGTTATATCTACTTGAATATTTCTGTTGAGCAAAGGCTATGCCAGTTCACGCTTGATAACGTTGACCAGAGTGGTTGGATTGGACCACAGGTCTTACACATGTTGGCGTTTTGCTTCAGCTCTGAGGTGTGTATGTGTGTGTTCTGATTGTGTTACCAAGCTCGTACCTATCTGGGAAGCAACAGAGCGGTCTACAGGAAGGGATATAGTGACAGGATACAGTAGGAAGAATACAATTAGCAGGAAATGGCAGACAACATAGTGTACACATTTAAACAGTGTAGTTAACTTCAGATGACACAGTGTTCACATTTGGGGAGAGAAAATACTTGGAATATACAAAATACTTAAGGGGTCAGGCAGCCTCGTGAGTTTAATTGAGACCCAATACTCTACTAACTGCAGTAACATGAAGAGTCTGCATGATTTCCGAGAAAAGCGGACCATAAGATTATTTCCCACTTTGGAGCCGGTAGGATTTCATGTGGAAATTCCATACTGCAAGTGGTACTGGTGCATGCAATAACATCACATTAGTTCATGCTTTTGTGTGGAAGGAAACAGCTCCACACAAAAGCCGACAGAATTGGGAAGTTGCGGGAAACTTGGAATTTGGTGGAACAGTACTAAAGCCAGTCAAGTACTACATGTTTTATCATTCCCACCAAACTTGCAATGAGGCCCATTTCTGAATCAATTTTGTCGGGTGTCCACAATGTTTTCCGCACACCAGGAGGACTGCTGCAGTTCTTGCTCCTTTCTCAGCTTCAAAATTTTCAGCGAGAGGATATCCTTGCTTGTTGACTAGTGCCAATTGACCGCCCAATCAGAAATCGCTTGATATCCTTTGTTGTACCTGTTGATCTGGACGTGTACGTGATTTTATAATAGTTTTTAAAGGAATGTACTAATAATTTCTACATGTTTATGTGTCATAGTGACATTGTTGTCCATTAACACAGCCATGTTGTGGTTGCTAATGAACACTATAGGTGCTCGGCCTCTCTGTACCATGTGGATGCATGGAGTCTTTCCAATTACTTTATCTCCTTCTGAGCTTCCTATCTAGAAGTTTCTTTAAGCATGCCTAACATTTGTGGAATTTTGTAATCACCATACTGTTCTTACAAGTTATTCAGCTTTGTCATGAAGAAAGGATTTCATAATAGCATTCTCCGTGGATACGCATACACCCCTCTATAGACTCTTAATGCTTCCCAGTTCTGTCATATGCAACTGATTGCACATTCAGGTAAAAGTATACTTCAATGCTTGATTCTATCGTCTCTCTAAAAGAACGGGCCTGTCAATGACTCTCGCCTATAGCGCAAGGGTTTACAAGGAAGTAGACTGATAGTGTTCAACTGTAGTCAGACACCTCCTCAATGATCATATTGGTAACCAATGTGCAATTGATTCTGGACATGGTGTCATGTACGGAGGAATAAAAAATGTGGAATCTTTGGTCCATGGGTGAATGTGGCACCACACATCTACTAACGTGTAGGGATCAGCCAAACCCAACCATGCCAGAGGTTATTTTTGGGGGATGTCTCATGGTTCAGCTAGATCTGTCCATATCTATGGTGAGTGCTAAATTAAAGTCACCAGCCGGAATTAAAGTCACCTGTCGAAATGACATTGTAGCCCATATATTTGTGTAACCTCCTGGTGGAATCTCTGAGAAAGATTGGGGAGCTGATGTTTGTTGCATAACTGTTTACTAGTGAGATATTCATTCTATGAAATTCCCCTGCCACCAATAAGAACCTGCTCTCTATTTCTGTCTCAGTTGCATGGAGATTAAATGTATTTATTTATTTATGTTTGCATTTGTAGAGCGCGCACAAACCCTTAGGCATCAGGGCGCTGAACCAGTCACATGGGGCTCTAGGCTAGGGCGTAAGCATTAGTATATAGTTGAGGTTTCAATCGTGAATACATAGATGAAGTTACAGCACGCATAGGTGCATAGGGGTGGTTACAATCATAAGTACATAGGTGAGGTTATGAGAGGTCACGATGCAGAGTGTAGGGAGTTGGTTAAGTGAGCAGCCATGTTTTCAGGGCTTTACAGAAGGCCCAGTAGGGTTCTTCCGCTCTTAAGATATAACATTCTATAGAATTTTGAGGTTCATGATGAGAAGTACCAATAGGAGCCTTAAGCAGCAGCTGGTAGGGACCTTTGGCCATCACGCACATGTGTTTCGATGTGACTGTTATGCATATTAATATTAGGCATCACCTGTCAAAGCTTTCTACTGTTGCTAAAATATCTAACGTTCTATAACATTATCTCAATATCCTTCATACTTAATGAAGATTTCTTACTTAAAATCACAAGATCAAAAAGGGGATGGTGGAGACGGATAGAGTTCTGATAGGAGGAATCTGCTATATTTTTTTTAAAATTCAGAAGCTCGGGTAAATGGCTTCTGCTATGAAAGTCAGATCTGCTAAACCGTCTCACTTTCAGGCAGGTGCTTTGTTTTAAAAATGTTGTTGGTTGGTTTGTACCCCTATGGTCCTGTTGGCCAATGAGTATATAATTGAACTTACCAACATATGACAACACATACATACTTTCTGCTGGGCATCAGTAGTTGCCATGCCTGCAGCTGTAAGGCCACACGGTACTTAAAATAAATTAATGCAATGTCGGAAATTTGCATATTCGGAGAAGGGTAATATGGCAGCTGAAAGCCTATATACGCAACTGATTACCGCAGGCGATATTTAAAGCATGCAACGCCCCTCCCGAGTGCTGCGGGGTGCAGAGGATTTTCTCAGGAGTCAAACTAAACAGGCACAAAGGCTGGAAAGTCACATCCTTGGATAGCACCATTTATGGACCACCACTTCTAGTCCAACACAGTTGGTGAATCGGCTGCCCTAGTGATAGTTGCTAAACAAAGTGGCTTCAAACCCAATGCCCAACAATTGCTATCAGCCCCAGATGAAAACTGTCTCCCTGTTTCTTTCAGTTGTGCCTACTCGTGGACGCACATTTAGCTATTTATTTTTTTCAATATAAATCATGATTGCTAATACATGGAGTCTGTGCTTGTTAGGTTCCTACCTCCCACTGAAGGCAATGACACATCATTTGTCACAAATGTACATATTATGCAAGTCGTAGATTTTATATTCACATCTCCCAACTTTCCCCAAAACAATGACATATTACTTATGTGTATGTAATCCTTTTGCCCACCACAGGCCCAGGCATGCAAAGGACTGGGACAAAAAAGATGCACTGGGACCAATAAAGAAATGACCCTCAATTTATAATCCATTTTCCTTACCTTTGACGCAAACTACTTCTGAGGTTCCAGGTATCACGCTTTTGGTCAAATTTGCAGATATTAGGGAAATTAAATTGGTCAAAACCTCCATGTGTTCAATGTATTTGATCAACAAACTGACCCACATTATAGAATACAATTGTCCCACACACTAGGCAGTTGAACCAACACTTCAGGCATTGCCCCAATGCCGTATAGGTCAATCCATGCTTGGAATGTATTACTGATTTAACAATGTACAAAGCCACTTTCTAATGAAAGACTATTGCCCCAGCAGTCGATGTTAAGCAGGAGTGTGTCTGATGCTGCCAATAGCATTACCGCCATATGGTAGGGATGAATTATCTCAACTACATGAGCCAAAGCAGACTTCAGCAACGGTAACATAATTCCGTCCGGTGGAATTATAAGGAAAACAATGTACCAAATAAAAATTCCACCAAAATGGATTGATTGTCCGAAACCACCCCTAAATCCAGTGGATTTACCATACAGTAATTCCCCGCAAAATTTGAACGCCTACTGCCATTCAGCAATAATGCCATTGTAGAAGCCGAGTGGCAAACATTCTGCAAAAAACAAAACAAAGTGAATCCATAATTTTTCATTGCCATCCGAGCACCAAACCTACCAGAACCATGCCAGGAGACAAGGCAAGGTGAAGGTGCCTTACTTCAGGTTCCCCACACCAAAATTCGGTAAGGCAGAGCTATAGGTACTGGCCGATGAAGTGGTGGACAAAACGGATAAGCTTTTCAAGTCAGCAGCGCAAGACATCCATCCACCCCAAGATCACCAAATGGAACTAAATAAGGGACAGGGTAGTGGCAGACATTACTGTACAAGTGATTTTCGTAGGCTGTCAGAAGAGGTGGAATAAACTCAAGGCACTTATTTATTTATTTTATATATTGGGTATTTATAATGCGCCTATACACAATGGGCCTCATTATAGGTTTGGCGGTAGCCTTGCTGGTAAAACTGACAGGCTGCTGCCAAACTTGTGAAAATTTCAGGCGCCCGCTAATGGGCAATTACCAGGTCATTACAGCCCTGCCGGACCCGGTAATTGCCCATTTGCAGGCACTGGAATGAAATGCTCTCCATTCCCATTGAGCCCCAATGGGAATGGGGAGGTCAGATGCACCGGCACCATTCAGACCTGGTGGGTGAAAAGGCACCCGCGAGCAGAACTCGTAGTGTGCCGGTCCGGTAACTACGGTACCAGCAAGCTTACCGGTATCATAGTTATCGGACCGGCAAACTTATAATGAGGCCCAATGTGTTTTCCAAGTCCCCAGGTCCCCTTGCCATTCACCCCAGCAAGACATCTGCCCCTGGAGGAGGCACAGTGGACCTCACCGCCTGGAAGAAGAAAGCAGCAAGCATTATTTACATGGGAGTCATCAAAGTAATATGAGTAGTGGTTGTGGGAAGAGGCAGACAATCTGACGCAGGTGAGCACATTTTCGCATGGTGCCAGGGATGCGCAAAGGTAGTGCATGAGCAGCAAGCCATCAGTAGGTAGACACAGAGGAGACACTGTTGGTGGCATGCTTCTTGCAGATTCTCTACCAACAATACCACAGGAATCCAAATGGTGTTCCATTACAGATGTACACCAAGAAAACACACCATGTGGGACTATGGGTATGCATGTGAATTATGCAGTGAATGAGAACAGTTAATAATGTGTAACCCCTTGCAATCTTCATATCCACTGATGGACAATATGCATGACCAGCAACCCTAATATGCCCCCAGTCTTGCCTTATGCGCAATTGGAGGATGACATGAACAAGTCACAGACCCCAACATATCACTGTATCCATGCACCGAGAGCTACACAGGGCAACATGAGACACACATACTAGGCCCTATTTGTAGAGTGAGGGAGATACATTACCAATTACGGTGTCAATCAAAGGAGTTAGGGAATGAGCATAGCCGTGTCAAAGTCACATTGTTCTTGACAGACACTCTCCAAGAACTTAGACCTAGAGGCGTGGCCACCTGCACCCATAATCAAATAAATACACCACAGTTGGGGCGTCGCTTGACGCTGTGGTTGATTGAAGCCTGATTTCACTCATCCTGCCTGCAACACCTCTTTATCTATGCCCGCCACATTTTATTAACATATTTTTATATTTTTTACTTACCTGTTGGTAGCCCTTTCCCCAAGGAACTTTGCGGTACCTTTTACTTGGATTTTCTTCAACTTTGAAGCGACAGCTCTGTTCTCTCTCAGAAGCAACACAGCTGACAGGGATTTCGGCTGCCTGGTCAGGAAACACTGAGGTCTATGGAGCCAGGCCGCTCATACACGCCATCTACTGGACAAATAACATTATACACCAAAAAGGAATAAGAAACCATACAGGCTGAATTTGGAAGCCATTACATTTCAGTAATACCTGCTCCATATTACGTGAGACTCTTTTTAATTTTTTCTCTCTCTTTTGATCATTTTTGTGTGGTTGCACATCCGACTCTTCACCTCAAACTGAGGTGTACTTGACTGTAACAACACATCAGCTATTGCTAATAATATTATTTCTGCTATATTCCTGGCCAATACTCCACATTCTCCAGTCAACTCAACTACTATACTATTCCAGGAAAATTAACAAGGGGGAATACAAATATACCTAAGAATCATGGCTTCAGGAAAAGGGGGGCAAAAGCTAGCACAAGCTCACAAGGATGCCCAGTCAGCCTCAGCCTCCGCCACACTTAAAAGGCTTCAAAGTGAGTCTCCACCTACCCCTAACTCCGTGGACCCCAATATGGAATTATTATTACAAAAAATTAAAGTTACAACAACTCAATGGCAGATGGTGCACATTTGATAACAGATGGTGCGCATTTGATAACAGAATGGAAGAGGTGGAAAAGAGAGTAAACATGGTGGACAAGCTCTCTCCTAGTGAAACCGCTCTGGAAACTACAGTTAAAGAGCTCCGCAAACACAACGAGGAACTGGAAAATCATGCAAGAAGGAATAACCTCTGTATTTCCTGCCTTCCTCAAAGTTGCGAAGGGAAAGATACCATCTTATTTCTTCAGAAAATGCTCTCATCCCTCCTCAACATCCCATCAGAAATTGTCCTCACTATTCAACGAGAGCACAGAATTGGACCTCCAAAACCTGCTCATACTCAATATCCTACTCCACACACCCTTATATTCTTATTATTGGAATATACACAGCTGCAGCTTATTATCTCTAAAGCTAAAGAAAAACGCGACCTCATCTGGCATGGCAGCAGGATTTATATTTTTCAAGACGTCAATCAGAATACGGCTCAGCGGTGAAAGGAATTTCTCACTTACCGCCCAGGCCTCAAGCAACTCAACATCAGATATGGCCTTTTCTATCCTTGCTCCTTCAAAGTCACACATGTGGGATGTTTTGACCCACTTTTGCTCTGCTATGCTGCATCACTGTGTTATGATGGTGCCAGAAATAGCAAAATGGCCACAAAACCCTTGTGCACGCCAAAACCTCTTTAAATCGCGCTTTGCAAAGCACAAAAAGATGGCTGCCCAATCTGCCACGTATGTTGTCAGTGGTGGAACAGAGATCTCACTCCTGAAATATGTCACTGGGCTCCACAACAAGTGAAAATGGAGTACAGAAGGAAAAGGCAGTGTTTTGCTAAAGGAAACCCAAAATCTTGCTTTAAATCCCTTTTTCTTTGGTGCTGAAACTTCAGAATACCGGTACCAAACACCCTCAAACATCCAAAATTCTTACTGGGTGCTACAATTCACTTAGTTTAAGAAATCGTTGTGAACTTGCAAGGTCCTGAAAAACTGAAAGCAGAAAGGGATTTCGACAGCAAAAGTGGCCTGTCTGTGGATGTCAAAAATCTCTGTGCAGCAGAGGACTTCAGGGATGACAGCTGTCAGGAGCCTGCCTGATTAAGCTTTAACATGAATAAACTGAAATCAAATGTTTGCAATCTAAGAGGCCTGTTACTGAGGGTAACCTATGTTGTAATTGTTTTGATCCCATGGTTTAAAATTTTGAATGAGAATTTTAACTGCTATTTGAAACCACAAGTTTGTTTTATGCTAAGGGAAAATTCAACAGAAGTAACAATTAAAATAAGCTTGGCTGAAGCTACCAAACTGGAATAACAGGTTTCCTCACAGAGGAAAGGCCTTTCCCAGAGCAGGAAATCACACCAAAGCGATAAATAGAGGGTTTGGAAAGAACCTGGTCTACAGAGGCAAAAGGGAACAATGAACAGCTGCTGCTATGGAAATGCGCGGTGTGAGGACAGTCGTAAATGGCCTCTGCAAGGAGCAAACATAGGGATGGCTCCTGGGCTTCTGTCAGTCTATAAAAGTAGACAACCCTCGAACAGAAGGCTTATGCAGGATATTTGGTTGGCCGAAGACCAACCGCCTCATTTAAAGAATAAAGAATATATGCTCATTACTTATTACGTAGCTATTAGTTTAACTAGAGTGCGGCTATTTTAAGGTAACCAGAATCGCCATTTTGTTTTCTCTATGTGTCTCTTTAACATCGCCACTTTTGCCTCATGTAAAACTGCTTTGCTGTAGATATTACTTTGCTTCAATGGTCCAAGGTTATTAAAGACATGTTGAAACATTGCGCGAGGAGCCAGACAGAAAAGCCCGTTTTCCTCCTTCACCTATCCTTGGAAGCGGAGAGCAAGGCATTCTTATCAGTACACGGATGCCAGTGAGTCTCCTTAAAAGAATAGCAATGCACAAAACTAATATTAAAGGGTTTGAATTATGTTCTTCTTTACGGCCCCCCTTGCGAGCCCCCGGAGAGCAAGTTGACCTCTAGAGCGTGAATCAAAACCAGGAGATAGTAAGGCCTGGAATGTGCCAGTCCCCCTACGTGCAGCTTGTCCATGAAAACAGAAGCGCTGTGTTCTCACAAATAAAGAATACTGTCTGCAAATTCGAGATTGCAAACTGTTACTAAATATGGTGATCTAAAGTGTCATATTCGTCACCATGGTCAATCATCGCCTCCACTTCAAAGGGAATGAATTAGGGGCGGCATCGAATGTGTCAAATGTGTCATTACTGATTGTAAGATGCTCATTTTGTATATATGTAACTGATGTACGATTTTCGCTCTCTTGCGTCCCCCGAGGTCTGTTAGACACACGTCGCGGGGCATGGGACCAGTTGGCCAACTGAGTCTATTTGTTTTTGCAATAAACCCTAGATTTTGGGAATACAACCTCATGTCTGACGTATCAGTTTATGTGTGGTGATTGTGCCTTGTTTCCACATCCGAGGGTCCCTAATGGGGCCCCTTCACTTCCAGGGAGAGACCAAGGGGTGGAGCTAAAACAACTGTTTGTTGCTTAACAAGGACATTTTAAAAAGATGGATAACTTACTGTTTAAAATTGTGAAAAATATGAAAATAACAGATTTGTGAATCTACATTTTGGCTGCACGTTTCAAGAGGTGGCAAAATCATGTGACATGTTTTGGAAAGAAATGGCAGGAAATGTGCTTTTACACAAAATGTATTTCTGCTAGAAGTATGAAACTTTATACACTTATGCCCATGTTTAACGCGCACACTTGTAGAAATTTGCCTATAAAATGGACATTGTTTTCCTGATGAAAAGGGCAAAATTCTGTGAAAAGCAGAGACAAGATCCCACAGCTTCAGGGTTTTGAGGAATAGCTGCCAGATAAAATATGTAATATGTATATGTGATTCTTATAGAGGTTACACATGTGGAAATATGTATGGTGCCAAAAGTAGATTTTCTGTTCAAGGGGCTAGGGGCGGATTCTCAGCCTCATAAAATCACACCATAAAGGTGACACACTGTTTCTCTCCTCCTATCAAGGCAGAGAGTAGACTCTGACCCAATCACCTGTCAAAGGGGTGAGCTTAGGATAAACCAGCCCTCACACCCCTTTATCATAGCATAAATAGAGACAGCTCACCACTCAGAAAGACAGACAGATTCACTCACTATCCTGATACTGGCAGAGCACCCTGCTGCTGAACTCTACATCTTCCTTGCTCCAGACTCCAGAAACTTGGCAAAGCAGAAACCCATTGCATAGCTGAACCAGGCTTCCTCCAACCTGCTGGACTTCTTTTTTATGGTCCAGCTTGGGGTACCTAGCCCTCAACTTTGCTTGGTTCATTTTCTGTTCTGTTCCTGACAGTTATATTTCTTCTCCTTTCTATCAACTCATTCTCCTTTTTTTTTAAGAACATTTTTCTCTGGCATGTCATATAAATGTCAGGACTGTTTGTCTCCCTACCTTCCTTATGTTTCATCCTCACGTGTCCAGTTCAATTGGTATAGTACGCTCGCCATTACATCTTTATGGTTGCTCTCGTCATTATTAATCTACGTTGGGTATTTCCTATTTTCTATTGCTATGTTTAACACAAACTGCACATATTTACAAGTAACAATAATCATTAAAAAATGCATATAAACGCATAACCTGGAATGTAAAAGGGATTAATAATCCTATTAACCCGTCCACGGTTCTCTCCCACCTTAAAAGATTTGGCCCTTCAGTTGCTTGCATTCAAGAAACCTATCTGTCCATGGTCGAATCTATGAAGCTGAAATCTTTCTGGATCCAGGATATTATTGCCAGCCCTTCTCCCACAAAGAAAAATGGTGTTGCCATTCTTATCAGTAAAAGCTTACCCTACAACATTATTAACCAAAGCTCTGATGATAATGTTCGGTGGGTGTGGGTTAAGCTACAGAATGGTGCTAATGTTACATCTATTATGAATATTTATGGCCCCACTGTCCCTGAGCCCAGTTTCTGGGACTCTGTGAAACTGAGCACTTTGCAATCAGACCTTACTAACTTTGTGGTATGTGGAGACTTTAATAATGTCCTTGAGCCTTTTACGGATAGGAAATCCAAATGTGTTTTCTGAAACTTCAACTCCCATGATGCATGTACCCGCTGTATCTCAGAGACTGGTTTGACTGATACCTGGAGACTTGCACTCCACAGACTTTGACTTCACATTTGAATCACTGCCCCATGACTCCCTCTCATGCTTAGATTACACATTTCACAAGTCACTAGCACACACTGTCCTTGACTCTCGTATTGCCGACATCGTAATTTCTGACCAGCCTCTGTTGTTACAACCATTGACTTTCTAAACATTAGCAAACACTCTGGCAGATGGTGCTCCAATGATTTACAGGATGATCAGTTTACTAAATCATTCATTAGTTTCCAGCAACAGTTCTTCCATGATAATAATTATGAGGACACCTCTATGGGTAATAATTGGGATGCATTTAAAGTGGCATTGCGAGGACATATTATTCAATATGTTAGTAGAAAGAAAAAGAAATACAAAAAGTTATTGGATGAACAGTTTCTGGAGCTCTCTAACACATGAGAAGACATAGGAGGTCATTACAACCTTGGTGCTAAGTGCACCAACTTTACCACCATGGTGTAAACTCTGTTTACACCATGGTGGATGGCGGATTTACCGCCCCATTCCAAGGTGAGTGGGGCGGTAAATCCCCATTTCCCATTTTCCCTTCCCCATTCCCATTTTTGCCCCATAGGGCATAATGGGAGTGGGGAAGGCGCTAATTACGCCGCCGTAAATTACGGCGGCGTAATTAGCACAATGGCGGGTTAGCGCCATGGATTTTAACGCCTGCTAAAAGCAGGCGTTAAAATCAGAATCAGGCATTAAGGGTTAACGGTGGCATTAACCCTTAACGCCTGAGTTGTAATGAGGGCCATACTATCAATCCCCCTCTCAAACTAAACTTCGTCAGGTTCTATTATGGCGTACAGAAATTAACAAGAAGCTCACAAAACTTGCTTCTAATTCCATTCTTAAGTTCAAATCTAAAATATACCAAATTTCAAATAAAGCAGGGAAGGCCCTTTGTTCCGATCTGAAATCTCATAGGGAGAAAACCTTTATTTGACATATTAAAAACGGTATGGGCACCACTACCACTAACTCTAGCGAGATTCTTGATGTGTTTAAATCCTTTTATTCTCCACTTTATTCCCCAGATAACACTATTGCCCCAGAAAATCTGCTCTCCTTCTTTCAGAACATTGAGAGTCATATCCCCAGGTTGATCTCAGGTGCCTCGACCCCAAAATATCCATCCAAGAAATTATTCAAGTAAAATGGGCAAGGCACCGGGCCCTGATGGCCTCTCACCTGAACTCCTCCATCACTTTTCTAACATCCTATCCCCTAATCTCCGGGTCATTTGCCAAAGCCATCCTGATTCTTTTCCCTAAAGCCCAAAAAGATTCTGATCTTCCCAAAAATTATAGGCCTATTTCCCTAATCAATGTTGAATGCAAGATGTATTCCACAATACTTGCCAACAGAATGAAAGCCTTCCTTCCCAAACTAATTAAATCAGATCAAGTTGAATATGTAAAAGGGAGGAATGTTTTTTCAAATGCTAGACTTTTACTAGATGCCATGCACCTCATAGAAAAAGACAAAAAAGATATTCACGGTTATACCGCCATAGCACTGGATGCTGAAAAAGCTATTTATCGAATGCACTGGGACCAATCTTTACGCTGGCATGGCTGAGGAGAAGGCTTTATATCATTGGTCAAACTTCTGTACTCCAACCCTAACGCCTCTATTTTCATTAACGGCCAATCATCATCTTTCTTCCCCCTTCTCAGGGGCACCCGACAGGGCTGTCCGTTCTCTCCTATTTTATATGTTTTATCTCTCGAGTCCCTGTGCAACGTATAAGAACTAATCCTCAAATCCCTTGTGTAATGTGTGGCAAACATGAATGTATAATTAGCAGCATATGCTGATGACATTCTGATTCTCCTAATAAATCCAAAAGATCATATTCCTCATATATTGTCAGTCCTCAATGACTTCTCTTTAGCCTCTGGATATACATTAAACAAGGATAAGTCAGAAATCTAACCTCTTAACTCATTTTGTTTCAAGCATGAGATTTACATGTTTGGTTTTAAATGGTGTGATAATTCACAAAAATGTTTGGGATTACTCTATACCTCTTCTACTAAAAATACCATAAAACTAAACTCTTCATCTCTTCTTCTTAAACTTAAAGAACTTATCTTTCTCTGGTCACCCTTATATCTCTCCTGGTGGGGGCGTCTCGAAACTATTAAGATGATGCTTTCGCCCATTATTCTCTACTATCTGCAAATTCTCCCCTCCCACTTCCCTCCTCCTTCTTCTCTACCATTAACTCTATTCTACTAAATTTCCTATGCGGCACTGGTAAAAGTAAAATAATCTCAGTAAGCAAACTCAGGGCCCCCCCTGAACATGGTGGAGTCAAATTTCCAGACTTCAAGTGATACCACAATGGTTTCCTGATTAAACAATCATGCATCTGGTTTAATACCTCTACTTCTGTGGATCTCACTAATTGGTTCATTCTTGAGCAGGAGTTAGCTGCACCCATCAAAGTCCCAGATCTAATCGACATTTTTGGGTCTCTATCCTTTAAGCTTACTCATTTGATTAAGGCAGCTGTCTCCACCCTTAGATCCTTTCTCTGTCAATCTAATTGCTCACTGTTCCTTAAATTCTCACCCTTCTTATGGCATAATAAACATATTACATTCAATAACAAAACACTCTACAGGAAGTCCTGGATCAGCAAAGGTATTAGTTTCATTCATCAGATTTATCACAGTGCAGGCTGGGTATCCTTTCACGATCTGAAAACAAAATTCTCCTTACCCTCATCAGATTTCAGCTTTTACAAAAAAGTAGTTAATGCTTCCATCAACAGTTTCCCTCACTTCACTCAGGACAAGCTAATCCCCATCCCCAAAAGAATCCTGCTCATGACCACTACCCCGAATATCAATGTGGCTCAATTCTACAAGCTATTAGTCACCAAAGACCTTCCTGCTGATAGATGGTCTATTCAAATCCAATGGGAAACTGACTGAGGGAAAAGGTTTGATGACAAAACA
This sequence comes from Ambystoma mexicanum, assembly GCF_040938575.1. Taxonomy (NCBI): domain Eukaryota; kingdom Metazoa; phylum Chordata; class Amphibia; order Caudata; family Ambystomatidae; genus Ambystoma; species Ambystoma mexicanum. The sequence continues at coordinate 296,571,753 of NC_090927.1, forward strand.
TGGGAATTACTCTGGTCTAAGGTCAAGACTGTCTCCACTTTCTTCATAGAGCCTTTCTTACCACAATATGCCTGTTAAAAACCAAATTTGTAACAGATGGAAATTGCTGGACTTGTGGCAACATTTGCGGATCCTACTGCAATATGTTCTTTCAATGTTCCTTTGTTCAATTTTTCTGGCGAGAAGTGTGGTCTCTCTTAGCTGTAGTTTTTAAGGTTAACCCTCCCCTAACACTCTTGAACATACTCCTGGGGAGCATATCCCTGGAAAGTAGGGAAGGATCACGCCTTGACTATGGTTTATTTGATTTGTTTATTGCAATTGTAATCAAGCTAGTTACAGCTAACTGGAAAGACTTTAAAAAACTATCTGTTAAATGCTGGTGGAGCAATATTTGCCATATTCACAGATTGGAACACTACATGGCGGTTCGTCTCAATGCTAAATCCAAACATGAGGTTAAACGGTCCCTTTTTACTGAGTATCTTTCTTATCACAATATGTCCACCCATGGTTCATGAATATCAAATGCTTTTGTTTCTTCAAACTATTGATTACATATGCACAATCATATACTTTACCCAACTCTTACTGTTTTGAATAACTCCCTCTCCCCTCCCCTCCCCCTTTCTTCCCTCCACCCTCTGTTCGTCTTTACTTTGTCTGTCCCCTGTTTGTCCTAATATATCCTTCATATGTTGATTAGTTCATTTATCCTGTTGACTATTGTATATATACCGTATTGTTATTACTCTCTCATTCCAGATGGTCTCTGCTAAATTTCATCATTATGTATACTTTTTTCTTCTCTTTATCGCTTTCACACTATTATATATCCTTGAATATTATGTTCTAATCTTTTATGCTATCTGTTAATTATTATTAAATATTTAATAAAACGTATTTAACTTAAAGAAATACACCACAGTTGTCATGCCACGGATAAATGGAAAAGTAGATTACAGATCATTCACAGACCTGCTAAGGCACATCAAAGTTGCAATACACATGTTATGCCTCCAGTACAATCTACTCCAGCAAGTATAACAGCCATACCCACCACATATTGAGATGTACCAAGTTTTCCATTATTGCATGTGTGTCCTGCTTAAACGTGCACTTGCCTACAAGGCTACAGAAAACAACAGGCATGCAAGGTAGACATTGAAAATGTACCAGTGAAAGTGCGGCTGCACCTCCATAAGCTGGGTCTGTCTTTCCTTCTGAAGACACTGCTCGCCAAAGCACCCCCCTGCCACTCTTACACACCATACAGAAGATATCTGCTGCAAGACCCCAGACACAAAAACAGGGCTCTCGATGTGAGCAGGACCTGCTGCTATCTCTGTGACCAGTCAAACCTAAACAGCACTACTGGAACCAGCCACCACCACTGCACAGCCTGCCTCCATGCCAGTTTTAACACCTCTCACCACCGCAGCTGACAGTCTGTCTGATGCCTCACCAGATAAATTACCTCTCAGCACCACTCCCATCAGTGAGCCTGCTATAGAAGCATCTCTCATGACAACCACCATCAGCCTGCACCAGATTCCAGTGCAGCCTCAATATCCCCTGTAAGTGGTGATGCCGCGCTCACCCTGCTTTCAACCACCCTCCCTCCAAGCATCTCTCTCATGCAACCACTCCTCCCCCATCCTCTGTTGCACTTGATCTGCACTGGCATTAACAACATGATGGTGCTTTTCTCCCAGTTGATGAAGATGCTACAGGTAATGCGGCCCGGAGATTGGGACTCAGAGATGTGGTAGACACCCACTCCTGTTGACCTGCCCAGTGGCACCTTGCCTGCCTTTTGGGAAAGGCTTTTGAGCATGGAGGAGTGGCAGGATATGATAGAACACCTTTCCAACCTGCATCTGCATCATGTGCCGGCAATGCAGGATGCTGTGCAAAGGGCCTCAAGACAGACCGCCAGGAAATTGTCCCATCATTTCAACCACCCAGGGTACATCAACCAATAGCATGCTGGGGTAGTGGGTTTGGGAGCTTGCTAAGGCACTGTCAGATTGGTAGAGGACTATGCAGAAGGCTCTAACAATACAATGTATGCGTGGCCTAGATTCAATCAACTTTGCTTCCGTTACCCAAACAGATGCCTCCCATTTAGGGAGTCCCCATCTGTGGACATTGTCTGCCTCCACTTAATCACAAAAAGTACCTTCTAGACGAGAATCACACAGGAAGAAACAGTTGCCAGACTCTGCAATGGCATTGAGATGGGGATTGTCGGCGTGGGGATAGCATGGGTGGAGGAAGGGGATCAACCTTTTCAGGGCTGTATGTCAGTGCCTTCTTGTCTGTTAAAGGCATCAGTCCCTCCCTCTCAACAGCTCAAAGGCACACTCTTTGTACACAATGGTCCTTTTGTCTGCCTCGTAATTGACCTCCTGTGGGGTCCAGGGGTTCCTGATAGAGATCATGAGCCAAAGTAATTGCAGAACACTTAAGTCACCTACTAAAGAAAAAGCATGTGGTGGCTGGAAAGTAGGTGCTAGAGGTACTCATCAAGCCTATAACTCATTCAGGACCTATTGGCGATGAGGGCCATTACAGTTGGCAATTTCCAACATGTTGTACACATCCTGCTCTTTGGCATATGTCTGCACGCTCATTTTCTTCATCATCACGCCTTCTTGCATATTCCCATGGTACTTTGCAAATTGCATCCCAGATCAAATAGGTAACAGACATAAAGAGATTGATATTGCAAAATCCAACGCATCCTGCTCTCAATCCCACTGCACATCAAATAAAGCTGGACCACCATCACAACACTCACTTTCAAGGACCTTCTAGACCGATATCCTTGCATCACTTAAAGCAATCTCATACAAACATGAGGTCCTTGCCATTGCCACCATAATTCAGATCAAGGGGTCCGCCCTCACCCACCTCTTCAAAATAGTAAAGTTCTCACTCAGGCAAGGCACCTTCCCAAGCACAGTGAATACAGAACAAATTCATCCTATCTCTAAAAACAAACCACTTTGGACCCAGATGATCTTGCAAACTACTGACTGATCACAAGCCTTCCATTCACTGGACAAATCATTGACCTGTTCCTAGATTACAAATCTCAGTTCAGCCCAAATTGTAGCACTGAAACAGCCACCACCCAGGTCAAAGGTGACCCACTTGAAAACACTGAGATATGTGACTTATGCATTAAGGTCCTCTTTGACCTCTCTACATTGTCCTACACAGTTGACCACCTTACAATGACATGCCTACTTGAGAACAAAACTGGATTCTTGGCACAGTTCTTAACTGGTTTGGATCTTACTTCTCAGAAAAGCACTAAGGCCTCCAGATGGACAACCTCAGTAAGACCACTACAGAGTCACTTACAGAGTCCACAAAGCTCAATTCTTGGCTCTGCAATCTACATGTATTGCTATTGGCATCACTTCTCAATGACTCTGACATCTCACTCCACCAACATGCAGATTATGACTAAGAATTTGTTTACCCAAGGGCATTTCACGCCTCCGGATTTAGCTTGCTTCCACCCAAGCCTCGATAACAAGCACATAGATAAAGTTCAATCTCACAAACATGGAACTTGTTGCACTCACTCACCTATCTAAGCAGTATCCAATTCAAGGGTAGCTTAACCACATGCACAGTGATGGTTTCCCACCTCACTTGGACCTTAGTGACAAATCACTTGGTTTCACTGAAGATAGCAATCTCTCCTCCCAACAACATATCAACAAAAATCCCCAAATTGCCTGCTATTATAGCTACTCCTCACATGGAAGAATAAATAATTTCTTCCACCAAAGGACTTCAGAACAACATACCAGGCCCTGGTGATTTCTCCCACTGAAGGGAAAAATGCTCTCCTCACTGATGTTCTGGTGATGCACCTGGCCCCACTTTGACCACCCAATGTGCCACAGCACGACTCACAATGGAAAACAAAGAATTCAACCACATTTTCCTTCCCGCCAGAATACTCTATAAGGCTGCCTTCACCACTGAACACACCTGCCTACCTAGCTTGAACACTTTGCAGCCAAGATGGGTCGCGCTCCTCAAAAACTCAGGCCATCACTAGGCTTGCCTGTTGGAACACCATCCTGGTGGCATTCGGAACCACATCAATGCTCTTACGGTTCAGAAGGAACTCAAGAATGTACTCTTCAGTTAATACATAGGTGGAACCTAGACTCTTGTCTTCCTACTTCACATGTCTGGAGCATTTGCTCACATATCACATATTATAGTCTCCCGTTCTTCCCTCTTGTTACCCTCAATGACATGTACAGCACTCACCTAGCAAAGTTGGTATCATATAAAACTCAAATATAAGTACAATGTATAAATTAAAATAGCAGCCGATATGTGTTTGATATGGTCTTTTGGAAATGTGGCTATGACAGTCTCTGATTGCTGTGTTTTAGGTATGGCTGCAGCTGAGTACAGCTATTAGCAGTGGCGTGATTGGCTCTCTGTTTACCTGAGTAACTCCTGTGGCGCTGCTCATTCCGACTGCGGAGGGAGCAGGGGTTTGCAAACAATAAGTGCAATGCCTGATTACCTTACCTGTGCATTCTGGGGCATCTGATCCATTCAGACACATTCCCTCAAAGTGAGTGGGAGTCACTTTTGCCAGAGTTGGGTAGTTAAAAGGGGCCTTGATGAGGGCATGAGGATCATGCACCAAGAAGGTTTGAGGCATACATGTATGATGTTTCATTGTCGGAGCTCACATGCACTTCAGGGGCAACATATTTATCTTGGAAGCAAGACAACGGGATGCAACAGACTGAGGGGGTATCAGTCACCATGTCATTCAGTGTTCAACTTGAACAGTGTTTGAATCGGGATCTGGTGCTTAGAAACCACTTGCTGGTATTAAGCGTGTTATAAATGTTCAATAAAATAAATACATAACCATATTCGAAGTGCCATTCTCTCTGGGTATCTGTTACCAAGGCGGGGCCTGGGAATCTCGGAAATGAAGGATTCTCAGACGGAGGGAACTGTGACACAACCTCTTTATTGGATTACAACATTGAACTGGTGCAACCAGCACCGGAACACCTCCCTCAACCCCCAACGTTATTTGTCCCCTCCCATGTGGGTGGAGATGCCTCTCTTAAAGAGGCAGTGGCGGGTAACACCACCCCCGGACGAATATTCGAATGTCCAGCTCAACATTCTTCCACCCATCGCATCAGTCTCCTGGTCACCCGTTGAGGCCTCTGTTGGCGGTCACTCAACCCTTCTCCATCTGGTGGAATGCCAAGAACATCAGATTGAGCCACCTCTCCAGGCGGGACCCACAAGTCGTCCCTTGGCTCCGGTCCCATCGGATCTGTTTGCGGAGGAGGAGACTCGCTCTCTTCTCTCTTTACATAGTGTTTGAAAAGGGAGCTGTTTCTTGTAATACCTTTGTCTCTGTCTTGAGCCATCACCATCGGCCCTTTTATGGCCGTGACTCTCATGGGGCTTGGAGCGAAACACGGTGTCAGTCTTCCATACCATTGGTTGCTGGATGAGCACCTCGTCCCCAATCTAGAAGTCTTTGGGAGTGGGTTGCCGCCTGCCATCTGTTTCACATTTCATTCTCTCTTTCACCTCGGCATCCCTTTGTACCACCTCAGCATCCGGTTCTCCCAGAGCTGAGGAATTGCGCACAATGCGTGCATGTACATCGTACTGGACCATCAGCTCGGCTGGAGTTTTGTTTGTCGCCTCATGGGGGTTGTTTCGGTAGTCTCTTAGGAGCCGGCACAACGCCTGGTATGGGTTGGTGGCCTCAATGCGGACCCGCTGTATTGCCTTCTTTATGGAGGCCATGAACCTCTCGTCCATTCCATTCGCTTGTGGCCAGCGAGGCGTTATTTTGAGATGTTTGAAACCTAGATGTCTTGCCAGTGCTGCAAACGCGTGGCCATCGAACGGCGGCCCGTTGTACGACTTGATCACCCTGGGAATACCCCATTCACTGAGCACCTCGTCCAGGGTGACTGCCAGTTGTGGCAATACTGTGGTGGCCAGTCTTTGGACTATGGTGAATCTGGAGAACTCATCGATTAGTAGGAGGCAGTACTCTCCAGACTCCATTGGCCCGTAAAAATCAACTGCTACCCTCTCCCAGAGGCGATCAGGAATTTGTGTATGTTGGAGAGGCACCAGTGGTTCCGCTGGCATTGTGAACTGGAAGGCAAAGCAATGTTTGACCCATTTGTCTACCAGTGAGTCCAAGAAAGGGAACCACACGTGGCACCGCAGTTGTTTCTTTGTGTTTTCTGCTCCCCGCTGACCTTCGTTCGAATCACTTCAGCCCTCAAAGCTGTGGGGATTATAACCCAGCATCCTCTCAGAAGAATGTTGTGGTCCTTGATGGCAAGTTCTGTCTTTACACTGGCCAGCTTTTCTATTTCTTCCTTACACACACCCGGGTGAGGCAGCATCGCTCCCCTATAGTCCTTCCATTTGTTTGCTGTGGTGAAGCTCATGGCCAGTACAGTTGTGGGGTCGGCGGCGGATGCCGTCGTAACTGTCTCCAAGGATAGGGCAGGCGGGAGTGAATTGGTTGCAATGTAGTCGATGTAGGCAACGTCCCATTTCCGTGTAACCGGTAGGCCTGCCGGATGGCGGGACAGGTAGTCTGCCAGGTTTAACTCACCCCCAGGGCGGTGCACGATGTCGTAATCGTATTCCTGCAGACGGATGACCCAGCGTTCTATCCTCAGGGGCATCTTCCTGCGGGGATTGCCGAACAATGACAGAAGGGCTTGGTGATCGGTTATTAGGGTGAATCTCTTTCCTATTATGAAATTATGAAAATGTTCGCAGGCCCAGACGGATGCCAACTCGCCTTCTCAGCCTGTGAGTAGGCTGTCTCTGTGGTGGACAGGGCTCTGCTTGCCTGTGCCACAACATGTCTGGTGTTTACGTCAGAGCCGCTTGTCTGTCTAGGAAGGCTCCTAGGCCTACCGCACTGGCATCAACCACTATCTGTGTGTGCTATGAGGCATTGAAATAGGCTAGTTGATGGGCTTCCGTCAGGGCCCTATTGATCGCATCAAACGCCTGCTGGCAGGTTGGGGTCCACATGAAGCTGGCCTCTTTCTGTAGAAGTTTCCTGAGTGGCTCAGTGATTGAGGCGTAGTGGGAAATATACCTGGCGCAATATCCCACCATGCCAAGGAACGACCGCACGTCAGCTACCTGGCGTGGTTCCTTGAGCTTTGTGATGGTTTCCACATTCTCGGGGTCAGGCTCCATCCCTTCGCTCAAAAAGACATGGCCAAAGAATTTTAACTTAGATTTGCTGAATCTGCATTTGTTGATGTTCAGGGTGAGACGAGCAGCTTGGATGGCTTCGCATGTGGTGAAGAGGGCAGCGTCATGGAACTCTTTGGATGATCCAAAGACAAGAACGTTGTCGCTGTAGTTTAGAGTGCCTGTTATTTGTCTGATGATTTGCCTCACTGTTTCCTGAAAAATCTCTGCTGCGGAAGACATGCAGAAGTTCAGTCTCCGGTAACGGAATAGTCTTTCGTGTGTGGCAAAAGTAGCTATTAACCTGGAGTCTGGGTGCAATTCCAGCTGGTGGTAACCCTGTATCAGATCCAGTTTGGAGAACATGCATGCGTTGTTAAGCTGTACAATAATGTCTTTGATGGATGGGCCCGGGTGTCTCTCCCTCTGGATGGCGGTCTTGGCCACTCTCATGTTAACACACAATCTTAGTCTTCTGCCTTCCTTTGGTACGATGACCAAGGGGGACACCCATGGGGTGGGTCTGGTTGCGGGTTCAATTATGCCATCAGTCAGGAGTTGTTCAAGTTCTCTGGATACTGCTTCCTGGAGGTGAAAAGCCACTCTTCTCAGGTGTTGCGCTACTGGCCGTACCGAGTGGTCTATATGTAGCTTGATCGGAGGCCCAATTAGCTTTCCCAACCCTCTGCACAGTTGGGGGAATTTCCGTTTGATATCGAGTACGGAGATGAGGCTTTGGGCGTTGGTAAGGGCAATGGTCCGTACGGATTCTTCCGGGCCTTGGTGTATCACGGTAGACATTATTATGTCATCTGTTCCCACATGGATCTCAATGAGGCCTAGGCAGGAGGCTGTATAGTAACTGAGTAGACACTGACCTTTGGTGTGGCATCTGATGACATGGATGGTAGTGTCAGTGTGTCTATTTTGGAGGAAAAGACCTCATTTGTAGTGTCCAATGGTCTGTAGGGGGGTGGCTGTGCCCCATTGAAAGATCCTGTGTTGTGTCATCTCCAGCACTGGTAGATGTGAAATTTTCAGGTATTCTTGTTTGCCCATGATATTTACGGTGGCCCCTGAGCCCACCAAAAAGTGAAAAAGGGAGCTGTCCATTTTGATCAGAATTTTCGGGGCTTCCTTGGCTTCTTCACGATCTAATACGAGGTTTACGTACTCGTCACACAACATTGGATTATAGTATGAGGTGTCCATTGAGGTCATGGGTTCGTAGTAGTGGTCGTCTTCTGTATACACTTCTGGGGGACCATCGTACTCGTCCATTAGAAAAAGTGGATGTTCTTGGTAGTTGTAGCTATGTGGGTAGTCCTGGAGCTGATGTTCGTCAACAGCACGTATGCACCGGCGTTGGTTTTGCTGGGGAGGTCTCTGTTGGCCATATTGGGGTTGCTGTGGGCGGTATGGTGTCCTGGTGGGTGCCTGGGGTCTCATAGTGGGGAATGGTCTTCCTTTCCTGCACATAGACTGAAAATGCCCCTCTCTCCCGCAGTTTGTGCATCTTTGCGGTAGGGCTGGGCAGGCTCCAGAGTGTGGGAATGCCATGCCGCAGCAGTAACATTGGTGCTGCTGCCTCGGTACCTGTAGGTTGGATTGTCTGTATGGATACGTGCTTCTTTCCCCAGGTCTCTGGATGGGTGGCTGGATTGTTGCTATGAGTTCTCTGGTGTCCGATTTCAGTGTCGCAATGCCCGCCAGCCTGTGCGTCCACCCTTTCAAAAATTCAGGCGAGTTCACTGACTTCGGGGATCGTGAGAGGCTTCTTTAGGAGCAGTTTTTTCAATGTCTGTGACATACACCCTTCTATGACGCGCAGACTTATAGCTTTGTCTAGCGAAAAAGCATCAAACTGGCAGTGGGCTCCCTTCACCCTCAGGCGTGGTATGTATTCGTCAACGGTTTCTTGTGGTTTCTGGGTACATTGATTGAAAAGGTACCGCTCGTAGTCCCTATTGGGTTCGATGATGAGTAACTTGTCCAGCGCTGTAATGGGGGCAGCAAAAGTGTTCTGGTCGGTTGTCGGGGTGGTTTTGATGATTGTTTTGACCTCCCCCCCACCAAGTTGAGGAAGATGTCCCGCGGGTGGGGTGAGTCTCCGTCTCCAGAGCCTCTGACGAAATGATAGATATCCTCCATCCATTCCGTCCATCAGGGGCCTTTGTTGGCCTGGGGCGTCGTGGAGAACGACAGGGGCATGCGCAGCTGGATGGACTTAGTGCTGCGGGTGGGTTGGGGTGAGGCTGGGTTGCTCATGGCGGTGGGCTCACGAGCAGCGGTGTGCTGGGTGAGGATGCAGTGGGATCACCGACCTGGACCAAGTTCTGCTGTGGCAGTGAGCCGGAGGACGCGTGCAGCAGGATCGCCAGCTACACGGGAGGGGGACGCCTGCCACGCAGAAGGAGGAAGCAACAGCGGGATCGACGGTCGCGCAGCTGCCGGCGCTCGGTGTGGCCCACCGGCAAGGAGGATTCCATCTTGCGGAGGAAAGACCTTGTCGCCAGTTGTTACCCAGGCGGGGCCTGGGAATCTCGGAAATGAAGGACGCTCAGCGGGAGGGAACTGTGACACAACCTCCTTATTGGATTACAACATTCAACTGGCTCAACCAGCGCCAGAACACCTCCCTCAACCCCCAACGTAATTTGTCTCCTCCCATGTGGACGGAGACGCCTCTCTTAAAGAGGCAGTGGCGGGTACAGTATCAATATGGAGGCAGGGTGATGTTTCGTAGGACAAGGGCATCCTGAGTAGAACCAAGGAAATAGGCACAGCAGTGAATTACATTGATGTCAGATCTGCATGTTATTTCTGCATTCATTGAATGGTACTGCTTCCTTTTAAGTGAACCAATGGCGGAGAGACACCAACGCCACAATCTTGTATTCCAAAGCTCTCGAGGCAACATAGATTGTCAACATTGTGTCATACACTTCATCAGGGGTGCTAGGTAGGGGGTTGTACTGTTGCACATGTTTAAATAATGCATTAAGCAATTGTCCCAACACTTTTGAAAAGGTCCGCTGCGACAGGCCGTGCAGCATGCCCAGAGTGTGCTGGTAACAGAAGTGCAGGGCAGACATCAGCTTGAACAGCGGTGGCATGGCTGTTCGACCATTGATCAGACCAAAAGAAAACAAGGCCAAGACAAAACTGAGAGCGTCAGTAATTATGAGGTGGAGTCACCTTGTTTTCTTTTGATATGATTTATTTTAATCCTTGTGTCATAGGATAATTTTTTCTGGCAGCTCCAGGTCAAAGCGACTTGAAATACAAACAAATTGTTGTGAAGAAAGGTGTCACATCAAAGAAAATGTCAACCAGATCTGTAGTGCCCACTTCTATTCTCTTCCCAATTGTTTGACCATTGATCCCACTCTCAATGTCTGACTGGATGCGGGTGAGGAGGTCTGTTATGGCCGGTGATGGTTTAGAGGATAGTGTCATCAATTGTCCATTAGTTAGCGAGCGCCCATGGCTATCTCGCGACTCGTCAAAAGGGTGCCAGCATTTACACAAGTCTCTGCCATCTTTCCCCTGGTGTGCTCCTTGGTTGCTGCTGCTGCTGTGCCATCCTCTGCCAGTGAATATAGAGCAGGAAGTTCTCTATGTCAAGGTTTGCAAAGGCCATGCATGGTGCATGGACGTGAGTTTGGCGGAGGGCAGCCCCTTCCACACACTGTTAGATGATATTGGATGTATATGTGGGTTAATTCTCTTCACCTGGAGGCATTTACCTCCATCAGTTAGGTGGAGGTAACTTCATCTGTTTTGGGAGGAATTACTCCCTATGTTATTTGGGGGTATTATGGAAGAATTACAACTGGTAATGCTTTGTATTTGGTGGTAAGTCCTCCAACACTAGTTCTTCTGGCGGCATGAGCCCTGAAGGAATTACTGGAAGATTTTGGGAACTTAGAATTGGGTGGAACGGTAAAAGTGGTGGTAATTCCACTTCTGCCACTTTTTACCATTACTCCAGTGCCTGTAATGTGGCCATTAATGTCCTGATGCCCTTAGCATGTGCAATAGGCACCTGCAAGCAAGAGGAATATAAAAATAAATCAAGAAGCCATGTCCTTTTCATTAAAATACATGTCAGGTCCCTCATGCCAACACTTAACCCTGTGCTTCGTTGGCGGCCTAAGCACTGACTTAAAGTATCCGTCCCATCATCGAGGTGCTGGTTATGTCATGGATTAAAAACATCACCACGAGGGGTATAATCAAAATCGCGTTTTTCCGAGCAGCCCCTACAGAGGTGACCAGCCTTTTGTGCAGCGGCTGCTGCGGATAAGGGTTCCTATACAGGCCAGATGGCAGAAGCAGTCATAAATATTGTGGGTGGCACGCGGCGGCGCTTGACTAAGCTAGCCAATTAAGTTAAACACTGCTTAATGCAGGCTAAATCTATGGTGCTATTTTTAACGCAGCAGTGTTTTATTGATTAATGACCATGCTAGTGTGTTGCTGTTGCAGTATGCAGAGGTTTTTAGAGGTGGCAAACCTGACCACAACATCCGTGTACACAAGGGAAAGCCTTCTAAATCGCTGGCTGGCAAAAGGAAGGCGTAGCAGTGCTTAATGCATAGCACAGGGAGGAAGGTGTAGCAGCGCTGGAGGAAGGTTTAGCAATGCTTAATGTATAGCACAGGAAGGAAGGCGTAGCAGTGCTTAATGCATAGCACAGGGAGGAAGGAGTAGCAGTGCTGGAGGAAGGTTTAGCAATGCTTAATGTATAGCACATTGAGGAAGGCGTAGCAGTGCTTAATGCATAGCACAAGGAGGAATGAGTAGCAGCGCTGGAGGAAGGTTTAGCAATGCTTAATGTATAGCACAGGAAGGAAGGCGTAGCAGTGCTTAATGCATAGCACAGGGAGGAAGGAGTAGCAGTGCTGGAGGAAGGTTTAGCAATGCTTAATGTATAGCACAGGGAGGAAGGCGTAGCAGTGCTTAATGCATAGCACAGGGAGGAAGGAGTAGCAGTGCTGGAGGAAGGTTTAGCAATGCTTAATGTATAGCACAGGGAGGAAGGCGTAGCAGTGCTTAATGCATAGCACAGGGGTTGCGTATTTATTCTTCAGTCCAAGTTGGTTCGTCAGTCATTTGCACTTAGGTTTCTGTTTATCACCCATACTTTACATGCTAGTTAGAGATTTAGTCTTGAAGTTGTTTGATATGACTGTGCTCCCTTTAACCAGGGTTATTGTAAATGGGGTAACATTTGCCAGATGAAGACCACGGCCATTATCAATTGCCAGTCTAAGGCCCTCTCCATGCAATTTTGATTGTTTTGTTCACTGGGTTTAAAAAAGGCAGGGGCATCTGGGCAGTTCCTGGTTTAACTGTCTTTTTGCACAAAGCAATCGTTAATGTATGTTGCCCTACACGTACGTGAATTGTGGGCTTCATAAACATGAACAGCTATGGGTTCCGTCTGCAAAAAGCACGCAGAATCCATAGAGATGGCAGCATCTTTGCCTGCAGGAACATTTTGATGTGGGCGGAGATTGAGGCCGATTGCAACATGGAGCTTCCTCAAGAGGCAGGAGAAGACGTTATGCTGCTCCTGCTCTCATCAACTTGACACCCGGAAAGGGCCAACCGCATTCAGGGGACTGCGAATGTGTGGACTTGCCTGCTGCAGGGCCAGCTTCATATGATTTTCTTCATTGACGAAAAGTGATTCAAAGACAGAGCTCTGGTGCCTTCCTTGTTTGGTGCTATAGAAGTAATGATAAATAAATAAATAAATACATAAATGGCTCACTTCTCAGAGGAGTCTCTCATTGGTTCTTTTCTTGCACAACATCTTGCTGAAAATCTATCAGCTTGTTCATATCACTCACAATTTCCTTCAGACGTATATTTCCTCCTCCTCTCCATAAGTTATTATTTCCTCTTATTTGCCAGTTAATAGTTTCCCCATATGGCAACGACAGGCAAGTTATACTTGTGTGTTCCACCATTTGCTCATTAGGCAGTTTTTCACCGGTCTGCTTTTACATGTTACATGTCAACAAAATTCTACATGTGGTTGTTAGGTCTGAAATTAGTGTCTGGTTTCATTTTGAATACTTTTGGCAGTCCACCAGTATATTTGACGACTTTATTTCTGGCATGAACTTTTTTTGTCACTGCCCTATCCCAAAGAATCAGTACTGGGTTAGCTTGAAACTGCTGCTGTTTTTTGTTCCAGGGTCATTGCTCCTGTGGGTCATCTGATCTTGTCTACATCACAGGCCCCATCCTTCTTCCATTACCAGGGCTCTTCCGCCAGTCAATGTGCCTGAAACCAAATATTACATTTTACATCTGCAGTCATGTGTACTGAAGATGTTCTTCACATGTCACAGCATTGTTGACATCCTGGGGGTCTTCGGCCTAATAATGCTCAGCTGGTTAATTCCTTCAGTGCCTGGGGGCTCCACTTACAGAACTTGTTCATGGGCATCACACCCACAACTCAGTCTGAATTTGACTTCTTCATTTCTATCTGAATTCTTCCGCTGTGGGCTTCTTCTTTAATGGCTCCTGGGCCAGATCTCCTTAAGTAAAATCCCTCTATTGACATCAGTCCAACACTTGCTTTATGTGCAGCTCTTCTGTGAACTTGGTTTCTTTTAACCATGTTTCACGATAGCCAGTTGCTAGCTGTCTATTAAATATTTATATTTGTTTCTGTGGGCAAACATTTTAACAATCTAAAACTTTCCATGAGTATTGGAAAATAGCACTTACCTGCTAAGAAGTAATAAAGGCATATTAAGTTTGTTGGTGTCATTTAGGGGGTTTTAACACTTTAAGTTTTACATTAAATACTTACATTTATTTAGACACTTGCGTTATGGACACCACTACTAAGAGTATATTTCTCGGAAATGTACTGTAATGGTGTTACTTTACTAACACCCTCTCCCCGCCTTAGAATGGAGCATTGACTGCTCTGTCAGCCAATGGCAGATACATCTTCTGCTGCCACGGGACAAGGGATGCTAAGGAACCTCCTCCAGTGAAGGTCAGTTGTGGGTGTCACTTTTTGTTTTATTTGAGTTGATTTAAGATTTCACAGAAATGAGCACATGGGACCAAGGTTAGTGAGATAGCCCTAACACATGTAGGGGTGTTTGAGAGGGGGATCCCTCCCCCACCCCCAGAACATTTTTTAATTCTGTGTTGAAATGAACCATTTCCAGCACACTTTTTGGGAAAATACTGGGTACAAATCCATACAATTTACTATTATTTCTATAGAGTAACACATGAAATTCAATAGATTGATGCCAAGTCACCAATAGTAGACATGAGCATTGTACAACATTTTCATAAGGCCCGTTCCCACAATATATGCCATCATTGCCACTGTAAAATACTATTAGTATGGTGCCCACTCTTTATGCCATTCATGTCCCCTAAAACAATTTCTCATGGTGCCTGTGCCCAAATATGTCCCAGTATTGCAAGTGTAAAACACTTTCATGATGTTGCCCAAAATATATGCCACGACCTCCACTCTAAAGCACATTTTTTTTTGTATTTGGTTTATTTTGAACAAACAAAAAGAAAACCTTTTACATTTACATTTCATTCATAGAACCATGTAAAAAATCATCCAGAAAGAACAGAGGAGCGATGAGAACATACTCCCAATTCAAACATCAATTTCATAAATTAGCAATAAAAATGATGCCTTCCTCAAAGAGGTTGAATAAGATAATTCCTTAAAAATGCATTCAATGAATTTCAGCGTGGTTAAAACCATACTTAATTTTTTACAAATGAAAAACATCTCCCACCATTCAATGGTCGATAGGGATTTTATAGTCGCAGCCCATGTTTCCAATTGAAGTGTGCGAACATCTCTCGAAGCACTACACAGACTCACTAAATGAAATAACGTTTCAGGGCCTGCACTTCCCCCTCCAGAATCTGCACAATGAATGACATTCTGATAACATTCCCCAAGCTAGTTGAATTTCTCCAGTGGGAAGAATATTAAATCGACATCCCATAAATAGTTCTCGATAGTGGGCTGAGGGGAATTTTTAGAGGTAGAAAGGGATGTGATTTAAGCCTCTTCCCACCTGGATGGATTTTATTGCTAATTTATTTTTGGCATAGGAATCTTGCATTGTTATCCAACCCTTTTCTTGCAGTTTTTTTTTGCTTTTAATGGATCTGCAATGATCATATCTAAAGGGATATCGCACTGCTCCAAGTGTGTCATACAGGTGACATTCCAGATCGCAAACCTCCCATCCCATGGTGACTGGTCCTTATCTCTCAAGATGTGAAAGGGGGGGTGTACTATTCACCAGTAGGCATTTTCTAAAAAGGGAAAAACGTTTCCAAGCTACAGTAGACTCCATACGGATACAAGCCACGGAAAGTGAATTGGGTAATCACAATACTTTCTGCCAAAAGTAGCCCTCCAATAATCCCCATACTTTCCAGGATAAGCTAAAGAGTGATTCAGTTCCATAGGTAAGGAGTTGGACTACTTTTTGCTTATAGAAGGTTATTACGGGGATTAAGGAAAAGGTTCTGTATCTCCTATGAAGAGCAACTCCCTGAGCTGCTAGCCTCTTAACTTTGGATTGCAGTATATCATGGTGGGCTTGCTCATTGATGTTTTTATTCACTACTATACCCAGATATGTGATGGAGTCTACCACTTCTAGTTTTTCCTCCCCGACCCTCCATGAGAAAGCTCCCTTAAGTTTCAGATGAGCAGACGACAAAACCAGGACCTTTGATTTTTTTACATTCACTCGCAAGTTGTTTAATATAAGGAAATCCATAAAGGAGTATAGCCGGCGTTGGCGTCCAATTGGGGTTTTGTCGATGAACATGGGTCGGCATGAAGGATCCATGGGAGGCTTGTTGCATTGATTTTTGGCGGGAATGCCCAAACTGTTTTTGAGACTCCCCCAAATCCAATATATAAAGATTGAAAAGAAAGGGGGCCAATGAGCACACTTGCTTCAACCCACAATGTGTAAATATTCTCCTAGAGACTCCCCTTATCTGATAATCTAACCTGTATTAGAATAGAGTGCTTTAATTGCATCCACCAGTCCTAGGGGGCAACCACAATTCAAATATTTCACCAACACCCTCTCCCCACAAACCCCATCAAAGGCTTGCTCTAAATCCATGAATACCAGGTAGATGTTGGACTTGGCCCCAACAGCTTGATCCTTCAACAGATTCAATAGGAACAAATTGAATGATGTACCCACTCCCTTTACAAATCCAGTCTGGCAAGGGTCGGAGAGGCCCGATCTGATCATCCAATCGCTTAGCTGTTGCAGGAAGACAGATGCATAAACCTTACATAGAGAGCCCAATAGAGCTATTGGGTAGTAGTTTTTGGGTTGCCCCAGTCTACTTTTTTATAAATTGGTATTATCACTGCCTCTCTCCATGATGCTGGGATCTGCTTAGTTGCCACTATTTGAGAGGAACAGCTGAAAGGTGAATTCAGCCCAGGAGTCTATGTTTTCTGGCCTGGAGCTGCTTAATTTCGTTAATATGGTTTGGATGATCTCTAGATCAAAATCCAGGGACCACTCAACACCTTCAATTGCACTATCCCCTTCCCTCATATTTGTCCGTGCATCAAAGTGATTGGTAAAATGCTCCACCCACCTATCTTCCGAGACTTGGTTGATAATAGTCACAGGTTAAAAGGTTTTAGCATCATTGATTAATGCCCAGAGATTTTGGGTATTTCTTTTATATAAGACCCTTAGCATATGCTCTGCATCGTGTTGCAGCCTAGCAGCTCTAGAAGACAGGAGCAGGAGAATTATGAAACTGTTGCTTCCTCTTCTTAATTAATACACCACCCTGGATGCTACCTAATTTCTTCTTAACCTGATGTCTGTTCGCAACAGTTTCTTAGCCTCTGCCACCTCCCCATTATATGAATGTAGTGGTTTGAAAGATGCTTCGCCCATCAGGCCACTATTTACCCTATAATCCCGGAGAATCCATTCATAATCCACTCCGGTAGGATTATTTGACACAAACTGGTTGAAGCGTCCAGCAACCACCTTGACCTCAATAGATTTCATCTTCAATTTCTGCACAAGATGTCTCCACTGGGTTGGACCATATTTTGTTGCATTCGCAGAGGGCCACTTCCCAGGTGATAGCTAGCAGGTTATGGTTGATTACAGGCATCTCTACAACCTCAAATATGTTAATTGCCCGTAGAAAATTCTGAGACAAAGCAATAATCCAGACATGCCTGTTGTATCCCCCTAGCCCATGTGCATGCTCCTGGGACATCCCCTTTCATCTGCCCATTTAACATTGAAAAGCTGTGCTCCTTTTACTAAATGGCCCAGGAGAGGGTTCTCTATGTTAGGGATGAATCCCTTAGTACCTCTCCATTGGTGTCCAAGTAATGCAAGTTGAAATCCCTATATACGAAAAAGTGTGGATAAGTGATAGCAGTGACAGTGTCATCTAACAACTCCATCACAAAATCAATACACCCTTCTGCCGAACACATATTCACACTCCAATACATGCTAATAAGTAAGATCGACAACACATCATCATTATAAACAGTTAGTCGTCCCAACAGCAGCATTTGATCAAAGGGATTTAGCCGGATAACGTTCTACACCCTCAGATTACTGTCCATTTTCACCAACGTCAATAAACCTGAGTAGGGTCTCCCAAGCAATCCTTTGTGAGCGTAGTTTAAATATGGCAGGTAGCCATCGCAAATGGGTATGGTTCTCAGCAATGTTTCTTGGAAACAAATGATGTCATACTGGCCCAGGTCTAAGTTGTTGTTAGAAAAAAGGACTGTGATGCCTCTCAAGTTCCATGATCCAATTATGAGAGCCTCCTTTTTAGTCAACATCTGGCACTAGCGGAGACGCAGCTCCACCAGTCCTTAGGAGGAGATCTTCCGGCTGCTGCCTCCTGTACCCTGGTTCGGCCTTGAGATCTTACACCTAATGCTTGATCACTTGTGACTGTGAATGAAGGCAATATGCCAGTGCCATTAGTTTGAGGGGCTGAGTGTCCCTTCGTCAACTTCAGTTTAGAGTCATGTTTACCCATCACTGCACCTCTCATGGCTGACCTTCTACCTCCCTGGGCAGCAGGAACCTCTTTGGAGTCAGAGTAGTCACTAAGCTCGAAACCAAAAGGAAGCAATTGGTTGTTCACTTCCAAAACAACTGTCTTTATCAAAGCTGAGGTCAACTGAAGAACCACCCAATCCAAACGTTTCTCTTTCACAAACTGTACTATACTGAGTTATAAAGCATAGTTTTGCAATATGCTGGAATAGATTCATCACATTTCTACGATTTTAAATGGATGAATCTTCCATTGGGAAATGGTTTTCCAAGGAGATTCGGTTGTCCAGATGGCTCTGATTGTTCGTAAATCGACTTTCATGGTGACGCTCTTCTCGAAGGAGATATTTTGGTTTCAGATTGATTCTTACTGGATTCTGGGAGAGATACGATACATCATATTGCAGGCTGGAATTTTCACAGCCGAGAATTGGTTCCTCTTTTCTTCCATGGTTCTAATGTGGAGGTTGACCGGACCCTTGGGTCTCAGTTTATCACTGAGTTCTTGATTAAGTGAAAGGCGAACTGAGGGTTTGCCAGAAATCTGTCTTACCTGTCTATCTATCTCGACAACTCAAGTTTCCCCAGTCATACAATTCTTCCTCTCTAGCCATTGTGTCAATTAGATCACTCAGGCAAGACTCAGAAATCAATTCAGTGTTATTATCTTCCAATCGATTTTGGTGAATGTTTACATATGTCATTGAAGCGTTAACAGGGCACAACCCCATCAGTTTGGAGGCCATCAAGATGTCATTTTTGGATCGTTTGGGATTTGGGGGAGGGGATACAAATGGAGGGGATCACCGGTTTCTCAAAAAAGCCCTGGACCCATTTGATTTCCATTTTTGACACATTTTCATGTTTTTTGTTTTTTTCACCTGCATTGTTCCTTTTCCTGTCTTAGATGGATCTCCTTAATTTATTTCCTCTGGTTGGACGATAGAAAAGACATTCCCACCAACAGTGACTGTGACTTCTGGACCATGTTTAGACTTACTCGAGGGACCCTGCAGGGGTAGCCTTGCCTCTTCAATTATTTGGCATTCCAAGGAACCATTCACCTGCTGCAAAGGCAGTAAAGATTTGGATGGGAAATCGAATATCACCTGATACAGTACTGTCATTGCTTTCCATACTATTTCTCTGTCCAGGAGGTGGGGTTCAATAGGCGAGCACTCAGGGATATCCCAATTATCTCTCTTTTCTTCTGCCATGGCATGTTGCAGTCGTACGTAGGTGTACTTGTCTCTGTAATTTAGGCTGTGTGTGTTCACTAAATGTTGAAATAAAGGTTAATTGGCCATGTACAATGACATGCCTTAGCTTCCAGTTTCCCAATGCCTGCTATTGCACCAGTCTTCGGACAGAGCTACATCACCTGTTCTCCAATGACATAGAGCAGGTTCAAAGGTCAAATGTGTCCTTTTAACAGCTCCTGGAACACACTGCCCCTGCAGGTGGAGCCTGCTTTAACTTTAGCACTTCTGATTCAAAACACCTTAATCATTATCATAACTAGGCACCTGGTGGCAGGATAAGCTTGTAATACAGGCCATGCCTGAGTTTCGGTATGGTGGCTGGTAATTCACATCATTATTAAAGCCACATTAAATTGGATTCATATCAGTGTCAACCCTGTAAACTGAGACCAGCTATAAGAGGTTTTGTGGATTCCAAGCAGCCTGTCATCTGCATTCCAGTGAATGATACAAAATACAGGATGCCTGCCTCTGTTGACTCTCTGGCAGGATTGGTAACCTCTCCCTCTCAGGCCTAGTAGCTCCTACCAGGGGATCCCCAAAGAGCCTGGCTTCAAAGATGCATGCCCATATCAAATGCCTGCCTCAAACTACAGGGAGGCACCAGAGAGAGCCATTGAAGCTTTTGGCTGGGAGAGATATGGAGTTAGGACAGTCCGAGAGCATAAGTGGGCTTGAGGAAGGGTTCCTTCATCTTACTTTTCTGTGGGCCTTTCTCTCCTTCTTGTCCTTTCCACATTTTTGGAAAAAGGCACTCTGGGTATGACATCAAGAGACAAGCGTAAATTGTATCAGGGACATGGATTGGACCGCTTAAAGTAGGCTTGCTTTCAAATACCCTGTGATCCTTTACCTATAAAAGAGGGGGACTGTCGCACCTTCTTTGATTCACTTTTGGACCTACAAAGACATCAAGAAGAATTTATTTGGACACTGTTGGGCAAGAAGTCCTTTCCAGAGCCCTCTGCTAGAGATGAAGACAGTTTTTTCAAGACAGTGAAGAACGCTGCTCCTTATCCATCCGCAGGGCACATTAGGGGAGACTTTTCAGAGGGCAAAGGCCTACCACTCTGCCTGCAAAACTCTCTAGGATGGGAGATCAGAGGCTGAAAAGAACTCCCCTTGTCCTGGAGCCCCTTCAGTTGGTCTCACAGCATACAGAGAATCAAAAGCAGCCAACTCTCCTATTTCTATCACTTAAACCAACTTGAAATAAATTAAACACTTTGCTCACCATTTCTAACCACAAGGACTCACAGGCTTACCTTTAAATTTAAAGCACTGAAACCATATCTCCCCAGAAGAGCCTCGTCACATATACTGCTCGACCACCAGTGCACCGTGCAGATGACTTTGAACCATTGTGTCACTGAACCAAGGATTGAATAACCAGGATTTAGCATCACAGCTCGACTCGAAGTACTGGGGCATCCTGTCATTCATCATCCCGAAACAGAGTACTCTTTGAACCATGTTCCATTACTAAACTGCTCCCCCTGATGATACATTGAGCAGCAAGTCTCAACACCAAATAAAAACTGCATAGAGCACTGCCTCGAACCCGACGCGATGCTGCCTCACAGCCTTGGATGAACACAACTCGCTGCTCTCGACCCCAACTTGGCCTGCAAGCATCATATCTCAAAACCTGGTTCGACCCTGTAAAAACCCTAAGAACTGGAGTCAGGTACATTCCAGAGCCCCTGTTCCCTTGGTCAATTTTAGGGGCCCTATAGACTGGTTAAGGCCCTTGTTGCATCTTTTTCTGGAAGAACACATCATTTTGAATTAGGTGCAATTATTGTCTTTTTCCCAAGTTTCTACACATATTTCCTTTGCAGTATCTATCTTCTTTTATGGGGTGGGATTATATAGTGTTTTAATACTTAATTGCATGACTGTTTTGTTTAATTTATGTATATACATATTCACTGAAAAAACCTTTGTTAAAGGGACGTTATGGTTAAGTTGCACTAATAAAAACCTATGAAATTCTGTAAAAAAATGGCATTAAAAGGACGTTATGGTTACAAGTAAAATCGAAACCCCACTGAAATTCGCCAGTTATGGTAAACTAACCATAACTGTCCTGTGTGTTAGTCTTAGCAGTGCACAGTGGTGGCGCGAGTTATGGTTGCTTAGCTAAAGCTACCAAAGTGAAATGCACTGAGTACAAGTACTCAGTCGCAGACTACCTGGACAGTACTCCTAGGGGACCACCTCCATGCGATGCCACACCAAATCCAATGACCGCAATACTCTCAGAAAGGTTGTTCCTTTCTCAGCAAGTAGTAAGCTGTGTTCCTCCACCTCATCTTCTTTAACAAATACTGTAACCACACAGCCTGATGTCTGTGGGCATTGGTGCGTTATAAATAAATAATTAATAAGGAGGGCTACAGACCATTATCGTCAATTGCAGCCCCTGAAATGGGGGATAAAGTCAATTAGCACGCCTGGTTCCCAAAGCGGGAACCCAGGGTGCTAAAACATAGATTTTTCTTCCTACAGCGGGACGCTGAAGGCATCCCACTCTAGGAAGGAATATCCTTTTCCAAGACAGCCAACATCGAAAGAGAAGGCGGGGCTCCGTACACACCCCCTGTTCCCTTGCCATGGCAGCCTGCAAAACCCTATGAACATATTACCACAAGCACTTTTTTTTCCCTTTCAAACCTATCCTACCTTCGAATAACTTTACCACATAGCCGGTCCCAGATAGACATAGCCACTTTAACACCATTTTTCGTCCCTAACGGTCATGGCCAGTAGCCAGATTGTCCGCGTCATGACCTTATGCCATGTCCCAGACAGTCTGGCAACTGCCCACAGCCACAGGCTATACCTCAGTCACCAAAGGTATATGACTATTTGTTGTACCTACATTATTAAAATAAAACACGGTCACATTTGCAAAACCATGCTTTAATGTCCTTGCCAATGCTCCTCACGAGTTTGCTCAAAACCCGCCCATGTTTTATTTTTTAAAAAGTGTCAAAATATATGTACATACAATAGTCATATAACTTAGCCCCCACTTCACAAAATCCATTCAGTCTTTACACAAACATTGAAGGTTGGGTCTATAATCTTTCTCAAAACGTTTGTCCACATTCGTCAAATAGCAGCAAAGTCATACACCATCTAAAAATGTTGAGACCCCCACTCTAATTTCGCCCCCTCTTGAGAAAATCCCACCAAACTTTAGAAAACCATTTATGTCTAGATCCAAAATCGTTTTGCCAAATGTTGTGCAGATCCGTCAAAATGACATCACATTTATATGCCTTTACAATATTTTGGGACCTCGAATTTTGCCCCCTCTTGACAGAATCCCACAAAGCTTTGCAAAACCATTCAGGAATAAAATTTCACTGAGTGGCGCAAAAGTTATAAGCCATCCAAAAACTACTTTTCCACAACCCTGTAATGCAGAAATAGGTACAGATGTCCTAAAACATTTGAAGTGTCCGCGAACACCACGGGACTGCCCCAGGACATCTGGAGTGTTCGTGGATTTTCGGGGGGTGAAACAACCCGTTTTTTGGCTTCTTATGGGCATATCCCATCCCATCCTCATCCCCCCACCTCCCCAGAGATTGTTTGTTGAGTTTGACAAGTGAAATGCTGCTTTCTAAAAAAATGTTTTCACTGCGCTGTCCGCGGACCCCCAAAAGGTCTGTGAATCCAAGATGGCGGGTGTTTCAGGAAAACCGACACATTTCACGTTTTCCCACCAGCCAATCAGCAGCTGCGTCCCGATGTCCACGGACCATGCAAAAGTCTGCGAATTGTTCGGCCAGTCGGAGGCCAGTCAGCGGACAGCACAGCCAATCAGAGGCCAGTCCGCGGACCAAACAGGGAAGTGAATCTGCGGAGCGATCATAGATATCACACATTTTTTTACTTACATTTTTGGCATTTAAAAACAAAACACCTGGACGGATTTACACCAAATTAACAAAAGCATGCTTTTGGGACCATGCCGCCGCTCCTGCCGCAAATTTGGTGAAAATACATCCAGTTTGGGCTCTAGGCGTGAGCACATTTTTTTCCCATTATGTCTGTGGGAAAAAAATACATTTTGGGACCCCCCTATAACTTTGCTCCCCCTTGACCGAACCTCACCAAAGTTTGCAAAAGAATTCAGAGTGGGCCATATACTTATTTTGCAAAGTTTGGTGAGGATTCGTCTAGGGGGAGCGAAGTTATAAGCCGCCCAAAAAGTGCTCTTCCTATGGGATTAGCAACTTAACCATAACTACACAGCCACTACTGTGGCTGTGTCATATTTATAGAATCTTGATTGGACATTCTGTTAATTTTGAACTATTGCTGTTTGGATTGCTACTGTCTCACATTCCCACTGCTTTTAAGGGTATAGCCTTACCTCAGCCCACATTACCACAAAAGCCAAAGGAGGTATAACTCTTTACTGTGTCTGTTTTACCTTAATGATTAGGATCACTGTTGGTTTGTGGAAGTGTTAGCATTGAGTAAGCAGTTTAGCCACTACTCGTCCTTGTACTCCCGAAGGACAGTAGTCATTTCTTCATACTACCCACACCCACACCCATAAACATGCGCATTGAAATTGACTTACACACAAACACACTCACACAGTCAAAATATTCATGCAAACACTTTTCCCAATTTTTTTCTAAGCAAACTTTTTCACTGTTATATTTATGTCCTTGCTTTGTTCCAAACTTCTCTTCGGTCCTCCCCTCTACTTTGTGGCTCAGCAGGAAGTGAGCTGCACGAGGCTTGTGGGGCCTGAAACAGTCTTAGAAAAGATGATAACAGACCCATCTGCAGCACACAACTAGTATGCCCCAGGTGTAATGGCCCTGGGAGGAGCGTGGAGGCGGTCGCAACCACAGGGGTTTCATTTACAAAGCAATGCACACAGAAATTAAAATAAAAGCCTGGAACTGCAGCACCGCGTTTACCAAAAGCGTAGGCCAGGGAAGAGCTTGCAGCATGCACTAAAATGTGTAAAAACACGTGGGAGACCCCTGCACATATTTACAAACAACGCCACTGCTGCTATGAGGGGCAAACCGATGTCTTTGGCACACTGAGACCACCCTCTGTGCTCCAACTGGCACCACTACTGCTGCCAGCTTCAACTGTGAGCCAGGGACACATTACTTAGCACTACTGAGCACTACATCTTTTAAAGCCCTAGAGGACTTATGTAAGGTCTCACAAACAGCTGAATTGTAACCCAAATTCTATGTGCAGTAAATATCATACTATTACAAGTTGGAATGCCACTTGAAAATTGCAGCACAGAACTTACCTCCAGCAGAAAGGCAGCTGTGACAGAATGCCATCTGCAAGTGTTTCCTCTTCTCTTGTAATGACACATTGAAGGTGGTTTCTTCAGGAAAGTGCACTCTGACAAATATATTTAACACATGAAAACCGAATGTTCCAGTGTGCACGCTCTTTAGGAGAATTAATTCAAACACTTCAAGCACTTAGGGCCTAATTCATGGAACGTTTAATGCAGTTCAAAGTGACTCTGCTCTGTAAAAATAAAGTTTGCACTGGGCCTAATTCACTGAGCAGAGCACAGTGAATTTGCACTGCAAAAGTGCTCTTTGCACCATGCTAAATGGGCCCAATTCACACAAAAAAAGAACTAAGTCTGTACTACTCAGTGCTTTTGTGTGAGTTAGCCCCATTTAGCTCAGTGCAAAGAGTACTTTTGCATTGCAAAGTCACATTGCTCCACTCTGTGAATTAGGCCCGGTGCAAAGTGTATTTTTGCAGTGCAAAGTCACTTTGCACTGGGCTAAACATTCTGAGATATAGGTCCTAATAGTTCGTTTAGGTTTTATTATTCAAATAGCTTCACAACATGTATCAAAAATACATATCATTTATTTGTGTCTGTTTCTAGACTGTCCATTCTTATCAGTCATAATTCAACAAAAAAAAATCAATACCAGCATTTAATTAATGAAACATGCATTTGAATTGAGTTGAATCACAATTTACATAAACAAATACAGTGGTTAGTTTGTTTTAAAAAAAAAGGCTGAATGCATGGCAATGAATTCTGCTACTAGGGCTTTGTCAAGCCAAAACTAATATGTATTGAGTTAGCTTTCATTATGCAAAAGTAACTTTGCGTTGGCTATATGCATTACCCCCGTGGGGGGCCCTCCTGATGAGTAGTGACTCAATGCTGGTATTTCATTTCATAGTCATGTCATGTTAAGTAGATTCTTGTTGCCAAATCCTAAGTGCATGTTCGTATTACGTCTCACGATCTGTTTCCTTTGAAAGACATAGTGCAAATGCACCTTGCCGTGTTCGGCAACCCGTGAAAGTCCATGCGTCCCGCAGGTGTGACATGCAGTCAGACTTTTTTTAGCAACATATATGTTTGATACATCTTGTGAAGTAACACGATATATGAATAATAAAACCCTGTAAAACAACAGGATACCTAAATTAACTATTAGTGTTTGAATTAATTCTCCTAATAGTACTATGAAGCGCGCACACTGAAACATTTGGTTTTTATTGTAACTCAAAATAGGACAGGGCTGTATGCTAGTATTTCCATCTATTACCCAATGCATACTTGTTAACTGTCCCCTTGTCACCAGAGATCTCCTTTATTCCATTTTCGAGCCAACTGCAATTTGCCTGCTGGGAGTTGTAAGTTTATAGATCGGAGCCACAAAGGAAATAGCAGTAACAGACCGAACGGCAAGGGTTTGCAACCCCTGGTTCAATAACCACAACCTCACCAACTACAAGCAACAATTAACCACAAACAGCCAAGACTGAACCCCAAGGAACAGGAAACATACCAATCCAAAGAGGATGCCCACCCAAAGGAATACAACCCACAACCCAAACACCATGCCTCACCACAAGAAAGACAAAAAAGCTAGAACGGACAACAGAAATAATAAGGAAACCTCAACCACGCGGGAAGGTGCCAAACCAGCAAGATGCCAAAACTGGGTGAAGAAGTGGACAGACGGCCAGTGGACATATACAAAGAAAAGAGCAAAGACAGACAACATTACTTGCTACCTCTCCACATACGACTGCTTGGTAAGAGCAAAGATGGACCAGCAACAACAAACCCATAGGCAATAAGGGAAACAAATACAGACTCCAATGGGACACCAAATGCAACGTGACAATTGATAAACCATCCCAATCCGGACTACAATATGTGCAATACTCCAACCAGAATCAGGGACAAACTAGAAGCCATTACCCTCTACACGCCCTACATCACTAAAGACTGGAACAAACAACGAGCACCAACACAATTCACCAGCCGGAACAAACCAAAACCAACCAACCCTGCCAGCAACCTAATCAGTCTACTTGACAAAGAGACCAATTACCCAAGAACTTCCCCCTTCCAACAGGCACAACCAGGAGAGAACCATCAGCAATGGAAACCCAACCAACAACGCACTGGACCAAACCAACAATACAAACAGCAACCCGAAAAACCTGAAAGGAAAATCAAACAAACTGCACTACAGCTTTCTCAACATTAGATCCATGGCAAAACACTCAAAAGAAATCCATGACCTTGTGAAGTGAAGGAGGCACAGACGTGCTCTTTCTTACAGACACCTGGTTATCGAACAACTACAAAGCCATTTCAAATGAAGCAATACCGGACAACTTTGGATTAATACATGCCAACAGAGAAAACCAAAGAGGAGGCGGAATCTCAGTCATACACAAAGAACACATATTTTTTTATTTTTTTATTTATTTGATTTGGCTGAAAAATTCAACCTTTCAATACAAAATACATTTACTTCATTTCTATTGTTACTCACATGCTTAAAATACAAATATATAAAAATAATGTACAAGCAAATAAATTTCGATTTTCATGATATAGATCAGCCATGTCTACATATACATTCATTCAAGTTCTCAATAAAAAAATGTGGGCAACAAGCAGTGAAATAAAGCTAAAATCAAAAAACAAATATATAAAAAAAGGAAGAGAAAAATGCTCTAAAATAAAAAAAATTAACAATTATATAACAAAATAACCAAAGTATTTTTTTAATGGATTTCCAACTTAACATATCAAACGGTCCACCACAAGATTTGAACAGTTCGCTTTTAGCTCGCTTTTAGAAATGTATAGTTGCGTAACCTACTGTTCTTGAATACACATGGAATATATACTTCCTCAGATCTTTCGAGTCCATGTGTAATACATGTTTAAAAAGCTTTTTGAAGTATATAAATCTTAAACATGCTAATTCCACACACACAGTGGTCAGATGTTCCAAAGATTCCTCATGCATTTTGCAAAATCGACATGAACTACTTCCTTCAACAGCAACAAACCATTTAGATGTTAGTTTTCCATTGATTCAGCCTCAAGCACAGGAGTCCTGCTCGATGTGTGACACTTGGAGGCTTTAGCAAATACTCTTCAGGGGAGCCAAGGGGTTTCAGTGCAAACGGATTCTGCCTAAAGCATTTATACGCTTGGCATAGTTCCCGGGTCCTAATCCAATCGATTTCCCATATTTTTTGTTTTGCTTTGTCAGGCAGGATTTTGTAGCAGAAGCTCATCTCCTATGTCTGCCTCTCGCATGAATCTCTGCGCTTGTGCTATCCATTGCTTAGCAAACCTGTCCTCCGACTCCCTCACGTAATTTGCTAACTGCTTTACCAGCCCATTATTATGCTTTTCCAGAGCACATTTCCTGTATAACATGCATGTTTTCCATTTATAGGTGGCTTGTACTGATATAAGCCCTAGTTTGTGTCTTATGAGGGCTATGGGTGTAGATCTAGGGAGCTTTAGAAGACTTCTCCAGTAGGCCCCCTCTTTCTTATCCCAGTAGGTGCATGGTTTGCATGCTCTTGGTTCAGCCCTGTATAGCAGTATTGGGAGGGCCTTTTGCTTGTAGTATGTTAGTAAGGGCGCATTGGTGAATTTACAGTACTTGCCACTAATGATTCTGGATTGTGAGGTTAGACTATTCCATTTCAACATTGCGGTGGTTTCATAAGAGATGTCTTTTGGGCTATTATTGATATTCACTCCCAAATAAGTGTATTTGCACACCGATTCAAGCTGTTGATTGTCCAACGTCCACTTGTGTTTTTTGTTTCTTTGTTGGGAATTTCCAAACTGGATCACCTTAGTTTTTTTGATGTTTATGATCATTCCATTAGATTTGGCATATTTCTCCAGTACTTGGAGCATATTGCGTAACCCCATCGGTGTCTTAGATAGTAAAAGGAGGTCGTCAGCATATAAAAGCCATTTGATCTTGTGTTGGTCTAGATTTGGGGAGTCAGTTATGATATTAAGAAATTCTTTGCCCATGTCAAAGATGAAGAAGTTAAAGATTGCTGAAGCAAGTATACAACCTTGCTTGAGACCTCTCGATGTGTCAATGGGGTCTGTCAGCAAACCATCACTGTTTAGCCTTTTTCTGGAGTGAGGTGTCCTGATGAAGCTCAATGATCCACTTCAAGATGTTCCAGGGGCAATTGTTTCTCATCAGCCTCATCAAGAGTAGCTCTCTCAGGATGGAATCAAACGCAGTTTTAAAATCGACAAATGCAACATACAATGGTAAATTCTTGCTTGATTGTTTTGCAATGATGGCATTTATCGTCAGTAGGTTAATGCCTGTACCCAGGCCCTTGAGAAAACCAGTCTGCCACGGTCCCTCAAGTTCTCTCCGTCTACCCAGATGTTAAATTCACACAGGAGCAGGTGGGAAAATATTTTCCCTGGACAATCTAGGAGGGCTATTGGCCTGTAGGAACCAGGTTCAAGTCTGTCTCCTTTCCTAAACACCGGGATCAATATGGATTTTTTCCATGACTCCGGTAACTTCCCGGAAAGCATCACTTCTGCAAATATTTTCATTAGTATTAAAGACCAGACTTCTACCTCTTCTTTGATCATTTTATTGCCGAGCCCATCCGGGCCAGGCACCCTTGAGGAACTCAATTTTGAAATGTAATTTATGATATCATCTTGATCAAATTTTATCGTATGATCCCAGTTTACACCCATAAAGTGCATTTGATGGCTCAATATTGGTGTCTGATATATTTTCAAAAAGTAATCACACCAGGTTTTGGCAGAGATGGAATTAACTTGCACAGAAGTCTGGCCTTCATAAGTGGTTTTATTCAAAACCTTCCAAATATCAGCAGAGGATTTCCAGGCAATTCTTTTTAACATGTCCTCACTGTCCCTTTGATAACATATCGCCTTTCTTCCTCTTATCCAATTTTTGTAGACTGTCCGTATATGCTTTATTTGTGGTAATTTGTCTTCCAATGTTAAGCAGTTTAACAAGCATATCTGCTTCCTCATGTCAGCTTTCTTGATTTTGATATCACTATCAAATACGTGGGTGTGTTTGTAACCATGTCCTTGAGAACAATTCTTTACATATGCATATTTTTGCATAGTTGAAACATAATCCAAACCCGGACATATGGATAGGTGTTTGTCAAAGTCCTGCAGAGAGGCATTAGACCATTTGATTCTATTCCTCCTGTTACTTGCGGTTATGGCCCCTTTATAGGTGTCACAATCGCTTTCGCACTGAGTTTCCTCCTGTTCCCAAATTAAACAGAGTTGACTATGATCACTTTCCCTTTGTGTTTTTATTGTCATGGATTGGATTACGTCCAGCATTGCTGTATTCACTAATATATAGTCTAATATCACTTCAAATGGACCATTGTGCCACATACAGGCAGCCTGCGTGTCCCCCTCCACTGACCCATTTAGCATAAATAACTGCATATTTTCCATGACTGTGAACCATCTTCTCTCTTCAACCGTTGCCCTTATTCAAAAGATGTAGGTTAAGGTCAACCATAACCATTATATAATCTACATTTTTTTCCTTGGCTATCTTATCAAAAACCTCTTGGAATAGGTCAAAAAAGCAATCGGGTGTCAAATGCGACTTTCCCCAATAGATAGTGACAATTAGGAGTAGGTGTGAGTTGCTACTCAACTTGATGGTTTGGATGAAATGGGTCTAAGAGTCATACATTGATACTTTAAAACACCTTGATATCTTTACTGCTATCAAGAGGCCTGCCATTGGTCTACCTCGGTGCAGGCATATGGCTGGCTGTAAAAGTATTTCATATCCATCCCAGATGGGGGCTTCCACCATCCAGGTTTCCTGCAAAACCACTATGTCAAATCCAACAAGTTCCGTACTTGGAGTGTTCGTAAAATGCGTAAACCCTCGAGTGTTCCCACATATGAGTTGGACGCTTTCTTTTGTTGTGGGTTGTTACGAACAGACCAACCGATTGCGTCTTCCCTCATTTAAACTAGTGGGGTTGGAGCCATAAATACGTGGACTCCATTTCTTTGAGCCTAACATAATTTCTTCATTTGTTTGAAAGTCGTCTTGATATAGATTAAAACCCATATGGAAGAGATCATCCCTTGCATGCCACATTACGTCTGCAAGAATGGTTGAGTGAACAGAAATTCTGGATCGTGACAGGTCCTGGTCATCCAAGAACTCAACTCTATCAATATCTGATGTTGTTATATTCTTTAGCCGGGATATCTCCCTGCAGATATTTATGACACTTGATCGATTCAAATCAAATTGCTGGAATGGATGTTCTCTGCATTCCAGTATAAAGCAATGGCTGGTCTTTTGGGCCACTTCTCTTGACTTGAATGTGTGATCTTTAGTCGTGCTCATATTCTTTTGCCATTGCACAGTTTTCCTCGTGCTGGCTGTTTCCATTGACTCTTTACTTGGAGCTGTCATATTAGATTCACAACCTCTCACCAACGGACATTGTGGCATGGTATTTTGCTCCTTCTTGTTTAGACCAATTTCTGTAGTCTCCTTTAACCTATTAGCCATATAGTTTTCAACAGTTTTGTTTATTTCCTCTCTCATTTGAGCCTCAGTTAGTCCACTCAGCCTTGCGTCTGTCAATTCAATATTGGGAGGTATCTGAGATTGGGATCTTTTCATTTTCTCTCATGGCTGATTCTGCAGCCAATAGATCACTTAATGGTTTGTAAAATAAACTTGGGGTGACGTTGTTCATATCACTTACAGGCAGGGTTCTTGTATGACCACTAATTTCATTAATAACTTTTGGTTTTTCAATGGTTTCTTTCGCAACACGTATTATCTTCAGGATTCGTCTATTTTTGGTTCTGCCTTTGCCAATCTTTGCAGCAGCCATTGCCCCTTTTGTCTGGTTAGTCAAAGATTGAGCCTCTTTATTTTGTTTGTTCTGTTTTGCATCCATTTTTTGCGGGACACTGGATACCTCATGTTGTATTTTGACCTGAGTAGTGTCCTCAATGGTTGCTACTGGGAGCGTCTTATTTGTAGTCAACTCACCAAAGTCACATTTTGTACCATTCTGTGGCTGTGACTTTGACACTTCTACAGGTTTACTGATGCTAGCAGCCCCACCAAAGTTAAACTGTTTTAGCTGCAAGGCTATCTTAGGCCTTTGATCAGGAGAGGGTTCGGTCTGAGTTTCAGAGTTTTTTGTCTCACAGTGTCTGAATATTTCGTATTGTTGAATGCACTCTCTCCGTTCACCCATTGCCTGACAGATATTGTTTTGATTTGTTAATTTTTTCAACAGTATAGTCTGATAGTTTAATTTTTGATCCATGGCTTGATATAATTTGGCTAACGATAGCAGAGCTGTATTCATTGCCAATAAAGTTGTACTATTCTCTGCCTGTCCTGGGGCCTCTTCTGTATGACTTTGAGCAAGCCTTAAAGTGCGAGGCTTTTCACCAATTTTTTTTTTTTTCTCTCATAGGCTGCCTAGGTGTTGTGGGAACAAATGAGAGAGAATCCACAAAGGCTTCTTCTTCAGAGCATTCAGTCATGTCTAGGGAGGTTTTTGTTTTTTGATCTCCTGATATACACATTATGTTTTCCTCCTCAACCCTTGGCATGTTAGTGTTGCAAGAATGTTGCGTTGGAATTGGGGACAGGTTATCCACTTGCATCAAATCATCTGTGTTTGAGTGAACAAATACCACTTCCTCTTCATTTGCAGAGGCAGAGATCCAATTCATAAAATTGAGCGCTTCCTCATCTACTTGTCCTATAATTTGTAAATTTTGATAGGCTTCTCTCAATCTCTGTTGAGCCTCAACTGAGCATGGTTTAGGAGGACTCTCAGCAATTTTTTCAAGTATTTTGGGTATATACGCTCTATCATTCTCACACGTGCTCTATGGTGGTGTCTGATATTATATTATCAGCCCCTACACTTGGCATCACTGGCACATTTGCTTTAATAGCAGCTACTTCGATGTCAAGTCGGGTGTTCAGTTCAAGAAGCTTATCTTGTTTTGAATGGCTGTTTTTGATCTGTTGATCTTGGCAAGATTCATCCCCCATATCTATATGTGGATTGTAGTATGAACGAATATCATGAACCTTTGACATCAGGCGGTTCCTATTTTTAATTCCCACTTTCTTCTCTCCTAAGCAGGATGCCACTTTTTTTTTTGAATGGTGGATAATTGGTGTGAGCGATGTTACAACCACATTTTTTGAGTTCAAAGTGGATCCCTCCTTAAATAGGGCAGCATTTACTACCAGCATGTGGGATTTCAGCGTGTAGGGAACCTTCTCCATTTTGTCACAATTGGGCACCACTACAACAAACCTCTTTCACTAAAGAGTGAGAGTAAATCACTACACTTTTTTGCTCAATTCACAGGTATAATTGGCTTTGTGTCAAAAGGCAATGAATAAATTCACAGTGTGTGCTTGACAGGTAAACCAGTAATTTGACTGTTGTTTTCAGTACATTAAACAGTGTACTGAAAGCAACAATAGCAATAGCAATGAGAATAACAATAATAACAATAATAGTAGCTTCTTACCCTTTCATTCTATGTGCATACGCAACGTTTCTGCCAAACAAAATCAGTCAACTATAGGTAAAAGGGCAAGAGACCCGCGCCACGCACTGCGAACAGCAAACAGTACTTAGTGGTACTTGGTGCGGGGCGCGGATGCGCAAAGATGTTCGTATTTAAAAAAAACAAGATGGGCGTCACAAGGGAAATGTGGGCGGGACCTCCGTCCAGGAAGTGCCCTAGGAAGAAAGAATACAAGTACACACTTAGTAAACTTAATGTGTACGAGAGCAAATAGATGTACCTATGAACGAGTCCACAAAAGTCCAAACAAGTCTAAACTGGTTCAAAAACAAACAAAAATAAATAAATAGCTAGGCACATAGTCACCTTGTTGTTGGAGAATCAGGCAGGCCAGGTGCTGCACAAAAAGACGTCCGCCTGGATAATTGAAGCCGCAATTACACGGCACGACAGCAGGCTCAAGGAAAGTCTTCAAGCAGCTTTCCACAACGAAACACAGCAAGACCAGCAAACCAGCAAACAGTACTTAGTGGTACTTGGAGCGCGGCGCTGGTGTGCCAAGATGATCGTATTTTAAAAAAACAAGATGGGCGTCACAAAGAAAATATGGGCGGGACCTCCCTCCAGGGAGTGCCCTTGTTGTTGGAGAGTCAGGCAGGCCAGGTGCTGCACAAAAAGACATCCGCCTGGATAATTGAAGCCGTGATTACACGGCACAACAGCAGGCTCAAGGAAAGTCTTCAAGCAGCTTTCCACAGCGAAACACAGCAAGACCAGCAAACCAGCAAACAGTACTTAGTGGTACACATATGACCGTCTTAACGCATCCCAACCAATGTAGAAGACTTTGAATACCTCCTCATCAAGACCGAAATCAATTACCAAACCAACATAGTATTCCGCCTGATCTAGAGACCACCACCTTACAATCCAAACTTTGCAGCAAAATTAGTCCAAGAGCAAACAGATATATCTATGAACGAGTCCACAAAAGTCCAAACAAGTCCAAACTGGTTCAAAAACAAACAAAAATGAATAAATAGCTAGGCACGTAGTCACCTTGTTGTTGGAGAATCAGGCAGGCCAGGTGCTGCACAAAAAGACGTCCGCCTGGATAATTGAAGCCGCAATTACACGGCACGACAGCAGGCTCAAGGAAAGTCTTCAAGCAGCTTTCCACAGCGAAACACAGCAAGACCAGCAAACCAGAAAACAGTACTTAGTGGTACACATGTGACCATCTTAACGCATCCCAACCAATGGAGAAGACTTTGAATACCTCCTCATCAAGACCAAACTCAATGACCAAACCAACATAGTATTCCGCCTGATCTAGAGACCACCACCTTACAATCCAAACTTTGCAACAAAATTAGTGCATGCAGCCACCATTTTATCAACCTAACAAAAGAAAAGGAAACCAGGGCAAACTCAATCTGTGTGCATCTGCGCCACCTAGAATGATGGTATGCAGCGACCATTACTTGATACCACTCTACATCGCATTCCATCCCCGCCTACCAGCTGGAAAGAAAGTACTCCATAGCAGCAAGAATAGAAACTGGAAGAACCTAGACCTGGAGGCCTTAACAAACCTATTAGACTCGACCCCTCCAAGCAGAACAGAAACCACCGAAACAACCGTAGATGCAGCAGAAAACACAGCTCAATCACAAAGGCCCAAGGCCAACTGGCACTAGCTAAACCAC
Organism: Ambystoma mexicanum; assembly: GCF_040938575.1. Classification (NCBI taxonomy): domain Eukaryota; kingdom Metazoa; phylum Chordata; class Amphibia; order Caudata; family Ambystomatidae; genus Ambystoma; species Ambystoma mexicanum. The sequence continues at coordinate 296,607,013 of NC_090927.1, forward strand.
TCAAAGCCACACCAGAAAAACTGTCAGGAAATGTTTCAGAGAAGAACTGAAATAACTCAAAAAAGCCAACTGCAAAATAGAAAGAAAATGGAGAGAACAATACAAACGACAAGAAAACATAAAATATCAAAGACAGCTCAGACTATAAAGATCAACAATCCCCAAAGCAAAAAAATACTATTACGCCTCAAGTATAGAATTGCCAAAGAATCCACAGAAAGAACTCTTCAAAATCATCAAAGAGATTAAAAAAACCTCATCCTGCAAGAATTCCATCATCCCATCACAAGCACTTTGTGACAACATCAGCAAACCACTTGAGATCAAAAATAGATACAATACAGGAGACCATCAACACAACCCAGGCTAAAACAACCACAAATGCTGAATCACAGTCACAGGCCAAACACAGACTACGGCAAAACTCACCTGCCTAGAACCAATCACAGAAGAAATCTTTACCACACTGATCAAGGACACCATCCTTGCAGGATTCCCAAGGGACCTCTGCCTTCCTGACATCTTCAAAGTATTCCTCAACCACATAAACTCTGTGAGACACTTCCGGAATCTAATGAACCTATCACTCAAAAGAGGAATAGTACTGTCTGCCTTCATATGAGCATACATCGAACCAAAGCTAAAAAAAGGATTCAGAAATCACAGAGGACCCAAGCAACTAGAGACGGACATCCAACTTGCCCTACCCAGCAATGATCCTGGAGAACCATGTGTACAAGATCCTACTTAAATAAGTCGAAACAAATGTAATACTCGACCGGTCACCAGTTGATTTCAGACTAATGAGAGGAACACAATCAATCGATATGAGACGACCTGAAAATGAAAGCAGACGACAATGCCCAATCGGCCCTCATACTGTCGAACATAGCAGCAGCATTTCACACAATCAGCCACGGAGCACTAGTAAAAAGATGTAATGTGGTATACAGGAATCCACACTAAAGTGGCTTACCTCATTCCTAACAAACCGAACCGAAAGAACCTAACAACCACCATTCAGCTCAAACCCCAAAAATATATCCATGGAGCAGAATTCCTCCAAGACAGGATCAGCATTACCGCCCACCTATCCAGCAACGACCTACAAATAAAGGCAAAAGATTATGAAAAAAGGAAATTTGGAGGAATAACATTCTTGCGTCTAATTGCAAACCTCTGGGACACCATGCCCAAATAAATTAGAACCACAAAAGACATCATCACCTTGAAGATATGACTCAAAACCTGCTGGTTATTCAACAGACAATGACAACCGCAAAGGAACACCGGCAGTAATAACATCACAAACAAACAACTATAGAGGATGCAAGATGGGCCGAGAAACCGCAACCAAGAACGTGGCTATCATCAAGCGGGAAACAAAGAGTCACACCAGAGGCTCCAAAAAACCGACCAACTTGATAACCCACTTCCCCTTCCTGTTCTTCCAACATAACAAATGTCACTACACCAGACGTTGGACTTGTCACACTACACATAAACACACTAAGAATCAATTCTATATTCACACCCACCACCTCTGAGATGCTGGAAGCACATCTAGAGTGAACCATACAACTGTCAAAAACACAAGTACACACCAAGACAGCCGCAAATCTGGATCCCTTAAGGACACAATCTAACCAGTGCGCACAACCACAGCCCACCCCAGCTTTACACTAACACCACACAAGAGGGACTGACTCTTACCCATGCTGCTACAACGCACTGGGCCTCCCACACCAACATCCTCATGCAAAACAACATGCACAGATGTCACTCATCCTGGTTCTGAAACTATTCTCTCATCCTAACTTCACTAACCTCCCCACAACCCTCTCTTGCAGAGCCAAGTGAGCGCCTGGAGACTGCCCGTGGGTGGTAGTGCTGCGCGGCCATGGTATAATTCAACATAACATTTAATGGAAGAAGGGAAACTGCAAATCAAATCATTGTTGGCTAAAAAACTTGGATAGAAAAAAATGTGTCAACCATGTAAATATAATTCATTATATTGCATCAAACAAGGAAACCTGTCAGCACTTTTTATTTAGATTTTAATATATTTTATTGTACATATTATATTTATTTTATTTAGTGTTGGATTTGTAGAGCGCACTACAGCCCACAGGCATCAAGCGCTTTAATGACACTTAAGGAGGCTTGCTTGAGGGTTACAATAAGCGGCCCAAGAATAATGCTTAGATACAGTTTGTTAGGTTACAGTAACAGTTGTTCACAGGATTCTTATACATAGTAACATATGCAATACAGACAGGATTCTTATACATAGTAACATATGCAGTACAGAGCTCATACATTTGTTTGTGTATACCTACCATTCAAATTGCTATTTTCTTGTGTAGCTTTAAGGGCCACGTTTGTGGGTTGACTTAGCTGATAACAGCTTGCAACCCAGAGCCATTGTAGGCCCAAGTGAATGAAGGGCCTTATTGAAGGCTCAGTGCTATTACTGGCTAATTCCTTACCCCCCCCGAACCCAAGACTAATACTATCAGCACCCAGCACCAACATCTAGGTTGCAAATATGTCTGTTCCTGAGAAAAAATCCTCTGCATACTTACAGCGCACAGTGGAGCTCCTTTTCCTGAGGGGCATAACTGTAATGTAAGGCGTAAAAAGCCTATTAGCACCTTATGGCTTTTATGCCTTCCATTAATGTTACACCCCATTTTCTTCCATTTGTATGACGGAGAGGAGAAGCGCAACACAACTTGCATTTCAGCCACCTCTCTTCCTATCCGCCATACAAATGCCCCAGCATGCATTTTCATGCCATAGCAAATGCTGGCGATCCCTATGGGACCCGCTGGCTTTATCCACCAGCATGAAGCAGGCAGACTCCATCTCTTGTAAACACTGCCTGCCATGCAGGTCAAAGGTGGCATATTCGCGTGTATGCCACCTTTCGCCCTGCATCTTTGTACTCCGCTGTGCAAATGGTATTAGCATACTTGAGTGAAAAACATTTGACCTTTTCCATTTGACCGAAATTTTTGTTAATTTTTTTGTCCAAATATGGATGGAGGGGTAAGGGAATAGGTTAAGGTTGGGAAAAGGGGGGGAGGGTGCTTGGGGGTCTCCCCCCGCATTTTCAAAAAACAAAAACAACCCCAAAAAATAAGGTAAAATTGAAAAAGGTCAAATATTTTCGATCAAGTAGATCTAAACCGTGCAAATGACAGAAATTCGGCAGCAGGGACCTGTGCATGCCACAGTTTGAGACTCGAAAATGAGCTCCACTCAGTTCTCTCAGAATCAAACAAGATGGTGATATGACGAACATAAAAGAGGGGTGCCTGGTCAGGATGTGGAGAGCAGAGGGTGGGAACTGAAGTAGGTGGATACAGACAGAGGGAAACATTCGGGTCCCAGGGCACTGATCAAGTAAAAAGGAAGGCCCGTGCGAGGGGCACAGGCATGGAACAGAGGTTTATACTGAAGGATGCAGCCTGGTATCTCACCTGTTGATTGGCTGGCGCCACCCTTTTGAGTGCTAATTTGAAGTAAATGATTTTCAACGGGAATAATTGTTTTGTTTTCAATGTTTTGTGTTGGATACTTTAATTCATGACCAAACCGAGTGCTCACCATCTTTCTGTGTCCTTATGTGATATGGAATTTCAATGGATTGCGGAGAATCTCAGCTTGTTATGGGAAAGTACCACAGCTGTGAACTTGACATTTGCAATTAATACAATTTTCTGGGCCAGCAATTCAGATTATTTTTTTTTCTAATTGATCTATCAATTAAATGAACGTTCTGATTTAACGTTTTAGCATTTTTCAGCTCACTTGTGTCTGCTAAATGAAACTCTTCAGCGAAATCCAAGACTCATGAACACTTCATTCTGTGTACATATGGTGGCCTTCGTTTTTGAAAGCACAGCAATTCCAGCTAATTAGATCTATTTATTTGCATATCCGATCACTGCATTCCGAGGATGCCATTAACTGGGAGTTTAGAGGCGTAATTAAGAAAACCTGTTCAGAAGTGAGGTGATGGACGAGGTACATTGTTATAGAGTGCAGCGTACACGGCCTTTAAATAGTGTTTCTGTACGGCCATAAACCCTGCTGTCGGTGTGAGTACAATATTTTAAGCTGACATTAGCACCCCTATGTCAATGCAGCAGGCTGTTCCCTGCATACGGTCACTCCCTGCTCTGGCAGGGACATACCAAGAATGGGGGAGGAAAAGGCGGAAGTCTGCTGTCAGGGCTAGCTCTGGGATCGCGGTTTGAAAGTTCTTTACTGTTTCTTTATCTTTTCTTCACTTTTTTCCAACTCTGGTCATTGTGCATTACTGTTTCCTGATCTGGGTATTTCCCTTCACAATAGTGCATGCACAGAAAACTACTCCCTGCATGGAAGTGGATGCTCCCTGGATGGTTAGGACCAGCTGTTTCCTTGTCTATATGGTCACGACTGGGCCTAAAAGAAAACACAGGAAGACAAATCATTCGTAGGATGTAAACGTTTTCTTTTGGAATACTTGTGTACCCCATCTCAGAAGCATGGTTCTCCAGTGGTCTATGCCAGTAATGGTGGCAGACATAGCTATGAGTGAACCTCATAATATGTGTCCCAACTCTGTTCACCAGTGTACAAGTGCCCTAAGTCCTATACCCTAAAACATGCGTCTCATGTCCTGAGACATATGCCTATAGAGTTGTGCCACATGCCCTGTGCCCAAACACTCACGCCTAAAGTTTTGTGACAAGTGATCAAAATATTGTTCCAAACGCCCGATGAACCCAAGACATGCCCAATCAGATGTCCCAGTTCATCACATCGTCTATCCAATACCCCAAAGCCTGTAGCTCAAGAAATATGCCATAAAGTGTAGACCTTATACTGGAGTATAGCTACATATGCTTAACAAGTATAGCAGCATTCAACATTAGTCAAGGAACCATTAGGGGCACTCATAAAGATATAAAATAGCAGTGAACCTTTACACCTATTTAATGAACTCCACATGTAGGCCTCGAGACACATTCAGCTTTCCCAGAAGCGTGAAAATCCTCATCCCCCAACAGAGAATATCAGTGAGGCTCTCGCAATAAGAAGCACAAGCCTGTAACTTCCCACAGCAAGACTGAATGCTGTGCAGTGATTGGTCAAAGCAAGGGGGGCAAACACATTCTCAAGCCTGAATTGTGGCAGTGAGGTCATGAAAAAGCAACAAAGAAGAATCAGACCCTAGAGCTGAGGGCAAATACTGCACACTGATTGGTTAAAATGCATTATCTTAGCCGAGCTGTGCTCAATGGACATACAACAATTTATGTTCCTAACCAGCACATCAAAACATATCACAGTGAAGGACACATGTTAGTAGGAATTAATCAATGAGCACGCCTGACAAGACAGAGTGATCAGGAACAACACTGCCCTCTTAAGGGGAAACCTCACTGAAAGAGATCCAATCACTTAGACATAAACTCTGCAGAAACATCAGTGTGAATAGAATAGAACTAATGAGGCATCAATGGCTTTCTTAGAATCTTATGAACAACCATAAACAGCACATGCACACTATTAGTTAGGAGCACATTTATGATATATATATATATATATATATATATATATGACACGACCTGTGGTAGCAGCCGTTTAGTTATGGTTAAGTTGCTAAACCTATAGGAAGAGCACTTTTTGGGCGGCTTATAACTTCGCTCCCCCTGGACAAATCCTCATCAAACTTTGCAAAAAAAAGTATATGGCCCACTCTGAATTGTCTCGGCAAGTTGGGTGAGGTTTCGTCAAGGGGGGCAAAGTTATAGGGGGGGTCCCAAAATTATTATTTTTTCCATAGACTGAATTGAAAAATATTTTGCTCACGCCTACAGCCCAAACCGCTGTACGGGTTTTAACCCTATTTGCGGCTGGAGTGGCGGCTTGGTCCTGAAATCATGCTTTTGTAAATTTGTAAAACAGGAAAAATGTAGGTGGCAAAAAATTAGTGATATCTGGCACTGCTTTGCGGACCCACTACCCTGTTCGCTCCATGAACAGAACTCTGATTGGCCTGGAGAGCCGCATGATGTCCACGGACATACGACGTGCCTGCTTATTGGCTGGAGGAAAGCGTGACGTGCGTCAAATTTTCCCGAAACGCTGCCATGTTGTATTCACGGATATCTGCGGATAGCGTGGTGGAGGACAGGGCTGGGAAACATGTTTTGGGGCATTTGGTGTTTGGAAGAGGGGCTGGGAAGGGTGGGGGAGTGAAAATATTTGATATTATGTATTTAGGTGGAAGAAGACTGTGTGGGGTGCAGCAGTCTGCGGATACATCTGTAGTCCACGGACAAGACTGCTGGGTGGTTTGTCTGGTGAATTCAGGGAGACTTCATTAGGGTAGGTCAGTCGAATGTAGGTGATATGAAGATGTTTGCATAGGTTACAGATAGGCTTTGCACAAAAGAATCTAGGCACTACCACAACTTCTGCAGTCTCATATGGCCATACCAGCAATAATGTATCCAGGCACCTGGTTTATGTGTGTGGGTTGTGGCCACTGGTCAGATTCTTGGGTGCATGGCCTTATTATGCTGTGGTGGTTGTGGCCAGGCACCCATTGAGGTGCATGGGCTTTTGTAGATTGAACGGAGTGGTTTGGTAGTTTGAAGAGTTAATTGTACGCTTTTTGACAACATTTTCTCAATGAGGGTTTCTTCTGCCATAATGGTGTTGTATATAAATGTAATACCCTTGACCACTGCTATGTATGGCAATTCGGTTTTTATGCTCCTGTGTGTATGCGTTTTCATTGAAATATGGTTCTGTTTTGGTTGTGTGAATGCACTCATCTGCAGAGAAGTTTACAAGGTATTTTTGTTGAGATTGGCATGTTCCGAAGTCGTTTTGGTAGTTTACTGATTAATTTTGTTAGTAGTTTTATTCTGGTTAAAATTAATATAAACAATTTCCAGGTTTTGTTTTGTGCAGTTATTTTAAAGGGTTGAGCGTGATTTCTGTGTTGTTTATTATAAGATTGTGAAGTACAGTACAGTGGAAAAAAGCTTGTGAAATGAAAGGGGAAGTGCGCTCAAAAATGTTATTGCTCTGAGCATCGGCATCTCCTGTTAACCATACTGTGATCAATTATAAAAGTTTTTGTATGCATTTTACCTTACTTTTATTCACTTTTATACATGCGAAAACAAAGTGTTGTGTGACGTGATCTTGTCCTAATGTTAACAGTTGATGTGTCGCCCTAAATATAAGTTCCCTTGCGGCAATAATACAGATGGGCCACTCCTGAAGCTCCACCTGTTCTCATTACGTTTGTGGGCATTATACCCAAACGTGCCGTGTTATCATTTACGGCAAAACATTACTTAACGCAGAACCAGGATGATAAACACAGATATCGTCTGGGCTGTGTTACAGCTTTTCCCTTCGGGGACGTATTGGCACACTGCCCAGACTCCCTGGTGGACAAAAGCTGTAATGCAGGGCAGCCATAGCTCTAGGAAAGTCAGGGGTAATGTCCCTGGCCTTCGGTGGCTGTCTCCCATGTGGGTTGACCATCCCCAAGTGCAGCAGCAGTCCCAGGGAGCCCCGGCAGGATCCCCGATCTTTCCCAGAGGGAGAAGCTGCAACGCAGGCCAGCCAGAGCTCCAGGATAGTCGGGGGGTAATGTCCCTGGCCTTGGGCGGCTGTCTTCTATGTGGGCTGACCATACGCAAGTGAAGTGGCAGTCCCAGGGAGCCCCGGCAGAGTCCCTGACCTTTCCTGGAGGGAGAAGCTGCACCACAGGCCAGCAGGAGATCCAGGATAGTTGGGGGTAATATCCCTGGCCTTAGTGGGCTGTCTCCCATATGGGGCTACCATCCTCAAGTGCAGTGGCTGTCTCAGTGAGACCCGGCAGGGTCCCCATCCCTTCTCTGAGGGAAATTCTGTAACACAGCCGAGCCAGAGCTCTAGGATGTGTCAGGGGTGATGTCCCTGGCCTTGGGTGGCTGTCTCCCATGTTGGTCGACTGTCCCCAAGTCCAGTGGCAGTTCCGGCAGGTTCCAGATGCTTCCCTGGAGGGAAAGGCTGTAACGCAGCCCAGCCAGAGCTCCAGACTGGGTTTGGGGATGGTAGACCCACATGGGAGAAGGGTGCCCAAGGCCAGGGACATCACCCTGACCATCCTGGAGGTCTGGCTGGGATGTGTTACAGAATTTACCTCCAGGAAGGGAGGGGCTCCCTGGGATGCTGCTGCACTTGGGGGTGCTCAACCCACATGGGAGACAGCTGCCCAAGGCCAGGGATTTTACCCCTGACAAATTCTGGAGCTCTGGCTCGGCTGCATTATAGCTTCTCCCTCCGGGAATGGTCGGTACCCTGCCGGGCCTCCCTGCACCCGCTGCTTGGCTTGGGAATGGTCAAACCACATGGGAGACAGCCGCCCAAGGGCAGGGACGTTACCTCAGACTTTCCTGCAGCTCTGGTTGGCCATTGTTACAGCCTCTCCCTCCGGGAAAGGTCGGGAACCCTGCCGGGCCCCCCTGCACCCACTGCTGAGCTTGAGAACAGTCAAACCACATGGGAGACAGGTGCCCAAGGGCTGTGACATCACCCCGACCATCCTGAAGTGATGGCTGGGCCGTGTTACAGAATTAGCCCCTGGGGAAGGAAGAGGACCCTGCCAGGAGCTCCCTGGCCCTGCCGCTGTGCTTGGGGATGATAAAACCACATGGGAAACGGATGACCACGGCTGGTGTTACAGCTTTTCTCCACCAGGTAGTCCTGGCAGTGTGCAATACCTCCCAGAAGGGAAATGTTATAACACAGCCCAGCCAGAACTCCAGGACGGTTGGAGGTGATGTCCCCGGCCTTGGACATCCATTTACCATGTGGGTATACAGTCCCCAAGCACAGTGGCAGCTCCAGGGAGCCCCGGCAGGGTCCCCTTCTCTCCCCCAAGGGAAATTCTGCTTTTTTTGTGAAGGGCTATCTGGTGCAGATGCTGGTCGGATCCCGAGATCTGGCAACATATCTGATGCCGGATCGGCAAAAGGTGGCGCATTGAGCAGCGCTGGGTATAGCTCGCTATAGGATGGAGACGTATATGCATAAAACATGGAGAAAGATATGACGTTTCAGGTTGTAGTACAGACAGATGTTACTATAAGTAAACTGAGAAGATTACTGATGGAAAAGCGGACCAATGCCCACGAATAATGTTTACCAACTGCGCAGTGCCCTGAACTCAGCCTTTATGAGTCTGTAGGATACAACAATATGTTCCATGGCACAAATCGGTTTACATATTAGTACTCTGTATACCAGTGGTGTTTGTGGGACGTAGATGATGAATAGTTACAATATGCTATAGCAAACAACCCAGAACAAGGTCAGTTTGTACGTTGTTTAATTAGTTATTATGCATGTAGCATTTTGGTCATTTTTAATAATAATATTATGTAAACTTTGGGAAATTCCATTCTGCTAGTCTGTCAATGCAGAAATGCTCTGAAGAACAGATTGCAGAAGTCTAAGCTAACTTTTCAAATATCCACTCTCAATATAGTAAATGTTATCATTTTTGTGGCTATTGGAAAACTTGTGTCCTTCGAACTGTTGCTGACTTGCGCTGACGGCCAAATAACAAAAGCAGCTTGTTCTCAGTCATTGACGATAGAGACGGTAGGTTTTGGTTTCGTAAAAAAAACATGTGACAAAAAACGGAAAGGAGTCTTAAATATCCTTTTAAAGTAGGTTACGCGACGTGAACGTGTGATCATTCCAGATTGGTGTGTTTTGCTGAAATGGTCGTGGATATATCATCCCTGCAAGAAAATTGCATAGCAATTGCAACTCACTCTTGTCTAGCACTGTTTAGTGCAGCAAGCGCAAAAGGAGTTGGTTATTGTGACTGTATTTATTCCACTGTTTAACCATTCCGGTATCCCATGAACATTCCTGGTGCATTCCGTAGTGATGTAATAGTCGGACTAGCATATTATCGTACTTTACACAATGTAATTTGTGAGAGTGAGAGACTTAATGTTTGCTATATGGATAGACGAGTCCAGCTTACCATGCTGAAATTTAGAGATGGCTGAGCAACAAACAAATTGTAGCCTGCCTGGGTTTCATAGCCGAAAGTATGGAGACACAGGGTCTGGGGAGGCCAAGTGAAGAATGGTGTTTTTGCAGAAGATCATTTTGAGGTGCATATGGTGTTTGGTAAATAGCCCCAGCGCATTGGAAGCGCAGGGCCATAGCTGTGAATTGCTATTGATAGTGTAGGGGGGATGGATGGGGATGAGCTGAGCGAAAAGGGTAGCAATCAGGGCTGGACTGGACTACAGGGTACTGTGCAGATTTTCTTGGTGTGCGTTTGCAGTCGGGGCCTATTTTCGATTTCATTTCACATTTTGTCCTAGGAAAAGGGTTGAGGTAGCTCAAAGTGTGTAATATGGAGTTACTTTGAAAATTATTTCCAGTGCCTCCATTGGTTCACAGTCTATCCCTGGCAGCAATCATTCTTTGATGACTCTTATAGAGTATTGAGTGTGTTTTTGACTGACTGAGAAACTGAAAACAACTATTTGTATATTGTGTGAAAGAACCTTGCTAAAGGGACTTTATGGTTAAGTTGCACTAATAAAAACCTATGAAATTCAGTGAAAAAACTTTGTTAAAGAGATGTTATGGTTAAGTTGCACTAATAAAAACCTATCAAATTCAGTGAAAAACGTTGTTAAAGAGACATTATGGTTAGGAGTAAAAATGAAAAAACCCAAAAAGCTAAGCAACCATAAGCCACCACCGTGCACTGCTAAGACTAACACCCATGACATCAAATATGACATCGCAAATGTCATTGATGACATCACATGTCTGGCTCCCTCTTTTTTGTTCACTGACATAGTGTAATGATGGGGGACTCAAATGATGGGTGAGTAAAACTAAACTTTATTGTTAATTACAAGTAGGTAATTAGGGGAAGCGCAATAGAAGATGGTGTATTATTGTTAATGACTCCAATCAAGCATCCCCACTAAGTCAGTGCCTTGTCTGGGATTGCTCAAGGATAGCCCTTATTTATATATTTTTATGACAAGTTATAATCTGGATGATGAACCCTTGTATCACAACCCTCTCTTAGAATCCCCCTGGCTCCACTGAGCCAAGAAGTAGGTTTGTTTTGCAAATTGAAAAGGTTTATTTGAAAAATTAAACAATATATATATATATATCACACGTTTATAATAAATTCATATTTGATATCACACTTAGACATATGACAGTGATCAACAATGGATGATGTTATACTAGCAAACTGGTTTAATTACTTAGGAGTAGTATAGAGGATAAGGTAGCTGAAAATGCTTTGTATGGTACAAGGAAATGCAAGGTGGAAAAGAAGCAACACAGGAATAAACTTGATATGATTTCAGCAAAAGATAATAGAATCACTTTTTCTCTGACAATTCACTCCCCCCCTATGCAATGTAAGGAGATGGAAGTAACACACACAGTCTTCAGGAATACAATCACAGTACAATATAAATTCAGTTCCCCCCTAGCAAGCTTAGAGAAACAGGGATGATTTTAAACACAGGCAAAGTACTTTAAAGGTGGTATGCAAAGAAGGGAAAAATATGCTAAAAATGATTTTAATTCCCTCTAGAGGTTCAGGGTGAGTGAGAGATACTTTAAATCAGTTTAGAGCTTGTTGGAAAGCATAGAATCTCAGATTTAAAATAAAAGTTAAATCTCGTTTCTACCACAAACGGTTCAAGAGATACGGACGATTTTGTGAAGGTAGATTATCAAAATAAAAGTAAAGCTCAGAATGACAGATGACAGTTTTGCAGCTTTGAATCAACAGGAATCAGTTCAGGCCAGCCCTATCAATGATCCAGGGATGGTAACCAGGTTGAAAACGGAATTCTGTAATGGAAGCAAAAGACAAATATTTTTACATGTGGCTGAAATGAAGCAAAATGTCAAATTGCGGCAATTTAGTCGCGTGCGTCGAGCGCAATTACGGAGGAAGTATAAGGAGTTGCAAGTCAGTTTAGAGCTTGTTGGAAAGCTTAGAATCTCGCTTATACCACAAACGGTTCAAGAGATACGGACGATTTTGTGAAGGTAGATTCTCAAAATAAAAGTAAAGCTCAGAATGACAGATGACAGTTTTGCAGCTTTGAATCAACAGGAGGGACATGATTTCTATGATGCAGTTCTCAATAAGTTAAAATAGTTTGAAATAGATTATTTTAAACTAAGAGATTGGTTTTGGACAGTTCGGGCTGAGTACTCACACTATATTTTGGACAGGAATGCGACTTTGTCATGGATCGGGTCAAGATTGGCTGCAGTTCTCTCGCCACTGGGTACTAGTTCTACGCACAGCGATCTGGGTCAGCTCTCAGCACTGCACAGCGATCTGGTCTCTCTGGATCTCTGGTCTCTCTGGAGATTGATGGATTTGAAGTCTGGAGTCTCCCGGCAAAGCGTCCCGCAAGAAAGTGGAAAGTGAATGTCCCTGTCTGGCTTCCAGTGGCTCTTTTTATGTCTTTTGAAAATGGGTGTGGATGCTAACTTTCTGTGCCCAACCCACTCACGATTTGATAGGTCAAGGATTTCTCTTTGACCTGATTTGAGAAGGGAACAGTGAGTCAGAGCGATGAGGTAGGTTTATGGTCAGAGGATCCTCCCCTTGTCAAATTGCACACAAATCTATTTCTGATCCAAATACCCATTTATCTATGTACCATTTTTCTAATGTTATATGTCCAGTTAACATATTTTCTGTAGCACCAAACCATCCGATCCCTGTCTTTGTAAAATGCCATGTCCACTTTTGACAGAAATCTGCCCTTTTCATCCAGATAACGACCTCTAAACCTTTCCAGTTTTTACACAAATGTGCACAAGGGATATGGGTTTCAGATGATAAAGTGTCAGATTTTTAACATGCATACATTTGGAGTAACAACCTTAAAATGTGCACAGAAAAATCACAAGAATGATGATATTATTTATATATTTTTTACAAGTCTGCAATATGAATTATCCATCTTTTTAAAATTATGCTCTGGCCCCAAAGGGGTGTGGTTTTCCAAAGCACATGGTGGAATTTCTGGTTTGTCCACTTCCCCCAAGCTCAGCTTGCTCACAGAGGCACTTCTCCTCCCACTTCTCCCAAGGGGAAGCTATTTTATGAGCCCCCCAATATAACATTTGCCTGAGCCCAAGACAGTGCGTTGTTCAGTTTCCTGCAGTCCCCAGGTGCTACTCCCCTAATTCAATCAGAGAGGTGTCATCTCCTTTTGGCAGGGGCAGCAGAATGCAACCAGGCCTGGGAACACAGCTGCTGATCAAGTTTCAACTCCAGTCGGGGGTAGTTGTCAGGCAGAATTCAATCTCTTTAAGCCAAGCTTCAGCTAAATGTCACTTTGGTTCCTAGTTTTCTACATTCAAACCAAACTTGCAATTTTTACACATACAGCTATAACACTGATTCTAAGTTCAAAACTATGACATTTAAACAATTGCAACCTATGTGACACTCAAAAGTAGGTCACTCATTTATTCTAAACATTTCGATTTTAGTGGCTTTAAGTCCAATTTCACTTCAGCTGCTGACATCCACAGCTCAGCCAGTTTCATTATGAACATTATTTTGGGCTGTTTTTCCTTCCAGATTTTGTATGCACACAAGTCTACCTTCTGCCAAATGTCTGCCGGTGTTCATTGAGATTTTTGAATATCTTGCAATGTTTAAAATAGGCATCTTTAGCTTGCATTTCAGAGAAACAAAGGTGATTTCAAAACACTTTTTGAGCCACCGGCACTGCTGTTTTTCCTTTGGCACACATTTCACTCATGGCACTCCTGGCCCCTCAAGCTCGCACTGGTGGGTGGCAGGTCAGGGGAACATTTTGGTGTGCGCCAAAACTGCGCGGTTTTCCTGGATTCTGGTGCAATGTGGGCTTTTCGGCCATGTTGGATTTTCTAAGCCCACAGCACCAAATGTTGCAGCATAATAGTCCAAACGTGGGTCAGGACACCCAACAAACCCCCCTGCCTGACTGCGCTTTGATTTCGAGTCGAGGGGGAGTCCGGTGCAAAGGATGTTTTGATCCACGCGCTGGTATGTCCGCATCATCTTCTTCCAATTCCGTAGATGGCACAGTTCAGCATCTTTTCCTCCATCCGGTTGGATCGATCGGTTCTCCTCGCCTGTCCTGATGGGAATATTGGGCGGTACCCCGGGCCCCTCGGATCTTTGCTCCTGGTCCCCGGGTCGTTCTCCTTGGTCAGTCTCCATGGTTTCATCTCTCCTAGGATGATAAAGCAAAGCAGCAATACACATTCCTAGACATTTTTCCACCACTATTAATGGTGTGGCGAACATATACATTTTATACATCCGGATGCATTTTGCAGTCTTATTTTAAAAAGCAAGATATAACAGGAAACATTTACATACCAGAATCATGATATTTTAGAGACTATATGCGGGATATTTTAGGGTTGGAACTGAATTACTTTGGAGCGGCCCCCTCTGGGATTCCAGAGGATTCCTCCAGTTGCTGCAGAGTGTACCTGGGATGGCAACACTTTAGCTGATTTATATGTACCCACTTGTCTTCCCCTTCCGCCAGACTACCTTTGGGGATGCGGATCTTATAAGCTACTGGGGAGATCTTGTCCATAATTTCAAACGGTCCCTTCCATGTAGGCAAAAATTTTCGCTGTTTGGCCTGGTTCCTTTGGAAATTGTATAGATAGACCCGGTCTCCCACATTATATACTTTCCTGGAAGTTTTCAAATCGTAATGGGTTTTCATGCTATCAGCTGATCTTTCTAGATTCCGCTGAGCATAGGCAAAAGCATGTTGAAGGTGTTTCCTTAAATTCTCCACATACTCATGAGTTGTGGAGGAATTGATCAACGTCTGCTCTTGGGTCCTGTAGAGAAAATGCTGGGGAAGCACCATCTTGCGTCCAGTCATCAGCTCAAATGGTGACATTTAAGTTGCAGATGAAGGGGTAGATCTGATGGCCATTAGGACCAGAGGTAATCGGATATCCCAACTTGGCCCAGAATCTGCCACAAACTTTTTTAATATGCTCACAACGGTTCTGTTGTATCTCTCCACTGCACCAGAAGAGGCTGGCCGGTAAGCAATATGTAGCTTCCTTTTGACCCCCAGTATCTCCCACATCTTTGTCATTACCTCACTGGTGAAATGGCTACCTCTGTCTGACTCAATCCTTTGAGGTAGACCAAAACGGGAAAAGATGTGGTTAATCATCAGGGCAGCTGCTGTCTCTGCCTTGCAGTATGGGGCCAGGAGACATTCCACCCACTTGGTAAACAAGCATGTGACCGTAACATGCACTTGTTTCCTCTAGACGAGAGAATCACAGGGCCTACGAAGCCGATTTGCAAATCTGACCATGGTAGTGTCATCCCCCTCTTTTGGAGAGGCGCCCGGTGTGTGAGGGATGTTGGCTGAAATTGTGCACACACAACACCCCTTCAAGTATTGGTCGAGGTCCTGCCCCATGTGTGGCCAGTAAGCAACCACTCTTAAGATCTCAAGGGTTGTATGAAACCCCCTATGACCGGCGGTGGCCGCATCATGGGCATGACTTAACATCAGGTTTCGGAATGAGGTAGGGACCACCCACTGATCATGGCCAGCTTGGGATTTCCTTACCAAGAAACTGTCTTGGATTCGGAACATCTTTGGACATTTCATCAACACTCTAAGGTCCTCTTTCCCAATGTAATCGGTATCCGTCAGAGGAAAGTTCTCAGGGTCCTCAATGTGTTGGTAAAACTTACCAATTATTGGGATCCCCTTTTTGAGCCGTAATCAAATCGGCATCTGGGGTCTCCTTACTCCATTGTGCAGTTGAAAGATCATTGTGAGCATTTGTCTGGGACCTAGTGATAGCAGTGACCTGGATTTCCCCCAGCAGGGACTCAATCTCTATTAGATTCCCTTGGATGGCCCCGGTTTTGGCCAGCTGATCAGCTAAGTCATTTCCAGTTTTTTCTGATCCCTCTACTTTGGAATGACCCTTGATCTTTTTCCAGTAGATGGTCATCCCATTCGAGGTGACCAGGTCATCAATGTTTTGGATTAACTTCCCATGTTTCAAGGGTTTGTTATTAGCACATAACATGCCTCTGGTTTTCCAATTAACCAGGTGCTCCACGGACCTGTTCCGTACATAATCCGAATCTGTGATTATGACCAGTTTGTGGAGTTGATGTTGGACAGCAGTGAGGATGGCTTGATGCACAGCCATCAACTCTGCTACTTAACTACTTCGGGGACCGATTTTGTACCCAGCGGAGGGTTCTGGAGACTCATTCACCCACGCATTCCCTACGCCAGCCACCAGTTGTTTTTCACCGTTGTTTGCAACATGGTAAGAGCATCCATCCACATAGACAGTGGGCATTCCCTCACACGTGTCTTCTTCAAAGACTTTGTGTGGGGAATTAAGGTATGCCTCCATGTTGTCCTTGATTTTTAGACTTTCGTCCTCGAGACAGTTTTCTCTGGGACAATCATGCAAGTCAGCCAGACCTTGCGCGTGGGCACTCTTCTTGTTTTGGCCATATCTGACTTCCACAGGAAAGCCTTGCATTGACAGAATCCAGGAAGTAATTCGGGAATTACTCACATTTCTGGACCGGATTCTGTCACTTTGGAGGTATTGCAGAGGCTGGTGTGGAGTCTCTACTATGATGTGTTCCCCCTGGATCAACGGGCGGTAATTCTTCAATGCCCACACCGTTGCCTGGAGTGCCTTCTCACAATCGTTGAATTTTTCCTCCACAGAGGATAAAGTTTTGCTTGCATAGGAGATTACTTTATTGACCTTGTCATACTTTTGGTATAATACTGCCGTCAAGCACGTATTAAAGAACCCTGTTTCCAGGAAGAACTCCTTGTTTCTGACAGGGTAAGATAGGCAAGGCACTTGTGAGAGGCTTCTTTTGAGTTGTATTACTGCCTTGGATTGTTCTGGACAACATTCCCACTTGACCCCTCCCTTCAAGAGATGAATCAGGGGTCTGGTGATCTCTGCGTAACCCTCAATGAACTTTCTGCTGTAATTAGTCAGTCCAAGGAGGCTCCTTAGTTCCCGCAGAGTTGTGGGATCCTTCAGTTTCTGAAGTGCTTCCACTTTCTTTTCTTGGGGACAGAGACCCTGAGGAGTAATCTCATGCCCCAACAAATTAACACGGGTTCTACACCACTGTGCCTTCTGAAATGAAAGTTTTGCTCCGGCGGCCCTCAACTGTGTCAGAACATAACGGATCTCCGCTATGTGTTCTTCCACAGATGAACTTTTGATGAGGACATCATCTACATAAGCCAGGTTACCCCTCGCACCCAAGTCTGGCATGGCCTTATGTAGGGAAATGTTGAACTCATTGCCGGAGTTGAGGTATCCGAAGGGAGTCCGGGTCCATGTGTACTGCTGGCCCCCAAAGGTAAAAGCCAGTTTGTATTGGTCCTCCCTATTGACAGGCACGGTCCAGTATCCATTGGTCAGGTCTATTGCAGTGAATACCTGTGACCCCTGAATCTGGGCCAGCCCTTGGTTAATGTAGGGCAGAGGCCATCGGGAAGTATGGACCCATTTGTTGAGCTCCCTAAGGTCGGCACAGAGTCTCCACTGGCCGCTGGCTTCAATATTCCCAGCACCGGATTATTGAAGGTGCTGTGGACTGGACGGATTATTCCCCGGGACTCAAGGTTCTTAATTATTTCAGTAAGGGACTCCATCCATGGATGCGAGAAGCAAGAGATATTGCTTCACAAACACTGGAGTCATTCCAGGGTCCGTGGGAATTGTTGTTGTGTGGATGTCGGTGCGACCACAGTCATATGAGTCTACCGCAAAGAGATCTTGGAAATCCAAGAAAACTTGTTTCAACTTTTACTTCTGTTCCAGAGTCACGCAGGCATCAGCTAGGTTGACTCTCTCTTCCACCATCTGCCTGAAGCCTGGAAAGACTTCTGGTTTTGCTATCTCAGCGGCCTCCTCCAGCTGGGTGGAGAAGTCCCTGGTCAGAGTGCTCATTTGGACCGGAGGCTTCAGGTGGGAAAGGTAGCCTCATGGACCTGGAAAATCACCTCATCCCCTCTGAAGTCACAAGTCACATCTTCCTTACCATAAGGGCAAGAAGTGTACACCAGGAAGTTCCCCCCATGCCGGGTAAAGATCCTGTCTGGTGTTGTATTGTCATCACTGTCACTGTCAAAACAGTCCTTGGGGATTGGTCCTAACAGTTCATTTCCTAAATCAATGGAGAAATGTTGGTCATCAACCGCCATTCCAATAATGGTGCCTGCGGCTAGAGTAATACTCTTTAAGTCGCTGTTATCCACCTCTATTGGAATGATGTCATGTTCTATGTTGACTAATGGTGTTGGGCTTACCCCTAAACCTTGATGTTGGAGGAAAGCATTTAGATGAATATAAGCATCAGGGTTTTTCAATTTTTGTCCTCTTTTAACTTTCACTTCCAGGGAGAATTGTCGGGTCCTTTCTGGGATGGTGACTTCCTCCTTAATCTGAATTTCAACTGCATACGGTTGCAATTGAGCTGACCTACATGCTTTTTCTGGATCATCAAAGCCCATGGGATTATCCGCTAATCGGGACCAAGCTTTGAAGTTTATTAGGTCCAAACTAATGGCAAAGCGATTGAGAATGTCACTGCCTAAGTAAAAGCCGGCAGTGACGTCTCGCACGACCCAACAATTATGGACTATGCTCTTGTTGCCAATGGGAATTTTGATCATACACCTGCTTAGCAGGAGATGTTTGGAATTAGGTGCTTCCAGTTCCATTTCCCATTTGTCTATCAGTTTGAATGCGGGAATGGCTGAATCTTTTGGGAGTTGGGGGAACATGGCTTCGCTGATGAAGCTCTTACCGTTGTTCACACACACTCGAGCGAGAACAGAGTCCTTCCCATCATTTAACTGAACAGGGATGAACAACTGCTCTCCAATTTGGTGAATATCAGCCAGGCTCTGAGCTGATTTCACATCTTTCTTGACTATAGGAGTGGGAGTTTCTGATTGTGGATTAGTAAAGAATTTCAGGGTGTTTCCTTCCAGTGTGGAATACCACCTTAAACTGGAAGGAAGGTTGATTTTCAGAAATAGAGAGGACCCCCCATCACCAGTCTGTTGTCCTACTGCTATTAATGTCACATCTGCAATTTGGTTGTTCTGGAAGTGAAATTCTACTTGGTCAGATTTTTGTTCAACCATGTGGCACGTGCCGTTTAAACTAACATGGTTGACACTCTGCTTTAATTTTATTGGTCGGCTAGTCTGGGTCCAGAGGACCTTGTTTACGCAATCTATTAGGGGTGACAACCTTCTCAGGAGGTCATTCCCTAGTAAACAAGGGGTGCCCTCTGGAGTCACTACTATGACCGGGTGTTTCACCTTGTGTCGCCCAATTTTGATGTCCAAATCTGCAGTCCCCTCGACGGGAATTTCCTTCCCGTCAAAGTTCTGGAGTTGTCCAGGAAGAGAGGTGAGGGGAATTTGGTACTTCTCCCCCCTACCTGAATTCAGTTCATCAAAGGCCCTTCTAGACAGAAGGGTAGCTTGAGATCCAGTGTCCACCAGCGCCAAAATTGTACCCTGCCCCTGTACTTGTACCGGGGCAAAGTATCTTACCTCCTTCTCCTCAAGGGGGCACAGATAATGCACATTTTTGGACAATTGGTGGGCTAATTTTCTGGCTTTGGACATTGGGAGAGAAGATATTTGGGCAGAATTCTGTGGAGAGTCGTGGGAATCTGCAAGAAAAAGTTGGCAACTTGAAATGGTTTTGGGTTCCCCTGGTTCCGGTTCTGGGCTGCCCCCCTCTTTTTGAAGGCAGTCATAAGGATGGGTTTGACCCATGGGATTTTGGTATTGTTGGTTCTGGGATAGAATGATGGGCGGCGACAGCTCAATCCCCACATCTACCCAGTCTATTGACTCGGTTTTAGGTTCCCCTGGTTCCAGTTCTGGGCCACCCCCCCCCCCTTTTTGGAGGCAGTCACCAGGATGGGTTTGAACCAGAGGTTTTCGGTCTTGTTGGTTCTGGGATAGAATGATGGGCGGTGATAGCTCAATCCCCACATCTACCCAGTCTGGGTTGGAATCCCTTGGGACCCATTTTTCCTTGGGAGGAGTTCCCCCATCTCTGAAGGAGAAGATCCTTTTCCCAGGATCCTCTGAGGATCCCTCTCCCTCAAATTGGAAGACCTGTACCTCCTCCACAAAATGGGTCTGTTTGGGTCCTTTGTTTCTCCTACCTCCTCTTTGCTCCTTGGGTGGCAGACTTTCAGGGGTAGGAGATTTTGTTTCCGGTTCCTGGTTTTCCAGGGGCTGTTTACAAGTTGGGAAGGAAGCTTCCTCCAAGGCTTTACTCCCCCCTTCCCCTTGTGCCTCCTCCCTGGGAACCGGTGGGTTATCGGGGTGCGGCCCCCGTCATTGTTCTGGAGCACCAGGCGCAGAGTTTGGGGCATTCTGCGGTGGCATGCTCATCTGAGGGTTCTGTTGAGCCCTCAGTATGTGACCCAGATCCCGTGCCATATTTTGGACCTGGTGCTCAAGTTGGGAAACCCGCTTAGGCTGATACGGGGTTCTGTTTTCTCCCCTGGGCTGATCCCGGGAAGGGTAGCTATCCCTTCTCGGGTTGTGCCCCGGGTTGGGAAGATTTGGGTACCCCTCCACCCTTGGCCTCCCCTCTCCCGGATTAGGTTGTCTGGGCTCAGGGAAGTGGGGAAAGAAGGATGGATGATTTTGGGGCTGGAAGTTGGGTGGATACCTGGGGAACAATTTCTGCCCAGGATTTGGTGAATTTCTGCCCTCCTGGGGGAAGTGTGGAGGGAAGTTCCCTGGGTTGGGCGCTTGCTTGCATCCCCCCCTTGGGCCGGAGGAGTCCTCATATAACCCAGGATTGGACTGTTTCCCTTATAGCGGGGACTTACATAGTCAGGGGAGCGGGGGACCCCATTTGTGGGACTACCTCCTTGACTCCCTGTCTGTGACTGGCCCGAGGGCCTTCTGGGCTGTGAATTATTTGGTGCAGGCAGGTTTTTAGGTCCCCCCATCTCCAAATCTAAAACGGGGGCAACTTTTACCTCTGCCACCTTGGCAGCAGCAGGGGTGCTGTTGGTTTTGGGGTTTTTGGGCTGATTCTTATTTTCCACCGGTTTCTGCACCTCATAGATGTGGGTGGGTTGCTCAATGACCCAGTCTAAAGATCTTTTCTCGTGAAAATCGAGCTGGGTCATTATGTATTTGGGGAGAGCATGGAAAAATGTGTTGATAAATTCTCTGCTGTCCGTGCGCACCCTTTTGGTAGTCTGCGCAAAAGCACGCTTTAACTCCTGCACAAATTCTTGTGGGGCCTGATCCTCCCCACATTGCAAATTGTAGGCTGCCTTGCGAGCCTCTTGAGGATTTCTATGAACAGAAAAATGTTTCAAGATGGCCGCCCTATAGGTGGACCATCTTGAATGATTTTGGTCCTCCTGCCCTGCAAAGAAACTGGAGTATTCTGGGGAGAATGTCCATTTGACGTACTGGATGCAGCTACTGCTGTCCTTCAAATGGAAAGTCTCCATCATTTGCTCAAAGAGCTCCAAGTGTTGCCAAACAGAATACTTGGAGTTCTTGTGATAAGGGGTGATGACACTCCTTATTGCCTTGATCTGCTTTAGGGGTTCCTTAAGCAAGGCCCTTTTTGCCTTATTGGCCTTTTTGGTGCGGGTAACCCTGGTCCACTCATCCTCTGACTCAGAGGCACTGCTCCCAGAGGTGGCCGTCTGATCTTCCAGGTTTTCCCGGATTCTGCGAGCCTGGGAATGGCTGGCAGAATGTGGGGACCTGGTCTCCTGTGTCCTGGGCCGCTCAGAGGAGTCTTCAGATCCCTCCTTGCTGCCAGGATTTGATGGGTACCCCTCCCACTGACCTAACTGGGCGGAGGTTTTCAGGATGCCCTTAGTGAGCCTACTCTCCTGGGGTTCCCCACTAAATTGCACTGTGCTTAGGTGCCCATACCCGGATGCCCACCCCTCCATTCCTGGGTGTGACTGGCCTATGAGCCCCATACTTTTGGCTGGATAGTAATCTGCCATCCCTGTGGCCCTGTGCTCATGTGCGCCAGGGGACATGGGGGTGGCAGAGTCCAGGGACTGGGAGAGGTGGAGGTCTCTGGTACTAGGGCTCCTGAGGTTATGGTCAGGGGTTTCCCTTTCCCAGCGAACTTCATCTCTATCAGCCCCTGCTCCCTGTTGCAATGCAAGAGCCTGGGCTTTCAGTTCCTCAACCAAGGCCTTACTAGACTCTGTCAGTCTCTCCTGCATGGCTACCTGTTGCTGGAGCCTATCATTCTGTTGACAGAGAGCCTCATTTTCCCTCTGTGCTTCCTGATTGGTCCTGGAGCACTGGGTCAGTCTTTGCTGCAGTGGGTTACCTCCTGGGCACCATCCCTACTGGCCTGCTCCTTTCTTGTCAGAGCATCTTCCAGCCTCCAGGTGTGCTCTAACAAGTTCTGATGCTCTTTTTGGAGGTCACCCAGTCCCTGGAGGGCCAAGTGATTTTCTTGAATTTTTCTTTTTAAGTGGCAGACTTCCTGGCCTAAGGTATCCCTTTCCTGAGTAAGAGCCTGAATCTGTGCCACCAGGTCGTCCCTCTGCGGTTGAAGGGCACCAGCTTTCTGGCGCTCTTGATCAAACTCTGCCTGGGTATCCAGGTCTTTCAAAATCAATGTATTGCTTTCCTCTTTCTCTCTGTCTAGTCGGATTTGCAGGGTGGCTACCTGCTCTGTGCATGCCCTGTTAAAGTCTAGTTGTTGCTCCAGCTTTTTCTGGCTCTGCAGTAGGGCGTCCAAACCTTCTTGGTACTCTTTCTGCAAGGCCAGAAATCTGTTATCCTGGTCAGACTTTTCCTGTTGCAGGATATCCATATCCTCCTTTATTTTAATAATATACTGCCTACTATCATTTTCTGACTCCTGGCTCCACTGCAGCCTCTGCTCAGAAGAGACCAGGTCAGATTGTGCCTTCTCTAATGCCATCAGTTGCCTATTTGCCAGGTCTTGGCCTTCAGCACATTTGTCCTGTATGGCTCCCATATGTAAATATAAATATGCCGTTACCCTGGCAATCTTGTTGTGCTCATCCTTGGCCTTAGGGGCCATATATAGTTCACTCAGGGCCACATGTAAGGGACTCTGATCTCTCCATATATCTGACCCTGTTTCAGTGATCCGGGGTGCGATTACCTGCAACCAGACCGCCTGGTCCTGATGAGCCCACTCACCTCTCATAAATAGCTTATGTAAGAGGTATTCTCTGGCTATTTTGATATCTACAAAGGTCGTCATTCTGGAACTTGATTTCCTTCCTGACTTACAGAAGTTTGTATTTTATTTTGCAAAACAGACCGTTTCCTTAGAGCGTTCCTTTGAGGGTTGTTTTTACAGTGTAACACGGCGTGGTGATCCAACAGAATTTATATATTCTGTCAGTTAGCACACTGTATTAATCTGCACAAGTGATAGATCTAATCCAGAATCCCCGGCTACAAGCCCCCACTCTGTTAATGACTCCAATCAAGCATTCCCACTAAGTCAGTGCCTTGTCTGGGATTGCTCAAGGGAAGCCCTTATTTATATATTTTTATGACAAATTATAATCTGGATGATGAACCCTTGTGTCACGCCCCTCTCTTAGAAACCCCTGACCCCACTGAGCCAAGAAGTAGGTTTGTTTTGCAAATTGAAAAGGTTTATTTGAAAAAGTAAACAATAGATATATGTCACACTTTTATAATAAATTAATATTTGATATCACACGTAGACATATGACAGTGATCAACAATGGATGATGTTATACTAGCAAACTGGTTTAATTACTTAGGAGTAGTATAGAGGATAAGGTAGCTGAGAATGCTTTATATGGTACAAGGAAATGCAAGGTGGAAAAGAAGCAACACAGGGATAAACTTGATATGATTTCAGCAAAAAGATAATAGAATCACTCTGACAATTCACTCCCCCCCTATGCAATGTAAGTAGATGGAAGTAACACACAAAGTCTTCAGGAATACAATCACAGTACAATACAAATTCAGTTCCCCCCTAACAAGCTTAGAGAAACAGGGATGATTTTAAACACAGGCAAAGTACTCTAAAGGTGGTATGCAAAGAATGGAAAAATATGCTAAAAATTATTTTAATTCCCTCTAGAGGTTCAGGGTGAGTCAGAGATACTTTAAATCAGTTCAGGCCAGCCCTATCAATGATCCAGGGATGGTAACCAGGTTGAAAACGGAATTCTGTAATGGAAGCAAAAGACAAATATTTTTACACGTGGCTGAAATGAAGCAAAATGTCAAATCGCAGCAATTTAGTCGCGTGCGTCGAGCGCAATTACGGAGGAAGTATAGGGAGTAGCAAGTCGGTTTAGAGCTTGTTGGAAAGCTTAGAATCTCGCTTATACCACAAACGGTTCAAGAGATATGGACGATTTTGTGAAGGTAGATTCTCAAAATAAAAGTAAAGCTCAGAATGACAGATGACAGTTTTGCAGCTTTGAATCAACAGGAGGGGCATGATTTCTATGATGCAGTTCTCAATAGGTTAAAATAGTTTGAATTAGAATATTTTAAACTAAGAGATTGGTTTTGGACAGTTCGGGCTGAGTACTCACACTATATTTTGTACAGGAATGCGACTTCGTCACGGATCAGGTCAAGATTGGCTGCGGTTCTCTCGCCACTGGGTACTAGTTCTGCGCACAGCGATCTGGGTCAGCTCTCAGCACTGCACAGCGATCTGGTCTCTCTGGATCTCTGGTCTCTCTGGAGATTGATGGATTTGAAGTCTGGAGACTCCCGGCAAAGCGTCCCGCAAGAAAGTGGAAAGTGAATGTCCCTGTCGGGCTTCCAGTGGCTCTTTTTATGTCTTTTGAAAATGGGTGTGGATGCTAACTTTCTGTGCCCAACCCACTCACGATTTGATAGGTCAAGGATTTCTCTTTGACCTGATTTGAGAAGGGAACAGTGAGTCAGAGTGATGAGGTAGGTTTATGGTCAGAGGATCCTCCCCTTGTCAAATTGCACACAAATCTATTTCTGATCCAAATACCCATTTATCTATGTACCATTTTTCTAATATTATATGTCCAGTTAACATATTTTCTTTAGCACCAAACCATCCGATCCCTGTCTTTGTAAAATGCCATGTCCACTTTTGACAGAATTCTGCCCTTTTCATCCAGATAACGACCTCTAAACTTTTCCAGTTTTTACACAAATGTGCACAAGGGATATGGGTTTCAGATGATAAAGTGTCAGATTTTTAACATGCATACATTTGGAGTAACAACCTTATTTTCAGCTACTACTCCCCAGAGCATACCACAGAGTCCTGACACCTCTTAAAATGTGCACAGAAAAATCACAAGAATGATGATATTATTTATATAATTTTTACAAGTCTGCACTATGAATTATCCATCTTTTTAAAATTATGCTCTGGCCCCAAAGGGGTGTGGTTTTCCAAAGCACATGGTGGAATTTCTGGTTTGTCCACTTCCCCTAAGCTCAGCTTGCTCACAGAGGCACTTCTCCTCCCACTTCTCCCAAGGGGAAGCTATTTTACGACCCCCCCCAATATAACATTTGCCTGAGCCCAAGACAGTGCTTTGTTCAGTTTCCTGGAGTCCCCAGGTGCCACTCCCCTAATTCAATCAGAGAGGTGTCATCTCCTTTTGGCAGGGGCAGCAGAATGCAACCAGGCCTGGGAACACAGCTGCTGATCAAGTTTCAACTCCAGTCGTGGGTAGTTGTCAGGCAGAATTCAATCTCTTTAAGCCAGGCTTCAGCTAAATGTCACTTTGGTTCCCAGTTTTCTACATTCAAACCAAACTTGCAATTTTTACACATGCAGCTAGAACACTGATTCTAAGTTCAAAACTATAACATTTAAACAATTGCAATCTATGTGACACTCAAAAGTAGGTCACTCATTTATTCTAAACATTTCGATTTTAGTGGCTTTAAGTCCAATTTCACTTCAGCTGCTGACATCCACAGCTCAGCCAGTTTCATTATGAACATTATTTTGGGCTCTTTCTCTTTCCAGATTTTGTATGCACACAAGTCTACCTTCTGCCAAATGTCTGCTGGTGTTCATTGATATTTTTGAATATCTTGCAATGTTTAAAATAGGCATCTTTAGCTTGCATTTCAGAGAAACAAAGGTGATTTCAAAGTGCTTTTTGAGCCACCGGCACTGCTGTTTTTCCTTTGGCACACATGTCACTCATGGCACTCCTGGCCCCTCACGCTCGCACTGGTGGGTGGCAGGTCAGGGGAACATTTTGGTGTGCGCCAAAACTGTGCGGTTTTCCTGGATTCTGGCGCAATGTGGGCTTTTTCGGCCATCTTGGATTTTCTAAGCCCACAGCACCAAATGTTGCAGCATAATAGTCCAAACGTGGGTCAGGACACCCAACAATATGAGCCCCACTGACAGCAGCTCCCTTCCTTTGCTCTCTCTCAGCCAACCGTCATCTCACTCTTGTTTTCCTTCAAGACTTGCTGCTTTTCCTCACACTCTAGGCACGAGTCACCAGTTTACTGCATTGTGGCTTGAGGCCAGTGCTACACATATCTAGGTCAGGTGGTTTTCTTCACTGAAGTCAGGAACTGAAATCTCAAAAGGTACTATATTTGTAGACTTTACGCTTTTCATATGTTCTTACACAACTTTCGTTAGGGTTCAGTCGCAAGATATGATGTATATACATAGGGGAAGAACCAGGCCTGAAACACAGCAATCATTTAAGTGCATGAAGATAATCAGTTAGGTTATGAACTGTTTCTGATAATACTGCTGCTTTTTTGCTTACTTTACTTTCATTGTATATGCTCATATTTGTATGCATTGAGGTCTCTTTATGTTTTGTGTGCAGTAGTACAATTATACAGTAAGTGAGCCATTATTAGTTATTTATTACATGTTTCACAGTGCGCAAAACTCTGATATGAAAGCATTCATCATTTTACTATCCAACATGGCAAGATTATGAATATTGCACATCTATGGTGCATGCTGCAGACATTGCCTATGTTTCTACATGAGTAGGATTCTATACTAGAAGGAACTTCATAATACAATGGTTTTTATAGCAATACAT
Source organism: Ambystoma mexicanum (assembly GCF_040938575.1). Classification (NCBI taxonomy): domain Eukaryota; kingdom Metazoa; phylum Chordata; class Amphibia; order Caudata; family Ambystomatidae; genus Ambystoma; species Ambystoma mexicanum. Next base: position 296,634,260 of record NC_090927.1, read on the forward strand.
TGCTTAATGAAATACTTAGCTCATGATAGATCTCCCGATCACCACAGACAATTTTTAGCCAACAATATAATGACAATCACTTGTAGAGACTTCTCATGAAAAGTACATGCACATGTGATGTAATCAGTGATGTCATCAATGACACGTGTGATGTCATCTTTGATTTCATGGGTGTTAGTATTAGCAGCGCACGGTGGTGGCGTGAGTTATGGCTGCTTAGCTTACCATAACTGGCGAATTTCTGGGGGTTTTCGGTTTTACTTGTTAAACTAATGTCCCTTTAACAACATTTTTTCACTGAATTTGATAGATTTTTAATTAACGCAACTTCACCATGACATCCCTTTAAAAACGTTTTTTCACTGAATATATGTATATATCAATGAAAAAACTTTGTTAAAGGGACGTTATGGTTCAGTTGCACTAATAAAAGCCTATGAAATTCAGTGAAAAAACGTTGTTAAAGGACATTATGTTTATAAGTAAAATCGAAAACTTTGATAATTTGCCAGTTATGGCAAGCTAAGCAACCATAACTTGCGCCACCACCATGCACTGCTAAGACTAACACCTAGGACATCAAAGATGACATCACAAATGTCATTGATGACATCACTGATCACTTCACATATCTAGGGCACTTGATTTTGTTCACTGACATATCTAGGCCAGGTGTTTTTGTTCACCGGCAGTCAGAATATGAACATTCAAAAGATGCAATATATCTAGACATTAACCTTGTTGTATGTACTTAAAGTACTTTCCTTACGGTTTGGTCTAAGCTCATGGTGCACATACAGGGGGCAATAAGCAGGCCTCAAACACACAACTCATTTATATACATGAAGATGACGTTTACAGGGTAATTCATAGAATTTCGCAGAAAAGTGTCGCAAGCGGCTGGCGCAGAGTGTCCGCGTGCGATTGTCTGCGCCAGGCGCGTGCGCTAAAACCGATTTCCACGCACAGCGTATTCATGGATTTTAGGCTCCCAAACCAGCCGTGGCGCAGAGTATCGCAGCGACCCGGCAGCAGCGCCAGTAACGCCCCCAAGAACGCCCTCGCGCAAGGAAAAGCCATCAAAATCGCTAAATCATTGCAAAGGGCTGCGCTAACCGTGGACCAGTTTACAGGGCTGGCAAACAAGGAACGCAAAGCGGGTAACGTTTATATCAGGGGTACGCGGGAAGTTTTACACACGATTAGCCAGGGTATGTGTATTACAGGGGTACGCGGGAAGTTTTACACGCGATTGGCCAGGGTACGTGTATTACAGGGGTACGCGGGAATTATCACACGCGATTTGGCCGGGTACGTGTATTACAGGGGAACGTGGGAAGTTTTACACGCGATTTAGCTGGGTACGTGTATTACAGGGGTGTGCGGGAATTATCACACGCGATTTGGCCGGGTACGTGTATTACAGGGGTGCGTGGGAATTATCACACGCGATTTGGCTGGGTACGTTTATTACAGGGGTGCGTGGGAAGTTACACACGCGATTAGGCTGGGTGGGTCCTCACAGGTGTTCCCTGTACACCCTCCACGGCCCCTGCAGGCAGCCCACAAAACAGGGGACTACCCTGCACACCTGCTCATGTCCCCCAGCACCCCCACCCCCCAGCACTGTGGGCCACCCTCCACCAGGCCCCCACTCATGTCCCCTTGCACCCCCACCCCCCAGCAGTCATGGGGCAGCCTCCACCAGGCCCCCACTCATGTCCCCTTGCACCCCCACCCCCCAGCAGTCATGGGGCACCCTCCACCAGGCCCCCACTCATGTCCCCTATCACCCCCACCCCCCAGCCACCAGGGGTAGCCTCCACCAGGCACCCACTCATGTCCCCTATCACCCCCACACCCCAGCAGTGCAGGGGCAGCCTCCACCAGGCCCCCACTCATGTCTCCCACCACCCCCACCCCCCAGCCACCATGGCAGCCTCCACCAGGCTCCCACCCATGTCTACCACCACCCCCACCCCCCCAGCAGTGCAGGGGCAGCCTCCACCAGGCCCCCACTCATGTCTCCCAATCCCCACCCCCCCCAGCACTGAGGGGCACACTCCACAAGGCCCCCACTCATGTCTCCCACCACCCCCACCGCCCAGCAGTGCAGGGGCAGCCACCATCAGGCCCCCACTCATGTCCCCTATCACCCCCACCCCCCCACCCCCCAGCACTGGGGGGCACCCTCCACCAGGCCCCCACTCATGTCCTCTATCACCCCCACCCCCCAGCAGTGCAGGGGCAGCCTCCACCAGGCCCCCATTCATGTCCCCTTGCACCCCCACCCCCAGCAGTCATGGGGCACCCTCCACCAGGCCCCCACTCATGTCCCCTATCACCCCCACCCCCCAGCCACCAGGGGCAGCCTCCACCAGGCACCCACTCATGTCCCCTATCACCCCCACCCCCCAGCAGTGCAGGGGCAGCCTCCACTAGGCCCCACTCATGTCTCCCACCACCCCCACCCTCAGCCACCATGGGCAGCCTCCACCAGGCTCCCACCCATGTCTATCACCACCCCCACCCCCCAGCAGTGCAGGGGCAGCCTCCACCAGGCCCCCACTCATGTCTCCCACCCCCACCCACCCCAGCACTGAGTGGCACCCTCCACCAGGCCCCCACTCATGTCTCCCACCACCCCCACCGCCCAGCAGTGCAGGGGCAGCCACCACCAGGCCCCCACTCATGTCCCCTATCACCCCCACCCCCCAGCACTGAGGGGCAGCCTCCACCAGGCCCCCACTCATGTCCCCTATCACCCCCACCCCCCAGCAGTGCAGGGGCAGCCTCCACCAGGCCCCCACTCATGTCTCCCACCCCCCACCCTCCCAGCACTGAGGGGCACCCTCCACCAGGCCCCCACTCATGTCTCCCACCCACCCCACCCCCCAGCACTGTGGGGCACCCTCCACCAGGCCCCCACCCATGTCTACCACCACCTCCACCCCCCAGCAGTGCAGGAGCAGCCTCCACCAGGCCCCCACTCATGTCCCCTATCACCCCCACCCCCCAGCAACCAGGGACACCCTCCACCAGGCCCCCACTCATGTCTCCCACCACCCCCACCCCCCAGCCACCATGGGCAGCCTCCACCAGGCCCCCACCCATGTCTCCCACCACCCCCACCCCCCAGCAGTGCAGGGGCAGCCTCCACCAGGCCCCCGCTCATGTCTCCCACCACCCCCACCCCCCAGCAGTGCAGGGGCAGCCTCCACCAGGCCCCCACTCATGTCTCCCACCCACCCCACCCCCCAGCAGTGCAGGGGCAGCCTCCACCAGGCCCCCGCTCATGTCCCCTATCACCCCCACCCCCCAGCCACCATGGGCAGCCTCCACCAGGCCCCCACTCATGTCTCCCACCACCCCCACCCCCCAGCAGTGCAGGTGCAGCCTCCACCAGGCCCCCACTCATGTCTCCCACCACCCCCACCCCCCAGCCACCAGGGGCAGCCTCCACCAGGCACCCACTCATGTCCCCTACCACCCCCACCCCCCAGCAGTGCAGGGGCAGCCTCCACCAGGCCGCCACTCATGTCTCCCACCATCCCCACCCCCCAGCCACCATGGGCAGCCTCGACCAGGCTCCCACCCATGTCTACCACCACCCCCACCCCCCCAGCAGTGCAGGGGCAGCCTCCACCAGGCCCCCACTCATGTCTACCACCCCCCACCCCCCAGCACTGAGGGGCACATTCCACCAGGCCCCCACTCATGTCTCCCACCACCCCACCCCCCAGCAGTCATGGGGCACCCTCCACCAGGCCCCCACTCATGGCCCCTATTACCCCCTCCCCCCAGCAGTGCAGGGGCAGCCTCCACCAGGCCCCCACTCATGTCTCCCACCACCCCACCCCCCAGCAGTGCAGGGGCAGCCTCCACCAGGCCCCCACTCATGTCTCCCACCCCCCACCCCCCCCAGCACTGAGGGGCACCCTCCACCAGGCCCCCACTCATGTCTCCCACCCACCCCCCAGCACTGTGGGGCACCCTCCACCAGGCCCCCACCCATGTCTCCCACCACCCCCACCCCCCAGCCACCATGGGCATCCCCCACCAGGCCCCCACCCATGTCTCCCACCCACCCCACCCCCCAGCACTGAGGGGCACCCTCCACCAGGCTCCCACCCATGTCCCCCTGCCCACAGGCCCTGACAATCCTCAAGCATGGGCCTCATGGCCAGCCACCACAGCCCAAAGACACAACCCAGTATCACATGCACCCATGATACTACTCCAATGGAAACAATGTAAATCAACACATGTGTCTCACACACACACAATGGTTGCAAGTGAACCTGAAAACCCATATCATGACATGCATGAAAACAATGAGATGAAATCACACATTGAAGAATGAAAAAATCCAAATAATGTATTAATAACAACAGTAATGGCAATCAAAATGAAACAAAATACACAAATAAAAAAAGAAAACAAAATCAAGCTGCCTGTCCCTTTTCAAATTAAAATCAATAAATGATAATCCTAAAAAATGTCTTCCAAAGTTCAAGTCCATAAAAAGGAAACGAAGGGAAAAAAGAAAATGAAAACCATTGCACCATGGAAAAAAATATCCATAGTAAAAAAAATATCCAAATCCTAAATCCAACTATGTACAAAGTATTCAGGGTCCATCATCCCAACAGAAGAAATGAAACCTACCAAAAAACCTATCTAAAATGGAAATATATACAAAAGGTGGAGCAGTGACCCTCGACTCCAAATAAAAATAAACTATAAAGGAAACCTATCACTAAATAACTATATACAATGGCGGCGGGCCAGTCCAGCGGCTCACTTAGTGATGTTCCGGGCCAGGGCATCATCGAACTCCTCGTCAATATCCCGGAGGCGGTCCTGTTCCATGGCCCCGAGGGTCCGCAGGGAGGCCGAGATGTTCACCCCCAACTCCCTGCGGATTGCCTCGAGGCACTCGGCCCGCCTCAGGGCCCTCTGCATGGAGTTCTCCGTCCTGACCATCGTGAGCCGCGCCTCTTCCGCCCGCCACCGCTCCGCACCTATCTGCTGGCCCAACCGCTGCCACACGGAAGACACTTCCTGTCCAGGGTCCTCCTGCCCTCCGCCGAAGCCTGCCCCTCCGATGTTGAAGGCCCCGAGCTATCGTGGCTCCCACCTACAGCCTCCTGCTGCTGCAGCTGCTACACTACACATGCACACACACCAACAAACTTGCATGCATGTGTACACCTCTGCCAACTGTCGCAGTGTTCTGATCGACATCCATGTCACACCTGACAATCATTCCTCCACATCCTGTACCATGCAAGCCCACACACACAAGCACCATCCATGTGTCACACATGAGACCCCTCGCATGTGTCACCCTCACGGCCCTGTACACCCCCCCCTCTACTTGCCGACTTAAAAATACATGTTCAACCTGCACACTCCTGGCACACCACACGCACAGCTTACAATCAGTATGCATGTACACTTACCGCTCGACTCCAGACGGGTCTGCCTCTCAAGGACCTGGACGTGGAGTGCTGGGGATATGCGTTCCAGGACCCTCATCTGATCTTCCGACAAGTGGCCCCAGCGCCCCTTAGCATCCGCTGCCCTCAGGAGGCGCCGGGTCTTGTTGAGGGTCCTGGACCTGAAGTCCTCCCAGCGCTTCCTGACACGTTCGTAGTCGCGGACTGCCACCTCCTCCGCGTTGATGGCAGTCACGATGTCCATCCAGATCCGAGTCCGTCCTTCCTTGTCAGCGCGCAACCTTCCGAAGAGGGCTTCATAATGCGCCAGGACATGCTCCACCAGGACACCAACTTCGGTGGCAGTGAAGCTGGTGCCCCTCTGCCTCCTTGGCCGGGGGTTGCCACTGGTGCCAGATGTTGCAGTGCCCGACATGGCAACCCCAGAGGCAGGAGTGGGTGGGCAACTGGGTCCTGGGGCTGGGCTGTGGGGCGATGGAAAAGCAGTCGGGAGTCTTCGGTTCCAGCAGGGGTGGTCACAGCAACAGCACCCCTGGCTGATGTGCAGGCAGCAAATGGCAGGTCACGTGGGCAGCAGGCAGTCAGGCAGCAGCAGATGGCAGGTGGGAGCGTGCTCAGGGCTCTGGGGGGCAGTAATTCGGCCTTCTGGGCAGGAGCGTGGTCTTCCGTGTGTGAAGGCGTGGCCAGCTTGATACGGAGTGATTTTGCACGTGAAAATCCTGCACGTCTGCGTGTAATTCGAGGAAAGGCCCTTAGCGCGTAAGCGCATCAGCACACGTCTGTACATTCATTGGCCCAAAGGCCACCAGCGTATGCGGGTCTATGAAGTCACGTGCACTTTGAATATGGCACACGTTTGAAATGTTGCGTGTTAAAAAAATGAAAGAACGTCCCAGTCTCAAAGCGTGTAATTGGTGGAAATAGCGCGTACACGCGGAAGTGGCAACGCGTGTAAATGGTGGAAAAAGCGCGTACACGCGGAAGTGACAAAGCGTGTAATTGGTGGAAATAGCGCGTACCCGTGGAAGTGACAAAGCGTGTAATTGGTGGATACAGTGGGTACACGCGGAAGTGACAAAGCTGTAATTGGTGGAAATGGCCCTAGCGCATACACGCGGAAGTGACACTGGACGTGTGGGCCTGCATAAAAGGTACGTGTAGAACACCATTTCCTTGTACGTGCTTTTCGTGGAGAGCGAGTGGGTGAATTCTGTACTTCTTGTCGTTTCACAAGCGATTTACTTCACGGCGTTTCAAGTTCATACTCCCTGTTACCTCTGACAGCTTTTTCTCTTTTTTCTATTTTTCTGGTTTTCCGGGGCCTGTTCCCTCAAACAGTGTTTCCTTCTACTGTTGTCCTGTCTCCTCAGACAGCGTACAAATCTTCTTTTGGCGGGGGCATTGCCAACCAAACGCGCTTCTTTTTCACGCTCTTTTTCCTGGCAGACGGTGAGTCACGCACGTATCTAACATCTGTGCTTACCCCGTGTGTAGCCTACCCCTTCAGAGGTCATTCTAGGCTGCATGTGACACGCATACGTTCATTCTTGTGTTACTGGGTGCCACAGCGTAGTGCAGGTTTTTTTTCCCGCACACGTGGTCTAGGATGGGTTGCGTGCACGTCATCTCCCTTTTTTGGGCTTCCTGTGCGTTGCGTGACCCGTCATCTTTCCCCAGGGGTCACATTCAGCCTTGCTAGAGCACTAGGGTACAATTACCATCTGGTACCCAACCCCTTTGACCCCCAATTGCCCAGGACAATAGTTTACAGCCACTCCCATACGCACATTAACATCAGTGCCATGGTTGGGAGGCGAGGATTCCGTAAGGGTGGCAAAGGTGGACGAGCCACAAGTGGTGGCCGTGGTGGATCCGGTAGGGGACGTGGTCGTTACTTGCAGGGTGACCCTGTCCCCCCATGTGTGGAGGATCAGTCAAGGGCACCCATAATCCCCCCCCCCTGGTTGAGGCTGGTGTGGCTGACACCATCCATGCTCAGCCCTTGTTGGACCAGCCCATTGTGGCACCAGACCTGGCTGACTCCATGGCTGACTTCCAGGTCAGCAGGCCTATGACACGTGCGCTGGTGCACGTTGATGTCATCAGGCCACGTGGATCAGGGGCAGCAAGGTCATCTACTGCCCCAAGTAGGCAGGGTGGAGAGGCTGCAGGGGCAGCTGCGGCTCCATCCACCCCAGCTCTCACACACCCAGCCAGGACAGTGTCGGTCCTAGTCCATCCTGCTGACATTCCCCCTGACACCATTACACTTGAGCCAATGCCTGCACCAACTCCCATGCTGAGTGTGCATTCCCACAATCCTGATACAGAGTCCACCAGGGCTCCTGCCCCTAGTGTCCAGGGCGGCGCAGGACACTCAGGATCAAAACCACCTTCCAAGCGGAAGAGGAAGAGTGCTCGTCCGGCACAGGCTGATGCCCCAGACACGGCTACACAGTCCGGCCCATCGAGGAAGCCCAGCTTCACAGATGCCGAACTGAATGCACTTGTCGAGTATGTGTCCGCACATGATAACGAGATGGTCATTGTTGCAGGATCCAAGACCACACCTGCACAACGCCAGGCACACTGGCAGACCGTTGCGGACATCGTAAGTGCCCTTGAAATCGTGAGGCGCACAGCCAATGATTGCTATAAGCGCTGGAATGACCTAAAGCGCAGGGCAAAGAATAAGCTGGCCTCAAGTCATGCCGCAACTCTAGTGACTGGAGGTGGGTCTCCAGTAGAAGACATGGAACTCACTCCACATGAGTCAGTCGCTGGGACCTACGTCACGGAGGAACAGATCCAAGGCGTGCGAGATCTGCCTGATTATGAGGCATTGTCCGGTGAGTGCACATGTATGTGTGTGTCATCCATGTTCATGGTGTGTGTGTGAGGGCTTCTGTTTGTGTGCCAGGTGAGGGGGTGTGCGCCTGAGTCGTTTGGGTCATCCATGTGCTTCATGCAATAAATTCTGCGCAGCAGCATTTGGCCATAGCAGTATCCCTTCTGCCAACAGTAGACATCTAGCCCAACAGCACGCCAGTTGCCCTTGAAGTGTCACCTTGCCACAACATTGTTGCTTATTTTTCTCTGTTCATTCAGGCAGATTGTTTGCATTCCACCACTTTTACTAGGCATTTCTCAGTCCTCTAGTCACATGTCTGACATGGCTATGGTAAAGTGGAGTGACTTTGTTACCTGGATATCATTTGTTCACACATGTCCCTGTGCAATCGGACCATTTTGGACTGGCAGCTCCAGGTGAAAAATCAGACCTGTTTGAATTAGAAAAGCTATTACATGCGGGAACTGGACTGAATGAATAAGTGCTGCCCTCCTCTCCATCTTCACTCAATAGCAATGGTACATGCCATCTGTGTGATGGCATGTGTATTTCACCAGGCAATCACAGGCCAATGTGTGATGCCACTGCCAGGCAGCATGCAGAAAATGTGTTCATCTTCCATCTTGGTGTCATCAGTGTGTGCCATTTGCCTGCCCTTCATACGCAGTGAGGGTGCATGCATGGGAGGGTTTTAGTCATGTGTGACATGTGTCAATCAAGTACTGATTCTCTTGTTTCTCAGCCCTCATTGTGTGCCATGGTGCTAATGCCTGTTTCCATTTGTTTGCTTTTATGTCTTTGCAGGGGAAGACGCACCTGATACTGCTGGGGTTGTGGAGATGGTGCAGACCCAGGAGGGGTCCGAGGGCCGACCGACCACCAGTGAGGGACGTGGTGTGGTGGTGGGTGAGAACCCACAACTGCTGCTGGTCGTGCTCTCAAGGGGTGTCTCTGGCTGCACCTCCCCCGAGCTGTACTCAGGTGTTGATTCGGATGATGAGACCTACGTGCCGTCGCAGGTGAGTGTTCCTGGGAGGGATTCTGTTCTGTCCCACCCACCTGCACCAGGGTCAGAACCCTCAATGGGGATGTCAGTGTTGGCAGCTACGCCTTTGGTGGTTACGGATGCAGGGTCACACTCTGCGACATCTGGTCCTGTTCCTGGGCAAGCAGATCAGAGGGGGAATGCAGTCCTGCAGCCTCAGGCAGTGCCGGCACAGCAAGGCGCAGTTCGCCTTGCCCCAGACAGGTGTGGTGCCCGCCGATGTGGTGGCCGTACGCCACCTGGCAATACCGCATGGGAGCAATCCATTTACGGTATGGCAACCCAACAGACAGCATCATCAGAGATGATGGCTCAGGCCATGGATAGGGTGGCCACTTCCATTGTCCCCCCCGAAAGGCTGATGGAGCGACTTCAGCAGGCAACCGACTCCATCTGCCAGTCACACAGGGAGGACATGTTGGCGTCCAACACGGACAGGCGGGCGGCACTGGCGACTCTGCAGGAAGCCATCTCCATAGAGTCCCAGGGGCACAGGGAAGCCCTGAGGCAGGAGCTCCTTCACCTCAGGACGACTCTTGTTGAGCTTGAGGCTTCAACAAACCGAAGGACAGAACAGAAGCTGGAGCGTCTCACCCGTACGCTCTCAGCTGAGATGCAGGCAACTAGGGCGGAGGTCCGTGCATCCCGTGAGTTGTTGCATGGGGACCTCCGCACACTCATCCTCCAGAACGAGACCTACCACACCCGCATGCTTGCAGCCATGGAGGAACAGACTAGGGCCTTGCGTCGGCTGCCTCCCACAGTGCAACCACCTCCGGATGCAGCTGCACAGGGTGATAATAGCGACAGCAGTGATACTCACACAATAGGGTAGCGTGTGGGCCATGAGCCCATGGAGGTGTTTTTTTTTCCCAAGATCCACACAGGTGGGTTTTGGTGTGCACCCTGTCCTCGGACCTCCTGGGTGGCCTCCCCAACCCCCCCGGGCCCATTAATGGCCATTTTTGATTTTTTTTTTTTTTTTTTTACTTTATTTTTATTTTTTTTGGGACAATGTGTTGTCTTCTGTGGCTCCTGTGGGCATACGCTCCATTTGGCTGGGCACATGCAGGCTTGTCATGTATTTGGTTCAGATGCTTGGGTTTTTGTCACACACACCCCTCCTGCTTCCCGTTTCCATGGGCTTGCAAAGGGTGTGCCCAAGTGACATTGACGTACATGGTGACATTGGACTCCCACTACATGTGTGGGTAGTCTAGTCAATACTGTGTATACATTCCTAGTGCATATTGCTGTTGTGTTGTACACTGCAAGTTGCATTGATGTGTAACTCATCATCCGTGTCTACCTCCTAATTTGCAGGTCCTTTCATCATGTCTACACAAGGCCCTCTACTTTGGAGATGGGGTCCATGTTGGCAGCAGTGCACCTACAACTCTACATGGCGGCAACACTGTACAGTTGGAAGTGGTGGGAGTGCAGGCATTTCCAGGTGGTGAGACTACTAATTCCTTACATTCGTGATGTCATGTTAATGGTAATTTTGAGGGTCAGTGGCTGATAAGTGTTATTGCTAAATACCTGCTCTAGTGTGTTGTTGGTCCTGCATTACTGTGAGCATTTCAGGTGTTGCGAGTTTCAATTGGGGACACTGTACATTGTGACACTTGTGTCATGTTGTGGGGATTACTTTGTTTACCTGCACATCGCATGACATGGCACGGTGTGTCGTGTGGCGGTGCTGGGGATGGGTTGGGTGACATGGCAATGTCCTCATGTTGCATTTTGCGAGTGGGTATTCATTTTAGCTGCATGAATGTGTTTTTTCACGAAACTGCATTGGTGGTGTCTGTGTAGGTAGGGATGCACACATTGTAACACTTCCAGGTGAACAATCTCAGGCTGATATGGTTTTGACGGTTGATTCTCCAGACATTCAGGATCAGTGTCAGGTTGAGTCATCATTGATTGTCAGATGGTATGTGCCAGGGCAGTGTGCACTCCACAGAGGTGTGATTTCTATGTGAAGTAATTAGCCACTAGCTGTGTACGGGCTGCCTCCCCCGTGCCCTTTCCCCTCCCATGCGCAGCGGCCGTGCATGTGGTTGGGGATGTGGGGCCACCACCATGTCCACGGCCAGGCCCCGGCGTGTTGCAACATTGTGCAGGACACATGCTGCCACTATGATCCTGCACACTACTGGGGGAGCGTATAACAGCTGCCCGCCAGAATGGTCAAGGGAGCGAAAGCGTGACTTAAGCACTCCGAATGTGCGCTCCACTATGCCCCGGGTTGCAATGTGGGCTGTGTTATATCTTACCTCGGGTGGCGTGGTGGGGTTCCGAATTGGCGTCATCATGTGGGGGCTGAGAGGGTAGGCACTGTCCCCTGTGGAGGTGGTGATTTGTATCATTAGTGGGGTTTTGACCTTGCTCAGTATCTGACATGCATGCATGTGCAGTGGCATTCATACTCAACAAGCAGCCATGTATCGCCATGCCGCCCAGCTTCTAGGTCCCGGCTTAGGGTGGACATTCGGTAAATGAAGCTGTCGTGGGTGGACCCGGGATAGTTGGCATATACTGAGGTGATGATTCCCTTGGCATTACATACTACCTGCACGTTGATGGAATGCCAGTGCTTGCGGTTCCTATAGATGTGCTCAAATGCCCTGGGGGGACGTAGAGCCACATGGGTGCAGTTGATGGCACCTAGCACTTTGAGGAATCGTGCCACACCGTAAAAATCCAGGGCGGCAGCATGCCTTTCTGCAGGTGTTCTGGGCAGGTATATGTGCCTGCGGACTGATGGGCGTGCAGTGATGATGTTCAAGACCTGGTGTAGGCAGCGTGACTGCGTGGCCTGTGACACCCCACCCACTATGGCACTTGTCCGCTAAAATGATCGAGTGGCTAAGAAGTGCAGTACATTGAGGACCTTCTCCAGGGGGCTGAATGCTTGGGAGCACAGGGTGGGTGATGTGAGGTCATCCTCTCACTCACTCACCAGGTCCAGTATTATGTGTGGTGGAAACCTGTACCTCCCATACACCTGGTCATCAGGCATCCCGAAAAGGCTGGTTCTGGGTGTGAATATTCTGGCCCTGACTATCCTCCTCCTCCTCCTTTGGTAGCCCACGGCCACTGCTGCTAGGAACGGTATATTCATCCTGGCGTCTGAGCTTGTTATTTTGTTTGCGCGCAAATTTATGCGTCGCGGGTCGACGTATGCCTGCTTCCTACTGGCGTACGTGTTTCTTTGCGCGTGTTGTAGGCGAGCGTGTGAAACTTTCCACGCACCCCTGAAATCCAGTAACTAGGCCAATAGCATGTGGAAATTCCCACGCACCCCGGTATACACGTGCGCTGATGTACTCGCGTGGTGAAACTTCCCGCGCACCCCTGAAATCCAGTACCCAGGCCAATAGCGTGTGGAAATTCCCGCGCACCCCTGAAATCGAGTACCCAGGCCAAAAGCGTGTGGAAATTCCTGCGCACCCCGGTATACACGTGCGCTGATGTACTTGCGTGTGTAAGTGCCCGCGCACTCCTGAAATACACGTACATAGGCCAATCGAGTGTACGCGCACTTTTGTCCAATTACACGCGATGACACTCTGACGTGCAGTCTTTCCACGTGTGCTCCGTCATCACGTGCTATGAGGGAAACACCCGTGCGGGTCACGTCACAGACGCGCTTACGCACTGAGGGCCCTTGGTCCAATGGAATCACGTATGCGTGCTGACGCGCTTACGCGCTAAGGGCCTTTCCTCGAATTTCACGCTGACGTGCAGGATTTTCACGTGCCAAATCACTCCGTATCAAGCTGGCCACTCGAAAACACACGGAAGACCACGCTCCTGCCCAGAAGGCCGAATTACTGCCCCCTAGTGCCCTGAGCAGCCTCCCACGTGCCATCTGCTGCTGCTGCCTGCCTGCCTGCTGCCACCGTGCCCTGCCATTTGGTGTCTGCATATCAGCCATCTGCAGGGATCCAGTTGCTGTGTCCACCCCTGCTGGAACAGAAGACTCCCGACTGGGATAACATCACTCCACAGCCCAGCCCCAGGACCCAGTTGCCCACCCACTCCTGCCTCTGGGGTTGTCATGTCGGGCACTTCCACATCTGGCACCAGTGACAACCCCAGGCCAGAGGGGCAGAGGGGCACCAGCTTCACTGCCACCGAAGTTGGTGTCCTGGTGGAGCATGTCCTGGGGCAGTATGAAGCCCTCTTTGGATCGTCCCGCGCCAGCAAGGAAGGACGGGAGAGGATCTGGGCCGACTGTGTGGTTGCCATCAACGCGGAGGGGGTGGCAACCCGCGACGTCCAGAAGATCAAGAAGCGCTGGGAGGACTTGAGGTCAAGGACCCTCGTGAAGGCCCGGCGCCTCGTGGAGGGGGGCCGGGGCCGCATGAGTTCCATCCAGATGAGGGTCCTGGAACGCGTACGCCCAGCGCTCCACGCCCAGATCCTTGCGAGGGAGACCCGTCTGGAGTTGAGCGGTAAGTGTCCAAGCATTGCTGTGTGAGACAGGGCATGTTGCGGTGTGCTGGTTGTCTGATACTTGCCTGTATGTGTGACATAGGCCATGCATGCATGTATGTGTGACATAGGCCATGCATGCATGTATGTGTGCAGGGACATCATGGTAATGCATGTGTGACCAGTGATGTGTGAACCACATGCTTGTTGCATGTGTTTAAATGCCACATGGGGAGCCCTATGCAGATTTTACACATGGGAGCATGCCAGTCTCTGTTCCTGGACATGGGTGGGGGTGAGGGATGGGTGCTGATGCCAGGTACATATATGGTAGCTATGTCTGTGTGCCTGACCTGCGTGTCTGTGACTTGTGAATGCCATTGATGCATGTCACATGTGTGTGACAATGCACAGATTCACTGATGCAGCCTAGTTACCCTTGTATCCGCTGTGTTTGGGGTGTATGAGGCCAGATGGATGTGGCTGAGGTGAAGTGTGTGCATGTGATAGGCATGACCCATGATGCATGTGAGTTCCATATCATTGTATGTTTCAAGAGTCCATTGGACATGTATGGAAATGTCCATGGCATGCACCATGCCTGTTACTGTGTGTGTTTTGCCTGGACTGACCCATGTGTTGTGGAGGGACATGATGGAAGTGTACTTTGACAGTGGTACTCATCTGCTATTGCTTCCTGCCTAGGGGACCATTGAACAGTACCCTGATGCTTGTGTTCTATGTCTCCCTCTACGCAGCGGCTAGTGAAGAAAAGGGCGGAGACGGCACTGTGGAGCAAGGCGGCGGGGATGCCCCACGGCTGCAGCGGAAGGGGTGGGTGAGCCCCCACAGGGGCCTGCTATGACGGAAGACGGTGAGGAGCCATCCAGGTTGGTGGTTTCCACAGAGGAGGAGGAGGCCGCCACTGAGGCACACATGGGGCCTGGTGGGGGCATCCCTGCTGGTGCAAGTGGTGCAGTCCAGGGGCAGGGGCAGGAGGCAGCACAGGTCACTGTGGAGGGGCCTGTGCATGTCGCTGTCCCTGACCCTGTGAGTGCACCACCATGCACCAGCAGGGATGCCCCGTCCCAGGCCCGTCCGCAGTTAGAGGGGATGTCCATGTCACCTGACTCCCCTCCACCTGCGGACGAGGGGACCCGTGTCCGTATGGAGAAGGTCCTGATTGGGGTCGCGATGCGCACGGGTGCAATTCGTGATGACGTGCGTGCTTCCCGGGAGGAGCACGCACATCATCACGAAGAGCACTGTGCCGACGTGGCCCAATTGGGATCTTCCATGTTCGGGGGTTTCCTGCATGTGTCGGCCAATCTGGCGGCAATCTCCTCCTCTGTGGAGGCTATACGCCGGTCGTTCTCCTTGCCGTCTTCCGGCCCAGATGCCACCAGGGCCCCCTGTAGACCTGCCCTGACCAATGCAGCCAGCTCGATGGGGATCCCATCCCTGCCACAGTCGGGAGTCGGAGGTCCAGCAGGGGTGGACACCACAGCAACTGTACCCCAGCAGATGGAGGATGTGCCGGCATCATCAGGCAGGGCACGTGCACGACGGCGTCGGTGGATTCCATCAGCCTGGATGCCGTCGTGCTGGCAGAGGCAGTTGCGTCGGAGGCAGCAGCAGAGTCAACGTGGGAGGCATCATGGCTCGGGGCCATCAACATCGGAGGGGCAGGCATCGGCCGGAGGGCAGGAGGATCCAGGACAGGAAGTGTCTTCCGTGTGGCTGTGGTTGGGCCAGCAGATAGGTGCGGAGCGGCGGCGGGCAGAAGAGGCGCGGCTCACGATGGTCAGGGCGGAGAACTCCATGCGGAGGGCCCTGAGGTGGGCCGAGTGCCTCGAGGCAATCCGCAGGGGGTTGGAGGAGCAGATGGCGTCATCCCTGCGGACCCTCGGGGCCATGGAACAGGACCGCCTCCGGGACATAGACAAGGAGTTTGATGATGCCCTGGCCCGGAACACCACGGAGTGAGTGGCTGGACTTGCCCGCCGCCTTTGTATATAGTTCTTTAGTTTTAGGTTTCCTTTGTTTCTTCTTATGATTTGGAGTCGACGGACACTGCTCCACTTTTTGTATATAGTTGGATTTTAGTTAGGGTTTTTTGTAGGTTTCCTTTGTTCAGTTGTGCTCATGGACCCTTGGATGCTTTGTACATAGTTCTTCATTGGATTGTTTTATTTTTTTATTTTTGATTTATTCTCCATGGAGCAATGGTCTTTGCATTTATTTTTCTCTCTCGGATTGATTTTATTTTTAATGTGACTTTGCACAACATTTTTTTGGATTTGGATTTGTAGTTTTGATTTTTTTGGACGGACTTGCAGCTTATCTTTTTTTCATTGCCATTGTAGTTTGTTTCATTTCATTTGCATTCAATTTTTTTTAATACAATTTTGTTTTCATACTTCACTGTGTGGTATCATCTCATTGGTTTCATGCATGTCATGTTGGGAGTTTTCCCATTCATTTGCAACCACTGTGTGTGACGGACATGGGTTCATTTGCGTTATGAACATTGGGGGTGTAACATGTAATTCCCATTTCCATGTGGGTGAATGGGTTACATGGTAGGGCCTTTTGGCTGTGGAGGCTGACCATAACGCACATGATTGGGGATTGTGAGGACCTGGGTGCAGGGGGACATGAGTGGGGGCCTGGTGGAGGGTGCCCCTGGATGCTGGGGGGTGGGGGTCGTGGGAGACATGAGTTGGATATGAGTGGGGGCCTGGTGGTGCTGCCCCTGCACTGCTGGGGGCTGGGGGTGGTGGGAGACATGAGTGGGGGCCTGGTGGGGGCTGCCCATGGTGGCTGGGGGGTGGGGGTGGGTGGGAGACCTGAGTGGGGGCCTGGTGGGGGCTGCCCATGGTGGCTGGGGGGTGGGGGTGGTGGGAGACATGAGTGGGGGCCTGGTGGGGGCTGCCCATGGTGGCTGGGGGGTGGGGGTGTGTGGGAGACATGAGCGGGGGACTGGTGGGGGCTGCCCATGGTGGCTGGGGGGTGGGGGTGGTGGGAGACATGGGTGGTAGCCTGGTGGAGGGTGCCCCACACTGCTGGGGGGGTGGGGGTGGTGGGAGACATGAGTGGGGGCCTGGTGGGGGCTGCCCATGGTGGCTGGTGGGGTGGGGGTGGTGGGAGACATGGGTGGTGGCCTGGTGGGGGATGCCCATGGTGGCTGGGGGGTGCGGGTGGTGGGATACATGATTGGGGGCCTGGTGGAGGGTGCCCCTGGATGCTGGGGGCTGGGGGTGGTGGGAGACATGAGTGGGGGCCTGGTGGGGGCTGCCCATGGTGGCTGGGGGGGTGGGGGTGGTGGGAGACATGAGTGGGGGCCTGGTGGGGGATGTCCATGGTGGCAGGGGGGTGGGGGTGGTGGGAGACATGAGTGGGGGCCTGGTGGGGGATGCCCATGGTGGCTGGGGGGTGGGGGTGGTGGGAGACATGAGTGGGGGCCTGGTGGAGGGTGCCCCTGGATGCTGGGGGGGTGGGGGCGGTGGGAGACATGAGTTGGACATGAGTGGGGGCCTGGTGGTGCTGCCCCTGCACTGCTGGGGGGTGGGGGTGGTGGGAGACATGAGTGGGGGCCTGGAGGGGGCTGCCCATGGTGGCTGGGGGGTGGGGGTGGGTGGGAGACATGAGTGGGGGCCTGGTGGGGGCTGCCCATGGTGGCTGGGGGGTATGGGTGGTGGGAGACATGAGTGGGGGCCTGGTGGGGGATGCCCATGGTGGCGTGGGGGTGGTGGGAGACATGAGTGGGGGCCTGGTGGGGGCTGCCCATGGTGGCTGGGGGGGTGGGGGTGGTGGGAGACATGGGTGGTGGCCTCGTGGATGGTGCCCCACACTGCCGGGGGGGTGGGGGTGGTGGGAGGCATGAGTGGGGGCCTGGTGGGGGCTGCCCATGGTGGCTGGGAGGTGGGGGTGGGTGGGAGACATGAGTGGGGGCCTGGTGGGGGATGCCCATGGTGGCTGGGGGGGTGGGGGTGATGGGAGACATGAGTTGGACATGAGTGGGGGGCCTGGTGGTGCTGCCCCTGCACTGCTGGGGGTGGGGGTGGTGGGAGACATGAGTGGGGGCCTGGTCGGGGCTGCCCATGTTGGCTGGGGGGTGGGGGTGGGTGGGAGCCATGAGTGGGGGCCTGGTGGGGGATGCCCATGGTGGCTGGGGGGTGGGGGTGATAGGGGCCATAAGTGGGGGCCTGGTGGTGCTGCCCCTGCACTGCTGGGGGGTGGGAGACATGAGTGGGGGCCTGGTGGGGGCTGCCCATGGTGGCTGGGGGGGTGCTGGTGGGTGGGAAACATGAGTGGGGGCCTGGTGGGGGCTGCCCATGGTGGCTGGGGGGGTGGGGGTGGTGGGAGACATGGGTGGTGGCCTGGTGGAGGGTTCCCCACACTGCTGGGGGGGTGGGGTGGTGGGAGACATGAGTGGGGGCCTGGTGGGGGCTGCCCATGGTGGCTGGGGGGTGGGGGTGATGGGAGACATGAGTGGGGGCCTGGTGGAGGGTGCCCCTGGATGCTGGGGGTGGGGGTGATGGGAGACATGAGTTGGACATGAGTGGGGGGCCTGGTGGTGCTGCCCCTGCACTGCTGGGGGTGGGGGTGGTGGGAGACATGAGTGGGGGCCTGGTGGGGGCTTCCCATGGTGGCTGGGGGGTGGGGGTGGGTGGGAGACATGCGTGGGGGCCTGGTGGGGGATGCCCATGGTGGCTGGGGGGGTGGGGGTGATGGGAGACATGAGTTGGACATGAGTGGGGGGCCTGGTGGTGCTGCCCCTGCACTGCTGGGGGTGGGGGTGGTGGGAGACATGAGTGGGGGCCTGGTCGGGGCTGCCCATGTTGGCTGGGGGGTGGGGGTGGGTGGGAGCCATGAGTGGGGGCCTGGTGGGGGATGCCCATGGTGGCTGGGGGGTGGGGGTGGTGGGAGGCATGAGTGGGGGCCTGGTGGGGGCTGCCCATGGTGGCTGGGGGGTGGGGGTGGGTGGGAGACATGAGTGGGGGCCTGGTGGGGGATGCCCATGGTGGCTGGGGGTGGGGGTGATGGGAGACATGAGTTGGACATGAGTGGGGGGCCTGGTGGTGCTGCCCCTGCACTGCTGGGGGTGGGGGTGGTGGGAGACATGAGTGGGGGCCTGGTCGGGGCTGCCCATGTTGGCTGGGGGTGGGGGTGGGTGGGAGCCATGAGTGGGGGCCTGGTGGGGGATGCCCATGGTGGCTGGGGGGTGGGGGTGATAGGGGCCATAAGTGGGGGCCTGGTGGTGCTGCCCCTGCACTGCTGGGGGGTGGGAGACATGAGTGGGGGCCTGGTGGGGGCTGCCCATGGTGGCTGGGGGGGTGCTGGTGGGTGGGAAACATGAGTGGGGGCCTGGTGGGGGCTGCCCATGGTGGCTGGGGTGGTGGGGGTGGTGGGAGACATGGGTGGTGGCCTGGTGAGGGGTTCCCCACACTGCTGGGGGGTGGGGTGGTGGGAGACATGAGTGGGGGCCTGGTGGGGGCTGCCCATGGTGGCTGGGGGGTGGGGGTGGTGGGAGACATGAGTGGGGGCCTGGTGGAGGGTGCCCCTGGATGCTGGGGGTGGGGGTGGTGGGAGACATGAGTGGGGGCCTGGTGGGGGCTGCCCATGGTGGCTGGGGGGGTGGGGGTGGTGGGAGACATGAGTGGGGGCCTGGTGGGGGATGCCCATTGTGGCTGGGGGGGTGGGGGTGGTGGTAGACATGGGTGGTGGCCTGGTGGAGGGTGCCCCACACTGCTGGGGGTGTGGGGGTGGTGGGAGACATGAGTTGGACATGAGTGGGGGCCTGGTGGTGCTGCCCCTGCACTGCTGGGGGGTGGGGGTGGTGGGAGACATGCGTGGGGGCCTGGTGGGGGCTGCCCATGGTGGCTGGGGGGTGGGGGTGGGTGGGAGACATGAGTGGGGGCCTGGTGGGGGATGCCCATGGTGGCTGGGGGGTGGGGGTGATAGGGGCCATAAGTGGCGGCCTGGTGGTGCTGCCCCTGCACTGCTGGGGGGTGGGAGACATGAGTGGAGGCCTGGTGGGGGATGCCCATGGTGGCTGGGGGGGTGGGGGTGGTGGTCGACATGAATTGGGCATGAGTGGGGGCCTGGTGGTGCTGCCCCTGCACTGCTAGGGGGTGGGGGTGGTGGGAGACATGAGTGGGGGCCTGGTGGGGGCTGCCCAGGGTGGCTGGGTGGTGGGGGTGGTGGGAGACATGGGTGGTGGCCTGGTGGGGGATGCCCATGGTGGCTGGGGGGTGGGGGTGGTGGGAGACATGAGTGGGGGCCTGGTGGAGGGTGCCCCTGGATGCTGGGGGGTGGGGGTGGTGGGAGACATGAGTGGGGGCCTGGTGGGGGCTGCCCATGGTGGCTGGGGGGTGGGGGTGGGTGGGAGACATGAGTGGAGGCCTGGTGGGGGCTGCCCATGGTGGCTAGGGGGGTGGGGGTGGTGGGAGACATGGGTGGTGGCCTGGTGGGGGCTGCCCATGGTGGCTGGGGGGTGGGGGTGGGTGGGAGACATACGTGGGGGCCTGGTGGAGGGTGCCCCACACTGCTGGGGGGGTGGGGGTGGTGGGAGACATGAGTTGGACATGAGTGGGGGCCTGGTGGTGCTGCCCCTGCACTACTGGGGGTGGGGGTGGTGGGAGACATGAGTGGGGGCCTGGTGGGGGCTGCCCATGGTGGCTGGGGGGGTGGAGGTGGTGGGAGACATGGGTGGTGGCCTGGTGGGGGATGCCCATGGTGGCTGGGGGGTGGGGGTGGTGGGAGACATGAGTGGGGGCCTGGTGGAGGGTGCACCTGGATGCTGGGGGGTGGGGGTGGTGGGAGACATGAGTGGGGGCCTGGTGGGGGCTGCCCATGGTGGCTGGAGAGGTGGGGGTGGTGGGAGACATGAGTGGGGGCCTGTTGGGGGATGCCCATGGTGGCTGGGGGGTGGGGGTGGTGGGAGACATGAGTGGGGGCCTGGTGGAGGGTGCCCCTGGATGCTGGGGGGGTGGGGGTGGTGGGAGACATGAGTTGAACATGAGTGGGGGCCTGGTGGTGCTGCCCCTGCACTGCTGGGGGGTGGGGGTGGTGGGAGACATGAGTGGGGGCCTGGTGGGGGCTGCCCATGGTGGCTGGGGGGTGGGTGTGTGTGATTGGCATGAGTGGGGGCCTGGTGGGGGCTGCCCATGGTGGCTGGGGGGTGGGGGTGGTGGGAGACATGAGTGGTGGCCTGGTATAGGGTGCCCCACACTGCTGGGGGGGTGGGGTGGTGGGAGACATGAGTCGGGGCCTGGTGGGGGCTGCCCATGGTGGCTGGGGGGTGGGGGTGGTGGGAGACATGAGTGGGGGCCTGGTGGGGGATGCCCATGGTGGCTGGGGGGTGGGGTGGTGGGAGACATGAGTGGGGGCCTGGTGGAGGGTGCCCCTGGATGCTGGGGGGGTGGGGGTGGTGGGAGACATGAGTTGGACATGAGTGGGGGCCTGGTGGTGCTGCCCCTGCACTGCTGGGGGGTGGGTGTGGTGGGAGACATGAGTGGGGGCCTGGTGGGGGCTGCCCATGGTGGCTGGGGGGTGGGTGTGTGTGATTGGCATGAGTGGGGGCCTGGTGGGGGCTGCCCATGGTGGCTGGGGGGTGGGGGTGGGGGGAGACATGAGTGGTGGCCTGGTATAGGGTGCCCCTGGATGCTCGGGGGTGGGGGTGGTGGGAGACATGAGTGGGGGCCTGGTGGGGGCTGCCCATGGTGGCTGGGGGGGTGGGGGTGGTGGGAGACATGAGTGGGGGCCTGGTGGGGGATGAAGGCCATCAGCACAATAGGTTCCCAAAGCGGGAACCAGGGGTGCTAAAAAAGAAGATTGGAAAGGGAAGGCGAGGGTTCCATACAGGGCCCCTCTTCTAATTCCATGGCAGCCTGCAATAGTCAAAAAGAGAACCCTATGACCATATTAACACAAGCACATGTTTCTTCCCTTTCAGATCTATCCTAATTTCGAATAACTTTACCACAAAGCCAGTCCCAGGTGGACATGGACACTTTAATCCTTTGTTTTGTCCCTTGTGGTCATGGCCAGTAGCCAGATTGTCCGGATCATGACCTTATTCCATGACCCGGACAATCTGGCCACTGCCCATGGCACCAGGCTACCCCTCAGTCACTAAAGGTATACCGCTATTTTTTGTAGCTACATTATGACCCTTGTCAAATAATAAGTCACTGACACATTTGCAAAACCATGCTTGTAGGTCCTTGCTAATGCTCCTTACGCAAGTTTGCTGGAAATCCACCCATGTTTTATTTTTTCAAAAGTGTGAAATGTATGCACATACAATTGTCATATAACCTAGCCCTCACTTGACAAAATCCATTCAGACTTTACGAAAACATCTATATATAGATCTATAATCTTTTTGCAAACCTTTGTTTAGATTTGTCAAATAGCACCACATTTATAAGCCTTTACAATATTTTGGAAACTTCGCAAAAACATGTATAGCTAGATCTATTATCAGTTTGCCAAATGAAGTGTAGATTTGTGAAATGGCAGCGCATGTATAAGCCTTTACATTATTTTGGGACCCCCCCTCTAATTTTCCCCCCTCTTGACAAAATCCCACCAAACTTTGCAAAAACATTTATATCTAAATGTATTATCAGTTTCCCAAATTAAGTGTAGATTTGTCAAATTGCACCTCATTTATAAGCCTTTACATTACAAGCTCACTCAGAATCAGATCAGATATATACATGCAAAATTTAATGCAGTTCCATTAAGTGGCGCCAAAGTTATAAGCCATCCAAGAACTGCTGTTCACCAACCCTGTAATGCTGAGGTGTTCGTGAACTTTATAGGACTGTTTGCGAACATCCGAATTGTTCGCGGACGTTTGCGGCGTAAAACACCTGTTTTTTTGCTTCTTGCAGCCATATCTCATCCCATCCTCATCAACTCTCACCTCCCCAGAAATTATTTGATAAGTTTGACAAGTGCAATGTTGTATTTTTTAATAGGTTTTTACCTCAATGTCCATGGACACCGCCCGCTGTCCACGAATCCAAGATTGCATATGGGCGTTTACGCGTTTTGCAGCAAACTTGCTGCTTGTTCACAACAAAATGCCCCATTGAACTAGTGGTCATTAAAAAGAAACCAGCTGGTGGTGGATTGCGAAATAGAGAGAGGACTTACTCATTTGTCCATCCCCTCAATGGTAAACCTGTCGGCCATCATTACCAGGTTACTTTTATGAACGATACCAGCTATTAACTTGCACAGTTAATAGCGTTCAAGATGCAAAATGCAAACAATAGTTTATGCAGAACAAATTACAATGACTGTTTAAAGGAATAATATATTTTTCAACACGTTTTCATGCCTAATGCTAGCGCTATTTTTATCTTCCTTTTTCTCTGTCTCCCTCTTAATATATGGCAGACTCTATACATTATGCATTTGTAACACATCAGCATCCAATGGTTCTGAGGGTGCTAGATATAATGAAAGACATCCCTTTATTGTTTTTCTCTCTGTGCTCCACTCCATACCTGGTGTCACTATGTATTTATAAAGTGCATAGTGCATAAGCAGCAAACCAACATAGTTGTTACATTAACAACTACGTGTTACTAAAGTGCATAGTGCATTAGACACCACTCAGAACCAATTAACTTTCTGATTGAACAAATAATCGGTTTTACCAAAATACATGATACATTAACAGCCAATCAAAACCTATTTACTTTTCGCCAGAGAGATCTGGATCCTATAGACTCTAAAATGCAGGGTATAGTAAGCAGCATGCTAATCAGTCCAAAATAAAGATATTCTTAAAGTGCATAGTGCAAGAGCAGCATATTACATTAGCAGCAAATCCCCACTGTTGTTTAATACACAGTGGGCTATCTATAAAGTGCATAGTGCATTACTCACCCCATAAGAACTATATACTCTTTCTATCCCCAAAATATGTCAATAAAAAATACCAATCGTCCATTTTTAGATAGAAAATGTAATATTAGTTGGCTTGTTTCGTAATCTTGCCCACCAAAACCTGGACTTTCACGACCATTATAATTTGTCAAATTGATATTACTGCACAAGGTGCAAGAGAAACAATCACCAAAATAGAAGAATAGTAAAACCTAACCATTAAAACTTAGGCTCATAGCAAATCATAATTTTTCAACATGGGCGTAAACAGACACATTGAAAATGTCATCATAATGGAGCTACTAAGACCGTACAGGCTAGACTGAGTGCAATTAGCAAGACAAAGAAAATGACACATTTTAATGACCTAAGAATGTATAAAGTTACTTGTCGATATTGTGACCATTCGGATATTTACTTTCAAAATCCAGAAGGCAATGAGTTTCTTTTTGTCACAATAATATTTCTTTATCACCTCCCATAGGTCCTGTTTCCATTTTATGGATTCCCAAAAAAAAAAACTTTCCATATTGTTATTGTGACATTCAGCAAAATGCTTGGCCATGGGGTAGTTTGCATCACTATGTGTAATGACTTGTACATGCTGTTGAATACGGATCTTTAATTTGCACTTAGTACTGGCTATGCACCATATCTGACAAGAGCATGTGAGCACATACACCACATACTCTGTTTCACATTTGATTTTCTCTGGTATCAGAATCGTCTGTCCTCTAATAGGATGTTTAAATGATACACAGTTTCTGACATATTTGAAAATGTTACATCGTGTGCATTTCTAAAAACACTTCTTCTGATTTGTGAGCCAACTTGTCTTGTTCATGTCTTCCTCTTTGGTCATATAGCTCTGAACTAATGATCCTGATGGATCGATTTCTTCTGAAGCTGATTTCAGGATTGTTTTTCAAGCTACTAAGAAGATCTCTCTCTGCCATGAGAATCTTCCAATGCCTTTGCAAGATCCGTCTGATCGGTAGTGCTTGGATGTCGAAAGTTAGAATAAGGTGTGTACTGTCTTTCTCGGCATCGGTCTTTTCCTTTTTGCTGGATCCCAGCAGGAGGCTTTGTGTCTCTATTTGTCTTGCCTTTAAATATGCCCTTTCAATCACTTATTTTGGATACATCTTTCTTCTGAAGCCTTGAGCCGTAATTCTGCTCTCCAAATCATACACCTCTAATGTGCTGTTATTTCTTCTTATCCTTATGAACTCGCCATATTGGACGATCCATATTATATTTTTGAGGTGTCCACTTGTGGCATGCAATGGTGTGTTTGATCATGTAATTTGTCTGTGGAGCGTGCAGGTTATTGTCACATTTACAAATCTTACATTGACATCTAAAAAAGTTATTAGAGTCCGGCTGTGTGTTTCCGTGAATCTTAAATTGTTGGTATTTTTATTCAGTAACTTGACAAAATCCAGCCAACATGTTCTGTTCCCTTCCACATTGAAAACAAATCGTCTATGTATCTTGGCCATAGTACGACATGCTTTGTTAATTCTTGATTGCAATCTGCCCATACATATAGTTCCTCCCAAGCACCCATCGTCAGGTTGGCATACAAACGCGTAAAGGTTGTGCCCATGGCAGTCCCCTGCATTTGTTTAAAATATTCATTTTTAAAGAGGAAAACATCATTATTACGACAGAGGTCTATCATCTCAAGGGCCATTCTGGTGTGTTTGAGGTAGTTTAAAGATTTGGTACTTAGGTAATGCTGACAAGCCCATTTCCCATATTCATGATCAATAGATGTGTAGAGTGATACAACGTCCATAGTCACCATCAATTACTCTGTTTCCCCTGGTATATCCTCAATACGGTACAGAAAGTCTGTAGTATCTTTCAAATATGATGGGAGGGAAGAAACAAAAGGAAAAAGGAGTTCATCTATGTACTTCGACATATTTTCCAAAGCTGAACCTATTAGGCAAACAATGGGTCTGCCTGTTGGTTTTTTAATGTTTTTGTGAACTTTCGGGAGAAAGTAAATCATGGGTGTGATGTAGTTAGTGGTTACTGACAACGTGCAGGACTCTTCCGTTGTAAAGACTGGAGGGGGGTGCCTGTGCTTCTGCTCTCTATATGGTAGAGGAGAGGCACAGAGGACCCCAGCCAAGATTCTCTATTATTGGTAACGTAGTCGAGCAATCAAGGCCTAGCTTTTCAGGAAGGTGATGCAGGCTGGTTCTTAAGTACAGTGTAGTCCCCAAGCACCCACAAAGGAATGTCCACACTCTGTATAGGTTAAAGCACGGTCTTTATATAATTAATAATCAAAGTTATATACAATATCACAATAACTCACTTTGTGCTCAGAAAATCAACAATGGTAAATATATACAGTTCTAAAGTGGTACCACAACGATTATTAGATCTCATTAAAGTGCATCAACTATACGGTCAAAATGTCACACAGATCAATAAAGAGGAAACCAGCAGTAGAGCAGTAGAGAGAGGAAGGAAAGCAAGATGGTTGAACAATTGGCAGAATACTGGTCACTACCGTTAAACACAGCTCTGTGTGGAGATCCCCCCACCTGGGCAACCTGTAGAATAAAGATACAAGCCCAGTCCATATATTGTTCACAATAGACTTCCCAATAGTTCTGCAACCCCAAAGTACCTGGCGTTGTAGCGTTCCTCTGCGGGGAATCGACGGCCCTTCTTGAGTGCCCTCCCTTTAAGGCAGGAGTCACAGGTCATTGAACGTCCGGCGGAGAACAGGTTGAGCTACGACGGTGAAGTGGCAGCTTCGTTCCTAGCAGTGCTCGTTGAGGGGGAAGCATAAATGTCCTGCAAGGAAGAGGCATGCGGGGCACCTCGGTGTCGATAGTTCTGGAGAGCAAAGAGTTTGAAGAACGGTGGCCCAGCAAGGGCGTCGAGTCATCAGCGTCTCTGTGGTCCTTGGTAGGTGGGAAAACCCACCGGTGGATGCTCCTCGGCGCGTCGATGGTCAGGCCTTCTCCAGCAGGATAAAGCGACGGCGATGCGGACGAGAGCGTCCTTGGATCAATGAAGTTCTTAGGCAAAAAGGGAGCACGGCGGCTCCGGTCGGAGACGACGGTCAGCGACAGTGGCGGACAACCGTCCTGGCACTTCTCTTTGGGATTCTGAGGTGGTCCCTATCTCGGGTCGGCAGCCTGACGAAGGTCTGTCTACCAGGGAGCTTTGGCAAAGATCTGCTGGTGCACGATGGTTCCTCGTAGCTCGGGAAGAGGGCGCCTTACCAGGTCCTCTCTGGGTCAGTCCTTGGAGGCACAGCAGCTTTCAGATTGTGAAGGAGAACAACAGCAATTCTTCTCGTCCAGCAGGGCTTCAAGGTCAAGCTTCAGTTACTCCAGTTACTCAGTGTAGTGGACTTCAGCTTCTGAACATGATTCCTAGCAGTGAGAGGTCCCCAGATATACTGTTGATCTCCCATTCATTCCGCTGGGTCACACTCAAGCATCCAATCACGACTAAGGGCATTCATGCAGGCAGGCAGCCAATCAGGCACACAGTGCATTCAGGCCATTCACCTCTCTCCAGACACTCACAACAAGTTATGTGTATTGGGACAAGTACCCTGCCATTCAACACTCCATACTGAATTCATACCGGTTTCGGGCAGGGCTGTCTCAGTCATTGTGTCAACCACCAGATACTAGACACCCACAACATAGAATGCGTATTCGTCATACACTCCATTCACCCAGGTCCCACCCACAGGTGTACCCACAACATACGGTCATTGGGAAAGCTCCAGCCAGTCTGGTCAGCACTTCCCCACACTACCATATATGAAACTTCCACTCAACAGCCAGTCAGGGGAGAAGGGCCAGAGTCAGGGCTTCCCGGGACCTCGGGAAGATCAAGGTAACAGGCGATAGAAGGCAAGAGGCCATCAGGGCCATTTTGTCTCCATCAGGAATCTACCGATTCCAATGACAGGGTCTGGGCATCCCAAAATGTGCACCAGTCAATTCAGCACGTAGCTGCCACCAGCCCGTACCCTGCTCTGTGGGTCACACACAGGTGCCCAAAAACATACCCTAGGGGCACAGAGTTGCACCCTACCCATGGGAGCCATAAGGGTATCCCATGGGTCTGTTCACCAAACGAAGAGAGAGAGCTGCACCACCAGGAGTCCCACATGAACTCCTGCGTGGAAAACACGACAGAACACACGATAAAAAGCAGTAAAGGACAAGGATTCGGAGGCCCTGCTCCACCGATGCATTTCCAGCATCACATCCGTCAGTATGCCTTTTTGTTCCCATTTGATGAGAAAAAAATGTATTTTGCTCTCCAATTCCTTAATAGGATTTATGTGGATCCTTGCATAGTATTTTTTATTGTTGAGCTGCTTGTATGCTTCCTTTATATAGTTAGTTCAATGTTGTATGACTATATTTCGTCCTTTATCAGACGGTTTGGTAATACCATTTTTCAGCTCATGTAATTCTTGAAGTGCTCGTCTGTCTTGGCCTGACATATTGTCCTTAAATATTTTTTTATTGTCTTTGCTCTGCAGATTTTTTAAGTCCTCAAACACTAGGCTTTGAAATGCCTCAATACTGCTCCCGATGTTCGTTGTAGGATTGAATTTAGACTTCTGTTTAAGTGTGCTTTTTGCAGTCCAATCTGTTCTAATATTGAGTTCAGAAAAATCTATGGGTTCTTCATCCATACCCAAATCTGTTCTTTTTTCTAAACCAATCAAGTTTGATAGTGCACTCAATTCCTTTATTTTTACCTCTGTTTTTCCTGTTTCTTCCTGTGTAGGGCATTTCTTATAAACATTTGTAGCAAAACATTTCTTAAGACATATCTTCCGTATGAAGTGGTCAAAGTCGATTCTGGTTTGAACGCCAAAACTGAGTATTTTATGTTGACTGACAGTGAGAACATGTTCAGGTAGATTGATGATTTTAAAACTACTATCCTCTTCTCGACATTTCTCTCTTATTTGCCAGAGTGCAGAGATCAGGCCAGGGTATTGTTTGCTGCATCTACTTCTCCTCTGCCCCACCTCGGTTTTTTTCAGCCACCTCTGCCTTTCCCCTGACTTTGATTTCCACCTCTTGTTTGTTTGTTTTTTCTGCCATCCTGGCCTAATAAACGCATTTTGTCTTAAAAATGTAAACAAATGTTTGGTTCTTCGGTATCACAGCCTGTGAGATTTGACTCTGAAACTGACGAGGCTTCACTTTTATTTCCCTCAGTTTCTTCTGTATTTGTTGTTGGTTTAATTAGTGATGCTTGTCATAATTGGTCAAACGTTTGAGTGAAGGTATAAACTCTTCCTCTTTTGTAGTCCTCCTTATCTCGTAAGAATTTCCTCTGTTTCCTCTGTTTGATCTCTTCTTCGTAATCAACAAGATTCTTCTCCATGTTGCTTTTTAGTTTCTTTCCATCTTCTGTTTCTGATATTTATTTCAATTTGTCTTCCATCTCACTTATTTTTCCTAATATTTTTATACGATCACCGCTAGCATACTTCACCAACAGCTGTAAGAAGGTTCTGGAACATCCATTATTTGCATCACTCAATTCTTTGAGCATTACATTCAAAAGAAGGAATGGTGAGAATCCTCAGTCCCCGTGGGATTCTGACGACCTCTATATAATTTTGAAGGGAGTGTTTTTCCCACCATTTACTCACTTCTTTGCGTTGTAGTTCTTCTAATTCCTTCAAAAACCAATTTCACTGTCGCCTTTGGGTGCTGCGGCGGTGTGTGGTGTAATCTTGCTAATTTGGAATGTCTCATTGAACAAAGTTAAAGCTAGTGCTTTCCTTGTTGCTTCTCTGTTAGTGTGGGAGTCATCCATGTTGTTTCTCTCTTTATAAAAATGTTTCAGTATCCTGGCACATCAGTATGTTTCAAATCGTCAATTGATCAATGTGGAAATGAAATAAAGTTCTCAGCTATGGAACTCTAAGACACAGAGTAGATCAATCTGTGCAAGTCGTGGATTTATTCAAGCTTGCAATGTATTCGCACCGAGGTGAAATTGAATACTCATATGCCAATTGCTTGCATGCCCAGTGCAATGCAAGTACTTACCCTGCTTAGTTCAGCCGTTCATTCTCCAATGCTCGACTTCACACCACTCTGGGTTTTCCTTTGATGTTTTGCTGACCCTGCGTTGGTGTTTTGCCTTCGTTGTCGCAACCCGAGCAGCTAGGGGACTAATTGTTTGTTTGTTTTGTCATTCAAAGTTGTGCTGCATCTGTGAGCTTATGGTAAAGATTTCCACCGGTGCTCAACTCCGCGCTGACACGTAACAGCAGGTAAATCTTCTTCACTTGTTTCTGATATCAATCAGGCCGGACGCAGTAGCTGGCGTGTAGTTATGATTAAGTTGCTAAACCCCTAGGAAGACCACTTTTTCAGCGGCTTATAAATTAGCTCCCCATAGAGGAATCCTCACCAAACTTTGCAAAAAACATTATTTTTTCAATAGACTGAACGGGCAAAAAGCTTTGCTCACGGCTAGAGCCCGAATGACTGGATGGATTTGCATCAAATCTCTGGCAGGAGCGGGGCTGTGGTCAGAAAGCTTGCTTTTGTGTGTTTGATGGAAATCCGACCAGTACTTTTGTTGCAAAGAACTGAAATGTACATCTAAAAAAATCTGTGATATCCGGCTCCGCTCTGCGGACCCATTTCCCTGTTCGCTCCGTGGACAGAAGTCTAATTGGCTTGCGGTACACTGTGCTGTCAGCAAACTTTGGACATGGCCGGTGGTTGGCTGGAGGGAAGCGGGCTGTGCGTCAAAGTTTTTGGGAAACCGCACCATGGTGTATCGGAGGACAGTGCGGCACTGAAAGGGACTGACAAACGTAATGTACTGCATGTGGTGGTGGAAAGAGGGGATGGCAAGGGTGGGGGAGAGAGAAGTGGAACATATGATATATTTGTTCAGGTCAAAGAAGATGGTGGTGTGCGAGTGGTGTACGCGAGCACTGCACCAATGTGGCTGCGCCGGAAGGGGTTGCAAAACATGGTTTGCAGGATCAGGTGGGTGAAGGAGGGGCTGAAAAGTTTGGGGGAGGGAAAATGATATGATACATTTGTTCAGGTTGAAGATGACGGTGGACTGCGAGTGGTGTACGCAAGCCATGCAGCAATTTATGGGTAGCTCCTTAGGGGAGAACCTTCTGTGGTGACTGCATGCACGTGTCATTGGGAACGCAGACTGCATTGCAGATGATGTGCAGAAAGTGACAATGTGTTGTGCTGCTGTCTAGGGGTGCCAGTGCTTATGTTGACTTTGTGGGTTTCCCTTGAGGAATGGCAGTGGGTTGGGCTGTCGTTGGCAGTGCTACATTTGTGAAGTATGGTACATGGCCAAATGTTGTCATGCATGCCTGCATTGCCTTGTAGTGGCTGTGGGCAGGGCCTAAGCTTTTGGGTGCATGGACAGAGGCTGTACGGAGAGCAGTGAGGCATTTTGCGGGTAGCTCATCGGGGGACTACTGTAGGTGCCTTTCCCCGGCTTACTATGTGTGAGAGAAAAAAAAAGAAATTGCAGACACAACCCCTTGTCGGGGAAAGAGGCACTGAGACCCGGCTGCAAGAGTTCAAAGGATGGTTTATTTCTCCAGCTAGGAAATAACCCAAAAACTCTCTCCCATCTCATTACATCATACTTGTATTTGTAGTTAAAGTAACTCTAACAAAAAATGCTAAATGGACCCGATTGGCCAGACGGTGTGGTGCTGTAGGTGTGGGTAGCATCTCTTCCTCCTGGTTGGCTGAGTAGCTGACAGACGTGAAACATCTTGTGCTCCATACTGGTCAGGGTCCAGTCACTGTGGTCACTACCTAAGCTAATATGTTACATACTAAATAACAAACTATTTAAAACATTTTATGCTACTTGTCACATTTCTACATAAGTCACACACAATGATTGTTGTCAGTACAATTGGGTCATTTGTGGCTTTAATTGAAGGCCTTGACCTTATTGTGCATGTAGAAGAATCAGGCTGTGTTTCACATCTTTTCCTAGGTTTCAAACTCATTAGTGCAAGTAAAAACATATATAGTAGTAAAAATGCTTAAGGTTAGTAAGGAGTGTATTGGGTGGACTTCGCAGCACAGGCGAGGGTCTGGCACTTGAAAGAAATACCTTACAGGGGGTGCAGGGTCAGGAAGGTAATAAATTGTTCTAATGGGGGTGGGTAGCTTGCACGTTTATGAGGACGAATCGAGCAGAAAGTGCTTAGCTCATCCTGGTTCACATGCTGGTTCTCAGATGAACAATGATCTCAGAGGAAGAAAACAGTAGCATATTGATTGTTGCAACTTTCTCCAGCTTCAGCGTGAGAATGTAAGCGCAGAGCTTTCCTTCGCAGGGGGAGTGCAAGGGTGGGGGGCAGCCAGCTGCCTGCGTGCCTTGTGTGTGTGTGTGTGTCTGTCCTTGGCTGCTGCGGTGGAAGGGGAGCTGAGCATTGCTGTACTATCGCAGTGAGGCCTGTTTATCCAAGATGGAGTCGAAAGGGGGCACAAAAGATGGATGCTCCGTGTTCTGCCCAGTAGTCCCATCTATGTAGCAGTCAACCGTGGTTAACTTCACATAAGGGCAAGGGGAAATCCCACTACCGGAGGCACGTGGTCCAAGCCTCGTCCTGAGGAGCGTACGACGCGAGGGGGCCTAAGGACCCCTCGCTCCATACACTACCTTCGGTGGCGACTGCATGGATGCTCCCTTGGGAATGAGGGCTGCATTGCAGATGATGTAAAGAAAGTGAGAATGCATGCCACATGGAAGGATTTTCTACCATCACTGTTTTGCAATATGGACCTTTCACGCAGCGACTCAGAAATCCTTCATTGGCGGATAGCTGCACATGCGACTATCATTCTTTGGTGAGTGCAGGCAGACTCCATTGGTGATGGGGAGTGCATTGGAGACAATATGGGAAGTAGGTTTGAGAATGGTGCCTTGTTTGGGTCCGTTACTATACCCATACGTACCTGTAGGCAGGAAAGCTATGTGGCCACATCTTACCATGCATGGCTCTATTGACTTCTAGTGGGTGTGTGCAAAGCCTAGCCTCTTAGGTGCATAGGCGGACACTAACAGTCTGGACACTGGTTGGAAGTAGGTTTCAGAATGCTGCCTTCTTTGGGTCCATTCCTATACTGATATGTAACTCCAGAGTACACTCTTGCAAATATGCATGTCTCCTGTGGGTGCTCACCATTACATAATGGTTGTGGAGGGAATTTTGCAGTTACTACACCACCAGAGGTGGCATGAAGTGCCTGCACTTGCATATGGCGTAAGTCTTTGGACTTGTTGCCATTCACGGACTGACATGCCACCATTTGTGTTTGGTATTGTGTGCCCCTGATAATACCCTGTGCTTTGAGAGTGAAGGAGGATATTTTGCGACATGACATGAGTTACTAACCAGTACACATTTAAAGTATAGATAATGTACAGACTGACCCACATACATTTTCACCAGAGAAAATCATCAACGCCGTTAAGTCCTGCCATATACGGGATGGGAGGCCATCTGACTGTTAGCTTGCTTTTGCGTACTTGTTGAGATGGCCAACGAACACGGTTGGCGTTCCTATTGTGTGCAATTGTAATGTGTGCATCGCTTCCATTACCTATATGTGTGGGTTGCATAAACCATTACAACAGTCACTGGCATTGCTGCCTTTAGTTGTGGAAAGTCGTTGCTCAAGGCGTTCACTCCAGGTAGTTTTGTCACGTGCATGCCAAGCGTAGAGCACTCTGTCATGTGAGCACCTAGCTCCAGAAAGGAACAACATTAACAAAAGCAAAAGCAGACATGCGCACACAGAACATACGGTTCCAGAAAATTCCCATACTTTACCAACAACACTTTACTTTATTTTGCTACAGTATGTTCACGGGAACGTGTAAGGTGGCTGCCATCACCGCTCTTTTATTTCGCAAACAAAATCCAGTGTGCAATGCTGTCTGTGCACTTCTGTACTTCTTTTGTTGTCTAGCAATGTGGAAAAAGGATAACTTTGTGGTCCTTGGTGGGCCATGTGAAGAACACATTTTCTTTGCAAGGTAGACAAGATAGCAGCTATTGCCTCTGGGATGCTTCATATAAGAAACGTTTGCAGGTTGGTTCGTATTGCCGGAACTGCAAATGTACATACAGTCCCATATCGGTCGGCCCAGATAACAACGACAGAAAAGACATTGCTTATGGTAATCTTGCAATGCTTGGTCCGCCACCCGTCTGTTGTAATGTGGAAGTTGTGGCACGCGCAGTAAGGTGCCAGGTATCTGAGAAGAAAGAGGAATAAGAATAGATGTAAGTAGCTGTTATTAATGGCAGCGTACAGGACAATAGTTTGCAGGAAGGATGTCGTAATAGGTGACTGCATCATGGACCATGTAGTGTGTGTTATTGAGCAGCGTCATATGTTTACCCACTGCTTTGCTCTCTGTTTTGTAGGTTTTACTGTCCTTGTACAGCTCCACACAAGCAAAATGTCTTTGAAACGTTGGCACCAGACGTGTTTCCTTTTTACAAAAAATGACAGTGCTAGCGAGTGTTGTTAGACCCACAGCATAATGTCTCTGTGTGTCCAAAGAAAAAAAAAAAATAACCCTCATGGGGGTCCCCTCAGATTGCAGGAGAATGCAGGAGCTGGTTTGCTTAAAAATGCAACATTGAAATGTGAGCTGTCGATGTTTGTGTGCCGGTTGACCGCTGCGTGAACCTGTGTCCGTTATTACTTTCAGTACAATGAGGGTGCATAGAACTGGTAATTGTTTGAAAGGGCATAGTAAGGGCAAAACAGGGAATCTAGCACTGCACGAGTGAGCATAAGGTGTGCTGTTTCACTGCACAATTTGCATTCCCTTTTCGTCTTGTCCTTTATGTCTGGATTTTCAGGGGCTGGGGAAGAATGGCAAGAAAACAAAGTACAATCACAGCTGCAATTTACAGGTAATGGTGGAGACATGCCACTGTAACGGCACGTGATTAGTGCCGTCATAAACCACTGTACAATGCGCACAAAGTGTGCGGTACAGTAAATGTACAATTATGCATACAGAACAGCAACTTAATACATTTTACTTGTAATACAAATGAGATGTACAGTTGAACTTACATAACTTTGGCAAATTCCATGCTTGTATTTGATGGGCGACAAATTGCAGTGTACGGTGTATGGAATCGTTGCAGACTACCTTTGGGGCACATGGGCAGAGCAACTGCTGTGTAAGTTATGTATCTTTTTTTTACAATTCCATACAATGTCTCCCCTTGGAGCTCACCATGCTTTCCACTCAAGGCTGTTTTACAATACGCATTTGTTCTGTTGAAGGAGAGGTATGTTAGGTTTCGCTTTCCGGAGATGATGCTGGTGCTTTGCAGCGTAAAAACATGTTTGGGGCTGTCGTTGATGAAAGAAAAGGAATTACTGCGTATGTCCTTCAATCATTGTAAGGGGGTTATGGTGTAGAAATGGTGTTTACATTATAAAATAACGGGAAACAGACGTTTAAACATTTAAGGAGTAACGTAGTGTTTGAAATATGTTTGAAATATGGCTGCCGAGCTATATACCATGTGCTGCCATGAAATCTGTGGTGTATACCTTCTTTTGAAATGTTGTACATAACAATGAAGATGACCTAATGGCCTAACCAATGCCAGTGGAAGGCTAGAAGCCAAACATTGCAGCAGGTAGGACAGTTAAGTAAGATGTATGGATGCATTCATCAATTTGTATTGTTGTGATTGTGCAGATTATCGGGTAGATTACTGTAGTGTAGTGCATTCAGTGTGTCCACTTATTATAGGCTTAGGTGAACAGTGTACGTAGGAAACAGGTTATCTATTGTGTGGAAGAAATGGCAGGCAATAACAACTGCAGTGGCTAAAGAGTAGGTGGCCGTTTTATGTGTGGGGTTTCTGGTACGTGGAAAGATGTTTCTATGCATAGTTGTACAGTGCAGCAGCAGTTGTGGGCAGGGTCTACAATATTGAGTGCATGGCTGGAGCCCCTTCACTGCACTGGGTGTAGTGAAGCGTGTAGGTTGTAGGCACAAGCTGCGTAGTGTAATATAGGTGGCATTGCAAATTGTGGCATTGCTATGTGCATTGCGGAAATAAGTGCACACATTGTACTGTGGACATTGCAGAGAAGTATGATACCAATAATTGCATACTTACTGTTTGGATTGGGGAGTTCCTGTGCTGTTTTTTTGTGTATGGAATGTGAAATATTGTAGTAATCTTTGCTGCATTATCTGTGGGAAAAGAGAACAGAACATGTTAGAGCAGGTAGTTTGTTACTTTGCAGTCCACTACATTGCATATATTTAATTACTTTGTGGACCCTCATAACTAGTACATCGTAAGTACTATGCTTTGAAACAGTGTACTGTACAATGAGTGCCGTTTCTGTGATTCTTTGCATAATCATTGGGTCTGTGGGGAAAAAAAATACATGCTGGATTTAAAAATAAAATCAAAATGTCTTTGCTGCTATGGTGCACAATGAAATACAGTAACGTTTGGAGTGGTTATAGCACTTTTGAGGTGTACTCTTGATGTAGGAGAAAATGTAATGGTTTACTCTTTCTGCCCTATACATGTTGATTAGGGTGGGTGGCATTGTATAGCAGTTGGTGTTTTGTAAATGTTTACCTGCTTCCTTTTTGTAGCACTGTTTCTTTATGTGTTTGGTTGCTGCTGGTGATTTGCAAGTATTGTGGCATTGTACTGTGCTACTGCAGAATTGGGATGGCAGTTATGTACCTGTTGGCGTACTGTAACTGCTCATACTTTGGAAGTTTTTCAGGATATGTTTGTAGCACAGTCGTTGTTGAATGTTGAGTTGGTTTGTTTTGATGCTGCAAATAAGATTGATAGTATTCTGATTACAGTTAGATACCAGGTGGCGTTTTATAACTGTTTAAAGTGTCCCATTCCTAAATGGTACTTTTACAAGCTTGTGCATTCCTGTTGCTACTTCACATCTGTGTACATTCTGAAGTGGTAGTCTCCCATTATGGGTTTATGTAGTGATAGTTGCATATGTCTTGCAGTTGTATGACTATTCTTAGAGAGCAGGTGACTCATTTGCGTACTTGGTGGTTGCAGATGTTACTGAGGATAGTTTTGAACCCTCATACTTAGTACTTTCCCTTTTACGTATCCTGTGGAAATACTGTGAATTGTTATTTGTGTACATGTACTGTTTGTGTGAGGGTACTGATTTGGTTAATTGGGGATTAAATTGTCCAACACACACCGTAATGCATTTCTTCAATGCTTGGTGTATGCTAAGTTGCTTTAGGTCGACGGTGTGGAAGGACATTGTCTTTGTGTGCAATTACGAAGGTACTGGTTGGTGCTGAGGAGTAAGGTATAGTAGGTTTGTACATCAATGACTACATTTTGCCTTCAAGAATATTAGGCAGGCATTGCAAGATTTGCAGGTAATCTATGCTTTGCAATGATGGAAGTATCATTGCCTTCCCACCATGACCATTGCTTTCTAATGTCTGCACTATAGTGTCCTCCACTGTTTGTGTCGCCTTTGTGGAAGATTATGGCTACTGTTGTGAAGGTGTTCTTGCCAAGTGAGACCTGTCCGTGTGTGAAGACAGTAAGTTTGCAGTTGTTTTTGGTTCCATCGGCATTGTATTTTAAGAGCATTAATATTACATATTAACTATGTGAGTGTATATGTAGCACCGAACGATTATCAGAATTGTACGATGTACACAATATGCTATGGTTTGCATGTTGCACCAGTTGCTGAAATTGAATGGAGTCACAGTTAGGTAATGCTACATACATGAATCATTTGTCAGGGACTTGTTCCTGAATTACATGGTTGCAGAGACTGCATGTATGTTTCCACATGTAGGAAATGTGAAAGATTTCATTCATGAGTATGTTTTTCCTTTCCAGTGTTTGTAGTAAGTACATTAGAAATTCCTGTGGATCTTCTTGTTTGTTAAAAGTGAATTTCACCATTCCAACACAGTAATCCAATTCTTGCCTTATTCCGGGGACACTGTAAATGTTGCCAGGGTTAATTTCTGTGAAGGACGAGCATTTGAAAACACAACTGGTCTGCACCATTTAAATAAATGTGTTCAACAATTGCTGGCATTTGGAATAGAACATTCAATTTTACATTTGCATAGCAATTAACACCTCTTGTATTGGAAAATTTGAATGGATCTGGTACGTCTATGTCTCAATACGTTGATGGAAAGGTATGTAGTTTCTTTGAAGAGGCACTTTTTTTGTGTGGGGAGTTTATGTAGTATGAATTGATTTCAATTTCTTTGGTGGTAATGTTGCCAAATCATTTACAAATTCTGATTGAATGAGATTTCTTTTCAAACCTTTGGGTTTCTGAGGAGGAACAGGGTACATTTTCATATGGGGTGTGTGCAGTGCATATAGTCTATTGTACTCTATGATGCAAGTCATGTCTATGTTGACTGCAGTTGCATCAAAATTCACTAGATAAAGTCCTTCCAGTGTATGTATCCATTCCTTCCAGTGTATGTATCCATGACAGTGCTACGTAACCCATGCCTTCTTTGAAGACTGTGCTGCCAATATCAATCAATTCTTGATCCAAGGTTAGACCTTGCGATTTATGAATAGTTACTGCATAAGCTAGCGACAGAGAAAACTGTTGTCTGCGTACATACATGTCTTTGAAAAGAAGGATCGTGAGTCCTATCTTTTTAACTTCTGAAAGTTTGTCAAACGGGATGTTCACAAACTGAATGTTGCTGTCCCATGGGTATGTCAGGAAGCCAACCACTGCACCAAGTGCTCCATTAACTAACCCTTACTCTACATCAAGGTTACACTTCAGCATTACTCTACAGTTCACACATAATGTTAACATTTTCTCCAAACCAGCCGTGTTGGAGACAGAGTTTCCTAAGGTATTTAGTCGTGCTATGACTTGTTGACAAATAGGTATTGTCATACCGTGTACGTCCAGTTTGTCTGTGGCATGAATTTCCACTAGTGGTTGTTTTTCTTTTTTCAGCATTGTTGCATTGAATTGTGCATAGCTTGCTAGAGTTGGCATTAAGGACATACAGGTGACATTTTTGTCTGCTAATTGTTCCATGACATCAGCAGCACATGTGTTAAACCCGTACAGCTCATGGATGCGTCTAGTATTGAGGAAAGCTGCACATCCCTTGATAGTACACTAGTTTGTATGTTTTTTAAAATGTTGGCTTAGGTGCGGTCTGCAGACTGACGCATGTTTTGAGTTAGTTCTCGGTATTGGAAATGTTGTCAGAGATTTACATTCCCAATGCTTCCAAGACTTTTACAGCACATTTTGTGTCTCAAGGTTTTGAAGATAGGTTCACCTTTCACTGGTGTTAATTGAAGGAGATCTCCGAAAACAATGTCTGTTTCGAGGACCTATTGCAATCTGAGGTGAATCAAAGCCAACATTAGGTTGGAGACCATGCTCACCTCATCTATTAGGAGCATTTTAATTTGTTTCAAAACTCTGCGCAGCTCCCTAGCTGATTCTGCTAGAAGTTTATTGTACTCTAATTTGTGTTGGTGTTCTACTGGGAGGAGTAGCAATCGGTATAGAGTGACTCCACCTTTGTTGTAGGCAGCCAAACCTGTAGGGGCAATTACAACAGCTGAAAGGTTGGTGTTTGTTCATTGTTGGAGGTATTTACTGATAATTTTTGTTTCCCAGCTTCACCACTTACATGCAGCAGTACAGGTATGTAGTTGTCGCAGGTGCAAGTTTTACTTTCGTGCTGTATACCATGTTCAATTTTTTCACTTTCTTCTAGAAAAATGGTATGCTGCTCATTGTTTAGTTGGGATTTCAGTACAGCCAACTCTTCTGTAGAGTGCGCATAATGAAACATGGTGGTGGTTACTTCTGTCAAGGCTAATTCTGCCTCATTTGCTATGAGTGGCTGTCCCAGTGGTTCTTGGCTGCCTGTTACAAAGGGCTCACTGCTCTCCCAAGTGTCCACTTTTAGTTGTGCTTGAAGTTCTTCTTCTTGTTGGCATTCATTGTCCAATATGGTTTTGTACTGTGTACAATTTTCATCTCTAATTGTACTTTCACTTGCATTGAAAACATCTTCATAGGCGGCTTGGGTGGCTAATAAATCTTCTTTTCTCCAGATTTTGAAAAGTTGCAGTAGAGCCATGTAATACAGTTTTTGTGTTGATTAAGAGTTGTTAATGACAATTTCATATGATTAATTAGGCTGCGTTTGGTAAGATTCACCAGGCTGCCTTCAAAACTTTCCACTCTGTATCTACCTTTTTTCTCATCTGGTTTAATGTTATTTTTGTATGCAAAGTTTTGGGCTATCTGGTACAGGCACAAGGCTTCTAAAGTAATACTCCTGTTCTGCTAATATGTGTCCAAGAAGTTGTTTTTCAAAATTCCCTGGCTGTTGAGATCATTTCTGGCTATTGTTTGTATGTCTTTGTATGATTTCAGTACTCTCTTTCTGGATGCAGCAGGACCAAGGCTTAGCCACAATATGTTTTCAGATTTCCCATATAAGGCGGGACTGGTGAAACGGTCTGCAGCTTCGTAGGAGCCACATTCTCTATGGAACAGCATTTTTGTGCCAGCGTTTTGTCAGATGATATGTCATCCCAGAGGTCTTTGAGCTCTGTTTTCTCTGCTTTGGTTAAGTAGGCTGTGACATATTGTGCAACTGCAGTGGAAATGTCTGCAATGTACTGTACATCAACATTAGCATTCCATAAGAGGGCAATTATTTATGTACTTTGATACTTCTGATTTACAGGACACTTGAACTCTGCGTGTTTAATGGTTGGTATGGACTGTTCAACAGAGCTGATAGCGTTAGATGCAGAATTCTTGGATGTAATTGGTGGATGTGTATGTGACCGTTTAACAGTAGCCAATGAGGGAGTGCTGGGAGAATACTACTGGAAAGTGAATAAGGACTGGCCCTGCTTTACTGGGGTGTGCCCCTCGCGATAGTTGGGGAAAGCACACATGCTACATGCTGTCCTTCTTAATATGCTTGCCATGGAAATGAGACTACAAATTAGCAAATCAGGTGTATGTCTGCTTTTCTGTTCCATGCTAGGATGTTCTTCTGTACCCATGTGAACCTTAGTGCTTCTAGTGTGATGTTTGTCAGTGGAGCTGACATTTTTTTCCCCCTATTGAAATTAGTCTTCCGTTCCACAATGTAAAATGTAGGTTTCAGAAACTTGTGTAATAATGTAAGGAGGAAAAGCAGAGAGCAATCCCCAACAACTACCACACAAAAGGTGTATCTTTACATGTCGCTTTACAAAAATGAAAAAACACACTTTTCACAACTACCAACAAAGCAGCCATTCTCTATCATGCTTCAAATGTGTTTTTGCAGTCCCCCCCCCCCACAGGCAATATGTTTGCGAAAGCCGCGGCATTTGGAGGTGTGCATGTGCTACATCCGAGTCTTTTCAGCGTGGCTGCAATGGAAATGGGACTGTGCAGGAGTTGGGATTGGTCAGTACGATTTCCTGGGTGAGGTGTCTAGCAACATATTGTGCCAGAACGTGTGTTTGCAAATACCAGTAGAGATGGCTATGGGTATGGTTGTACTGTTCAATAGGCAGACTATATGGCTTTTGGGCGACTCCTGGATACATTGGGTAGAAGTTTACACAGAACGCTATACACTGGCAGCACACCTTGGGTTCCATAATGTCGCTATGCACTGGTACAGAATACGTGGGATAAAGTGGCTCCATGTGGGTCCTCTTTGAGCCAATTTGGTGACGCTTGCTCATCCAGACATTATTATTGTTCATTGTGGAGGGAACAGTTTAGGACATGTTAGCAGCATTTCACTGCAGTTTGCGATGAAGGAGACATTTCGGCAACTCATGTTTCCAAAATCGCACATCATTTTTTTCTCGCATTGCCCAGAGACAGATGTGGCTGCGTTCTTCCTCGTGTAGGCCACAAATGGAGAAAGCGCTGCGCAATGTGAACAAGGCTGTTTGCGCTTTTTGTGCCACGTTGGCATGTTCTCCTTCCACAATGAAAACATTATATTTCATAGTAGCAACATTTTTCGTTCAGATGGAGTTCATCTGACTGATGCTGGCAATGAGCTGTTTCTGCATAATATCCAAAATGCAGTGCAGGGCTTCCGGCAAGTTTAGCAAGCATTTTCCCTGTGGGTGTGCACCACTTCGAATATTGCAAACACAAACAACACAAAAAGGCTCTTTCCAGAGCCACCACTTTGTTTTGCGAATGCGTACAATGTTTTTGATGGAGTACCACCACCCATTGTTGACAACCCTGTGTGTGGCGCTGATGGGCTGCGCCACCGCCTGCATGCTTTCATTCAAATTCTATTTTTAAACTGTACAAGGTAGCTCTGAAAAGAGCCTTTTTGTTCCCCCGATTCTGGTTGTGTTGCATTTTTCCTGTTGTTATAAGACACACCACAGAAGGACAGGAATGGAAGGGAGGTTTGGCAAAGGGTACCAATCACAGGGATAAGTAATTGCACGTGGAGAGCTGAAAATGTTGGGAGCACCTTTCTTGGGTAGAGGGCACTCTTTGTCATGCTCATGGACCAAAGCCTCAAAAGCACTTTGAAATTGTTCCCCCCTGCACAGTACCACATTGCAGTACATCCACAAGAAAGTGACCTTTGAAAGGTACGGGTCTGTTGCGGTGCGAATGGTAGCTGGAGCAAATGCGGCGGGTGCTGTAGAGGAAAGTAACCTACTGCCTTCTTGGAAGGGGACAACCCTCCAAACAGCTGCCTTGAGGTTTGCTTTCAGGTGCCGTCGCATGGAGGTGGTGCCATAGCTGTACAAGCAAGATTTTCTGTGACTGAGTACTGTACTTAGTGCATTTTAGCTGGTTTGCATGAGATTTGGGCACATCTCCAACTGTCACAAATAGTTTCCACACCCATGACTCACACTGGTTGCAGTTAATGGGGATTCCCTCTACTTTATCCTCATTTCCTTTTTGATGTCTATCCACATTATCACGCCTGTTCCCTTGCTCAGGCCTTTCAGAAGGAGATGGTGGTGGTGAGGGTCTGGGTGCTCCTAAATCAGAGGTAGTAGCAGAAGCCCTGGTGCCCATTACTTGGAGAGGTACTTTCCAGGCACAGAATTGGTCAGAAAGCAATTTCTGCACAAACCTATGTGCACCGCTGCTCTTCTCTGGAAAGCCAAACACAGATTGGAGTGCAATTGTGGGGTGTGCCCTGTTATAGGACTGTTGTGGAGCATGTGCAACCGGAAAGTGGCCCTAAATCTTTCCCTACAATAACTACATGCAGAAGGGAGGGTGTAGGACCTCTGTAAGGGTGCACTCTCACTATAACACTCCATACATTGCAGAAAATAGTCCTTTTTCAATGTGCACAGGTCTGGATCTTGTCTGCCAAATAAGGCCCCACACGCAGCATGGTTCCATTCCCATGGTGACGTCGCCATTGTTCTCCATTTGGACGGCTGTCTGCGGGATGCATATTGGCCAGAATACTTTGTGGCCATGTGCATAGGCTTCCTACAGATACCCTTGGCATCCCCGGACTACTTAAATGTACGGCACACGTGCACTGAACATTTCCAAATAAGCTTGGTGTGTGCATGGTACAGTGGGTGGCATATTCACGTGCAAAGGTACTCACAGGACGTGGGTGAGCGCTTCCATCTACTAAAAGTACATCATATGTTTCTTTGCATATCTTGGCCAGGGGCGGTGTTACCAGGTGTCACAGGAAAAGATACGCATGTGCGAAGTTGTGCGACAGATGAACGTACGGTCCTATAACTACTTACAGGCGGTTCTGTGCATGCAAATATTCGGCCCATAGTGGCAAATATTCGGCCCATAGTGGCGTCCTATAGATACTTCCATTGTGATTGCGCATAGGGCAGCCAGGTGCGGCAGTCGTACGACTCCTCCATTTCCCTCACTTGCGTTCATCCCCACCAGTGATGTGCCCTTCACAGTTACAATCGGCTTCTTAAGACAAAGTAATACGTACATATAAATTCAGTAACAATTTACATATCAACCTTTATTAGCACATATTCATAGCCTCTATTCAGAAAGGGAAGGGGGACCTGAAACAGATACATATACTGGGGATTTCGGATTTTCTACAAGCTGGTGGTGAGGGGAAGAAGGGATTGAGGTCTCATCCATGCATCTCTCATGACACGCAATTTGCGGGCATGGGGGGCTGGGAAATGGGGTATGGGGGCATGTGCAGGTGGGGCAGTGGTATCTTATTTTCTCCATAATTTGTTCTTGTACAAAAATGTTCAAGGCAGCAAAATTGTTCAGCAATTCATCCATTTTGGCGTCCCTGCCATCTACTTTTATATTCACAGCGTTTCCTTCATTTTCTGTGGCTGTATGTTGGTGTGGAAAAGATGCTGCTTCTGGTGTGCTCCTTTGTATTCCTGTATGTTCTGGTAAAAAAAAAAGAAATGTGTTTAGTATGCATTAAGCAATATCTTGTAATTGTGTTACTTTTTAAACTGCGTTCCCTACCTATGGGGTTACTATGGGCACTCGTTTCGTCATGCTGGAACTTCTCCTCCAGCCATTCTAGGGTGCTTGCCCTTGCAGTAACTCTTTCCCTTTTCACACTGCGGCAGGGAGCAATGAGGTTATCGTCCTCACTCATTTCTTCATGAAGAAAATTCTCTCCAAGCCATTCTAGGGTGGTTGCCATTGCTGCGCACAAACAGAAAACATCATGCTTTCCTACTATTGTACTCTACAGGACCTCTGCAGTTATAATATAAATTTTAGTGTATTTACCACGTTGCTGTGACGTCCTGCGCTCCGTAGTTGGTGTCCCTAACTCTACCTCTTCCTCCTTTGTTGGA
Organism: Ambystoma mexicanum; assembly: GCF_040938575.1. NCBI lineage: Eukaryota > Metazoa > Chordata > Amphibia > Caudata > Ambystomatidae > Ambystoma > Ambystoma mexicanum. The sequence goes on from NC_090927.1 coordinate 296,678,893, forward strand.
ATGTGAAGCAGGTGTGTGGTAAAATTGTTGACAGCAAACGTTACTTCTCTTGTTGGTGCATTCCATTATGCTGCATACCTATGCCTTTCGCTATTTGTTTTTCAAAAGTACAGACTTTATGCAGCTACCGCATTTTCACTTCTGATTCACAGACCTCCTGCTGTTTGTATATGTTTCTTGTCTTTGCTGCATTGTAACACTTTGTACGACCACCCCTCCCTTTCTCCACTGTTCACAGCCATTGTGCCTTTCAGTATAGAGCCACCGGCTTCAGCATGCTGTATAGTACATCTATACACACTGAGAGTATCCTTTTAAAAACCTATGGAATTCAGTGAAAAAAACATTAGTAAAGGGAAGTTATGGTTAAGTTGCGCTACTAAAACCCTATCACCTTTATTGAAAAAACTATGATAAAGGACCAGTTCTGGTTAAAGTGCCCTACTAAAAACCTATGAAATTCACTAACAAAATACATTGTTAAAGGGACGATATGGTTAAGTTACGCTACTAAAAACCTATCGCCTTCACTGAAAACACTAGCATAAAGCAACGTTCTGGTTAAAGTGCCCTACTAAAAACCTATGAAATTCACTAAGATAAAAAACTTTTTTAAAGGGACGTTATGTTTAAGATGCAAATAAAAACCTATCACCTTTACTGAAAAAGCTATGATAAAGGAACATTCTGGTTACAGTGCCCTACTAAAAACCTATGAAATTCACTGATGAAAAATGTTGTTAAAGGGACGTTATGGGGTTCAGTTGTCCTAAGAAAAACCTATTCAATTCAGTGCAACAAGTACATGAAAGGAACATTATACTTACTTTGCACTAATAACAACCTATCTATATTATGGTTACAAGTAAAACCGAAAAACCCCAGAAATTCACCAGTTATGGTAAACTAAGCAACCATAACTCGCACCACCACTGTGCACTGCTAACACTAACACCCATGACATGAAAGATGACCTCACAAATGTCATTGATGACCATAACCATAACGTTCCTTTAGCATAGTTTTTTCAGTAATATATATTACATGGCCTGCGGTAGCGGCCATGTAGTTATGGTTAGGTTGCTAAACCCATAGGAAGAGCACTTTTTGGGCGGCTTATAACCTCACTCTCCCTGGACAAATCTTCATCAAACTTTGCAAAAAAGTATATGGCCCACTCTGAATTTAAGGGGGCGCAAAGTTATAGGGGGGACCCAAAATTTCTTTTTTTTCCCATAGACTGAATGGAGAAAAAGTTTTGCGCATGCCTACTGCCCAAACCGCTGGACCGATTTTCACCAAATTTGCGGCAGGAGCAGTGGCTTGGTCCCGAAAGCATGCTCCGTACTTGGTCCCGAAAGCATGCTCCGTAGTTGGTGTCCCTAACTCTACCTCTTCCTCCTTTGTTGGAATGTGAAGCAGGTGTGTGGTAAAATTGTTGACAGCAAACGTTACTTCTCTTGTTGGTGCATTCCATTATCTGCATACCTATGCCTTTCGCTATTTGTTTTTCAAAAGTACAGACTTTATGCAGCTACCGCATTTTCACTTCCGATTCACAGACTTCCTGCTGTTTGTATATGTTTCTTGTCTTTGCTGCATGGTAACACTTTGTACGACCACCCCTCCCTTTCTCCACTGTTCACAACCATTGTGCCTTTCAGTATAGAGCCACCAGCTTCAGCATGCTGTACAGTACATCTATACACACTGAGAGTATCCTTTTAAAAACCTATGGAATTCAGTGAAAAAAACATTAGTAAAGGGAAGTTATGGTTAAGTTGCGCTACTAAAACCCTATCACCTTTACTGAAAAAACTATGATAAAGGACCAGTTCTGGTTAAAGTGCCCTACTAAAAACCTATGAAATTCACTAACAAAATACATTGTTAAAGGGACGATATGGTTAAGTTATGCTACTAAAAACCTATCACCTTCACTGAAAACACTATCATAAAGCAACGTTCTGGTTAAAGTGCCCTACTAAAAACCTATGAAATTCACTAAGAAAAAAAACTTTTTTAAAGGGACGTTATGTTTAAGATGCAAATAAAAATCTATCACCTTTACTGAAAAAGCTATGATAAAGGAACATTCTGGTTACAGTGCCCTACTAAAAACCTATGAAATTCACTGATGAAAAATGTTGTTAAAGGAACATTATGGGGTTCAGTTGTCCTAAGAAAAACCTATTCAATTCAGTGCAACAAGTACATGAAAGGAACATTATACTTACTTTGCACTAATAACAACCTATCCATATTATGGTTACAAGTAAAACCGAAAAACCCCATAAATTCACCAGTTATGGTAAACTAGGCAACCATAACTCGCACCACCACTGTGCACTGCTAACACTAACACACATGACATGAAAGATGACCTCACAAATGTCATTGATGACCATAACCATAACGTTCCTTTAGCATAGATTTTTCAGTAATATATATTACATGGCCTGCGGTAGCGGCCATGTAGTTATGGTTAAGTTGCTAAACCCATAGGAAGAGCACTTTTTGGGCGGCTTATAACCTCACTCTCCCTGGACGAATCCTCATCAAACTTTGCAAAAAAAGTATATGTCCCACTCTGAATTTAAGGGGGTGCAAAGTTATAGGGGGGACCCAAATTTTTTTTTTTTTCCCATAGACTGAATGGAGAAAAAGTTTTGCGCATGCCTACTGCCCAAACCGCTGGACCGATTTTCACCAAATTTGTGGCAGGAGCAGTGGCTTGGTCCCAAAAGCATGCTTTTGTAAATTTGGTAGAAATACGTCCAGTATTCTTTTTTAAAATGACCAAAATGTAGGTCTAAAAGAATTACTGATATCTATGTCGGCTCTGCGGACACACTTCCCTGTTCGCTCCACGGACAGGACACCGATTGGCTTAGAGGGCAACGTGGTGTCTGCAGACATCGAACGCTCCCACCGATTGGATGGTGAAAAGCGCAAAGTGCGTCAGATTTTTGGAAACGCCCACCATCTTGGTTTCCCGAAAAGCGGCCAATGTCTGCAGACATCGCGGTAAAACATATTAAAAAACACAACATTGCACTTGTCAAATTTATCAAATAATCTCTCAGGAGGTGAGGGGTCATGAGGATGGGATGGGATATGGCTGCAAGAAGCAAAAGAATAGGTGTTTTTCATCACAAAAGACTGAGATATTAAGTACATGGGAGGTGATTTTGAGATGTTGCGGGGGTAGGGTCTGTAGGCGCAAGGTCCCCTAAATACAAAATATAATAATAATGATTGTACACATCCATAAGGCAATGAGAGTAGGAGAGTGGCATTAAGAAGCATAAAGTCTTCATAGAGATTTAGCATACCGATAACTCTGCCGCCCTGTAAAGCATTATATCAAACACATTCCATTTCCAAATAATTGCAGGGGTGGGGAGTACAGGGGTACTGCTCTTGAAAGACCTTATGAGTGGAAGCAAAAGCAATACACTGTTTGAATTATAACACTGTGCGGTGGACCAGCTGTGACAAATAGGTAGTCTGACATAGGCACTGCAGGAAAAAGGTGGGGGGCAATCACTGTTCGTTGCGTGCAGCATTTGTAAACATGGGGGTTGTTGATGCTTGCTGTGTGCACCGATATCTCTGCCACCCTGTAAAGCATTATATCAAACACATTCCATGTCGAAATGATTCCAGGGGTGGGGAGTACAGGGGTACTGCTCTTGAAAGACCTTATTAGTAGAAGCAAAAGCAATACACTGAATTATAACACTACATGGTAGACCAGCCGTGACAAATAGGTAGTCTGACATAGGTGCTGCAGGAAAAAGGTGGAGGGCAGTCACTGTTCGTTGCGCACAGCATTTGCAAACGTGGGGGCTGTTAGTGGTTGCTGTGTGCAGCGCTCGCTAGCAGGAAACTGGAGACATGCTCAGCTGACAGGTGGGTTATGAATTCTGAGTGTTTTCATAAAATCAGTAAATCTCTGGAAATTTCTCACGCGTCATTGCTAAATGCAAGCAAACAATTAGTTTGTTTTGAATACATATTCCTAATGCTACAGTGGTACACGGGGAATCGCTGCTGTGGGCCTGAAGTTCAGTGCCTTGAGCTGTCTACTTCCTCACGTCCTGCCGAGGGAATTTGTTCCTTCCACTAACGAAAAGCAAGCTAGGCATAAGTCTGTATTGTTTTCTGTCCTTGGAAATAAAGGGAGTATTCGTAAGGGCAAAAAAAATTGAATGAGGTATGTAAAAACATGAAACATGATAAGGGTTAGCATTCTAAAACTGGAGAAAGTAACGTTTCTATTAATTTGATGAAAAATTGTTGATCTGAAGAGACACTCCGTGTTACGCCAAGAGAATGGAAATGCTGATTATTATGTAAGTTTTACAGTAGACAAATTTGTAATTGGTGAGCAGACTCAAAAACAACCGGTGTATACTTGTATTTGTCCCATGGCACGTGGGCTGTCCAGCACCGAAATGCATGGAGTTCACGTCAGTGTTAGCACAGGTTCCACTAACGCCCAATTCTAGGCTAATGTTGCGTTAAAATGCTGTGTATGTGGTATTCAAATTCTTCAGTCAACTTATGCATTGGCCTCCCATTGCGAGCTTAACACACTGCATAGCCCTAACCTCTCCATCACATAGTTGACGCCAACATTGCACATTGTTTTCTCTGTGTTTGCATTTTTTCTCATTTGTGTTCTTTCTTAGTTGTCACACGGTGCATAAGTAATGGATTGATTGTAATACAATTAAGAACGGCTACTGAGACATATTTCTGTTATGTTTTCTACACAGCCACATCCTGCCCTACTGCGAATGTCATAGTTCCCAGATACCAATTGATGGCTTCTTTAGCCAGCAGTTGATGATACACCTCAATGGTTGGATGAGCATAACGCTCTTTTGGGATGATAGCCCTGGTCCCATATGTCCTTTCGTGGTACCGGCAATAAGGAGTACCTTGACATTGTTTACGGTGGTGTAGCAACAAGCTGATGCCAAAGCCTTTCGAATCACAGTGCCTCCATCCAATGAGTTTATACCGAAAGGAACACTGTGTGACTTACGATAAACATTTCATGTATGGAGAACAAAGGAAGCAACAACAAATGTTGTTGGCTATGGAAATCGGCAGTGGTCTAGCAACAAACTGATGCCAAAGCCTTGTGAATCACAGTGCCACCATCCATGGAGCTTATACCCAAAGGAACACTGTGTGTCTCACGATAAACATCTGTATTGAGAACAAAGAAAGCAACTAAAAATGTGGTTGATTATGGTAATCGGCAAATGTTCTCGGAGCATTTATTGTGAAATAAAAGCATATTTTAAATTGCAGAGTATTACGGTTTCCTTTAAAGATAGTGTTTTGTATTGAGAATTGGGACACGCTGTGCTGTGAAAGGATGTGTATTGATATTCCGGGTTTTGTGTCAACTGACGTCTGGGCGTAAATGATGATACGCTGCACAGTAGCGTCACAGATATAGGCAGAGAATATCGCTAGGAATGGTGATGTCAGCTCCAGGGGCGGGGACTATGATTTAGTGCTGAAAGGACACTTGAGCTTAGGGTGATGCGGCTACGGATAAGATTAGCACAAAATGGCTGCACCCTGCTACCTGATTTTGCATATGTAAAAGTGAGGAAAACCACAGTTAGGTGCATAGGAAAAGTTTTTATGGTCGATCAACGTATGCTTAAATAGACATGCCCGAACGCTTGGGACAATAATATTTTTGAGCGCACTACTCCTTTAATGAAACTGCATGACATTTTGCAATTTTATTCCCGGCCTAATTCTGAGTGATTTTGCAAAGTTTGGTGGGATTCTGTGAAGAGGGGGCAAAATTAGAGGAAGGGTCCCAAAATAATGTAATGGTTTATAAATGAGGTGCCATTTGACGAATCTACACTTAATTTGGTTAATAGATAACAGATCTATATCTAAATGTTTTTGCAAAGTTTGGTGAAATTTTGTCAAGAGGGGGCAAAATTAAAGGGGGGTCCCAAAATAATGTAAAGGCTTATGAATGAGGTGCCATGCGACAAATCTATACTTACTTTGGTGAACTGATAATAGATCTGCATATAAATGTTTTTGTAAAGTGTGGTGGGATTTTGTCAAGAGGGGGCAAAATTAGGGGGGTTCCAAAATATTGTAAAGGCTTATAAATAAGGTGCGATTTGAGAAATCTGCACAAAGGTTTGCAAAAAGATTATAGATGTACATATAAATGTTTTCGTAAAGTCAGAATGGATTTTGTCAAGTGGGGCCTAGGTTATATGACTATTGTCTGTGAATACATTTGACACATTTGAAAAAATTTAACGTGGGTGGATTTCCAGCAAACTTGTGTAAGGAACATTGGCAAGTACCTGAAAGCATGGTTTTGCAAATGTGCCTGTGTTTTATTTTTTGACTAGTGTCATAATGTAGGTACAAAAAATAGTAATATGCCTTTGGTGACTGAGGTGTAGCCTATGGTCATGGGCAGTGGCCAGAGTGTTCGGGTCATGGAATAAGGTTACAACCCAGACAATCTGGTTACTGGCCATGACCATGAGGGACAACACATGGGGTTAAAGTGGCCATGTCCACCTGGGACTGACTTTGTGGTAGTTAATCGAAATTGGGATAGGTTTGAAAAGGAAGAAAAATGTGCTCATGGTAAAATGCTCATAGGGTTCTTTATTCGCCTTCTGCAGGCTGCCATGGAAAGCAAAGATGGTCCTTGTAGGGAGCCTCGCCTTCCCTTTGCATGGTGGCCATCATGGAAAAGGATTTTCCTTCCTACTTTTTTGTTAGAACCCCGATTTCTGCATTGGGAAACTAGGGTGCTAATGGCTTTCATCCCTCATTGCAGGGGCTGGAGGGAGGGGATAATGGTCCGGAGAATTCGTTATCCACCCTTGCTTTGCTTGGGTGATAACTTGGCCTGCTGGGCTGGTATCCACTGTTCCAGACCCTCAAATGGGGGATAAAGTCCACAATATTTCCATTAGCATAACACAAAATGCAAATGGAATTGTTGGAAAATCTTATTGCGTCTACTTTAGTCAGAAACATAGAGTAGATTCAATGAAAAAACTTTGAAAGTCACTGAAAACACTTTGTTAAAGGGATGTTATGGTTAAGTTGGACCAATAAAAACCTATGAAATTCAATGAAAACCTTTGTTAAAGGGATCTTATGGTTACAAGTAAAACCGAAAAACCCCAAAAATTCACCAGTTATGGTAAGCTAAGCAACCATAACTCACGCCACCCCCGTGCACTGCTAAGACTAACACCCAGGACATCAAAGATGACATCACAAATGTTTGTATGGCTCTTAGGTGTTGTATGGCTCTTAGGTGTTGTATTTTTTACTGTGACACTGTGCCCTGTTTTTTTCCCACCCTCTGGCCACTGTCTTTCGGCCCTCTACTCTTACCATTCTGTAGGCCTAAAACCTTGGGGTTATCTGTAAGTCCTCTCTTTCCTTTACTCCTTACATTTTGGAACTTCTAAACCTTCTGCCCTGTTCGGCTGATCTAGAATAGGGCTGCAAGATTTATGCTTGGCCTCATGCCCAGGGATCGTATCGCTGCAGCCCTAAAATGTGTACATTGGCTCGTTATAATTGCAAGGACTACAAGGACTACAATATGTCCAACTTTTTTTCACTATATTCTGCCCTTTTAGTGCCCCCTGCTGCCATAACTCAAATAGTCTGTGAAAGCCAGAAGCGAAAGGCATGTGTTTGTCTTCGGCCAGTGCTTGTCTTTGGATCAGCCTTCCAGCTTCTCTTAAACTTAATCTGGACTTCCGTACGTTATAGAAACTTATGAACACTGATCTTTTGTGTTTCTGTTTTAGTTAATTTCTTCCCTGCTAACTCATGCCACTGAAACTGGACTGAGACTGGTGACCTGGTCCATCATGAACCTCACAGGTTCCAGGCCGTATATCTAGTCGACACCAGTACAACTCCACCCTTTCAGCACTGCACTTGTGGGTCTACCGTCTTGCAGATGTGTACCACAGCCTTGGGCCTCCTCTGCCCCAGCAGGTAGCTAGTGGCCTCCCAGGTTGGCATGTCTTGGCACTTTCCTTGTGGGCTTGCATGTGCAGGATTACTTGAAATGCTGTAGCTCACTGTTTGAATCCATAGGGCTGGCAACAGGGGCGGTGTTACCAGCACACAGTGGATGACCTATGCATGGGTATAGATGTGGAACGGATACATGTGCACTTCCACAACGATTTAAACGTGCATTAGAAGATGCGGACATGCGGCCACTAATGGAGTCAAATGGATACTTGCAGTGTGATTGCGCATACGCCGACCAAGTGCAGTCTCCCTAGGAAACGTCCATATTGCTCATCTCTAGTCATCTCGGCCAGTACTGTGCGGCACAGATTCACCTTGCAATGTTAACACTAAAAGAGAAACTATTCAAACACTCACCAACATTTACCATGCACATCTGTAATTGCTAAGATACACCAGACAATTTGGCCTTTCCACACGTTCCTGTGAGGGTTCACCACTTTGACATTTCGTTACTGTGAGGTTTCACCACATTTGATTCTTACTATTGTGGGGTTTTGCACATTTCAGATTTGCCACTGTGAGGTTCACCGCTCTTGAATCTTTCTACTGTGAGATCTCACCACATTTGAGTTCAGCTGCTTTGAGGTTACACCTTCATTTGAGTTCACTACTGTGTTGTTTTGCCGTACCTGAGTTTTGCTTCTGAGGTGTTCACTGCCTTTGAGTTTTGCTGCTGTGTGGTTGCACCACATTTGAATATTGCCGCCGTGAGGTTTCACCACATCTAAATTTTGAGGCAGTAAGGCTTCACCGTGTTTGAATTTTGCTACTGTGAGCTTTGCACCACTGTATGCTCTGCTATTTTTGGATCTTGTCCACTCTGAACCTGCCACTGTGGGGTCATATAATATTCATTCTAATGTTGCTACTGTGGGATTTCGCCACATGTGAATTTTGCTGCTGGGGGTTTTATCACATTTGAATTTTTCTGCTATGAGATTTCACCACATTAGAATGTTGCTACTGTGAGGTTTCACCAAATTCGACTCTTACTATTGTGGGGTTCCGCCACATTTGAGTTTTTGCCACTGTGAGGTTTACCACATTTGAGTCTTGCTACTGTGATATCTCATCACATTTGAATTAATCTACTGTAAGGGTTCACCACCTGCAATGCAGCAGTCCTGAATTTTGCCTTGTTGATTTTTGCTACTGTGAACCACAACCACTTTTGAACTTCACTACCGTAACGATTCAACACCTTGAACTTTTGCTGCTGTGAAGTTTCACCACTTTGCACCTTGCCAGTGTGAGATCATCACTACTCCTTGATCTTTACTACTGTGCGGCTTTCACCTCCTTTTGGAATGTTACTACTGCAAGCTTTCGCAATTTTTTTTACTTTCTTTTCTGTATCTTGTCACTTTGAACTTTGCTACTATGAAGTCTTGCCACCTGCAAATTCTGCTTCTGTAAGGTTTCTGCCACCTCAATATGCTACTGTGAGGTTTCCACTACCTCATTTTAATACCATAAGATTTAACCTCATTGAACTGAAAACCTGACTCTGCTTTGCCACTCTGAATTTCAATGATCTGAAACCTACCGCTTAACCACCTGGAATCTTCCAATCTTATCCTTACATTTCCTGAATACTGACATCTGCTACTCCTACCTTGAATAATTGGGAATGCTAACTCACAAAATGTTTACCCCCTGGATCCCACTGCTTTGCGTAACCCGCCACCAAGAATTGGCTATTTCAGTACCTCACCACCAGGAATCTCAGATAAATTCCCCTCAAAATAACCAACCACTTGAAGAAGCTCCACCACGGTGAACCCAATCTTGCTTGCCACAAACCTAAACACCTGATGCCTATCACCAAAAACCCCTGAGAACTCTGAGGAGACAAAAAAATAAATTAAATAAAATCACAACATGGGGGCTTTTGCCCCTGGAACAAATGACAAATCCAAGATCTCTGTGAAAGCAAGTTGCCACAAGCTAATACACACAGCGATGGACCTGCCACTGGGTGTAGCCCCACATTGATAAATTCCTGAGACCAAGAAGGAATCCACCCCAGGAGAGCTTTTGCTCCTTGAACAAATGACAAATTCAAGATGTCTGTGATAAAGCAAGCCACCACAAACCTATAACCACATCGAGGCACCCACCACTATGTTTAGCCCCACATCGGTCTATCCAGTCAACAATCATCTAACACTACAGCTTACCTGCTGTGATCAAAACCAACAGGAACTATCAACAAGAGAAAGCCTCCCAACTGAGGAGCGTACTACCAAAATGGCTTAATGCACAAGCCGATCTGCAGTAGAACACCTGCCCACAACAGTCACAAATCACTGAAGCCACAAACATGCCCCGAATCAAGAAGGGAAAGGAAACATGCATGGAAAACAGAACAAGAAAGAAGAATGAAACCTCACCCAGTCGAACAACAGGGACTACCTACCCACATTCGTAACACCACAAAACCACCATCAACCACCTCTAAACAAACGTAAGACAAGGACAAAGCCAAGAACAAAGACATCATACACCTCCAACTACCTCTCAACCTACAATATTACTACACAGGAAAATATACAACCCACAAAAAAAGCAGCCAAGGAATACTAGAGCGGACCCCACCAGACATTCTTCAACTTAATGGAACTCCTCAACAAAGAGAAAAAAGATTCAACCACGCTCCCAGCAGACAACATGCTCACCCAAGAGAGAGTCGAAGAATCAACAGTCACCGCCCCAACTGAAACACGAGAAATTACACTTAACAAAGTACACGCCAATGCGTTCACACTACACAGTAGCTTACGCAACGCGCGATCTATGGCAAAGTACAAAACAGAAATGTACAACCTCTTAAGCGAAGGCGGAACAGATACGCTCTTTCAAACAGAAACATGCCTATCTGACAATTACAAAGTAATCACCCACAAAGCCATATGCAACAACTACAAAATAATACACTCTAATAGAGAAAATGGAAGAGGAGGAGGAATCTAGTGCACAAAAATTACATCTGCTCAACAGCCCCCTCAACCAACATGTGAATTACTTCTAGTCAATCTCAAGCTCAACAACCAATTCAAACTTCTGTTCCCTCAGATATAAAAACCGGCCAACTACAGCCTCGCCATAAATCTCACTGACTCCATAGCCAAACTCTCTGCATAACATGACAACATCATTGTTCTGGGGGATGTGAGCATTTGGTCCGAAACAGAAAATGAAACAACTACAAACTCCATGAGCTCCCTACTGAAAACCCTTCACTTCAAACAAATAGTAAATGGTCCCACCAATAGAGCTAGACTCACTTTATACACAATCTTCTGCAGAGATGGACTCTTGACCTCTGCCCCACCGGTACCAATCATATGGAGCAATCACCATATCATCCTGTTCGCGATCAAAATCCAGAGCCTCGTGATGCCCGCAAACATAAAACTCTTGATGACAAACAAAAGAAACTGGATAAGACTTGACCTGGAAACCCTAACAGAGATATTAGAATCTACCAAACCCGACAACTCCCAGCTAAATAGAATGATACCGGTCTCAGTGTAAGAGAAGCTACACAACAGGATCACAGTTGCAAGAGATCCATTAGGATATAAGGCAAAAATAGAAGCAATACAACTGACAATCGACGGGGGCCGAAGTACCACAAACACCATCCCAGAAATCAGCACTCTATCCACCACCACAACACTCAATCGATTTGAACCCATAGAAGTGGAAGGTTTTCACACATAATAAAAGACCAACTTCTCAGGATCTCCCATTGACCTATGCTCACAGGGTATATACAAAAAAGTTCTCAACTACAGAACACCAGCCTTAAACTTCCCACTACTAATGCATCTAGCCCTAATCACAGGAATAGTAGCAAAATCATTTAAATCAGTGTACATCAAACCCCTCCTAAATGATGATAAGTGAAATACTGAAGACCCTACTAACTACAGACCCATGTCAAATCTACCACATCTACAAAGAACTACTCAATCATGTAAAAAGCAACAGAATAGTTGACTAATCCCAAGTCGGCTTGAGACCAATGAGAGGAACTGAAACAGCACTCATCTCCAAATGGGACGACCAAACATTAAACACAGACAAAAGCACCCAATTGGCTCTCATACTACTGGACATATCACCCAGCTTTGACACACAACGCTAATGAACAGAATGGAGCAGTGCAGCATTAAAAGCTCTACACTACAATGGCTGAAATCTTTCTTCACCAACCGAGCCGAAAGAACAAACCTACCACCATTTACATCAAACACTAAAAATATCACCCCAGGATCAAGTCTCTCCCTGTTTCTCTTCAACATCTACAACTAAGCAGATGACACCCAACTCATCTTAAATATAACATCTGACAGAGACACTGGCAAAACCCTCAACAAATGCCTCACTGACATAAACACCTTTATGACAAACAACAACCTCAAGATAAATCCAACCAAAGCAGAAGTAATTATCTCCCCACCGAAGACAATACAACACAGGCATACCTGACCTGGCCACTGAGCAGAAGAACCCAACTGGAGACATCGACAGTGATAACAAATCTGGAAATTCTTGCAGACAACGGCCTCTCTTTGGTAAGTCGACGAAATAGAAAAAAAGATCTACCTCCTGCGATTAATAAGAGGCATCCTCACTTAACCTCAATTTGCCACACAGAACCTTTGCTATCATCTCTTCGGTATGATCAGGAATAGACTACGCAAATAGTGTCTATCTTGGAATGCCAGAACGCATCACAAAAAAAATATTACACATCCAAAACACTGCCGGAAGACTACTCCTGAGACTAAATAGAAGAGACGACACCACACTGGCCCTTGAAGTCTGCACTGGCTGCGAGTTAAGAAACCCATTAACATCAAAGCCCTCTGCATTGCTTCTAAATCACTACACAGACAAGGAGCCAAATTCCTCCAAGCTAAAATCACCCATTACCATCCAGCAAGAGACATAAGATTGAACAGCGACCTCCAAATAGAAACAAGACAGTATGAGAAAAGGAAATTCGGAGGAACCGCCTTCTCCTCTCTGATATCCGAACGATGAAACTCAATGCCGAAGGAAATAACATCATCGGAAGACCACCTAACATTCAGGAAATTACTAAAAACCTGGCTTTTCAACTCACCAAGATAAACATAGATGGGCACCCCTACAAACTATACTCCTGGACTAAAGCAAACACAGTACAGTACAGAATGAAAAACTGACAATAAAACTTCTCAACACCCAGAGATCATCAGAAATGAACTAACCAATCCCATTCTCTTTTCCAAACCCCCACAACTCTCCCATACTACACACACCCAGAGGGCTAGTGAAACAACCTACCAAAACATGCAAGCCACACACCCCTCTCAATCATGCTACAAACCAAATATCTGCTGACAACAAACCACTCAGACACTGGACGCCACCCTTCCGGACTCAACAAGCCCAGTGCACATAACAAAGCACACAGAGAAAGCTCACATGTACAGACACCAGTTTCTCCTGGTTCTGCACTCATGAACAGATGAGCACAACCTCTATACTATACCTCTCTCCCACACTAACCACTTCTACCCACTTTCCTTACAGAGCCACGTGAATACCCGGAGACAATGCGAATGGCAACAGTGCACAGCATAAATCAGCATAACATAACATGTGAACAGCACTTGTCATTGATATTTGACATTTGAAATATCAGCTGCAATGCAATGTATTATTTATTTATTTACTTATTTAAAATATTTATACAGCGCTAAGAGCAGGCCCGCATGCATGGGAGCACTAAGACAGAAACACAAACATGCACATACAGTCAGAGAGCCAAAAGAGTGAAAGATGCTAGAGAAAAAACAATACAACAGAGCACCAATAATTTAAGATAGTATAAAGATGATGAGACAAGACTGCTCACATGTGTCTTCATATTAAGCTCCAGATCCAAGATACTAGCAAATCCTTTGACCCTAGGAAGTGTGGCAATCGTGCAGCCAGCCGATTGAAATACACAAAACTCCAGACTGAGTTTTCTTAGTTGGACAGCCGTGCCTGTAATAATCAGCTCAGTTTTGGAGTAATTGAGGGCTAAACAGTTTTCAACCATGCAATTCTGGATGAGAGAAAACACTGAATAGATAGCTTCAGTGTTTCTGATGTAATCACCAGAAAAGGCTATGAGACACTGAGTATCATCAGCATAATTGGTATAGAGCCAGGTCAAAATGTGGCATGGTGAAGATGGTAAATAATATAGGTGGTAGACAGGATCTCTCAGAGACCCTGCAAGTCACCAAAAACTCATCAGCCATAAAGTCACCCGAGAACACCCTAACTGAGCGGTCTGACAGAAATTATTCAACCGAGCTGGCTGCCGCAGGTGAAAAAGAGGCAAAACGTATCAAACGAGATACCAACAATGAATGGTGGGCTAGGATGAATGCTGCCAACAGGTCAAGGAGCATAAGAAGTGCAGTGCAACCTCTCTGAAACACCTGCCGCATATTTGCCTTCAAATCCAGCAGGGCCAATTCTGTACTGTGAGCACTACGAAAGCCAGACTGTCATTGGTCCCGGATATTATTCCTAGAAAGGAAATCCCGTTTTTGAATATAAGCCACTCAATCCTGAACTTTCAACAGGAAAGGAGTGTTGGTAATAGGCCTATAATTCGAGGGGATATGGGATCCAGAGTAGTCTTCTTTGAGTAAGGGTGATGCCCATGCCTGTTTAATGCATGAAAGAACAGAGCCTTCCCTAAATGAGGTACTGATACATTTAGTAATCAGAGGGATAAGTTGTGGGGCACAGTCCTAAACAATCATTGCAGGGCAAGCATCTCCTTCACAGCAAGTAGGCTTAAGCTGTTGCAAGTTAACCAACACCTCAGATTCCAAAAACTGTGCTCTAGCACCTTGGGGTGACTTTTGTGCTAGATAAAATTATAATAATGATCTCAGACCACATAATCATACAGACTCAAAGAATATTGCAAAGTACTACTTTATTATCAATAGAATAAAGGAGGGTCAACTGGCAGATATTGAGCCGACGCATGCACACTCACAAACAAACTTGATTGCATGGAGGTCTTATAGCCCAATATGCGTCATCTATGACATCATTCTATGTGGCAACATACAAAACCTATCAAGGGAAGAGATAAGTGACGGGAACATATCTACTTATAGAACATATAAGGATTAGTGCATCATTGGCTATGCCTTATCTTTAGGGCACGCCTTAAACTACCTCTAAATACGTGTAGCACTGATTATAGCAGACATAACAACAGTGGATTGGCTTCTGCAAAATTGTATGTCAGGTTGTCCCCGAACCCCACTCATTGGTTGGCATACTATCCCAACCTTGGACTTTTGGCTCCTTAACAGCATGTATGTGAAACAAAACCCCATCAGACTACTCCTCATTTCCCAATTTATCCATCATCTCTCCTCAGTAGGCCATCAGCCAAAGTCTTCCATTTATAGTACACTTTGTGTCTGCTCCCTCTCCAGGAACATTCAAGGTAGTGTTAGCAGAACACTATCTTCGCTTAATGCTCTAATGAATAGCCTTTGTTTTTGACTTCTAAGTCACATGTAAAGAGACCATGGATTTGTCAATTTCAGACTTTCATTTACTGCTATTTGATTTATTTATGCAGGGTGCTGTTGCTCCTCTTGGCCTCTAGATACTTGTCCACTCTATCTCATATGAACTTTGTACACTTTTAATTGACCAGCAGTTGGCTCTCAAAGATGTTTTTGTCTTCTTCCATCTATGTAGAATGTCCCACATTCAGGGCTTATCCATGTACTCCCTTTGTGCTTGGTGCTTATCCTTTGAAAATAACATTGTTAACTCAGGGCCAACCTTGACTTATCGTCGGCTCTGCACATGGAGCTGTTTTCCTGTGTCTTCTGATTCTTACATCCTTGGCCTGTCTCTGAGGTAGCTTGGTTATGTTCAACCTGAGCCAGCATCCGTTTTCCAAATATGGTTATTCTTGCCACGTTATATATTCCTCTATAGAGAGCTTCGATATGTTTTCTTTCTACCTTGCGATACTGCTTATTTACTGTTATTGGTCAGTAAGTTACTTTATCTTCTTTAGATCCATGATTACTTTAGCTTTAGCTACATGTTCCTCTTAGTGCTCCAATTACATTGCTGCTTAGTATTTTGATATCGTTTCAGCATCGGTTCATATATCTTCTTTATGACATCAATGTGTCCCCATCAGATTTCACTTTAACGTCCATCCATATTATTCATTGATGCATTCTGACATCTTGGCAGGAAACATCATTCCATGTAGCATTCGTCCATGCAAAATCTTTCCACACTTTCAGTGGAAGGGTACATTCTGTATGGCTGTCTGAGTGCATAGCATCTCTCATACACTTGATGCGGTATAGGAACGATGCAGGGGGTCCCATTGATGGCTTTTCTCTGACTGTTCCAATATGACAGTGGTGATGGGGTGGGAATTGGCACGATTGTGTCTACCTGCTCCTCTGCATAACCATAAAATGGCAGTACAGCATCCTTTGTCTGTTGAAATAACTGGGCACGGATCTTCCAGCTCCCTAAGAATTTTGAAAAGCTCTTTAGTATCTGAGCTGGCATTTTCGACCCTCTGATTATGGGTCCATTATTTAGCTTGAATCATGACAGATTTATGAGCCTTGGCCGCAAGATTATATTAATTTCAGTTTTCAACAAATTGATTTTTAACAGGGTCTCAAAAGCTTTATGCCACCTATAATTCCTGGATTTCAGCTGAATACCACTTTTTATCATTCTCAGTCATAACAGCAATGCACCCTTTGCCATGATATGAGACATTTGTCTCATCCAGTGACCTTGGGATGATTTATTTCTTTATTACCCATAGCCAATAGTTCTAAAGAGAAATTAATGGAACCACTCCACTCTCTCGATGATGTGGCACTAGATTGAAACTCTGCTGCCCAGGCTGTTAGGATGCATGTCCAGATCACAGCCCCTCCTAGACGATTTAGACTGCGAAAAAGATTCTGACACATGGAGAGTTAAGATGGTGTAGGGGAGAGAGGGCAGCTTTATGGATGGGAACAATTGGCGGGAACAGTGAATCACATAGGTGGAAACTAACCATTAGCTTTGCAGGATATTATATTTGGTAGATGTCTTGGGATGCCAAAACATGAACCTAGATTTAAGGCACTTGCACCCCCCATAATGACCGTCATTCCATTTGAACTACCAGATGTGCAGGGAAATGGGCCCTATATCCTTTGTGAACTGGTTTTATTAGTGGGACAATAGGTTTTGTTTAAGGGAGGGGAACTGATATAAGGGAAAGCATAGAACAACATGATCTATGAATTGTGCCTGGGAGAGCTACGAGTGATGCCCATACAGTGGGGAGGGCATGATGGGCATGCCAACAAGTCTGGCATGAGTAAAGGGCTACTTTGTTCTTTAAGGACCAGGCTGAGCTTGAAGCTGTCCGCTGAGTTCATGTTGACAACCAGGTGTATGCCACGTGTTTAGGATTGAAGGTAGTGGTGTGCCAGTTGAATTTCACCAATTGCTTTGCAGAATATAAAGATAGACAAGTGGTGAAGATGGAAGAGAAGACAGCAGAACCAAATCAAGAATGGGCTATATGTTATAATAAGCACCTATATAGGCGGTAGCCAATGAGGATGTGGGATGACTACTGTCCATTGAGTGCATCAGAATGACGATTTTTGTGTTTATAACCTGAAACTTGCACAATGGATATCAGACAGCTCAATGGCAGTGGATTCATAATACCTGGTCACTTTTCCTTTTTTTACCCTAGTGGGTTGTATTTTCTCGGTCAGAATCCTGGGGAGTTGCCATTCATATTTGTTGACCAGAATGTAATCCCAGTGACCAACGTGAAGACGGGGGAAACCAGGCTGCACACCCAGAGGGGAGCGCCCACCTGCAGCAACCAGTCCCCCTTTGTGTACAACCTTTGAGAGGTTAACAGGAGCCGTGTTAACAGAATTCCTGTCTGTTCTTTGGAGCAGGGCGCTGTCTCCGGATTCTGCTGGCCATTGATGGGAACCCGTGGCAGAGGACTTCAGGTGAACACAAAGACGTAAGTACACCCTCTTCAGAAAAAAATAAGTGAGGTTTGAGGGGAGAGCATGAGTGTTGGGAGGAGTGAAGAAGAGTGGGTCTACGTGCGGTGAGTTGAGATTGAAATGACAGGTAAAAAATAAAACGCATGATATTGTATATATTTTTAGTGTGTTTTATATTAAAGATTTTGGAGTAAAAGGACTGTTTCCTGTGGTAATAGGGAAGATGACAGCACTGTGTGATGGAGATAAAAAAGGATACGGATAGAAGCTCCATATATTAAGTGAGTCTGGGATATCTCCGCCCAGTATAAAGGAGGGTGTGGGAACAATAAAGTAGTTATGGTACAGGCCCTTATGAGCATGTGATCTCCCCACCCGATATAGAGGGTGTGTTGGAACGAAGAGTATAATTTATTGTGATTTTATTGTTGGTGAATTTTTGTGGTGGTGGCCGAGGCAAGGCCGATTGTGGTGTGATGTCAGAAGTATGTGAGAGAAGCGTGTAAGTGTATGTGTATGAAAGAGGCATAAGTGTGATATGATATTTTATTTATATCGTGCCCATACACAAGTGTTTTAGGGCGTGATGATGCAATGGAGGGGTACAAGGGAGGACATAAGAACGATCTTACTAGACCCAGTGACATTGCGAATGTGCAAGTGCAGGGGAGATGGAAGGCGGGAAGTGCAAGGGGCAGGGGAGGAGTGGGAAGTGCTGTATATAAGGAAAGGGCATTGGGTAGGGGTACATGTTGTTGGGGTGGGATAGGTATGGCTATCATAGAGTTGATAACACCATTAGATTACATGTGTAAAGCTCTTCCTTTGTATCGAGAAAACATTCTCAAGTATAATAAGGAGTGGAGTATGGAAACAGGGGGTGTGTTTAAGGCCTGGCCACAGCAGGGATTAAATAATAGAGCGATATTAAGTCATATATAGGCATTCTTGACAGCTAAATAAACTCAAAATTAGAAAAGAAGTATTAGGACTATGGAAAATGGTCGAAGACTTGGTCAATGGTTTGACAGACTTGCTCCAGGTGATATGTGAAGTAGGCATCCCGTGTAATACAATCACTACTATGGCTACTGTCCCAAGCACCCCTGTGGCGCCTAGTGAAACAGACGTGTGCCCTCCGTTAGGGTGTTACTCCACACGTGCTACTTGGGATACACAAATCCTATGTACGTCCCTAAGCACGTTGCGGCACCCCTGTCACACACAGCAGCTCATTACCAGAATATCCCCAACTACACATAATCAGTGGCTGTGAGGGGTAAGGGATCGGAAGGAGATGACATGAGACCACAGATAGAGTTGGTAGATGCATTAAGGAAGGTTGAGGGTGAGTTGGCACGATTAAAAAAGAAAGGAGGGGTGGACAGCGGACATCAGTAGGGGTGGATGAATGGAAGGCAGGAGATATTTTATTTTGGATAGATAGCACAGCTATCAAGGATGTGAATATAGAGAAGGAAAGAGAAAACAGGAGGAGACGAGAGGGGGATATGGTTTATGGCATGGTAAGGTCAGAGGAAAAATATGACTATATGCACAAAGGAGAAGAGGTATGGGACACTGTAGTTGGAAGGGGATGAATAGCCACCTGTGTTTTCTCCACGAGTAGAACGTTTGTGGGGACCTAGGTTACATAACAGGTTTGGGTGGATGGCAGTGCTAAAAGATCAGTCATGTGAAAGAAAAAAGGTGGTAAGACGGTGGAATCACAGTTTCCATTGTTACATAAGCATCGGGGGACTGCAGTACACACCATGGGCACATATGGACACAAATTATTTTATAAAGGCACTCCTGTACCTTACAACTGGAGAAGTGAAGTGGATATATGCATTTGAAAAGCACACTGCTGGCACCACCTTGGCCATAGGGGATTTGAAAGGTTCCTTTGCATTGATATTGGGAGATCAGTCTGATGACATACGGGCTAAAGCAAGGTAACCGGGTGTGAAGTTGGGTGACGATAGTAACGACGGAGCACATTTCAATTACATCAGGTCCCAAGAATGGGCAGCTTTACGGTGTGCATACCCGAATATGCCTGACCTTGAGCCGATTATGCAACTAATAATGTGTGATGATGAGAATCATGCTCAATATATATATTGCACAGAGATGTGGGCAGAAATGGGAGATTCATGCGATCCAGGGATTTTGTTTTTCTATTTTGTGGTAAAAAGAGGCCATCCAAAAGAGGTACAGAAGGTGCTTGACAAGATAGTGGGGATTGAGACAAAGGACTGGGCGGAAATTCAGTCTATTATTATCCACCATTGTAAACGGTTGAAATAAAAGGAGAAGGAACCTGTGCAGTGAGCGCAAGCAGAGGAATCAAAACTGGTTCAGCATTTAGCAAAGGTCACATTGGAAGGGGCTGTGGCAACAGTGCAGACGGAAGGGTTGGCAGACTTTAGGCTGTTCCAGGCTGAAGTGCGTGCAGCACCTGAATCGGGAGGAGAAAACGATTAGTCAGGTGGGTATTAACGCCAATATCAGAGAGATTTTCCAGGGGGCTTTCAACAAGCAAGAGGAGATTCTCAGGTGCCCAGGGAGGGAAAGGAGATTTTGGAGGAATGGGACCACGAGGAGGAGGAGCAGGTCAGTATTGGACGTGTGGGAGAATGGGTAATTTTTCGAGAGAACGTAGGAGTAAACAAACATATGTTTATTCCTAACAACAGGTGTATCCCTATTCTCAGGGAGGTCAGGTCTTGTACCACCAGTCTTGCAGAGAGTTACCCCCGGCAGCCCCTTATGGCGTGCCAAAGCCCACGGGCCTGCCTGCTCCCCTGCCAATTTTTCCACAATTACCCACCCCGGGTTCCAGTAATGTACCCCCACATGCTGTGCACCGGGGACACATGGCCCCCATATTCCAATCAATAACACAGCTCTGGGAGGTAAAGTGAAACAGTATCAGGAGGCCACTGTGGTCGGAGGGAACCCATCCTTTATTCCTGGGGCAAACACATATACAGACTATAACAGCCCACAGAGAGCCTTAGTGTGCAGTCAGCCGTTGCCGACCCAGAAGTGGAACCCTTGGTGGGCGTGGAGATAGGAAATCAAACTTTCATTTTAATGGAAGTAACAGGTCTGATTAAATCATGCATTGGTGAGGGAGGATTCCCTTTATCAGGAGAGGTTATGTAAACACAGGGCTTCTCTGAGAGGTTATGTAAACACAGGGCTTCTCTGAGGCAGTTCAATCAGTTCCTTTTATGAAATAACCCATTAAGATAGGGGGCAAGGAGGTGTGAGCCCCCTTATTGGTTTCCACCACGACTCCAATAAATCTGTTGGGAAGAGATATCTTGAGTAAGCTCAACATGACCATCTCGTTCACGGAAAGAGGCATGTGTGCCGTAAGGATAATGTTGACTTTGCATGCATTAGGAATTGAATCAGTTGAAAGAGGAATACCAGTGGCCTCTGATTTGTTTTTATATGGCATCACAATATTACTCAGTGCAGTGCTGCAGGTAGCAAACAAATATTGGCGAGTAACCTCTGAGTTTTTGTTCAGGCCTGCCCAGCCTCAGGAGATAGTGGCAGGCTCCCTCATTGAAAATGACAAAGAAGGGGTTTTAGTGGCAGAAGAAAGGATTGTCTTGATAGCAATTGATTCGAACAAAGGGGAGTGGTGTACGAGTTGGTGTATTGATCCTAGGATACCAAATAAAAATGTTTTGGATGAGGACTTGTTTGAGAACAGAGGAAATGACTGAGATATAATATTGGAACTGTGTGTTACTTGTGAGATCATAATACATTACATGCATGTAACTTTCACTTCTGCAGATTTGGGCCAGGTTCCCGTTAAGCTGTGGATATGTGGATGAGTAATGAACATGATGTGGGACTCAGATGTGCTGTGTTGCCTTGAGGGAAACAATATCCTTTGGTGAAGGCATCAGAGGAGGGAATTTATGACACCATATGGGCCCTTTTGCATCAGGGCATCATCGTATCATCTACCTCGCCTTGTAACACAGATATTTATCCAGTGAAGAAATGGAAAGGTGCTAGTTGGAGGTTGATTCAGGATTTACGCCCACTCAATGATATTAGATAGGTCGGAATTCCAAGTGGTTTCCAACCCCCTACCATATTGTGCAATATACCCGTTGACACTACCCATTTCACTGTGGTGGATTACAAAAATACCTTTTTCTGAGTGTCTTTGCATTCTGACTCACAGTATCTGACCATGTTTTTTTTTCTCCAGGAGCGATTTCAACATACAAGGCTTCCTGAAGGGTACTGTGAGTCCACAAGCATTTTTAATAGATGATTTTCTAGATGAGGATTTGGGCAATATTGTTGTAACCAGTACCATAATTCAATATGTGGATGAGTTATTGGAATGTAGCATTACAGAACAGCAATGCAGGGAGGACTCTATAGTGTTGGTACAATTGCTGACAAAGGGTACAAGGTGGACAGGACCAAATTGCATTACGTTCAGCAAGAGGTGTTGTATTTATGACAGTTGATCTCAGAATATGGAAAAGAGTAACTCAGGAGCATTGTGCCATAAGTGCGCGCTTCCCCCCAGCCAGTGACGGTTAAGTGACGGTTAAGGACATGCAGACATTTTGTGGATTGTACAATTATTGTCGAACATGGATTTTTGATTATACTTCATACACTAAACCATTGCTCCAGACCCTTAAAGAAGCACACTGGACAAAAAACACTATTAAATGGACTAATAAATGGTTACTAAGTTCCAGGAGCTTAAACATGTGATTTATACTGCTCCAGTATTGGCTACCCCTGATTATTTTAAATAGTTTTATCTGTTCTCACATCCTGATGGCCAGATGATGACTGCTGTGTTGACCCAGCATAGCACAATGGGTCATTAACCTTTGACCTATTACAGTACCATGTTAAACTCTGTTATGCAGGGACAGTTCCCATGTGAACAAGCGTTGGCTGCTGCTGCCTTCACCATTGAGAAATGTTTCATGGGTAGCTCACTGACATTTTACGTGGAACACGCTGTCTTTGCTATTATAGAGAGGTCCAAATCTACCTTAAAGATGCAAAGGGCCTCTGCATATGAGGTGATTCTCTCAAATCTTTCTATTCATATTGTTCATTGCAAAACAGTGAATCCATACACCTTTTAGACTGAATCAATTACCGACGATGATGAGGTGCGTCATTGTGTCACATATGAATGTCCTGAGGACGACATCCCTAAAGCATGTGACTATGCTCTAGATGACGGAGAAGTATATTTCGTTGATGGTTCTTCAATTATTTACCAGGAGTCAGGTCAGCGGCATAATGGGGCAGCAGTGGTGCATCTAGTGGATGGGGAATATGAGGTTGTTTTGCAGCAGGGGCTGCAAAGACATTACTCAGCACAGGCTGCAGAATTGATTTCCCTTGTTGAAGCTCATGAGGCAGCACAGGGGTGCCGAGTAACAATATATTCAGACTCAGCATATATCACAACAACTGTTCATTCAGGGTTGTCAAGATGGAAGAGAAGAGGATTCCGTGGAGCAGATGGGTGCCCGGTGCAGCATGCAGCTTTGCTGGATCGATGGATTCATGCGCTTTCACAGCCCACACTTGTCGCCATAGTGACATGACTGCCCACACAAATGGTGTGAACTTTGTTTCCCTTGGAAACGAAGCAGCAGGCACTGCAGCGAAACAGGACACTTATTTGCCAGTAACATATTTCCCTGAGAATCCAGTATTTATAAACATGCACTTACAGTTGCAGGTTCCCTATACAGCACTTCCTGTTACAGAAATCATCGAAATACAAGGGCAAGTGCCCCAAAGTGAAAAGTTGGTGTGGCAAAAGAGAAGGTGTACACAGTCCCCAACTGATTTACTGTGGAGGCAGATGAGTACAGGGAAGGTTGTGATGTCTCAAGCTTTAACTTTAATGGCATTCAACCAACTTCATTATCCTGCCCATGTGTCCAACAACATATTTTAATTTTATTTATTTGCATTTTTAAAGTGCTCAAACAGCCCGGGGGCATAGAGGTGCTGTTACCAGAATATGTCTTAGTTACGTATTTGTAACAGGCTTAATATCCAGAGGTTTCTAAGCGCGGACCCGGGGATTAAACCTGCTTTGCTTCGTATCGTCTTGTTTCCAAGGCGAGCACGTTGCCGCTGAGCTATCCTCCTGTTGCCACAGATATTAAGGAGGATTGATATGTGCCCAACAATGAAAAATTGTTATCCATGTTCACATCCAGCTGTGCAGTGTGCCAGACCTATAGTACTGGACAAACATTGAAAACCTTGACAGGCACTTTGCCACGTCCAATTTGCCCATTTCCTGATTACTACAAAGACTTTGCAGACATGGGAAAAAGGTGTAATTTGTATTGCTATTTAAAAGTGGTAGTTTGTCCTTTTTCCCGTTGGATTGAGGCTGGTTGTGCGCACATCATGATGCCAAATCGACTGCCAAGTTTTTGTTTGGTGAGAGAAGTGTCCCTTTGGTGGGGAGTACGCGATACCCTTAGGATTGACAATGGCACCCATTTCTTTATTTAATTGTTCAAAGAAATTGTAGCTCTTTTAGGAATAAAATACATTTATCAACCTGAAGCTAACAGGGTTGTAAAAAGGATGAACCGTTTGTATAAAACAAAAAACTGTGTGCAACACTGAAAATGAACTGGGTGCATTGCCTCCCCTCACCCTTGTCAGTTTAAGGACCTACGCCTGTAACGACCATCACTTCTCCCCTCATGAGATTGTGACGGGAAGATGTATGCACATGCCACTAACTCCTGCACCTAGTGATTCAGATGCTCACAGGGCTGCGTCGATCCTAGGGGATGAATTCCATTCCTATTGAAATCAGTTATCAAAATGTATGAAATACCTTTCATAACAGATTGCTCCATGGTGGTCAGAAGAGGTTGGCAACAGCACTGCACCAGATTCTGCGACCTTGCTACCATTGCAATTGTTCCCCATTGACACAGCATATGTGAAAAAAGTTGTTTGTAGGTGGAGTGAACCTCGATACAACTGTCCCAACACAGTGGTATATTGCTTCTTCCCTTGCTGTTAAAGTGAAAGAACTGCTTTATTGGGTGCACTTATCTGATGTTAGAAAAACACCTCAAACGTTATCCACGACTGTAAGCATTTTAACAGAGTATTTATAATTGATGGTATTGTTTTATGATTTTGTTAATCAGAGTTGCCAGCAGGATTCGCAATATTAGTGTTTTGGTGGGGTTCTTATTCTTTTTCCTTTTTCTCTTTTTTATGATTTTAAAGACATTTTTCAAGGAAAGATGTCATTGCTGTTTTTGAGTTTTTATGTGGTGTAATATGTATTTTCAAAGGACTTCACTACTGCACAGTGTTCAAAATGTGTGTTCCAAACGTGGCTGCAGTAGAATATGGCTTCCACTTATGTGTGGATTTGTTTTTCATTTATTTTAATATACGTCTAGTCAGATTATGTGGGTAGGTCATATAAAGGGGGGTGGGAATGTAATACCTTAAAGGAGTGTACATATGTTTAACTGTTTGACACATTTGTTAACGCTACAACACCCAGTGACGAATAATTAACCACAGTGGTTAATCTTAAGCGAATAAAAATACAGGATATGGGATTCAAAAATGTGAGTGAGAAGGGATGTGGACCAAGAAAAGGAATATGGCCAGTACAAAGGTGTAGTGTTTGATACAATGGGCCTCATTTGGAGTGTTGCATTAAGGCAACAATGGCGCCGGTAGTGCTACCGGCGCCGTTGTTACCTCGCCACAACATTTCAAGTATGCTCGCGGGTGCCGCTCTGGAACGCCTGGTCAGACCAGGCATGCAGAGCGGCACCCACAAGCATTACCGGATGGCAGCATCGGCCCCGTTATCAACGGGGCCGTTGTTGCCATCCTCCTCATTCCCATTGAGCCCTATGGGGGCTCAAATGGGAATGGGGACGTACCGGGTCTGGGTCCCGCGAAAGGGATTTACCGGGCCCTCCAAGGTCGGAATGGCCCGGTAAATCCCCTTTCGCGGGACACAGACCCAGGTTTGGGGGTAGCCATGACCTTATTAAGGGCATGGCTACCTCCAAACTCGTAATGAGGCCCAATGTCTAATACACCCAGAATTTAATAATGTATTTATTTATTTATTGTTCACTTGTTAGGCACTTAAACAGTAAGTCAATTCTGTTTCAAAGCACCCACAGGGCAACAGGGAGGGAACATGGGATTGAAACATTAAAATACAGTGGAGGGAGAAAAGGATGAACCTACTATGCCTTGTGAGTATTCAGAACGTGCAAGTGAAGCAAGAAAGAGGGGATTGGGTGTAGGTGCTGGTGTGTCCGTGCTCATGGGTGAGCAACAGATGAAGTGCAGGGTATGTTAAGTGCTGAACGGCCTGGAGCCAGCTTTGGTGTAAAAAGTGCAGGCCTCCAGAATGGAGGCCAGAGGGTGCTCAGGCAAGTGCTGAAAGGTAGACAGAAGCTGGGGCGAATAGGTGCAGAAGGTCGAGGACCCAGAGGATACATAAGGGCCCTGAACACCAATCACAACAACTGTGACATTAGCAGAGGAGGGAAGAAGGGAAGGAGTAGGTAAATTGGAAAGTCTTGAGGAGCTTCTGGAATTTGAGAAAGTACTACTCAAGCTGCAGAGGAAGAGGGAGGGTGTGCCATAGGAGGGAGCCTTCTGAAGAAAGAGATCAGCCTCCAGTCCTCTGTTTAGCTAAATGCTTTACACACAAAGACTTGGTTCCAGAGGAATGTAGAGGTCTAGAAGGAGAGTATTTAGTGTGAGAGAGTTGCAGATAGCCTGGTCCCCGGCCCAGGATGGCCTTGTGGATGATTCAGACGGATTTGAATTTTATCAGATGCACCAACCGGGAGTCAGTGAAAACTCTTTAGGGCAGGAGAGATGCTGTCCCTAGGCCTAAGGTCAAGGATAAGGCTTGCTGCACTATTCTGGGTTAGCTGGAGGGGTTACAGAGTGGAAGGAAGTAGATTCAGTAGGAGGCTGTTGCAATAGTAAAGCCTAGAGAGAACTAGGGCTCGGGTAACATTGAGCTCCGGGGGGAGAGGGAGAAAAGGGAGATTCCCTTTGAGAAGGAAGAGTTGAAAGTGGGACTTCTTCGCAATGTCCTGAGTGTGAGGGAGGAAGGAGAGAGAGGAGTCGAAGATGACTCAGAGGTTTCTGGCTTCAGGTGAAGGATCAGGGGGAGAGCCCATAGCAGAAGGCCAGAGCGAGGGGAAGAAGGAGGGAGCAGGGGCCCAATAGGAAAGATCTCAGTTTTGCTGCCATTGAGGTTGAGATCGTTGGAAGTACACCGGGACTGGATGGCAGATAGGCAGTCAGGGATGTTGGAAGGTGTAAGAGAGTCAGCAGGAAGTTTGAAAAAGAGTTGTGTGTCATCTGCATAACGCTCGAAGTTGGAGGAGAAGGAGGAGATGAGGAGTGCCAGGTGAGCAAGGAAAGTGTCAAAGAGCCAAGGGGAGAGGTTAGAGACGTGGTGGACACCACAGGTGGAGAAGGAAGTAGGAGAGGAGAATGTGTCAAGGATGACTTGGGAAGAGTGGTTAGTTAGGAAGGATGTCAGCCAATCCAGTGACCGTTCCGAGATACCAAGGGTATCATGAAACCTTTGTATGAGGATGGAATGGTTGACCATGTCAAAGGCAGAAGAGAGACTGAGTAGGATGAGGACAGAAAGGAAGTTGGAGTCCAGAGAGGTGGGCAGTTCTTCACAGGTGTTCAGAATAGAAGTTCTGTGCCTCTGGATACTCGGAATCCACATTGATGGTCGTGAAGGCCACCAACAAGTTCAGTGTGTGAGGTGAGTTGAGGAAAGGGCAGCTTCACCAGCGGTTTCCCCAGGAAGGGTGTGATGGAAATAGGGCAGTAGTTGGCTAGCCTGGCAGGGTCTGCTGAAGGTTTTTTCAGGAGGGGGCGCACAAGGGAGTGCTTGAGGGAGGTGGGGAAAGGTCCAGCGGCAAAAGAGTGGTTGCACAAATCATCGAGTGCAGGGGCAAGAGAGCCAATGTTTTCCTTGATAATTCTGGAGCAAGGGGAAACCTGTTTGGAAGAGACCTTCATGGTGTGCTATAAATAGGTGTACAATACCCCTACCAAACACAATAACTACCTCCACAAGCAGGGGAAATCCATATGATTCTGTAAAGGAGATAGATCTGAACGACATACCAATTGTCTTGACCACACAACCGAAATCCCTGATTACCCGGCACACTAAGTCCGTAAAATATAGACTATATGTTTCAATATGTCAAAAAAACATATATATAATACATAAATTTATTCAGAAAAAAATGAATTCAAGTAAAAACATAAATAGACCCAAAACATAGAACACAGTGGAACCAATAAACTAATACCTAAACATTTTGTCTAAGAACTCCTAATATGATTTGACAAAAACAAAAGACACTCTACTAAAACATTAGACATTCTGCATGTGTTGTAAAAATGATTGCCGACATGTTTCTGTTCTTCCAAAGCCTCAAAAGGGTGTGCATTCTTCAGGGGAAGACTGCTTCAACACTGTGTACATGGGGTAATTTCTCACATCACATTAGTGGATGTACCTAAAATACAAAAAGGGGATCTTAAGGGAGGGGTCAAGAAATTCCAATACTAAATACACACTAAAGTATACATTTCTGGAGAATGTGGACTGGAGGCAAGGCCAAAATTAAAGCCAACCTCCCAACAGTTCTATAGATGAACTTCAAAAATTACCTTGACTGGGAAATCTCTTCAAAGGTGTGCTATTAGTTAATGTTACACCACATGCACCAGTTAGCAGATGCATCTACTTTCACCATAGGCGCAAAAAGTCACCACAATATTCGGTAAAAGACACTGCTGAATCAAAAAAGCACATATGCAACTATTAGTATGGGTAATGACTGACTCCTATCCGGAATAAAGTCACAGGGGGTAGTCTAGTTCCCATCAATTACCTTCAACAAAGTCAAAATCCAGATGCTTTCATCAGGGATAACAAGATGCCCAAATTCAACTTGTGGTTCAAAGAGACATCCAAATCACGTCCCAACATCGCCTAGGGCCAAAACAACAAGAAACCTTGGTTTCAATGGTCACATAATGCCTTGTTTGCAACAAACTGGTGATGCCATACAACAAGCTTGTTAGTCCTCCCAAACCAAAAGTAGACTCTTCACCTAAAGGTTACCACCATCATGCACAGTGACATGAACTACGAAAAACCAGCTGCATGATTCAGGAAAGAGTGTATCCCTCACCACCCCCAATGTGAGGACAGAAACATTAGCACACGTCCTTCCATAGTTGTAGCAATAATGCTAAAAAAGATTGGAACGGCGTGCAAAAAGTACATAAAGCTACTGAGACAGCCAGCAACGGTGGGCAACAAAGCCGTGTTTAACGTGTACTCACCACAAAAGTGGCAGAAATCCACCCGTCCATACGTCAGGTAGAACAACAATGGCTGTATCCCGAATGCGAAAATACAACCAGTAGGGAACAGCAAAGACAGACTAACCCATTAAATGGAGAGCAGTAGTCACAAAGGAAGGACCACCCGCGGGCAAACAGAACACGGCCATATTGAAAGTGTTGTTACAAGTTCAAATAGCAATGTTACGCCTGTGTGTCGGTGCTGCTAAGAACAAAATCCTGCATTTGCAGGGAGCTCGAAAAAAAAACAGCATTAGCAAGGCGCTCAAAAACACACACGCGCATTCAGGGTGGGAAGTCGAATACTCAAAAATAAGTGATTACTGTTACCACCCGCAGTACTTATTGAAGCAGCCTACAATCCAAATATACATGACAATACATTTAAGCGTCATCAGAAGTAAACCAATAGTTGTGTTACTGAGATCGCTCGTCACACATCTGACAACTTGCAAGTCTATTTTTTAGCTTTTACAGAAATGCATCCTACCAGAGTGGAATGGAATAAAGGCAACAGAATAATGTCAAAAGAGGGGCCACAAGTACCCCAATGACCGAAATATAGATCATGTTATACATATACAAATGTTGCCACTGGTAAATGCTGATACATTTATGGAAACAAAAGAGTTTGAACACCCTGAACCCATCATGTCGTTTAGTATGAATTATCATGTGGAGAGTATTCGTGACAGCATTGCTTTTTAAATCTCAAAAAAAGTACACGGCATAGATGACAGTCTGATAGACATTAATTAAATGCAATTGGAAAATGGTAGAAAAAATGCATTGGCTATATAACAGATGGGATTACTTAGACTTCACCAGAACATGTGATTCAAACAGAGTCCCACACTTTTCTCTTTTCAGACAAAACAGAGAGCATGATTCAAATTAGATTAACACAATGCCAATCAATTTCCTCATTCAAACCTACTCTATGACTCTGTAGTTTGAAAATAATTTTTTGTTCGAAATTGAGCAATTTGTGGTCAATCTCTTGCTTGCTGATACCATGTATCTTTTTTAATATTAGCCATGTAAAGTCTGTGTGTGTATGATCTTTTTCCAAAAAATGTTTGACCAGAGGGGCTGTAATTATTTTATGCTTTATACAGCTTCGGTGTTCAATCATACGAACCCGGCATTTTCTATTTGTCTTGCCTACATATTGTAAGCAGCAGGGGCACGTGATCAAATAAATTACATTCTGGGTATTACAATTTTTAATTTCATTGAAATTCCACACCAGATCTGGTTGAATTTGAAAGGTCCTTTTTTCTTCTATTTGTCCACACATACTGTATTTACCGCAAGGAAAATGTTCCTTTTATCCAGTAAACCCCACAGTGTGGTTAATCGTGCTTGTTTAATCTGAGTTTCTGTTACATCGTTATGGACCAACATATTCTATAGGCTCTGGATCTTCTTAAAAGTGACCAATGGAGGTAGAACTTCTTTACCATGGTACGCTTTCTTCCAGGTTTTTTTAATGATGGTTTTGATCTTATACGAAAGATTAGAATATGTGTTTACAAACACTGTCCCAATCTCTCTGGCCTCTTTTTGGGTCTTTTCTAACAAAGCTTCCTGATTATTTTTAAAGGCCCTCTTGGAAGCCATCCTGATCACTCGTGGAGGATAGCCCTTGGTCAGCAGTTTCTGTGTCAGAATATTGGCACTCTTACTGTAGTCTTCCTTGCAGCTGCTATTCATCTTCAACCTAAGGAACTGTCCAAAGGGCAAATTAATTTTCATATGTTTAGCGTGATGACTGCTATAGTTAAGTAAGGCGTTTTTGTCAGTAGTCTTACTATAAGGTTTAACTTTCAACATCTACCATAGAGTGGAAAATGGTGATGTCCAAAAAGTTAATTTCACTTTCGCTAATACATTTGGTGAATTTCAAATACTGATTTT
Organism: Ambystoma mexicanum; assembly: GCF_040938575.1. NCBI lineage: Eukaryota > Metazoa > Chordata > Amphibia > Caudata > Ambystomatidae > Ambystoma > Ambystoma mexicanum. The sequence continues at coordinate 296,710,479 of NC_090927.1, forward strand.
GTTGGTTCAACCAGTCTACAAAACTGTTTGCCTGTTCCGGGGATCCATCCCACACAATGAGAACATCGTCAATATAACGCAGCCATTTTCTCAATAGGTGGCCAAAAGGATTGGTGGCTTGATATATGACGGACTTCTCAAAGAATTCAATGTACAGGTTAGCCAAATTTGGGGCCATGGCAGCCACCATTGCAGTACCCTCAATTTGTTGAAAAAAATTTCCCTGAAACTGGACGAAGTTCAGAGTGAGTGCGAGTTCAGTGCACCATAAAATGAAACTGTTACTCACTGGATGTCCATCTTCTCTGCCCAACAAGTTCTCCTCAATGACGTCCAAAGTAGCTTTTTGGGGAATCATAGTGTACAGCGACTGAATGTCCAATCCAAGCATGCGGCATTAGCGACCACCGCTATTAGCGGTGACCGCTAATAAGCGGAACCGGAAGGTGAGTCATCGCACAGGAACGAGAAAGAGCACGGCGGCCATGTTTAAAAACACAATCCATTGCCATCCACCACAACTAGAAGCCATCTGACCCCCAGAACTTATACACACCTCCACCACTACTTTCTCCATTTAACCATACCAAAATGTGTGAAGAAAACGGGAGATCGGCTGCGCAAGGAACGCTTCTCCAGAGAAGAGCTGACAATCCTAGCCGAGAGACTGCAGGAGCATGCAGATGAGGTCTTCTCGAATGAGATGTCCTGTCCAGCACTGCAGCGGAAAAAGCAGATTTGGGCAGAGGTCAGCCAGAAAGTCAGCGCTGTTGGCACCACACCCTGCACACCAAAAGAATGCTGCAAACGCTGGGATGACCTGCGTCTACGTGTGCGCAGCATACTCTCCGCAAATCGCAACATGGGGATGGCGACAGGTGGAGGAGCGGACACCCCATCAAACTACAACCATGGGAGGAGATATGTGCCACCACCATAGGGGCAGAGTCAATACACGGAGTCGGGGACATGGAGTGAGGAGCACCACCATCGGCCGATGCAGGTAGGTGTCCTAAATGAATCAATATTAATCCCGCCACGATGATATCCACCAGAACTGACAGTGCAATGATGTAGATCAGGGTCCACCAGACACATGAGTACAAGACTGCCTACAGGCAGTGGAGAGCTTCACCTTGTCCACATGCAGAATGCAACCCATATGTGTAAGGCCAGATGCCTCTATGCATCACCCACCCAAAATCCAAGCAACCTGTATGTCACTCCCCCAATGTCAATCATCTGCCATTCCATATGGATGCAGCCACCTCAATGTATGCCCGATGCTTGTAAACCCATCATTAACCCTCTCCCTCTATTGGTCCCCCACGCAAGAAGGCCAGGGCCGAGGAGGGACAACACTGCCCCTCCACTTCAAGGGGCATAGGCCAACCGGCACGACATCGGAAGGCCAAGATTACACCACAGGCCACAGCACCAATGTGCTCAACGTCCCCCACTATGGCACCCACAACAGCCACCAGCACCCATGTGTCAGCGGCAGAAGGGACTTCATTGGCTGCAAGCAGCACAGTTGGCGAAACAGCTGCCACAGCAGTAGTCTCAGATGATGAGGAAGAGGATCACCTGCATGTTGCAACTCCCCCCACTAGCCCCCTGCATTCCCCACTCCAGTCCCCATGCAGCCTGCCCGACACCAGCATGCACGGCCTGCCTCCCGATCTCTCATGGCCTGCAACTCCCAGCCCCACCCCAACTCTGCCCGAGGAGCATAGTATTTCGGGAACCCCTCAAAGATCCACCACAGCCCCAAACACCCAAGAGGGCAACCAGGACATTCAAAGGCGCCAGCAGGAGCTCACTGGCCTCTTGACGCAGCACATAACTGAATGTGGGAGTGTAAGGCACGACATTCGGGAATGTGCTGCATCCTTGAAGTCAGCTATAGAGACAATCAAAGGGCATATGTGCCGAATTGGCAGCAGTGCGGCATGTACTATCTGAGATGGTGTCAGCAATGCGGGACATGCATCCACCACAGTCATCCGAGCAACCAAGTACATCTTCAGCAGCTAGTTCAACCAGGACCAGCCCCGTGCGCAGATCTTGCAGGAACCTGCGCCGATTGGACAGGGGGGCACCTGGTGCTGGAAGAGGGGGAGGCCAGTAGGCACAGCCTTGCATACTGGTGCCATGTGGACCACTGGTGTGGGGGAGTTGAGGGAGAGGGGGGAGAGGGTGTGTGGGGGAGTTGAGGGGGAAGGGGGAGAGGGTGTGTGGGGGAGTTGAGGGGAGGGGAGAGAGGGTGTGTGGGGGAGTTGAGGGGGAAGGGGGGAGAGGGTGTGTGGGATGGAGGGCTTGTTCACTTAGTTATGCTTCTTCAATACACATTTTGGTTACTCATAATTCACATGTGTGGACATTGCTAATTGTGTATGTGTGCTTTATTGGTTAACAGTCTACAGTGTCCATGTCCCTGACACACCCAATGCCCTGAGTGCCATCTCCATGTAACACCCCCCGGCCATGTGTGCTAGAAACATTGGTTGATCAGAGTCTGATGCATGTCACGTCCCTCCTGTGCATCGCTGCCTCCCTGAGGTGCTGCCCCATCCCCACCTTCCTCATCCTCTTTGTCAGGGTGTTGCAGTTCAGCGTCAGGGGGCAGGGGCACATTCCGTCTGGTGCACATATTGTGTAGCATGACACATGCCATGACGATCTTTGCCACCTTCTCATGGCGGTACAGGAGTGCCCCACCAGACCTGCTGAGGCAGCGAAACCGTGCCTTCAAGAGGGCAAATGTCTGCTCAATCACCACACAGGTTTGTGTATGGGCACGATTATAGTCCTCCTCGTGCCTGTTCTGTGGGTTCCAGACTGGGGTAAGGAGCCACCTCTTCAAGGGATAGCCTGCATCACCTGCATGTGGGCAACAATGTATGTGTAAGTCATCACATCATATGGGACCTCATTAAGTGACACCATGGCATGCATTTATTTCTTCAATTCAACCCCATTTCCATGCATGAATGAAGACACACCATGTGACTGCTATGTGTGTATTCCTCTTATGGACTGGTGTGCATGCCATCAACTAGTGGGCGCAGGGGGGTCCAGTTCCTTGTGAGTGCTCATGCACTGTGTTAGTCCACGGCGGTTGTTTCTGTGATCTGGCAGATGTCCAGTCATTTGTATGCTTTCATCCTGGCACCGTTGATGTTTGCCTCATGATGATCTCACTACGCACAACAAATGGTGTCATGCAATTCAGTAGGGCCTCTGTGTCAGTGTAGTGGTGTATTGATGTATTTGACCCTCATGTGACTCCTTTGTACGCAGTAATGAGGGACTGTCCTTTCAGTTGATGGTGTTTGGTGCTGTGTATTGGCTATAGTCATTGCTTGTAGCTGCATTGTGTTGAGGGAGATTTGGTCTGATTTGGTACAGTGGACATGCAGATGGCTGTGGAATGGTTGTGACACTGCTTCATTTACATGGTAGGGCTGCTTACACCTCGCATTATGTGGTCAGGCGTCAGGTCCAGTCTGGGCTGCTTTGGGGTATGAGCATGCTCCATTCCCTCTGACACTCGCAGCCAGGTGAAGTATGCATCTCTCCCCCCCATCTCAGCCAGGTGAAGTATGCATCTCTCCCCCCAATCTCAGCCAGGCGAAGTATGCATCTCTCCCCCCCCATCTCAGCCAGGTGAAGTATGCATCTCCCCCCCATCTCAGCCAGGTGAAGTATGCACCCCCCCCATCTCAGCCAGGTGAAGTATGCATCTCTCCCCCCCATCTCAGCCAGGTGAAGTATGCATCTATACCTCAATCCCCTACCCACATCACATTTCCATGGGCATAACATGCGACTCACCGAGAAGCCAGGATCTCTGCCCTGCATGTCGCTCCATGTAGCGTGGTATCGTGGAGTTCCGCAGGAACATTGAATCATGGGTTGATCCGAGGAATCGGGCACAACAATGTGTGATGATCCTGTTTGAGTCACAAACCATTTGCACGTTGATTGAGTGGTATAGCTTACGGTTGCGGTACGCTTGCTCCATGGCATGTGGGGCCACCAATTCCACATGAGTGCAGTTGATGGCGCCAATGCAACCAGGGATGCCGGCCAGTGAATGGAAACCTACTTTGGTGTTTGAGATCTCCTGGGCAGACCGTGGTAAGGAAATGTGGTCGTCTGTGTGCTTGAGGAGGGCATCAAGCACTTGGTTCAGCGTATGTGAAAATTATGGTTGTGAAATGCCATGCATGTGCCCCACTGTGTGCTGGTAGGTGCCTGTGGCCAGGAAGTGGAGCACAGACACTACCTTCAGTAGGGTTGGGATGGCGGTGCGTTTTTCAATCAGGTTGACAATGTTGTCATGTATCATGTCCACAATGGTGGTGATGGTGTCCCGGTCCAGACGGTACAGGGTGTAGATCTGCTCAGCGGTTAGGTTGAATGGACTGGCTCTGATGCGTGGGGTTGGGGGCTGCCTCCGTGGTGCCACTGACTGCACTGGTGGGGCATGCTGGCCCTACCTTGCCCTCCTTCTCCTCCTGCGTCTCCTCTGTGCTGCCTGTTGTTGTTGTTGTTGTTGTTGTTGTTGTTGTTGTTGTTGTTGTAGTAGCACTTCCACTGCAATCAGGTCCTCCAGCCCCAGCATTGCTAGTAGTATTGGAATCATTGTGGAGTGTGACTGGGTGTGGGAAGGGGTGGGGTGTGCTCCTTGTGTGCTTGCCCAGTCTGTATTGCCTCCACCTGTGCTGATTGTGTGCACCTGTGGGAGTTGGGAACACTGCACATGGCCGTTTACGGGGGGTCCGCGATGCCGGTATTTGCACCATGGCGGTAAGGTACTTTACGGCCTTCACTAGGGCGTTAATTGCATGTCCGCGTGAGTCGTGATGTTCCCCTGTTTGCGCCATGGCGCTATTTCCGGCATGAGGGGTCGCGTGCCCACGCTCATGTCGCTATTTGCGACACCGTTAAGTATGGTGCCGCTAATAGCGGGTTGTCCTTTCCTAATCGTGCGGAACGGTAAGCGATGCCAGTAATCCTTTACCGGCATCGTTATTCACTTACCGCCTGGGTCGTAATGAGGGCCAAAAGGTCTTAAGTAAAAGTCAACAAATTTAGACAATGGTTCCAAAATGGAGTTAACTCCAGACACTATGGGACGACCGGGAGGGTGCACCAAATCTTTATGTATTTTGAATAAGATGTAAAATAACAGCACTCACCCTTGTTCCCTTGTAAGATATTCATACTCCTGGTTGCTAATCATTTCGGATTCAAAGGCACTTTGAACTTTTTCTTTTATAGCCTCCATAACCTCTTTGGATGGATCCTCTGAGTGTCTTCGGTAGCACGTCTCATCAGCTAGCAATCTGTCACATTCAGTGATATAGTCACATCGATTCATCAAAACAATCGTCCCACCTTTATCAGCTTGTATAATAACTACAGATTTATCTTTGGACAATTTCATAGTAAGATCTCTCCGGGCACTGCTGAAGTTAGAGTTAAGGGACCTCTCCTGACTTTCCAATTTCTTAACCTCTGCCAAAACCTGGCGTTCAAAAGCCAAGGACTCAGGTGTTCCATTCCACTCTGGTAGGATGCATTTCTGTAAAAGCTAAAAAATAGACTTGCAAATTGTCAGATGTGTGACGAGTGATCTCAGTAACACAACTATTGTGTTTACTTCTGATGACGCTTAAATGTATTGTCATGTATATTTGGATTGTAGGCTGCTTCAATAAGTACCGCGGGTGGTAACAGTAATCACTTATTTTTCAGTATTCCACTTCCGACCCTGAGTGTGTGCGTGTGTGTTTTATTGAGCGCCTTGCAAATGATGCTTTTTGTGTGTTTTTTTCGAGCTCCATGCAAATGCTGCATTTTTCTCGAACTCCTTGCAAATGCGGCATTTTGTTCTTAGCTGCACCGACACATTGGCGTAACATTGCTATTTGAACTCGTAATAACACCTTCAATTTGGCCGCATTCTGTTTGCCCGCGAGTGGTCCTTCCTTTGTGACTACTGCTCTCCATTTAATGGTTTAGTCTGTCTTTGCTGTTCCCTACTGGTTGTATTTTTGCATTCGGGATACAGCCATTGTTGTTCTACCTGACGTACGGGTGGGTGGTTTTTCCGCCGCTTTTGTGGTGAGAACACGTTAAACACGGCTTTGTTGCCCGCCGTTGCTGGCTGTCTCAATAGCTTTATGTACTTTTTGCACGCCGTTCCAATCTTCTTTAGCATTACTGCTACAACTATGGAAGGACGTGTGCTAATGTTGCTGTCCTCACATTGGGGGTGGTGATGGATACACTCTTTCTTCAATCATGCAGCTGGTTTTTCGTAGTTCGTGTCACTGTGCATGATGGTGGTAACCATTAGGTGAAGAGCCTACTTTTTGGTGTTGGGAGAACTAATAAGCTTGTTGTATGGCATCACCAGTTTGTTGCAATCAAGGCATTATGTGACCATTGAAACCAAGGTTTCTTGTTGTTTTGGCCCTAGGCAATGTTGGGACGTGATTTGGATGTCTCTTTGAACCAGAAGTTGAATTTGGGCACCTTGTTATCCCTGATAAAAGCATCTGGATTTTGACTTTGTTGAAGGTAATTGATGGGAACTAGACTCCCACAGGTGACTTTATTCCGGATAGGAGTCCGTCATTACCCGTACTAATATTTGGGTATGTGCTTTTTTGTCACTGCAGTGTATTTTACCGAATATTGTGGCGACTTTTTGCGCCTATGGTGGAAGTAGATGCATCTGCTAATTGGTGCATGTGGTGTAGCATTAACTAATAGCACACCTTTGAAGAGATTTCCCAGTGAAGGTAATTGTTGAATTTAATCTATAGAACTGTTGGGAGGTTGGCTTTAATTTTGGCCTTGCCTCCAGTCCGCATTCTCCAGAAATGTATACTGTAGTGTGTGGTTGTGTATTTAGTATTGGCATTTCTTGACCCCTCCCTTAAGACCCCCTTTTTGTATTTTAGGTACATCCACTAATGTGATGTAAGAAATGACCCCTTGTACACAGTGTTGATTCAGTCTACAACAATTTTTACAGAAGTTTCCCCTGAAGAATGTTCACCCTTTTGAGGCTTCAGAAGAACAGAAACATGTCAGGAATCATTTTTACAAGACATGTAGAATGTCTAATGTTTTAGTAGAGTGTCTTTTGTGTTTGTCAAATCATATTAGGAGTTCTTAGACAAAATGTTTTGGTTCCACTGTGTTCTATGTTTTGGGTCTATTTATGTTTTAACTTGAATTCATTTTGTTCTGAATAAATGTATATTATATATATTTTTTTTTTACATATTGAAGCATTCAGTCTATTTTTTACGGACTTAGTGTGCCGGGTAATCAGAGACCTTCATGGAACAGACAACTATGGTCACTTCTTTCAGTGTGAAAAGGGAGAAGGAGGAGAGGGAGTAAGAAGGAGGGTGTGGGACCAAGGGAGGCCGGGGACTTAGGGATGGGTTGGGCCAGTGATAACAATGGTGTTCAGGATGTCCTGAGCTGGGCTTTTGGGGGTGCAGTCAGAGGGCCGACAGGACCCAGATGGGAGGAGAGGAGCGAATAATCTGACCAAGAAAGAGGGGTGACCAGAGGGGGGAGAGAGAGAGGTCAGAGTGGATGAGGGCATCCAGATTGAGTACAGCCAAGTGGTTCGGACCAGAAGGGAGAATGGAGAGGGATTGAGAGGTGCAGCGGTCAATGTAGAGAGTGGATGCTGTGACAGGGGAGTACAATTGAATGTTGAAATCACCCAAGAGGAGGACATTGGAGGTGATTGAAAGAAGGGAAGAACAGAAATCAGCCCATTCAGAGGGGAACATGGTGGTATCTAACAATGGTCAGGGAGGAGGAAGGAGAGATGACATGTCGTATAGTTACATGACCTCAGTTGGAAAAAAGAGGTATAATGGGAGTTATGTCTGCTCCCTCATCCCCCACCTCTCGGGAGTGCCCAAAATGGTAGTATCTCAAGAAATATTGCCCTTGGAGGCCCAGTTCTTGGTACACTTAGCGCTGTGTCGGTCTGTAGTCTATTCCAGGGGCACAAAGTACAAGTTGTACTAATGGACAAAGATGGAGAGAAGAGCGCAAAGGACAACCATGCCCTCAATGTAAGACACGGCACATGTTAAAATTGGAATGTTTGTTGTTTATATCGCTCCAATGGGAAAAGGCAGTGGTGAGCTGTGCGGCAGGGGGGTTGGCAGGGTTCAGAAAAGAAGTTATATGGAACATTACTACAAACTGTTTCGAGATATGGTCTGCATATATACCTAAACTAATAAGGATTGAAGCATGTGAGGCACCAGTAAAGTGCAACCAGGGGATGGGCATGGAACTGTTCCAGGAACTAACACTAACAAAAGGAACAGCAGCATTGATGGACATATATTGGGTAACTGATCAATAAGCATACCTGCACTTTCCACCCTCTTGGTGAGGCACATGCACACTAACAACTTTGTTTTCATCTATCCTGGTGGTGCCAGAAGTACACTTGACAATAGCATCTAAGCATGAGGTGTTGCAGTCTATCTATCCAGCCCCCTAAAGTGAAGAAAAAGAAGCGATCAGTGAAGCTGAGAAAGAATAGATTGAATTATTTGTTGCAAGAATCGTCCAAGTTGCTCAAGGCAATCCCAGATGAATACAGGCTGTACAGCACAACAGAAGAGTTTTTCATGCCCCTTATAACATTAGGGATCCGCGGAGCTCCAAATGCCAATTTGATGCAGATTGTTTGATGAGAGGTGATCTAGTTGACGAATGATACCAAACAAGGTCTGAACGCTATCAAGAGTGAACTGATGGCAATTCGGTTGATGACAACGCTTCAAAACAGATATGTCCTGGATATCTTGATGGTGATTGAAGGGGGCATGTGTAAGAAGATCAGGTTGTCATGTTACACATACATGAATGATGTGGAGAACGGGTCCCTGACACACATTATGGGGTTGATTCATGGAATTAATGTGCGCCGAAAATTCCCGCGCAGAGGTGCCAAAACGTGCGGATCGCAGGAAAAGTGCGAAAATCACAGTGCAAGTGCGAAAATCGCAGGAAAACCAGCGCACAGCGATTCAAGGAAGTCAGTGCGCGAGAAAAACATTGGATGTGCGCTAAAAATGTGCGCCGCGCATGCCGGCGCATAGGTCATCCAACAGCGTGCGCCACGGCCACTGCGAAATCGCACATAGCGTGGCGCACATCACAAAAGTAGGCGGAACACGGGGCGTAACACTCGGAATGGGGAACAACGCGTGAAAATATGGGCGTCACGGGGGAAGTACAGGAGGCAAGTGCGCGGTACGCCCACACGCTCGCCTACAACCCGTATTCATGGAATCGAATAGGGCAAACCAGCGCACGGTCAAAGACGCGCACAGGGCCAAACAAGTACGCCACAAGAAAGCAGGCGGTAGCGCCCCTGCGACTGAAAAAAATGTGCGCCAAAATGTGCGCTAACAAAAAGCACCCATATACAGTCATGATGAATGGCCCATACAGTGGCCCTCTAGGTGTGAAAAATAGCGTGTGCGCATGTTCCTGGGTGCGCGGGAAGTTCCACACGCGATTAGCTTGGGTACGTGTACTTCGGGGTGCGCGGGAAGTTCCACACGCGATTAGCCTGGGTAGGTGGGGGTGCATGGGAAGTTCCACACGCGATTGGCCTGGGTACTTGTACTACGGGGTGCCCGGGAAGTTCCACACGCGATTGGCCTGGCTAGGTGGGGGTGCGCGGGAAGTTCCACACGCGATTGGCCTGGGTACGTGCATTCCGATGTGCGCGGAAGATTCACACGCAATTTCTGAAGGGGAAGTGTATTTCGGTGGTGCCGGGGAATGCTACACGTGATTTGGCCATGTGGGTCCCCCCAGGTGTTCCCTGTACACCCTCCACAGCCCCTCCAGGCAGCCTACACCACAGGGTACTACCCTGCACCCCTGCTCATGTCCCACAGGCAACCCATCCACCATGGCCATGCCCACCAGCCAAGCCACATGTCACCTTGCACTAGTGATCACCAACACATGTCTCCCACAACCCACATCCCACAGCCACCAGGGGCAGCCTCCACCAGGCCCCCACTCATGTCTCCCACCACCCCCATCCCACAGCCACCAGGGGCAGCCTCCACCAGGCCCCCACTCATGTCTCCCACCACCCCCACCCCCCAGCCACCAGGGGCAGCCTCCACCAGGCCCCCACTCATGTCTCCCACCACCCCCACCCCCCGCAGTGCAGGGGCAGCCTCCACCAGGCCCCCACTCATGTCCCCTATTACCCCCACCCCCCAGCAGTGCAGGGGCAGCCTCCACCAGGCCCCCACTCATGTCTCCCACCACCCCCACCCCCCAGCAGTGCAGGGGCAGCCTCCACCAGGCCCCCACTCATGTCTCCCACCACCCCCATCCCACAGCCACCAGGTGCAGCCTCCACCAGGCCCCCACTCATGTCTCCCACCACCCCCACCCCCCAGCATTGCAGGGGAAGCCTCCACCAGGCCCCCACTCAAGTCCCCTACTACCCCCATCCCACAGCCACCAGGGGCAGCCTCCACCAGGCCCCCACTCAAGTCTCCCACCACCCCCACCCCCCAGCAGTGCAGGGGCAGCCTCCACCAGGCCCCCACTCATGTCTCCCACCACCCCCATCCCACAGCCACCAGGGGAAGCCTCCACCAGGTCCCCACTCATGTCCCCTATTACCCCCACCCCCCCACAGTGCAGGGGCAGCCTCCACCAGGCCCCCACTCATGTCTACCACCACCCCCATCCCCCAGCCACCAGGGGCAGCCTCCACCAGGCCCCCACTCATGTCCAACTCATGTCTCCCACCACCCTCACCCCCCAGCCACCAGGGGAAGCCTCCACCAGGCCCCCACTCATGTCTCCCACCACCCCCACCCCCCAGCACTGCAGGGGCAGCCTCCACCAGGCCCCCACTCATGTCCCCTATTACCCCCACCCCCCAGAAGGGCAGGGGCAGCCTCCACCAGGCCCCCACTCATGTCTCCCACCACCCCCATCCCACAGCCACCAGGGGCAGCCTCCACCAGGCCCCCACTCATGTCTCCCACCACCCCCACACTCCAGCAGTGCAGGGGCAGCCTCCACCAGGCCCCCACTCATGTCCCCTATTACCCCCACCCACCAGCAGTGCAGGGGCAGCCTCCACCAGGCCCCCACTCATGTCTCCAACCACCCCCACCCCCCCCGCAGTGCAGGGGCAGCCTCCACCAGGCCCCCACTCATGTCTACCACCACCCCCACCCCCCAGCCACCAGGGGCAGCCTCCACCAGGCCCCCACTCATGTCTCCCACCACCCCCATCCCACAACCACCAGGGGCAGACTCCACCAGGCCCCACTCATGTCTCCCACCACCCCCACCCGCCAGCAGTGCAGGGGCAGCCTCCACCAGGCCCCCACTGATGGCCCCTATTACCCCCATCCCACAGCCACCAGGAGCAGCCTCCACCAGGCCCCCACTCATGTCTCCCACCACCCCCACCCCCCAGCAGTGCAGGGGTAGCCTCCACCAGGCCCCCACTCATGTCTCCCACCACCCCCATCCCACAGCCACCAGGGGCAGCCTCCACCAGGCCCCCACTCATGTCCCCTATTACTCACCCCCCCCCGCAGTGCAGGGGCAGCCTCCAACAGGCTCCCACCCATGTCTACCACCACCCCCACCCCCCAGCCACCAGGGGTAGCCTCCACCAGGCCCCCACTCATGTCCAACTCATGTCTCCCACCACCCTCACCCCCAAGCCACCAGGGGCAGCCTCCACCAGGCCCCCACTCATGTCTCCCACCACCCCCACCCCCCAGCAGTGCAGGGGCAGCCTCCACCAGGCCCCCACTCATGTCCCCTATTACCCCCACCCCCCAGCAGTGCAGGGGCAGCCTCCACCAGGTCCCCACTCATGTCTCCCACCACCCCCACCCCCCAGCAGTGCAGGGGCAGCCTCCACCAGGCCCCCACTCATGTCTCCCACCACCCCCATCTCACAGCCACCAGGGGCAGCCTCCACCAGGCCCCCACTCATCTCTCCCACCACCCCCACCCCCCAGCAGTGCAGGGGCAGCCTCCACCAGGCCCCCACTCATGTCCCCTATTACCCCCACCCCCCAGCAGTGCAGGGGCAGCCTCCACCAGGCCCCCACTCATGTCTCCCACCACCCCCACCCCCCCGCAGTGCAGGGGCAGCCTCCACCAGGCCCTCACTCATGTCTACCACCACCCCCACCCCCTAGCCACCAGGGGCAGCCTCCACCAGGCCCCCACTCATGTCTCCCACCACCCCATCCCACAACCACCAGGGGCAGCCTCCACCAGGCCCCCACTCATGTCTCCCACCACCCCGACCCCCCAGCAGTGCAGGGGCAGCCTCCACCAGGCCCCCACTCATGTTCCCTATTACCCCCACCCCCCAGCAGTGCAGGGGCAGCCTCCACCAGGCCCCCACTCATGTCTCCCACCACCACACCCCCCGCAGTGCAGGGGCAGCCTCCACCAGGCCCCCACTCATGTCTCCCACCACCCCAACCCCCCAGCAGTGCAGGGGCAGCCTCCACCAGGCCCCCACTCATGTCTCCCACCACCCCCACCCCTCAGCAGTGCAGGGGCAGCCTCCACCAGGCCCCCACTCATGTCTCCCACCACCCCCATCCAACAGCCACCAGGGGCAGCCTCCACCAGGCCCCCACTCATGTCTCCCACCACCCCCACCCCCAGCAGTGCAGGGGCAGCCTCCACCAGGCCCCCACTCATGTCCCCTATTACCCCCACCCCCCCGCAGTGCAGGGGCAGCCTCCACCAGGCCCCCACTCATGTCTACCACCACCCCCATTCCCCAGCCACCAGGGGCAGCCTCCACCAGGCCCCCACTCATGTCCAACTCATGTCTCCCACCACCCTCACCCCCCAGCCACCAGGGGCAGCCTCCACCAGGCCCCCACTCATGTCTCCCGCCACCCCCACCCCCAGCAGTGCAGGGGCAGCCTCCACCAGGCCCCCACTCATGTCCCCTATTACCCAGATCCCACAGCCACCAGGGGCAGCCTCCACCAGGCCCCCACTCATGTCTCCCACCCCCCCACCCCCCAGCAGTGCAGGGGCAGCCTCCACCAGGCCCCCACTCATGTCTCCCACCACCCCCATCCCACAGCCACCAGGGGCAGCCTCCACCAGGCCCCCACTCATGTCCCCTATTACCCCCACCCCCCGCAGTGCAGGGGCAGCCTCCACCAGGCCCCCACTCATGTCTACCACCACCCCCACCCCCCAGCCACCAGGGGCAGCCTCCACCAGGCCCCCACTCATGTCCAACTCATGTCTCCCACCACCCTCACCCCCAGCCACCAGGGGCAGCCTCCACCAGGCCCCCACTCATGTCTCCCACCACCCCTAACCCCCAGCAGTGCAGGGGCAGCCTCCACCAGGCCCCCACTCATGTCCCCTATTACCCCCACCCCCCAGCAGTGCAGGGGCAGCCTCTACCAGGCCCCCACTCATATCTCCCACCACCCCCACCCCCCAGCAGTGCAGGGGCAGCCTCCACCAGGCCCCCACTCATGTCTCCCATCACCCCTATCCCACAGCCACCAAGGGCAGCCTCCACCAGGCCCCCACTCATGTCTCCCACCACCCCCACCCCCCAGCAGTGCAGGGGCAGCCTCCACCAGGCCCCCACTCATGTCCCCTATTACCCCCACCCCCCAGCAGTGCAGGGGCAGCCTCCACCAGGCCCCCACTCATGTCTCCCACCACCCCCACCCCCCCGCAGTGCAGGGGCAGCCTCCACCGGCCCCCACTCATGTCTACCACCACCCCCACCCCCCAGCCAGCAGGGGCACCCTCCAGCAGGCCCCCACTCATGTCTCCCACCACCCCCATCCCACAACCACCAGGGGCAGCCTCCACCAGACCCCCACTCATGTCTCCCACCACCCCAACCCCCCAACAATGCAGGGGCAGCCTCCACCAGGCCCCCACTCATGTCCCCTAATACCTCCACCCCCTAGCAGTGCAGGGGCAGCCTCCACCAGGCCCATACTCATGTCTCCCACCACCTCCACCCCCCTGCAGTGCAGGGGCAGCCTCCACCAGGCCCCCACTCATGTCTCCCACCACCCCCACCCCCCAGCAGTGCAGGGGCAGCCTCCACCAGGCCCCCACTCATGTCTCCCACCACCCCCACCCCCAGCAGTGCAGGGGCAGCATCCACCAGGCCCCCACTCATGTCTCCCACCACCCTCACCGCCCAGCAGTGCAGGGGCAGCCTCCACCAGGCCCCCACTCATGTCCCCTATTACCTCCACCCCCCAGCAGTGCAGGGGCAGCCTCCACCAGGCCCCCACTCATGTCTCCCACCACCCCCACCCCCCGCAGTGCAGGGGCAGCCTCCACCAGGCCCCCACTCATGTCTACCACCACCCCCACCCCCCAGCCACCAGGGGCAGCCTCCACCAGGCCCCCACTCATGTCTCCCACCACCCCCATCCCCCCGCAGTGCAGGGGCAGCCTCCACCAGGCCCCCACTCATGTCTACCACCACCCCCACCCCCCAGCAAGCAACCAGGGGCAGCGTCCACCAGGCCCCCACTCATGTCTCCCACCACCCCATCCCACAACCACCAGGGGCAGCCTCCACCAGGCCCCCACTCATGTCTCCCACCACCCCCACCCCCCAGCAGTGCAGGGGCAGCCTCCACCAAGCCCCCACTCATGTCTGCCACCACCCCCACCCCCCCCGCAGTGCAGGGGCAGCCTCCACCAGGCCCCCACTCATGTCCCCTATTACCCCCACCCCTCAGCAGTGCAGGGGCAGCCTCCACCAGGCCCCCACTCATGTCGACCACCACCCCCACCCTCCCGCAGTGCAGGGGCAGCCTCCACCAGGCCCCCACTCATGTCTCCCACCACCCCACCCACCAGCAGTGCAGGGGCAGCCTCCACCAGGCCCCCACTCATGTCCCCTATTACCCCCACCCCCCAGCAGTGCAGGGGCAGCCTCCACCAGGCCCCCACTCATGTCCAACTCATGTCTCCCACCACCCCCACCCCCCAGCCGTGCGATTTGCCTGGGTACGTGTACTACGGGGTGCGCGGGAAGTTCCACACGCGATTGTACGTGTACTATTGGGTGCGCAGGAAGTCCCACACACGATTAGCATGGGTACGTGTACTTCGGGGTGCGCGTGAACTTCCACACACGATTAGCCTGGGTACGTGTACTTCGGGGTGCACGTGAACTTCCACACGCGATTGGGCCTGTGAGAGTGGGTTACATGTATTCCAGGGGTGGGCGGGAATATTTACCCACGACTGTGCCTGTGAGAGCGTGCTACGTGTATTCCTGGGGTGGGCGGGAAGATTCACATGTTCGCCTACGACGTGCCGAAAAATGGTCCAATCCTGAGACACGTACACCAGCATGAAGCAGGCGTACGTCGACCCGCGCAGCATAAAAGTGCGCCCAAACAACAAACAAGCTCATACGCCAGGATGAATATGCCATTCCTAGCAGCAGTGGCCGTGGGTTACCAAAGGAGGAGGAGGATAGTGAGGGCCCGAATTTTCACTCCCAGAACCAGCCTTTTTGGGATGCCTGATGACCAGGTGTATGGGAGGTACAGGTTTCCCCCACACATAATACTGGACCTGGTCAGTGAGTGGGAGGATGACCTCACATCACCCACCCCGTGCTCCCAAGCACACAGCCCCCTGGAGAAGGTCCTCAATGTACTGCACTTCTTGGCCACAGGATCATTTCAGCGGACAAGTGCCATAGTGGATGGGGTGTCACAGGCCACGCAGTCACGCTGCCCACACCAGGTCTTGAACATCATCACTGCACGCCCATCAGTCCGTAGGCACATATACCTGCCCAAGACACCTGCAGAAAGGCAGGCTGCCACCCTCGATTTCTACGGTGTGGCACAATTTCCAAAAGTGCTAGGTGCCATTGACTGCACCCATGTAGCACTACGTCCCCCCAGGGCATCTGAGCACATCTATAGGAACCGCAAGCACTGGCATTCCATCAACGTGCAGGTAGTATGTAATGCTAAGGGAATCATCACCTCAGTATATGCCAACTATCCAGGGTCCACCCACGACAGCTTCATTTACCGAATGTCTACCCTAAGCCGGGACCTAGAAGCTGGGCGGCATGGCGATACATGGCTGCTTGGTGAGTATGAATGCCACTGCACATGCATGCCTGTCAGATGCAGAGTTATGTCACTACCCCACTAATGATACACATCACCTCCTCACCAGGGGACAGTGCCTACCCTCTGAGCACCCACATGATGACGCCAATTCGGAACCCCATCACGCCTCCAGAGGTAAGATACAACACAGCCCATATTGCAACCCGGGGCATAGTGGAGCGCACATTCGGAGTGCTCAAGTCACGCTTCGCTCCCTTGACCGTTCTGGCGGGCAGCTGTTATATGCGCCCCCAGTAGTGTGCAGGATCATAGTGGCAGCATGTGTCCTGCACAATGTTGCAACACGCCGGGGCCTGGCCGTGGACATGGTGGTGCCCCCACATCCCCAACCACATGCACGGCCGCTGCGCATGGGAGGGGAGAGGGCACGGGGTGAGGCAGCCCGTACGCAGATGGTGGCTAATTACTTCACATAGAAATCACACCCCAGTGGAGTGCACACAGGCCTGGCACATACCATCTGATAAGCAATGATGACTCGACCTGACAATAAAGACGAACAAAGGGACTGTCAACTGTCAGAACCATAGCAGCCTGAGATTGTTCATGTGGAAGTGTCACAATGTGTGCATCCCTACCTACACAAACACCACCAATGCAGTGTCATGAAAAGACACTTCCATGCTGCAGAAATGAATACCCACTTGCAAAATACTACATGAAAACAGTGCCATGTCACCCACCCCCTCCCCGGCACGGCCACACAACACACCATGGCATGTCATGCAATGTGAGAGGAAAGAAATGAATCCCCACAACATGCCCCAAGTGTCAGCAGCTACAGTGTCCCTAATGGAAACATGTCCACACATGAAATGCTCACAGTAATGCAGGACCTACAACCCACATTACCAAATACTTACCAAGAATACCAATCACCTACACAACCTCCAACCTACCTTAAACATGACATTACAGACTTAAAATTAGCTAGCCTCACCACCTGATGATGACAGCCCTCCGAACACTTGCAAGTATACAGTGTTAGCGCCACGCAAGAATGTAGGTGCACTGCTTACAACATGGACTCCAGTTCCAAGGTGGACCGCATTGTATAGACATGAGGAATGGACCTGCAAATATGGAGGATGAGATGGATGCAGGGGCACATATCAATACACCACACAGTGTACAATACAACAACAATATGCACTATGAATGTATACACAGTATTGACTACAGACTGCCCACACAGCTCATGGGAGTCCAATGTCACCATGTACGTCAATGTTACTTGGGGACACCCTTTGCAAGCCCATGGAAACGGGAAGCAGGAGGGGTGTGTGTGACAAAAACCCAAGCATCTGAACCAAATCCATGACAAGCCTGCATGTGCCCAGCCACAATGCAGCGTATGCCCACGGGAGCCACACAAGGCAACACACTGTCCAAAAAAAAATAGCCATTAATGGGCCCGGGGGGGGGGGGGTTTGGGGGAGGCCACCCAGGAGGTCCGAGGACAGGGTGCACACCAAAACCCACCTGTGTGGATCTTGCGAAAAATAAACACCTCCATGGGCTCATGGCCTACACGGCTAACCTATTGTGGGAGTATCACTGCTGTCGCTATCCTCACCCTCTGCAGCTGCATCCGGAGGTGGTGGTACTATGGGAGGCAGCCCATGCAAAGCCCTAGTCTGTTCCTCCATGGCTGCAAGCATGCGGGTGTGGTAGGTCTCGTTCTGGAGGATGAGTGTGCGGAGGTCCCCATGCAACAACTCACGGGATGCCCGGACCTCCGCACTAGTTGCCTGCATCTCAGCTGAAAGCGTACGGGTGAGACGCTCCAGCTGCTGTTCTGTCCTTCGGTTTGTTGAAGCCTCAAGCTCAACAAGAGTCGTCCTGAGGTGAAGGAGTTCCAGCCTCAGGGCTTCCCTGTGGCCCTGGGACTCTATGGAGATGGCTTCCTGCAGAGTCGCCAGTGCCACCTGCCTGTCCCTGTCGGACGCCAACATGTCCTCCCTGTGTGACTGGCAGATGGAGTCGGTTGCCTGCTGTAGTCGCTCCATCAGCCTTTCGGGAGGGACAATGGAAGTGGCCACCCTATCCATGGCCTGAGCCATCATCTCTGATGATGCTGCCTGTTGGGTTGCCATACCGTAAATGGATTGCTCCCATGTGGTATTGCCAGGTGGCGTACGGCCACCACGTCGACGGGCACCACACCTGTCTGGGGCAAGGCGAACTGCGCCTTGCTGTGCCGGCACTGCCTGAGGCTGCAGGACTGCTTTCCCCCTCTGATCTGCTGGCCCAGGAACAGGATCAGATGTCGCGGAGTGTGACCCTGCATCCGTAACCACCAAAGGCGTACCTGCCAACACTGACATCCCCATTGAGGGTTCTAACCCTGGTGCAGGTGGGTCGGACAGAACAGAATCCCTCCCAGGAACACTCACCTGCGACGGCACGTAGATCTCATCATCCGAATCAACACCTGAGTACAGCTCGGGGGAGGTGCAGCCAGAGACACCCCTTGAGAGCACGACCTGCAGCAGTTGTGGGTTCTCACCCACCACCACACCACGTCCCTCACTGGTGGTCGGTCGGCCTTCAGACCCCTCCTGGGTCTGCACCATCTCCACAACCCCAGCAGTATCAGGTGCGTCTTCCCCTGCAAAGACATAAAATAAAACAAATGGAAACCGGCATTAGCACTATGGCACACAATAAGGGCTGAGAGGCTACAGAAACAGTACTTGATTGACACATGTCCCACATGACTAAAACACTCCCGTGCATGCACCGTCACTGCCGTGTGATGGGGAGGCAGATGGCACACCTTGATGACACCAAGATGGAAGATGAACACATTTGCTGCATGCTGCCTAGCAGTGGCATCACACATTGGCCAGTGATTGGCAGGTCAAATACACATGCCATCACACAGATGGCATGTACCCTAGCCATGAAGTGAAGAGGGAGAGGAGGTCACCAATTGTTCATTCAGTCCAGTTTGTTCATATGATAGATTATTTACATTGTAATGGTTCAAATGTTTAACATGCAGCTGCCAGTCAAAAATGGTCCTATAGCACAGGGACATGTCCAAACTAATCATGTCCACGAAACTGAGCCAGTCCACTGTACCATTGCCATGTCAGACATGTGACAATAGGACTGAGAAATCCCGAGTAAAAGTGATGGTATGCAAACAATCTGCCTGAATAAACAGAGGTAAATAAGCAACAGTGTAGTGGCAAGATGACACTCCAAGGGCAACTGGCGTGGTGTTGGGCTGGATGTCTAATGTTGGCAGAAGGGATGCTGCTATACCCAAATGCTGTTACCAAGAATGTTTAGGAAGAGGCACGTGGGTGAGCCGAACCACTCAGGCACACACACCCTCCCCTGGCACCCAAACAGAAGCCCTCCCACACACACCATGCACATGGATGACACACACATGCATGTGCACTCACCGGACAATGCCTCGTAATCTGTCACTTCTCCCACGCCTTGGATCTGTTCCTCCATGACGTAGGTCCCAGCAACCTGCTCATGTGGAGTGAGTTCTATGTCGTCTGCTGGAGACCCACCTCCAGTCACGAGAGTTGCGGCATGACTTGAGGCCAGTTTATTCTTTGCCCTGCGCTTCAGGTCATTCCAGCGCTAGTAGCATTCATTAGCTGTGCGCCTCACGATTCCAAGGGCACTTATGATGTCCGCAATGGTCTGCCAGTGTGCCTGACGTTGTGCAGGTGTGGTCTTGGATCCTGCAACAATCACCATTTCGCGGTCATGTGCGGACACATACTCTACAAGTGCATTCAGTTCGGCCTCATTGAAGCTGGGCTTCCTTGACGGACCGGACTGTGTAGCCGTGTCTGGGGCATCAGCCTCTACTGGACGAGCACTCTTCCTCTTCCGCTTGGAAGGTGGTGGGGATCCGGAGTGTCCTGCGCCGCTCTGGACACTAGGGGCAGGAGCGTGGGATTGCACACTCAGCATGGGAGTTGGTGCAGGCATTATCTCAAGTGTGATGGTGTCAGGGGGAATGTCAGCATGATGGACTTGGACCGACACTGTCCTGGATGGGTGTGTGAGAGGTGGGGTGGATGGAGCCGCAGCTGCCCCTGCAGCCTCCCCAGCCTGCCTACGCGGGGCAGCAGATGACCTAGCTGCCCCTGATCCACATGCCCTGATGACACCAACGTTCACCGGCGCACGTGGCCTAGACCTGCTGACCTGGAAGTCAGCCATGGAGTCACCCTGTGCCAGGTCTGGTTCCACAGTGGGCTGGTCCAACAAGGGCTGAGCATGGATGGTGTCAGCCACGGTAACCTCAACCAGGGGGGGGGTCATGGGTGTCCCTGACTACTCCTCCACACATGGGGGGCTAGGGGCACCCTGCAAGTCACGGCCACGCCCCCTACCGGATCCACCACGGCCACCACTTGGGGCTCAGCCACCTTTGCCACCCTTACGGCTTGTTCGCCTCCCAGCCATGGCACTGATGTTATTGTGCGTATGGGAGTCGATGTGAACTATTGTCCTGGGCAATTGGGGGTCAAAGGGGTTGGGTACCAGATGGTAATCGTACCCTAGTGCTCTAGCAAGGCTGTGTGTCACCCCTGGGGAAAGATGACGGGTCATGCAATGCACAGGCACCCCAAAACAGCGAAGTAAGTTGCACGCAACCCCTCCTAGACCACGTGCATGGAAAAATAAACCTGCACTACGCTGTGGCACCCAGGAACACAAGAATGAACGTATGCGTGTCACACACAGCCTAGAATGACCTCTGAAGGGGTACGCGACACACGGGGCAAGCACAGATGTTAGATACATGCGCGACTCACCGTCTGCCAGGAACAAAAGCGTGAAAAATATGCACGTGTGCGCGTTGGCAACACCCCCGCCAAAAGAAGAATTGTACGCTGTCTGAGGAGACAGGACAACAGTAGTAGGGAAGCTGTTTGAGGACACAGGCCCAGGAAAAAGAGGAAAAGAGAAAAAGCTGTCAGCGTTAACAGGGAGTACGAACTGGAAACGCAGTGAAGTAAATCTCGTGTGAACCGACAAGAAGTACAGATTTCACCCACTCGCTCTCCACGAAAAGCACGTACAAGGAAATGGCGTTCTACACGTACTTTTTATACACACGTCACAGACGCGCATACGCAATGAGGCCATTTCCACCAATTACGCGCTTTGACACTCGGACGTGTATCTCTTTATTTTTACACGCGCCATTCTCTACGGCCATGCGCGTGACGTCACAGCTGCGCATGGTGGCCTTTGGGCCAATGAAATCGCATATGCGAGCACACGTGGTAAAACTGCACGTCCGAGTGTCATCGCGTGTAATCGGCGGGAAGTGAGCATACACGCGATTGGCCTGGGTACGTGTATTTCTGGGGTGCGCAGGAAGTTCCACACGCGATTGGTGGAAATCCACGTGTGCTCTGTCATCACGTGTAATGAGGGAAACACCCGCGCGCCTCACGTCACAGACGCGCTCACGCGCTAAGGGCCTTTGGTCCAATGAAATCGCATATGCGTGCTGACGTGCATACGCGCTAAAGGCCTTTCCTCGATTTACACGCAGACGTGAAGGATTTTCATGTGCCAAATCACTCCGTATCAAGCTGGCCACGCGTAAGCACACGGAAGACCACGCTCCTGCCCAGAAGGCCGAACTACTGCCCCCCAGAGCCCCGAGCATGCTCCCACCTGCCATCTGCTGCTGCCTGACTGACTGCTGCCCACGTGCCCTGCCATTTGCTGCCTGCACATCAGCCAGGGGTGCTGTTGCTGTGACCACCCCTGCTGGAACCGAAGACTCCCGACTGGGATTCCATCGCTCCACAGCCCAGCCCCAGGACCCAGTTTCCCACCCACTCCTGCCTCTGGGTTTGTCATGTCGGGGCAAACACCATCTGAGACCACTGACAACCCCCGGCCAGGGAGGCAGAGGGGCACCAGCTTCAGTGCCACCGAAGTTGGTGTCCTGGTGGAGCAAGTCCTGGGCAGTATGATGCCCTCTTCGGAAGTTCCCGCGCCGACAAGGAAGGACGGACTCGGATCTGGACTGACATTGTGACTGCCATCAACGCGGAGGGGGTGGCAGTCCGCGACTTACAACATGTCAAGAAGCGCTGGGAGGACTTCAGGTCCAGGACCCTGAACAAGGCCCGGTGCCTCTTGAAGGCAGCGTATGCCAAGGGGCGCCGGGGCCACTTGTCGGAAGAACAGATGAGGGTCCTGGAACGCACATCCCCAGCGCTCCACGTCCAGGTCCTTGAGAGGCAGACCCGTCTGGAGTCGAGCGTTAAGTGTAAATGCATCCTGATTGTGAGCTGTGCGTGTGGTGATTTTTCAGTAGTGTGCAGGTTGCACATCTGTTTGTATGGGGTCGAGTATGGGTGGGGGCCTGGTGGAGGCTGCCCCTGCACTGCTGGGGGGTGGGGGTGCAGGGGGACATGAGTGGGGGCCTGGTGGAGGCTGCCCCTGCACTGCTGGGGGGTGGGGGTGGTGGGAGACATGAGTGGGGGCTGGTGGAATCTGCCCCTGGTGGCTGGGGGATGGGGGTGGTGGTAGACATGAGTGGGGGCCTGGTGGAGGCTGCCCCTGCTGGCTGGGAGGGTGCGGTGGGGGGGTGGGAGACATGGGTGGGGGCCTGCTGGCAGATGCCCCACAGTGCTGGGGGGTGGGGGGGTGGGCAACATGAGTTGGACATGGGTGGGGGCCTGCTGGCAGGTGCTCCACAGTGCTGGGGGGTGGAGGGCGTGGGAGACATGGGTGGGGGCCTGCTGGCAGATGCCCCACAGTGCTGGGGGTTGGGGAGGTGGGGAACCTGAGTTGGACATGGGTGGGGGCCTGCTGGCAGGTGCTCCACAGTGCTGGGGGGTGGAGGGGGTGGGAAACATGGGTGGGGGCCTGCCGGCAGGTGCCCCACAGTGCTGGGGGGTGGGGGGGTGATTCGACATAGGTGGGGGCCTGGTGGAGGGTGCCCCTGCACTGCTGGGGGTGCAAGGGGACATGAGTGGGGGCCTGGTGGAGGCTGCCCCTGCACGGCTGGGGGGTGGGGGCGGTGGGAGACATGAGTGGGGGCCTGGTGGAATCTGCCCCTGGTGGCTGGGGGGTAGGGGGTGGTGGGAGACATGGGTGGGGGCCTGGTGGAGGCTGCCCCTGGTGGCTGGGGGGTGGGGGTGGTGGTAGACATGGGTGGGGGCCTGGTGAAGGCTGCCCCTGCACTGCTGGGGGATGGGGGTGGTGGGGAACATGAGTTGGACATGGGTGGGGGCCTGCCCGCAGGTGCCCCACAGTGTTGGGGGGTGGGGGTGCAGGGGGACATGAGTGGGGGCCTGGTGGAGGCTGCCCCTGCACTGCTGGGGGGTGGGGGTGCAGGGGGACATGAGTGGGGGCCTGGTGGAGGCTGCCCCTGCACTGCTGGGGGGTGGGGTGCAGGGGGACATGAGTGGGAGCCTGGTGGAGGCTGCCCCTGCACTGCTGGGGGATGGGGGTGGTGGTAGACATGAGTGGGGGCCTGGTGGAGGGTGCCCCTGACTGCTGGGGGTAGGGGTTGTGGGAGACATGGGTGGGGGCCTGGTGGTGGCTGCCCCTGGTGGCTGGAGGGTGGGGGGTGACAGGGGGTGGGAGACATGGGAGGGGGCCTGCTGGCAGGTGCCCCAGAGTGCTGGGGGGTGGGGGGGTGGGGAACATGAGTTGGACATGGGTGAGGGCCTGCCAGCAGGTGCCCCACAGTGCTGGGGGGTGGGGGGGTGGGAGACATGGGTGGGGGCCTGCTGGCAGGTGCCCCACAGTGCTGGGGGGTGGGGGTGGTGGGAACATGAGTTGGACATGGGTGGGGGCCTGCTGGCAGGTGCCCCACAGTGCTGGGGGGTGGGGGTGGGGAACATGAGTTGGACATGGGTGGGGGCCTGCTGGCAGGTGCCCGACAGTGCTGGGGGGTGGGGGTGCAGGGGGACATGAGTGGGGGCCTGGTGGAGACTGCCCCTGCACTGCTGGGGGGTGGGCGTGGTGGGAGACATGGGTGGAGGCCTGGTGGAGGGTGCCGCTGCACTGCTGGGGGGTGGGGGTGGTGGGAGACATGAGTGGGGGCCTGGTGGAATCTGCCCCTGGTGGCTGGGGGATGGGGGTGGTGGTAGACATGAGTGGGGGCCTGGTGGAGGGTGCCCCTGACTGCTGGGGGGTAGGGGTGGTGGGAGACATGGGTGGGGGCCTGGTGGAGGCTGCCCCTGGTGGCTGGGGGGTGGGAGGGGGTGGGAGACATGGGTGGGGGCCTGCTGGCAGGGGCCCCACAGTGCTGGGGGGTGGGGGGTGGGGAACATGAATTTGACATGGGTGGGGGCCTGCTGGCAGGTGCCCCACAGTGCTGGGGGGTGGGGGGTGGGAGACATGGGTGGGGGCCTGCTGGCAGGTGCCCCACAGTGCTGGGGGGTGGGGCGGTGGGGAACATGAGTTGGACATGGGTGGGGGCATGCTGGCAGGTGCCCCACAGTGCTGGAGGGTGGGGGTGGTGGGGAACATGAGTTGGACATGGGTGGGGGCCTGCTGGCAGGTGCCCCAGAGTGCTGGGGGGTGGGGGTGCAGGGGGACATGAGTGGGGGCCTGGCGGAGGCTGCCCCTGCACTGCTGGGGGGTGGGGGTGGTGGGAGACATGGGTGGGGGCCTGGTGGAGGGTGCCCCTGCACTGCTGGGGGTGGAGGGGGTGGGAGACATGGGTGGGGGCCTGGTGGAGGGTGCCCCTGCACTACTTGGGGGTGGGGGGGTGGGAGACATGGGTGGGGGCCTTCTGGCAGGTGCCCCACAGTGCTGGGGGGTGGGGGGGTGGGAGACATGGGTGGGGGCCTGGTGGAGGGTGCCCCTGCACTGCTGGGGGGTGGAGGGGTGGGAGACATGGGTAGGGGCCTGCTGGCAGGTGCCCCACAGTGCTGGGGGGTGGAGGGGTGGGGAACATAAGTTGGACATGGGTGGGGGCCTGCTGGCAGGAGCCCCACAGTGCTGGGGGGTGGGGGGTGGGAGACATGGGTGGGGGCCTGCTGGCAGGTGCCCCACAGTGCTGGGGGGTGGGGGGGTGGTCGACATGGGTGGGTGCCTGGTGGAGGGTGCCCCTGCACTGCTGGGGGGTGGGGGTGCAGGGGGACATGAGTGGGGGCCTGGTGGAGGCTGCCCCTGCACTGCTGGGGGGTGGGGGTGGTGGGAGACATGAGTGGGGGCCTGGTGGAATCTGCCCCTGGTGGCTGGTGGATGGGGGTGGTGGTAGACATGAGTGGGGGCCTGGTGGAGGGTGCCCCTGACTGCTGGGGGGTAGGGGGTGGTGGGAGACATGGGTGGGGGCCTGGTGGAGGCTGCCCCTGGTGGCTGGGGGGTGGGGGTGGTGGTAGACATGGGTGGGGGCCTGGTGGAGGCTGCCCCTGCACTGCTGGGGTGTGGGGGTGCAGGGGGACATGAGTGGGGGCCTGGTGGAGGCTGCCCCTGCACTGCTGGGGGGTGGGGGTGTAGGGGGACATGAGTGGGGGCCTGGTGGAGGCTGCCCCTGCACTGCTGGGGGGTGGGGGTGGTGGGAGACATGAGTGGGGGCCTGGTGGAATCTGCCCCTGGTGGCTGGGGGATGGGGGTGGTGGTAAACATGTGTGGGGGCCTGGTGGAGGGTGCCCCTGACTGCTGGGGGGTGGGGGTGGTGGGAGACATGCATTGTTGATCAGTAGTGCAAGGTGACATGTGGGTTGGCTGGGGGCATGCTCATGGTGGATGGGCTGCCTGCGGGACATGAGCAGGGGTGCAGGGTAGTCCCCCGTGGTGTGGGCTGCCTGCAGGGGCCGTGGAGGTGTAGAGCGAACACCTGGGAGGACCCACACGGCCAATTCACCTGTAGTACTCCCGAGAACCCCTGAAATACACGTACCCTGCTGAAATCACGTGTGGAACTTCCCGCGCACCCATGGAATACACGTACCCTGCTCGCACTGGGCCAATCGTCTGTGGAACTTCACGCGCACCCCTGGAATACACGTACCCTGCTGAAATCGCGTGTGGAACTTCCCGCGCACCCCTGAAATACACGTACCCTGATGGAATCGCGTGTGGAACTTCCCGGGCACACCTGAAATACACGTACCCTGCTGAAATCGCGTGTGGAACTTCCCGTGCACCCCTGAAATACACGTACCCTGCTCGCACAGGGCCAATCGCGTGTGGGACTTCCCGCGCACCCCTGAAATACACGTACCCTGATGGAATCGCGTGTGGAACTTCACGCGCACCCCTGAAATACACATACCCTGCTGAAATCACGTATGGAAGTTCCCGCGCACCCCTGGAATACACGTATACTGCTCGCACGGGGCCAATCGCGTGTGGAACTTCCCGCGCACCCCTGAAATACACGTACCCTGCTGAAATCGTGTTTGGAACTTCCCGCGCACCCCTGATGCACACGTACACAGGACAAACACCTGTGGAACTTCCCGCGAACCACTGAAATACACGTTCCCCGCTTGGTGTTTGCTGTTTGCCAGCCGTGTGAACTGGTCCAGGGTTAGCGCAGCCCTTTGCAATTATTTGGGGATTTTGAAGGCTTTTCCTTGCGCGAGGGCGTTCTTGGGGGCGTAACTGGTGCTGCTGCAGGGTTGCTGCGCCACGCTGCGCCACGGCTGGTTTTGGATGCGAAAATCCATGAATACGCTATGCGCGGAAATCAATTTTAGCACACGCGGCTGGCGCAGACATTCGCACGGGCATGCTGTGCGCCAGTTGCGTGCGCCACTTTTGTGCGAATTTCTATGAATTACCCTGTATATGTGCCCTGCATAAATTGAAGACTGCCATGGAAAATGAAGAAGGTGTGCAGGCCGAGGATTGGTTCAACACGTTGTTTTCATGGGTGCCGTTCCGGCTTGGGGCACTGGTGAAGATACTGGTTCTGATTGTGGTATTACTCTTAGTGTTGTTTTTCAAGTGCCAGATGATGCTTCAATGTTGTGCTAAGACTATTCCGAACAGCGCAAGACTGATAGTTACTATTGGGGCAGAGGTGGCTATTGCAGGCCCAAAAGATGGGCAGGCTCAACCTGAGGGTTCAAACAAGCAACAAATAGTCAGAACAACCTATGTATCCCCTAGGGACATTAACATCTCCCCCACCAGATCCTGAAAGCTACACTGAACACTGGGTAGATTTAGCGTGTGATGGGGACTGTATACATCCCATGAGTACCCCAGACATATATGCACAGGAGGGGGGTAGTTTGCGTCATGTGTATAGAGCATGGGTTCCTACGGATGAAGCGGATAGACAGAGCGAAAGGGAGAGGTTAGTTAATTAAGGGTTTACTAAAGGAGGGAATGTTGGGATGCATGACCAGATCGCAGCCTCTGGTAGATGATTTACATTAAAAAAATATACAGAAACACGCAGAGTAAGTACAGGATGGTGTGGGGATGATGGTTTGCTTTATGGATGGGAACAATTGGCAGGAATGGGGAATCACATAGGGAGAAAGTAACTAGTAGCTTTGCAGGATATAATATATATATATATATTCAATGAAAAAACGTTGTTAAAGGGACGTTATGGTTAAGTTGCGCTACTAAAAACCTTTGAAATTCAGTGAAAAAACTTTGTTAAAGGGACATTATGGTTAAGTTACGCTACTAAAAACCTATGAAATTCAGTGAAAAAACTTTGTCAAAGGGACGTTATGGTTAAGTTGCGCTACTAAAAACCTTTGAAATTCAGTGAAAAAACTTTGTTAAAGGGACATTATGGTTAAGTTACGCTACTAAAAACCTATGAAATTCAGTGAAAAAACTTTGTCAAAGGGACGTTATGATTAAGTTGTACTACTAAAAACCTATGAAATTCAGTGAAAAAACTTTGTCAAAGGGACGTTATGGTTCCAAGTAAAACCGAAAAACCCTTGAAATTCGCCAGTTATGGTAAGCTAAGCAACCATAACTTGCGCCACCACCGTGCACTGCTAAGACTAACACCCAGGACCTCAAAGATGACATCACACAACAACAATCAGAGGATATCACTCTACAACAGATTAATCAAAAAATGGACGACCTTATGCAAAATTTTATGGATTTGAAAAACTTTGTGGAAGATCATGTGAAACCACCAACAGCACACCATTGTCCCACCTGCACTTGTCCCCCCTCACCCTATCCCACGCAGTTAACCCCAAACCCTATCTATGGACCAAAGCGTTTCGATGAGCTTTCCTTCCCTTCTTCACCTGATCCCAGTTATCTAGAAATCCCTAATTCTCCTGTTTTTGTTTCTGTTTCTGCCCCACCTTCCCAGTCATAATTGTATATATATGAAATAAAGTTACTTATATTCTGTTGTAATTACTTTCAGTTCTTTGTGATGAAACCAATTTAGGTGTCCATGGACAGCGCGGTTGTTCGGAAATGTTCGTAAAGAAACGAAAATGTAACTGTCCTGAGGACACTACATCTGTCCGTAATGTTCTCATGCAAGTTGAAAAGGTTCTAAGAACACTCGGAGTGTCCTGAAATGTTCGTAAATAAACGAAAATGGAGGTGTGCTTGAAACGCTATGTCTGTCCGTATTGTTAGCAAATAAATTAAACTGTGCTAAGAACAAACGGCTGTCCGTAACTGTTCGTTTTACATGTGACACACTTTTAATTAGTTCAAGACCCGAACACTGTCCGTAGAACATCAACACGCATCCGCAAAACAATGTCCGTACATTGGGTGTCCTGCGGACAGCCGCTACCTTAGCAAACATGCTCACAAAACAATCATGTGACCGCACCCACGCTCATCTCGTGCTCTAAATGCAGACACTGTTCGTGTCCCCGAACAGTTTAAAAGTACATTTCCAAGTAATCCACAATATTTCTCATTGAAAATTCACCATACCACAAATCCCACATACTAATCCTAACTTTCCACATAGTTTTTGTGACTTTTTGAACCTTTTTTGATGTTCGATCTGTCGCATGTCCGTGACCCGTGCACAAGCACCCCTATATAAGACCACGCCCTAGAGCGCATTCTCATTGTGTTTCTGACTATTCCACAGAGCACACTGCATTTTGCTGCATACTTTGCAGATTTTGAGATTTCCATCTCCAAGCCATGGCTCGACTATTACCACATGGTGCTACATCTGCCTCAGCACCACCCCAACCCCTCCACCACCACCATTTCCCCAAGGGCCTGAAGAGGGGAACAGGAGTGAGGATACAGAGGAGGAAGAAGAGGATGACGAGAATGAGGTAGAGGAAATCCCTACTATCCGCCCGCGGCGTGATTCTTGGGTGTGGCGGTTGTTTACTGTTCATGGGAATGGTCCTAAGGCTCGTGCGAACCGTGTCACCTGCAATGAGTGCAAAATGCTACTCAGTCGCGGGAGGCATGGTTCGTATAGCTTTGGGACTACGACCATGAAGCGACACCTGAACTCATTCCACACTGGGGCCATTCGCAAGGTTGTACCTTGCGAAGAGCCTAGTAGGTTGATTGCCTCTTCTTCATCCTCCGTTTCTGATCCTGTCACCACAAGGAACACCTCTGTGGGACAGCGTCTTCCTCAAGCTGCCTCACAGGCCATACAGAATTCTGATGACCCTTACCTTTCAAGGGTCACAGTTGTATGTATGTACTGTGACACAGTACTCTGTAGGGGGGAGCGACTTCGGAGTGCTTTTGAGACTATCGTCTCAGAGCACGAGAAGACCTGCTCACTACCCAAATAAAACCCACTCTACATCTTCCTCTCTCAGCTCGCCCTTTCTTATCCCTGTGGTTGGTGTCCCCCCCTTTACCCTCCTTTCCCCTCCTCTCCTAGTGTGTCGTGTGTAAAAAACCAAAAAAATACAAAATAACAAAAAACAAAAAAAAAATAAGGCTCTTTTCAGAGCCGCCTTTCACAGTTAAAAAATAGAAGTAACGATAAAGAATGCAGGGCCCTTTCTATTTCTTGAAAGTCTGCGGACAGTTCGCAAAAATAAAAAAAATTGGGGTGCTGCCCTATTGTAACCATTGCTTTTTTCTCTGGGGGGAAGTGGTGGCTCTGAAAAGAGCCTTGGGAAGGTGTTTATATGTCAAAAATTATAAATACTTAACACCTACTTCAAAATAGATGCTGCATTTCTAAAAAAGGTCTCAATGCATTTTGTACATTTCTCAGAAAAATCTGATTGCCAGCATAAGTAAGATGGACTCCATCTCTGCGAAAAATGTATGTACTACGAAACATAATATTTTCATTGTGAAAAGAAAACATGCCAAAATCTTTTAGGAAAGCACAAACAGCCTTATTGACATTACGCCTTGCTTTCTCCATTTGTGGTCCACATGAGAAAGAACGAAGCCACATTTGCCTCTGCGCAATCCGTGAAAAAATTACTTTGGAGTTTGGAAACATATCCATGATCTTCTGAAGTCCTTCTTTCATTGCAAATTGCAAAGAAATTCCAGACACATGTCCTAAACTGTTCCCTCCACAATGAATTACAATTATGTCTGGATGTTCCTCTATCTTCAAAGTTGCACAGAGAGGTAGCAAGTCCAACCACTTCATTCACGCACTCCATGCCAGTGCACTTCCACATGTGGGAATCCAAGATCTATAGATACTCCATAGCTTTCTGCATGCACCTTCAACCAATGTATCCACGAGTCTCCCAAAATCCATACAATCTGTTTTTTGAAACACTCAGCCATAGCTATCTGTTCTTCTCTCACCAAAAAGAATATCAGAGAAAATCTCTCCTAGCACAACACACTCACTAAACTTTACTGACCAATCCCTTGCTACATTCAATCTCATGTGCATGCCTCCCCACCCCAAATTCCCCGGATGTAATACGCGGTGTCCTGGAACTACCGCCATGTCCGCGAACGTATCGTAACATGGACAGCCCTTCTACCATTTCCACTTCACTCTCTGTGCCATTTCCTCATTGTATGTAGCTAAGAAATCACATGACCATCCACCAATTAAATCCACAACCTCTACATGTAACTGCATCATCATAGATCAGCACTGCAAAGGTACGGTGAATCTCTCGGACTACAAGTCTCATACCACTGGCAACCACGATCTACGAGAAATACTAGACAAATCTCCAAGATTTCTACTTGCAGCTTCGTCCATATCCATATGCATGAACACAAACTACAGGTATGCATATTTTCTATATAGTACATGAACACATTTTCTAACCGACTTTTACCTTGTATAATCTGTAAAATGAATCTGCGATCATTTTTTCATTATCCTAAAATAAACTGTGATTTACAAACCTTTATACCGTTTAATTTCTTCGTACACACACACACACACACAAATAATGTTAAACTAATCTTTTTCAAATTAAATATATAGACTACATATAATCAAACAAAATTCACTCGCTATGACACTCACTCACTATTACGTGGAAAAGCAGGCTATGACATGGACTCACTATTACGTGGAAAAGCTTAGTTGCAGGAATAGTGGTATATAGTGGTACATTATGAATTTAACAAGCCATAGTGAAGATATTTTCTTTCCTACAGTTAGTCATAAAATAGTTTTAATGGTTTTAAGGAAGGCGCTGAGCATTTCAATTTAAAAAATCTATGTCTAAATTAAAAAGAGTGCTATGTACAAACCAAATTACTAATTTCTTTCTTTTACAATTGCAGTGAAGACCATTCTCCTGAAAAGAAGCAGCCGAATTGGAACTACAGAGAACAACTAAGAAGCAAACTGCTCATTTTAGAAAAAAAGTAAGTAGAATGTTACCATAATATTTGAATTATTACTCACACTGTAAGCTTAATTCATGCTATTTCTGTGCCTAAAAATAGAGATTCTGCACCATTCTGACCAAAAATCCCCCCCGTCTTAAACAGTGATTTACTGGCAGAATGGCCCACATATTTCTATTTTTCGACACACAAATTACCCAACTCAGCCGCTAGAATTTAGATGTTGTAGAAAAAACAACTGTTTTAATTGTATAGCTTTAGATATACTATTTATACTTCTCCACAGCACTAGCTTACTTTTTTCTGTCATCTGAACCCCAGTTTAGTAACACATTAATTCAAGAATAGCCATCCCTACTAGTTGTACTTCCCAATGCACAATCACACACCATTACATACATCTTTATCACCTTACTCAAACACTCATGCACACACCACACATGCATTGCAGAACACCCCAACCCATACCTTCTGTACATTTTTCAACAGACCCTAAAGAATGCCTACCAAAAAGCAACTCCGTAGAAAGGGACGCAGAAGTAGAGCAAATGAAAAGAAAAGTCTCCAACACAAACATCCATCTATAGCAGAATTTGTACAAAAAGTTGAAACACAACAGCTAATACAGTCATGTAGTGAAACAAAAGAAGTTTCTAGTACAAAAACTTTCCCTCCTCTATCAAAAAGTAAAACAACCCAAAAAACAATTAACAGAAAATCAACTATCACTACACATAAAACTTCGTCTATAAATCTTGATATAGTACAAAGTAAGCATACCAAGAAAAGTATTTTAGCCAAAATGTTCCGTCACAAAGTCCTTCAAAATCTTATGAAAACAGGAGAGAAACCAGGTTCAAGACTTCAAACCTATCGTAGGAAAGTAATCTTAGAAGCGTTGATAGACAGTGCACTTCTTCTCAAAACAAAGTTATTTATTTTAGTGTTAAACAGAATGAAACCACTAACAAAGCTAATAACTAAATTACAAAAAAGACTTCTCAATAAACAAAATGTCAACAGAAATAACTTCTTAAATATCTGTGGAGGTGAATGGAGTCACACTACAACGACAGAACCATACTTTAATGAAGAAGCCTACAAACAAAAGCAAACAAATACAATTGCCATACATAGCAGTGGTCAAGGTTATGAAAATGTTAATATTACCATAATGGAACAAGAAGAACTCCTTACAAAAATATGCCCTGAAAACGTAGATTTACCCCTCCATTCAACTGAATCAGAACATCTAGTGTACAAATGGCCATGCACGTCAATGTGTAACATTCCCAAAAAAATATTCAAGTCTTTACGCCAATTCCTCAATCAATATGTGAAAAGCAAAGACAAAATCAAAATTAAACGACTGCAAAATATGGATGCTTGTCCAATACGCAAGTACACAGGACTACAAGGACATTCCTTGGCCTGCATTACAGGACCTACTTGCAAAACACCCTTCCATGATATCAAAATGATATCAACACATCATGCAAGTATAAGAAATCTAGTTTATAAACTGTACTATGCTAAAAGTCCTGCTTTAGTACTAGCCAATTTAAATAACATTCTTCTACATGGTACAGCAAAAGACCTTCTAGAAGAAATCGACTATATCCAGACAAAATATTTTGGAAGTGAAACCCACTTACAAGATGAATTAGCTGTCAACCAACTTCGTAACAATTCTGCACATGGCAACCTTTCACTACAGACATACAAAAAAGAAATACTAAAATTTGAAAGTACTTCATCTGAAGTACCAAACCACGTGTGTGTATGTTGCCGCAGAACTTTATATAAAAGTAGCACAAAAACTATAGACCTATCATACAAAATAGAAGACAATGAAGATTCTAAATGGTTTGAATTAGCTCTCTACCTTATAGCAGAAAACAAATACGAAATAACTGACCCCATAATACTTTGCACTTACTGCACTACAAAACTTGACAACAACCAAACTCCTTCACAAATAACTTGGAATTGTATCCACTACCAAAACCCCTTCAACAACTTAATTTATATGAGAGCATCATAATTGAAACAGTGCACCCATTTCAAGCAATATTACTCCTTCAACCAAAAACTGCAACATTACCTCCCTCTGAATTAGTGAAAGGTATTCTCGGAGTGCAACGTCCAATGCAGCAATCTTTAATTATGTTGGTAAATTGAGTACCTACAAAAGACAAAAAAATTTGGCAACAACTGGTAAATTTACATAAAGTTAAAGAAGCCCTACAATATCTTAACTAGAACAATGAATATTACAAAGAAGTTAATATTGAAGAAAACTTACAAGATACAAGTGAAATAATTGAACAGACACAAGAAGCTGGTCAATTTGAGCTCCTAGATCCTGCTACAATATCAAACACTTTAGACCATTATACAATTCATCCATTGCACTCTAATGACTCCATAGAAGATGCACTGGAAATGTACCAAATGCGTCAAACAAAAGGATCACCAATCAGCATATGGGAAAAAAGTATAGAAGCACGTGCTTTTCCTCTACTCTTTCCTACTGGCAAAGGAGGAAGATACGATGATAGACCTATTCAAATATCAGCATCAGAATATCGCTCATTACGAATGTATTCTGAAGATCCCAGTTTTTGACAAAATGTGGAATACACATTCCACCTACTCTTTGAAAGTGAACTAGCAACTTTATGTTACGGAGTTGCACACATATTAAAATCAGTATCACACTTTCAAAATATGACAGCTACACAATTATTACAAAAAGTTCAACAAAAAGATGAGGTTTTACAACCAAATATTACAAATCTATTAGCAAATATGCGTGGTACTAAAGAGTACTGGTTTCGACGTCATGGAGATGTACGTTGTATGATCAGAAACCTTGGCCCACCCACTTGGTTTCTTACATTAAGTTGCGCAGAATATGCATGGGAAGATTTACATGCTTTCCTACGCATATCAAACAAAAACAAAACAAGCATAGATATACTAACACCTGGAGAACTTTGTTCAGGATCCTGTTAATGTTTCACTATATTTTCACCATCGCTTCATTGCTATGCTACATTTTATTTGTAACAAAACTGTTCCTCTCCTTGGAAAAGTGCAACACTTCTTTTGGAGAAAAGAATACCAAGCCAGAGAAGCACCACATATCCACATGCTTTTATGGATTAAAGAAATTTGGTCAAGACAGTGATGCCACTGTTTTACAGTTTATTGAAAAATATGTCACTTGTGAAATTCCGTCAGAAGCCACAAATAGTGATCTTCATGCACAGATTTTACAATTTCAAAGACACAAATGTGGCAAATATTGTCGTCGCAAATACAAAAACAAAGGGAAATACTACACCAAATGCCGATTTGGTTTCCCTAGAACAGTCACAAATACAGGTCAAGTGAACAACCTCATGTCTTCAGTTAGACATAGTGTTAAAGGTAAGTCACCTAAAAATACATATTGCATAAAAAGAATAGAAGAAGAAAAATATATCAATGATTACAATGCAATCATTGCCTACTTATGGAATGCAAACATAGACGTGCAGTACACTGCAGACAATTCTACTGCAGTTGCACGATATGTCACAGCATACTTAACCAAATCAGAAAAGACAGAGCTCCAAGACCTCTGGAATGACCTGTCATCAGATAAAACAGTGTCTCAGAAATTATACAGCTTGGGCATAAAAATGCTGTCCCATAGAGAATGTGGATTCTATGAAGCAGCTAATCGATTAACTGGTACTGCATTGTATGGTAAATCTGCAAATATAGTATGGCTAAGTCTGGGTCCAGCTAAATCTAGAAAAAGAGTTCTAAAATCATACGAAAATATAGAAACAATAGCCAAACATGATCCCAACAGCCAAGACATTTTAAAAAACAATTTATTGGACACATACTACCCAAACAGGAGTACCACTTTGGAAACCATGAGTCTATACCACATAGGCCAAAACTACACATACAAAAATAATATAAAACCTGATGAACAAAACCGTAAATACAAAGTGACAAACTGTGAAGGCAGCTTAGTAAAACTCACCAAACCAAATTTAATTAATCATATCAAATTGTCATTAAAGACTCCTCAACATAAAGAAGTATATTACATGTCCCTGCTACAACTCTTTAAACCATGGAGAAAAGAAGAAGAAATACTAGATAACTATGACTCATATGAAGACGCTTTCAAAGCAAATGGAAGCAGTATAACTGATGTAAACTTTGCACAGTATAAAGCAATGTTGCACAATGAACAGCAACACAAAGAAGAACTCCAGGCCCAACTAGATAAGGACACTCCTGACAGTAGTCAACCATCTGTCACAGGAAGCCAAGAACCACTGGGAGACCCACTAATACCAAATGAGGCAGAATTAGCTATGATAGAAGTACAAAACACCATGTGTCAGTATGAAGATAAAGAAGACTTAACTATACTAGAATCAAAGCTAAACAATGAGCAACGTAGCATTTTTCAATAAGTAACAAAAGAAATTGCACATGGTGTACAACATGAAAACAAAGAATGCACCTGTCAAAATTACAAACCTATACTATTGTATGTCAGTGGTGAAGCTGGTTCTGGCAAAACATTCCTAATCAAAATCATCAGTAAGTTCCTTCAACAATTCACAAGCAACAAACTGTCAGCTATTGTCACTGCCCCCACAGGTTTAGCTGCCTACAACATAGGTGGTGTCACTTTACACCGATTACTACTCCTGCCAGTAGAACACCAAAACAAATTAGATTATTACAAACTTTCTGCAGAATCTGCAATGGAACTACGCAGAGTATTAAAACAAATGAAAATGCTACTAATAGATGAAGTGAGCATGTTGTCCAACCTAATGTTGGCTTTGATTCACCTCAGATTACAGGAAGTACTCAAAACAAACTATGAAGAGCTCTTTGCAGGAAAACACATTATTGTTTTCGGAGATCTTCTTCAATTGATACCTGTAAAAGGTGAGCCTATTTTTAAAACATTAGGATACAAACTCTGTCATAAAACTGTTGGCAGCATTGAAAATGTCAACCTTTGGCAACATTTCCAATACAGAGAATTAACACAAAACATGCGCCAATCTGCAGATCTCACTTATGCCAACATCTTAAAAAGTATCAGAGTTGGTATACTTTCTAGAGAAGCAGAAGCAATATTGAAAACCCGGCACATTCATGCACTTTATGGTGATAATACATGTGCTACAGATGTTATGGAACAATTAGCCCACAACAATGTCAATTGTATGACCTTAATGCCAACTCTTGCAAGCTGTTTCAAATTCAATGAAATCATGTTAAGTAAAGAAATGCAACCAATAATGGAAATTAGCGCCACAGACAAACTAGATGTACATGGAATGACACTACCCATGTGTGACCAAGCCACAGCAAGACTAAACAGTTTAGAAAAATCAATCATAAACACAGCAGGCTTGGAAAAGATATTAAAATTATCCTTAAACTGCAGAGTAATGCTGAAACGTAACCTTGACGTAGACCAAGGACTAGTTAATGGAGCACTGGGTACAGTTGTTGGCTTTCAAACATACCCACGTGACAACAAAATTCAGTTTGTAAATATTCTCTTTGACAAACTTTCAGAAGTTAAAAGAATAGGACACTCAACAGCTCGATTCCTTATCTTCTATGTATGCAGAGAACAATTTTCTCTAACTCTTGCATACGCAGTCACCATTCATAAATCACAAGGTCTTACCTTAGACAAAGCAATGATAGACATTGGTAACACAGTCTTTAAAGAAGGCATTAGCTGCGTAGCACTATCACGCTTACGTACACTTGACGGTCTATTTCTAATCAACTTTGATGCAAGTAAAATAAACGCTGATATTCCTTGCATTTTAGAATACAATAGACTTTGTTCACTATACACCCCCCATCTACAAACATATCCGGTTCCACAAAAAGGAAAATGTTTTAAAAGAAAAGTAAATCAAACAGAAATGCAACAGAATTTCACTGCAAATCCTCCAAAAATAGTAAAAGAAACTAAAACTTCATCAAGTACCACAATCAAAAAAGAATCAATTAGGGAAAGTAAACCAGGTACTTTTTCAAAGAAGGAAGACAAACTCCATAAAAATCAGTCAGATACAGAACTACATGGTCCATTTAAACTCTCAAATATAGTTTGTGTAAGTTGCTACGCAAATGTAGCAATGAATATTCTATTTCAATTATCACCAATTGTTGAGAACATTTACTTACACAGTGCAGACCCATTGTGTTTGCAAATGTTAGTACTTCACAGAAATGCAGCAAACAATCCTGACAACACGTATAGTGTTTATGGAATAAGACAACAATTGGACTACTGTGCTGGAATGGTGAAATTCACTATAAACTCACAGGAAGATCCACAAGAATGTCTAATGTACTTACTACAAGTACTGGAAAACAAAAACATACCTATGAATGAAATCTTCCAGATTTCATACATGTGGAAACATACATGCACTCTCTGCAACAATGTGACACAAGAACAAATCCCCAATGAGCGCTTTGTGTATATATCAATACCTAATTGTGAATCCGTTCCATTTCAGCAACTTGTACAAAATGCAAACCACAGTAGATTATGTTCCACCTGCAATTCAGATAATCGCTCCACGTTAGTAATACAAACACATAGTAAATACGTAATACTAATGCTTCTACGTTACAATGCAGATGGTACCAAAAACAACTGCAAGCTGACTGGATTCACACATGGTCAAATATCACTTGGTAGGAAAACCTTCACAACAATAGGTATCATCTACCACGCAGGAGCCACAACCAACTCAGGACACTACACTGCATATATAAAAAAGAAATGTGGATGGTTTGAATGTAATGATAGTACCATTACTCTAAAGCAGAGATTACCAGCAAATCTTACAAACGCTTATTTAATGTTCTTAAAACCAAAATTTGATAACTAAACTGTACTTAAACCGTAAGTACACTTGTAGTAAAAAAATATAAACTGTCACAATATTCCAAAAGCTATCTAACTGGCCAAAGATGCTACAACAACTAAACAGATAAATTAGGACTACTCAAATAAATCATAAAATAGACAGTTAGAATACGCCAATTAGTATCTAACTGTCCCAAAATTTAGAAATATTCAAACAGATAAATCAATACCACGAAATTGTTTCAAAAAATAAACAGTTAGAATACGCCTACTGGTATCTAACTACTCCAAAACTGTGCAATATCCAAACAAATACCTAATATCTTACTGCTCCCAAAAACTGGAACAATCCAATGTACAAAGCATTAGCCAGAAACAACAAGTAAACACTGAAAACAAACAAACAAATAAACTGTAGCATAACAGAAAAAGTTTTTTTTTTAATCCAACATGGATTTTTTTCTCCCACAGACCCAATGATTTTAGCAACAAACACAGAAACTGAGCAAATTGCACAGTACTCTCGTTTATCATCGACTAAATATGAGGGTAAAAAAAAAAGAAAAAATGTTGATTGTACAATGTAATAACTCTTTATAAAATACTAATACTAACATGCTATTTTCTTTTATCACAGAAATGAACAAGAAAAACATGGACTCCCGTTACTAAACCAAATAGTAAGTATAACATCATAAATACAACCATCGCAGCATATCACACCCATACTGGCTTATAACATTGTTCCTTATAAATTTGTTTTTGACCCAAAGTTATAAGCCACTCTGAGTGTGATATGCTGCGGTGCTTCTGGCCAGGGCATACACTCTTGAGTGCATGGCATATGACTGTGATATGCTGCAGAGCTTCTGGCCAGGGCATAGACTCTTGGGTGCATGGCATATGACTATGTCACACCCATAGATTCAAGCATTGCAACCATTTTAATGTCCGCGAACACAAGGAAGGTCCTAGAACACATTCAACTTGCCAGAGGACAATACGGACAGCGTCCTCAGGACACCCCCATTTTCTTTGTGTACGAACATTTCAGGACACCGCAACTGTTCTTAGAACACTTTCAGCTTGCCAACTAACAATACAGACAACGTCTCCAGGACACCCCCTGCGAACATTCCAACACCCCACGAGTGTTCTTAGCCACTACGAGTGTGATATGCTACGATACTTCTAGCCAGGGCATAGACTCTTGGGTGAATGGCATATGACTGTGATATGCAGCGGTGGTTGTGGCCAGGCCATAGAGTGTTATGTACATGGCCAAATGGCCATGCACCCAACATTCTATACCCTGGCCACAACCACCGCAGCATATCACACCCATAGATTCAAGCATTGCAACCATTTTAATGTCCTTGGACACAAGGTAGGTCTTAGAACACATTCAACTTGCCAGAGGACAATACGGACAGCGTCCTCAAGACACCCCCATTTTCTTTGTGTACGTAAACACCGCGAGTGTTCTTAGAACACTTTCAGCTTGCCAACGAACAATACACACAACGTCTCCAGTGCACTCCCTGCTAACATTCCAAGACCCCACAAGTGTCAACTTGACACCGAATCCATTCTGTTTATTTACGAACATTCCAGAACAGCCGTGTTGTCCGCAGACAAATCGAACACAACAAAAGCGTCTAGCACATAAAAAAAATACAACATTGAACCTATCTCATACTCCCCCACCCTCCCCAAACACTCTTACACACCAACACACGCCACTAAATACAATTTTTAATTCAAGTGTCACTGCGCTGTCCGAGGTCGGCGGCGAATGCAAGATGGCGGGCGCGACAGAAAATCTGCCGTGCATCACGCACCACACCGCCCAATCAGCGAACACGTCGCATGTCCGTGGACATGACGCAAGCCCATGGGCCAATTGGGGTGCTGTCCGCGGAGCGAACAGGGAAGTCCGTCCACAAAGCGAACACAGATATCACTAATTTTTTTGCCTTACATTTTGGTCATTTTTTAAAAAACTACTGGACGGATTTACACCAAATTTGCAAAAGCACGCTTTCTGGACCAAGCCGCCGCTCCTGCCGCAAATTTGGTGTAAATCTGTCCAGCGGTTCGGGCTGTAGCCGTGCGCAAAGTTTTTTCACATTATGTCTATAGGAAAAAACAAAAGTTTTGGGACCCCCCTATAACTTTGCCCCCCCTGGACCAAACCTCTCCAAGAAAAATTCAGAGTGGGCCATATATTTTTTTTGCAAAGTTTGGTGAGGATT
Source organism: Ambystoma mexicanum (assembly GCF_040938575.1). NCBI lineage: Eukaryota > Metazoa > Chordata > Amphibia > Caudata > Ambystomatidae > Ambystoma > Ambystoma mexicanum. The sequence goes on from NC_090927.1 coordinate 296,751,638, forward strand.
CGTCCAGAGGGAGCGAAGTTATAAGCTGCCCAAAAAGTGCTGTTCCTATGGAAACACCAACTTAACCATAACTACATGGACGCTACCGCGTCCATGTAATATATATATATATATATATATATATATATATATATATATATATATATATATATATATAATAGTTATAACATAAAGTTGTGTTGCGTTTGAAGATACAGAACAACAAGGTCTTATCATTTGCTTGACCATCGCATTCCGTTTACCAGGCATGGCAACACGCGCATACACCCACATCAGTTAGGCCTCTGAACAAATAAGGTAGGAATGTATGTAGTTAAACAGGTGAAGTGTTGCGGTCCAGTACCAAGGTCGTATTCCTAGGAGTGAACGAAGAGATCTCGGGATGCCAAAACATGAACCAAGATTTAAGACAAAAGCGCACCCCAGAATGACGGCCATTCCAGTTGAACTATCAGGTGTGCAGGGAAATGGACCGTAAATCCTTTGTGAACAGGATTGATTAGTGGGACATGATGGGGGCACCGACGTGTCTGGGATGAGAAAAGGGCTGCTTTGTTCGTAAGGACCAGGCTGACCTCGAAAGTTGCCCACTGAGTTCACGTTGATAACCAGGTGTATGTCACGTGGTTAGGATTGAAGGTAGGGTGGTGGCAGTTGAATTTAACCAATTGCTTTGCAGCATCTCAAGATAGACAAGGACATTACCCACATGGGGTGAAGATGGACGAGAAGACAGCGGAACCAATCGACGAATGGGCTACATGTAATATTAAGCATGTATATAGGCGGTAGCCAATGAGGATGGGGGAGCAATACTTTATATTGAGTGCATCATGAGTGACGATTTTTGTGTTTATAATCTGAAACATGTTCAAGGGACATCAGAGAGCTCAATGGTAGTGGATTCATAATATCCTGTCACTTTTCCTTTTTGGTTACAAAATAAAAGCTCTTGGGCCTCATTATGAGCATGCCGGTCCAGTAACAACGGTGCCAGTAAGCTACCGGCACTGTTGTTACCGGACCAGCATACTCCGAGTTCTGCAAGCGGGTGCCATTCCAGCCGCCAGGTCCGACCTGGCAGGCAGAATGGCACCGCTCGCAGAATTTGGGGGCAGCACCAGCACCATCATGAATTGTGCAGGTGCTACCATCCTCCCCATTCCCATTGAGTACTATGGGACTCGAATGGGAATGGGGCTGTAATGCCCCGGTAATTCCCCATTGCCAGGTGCTGGAAAATATTACTCCCCATTCCAATTCGTTTTTACCGGCACGGCTACTGCCAGGGTCATAATGAGGACCCTTGTCTTTCTCGAAAAAGGGTGAACTAGCCTTTTTCCCTAGTGGGTTGTTTATTCTCGTTCGGATTGCTGGGTAATTGCCCTACAAGGCACAAGATATGGCAAAGCCGAGAGCATGTTGACGTATGATAGCATGCCCAGCTGTTTTGAAGCTTATATACACTTCTACAGATTTTGAGGTATTGCACTGGTTAAATGTGTTCTGGCTGCTTAGCTCCAAAAAATGGTATCAAAAGAGAGCTGGGTTTGAACTCAACTCTGACAATGTCTTTTTGGATTGAACTTCATTTTTATTTTATTTTTTTGCTTTTGCTTACTAGCTGACAAGTACGGAAGACCAAAAACACGTATTCAAATCTTATGAATGCTTGGGGCAGCTTGAACCATTGCTGTTTGGTAGCCGAGAGGTTAGGTGCACTCATGTGACATCTTGAGATAGCCCCTCTGTTTATTAGAGTGCCCAGGTACATAGTCCATAAATACAATACTTATAATTCACTTAATTTGAAAACGAGGTTGAGGCCTATCCGACAGTATACTCTTAAATGCTCAGTTCTAGACTACCTCTAACCACCGCCTGCCAGACACCGTGCAGTGCATGATGGACTAGTGTGCACTGTCTCACAGTGCCATGTCCATCTCACATTAAACAGTATGGTTGTGCATTAACCTCCTCCAAAGCTCCCGGTACTTGGTGTGTTATGCCATCTGGCCTTTTGTCTCCTGAAATTGTATGAATCTGCAGCTATTCAATGGGTGATTTCTGTGTGCCGGTATGAAAGACAGGTTTGAGCCTGATTGTTACAGTGTGTCCCCTAGCACAAGGCTATTTATGCATAACTTTTCTTTTTTGTAATTTATAGTTTAATTTACAAAAAAACAAACTTTTTATTACACAGTTACATTTGTCCTTTATCCTTTATCCTTTACTTGGCAGATCAACGTGTTACTGCTTGATGAACCTAATCAGATCCTCGTCAGTTTTCTGGCAGTATGGCGTCCATGTAACTTATCACTGCACAAGTCAGCCGTGTATTTATTCCTGAAATTAAATAACTCCACCACTCTTCTAAATTGTTGTTTATTGGAGCATAATTAGCAAGGTGTAATGCTCTTTTAACTTTGGTGGCTGGACATTCAATTATCAAGTGTTTGGCCGATTCCACTGCATTAATGCAGTATCTGCATTGATTGTCAGTAGTATCAGGGTCACGTCTCATCATTAGAACTGCTTTGGTCTTATAAAGATTGAAGCGCTGCCTCATGAATAGATTGCGGTGATGACGTGAGGGGAATTTACATAAATATTTGGGAGTTTCATCCAGACCATGCTATGAAGTTCCCAGATCTTGAATGGATGTCAGCATTTTTCGTTTGTTGTTATTCTGAATCCAGTTCCAGCGTCTCAGTTTTATTTTGGCTCTTTGTGGCATTTTTATAACAAGCTCTTCCGACAGGTCTGCAGCTCTCATTAGCACAAGGAGTTTTTGTTCCCACATGCTTATTAGATTGGTCATGTTGTTAACCAAGTTTTGTTGCAGAATTTCATAGGGGCCCGCTACTGGTGTCATTCTTTTTTTCCGCCATGCAGAAATGGATTTCCACATCATAGTGCCATATACGGAATCTATGCCCAGCTCATAGCGGATTGCTGATATTGAAAGATTATGAGGTAAGCGTAGCACTTTTCGCCAAAATTTGCCTTCTAGCTTACACCAGATGCTTGCAGGTATGTTCATCCGCCTTCACTGCCAAATGTTATGGCGGGAACAACTTTTTGTAAATAAAAAGAAAGTAATGGTTTATAGTAAATTTGCCATATGCTGCATGCAGTTTGAGTCCTTGTAAAGCGAACATTGTTATTTGCATTATCAACTCTTGGGTCCAATTCCATTTGCATATTGAAGTGTTAAACTGCACTCCTAAATAGTGTATGAAATTTGTAGCGTCTAATTTTTCGTTATTTAAATACCAACTAAAGTTTTTTTTGCTTTGTGAACATCCACTAATAATTGGCATGATCTTTGATTTCTTTGTTTTTATTAATAAGTCGTTATTATTGCAGTACATTTGTAGTGCATTTAACGATTGTTGCAATCCAGTTTGTGTGGTGTCTAACAACGCAATATCGTCGGCATATGTGACCCAAGACACATGCTGATTGTTTATCTTTGGGGGGAATGTCCTTGGTTCTCTTAATGTGATTGGTAGGTCTGATATAAAAAGTTTAAACAATAAAGCTGCCAATGGGCAGCCTTGTTTGACTCCCCTCTTTGTAGAAATTACGTCAGATAGATCACCTTTTGTATTCAGTCTTACGCGGAAAGAGGTATTGGAGTATAAAGCCATAATAGGTTGCAATATCTCCGGAGGACATGCCCATGATTGTAATTTTTCCCATAATTTCTGACGAGTGATCGTGTCAAAGGCTTGTTTCAAGTCTATAAAGGCGAGGAACACTTTTTTGCCCTTCCTTATGGATTCTAGCTTTATGATGTTAAGAATGATCAAATGTACTTCAACGCCAACCCCCTTTGTGAAGCCTGTTTGTCGTTTATCGATTATCTTTGCTTGCTCGGCCCAAAACGCTAGCTTCTTTTGAAGGAACGCTGCGAACACTTTTCCTATTGTATCGATAAGCGTAATAGGCCGGTAGTTTGTCTGATCGGTCCGGTCGCTCTTTTTAAATATGGGCACTACTATTGCTGCCCCCCAGGACTCCGGTAGGGTGTTACTTGCTGCGATCCTCTCGAACAAGGTGACGATGAACTTTGCCCATAGAAGACTGTTTGCTTTCAACATCACATTGGAGATGCCATCGGGGCCGGCTGCTCTCGAGTTGTTTAATTTTTGGATGGCACAATTTATGTCCTCTGTTGTTTCGACAATGAGCCAATTGCAGTTTTTTTCGATGTCAGATATTGGCCAAGGCATACTCTGTGAATCAAAAACATTTGTATAATAGGAGACCCATCTTGCATCATTTACCCCATTTGCCATGTCGTATGCTGCTTTTACTGTACCGGTGTTGATTATTTCCCATAGCAATCTTGTGTCTTTCCTCATGATGAGTTGTAACATTGTTTCAACTTGTTCCTTGTCCCGCTTGATATTAAAAGCTTTTAGCCAGTTTCTATATTGGAGCCGCCGTTTTTTCATTTGAATTTCACTTTAGTTCACGTTGTCTTTTTTTATCTTCAGTAAATCACTCTGCAATTGTTGCTTTGCTTTATCAAGAATTGCACTGAAGGGATGTCTATTAGATATTTGATACATCTTTTGATTTGTTGTTTTCACTCTAAACTGCATCAACAGCGGTCTATAGTTGATGTTTGATGCCAATGTAGTAGTTGTCACATATTTTTCAGTGCACATATTCAATTGTTTGGTGTTAATTCTCAACATGGATCCTGAATGGTTTGTTGTTATAGATCCCATATAATGGACTACAGAGGTTGACTTTTCATTCTCTTGTCAGGTCATCACTAAGGCATCATGATCGCTGTTTGTAGTTTTTGCAGTTGTCAAGTGAGTGATTTTACTTTGTAAATTTCTTGACACCCAAATATAATCAAGTGTTTTTGAACTGGATCCACAGTGCCATGTGGGAGCAGCTGGAATATCTCCATTTGTGAATCCATTTATCATTGTGCAATTTCTTATTGTCATCTCATTCTTCCAGCGTATTCCTCTATCCAGTAGTTGAATACTTGTCGAGTTGTTTGTTTTGTAAAATAGACTTTGCTCCTTGACCCAAGAGTAGTTTAAGTCACCATATATAATTATTGTTGGATCTTTATAGTTGATTAAACATTCATCGATTAATGTGGTGATGGTCTCTATTAAATTATCTTGGGAGATCATCGCCGGATTCCAATATACGTTAATTATTAGCAAATGGCAACCAGTACCCTGGTTGGTCATAGGGAGTTTTATTGTGGTTGCTTGGGTGAACAAGTTGGGATTTACAGTCTTTAAGATGGTCCAATTTAAATTATTTCTGATCATCGTTATTAGCCCAGCAAATGGGCGACCAAGCTTGTTCTTCCCAGCTGCATTAAACAGTATTGTGTATCCATCACTTGTCGGTTTGTATCGGAGCCAAGTTTCTTGTAGACATATAAGCGTGCAATTGTCTATTTGTGGCCATTTCTCTTTCAATAGATGGACGAAACCTCTTGTGTTCCAAGATGCCAGGCGGTGGGTGACAGTCTTTCCTCGGATAATGTCCTAGTGGTCACCCATCTTCTGGCCATGAGATTTCCATCGTGAACTTGAGGGGCCTGTTTGAACTGGCACAGGTGAAGCTCTCATCCGATCTCTTAGGTCTACACGTTTTTGTTTGTCACTTCTTTCCACTGTCTGACTTGTATTCAAACTGCTTTGATGGAGTGAACCCTCCTCTGAATATTGTACATCGAAGCCGAAGAGCATCAAGTCTTCTTTGGCGCCATGAAGTTGCTTAACAATTAATTTTGACCTTAGGTGAAGAGTCACCCAGTCTAATCATGCCTCTGACATGTATTCCACCACTGCAATGTCGTCGGAATTAATTGTGCGTAAAGTGGGTATACTGTGTAGAAGCTTGATAATATTCCGATGATTTAAGTTCACATCGTTTTGTTCTTCTAAGATGTTCTCCAGTTGGAGTTTCCAACTGTTGGACTTTACAGATTTGACAAATTGATCAGGGCTTGTTTTATTTTGTCCTAAGCCTTTGGCCTTTTGGGCCATTGTCAATTTTGGATTTAAATTTGCCAGTGAGATCTGTTTGTTATTCGCCTTATTTCCATTTTGGCAATTAACTATGCTTGTTATTCTGGTATTCTCCACTGACACTTGACTTTTAGAGGCCGATTCATGGAACAAACGTGCACCGCAAAAAGTGATGCAAGCTGGCGCAAGCAGGCGCTAGCGTGAAAAATTAAGCGCACGTGCATGCATGCAATTCATGGAAGCTCCTGCGCGTGTTTTTCCCAAAATGTGCGCCAAACCCGTGAGTGTCGCACACGTCATTGCAGCATCCCGAACGCTGTGCGCAACGCGCACAACGTCCGCGCATACACCAAAAAGGAGTCGGGACACGGGGCGTAACACGCGGAATGGGGAACAACGCATGAAAAAGAAGGCGTAACTGGGGAAGTTCTGCAGGGAACTACACGGAACGCACACACGCACGCGAACAACCCGTATTCATGGATCCGAATACGGGAAACCCGCACACGGCAAAAGACGCGCATAGGCGTCTACACATCCGCCACACAAAGGCAGGTGGAAGCGTCCACGCGCACATTATAAAAGTGCATGCAAACAACAAACACATATACACAGCTACGATGAATGCCCCATTTGTCGCAGCACTGATCGTGGGACACTGCAGAAGGAGGAGAATAGACAGGGCCCACATTTTTTCACCCCGGACAAGCCTTTTTGGGATGCCTGACGACCAAGTCTACGGCAGGTATAGGTTTCCACCTCGTATCATCCTAGACCTGGTCAGAGAGTGGGAAGATGACCTTACATCCCCCACCCTCTGCTCCCAAGCATTGAGCCCCTTGGAGAAGGTGCTCAATGTCCTGCATTTTTTGGCCACTGGGTCATTTCAGCGGACTACTGCCACAATGGGGGGGGTCTCACAGGCCACGCAGTCACGCTGCCTACACCAGTGTTGGCAATCGTGACAGCGCGCCCCTCAGTCCGCAGGCACATATACATGCCCAGAACACCCGCAGAAAGGCAGGCCGTTGTCCAGGATTTTTACAGGGTGGTACACCTAGGGCCACTGAGCACATCTACCGAAACCGCAAGCACTGGCATTCCATCAACGTGCAGGTGGTGTGCGATGCAAAGGGAATCATCACCTCTGTCTATGCAAGCTACCCTGGCTCCACCCATGACAGTTTCATATACAGAATGACCGCCCTGAGCCGGGCCCTGGAAGCTGGGCAACATGGTGACACATGGCTCCTAGGTGAGTACAAATGCCTGTGCACATGCATGCATGTCACACACACACAAATACACAAACCCCAATAATCACAACCATCATCACCTCTCCAGGGGACAGTGCCTACCCTCTGAGCAACCACATGATGGCGCCAATCCGGAACCCCACCACACCACCCCAGGTAAGATACAATGCAGCACATATTGCAACCAGGGCCATAGTGGAGCGCACATTCGGAGTGCTCAAGTCACGCTTCCGCTTCCTTGACTGCTCTGACGGGCAGCTACTCTATGCACCCAAGTAGTGTGCAGGATCATTGTGGCAGCATGTGTCCTGCACAATGTTGCAACGCGGCAGGGCGTACCGGTGGACATGGCGGTGCCCCCACATCCCCAACCACAGGCACAGGCGCTGCCCATGGGAGGGAATAGGGCACCTGGCGAGGAAGCCCGGACCCAGCTTGTGGCCACATTTTTCACCTACACTCTCACCCCTGCGGAGTGCACACAGGCCTGGCACATACCAGGTGACAATCGATGATGACAAAGAGACAGTTAACTGTCACAACCTTACCACCCAGAGACTGTTGCCATGGAAGTGCCACATTGTGTGCATCACTAGATACTTAAATATAAGCAATCCTGTGTGACCAAAAGGCATACATGCAAGGTGTGAATCACACAGACCTGCAAAACAGGCCATGACTATCACTGGTATGTCACCCAAACCCTCCCAAACTACAACATGACATGGCAAGCAATAGCTATACACCAACACAGTACCAATAAGGTACACATTGACATGTGAAAAATGTAAAGTGGCATCAGACAATGATGCCTGACATGGAATCAGATGAAATGACTGACCAACAACCTCCCACCCAAAAGAAGTCATACCCAAATGCATCCCAACAGTTGTAGTTGTAACATAACAATGAATGCCTGTCTACATGCACATTGTGCATTGCACAATCAACACTGCAGCTTCTGTGTGCCGTGTCCACCTCCTACAACAGACTCCTCAGCCCACAGCATAGTGAACAGCCATTGTGTGTGATGCACACCCTGAGCATCACATCTAAGCGGCAAACTACATCAAAAAGCAAATTACACATGTACAGAATCCACAATTGGTCATAGATCATGTGCTGCAGGGACCCAGTGGGCACCAGAAGGCAAACAGAGTGCATGTGGACATGGAAGGGTGGTTGTACATGTAGTGGATCATAGTGCGAGTGTGTGGGTCAGTAGGGACATGCACTCAATATATGCATGTGCAATCAAGTGACCATCAGTGTCCTCTACACATCACATGTGAACATTGACCATGTGTACACCCCAGAATGTCAAGCCACAACTATTCCCTCACACCTGAAAGGTAAACACAACACATGAACAGGCATTTTTCAGCAGAATACATCATGTACATAGGATACCACAATTACAATGTCAGGGTGCACATCACAATGTAGGGCAAGGCAACTGTCAACAACAAAACACCCCCCTCCCTCACAAATCACCATGACCCACTTAACAACTGCACCTGGGTTATGTAGCCTTCATCCTTGAAGTTCACCTGGCCACATGATCACCCTTCCCCTTTGTCACCATCTTCCACCTTGTGTGTAAAAAGTGTCCAGCACCCTCAGAAGCCACCTTGACTTGCAAAAACACCAAATCAAAGAGAACTCAAAGCAGGCCAACACAGAAGCCAAGCAAAAAGCCTGCAGGCAGCAAAACAAACCAGAAGAGCGTTCAGTAGATGAATTGAAGTAGCAGTACGTCACAAAGCCCAAGTACTACCACAATGACGTAACAACCAAGGTAGCACAGTAAAACAATGTCACAACAGGATGTGTACCATGTGTGGTACATAACACAGAATGATGCACCACAAACTGATGTGTACTGTCACAGCTCCTGTGTACAGGCGCAGGATTGGCATGAACCAACCACCCCCACTGTGGTCTGGGTGCCTGCAAGGTGAAACTCACACAGGCCTCTGAGACCATGGAGGGGAAGGAGGGTCAGGTATATGCAGTTGGGACAGGCATTGCTATACTGGATAACCGGAATGAGGGGCAGGAGAGGGGAGTAGGATTGACACGGGAAAGTAGGAAATGCACAAAACTGTACTACTCACATTAACACATACACAATTACACCAAACTTGATCATCATGCACATAGTAACAAATTATTCAAATGGAAGACAAAGAGAAACTTATCTCTGAGGTGAGTGCTGGCCTCCTGCCTGCGCACTCTCAGGTCCGGTAACAAGAGCAGTTCAATGGTGCAAAGAGAGCCACAGTTACTAATCTGTGCGTGCCCATAACACACAAACACACCACCATATATGCCCCAAAGTAACAGACTACTCTACAAACAATCTGGTGTGGATGCTTCGTACCCATACATAACATTACCCCTGTGATGGTTCATACAGAGTCAATGCAGTAACTCAGGCGCCATTGGGTGCGTGGCAAATGGAAGACCAATGTGTCACGATTCACACAACATGCAATGTTCCCTCGGTAAGCAGCCAGACGCATATAGCAAGGTATGACTTCAGAACAAGTCGTGTTCCACCATGACTGAAATAAAGTAGGTAGTACATGTGTCAAATTCTACATGGGAATGAAATGCACTGCACACAAGTCTGTCCCTTGCTGTCTGTCCCTGTAAACTGCTTCTTTCCATGTCTTGGAATGCTACATAGCTACTACAAATGCCTCAATGGACCATGGTGGACCGGAGGATATGTGCCACTGCCCCTGCAGGTGCCCCAGACAACTTTCCCATCAACTAGCCATTAGTCCACCAACGCATCTCAGCTGTATTGTGCACTTCAACACCAATATTTGTCCAAGCTCACCGTCAGTGCTGCTACTAAGCATGCATGTGCAACTGGCCTGGTGAAAGGTTTGCTGCGTTGTGGCCCCCCTGTGCTGCTCACCTTGCCTGGAGTCCCTTGAAACACGTCAGCTGTTTTTGGATGTATGAGCGCAATCCCTGTGCCTCTGCTTGCGCACACATGTGCATGTCGGCCCCACCAAACGTTTCCAGGATCCAGACGTCCAATGGGCCATGTCGGCTGGCAAAGGTGGTCTGGAGGCTCTTCCCCCTGAAGAAAGGGCATGAAACACATGATTAATGCTTTAAAATTATATGTGTGTGTGTCTTCAGGCATTTCATGACTGGACCATGTCAGAGACGTACATCAGAAATCACACCATCAGTGCCTCTTTCGCAGGCAAAGTGTGGTACACACTATCTACGGCATGAATTGGAACACGCACATATGCAGTAAAGATAAGAAACATACTACACAATGCATAGCAATTAATGTACACATGAATCATGAAACCCCCTATCTAGCGAAAGAAGAACAGTGGTCAATAACACCCCTATCATCCCCACGAGGGGTGTTAACACAAGTTGGACAGCAGCAGACATGCCACAGATATGACAGTCCAAAGCCCTTGTATAATAGGCTGTTACACCGAACCATCCTTGCGAGCCCATGGATAAGGGAAGCAGGAGTGGCATATGTGAGTCAGGACCCCAAGCTGCAAACACATACACAAGACAAGCTTGAAGGCCCCAGCTGGAACAGACAGTGGATGCTTTCGAAAGCCACAAAGCACCACACGTGACATGAAAGCACAATAGACAAGCAATTTTAAACTATATTAACTAACTACACTAACTATGAAAAACCTACATTACCTAATTAAACTAACTATCAAATTGAAACTAAACTAACTAAACTAAAAGAAAAATCAAAAATGGCCACATACGACCCGGGGTGGGGAGGCACCCAGGAGGGGGTAGGTACAGGGTGCTGCTCAACACCCACATGCAATGATGTTGAGGAAAAAAAAACCTCTGTGGGCTCAACGCCTGCACAGCCCAACCTATGTGGGAGATACATTGTCGTCCGAGTCTGGCTCTTCCTGGAAAGGAGGACATGACACAGGAGCCTGACCAAGTCTAGCCGCAGCTTTCCCCTCGTCGGCAGCAAGACTGCCGGACGGGTGAGCCTGGTTCTGTGTGGCGATGACACGTAGGTCTGCATGCAGAACCTCCCGTGATACACGTGCTTCCTCTTGCAAGGTAGCACGTGTAACACAGAGTTCCTCCTGCAAGGCCTGGCTGGACAACTGCTGCACCTCCCGGCAAGCATGTAGCTCAGCCGAGATGGTACGCTCAAGCTGCGCAAACCTCTCCTCTGCCCGCTCCCTCTGGGACATCATAAGGACACCGAGAGTGGATCTGAGGGAAGAATACTCCTGCCTCAGGGTCTCCATGTGTGCCACTGCGTGAGCAGCAATTGCTTTACGCAGAGAAAACATTTCAGCCTGGCGTGCCCTGTCTGAGGCCACCATGCCCAGCATTGAGCGAGCGGGGCATGGACCGTGCCGCCTGCTGCTAGAGAAACACCTGCCTAGCAAGGGGGAGCACGGATTGGGCCACATGCTCCATGCTCTCAGCGATGTTCTCCATTGCTGCCCCCTGCCATTCAGAATTGGCAGTCATGTCTTGCTCACACTCAGTATACTGCGGTGTGCGCGGTGACCGCGTTGCTGGGCTTGACCCCTGCGGGACCCAAGGACCGGGTGTCCCCGTTGTGTTGGCACCGCCCGCGGCTGCACGACTACATGCCCCCGTCGATGTGATGTCCCAGGCACATTAGTGAATGGTGTGGAGGGTGACCCTGTGTCCCGATCCACCACAGGTGGAGGTTCCAACACTTTCTGACCCCTCAGTGCAGGTGTCACGGACAGAGGAGTGCCCACATCAGAATCACTCATCCCTGACATATGGACCTGATGCACATCCAACACGACATGGACGTCAAAGTGTTCATCAGGGCTGGACTCATTGCCAGCCAGAGACAAGATGGACTGTAGCACATGTGGGTTTTCGTGGCCTACCACCCCACTACCCCCACTTGTGCCAGGTTGCTGTAGTGATAACAACCCTGTGCCTGGCATGACAACACCATCCTCTGTCTCCATTGCGTCATCATCTGAAAAGTAGAGAGAAAAAAGGTCACTACACATGTTAGAAGCACACAACACACACACAGACATCACACAGACACCAAACACATCAAGCAGACATGTCACACACAAAATAGAACCTTCCATGCATGCTGGGTCAACTTGACATTGCTTCTGTGATTAGGCATGTAGAATGGTGTCAGTTTGCACAGAAGTGGGTCGATGCAGTGCAGCAAATTAGTACGTTACTCACTAGCTACATGTACAAGTACTTCATGATGTGTGTCAGAAAATGTGAAGGCAGTGCAAGGTCAACTTCAGGCATCATGTGCAATGTGCATTCAATGGGTAGCATGGCTACAAGCAAACCACCCCTCTCCCCAAGTGCAAATGCAGGGATACCTAGCATGGTATCAAAAGGCTGACCATAGACCTGTGTATTGACAGACAGTGTTGACTAGCATCAACTGCATCATGTGAGTCAAGTGACAACACAGCAAATGGTGATGGGACAGTAAGCAGGACACATGATGAAACCTCTGGAGTACACCCACGTGTGAAGAAGACACTACACCAGGTGGACAGAGTCATTGGCCATTAAACAGGCTGAGGCCTGTGACCCACACAGACTGTCACACCCTAAACATGTGTGCGATGCAGAACTGAGCCACAGTGGACATGGGAAGGCTAATGAAATGCCATGCAATGTAGGTCACCCTGGACTCGTACTACAATGATCATCCAGTAAAGGACACATAGGGGCAACCGTGGAATACACATGGGGCATGAATGGGCACTCATGTCCCTGCGGGGCATCTGACCTCTGCACAGTCCAAGTGAGACACCCTGCATCAAGTACAAAGGATGTACCACACCGCATATGTCTATCAGATTGGCCGCTGGAAGTTAGCATGTACACAGGACGCATAAACAGGGAAGTACTCAACAGCAAAATTGAAGCAAACCAGTGCAACGGTGGAATTGGGGGGCCTAGCGGGGGTGGAGGGGCAAGGGAGCATGCCTACATGGAGTACCCGCATGCAGGCAGAGGACACATGCACGTCAGTCATGCTATGACATAGTCCCTGGGCTGAGAGGAAGGTCAACCCACGCTACATGCAAAAGGGCCAGTGAGCTGGAACATGGACTGGAGGGGCATCCTGGTGACCAGCACGTGAGTAGGGTGCCATAGTGGCGATGCGGACAGTCCTCGTCCGCCCCACATGTCCACCATCCAACAGAGCAGCCATGCATCAGGGAAGCAATACATTACTTGCACAGCACATCAGAACCACGTACACGTGACATGTAGTGGCAGTCATGCACAACACATCACACAAGTAAAACACACATGTCCACAACAAACACGCTGCAACACTCACTGGACTGGGCATCAAAGTCCAGCATCTCTCCCACTCCGACCGATTCATATGGTATGAACTCTGCAACGAGTGACTAATGCGGAGTGAGGTCTTCCTCCTCAGGTGCAGGCCCACTGCCAGTCACCAGAGTCAAGTTGTAATTTGAGGCACGCTTAGCCTTAGCACTGCGTTTGAGGTCATTCCAACGCTTTTTGCACTCTTGCGCCGTGCGCACCTCATGGCCGAATGCGCTCACATGTTCCGCAACTTGCTTCCAGTGGGTATCATGGTGGGCAGCCGTAGTCTGACAATTAGGACCCACTAGCATGTCACGGCTGTGGTCCCGCACGTAGTCCATGAGGAAGTCCAGTTCCTGGTTGCAGAAAGGCTTCTTCCTCGACATGCAGGAGGTTGTGGCTGTGTGTGGGGTCCCAGCCTGTGCTGCAGGTGCAACCTTCCTCCTCTTGGATTGTGGTGCAGACCCTGGCTGGCAAATGCCGGCCTGATCAGTATGGCCAGTGGCATCAGTGGATTGAGCCAAGGGAGTGGCAGGTGGAGGGACGACCAGAGGTGCCCTCTAATGGACCCTGTGCAGCAACATCCCCTGTAGCAGGGTCATTGACCGCGATTGTCCTGGTTGGCATACTCACAACCGGGGTGTTGTTGGCTGCATCTGCCCCTGCACTTGCCAACACCCGGCTGTTCGGGGCAGCAGATGACATTACTGCCCCAGGGACACGTGTCTTGGTCGGAGCAGCCCTGCGTGCACCTACGGTTTCCCTCCTGGCCTGTTGGAAATCTTCCAAGGACTCTTCAAGTGCCAACGCAGCCTGCACTGGCAGACCCTGAGCCTGGGTGGTGGTGTCCACAGCTGCAGCTACCAATACCCTTGGGCCCGTGGCAGTCGATGAAACGGCCTGCCGGAACACACGGGTGCCAGTGCCAGATGCAGAAGCTGCATCTCCCGGAACCACACGGGGTGGTGGCATGATTGCACTGACACATGGCACAACATTGTGCTCAAGTGGCGCACCCCTGCCTCTTCCCCCTCTGGGGCCACCCTGGACACCCTGGAGACCCCTACTCCCTGGTCACCCTGGCCATGTCCCTGACCACGCCTGCCACGAGGAGGACGCCCAGCTGAGGCGCCCCTCACCTTTGGTGGCCTCCCAACCATGGCACAGATGGAGTAGTGCCGGCACAGATGGAGGAGTGCCAATGGGAGGTGAATACCACAATTGTCCTGGGCAATTGGGGTGAAAGGGGTGGGATGCAAGATGTTAACAGACCCCTGCACCTGCAAGGCTGTATGAACCCCGGTGATGTAGTGACGGGTCACGCAACGCTCAGGCACCCCAAAACTGCAGTAAAACCGGGCACTCAACCCCGCAGCCTACGTGCATGGAATTAACCTCCCGCAGTACGCGGTGGCACCCAGTAACAAGAAAAACATGTACACGTGGGACACGCAGGCTACTATGACCTCGAAAACGGGTACGATACACAGGGGCACCCGCAGTGGGAAAAATCGTGTGCACGACTCACCGTCTGACTAGCGTGATAATGAAAAACACACGTAGCCAATACCCCCGCCAAAAGAAGAGATACGTCCTTGATCCGCTGTGAAGTTCTGATGACGCGCGAAATAACACGAAGTAGCAACACACGTTGGTCTCCATGAAAGGCAGGTACAGCGAACTGCTGGCCCCACCCACCTTTAACCCGTGCTGAGGGAAATGCCCACGTGCGTCGCGTCACTTACCCGCGTAGCCCCTTTCCTCAGATTACACGCATTCACACGCTGACGTGCAGTTTTTTCACTCGTGCGCTGAACCACCATGCCCACGTCATGAGGGAAACGCCCAAGCGCACTACGTCACAGATGCGGTCACGCGCTAAGGGCCTTTCCTCGAATTACACGCTGACATGCAATTTTTTCACGTGCCAAATCACTTTGTATCAAGCTGGCCATGCGAAGACCACGCTCCTGCACCTAAGGCCATTTTCCTGCCCCCAAGAGCCCCGAGCACGCTCCCACCAGCCATCTGCTGCTGCCTGCCTGCTGCCCTCGTGCCCTGCTATTTGGTGCCTGCACGTCAGCCATCTGCAGGGGTCCAGTTGCTGTGTCCACCCCTGCTGGAACAGAAGACCCCGATTGGGATACCATCGCTCCACAGCCCAGCCCCAGGACCCAGTTGCCCACCCACGCCTGCCTCGGGGGTCGCCATGTGTTAGGGAGAATTCTCTGTTTAGGCTGAATTTCCTAACCTAGTGAGTCCCCCAGCAGCTTTGCTGGATTTCTGGAGTTTGTTTTTTCCATCCTGCCAAGAGTGAGACTATTTTCCTCCCACTCTTGGACATGAATGTGTGTAATTCCTGTGAATGTCAAAGTGTTCTATGGGCTATGGGGTCTTTTACTCCATAGGGTCTCATATGTTTTTCTATGTGTGTTACACCGCACCCTGCGTGCCGTAGCACTGGGGCGTCCTAGCGGACCTCCACCATAGACTCCATACCCGGGGACTGACTACTGTCTCCCCGGGCATGTAAAGTCACCATTGGCTTTACTAGACCTAAATTTACTAACAGAACTAGTACAAACCATCTTATTGTGGACGTACTAGTAGGGGTAATTCGATTACTCCTGGATCTGTTACTCGAGGGGGCACTGTCCCGTCCCCCCTCGTCGAGTTTTGGCTGGTGGCAGTGGAAAATACTTGTTATGTTCGACCCCGGACATAACCCCGCCAGAGCTGCCCTCCACAACAAGGTACCGTGTCCGCCTGGCTTCCCTTTCGATCGGTTCGAGTGAGGTGTCTTAATCCTCTCCATTCCGTTGGGTCGCCTCCAAGCTTTTCTCATTTATTGTTCTGAACTGGTTCAATCTGCCGATAACAATTTGCTACAAAGACTTGAATGCATCTCCACTAGAGACTTTTTGGGACATATCGCCTTGCCTCTCTCTGAGTGGGCCTGACCTCTGAACTTTACGATCTATTATGATTCTTGCCTTCCTGCCTTGCATTTTACCTGCAAAGGATTGAACCGTGTTGATTTCATAACCTGCCTATCTTTTTCTCTCCCGTCCTAACTAATGTTCGAGTGTCATCTAGGTTGAGGTATACACCTCTGTCTGAAAATAAGTGGTACCAGCAGAACCTAGACTTGTCGAAATATTGCTAGGGGGATTGATCGTTTTCTTCTTCGTAGAGTAATTGTGTTTGATTTGTTTGCCGTGATAGTGCCGTAGTGTTTTTCATAGATGTTTTGTTATAAATAAATACCTTAATATCTTTACACTAAGCCTAGTTGCGTGTTTGCTTGTCTTGCTGTGAAGAATTGCCCTATTTTGTATACTCTACATACTGCTCAACTTTTCTTGAGAGAGGTCTGACTGCTCAGCCACAGCTACCAAGTGAATCTGTGTGGTACAGACTGCTACCAAGTGGGTTCACCGCCAAACGCCTGTAGTCCTAAATCTTTTGCAGTGGTCCCAGAGGGAACTGCACAGGTTTCCGTCTAACACCATGTTGGGGCAAACGACATCTGAGACCACTGGCGACCCCCAGCCAGAGAGGCAGAGGGCCACCAGCTTCAGTGAGAAGGAAGTTGGTGTCCTGGTGGAGAATGTCCTGGGGCATTATGATGCCCTCTTTGGAACATCACGCGCCAACAAGGTAGGACGGGAGAGGATCTGGGAGGACGCAGTGGTTGCCATCAACGCGGAGGGGGTGGCAACCCGCGACATCAAGCACGTCCGAAAGCACTGGGAGGACTTCAGGTCCAGGACCCTCTACAAGGTCCGGCGCCTCGCGGAGGGGGGCCAGGTCAGCATGAGCAACATCCAGATGAGGGTCCTGGAACACGTAGGCCCACCGCTCCACGCCCAGATCCTTCGGAGGCAGACCTGTCTGGAGTTGAGTGGTAAGTGGCCAAGCATTGCTGTGTGAGACAGGGCATGTTGCAGTGTGCTGGTAGTCTGATACTTGCCTGTATGTGTGACATAGGCCATTTATGGATGTGTGTGTGCAGGGACATCATCGTCATGCATGTGAGACCAGTAATGTGTGAACCACATGGATGGTGCATGTGTTCCAATGCAACATGGGGAGCTGTATGCGGAATGCACACATGAATCCATGCCAGTCTCTGTTCTTGGACATGGAGGGGGGTGAGGGATAGGTGCTGCTCTCATGTACATGTATGGTGCACATGTGTGTGTGTCTGAGAAGTGTGTGTGTGACTTTGAAACGCCATGGATGCATGACACATGTCTGTGATGGTGTGTAGATTCACTCATGCAGTGCCGTCACCGTTGTATCCACTGTGTCTATCCACTGTGTCTGTGGTGTACAAGCCATGATGCATGACCCTCCAGTGATTTGTGTGCATGGGATCAGTGTGAGCCATGATGCATGTGAGTTTGAAGGCAACATTTTGGTTAAAAGAGGCCCTTGTACATGGATGCTGATGTTGATTGCAGGCGCCGTGCCTGTTTCTGCATGTGTGTCGCGTGCATTCACCCATGTATTGTGGAGGGACAGGATGGAAGTGACATTTGACAGAGCCACTCATGTGTTATTGGTTCCTGTCTAGGGGAATATTGTACTGTACCCTGATGCTTGTGTTCTATGTCTCCCTCAGCGTCAAGTGAAGAAGAGGGCAGAGACGGCGCAGTGGAGTCAAGCGGCGGGGATGCCTCCACCGGGCAGTGACGCAAAGCCCAGCCACCCTCCCAGGAATTGCCATCATCCGGGAGTGAGGGGACTGGTGCCGTGTCTGCCACTACGGCTGTAGCGGAAGGGCCGGGTGAGCCCCCACAGGGGCTTGCAATGGCGGAAGACGGTGTGGAGACATCCAGGTTGGTGGTCTCCACAGAGGAGGAGGAGCCTGCTACTGAGCCGCACATAGGGCCTGGTGGGGGTATTTCTATTTCTATTTCTATGTGTTTGTAACGCGCCGACAGCCCGCAGGCATCAGGGCGCGGAGACATCCTGAGAGTAAAAGTAGCATATTAAGAGTGTAAGATAAGCCAATGTTGGATCGCGAGGAACAAGTCAGTCATGTATATACCTAAGGAGGCCCTGTAGAGTCAGAAAGTTATTGGAAGGGATGTGTTTTCAATAGTTTCCTGAACTTGCTATAATTACCTTCCAGTCTTAAATTCACTGGAAGGCTGTTCCAGGACTTAGCCGCTCTAGTCGGGAAAGCTCTGCCACCACCTGCTGCTCGTTTGACCAATGGGACGACCAGGAGGCCTATGTCGGCTGATCTCAGGTTTCTCCTAGGTGTGTAGATAGAGAATTTCTCCTTAAAATATTTTGGGGCCTTGCCATGTAGGCATCTATGAACGATCGTCATGGTCTTGAAGAGGACTCGCTCTTCAATTCTGAGCCAATGAAGATCCTTCCTTGCCACCGATATGTGCTCTCCATATTTGATTTTCTTAACAATGCGAACGGCATCATTTTGCATAACCTGGCATCGTTGCAACTCCTTCTTGGTGGCGCCCACTAGCATTGCATTGCCATAGTCCAAACGGGACCGAATAGTCGCTCTTGCGATATTTGCAGCATTAGCTTCACTTATATAGGGTCTGATTGCTCACAACAGTCGCAAGTAGTATGTATTGTTTTTCTGCAAATAATGTACTTGTGCTTTGGCCCCCACTGATGCTTCTACCAGCATCCCTAATGTTTTAAAGTGGGGTAGCACTGGAATTTTGGCTCCTTTTATCATTAACTCTCTATATTGGTCTCCTAATTTGGATTTTACATGCTTAGAACCAAAGATCATGAGCTTGGTCTTGCTGTTATTAAGACACATCCAGTGCTTCTGCATCCATATGTCGATGATTTTATAGACTTCTTCTATTTTCGCGCAGTCTGTGGTGTAATCTCCTGTCATTTTGAAAACCAACTGAGTATCATCGTCGTAGTTAGTGAAAAACACACCGATGCTTTCTAATAAGTCACAGAGACTACACATATAAATGTTGAAAAGCAGAGGAGACAGACTGGCTCCCTGCAGTACTCCGAAAATGATGAGAGCTGCATCAGAGAATGTGTCTCCCCAATGAATACGTGCCTTCCTATCACTTAGGAAGGACGCTATCCAAGCCAGTGCTGATGGAGAGCATCCTACGATCATATCTAGTGCCACTTGAAGTAGTTGATGGTCCACTAAATCAAATTCTGCGCTGAGATCCAGAAGCATAAGCATCCCTGATTTGCCCTGTTCTATCAGCTCTAACATGTGGGACTGTAGGTCGAGCATAGCTGACTCCGTGCTGTGTGCTGTTTTGAAGCCCGATTGCTGTGTGTGTAACATCTCCAAAGTCTCCACATGTTTTTGTAACTGATTCGTGTCGATTTTGTCCAGAATCTTCAGTACAAAATTAGAGTTTGTTATAGGGTGTAGGTTGCTGGGGTCTTTCGGATCCAGGCCTACCTTTTTAACCAGGGGAGTTATTGTTACTTTTTTAATGTTGTTGGGTATTTTCCCTTCGGAAAATGAGGCGTTAATTATTTTAGTGAGGGTAGGTGCGAAAAGCTCTTTATTGTCCAGGATGATTTTTGTGGGCAGAATGTTCTCCGCACAGGATGTGGGTTTCATCTTGGACAATAACAGACAGAAATCCTCCTCCGTTATAGCTTTGAACTGAAAGCCTTCTCCGTTGTTCGGTCTAGATTCTTCCATGGTGCAGGTTTCCATAATAGTGTACTCCCTTGCCTGTATTATATCCGTAGTACCACTGGTGCAAGTGGTGCAGTCCAGAGCCAGGGTCAGGAGGCAGCACAGGTCACTGCGGAGGGGCCTGTGCATGTCGCTGTCCTTGACCCTGTGACTGCACCACCATGCACCAGCAGGGATGCCCCGTCCCAGGCCGCCCGCAGGTAGGGGGGAGTGCCACGTCATCTGCCTCTCCACTACCTGCGGATGAGGGGTCCCACGACCGTATGGGCTCTGTCCTGGTTGGTGTCGCGTTGCGCACGCGTGACATTCGTGATGACATGCGTGCTTCCTGGGCGGAACACGCACGCCATCACGAACAGCAGCGTTGCGACGTGGCACTGTTGGGAGGGGCCCTGGTCGGTGGGTTCCTACATGTGTCGCACACTCTGGTGGACCTCTTCTCCTCTGTGGAGACTATGCGCTAGCCGTTCTGCCTGCCGTCTTCTGGCCCAGATTCCATCAGGGCCCCCTGTGGACCTGGACTGACCAACACAGCCAGCTTGGTGGAGATCTCATCCCTGCCACAGTCGGGAGTCGGCGGTCCAGCAGGGGTGGACACCACAACAACTGGAGACCAGCTGATGGAGGATGTGCAGGCATCATCGGACAGGGCATATGGACAGCAGCAGCAGGCTCTAGGTGGGAGCAATGATGGCTCGGGGCCATCGACATCAGAGGGCCAGGCATCGGCCAGAGGGCAGGAGAACCCTGGAATGGGTGTGTCTTCCATGTGGCTGCGGTTGGGCCGGCGTATAGAGGCGGAGCGGTGGCGGGCAGAAGAGGCACGGCTCATGATGGTCAGGGCGGAGAACTCCATGCAGAGGGCACTGAGGCGGTCCGAGTGCCTCGAGGCCATTCGCAGGGAGTTGGAGTCCAACATGGCATCGTCCCTGCGAACCCTCCGGGCCATGGAAGAGGACAGCCTCCAGGACATCGAGCAGGAGTTCGATGATGCCCTGGCCTGGGAAACCGGGAAGTGAGCCGTCGGACTAGCCCGCAGCCATTGTATATAGTTTGTAGTTTTAGGTTTCCTTTATCTTTTTCATTCATTTGGGGCGCTTGCACTATGCCCCGCCTTTTTGTATATAGTTCTTTATTAGGTCGTTTTTTTGCTAGGTTTCATTTCATTCGTTGGGCTCATGGACCCTCGATTACTTCTTTGTACATAGTTGAACAGTGGATTTATCTATTATTATTTTTCTCACCATGGAGCAATGGATTTTACTGTTTCCATTTCCTTTGGATTTGATTTGGTGGCCAGAGACTTTGGACACATTTTCATTTCGATTTATTTGGATTCAGACTTCATGTTTTTCTTTATGTGTTTTGGACATGCTGCATTTCATCTTTTTTTCAAACATTTTTTTCATGTTTTCATTTGATTACATTTTTTGTGTTCAATACATTTTGGTTAATTACTTTGATGTGTGGTATTCTCTCATTGGTTTCATGCATGTCACGGTGTAGGTTTTCACAATCACCAGCACCCATTGTGTGTGTGTGACAGACATGTGTTGATGTACAATCTTGCCATTTGGGTTGTATCATGTAATGGGCATTTCAATGTGGGGTGGATGGGATACTTGGTTGGGTCTTTGCACAGGGGTGGCGTGCAGTGGGATTTGGGTGGCCGTGAGGCCCATGATTGTGGATCATGATGACATGTTGGGGGGACATGAGTCGGGGCCTGCTGGCAGGTGCCCGTCAATGCTGGGTGGGTGGGGGTGCTGGGGGACATGAGTTGGGGCCTGCTGGCAGGTGCCCGTCAATGCTGGGTGGGTGGGAGTGCTGGGGGACATGAGTCGGGGCCTGAGCCTCACTGCTGGGGTGTGGGGGTTCTGGGGGACATGAGTTAGGGCCTGAGCCTCACAGCTGGGGGGTGGGGGTGCTGGGGGACATGAGTTGGGGCCTTCTGGCAGGTGCCTGTCAATGCTGGGTAGGTGGGGGTGCTGGAGGCCATGAGTCGGGGCCTGAGCCTCACTGCTGAGGGGTGGGGGAGCTGGGGGACATGAGTCGGGGCCTGCTAGCAGGTGCCTGTCAATGCTGGGTGGGTGGGGTTGCTGGGGGACATGGGTCGGGGCCTGCTGGCAGGTACCCGTCAATGCTGGGTGGGTGGGGGTGCTGGGGGACAGGAGTCGTAGCCTGAGCCTCACTGCTGGGGGGTGGGGGTTTTGGGGGACATGAGTCTGGGCCTGAGCCTCACTGCTGGGGGTGGGGGTGCTGGGGGACATGAGTCAGGGCCTGAGCCTCACTGCTGGGGGGTGGGGGTGCTGGGGGACATGAGTCGGGGCCTGAGCCTCACTGCTGGGGGCTGGGGGTACTGGGGGACATGAGTCACGGCCTGCTGGCAGGTGCCTGTCAATGCTGGATGGGTGGGGTGTTGGGGGACATGAGTCGGGCCTGAGCCTCACTGCTGGGGGGTGGGGGTGCTGGGGGACATGAGTCCGGGCCTGCTGGCAGGTGCTGTCAATGCTGGGTGGGTGGGGGTGCTGGGGGACATGAGTCGGGGCCTGAGCCTCACTGCTGGGGGGTGGGGGTGCTGGGGGACATGAGTCGGGGCCTGCTGGCAGGTGCCCGTCAATGCTGGGTGGGTAGGGGTGCTGGGGGACATGAGTCGAGGCCTGAGCCTCACTGCTGGGGGGTGGGGGTACTGGGGGACATGAATCGGGCCTGAGCCTCACTGCTGGGGGGTGGGGGTGCTGGGGGACATGTGTCGGGGCCTGCTGGCAGGTGCCCGTCAATGCTGGGTCGGTGGGGGTGCTGGGGGACATGAATCGGGCCTGAGCCTCACTACTGGGGCGTGGGGGTGCTGGGGGACATGAGTCGGGGCCTGCTGGCAGGTGCCCGTCAATTCTGGGGAACATGAGTCAGGGCCTGAGCCTCACTGCTGGGGGGTGGGGTGCTGGGGGACATGAGTCGGGGCTTGCTGGCAGGTGTCCGTCAATGCTGGGTGGGTGGGGGTGCTGGGGGACATGAGTCGGGGCCTGAGCCTCACTGCTGGGGGGTGGAGGTGCTGAGGGACATGAGTCAGGGCCTGAGCCTCACTGCTGGGGAGTGGGGGTGCTGGGGGACATGAGTCAGGGCCTGCTGGCAGGTGCCCCTCACTGCTGGGGGGTGGGGGACATGAGTCGGGCCTGAGCCTCACTTCTGGGGGGTGGGGGTGCTTGGGGTCATGAGTTGTGGCTTGCTGGCAGGTGCCAGTCAATGCTGGGTGGGTGGGGGTGCTGGGGAACATGAGTCGGGCCTGAGCCTCACTGCTAGGGGGTGGGGGTGCGGGGGGACATGAGTCGTGGCCTGCTGGCAGGTGCCAGTCAATGCTGGGTGGGTGGGGGTGCTGGGGGACATGGTTCGGGCCTGACCCTCACTGCTGAGGGGTGGGGGTGCTGGAGGACATGAGTTGGGGCCGGCTGGCAGGTGTCCGTCAATGCTGGGTGGGTGGGGGTGCTGGGGGACATGAGTCAGGGCCTGAGCCTCACTGCTGGGAGGTGGGGTTGCTGGGGGACATGAGTCAGGGCCTGAGCCTCACTGCTGGGGGGTGGGGGTGCTGGGGGACATGAGTCAGGGCCTGCTGGCAAGTGCCTGTCAATGCTGGGTGGGTGGGGGTGCTGGGGGACATGAGTCGGGCCTGGGCCTCACTGCTGGGGGTGGGGGTTCTGGGGGACATGAGTCGGGGCCTGCTGGTAGGTGCCCGTCAATGCTGGATGGGTGGGGGTTCTGGGGGACATGAGTCGGGGACTGAGCCTCACTGCTGGGGAGTGGGGGTGCTGGGGGACATGAGTCTGGGCCTGCTGGCAGGTGCCCGTCAATGCTGGGTGGTTGGGGTGCTGGGGGACATGAGTCGGGGCCTGAGCCTCACTGCTGGGGGGTGGGGGTGCTGGGGGAAATGAGTCGGGGCCTGCTGGCAGGTGCCCGTCAATGCTGGGTGGGTGGGGGTGCTGGGGGACATGAGTCGGGGCCTGAGCCTCACTGCTGGGGGGTGGGGGTGCTGAGGGACATGAGTCAGGGCCTGCTGTCAGGTGCCCGTCAATGCTGGTTGGGTAGGGGTGCTAGGGGACATGAGTCAGGGCCTGAGCCTCACTGCTGGGGGGTGGGGGTGCTGGGGGACATGAGTCGGGGCCTGCTGGCAGGTGCCTGTCAATGCTGGGTGGGTGGGGGTGCTGGGGGACATGAGTCGGGGCCTGAGCCTCACTGCTGGGGGGTGGGGGTGCTGGGGGACATGAGTCGGGGCCGGATGGCAGGTGCCCGTCAATGCTGGGTGGGTGGGGAGCTGGGGGACATGAGTCGGGCCTGAGCCTCACTGCTGGGGGTTGGGGGTGCTGGGGGACATGAGTCGGGGCCTGCTGGCAGGTGCTCGTCAATGCTGGGTGGGTGGGGGTGATGGGGGACATGAGTCGGGGCCTGCTGGCAGCTGCCCCTCACTGCTGGGGGGTGGGGCGCTGGGGGACATGAGTTGGTGATCACTAGTGCAAGGTGACATGTCGACTGGCTGGGGGGCATGTCCATGGTGGATGGGCTGCGTGCGGGACAGGACCAGGGGTTCTGGGTAGTCCCCTGTGGTGTGGGCAGCCTGCAGGGGCCGTGGTGGGGGTAGAGGGCACACCTGGGAGGACCCACACTGCCAATTCACGTGTGGGTCTCCCCGCGCACCCCAGTGATACACGTACCCCGCTCTGACAGCGAAATCGTGTGTGAAACTCCCCGCGAACCCCCGAAATGCACTTACCCCGCTCGCACAGGGCCATTCGCGTGTGAAACTTCCCTTGCACCCCCGAAATACCAGTACCCCGCTCGCACAGGGCCATTCGCATGTGAAACTTCTCGCGAACCCCCGTAATACACATACCCCGCTCACACAGGGCCAATCGCATGTGAAACTCCCCGCGAACCCCAGTAATACACGTACCCCTCTTGCACAGGGCCAATCGTGTGCGAAACTTCCCGCGCACCCCCGAAATACACGTACCCCACTCGCACAGGGCCAATCGCGTGTGAAACTCCCCAGAACCCCAGTAATACACATACCCTGCTCACACAGGGCCAATCGCGTGTTAAACTCCCCGCGAACCCCAGTAATACACGTACCCCGCTCGCACAGGGCCAATCGTGTGGGAAACTTCCCGCGCACCCACGAAATACACGTACCCTACTCGCACAGGGCCAATCGGGTGTGAAACTCCCTGCAAACCCCAGTAATACACGTCCCCCACTCGCACAGGGCCAATCGCTTGTGAAACTCCCCGCGAACCCCAGTAATACACGTACCCCGCTCGCACAGGGCCAATGGCGTGTGAAACTTTCATGAACCCCAGTAATACACGTACCCCGCTCGCACAGGGCCAATCGCGTGTGAAACTCCCCGCGAACCCCAGTAATACATGTACCCCGCTCGCACAGGGCCAATCGCGTGTGAAACTCCCCGTGAACCCCAGTAATACATGTACCCCGCTCGCACAGGCCCAATCGCGTGTGAAACTCCCCACGCACCCCCGAAATACACGCACCCCGCTCACACAGGGTCAATCGCGTGTGATTCTCCCGCTGAGTTTTACAGGCGTTTTCGTGGTTGGGGGCCTGTATGCTGGTCCACTGGCCTGTGCGCCATGTACGGGATTTGTGCGCTGTACATGGTGCGTGGGGAGGGGTTGGGGGAGTAACTGGCGCTGCTGCAGGGTCGCTGCGCCACGGCTGGTAATGGATGTTAAAATCCATGAATACGCTATGCGCGGAAATAGATTTTGGGGCACGCGGCTGGCGCAGACTGTCGCACGCGCACACTGTGCGCCAGCCGCGAGTGCCACTTGTGCGCTGGATTCTATGAATTACTCAGTTTGTAATTTTCTTCCTCATTTCCACCATTTTTCGAGGTGGAATTTGTAACTTTTTCCCAGAATCCATATCAATCGGTTTGGACATGTTATTTTTCTCACTCATTGTGGTGTTTCCATTCATCTTTATTGAGTCATCTTCATCATCTTCAATAGAATAGGTTGAAAGATCGCACAGATCGATCGAAGATTCGTTCTCTGTGTCTTCATCCTCACTTTGCTCTCCTCTCCTTCTCTTATTTTGTGGTACAGCCACCATATTCGGTTTATTGGCCCTCTTTGTTTCATTCGAGCTATTTCCCTTTTTTGTCGCTCGATTGAACATGCTAATGGGCGGAGGGGTTGTGATGTTCCTAATTAATCTTTTTGCCTCATTGGTTCTTGGTCTCTTTGCTTTCGGTTGAAGTCTCGCTTTAGAAGATTTTGTTTTTGCTTTTGTTCCTTGCTGAATGTTTTGCTTGTCTGGTACCTTTATCGTTAAGGCTGGGCCTCTGAATATTCCATAAGACAGTTTATTAGTCAAGTCTTGCGGGCCTGGATCAATAGATCCTTGCGAGTCCCTCATGTTCGAATTTATGATTTCATTTGCCTTAATTTTCTCGGCATCTTCGTTCAGTTGGATGTTTTTTTTTAGCGCATATTAGAGCAGGCTTTATAATTGTCTTCTCTGGGTGCGTGAAATCAGTTCTCTCTTTTGAAGCTGGAATCATCATTGGTACTGCTTGTGTGGTTGGCGTTGTGTCAAAAGGAGAAGACTGTGTAGCAGCTTGCATATCGATGATCTCAATGGTGCAAGGCACTCTGGTAGTATCATCTGTCTCAAGAGATTTTGACGTAAGCTTCTTTATAATCTTGTTTACGGCTAATCTATCTGCCAAGACGGCCGTAGCATCCTGCTTTGATGTCATATTGTGCCGCATCCATTTTGTACATTCTATGACGCCTGCATAAGATCAGCCTTGTCGTGCATCCATTTTGTACATTCTATGACGCCTGCATAAGATCAGCCTTGTCGTTGGATTCTTGTCTGGCAATATCACTTAAGGGTGATTGCCAGCATCGCGAGGCATCGGCTTCATAGTCTAGTTTTTGAGTAATGTTTTGAGCCAGCGTTTCCATGGTGCACATTTTGCTGTTTATTGTGGCCAACAATGAAATATAATCATTTAAGGAATCGTTCATCGCTTCAGGAAGCGCCCCCAATTCAGCACGATCCTCCCCGCAATGAGAGACAATAAGGGACTCTCCCGTAGTGGGAATAAGGCTAAGACAGAGTGCGGGTGAGCGTAAGTGGGAGTTTATCCAAAAATAAGGCATGCAAAGAACTCTGCAACCTACGAGAGCGCTCTGTCTGACAATAGCAAAGACAGGCGTATTTCTAATACAAAAAACGTCATCAACACCTAAACACTATAGGGGGCACAAGTTAATTGGGATTGGGTGGCGTCGACTAACTATAGGTGTTGCTGCAGCGGGGTTGGTCTTGGCGTGACGACGTCACTGGTCAGCCTCGTGGGTTGGGTTGGGCCTGGCAGGCCGGCTTGAGGTCATCTGCGCGGTGTTGATGTGCTGGGGCAGCCTGTGACAATGACGAATACCTTTCCTGTCTCATTTGCCCTAGGCCATGCACACTGTAGTTATTCAGAAAACGACATTTAAGTTCATTAATAAATCGCTTCAGCAGCTTATCTTATAAAATAAACACAACACATGAGGAATGCACCTCGTGAGAGGTCTGGTGGTTGTCGGTTGGGGTGAGATTTACCTGTGTCCTATTGACCGGTATTTTAGGTCGCGGGACGGGGCTCTGGGGCCTGGGCCGAATGATACATGTCTGTCGGCTGCGTTAGAAGTTATTATATAGATGGGTCTCTGTGTCTTGTCCCAATGATGGGGGTCGTCCTTGCGCGGGGTCAGGATTCTTGGGGGGTTCGTGGGATTTATGAGAGGGTGCTGGTAGATCAGTGGGTTCAACCGTGGGTTTATTACCGTGCTGTAAATAACACAGGTGGCGGGCTGTGGCCTTGGTTGCGGCGCCGGGGCCTCTGACTCTCTGAAGTAACGCCAGCTTGGTTGGGGGAGGTGAGGGAGCGCGGCACAAGTCTTAGCTTTTTTATCTGGCAGGCTTGGTGGGGTGGGAGAGGGAATGGCCTTGCATATATCCACAAAGGTATTTTCCTCGTGCGTTGCTGATCAGTGAATGCAGAAGTTCTATACTGTTCTGCCTTATTTTGACGTTATTTAGACACACATATATATTTCAATTTCGTTACACATTTCTTTAATACAGTCGGTTCCAGTACCTTTTCATTACCTAACATTATATTCACTACATTGTGTGCGTATTGTATGTACATTAGACGTTATACGAGGGATATCTAGGTTATGGCCTACAGAGATTGATGCTCGCCGCTTTGGGTGATTCAAAAACATATATGAGTTCAAGTTTCTACATACTATTGAAAAACACTTTTACAAAATAGAGGTTACACGTTTGGTCAACATCTTTCTCCGTGGTTATAGCAGCATTAGTCCAGACCTGGAGGGATATCATATAACGTTACATTTTTATGGTTTATTCACATTTTAAACAGAGGTAGTTCATTAATACCAATACTTGAATTATTTTCTACCTTCTTCAGATAGTGATGCTTCAGCTTTTTTCCCCGTTACCCCGGCCTTGCGGTCCGGGTCATACGGGGTGCAATATCACATTGTTACTAATATAATGTTGCCGTGTTGGCATCTCGGGTTTAGCTCATCTCCGACTTTCTCATGGGAACGCGCTTGCAGCGGATCTGCCAGGGCTGCTGAGGCGGCAGAGATGCATGAAAGGCCCTCCAAAGGTGGGGGCCTCGTTACAGTGTGCTGAACTCACACCATGTTTGCTATGCAAGATGGCGTCTAGGCCTAACTTAATTTTTGGTAAATGCACGGACAGGGTACGTGTGGGCAATGTCGTCGGCGGGTGAATCCTCCTCCACCTGGGCCCGGGTGGCATGAGGGGGCGCCCACCGAGTCATGGTCCTCACCTGGGGAGGAAGCTGTAGGTGAGGAGGGCCTCGTGGCCATTGCTCCCCTACATTTCCCCCCTTTCGTTACTTAAAGTAACGAATTCTTTAGCTCTTCCAATCTTCTACATTCTTGTTCCTCTATCACTGCGTCATCCCATGCAGGGGTTCCTTTTATAGGCATCCATGCTCTGCACACCCCCCTTAAACTCTCACCTCTCCTAGCATACTCGTCTGGTGTACATGTTAAATATATACAGTCGCCAGTTTCTTCCAGATCTACCCAGACCTCCTCATACCATTCCAGTTCTACGTCTCGTGGTTCTTTGATAGTGGTGTGCCATAGTTTATCTACTATGTACTTATCACGGCACATAGGCACTAACTGGTACCTGGGGGTGTTATCTGCTCCTGTCTGCACATGTACTTCTTGTGTTGCTTTAATTGTACCACCGGAGTTGCCCATTGTCACCATCATCATTGCACCGTTAGGAACTGCGTTAGCACAACATCGGAGGCCCACCTGGCACAGGCAGAACATCACAAGGATGATCACCACTATTGGTATCAGGAACTTCATTGTCACTCCAAGCCATGAGGGAACCCAAGAGAAGATATTGTCGAACCATGAGCTATCCTCAGCTCCACCTTCCATTTTCATCTTCTCGCCCAGGTTATGTACTGCTTCAATAACGTGGGACAGGGACCCATTTTCTGCGTCTTCAGAAGGTACGAACGTGCAACACGCACTTCCTATTTTTCGGCAAACACCTCCATCGATTGCTGTTAACAGGTCTAGAACATACCTGTTCTGCATGGTCATTAGTCGCAGAGCTCGTAGTTCCACCTTTATTATGTTGAACCCTTCTTCAGTGTCATTGGCCAACTGGATCAGTTCCCACCGTGTGATCTGGAGCCATTTTGCATTTGCTCGTGCTTGGACACTTGATACCAGAGAGGCAAAGAATGTTTCCACGGAGCTGAACAGGCGATACCTGTCTGGGATCTGTGCCAATAAATCAGATGATGCTTGCGATATGTAGTTCGAGGCTCGCTTGTTCCTTGAGAGCTCTTCTCCTTTCCCTCCGGAGGACAGGACATAAAGGTGCGCTTGTGTAGTTGGAGAAGCTACATCCTGGTTCAAGCCTCCTTTCATCATGTTACTTCTGTCAATGTGGCTTTCTGGAATCACCATTAGTGTTGAATGCAAGGTGGCCATTGAGCAGCTACCACTCCATGATTGGGGAAGGTGCAGGTACGCCTTGTTTCCGCATACCCAGTATGTGTCCATTAGTGCTGCTGTTCCTTTTTTCATATCTGGGATGGTGAGAGTTTTGTTACAATTCTTGTTCGTTCCCATTGCCATTTTTCCTTCTCCCTTGAAACATAGTTCGTTTTGTATTTCACTTTGTAGCTTGAAGGGTTTCTCCATCGCTGTTACCCATGTTAGTTTAGGGATGTGTTCTTTCCATATTGGCAAGCACGTTCTTTCCATCCACCGCAACTTGTCCGGTTGGACACCTTTCAGTGCTTCTGCCTTGCACAGCACTTCTTCGTCTTTCCATTTGTTTTCGGAAAACAGTGTCCCTTGTATTGCAAAGAAAGGTTCTTTAAGACAGATCACTCCAGACGCTTGCGAATAGCACGTTTTGTTGTTCTGTAGCATTCTGAAAGAGACATCGTGTGCTTGAAAAGTGTTCTTTATTCTACACAGCGTGAGATGAAGGAGACATTGGGCATCCACAATGGGCAATTCTCGTGGCAACAATACTTTAGGTGTGCCTGATGCATGGGGGATAAGCGAGCAGACATAGCAGCTCTCATTGGTTGTCTGTTTGGCTGTTGTGCTCATATCTGCATACCATTTATTTGCTTGGTGAGGGTGTCGTGGGTCTTCCATTTTGTCTAACCCTAGCCCATAATACTCATCATACCCCTGTCCACCAGTCTCTCTTCTCTGTCTACTTTTCTCCCTTCTTCTGTACCTTTTCGTTATAGTAGGTGAAGAACCAGGCCCCCCTTCCTCCTTCCCACCCCCCTTTTCTAATTCTTCATATAGGGACTTGTGTTCTGTCATCATAATCACTTTTCCATCCTCCTTAATAAACAAGAGATCGTTGTTTGAAGTTGGGGCGGGAGGGATCGTGCGGTTGTTGTATGTTCCAGGTTGGGACATTGTGTCATTATTTACATTTTTGGTTCTTGATTGTGACAGGACAGCAGTGGGTGGTGTAGTATAGTATCCCCACACAAAGTGTGATCCATCCCAGATCAAAAAATCACCTTCTTTGATACCTACAGTCGGAATTGTTTTCGTTCCAGGGGCAAGGGTGGTGTTGTTCCCCCCTCCCCCCTCGTTCATCTCGGTAGAGATGAACGCTATAACCCAGTGTAATACTAGACAAAACATCGAGATGAAGAACACGATAGCACACATTGATAAACCACATTCAAATGAATATGTTAACCTAGCCACTAACATTTCTCTAAATCTAACATATCTATTAGTTGCAGGCTGCCCATTCGATGCCATGATAAATCCTGTTTGAGACACAAGAGTTTATTAAATACAAACATGTAAACATTTCCACGTTGTAACGTTTCGGTGATAAAATATAGGGTTAGGTGAGGGAGGGGGTGTGTTGACAGACAAGGTAGCCTTTCAATCATCATTATTCGTTCCTTACTTTATATATATATATATAAATAATAAAAAACATGACAGTTTAAAAACAACAATAATAAAAAAAAAACATCTTAAAGAGCACAGGAGAGGAAAAAAGAACCCCACGCAAAACTTTCAAAAATTGTAATAAAAAGAAAATTTTCATATACATATGTACATCTTTTAGTCCAGGACATTTGTTGTGCGCTAATTGTGTTCACTGTTCATCTCATAATGCACACAAAATTCCAATCATTCATTCCGCACAACTTCATCGTCCGCTGTTGCCTGTGCCTCGTCCTGTACCTCACTCTCCGCAGCGCTGTAAGCTTTACGTACGTCTGTCAAATGCACCCAATATCGCAGGCCCTTCACCTTTACTGCTGTGGGCGTACAAAACACTACCTCATAGGGGCCATGGAAACGTGGTGCATTCCACCTCCGCACAAAACTTCTGACATATATAAGGTCACCAGGCATTAGCTGTAGTGGTTTTTCAGGCAGCCTGGTTGGTTCAGTCGCGTTCCCCTCCTCTCTTGTCGAGGGGGGGGCTAGTTGCTTTGCAATTACGAGCGCTGCCCGTGTCAGTTTTCGCAGGTATTCTGTGAACTCCTCCCCCAATATAGCTGCGCTTCTGTGTGCATCAGAACGCTCACGGAGAGGCGAATGCGCTGTGTGCATTCTTCTTCCCGTGACGATCTCGTGCGGGGACAAATGGTGGTCCTTACTTGGCTGGTTTCGTAGTTCAAACAAGGCCAAAGGCAGGCAGTACATCCAAGTCTTTTTAAGGGAAAAACAAAGTTTTGATAATCTGCTTTTTAACAGGCCATTTATCTTTTCCACGACGCCATTACTTTGAGGATGATAAATCGAACATAATTTGTGCTTTATTCCCAATAATGTAGTCACTTCTTTAAATAATTCATTAACAAAATGCGTCCCGTTATCTGAGCGAATAACGTCGCAAATTCCCCAGCGCGGAAACACTTCTCGCACTAGGAACTTCGCGGCGCCCTTCGCGTCAGGGCGGGCACATGGGCCTGCCTCCACCCACCTCGAAAATGGACATACAACCACAATCATGTATCGAGCCCCGTTACACCTTTCTCCCATGTCTACATAATCAATGTGGAGCTCTCTGAACGGGCCACTTGGTTTTGGTATCGTACCCCTTAGTGTGCGCAATGTCATACCTGAGTTGTAAATTTGACATGTCGTGCATTCTAGAGCTAACCTTGTGACGTGTTCCTGGAGGCAAGGTGCAAACCAATCTTCTTGTATCTCTGCCATTATGTGTTTCTTTGTGTTGTGTGCGGGAAAGTGTAGTTGTTGAAATGCTATTTCTAGCAGCGTAATTGGCATTACCACTTTTCCTGAACTCTCTTGTCGCCACAATAAATCAGTTGGTGATTTGCTGCATCCTCTCTTAGTCCACAGCAATTTTTCCTCTGCACTAGCTCCCTCTTGCAGCTCTATTATCTCCTGTGTGGACATCATGTTATATCCTGTGGGGACCTCTTGGCTTGCTGTGTGGTGCAACATGTACTCCCCTATTTCACCTTTTTGTAAATATGAAGCTGCTTTGGCAGCGGCGTCTGCTGCCGCGTTCCCCAAAGATATAAAATCTGTATTTGTGGTATGAGCTTGACATTTTACGATGGCCACTGCCGTGGGGTCTTGCAGGGCCTCAATCAGTTCTTTCAATAATTCTGCATGCTGGACTGGCGTTCCGTCTGCTCGCCGAAACCCTCTCCGCCCCCACCGGGCCAACCCGCCGTGAACTGTTGTTGTCATGTATGCTGAGTCTGTATATATGGTCACTGCGCACCCCTTGGCGGCATGCAATGCTTCTATTAGCGCTATTAGTTCTGCTGCTTGCGCTGAATAGTGTGATGGGAGGCGGTGTTGTACTAGTATCTCATATTCATCTTCCTCTAATCGTACCACTGCCATACCCACATGCTTTTCTCCTGTCTCCATGTCTATTGATGCTGACCCGTCCACAAAATACACCTCACCCTCGGTCAGGGCATTTTCAAAAATCACTGGATCCTTACTTTCGTCACCTGTGTACGTGGCGCAGTTGTGGTTTTGCATGTCCTCTACGGTGCATGCCTCTGTGATGAATGTGGCTGGGTTCACTGTTTTACATCTTACTATATGGATGTTAGCGCTGGACAGTATTATCTCATATGCTGTGGCGCGTTGTGTTGTCAATGTGCTCTTTGTTCGCTCTAATATTGCAAAAAGTGAGTGTTCCACAAACAGTGTCACCGGGCAGCCCATCACTATCGTGGCACTTTTTTCAATTGCGAACGCGGCTGCAGCTAAGGATTGTTCGCACGCAAAATGACCTTGCATTACTGCGTCTAGGGTGCCGCTATAGTAAGCAAGTGGTTTGTGCCCTAAAGATGTTTTCTGTGTCAGTACCGCTGTCATCAGTGTTCCTTTGCAGTGTGAAAATAAAAAGAATTCGCGCCCATAATCTGGATTTGCTAGTACTGGAGCGCTTGATATCAGCTCTTTTAGTGAGTTAAATGCTGTGTTCATCTCCTCTGTCCATTCTATGTGTTTGTGTTCTTGTTGTGCTTCTTTCAGTGCCTGTAACAAGGGCCTTGTGTACGCCGCATAGTCCAATATCCATGCTCGGCAATAGTTACACATACCCAGAAATTTCTGCATCTCTTTTACTGTTTTGGGCTCCCCAATTGTTCTAATCGCCTGTGCCCTGTCTGGTATAATTCGCTTGCCATCCTTTGATATCAGCTGACCCAAGTATAGGACCTCTGTCAGACAGTATTGTAACTTCCCCTTGTCCACCTTGTACCCTTTATTGGCCAATAATGTCAAAAGTGTTATCGAGTCCTGTCTGCACTCTTCCTCAGCCTGTGCACAAACCAATAAATCATCAACGTACTGAATCACTGTGCTTTCTACAGACAAATTCCCCAGATCTTCATGTAGTACCCTGTTAAATATGCTTGGGCTCTCGCAATATCCTTGTGGTAGTCTGCAGTGTTCGAACCTCCTTCCTCCTAATGTAAATGCTGTCAAGTACCTGCTCTCTTCTGCTAAGGGGATCGAAAAAAATGCATTTTTTAAGTCAATTACTGTGAAGTGTGATGCTACTTTTGGAATGTTGCACAGTATTGTCGCCGGGTTCGGGACTAAAGGGAACTCCTTCATTACCACATCGTTTAGTGGGCGTAAATCTTGTATCATCCTCCATGAACCCCCCTTCGCTTTTTTGATTGGGTAAATGCATGTGTTGCATGGGGAGTTTGAGGGCACTATTATACCCTGTGCTAGCAGTGCTTCTATTGTCTCTCTGATCCCTTCTTCTGCTTCTCGCGACAGTGGATATTGTTTCACCCGGGGTAGTATTGCTCCCTGTTTTAATTTTATCACCACAGGCTGAACTTCATGCAGCAACCCTACATCGTGGGGGCCATTAGTCCATAAGTTAGTGGGTACTGAACTCATGTCTTCATCAAAAAACGTGTGCGGTGCTCCTACTACCGCCATTAGTTCAACCTTAGTTTGTCTGGCTGTAACTACAATGTCGCAGGGCATTGCCAGTTCCATCACTATTTCACCATCTCCCTCAGTGTCAGAAAATAGCTCCTCGTCCGAGAGCTCTCTCAGCGGGATATTTGCATTTGTACACAATACTGTCCTCCACTCACATCCTTCCATGTCAATACCAATCACACATATTCTGTTTGTTGATACATGTATTGCATGCAAATCCAACGATAGTACTGCCCCAAGAGCAGTGTCAGGGCTTGCTATGGGACGAAAAAGGAATTCTGCTGGGATCCTCCACTCCACCCTTTTTAGTTCTGGTACTATGAGAGCCAATGTTCTCATACCTTCAACAAACATCTCCTCATTTCTTGGTACCCCTCTGATCTCTTTCATGATTGTGTGGCCGTGTATTACTGCTAATATACGGAGGGGGCATATGCCTGGCGTTGAACATACGATGCCGCTCCCTGTGAATGATATTGTCATATTTAGTTTGCTCAAGAGATCTCTCCCCAGTAAGTTGATGGGAGAGTTTTCATAGTATAGTAAGGGTGCTTTCACTGTTTTACCCCCTACTGTCACATCCAATACCTCTGTGTAAGGAACTTCAATTACAGCCCCAGAGAACCCCTGCGTCTCTAACGTTCTATTAGATAACGGGAACCGGCCCTCTCTAATGCATGATTTCTCCGCTCCCGAATCCACCATGAATATGAATTGCTTGTCTCCTATCTGCGCTCCTATCAATGGTTCCTCTGATGCATTGTGGGTCGTAGACAGTACTGGACACGCAAGTGCTCTCTGTGGGCTGTCCTATGCGGGGTGTCTCATTGCCCCCCCTTGATCGAAAATGTTCCCCGAAACTACTGACACTCCACTGTAAGGTGCGGGGGCGGGTGCCCCATTAGCTACTGTGGCGAAAGTGTTACCAGGCGTGTAGTGCACATTGTCATTATTCTGTGGGTTGGTTTGTGTTCGGTACTGATGTCCGTGTAGTTGTGCGTTACTCCTTTGTACTACATTGTCTGGTTGCTGGTATTGTCCCATGGGGAGGCCGTAGGGGCTTCCTGGATGGGGGTGTCCATACTGTTCTATCTCTTGGAAACCGTTGTTTTGTCTGCTCCTGCATTCTCTTGAGTAATGCCCCCATCTCCCACAATTCCAACAGCTCCCCTGTGGACCTCTGGGACCCTGCCACCCATTTCCTCCCATTCCTCCATACCCTTGTCCTCCTCTTCGACCCCTGTACCCACCTCTTCCTCCTCTTGGGGCCCACTCTTGCCACGTTGGACCTCCGTTCTGCTCCTGCTCTGTCCACTGTCGTTGCCCTTGTCCTGCCCAATTCGCTGCTATTCTTCCTTGTATTGCTATTTGCCCCTCCTCTCCTTCCTCTCCCTCCCGTATGAGTGGGAGTCCCGCTACCGCGGCTGCGACCTTCACCAATTTTGATTGCACCAACTTCGCCTCGTCCGCCAACCTTTTCTGTGCTACTTCCCTCTCTCTTTCTTTGATCCGTTTACAATGGTGTACGATTATGCTTTGGATCTCCGGCCAGCCTTTTGCCTCAACGCCTGCTATTTTATCTAGTGCCTTTTGCACTTCCTTTGGGAGCCCTCTCTTAATGATGAAATAAAATAGAGATGTGGATTGGTGCCAGGGCGTACCCGTTTCCGCTCTCCACATCTCCTGCACCCGGAGAATGTAATCCATAGCGTCCTCCCCGTCATTCATGGTACATTGCATTACTGACTGCAAATCAGGGGTATCTGGGAAGGTTTCCCGCAGTGCGTCCCACACCCTCGCTCGCACGGTGTTAAAAGACGCCCCATCATGGCGATCACACTCTAAAGTTACAGCTGGAAAACCCGCTTTGGCCCATACTCTGTCTGCCTGATCCCCTACTGCGGACACTAGTAGGCTCTTCACATCGCCTACTGCCAGCGGTATACCAGCGGTATGTTTCTCAAATGCATATATCCACTTGCTTGCCCCTCCTGACAGCTGTGGTAGTAATTTCATTAAATTAGCCTTGTCCATCTGAGCCCACGGTATATAGTTTGGCCTCCCGCCCCCCCTGTGGAGTAACGGGAGTTGTAATTTCCCTTTTGCCGTTGCAGCTTCCTTTTCCTTAGTCACTGCTGACTCCAATGACGCCATCTTCCCCACCCTATTTCGTAGTCGTCCCATCCATTCGTCTTCTATAGTTCCCAGTGAACATGCACCATCTAGCTCCTCGCCTTCTCCTCCTACTGCCATGCTCAATCTATCACTCTCATCCACCCCTCCTCTGACATCACATAACAAATCCTCTCTGATCCCTCTCTCTCGTGAGACATCACCAATGCTTCCTTCTGCTGTCCCCACTTCTATTATTCTTGTTGGTTCTTCCTCAATCCTGAACAGTATTTCCCCCTTTTTCCATCCCTCCTCAATTTGTCTATTTTCGCTCGACGCTCTAGACGTGCGTCCAGATTGTGTGGGGGCGCATGCTGTGCGTTCACATATGTCTTTTATTCTTGAGAGTTCATCTCTTGCCACTGTAAGCCTCGACTCTAAGTCACTCGTTAACTTCTCTATATCCACCCTCTGTGTGCCTCCCTGGGCGCGCTCTCTGGTGTTTTCGTATGGTGGGGGTGCAGTTGGTCTTTGTGGTGTGCTGGTCGAAGGGGGAGGCACATAAATCGGGTCGCTATATCCTGCTGCAGGGGCTGGTTTAGGTAATATTGGGTACAACTTAATCACCTCCGCCGGTTGTTCTGTACTTAGCTGTTCCTTTTCCTCTCGCGGGATCATTAGTGGATTATCTGTGGTGGAAGGTAAATCAATATTTGGTGTTGGAGCTTTGGGTGGGGGTACTTCCTCAAACAATCTCCAGAGATCTAATATCTCCTTCCTATTCTGCCATTGTTTCCCCTTATACTTGAGGCGAATACATGTACATACCATATCAAGAACGCTTTTGTCAAAAGACCCTCCTTCTGGCCAAATCTGGGGCAACCCCTCCCCTTTCAATTCTGTTAACCATTGATCATGATATTTATTTATGCGTTCAGCATATCCCGGCAAGCTCTTACAAATGTGTGACAAGGGAGTTTCAGCCCCCATCCTCTAAATCGCTAGCGCTACCGCGTTCGCCTTCGTTACTTTTGATTAGGTGTAGATATGCGTATGTATACCTTTATGGCACAGACAAGAGCGGACCTCTCAAAATTATCACCCACTGTTATTCACTGTGCAAATCTCTTCTCACTCACCATATCTCATCTCCTTCCCATTCCCAGGCACTCTTATGTAATCTCACTTGCAATTGATCAAGTAATGGTTATGGCCACACTCTCTGGCACCACCTCGCGGCCACCCGTTCGTCTCCAACACTCGTACGGTGCGCGCACCCTTCACAATACTTTCTACTCACACTTTTGTCTTTTTCCTCCCTTTCCTCCCTGGCCAGCTGTCCCTGTTTCCCTGCTAAGGTTACTGTGTTCACGTCTGTACGTGCCACTACTGAGTCCCCACTTTTTAAGATGTTCTAACTACTTTATACCCTTCTCATTTTCACCCCCTACCCCGTGGAAATGGAAAAAAAGAAATAGAGAGAGAGCACAATCACTAAAAATATTCCCGGTGTCTCCTTTTGCTAGACACCAATAACTTATTTCTCACTTCTTCATATATTCCCAGTACTAGTCTAGATAGCACTATGCGGCGCCGCCTTCCACCCCCTTTCGGAGCTAGGTTTCCGTCACTTCTACCACGTCACTTATTTCTTACTCCTAATGGCCATATGCAAAGAAAGAATAAAGAAAGTTTCAAGACCCGTCTTTAGTAGACCCCCGATATTCTTCTCCTCTACCTGTCCCCGTTCTTTTATTCCCAATTCCCCTTCTTCTCCCCTTGACGATCACTCGCACTCGGTACTCACGTGCCCGTCTTGAACCGATACTCTCCGAAACTGGGTCCGTCCAGGCGGCGTCACCGGTAACTCAACGGTCAGCCCCTGGCTCCGGCGAGCGGCACTCAAAGGGGATTTTTTTCCAATCGGGATCCCGTACCCTTTCTCATTGA
The DNA here is from genome assembly GCF_040938575.1 of Ambystoma mexicanum. Lineage (NCBI taxonomy): Eukaryota > Metazoa > Chordata > Amphibia > Caudata > Ambystomatidae > Ambystoma > Ambystoma mexicanum. Next base: position 296,791,083 of record NC_090927.1, read on the forward strand.
GTGCGCACTTCTTATTGTGCCGGTCGCCGTTGGCGGGCGGCCTCCCGGAGACGGCTCACCGTGCGTATCCCTTCTCGACCGGAGATTCTCGTGCCACAAGGGGGTCGTTAAGAAGGAGTTAGGAAAAATAGTTTGGAGATATCACGCTATCGGGGTCACCACTGAAAGGAAGCGCCCCCAATTCAGCACGATCCTCCCCGCAATGAGAGACAATAAGGGACTCTCCCGTAGTGGGAATAAGGCTAAGACAGAGTGCGGGTGAGCGTAAGTGGGAGTTTATCCAAAAATAAGGCATGCAAAGAACTCTGCAACCTACGAGAGCGCTCTGTCTGACAATAGCAAAGACAGGCGTATTTCTAATACAAAAAACGTCATCAACACCTAAACACTATAGGGGGCACAAGTTAATTGGGATTGGGTGGCGTCGACTAACTATAGGTGTTGCTGCAGCGGGGTTGGTCTTGGCGTGACGACGTCACTGGTCAGCCTCGTGGGTTGGGTTGGGCCTGGCAGGCCGGCTTGAGGTCATCTGCGCGGTGTTGATGTGCTGGGGCAGCCTGTGACAATGACGAATACCTTTCCTGTCTCATTTGCCCTAGGCCATGCACACTGTAGTTATTCAGAAAACGACATTTAAGTTCATTAATAAATCGCTTCAGCAGCTTATCTTATAAAATAAACACAACACATGAGGAATGCACCTCGTGAGAGGTCTGGTGGTTGTCGGTTGGGGTGAGATTTACCTGTGTCCTATTGACCGGTATTTTAGGTCGCGGGACGGGGCTCTGGGGCCTGGGCCGAATGATACATGTCTGTCGGCTGCGTTAGAAGTTATTATATAGATGGGTCTCTGTGTCTTGTCCCAATGATGGGGGTCGTCCTTGCGCGGGGTCAGGATTCTTGGGGGGTTCGTGGGATTTATGAGAGGGTGCTGGTAGATCAGTGGGTTCAACCGTGGGTTTATTACCGTGCTGTAAATAACACAGGTGGCGGGCTGTGGCCTTGGTTGCGGCGCCGGGGCCTCTGACTCTCTGAAGTAACGCCAGCTTGGTTGGGGGAGGTGAGGGAGCGCGGCACAAGTCTTAGCTTTTTTATCTGGCAGGCTTGGTGGGGTGGGAGAGGGAATGGCCTTGCATATATCCACAAAGGTATTTTCCTCGTGCGTTACTGATCAGTGAATGCAGAAGTTCTATACTGTTCTGCCTTATTTTGACGTTATTTAGACACACATATATATTTCAATTTCGTTACACATTTCTTTAATACAGTCGGTTCCAGTACCTTTTCATTACCTAACATCATATTCACTACATTGTGTGCGTATTGTATGTACATTAGACGTTATACGAGGGATATCTAGGTTATGGCCTACAGAGATTGATGCTCGCCGCTTTGGGTGATTCAAAAACATATATGAGTTCAAGTTTCTACATACTATTGAAAAACACTTTTACAAAATAGAGGTTACACGTTTGGTCAACATCTTTCTCCGTGGTTATAGCAGCATTAGTCCAGACCTGGAGGGATATCATATAACGTTACATTTTTATGGTTTATTCACATTTTAAACAGAGGTAGTTCATTAATACCAATACTTGAATTATTTTCTACCTTCTTCAGATAGTGATGCTTCAGCTTTTTTCCCCGTTACCCCGGCCTTGCGGTCCGGGTCATACGGGGTGCAATATCACATTGTTACTAATATAATGTTGCCGTGTTGGCATCTCGGGTTTAGCTCATCTCCGACTTTCTCATGGGAACGCGCTTGCAGCGGATCTGCCAGGGCTGCTGAGGCGGCAGAGATGCATGAAAGGCCCTCCAAAGGTGGGGGCCTCGTTACAGTGTGCTGAACTCACACCATGTTTGCTATGCAAGATGGCGTCTAGGCCTAACTTAATTTTTGGTAAATGCACGGACAGGGTACGTGTGGGCAATGTCGTCGGCGGGTGAATCCTCCTCCACCTGGGCCCGGGTGGCATGAGGGGGCGCCCACCGAGTCATGGTCCTCACCTGGGGAGGAAGCTGTAGGTGAGGAGGGCCTCGTGGCCATTGCTCCCCTACACTTCATAAAGCTTCATGAATGGTAGCATGGCAATAGGTGTTGCAGCTAGAACATTATTATGAATGTGTAGCCCGGCAGCTGTGGAAAGATGGGCCTTATTCTTGAGATCCATATCTGTGTCATTATTATCTATGACCGAGGCATTGGAAGATTGCATGCTCACTTTGGGTGTATCAACTGTTTTTGAACATGAAGTTGTTTTCCTTCTGTCTTCGTTAGTAGTATTGCCTCCAACAGATATTTTCCTATGCGGTGTACTTGTTTATGAAAGCAGAGAATTCATGTCCGATCTGTTGTTAAGATTTGTCTAGGCAAGCCTTTCCATATTTAAGGATGAAGCTCTCTTCGAGTCTCTCGCGCATCGTGAGAAAGTCTGCCTTTAATCTTTCTGTTATGCGTGCTTCTCGCGCTGCTAACTCAGATACGGGCGGTTCTTTATTTTTGGAATATGTGTTTATTGAGGCTGCTTCAGACAAGGTGCACATACAGAAAATGGCCAATCCCATGACTGTGCCACATGCTGTCCCTGCTTCAGTGATCGGGTATGTGCTTGGACATCTGCTATTAAAACCCTATCAATCGGTGTACAATAGATGACGCTAAGGTGACAATTTTTAATTTCTTTATTTTCCAGTGTTTTGCCCCCCCCCCCACACAGTTATCCAGAAAACCCATATAGGGTAGGACATTTTTCCTTTAAGTACATTAATGTACAGTATAAAGCACACTGGTAGAGCAATAGTAAAAAAGTTTTTTTTTCCTTGTGTGCCATTGATATGCTTTGCTCATCTTTCTATTTTGTGGAACCATAATCCCTGTTAATGGCATGTACCAAACTGGATTACTTGTGCATCTGCCTTTGGGGGACACATTATTGCTGTTAACTTTTGAAGCTAAAGCGCCCATTTGCCTTCACACTAAGCTCAGTCTGATGAGTCGTTCTACAACTCTGACCAGACAGTGGGTACTGTGGACATAACAGTAGTGTAGGTGTGTGTGCTCTTTACTGTACAGCAATGTTAGGGAGAATTCTCCAGAATGGCTAATTTCCCTTACCTACTGAGTCCATCAGCAGCTTTGCTGGATTTCTAGGATTATTTTTTTTCACCTGGTAAGAGTGTGAGCTTTTTTTCCCATTCTTACATGTGTTTTGCTGTGTGTTTAAAAATGTTTGTGTACATAGACTGTGGAGCCTCACCTACTCCATAGGCATCATCTTTTTACTGTGTGTCACACAGCACCTTTAGTGCAGTGACACAGGTTTGTCTTTTTCAGACTTCCCACTTTAAACTCCATTTTCCGAGACTGACTACTGTCTCCCAGAACATGTAAAGTTGCCATTGACTTTATTAGTCTTTTTAAATTCACAGACCCAGTACAAACTATCTTCCATAGAGTACTACAAAGCGTTAATAGTTGTCCTTTTTTGTCCGTCTCTCATGGAACATTATTTCGTTCCCCTTTCTTTAAGATTTGGCTGGTGGCAGTGGTATCTACCATATTTTTCCTACCGCAGTCTATGAAAATATCCTTGCTACTGTTTTAGGCAATGTTAGTAGCCTCGAACTTTAATCCGCTGGACCCCATTTACTTTTATTTGGTTCCAGCTGGGTTTATTCGCCATTTCTTTTTGTAAAGTTCTATCTCGTGTTTTACTCTGTGCGCCAAACCAGGTTTGGTTCCTTTGTTTGCCGTCCTTTGGCAGGCTTCTGTACCGAAGCCCTCCTTAGGCACCTGAGAGTCTAGGTAGACAGGATGTGAGGGAGGGGTTTATGCCCCCTGCACAGGGTCTCCTTGGAGACCCAAGTCACACTCTTGTTTGATTGGCTAGGTGACTGTCCTGCCAGGGCAGCCACCCTGCTGTGTGATTGACAGCAGGCTTTGTGAATGGGGGAAAACTGCATAAAAAGGAAGCTCTCTGGGACTTGAAAGGCAGAGTCGCCACTGGATGAAGAGAACCGAAGAGAAGCTGAAGGAAGAGGACTGCTGCAAGTACTGCAACTACTGAACCTCCCGGTGAAGTCCTGCTGCGGGTCCGAATCTCCTAAACTTCGACGACAGAGAAGATCTGCAAGGAATCTTCTGCCCTTGTGCTGGTGGGACCAACCAGTTCGCCAAACACCAAGCAAGGCCTCCCTCCCATGGTTGAATTTGCTGTGCACCACTGCAGTGAACCGGATAGCCAGGAGGACCGAACCCTATTTGGGTTTTAAGGAGCGCACCTTTTATTCGTTGCTTTGCTCTGCTGCTGGTTTCTTCCCTGGGCAGTACAAGACCCTCCAGTCTTCCTCCTTCGTGTCAGTCCGACAGTCGCTTCAGGAACCGTGAGCCTGCAGGAACTTCTGCCTCAGCTACAGCATTCTTCTTCTTCTAAGGTACTGTTCAAACCCAGTTGGTCGTTCCGTCCGACCGCGGTGAAAGTGTTTTAAATCTTTCGCCAATCCGAGGGCTTGTCCTTCTCTACTCTTTTAAGTAACTTTTCTGCCGACCCACTTCGTTTTGAACTCTTGGCAAAGACTTAACCGTGAACTACTCTGAACTGTGTGATCCTCTGCAAAGACTATGAACCATTAAGAGTGGCCCAGGCCTATTGATTTGTGTTAGGGAGAATTCTCTGTTTAGGCTGAATTTCCTAACCTAGTGAGTCCCCCAGCAGCTTTGCTGGATTTTTGGGGTTTATTTTTATTCTCCTGCCAAGAGTGAGACTTTTTTACCCTCACTCTTGGACATGATTTGAGTGTGTTTCTTTGAATCTAAATGTGTTTAATGAGCTATGGGGTCTTTTACTCCATAGTGCTTCATGTGTTTTTGTGATATGTGTTACACAGCATCCTCCGTGCAGTAACACAGGGGTGTCATAGTGACCCCGCAGTATAGTACTGACTACTGTCTCCCAGGGCATGTAAAGTCACCATTGACTTTACTAGTCTTAAATTCTGAACAGAATCAGTACAAACCATCATATTGTGGACGTACTGGCAGGGGCAATTCGATTGCCCCAGGGTCTGTTAGTCGAGGGGGCACGTCTCCGTCCCCCCTGATCGAGTTTTGGCTGGTGACAGTGGATACTACGTTTTATTTAATTAATATTAATTCTCCGGTTGGTATTTTTTGCCAAAACTTAATTCTAAAATGGCGTTTGTGTTCTCTTCTGTGACTCCAACCCAAGTCGAGCCCTTTGTTCCACTTTTTGGCGGTCTTCTCCACAGAAGCCCTCCAAAGTGGTGCCACTCTGTCTGGGGTACTTAGGAGGGTGGAGGGGAATATAGGCACCCTGGAGTGAGTTGCCTAGGCAACTCAAGTCGCACTCCATCCTGATTGGCCCAAGTGGTGAGCCGGCCGGCTCACCACTTAGCATGTTTGAGTGACAGCTAGGCTGAGTGAATGGGGGTTTGCTGCATAAAAGCAGGGCTTTGTGGACTGGAACTTCAGAAGTTGCCACAGGACCTAAGAACCCGACAAGGGAGAAGCTGAGCCGACCTGCCACGACACCACTACCGGTGGAGACCTGCTGGACTGCCTCACCATTTTCCCCAATGACAGAGGAGATCTCCCGCCGGAGAGTCTTCTTCCTTTGACTGGTGGGGATAACCAGTTTCACCGTCTTTTCGCTTTCCCGACGTACCTCGTGGCCGCCTTGCCCGTGCCAAGCACCCCGGCAACCGGGATACCACATTTTACCACGACCGCGAAACCAAGGTACCACCTTTAACCGGAAAACTCTGCGGCTGGTTTCTTCCCTGGTAGTGCAACGACCTTCATCTTTCCTCCAAGTCGAGATCTTCTCTTCCCCTGGACGACGACGCAACTTTCACCCACTATCAGGAACAACTGCCACCGCTGGAGGATCCTTCCCACTTAAGGTACCGTGTCCCGCCTGGCTTCCCTTGCTACCGACTGTACGGGGTAGATTTAGCCCCCGGCTTTAGAACCTGGGTTAGCCTGGGACACCTTGGCTAAACTTTTCTAAGCCTCTCTAAACTCTTTTTGAACCCTCTGCAAGACTTTCTAAGCCTAGTGTAACTGTGTGATCTTGGGTGCATTTGTGCTCTGCTCCCTCTAAGAGTGGGCCCAGCCTTTGGACTTTGGCTCACCAGTGACTTTTTGCTCTCTGCCTTGCTAACAGTGTTCCTGAATCATAGAGTGGTGTACCTCTTCATATTCTGTTTTTTTCCCTCCCTTTCTCACAAACTTATTAGAGTGCAATCTAGTTAAGCGCTCACCTCTGTATGAAAATAAGTGGTGTTTTACTGTGATTTATCTAATAGGGAAAAAAAGGGTGTATATATCATAATAGTAACTGTGTTTAGAATATTTTACAATAAGAGTGCTGGAGTGTTTCAACTGTGTGTTTTTAAATAAATAATTATATACTTTGATACCAAAGCTCTGGTCAGTGTTTGCTTGTATTATTGTATCTGAGTGCATATTGAGTATACTTTGCATACTGCCTAACTCTTCTTGAGGGAAGTCTGACTGCTCAGCCACAGCTACCAGGTAAATCTGGGTGGTACAGACTGCTACCAAGTGGGTTTACTGCCAACACCTGTAGTCTTAAATCTTTTGCAGTGTTCCCTAAGGGAACTGCACAGGTTTCTGCCTAACAAATTGAATCCTCATTGTAGTAAGCCTTTTCTAGATTGCCCTGCCTACTTACTTGTTTGTGCTGCTTAATTTTGTATAACCTTGTCTTTCCCTCCCTTTTTAAATTGTTGGAGTGCCATTTTACTCACACTTTATTTTGAGCTTAACTTGTCCAGAATTGATTGGGTGTTGTATAGTATATTAAGATTGTGATTTTTCTGCTGCTTTACTTAGTGAACTGTTTTACAAATGGTTGTGTAAATAAATGTATCTTCTTTTACTCAGAAACCTTGAGTCAGTGTTTGTTTGACCCATAGCAATTGCTGTCCTTTGTGGAACGTCTGATACTGCTCACTTTACTCTTGCGATAAATCTGGCTGCTCAGCCATCGCTACCACTTTACTGTGTAGTACAGGCTTGTAACAAAGGTGAATTTTTACTTGCACTTGTAGTCTTAATTGTGTGTGGTGTTCCCAAAGGGTACTGCATATGATTCTGCCTAACAAGCAGCTGCGGATCAGAGGGGGGTTGCAGTGCAGTCATTCAGGTATGCATATTATATGTACCCAAATATCTGGAGTAGATTAACTAGGGGTAAAAGCAGGGAACAATTACACGTATCCACTCAACTCCCTGATATCTGCTGTCTGTTGTATGAAACCCTCCACAGTTGGTAGTGTTACCAATACAACTCAGCACATTGAAAATATGTTTTTCCAAATTATAAACACCAGCACTGCATAAAAGACAACACGGAATAGAAAAAAAACATTTCAGAACAATACGCCTCAGTGACAACAATGACAGAAAATGTATATATGCACATCAACATAGACATTTCCAATATCAAATAATATGAAAGTCACACTCCTAAATTAATTGCAAGACACTCAGTAGAAGAATAGGAGGAAACAATATGGTCCTACAGGTTTCAGTCCTTTGAGGTGGACCTTTTTCAAGGTTTATGGTGGCTCAGTATGCAGTGAGTCCTAAAAGCAAGACAGAGGATGTGCCAAAATCAACTTTCATAAAACATAGTTACTTATTATCAACACCAGTGGTGAATATAAACTTTTAGTGAAACATTTTGTTAATAATGGGCTCAAATATTTCATTATACAGCACACTTTCTGTGGATAATTGGATAAAAAGACAGACTTTTTACAATTGGCTTTGTAGAATATAAAAACATGCTCACACTGATTGTGCCCATACATTTCCATATTGGCTGCACCAATATATTCGAGTTTTCCTATATTAAAATATAATCATGTTGTGCATAATGCCAGTAATCATACTGTAAGAGAACACATCCAAGCTGGCTTTGCCAATATATGCTATTACCCGCCCGTAAGAAAATACTTATGCTGGCTTTATCATTAAAAATATCAAGGCACTATATGGAAAGTGTCAAAAGTAGCTGAACAAAGGTAGGCCTTTCTAGACCCTTAATAATACATATCAAGTTTGCTCCATCAGTAAAAAATCGGCCAGTAAAACACTTCATACCACAATAAGATATGGTAGCTATATTGGCTGCACCAAAATGCCAGTTTAGCCATGTAATAAGTTAGATGCTCCTACACTAGGTCAGAGCACAGTACCAGATTTTATTTTTTATGCAGACAATGCTATTTTAATATCATTGACAGAAACTGGCATAAAGAAAATTCAGTGATGGTTGTAAAATGCTATGTCTAGAAATAAACTATGAAAAAAACAAAGGTATGGTTTTTCACTCTAGACATAAGAAAGCACCTAAACTCGGGCACCTAATCGAGCAAGTTTCAACCTTTGAATACCTACATTTAAAATTCTCTGGAAATTGTGCCTGGCAAGAACATAAAATGAAATCAGAGCTAAGACTCAAAAGAAGCGCTAAGATGATTTTAATATTTGCTGCTAGACATAGGTTCAGGGATGTTTGTCCAGCCCTTAGAGTCTATAACATGCAGGCAAACGCTGCTGCAATATACAGTGCTGAAATATGGGGGTATAATAAGCAGAGTAGATTACAAGAAATTGAAAATAGATTCCCAAAGAGTATCCTCTATCTGCTAAAGAGAACTACTAATGTGATGCTCCATCGTTAACTGAATCAGAAGAATATTCAGGATGACCTGTTGTTGAGGCTGATATTTTATTGGATGTGTTTGTGGTACTCACAACACCTAGCAAAATATCGAGAAGCCCTGATTGACGTCCTGACCCAGAATGAAGGCAATTCATTGCCATGCTGCAATCATATTCGGTCGGATCTCACTGAACTACGGCCGTCACCTTTATAGTCCATTGTTACCGAAATAAAAGTGGGAACTAAAGATCTCATTAAAGAGAGAACTGGTAACCTCATTATGTTTAAGATTGTGACTCCTGACGCGTATGCGCCAATGATTTGCTCTTACTTAACTATCGAGCCGGAGCTGCGCTTTGAAAATGATCTTGCAGAAATTCACCCTCCATTTATGAGGGTCCTGTTTGCAAAACTCCATTTGAAATCTTGTCACTAGTGATATTACAACAAGCATGGACCCTGCATTTGCAGAGACCTGTATAAGCTGCTTATATATGAAAGAATCTCTGGGACATTTTCTCTTTTTCTGTCCGGAATATCTGTATATAATATATCTCTATATAATAGATCAATACATATCCTACCAAGTATGCGCAAATATGGAATTCAAACAGTGGCAGATGCAATTTGGCTGTGCAAATAAGCCATTAATACTGAAGTGTATACAGTGTGAGCATGTATCTTCTTAAAGCTTGGTTGAAAAGGAAAGAATGCATGCATTGCCATTAAGGATCTTAAATATGTGTGTAATAATTGCTTCTCTATATTTCATTAATTATGATGAATTTTTATTAAACAGGTCGCTATAACCATTCATGATGATTTTTTCACAATTCATTAGCTTAAAAAATGTTGTATTGCTGCACACTAGATCACTGGGGTACATCAGTGATCATGTAAACCAATAATAGTTCAACATTATGTTGTACATGGAAACACTTAATGCTTCAAATAGTCTGAGCTCTTCTTTTCTTGAGTAAACATTGGGTTCTGATGAATCTAAATGACAGGATGCCATTTTTAAATACAGGAATTTTTGTAAACATTGTTTATTGTATATGATGTCCTCTTGATTTTTGTACAAAATAAATATGTGACTCTATAATATTGCATTTAATTTTCTGTTCTATACTATATTTGTTGAATATCCTAGCCCTGATGAAGAGTGTGTATAACTCGAAACGTATTGGGCCAACCAAGAAACAAATAAAAAGAAAAAAGATTGTTTCTTCTAACTCAAATGTATTACTGAATCCTTTTTTGAAACTATTTGCAAATAGGCTTTGAAGTGGAAATAATTCCTTTAGATCCTCATTTAATTTAATTTATCTCCATTAGGCTAACTTAGCCTTACAGAAAGTGTGCAGGGGACGCAGTTATCCACATTGGATTTCCTTTTGTTCTAAGCCCGTTATTTGCACCCTGCACAAGGTGAATGGGTGGTATGGCACGGCACAGGTTATAGGGGGTCATTACGAGTCGGGCAGTAGGGGATAGCGGGACCCGTAAAGGACGTGTGGTCCGACCACACGTCCCTTGCGGTTCCCGTTAGGGGACCTCAGAATCAGGCGGTGGGGGATTACCGGCACCGGTCTCCTTACGGGTGCCCGGTATCCCCTACTGCCCGACTCGTAATGACCCCCTATAACTTGTGCCGTGCCATACCACCCATTCACCTTGTGCAATGGGATCCACCACCAAAAGAAGCTTCTGGGAGAGTGGAAGATTTATTTACTGGCTCCATAAGCAAACTTCACATTTTCCACTTGCCATGGCAGCAACAAAATTATCATTGAGTAGATAGTAGTATTACCCAGTGTTTGTGTGTGTGTGTGAGATCTTTGGGTGCACAGTTTTTTGTCTGACCTGTTTTGTCTTGTATGTGGCACTTGATCGTAAACTGTGCAAAGCACGTATCTCTATGTAAGGAGGAAATTTACTTTCTTATGGGGTATGTAGAAACTGACGAAGACGGCTCAGTGAATTAAATGCACGTGTCAGTAACTGTATTCATCCTGTATCCCAACACACTAAATCATGTTTGGTTTACTCATCATCTTTCAATAACTATTCCTTTTATATGCTCATACTGATTTCATACTGATTTCCAATGTGGTGTGATGCTTCGCAAATCCACTTTTTAAACAGAAACAACGGATTCTGCTCATGAAACAGCAACATTCAGAAATCTTCGTATGCTGATGTAAAACTAAAGATGGGCTGGGAGGAGATGTGCTCTACTGGGTACCTTCATGAAAGTGAAACAGGTCACCTGACCACAAATCCTGTCTTCTCCACTTGACGAACAAGTGGGCCTAATTAGCTCTAAGTTCTCAAATTGACATTCAGTTCAGTGTGGGCCATAAAAAAGAAACACGCGACATTATTTAGCTAGCATGTCAGACGTTAGGGAGCTTAAAAGGTCTGTTCTTGGAAACTGCACTTAGCATATGGTCACAGCACTTGGGCTTGTGAGGCTGTAGCTTGCACATGATGACTAACCATGGTGCGTCTCCACCTGCCATAAGATATTTTAGCATATGCAGCTGTTGCATACCATAGTGTAGCAGTTTGGGGCATTAGTAAGCATATCATGACTACACCTAGCATGTGGCTTTAGCAGTTATGAGAAGGTAGTAACTGGCCATATGAGCTGCACTAGTTTAAGGAGGAGGTGCTTTTGCTCTATGATGGTTCTTCTGAGTATTCTCCTGGCATATCATGATTGCAACTATTACAAATGGAGACAGCACTGTAGTTAATATATGGTTGAAGACTAAAACTGTATTATCTGCTATTTCATTCATCATGCACTTATTGTAGATTTTTTTTACTTCTGTAGTGCCGCTTCATGTGATGTCACCAGAGTCAAAGTTCCCATGACATCAGTTCTGTGATGTCATCAGTGGCTCAAAGTTCATGTGATGTCACGTCCTGTGATGTCATCAGATATGTGATGTCATTTCCAGTACCCTGGGAATTTTAGTGAATTGTCGTCATTGAGGTTCATTAGAAAGCACATGCAATATGCCCTAAGCATTCTGGGACCTTGTAGTCCTCGAAAGCTAATAAGAAAGAGACATGCAGCTGCAACAGTCGCATGCAGCACTGGTCCAAGACACACCATGGTGATCCTCAAACGTCCTGACCCTGAAGGAAATTCCACTGGCAGAATGACCCTAGGACACTCACTGTGATGAAGTCCTCTGCATGGTTCAGGGGACAGGCAAGGTGGTGACTCAGGGGGCCAGGTGCCACATGTTGCCATTGGATGTTGTCCCCAGGGGTGGTATGCCACACTACAGGTCAGTCCTGGGGGTTCAGACTTACCCCGCCGGCCCAGTGGGGCAGCTCAGTCCTGAAAGGATTGACTCTGCCCAAACCCCTTATGAGTCCATGTTAAACAACACTTGTGCACTCCCTCGCCCACTGAGAATGACTGAGGTACCTCTCCTTAAGCAGACTCCAAACTACAACATAGTAGAAGAAAGCTTTCCATGTAAGAGAAATGGTTTCCTTGCACTTGGCAATGGTAGTGAGTGCCAAGATACTGTTGCAGCTTTAACCGGTATGTCCAAGGGTTCTTCTCTGGGAGTTTAAGGAGCCTGCATTGGACTCTGTGGTTCTACAGAAGAAATGTTGCCAGTCTTACTTCCTGAATGCTGAGAGTTCAATTTGTGAAGAGGTATTTCTAAGACAATGATCAACAGCAAGAGATTCCATATAACTACTTCTTTGCATGTTGAGGAAAGCAACGTGTTCCAAAAGCTTTCACAGTGTGTTTTATGATATGATATTGTTTGGCAGAATTACATGCAGTAGCCTTTGAGAACACTACACACAATTAAGACTGCAGGTGTAAGCACAATCTCACCTTTGGTATACGTCTGTACTACACAGTTTTGTGGTAGCAGGGCTGAGCAGCCAGGCTTATCTCAAGAGGGATGTGAGCAGTACAAGGTGTTACACAAAGGACTTGCAATCACATTGGTTCAAACAAACACTTACTCAAGGTTTCTTGGTAAAACAATATTAATTTATTTACACATTTAGTTAGAAAACATTCACTAGTAATATGCAGCTCAATATCACACTATAATACACTGCAGTACCAAACCAATACGTTTCTGAACATGTTAGGCTCCCCAGAAGTGGGATCAAGTCTTTGCCAATGTTCTTAGAAGTAGTTTGCACGGAAAAGAGTTATATGTTGGATTAGGAGCGAACAAGACTCCAAAGTTGGAAAAGTTTCACAAACTTACACTGTGGCACATAGGATTTCTTAACCACATTTGCACAGTACATTTGTAGAAAGAAAAGCTGTAGCTGAGGCAAATGTTCCTGGCAGTTCCTGCAGATCTCGCTGTTCCTGGGCCTCAGTCGTGGGGACAAGAGGGAGGATGTCGGGAGGTTCCTGCACTGCACGGGGAAGGATCCACAAGCTTGGAAAAATGTCAGTTTAAGGTGTGAGGCCTTAAAGTCCACAAACTGGTATCCTTCTCACTAGCTATCCGGTTTTCAACAGCACTCTGAAGAAAATTCAACCAGTATGGAGATGGTTTCCAGGTGGCTTGCGAGTTGGTTGTTCCCACCAGCTCAAGGGAAGAAGTCATCCTTGAAGGGGCTTCTCTGTCGAGGGAGTTTCAAGCTATTTGAACCTGCAGCAGGGCTTCACCGGGCAAACCAATGGTCCAGGAGTTGCAACAGTCGTCTTCCTTTAACTCGTCTTTGGTTCTTTCGTTCCAGTGGTCGACTCGGCCCTCAAAGTCCCAGAAACCTGCTTTTAAACAGTTTTCTCCCATTCAATCCAGCCTAGCTGTCACTCAACCAGCAGGGTGGCTGTCCCTGCCGGACAGTCAGCCAGCCACTCATGCCAGAGTGCATTCAGGTCTCCTAGGGGACTAAGCACAGGAAGTTACGGGCACCTCCCTCATATCCTGTCCACCCCAGACACTCAGGCGCCAGAGGGTGGGCTTCAGTACTGAGGCCCGCCAAAGACAAATGAACAAAGTGACCAAACCTGGTTTGGCGCACAGAGACAAACACTAGAAGGACCTTTCCAAAAAGAAATGGTGAAAAAAGTCGATCGGAACCTGTTTTTACAGAGGGGGCTCAGACGCCATCTTGAAAAACATGGCTCCGGTGGATTTTAGCTACCGCAGCATTTTAACGTGTTGCGGTCAGGAAAATCAAGGTAATACGACTGCCACCAGCCATTCTGGGAGGAAAGGGTAGCTTTTGAGGGCTACATGAGTTTTCTAGGCATAGGGAATACTATGTATGCCCTCCAGCACTCCGCTGTAAGGCAGTGTGTGCTGGGTCTAGCAATTTAAAAAGACTAGCAAAGTCAATTTAACTTTACATTCACTGGTAGACAGTAGTCAGTCCCAGAGAAGGGATTTAAACCTTGGGAAATCTGAAAGACATCTCTGTGCCACTGCACTGAGGGTGCTGTGTGAAACACAAGAAAAAGATGATGCCTATGCAGTTGTCTAAAACTCCATATCCAAAGAATACATAAGTAAAACACACATCAATATACATGAAAGAGTGGAAAAAAAGGCTCACACTCTTTACAGGTGAAAATTAAAGTCCTAGAAATCCAGCAAAGTTGCTGGGGGTCTTAAAAGGTAAGGGAAATTAGCACATTTATGAGAATTCTCCCTAACAGATATGATATGGCATTCATAACGCGCCTATACACAAGTGTTTTCAGCCACATGCTGTGAAACATTATTGAGCCTAGCACACCAGAGGCAGAAGCTGGAAGAGTCACAGTAGACAGACTAAAACCAAACCCAAGAATGTGGACAGGACAATTAAAGGCTCGTCCCAGCAGCTTCAGCCCAAAGCAGACACAGATGGATTTGAGGAGAAAAGCCAATCACCATCCTCAACAAATCACAACAGATGCAGATCCACACTAGAAATCCTGTCCACAGGGAGGAGGCACAGTGTTGTGTCTAGTCGGCATGTCCTGTCGGCTACAGTGAATGGAAGATGGAATGTTGATGGATGGTCCCATGACCATGGTCTCATGCGGAAGCATAGCTCAGGGGCAACGCGTTTGTCTTGGAAGCAAGACCATGCAGCACAGGTTTGAATCCCGATCCCATGCTTAGAAACCACTTGTTGGTATTAAGCGCATTAGAAATCAACAATATTTATTATGGTGAGGACCTGTTATTTCAGAGGATGTATGAGTGCTTTGAATGAGTCTTTTGTGGAGTGTGTCAGGTGGGTGTTGAACTGGAGAGTGTCAGATGGCAGGTGGGTGGCCCTTCCCCTTAACGTACTTAGATGCTTGGCTATCACTATTTTACTCAAAACAAAAAATAAATCTCCTTACAACCACTGATCTGCCTCCTGACACCACCCCATGAATCTGCTTTATTCGCAAAACATAACACTGTCCAAAAGCTGTTGTAAGAACCCACTAAGTGCACACACAGAATAAAGGAAACAACAGGACACCAGAAGGGACATGTGTCACCACGCCTGGTGCCTCCACCAAGGCCTTGCTCACAGGGTTGGATTGGCCCCTCGTCCTTGGGGGGTGGGGCCAGTTTCTGGCCATGCCTGGGCCGGTTTGGAGAAAAAAAAAAGAAAGAATATTTTTTGTCTATCTTTTTTCTTTTTTTTTTTTCAAAACGACTTTCCTCCTACTTAGGTCGATAAATGAGTACCAACACAGGTTGGGTGTTATTGTATGCCTGTTTGCTCTATAAAAAAGAGCTTAAACGTAAGTTCTATAAAATAACATATTATCATTTGGCCTTGGACGTCTGCTTGGATTCACAGTAATTTAGTGTACTTAGGAACAATGCTATTTAATGCCACTTCCTGTTTTTTCAAGGGGGGAAAGATCGTGTTTCATCGCTTCCGGGATGTCACTTTGGGGTGGGGTCAAATTACATCACTTCTGGTGATGTTATCAGAGGTCAAGGGTCGTGAGGCGAGGTGTGGGCCACTTATTTTTGGGTGACTGGGCCTATTTCTTGTCCCAGTCCAACCCTGCTTGCTCAGGATGCCCAGGCAGTAGATGCACAAAAGTATGTTGCTTACATTCCCATGTTGACTTGGAAATAGGTACAAAGTAAGCACTTCAAAAAGAGGAAAGAACAAGGCAGTCCTTTTTTCAGTCTCACAGTAGCATCAGCACAGGATGGAGAAAATGTGCTACAGTGGTGGGGCTAGTGTGTGGGAGGATTACACTTGCAAAATGGGGGCTCTGTTGGTGTGCAAGGTGAAGATTACAGCCCAACCTGAAAGAAGAGAGTTCTTGCAGTGGGTTGGTGTGGTTAAAAGTAAGGAATTATGTTTGTGCTAGGGGCTGTGCAGTGTTCTCTCCACTTCCGAGGGTAATGTTTATGGGAAGGATTTTTGTGGTCGGACTGGGCACTTTATTTTATGTGGATGGGTATTTTGTATTTGTTTAAACCATGTAAATCAGGCGATTGCATGTGTACTGTAGTTACACATGCAAGTTATAAATTCAGAAAGAACACAATAAACTGGCTCACTGAGAATGGCCCTCATTACGACCCTGGCGGAATCCGCGGTGCTAAATGCACCGCGGAGCATGGCGGAAAGCCGCCGATAGCGCCATGGGGGTTGGCGGATTTACCACCCCATGCCGACCTTGGCGGAGCGGTAAATCCCAAATCCCCATTTTACCCTTCCCCATTCCCATTCTTGCCCCATAGGGTATAATGGGAGTGGGGAAGGAGTTAATTACGCCGCCGTAAAGTACGGCGGCGTAATTAACAACGAGGTCCCTTAGCGCCATGGTTTTCTCCGCCCGGTAAAACCAGGCGGAGAAAACCTCCATGGCGCTAAGGGAACTCGTAGTACGGCGGACGGGTCCGCCGCGATTAGCGCTGGCGGAAACCCACTCCGCCAGGGTCCTAATGAGGCCCAATGACTCGTAACTCGCTCTCCCCCATGCATACGTACCTCATCTATCGTACCGGACATAGACTTACTATTATGTAAACGCTAGCGATATGATGACTTGTTGTCCGCACACTGTCTATACTTGCTCCTCCTGGGGAGTCAAGAACACCAATTGCCACCATGCTCTGTAAATATGTAACTTATGTACCTAAACTGTAAATGTGTAATTGCTGTACCTAAGCTGTAAGCCTTCTTGACAAATGCGCCCTGGTACCCCAGGGTCTGGCGTGCACAATAAATAAATAAACAAACAAACAAACAGTACTTTACATCAACATGTGTAATCTTGGCTATCATGTAATGAACCCTTTGCCATGATATGATCATCTAAATATCGCTTGCAAGGCACACACTCTTTTTGTTGCCCTGATGCCCTCACAGAACAGCAGCTGCACATTCCAGCTTGTATTTATTTATTTATTTGTTTAGCCATTTGTAGAGCGCGTGAAGGCACTGGTTACTGTGCGTGCATATTTGTGGAACAGATAGACATAGTACTGACATACAGATAGACATAGTACTGACATAAAGTTCATGAAATGAGCAATTGAAAACGTAAGACCTATAATGACTCGCTATGATGTAATTAAGGCTGGCAGTTTCATATGTCTGGTGAGAAGAGCCACGTTTTGAGGCATTTGCAGAAGGTCCAAAATGACGTTTCCGATCTCAGTGGTGGTGAGAGCACATTCCAATATTTTGCGGCGACTACTGGAAAGCTGCAACCACTTGCCCTTTGCAGTTTGAATCTCAGGATGGTGAGGAGATGCGAGTGGGAAGCCTAGTGGGTCTGTTGGATTGATTCTATGTGCAGTGTTTGAAAAGCGTTTATGAGTTAATGTGAGAGTGTTAAACAGAATGCTCTCGTGAATGGGCAACCAGTGAACACTTCTTCTTGATGGTGATATGTGGTCTTTTTTTGTGATATTCAGGGCTGCTCTTAGTGCTTTATTTCGTATGATCTGTCATTTTTATTATGTTGCGGGCATTTGGTGTGAGGGTATACAGTAACGGTTGTTGCATGGTAGGGGATTGATGGTTCATAGGAATGGTAAAGGATATGACATTGTGGCTGGGCCACGGGCAAGGCACATTGGATAAGGAAGGAGTGGTCTCCAGTGGGAGGCGATGTGAAATATCTTCCACCAAATGATAGTAATGAGCCTGGTGGTCTTTAAATGAGATGAAGAGTTAGGGTAGCAGTGTAGGAGAGCGTCAGTTTATTTTATAACAATCCCCCAGACTGGAAGACTTGGTTATTAATTTCTCTGATGGACATAGCAGAGAGTTTTTGGCAATGATGCATCCCCCACCCCGCCCCTTTGGTGTCCGGTCTATCTTTCCTAAAGATGGTGTAACTGTCAGGGATGACAAGGGAAAGGGAAGAAACTGCTGCAGCATGCAGCCACGTATCCGTAAATGGCTAACAAATCAAGGTTGTTGGAGGTGATGAGATCAGAGATTTTGAGGGCATGATCCATTTAAGACCTGGCGTTGATTAAAGCTCCTTTGAGCAGTAGAGATCCGTCTGGGTTTGGAGTTGTCCGAGTGCAGTTCAGTGCTGTTACTGGTAAGTCTGTTACCTGAAGAGATGGGCAAGTCATCCTGGTTGGCAAGCAAGATGTGGGGTTGGTGCCAGAAATGGATGAACTACTGTTGCTGGAAAGATCAATGTAATTTTGCGGTAGGGTTGACATAACTAATGTGGCCGTTTTTGGGTTTGGGGGTTGTAGGCTTATTTTGGAGCAAGTGGATGATGAGGTGGGAATTGCCAGGGTGGCAAGGACCTCAAAAACATTTTCTTTGGAGAAGGCAGTGGAAGCATTTACCTTAGCAGGGGCACCAAAAGCAGTTTCAGTAGCAGGGGAGGCAGGTACATGTTCTCTAGCAGGGGCAGCAGAAACATTTTAATTAGCAGGAGCACCAGACATATTCTCGCTATTAGGGGCACCATAAATATATTCAGTGGTGGTGTGATCAGATGCAATGTCAGTTGCACAGGTAACAAGTGCAATTTCAAAGGCTTGGGGGTAGGTTCATAATCAATGGTGGGGGCATCAACTGCTTTATCACTAGCAATGGCAACAGAAACAATTTGAACCAAAGTTCACAATGTTGTGTTATGCACTGTTGGATTTCTTTTTATTTAAATGAAGCTACTGATTGTTGACATATGTTATGTTGTTTTATCCTAGAGATGTTTTATACTTTGTCAAATCTCCACATCACCAGTAGTCTCAAAGTGCTCCTGCATTGTGCAAAAAGTACATCAGAATGCAGAACGGCACATACGTTGTTACTTAACATGTGCTTCCTCAATCACAAAATGTTTCTTTACACCACTTTATGGCAATGTGTTTTGTCTGATTGTGCTGCGTTCGGCATTTGGATAGCGGTCACTGAATATCTCCAGTTGTATCCCTGATCATGGCCACCATTCTTCTGAAGGATTTTCCTGTCCAGAATTGCTTGCTGATTCGAGCATTTCCAGCTAGAATAAGGAGCCTCCTTACTTCACCGCTTAAACCGCTTCCCTATTCACACTACCCAAATGACTACCAATGGGCTTCTAGAAGTAGATTCTTGATAGCTTACCTAGACAAGTCAACGTCTAGGAAGGCTGGAAACAGAGATGTAACGCCACATTGAAGAGATTGCGGACATTGTTATTGTGGGTGTGCGAACAAGCTAACTGCAAGCATTACATACTGATACCACATGTGTGAATCAGAGGGCCGCCAAACAGTCATGGGTTCACTGCAGCACTGATGGTAAACTCATAGGAAACATGCAGAATAAATGTAACCAAGATAGGCCTCCAATTCTTTACACAATTCCCTGAAGTTTAAAAACTTCACCATCTCAAACTGGACACATGTGGCAAATTGAAATCACGCTGAAAGCCCACAATTGCCATGTACAGATGATTCAGCATAATGACCATACATTCAGATCATTTGAATATATGTGATACAACATCAAGCCAGCAAAGGAAGCATCCTTGCAGCAGACATCACCCAGCACTTCAGCGCTTTCATTTTACTCAACCCCCACTAGAGACCCACTCAGGCAATTCAGACCTGACATCTTTACAACTCCCCTCACCCTGGTGGGGACATACACACAACAACAACAACCACCTCTGATGTGGATGGCTGATGTAGCATTCTGCATTTTGGTGGGTACCAGTGGGTCCATCCTATTCACATTGAAGTTTGGGGGAGTTTGCTGGTCGGTTGGCGTCAGTGCTTTGTCACTGAGTTGGTTGGCCATGTGGTTGGCATGATGCCATATGTATTTTCTTGTAACTGTGGCAAATTCCTGAAACCAAATACCGGCTTCTTCAGACAGACCCCAGATTTCATACACTCAATCCGCAAACCTTGTTGCCCATGGGGTACAATGTCTCTGTTTGAGAGGAAGAGACAGAGAGAGAGAGAAAGAGAGAGAGAGAGAGAGAGAGAGAGAGAGGGAGAGAGAGAGAGAGAGAGAGAGAGAACAGAGCAAGAAAGAGTGAACGTGAGGCAAGAGAGTGGAGACGAGGGTGTTAACTATGGTGTTAGGCATGTTATAAAAAACGAATAAAATAATACACATCAGAGAGGAGCGCACACCTTAATTGCATCCAGCTGCCATTTACACAGAGAGCAAATGGACTGAGATAATGAATTCAGGAAGAGGCTAGTAAGTGACTTAGTAGCACCATGATTTGTCAAACATTGAGGACACCTTTGCACTGCATGTGAAAATGACTGACATAATACAGCAGGGGCAATTTGCATGGCCCCTATAGCTAAGCTGATGATCTCATTAGAGCCAACCTTGGGTATTTTCTCTCATTTGTTGGAAGTGTATTTGATGAATTGAAATTTCTTTCAAATGAGATCAGTGTAGTAGCTATGAGTGGATCGGCGAAGCTTACTTATATACGCTTCCTCAAGAAAAGCATCTTTAAAGTGAGAAATAAATAGTGCATTACTACTGAAAGAATTAGTGTGCATAATTAGTCACACTAATAATAACAACATATATATGAAGTGATGGTAAGTAAAGGAAATTAAGCCTGTCAATTGTCAAATAGAATGGTAAATGAATGTTTTGTTTGAACTGGGAAAGGAGGCTGTGCCCTCAAAATGTATAACGAAATGTGCAGATGTTGATCCAGCAATGAGAAAAGAGACGCTGATGAAAGTACATTATCATCTGGATGTGGAAACTAGTCGGTCTTAAAATTTAAAGAGGATTTTTATAATATATGTCTATTTTTATGCCCCTAGTGTTGGGCCTATTCTAATTGTCGGGGTGTTTCAAGTCAACATCAAATCACGTTGTTTGTGCTGCGATTCAGTTGACAAATGAGGCAAACATATGTCTTATTTAGGAATAATATTTAATCTCAGAGTTTGTATATTCATTAGTTTATTGAAGTGAATAGGTGTTGAGAAATGAAAGGAAAGCACTGGTGTGTGCAGATATGTAATTCTGACAGTAATGTAATTCTGGCTGTTTTTTTCATCTCAGGTATGTTTGCTATACAGAATCCGCAACAGTAACCCTTTAGTTAAGGGTACGTTGGTGTTTCCATAGGAAAAGGCATTTCTGAGATGCTTATAACTTTGAAGCCGTTTAACAGATTTTCACAAAACCTGGAAAAAAGTATATGTGATGCTTTTTTCGGGAAGGTTTTGTAGAGTTTCGTCGAGGGGGGACTACGTTATAGAGGGGGTCCCAAAAGTTGCATTTTGTGGGACTGAATTTGTAAATGTTGCACCTGTGACTTTGTGCATGTCCCGACTGTGCCTGTGAGTTTACATGTCTTTTCACTGAATTATTTTCACCTAAAGGTTTTTTCATCTAATCTGTTTCACCTAAAACATTGTCACCTATTGTAGATTAATAACACTATTCGCCAAAAAACTGTGTACCAAATATTTTTATTTTTTTTAATTGGGGTGATTGAGGGTTCCGCCCAGACCTCTGTTTTCTGCCATTAAAAACACCCCCAACATTCCCAAATAATGTTTTTTTTTTATTGGGGGTCCACACCTAAACTCCCATTTTCAAAATGTAACCTTTTACCCCACCCAAACATACATACATATATTTTAGATTAAAAAAAATCATTGAAAGATTTTTTCCATGAAAAAATCTTTCAATTAACATTTTTCGGTGAAAAAGCTCTCGATGAAAAATCTTTAGGTGAAAAGATTGTATACCGGTCTGAGAGTGTGCCTGGGGCATGCGTGTGGAGTGATAGACTATCTTACATGCTGTCCAGGTCTTCTTGACCTAGTGACCAACCTGTGGGAGGCTTGCATCTTGATGTGTGATGATGCATCGGAGCCCAGAGAATGTTGGTTGTTTTGAATGAGTGCTCCGTGTATGTCAGACAATTGTATGCTGAGCTCACAGTGAATGAGGTGGACCATGGAGGTCTCCTGTTAATATAAATATTTAGGCATATAATGGCTGCAGCCTCCCTGGAGAATAAAGCCCTTTATTTACAACACTGGTGATGAGCTCTAAAAGGAGCTTGTGTGCAGGCATCTAAAGGCAGCAGCCAGGAAAACCCCCAGCAGGTGAGCTGCACTGCTTTGAGTCATTTGCTTGTCCTAGGAAGGCCCCTGAAATACAGGTTCACCTTTTCTTTTCAAACATAAATGCAAAGTAGCACCCACATGCTAAAGAAGGGGAGCAGCACTGTGTTTGTGGTTGTTGACATAAGGTCAGTGCGTGGGAGAATGCTTGAGCTCCTCGTTGATAAGGACGGTTTCTGACCATATTGTCGACCCTGTTTGTTATCTCTTACAATAGTAACTCAGTTGAGCATGTGTGCGGAGCTATCAATCGCTCCATGTAATGAGAGCAAATCAATTTCCGAGGAGCACCTCACCAGAAGCTGTCTTCCTTATATAAAGATACCCCACCAGTAGGTTAGAAATTATTACAGCAATTCCCTTTGACTAGGAAACAAGGAGGAGCCACTTTACATTATGCAGAGTACCAATGCAGGCCGTCCCTTGCGTTGCTGGTAGCGCCTTGGGGTGGCACTGGCACACAGAGATCTTCTATTTCTGAGATGCAGAGATGTCTGATGACATTTTGGAACGTTCGTGGTTTGGGAGCAATGTCTTTCTCCAGCACTGTTTGCCATTGGGAATGCTGGCGCCACCACACAAGATGTGCCTCTGTGTTTGGAAACCCATGGCTCACCAGATCTCCTCGGGCAGATATTGCGCTTTTACATTGTGGACTTTATATCAGCTCTTGGCAGAGTTCACCCAGCTCTATCGCAAAAGGGCACAGAAACACATTGTTCTCGCATGCCTCCTGGGCACGCCTCATGGATTGCACGTGTATGCCTTGGACAGTCCTGTTTTGGAAAAAACGCTGTTCACCAAATTACAACACTGAGCTAAGTTAATGTGACATGGGACACCCGTCTTCATGCACACAGCATGCACACAATCCTCGGACAGACGTTCTCCTTTGAAGCATACCAGTCTGCTTTTTTTTAATAGTTCCTATGCATGTGATTCTAGGGCATATGTACAATTTTCTTGTGAGGCTTCTGCTGGATCCAGTTTGCAAGGTGACTTTTTAAAGCAATTTCTTTTCTTGTACGTTGTGTTCCTAGAAGTAGTTATGAAGTTGACATGTGCTGTTGGGCCTGCTGACAGAGATGAATTGTAAGTGTGATTAAAGTAATAGAGTTTGGTGTTATGCTCTAAAGGAATGCATATGTGAAATTGATTCGTTGGATTTGTTTGGGTGTTTTTGGCTGAGTGAAGGCTGTAAATGTTCTGTGCATATATTATACTTTATACTTAAAGGGCATTCTACACGAAGCCTTTCCGAATTCTCTAGATTATTTGCCGTCAGGTCCTCATGTTTGCATGATCCTAGCATGTGAGTGTGAGTGTACCCTCTATGTTCTCAGGTGTATCCATCCCTAATTGATTTTTGATGCTCTACTAAGGCGACCAATGGGTTTCCACAGCACCTTCAGGGGGGCTTTACTTTACATCTTGACACCTGTCTCTAGCTAATTTCTTGCTTTGAGATATTTGTGCGTAGTTTATTACGGGGGCCCAGCAGCCGTTGCATTTTGAAAAAGAAATATCATAATGAAAATCTACTTGTTTACACTGCGATTGAGATTGCTTCTTAGGGCCTCATTACGACTCAGGCGGTAAGGGGTTTACGGCGGCGTAAACAGCGCCGACCCTTACCGCCTGATTCCGAGGTCCCTTAGCGCCATGGAGGTTTTAACACCTGTGTTAAAATCCATGGCGCTAAGGGACCTTGATGTTAATTACGCCACCGTAATTTACGGTGGCGTAATTAACGCCTTCCCCACTCCCATTATGCCCTATGGGGCAAAAATGGGAATGGGGAAGGGTAAATGGGGATTGGGGACTTACCGCCCCGCCAACCTCGGAATGGGGCGGTAAGTCCGCCAACCACCATGGCGTAAACATAGTTTACGCCATGGTGGTAAAGGTACGACCCAGGCGGTAACTTACCGCCTGGGTCGTAATGAGGCCCTTAGTTTAAGTCTTTGTCACTAGCTACCTTCTTTTGAGGGAAAGTTTCCTTTTACAGATATAGATATTATGAACATTCTTGCATTGAGAATGTTTATTGAAGTCTATGCTTTACCATCTCCTTGTTGCCTTCCTTGTGCTACCATAGAGAAACTCCATATTATTCTGAAATTCTTGCTTCCTTTATTGACATCATTGTGTGTGGCAGGAGTGGTGTGGTGCCTGTATGATTGGCATGCTCACAGGTGTGTATGTGATTCTGGTGATTGTCAGGTTGTGCTCTTTCCTTGAGGGTGGAAGGTTGAATAGGTTGCAGTGTAGAATAAGTGCATTGCGTTCATTTTGATAATCCCAGTGGGGTCTCTTGCTTGTCTGGACTCGTGCATAGGTGATTGATCCACAGGACTGACGGACCTTGCGCTGAAGTTCAGTATGTTGCATGGTGGGGTTTGCTAGTGTGATCTGTTAAGTATTTATAGATATGGATAATGGCTCACGCAGATGTGACAATCCCACCTGTAAGGGTGCAGAAGTACCAGTCTGACACAGTTGGTGGGCTGTTTGTATGTAAAGACTTTTATTTATATAAAGATAAAAGGAAAACCCCACCTTGCCCTATTTCTATGAGGGCGTGCCCTGCCTCAACAAAAATACCAAGGACTGTCCATTAAAGTTAAACGTCCACTGTCCTGTGTCCAAACCTATTTCCGCATCTTACACTCTAGGCTAACTAAGGAAAAACTGGGTATCTTCTTGATCCAGAAGAGGCCTCTCTTGTTCTGGATACAGATTCATATGTTCAGTTCTTGATGAGAAAACACAAGTGGCTCTTTTTAACGTAAAAGTTCTTGCTCTTGGATGCTCCTCCACATGTATACAAAAACACAACAGGATATAACAGTGAATTGTCTCCCCTCTTCTTTCTTTCCCAGACTCTATCATTTATAAAGAAAAACATAGTCCCCACACATCAGGGGGAGGGAGAAAAGTTGCTTCCTCTGTCCTTTCACAAATATGACATCAAGTCAGGTTCACTATGCTGCCAAGTTTGACCTAAGGTTTTCTTACCACAAAACACAGTTTCCAAATATCAAGGGGGGGGAATATCCCCCTTCGCCCACTATTCTTTCAACAATGTAGTATCAAACCTGGTTCACTATCCTGACAGACTTCACTGTGGATCTTCTTATCACAAAAACACAGCTCCCAAGTATCGGGGGCGGGGGGGATTGTCTTCCCCTGTTCTTTTCTCCAGTTCACAAATGTAGTATCAAGCCTGGTTCATTATCCTGCCAGACTTGACTGTAGATCTTAGAATTCCAGAAAATGTTTGTTATTTTGTCAATGGGATCTTGAAGCCTTGTTTTCACTTCTTGTGCCTCTCCTCTTTTCCGTAGGTCCCAGACCCCTCTGGGCTGTCTCAGGATTTCCCTGACTTGTTCTGTACATTGTTTATCTTTTTGTGTGGGTCACAGACAGCTTTATATTATCTCGGGATCTCCCTGACTTGCTCTGTATCTCAGCCTCTTGACTGTGTGCTTCTTCAGACCTCATATGGTTCCCAGACCCTGGTGTTCTGTTCTTGCAGGGCTTCCCCGACTTTATATGTGTCCCAGACCCCTCTCTCTGGTTTATTCCTTGTTGCGCAGCGGCCTGATTCACTAACTTGCCTGACCCTGGGTTTCATGTGACTGTCGCTTAGTTTCCCTCAGGTACTGGTAAGAGGGAGACGGGGTTCTTCAGTCTCCCCCAATCACCTGCTTCGTTCTGTCCTGTCTCCACCAACTGCTATGCTAACCCTTGTTTGGTATTACCGTCATACTCGGGCGACTTCGCAGAACTGCTTCTTCCTACCGCAGCCTTGCACAGGCCTTTTGAATATCACTTTAATTCTGAAAGTGTTCTCTTTTGTACACTTATTCATTCCTGAATCGTTGCTAATTGGAAATGATAGAATTCTCCCTTCCCCACAATAATTTAGCAGTTAATACATTGTGGCTTCATCTTATTATGTGCATGAACTAAACTGGACTGAGTTTTGGCACACGCCCATTATTAGGCAACTCATTGTGTAGCAATGTCCACAGGTTCCACTTTTTGTAGCTTCCAAGTAATCCAGCAGGTCCAAAATTATTTCTTCAACTATGATTTTCCCGGTGAGATCATTTATTTTGGATTGAAGGGCAGCTCCTGTATGTGATTCCTCCTCCTCCAGGGTATTCAGTTTGCTTTCAACATCTCTCACTCCTTCCTTGATGACCTTCACCCTCGCAGTTACCACTTCCAATTTTGACTCAGTGGTGGACAAATTTGTTTGAATAGTGATAATGTCAAGTGCATTATTTTCAGGTGCTCAATTGTACTGCTATATGACCTGATGCCTCCTCCAGATTCCTTTGATCCAATTATTGCAGAAAGTGTTTTTCAGCTTTTCCTCTGGGTCCATCCTCTCCTGCTAGACACTGCTGTTTTCAGGTGTTTTCATTTCTTCATGCATGTCTTCTTGAGGGTGTGAGCACATCTACAAGTCGACAGAGCCTAAGGGCCTTCAGGAGCTGTCTAATTATTCTGCCATTATGCCAGTGGTTAGAGCAGGATACTTCTGCTTACATTATTTGAATAGTATTTTCATTTATTCATTTGGTGTTTTATAATGTGCCATGGGTATACAAAGTATTTCAGAGTGGTGTTTAAGAGTGCATGTGAAACTGGGCACCACATGTCAAACACATTCTAAAAACCTCTTCTTCATTTTATTAGTCATGTTAAATTCCTCTCAGAGCATAGGAGGGCACTCCATGCATGTGGACGGTGAGTGGCAGATAAAGCAGATGTGCATGCTTTGAGTGCACACCTCGGTGTGACTCAAGGGGATGTACAACCTAAAGCTCTTCATGGGTGGATGCAGACTTGTGACTTACAAATGTTGACATTGCCGTGCAGTGGTGTGGCATTTGCCCATTTCTGCATCTCTCGCACACCATACATTGTCACTTGAGTTACAGATAAAGTTTGCCCATGTCGTTGAGCTGGGAGATCGAAATCTTAAATTTAATGGCCCCGAGGCCCCAGCTCTAGACTCCTTTTTTAACAGCATGGCCAATTGAGGTTTTCATCAATTCATATCGGACCCTACTCTCAAGCTGGGGAATACTCTTCTCCTGGTTTTGGCTACAAAAACACAATTAACTATCCTTCCGGCTGAGCCCGCGCTGTGGTCTTATCACTACCTTTTAACCTTTACTTTCAATGCAGTATTGCTGCAGTCGAAGAGTCTTCCCCCTAGAGTCTGGCAGCATAGCTGGCATTCGACTGACCGTCAGGCCCTTGTGTCCTCAGTTAGAGCCAAATGTGGTGTGGCCCCTGGGGTCGACCTTTCTGCGCTGTCCCGCTCTCTGTGAGAGGCAGCTGATGAGGTGGCCCCCTTAAGGCAAATTCAGCCCCGGAGGCTCCTGTCTGAACCTTGGTTCTCTGAGCAGCTTCAAAGGGCTCGACTTGAGCTAAGACAGGCTGAGCGGAAATGGCAGAGAGCCTATAATCCCTGTCTCAGATCCCAATATAAAGTCTGTGCGGCTGCTTATTCTGCAGTCATCCTGGCCGTGAAAAAGTCATATTTGGCAGAGAAAATTTAGCAAGCCCTGAGTAAACCGAGAGAACATTTTTCTGTGGTTAAATCCTTGACATCTACAGCTAACCTTGTGCCAATGGTGAGTCCTTCTCAGGAACTCTTCACCACCAGAATTGTGACCATTCAGGCCAGTATCACACTGGTGGTGATGACATCTGCCCCTGTTAGAGAGCCACCAGCTGTGAATAGGGTGACTGTACCAGTGGGGTACATCTGGGTGGCCATAAATGCCTCCTATCAGACAGGCTTTATCCCTCAGGAATTGAAGGTAGCGACGGTGATTCCCCTTTTCAAAAAGCCTTCTTTAGACCCTACACTTCCTTCAAATGTCCGCCCTATTTCACTTCTGCCCTTCTTTATGAAATTCTTGGAGTCTTTGATCTCACCACTTCTGTCATCCTTTAGGGAGTCATCTGACCTTTTTGACCCCGCTCAGTCGGGCTTTAGGCCTGGCCGAGGTACAGAAAGTGTTTTGGTGTCAGTAGAGGATGATATGGCTAGGCTGGTCGATGCAGGGGGGAGGGTTAGTGCCCTGATTTTACTCGATCTATCAGCGGCTTTTGAACCGTGGACCACCATACCCTGCTGGCCCATCTAGCACGGGTCGGAATGTATGGCCAAGTATTGGCCTGGTTCACCTCTTTCCTGGCAGACAGAACCCAAATACTCTCACTCCCTCCTTTTCTTTCATGTTCCTGTCCCCTTGGCTGTGGGGTTCCTCAAGGCTCTGCCTTGTCTCCTATCCTTTTTAACATCTATATTTGGCCATTGGTGTGTCTCATCCGCTCCTTCGGTATCAGGTGCTATTCATACGCCAATGACACTCAGATCCTGATTCAGTTAGATCTTGAGCAGGCTGAGATGTCATCATGCCTGCACTGATGCCTGTCTTGTCTGCCATGGGAGATTGGATGAACCACAATTGGCTAAAGTTAAATGGAGACAAGACAGAGGTGTTGGTGGTGGGCACTTCCCCTGACCCTGCACTCTGGGTGTCCTCTTTCTGGCCGTCCTCTCTTGGCCCACTTCTTGTTCCAGTTGCGACAGTTAAAAATTTGGCAGTGGTCATTTCCTCTACTCTTACTATGGATGCACAGGTGTCCGCTGTATGTAAAGCTAGTCAGTATCATCTTAAAATATTGTGAAAGGTACTCCCTTTTCTACCCTTGCTCTGTTCGTGAGCCGCCTGGACTATCGTAATTCACTATACTCATCCAGTGGCTACAGCACTTACAAAATCTGGCTGCGTGAGTGACAACTGGATCCCCTTATGGGGCACATATTTTACCAGTTCTGCAATGCCTCCATTGCTTGTCTGTGATCCAACACACTCAGTTCAAGACACTTTGTTTGGTCCACCGTGCTTTGCACGATTTAGAAGCGGAATATCTGTGGGCCAAATTCACCTGTTATTGTCATAATTGAACATTACAATCTGCTTCCGCTGGCCTGCTCTCTGTGCCGTCCTTTCTTTGCTCTCGCATTGGAGGCCAGGCTTTTCTGTGGCCGCAATCCAACTATGGAACGACTTGCCGCACCCATTAAAAAATGTGTTTAACCATCTTGCGTTTAGAAAATCCCCGAAGACCTACCTGTTCTAGATGGGACTGGCCAGTCTGCTCTTCCTCCCTCTCAGCGCCATGATACTTTCGGATGACTGTGTGCTTTATATGTTTTCCTAACATAACATAACAAAACACTTGTAAAGAAGAGGCATTTCATAAGGCATGAGTGATGTTCCCTATTTCGTTTTCGCACTCACATCACCCATGCACATGAAATATTTTAATAGTTACCTCATTACTCCTCTATTAGTTCATAATACACCTTCCAGGCAATGGCAATGTCCCTGCTGCACTCTTTCCTGAAAACAACCATAATTTTTGTCTATATTCGTTTTTTCTAATTTTTTTATCTCTTGGTCTCTATTGCATCATAAGTTGACTTTAAACAATAGATAATGCTGTGCTTCTGTGACAAAGATTAGTTTCTCTGGCAAGCCTCTCTCTTGAGCTCAGGTGTTAGGTAACCATGGTGTCTTGAAGAGCAACACTCCTCTCGATTGTGATGCTTTTTCAACCTCCCGCATTCAGCCCAGAGTAGGCTCTCAAGGAGGGGTGCTGCCATAAGCCAACACTTTTCTGCAATGGTGCTATGCTTCTGCCTGATGAAAGGTGTGTTGTTTTAAGAGTACGAAACCCAGGCCCCCAAGCTGCTCCTGATGAGTCATCTTTAACTATCCTGTACCTACACCTGCAATGATTCATACACAGGATGAAAGGGCATATTGTATGTGATGGTATACATTTTCGGTCTTATTCATGATTTGATATCTACTTTTCTAGTTCTCCATATGTCTTACACACACTTGCCAAGGGTCTCTTAGGGAGAGCTCAAGTAGAAACGTTGAGAGGCCGTTCACACATAAAACAAAACATCATGAAGTAGCTAATTATGTGTCAACAGACACCACACCTGCCCCAGTACTTAATTTAATATATTCATGTTTTCTGAGAATTGTAGCCCAAGTGAACTTCAATTGAACACATTGGACTTGAAGGAGCGGGATCATGAATATTCGTTCTTGAAGAACATTGTGTAGAATCTGGGAATCTCAGGTAGGCAGCCAGCACACAGGAACCACACAGGAGTCAGGTAAGTGCAAACAGGAAATGTACTTCAAGGTAGAAGGTTAAGAGGGAGAGATAGGGCTAGGTATCCTTCTACTACTGGTTCCCATCTCCATCCCATCTCCAGGTCCCCCAACTGTCCTCTCTAGAATCCCACCACACACCACATTCTACATTCCCTCTGGCATTCCTAAGGTAGCTGACCCACACAGACAGCAAGGAAAGCATTCACTCTGCATACACACATAGCAAATAAACATTCCAGACACCACAAATTGACATGATCATCTGTGGACCTTGGTGAATGGCAATCGACTGTATACAGAAATATGTACATTTGCTCCAAATCCACATGAGCAGCCAAATGGTCTCCTCTGGGCAGTCATTTAGAATGAATCTTGACACTCTGAGGCAACTGTTACAAATTAACAAGGGGAGAATGATTACTGGAAACCTGACATTGTTTTTCTAATGATATATATAAAGCTCTGGGTTCCCAATGATGACTCTGACATCTCTTGATGTTCTAGTTGTTCCTTTAATGAGTTTCCAGTACATCTTTTATGTTTCTTATGTCAAGTTCATCAGAGCTCCAGGCAACCATGCACCGGCATCCTCCCAGGTAGGCTTCATCTCATCAACTCTCTCACTCAGAACTCTCAACCATACAACAACATTCTCACCAGCAAGATTCCATGTCACTCACCCAGCATTCTACTCATTCTGCAAAGACAACATGGAAACCAAATCACTACAAAATACCCTGAAATCAAACAAGGGCCACATCATTACTGTCACAGTTGCTACAGAGATGCAAATATTTATTCCAAAATGGCTTCCCATAGGAGTCAGTTTGAGTGCTCATGTTGGGGCTGATGTACATATACAGCCTGTTGCCTTTCACCAAATTGTGCACAATATCACTAATGTAATGATTTTTATATGAAAGACTTGAACACCCATTATAAAAGAGTGAGCACTTTTATCTCGACAACTGAGTGTTTCTCTTGTAAGCCCCAATACATGATAACAAAACAAACATAAGGAAAAAGAAACACAGACTATTATTAGGCCGCGACTTAGAGAGGCCAATTGTGGATGCTTTTTGGAATGAGATAGTGAAGCATAAATCGCAGGAAGCTCCAGCATGGCAGAGGGTCTCATTAGCATTTGATATAGGTTTGTTTTTTAGTTGGGCTCTGTTTATGGAGAAGCATAAAACCTGATTTAAGGGACGGATTCATTGATTTACTCTTCATAATATCTTCCCTGCTGCTGTTTGGCTTCCAAAGCATTTAGGGGAGGGAAATAAGTAAACAGCTCCGATTTGTTTCTTGGCCTAAAGATATATGTGTATGTTTTATTTCAGTTAGTTACATTAACTTTACGTGTTGTAGATACATATATTTTGCCATCACTTCTACTATTAATTGAAGGAAACCTACCTTAGCCTACACATATATAACATTTGTTGATGTTATTGCAGTCTTCATAATGGTTTCAAAACACTGCATTAAAGTACTTAAACATGTTAAATGTGTACCTAATTTATAAACAGGGTGGCAACGTTTAAAGTGGTAATACCACACATTTTTACATATTTTAATAACCAGAACCCACCGCATCATTTTATTTTATTTGATCTAAGGGAGGAAAAATGCATTTTGGAAGTTTGTTCAAATCAGTTTGTGATAGTGATATGCTATTGTGTTACCTATGGTAAGTGGGTGCAGAAAACCGACCATGAAAACTCAGAGGCACTATTTAGCTCCTTAGCTGGATGCAGAGGTAGGCGGCAGAGTCAGTGGCATGCCCATGAAATGTAACTGCACACCCACATCCGGTCTCGGCTACAATTACAGGCTGTAAATGTGGGGAGTGTGGGCAGTTGAACAGGAAATGCAGGCATGTATCTTCTTACTTGGACTGACAAAAAAGGTCAATGGGAATTCAAGTGCGATGAGGAAATGAAAGACTAAGAACATCGTGTATGGTACTACTCTTTGAATCAGTAGAGGCTAACTTGAAACATAGGTGCGGTGGAACACCGGCAACTTTGTAAAGACAAGTTCTTCAAAAGCGATGTAATTAATGATTTGTTGGTGAACTAAGTTTTCTAAAGGGGTGTGTGGTGAATCATTGCCATCAATAAAGTGCAAACCGGGAAAACCACATTTTATTTTTCTTATTAAGAAAGTGTTCAGGTTAAAGACTAGCTGTTTAAAGAAACAGTTCTGTGAAGGTTTCGCCACTTGGGGATCGTCTCCCATATTCAGTTCTCAGAATCTTTGAGTAACTTTCAGATGGTCACAAAACAATGTTTCACCAAACTCGATTTCGAGCTCCTTTACTTGGACATTCAGGTGTAATATCGAGGCTGCCAATAGTCTATTTGATTTCTCGGATATCTAGGGCTGTTTGGACCATATGAACATTCTTCAAAGACTCAAAATCAGGCTCATCGCTTTTTCATGCAATAATTCTTTCATAGTATTGCCTTTGTCAGGAAAGCATTTCTTTAGAGACTTCCCCAGACTAATGGCTTGTACAGGGAAGCATTGTTCAGATATCTCACCAGACTGTTGGCCTTTTTAGACAAGCATTTCTCAGAAACATATCCAGCCTTTAGGCTTCGTTAGACAAGCACTCTGAGACTTCACCAGTGTTTTGGCTTTATCTGGCAAGTATTCCCTCAGAGCCTTCACCAGCCTCTTCTCTCTGACAGGAAAGCCTCTCCTTAGAGATTTCACAAGCCTCTTGGCGTGATCAGGCAAGGACTTCCCCACTGACTTGACCACCTTCTCTGCTTTGTAAGGTACATCTTCCTCCAAAACGTCATCAGTCTCTTGGCCTTGTCAGGCAAACCTTCTTCATAGACTTCTGCAGTGGAGGTTGTTCTTAACATTAAAAGTTTAGAGTAGAAGAGCTGTTGTTTTTGAGGTGAATATAGCTTCAGCATGTCTCAATCCACCAAGAAAGGATATCACCCTGCAGCTCTGGACTCCTGAGGGGCAGCATCAGGGATAGCAAAACTCAATTGAAGAATGCTGCACTGCTTTCTATGGCTGAGGTTGTACTTATAAGTAATGGGGAGTGTTGGCTCCCTTTCACATGTAATTGAGACTACAGTGAACTGAATCTCCAGTATCGATATGAGTTCCCAAATTGACTTCCGTGATGAGAGCACAGGGCTTGAAAATATTGGGAGAAGAAGAGCACTGAGCATTAAGGTAAATATAGCTGGGAACTGGAGTGTAACCAAAACCCACAAGCAAAGAATATTACCCTAGTGCTCCAGACTCTATTTCTCAATCACTGAAGCTGAACTATTAAGTAATGGGCAGTGTTGGCTCCAGTCTGCCTGAAATTGAGACTGCAAAGGACTGATGTCGCAATACCAATGGGAGCGTTACCATGCATACCTAATCTGCCTGTCTGGTGAGTGTTTGAGGCATCAAAACACGTGTAAGAGTAGAGCACGAGGCTATATGATGGCCTGGAGTGCACCCCTCACCTGACAAGAAAGAATATGCCTCAGAGACTCCTCATTATATTTGGCAAGTGTTTCTTCAGAGACTCTTGACCAGTCCCTTGGACTTGTCAGGCCAGTGTTCCCACAGAGAATGTAGGAGCTTCTGGGACTGGTCAGGCAAAGGTTCCTATGAGACTTCACCAACATCTTGGTTTTGTCAGGCAAGCATTTCATGAGATACTTTATTCCCCTCTTGGATATGTCAGGTAAGAATTTTCTTTGAGATTTGAGCCTCTTGGCTTTGTTAGATATGCAAACTCTCAGAGACTTCCTTAGACTCTTGGCTTTGTCGGGTGAGTGTTTCCCAAGACTTTATCCATCTCTTGGGTTTGGCAGTTAAGTATTCCACTGAGACGTCACCAGTATTTTGCCTTTGTCATGTAGGATGTTAATTAGAAATCTCTCCAGCCTTGTTGTCTGGCAAAGTTTCCTCGAAAGTGCCTTCAGCTTCTTGGCTTTGTCGGGCAAACTGTCCCTTAGAGATGTTACCAACCATTTGCCAGTGTCGGACAATTATTTCTCATAGGCATTACCAGCCTGTTGACTTTCTCAGGCAAGTGGATCCTCAAAGGCTTTACCAGCCTCTTGGCTTTTTCAGGAAAGATTTCTACCAAATAGTTCTCAGCTTCATAAACTTCATTAACCACTTAGCTTTGTCAGGAAAGCTGTTTGTTAGAGACTTGTATAGCCTCATCAATAAAGTGCTTCCTCAGATATTACACCAGCCTCTTGGCTTTGTAAGGCAAGCATTCTTATTGTGCCAGAGAGTTCACCAGCGTCTTTGTTTTGTCAGGCAAGTATTTCCTTTGATACCTCATCCCCCTCTTGGTTTGTCAGGCAAGACTTCTTTTGAGACTTTACCAGCCTCTTGGCTTAGTCAGGCATGCATTTCTTCAGATAGGTCTCTTGTTTCCCCATAGACTTTATCATTCTCTTGGGTTTGGCAGGCAAATGTAGCATTGAGACTTTATCAGCCTCTTTCCTTTGTCATTCACACTTTTAGTTGGAAACATCTTAGCCTTGTCGGTACAGTGTTTCCTTTGATGCTTCAGTAGACTCTTGGCCTTTGTCAGGGGAGGTTTCTTCAAAGATGTCATCAGCCTTTTGGCTTTGTCAGGCAAGGTGTCCTTTAGAGACTTTGCTAGCCTCTTGACTGTGTCAGATATTCCTCAAAGGCATCATCAGCCTCTGGACTTTGTTAGGCAATCATCAGCCTCTGGACTTTGTTAGGCACGTGGTTCATCAAAGGCTTTACTAGCACCTTGGCTTTGTCAGTAAAATGTTCCACCAAAGAGTTTTGAAGCTTCTTAATTTTATCAGACAAACATTCTTCAGATACTTCATCAACCTTTTGGCTTTGTTAGGAAAGCTGTTTGATAGAGAGTCCTGCAGCTTCATCCGTCAATTGTTTTCTCGGATACTACACCAGCCTCGTGGCTTTGTTTGAAATCATTTCCTCAGAAACTTCACCCATCTCTTGGCTTTGTCAGGCATGCATTCTGATTTTGTCAGAGAAGCCTTCCCCATTGACTTGAGCATCCTCTTGGCTTTTTCAGGAAGCATTCCTGTGAATTGTCTTCAGCTTTGGCATTATCAGGCAAGTGATTCCTCTGATGATTTTCCAGCCTCTTGGCTTTGTCATGCAATTGTTCCACCAAATACTTCCCCACATTCATGGCTTTATCAAACAAACATTTCTCAGCTACTTCATCAACCTCCTGACTTTGTCAGGCAGGCTGTTTGTTAGAAATCTCTCCGTAAAGCATTACCGTGGGCATCGTCAGCCACTTGGCTATGTGAGGCAAGTCCTTCCTTAAATGCTTTACCTGCTTCTTGGATTTGTCAGGCTAGTGTTCCATCTAAGACCACTCCACCTTCTTGGTTTTATCAGACAAGCATCCCGCATAGACACAATCAGCCTCTTTGCTTTTTTCAGGCAAGAATGTCTTTAGGGGCTTCAAAGGACGTTTGGCTCTGTTAGGCATGCATTTACTATGAACTTCACTAGATTCGTGGATTTGTCAGATAAGCATTCCTTAACTGCCATATCCAAGAGGCTTCATCTGTCTCTTGGATATGGCAGTCTAGTGTTCCTATGAGAAAACATCAGCGTCTTGGATACGTTACACAAGATGTTCATTGGAGGATTCTCCAGCCTCTTAAATCAAGCATTTGCTCACATACCTCATCAGCCCTTGGCTTTGCAAATCATGAGATCCTTAGAAAGAACCTGTAAAAAGAAAGGGATTAGAAGGCGCACTACCTAATATTTTAAATGTAAAGTCAACTTTCTCAATTATGTATGGTAATTTTGATAATCTTTTCAGGTGCAGGGGAGGAAAAGTGACCCTGGCACAGGATCACTATAACGTGTATGTAGGAAAAGAAACGAGGATCCAAAGGTAGGAACCCTCCCGTCCCCTGCACTCTATTTTAAATCCATCAACTGATGGTTCATCAAAGTCAAGTATGTTGGTTATTATTATTCAATAGTATATAGATTATATGAATAATGAGAATAATCATTCATTTGTTTCGTACAAAAACCAAAGAGGTTTTAATATCTAGTCACAATTAGTTCACCAGTCAAGTTTAAACTGAAAACGCCAAGTTAGTTGTCAACAAAACTATGAGCAATGATAGTCCATGTATACAATTAAATAATGGCTGACGTGTTTCGGGATAAGCATCCCTTCTTCTTGAGCCAAGTGGGTTAAACTGAAAAACATAAATAAATGAAAACTGTTTCAATCCTATGAACTTCAATCCTGTGAACTTCACATGAACATAATGCCTCTACCAAGGTGTGTTGAATTTCTACATAACATTGACAATTAGACATAAATGTATTAATGTTTCATTCTGAGCAAAATTCCAAAGACATACTAGTATGCTAATCAAATCACTCCTGAGTTTAGAAGCCTATACTGTAGCCAGTGTGCATCAATGTGCTCATTACATGCCCCAAGAGCGATCAATTCCAATTTCAAATTGTTTTAGAATAATGAAACACTCCATCATACTATTTAGAATAGGCATACCTTAAATGTGGAGTGGGTGAAGTTTGTGTCTTCTCCTGAAAAGGGTGAAATAGTGTGTTCCTATTCTTCACACACCGGTACGAGAAAATGTTTCTCTCCTGAGTGTGAAGCACCTAAAATAAAAAGTAGGAAATGTAGCAGTGACCGGCATGGTCATAATCCCTGGGGTATTGTGCATATTAACAACTCTCAAAGGTGCGTGTTGAATAGAAGCTGATCGTATGATTTTGCATGGGGCGTCAATGAGTATATACATATGACAGGATAGAAAAAGTGCAAAGCAAAAGTTTACTTTTGGTTGGGAAGAAATAGCCATAACAAGTAAAGTGGCTTACCTCTCAGGTCGAAAGCTTTGGAGGGAGTAAGAGGATTGTGCCTCGTCTTGCTCGGATGTCCTGGCGTGCCAGGCAATGTTTACACAGAAAAAAACTGTGATATACTGTTTAAGAGATAGACGTAAAAAAAATCGTGGAGTGAGCTATATGGCTAAAGGATCCTTTTTGGACTGTGCTCGCATTGAAATGAACAGTATTTCTTCGCTCCTGCTTACCTCTGTAGTGTGAATTAATCCACGTTCGCGTGCAGGAAGAAGCTACTTCTTCTATGTGTTAATCCCCAAGGCCGTGCAGGTTCCAAATGGGTGGATGCGGACCTCGTCCGCTCTGTGGTGGCTTTACTCATCTCCCTGGCAACCCTCACAGTTGTCGGCAGACCATCTCTGTCTGTATGCGTGATAGACAACATAGAAAGCGGACTGTTGAGGATCCCTCCGTGTAAAGGGCTAACTAAATGGTGTGCATGTGAGCGCCATCTTGGAATATCTATAATGCTAATTAATAAACTTACATCTACCTGCAGATATCTATGATTGCAACAAGTGTTATTTAAAAATAACGTGGAGGTAATGAAAAAAAAAAGGGATTATGACCGTGCATGTTGTTAAAAGTGGCTATGATTAGTGAAGGAGCTAGGGGAAATGGTATGTAATTACTTTGTTGCACGTGTATGAGCAACGCACTTTGGCCACAGTAGAGATCATCCTAACAAAATCTCATCAATACTATATGTTCATGGAAATGCATACATTGAATCTGTAAACTGCTCATAGATACAAAATTATTAACAATGGGCTGGTAAACACACCCCGAACTGCTTATTTATTAACAATTGTTCCACTGGGCGAAACAGTCTGTTACATCCAATTTGTCTCTTATAGGGCATTTACTACATTTCTAACAGTTTACTCTCCCCCCAAAGGAGCAGGGAGTTGTCTATGGGTTATTTATAGGTATGCCCCAAAACTGTACTTTTGCATGGAGGTGACAAAACTGTTAAAAGATCAGATAAAGCACCTCAGGGAGAACTCTTCGTTGAGACCTTGTGGGTTTAGTGTGTCTAGTAGATGTATCCAAAACTTTTCCCTGCGGGAGAGGATAGATTGATAGTCTCCCCCTCTGTATGGTTTCTTGACTATCTCCAAAATCTGGAATTTGAACTGGGCTACTGTATGATGGTGTTCTGTGAAGTGTCTTGCCAGTAGGGACTTTATGTTCTTGCATCTGATGTTGTATTTGTGTTCGGTTATTCTTTCTTTCACTGCTCTTGTAGTCTGACCCACATATAATTTACCACATGGACATTTGATTGCATAAATAGCCCCTGTTGACATGCAGGTGGCGTAATCTCATAGTTTATATTTCTTGCCAGATTGGGGATGTGTTACGCTTTCGCCCTTAATTACATTATTACAATGGGAACATCCCAAGCATGGGAATGTGCCCTTCTTTCTTGTTTGCAAAAACATCTGTTTCTCTTTAGGGGGTTTCTCGGCTCCCACCAGTTTGTCTCTCAAGTTGTGGCCTCTTTTAAAGGCCATCATTGGGGACTTCGGGAATCATTTTGGAGTGGGTCATTATGGAGAATTCCCCAGTGTTTTTTAATTGCTCTCCCCACTTGGAAACTCTGACGGGAGTACTTCGAGATGTAGAGTAATGGTGTTTCTTTGTTTGTAATCTTGGGTGTGAGTAGTTGTTCCTTGCTCACACTGGATGATCTCTCCTTTGCTTCCTCTAGAACGGAGCATGGGTAGCCCCTCTTTGAAAACTTGTCCAACAATTTAGTGCATTCGACATCAAGTCCCGCTGGATCAGAACCGATCCTTTTCAATCTCAGAATTTGGCTATAGGGTAGACTACCCAGCATTGATTTAGGATGAAAGCTAGAGAAATGGAATAAATTATTGACGTTGGTTGGCTTGTGATAGACATTGTTCGCGATTTGATTGTTTTTAATCTCCAAGCAGACATCTAGGAAATGTAAAGATGGTGTTCCTACTTCCATTGTGAATGTAATGCTTTGATGTACTCAGTTCAAAAAGTTGAAAAAGGCAGTCAGTTCCTCCTTGGTGCCGCACCAAATCCCAAAGATATCATCGATATATCGCTTCTAAATAAATATTTTGTTTGACCAGTGCGCATTTTCCAGTACATGTGTGTGTTCGAATCCGTACATGAAGGTGTTCGCGTACACGGGGGCCATCGCTGACCCCATAGAGGTTCCCATGACTTGGAGATAGACATTTCCTTGAAATCTGAAATAGTTATTATTCAGTATCAAGTTTAGGAGCGTCACAATCAATTGTGGGTCACCTCTCGTCTCTTGTGAATTCAATAACAACCATTCCACTGCTTGAATGCCTTCCTCATGTGGGATGGAAGTGTACAGACTGCACACATCCATACTGAACAGTATGCAATCTGAACTCAATGCTCTAATTTCTTGAATGCAGTTTAAAAAGTCTGTAGTATCCTTAAGGTACATTGCGATGTCCTGGATGAGTGGTTGAAGTAACCGGTCAATGTATATGGACAATGGATCGAAGATACTGTCAGTGCCAGCTATTATGGGTATTAGTGGAGGATCACTTTGGTTTTTGTGGATCTTCGGCAGTCTGTAGAACACTGGCGTGATGGGATGATGATTAATTCGACATTTGCTTGTTTTATTGCTTATCCATTCATTGTCCAGGGCTTCCTCCACTATGTTTTCATTGAGCGATTTTATTCTCATGATTGGATCCCCATTCAGTTTG
The DNA here is from genome assembly GCF_040938575.1 of Ambystoma mexicanum. Lineage (NCBI taxonomy): Eukaryota > Metazoa > Chordata > Amphibia > Caudata > Ambystomatidae > Ambystoma > Ambystoma mexicanum. Next base: position 296,831,228 of record NC_090927.1, read on the forward strand.
GTATATGTACTGGTTTCATTAAGTAACATCAGGCATTTTCTTGTGTAATCATCCGTGTCCATGACAATAATTGCACCTCCTTTGTCGGCAGGTTTTATGGTCAGGGCCTCATCTTTTACCAATGCTTCCACGTGATCTAATTGGCATTTCTTTACATTGATGGGTGTTGATATTTGATAATTGATCCGTTTCAAATCTGAAATAACATTATTCTCAAAGAGATTTAGGATTGAATTCTGTACATGTGGATCAAAATAACTCTCTGGACGTATTTCTAGTGTTTCATCCTCAGAGTGGCGAATTTCCAGATTCTCATCTTACTCAAAAAATATTTTGAGTCTAAGCTTCCTTCATAGCCTATGAAGGCAAATTTTCTCCTCAAATAGGGTGGTGTTATTTGTCGGAATGAATGATAGTCCGCGGTTTAGCATCTCAAGTTGGCCACTGGTGAGAGTTTTCTTAGAGATATTAACAACCAGGTTTTCACTCATTTATTTTGCTTTTTTTGTTTTACCTTGCCCTCTCCTCGTTTTTCTCTTGATTTGTCGCGTAGGCCTATCAAAGCCCCCGTGTCGTCTGGTCTTGGTGAACCTGTAGTTGGTGTTGGTACCGTTGGTTCCGGGGGGTGTAGTCCTCCGTTAGATGGTGGTGTTGGTATTCTTCCTGTGTCGACAACTGAACTCTTAGTGCCCGGTTGTGTCGGTTCACCTATGCTACTTGAGCTGCTATCGTTACCAGAGTTTGATGAGTCTGCATTCCTAGGTTTCGTTCTGTTGAGATTCCGGTGCTGGTAATACTCCTGCCAGTTGTATACAATGTCATTCATATAGTCGAAAGTATCCCTTTTGAATTTTCTTAGTTTTCTTTGTTCTATGTCCGACTTGTACATGGCTAATTTTTCATTCATGTCTATTAACAATTGTGATAGTTCTTCAGATGATTTGAATCCACTAAGCTGAGTTTTTAAACTTTCTATTTCTGTGTCTATGGCGGTTAAAGATTCTGATAGTTCCTCTATTGTTAACAAGATGAGGCCCAAGAAACATTTGTTCAGGATCCGGTCCCACTTTTCAATGAAGGCTTTATTTTCATTACACAATGTTGGTCGGAGGTAGACCCTCAATCCCCTCAGGATTCTTTTGGATTTGAAGTATTCCACTAATGTACTTGTGTGTAATTTCTGCAAATTTCCTTCCTGATGAGTTTTTCCAGTTGGAATATGAGGCGGTCTGGACTGACATTACTCTGTAGGGATTTTTCAGTGTCCTTAATTAGTGACAGAATCCGTTTGGCTTCTTCAGCATCAAAAGCTAAAGTTGATGCATGTTTGTCAGTAAGTTCATTTGTTCGTGAAAAGGACATGTTTTCAATGAGTAGGATAGTGGGGCTGGGTGCATTCTACAGACTGTGCCAACACTGGTAGGAGCCAGTGATACAACAAACTGTAAAAAGAAAGGGATTAGTAGGCGCACTACCTAATATTTTAAATGTAAAGTCAACTTTCTCAATTATGTATGGTAATTGTCAATGTTATGTAGAAATTCAACACACCTTGGTAGAGGCATTATGTTCATGTGAAGTTCACAGGATTGAAGTTCATAGGATTGAAACAGTTTTCATTTATTTATGTTTTTCAGTTTAACCCACTTGGCTCAAGAAGAAGGGATGCTTATCCCGAAACTCATCTGCCACCATTTAATTGTATACATGGACTATCATTGCAACAGCTAACTTGGCTTTTTCAGTTTTAGCTTGAATGGTGAACTAATTGTGACTAGATATTAAAACCTCTTTGTTTTTTTACAAAATAAATGAATGATTATTCTCATTATTCATATAATCTATATACTATTGAATAATAATAACCAACATACTTGGCTTTGATGAACCATCAGTTGATGGATTTAAAATAGAGTGCAGGGGACGGGAGGGTTCCTACCTTTGGATCCTCGTTTCTTATCCTTAGAAACAACGGCAGCCTCCTGGCTTTGCCAAGAAAATATTTTTCAGATTCATCATTAACCCCTTGGCTTTGTCAGGCAAGATGTTCCTTAAAGATCTCTCCCACCCCTTTTCTTTGTTGTGCAAGCATTTCCGTAGAGACTGGACCCATCTCTTGGCTATGTCAGGCTAACATTCCTCAGAGACTTTGCTGAACTGTTTGCTATGACAAAAAAGCATTTTCTCAGAGACTTCAGAAGCCTTGTGACTTAGTCCTACTTTTTCATGCTTTATATCATTACCAAAAACTGATCTGTACTAACTTTAAAAAAATTGAAAGATAGAAGAGCAAAAAGAGTTAGTTCCTGTCTCCATATCAAATCTGTTGGTGACTGCTTGCACCCTCTTTTGACCCACAATTCTTGCTCTTCTACTGGTGAACGTCGTTGCAGTTCTATTATTTGGGATACAGGTGTATGGGTATACCCCTCTTCTAATGTGTCTGTACTCATTGTTTTGGTGATGCACTCGATTGCTGGGGGTTATTTGAAGTACAAGGCATCTTTCGCTGCTGCGTCTGCTGCCGTGTTCCCCAATGAGATTGCGTCCGTGTTGTTGGTATGGGCTTGACATTTCACCACAGCCACTACTGACGGTTCTGCTTGTGCTTCTATTAGTTCATTTCGTAATGCTGCATGTTGTACTGGCGACCCATCTGCCCTTCGGAACCCTCTTCATCGCCATTGTGACAAGCCTGAATGTACTGTTGTTGTGGCATATGCTGAATCTGAATATATTGTTACAGCGCATCCTTTAGCAGTCCGGAGTGCCTCGATTAGCGCTACCAGTTCTGCCGCTTGCGCGGTGTAATGAGAAGGGAGGCGTTTTTGTATTATTATTTCATATCCCTCTTCTTCCATTCTTACAACTGGCACCCCTATGTGTTTTTGCCCTGTTTCACTGTCTATTGATGCTGAGCCGTCTATGAAGTATATTTCTCCTTCCTGCAGTGCGTTTTCACTTGCTTTGGGAATGTCATCTTCCTTTCCCTCATATGTGGCACAGTCGTGTTCTTGCATGTCTTCTACCATACATGGTTCAGTAATGAATGTGGCTGGGTTCACTGTTTTACATCTTACTACATGGACATTTGGGCTGGAAATTATTATTTCATAGCCGGTTGCTCTTTGTATTATTAATGTTGACTTTGATCTTTCTAGAATCGCAAAGAGTGAGTGTTCTGCATACAGTGTCATGGTACATCCCATTACGATTGTGGCACTTTTCTCAATTGCGAATTCCGCTGCAGTGAGAGCTTGTTCGCATGCAAAATCCCTGCATTACTGAATCCAATGTTCCACTATTATAGGCCAGAGGCTTATGGCCTAGTGATGTTTTCTGCGTCATCACTGCATTCATTAAGGTGCTATTGCAGTGTGAAAATAAATAAAATTCCCTGTCATAATCTGGGTTCGCAAGAACTGGTGCGTTTGCAATTAGATCTTGCAATTTGAAGTATTGTGTCATCATCTAATTTGTCCATTTTATTGGGATGTTATTCTTTTGTAAAGTATCCATACACGGCAGTAATTACAGATGTCGAGATATTTTTGCATATATTTTACTATTTTTGGTATTATCATATGGCGTATGGCTGCTGCTCTGTCGGGCAGTATTCTCTTTCCATCTTTTGAAATTAGCTGTCCTAAGTAGAGCACTGCTGCCAGGCAGTATTGCAGCTTTTATCTGTCCACTTTGTACCCTTTCGTGGCCAACAAATTCAGTAGTGTGATATATAGTCCTCTCTATACTGCTCTTCACTGTTGCTGCAGACAAGTAAATCATCTACATACTGTATTATTGTACGTTCTACATCAATGTTTCTGAGATCTTCGTGCAAGATCCTATTGAAAATGCTTGGGCTCTCGCAATATCCCTGTGGTAGTCTGCAGTGCTCATATCTGTTCCCTCCTAGCATGAACGCTGTCAGGTATTGAGAGCTTGGGTCGAGTGGTATTGAGAAGAAGGCGTTCTTCAAATCCACTACTGTGAAACATGTGGCATCTTTAGGTATGCTACACAATATTGATGCTGGATTAGGCACTAATGGGAATTCTTTTTGGATGACGTCATTGAGTGGGCGTAAATCTTGTATCATCCTCCATGCCCCACCCTTAACTTTTTTGATCGGGAAGATTGCTGTATTACATGGGGAATTGGACGGCACTATTATCCCTTGGTTTAGTAGCGCGTCTATTGTGTGCTTAATTCCTTCCTCCGTTTCTCTCGATAGTGGGTATTGCTTAACTCTCGGCAGTATGGCTCCTGGTTTCAATTTTATTTGTATTGGTGTTACCTTGTGTAACAGCCCTACATCATGGGGGCCTGTGGTCCATATTTCTGGTAGTATCTTCTTCATGTCTTTCTCAAATATGGTGCGTGGCATGTTGACACTTACTATGAGAGGGTTGTGTATTTCCCTGTGTTGGATCATGATGTCGCATGGTATGCTTATTTCCATTATTATCTCCCCATCATTCTCACTGTCAGTGAACAGTTATTCATCAGTTAGATCGCGCAGCATTATGTTTGGGTCTATGCACAGTACTGTTCTCCACTCGCACCCATGTGTGTGCAGTCCTAACACTGCGATACTTTTGCTCGAGACCTGCACTCCCTCTAGGTCAATGGACAAAATGGTTCCTAGTACAATCTCTGTGTTTACAATTGGGCAGAAGATGAAATCTGAGGGTACCTTCCATTCTTCCCTTGTTATTTCTGGTACCACTCGTGCTATCATCTTGATACCATAAATGAACATATCCATGTCAGTAGGCACCCCTCTTACCGCAACTTCATTTGTCATTGTGCTGATCATTAATAGTGCCTGTTTAGGGCACACTCCCGGGGTTGAACAAACTATTCCCCCCCGTTCAGTAAATTCATATTCAGCTTGCTTAACAGGTCTCTTCCCAATAAGTTTATTGGTGGGTCTTCATGATATAGTAGAGGTGTGCACACTGCTTTTCCCCCCACTGTTATATTAAGATATTTTGTTTAAGGAACTTTTAAAATAGCCCCAGAGAACCCTTGCATTTCCAAATTTCTTCCCGAGAGCGGAAACTGGCCTTCCATGAGGCATGATTTTTCCACTCCTGAGTCTACCATAAAGATAAACTGCTTATTGCCTATCTCTGCTCCCACTAGTGGTTCCTCTTCTGCACGTAGGGTAGTGGATAGGACTGGACATGCAAGCGCTTTCTGTGGGCTGTCCTAATCTGCATATGTCTCAGTTCATCTAACTGGGGGGTTGTCCTACCCTCTATGATTCAAGAACATGCAAAGACATTTAAATGCAAACCGGTTTAAACCCTTTTGGAAGCCTATCCTCATGGGGCAACCATCATTAGAAACAAACATTTGCTGCTAATGAACACATGTCACTTAGTTTTTGAAACTATCAGCTTTTTATTATTAATTCGCTGATGCTTTTTCTTTTGCAAAATATTTAAGTGTTATTATCTGCATAACAATTCATAATAACCATAGTACTGAACAAACACATAATTACATCTAAAATACAGTGAAAAAACTGTTCATAGGTGTCCAAGGCGTAAACAAAACGCTAGTACATTTCCCAAAAAACTTCCTAGTAAGTGAAGGAAAGCATGTAGTTAAGTCCATAAATCACAGAATGTGAGTATAGTTAGAGGAGATGTTGATTGTAGGTCTCCTATGCCCGGCTATGGTCTGATCTCATATTTGGTCTACATCTGGATAAGATGTTAGAGGTATAGGTGCAGCATTAGGAAAGGCCCATGGAACGCTGGGGCTGTGTGCTGCTGACGTTTTGGCTGAAAAGATGTGTAAGCCTTCTTCTAGGGCCAAAAAAGTCAGGGAACTCTGTGTTGGAAAAGCAGAATTGGAGTGGATGAACAGGAAAGGTCTCATCGCTGGGCAGGAGTGGAAACTGGAGTCACCACTTTCGAGCAAGTAAATAGGAAGGATGCCAGATCACGGACATGAGGCCCTTTGGGAGGAGGCGTGTGCCCTCTGGACCCTGGAGCAAGGTCCGGCTGGGCAAGAGGTGTGTCGAACCTAAGATAAGACATGGGGGAGTACACGCTAGTAATTGAGTGTCCAAATGGATGAGGCATAGACAAACTCAGAAGAAATAAAGGTGGTCGTAGTAGGGGTGCTGTAGTTACCTGAGGGTAGTTACAGAGAAAGGGCCCAATGCTGGAGGAGGGCTAGAGTAAAGCAAGATTGCGCTCAAGGCTAGTCATCAAGGCTGAATGACAGGCAAAAGTTCAGTAAAGCTCGCCCTGTATATAAACAGAAAAAAGAAAAAAGGGAAGGGGAAAGAGGGAGGATACATGAGTCAGACGCCCACAGGACTGAAAGGGAATCTACAATTAATATACATGGTAGCGAGGATAATGTCTAGCATGCAGATGTGCATCCAAGTTTACCTGCAGGAGTCTGGGACTGGCACTGGCAATGCAAAAACGTTATCTCCTACCACTGCTTTGCCGCGAAAAGGTGGAGGTGCACCATTAGCAGATGTTGCAAAGATGTTATTGCTTTTGCCTTGCCATTTGCTGCTGCATATTTCTCTGATGTGGCGGTTGTTGGGGTTGCTGCCTCGGTTGCATTTGGGGTTCATCATAGCATTGCTCGTTTTGCCCACTCCCTCCCATTGGTAACCCATAGGGAATGCTTGGGTGGGGGTGCCCATACTGTTGGTAATTTCCCATGGGGGGCTGTCCTTGGTAGTACCCCATTGGTCGCATTCTACACTCTCTTCAATAATGCCCCCACCTTCCACAATTCCAACATGACCCTTGCGATCCTCCTCTCATTCCCTGCCCACCAAATCCTCTGTTCCCCATTCCTTCGAATCCCCCTCTTGGTCCTCTGTACACACCTCGTCCTCTTGCTGGTCTTCCTTGCCATTGGGGCCCTCCATACTGTTCTTCTCCATCCCACTGTTCCTGCCCCCTTGCAGCCCATGTCGCGGCCATCCTGACTGGTGTGTTTCCCATTCCCTCCTCTCCTTCGTTATTCTTGCCTGTTGATGTTGTGGCATTCAGTGCTGCGACCTTCACAAATTTATTTTGTACTAACTTCGCTTCGTCTGCCAACCTTTTCTGTGCTATCTCCTTTTCTCTTTCTTTGATCCTCCTACAATGGTGTACAATTATGCTCTGAATCTCGGGCCAGCCCTTGGCTTCTATTCCAGCTATTTTATCCAAGGCCTTTTGTACCTCCTTCAGGAGCCCTTTTTTGATTATGAAATAGAACAAGGCGGTAGATTGATCCCACGCCGTACCCATTTCACTTCTCCACAGGTCTTGCACCCGGAGGATGAATTGCGTAGGCTCCTACTCCTCTCCCATAGTGCACTGCATCACTAAGTGTAAGTCTGGAATGTCTGGAAACGTTCTCCGCAATGCATCTCATACCTGTGTACGGACGTTGTTGAATGGCGATCCATCATGGCGGTCACAGCTCATTGTCACTTCCGGGAACCCCGCCTTCACCCACACTGCGTCTGCTTGATCACCAACAGCGGACACCAGCAAACTTTTCACATCTCCTATCGCTAAAGGGATCCCTGCTGTGTTCTTTTCAAATGCGTGTATCCATTTCCCCACCCCACCCAAAAGCGGAGGGAGAGGTTTTAGCAAGTTATTCTTGTCCATTTGAGCCCACGGTATGTGGTGCGGCCTGCCTGCTCCTTTATATATTATCGGCATTTGTAGCTTTTGTTTTCCTCCTTTCTTACTTACCATTCCCTTCCTTGTCTTACTTACCAGCATGTTCCCTGCCCTTTGCCTTAACCTTCCTTGCCATCTTGGAGGCTCGTTCGTCTTCTTGATCAAAGAACGCTGGCAGCGGAGACCCCGCTGTTGCCGCTTCCTCTTTGTATTCATCTAGATCGCTCCATACCTCCTCTACCTCCTCCTCTTGATCCCTTCCTTCTTGCCCTTCCCCTCGCTGGCTATCGGGGGTTGTCGGCCGTATTATCCTCAAAGGTTTACCATTTAAATGGAACAGAAACTCACCCAATTGCCATTCTTGCTCTTGTCCTCGTAGTATTGGCGCAGGTTGCGGTGGCGTGGATGGTGTGCTTTCTCCTGCAACACTTGGCGGAGGCATAAGGTCAGCCGCTGTTAATGGTGGTACTTCCCCTCCTTCTGGCAACAGCTGGCCCCTATCACACAAGGCTCGTAATCGCGTTATCTCCAACTGTGCATGCGCAAGTTGCCTGTCTAGATCTCCTGTTAACCATGCTAAATTCACTGGAGTGGCACTGGTTGGACCGTACAATCCTCCTCTATCGTACGGAGGTGGTGTGGTGGCTACTGCCGTTGTCGCAGGTGTCGGGGTGGGGCATGCTGGCGCATACTGTTGCTCACTATACCCCACTGCGAGTCTTGTTAGCAGCAGGTATATTTTAGTTGCATCATTCTCTATTGTGGTCGTTGAGCATTCTCCCCCTGCAGCACCATCTCCTCCCTCTGGCACCTTCTCTTTCTCAGTCACTGTGTCCATACTCACCTCGCCGGTGGGCGTTACTTCCTCGAACATCTGCCACAGATCCAACACTTCCCTTCTGTTCTGCAATTGCTTTCCCTGTATTTTTCGCAAGCAAGTGTGTGGACACTAGATCCAATACCCTCTTATCGAAAGATCCTCCTTCTAGCCATATGGGTGTTGTGCTGTCTCCTTTTATTTCCACCACCCACTGATCGTGGTACTTCTGTATTTTCTCACTATACAAAGGGAGATCCTGACAAATATGCGCTAATGGTGTTGTCCCTCCCATGATAATGTATTTATCGCTCTTGTCAGCGGTCACTTAATATACTGGGTACAAATACACAAACAATCTGCTACCAGCCTCTTTTTCTATAGCACGTCTCTGTTACCTTATTTCAACAATCTTTTCACGTACACCTTTTCACTGGAACCGTTAATTATTTCAACTCTAAATGTTCATTTTATACCACGATCCAAACATTTCTTATTTACTTGCACCTTTCATTACTAATCTTCTTGATCAACCACAATTTCTTTTCATTTTACAAATGCATTAATTACTTACTGACAGAACAACATGTAACACTTTGATACACGTACAAACATAAAACATGTAACATGTAACATGAACTCCCTGTGCTTAGCTCCCCCTTTTAATTGTTTCAGCTAGTCACCCCTAGCTCTTTCTTTCACATGCACTCCCCACCTCTACTCCCCTTCGGCTACCTCACCAGAAAATTCTACTCACACGGAAAAAGAATATTCTAAATTACTATTCCGAGCCTACTGAATATATGAGGCTCCTACTATTTTCTCTTTAGCTTCACTTATTTACCTGCACTGGACGAGACAATGCTACGCTGCGCTGCCTTCTACCCTGTTCGGGCTAGGATCCCTTACACCTTTTTTACCTCTTTTTATCTCTACAAAACCGAATGGCCATATAGAGGATGGATCAGAAAAGCCTCATTATCATGCACACAGGACCTCACTCCGCTATCTTCTCCCCTTTTCCCAACCCCTTCTTCATCCCTTAGAAATTTTCACAACCGGTACTCACGTGTTCAGTCGGTTGGTCCGAGAGCCACCGTTCACGGTCTATCCACAATCTGGTCCGCATCCCAACCAAGTCGTGGCCCGTCTCGGCGAGCAGCTTTCTAGTTGGGTATTCGATAAATGGGAACCCTTGCACCCTTTTCGTTGTGCACATGGCTGGTCGACCGGGGAGGCAATGGTTTTGCTGGGGGGCATCCCGGATCTCGCTGCACAGCACAGGGCCTTGGGGCACCTGTCCCAAATCACGTTGCTGGGGTTACTAAATGTAAGGACTCATCCCCGATTTACTATGTACAAAATAATTAAATAAGACACATCCTAGCGGGGAATGAGACTAAGAGAACAGGTTACGAGTGTTTAAAACATTTATCGAAATGTTGGCATCCAGAGAACTCTGCTGCCCGAGAGCGCTCTGGAAAACAATGCACGTACATGGAACTTTAAAGCGAAAAAGCATCATCAATGACATCATTAACATAGGGTATTACATTAGTACAGGATTGGTTGGGGAGCAAGGCCACATATGTATCTTTAGGTTCTGCTTTCTCCGGATAGGTTGCCCAGTTGGCGGGAGGGTGAGTGTCACGAGGTCCATCTGTCTGTGTCTGGCGGGGTGAGGGTCAGGTCACTGCGAGGTGGGGTGGCCGCTAAATAAGCTAACATAATACATTCTACTTAAGCATGCACTAAATAATAGTTATCACAGCTCCTTTGAGTAAATCATTGCAAGCCTATAAATTGGATTCGAACAGTCACGTCGTTACTCATTAAGGTTTACATGTAACACCAGGTTAGGGGTCTTGACAAATATGATAACATCAAATGTGGGGTAGGTCTGGACTCATCAAAGAGGCTGGGGGGGCAAGTAGACGTTTATTAGTTATACAAGGCATATTGTGACAAGGGTCTACTTTTAGCTAGGGGCGGCCAGGGTGGGCTTCATGGCAGGGTCACATATCTGGTACATCAAGAGAATACCTTGCAGGGACACAGGGTCATACTGGCAGTAATTTTCCAACAGCGAAGGTGAGGGGGCAGGGGCAGATTTGTGGAGATGGATGAGCCATGAGGCCTGGCACAAGCCGGTTCAAACACGGGACAGTGATCTCAGAGGAAGACGGAGATGTTACATTTGTTTTGGTGCAATTACCTCCGGCTTGAGGGTGAGAATGGAGCTGTAAAGCTTTCAGACACAGAGAGAAAAGGTGGGGGCCCTGCGAGTGATGTGCACGGTGCTGCAGAGGGGAGAGAAGCCCTTTCGTATTATCGCAGTGAGGCTTAGTCAAATAGTCCAAAGATGGAGTCCAGGGTGCACAAAATGGATGCCACATGTCCTGCCCAACAGCCCCATCTACGTTAGCATCAGCATAAGGCTAATATCAACATAAGGGCGATGGAAGCATTCCCCACCATTGGGAGGCACATGGTCCAAGTTACACTGAATGCACAGGGGGACAGAGGGCCCTAGCGACCCCTTGCTCCCACACAAAGGCAACAGGATCTTCATCCTCACCCACTTTCCTTGCATTAATCACACTCATGTCTGATGTATCAGGATGCAATTATTAAATGGTGCTGCATCGTGTGTCATTTTTTGTGCAGTCACACATGCATACCCAGCTCATTTCCAAATGTTGTCAGCCCTCTCTCCTTGAATGGCTGCCAGCAGGCCTTTTATGTCACCTATTGCTAATGTCATTCCTGATCTAATTCTTTCTAAGAACCTGGACCTGGTGGGCAGAAAGGCAGCCCAAGCACAGCATATTGGATGCAGCGGTACCGTTATAAACGGTGCCGGTGCATCCGACATCCCCATTCACAGTGAGCCCTATGAGGCCGAATGGGAATGGGAAACATCTTTTTTCCGGCACCCGCAAATGGGCAATTACCGGGTCCGGCAGGGCCGTAATGTAATGACCCGGTAATTGCCCATTCACAGGCACCAGAAATCTTTGGATGTTTGGCGGCAGTTTCCCTCAATAGAGATCCTTTGACATTCTCTTTGCTTCAACACCCTTCAACACCCATCTTTGTCCCTCATTTGCCTATATAAATCCCCAATCCTTTTCCCTATATTTTGTGCTTCATGCTCCTCAACCCATGTCTGTATTCTTAGTATCCCCTGCAGCTCCCTGCAGGGCTATTGTGACCCTCTCTCTTCCTCAGATCATTCTTGTGCTTCAATCAGAACTTTACTTCTATTGAATAGATGATCCCTTTTGTCATTCTTTAGTCCTCTACTTCTGTTCATCTCTTCTTCCCTTCTCCTCATCTCTCTCATCTCTTCCTCCTCTTGTCTTCTTTGCAACCTATGTACTTTCAATCTCTGTATTTCTATCTCCTCTGGTTTCTTCTCTTCTAGTTTCTCCTTTTCTTTCCTTGCCTCATGCCTTCTTTATTTTTCCTGTCACTTCCTCTCTTTTTCTTTCTCTTCCTTGTATGTTCTCTCTTTTTCCTTTTCTTTCTTTTCCTGCTGTTCTGTTTCTTCTCTTTCTCAAACCCCATCAATGCCCTTTTCATCTAGCTTGAGTAATATCTGTCCACCCATCCATTCATTCTGTTCTATTGTTACTCCCTTAGCCTTGTCTTTCACTTCCCTTTATCTACTTGCTTCTTCCTCTATCTCCATCTGTCTGCCCTATGACTGTCCTTTCTCTCCTGCCTATCCTTTCTCTCATCTTGCTGTTCACTTTCATTGCCTGTTGACATATATTTGTGCTCTCTACTTTTGCTTTCTTCCACATTATCCTCACTGTTATAAGTGGGGTGCTCATATGTTGGATTTCCATACACCACTAATGCTTTCAATTCCTTTAAAGCATCACATCCCTGTTCCTTAGTATCTGCACTCTTGTTCTCAGAAGGGGAAAGAGAAGCCTCTTTATGCAAATGAATCATCCACCCCTTCTCAGGCAGATCTTCTTTCTCACTCTGGTACATTTTCCATAACTCTAAACCGGCCAATCTTTTCTGTAACTTCTTACCCTTAAATATGGCATGCAAGTATGTTGTCATATGTCGCAATACTGTTTTTGACAGTAAACTCTCTTGGAGGCCACAGCATATGTGTTTTATTAGTTGTGCCCTTTATCCATTCTGCATGATACTGCCTTATCTCAGTTGTATATCTTGGCAGTGTCCTGCATAGGTGTAAAAGAAGAGTGTACCACATGATGACAAGTCAATCTCGATTGTCAATACTTATCAGATCTTTTATTCTTTTATTTTCTTTGTCAAATATACCACACTGATTAATCCAAGCAAGCACCATCAATCGCTGCTTATTACTGACAAACCAATTTTTTAACCACTTTAAAAATCTATGCAATTATGTTCTTTTTATTCCTTCGTTTCCACTTTCCATCAAATTTTGCTCTCTCGTTGTTTTATTGTTGATGTTTTAAGAATCTCGTCTTTATTTATACATTATTCTCTTTTGATTTGTACCCTCCTGATTGATGTCAATCTCTTAATTTAAAAATCTGATAGTTATCTTAATTTTTTACTATTGTTTTTTATCTCCTAATCTAGTCACAATAAAAGTGTTATACAGACATATTTATAACCCCACACACATGTGCACTTTTTAAATGTTCTGCAAATGCCTTCCTTTACTATCGTAGAAAATTTATCTCATCTCACTTTTGACCCCATCTTGGAGTTTGATATGCACTCTTCTTTTTGGCCTTGCCTCAGGAATCCTTAAAACCCCTACCTGCAGTTTTTAGTGCATACCCTTCCACCCCTCTTGGAACCAGAAAAACAAGGTATGTATTTCTCTTCTTTCTAATCCCCCAAAATCCTGTTACATACATACATATATTTACAATACAGACCCTCACCCTATTTTTGCCACGTTCAATACTCTACTTACATCTGTGGCTCAGCTCGAGTCCCTCAGCATCGACACTTCCCCAATCGACCCGTTGGCCAGTCCACGGGCCACCTGCAGGGACCGGGCAGGAATTTCTTCAAAGGTGCACCTGCTGACCGATTCTTCTCATGTGTTTGTTTTGTGTGCCGATCTCCACAGGAAGCTCTGCGCTCTTCTGGCTAATGGTGGAAGCAATCGAGAGTCTGAGAGTCTAGATATGGGCCTATGTTGATTAGACCAGAACCATCCACACCACTACCAAAATGTGCCGTAGCACCTTGAAGCATCTTGTGTGCTAGATGGAATTACCAATAATGATCCCGGACCCACATAACCAGACAGACTCAAAGAATATGGCAAAGTACTACTTTATTATCAGCATAAAGTAGCACAATCCTGCGAACAACAAGCTTTAGTTCACACACTCACACTCCGATTTGTGTACACAAAGGTCTCATACCTCAATGTACATCAGATATGATGTCATCCTACATGGCAAACTATAAAACATATTGAAGGAAGGGATTGGTTAAGGGAACATATGTGCCTAGATATCATATAAGTATTAGTGTTTTTTCTGGATGCCCCTTATCTGGAAGGCACGCCTTGAACCACCTCTAAATACGTATGATATAGATTATAGCAGAATGATGGCAGCAGATTGACCTATGTAACATTGTATAACATGTTGCTACATAGACCCTCTGATTGGTTGGAATGCTTTCCCAACTTTGGACTTTTGGCCCGTTAGCAGCACGCAAGCAAAATTAAAAACTCAGGTGCAGAGAGCAATGGCAGACTACTTCCGACTTGCCCAATTAGTCCATCATCTCTCATAGGTCAGGCCCCAAGCCAAGGCTTCAACTTCCTAGTTGACCTTGCAGCCTGTTCTCTGTTCCCTGTTCTGGAACTTTAAAGGCAGTGTAGGTACACCACTATCTTCATTGTATAGCATGTTGCTACATAGACCCTCTGATTGGTTGGCATGCTTTCCCAACCTTGTCCTTTCGTCTTGTTAGCAGCACGTTAGCAGCACATAAGCAATACAAAACATAGGTGCAGAGAGCAACTTCAGACTACTACCCACTTTCCCAATTAGTCCATCATCTCTCATAGGTCAGGCCCTAAACCAAGGCTTCTTCTTTGTAGTTGACTTTGCAGCCTTTTCTCGGTTCTGAGACTTTCAAGAGTCTAGGTACACCACTATCTTTGTCTAGAGCTTAATGAATAGCCCTTGTTTTCAGCTTCTGCATCACGTATGAGGAGACCACGTTTTTGTCAATTTTGACCTTTTATTTACTGCGATTTGATTTTATTAAGCTGGGTGTCATTACTCCTCTTGGCCTCTGGAACCTTGCTCACTCCACCTCGTACATGCTTTTCGCATCTATGATTTTCCAATACTTGGCACTTGCAAATGTTTTCTTCTTTGCTTAATCTAAGAGAATATCAATAGATGCAAACTCAGCAGGCAGAGGCACAACTGGTCATAGTACCACAATGGAACATGAATGCAGGAGTACTGCAAACACACATGTCAAGATTAGGGAGTGTGATTGTGGTAGGAGGAAATTCTTTCACAGGTACAGGGATGAATTTATAGCCACAATAGGACAGCCCACAGAGCAACCTGATGTGTTCATTATTAATAGTGACACCGGACCACCAAGAGGAACCACAGGTCAAGGTATTCATAGGAGGGATTTTAATTTACATTTTTTGTAGACACTGGAGCAACTCATTGTTGTGCCCATGAGGGAAAATACCCAATGTCAGGCATTGCCATGACTGTGCAGGGATTCTCTGGGGTGATGAGCTTGGTTCCTTTTACAGACAAATTCCCAATCTCTATAGGAGAACACAATATGTCGATGCCATTATTATATTCCCGGCAAACACCAGTTAATATATTAGGGCGTGACCTGATGACAAAACTTGATATGACAATATCTTTTTCTGATGAAGGAATAGTGTGCTCCACTCCAGGATACATTACATGAATGTGATAGAGTTCATATTAGTTAGCCTTTACAGACCAGAAGGCATTACAAGCAGTCCCTTTAGATAAGGGAGTATTTTTTGTATGGAGTGACTGTTTTATTATCGTGCTTACTCAAGGTGGTAGGTGGAATATTGAGAATACCTGAAGAGTTTTTGTTCAGACCAGAAACACCTATGGATGATGAAGGACAGGTTATCCCCTTAGAGCTAGAAGCAGCAGTGGTCAGAGAGGAAATGGTGCTTGACAATAGAACAGACGATAAGTGGAGAGGATGGAGAGCAGTGATAGCCCTCAGTGAAGGATATAGGTTGACAGACTGGACAGGTGAGGAGCTTTATAGGGCTGATTATTCTGCTGATGAACTAGTATTTTTATTTTATTGTGTTGTTATAGTTAAATAATTATTTTAACACATACACAAAAACAAAGATTAAAACATAACATATGAAACATATAAGATCGTGCAACATCATATAATTATAACAATAATTACACACAATCTAAAATGCCATATGAAATATAAAAACAGTGCTTACAACCAGATCATTAAGCAACCACATTCATTCCAATAGAATGTATTCAAACGCATCAAATTTATAATCCTAAATGAGCCCTTTGCTACCTATAACATATCCATTCTGACATCAATATAAGGGCACAAGACTAGTTATGCATTTACACCTTTTTTACCTCCAGTAAATTCTGGATTTTATCCATATATGATATACCAGGAAATTCAGTACTGTTGAGTTACCCAGGAATATTAATCCCCAGGATTGGTCCGGTGCAAAATTCTTTAATTCATATTGCATCCTAAAATAACCTCTATTATGTATTGCAACCAAATTCACAACATGCAGTCAATAGGTGTTTTGTAATCTCAATCTCCACTTTACTTAGCTGGCATAACCTGAGATGATACTCAATACCTTTTCTGTCTAGTCTAGGCAACAAATGACCCCTTTGTATCCATATGTTTAGTTCAGTCAACCACACTAGAGCAAACAGTTTTGAGCAGGCATATGTTATTGTGAGAAATCGATAATTATTTGGGTTATATCGCACACCCTTTTTAAACACTGAAGTAAGTAAAGAGGCTTTCCAGCTAATAGGGATAAACCAGTATCAACTATCTTTGAAAATAAATCAGAGAATAGTCTTGCCCAAAATAATGTCCTATGTTTATACACTAAATTAGGGATGCTATCCTGGACAGGAGACCTGGAGGCTTTTATTTGGTCATTATATTTCCTAAAGTCTCAATATCCAAGTTTAGAATACACAGATCATCTTCCTCAATAGCATAAGGCCCCTTTATGTAGCCACAATTAGGTCTATAATTTAATTGGCCAATGTGTTCCATCCATATCGATTCCCTATGAGGGTTGATCTCTTTTTTGGCCACATTATAGTTATTACAGTGAGTTTGATATAGATCCCCAAATCTACGTCCATCAATGTGTTTAAGAATATTACAAACAAAGAACCAGTTAACTGAGGATGTAGAGGCCCGATGCCTCTTGACAACATTTTTATATCTAGTTCTCAAATTGGATATGATTGACTTCATTCTATAGTCATTCATGGTATCCCTCTTGACTAGTATTTTTCATATGTCTCACTTATTGGATTAAAGTGGAGAATAGAGAAATACTGCAGAGAATGTCGATGGTAAAAAAGAAACCATACTTTTTAAAGGAATATTTAGAGACAGTGCCAAATATTTTATGGACTACCAGTCCATATGATGTGGGTCTATTGAAAGGAATAGGAGCAGTTACAATCAAGCTTCAACCATTCAAAATATCCCATGTCCAGAGAAAGTGGATGAAGGTATATTCAAGACCATTTCCGCTTTAATGAAACATGGAATATTTGTGCCATCTGAGTC
Organism: Ambystoma mexicanum; assembly: GCF_040938575.1. NCBI lineage: Eukaryota > Metazoa > Chordata > Amphibia > Caudata > Ambystomatidae > Ambystoma > Ambystoma mexicanum. The sequence goes on from NC_090927.1 coordinate 296,848,538, forward strand.
CCCATGTAACATGGCTGTGTACCCAGTGAAGAAATCAACTGGTGGGTTGCAGAGATGTATTCAAGATCTGCACCCTCTAAGCAATATTATTGAAGCAGAGTATGCTTTTGTTCCAAATCCAGCTACAATATGTAATATCGCATCTAAGGCCAAATATTTCACAAAACGTTCTTCTCAATTTCCCTGTATGAGGACTCACAAGATTTGACCACATTTTCATATAGAAATATCCACCTGAAACATACCACTTTGCTTCATGGGTACTGTGAGTCCCTCTCAATCTTTAACAGGGTTCTTCAGATGGATTTGGGAAATGTTCAACTCGAAAGTGCAATAATTTAGTACGTGAATGAGATTTTAGTGTGCAGTGAGAGAGAAGAAAGATGCAGAGAAGGCTCAGCTGAACTCATGACTATACTAGCATAGAAGGATACAATGTGGATAAAGAAAAGTTACAATATTGTAAGGAAGAGGTTCTGTATATAGGGCAGGTAATCTCACAAGAAGGAAGCAAGGTGACACCTGAAAGAGCCAAGCAATTATGAAGACTTCAGAACCTAAAACAGTGAGGGAATTGCAACAATGTCTAGGCCTATGTAACTACTGCAGAGTCTGGGTTTTCGATTACAGTACATATATCTGACCACTTTTAAAAGGACTTAAGGAAGCACAGGTCGATAAAAGTAAAATAATATGGACAGATGAAAGAACTGAAGGATTTGAGGAATTAAAAAAGACAATCAGTGCAGCCCCTGTTCTAGGAATTCCAGATTATCATGAAGAATTCTACCTATTTTTCCATTCAAAAGGAGAAGTCATGACAGCAGAGTCCTCACACAGGAAATGACATTAGGACATGTACACAAACCATTGGCTTATTATAGTGGGGTTTTAGATCCATGTATGAAAGGCATTACCCTTGTGAACAAGCTTTAGCTGCTGCTACTTTTGCTATTGAAAATGCTTCAAGTATTACAATGAGGTGTTCAGTTACATTATTTGTTGAGCATGGATTATTTGCTATTTTAGAGAAAAACAAAAGTACATTGACTACACAAAGAGCATCAGGGTACGAGGTAATTATCTCTAACCCTGCGATTAAGATTGTTAGATGCAGAAAAGTGAACCCAGCAACATTCATAGCAGGACCAGTAGGGGAGGATGATCATGTACATGACTGCACAAAGTATACTGAATTTTTATGATGCCATTCCCTCTGTTAAAGAAAATGCTCTCAGAGGGGAGGATTCTCATTATTGGGGGTTCTTCAGAAATTGACCAAACGATGGGCGAAAGGCATACTGCATCAGCAGTAGTAAAGCTGCATGTGACAAGCTCGAGATTGCCTTCGCATTGCTCAGTACAGGTTGCAGAATTATTGGTGCTTATTGCTGCACTGCTGAGATACGAGCATGAGGAAGTGATGGTGTACTCTGACTCCACCTATGTGACATCAACTGTACATGCAGGTTTGTCACGCTGGAAAAGAAGGGCCTTCCTCCACACAGACAAGACACCAGTGCAACATGCAGCCATATTGGATAAACTTATGGAGGCACTGAGACTCCCATTGGCTATTGCAGTTATGAAATGCGCAGCCCACACTAAAAGAGCAGACATGATTTCTTGCAGAAATGAAGCCACAGATTTAGAAGCCTTATAGGTGGTATATTTCCCAAATAATTCTGATTAAAAAACAGATGACATGATGTTGTACGTTGGTAAAGAAGGGCTTTAACGTGCTGTCTCTTGTTCAGTTAATTGAGATACTAGTTTGAGCCTCACGGCAGGAGCAGGATTTATGGAGAAAATGGGTGAGTTCTTTATCCCCCAATCAGGCAATCTGGAGACAGGAAAGCACTGGAAATCCAGTTATACATCTAGCATTATTGAGGGTGGCGCTTGAACAGCTTCACTACCCTGCGCATACGACTTGAGAGAGTCTTGCTGCTACAATTGCAGAAGATTGGTTTTCATTAAACTTATTAGAACATGTGGCACAGTTTATTGTAAATTGCATTGTGTGCAAGAAATGCACTGCAGGGCACACATTGTAAACAGTGAGAGGAGCAATCCCCCGAACCAATGGCCCACTTCATCATCTACATATAGATTATGTGGATATGTTCCAGACATGCAATGGATATAGGTACATGCTGGTAGTGGTATGTTCCTTTTCTAGAAGGATTGAGGCAGGTCCATGTATTCCCCCCGATGCCACATGCGCTACCAAGTTCCTTGTGCGTGGGGTGTTTGCGAGGTCCTGCGGTATGAAAATGGACTGCATTTTTTTAATGAACTATTTGAGCATGTCACTCTTTTTTAGAGATAAAACACAAGTTCTCTTCTGTCTATCACCCACGGGTGAATGGAATGTGTGAAGTTTAAAGGGACTCCTTAAAGAGAGGAAAGCTAAGATTAAGGGGTGGTTACACTGCCTACCACTTGCATTATATGCAGTGAAAAATCAGCCTGGCTCAGATCACCAGTTCACATGAGTTGGTGACTTGACGCCGAATGAGAACCCCTCTTGCTCCTCCAACTATGTTAGAAACTGATGCCCCCACTGTAGCGAAGACATTAGGTGATAAGATGCATGATTATTTGACAACTATGACCACTAGTGTTTCTTTTATTTCTCAACAAATCAAGAACCCGAGGGAGAGGTCAAAGAGGATTGAAGAAGAAAGCCAACCATTTGATACAGATTCTCTATTAAAACAACCTAGTTTATATCCAGGGGACCAGGTGCTGGTACACACATTTGTCAGCACATGGAATAAACCCAGTTTTGAAGGACCATTTCAGGTGGAAGAAGTCACTCCCACAGATGTCAAGCTACAAGGAGGAAGAGCTTGGCTGCACCTGAATGACATCAAGCCATGCAAAGGAGAAACCTCGACCCCTCCTGCATCTGCTCACAGTGAAGCAAGAGAAGAAGTTCCGCATATGCAGAAAAGATTGGCTACCAAGAGCAAAGAATAACATATATTCCAAACCTCCCATCTCAAGGCTAGGAGTGCCTCAGCACCATACGTGATGACCGCCACCACTTTTTTCTTGAAAAAAGTTACTATCGGAGTTAGGGAAAATTTGCCATATCTGCGATGTAAGCAGATTCCTTGATTTGTCAGGGCCGTTAGTTTTTCCCGAATCAATGAATAATGTGCCTGTTCGTTACAGTTTTTATTTATCATTATCCCAAGGTACATTGTACATTAACCAGTGACCACGTCTGAGATTTTCCTGCAAATTTTCTTCCCCTACCAGATCTCATGGTTAGGATCATAGATTTCTTGATGTTGATCTTCATGCTGTTATCCTTTAGGTATTTATTGAAGGTCTCAATCCGTCTTTGTAGGCCTATTGGCGTCTGGTCTACGAATACCGCGTCATCGGAATATAGCATCCACGGTATCTCTCTTCCGTTTACCTTCGGAGGAAATACACGGATCTGCTATTGGGTAGTCTTCATATCGGCCATATACAATACAAAGAGGAAAGGGGCTAACGCACATCCCTGTTTAATTCCCCTGGAGGTTTTAATCTTCCTAGATAGCCCTCCGTTTCCTGTAATTTGGACCTTGATTGAAGTACCAGTATATAGGGCTTGGATGGCTTCCAACAGGTCCTTTGGACATCCCCAAAGCTTCATTTTTGACCACAGACGTTCTCTATTTATTCCATCGAATACTTGTTCGAGGTCGATGAAAGCTAAATAGAGGTTTGTTTTCCCTGCTAGAGTCTTTGCCTTCAGCAAGTTAATCAAAAACAGATTCAGAGCGGTGCCAACTCCACTAACAAAGGCTGTTTGCCTTTCATCCAAGATTTTGGCCTGGGTGGCCCATTTTTTTAGATCCCTTAATAGAAGTGATAAAAATAGCTTGCCAATTGAATCTAGGAGCGCTCTTGGCCTGTAATTCCTGCCTGGGGTTTCCCCGATCTCCCTTCTTGTAGATTGGTACGATGTAAGCCTCTGTCCACGTAGTTGGTATTTGTTTAGCTTTTTTAATTTGTTGAAATAGGGCGTATATTAGATCAGCCCAGTCCTCACAATTTTCTTTCAACAACTTGTTGGAGATGCCGTCTGAGCCTGCTGCTCTGGAAGTACTGAGTTTTTTTATTAGAATTTAGATATCATCTCTATCAAATTCCAGTGCCCATGGTGTATTGTCAGGCCTCTCTTTTGTGATTTTTCCCTGAGTTTCCCCTTCATATAGTGCAGTATAATGTTGAAACCAATTTTCCTCTGAGACTTGGTTAATTCCTATGGCCGATTGGTTAAGTTCCCTGTTGTTTAGTAAGTTCCATGTACTTCTTGCATTATTCGTTGATATTGCGGCTAACATTTTCTCGGCATCCCTTTGCATGGTGATAATAAAATAGTATGTTGCCATATTCTTTGAGTCTGTCCGGTTATTTGGGTCCAAGATCGTTATTGGTAATTCCATCGAGCACACAAGATGCTTCAAGGTGCTAAAGCACAGGACAATAGTCTTAAATTATGAAGTTAAGATAAGAAAGGTGTTTCATGTGGTTTCATACTATGGTGAAGCTTGGTAAAAAATAGGAAATTACTAATTCCTTGCAGTATTGGGTTCACACCTATGAGAATTGACCTTAGTTGGGTCCATACTCTGTTGTAGCTTGTTAAAGATTAAGCAAATTACATGATTTGGTTTAGTCATTTTAGAAAAGAGCTTTGTGTGGTCCCTAATAATTTTCTTAGTGTGTATCTTTCAAATCATTTATAAAATCCCTCCGTTTTCTATTGTGTTTACCAATGCATTTAATCCCTACAGTTCACTTTAGGTTGTCATAAAAAACTACTACAATATAATTAAGTATTCGTTAGTTGAGTCAATAGTTTCTTATGGCACGGTTACACTCAAATAGCACTTGCATTTTTTCCACATAATCATAAACTCGCCCTTTCTAAGTATATGTACTGGATTGAAATAATATGCTATTATTGCTGCTTACTATTATTATGTCTATCCTAGTTTTGTCCAAAATATTTGTTCTTCCTAACCAGATATTAACTGTCAGATATTTGAAGAAGGTTCACTTAGAACGTGTTATGTGTAATTGTTAGAGAACAAGACGTTTTAAAGGAAGGGCCGTTTTAAGATGACAACTTGATAATCCTTAACTGATATGAGAGTCCCCTAGTTTGAGGTCCATGCGTTCAGTGAGCAGGATCTACATTTAGGGAAAAGGTTGTGGATTGATCTTTTCTTCCTGGAACCTAGCTGGTTTAAAAACAAAATGGATAATTTAGAATGGAATCCTTAATTCATAATTTGTAGTTTATATGTTTCCAGGAGACTTGGACTCTTGAATACATTATGCTTCCAGGTTGCACATATTATAGCATTACTGCAATTAATAACTCCAAGCGGGACACTGACAGTATGGTTATTAGTTAACACCCTATTGCAAAATAGGAAATAATGTACGAAACACGGAAGACCTGGGTATAAGAGTGTGGATGGGGAATGCTGTCCCTGTGTTGGTTGTACATGTAAATGGAAGGCGGTATTGAACATCTACTGTATCTGTAATGACTGCATAGGATACCTATATGGAAATTTGGATGAAGAAGACAATGGAGTGTGCATAGTAGGTGGTGAGATCAACTGTCAACTTTAACCAATGGCTCTTCTGGAAGGGCTCAGGGGAGAAGAATATGAGGCCTGGGGCTTAACAGGTGTAGTATTCCTGAAAGCAGCTCCTAAATATACAGATGTAGGTGCTCTGGTAAAGTGTCTATATGAATCTGAGTTTAGACGGAGTATGTCCGATTCTCTGGAGAAGTTCCTGCAAGACCTACTTTTCATTCTGACTGTCACAAAAGAACATTGACTATGTATTTGTACACATTTATAGTTGGTGGAATACAAAACAATTTGCTATTATACCCAGATTAGAAAGTGACCATGACACTCTACATTAAGTCATTTTCCTTTTTAGGGTTGAGAAATACTAAAGTGAAATCAGTACTATGGGCCTAACGTTTATGGTCTCTGAATTAGTTGGTCCAATCTAAATCTGAGGCCACAATTCCCTCATTAAATCGTTAATCCCTGTTTTGGAAGAATATGAATTAGGCAAGGAGTGTTCTACTGCACTATTTATTTTATGACAAATTGGTGAAATTAAAGAATTGGTGGAAGTAGCATAAATGTTTGTAAGGCTTTCAAGGTGTAGGATCAGACATGCAAATCAAGGTTAGAATCTGTGGTCTGACAAAGATTGCAGCAAAGCAAAATACTGCCTTTTGAGTATTATTACAGCTGATACTGTGTTGAACAAGCAAGGGGTGAAGTGCGCTTGGCTTGCGAACACAAACCTATTCAAACAAAATAAAGTGGAATAGCACAATAAGAATTGACTAATCTAAAGGAAGCAGTAAATACAGGCAATTGTCAGGATTTTTGGTACCTGGTAACCAGGAGAGAAATAATATCTGCGTGGCTTCTGATATATTGATACCAGAATCTGGCTGGCTTCGTTATTGTTCATCTTTGTATGTGTCAGTAGCAAACTGACAGGAAATGTTGTTTAGCATAGAACAATCAAGTCCAGAAGAAATATTGGAGTTCATTGAATTAGAGGTTAATCAAGCAATAATGTCCTAGAAAAAAAAAGGCAAAGCCCCCAGCCCTCACAGACTATCCGTGGATCTCTTTAAAATGGAGAAGGAGATTTGGACACCATTTGGAACCTGTTTTTTCAATGCCAAATTACTTGCTTCCAGATAGTTGGCAAGGCCAGAATGTATGCTGTTATGTAAAATGGCATACAATAAATCCCTGCAATTACAAACCCATCTTCCTCTTAAATAGTACCGTCGAAATCTTTGGGAAATTGCTACCGACGAGGTTGGAAAGGTGGGTGGCTAAATAAATGTCTGACAATCTTTCAGGCCTGCTTCTGAAAGGGAGTAAGTACCCTGCATCAGATTTTTAAAAACATTATGTCAATAATTACAGTTGTGGTTCTGCGAAGGCAGCCATACCAATTGACATTTGTTGACCATGGGACAGCTTTTGATGCAGTGTCTCAGCAAATTGACATTCATTTAAATCCTTCAGTACCACAAGCCATAATCATGTCGCAATGATGTATGGCCCATCAAGTGAGAAGTTATTTTTATTTGCAGGGATTTGAGGGGGGAATAAAAAAGGGGTGTATGTGCTTGTCCCACTGCTTTTTCATTGTGTGATAATGCTATATATTAAGCGATAACTAGCAGACACATCCAGGTTGGGAGATGGAAATCATGCAAAATGTGGATATGGTTGCCTGCCAAAACAAGAGGCTCTATGTCAAGCGTTTTGTTCAGTAAGAGGGTTAGCGATGAATTCTGTGAAATCAAAGTGTATGGCCTGCACATTATCTAGAGATATCAAAATAAAATAACTCTTAGGGGTTGTTTGGAGCAGGCCACCATTGTTGAATACTAAAAGGTGGGTGGCAATCTCAAATTGTCAAAGGTGCAACATTCTGCCCTCTCTCTCTTCTTCCCTTTCCTCCACTTCTACCCCTGTCCACTTGCCTCCCTTGGCCTCTCTTCCATGCCCACCCACTCTCCCCTCATTCTCACGTTTCATAACGGATGAGGTCTCTAAAGTAGTCCATTCTATGAAGGTCTCATCCAAGCAGGTATCTCCCTGTTCTTCCATAACCATTAAGGACAACATCTGCTCCCTCGCACCAGCTCTTTCTGACAGCTGCAACCACTCCTTAGCCTCTGGCTCGTTCCCTTCCTCCCTCAAGCACTCTCTATCCTCTCGCCTTGGTTTTTCAACATTTACCTTGCACCACTTGCCTACCTGATCTCTGCCTTCTCTCCTCATTTCCAATGTTACGCAGATGACACACAACTTTTCTTCAAGCTCCCCTCTTCCTTTTCTTCGTCCTCCTCTATCATGTCTGCTATTCAGTCTTGGTGCACCTCCAATGCTCTCTGTCTTAATGCTACTAAGACAGAGATTCTTCCTATTGGGACACCTGTTCCCCGTTTGCTGCCTGCACTCTGGTCACCGTCTAGAGGCTCACCTCCCTCTCCTTTCATTGAAGTCATAAACCTTGGGGTCATCTTCGACTCATCTCTCTCCTTTACTCTTCACATCTTGGACCTTGCCAAGAAGGCCCACTTTCAACTTCACCTCTTTAGGGGCATTCACCCTTTTCTCCCCTTCCCCCAGAAGCTCAAAGGGCCTCATTACGAGGCTACCCCCAAACTCGGGTCCAGCTCCGGGTCCCACGAAAGTGGAATTACCGGTCCATTCCAACCTTGGAGGGCCCAGTAATTTCCCTTTTGCGGGACCCGGAGCCGGTATGTCCCATTCCCATTTGAGCCCCCCTAAGGCTCAATGGGAATGGGGAGGATGGTAACAGCGGTACCGTTCATAACTGGTCTAAATCTGATCTTCAGTATTTTCTTAGTGACCATGCTCTCCGCACTCTATCCATAACCTACCTACCCACACAGCAGGTAACTCTCTGGATCTCTTATTCATCTCTATCTCTCTCTCAGCCACTACACTGCTGTCACATCAACCATATTTGATACTCAATTGTTTCCACCACCATCTCCTTTCCGCTCACTTACCATTCCTCACCACTTGCTTCACCTATTACTAAAAGGAAATGTAAATCTTATGTCATTCCCCCTTTTTTCTGTGACCTACAGTTCTCACTCTCCTCCTTCACACCCAATACCTCTTCCAGCAACACTGCCTTTTCCATCTTCCAATCCGTACTATATGACTCATTCTCCATTTACTTCCCTCTGCTTATTTTCACCCCTTGGTCTCAGTATCCTCAGCCATGGGTCACCCCATTGATACGTTCTCTCTGCACAGACATGCCTTGACTGATGAACAAATGGAGGCTACCCACTCACACGAGGACCTGTGCTTTGCCTGTCTGCCCTCAATTCTCTCGAGTCCGCTCTTGATAGAGCATAAAGGGAATTCACCTAACCCTCATTGACGCTCACTCCAACCATCCTTGCCGGCTAGAGGGCAACCTAAACGCATTCCTCACTCCTCCTATGTCTATTCCTATCCACTCCACTCTCACAGCTAATTACCTAACTGAATACTTTGCTCCAAAAATATCCACAATTAGAGACTCTCTCCTGACCTTCCTCACACTCCCACTCCTACGTTTTACACTCCACCCACCCTACCATTATCCTCTGCCTCTATCTCCCACTTTAGTCACACACTAATACTGACAAAGTACTAGCTCTACTGATAAAGGTTAACAACTTCTTTCACCCCATATGACCCTCTTGCTCCTCAGTTAGACTTGTTTTCCTGCTGTTTTTTTTAAGACATCTACGTGTATTTTGGGGGTGCGCATGGAGTTTTACACGCAATTTTGTTAGCGCAAGTGGGGTACATGTATATCGGGGGTGCGTGTAGAGTTTTACACGCGATTTCGCTAGCGCCAGCGGGGTACGTGTAATTCGGAGGTGCACGGGGAGTTTTATGCGCAATTTCGCATTGTGGGCCCTCCTGAGTCTGCCCTTTCCCCCGTCCCCATGCACTGCAGGCAGCCCATACCACAGGGGACTACCCTACACCCCTGACCATGCCCTGCAGGCAGCCCACACCACAGGGGACTACCCTACACCCCTGACCATGCCTTGTAGGTAGCCCACACCACAGGGGACTACCCTACACCCCTGACCATGCTCTGCAGGCAGCCCACACCACAGGGGACTACCCTATACCCCTGACCATGCCCTGCAGGCAGCCCACATGGCACCATGCACTTGTGAGCCCTGACTCATGTCCCCCACCCACTCACCTACCCACCATTGATGAGCACCTGCCAGCAGGCCCCGACTCATTTTCCCCACCCACTCACCCACCCACCATTGACGGGCACCTACCAGCAGGCCCCGACTCATGTCCCCCACCCACTCACCCACCCTCATTGACGGGCACCTGCCAGCAGGCCCCTACTCATGTCCCCCCACCCCCATTGACGGGCACCTGCCAGCAGGACCCGACTCATGTCCCCACCCACTCACCCACCCCCATTGACGGTACCTGCCAGCAGGCCCCGACTCATGTATCCCTACCCCACCACCCTTGACGGGCACCTGCCAACAGGCCCTGACTCATGTTCCCCCAACCGACACGTCATCAAACTTCAGACCCATGGCCCTTATGGCCACCCAAATCCCACCCCAAGCCACCCCAGTCCAAACACCCAACCAAGCATTCCATCCACTCCACATTGAATTCCCAATGTCATGATAGAAAACAAATAACCAGCATGCCCATAAATACATGCCCCTCAGACCCACACAATGGTGACACATGACTGCGAAAAACCACATTGTGACATGCACAAAACGAATGAGAGAAGACCACACAAGTAAAGTATAGAAAAAGTGTATTGAAGAATAAACAAAATGAATAAAACAAAAGCACACAATAAGAAAAGAAAATATTCAAAATCCGGAAGTCCAAGAATGAACAACAAAAAAATGAATGCTGTCACCAATAAAATCCAAAGTAAAATGGCTCCAATGGGTCCGTGTTAGGCAGAAACCTGTGCAGTTCCCTCTGGGACCACTGCAAAAGATTTAGGACTAGAGGTGTTTGGCAGTAAACCCACTTGGTAGCAGTCTGTACCACACAGATTCACTTGGTAGCTGTGGCTGAGCAGTCAGACTTCCCTCAAGAAAAGTTAGGCAGTATGTGGTGTATACAAGATAGGGCAATTTAGTAGAACAAGCAGACACGGAACAGAGCTTGGGTGTAAAGATATATAATTATTTATTTTAAAAACACATCTATTAAAAACACACTGGCACTAATACGGCAAACAACTTCAATTACAATTACTATAAGTATATCAATCCCCTAACAATATTTTGACAAGTCTAGGTTCAATGGCACCACTTATTTGCAGACAGAGGTGAATGCTTTAACCTAGATGGCACTCTAATATTCGTTAGAACGGGAGAGAAAAGGCAGGGTATGAAACCAACTCGTTACCAACACTTTTAAGAAGCAAATGCAAGGCAAGTAAGGCAGGGTCTACTGTAGATCGCAAGGTTCAGAGGCCAGGCCCACTCGGAGGGAGGCAAGGCGATAAGTCCCAAAAAGTATCACAGTGGAAATGCACTTCGAGTCTTTGTAGCAAATTGTCACCGAAAGGTTGGACCAGTTTAGAACAAAAAGTTAAGAAGGTCTGGAGGCGACCCAATGGAAAGGAAAGGATTTAAGACACCTCACACTAACCGTCACAAGGGAAGCCAGGCGGACACAGTACCTTGTAAGTGAAGAGACAGCTCCGGCGGGGGCAGTTGTTCCTGGTGGTGGATGCAAGTCGGGGCTTTGCCAAGAGATGAGATGGTCTTGTCGTCGAAGGAAAGTTGAAAATCGTTGCACCACCAGGAAAGAGACCAGCCGCGGAGTGCTCCGTCACCAGGCACCACCTTTTGGTCGCGGTACGGGCTAGTGGCTATCCGGTTGCCGGGGTGCTCAGCACGGGCAATTCGACCACTATGCCCTGGAAGCGAAGAAAAAGCAAAGGGACTGGTTGTTCCCACCAGTCAGGGGAAGAAGACTCTCCAGCAGAGAGATCTCCTCTGTCGTTGGGAAGTGGTGAGTCGGTTCAGCAGGGCTCCACCGGAGGTGTCGTCGTTGCAGGTCGGCTCAGCTTTACCCTCGTCGGATTCTTAGGTCCTGTGGTGACTTCTGAAGATCCAGTCCCAAAAGCCCTGCTTTTATGCAGAAAACCCCCATTCATTCAGCCTAGCTGTCAATCAAACCACGCTAAGTGGTGGCTCACCACTTGGGCCAATCACACCAGAGTGCGACTTGAGTTGGCAAGGCAACTCAGTCCAGGGTGCCTAAACCCCCTCCCACACCCTCTGTGATACCCAGACAGAATGGCACCACTTTGGAGGGCTCCTGTGCAGAAGCCCGCCAAAAGTGGAACAAAGGGCTCAACCTTTGGTTCGGAGTTACAGAGGCGAACACATACGCCATTTTAAAAACCGAGTTCTGGCAGAAAATACCAACCGGTGGATTTATTTAAGATAAATAAACCGGCGGTATGTTAGAGACTAATGTGAAAAAGTATTAGCCTCCAACAATGGGAAGAATTCCATAGGACTATATTCGGGGTCGAATATAAAAAGTAGTTTCCACTGCCACCAGCCAAAACTCGACGAGGGGGGACGGGACAGTGCCCCCTCGAACAACAGACCCAGGGGTAGTCGAATTACCCCTACCAGTACGTCCACAATAGGATGGTTTGTACTAGTTCTGTTAGTAAATTTAGGTCTAGTAAAGCCAATGGTGACTTTACATGCCCTGGAGACAGTAGTCAGTCCCAGGGTATGGAGTCTATGGTGGGGGTCACCTAGGACACCCCAGAGTTACGGCACGGAGGGTGCTGTGTAACACACATAGGAAAACACATGAGGCCCTATGGAGTAAAAGACCCCATTGCCCATCGAACACATTGACATTCAAAGAAATCTACCACAAATCATGTCCAAGAGTGGGAAAAAGAGTCTCACTCTTGGCAGGATGAAAAAAAACAAACTCCAGAAATCCAGCAAAGCTGCTGGGGGACTCACTAGGTTAGGAAATTCAGCCTAAACAGAGAATTCTCCCTAACAGTCCGTCCATCAAACAAAAATCAGAGTTAAAAAAAAGCAAAGTATTCCACCATGGGTCCAAGAAAATAAAATCCAGGTCCAAAACTATTTACAAATGAACATCCAAGGGTCCATGAGCCCAACAATCCAAAGGAAACCTAACCTAAATCCTACCCAATAAACAACTATATACAAAAAGGCGGGGCATAGTCCATGCGCCCCAAAGGAAAAAAAAATAGAAATAAAATTTTCACCTACAGAACTATTTACAAAGGCGGCGGGCAAGTCCAACGTCCCGGACCAGGGCATCATCGAACTCCTCTTCAATGTCCTGGAGGCGGGCCTCTTCCCTGGCCCTGAGGTCTCGCAGGGATGCAGCCATGGCCTCCTCCAACTCCCTGTGAGTTGCCTCGAGGCACTCAGCCCGCCTCAACGCCCTGCGCATGGAGTTCTCCGCCCTGACCATAGTGAGCCGTGCCTCTTCCGCCTGCCGCCGCTCCGCACCTATTTGCCAGCCCAACCGCTGCCACATGGAAGACACTCCCAATCCAGGGTCCTCCTGCCCTCTGGCCGATGCCTGCCCCTCTAATGTTGATGGCCCCGAGCCATCATCGCTTCCACCTTCTGCCTGCTGCTGCCGTGGATGTGCCCTGCCTGTTGATGCCTGCACGTCTTTCTACTGCTGGGGTCCAGTTGTGATGGCCACCCCAGCTGGACCTTCGACTCCCGACTGTGGCAGGGATGTGTCCTCCACTAGCCTGGCCGCTGGGTCAGGGACAGCTCCACAGTGTGCCCAGGTGATACTTGGGCAGGAAGATGGCACAGAGGATGACTGGCGCATAGGGGGTTCAGTTGAGGAGGGGGTCAGTACAAGGTCCAGTACACGGAGGAAGCCAGCACTGGTGACCCATCCTAGGAGGTTGACACAGTCAATGAGGCATCTGAAATAATGTGCAGTGTCCTCACGAGAACCTTGCACTTCATCACGAATGCCACGTTGACGCAACGCCACCCCAGCCAGGACAGGCTCCACACAGCCCCAGATTGCCACATCCACAGGGAGAGGAAGGCCAGTTATTGAGCGTGCATCCCCTCCCTGAAAACTTGTCTGGACGAAGGCATCCCTGCTGGTGCCCGATGATGCAGTCACTGGATCAGAGACAGGATTACACACAGGCACCTCCGCGGCTGCCTGTGCTGCCTATTGTCCCTGCCCCTGGACTGCATCACTAGCACCAGTGGAATCCCCCCACCAGACCCTGTGCATGGGCCTTCCACGGCCTCCTCCTCAACCAAACCCCCCACCAACCTGGATGACTCTGTGCCATCTTCCTCCATAGGCCCCTGTGGGGTCTCAGCTGCCCATTCTGCTGCTGAGGAGTCCACCTCTGACCTCCGCCTCTTGGACCTACTCTCGGCAGCTGTGGCCGTACATGCGGCACCAGACTCCTCACTCCCCGACGAGATGACAGCATGGGAGGGGAGCTGGGCCTTGCATCTCCGGCTGGCGGTGGGATCCCTGCCGCTGTGCTCCACAGCACTGTCTCCACCCTCTTCATCAGTTGACGCTGCAGACAGGGAGAGACAGAACACAGGCATCAGAGTTCTGTACAATGGTCTGATACACACATGACAGTTGCACATGAGTGGCAGTGTCAAACTTCACACATGGCATCACACTCTCCAACACACATATCATTTGAACCCACACACATGCGCAAATTAACAGGAATGTTGCAGCAGGCAGCACCATCCATACACATACAACAGCATGAGCATCCGAAGGTTAGCCTGACATCACATGCAACACAGGAAGTGCCGAAGACATGCACACACGCCACCAGACATACATGCATCTGTACATCTCCACCACCTGTCGCAGTGAAATCATCAGCATCCATGTCACATCTGCCAATCAGCCTCCTACATGTCGGTGTCAAATGCATCCATGGTGTATCACAGTGGCACACATGTCAACTTCACACACACGCACATGTACATTGTGCACATACATGAAGGTGGAACTAGCATCCATGTGTCACATCACAACCATGCCACAGTACATATACATTTGGCCATCATGCATTTGAACACATACACCATTGATGTGCCACACACATGACTGGACTCACATGTGACAGGCTCATGTCCCTGTACATACACATCCATACATGGGCCTTTCAAGACATATGTCCAACCTGCACACTCCTGGCACATCTCAACATGCACTGCGTCCAATCAGTACGCATGGACACTTACCACTCGACTCTGGACGGGACTGCCTCTGAAGGACCTGGAGGTGGAGCGCTGGGTGTATGCATTCAAGGACCCTCATCTGGATGTTGGTAAGGTGGACACGGCACCCCTCTGCATGCGCTGCCTTCAAGAGGCACCGGGCCTTGCTGAGGGTCTTGGACCTGAAGTCCTCCCAGCGCTTCCGGACATGTTACATGTCGCGGGCTGCCACCTCCTCCACGTTGATGGCAGCCACAATGTCCTTCCAGATCCTCTTCTGTCCTTCATTGTCGGCGCGTGAACTTCCGAAGAGGGCATCATAATGCACCAGGACTTGCTCCAACAGGATACCAACTTCTGCGGCACTGAAGCTGGTAGCCCTCTGCCTCTCTGACTGGGGGTTGCCAGTGGTCTCCGATGGTGTTCCCCTGACAAAGCAACCCCTGAGGCAGGTGCGGGTGGGCAACTGGGTCCTGGTGCTGGGCTGTGGAGCGATGGAACTTCAGTCGGGAGTTTTCTGTTCCAGCAGGGGTGGTAACAGCAACTATACCCCTGCAGATGGCTGACGTGCAGGCACCAAATAGCAGGGCACGTGGCCAGCAGGCAGGCAGCATCAAATGGCAGGTGGGAGCGTGCTCAGGACTCTGGGGGGCAGGAAAATGGCCTTCTTCTGGGCAGGAGCGGGGTCTTCCGTGTGTTGACGCGTGGCCAGCTTGATACGGAGTAATTTGGCACGTGAAAAAACTGCACGTCAGTGTGTAATTCGGGGAAAGCACTTAACGCGTAAGCGTGTCTGTGACGTAACGCGCGCGGGCGTTTCCCTCGTGACGGGTGCATAGTGATTCAGCACGTGCAAAAACAGCACGTCCGTGTGTTAATGCGTGTAATCCGAGGAAAGGGCCTAAGCACGTAAGAGAAGTGACGCGTGTGGGCGTTTCCCTCAGCACGGGTTAAAGGTGAGCGGGGCCAGCAGTTTGCTGTACGTGCATTTCGTGGAGACCAACGTGTGTGTTGCTACTTCGTGTTGTTTCACACGCCATCACAGCGGATCAAGGACGTATCTCTTCTTTTGGCGGGGGTATTGGCTACGAGTGTTTTTCATTATCACGCTAGTCAGATTGAGTTGTGCATGCTATTTATCCCACTGCGTGCCCCCCTGTGTATTGCGTACTGTTTTCGAGGTCATAGTAGCCTGCGTGTCCCACACGTACATGTTTTTCATGTCCCTGTGTGCCACTGCATACTGCGGGAGGTTAATTCCACACATGTGGGCTACCGGGGGTTGCGTGAACGGTTTTACTGCAGTTTTGGGGTGCCTTAGCGTTGCGTGACCTGTCACTTTATTACCGGGGTCACATACAGCCTTGCACGTGCAGGGGTGCTGTTAACATCTTGTATCCCACCCCCTTTACCCCAATTGCCCAGGACAATTGTCGTGTACACCTCTCATTGGCAATACTACATCTGTGCCGGCACTACTACATCTGTGCCATGGCTGGGAGGCCACAAAAGGTGAGGGGCGCCTCAGCTGGGCGTACTCTACATGGCGGGCGTGGTCAGGGACTTGGCCGGGGTGACCAGGGAGTAGGGGGACTCCAGGGTGTCCAGGGTATCTGCAGAGGGGGAAGAGGCAGCGGTGCGCCAGTTCGGCACGATGTTGTGCCGTGTGTTGGTGCAGTCATGCCACCACCCCCCACGGCTCTGGGAGATGTAGTTCTTGCATCTGGCACTGGCGCCCATGTGACCCGGCAGTCCATTTCCTCGACTACCACGGGCCCAAGGGTAGTTGTAGCTGCAGGTGCAGCTGTGGACACCACCACCCTTGCTCAGGGTCTGCCAGCGCAGGCTGCGTTGGCACCTGAAGAGTCCCAGGAAGATTTCCAGGAGGTCAGGAGGCGCACCGTAAGTGCACACAGAGCTGCCCTGACCAAGGCACGTATCCCTGAGGCAGCATTGTCATCTGCTGCCCCGAGCAGCCGGGTGTTGGCAAGTGCATGGGCAGATGCAGCCGACACCACCCCGGTTGTGAGTCTACCATCCAGGTCAGTCCCGGTCAATGACCCTGGCACAGCGGATGTTGCTGGGCAGGGTCCATTCCAGGGCACCCAGCAGCCACTGACGCAAGTAAGGCCTTCAGTCCTTTTTCCACCTGCCACTCCTTCAGTTCAATCCACCAGCGCCACTGCCCATACTGATCAGTGCGGCATTTTCCAGCCAGGGTCCGAACCACTGTCTAAGAAGAGGAAGGTTGCACCTGCAATAGAGGCTCTGACCCCAGACACAGCTCCGGCCTCCGGCACGTTGAGGAAGAAGCCTTTCTGCGTGCAGGAACTGGACTTCCTTGTGGACTACGTGCAGGACCACAACCGTGATATGCTAGTGGGGCCGAATTGTCACACCACGGCTGCCCATCATATGTCTCACTGGAAGCAAGTTGCGGATTGTGTGAGTGCATTCGGACATGAGGTGCGCACAGCTCAAGAGTGCAAAAAGCATTGGGATGACCTCAGACGCAGTACTAAGGCAAAGCGTGACTCCAATTATGCCATGACTAGGTTGAATGGTGGTGGGTCACCAGCTCAGGAGGAAGATCTCACTTCACACGAGTCAGTCGTTGCGAGTTCATACCGGCAGGATTGGTCAAAGGAGTGGGAGAGATGCAGGACTTAGATGCCCCGTCCAGTGAGTGTTGTTGTGTGTTTGTCCAGACCATGTGTGTTTTGCTTGAGTGATGTGTTGTGCTTGACTGCCACTACATGTCATATGTACATGGTTCTCATGTGCCAGTCATGCAATGCTTCACTGATGCGTGGCTGCTGTGCAGCATGCTGGACATGTAGAGGAGACGGGGACTGTCCTCATCACCCCACTTGCACCCTACTCACATGCTAGTCACCCGGCTGCCCCTCCGGTCCATGTTCAAGCCAACTGGCCCTTCTGCATGTAGCCTGGGGTGTCTTCCCTCTCAGCACTGGGACTATGTCATTGCATGACTGACGTGCAGGTGTGTTCTGCCTGCATGTGACTACTCCACGTAGGTATGCTCCCTTGCACCTCCACCCCGTGCACCCCAATTTCACCATGGCACTGGTGGGTATCATGTTGGAGTACTGCAATGGCCTTTTCAAGGCTCCTGTGTACATGCACACTTCCCCTGCCAACCTGCCAGACACATACAGTGGGGTTCATCCTTTGTCCTTGATGCAGGATGTCTCACTTGGACTGTTCAGATGGCAGATGCTCCGCAGGGACATGAGTGCCTATTCATGCTCCATGTGCATTCCATGCATGCCCCTATGTGTCCTTGACCGGATGATCATTGTAGTACGTGTCCAGGATGACCTACATTTCATGGCATTTGATCAACCATTCCATGCCCACTCTGGCTCAGTCCTGCATCACGCACATGTTTAGGGTGTCACAGTCTGTGTGGGGCACAGGCCTCCCCCTGTTTCAGGCCCCCTGACTCTGTTCAACCGGTGTAGTGGCTTCTGCACAAATGGGTGTACTACTGAGGGTTCATCATGTGTCCTGCTTACTGTCCCATTATCATCTGCTGTGTTGTCAGTTTACTCAGATGATGCAATTGACGCTAGTCAACACTGTCTGACAATACACAGGTCTCTGGTCACCCTTTTGCTGCCATGCAATGCCTCCCTGCATTTTGACTGATGAGGGGGGGGGTTTGCTTGTAGCCATGCAACCCATTGCATGCACATTGCACGTGATGCCTGAACTTGCCCTTACACTGCCTTCACGTTTATTGACAGACATCATATTGTACTACTTCATGTAGATAGTGTGTAATGTACACATGTTCTGCACTGCGTCAACCCATTTCTGAGCCGTGTTACACCGTTCTACATGCCTACTCACTGATGCAATGTCAAAGTGACCTGGCATGTATGGTCAGATTTTCATCCCTTCTCTGTCATTAATGCCACGGGCACAGGTGCATCCTGTAACATATGTACTCAGTATTGGTACTCCCTAGTGGTTGTTTAAAAAAGTTGATTGGTCAATCATCGGCCTATACCAACTGGCATAGGGTGCAGATTGAATGTAGCCTGCCAATCGGGTTGTAATGACTGTGGAGCTTCCTTCACGTGTGTATGTGTACACTTCCACATACATCAAAGCAAGCAGCGTTGTAGCTGCTTGCTTTGGTGTATTGGATGCTGTTCATGTTCACAATACAGGTGTATGGGGAAAGGGGTGTTTTTGAACGCTTTAACATGTTTTGTAGTGCAACATTGCGACTAGTCAATTATGTGTGTGTGTGAAAGTGTTAATTTACACATGTGTCTTCCGCAGCTTTTTTGTTGACTGACTAATAATGTAGTTGATTGACGTTAATGCTGGTGAGATTACTGCATTGCGCACGTTATGTTCAACTGGCATAATCCTGAAGGTGCACTGTTGTGCAGTATGTGTACGGACAGGTCCACTTAGCTGATATGGGGGGGCCTGGCCGTGGAGATTTGGTGTCAACCCAACAAGGCCGATGGCTCCTTGGGCCCCGCAGGTGTCAAGCCCAGCAACGCGGTGGCTGCGTGCCACTGGCGTATACTGAGTGGGAGCAAGCCATGGTTGCCAATTCCGAACACCAGGGGGCAGCAATTGATAACATCGCTGAGAGCATGGAACGTGTGGCCCAATCCGTGCTACCGCCTGCTAGGCAGGTGGATATCCAGCAGCGAGCGGCACAGTCCATGGCCCGCTCGCTCAGGCTGGGCATGGCGGCCTCAGACAGGGCACGCCGGGCTGAAATGTTGTCTCTGCATCAAGCAATTGCTGCTCACGCATTGGCACACATGGAGGCCATGAGGGTTGACTATGAATTCCTCAGAAAGACTCTGGGTGTGCTCTTGATGTCCCAGAGGCAGCGGTCATAGGAGAGGTTGGAGCAGCTGGAGAATACCATCTCAGCTGAGCTACGTGCTTGCCAGGAGGTGTACCAGATGTCCAGCCAGGCCATGCAGGAAGAACACGTGTTACCTTGCAAGAGGAAGCACGCGTATCACGCAAGGTTGTGCATGCTGACCTACGTGTCATTACCGCACAGAACCAGGTTCACCCGTCCCGCAGACTAGCTGCCGACGAGGGGCAAGCTGCGCATAGGCGTGGTCAGGGTACTGTGCCACGTCAACCTTTTCAGCCAGAGTGTGATGAGGACGACAACTTATCTCCCACACAGGTCGGGCTGTGCAGGCGTTGAGCCCATGGAGGTTTTTTTTTTGTCTCAACATCATCACATGTGGGTGTTGAGGTGCACCCTGTAGCTCTCCCCTCCTGGGTGCCTCCCCCCCGGGTTGTATGTGGCCATTTTTGATTTTTATAGTTATTTTAATTAGTTAATATTGTTTTTATAGTTAGTTTAATTAGTTAATATAGTTTAAAATTGCTTGTCTATTTTGCATTCATGTGACGGTGTGGTGCTTTGTGGCTTTTGAAAGCATCCACTGTCTGTTCCAGGTGGGCCCTTCTAGCTTGTCTCATGTATGTGTTTGCAGCCTTGGGTCCTGACTCACATATGCCACTCCTGCTTCCTCTATCCATGGGCTTGCAAGGATGGTTCGGTGTTACAACCATTTTCACAAGGGCATTGGACTTTCGTCACATCTGTGGCCTGTCTGCTGCTGTACTACTTGTGGTAACACCGCTAGTGGGGATTAAGTGGGTTTTCTCCACGGCATGTCTGCAATCAATTTTGGTAAGTACATGATTGATATGTCCATTTATTGATGTTGATTGTGATGTATGTTCTTTTCTTGCCTGTATATGTGCTTGATGCACTTCATGCTGTAGACAGTAGCCTGCACCCTTTGGCTGTCAAGTCACACTGATGGTGGGAGGAGTTCGGATGTAGGTCTCAAGCATGGCCCAGTGACAACCAGCATGAAGACACACACACAGGGAACTTTCCAGCCTTATTAACATCTTTTATGCCCTTTCTGCAGGAAAATGAGCCTCCAGACTACCTTTCCCAGCAGACACGGGGCCAAGAACTACTGATACCTGGGCACGTTGGGTGGTGCACACGTGCGCATGTGTGCGCAAGCAGAAGCACAGGGCTTGTGCTCAGACGTCCGACAGAAGCAGACGTGTTTCCAGGAGCTCCAAGCAAGGTGAGCAGCACAAGGGCCCACACCCCAGCCAACCTTCCACCAGGCCCCTTGCACATGCATGCTAAGTAACGCCAGTGCTGGGGAGCTTGGTCAGGCATTGTGGAAGAAGCGCACAGTACAGCTAAGGAACAAATGCCAAGTAGCTTTACAAGTTGTCCAGGGCACACGTAGGGGCCGTCGGCCATATCCTCGAGTCCCCCCTGCTCCACAGAAGCTGAGTTATTAGGGCAGTAGCGTTCCTAGCCATAAACTAATACAGCGCACAGGGGCACCCAGCGAGGCACAGACTCGAGTGCAGTGAATATCATTTGCATGTGCAAATTGCCATGTGCACTACCTATTGAAATCCGCGGCTGCCAGAACACGACTTGTACTGAAGTTGCACCTCGCCATACGCGTCTTGCAGCTCACCCAGGGACCATTCAGTCATGTGTGATTCTTGACACATTGGTCTTCCATTTACCGCACAGCCAGGTGCGCCTGCCTTACTGCATTGAAAGTGTATGAACCATCACGGGGGAAAGCTAACATATACGAACAAAGCAGCAGACAAGAGTGTTTGTTTGTGGAGAAGTCACTTAGTTTGAGGCATGAATGGTGCTGTGTGTGTGTTGAAAACACACACAGATTAGTAACTCACGCTCTCTTTGCAGCTTTGAACTGCTCCTGTTACCGGACCTGAGAGTGTGCAAGCAGGAGGCCAGCACTCACCACAGAGATAAGTCTATCTTTGGCTTGCATTTGGCTTGCATTTTACTCATTTTGTACAATATGCATGAAGAACATGGTTTCTCTGATTGAGTATGTGTTATTGTGAATAGTTGTATTTTGTATTTTGCCTACTTTCCCTTGCCAATCCAACTCCCCTCTCCTGCCCCTCTTATCCTGAATACCAATGCCTGTCCAAACAACAGATCCCTGACACTCTTTCCCTGCCGGGGTCTCGGAGGCCTGTGTAAGTTTTACTTTGCAGGCACCCAGACCACGGAGGGGGTGGCTGGTTCGTGCCACTCCTGGGCCTGGAGACCGGAGCTGTGACACTACCCTTCAGTTGTTGCATCCTCATTGTATATTGTGTACCGGAAATGGTACCCATCCTGCTGAACCATTGTTGAACTGTGCTACCTTGGTTATTCTATCATTCTGCTTGGACATGGGCTTGGACATTTTCTGCAACTTCAAGTCATCTATTGGAGACTCTTCCAAGGTTTTTTGGTGGCTACAGGCTTTTTCCCTGGTTTGGGGGTTTGGCTCCTTGGAGTTCTCTGTGATTTGGTATTTTTACCAGTCAGGGTGGCCTCTGAGGGGTCTGGACCCTATTTATGCGCAAGGTGGAACATGGAGACCGAGGGGTAGGGGAATCCTGTAGCCAGGTAGACAAGAAGCAAAAAGGCTACATACCCCAGACACAGTTGTTCATATGGTCATGGTGATGTGTAAATTAGGGAGGTGCTTTTGTTGTTGGACAGTAAGCTTGGGCTACAGTGTTTGGACACTCTCTGAAATTGTAATTGTGGGGTACTATGTACATGATGTGTTCTGCTGGTCAATAGCTGTTCCTGTGTTGTGTTTACTTACTTTTCATGTGTCAGGGGATTGTTGTGGTTTGACATGCTGGGGTGTACACATGGGCAATGTTCGCATGTGATGTGTACAGGACACTGAGGGTCACTTGATTTCACATGCATATATTGAGTGCATGTACCTACTGACACACACAGTTACACAATGTTCCACCACACGTACAACCACCCTTCCATGCCCACAGGTGCACACAGATTGCCTTCTCTGGCACGCTGTGTCCCTGCAGCGCATGATCAATTACCATTTGGGGATCGTGTACATGTGCCAATAGGTTATTTTTTTTTTCCTTTTTATGTGATGCTAAAGGTGTATCCCCACCACAATGGCTGCTCACTGTGCTGTGTACTGAGCAGTGTGTTGCAGGAGACACTCACAGCACACGGGTTAGGGAGCAGCAATTTTGGCTTGCCCAATGTGCATGTGAAAAGGCATTCAGTCTTTTGTTGATGCTACCACTGGTGGCACGCATTTGTGTATGACTTGGTATGTGTGGGAGGTTGTTGGGCAGTCGTTTCATCTGATTCCATGTTAGGCGTCATTGTCTCGGGCCACTTTATATTTATCACATGTCACTTCGTATGCAATTCGTCATGTGCTGGGCTTTTGCTGTTGCATGCCATGTCATGATGTGGCAGACAAGGGTGATGTGGGCTGGGAGGGTTTGGGTGACATACCAGTGATTGTCATGCCCTGTTTTGCAGGGGGTGGTGTGATACACCACCTTGCATGTGTTCCTTTTGGTCACGCAGGATTGGTTATGTTTAAGTAGCTAGGGATGCACACAATGTAGCACTTCCGTGGCAACATTCTCAGGGTGGTAAGGTTGTGAGAGTTGACTGTCTCTTTGTCATCATCGATTGTCACCTGGTATGCGGCAGGCCTGTGTGCACTCCGCAGGGGTGGGAGTTTAGGTGAAAAATGTGGCCACAAAATGGGTCCGGGCTGCCTCGCCACGTGCCCTTTCCCCTCCCATGGGCAGCGCCTGTACATGTGGTTGGGGATGTGGGGCACCATCATGTCCACCGGTACGTCCCGCCGTGTTGCAACATTGTGCAGGACACATGCTCTCACAATGATCCTGCACACTACTGGGGGTGCATACAGTAGCTGGCCGCCAGAGCGGTCAAGGGAGCGGAAGTGTGACTTGAGCACTCCGAATGTGCGCTCCACTATGCCCCTGGTTGCAATATGGGAAGCGTTGTATCTTACCTGGGGTGGTGTGGTGGGGTTCCGGATTGGGGTCATCATGTGGTTGCTAGAGGGTAGGCACTGTCCCCTGGGGAGGTGATGATGGTTGTGATTAGTTGGGTTTGTGTATTTGTCTGTGTGTGACATGCATGCATGTGCACAGCCATTTGTACTCACCTAGGAGCCATGTGTCACCATGCTTCCCAGCTTCCAGGACCTGGCTCAGGGCGTACATTCTCTATATGAAACTGTCATGGGTAGACCCAGGGTAGTTTGCATGGACAGAGATGATAATTCCCTTGGAATCGCATACAACCTGCACGGTGATGGAATGCCAGTGCTTGCGGTTTTGATAGATATGCTCAGTGGCCCTAGGTGGACGTAGGGCCACATGGGTGCAATCTATGGCACCGAGCACTTTAGACAAGTGTGCCACCCTGTAAAAGTCCTGGACCACGGCCTTCCTTTCTGCGGATGTTCTGGGCATGTATATGTGCCTGCGGACTGAGGGGCAGGCAGTCATGATTGCCAACACCTGGTGTAGGCAGCCTGACTGCGTGGCCTGTGAGACCCCCCCACTATGGCAGTTGTCTGCTGAAATGACACAGTGGCCAAAAAATGCAGGACATTGAGCACCTTCTCCAAGGGGCTCAATGCTTGGGAGCACAGGGTGGGTTATGTAAGGTCATCATTCCACTCCCTGACCAGGTCTAGGATGATACGAGGTGGAAACCTATACCTGCCATAGACCTGGTCGTCAGGCATCCCAAAAAGGCTGGTCCGGGGCAAAAAATTTGGGGCCTGGCTATTCTCGTCCTCCTGCGGTGTCCCACAATCAGTGCTGCGACAAATGGGGCATTCAGCGTAGCTCTATATATGTGTTTGTTGTTTGCGCATACTTTTATACTGTGCACGGGGACGCTTCTACCTGCCTTCATGTGGCGGACGTGTTGACGCCTGTGCGCGTCTTTTAGCGTGCGCGGGTTTCCCGTATTTGATTCCATGAATACATGTTGTTTGCGTGCGTGTGGGCGTTCCGTGTATTTCCCTGCAGTACTTCCCCAGTTATGCCTTCTTTTTCACGCGTTGTTCCCCATTCCGCGTGTTCCGCCCTGTGTTCTGCCCCCTTTTTGGTGTGTGCGCCGATGTTTCGGGATGTTGCTGTGACGTGTGCGCCCGTGCGCGCCATGCTCGGATTTGGCGCACGTCCCGCAGTAAACACGTGCAGGCCCTTCCATGAATCGCACGTGTGCGCGTGCGCTTGCTTTTTCACACTTGCGCCAGCTTGCGCCAAGATTTTCAGCGCACATTTGTTGCATGAACGGGCCCTAAGACTGCGTTCTATGGGACAGTTTAACAGCCTTGTGGAAATTATCTTAGGTGGCACTACATATGATTGGAAAGTTTTGACTTTTAATTCTGTTAGCCTCCCACTTTTTATTGATACAGCACTGTATGAGTCCTTTGGAAAATATAATAATATGGGTGTGAAATGTAAAAGGCAACATATAGACACTTTTGATATGGAGGTGAATGTGATGAGGAAAAAGCGTTGTTGGGAATATACAATCTTTAAAGGAGATGTTAGATTTGGTTTTGGCAACTAGAGAAATTAGAAGATCAAAAGAGGTATACCGAAATTGGATAAAACTCCCGAGTTGAAACTAGCTTTTGGGATATTGTTAATTCTGTTGGAAGAAGTCAGGAAGTAGTGCAAGCAAATCCTATATAGGAAGCTTCTTGAGTCAACATTTTGAGACAATGTAGTGAGCTCCCAATTGCAATATTGAACCACCCAATTTTGGGGTGGGGAATATTGCTTCTGCTGATATGAGATTGTTTAATATTTCAAGGGAAGTAGATCTGGGGATCAATAAGAAAGCAAGCCGTTCAGATTGGCTAATAGTCTTTTTAAATCGTCACCAGAGACTTGTGCGATAATTTTAACCTTTTATTTTAAAAATCTGT
Organism: Ambystoma mexicanum; assembly: GCF_040938575.1. Classification (NCBI taxonomy): domain Eukaryota; kingdom Metazoa; phylum Chordata; class Amphibia; order Caudata; family Ambystomatidae; genus Ambystoma; species Ambystoma mexicanum. The sequence goes on from NC_090927.1 coordinate 296,874,287, forward strand.
TGGTTTCGGGCAAATTCCCCGCCTCGTGGGAAATGTCATATGCAGACCTGGTTTTTAAAAAGGGACTTCGCTCAGATCCCTAGAACTGTCCTCCCATCACGGTGAAGAACACTGACAGTAAGATCTTAGCATTCATCCTTTTATCACATTTTACGTCCTGGCAAGACAATGTTGTTCGTCCGCATATATTTTAAACAGGTTTCAGGAACAATTTAGGAACTTCTGTAAATGTTTTTTCCTGAAATGTTTTAATAATATGACAATGGAGAAGAAATATTCTTCAATTTACATTGCCTCGATTGACCTATCGATGGCTTTTGATTTGGTCAACTGTAATCGTTTGTGGCAAAAGCTGGATAGATGGACAGTACCGCCTGGGTTGCTTCACTTAATTATGAAACTTCAAACTAACTCGAACATTCAAGTGAGGTTGGATGAGCAAGATAAACATACGAGACGGGTTCACAACCCTCAGGCCTATGGCAGAGGTGCATATTAGGCCCTTGCCTTTTTAACCTATACTTATCCGACCTTGAATATTATTCAGAAGGAAATTGTTTTGCTCCCCCGAAGATGGTTTACTCGAAATGTATGTATTTAGCTTACACAGACAATTTAATTCTTTCTGACTGTACATCTATTGGTCTGAATAATTTTGGCCTGTTCACAGAAGGCAACTGATTGAAAAGAAATCCCCAGAAGGCAAAGATTTTACATTTCTCGTCTGGGAAAAAACGGGTCTTGAATGAGGTGAAGTTAAAAAAGGTAGAGGATATGGCATACTTAGGTTTTCCTATTTGGGACAGAGTCCGTAAAAGCGCTCTGGGTGATTATTTGAGGCAAGAATCAATAGCCTAGCTGGGCAAATGATGAGGATAACTCTAAAAAAACTGTAGGTTTTCAGTGCGCCCTCTTCTTAAATATTAGTGGTAAGGGTGTCCCAAAAATCATGTATGGGACAGATGTCATGCAAAATTGAACCTTGGAGCCCTTAGTGACATGTGAGTCATTGATGTGGCACAGGGTTTTGAGAATGCATAACAGTATACCTATAGCAGTGATACAATATGAGCTAGGTCTGAAATCATTGATAATTAGGGCAGAGTTGCGTCTCCTTGTGGGTTTCTTTAAGAATCCAGAACTTCTGTATCATTCTTAATTCATAGCACCTACAAGTGCATATCAACCACAAGGAGAACCTGTTGAATGCTGTAATGCTATATTGTCTGGAGTAGGACTAACCAACTCTGATTTGGCGGAAAACCTGGTTATGGTAAATCTCACTATGCATGCTCCTACATCTTTATCTCATTTACGAAAGGAGCATAAGTCTCTTGGTACATTGGCCCCTTACCCTTACATATTTCCCAGTTGTTTGTCAAATATTCACTTCATGAGATTCAGGTTTGACATCGTTTCCACTAGATCTACTTTTTTTGATGGAAATTAATTAAGTTGGATAAAGCCTTCTGTAGATTCTTTACGGATGTAAATATCTTGGAAACTTTGAGACATGCCATTTTAGAGTGTCCTTCACATCATGCACAACACAAGTTACATGTTAGCAAATTTGTGGAAAAGCTAGATTTTATTGATTGTGATGTATCATGGAGTAGATTGCTAATGGGTTATCTGAAATCTGTGGCATTGGCCCTTGTGAGGTTTTTGAGTCACTTGACGTTTTGTGATTTTTATGACCGACCAAAATTGGACATGAAACATGTGTCTTGAAATTGTGGAAGATAGTTAAGAGTGTAATAATGTTATTTTGGGGGGTTTCTTTTTTTAAGGATTCAAATGTTAAATTGTAATTGTAAATGTTGAATTCATTTTTAACCATGCACAATATAATAATGAAACTATGGAATTGATGCAATCAACAAGACAACAAATGGAATGGGAATACAAACTATAGAAATCATTATAAAGGTCAGTACTTGTGGAATGACCTGCCCAGTTCTGTATTATGCCAATGCTAACAGCCATTAAGATTAATGTATGCCAACATAATTGATGACACGTAACAAGCACACCATGGTCAAATCCACTTGAAGATGGTTTCAAGTGGTGAAACAGGATTCCAGCTTCTATTGGACTTTTGGTTCATCATTGACGTGATGCCTCCAGGGGCTCCAAGACAAGGTGCATTCTTCTTGCTCTGTTCTCACAGTCCTGGGAGTTTGACTTGCACCTACAGGGGTTCCTTCACTGACAGTGAGGCACATCGTTCCAGTGCCACTGCCAGTGTGGCAGGCCTTGGTCTACAGATGTTCACCTCCATTGTTTCCTTAGGATGGTTAGGGGTCAGAGCTTTCCTCTGCCTCAGATGCCGTCTGTCTTCACCTCTTTGGCAGCTGTCTCTGGAATAGACAGCACTCCAGCAGCGGTTCAAATATGCATTCCTCTTCTTGCTGGTGTCCAAAGATGAATTAAAGAATGAGAGTAGCATCTCTGTTTGTAGGCAACATGCCAGTGGGGATTGGTACAAACCAAGCCTGCTTTAATGGGTCCATTGCCCATTGTTGTAAAATGTTTCCTTTGCCTTAAGCGATCACATGCAAAGTGCATTGTAGGAAATGGAGGGGACAGGAAAAGGAAGAGAACCTTAACAAAAAGCATGAGGTTAGGACATTTCTCTAGTGTTACCTTTCCTATCTGACTACTCTAACAGCATTATTCTTCCCTTTCCATGCTTGCTAGCTTCAAAGATGTTCGGGTGATCACCACCCAGGAGTGGGCATGGCTTTGTTATATTATTGCTGACTCGGAAGCGCCACTCCCAGGAGGTAACCTGAGGGACATTTCTATGCCCTTTGGAGAATCAAAGGTGGCACCATCCTGGCAATTGCTCCAAAAGGGGGCTGTGGAGACAATCAACCTAGACATCAATACATATCAGCCACTATTATGATATCAGATTGCTTTGGTTTTCGTAATTGCGTGTTCACATCATTCACCATGCCACAACCCTGTCTGTCATGGCTCATATTTAGAGACTTACCTGCCACCAGGCTGATAGAGTTAGACAACTATCATTTAGATAAGAGAAAGTTATAATTGCTACCTCTGCCTGCAGTGACATTGTGTCTCAGCAGCTATCAGGGATGCACAGGTGACCTTTGAACCTTCTTTGTGCCACAGCAGGGCTGGTGCTATCATGTCAGTAGACTGGTTACAGAAAGATATCGGTTTGTATTATAGTTTTGGCATGGAGCATATTGGAATGGAGGTCTGATTAGAAGACATTCTTTTCAGAAACAGAATTACCCACATAATTGTATGTGAATAAAAGTAAGCTTAGGGTACCCAACCCTTACCAGAAAACCTTCTGGCATGACTGCCTTGCATAGCATACATTCTTTGGACATTTAATTTCAATGAGGCTCATTATAACCTTGTTGGTATCCTGGGGGTAAATCTGCCAGGATACCGACAATTGGAATTACCGTTACCAGCACTCTGTTCAGCGGTATTACCACCGGATTATGAGTGCTGGTATGCAACGTTAGTCCCCATTTTATGGAGTCCATAGGACTCCATGGGGGACTTTGCCAGTATAACAGGCAACAGTATTACTGACACCTGTAATACCAGTATTTTTGCTGGTAGGGTGGTGGTATTAACTTCAGCTGAAGGTGATTACTCCATCCCACCGGCCAACCTGTAGTTGCCCGGTGCGGAATTGTGCCGGTATACGTTAATACCGGCACATTAATTCTACACCAGCCAATTTATAATGAGGCCCAATATAAGAAAAAGACCATCACAGAATTGTTTGAAAGCAGGGAGAAGGATTCATTCAGTGGCTCCAAATCAATGTGGCATCTCATAGTGGCCAAACCAAATAATGTTTGCTTACAAACACCAAACTATGGTATTCATTTGAGACAAGGGTCAGACACATTTTCTTAGCCAAAGAAATAACTAGTTGTACGGAAGTGTCTCATAATATTTGTCAGGCAGGAGGACATTACATTGAGTGGCTGTGAGTGTGTCATCATTTTGTGGTCAGAGAACATACCAGCAGCAACGCATAGATCTTTTCATCTTTTGGTGGGAGGATTTTATATTAAGTGGGCCTCATTACGAGCATGGCAATAGTCGTGCCTGTATGGCATGCACGGGTACCGCCATGCTCGCTACCGGCACTGCCTCCCGCGATTGGGCAATAACCGGCCCATTACGAGATGAGTGGGCCGGTAATTGCCCATTCGCGGGAGGCAGTAATGCTTAGCTCCTGATTCCCATTCTGCCCCATAGGACAGAATGGGGGTGGGGATCCTGGTTGCACTGGCACCGTTCTTAACGGTGCCGGTGCAATCACGAGGTCTGCTCGCGGGTGCAGCATAGCCTTCCATGTAAGACCTGGTGGGCTGTCAGGAACCCGCAAGCAGAACTCGTAATGCAGTGGCCCGGTATGCCAGCACCTTTCATACCGTGGCCGCCACCCTTATAATGAGGCCCAGTGTCTCTTAGTGACTGTGTCATTTTAGTAGCAGTGTGAGAATGCCACCGGCTGACCACACTGAATATAATAAACGTGAAATGTCTTAGTGTGAGAAGAACATCATAGAATTGTTTGGAAGTAGGCAAGAGATTAAGGTACATGGTGGTAAATCAGTGCACCATCATTTAGTGGCCTAGCCAATTACTTGTTGTTTTGAGAAGTTGCAAATGAAACATCTAAGAATTATTTTAAGGCAAGAATATGCTATCAGAGGTTGTAATGGAACCATTCATCTTCTGTGTCAAGAGAAAATACTAGTTACAAAGAAAATGTCTTATAGTTTTTGTTAGGAAGGAGGAGGATATATTATGTGGCTGTACATGACTGACCATTCTAGTAATAGTATGAGATTATCCCATTGAATGACCACCTTGCATGGCATAAACACATGTAGCATGTCTTGTCTGCGTGAGAAGTACATCACAGAAGTCTTTGAAAGCATGCACGAGTTTGTATTTCGTTGCCTTAAATCTGTGTGTCATATTTTAGTGAACAGGCGTATTAACTGTAGCGGGTGTACGCTTTTTAGTGCTTCTAGACAAAATAGTGGAATCTTTCCCTGAAATAGAGTCTTGAACATGCCAGCTTCTGGTGTCTTCTGTTAATAACCGTTTTGAGTGCCAACTTGACCAACACCTAAAAGTTTCAGGAGGAGAGACAGTCACTCAGAGGATCACTAACAGTGATGACTATGATGATGGCGACAGTGATGAGGATGGTGGCCCATGTAAGTTCTGACTGCAACGTGTGATTTTGGAAACCAGTGATACAGAGGTGATGAAAGAGGAGTAGACTTCCACATTTAAGGAGCTACGACAGAAGGACAAATCTACATGTCCACTATTGTACATGGTCTTTTAAGGACAGGCTGTAAGATCTGATAGTCAGTGTGTGCCAGCTACGGTACCATGTCTGCAGTCAAAAGGGTGGAAGTTCTTCATACTACAGGACAACAAAGCTCAGCACTTTGCCACCTGCTAAAACTACGCAGTAAAATTGTGTGCCACGGAATGTCTGGGACCAATTTGAGTGCCACGTCCCTGCTGTGCCATATGATGTTATATAACGTTGATATGGCATGTGAGCCTCCAGACAAGCACTGTTATCCATCAGACATGCAGAATGTGCAGAGTAATAATGACGAATCCATCCTCATAAACATGTGATCCTGATGTCATGAAAAGGAACTTACTGAGCAAGAGTGTTCTCACTCTGGATCTCAGATTCCGCACTGCAGCTCAGTCTCTCTTTCTCTCTCCTGTGTACCCTCATTCATGCTCGACCCGGTTCTGTCTCCTGTCAGTCACACATCGGCTTAAACGAGGGAGAAGCATGAAATGTTTCTTCACTTTGGAAAAAACGTGTGTGATTTTGTTTGAGAAGGGCTCTTTGCAAAATTCTCTGTTAGGAAGTCAGCAAATGGTCCCAGTGTATCCCTAGTCAGCTATGCTTGGCCCAACCTACATCAGTATGTGCCACACACTGTAACAGATAAGCAGAAAAAATCAAGAACTAGCCTCTGAGAAGTTTGCTCCACATCCCAGCTGTGTTACAACGACCTTTACATGCCTGTGATATCTGAGCTTTGTATGCCTGTAAATTGCAAGCGTTGGAACATTTGAATCTGCTCTGTCGGTGTTTATTCCTGCAGACAGGCATATTCTCTGGGTGCTTCATCTTGCAGCAGTAATATGGTTTTTGTCTAAACTGTCTTTCGCTAGAATGATGCCACAGCTGCAGTCTTCAGAGAGCAAACCCAGGCTTCCTGCTGTGCGGTGCTCACGAAATCCGACAGGCTCTCCATTGCAGTACCTGAAACAGCAATCTTTTGAAAGGGATTGCCAGCGACTTTTAAGCTTCATTCCTCGAGCACTGGTTAATGGAAGTCTTGCATCTGAGGTTTGAATCCTCTCCAAATATGAGCTGTAACTTTATATATTGGGGTTGATATTATTCCGGCGCCACTCTAGATATCCCTCTACATGCACGATAAATAAATATTGGCAGAGTGCGATGGGGAAGGATGTCAACACATTTCACCGTGCATTCACTGCATGGTGTGCAAAGGTTCAATGCACACATATGTAGTGTTGTATGAACTTAACTTTAAAATATATTTGTATTCAATGAAAAAACGTTGCTAAAGGGAAGTAAAACCCAAAAAACCTCAGAAATTTGCCAGTTATGATAAGCTAAGCAACGATAACTTGTACCAATACTGTGCACTGCTAAGATTTACACCCAGGACATCAAAGATGACATCACAAATGTCATTGATAACATCACTGATGACATCACATATCTGGGCCACTTGTTTTTGTTCACTGACATATCTAGGCCAGGTGGTTTTCTTCACTGACAGTCAGAATATTAAAATTAAAAAGGTGCTATATATCGAGATGTTGACCTTGTTGTATGTTCTTAAATTACTTTCTTTAGGGTTTGGTCTCAGCTCATGGTGCATATACACAGGGCAATAAGCAAGCCTAAAACACATAATTAATTTGTGTACATGAAGATGAACTTTAATGATATTAACATTTTGTGGTGATGCTGTTTATTTATTCCTCACTTTAGCTTCCCTGTATGTGCCTCTGATTTGAATGCATTGTGGGTCTTCATATGTATTGTTTGTACTAGCACAAGTGTGTAGTAAGTCTTGAATTGTTAGCTATTTATTTCATGTTTAATGTTACTCAAAACTCTGATATGTTAGCATTCATAATTTTGCTATCCAAAATTACAAGATTAAAAATATTGTACTTCTATGGTGCATGCTCCAGCCATTGTCCATGTTTATTTATGATTAATTTCCTGTATTAACAACACTCCAATGCAACGTTTTGTTTAGATGAGTGCATTCTTTAATAGATTAAGTAGTTCATGGTAGGTCTCCCTATCACCCCTAACATCTTGTTACCAACATTATAAACACAACCCCTTGTAGGTGATTTTCAACAAAATGAATTTCACATGTGATGTCATCAATGACATTTGTGATGTCATCTTTGATGTCCTGAGTGTTAGTCTTAGCAGTGCACGGTGGTAGCACGAGTTATAGTTGCTTAGCTTACAACCATAACGCCTTTTTAACAAAGTTTTTTCATTAAATTTTATAGGTTTTTATTAGTGTAACTTAACCATAACATCCCTTTAACAATGTTTTTTCAGTAAATTTCATAGGTTTTTATTAATGCAACTTAACCATAATGTCCCTTTAACAAAGATTTTTGTGTAAATTTCATGGGTTTTTACCAGTGCATGCTAATTTCCTACAACTTGCTAATATCATACTTGCCCCAATGTAGCAACATTGTTGTCCAATTTACAAAGTTTCACCTTAAAACTCTGCCATTTCTCACATTCTAGCATCATTTTTAACACTTCTATACACTTTTTACCACTTTTTCCATCGTTTGTCGATGTCCCCGAATGTCTGCCGTCATCGCTGACTTTGCAGACAGTCTCACATGACCTTGTGCATATGGCATGATGGTGTGTTCACGAACACATCTGCACTTCACGATCTTGTCCGTGCTTCGTGGACAGTTCTGAACTGCATTTCCTGCTGATCTAGGAACTTTCAAGCTCAAAATGTAGCCTTGCGCAGCTCCTACACCTATTCTTACTCATTATCCTTTAACTACCTAGCACAGAGAACATACTTGGAAGAATATTAGCAAAACTGCTATTTATCTCAAAAATGGCATCAGCTATTGCCATCCCTCCTCCCCAAGATCCACCACCAGCCGGAATACCTACACAACAAAAAAAGTGCAATACTTCCAAAGACAATGAAGAGGACCAAGAAAATGAGGTAGAGGAAGTGCCTACCTCTAGCACCCAGAGAGAAGCATGGATGTGGCAGTTCTTTACCACTGTTGGGAATGTACCAAAGGCTAAAGCTACCAAAGTGAAATCCACTGAGTTGCACTCATCCGTGGACTACCTGGACAGTACTCCTACGGGACCACCTCCATGCACCACCACACCAAATCCAACCACTGCAATGCTCTCAGAACGACTGTTCCTTTCTTAGCAAGTAGTAGGCTGTCTTCCGCCACCTCATCTTCCTCAACCAATACTGCAACCACACAGCCTACTTCTGTGGGACACAAAATACCACCAGCTCCCTGCAAGTGATAAAAGTGGCTGTTGATTCATATCTTCCGGAGACATCAGTACTCTGTATGTAGTGCAACACACCACTCTTCAGGGGGGGAGCAATTTCAAAGTGCTTTTGAAGCGTTAATCGAGGAGCATGAGAAACACTGTCTGCATGCCCCTCTATATTAGTGCTTGGTGCCTCTTCCCTCATTTCCCTCCCCATTTTACGTTCTAACCCCTCCTGCAAAAAAAAGAAAAAAGTTTCCTTTAGGAACCACCTTTCACAGTTACAAAATAGAAAAAGAAATCGTATAGACTTCATCTCCTTTACATTTCTCAGTAAAGTACATAGACTCAATAATATTTTCCAACATTTCCATGAGCATTTTTGTTATGCTAATGGGAATAATGTGGCATTCATCCCCCGTTCCAGGCACTGGAATGGGGTAAAACGGACCGGCAGCCCAAGTTATCGGCCCAAGCGAAGTGAAAGTGAGCGTCCCCCAAAAATACAGTAATAACTCCCAATGACAGTCAATAATGGACACACTCCAGGAGGGGATGAGACCAGGACCAAGTGCAGGTGAAGATAAGAAGTAATGTTTATCCAAAACCAATTAGGGCAAGCAGAGAACTCTGCAAACTCCAAGAGCACTCTGCCAGACAATAGAATACCATTAATATTTATTACAAAGTCGCGTCATAAGTGATGTAAGCTATAGGGGGCACATAAGTTGTGGGGTTTGGATGGTGAAGACTAGACACTATGGCCCTCATTACAACACTGGCGGTAACCAATGGCGCTATTAGCACCATGGTTGCTGCCGGTATTGTAACGAGTCCGCCAATGTTCAATGGGGAATTACCTCCCCATTCCAAGGTTGGCGGGGCGGTAATTCCCCATTGAACATTGGCATTTCCCCATTCCCATTTTTGCCCCATAGAGCTCAATGGGACTGGGGAAGGCGGTCATTACGGTACCGCAAATTGCGGTACCGTAATTACCTCTGATGTCCCTTTGCGGGTCCCTACTTTAAGGGCTGGTACAGACCAGCCGTTAAGGTCGGGTCCCGCAAAGGGACCTCGTAATTAGGCGCTAAGGGGTTAATGGCACCACAGCCTTTTACGGCACCGTTAACCCCTTAGCGCCAGGGTCGTAATGACCCCCCATGTGTCCTTTACGTCCGGTGCTTCAGGATTGGCGGAGGTCCACGTGGTGCCAGTGCAGGTCAGCTGGGCTCTTCTGGGTGGAGTGCAGGATCAGATGATGTCCGAGCTGTTACAATTTATGATACATAGCACTGCCCTTTTGGCCACATACACTCTGACATTCATCTATTCACATATAAGAAATATATTGCTAAACATCTGACCTGGGTAATAAAAGTGAGAATACATGAGTCCAGATGTCTAACCTGTTCACGAGATTATGTTGTCACATTCATCAGCCATTCCTTTAGATATCATAAGACACTTATTTATTGTTTGGTATTGTGAAGTGAATATATTGCCGCACATGGGATCAGGGGTCTAGGAAGAGCCGGGGTGGTACGTTGATGAAGGGTATGCAATCTTACTTCAAAAGGCATCGGGGTGGGTGGCTTATTGTCCATATTTCTTTAACTAGAGTCTTGGGGTGCGAAAAAAGTTCATGGTGACATCATGATTCAGGGGGCTGAAAGGAGGGTGGATGCTAGGTGCAGGCTCAGCGGAAGGGTGAGAGGTTACATTTGTAACATCAGAACATCAGTGAGAAAAGGGCCTTCAGCCATTAGCCCAGCATGAGGGGGAAGGATGGTGGGGGCTGAGTGTGCGGCGCTGCAAGTCAGGGAGAGAAGGCCCTGCAGCCAGTTGAGATGGGTTCTGTTCACTTTGTGAGGTTATATGTGAATCAATAGGATGAGGCAAAACTAGATCATTGTGAATGCAGGTATATTAGATAATAAACAAGTTCTGATTACAATATAGGTTATACTGTTATGTTTACCATGATCATCATGCTGCAAAAACGAATCTATTTACATTAGCCTCATGGCTTTGCTGTGTAACATTAAACGTATGAGAAAACCAATGGGCATCTGGGTCTTATATCGTACATCATATTGGATGAGTAAATTAACATATCATACATCAGTGTAAGTTTCTGGCAAAGAATAATAATCAACCAACAGCATGAGGCCTAGACATGAAAACAATAGCTTTATGTGCAGTGAAATAGGTAAAGATCGTCTTGTGTCATTGCATGAAATCAGACCCTCAGTATACAACCACAGAAAGGGATTTATAGCCTTTACAGAGGGATTAGCAGTGTGGGTGAAACAGAGTGGCACACAGGGCGGGGTATGTATCTGTTACTTCAAAAGGGGAGCAAGGTTGGGGGGTTATCCACAGTATATGCCATAAATGTGGGGTCTGCAAGGGGACGGGACATGTTTGTGGAGATTAATTGTTTTTCTCAAACACAAGCCTTGGGCCGGTCACTCACAGGTCAGCGATGAACTGCGGAAGGTGAAAGATGCAGTGTTTGTCTTGTAGCTTGTTCACACCTAGTCTCCCATGAGAACAGGCCTGCTGCAGGAACACAGAGAGGAGGAGGGTGGGGGAAGTAACTGGCCAACTGTGCGCGATTTCGATGGGAGAGCTGCAGCCCTGCGGCGGCTTTTGCTCATGAGGCCTGTTTTACCATGTACAAAATGGAGTCGAAGTGTGGTACAAAATGGAGTCCAGGATCAGCCTTCTGGCTGATGTTTGCATCCATATGGGTCGTCCCACAGCCATCCCGCATCCCGGGCCACAGGGGCATGTTTGAATACAGGGGAGGGGGCCTCAAAGACCTTTCCTCCCATACAGAAGCAAGGACATATAACGAGGGCTCTGGACCGTTATCCCCCGTTTCAGGCCCTGCAATGGGGGATGAAGGCCATTAGCACCCCAGATTGCCAAAGCGGTAACCCGGGGGTGCTAAAAATAAAAGGATATTTCTTCCTACACCGGAACGCGTGGTGTCCCGCTGCAGGAAAGAAAATCCTTTTCCAAGATGGACACCATGGAAAGGGAAGGTTGGGGCGCCATACAGAGCCCCTCTTGCCTTTCCATGGCGGCCTGCAGAAGGCGAAGAGAGAACCCTAAGACCATATTACTGCAAGCACATTTTTCCCTATGCATTGTGGGTCTTCATATGTCTTGTTTATGCAAACACAAATATGTCGTAAATCTTGAATTATTAGCAATTTTTTTCCATGTTTAACATTACTCAAAACTCTGATAAGGTAGCATTCATTATTTTATTTTCCAAAATTACCAGATGAAAAAAATTGTACTTCTATGGTGCATACTGCTGCTATTGCTTATGTGTATGTTTAATTAGGTTCCTGCATTAACAACAGCATTCCAATATGTTTTGTTTAGATGAGTGCATTCTTTAACACATTTAGTAGTTCATGATAAGTCTCCCGATCACCCCTGACATCTTGTTACCAACATTATAAACACAATCCCTTGTAGGGACTTTTCATCAAAATGTATTTCATATGTGATGTCATCAGTGATGTCATCAATGACATTTGTGATGCCCTCTTTGAAGTCCTGGGTGTTAGTCTTAGCAGTGCATGGTGGTGGCCCGAGTTATGGTTGATTAGCTTACCATAACTGGCAAATTTCTTGGGGGTTTTGTTTAGCTTACCATAACTGTCGAATTTCTGGGGGGGGACGGGAGGGGGGGCTGTGGGAGGGAGGTTTGTAACCATAACATCCCTTTAGCAACTTTTTTTCACTGAATTTCAGAGGTATTTATTAGTGCAACTTAACCATAATGTTCCTTTAACAAAACTTTTTCTGTGAATTTCATAGGTTTTATGAATGAAAATGTTTCATGATGTTACATTAATGACATTAATAATTCCTCTTTTAACATATATGAAAGAACTATAAACCTCAGTTAACAAACATATTTTCTGCGATGCATACTGATGTATGTCGTTATCAGCAGGGCATGCAGGGGATGCAAGTCATTGTTGAATTGCCTTTGGCATGAAGCTCAATCATGACCCAAGCCCCACCAAACCACCCCCTTTATCCACTGCACCTACTCTACACCCTAGTTCAGTGTCCACTATACCCTTATAATGTGACCAATGGCCAGTGCCCATGGCTTGAAGCCATGCCCAGTTTCCACAATCCATTGGGCATGGGCTTCGGCCATGCTGCATTCCCCAATAGGCAAATCAGAGTAGACATTTGTTCTTGCCGAGGGCCAGGCCCACTGCTCAGGCCGCAAAGTTATAGCACTATTTGTTCTACATACTTTTCGACACTTTCAAAAAAGTAAAACACAGGTAAGATTTGCAAAAGCATGCTTTCAGGTCCTTGCTGATGCTCCTGACGCAAGTTTGCTGCAATCCCATCCATCACTTCGGGCTGCAGCCAAAAGCAACATTTTTTCCCCTTTTAAACCTAGGGCTTCGGCCATGCTACATACCCCAATAAGCAAGTCAGAGTGCACATTTGTCCTTGCTCAGGGCCAGGTCCATTGCCCAGGCACCAAAGTTGCATCACAGTTTTTTGTACTTACACATTGACACTTTAGAAAAAGAAAACCAGACATATTTGCAAAACCATGCTTTGAGGGCCTTGCTGATGCTCTTCGCAAATGTTTGCTCCAATCCTGTCCAACACTTTGGGCTGTAGACATGAGCAGAATTTAGTTTCCCATTGAA